>NC_051309.1:99974918-104774918 GCF_015220235.1 Choloepus didactylus
AGACATAATGCTGAGCGAAATAAGCCAGGCACAAAAAGAGAAATATTATATGCTACCACTAATGTGAACTTTGAAAAATGTAAAACAAATGGTTTATAATGTAGAATGTAGGGGAACTAGCAGTAGAGAGCAATTAAGGAAGGGGGAACAATAATCCAAGAAGAACAGATAAGCTATTTAACGTTCTGGGGATGCCCAGGAATGACTATGGTCTGTTAATTTCTGATGGATATAGTAGGAGCAAGTTCACAGAAATGTTGCTATATTAGGTAACTTTCTTGTGGTAAAGTAGGAACATGTTGGAAGTTAAGCAGTTATCTTAGGTTAGTTGTCTTTTTCTTACTCCCTTGTTATGGTCTCTTTGAAATGTTCTTTTATTGTATGTTTGTCTTCTTTTTAACTTTTTTTTTCATACAGTTGATTTAAAAAAGGGAAAGTTAAAAAAAAAAGAAAGAAAAAGAAAAACAAGGAAAAAAAAAAGATGTAGTGCCCCCTTGAGGAGCCTGTGGAGAATGCAGGGGTATTCGCCTACCCCACCACCATGGTTGCTAACATGACCACAGACATAGGGGACTGGTGGTTTGATGGGTTGAGCCCTCTACCACAGGTTTTACCCTTGGGAAGACGGTTGCTGCAAAGGAGAGGCTAGGCCTCCCTATGGTTGTGCCTAAGAGCCTCCTCCCGAATGCCCCGTTGTTGCTGAGATGTGGCCCTCTCTCTCTGGCTAAGCCAACTTGAAAGGTGAAATCACTGCCCTCCCCCCTACGTGGGATCAGACACCCAGGGGAGTGAATCTCCCTGGCAACGTGGAATACGACTCCCGGGGAGGAATGTAGACCTGGCATCGTGGGACGGAGAACATCTTCCTGACCAAAAGGGGGATGTGAAAGGAAATGAAATAAGCTTCAGTGGCAGAGAGATTCTAAAAGGAGCCGAGTGGTCACTCTGGTGGGCACTCTTATGCACACTTTAGACAACCCTTTTTAGGTTCTAAAGAATTGGGGTAGCTGGTGGTGGATACCTGAAACTGTCAAACTGCAACCCAGAACCCATGAATCTCGAAGACAGTTGTATAAAAATGTAGCTTATGAGGGGTGACAATGGGATTGGGAAAGCCATAAGGACCGCACTCCACTTTGTCTAGTTTATGGATGGATGAGTAGAAAAATAGGGGAAGGAAACAAACAGACAAAGGTACCCACTGTTCTTTTTTACTTCAATTGCTCTTTTTCACTCTAATTATTATTCTTGTTATTTTTGTGTGTGTGCTAATGAAGGTGTCAGGGATTGATTTGGGTGATGAATGTACCACTATGTAATGGTACTGTAAACAATCGAAAGTACGATTTGTTTTGTATGACTGTGTGGTATGTGAATATATCTCAATAAAATGAAGATTAAAAAAAAAAACAAAAAAAGGAACAGCAAAAGATGTTCTAATTTTTTTCTCAGTTTACCCTTTGTTATGTGGGATAAATTTATTTTTAATATTTTTAAATTGAGAAACATGCTATTTAGTGTTCTCATGATACAGCCTTTGATAAAGGAGCCTCCCTCATTGTCATTCAGAGCATTTTCTTTTTGCTCTCAACATAATTAGTTGAAGTTTGTATTTGAATATCTATGCATGCTGTGGCAAATTGAAATAACGAGTAGATGTGTATCTTTGTTCAGACATGTAAAATACAGTGGTAGGATTAAAAAAAAACAAATAGTATTCAGAGATTCTGTACGTTTTTCCTCCAAATGACTGTGGGGCGTGCTAACGTATTATGACTATTTAGTGAACTTAAATTATGTCATCATTCAGTTATTGGAATAATAATTTAATTCTCTCTACATTTTTACATGAAAAGCTTTGACCTTTGTTTTTATAATGAGAAAATATTAAAACCAGAGTTAAATGTTCTATATATGATCAAAAATGGTATCATACATACCTGTAAGGCATATCATGATCTGTGCCCATGGGAACAGATTCAATTACATCCATTCAGAGTTGGCCCACTAATTTTTAAACCAGAGTTTTAAACAGGATATCCCATATTCCAGTTATGCTGATGGCTATATGATTTTCCGTAGTTAATGATGGAGGCTTTTATTTTCTTCATTAAAATAAGTCATCTCATTAGAATGTGGATCCACTGTATATTTAACTTTGGTTCTATATTCTTCAGAAAGAAATGTTCAGAGAAAACGAGTATGCCTGCTGAACAAACAGTGAAGCCAGAAAAAGGATTGCACAGGAAATTCGATTAGCCCCGCTGGTAAAAGCATAGCTGAAGCCCAGTTAGATCTGTCCCAGGCAGCATTTTTGTTTGGAGGAGCTGAACAAATCACATTAATTAATGTTCACAACTTCCTTTGGTGAAAGTCCTGGTGTCAGAGAGAAGACAGGCATTTTCTTTTTTTATCTATACATTATACAAGCCCACCCAGGTCCCCAGGCAACTGAAAAAAGCAGCAGAAGAAACTGAAGCAAAAATAATTGCTCTTTTAGTCTTAAAGGAAAAAGAAATCGTACTGGTTTAGACCATTCCTTTCATTAGAAACTTTGAACTACCATATATGTGTACATGCATCTGTATATGTTTGTGTGTGTTTTCTTTCAAGCAGATTCAATCAAGAAGAATTTTTTGTCTCAAAAAGCCTGTAACTTTAAAAAACTTATCAAAGGGAATCTGTAGCATTATTTTGTAGATTGCATTTGTTTCTATACTATTTGCTCTTTAATTTTTGGTAAATGTGGTCTCTGCCCTAACAGATTACAATCTCTTGTGGATGCAGAAATAAAGATGAATATGTTATAAATAAAATAGAGTATGAATTGAATACTAAAATTATATATGAAACAAATTATGTTATGAAGTAAAATAAGATGGTATTTCAAAGCTTTTACATCAAAATGAATGCTGTTATCTTCAAAGTCACCACCTTGAAAGGAACACAATTTTTTATTTCATTATTCAAAGATTACTTTAGAAGAAACTTATATTCTTACAAATAGTCTCATTTGGACTTGGAGCAGATATGCTCCAGCCTACCAAAAGCTTTAGCATGTTTGTCGGTTTGGTGTTTGTTTTCAGCATGCCTTCATTTTGGACATTTTTTTTTTATATACTGGTATATGCTTTCTTTGAAAGACACTGTGTATCCATAAAATAAGAGGTCTGTTCTTTATTCACTCATTCAAGTAAGATGGCACCATATTAAGAATCCTATATAGTTTTCTTTGTTTTGCCCTCAAGCTGTCAGTGGTGAGTTTCAAATATTTCGTTAGGACATTTGTAAATTTAGGCCAGAAACTTTATTTTATTAAAAATGAAAATATATTTATCAGAAAAAAAAGTTACCACCTTGGAAGTAGTTTTGAGTTAGTTGTTGCCATTTTTTTTTTTTTTTTTAACCCACGCGTTTGATAGTAACACTGATAGCCTGTATTTAAAGGAAAGGGAAATGAGAGAGGAACTTTGGGTAAGGATGTTATCTGGGATTACCAGTTTGTTGCTTAGATAGAACCTCACAGGTTAGCAGCTACATCACTTTTTTGGGGAATCAATGCAAACTGATCTTCAGCTTTGCAGATAAATAATTTACAATACATCAGCAGAGTATTTGGTGATAATTTCATTTAAATAGATTGACTCAGATTAATAATTTCACATAAGACTGATATATCAACAAAAATCCTAATACATTATTCCTATGTAGTTACCAGAATACTTTTGTCTGCTTCCTAGGGCATTTTCTTCCTATTCTGTCTTTCAGAAAACCTAACGAGCAATTAGAAACATTTTAGGCAAAAAAATACAAAAGGTAGATTATCCAAATAAATAGTACATTGAGGTTGAGGTGTGTAAGGATAAATCCATTTCTGTCCCAGAGTCAGTGCTCTCTAGTGCCTGGAATACTCACATCCTCCAGATCCATTGACATTCCTGGAAAACACTGGCAGATACTTCCACATTTTCAACCTTTAAATTATCATTTCTGCAAGTAACATGTAGAACAATCGTTTTTCTTTAGCACACTCTTTCCTCAGACAGGGCATAATAAAATTCATTAGGTTAAATTTCTTGACTATAAACAAATTCTAACACTGACATAGGCCATCACTTTAGTTGAAACTCTCTGTGTTCCCCAATTTTTTAACAGTAAATTTCCAAAAATAACTCTTGAGTTAGGAAACAATATAAAAAGATCACTTTTTCTATTTTCATGCTGCAGTTCTAAGGGTGCATTAGTGTGTCAACCGTCTATACGGTATATTTTAAAAAATTTTACCCTGGTAATCATAACAGTGTACGAGGAGGAAGAGGCCAGAGTTGCACGCAAACAAACTTAAAAAAAAGCATGAGTTTTGTTCATCAGGAAATGCTACCAGTCAGCGATTACCTATCATTATAGAAGATAGGAGAAGATTCTCCATATTATGCGTAATGTATTAAGCCTAGCTGCGCTAATAAGTCTCTCAGGTAGACCAGATTATAAGGGTTGATTCAAGTTCAAAGATTCAACAAAATGATGATTCAGGGAGGGTTTAAGTTTCCTTTTGCTTTGGTTTACGTGAATCAGCAGAGAAGCAGGGCAAAGATAAGCAGTGCATATGAACACAGTTTCACTATGCCTCAGTTCCTCCCAGAGGGGCAAACAAAATTTAATAGTCAGTATTGCTCTTAAAAGTCTCCTGGTTTTGTCATTATTAGAACAGAAGAGGAACCACACCCACGCCCACCGATCTACCTAACACTTTATATAATGCAGTTCTTTGCTTTGCCACAGATACCTGTTTCTTCATTCTATTTCTTCTTGCCTCAACATTCTCTATATACCAACTTATATCCATAAAAGAACAGTCATTTCCCTAATAAGCCTCTTTACCTTCCTATAAAAAGTGTGCTTTCCTTCTGTTCAATTAGATTAAAATGAGAGTGTGTTTTATAAAACAAAAGATTATTCCACTGCTATATTTATGTAACAGAAAAATAATTCAAGCATTTTCTTCAGTAAAACAAATCTCTGCCTTAAAATTAGCATTTTACTATTGGGAATTATAGCTATTATTAGGGCCATTTTGGCTAACCTTTTCAGAGGTTACCAATTATTTTCAATTAAAACTTCTGAGTTAATATTTCTGTTTCAACTGTTGTTGAAGTTTGGCAGGTGAATGAATCTTGAAAATAGCTGTGGGCCGAGTATATATGTCATCATCAGCTAACATAACAATATGGAGGTGTTATTCACATTACTAACAACATAAGAGGAAGGGAGAATGGAACACTGTTTTTTTTTAATGTTCTTGCTATTTTCCTTCATGGTGATGTTAAAGCATAAAAACTGGCAACAGACATGTTCTAAGGACATTTTGAAATGTGACATATGTACAAATTATAACATTTTTAAAAATCACAGTTTAAAAGTTATCAGTGGACTTGAAGAAATCTGATAGTTAATATATTCATTTTTCCTCCTTTTAAACTTCTTACATTCTTTAATGCTAACTCAGGGTGAATAATCTAATCTTATAAATGAAAGTGTTTCTTTACGTGCAACTGCTTTACCTTAAATTTCAGTGCAGAGTGATTCCTATTAGTCATGCTTGGCATGGTTTTGGAGATGAAAATGAACTAAGTGCCTCATTTCTGTGTGCTTAATTATTGATGACAATACTAACTACATAAATATTCTTAAATGAGAGAAGGGGAAAACTTTTTTTTTTTTTTTCAGATTAAATACCCTTAAATATTTGCCCTTTCAACTCTAAAATCAAACCTGATTGATTAATGAACTTTGGACTATTTTTGAATTAATGTCAGCCATTTAACTTCTGTTATTGTTAAGTGGATAATAGTTTATTTGTTTTTAATGTTGTCTAAGTTCTCAGCAGAGATAATGTGGAAATTGCACAAGTAAATCATTATGAAGAAAACGAAAAAAAGAAGAGAATTTTGGTTAGTATAAGCATTTAAAATGGGGTGTTTTTGGTTCATGAATAGGGCAAACATGTATTTCCCATTCTTTATATCTTTAGTCAATAAAGCTTAATTTTGGGTAACTTAAAAAACAAACAACTATTTACTGTAGCAGCACATTTCCTTATGTATTATCAATTTTCATACAAGAACAAGAAAATGTGTTTGAGGTCTATTAAATCACTGTATGTTGGGATGGTTCAAAGGTGGAAAATTGGCCTTTTACTTTATTGATAATAAATATTCCTTTTAATATTATATGCTCGCATAGAAATAACAGTGTGGCCCTCTTCCCATTTCATCCTCACCTCACACTAATTTTCTTCTCTGAAAAGAAAGTGAATAATGATTAAGTAATGCAAGAGGTAGCCAAGTCTGGAGGAAGTTATTGCATGCAATTTACTTATTAAATATTTTCAAAAGAAGCTCCTACATGTGGTGAATATTGAATCCTGTACCTCAAAATGACTGTGTATAGGATATATTTATACTTCATAGCAGTGAATAATTTTATTTTGTTGGTTATCCTAAAGCGACTAAGAGGAGATCAGTAAAGCCATTCTCTGTAGCAATTAAATACTTAACTATTTTATGCTATAACTTGAGGTTGAACACAATAAAAAATCCAGGAAATCTATTTTTAATATATACACACATAAAATATTCCTATAAAAATAGGATAGGTACTAATCACATACAAAGAAAGAATGAAAGCTATTTTGAGTCATTGCTTACCATGCTATGATATTCCCAACATCTCCATATACTATATTGCAAAGCCAAGACAAAAGAACCAGAAAGCCAGTGATAAGCATTGAAATATATCTATTAATTTAAAAGTGTGTCAGTGGGACACGAATGCAAGTCATTTTTGCTGCCAAGCAGTTCAGCATAATGCATAGAACTGTACAACATAGTGAAAGTAGAGGATAGATGAAGTTATGAAATAGCTGGAAAATATGTTACATGGCAATAATTTGCCAAGTAATTCCTGAAAATGGCTTTTAAATACTGATAAATGAACTATACTTAGAAATGTACAGGGTGCTTATTATATCAGGTGTATTGTTATAGAAGAATAAATATTCTATTGTTTATTTAAAATTATGTTGTTTGGTTGTGTATTAAAATGCAAAATTCTGATATCTTAAATTATTCCCTTTTTGGTGTAGTTAACATTTATGTACTGAGTAACACAAATCCACTTGATATTTTAAGGTTGCCATAGAGTTGTGCTGTGCTTTTGAGCTCATTAAAAACATTGACTACAAAACAGTCAAACATAATAATGTTGTGTACTTTTATGCAATTGATATCCGAAGACTAATGATTGGCTCATCAGGGCACCACAGATATCCAAAGGCTCACCCCTACGTCCCACTGCTCCATGTTAATATAAGTGAAGTGACATTTGGGACTTTAAAAGATATCAAACTGTCTTTTCGACTGACAACAATATGAAATGACAGGAGTAATTTCAAATAGCTCCTAGCAAATTAATCATAATATTTAATAGCATAATCTTTGCTAATGAGGAGCAGAGCATTAATAAATATGGGCAAGCAAAATGGACTTGAGAGTTCAGATCAGCTATGCAAATGGGTGAAAGTCATGTGAAATTATAAAAGGTTAGAAATAACATTGTTTTAAAAGCTTAAATGTATTAGTCAGTAAGTGTTTCTGTTTGCTAAAGCTGCAAGAATGCAACATACCAGAAATGGGTTGGCTTTTCAAATGGGGATTTATTAGATTACAGATTTATAGTTCTAAGGCCATGAAGATGTTCCAATTAAGGCATCAACAGGACCATACCTACTCTGAAGAAAGGCTGATGGCATCTGGGGTTACTCTGTCACATGGGAAGGCACATGGTTGGCTTCTGCTTATTCTTTTCTCTTGGGCTTCATTGCTTTTGGGTCTGGCTCTTTCAGTTTGTGGGTTTTTCTCTCCAAGCTCTCTGGGTGTTTCTCCCTCCTAGCTACCTGGGCTATTTTCTGTCCTTTATCCTCTCACAAAGGATTCCAGTAAAGGATTAAGACCCACCTTGAATTGGGTGGATCACATCTCGATTGAAACAAACCAATCAAAAGGTCCCACCCACAATACAGACCTATTGAAAAGATTGAAAGAACACAACTTTTTCTGGGATACATAACAGCTTCAAACCAGCACAGTAAGTAATTGGGAAATTCATGGAGCATATTCTCTTGCTCTGAGGGTCATTCTTTCAGTGGAAATATACATATGCCAGTGACTTGATTATGCATATAATTATTCAAAGCAGTTATATTAATAGTGCATAGGCAAAGTTCTTGCCTCGTATTTTATACTGTCTTCATCAGAACCATCTACTTTACAAATATGTCCTGGGTTTTTACTATTAACCAGGTCTTCAGAACACTCTTCCTAATCATTAAAAAGGTTCTGACATTGGGTAAGATTGGAGGTAGACCAACTTAAATTATTTGCTCTGTAAATATGTACCTGTGATTCCCATGCTATAAAATTTTAAGTGCTGTAATGTAACAATAAAAAATCTGATACTTGTGAATTGAAAATTTCTATTTTTTTAAAATCTCTACTCCTTTAATTTTTATGATCCATTATAAAATCATGAATTTAGCTTGATTATTCCTTCCTCTGAAATCTTTGCTTCAATTATTCCTAAAAATATATACACTTTTAAATTTAATGATAGTGACTGTATTTACTATTTTTGTGTACATAGAATTCAGGAGTAAATATGTAAAGCAACTTCACACTGTAAAGAGGTACTCCATCAATGCTGTTTCAGTGTATGATTTTTGTTTTGAGTATGTGTAGTCATAAGATTTTATTAACTGGGCAGTTCTCTAAAAGTAAGACAATTTATTGAAGACAAACCTAGAAAATACTTCCAGCTTAGATGTTACAAGGCAGGTTTAGTATGACATTTTTAAATTCCCCAGTAAAATTAATTCTGTTGTTTGGAAAGACATTTGTTCAGTTGATGTTCAACTTTAAATAAGTAGATTACCTTTAAACACAGGCAAGATGTATTTTAGATTTATTTAGTTCCAGTTCCTGAACTTCAAAAATTGAAGTAGCCTTTTTCAACAATTAAAGCCTTTTCCACATGTACTCTCTATGCCACTAGAAATTGAGAACTTTTAGCATATGTTACTACAGGTATTGTCAAAGTGAAAAAGCAGAAATGCTCTCCTTATCCTTTCCAGGTCATTAAATGTGACCAGTAATGAAACCTAAGTGAAGCAGTTTGTCATGGTGGAAGCTCCTGGTACTCCACTATAGAATTCATGAGGTCAGACTCCACAGTGTCAAGGAAAATCAAGCTAATGGTGCAATTTAATTAAAATTAATTGAGTATGAGTCTGTCTCTTAATATGAGATGGATATAGTGTCATTTTCAACATTTCATTTGCTTAAGGTGAAACTACACTTCCATACTTTACTCTTTCTTGATTCTCTCCTGGAATGAATACTTTTGATAGATCAAATGAATTCATGGAACTTAGAGGTATAAAAGACTTGTGAGGTCATTTAATCTACTCCATGCTGAGACAGAATTATTCTTTTATTCTCATTTCTTGTTGCTCCTGTCTCTACTGAATGCAATTCACAATGAAGACTCTAAGCTAAAAAGCAATCATATATTGAAGTCTCTATGACGGCTTTGTTTAAATCACATACACTTACCTTAAGCATTTAGTGTAATCTTAATGACAAACTTGTGTGAGCCGGCTAAGGAGGTTTTAGTTCAGCAATCTAGATTCATGTTCATGTCTCAAAATAACAGTTTATGCAAGACAGCAGGATTGGCATTTATCTGATTAAATTTGGCAAAAACTGACTTCTCTGTCATTTGGAGAAATACTTGTGTCCTTATAAAATATAAGGAGAAATACTTGTTCCCCTTATAAAAATCAGCTTAACTATTCCAGGAAGTGAAATAGCTTACATGTTGGCTCCCCATTATGTAAATTACACCTATGCATAAGTATTATATTCCCCCTGCCAGGTAGTCAGCATTTGTGATTAAAATATTCACTAAGATTGGCAAAAGTGAATGTGAAAAGGTAGATGCAGTGGTGATGGATTATTGGCTCTTGCAACTGGGAAACTGTGATACTGTTCCATTTGGGGCATAACTAAGATAAAACAATTCCTTTCATAATGATGCCTCTTTAGTCATCAAGTGTAATTTATTGCATGCATTGGAATAGCACTTAAAGAAATTATAATTTACATCTCTGAAACATTTTCTATCTTTGTAACGTTATCATTGAAAAAGTTTTCAATAAAACTTTGAAATTAATTAATGAATTAACTCTTTTACTTTATGTTTGTGTCTTTTAAAGTTCTATTCCTTTTTATATTATGAAGCCTGGGAGAGTGGTAATTTTAATTGATCAGGGAAACTTAAATACAATGAAAACAATTTCCATAGTGCTACTCAAGGCATATATTAATCACTGCCAAATAGGGTAGGAATATGACTACCAAAGACCCCAGAATCTAACCCAGTATATCAGCTGGAAACACTGTATATTATAAAACTCTGTCAGCCTACACATTGCCAGCATGGCAGGGTACCTGAGCAAGAATCATATGGAGAGCTGAAGCAGGGTAACTGCAGGCAGAAGATATCTTTTTAAATGAACTTGCTGATAAAAAGCTTCAACAGCATGACATGTCTCTGACATGCTGGGAAGCAGCAGCTGACAGAGCAAACTGACATGTAACAATTGGATTCAGGGGTGAAGATATGGGACCATAAACCAAATGAGGCTTGTGAACAGCGGCCAGGGTTGCAAATCAAAGCCATTATATACCTATTCCATGTTGGGCCAACTGTTGAAATTAATAGTGTCCTTTCTTTAGACTTTCATGAATGAAGACAGCCAGCACTGGTTAGTAGGCAATAGAGAATATTTTTTTACTTTGGAAAGAGAAATTATACAGCATTTGGGAATTTTTGATTTTACTCAATGCCCGTTTCAAATTTGAATGCAAAATCTTGTTCCAAACAACATGCCAGTATCAATTATTAAGAAACAGCTTCAAGTAAATATCATGATCCCTTGAATTCTAATCAACTAGAGAGAATTTCCAAGTATCTTCTGAAATGTGAATGGTTGAGCTATTCCTCTCTAGGCCTGCCTTGAATGGCAAAGGTGAGGAAGCATCTTAAGGTTGGGGAATAGATTGGTTATGCTAAAACTTGTGAAAGTGTTTCCTTCACTCTGGTTACTGTAAAACAATGCAAATAGCATTAAGGCCTTTATTAGGCTTTACACTGTAAGAACAATAAATCATTAGTACCACAGGAGAGAGTTTTAATAGCCTTTGATTAATCTATAATCTACCACCATTGCAATATTCTTTGTTAATAGAATTTTCAATTAGACTGTTATTTGAAACAATTCATTTTACATTTATTAAATGTTCTGCATACTGTTATATTATCATTAGGTAGCATTTAGCAAACTGATCACTAAAGTTGCAGATGAGGGTCGTGGATTTATTATCATTTTTAGGAGTTTGCAGTGCCCTTTGAAACTTTGTGTTAACAGATAAAAGCTAAGATTCCATCATCTTCTGTGTTCTAATGATTTTCCTTTTTTTCTGTATATTTGCATATTGTTTTACCTCCTCCTTGATGAATACTTGTCAATGTATTTACTATTTAGAACTCATTTGTATGCTTATAAATGCTATATAAATGCTGGTTAGATGATATTACCTTGCTCATAAGGCTTTTTTAAGTATTAAGTATCAATCAAGAGTTCAATTAACCTTGGTTATTTCATTATTGTCAGTAAAAAAAAAAGTTTGGTAAAGATTCAATAAATGCCAATTTTTAATGCTAAAAATACTAATTTAATATATAACATTTGTAAAGTACAAAGTGCCAGGCAAAATTTTAAGTGTTGTGCATTTTTTAATTCATTAATTCTCATAATAATCCTTTGAGGTGGATAGTGTTGTTACCCCTATTTAGAAATAAGGAAAATAAGGCACAAAGAGGTTAAGTTATTGGTCAAAAGCCCCACAGCTTGTGTCAGTACTGTGTTTTGGATCCAAGACAGTTAGTTCAGTTCCAAAATTTATAGTTAGTCACTATACTTTACAACTTCTCTGTAGGCAATCTCAAACAAAATAGTTTGTTAAATGTCCTTTTGTAATATGGATGTTGGGAACTCATATTTCTATATATAAAATAGATATGATAAATGCTAGCTGGTATCCTACCAAATCTTTTTTAGGCTTGTAAGTTTTCAGACATCATATTTGTATGGGAAAATACATTCAGTCTTTCATTTTCAGCAGTAAAAAATATTCTTCTTATATTGTTGATCTGGCAGTTGCAATAGTGACCATCTCCAAATCCTTACTTTCCAATTCCACATATATGGTTTCTTTGCCTGTGACTTGTTGAAAGATTCTTCAGCAAGAAAGAGTAAGAGGTGAGGAATAAATGCTTGTTGGGAATGGGACCAGAGTGGTTAGTTGGTGGAAGCACTGAATGAAGGTAGACTAGACATGGTAACTAGGAAGATGAGAGGAGAATGTACTGTGGTGTGAACAGTGAGGAGCAGGGAAGGCAGTGGGAGAGAAAGTGTGGGGGTGGGGAGATAATACCATCTTTTCCTTTCATCTTCTAATCCTTTGGACATAGATTTCCTCCCATGAGCAATATCGTTTCACAATTATTTGAAAAACAGATTTTGTTAATAGCTGTCATTTCTTTCTGGGATTTTTCTTTTTCTTTGATGTCGATTCTCAAATATTCTCATATGATACAGTTTCTCGATAACCACACCATACCAATTGCTAGAAACTTGATGGGTTCCTTTTTGCTGTAAGTTGTTTCTCAGAATTAAGTGTTCCAAAATAGCTCAACCAGTAGTGTGAAATAAGGTGAGATTTTATTATCCCTTATCTTAACACTCTGATATTATTTCTGTCATCAAAGATTAAATTCAGTTTTATTCCTCTTTTAAATTGGTTTTGTTTTTATCATGGAAAATTTCAAACATATGCAAAAGCAGCGATATTAATGATAATTGTAATTATTTATATGGATGGTATAGTCTTATATTTGTTTTCTATTTTTCCCTTTTTTTCCTTTTCTTTTTCTTGCCTTCTTTCAAATTGTTTTAGTATACCATCTCCTCTAATGACTTTTTGATATAGCTCTTTGTTTTATGTATATTTTTTGATAGTTACTCCAGAAGTTTCAAAATTCGTCCTAAACTTATTAAGTCTATCTTGAATGAACATTTTATTAGATTGCCTGTACTGTAAGGACATTATAGCAGTGTACTTTCATTTACTGCTCTTGTGTGCTTTTCTGCTATTACGGACATAAATTTCATTTCTACATATGTTAACATTTTAAATACATTAGTACTTTTGCTTTAAACATCCAATTGTCTTTTAAGTATATGAAGAAACAAACAAAGATCACCCCTTTTATTTTTACTGACATATTTAGCATACCAGATACTTTGTCCTTCATAGAGGTACATGTTTCTGTTGGGTTATCATTTCCCTTCGTTTCCTGAAGAAACTCCTTTCATATTTCCTGTGGTGCATGTCAGTTGGTGACAAATTCTGTTTTAGATTATCTGGAATTGTCATTATTTTCCTTTATTTTTAAAAAAATTATTGTGGTAAGATATATACAACATAAAATTTCACATTTTAACCACTTTCAGGTATACAATTTGGTGTTAATTATGTTCACAATGTTGTGCTATGATTAATACCTTCCGTTACCAAAACTTTTCCATCACCCCAAAAAGAAATCCTGTACGAAGTAAGCAATAATTCCCCATTCTCCACCTAAACTCCTGCCCCTGGTGACCTGTATTCTAATTTCTGATTCTATTAATTTGCATATTCTAATATGAATATAAGTGAGGTCATACAATATTAGTCCTTTTGTATTTGCTTTATTTCACGATGGCTTAACATGATGTCCTCAGGATTTACCCATGTAGTAGCGTATGTCAGAACTTTATTCCTTTTATGGGATAAAATACACATAATATTCCATTATATGTATACACCACATTTTGTTAACCATTCATCCTCCTATGAACACTTAGGTTACTTCTAGCTTTTGGCATTTGTGAATAAAGCTGCTGTGAATGTCATTGTGCAAATATCTGAGTCCCTGCTTTCAATTCTTTTAGGTATTTACCTTGAAATGAGATTGCTGGGTCATATGGTAATTCTATACTTAACTACAGAAACAACCAAATTGTTTTCCACAGTGACTGCATCATTTTACATTCCAATCAACAATGCATGAGGGTTCTTACTTTTCCACATTCTTGTCAATGTTTTTTATTTTTGTTTTTTAAATAACAGCCATTCTAGTGGGTTTGAAGTGATATTTCATTATGAATTATTTCCTGTTATTGTTTTTTTTTTTTTCCTTTTAGCTCTTACAATTTTGTTCTATTGACTTCTGATTTACATTGTTTCTGGTGAGAAATCAGATGGAATGCTTATTATTCTTCCTCTGTATATAATGTGCTATTTATCTCTGGTTATTTTTTAGACTTTTTCCTTTATATTTGGTTTTCAACAATTTTAGTATGATATGTCTAAGTGTGGGTTTCTTTGGGTTTATCATGCTTAGGGTATATGGAGCTTAAGTCTTTGGATACTCTTCATCAAACTTATTACATTTTTGGTCATTTACTCTTGAAATGTTTTTGAGTTTTATTTCTTTCTCCTCTTCTCTGGCTCTCTGACTGCTTGTATGTGTGACTGTTTTATCTATTCCCATAGGCCACAGAGTCTCTGTTCATTTATGTTCACTCTTTCTTTCCTTTCTTTGCCATCACTTTGGTAGGTTCAACTAACTTACCTTCAAGTTCACTCATCTTTTATGCTACAGTATTCAAGCTGTTGTTAAGTTCATCTACTTACTTTTTAAATTCAAACATTCTATTCTCATTTCTAGAATTTTATTTATTTTTTTACAGTTTTCATTTTCATTTTTCTGGTGAGTTATGATATCTGTTCACCTATTATGTCCATCTTTTAAAACTCTTGAACATAGTTATAACAACTGTGTTAATGTCCTTTTACTATTAATTTCAACACCTATCTGTTTCTGTTAACTTTTTTCTCCCATTTATGGTCACATTCAACAAAGATCCCCCATTCTGGTTAATTAGAACTCAAGTGATTCCCAGCACTTTGTGAACTCTGAAATACCTGTTCAGCTCATAGCTTACAATAGCTGTTCTCTGCCAGGCCTTATGTATTCTCTCCCTGCAAATGCACTCATTGGTAATTGGACAAAGATGGAAGGAGATCTCTATTTTGATATTTGGAGCTCCTTCTCTGAGCAATTCCTTTCTCCCTAGTACTTTGTTCCCTAAATTCCAGGTTCCAAAGAAACTCCAAACTGTAATCTCTATTTCCCCTGCCTGGTGAAACCAATGTTCTCTGTTTAGGCTACAGTTCTCTATGTAGTGGTTTTAAGTGTCCCTAGGCAGAAAGCCAAGCTGAAGTGGAGGTCACCTCATGTGACTTCCTGAAAAAAATCACAGCCCTAGCCCTAGAAATCTCAAACTTTCTAATGCTTGAGAAAGTTGCTTTTCAGTATTGTCCATTGTTTGTAGTTATTCAGAACAAGAGAGTAAGCCTGATACTCACTACTGTGTCACGGGTATCATCTGTCAATTTTTAAACTAGTTTTTCTGTTTATTTGCTTGAGTCAGGACCCCAATCAGTTCGTACATTGTTATGTATTGTTGTGTCTTGAAGTCCTCGTAAACTAGAAATTCTATGATTGTTAGCTTGTGTTTGTTTATTATATTTGTTTGTTCTTGGCCATTCTAAGACATTATTGATTCATAATGAGCATGGAGTGAATTTAAATACCAAGACATTTTCATGTCTTTTGTAATGAAAGTTTCCTTATAGCCCTACACTTAGCCCTTATATCTTGCATCCATTGGCAGAATTTCTTATTATATTTTTATAGATAGAAGAGTTGTTAGGTATTCCTAAAATAATGGTATGGTTAAATAGGTTCTCAGCAGATAAATTAGAAAAAAAAAAAGATCTGAATGATGGGATAACTTGGCAGAAAAGTTATTAAAAGGATTCTGCTACTGAAAACAGGTACATTTGATGAGCTCTTAGATGATAAGAAAATGACTGTTTCTATTTATGTATTAATTTTTATTGTGAGTATACCAGTTGCCTCTTTCGCATCTCTTGGATGTTAAAATAGGGTATGTCATGCCCCAAACGCCATCAACAACACTGCTCTTGCTTCAGTATGACCCTTCAAAGTGACAACTAAATCTTTCCATTTGTTAACGCTTAATCTTGGGGACATGTTTCCTCCTTTCCTTCTTCTTATACAACATATCCAATCATAAAGAAAAATCTATAGGACTACCTTCAGAATTTATCCAAAATTTAATCACTTCCTATATTCCAAAAATATTTTCCTTTTCTAGCTTGGATTTTTTCAATAGCAGTTTCACTGTTTTATTCTTTGGTGAAAGGCTATTCTCAAACACGTAATCCAGACATGCCATGTTAAATAGGAATTGTTTCACATCCACTCTGCTGCTCAACATCTAGTTACTTACCTTGCTATTTTTAAATACAGGCCCAAAGTCATCCAGTGTCCCACAAGTCCTACAAGTCCCAAGTATTATCTGATTTCCCTAAATGAGGAGGTAAGAGTAGTAGAAAAATGGCCTCATTGCTGTCCTTCAAAAAAGGGATAACACCTTTGGAACCATTCCCTTACTATTTTGTCTTCCAGGGCTGCTTTTCTCTCACATATGATCCCTGTGACTCATTTTCTTATTTTCTTTAGGTCTTTACTCATATCTCACTATCATAGTGAGGTCTCCCTGTACCATTTTCTATACATTTACCACTTCCTGCACTCTGCTTCTTTGTCCGTCTTCTCGGCTTACCTTTCACCATACTATTTTATTGGTAATTTTATAGATACAATGGTTTTCTTATTTTATTTATTGACTGCCCCCTACTAGAATATAAGTTCCATGATGGCATACATTTTTGTCTGCTTAGTGTCCAGAACAGTGCTTTACACATATTAAGCCACCGAATATTTACTGCATGAATGTATAGATGAATGGATAGTAGAACATCTTTATTGTATGGCTATTGTGGAAGTGGGGAATCTCACTCATAGCGTGAAGAGACTCAATAAATCAATCACCGTGTCTGTTAATTGGTTAGGGAAAAAAAGGTCAATGTGGGTTGAGTAACACAATTTATTTCATTGGCTGTAAGCTCTATGAGGGTAACCATGTAGTTGGTGTTAATTTTTTTAGTGTTGGGTGTCTTTTGGATGAAACCTTGATCAGGTACCTATGCAGCCAGTATAAGTTTTAATAGTAGCGATAAAAATGATTGTGTCCTCAGACATTTATTGAGCATCTGCTTTATATCAGATACTTTCCTGAGCCCTATGCATATGTTATTTTCCACATATTATTTTAATCAATTCTAACAAGAATACCAGAAAGTATTTCTTTCTACAGATATATTTTCAGATGTAAAAACTGAGGGTAATAGGACATAAAATGAGTAACTGGTACCTATCATTATCTCTGGGACCCTGAACTCACAGTTGTTTTTGATCTTCCTTAATGCCTTCTATTAGAGAGTATGTGTCCTGTGGAAATTAATTAGGTAAGCATAAGCAGGAAAAATGGAGGGCAATTAGAAAGGAACCCTAAATTCCTGGATATCACTTTCAGAAGTCTTCTCTGTTAAACTATGAAGAGATCTATTTCCTTCTTTCAACAATCAAGGGTGTAAATTTTTCTTTAAGTCTCGAAAATTAAAACCAATGTACTGATTCAACCAGTACTTTCATGTTAAGTTTTATTGTTTTTAACATTTGATCTCTAATTGTTCAGGGAGCATCCTTCTAGCCTGTAACAAAATATCAGGCATGCCCTGTTGTTTTTAGTGGTCTATTCCTTGTGGCTTCCATTTTCTCTTAGTCATCAGTTTCTTCCAGCATGCAGAATTTTCTCCTCTGTACCCTTCTATCACCCTGCAGTTCTCCATCTAACTTCACCACATCTTTTTGCCTGATCTTTTCCCTGACACTCAACAATATTATACCTAATATTTCACATTGTTTTTAATACCTCAATATGTCATCTGATTTCCTGAAACATATTATTATACTTATTTATATGTGTTTGCTTATATGCTTACTTCTATGTATGTGATTAGTTTTGTCACTGGGAAGAATGTTATCTTCAATAATTCAAAATTTTCACTACAGATGGGTGAATTTTTATAAGCGAGCACTGATTTTTCATTTTATAGTATACTTGGTTCATTTAGGGCTTTTAATTGCATCTGAGGAGAATGTGAAAACTATCATCATTCAGCTTAGGAAAAATAACCTTATAATGAATTTGTTTACAGCATGTCAGTGATTAGAGCCACTAATAGAAGATAAGTAAAGTAGAATGACAAAGGTTATACATATAATTGATTTCTTTCTTCTGATCTTTAACTACAAGTATTGAAAGCTTTCTACATGTTAAATTAACTGCAAAGGAATGAATTATCTGTCTAAAGATCAAAAAACCCACATTGTTAAAACAGACATCTGTTGACCTGAAGGGAGGGATCACTGTATTTTAAGTTTTCATACCACTCTGTGACTAACTAAATTCACCTTTCATGGCTTAGGGATAAAAGGTTAGGCCTTGGCTTGACTTACAGATACTCCAAGATTAGAAGACAGGGAGAGGTCTTTATTGGAGATTTAGAACATCCTAAAATCAGGATAGGATGCAGCTATGAAAGCTCAGTAGGTTAGAGTAAATAGAGAGCAATTCTGGGAAATTATTTAGCATAGGCATTACCACCTACAGTTGATGTAATTTGAAGGATCAAGCATAGGATAGACTCTGGTCCAATATTAACCTTAAAATAAATATATACATATAATTTATGTAATATAATTTAACAACTATGTTTTAATTTTTAGACATTTAACAAGTATGTACTCAGAACCTCACTTTTCCATGAGCTATAGGAGGATTCAGCCCTTAAAAGGGAGTAATGTTGAGATGATAAGTATGTACGAATAAGTAAACACGAGGTAGAAAATAATAAACTTCAGAAAAAGGGTCCAGAAAAATCTTAATGAGGAGAGGAGTTTTTTTCTCAGTTGGTATTGTTAAGGGAAGCTTTAAGGGGAAGTAGTGATTAAACTGAATCTGAACAGCAGAATTTGGGGTATTATGTTTTCATTGGTAAAGGCAAGTAAGTAGATCAGCATAAGGGAAATAATGGCTTTTTTTAAGCACAGTAATCACAGGATCAGAGCTATACTTATGGAAATCTTTTATGACAAGGAAGAACCCAGAAGCAAAGCCAGAAATGGGGGATACACAGTACTCCAGACATTAGGAATTGCAAGTATGAACTAATGGTATAGACTATTAGGGGATAGAATCATGGTCCCCACAAAAGGCACATTTAGGTACCAGCCCCCGGTCCTGTGGGTGTGACCTCATCTGTGTAGGACCTTTGAAGATGGCATTATTTAAGGTAAACCCTACCTAAATGAGGGCTGGCCTTAATTCAATATGGCTGAAGTCCTTATAAGCAAAGGATATTGTGCACAGAGAGAGGAGCCATGAGGAGCAGCCAGAAGCTGAAAGTTGACAGAATGTGGAAGAGAAAGAAGCCACCAAGTGTTTGACATGTGATGGAAAAGCCAAGGAATTCTCAAACTCGCAGGCCAGCAAGAAGATACCAATCTGGGAGAAAGTAAGCCTTTATTCTCTGAAACTGTGAACCAAAAAATTCCTGTTGTTAAGCCAGCCCATGTATGGTATTGGTTTTAACAGCTAGGAAGCAAAGTATCATATGCATTTGCAGCATAAATAGAAGTTTTCAGAAGGAAAACACTGAGATTTATGTGTCACAGGTGCTCAGGAGGTGGATATGTGAGGCTTGAGCCTAAATCTGAAGGTAGATTTCCAGGAATTACAAGTTACTGATCTTGTGGAAACAGTCGAGAAATAAAAGAATATTTAAGTGATTTCCTTGATAGTTTCTTACATTTAAAGACCAAGAGGAAGAAGGACAGCTAGAGAAAAACTTGTGTAGGAATGGGCAGAGATGTTGGAAATGATCCAGGAGACAGCAGTGTCATGAAAACCTTGAGAAGAAGAAATAGAGAATAAGTGCAGGTACAAATACTCACTGTAAGTGTGCACCATTTCATTTTGAATCACTGGAATTTGAGATGAAAATGTGACAAAATTTTATTTGGCCAAGTCCAGTTCACCTCTTTCCAGTTAATGGAGTCTGATTCATTATTATTATTTTGCAATTAAATTATGTATAGTAGAAGAGTACAAATAATTATTTGAATGTTGTTAAGAAACAAGATTCTCATGAGAGAAAGGTATAGGATAAAGCCAAAGAAATTAAGTGAAAATCCTTTAATATGATATTTTAATCAAATGCATTCAATATGGAGTAATTATGTTTGTTCAAAAGAAGACATTTTTTAGCTCTATCCACTTAAAAAAGCCTAGAAACAGTGACATCTCAATAGGAGTAAGTATGAGCTCTCTGACTGTACCATTTCTTATTGAAAGAAAAAAAAAAGCACTTTATAAGAATGACTGATTCCAGTCCAAACTATGAAATAATCAGGATAAGTCTAGGATATCTTGTGCCAGAAAGCAGTTGAGATTACAAAGTTTAATACAGTAGTGCCAAAGAGACTCTGATGTGATTCAATCAACTGTGAAAAGACATTTATGAGACTATTAGGGAAATGTGAATATGGACTAGGTACATCATGTGAAACCAATGAATTGTTAAGTGAACTAGTGATGTGGTTATGGTTATGTACGATAAAACACATATGCTTTAAATATTCATATTGAATTATGTAAGAATCAAATGACATTATATCTAGATTAGCCTTAAAATATTAAGGCAAGTAAAAAGAAGGCAAAGCAAATACACTATTTTCCTCATACAGTTGTCTTTACTTTTTTGTGAAAATGAAATATTTTATATTAATTACTTTTAAAACCACCAAAAAAAAAAAAGCCAAAGAGAACAATTAAAAATAAAAAGAACAGAAAATATACCAGATAAATACCAGATATATAATTATTAGTTAAAATATCATTTAAATTAAAACTATATTTTAGAGAAACAGAGAAACTCTATTAAATGATAAAAAGAACCATCCACCAGAAAGATAAAATAATTATGAATGTATATGCATGTAACATATACAAAGCAAATGCTGGTAAGATTACAAGAACGAATCAAGAAAACTATAACATTAGAAGATTTTAACATATCTTTTAAAGAAAATGATCAAGCAGACAAAAATTAGTTAGGATGTGGATAATTCAGCCAACAAAATAAACCAGGTTGGTAAAATAGGTATGTAGAGTACACAGCAATCAATGGATATATTTTTTTAAGTAAACATGGAAAATTTAGAAATTTTCACTGCTTTCTGGCAGTGAAGTGGCACACCATTTATACAAACTTTGAAAATGTGAAAAAAAATTCTATTCATTGCTTATACTTACATACATACAGCTACAAAATTTTCTATTGAAATGGCAGATTCTAATTTCAGAGGATTACATTGGGAGTCCAGAGTGATTGTTCTTTGTTATATTGGGTATATTGGGTATGGTGGAGAAGCTAGAGATGAAAAATACATTTGGCTGTTGGCAATGTTTTTTGTTACTGCTTAAACATAATCTCATTATAACGTAAATCAAACTGTACAATGCAGTTGTAATAACAGTACTATGTAAAGTAACACATTTTCTCTTCTCTCTTTCTCTCTGTCTTTCATAGCAAGGGTGTTGGGTTAGGATTCTCTTGAAATTAATGGAACAGGATTTGTGAATTTCAGTGACCAAATTGTATTACAATGGACAGATGGCAGTTCCAATTATATGTGCTAAGAGGAAATTTTTTCATGAGAAGTTAGTTAAAATTGTGAGTCAGGATCTACTAATGTCTGTGAACGTGACTTCCATATGTCCCTGTAGGTATTTCTAAAACAACTTTATCAACTTTGAAGCAATTGACACATAACAAAACCAGAGAAATAATGCTAACATAATGCCAGAAGATTTTTTAAATATTTGGAATATCCCAAATCAAATATAATTTATAATGATGCAGATAAACCTTACATTTTGCTAATTTATATTGAGTCTTGAAATATTTTCCTCAGAATAATAGTATCTGGCATGAATATCCTAAGCTTTTTATTATCACCACTAATATGCTCATAAGTGAATAAAATTAAACAGTTATGTTTCTAACTGCTGAAGTGCCAATCATATGTATAACCCATGTAGTGCTTAGTTGTTTCATTTATAAGTGGTGAATTTATTTATTAACACTTACTCGAGGTAGCTATTAAATGGATTAATAAATAATAATTGTTGAAATGTAATTTTCCAAACCTAAATATTTTATTACCGTATACAGATTCTACTTAACATTTATTAAATGTCTACCCTGTGCAGACATTGTGCTGAACCTTTCAAAAAAGGGTTACGTCGGGAGTCCAGAGAGATTGTTCTTGGTTATATTGGGTCCGGGGGGAAACTAGAGATGAAAAATACATTTGGCTGTTGGCAATGCTTTTTGTTGTTACTTAAACATAATCTCATTGTAATGTAAATCAAACTGCACAATGCAGTTGTAATAACAGTACTATATAAAATAAAACATTTTCTGTTCTCTCTTTCTATCTTTCATAGCAAGGGCATTGGATTAGGATTTTCTTGAAGTTAATGGAATGGGATTTGTGAAGGGGAATTAGTGATTGGAAAGGATGGGGCGAGAAATCGGTTGCAAAGATGAAAAAGATAGTGTCTCTGCTCTTGTGGAGTTCACTGCAACCAAGTTAGGGAGTCAGATAAGTACAAACGAAAGGTGCTAGAGAAAAAATATATATGATACAAAATTAGGGTTTAATTCCTGGAAGAATCAGAAAAGGGTGAAGTGATGTTTGTGCTGGCCCTGGACAGATGAGTGAGAGCTCATCAGGGAAAAGGAAAGAAATGGCCTTTTAGATATAGGTGACAATATATACAAAAAATGTATAAAATTCAAAATGTGTGAGCTGCTAAAGTGATTTGAAATTTTAAACATAATTTTTTAAATCGCGGATTAATGCAGATATTTTCTTAGTTTACCCTTTTTTTAAAAATTGTAGATATATGATATATATATATATGTGTATAGATAGATATACACATCCAAAGATGGCATACACACACACATATATAGTTTTTGATCATATAATTTTTTGTTTCCAGAATAATTCCAACTGTAGGGTCAGATGGGATCAGAGGACTTAGAATTCCCCTCCTTGAATCCTCCATTTATTTCTCCCATCCACGTCCATCATCCTTATTCAGGCAGCTTTTCACTGTAGGCTCTGTTCAATGCATTTTGCAAACACTGATGTAGCCTATTTTATTTCATATGCCTAAAAGCTTTAGAAAGATTTGAATCCAATGCTTTACTCCCAGTTCAATGTTATTTTCTCTGATCCATGCTGATTCTATGGTATCTTATAGAATTAGTTATAAGTAGATGTGAAGAATTGTGTTTATATTCTGCAGAAACAAGATAAGCTAAATACCACTCTCTGCCAAGTTTCCCTTTCATTCTGATGACATTCCTTTATTCTTGCTTAAAGATTAGGTTTGAACATCGAGATTAACATTCTAACCCATTTAGTTTGCTGGAGGGAATTCCATTCTTGTTAAATTCAAGCATTTATAAACCTCATACTACTTAGAATTAAATTGGCCCCTTAGAGAAAGCACAACACCATGAGTATTATTTAAGCATAGCATCAACATCTAAGAATATTTCTAGATTAGTATGCCAAAAAATAAGCATAATAATAATAAATCTGTTTAAAATGATAGTTCTGTCTTTCCATGTGGGAATTCTTTTCTTATTTCATTGGATGTTAGAATTAAAGATGTTTGCATGAGCAGACATCATTACATATATCTAATATTATCAAATATCAGTTCTAGCATTCAAAGGCAATCTCTTGGACTATGTTGACCTGACAACACATCTTGATCTTGGTCATCATTAAGTTAAATTCTTGGATTCTGAGAATTCAATAAAACTCTTGCTGGATTCAAATCAACCACTTTTCCTGTAGATGTGAAACAGTCGCTCATTCATTAATACAGTCATAACATAATTTAAGAGAAATGTCCTTGCTGATACTTGTGATCTACCCAATTCAGTTACACATTAGAATAATTTTAGGATACTATTTTTTGATTCCTTGAAACTATTTTTTAAGAATCAGGTATTTATACAAACATTACTGGTAATATATTATTTCTAAGGGACACTCATTTGTAATATGAATACTCCCGTGTATTTCAAAGGATTTTTTATTTAAAAGTGAAAGCCTGCTTTAAACTGAAAAGTAGATCAGAAGTTTAATGTCTTTCTTCTTTAAATAAATGTTATACTTCAGCACTTTCATAACTTTTGGGCCAGTTAGCACAGGTTTTGAATTAAAATTTGAGATTTTTTTTTTTTTTTTTTGGACTTTCCCTCTCCCCCCTTATCATCATTTAAAGTTAAATTTCACTCCATTTTTTTTCCAGACTAGGTCAAGATCCAAAATATTTAAGTAATATATTAGCTGCATGACCATCCCTAAGTCTGTCAGCTCTCTAGGGTTACCCTGTCCTTTGGATTTCAGTAAAATGGACCCAACTATTCATTGCATGTTTCTCCAAATCTGGAGAAATCCTTTGCATGGCATGGATGTAGGAGGCTGGATATTCCTCTTCTAATCGCTTGAAGTCCAAACCTTTCCTTTTCGCAGCACAGTGATGCACTGGCTACAATCTTGGCTACTGTTCTTACCAGAAATACCACCACATCAAGGTATTCTCTGTTTTAGTTTTCTAGGTTACTTTGACAAACACTACCCAATGGGTTGGCTTAAACAACAAGCATTTATTGTCTCACAGTTTCAGAAGCTGTAAATCCAACATCAAGGTGCCAGTGAGGCTATGCTTTCTCCTGGGAATCTGTGGCATCCTGCCAAAATCCCTGGGGCTACTTTACTTGCATCTCTGCCTCCTGGCACATGGTGGTCTCTCCTTGTGTCTGCTCTTTTGGTTTCCACCGACCTCCAGCATCTGGCTCCTTTGTGGCCATCTCTCATTTGTGCATTCCATTTTCTTCTCTTTATAAGGCCTCCAGTAACATGGATTAAGACCTACACTGATTTGGCTGGCCTCACCCTAACCAAAACAACATATTGAAAATGTTTTACCTACAAATGGTTTTACACCCACAGGAATGTGGATTAAGATTAAGAACATGTTTTGGGAGGTACACAGTCCAATCTACCTCATGTGTGTTTACATAAGTTTCCTAAATTGGGGAGTAAGAGCCAGCCCCAGAATGCCAGTCTTTGGGAAGAAATCATTTCCTTGATGATACCTTTATTTGAACTTCTCCAACCCTCAAACCCATCTTCAAACCGTAAGCCAATAAACTCCCATTGTTTAAGCCAAACTGTTGCAAGGTATTTGCTTTAGCAATGAGAAAACTAAAACAAATATATGTGTGTGTGTGTAATATTTATAGATCTATATTCTTAAAATTGATGTGCTTTAATGTATGTCAGTTATATCTCAATAAAATGGAAGTAACACATGCAAAAAAAGACCTTACCTTTCTTACTGCCCTCGGTATTAGTTTTCTAGCTGCTAAAGCAAATACCATACAATGGGTTAACTTAACAATAGGAATTTATTGGTTCACAGTTTCAGATGCTAGTAGGCTTGTTCCTCCCAAGGTTGGTATCTTCTGGCTGGCCTGCAAGTTTTGGGGTTCCTTGGCTTTTCTACCACATTGGCAAACACATGATGGCATATTTTTCTTTCTCTTTTGGGTATTGTTGACTTCCAGCTTCTGCCGTCTACCTGTGGCTTCTCACTCTGCGTATAATTCAATTTCCTTTTCTTATAATGACTTCAGTTATATTGGATTAAGGCACTCTTTCATTTAGGTTTGGCATACCGTAACTAATACCATCTTCAAAGGTCCTATTTACAGATGGGTTCACACCAACAAGACCAGGGTTGGCACCTGAATATACCTTTTGTGGAGGACATGATTCAAAATCCCCAACATCCTCATTTAAAATATTTTTTTAACTTGATGTTTCCAATGGAAAACATTAGTTTCCTATTTAGTCATATTCTTCCAAATCATGGAGCTAATATATAGCTTATTTAAAGATTGTTTGATCTTGACCTTGTCTAGGTAAAAAAAAAAAAAAAAAAAAAATTGGAGTGAAACTTAACTTATAAGGTGGCAAGAGTGAGAAGAAAGGGACAAAGAAGTTTCAAATAATTTCTAAATCATTGGGTGATAAATATATATATCTGGGTCTCATTATCTTCTGTCTAGCCTTAAAGATATTATTCCTATAAAAAGTATTACTTTCCAAGATTCTTGAAATTAATGTTCTCTTATAGATAGGGATTTTATCTACCTTATATCATCTTTTGAGGCAAAATATATGTGCTTCTCAAGTAAATACATTTACTATTTTTAATGTTATATAAATGCTGATTTTCTGTTTTAATAATTTAAAATAAAAAACTTTTGTGATACAGGATATGCATTGTTTAAACTTTTTGTAAAGAAAAGAAAATAGAAACAAATAAAATACCACCCAAAACTGTATAACTCAAGGCCATACTGTGAGATGACTTTTACCTTTAGATGTTGATCCCTATTCCAATTCTATTACTGGTCTCAATATCATTTTTGAAACATAATTAAGCTATTTAAATCAAGAATTTCTGTTTTCTTCCTTCTGAGCAACAAAGTTAAAATAATAACTCCATATTAAAAATTTATATAAATAAAAGTTAAGGACTGGGTGTCAGGAAAAAAAATTGGAGTTCCATTTTGTTGGAGTTTTGAATACTTCTTTTACTAAGGCTGCTTAGGTAAATACCATGAAATGGTTTGGCTTAAACAATGGGAATTTTTTGCTCAGTGCTTTGAGGCTGGGAAAATGTCCAAATCAAGGCACCATCAAGGTGATGCTTTCTTCCTGTAGACTGACTGGCTGCTGGTGATCCTTGGCTCCTCTGTCACATGGCAAGGCACATGGCAGCATCTCCTGGTCCCTTCTCTCCTGGGTTTTGTTGAATACAGCTTCTTGCTTCTGTGGCTTTCTCTCTTTCTGTGTCTGAGTTTCATTCTCTTATAAAGGACTTCAGTAATAGGGTTAGCACCCATTCTGATTGAGGCGGGACACACCATAACTGAAGTTATCTCATCAAAAGGTCCTATTTACAATGGGATTATACCCGGAGGAATGGATTAGATTTAAGAACATGTTTTCTGGGGTACTTACAGCTTCAAACCACTATACTAAGCATACAAGTTAGCAACTCATCATTTAATATATGCCTTGCACTGTTATCAAAAGATTAAGCACCATAAAATACATTTTAATTTATTTTTCATTTATTCCATTTCATAAAATAGCCATAGTGTTCTTTCAAGTGAGGTTTATGGGAAAATAAATGTTCTTATTTGTAAAATAAACCCTTCTGTCCTCTGTATTATTTACCGATCTATCAGCATCATTTTTCCACTAGAACATTATCTTGAGTAAAATATACAGCTTAGTTATTAAGAAATATAACTTTCTTGATGCTCCTCTAACTTTCTTAGTGAAAAACACATTAATTTAGATTTTTAAAAATATTATTACAGTTTTAAAGCATTATTGGATATGCATTGATAATATAATGTTCACAATAGCAGCTGAGGCCAAGAGACCAGAGATACCTCTGGAAGTGTAGGACTTTGGAATTTTAGAACTAGACTGTGTAATGTACTGTCATTTTAGAAATGTGCTCCCTTTTATTTTTAACTAATTATCCTTTCCCACTTCACTCTGATTGGTTTTCCTTTGACATCAAAATGGAATTAACCTCCATATACTATCTATCCTAGCTTTAAATGCAGAGGATTTCACTCAGTTGTATCCAAGGACTTTTTCTAATCCACAGTTCTGTAGTTCTTGATTTTATAAATCAATTCAAAAATAAAATTTGTCAAATTTCTGTAGCATCATATCACCTTCTTATGTTTTTAAGACTTATTTTATATTGAGTATGTTTGATAATCCAATGCCCCAAAAATCTAAGTATAGATGCTTTAAATTTGAAAATTTATATAGACACCAACGTTCATATATGTCTATGCCTTTCACTTGCAAAGTTTTCTAGTTTCTAATTTTCTGTTTGTTGGGAATTGAGTTATAAGTTCAAATTTTATGTACTAAGGAATACATTTTTAAATAATTTTCCTATATAGTAACTGACAATTGTACTGTATTTTGTAGTTTGTCAGATATTGTGACATGCACTCCATTTAATCTATATCAGAATGTTTTGAGATGAGCAGGAAAATTATTAAATCTCCATTTTAAGTTATAGAAGGCTGAGGTTCACAGACATTTAGGGACATAAAGTTATACATAGATTGAACTTATATCTAAAACCCACAATTTATATCCAGTTTTAATTGGACTTTAACAGGGTCACACTCAATAAGACAGTGTTTGATATTTCATTTATTTTCTTCTTTCAATTTTATTCAACTTAATAGTTATTAAATTCTTGCTATGTTAAAGTGGGGTGGTGAGTTAAAAAGTTGTATAAATTAGATCAAAATATAAGAAAAGATGTGAGATTACAGGTTATAGAACATTAATAATGTGAGAAAGAAGTTTTAACAGGGGAGTGATGAAAATCAAATTTCAATTGTTTAGGAACAAGGGCATTAAAGCTTCAGGTGAGGATTATACTTTGGGGAATTTGGGGATGTTGGAAGGGGGTGGCGAAGGGAAGGAGAGGCTACATGTTCAACAAAAGAGCACCATGCAGATGAAGAGTAACTTGAACACATTTGTAGAAAGATTCATGTAAGAATACTGAGGACAGAAGTGATTGAGGATAAGGAGTTGAGAGACTAGGATGACAAGTGGTGGTGTTACCTAGAAAAGAAAGACACATTCCCTAAAATTCAAATTAAAATAAATATTTTAAAAAGTAGGAAGTTTTTCAGTAAGAACAAAAGTGGAGGGTCCTCATTTTAGAAGACATTCATCTCTCAGCAAGTGATAGAATGAACTTTCCTTTCCCTACACTTTGGTATTTTTGAATTACAGAAAAGGATTTGGAGGAAATGTGATAAAGTCAATAAAAGTTAAATGGAGACAATTGCCATAAAATAGTAACCACTCACAGTCAGTTTATATTGGAGTTAGTCAATAGAACCTTCCCATATTGTCTAACATAAGTGGCAACCTACCAATAGTACACATAATATGCCAAGGGTTATTTAATTTAGCAAGGGCTTGGTAAGACTTGAGCCTAAAATAAAGATGGCAAAGAGTGCTAGGGCATCTGACTAATCACAAGGTCCAACTCAGGGAAATAACTAAAATTGGGATGATAATTTCTTGAGTAGTATAAGTAAAGTTTGCCTTGATGGGCTGAAGGTCATGAAAAAGGTAAACAAAATCATATATTTAGTGAAAATTTCCTTGACTCATGTCTCTATTTTAACTATATTTAACAAATTTATATCTATTGTGGCATATAGGCTCAAAGTTTTACTTGAATCAGTTGTTTAATATGATTAAAATCATTCCTATATTTTGTAACATACATGTCTCATTATCCCACAATTTTGGAGTGTGGTGGTTTGAAGCTGGATGTGTCCCAGAAAAATATGTTCTTAAATCTAATCCATTCCTGTGGGTGTGAACCCATGAACCCATTGTAAATAGGACTTTTTGATGAGGTTACTTCAGTTAAGGTGTATCCCGCCTCAGTCAGGATGGGTCTTAATCCTGTTACTAGAGTCCTTTATAAGGGAATGAAATTTAGACAAAGAGAGAGAAAGCTACAGAAGGAAGAAGCTGAAATCAATAAAACCAAGAAGAGAAGGGCGAGGCCAGCAGATGCTGCCATGTGTCTTGTCATGTGACAGAGGAACCAGGGATTGCTGGCAGCTGGTCTATGGGATGAAAGCATTGCCTTCATGATGTCTTCATTTGGACATTTTCCTGGCTTCAAAACTGTGAGTGAATAAATTCCCATTGCTTAACCTGACCCATGTCATGGTATTTGCTTTGCGCAACCTAGGAAACTAAAACACTGGGTAAAGAAAGCAGGGAGAATTTGATGGTGGTCATTTCATGAACAGATAATCATATAGATTATTTATCCAAAGTTTAGAGTAATTTAGAGCTTTAATTGTTGTTATCATTAATATTTCTAAGCACCTCATAAAATAGACTGGGCAAACACGAATATTCAAGGAAAGGTAACTGAAAGTTACTGAAACGTAAGTCTGTAAGACCACATAAAAATACAGAGGATATTCTGAGTCATTATGATAATTGTTTTAAATATATAGAAAGTTAGCTAAAATTGGGTAAATATTATTCAGAATAAGTGTTGCACTAATTGAGGGTAACATCTTAAGGCAACAGAAGCAAGTTACAGTGAAATAATTAAATTCTTGGTAAAACTTCCTTTCTTTCAGAGTTTTCTATGATAGCGTGAGTTCATTTGTGAAATAAAGGAGCTCCTGACATGTTTTGAAGATTTTTTTTTTAAATTTTTGCATTGGAAAGTAGGTTCAAATTTATTAGATGATAGTTTGAGGACCTTTTCCTACATTTTAAGTAACTGGTCTCTAATGATGAAAATTTACAGTATAGATACCCCATAATGTTTCTTCTAAAATTTGTCTTTAGCTAAACCATGTGTACTTAATCTAAGATTGACATTGATCAGTGAAGGGATTTTAGACAGGATATATTTGGTAACTCTTATTAGCTAAATATGTATTAATGTGCACAGAATTATCTGAGAGTGGAATACAATAAGATCTCCCCATAGTTGAGCCAAGTTGAGCTGCAGATCAAAAGACTTGAGACCAATTAAATTTCCAAGTTAAAATTTATTCAGGTATTCTCAAGCAGAGTAATATGAGATCAAAGCAGTCATGAAAACAATGAGTCCACCCTTCCTCTTTACATTCTTCTTGGTCATCACCCCCTGACTTTGGAATATGTAGTAGAAAAGCCAAGCCAAAGTGCTCTTGTGGGGTACAATAACATCCAATGTGAAGATAGTTGGCCAAGCCAGCCTTGAAAAGATTGCTGTTAGAGATATTAGCAGTTTCCAAGAAGTACACATTTTGTGGATGACAGAATCATAAACAAATTCCTAAATTTTTAATCTTGTGTTTAACTGGGTTTCATTATTATGGATCTAGTTGATTCATCATAGTAGAGATAATTATTACATATGCTTGGTCAGAATTTTTTCATCCCAGATATTTTCCTCAAAGTGTGGTTGCATCATATGACAATATTCATGTGTAAAATTAATGATTGAATGATGATTGGTTTGCTGTATTTGTTTCATAAGAGAGCACTCATATGGGTATGTCTTGGATAATTCTAATGGCTGGATCATAAACCTAGGCCACTACCCATGTACCTTACTCTGTATAAAATGTATATTACAGTGTTTCTTAGGGCACTGGACTCTATGGTCAGGGAAACCACCTGAAATTTAGCCTATTGCTTAGAGCATCCAATAACACTGACTGTCTCTAATTTATTGTTACTAAGGGATGTGCCAGTTTGGATATATTATGTTCCCCAAAAGCCATGTTCTTCAATGCAATCTTGTGAGGGCAGACATTAATCTTTTGATTGAGTGTTTCCATGGAATCAATCTTTTGATTGATTCCATGTGACTCAATGAAATGTAGGAGATACCTTTTTAAAATTATTTCCATGGAGATATGGACTCTGCCCATTCAGGGTAGGTCTTAATTAAATCACTGGAGTCCTATAAGAGAGCCCACAGACAGAAGGAGGAGAGAGCGGCTGAGAGAGACATTTTGGAGAGCAGCTGAGAGAGACTTTTGGAGGGATGCTTGGGAGCTGACGCTTAGAAATGCTTGGGGACATTTCGAGATGCTAGCCCAGAGTTTGCTCTGGAGAAGCTAAGAGAGGACTCAGATGCTTAGATGCACAGGAGCTGAAGAAGCTAAAAGAGACAAGTCCAGAGACATTTTGGAGAAAGCCATTTTGAAACACAAGCCGGGAGCAAAGGTCCAGCCTTCTCAGCTGACATGAGTGTTCCAGACACCATCAGTCATTCTTCAGTGAAGGTATCCTCTTGTTGATGCCTTAGTTTGGACACTTGTATGGCCTCAGGACTGTAAATTTGTGATCTAATAAACCCCCTTTATAAAAGCCAATCCATTTCTGGTATATTCCATAATGGCTGCTTTAGCAAACCTGAACAAGGCATAAGGTTAAACATTTTAGAGATGGGTTCTTCCATCATTGAGCTATTATTCCTTGTTAAGAGATAAGCCTATATGAAAAGTACCCCACTGAGCCAATGATTTGCCATCTTCTAGGTAGCCCAACTGAACTCTTTTTTTTTTTTTTTTTGAAATTTCAAAGAAGTGATTAAACTAGGATGTGTCCTGTGCACCCATTTGTAGTTTGTAGTTGGGAATGATCATGCAAACAGCAAAGACCCAGAACCCATATGCTATCATCACAGAGTGTAGATACAAGTATTGAGGAAAACTCTCGAGCAGAGGGTTCATCTAGGTACACTGTCCCCTGTCTCCTCACCATCCTATGGAGAGACCTGCTGAGCTGGACAAAGCTGTGCTTGAGGAGAAGGGCCACTTTATGTTTATTGTGGAATAGGGAAAGGAACTTGAAATGGTCCGGATCTTCATGCTTTTGAAAATGTCTTGTTAGAAAAGGAAAGTGACAGGAGCTAAGCCAGAGAAGAAGGCAGTATCAGCCAGATTACTCTTATCAACTAGCCTTAGAATATTTCCAGCAAGCTTAAACCTCTGGTGTACTCTTTTTGAAACTCACAAAAGGAAGAAGGGAGAAAGCCACCATACCCACTACTGCCAGGATCATCTGGGAGACAAAAAATCCTTGTCTTTCCTCCCTTATCCAATGTCACACAGCTAGACAGTGGAAGAACTGGGACTGAATATAGGCAGCCTGACTCCAGGGTCTATGACCTTACCACTAAAACTTATTTCCTCTGAGGAGGTTACAGATCTGCAGATTATTCATTTTTAAAACTCCTGAAGTGTGGCCTGGGAATCCTCTTCATTATTTTCTCTTTCTCTTTTTATTTTTTTGCTTTGTTTATGTATTCATCTGGCTTTTACTCGTAAATGAAAATATAAGTGCAAGTTGGCATTTTGCTTTGAAACTTGTACAATCTTGTTCATAAATTCAAATGTTTATCAAAACATGTGAAACTCATACATATTTTATTTTAATTGACTTTTCTTAAATCAGAAGTGAGGTACTTTGGTTTTATTTCTAAAATGTGAGAATATCTAGCAGATTCTTTCATCTCTGTCAGTCATTCAGTTAATCATCTAATGTTTAAGCTACATTTTAGCAAAAAAAAAACAAAAAACAAAACAAAAAACAGATCTAATGCTTAATTTAGCAGCCTACCTGGTTTAATTCTCTGCATCTTAGTCTTTTAATCAGATATTTTAAAAATGTAAAGTCAAAAAATAAGATTCAGAGAACATTGGCAATTTTCATACGCCTTTAGATTGTTATTCCTCTGTTTGCTTTTTTTTTGCAACAAAAGAAAAACAAAACAAAAAGCGATAAGCCCCATGAAACATAAGAAAAATAATTATTCTTTAAACCTATACAATTTCCTCACCAGAAAGAAAATGAAATAAATTAATACTTATCTGATTAATTTATTTGATATTTATGAATTTTCAAAAACAGTTTTGAAACATTTCAAAATCAAGCTTAATATTAATTGTGCTAATTATGGGAGATTTAGTGGGTCATGGTGGAAAAAATAAAGGATAAATTAATATCTGAAGAAAATAAACTGATGGATTTAGATGGAATATAGTATTTTTTATGCTTTGCCTCTCTTTAGTTCATAATCTCCTCTTTCCTTATATTCATTGAAAACAACCAAAACTACTGGATCACTTATGAATTCTTTCATGTAAAATGTCATGTTAAGAGAGTTGGCTTACACAGAAGACCAGATGCCTCAAACACTTGATATTCTCCTTATTACATGTTCAAAATTCTTGGTCATATTTGTTGATGTCCTTCCAGATGGTGGCTCTGAGTTAGTTTATGTGTTAAATTGATCCTTTTTATTTCTAATAATATGGAATCATGAAATGTTTATCCATTTTCCCAAGTATTTTCAATATTTTGACATTATATATAAATGTGGGGAAATTTCCCTTCACATAAGCTAAATAAAATCTGGTTTTCAATTCCATTATGTTTTTAAATCAATACTAGTCAAACAAAAAATGTGAAGTCAATCCATGTAAGTCAGATGGGACTTGATTTTCAAATGATTTAGTGGATGCTGTGTTTTACTTAAAATTTTGTTGCTTAAAATTTGGAATCGATATTTCCATAGATGGGAATCAGCCATGGTGGGTCAGGTTCCTAGACTAATTCAAATAAGCTCATTTTATGCAATAATTCTGTTATTAATTCTAAGATTTATTAGTTAACTTTATAGAATGTGATTGGGAAAAAAAAGTATAGTTAAATATAGTTTTACAAATGGATTTTATTTTCTTCTTTTAAAAAAAGGGAGAAATTTCACTTTCCATTTACTTCAAAGCCTTGGGCATAATTTAGGGAATGACGGGAGCTTTATTTGTACTTTTCTATCAGTTCAAATTATTTTAAAAAAGAGTGAATCTACTTTGTTGAAGGGCAAAAGATGAATACATATCATTACTTAAGTATGCTTATTCTTGTGTACAAAATTTTCATGAGAAAATCTTGGTTCAAAATATTTCTATTTAATTTTAATAGACATTAATTTTCCTTTTGTGTATTAACTACCTGATTATACCAAATTTTACCCTATTTGCAGTTGACTTGGTAAAGATGTACTTGCCTGACTTTTAGAAGACTGATATTTATCCTTTATCTTAAACAAATTATCATTCATGCTAAACTTAACCCATTTTCAGCCAGAAACACATATTCACATGCTGTAAACACTTGGGAGGGGGGGCTCGTTAAAATAACTCAAATATGCCATTTTCCAGTGACACATCAACAGACTAAAAAAGCGATATAGAAAAGCATGATTCAAGAATTTAAAAGTGCTGCCAAAATAAAGTCACGTTACAATCTGTTAATTGAAAGGAACATTAAAGACTGTATCTCTCCATAATAGATGATTAAATGTGAAGTCAGCCTCTTACTGCCCTACAGCAGGATGCAACAGTAAAGTATAATTCTTGGATTTTACTTGACACCATTATAATAGACCACAAATTCCTGAATATATACAAAGATTTTAAATTAATTATTTGGCAGCACTCAAAATGTTCCTTTTCTCTGAGTTCTTGTACCTATCACTCATTACTTGTGTGGAATGAATTTTAGTGTTTGTGTGCATCTACTTTTGAACACTTACAGTGACCTGAGCCTTGAATCAGATTTAAAGTTCTATTTCTAATATATATCCTCTTTGCCAGTTTGCTTTAAGCTTTGTCTTCCATTGAATATTATTTTACCTGAGTTTCTGATCTTGTCTATCTATAGCTTGGCTAGGAGTAAATGCCTTCTTGTCTTAATGGTAGGGAAAACTTCTTGGAAGTAGAATTTGCAAAAGACCTTACAAAAAACCAGACGGAAGATGAAGAGGCAATGCTGAAGGTGCCTTGGAAAAAGTTTGATGCCAAAAGTACAGGATTCACACTGAAAGAGCAATGCACCTAATTTAAACTGAGGGTTTGTTTAGGAAAGTGAATGGAGTTAAAGCAGGAATATGCTCTCGGTTATTAATTGTAGATAGTCCTGGACAACACACTACAGAGTTTGAATTTTATCCTTTAGTGGCCATAAGGAATTATGAACAGGAACCTGGTATAATCAAAGTAGTAATTTAGAAGACAACCTTAAAGATAATGTGCAGAATGGAAGATAGCAGAACCCAAATAGTAGATGGGAGACTTATAGAGTGTGGTGGACTGAAGCTGTATGTATGCCTTAAAGACGTGTTCTTAAATTTAATCCATTCCTGTTGGTGTGGAACCATGGGATCTTTAGATGAAGCTACTTCAGTAGGATCTTTTTATGAGGCTACTTCATTTAAGGTGTGACCCACCTCATTCAGGATGGGTCTTAATCTTATTACTGGACTCCTTTATAAGTGGAATGAATGCCAGGAGAGAAAGAGAAAGCCACAGAAGTAAGAAGCTGAAAGCAACGAAACTTAGATGAGAAGGGAGAGACCAGCAGATGCCACCATGTGCCTTGCCATGTGGTAGAGTAGTCAAGGATCACCAAGAGCCAATCTTCAGGAGGAAAGCATTGCCTTGATGATGCCTTGATTTGGACATTTACCTTACCTCAAAACTGTAAACTAATAAATTCCCATTGTTAAGCCAATCCATTTCATGGTATCTGCTTTCAGCAGCCTAGGAAACTAAAACATGTAGTGACAGCCTAGGAAACTAAAACATATAGTGACAGCCTAAATTATGGTGGTTGCAGTGAGGTAGAAGGGACATTTGTGGTAACTTCAGGAAAAAAATATCAATTGGACCATCCACAAGGTTTAGTTAGGGAAAAAAAAAAAAAAATGAAAAAAATGACCAAATATAACTCAATGGTTTTGAGTCTAGGTATTTGGGAAAACAGCACACTCTTAATTGAAATAGAGCAGTTCAGGGTGAAGGATCATGAGGCCAGGTTTCACCATTGGATACAGACATTCAAGGAGGTGAATCAGCAAGAAGCTAGAAATATGGACTAAGAAAGCACAAGAGATACAGAGGCTGAAAACAATAATTTGTAAAAGTAGCATTCAGGCAGCCAAAGTTCTTTTTTTACCATTTTAATTTATGTTAATTAGTTATACAATACCAATTCAATTCACCAAGTCATTCAGAAAAGAGTTACTGTGTAAAGGTAGTTAAAAGTAGAGATATCAGCTGCTGCCTAAATTTGGAGCTAATGTGCATAATGATAACACAACTGAATGACTTCACTTAGTTTGGCTGTCTTTCCATCTCAGCGCTGTCCAGTATGTTTTGATTGGCATATGTGAACAGACAGAGTAACAAGGGCCAAAATAAATCAAATCCATAGTGTAATCTCAGTGATGGGTTAGCTTCTGTTCATAAGCACACATTTTTAAATTTTACAGTAGTGGCAAAGAAGTAAAGTACACCAAAGTAACTATCATGGTTTAATAGAAAAATGATTTATTATAAAAGTGACTATTACCTTTGTCTCAGTTTACCATCCAAAAAAATGGGGCTAATGATAATTACGTGTTGGAGTCACTGAGGTGTCACAATAAATCTCCCATAGGACCATAATACAGTTAGAGTGCACTTTTCAAAATTTAAATGACACAGACTCTGCCGTATCTCTATGTGCTTCTAATCTAGCCAATTTTCACAGTTGTTAAAAACCATCATATTTCTGTGCTTCTGACTTGGAAGCTAATCTTCTCTCCTCAGGTAAATAAGGAGAGTAGAAAAAATTAAAATCCATGGAAGCTTTGTTGGCAGAATTCATAAATATCTTAAATTATATTAAGAATAAGAAAATTAATATAATATCAAAAGAGCTCTGAATAAGTGGCATGTGATAATTTAAAAACTAATAAAATATTATGTTTAAAAAGTGTTTCCTATATTTATCCTAACCCATGTGTATCTATTAAAAGGTGTAAAGTGAATATGGACCATCACAAAGCTGCATTAACAAAAATTGCACGGAGCATGGAAGAATTTTTTATTATGAAATTGTTCATGCAGTCCTGGAAACACCTATATTTTGTGCTTCAATGGAACCCTACTATTTTTTTTTTCACTTCTCAACCAATTGTTTTCTTATTTTGTCTTAGTGAAATTCATTATTTTTTTTCTATGACTGCCCTATTATTATAGTCCCAAAACACTTCATAAATAAGAAAAAAAAAAAACAGGAGCCAGTAATTTCATGGTTATTAAATGTTCTATCTAAAAAGTGGAGTATTCAGCTACATTAATATTGCCAAACTGTTGAAACCAATTTCTGTGTGTTCTTTGCTCTAAGATATTTAGCGCGAATGATGCTTGGTTGTCCCGGCCCGCGGGACGATCAACGGAGGCTCCAAGTCCTGCGAAGGAAGAATGGTATGGGACAAGAGACACGAAGAATGACAGCAAGACAGGTTTCTGATCAAGCTGCAAAATTTTATTGAAAAGGCAGGGTATATATACTCTAAGGGTGGAGGGAGTGGCTAGTAAAAACGGGTGGCGACCTAGGATTGGCTGCTGCTGTTGCTAGGGTGGAAGGCAGATGTAGGGGGATTGGCGGTTGTTGTTGCTGGGGTGAAAGGCAGAAATACGGTTAGCTTTTGGCGCGAACTGCTACTGCTTAGGCGGGAACCACTGTTACTTCCTAGAAGAAGGCTAATTATAGCTTAGGCTGTTCTTGCATCAGCCCTGGCGGCCATGTTGCATGTCACCGGTATCGCTGAAGGTGAATATTATATATGCTACCTTAATTGTCCCCAACACTTGGTTAGTGGCTGGATCTGACTGGCAGGTAGGATTCATTCCTTGTTGGAAAGTGAAATAAACTGATAACTCTGTAATGATGTTAATTTTAAACATCCAAGTATGTGCCTATACTGAGTATAACAGGATAGTTTAAAGCTCAATTTTGGGGACAGATGTATAGTCCTGCGTCTGTAAACTAAATAGCTGTGTGAAATTTGGCAGGCTTATAACTTACTTCTCAACTGCTTAAATATGATTAAATGGGGTAAATTTGAAAATAGTTGGGATAGAGTAAATGATCACTAAATGGCAGATATTTCTGAAAGGGAAATGTTAACACTGAACACTTTTTTTTTTTTACTATACAGATAGATCCTTTCATTAGCAAACTTACCTTGTTTTTGAAAATAGTTTTTTGTTGCTGTCACAGAACTGGGTAACACGAACACAAAATAATTCATAATTTTCTATCATCTCTTATTTGCAGAGACACAAATAATTAAATCTTTATCCATTTGTTTAAAACAATGACTTCTGACTTCAGTTTGTTCTTCCATAAGTCCTGGAAAACCCTCAGGATTATATTGCCAGGTACCTTTTTAGAATCATACAATTCTAGTATTTCAGACCAAGAAAAGCCCTTTAAATCTGATTCACAAAAACCGGTGTTAACCAATAAATATAGGATTTATGTCTTTTTACAGAAGTAAAAACAAACATACAGAACACATAATACACGTATCAGAATATAAATTTCCATAATGTGTACTTAGTGAAAATTAAAAAAAAAAAATGTTTAGCTTTTCAACAGGATCTCTGTTGGTAGTAAGTCATGACTAAGGTAATGAAACTATCAGATCTTCTGATGTGAAAGAAAACATGTGGAAAAAATAGGATTGCTTGAAGCACCCACAACTCCAGCCTGAGCTGCTTGGCTTAGGAGTTTGCCTTTCAACAACTTAGTTTGGGGAAAGTTCTCTGTCTCAAGACACAGCCCTGGTCTGTCATGTTCTCACTATTGTTATACCCTCTCCATTGATAATTATATATTGAAATAACCAAATGTGTCCTTTCATAGGTCTCTACTTGTCATTTGGATAGGTCATAGATTGAAAATCATTTGCTCTTCTTTAACCATCTTGAGTCTTCTAGTACCAGAGATCTATACTATTTGACTTATAATAAGCCTACCCTGGTGGTACAGTTACCACAGAAAATTTTTCTTTAGAACATTTCCTAAATCAAAAAGGAAAATGATCAGAAGTATGGCATTTGTAAATTAAATTCTCCTTGATCTCATTTAACCAAATAGTTTCTTAGTCAATTTCTTTCCTTTTATTCTCTTAATTCATTTAAGTACTAACAAGTTAGAATTTTTTTTAAGAAGCCATAGTTTAAGATAGTGCCATAGGAACATACATATTTGTTATATAGGGTGGAAATGTAATACCAGAGAGATGTATATGCTGGAAGTCTAGGCCAGTGATTACTTACCAAGCCTTGAGGGAATGTAGAGTTCTAGAGAAGAATTTTTTGCCAGTGAGTGTGATTTGATTTGACTCTCATAGGATCTAGCTAGAGAACAAGAGGAAGGTGCATTACAAATAGAAAGAATAGCTTGAACAAAAGCAGATATGAGAAACCTTACTGTGTGTAAATGCTTCTTGAACTTACCAGGTATAACCTTGAGAAGATAATTAACCTTTTTCTTGGCTTAAGTTTTCTCATCTGTGAAATGAAGGTAACCTCATAAGGTTATTGTGAGGATTAAATTCATATAAACTATTTGGCCTGGTGTCTAATGCGTAATAAATAGTTCACACTTTTGAACCCTTCCATTGTGCCTAGGACTCTACCAAGTACTTCATATGATTATCCAATTAGTCTCATTACAGAGTCTTCAAGATTAACTACTGTGCCACAATCACTGGTATTATATTAACTGGTATTATATACGTAAGTGTTATATTTAAGCAAAGTGGAGGCAATTATTAATGTAAATTTAAAAATAGACAAAGTACAAATAAACAGACTTAAGATATCCAATGATTAGACTTTTACTGGACAAGAATTAGAAATGAATTATGCACTTTAAACAAAATTTTGATAACTCTACCATGTTGAATACCACAAGTATTTAGCCATGATGGGAAGGTAATCTTTATATTTGTCTTAAAAGTATTCCATCTACAATATGTGATATTAACATTTCCATTGATAGAATGAAAACAGTTTCTCAGTAAATATATTAGGAAAGACCATATGAAAATCAAACAAAGCAATCCTTAATAAAGTTGGACAAATTATTTTGCATGAATTATATAGCATTACAAAATACAATTTAGACTTCTGGCGTATCATTTCTGAAAACTAATGTTTCCTCCTATTTAACAGTTTGTTTTGTAGAATTAATTTTTAAAAAGAGAGTGAATGGCATGATATGAAGGATCTGAGACTAGATGAATTTGGGAAGGGAATTGGTATGGAGATTTTTAATTTGTTATTTCCCTAGCTTGTTTCATTTTGTTTCATTAAAATAAGAATACTTTTTTTCTATATCTCAACTGAGAAATGCCAGGAGGACCATATATCTTCATTTGGTACACTCTGAGTGTGTCCCTTATTCTACGTAATAGATTAACTAAGAGAAAGAAAAAAGTTAACTATCTTTACTTTGAGAAGCATCTTGATAACAGTGAGTTTATGGGAGAAGGGTGAATTTTCCTTATATGTGCAGGATTGTTTGGGTCTAACATGGTCTAGGTAGGAAGGTCTGTCTCTCTTAATTCCTCTCACTCCCCCTTCTCCCCCTTTCCTCATCTGTCCTTCCTTTCACCCTTCTCCTTCCCTGCACCCCCTCCCTCTCTCTTGCTCCTGTATTTATACTGTGATAAAATGTAAATGGCAAGTGGTTTTCATACACACCTGGGTATAAACTCTGGCACCTATTTCTATATCTCAATTATCTCCTCTGTAAAATGGCAATAATACTCACCCGGTTGTTGTGAGCATACCAAGATAGTGTGCATAAAGTGCCTGGGATGTAGTAGGTGATCATTACTATATTTATTCTTTTACTTTTACTTTTGGAAAATGTAACCAGATAGTAATAACATTTTAGGTTACTCAGACAAACAACAAGGCCAACATAGTTATGTGAAAGGTAAGAGAATATATCACTTAATAAGAGCATTTTCTAATAAAATTAACTTTTTATGTCTAATATTACTCTGAACTTATTAGTCTGAACAAAAAGAAAGAAGGAACTCATCAAGGAATATTGAAAAGAAGAATAGAAACTAGTATAACATATTTGTGACAGTTATCCTTTTTAAGTTAATATTTCTATATTATCAAAATTAATAAAGGTAATTCAATTGAGTAATTATTCATTCAAGAAGTATTTATTGCGAGCTTCCATGTGGCAGGCATTGCTGAAGGTGTTTGGAAAATATATGTGAGCACGCTGACAAGATCCTTGCCCTCAAGGAACTACATTCAAGCAAAACAAGATCTTTTCTTTTGATACATAGAACATATTCACGCCTAGGAGTGTTATCATTTTCAACTTTGAGGTTTGGAGTATCAGAATTTTACTTTGTAGTGGCCTTTTAAAAGTTTTTAGTATCCTATCTTGCCATGAGTAGAATTTGTAATCTGTTAGCATTTTCCATTAATCAAAGCCCTTTTATTTTAATTCTGGTAGTGATTTTGTGCATATCGGAAACGAGAATTCTACTATTGTAAGATAATAGAGGCTGGGAGACTTTAATTAGTCATGAAAGAGTAAGGATTTGCCACCCTATTTCACTGCAATTGCGTGTGCCATATCCCTTCCACTTCAGAATTTCTGATTAGATTCCCTTCCCGGCCCCCACATTTCCATCATATACTGAGTCTGTTTGTTTCAACAATAAAAATAAAACATCTCCTGATTCTACTCCCCAGTTTTATCTGCTATTGATGGAGTTTTCTGCACATTGTTTTGGGGTATGTTCATAAACAGCATTCAAGTATTGTTTCAGGGGATCATAATTTATTTTCCCTTTTAACCCGTTCTTGAGCCCCTTGTTCTAATTTGGTTATGTAGCTTTACCTCTCTTGGTTAAAGAGATATAAATGTATTGATTACACTTTCTTCTTTAATAGATCTTTATTTTTGCTACAAATTTTCTCTGCAATGAAATCCTTCTGTTTAAATTATTTTGAATTTGTCCCACTACTTGATTGGAATTCCTGCTGGGGCAAAAGAAAAGGAAAATATGCATTTTGAGTGAAAATTCCTTCTAAATGTAAGGCAGTCAAGCTTGATCATCATCACATTGTCATTTGTATTTCACTTCTGTGTTCTCATTTTTCTTGGAATGCTTTGACTTCTCTTGAAATAATAGTTACTTTGTACTGATTTCTAAGGGCTCATTTATGATGAACAATGTCAGTCTTCTGATTTTCATACATTGCACATGAAATATCATGTTTGTTTCTCATTTAATTCACTCTGCTGTTTCATTTTTGGTTGTACAGAATTTGTGTACTCAAATTTAACCATTTTATGTTGCATGGCAAAAAAAATAAAATAAAAACAAAATAAAAACAAAAGCAGAATGAACTAGGAAAGGTCAATGCCACTTTAATTGTCCTGCCAGCTAGTTACCCAGGAAAATTTAATTTGCCTATTTCATTGATGTCTCTTTCTCTCAGCTGCCCTTCAGCTAATAAATCTGCAATCAGCCTATTTCTAACCAACAGAAGCCATCTGTAAGAGCTTGCCTCAAAGTTGGTTTCTCTATTATCTGTATTAGAATGTTGTCAATAATTTATTGCGGAATCTTTTTGGATAGTCTTTGTCCTGCTGTATTGCTCTCCCAGCAGTGGTACAGGTAATAAAAATATCTATGGCTCAGACCTTGGATTTGGATAGTTCAATTAGCTTTTCAGGAAGTCTATCAAAAATGTAACTCTAGTTCTATGAACTTCAGCACTTTCATTATTAGAGTGAAATGTTAGTGACAAATGAGGTATGATTGTCTAGACACCTCATCAGTCTGCTGGCTTGCAGCTTGAAGCAAAGGGGCAGTTGTAAAACTTCAAGTTTTGAGTGGGGTTCCCAACATGTGACTCAGGACTATAGCCTGTGAAAAACAGGGAACAAAATAAATTGGGGGACAATAATAAACTTTAATAGGCCTCTAAAATTTCACAGTCTGAGTCAAAGCTAAATATGCATTTCAGGAGGTGCAGCTGTTAAGATTCAAGATGAGTTTTCTTGTTAGCTGCGATTGAAAATACCGGGATTATTTTAAGAAATGATTGGCAATAGCTTAAGTAAAATGATTGTATGAAATCTTACCTACCTGTATTTTTAAAATTATCTTATTTTATTTAGAACAAAGATGAATAAATACAGATGTCTGCAATTTTAATAAAATTTATGTTTATGGACAGGCTCTGTGTAGTAAAGTTTATGTTGTAATATTTTACTTCCTGGGGTGATTTTGTGTACATCTAGAAAGGGGAATTTTTCTTGTACTGTAAGGTCTTAGAGTTTGGGAGAATTTATCAATCATGAAAAGGTTGAGGTTGTCATACTTTCTCACTCATATCTACACAAGTGGTTCTCCATGGGGGTGGTACTGCCTTGTAGGGACATTTTGGTAATTTGTGGGATAATTTTTGATTACCACAATATGTTGAATGCTGTTGGAATTTAGTGCTCAGAGATACTAGATGTTTGACAATCCTGCAAATCTAATTGTCCTGCCCCTGGGCAATATTCTAATAGCTATTGCCCACTCATGCATAAGGAAAGAAGATTTATGATTGTCTGCACCTAGACCTTAATTCTATTTTACATGTAAACCCAAAATGTATTTTATATGGTATTTCAGTTTGCTAAAGCTGCCAGAAATGCAACACTCCAGAAATGGATTGGCTTTTACAATGGGGGTTTATTAGTTCACAAATTTGCAGTTCTATGGCTATGAAAATGTTCAAACTAAGGCATCAACAAGAGGATACCTTCATTGAAGAAAGGCCAGTGGCAACTGGGGAAGGCACATGGCCAGAGTCTGCTGGACCTCCTCTGGGGTTAGCCTCTCATTTCCCTTGCTTTCTCCAAAATGTCTTTGGGCTTCTGTCTTAGCTTATCCCTTCCAGCTCCTGTGCATCCTTGCTTGCTTCTCTCTAAGTGTCTGGAGGTCCTCTCTTAGATTCCCTGGGGCAAAATCTGGATTTCATCTCTTAGCTGCTCTCCTGGTTCTGATTTCAAGGGCTATCTCCAAAATGTCTCTGGGCGTTTTCTCTTGAAGCATCTTTCAGCTCTCTTCAAAATGTCTGTGGCTTTTATTCTCTGATAGAGGATGCCAGTAAACTAATTAAGACCCACCTTGAATGGGCAGGGCCGTGTCTCCATGGGAATAATCCAATCACAAGTTCCCACCCACAGTTGGGTGATTTGCATGTCCATGGAGATAACCTAATCAAAGAACATAGTCTTTTATGGTTATGTAACAGATTCAAACCAGCACATATGATTTAAATACAAACTGAATTTACCATAATACTATTATTGACTAAAATAAGAGAAGACTACTTTAGTTTGTTTGAAAGTTTACCAATGGCTATTTACCATTTTTTAAAATCATAATATTTATGGCAATGCCATCACTCATGATATTTCAGTTACCAGTCCAGTTCAGCATACTTTTTCATTCTTCATTGTAGTTGTTGCAGTCCTGGTGATTGCATGTACACTTACACGCATGACTACTTTGCTATGTAATGCACAGCATTGAAAATTTTGAATATTTTTATCTTAAATTACTATTCTCTAATTTCTCCTATACATTATAGATATGAAGTTAAATTGATTTTTTCTTAATTATTATAAATTTCATTTCAGATGATAAAGGGAGACATTCAAAATATGCTATAAAAAGGGTCTGAATGGGAAATAATTGGAGATGACTGAGTTACATTTAGGGAAAATCTGGCTAGTTGAGCCATACAGTCAAACACAAATGCTGCAAGTATCTAAATTGTGAGCACATTTCTTTGATGAGTTATATAAATATGTAAGTTATGAAGAATACTCTTGCCAAATTCAAATCTTTTAATGAACAGCAAAATTTTGAGATGAAGGCCTGAGACTAAACACTGAAGGTGGCATAATGGATTCTCTTTAAACAATTCAAGTACTAGTAAATTGAATGCCTCTTTATGCAAGACACCTTGCTAAATGCTGGGGAAATGAAGACAAAAATGAAATAATTTACTCCCCCAGAATTCATATTCTAGTGAGAAAGACAAATATCTAAGCACTGTTAATGCAATGTAAATGTCTAATAGACTTCTCTTTTTTTAATTCTATAAACAATGAAAAGGGATAAATTCATTCTGACTAGAGATTTCAGAGAATATGTCATTTGAGCTTGGCCTTGAAGAATAAAGCAGATTTCCACAGGATAGGAGAATAGAGAATTCTATGAGAAAAGATTTTGAGATACCTAAGGCAAGGCAAGTTCAGGGATTCCTCAGAAACTAGAGTCTACAGCATGGGGATGGAGAGCAAGTCTGGTGCAAGATGTAGTTTTAAAGCTGTACTAGGGTTCATACTGTGGAAAGCCTTAAATATTATGCTAAAATAATGTCATAAGAACAGAAAGATGAAAACAAAGTGCTGCATAAAACGAGCAAATGACATTAGCAAGACTTAGCTGCGGATGCCTTTGAAAGAAGTTGATTCTGTTTTAAAAGAAAACAGACTTCATGGACCCTAATGGGTTTCTTCCAAGAATAAAATTATGAGCTCTGTGAGAAAAAGTAAAAATTTCACTGCATAATTTAAAAAATGGTTTGGAGTTGCAAGGAGATCCCTAAAGAGAAAGAATAAGGAGCTGTGAAAAAAATTGGGGAAATAAGTTGATATGATATTTGTTCTGACAATGTTGGGAAAGAGGTGGTTACAGGGAGTAAAACAGAAGAAATTTGAGAAATTGGGAAGAAACCAGACCAGGCAATGTAAGACTCTGGGAGTCCATAGAGATTCAGAAAGGCACTAGCCTTACCACAGTTTGTAGAAAGGGGATAGAGGCAATTTAATTTGTTTTATTAAAATGAGAAAAGAGAGAATAACCACAAAGGCAAAGAATTCAGAGTTTTTCTGAATCAAAATAGTGATTGAGTTGCAGGCTCTAAAAGAGTACTTTTTAAATATATCTGAAGAGTCACCTCACTCCAGTCAATCGTGGACCAACATTTTTGTAAAATTAAAAAAAAAGAAATGCTTTCCAATGTCATTGCAATGTAAATGCTTATTTTTCTGTACATATCTCCTAGTTGGATGATAGTGTACTGCTGGCCAACTAGTAGTGGTTCAAGGTCTACACTGCATAGCACTGTTTTGGAATTAGGCAGTATGGGTCCACATCTTAGCTTCCACATGTTATGAACTTGCACAAGATGCTCAAACTCTCTGTTGGTCAGTTTTCTCATCTGTAAAATGGAGAAAAAATTGAATCTACTTCATAGTTTTGGTAGGAAATACGACAGAGACTGCTCATTGCCTTCCTTGATATTCATTTACCATTTCTTCTTTAGTAATAATTTTTGGTGGGATACCTGGAATAAAATTTGCTTTTTGTAGAATTCTTTTGCCACTAAGTTCTGCCACATGATTTGGTTTTTGCCAATGTCTTTTAAGAGATATTGAGTTGTGCCCTTCAGTTTTTATTCCTGACCAGACAGAATGAAGATGTGTTATCTTGTGCCTCTTGTACTGTGAGGTAGATTTCATACTCTGGGGTGATAGATCAGCAAAATGTAAGGAGCCTGAGTCCCAGACATCATGGGCTACTATACCAGCCCTGGAGTGCCCACCTTCAGGTTTCTTCTAAGATGGAAAGAAATAAGTTTCCATTGTATTTAAGTAATTTGGATTTTCTCTCATATACAGAATAACCTAATCCTAACTGATACAATAAATAAATAAGAAAAGACATGTAAAACAGTGCTTGGCACATAGAAGGCACTCACTGAACATTTTTATTTAATTATCATGAAATGAGTGTATTACAGAAATTATTAATTTCTTCAATAAATATCTAATAGCAACCTTCTGTGTGCCAAATACTGTGCCTTGTACTGAATACAAAGATGATTAAGACAAATTACCTTTATATAAGTGGTTGTCTTGAAATTGCAATGTAATGCTAAATAACATGAAATTTGTAAGTATTTATCAAATGATCTTCAAAGTGGAGAGTGAAAAGAACTAGGTAAATTTAAACATCTTACAAGCATCTTGAAAGCTGCCATTCTGAAGTTTTACAAAATTGTACTGATAAAATATTATTATTTGATCATTCTCCATAATTTGGCTTGTGATTTAGAAGGGGAAATGGCAGAATGCAAGAATTTAATTTCATGGAAAGTGTATTAGGTTTTCCCTCAGTTCACCAAGGTGCCATTTCTTCTGATTGCATTAGGATAATTAAGGTTAGAGTGAACTTGAATTAATGTTAAGAAGATCTCAGTAGATTCAAAGAGTTGGATCAAGACCACATTTATTATTTTTAATTTCTTAATGCCAATTCTCAAACATCCAAGCACAATTTAAGTTCTCCAGAGAATACTTATCATTTTGATATGTTTCAATATAAATTTAAGGTTATTTTTCTCAACTGCAGTTTGTGAAGATACGAATTTTGTTGAAAAAGGTTTAAAAGTAATTTAAATTTATCATGGGAATATCAATTGTATCTAGATACTTATATTTTTATTAAATTTTAACTTTTTGTAGGAAAGTAAGTCCATGTACTTAAAGCCATACTAATCATCAAATGTTTATTAATTGTTAGTTTTCCCTCCACTTGAGTAAATACTGATAAGGGTAAGGACTTTTGTATATTTTTACTCTTATACCTACCATTACTAAAACAGTTCCTGGAAAGGATTAAGTACTTGGTAAACTGTTTTTAAATCAATAAAAGAATTAAACTCTTATTATTTTTTTATTATTCATTCCTTGTTGGTTCATTTAACTAAAGCAGTACAATTAATTTGACACTTTCCTGAGTTGTGGGCAGTGGCTCAACAACATATACTTTCCAAATTGCTACATGTATTTTTCCTTCCACCCTATAAAATAATATCAAACATCAGAGGTGTCATAGTTTCCAGGCTACTATGGCAGATACCACACAATGGATTGGCTTAAACAAAATTTATTGGCTCGAGATTTCAGGGCCTAGAAGGTTTGCTGCCTCCAGGGGTCCATAGCATTCTGGATGGCTGACAATCCCTGGATTCCTTGGCTTTTCAATTATGTGATGATATCCTCTCCTCTCTCTTCTTGGTTCTGTTGACATCCTGCTTCCAGCTTTTCCCCCTGGCTTTCTCTCTCTGAGGCCTCTAGTAATTGGAGTAAGACCTGTCTTGAGTCAGTTGACCACACCTTAACTAAAAATAGCATCTTCCAAAGGTTGTATTTATCAATTCACACTCACAGGAATGGGATTAAGGTTAAGAAATGCCCTCTGCTTTCCCTCCCCTCCCCAAGGGGTATATAATTCAAATGACCACAAGAAGTTTATTTCTCATATGCTCTCTCTCAGACTTTCTACCATGCCCTAGCAATTCCCATGCTTGAGACCTCTATTCATGATATTCTGTGCTGTAAGCTACTGTTTCTACCTCTTTATTTTCTTGGAACACTCATATTTTTCTTTCAGGAGTCATACTTTTGAGGGTCCTTGGGTTTACAGTATGATATTCTTCATAAGAAGACAGTATATAGACTGGAGGAAAAGAAGAGCAACATTATTATGGATGTAATCTTGAATATACCCTCAATTATAAACAAAATGAATCATTTGTAAGATTCCATATGTTTATCATTATTAGTGAAAATTACTTGCAGCAGGTATTACCATGATCCATATTCAGATTCAATACTTAAAATTTATTTTATAAATTTGAGTTATTAATGTGAAAGTATTAACCCTTGGGACTAGTTTTCATTATTGGTGATCTATATCTTATCTTCATTTGACTGTTTTCTATGACTTTAATTTTCCTTGAAGTTAAAAAAATCAAATACCACTAAGTGGTAAACCACCTACTAAAGTTTGTGACCATTTCTAATTAGGTGTAACTTTTATACTTTTTCAAGTATTGTAAATAAAATGTTATTTTGGGGAATTGTATATGTAAAAAGATATTTCATAATTAAAAATTAAAAATGAAGAACACATTCAGGCCTTTTAAAGAACTGCTGATGGAAATTCATCCCTTATCACTAAATCAAGCCTGCTTAGTAGACCTTACTGTTTAGTTTGGCATGTTTTAGCTGGGTCTTATGCTGAAAGGTCTCTTAAAGTTGAAATCAAGGTGTCATCCTGTTGCATCCTCATCTGGAGGCTCCACTAAGGGAAAATCTTAGGGTTGTTGTGAGAATCCATTTCTTTGCAGTTGAAGGACTGAGGTGTCTTGTTTCTTGCTGGCTATTAGCCAGGATCCACTCCCAGCTACTAGAGGCCACTCTGGTCCTCACCCTGGGGTACCGTCCATTTGAGCATTGGAGAAATTCACTCTTATCAGATCCCTGTCATGCTTCAAATCTCTGTATATGCGATTTCATCTGCTAAAGTTGCTGAAATGCAATATACCAGAAATGGGGAGGCTTATACAAAAGGGGGATAATTAGCTTACACTTTTAGAATTCTAAGGCCATGAAAATGTCCAAATTAAGGCATCAGTAAGAGGATACCTTCTCTGAAGAAAGGCTGTTGGCATCTGGGACACCTCTATCACATGGGAAGCACATGGTCGGCATCTGCTGATCCCTTTCTCCCAGGTTTTGTTGCTTTCAGTCTCTGGCTTCAGTGGCTCTTTTGACTTTTGTCAGCTCTTTCTCTGGCTCTTTCTGTCTTTTTTCCTCATAAAGGACTCCAGTAAAGGATAAAGACCCACCTTGAATTGGGTAGGTCACATCTCAGTTGAAACAACCTAATCAAAATGTCCCACCTACAATAGATCTGCACCCACAAAAATGGATTAAAAGAACATGGCCTTTTCTGGGTTAGATAATAGCTTGAAACTAGCACAATATCTTTTGCTACCAACCAGAGAAAATCCTGCTTTCAAGGAGTTTAGATGATTAGGTTAAGGCCAATTTGGATAATCTCCCAGTCTTAAAGTCAATCAATTAGTAATGCCATTTACATATGCAAAATTCCTTTGGCCATGTCAGGTAACATAGGCACAAGGGTAGCACTAGGGGATGAAGGTCACAGTTAGCCTATCACACTAAACTTTTTAATGTGTAAATAAAATTATAAAGCATAAAGAAGGAAGGTGATTTCTTTCTTTATGTCAATTAAAAAAGCTCTTTTTTGAACATGGTAAAAATCGCATTTGTTATTCTATCATTAATTGATATATGTGTTTTGTATTTATAGTGAGTTATTTGTCATAGTCACCTTGGATGATATTTCTTTCATTTAGCTGTATTCTACATTATCATTTGTTTTACGTATTATTAAGGTTATTTATCATTGACTTGGCATAACTAAATTAGCTTATTTTTCCATTAAATTGTTAAAGAAACTGTGATTCTGCTTTGGTATTATGATTTCTAAGAATTTGCATTTATATAGTATTAGCAATTTCACAAGTTAATGCTATAGTAACATGCCCACTTGATGTCTGTTGTCTTTTTATAACAAGTACAATTTTTAAATTACAGCTGAAACCACGAGGTAATCCTTCCCTAATATCTATGTATGGATAGAATATTAAATCTTGAAATATATTTAAGACTCTGTCTTAGGAAAAATTTTTGTATGGAGTTTATTTACAAATAAAATTATCAAATAAACACTTCACTGTGTTCACCAATGCTCCATAGTTTACGTTCTTCTGTCATTTTATTTAATATGTCCAAATGTTAAATAAATATTTACATATATTAAAATAATGGGCTTGTTATATAATTATTACTATGTAATGTGTTTTAATATTCCTTTATGCAATGTACACAAATATTATGTTATTTAGAGTCATATGAATAACCATGTATGATTCCTCTTGGATATTAAAAATAATTTTAATTTTTTGCGGTTCACCTTGTGTGAGGAATTACTCAAGGATGGATCAGTGCTGAAAATTTGAGCTCGAATATTGATGACGTTTTAGATTTGCCTTTGATTTTAAGTTTTTGACAAGTTTTGGATAGGTGTTTCATACCTGTTTTTGGATCTTATTACATGAGAAATAGCTTAATGGGAGTTAAAATATTCTAACTTTACCAAACTGATACAGCTTTATGTTACTCAGAGGGATACATATGCAGGAAGTGGCAAATATTTCAGTATTTATCAAATCTTCTTCTTTCTTTGAGTGGGCTGCAACCAAGACTTTTTTTTTTTTTTTATATCCATAGAAAAATAGTATAGTATTTTGGAATAACTTACTAGAAATTGGATCTTGGATAGCATCTGAAAACACCAGCAAATCAAATTTTTGGTTATAATAAAATGGTCAACTTTTCTTAACTTGTGTTAATCTAGTAGTAGATATGGGGAAAGAAATGCATTTATGAAGAAACTGGTGCTCAATGAAATTTTTAAATGTTTTTCTACTTGAGATTCTTTCTGTCATTAGACATCTTAGCAGAATCAAATGACTCCTTTATAAAATTTTCAACCATTTATTCCCTATTAAAGTGGCAAACACATGTAAATGACATAGTTATTAGTTTGGGTGAGTAGGTCATTACTCTGCATTTTTACATTAACGGGTTGAGTCACATTTGAATTCACTAAATGAATGCACACATTTTCTTTCACTAGTCAAAAATTCAATAATGGTTTTTAAGATTGTTCCGTGAAAATTAGATCCCTCAGTTACTTTCTTCTACTTCGCCCTTTGACCTTCTACAAAGACTTTTATTCTTTTAGCCAATTTCCTCACTGAAAAGGACAAGAGGGAAGAATTTTTGAGCTTTGACATTCCTCTGATATTAGCAGGAATAGTGGGCATTAATGCAAAGCTGCCTGGCCTTATATTGGCTGTGTGCCCTGCCTTCAAAAGACATTGCAATTATGAAATAAGGCATTGAATGGTAAATTTGAATGACATATTTTAGAGGAAAATTTAATGCTTTGGGGATATAAGGCCCTCACCTTCTCCCACTCTGTCTTTTTATTTACTGAAAAATGAACATTTTTCATGGTCACTAATTTCCACAATCAGTTATAAATGCAAGCTTGCTCAACTGTCTTTGTGCTTTATGTAGGGCTTCAAACAGCAATGGAGCCATTCCATGCTATCTGATGTTACAGGATCATAAAAGGAGCTCTTTCAGTGGTTTGCTCTGAGAAAACCAAACACACTGGGTCAATTTTTCTGTGATTGTCTCAGAGAACAATTTTGGTGCTAAAATTTCTTCACTTAAATATAAGTAATCTGGGAGTCTTAGATATTCTTCAGTACAGAAGCTTATAGTTTTGCATATCATTGTGTCATACTTTAATTTTCAATTCTGGCCTGCTATGGCAATATCAGCATAGCAATCAAAAGAAGTCCAAAGTGGAAGTGAAATTAAGGATATGGTACTTTGTGGTACTTTGCTACTTTGAGATAAGTAGCCCCATGACTTGATCTTAAATCCAGGACTCCTAAAGAGATGCTGTTCTACTGTAGCTTGGATGCCTGGCAGCATAGTTTCTGGAACACAGTGGCCAATAAATAAGGAACTGCTAAATGAATGGCCATCTGTGAATGGGGAGAGGTTAAGGAAGGAGAGAGAGAATGACCATTTATCTTCATTTTTCTTTAAGGATTTGAAAATGCCCTAAGAAAGCTTCCCATACTTATCTGTGGTGAGACTATTTGAGGCAATACTTTCAATGTACATACACATCCGGGGGGAAGGCAGACAGCCTCTTTCTGCTCCCTAAGGCCACTTATATTTCAAAGGCAAGATAAGGCTTTCTAGCTGGAAATTCTGACAGAAGTGTAAGGAAATGTTAAGCAGTAGTGACTGAAAATAAATTATCGTACATTCTAAAGGTAGGTATATAGAGTAGAACATAGGTTGATAGGTGCCTGTCAGTGTGAAAAAGTGATGTGTAATGAGATATAAAGCATATTTAATCCAGTAATCCATTGAATTGGAGCTCCATACAGACCTTAATGATTTGTTTGACTTTGTTCAATTAATGCATTTTAATCATAGTGTATCTGCATATAAAATAAATAAAGCACATTGTTTTGAGTAATATAATAGTTTTGTCTCAAATATGTTTATTTAAAGTCTTGGATATAACTATTAAAATTAATATGCAGTTGTCATTAGAGCAACATATACCCAATTGTTTGATACATTGAACTACATTAAAAAGGTATTTTAATAAATAACAACTAGTTAAAGCAGGTTAATCTATTAGATCACACAATTCCTTTGCAAATTGCTCTTCAGCTGCTACTGTGTACCACATTCTACCCTTGTTTTCAAGAAAATCAGGAGATTCCTAGTTTATTTATGTGACAACATAAACATAATTTATCAAAGAGGAAATAAAATTAATGATCAAGTTTTAACATCAGCAGATTAAAAATGTAAATCTACATAATGGATCTCATTTTCCCCTTCACAACCGGAAATAGTACATTTAGTATATGTTATGTATTTAATATAAAATGTATTACATTATATTTTTATAATTATGTATAATATTTGCTTAACATATTTTTAAATATGTATTTATTTGTGTTTATATTATATTTATATAATATTTATGTGTATTATATATACATTACTCATTTTTAGAAAAGCTATGAGTAAGTTTGTTACATTATTAGCAGCAGTAGCATAAATTCAAAGACTCTCAGTGATAGTTATGATCAACCCTAAATAAGCCCATGCCCTTTGACCTGGTAATTAAAACTTTGAGAATATTTTGAAAGGAAATATTTCCAAAATCAGAAATATATTGATGATGCCTTTTGAATAGAAAGTGGGAAATAACCTAGGAAAAATCAATAACCTAGATATTGAACAATATGGGAAAATTTAAAGAAATGATGGAACATTTACTTGTTTACATAGCTTTCTATCAGTAAAAGGGTGATTGTGAAGTCATAGAAAACTGCTTTTGCTGTGACTGTAAATAAAGGAGGTGGGTTACCAAATTTTAAATATAGTTTGCTTGCAACTATATATATATGTGTATGTATATGTGTGTATATATATATATACACACACACACATATATATACATATATATAAATCTTTAGAGAAAATAAAATTTTTTAAAAAGAGTCCAAAATACTAAGTGATCATCTTAACATGGTGGGAGCAAGGATACATTTTTATCCCCTTTATTACATAATTTTCTATTTTGTGCAGCTGTTAGTTAAAGATTTTTTTTTTTTTTTAAAGGAACTTCTTGTAAAACATAAGTAATTTCTTACTACTTTGTATCTTATTCATCTCTTTTACTTTAGATAAATTTCGGGACTCTTAGTTTTATGATGAAAGCATTACCAAAAGACAAATTCTTAACAAGACTTCTTGTTAAGCTATAACATGCTTTTGGCAAATACTACAACTATGGTTCCACAGAAAACATTTTAGTCCACTTAAATCCAAAGATTCCTTATAAAAAGATTTCGTCAATGTAAATGGTACAATTGCTCAATTATTGATAGTCACTGGTTTATTTTAATCTTTCCTTGATGAGAACTGTTATGTTAAGACCAAAACATTAAAAAAATAAAGTTGATTAGTGGCATCTGTTTCAAAGTTATGGAAATACAGAATACAGAAAGTTGGCAAATGCTATTAGAGGGCAAACAGCATGGTTGGATCTGTAAACCTCCATGTACTTGAGGAAGGAAGCTGGTCAGCCCTTCCAACCAAGGAGAATTCAAGGATGTCTATTTAGAGGAACAGTAAAAAGAAGAAGTAAAGAAATAAAAGGGACAAAGGACAGTGAGGCAAAATGGGACATGTATTTTACTCAAGAGTGAAGATTCTTAAAGACAATTTTTTTGTTTTTTGTTTTTTGTTTTTTGTTTTTTTTTTTTAAGAGAGTTTTGATGACAACCTTAAGTCCTCTGATGGGAGAATGAACCAATTATTGAAATAAGTTTCTTCTATGGGGTGTTTTAAGTATAAGGGTAGTAACATAGATAAGAGTTTTGTCTCTTTCCCCTAGTGGGAGAATATTATTTTTATTAATTTTTTCCACCTTAGTATACATTTTGTAGTTACAAAATATACATGTGGTTATGGTAAGTTAACCAATACAGAAATACATGAATTAAAAATTCTCCAATTTCCAAATTTATATTATTGAGGTTTGATATACATTCTCTCATAATGTATAATATGCTTAAGTATCTTTTTATCTAAGCCAAAGTAATATCAAACTCTACATTAATATTCACCTTTTTTTTTTTTAGGATAAAATACATCTTGGAAATCTTTCCAAGTAAAAAATAGAATAAATAAAACCACAACAAAGATTTGCTAAGAAAAACTTTATTTGAGTTTTCATTTCACCAATTATCCTTAGCCTTTGTCCTAATTTGTGCTTAGCCTTAAATTTGTAAAGTGTTCTACAACTTTCAAACTATACCTTCTTTTACCATATTTGAGTCAAGCAGAATTCACTGAAATTGGCAGGGCAGACATCACTATCACTATTCAAGCAAAAAAGAAATTTAGACTCAGTATTTTTAAGTAGTTTATTATGGTCAGCTAAATACTACCCTTGGAAATAAAACATAGGAAATTTGAATTCCTACTGTGTTTTTACTGATAGACCTCTCTTTTTCTGTGAGCAAATGCATTGATATTTTGTTTATATAATATGCATTAATAAAAAAGTTGAATAATGAATAAAGATGTTTATGGTCAAGTAAGCAGGAAAGTTGCAGGTTAAGACTGATAAGAAATGAGTAAACATAAAATGTCTCTTAAATATAACCTCGGACAGATGGGAATTTTTTTTTTTTTTTGATATACACTATTTTTCAAAACCATTGTCAGAGTATGAGCCTCCACTATTCACAAGTTGATTATGAGGATTTATGTGATTAGTGCATGAATCAAAATAAACTACTAGTAGCACTGACTACATGGGGTATTTATTTTCTGAATGTCCTTCTAAATTCAATGTAATTTATGAATAAATAAAAGCACAGTGAAGATATGAGGTAAATACTAGTTTTATTCTAAATTAGTTACTAATAACTGATCAAAATCAAGCATACATTAGCAAGAAATAACTACCAGATAGCAAAAGGAAAGCACCAAAAGAAAGGTGTTCAAAAATCTAAATCAACTGACTACCTAAGAAGTGAGTAGTATTATAGCATTATAGAATGCCAGCAAAAGGAGTACCTAAATGCCACGTATATATGTCCCTTTGTGACGGTATATTTTTTCCTCTAAAACATTTTATCCCTTCATCTTGTGCCCTTAAAATTAGAACAACAACAACATATTTTAGTAAATTCTATAGTTTCCCTTAGCATTTTACCACAAATTCGAATCTTTGTAAAAGATTTATTTTTGCAATGAATTCATTCTTGTTCAGGAATATACATATATATGTATAAAAAGAAAAGTTTCTTATTAAAGTTTTAATATAAAGTTCCATACAAAACATATAACCATTGCCTTAAAAGTGCAGAAACACGTCTGAACTCTTTTTGGCAACAATGCCACAAAATCACTGTCCTTTTGTTTTTAGTTTGTTTGCTGCTGTTGTTGAGGCATTTTTCATAATAAAGGCCTTGATAATATGAACTAGGAAAGCAATTAGGTACCCATAAAGATAATGTTGAATTTTATTTGAAAATTTACATTAAAATCTTCAAACATTTAGTATCTTACTCATATGCCACTTACCTGAAGCAGTCTTATCAAGGGGTAAAGGTAACTGGGGATAACACACATTTTCCTATTTAAGCAAACTATTTAAAGTAAGAGTGAGATCCAGATCATATCAGTTCTCTATGAGTTAGAAATATTTAAAATGGTGAAATGTAGGAACCATTGGGTCACTCCTGTCTAAAATAGGGGCCCCTGCTTCTCGCAGTTTTGTGTTGGCAAAGAAGGTGGAGAATTTTACTGGATTTACTGTCCTATTTCATGATTAAATGTGTAGATAAAAAAGATTATATAATGGAATATCATGCAGTATATTTTCCCTTGTAAGTAATTCCCTTTTATCCATCAGTGCTTCTACCATTAAAACTGGAACAGATTTTGAGGCTCATTACTTAGGGGAAGGGAGGTTACAAAAGAATCCAGAGAGTGAAGTTAAATTTATCAATTTGAGTTCCAAAAAAACCTCTTGAAACTTTGGAAGGGAACTTCTTCTGAAAGTCTAAAAGTAATCCCTGAATATCAAGAGCCAGTTGATATTCTGAGAGAATATCAGAATAGCTGAGGGAAGAATGTTTAATGCCAGGAGGGTTCTCTTCTTTCTTAAAAGTTAAATAAAGGTGTGATCCAGCAGGGCAGAACGGAGGATTGTAGGACCTAATACAAACTAAGTTGTTGGTGGGTATAGATGCTGGTGGGTAATTAACCCTCTGTATCCTTGCATTTTTGCTATCTGCAAATCAAAATGTAAGGAAATGATTTAAACCTTAGAGAAGGAGTTCCAGAGTAGAAGAGTATAGTCTTGAGGGTTTGAAAGATGCAAAGAAAAGTTCAGCATCCAACATGGTACCTTGATAGATTAGCAGTGGCTAAATCAGATGAGCCTAAGGACCAGCTCCCAGTCCAGAGCAACCCATCAGGGTACACTTCCTGAGAGAGATAAGAGGGGCATGGAGGTGGATCAGAGGGGGCTGGTAGTCCAAAGGCCAGATCTCTGGATTTAGGGAGGAAGCTGCAGAAAGCATGAGTCTTGATGACCAGTCACCACCATCGTAATTTGTGCAAACACTTCAGAAGAGTATGCAGCAAGGAGAGAGACATCCAAAGATGAGGTAGCTCCAATCATCACACAGACCCTAGGAAAAAACCAAACCTAATACCCTCCCTTTGAAGACAAGAAAATATGTAAGTGCCCCTGAATATAACTTTCTACTGAGAATGAGGGAAAGGTGAGTAGGGCTGGGAAAGTCAATCCTGAATTTAACTGAAATTTTAGACAAAAGGGATTGTATTCTCCATCAGAAAAAAGTGATGAACCTTGATTTTGCAAGGGGGAAGGGAAAAGGGGAAACTTTGTGAAGAGAATCTCCATTATTGGGACATAAGAAAAGTTTTACCTTAGTATACCTGAAATTTGTGGCTGTGTACATATAAAATTTTCTCTACCTGGCTGGGAACTACTCCTTTAGAAGATGCCAAGTAAATACTAATTTATAGTAATAGAAACACAGAGTTGGTGGCTTCTGGGACCAGAGAGTAGGATGACTTGCTCAAAGGCACATAGTAAAATTACTCAAAGTCAGGACCTCTGCTTCTGAATCCAATATTCTTTCCCATTGTACCATTAATGATGTGACTATAATGGTGATGGTGATGATGATGACGATGATGATGATGTTGATGATGATTATCAGTGTTGCTATGGATTCTTAGATGAACATTCAAAATAATGAAAATAAAAGAAAAAAAGAGAATGTAAAACTTCTTAATGCTATATTTTCAGAAGATAAATATTTCTGTGAATCATCAAAATGACTATTTAAAAATGGTGATTTAGGGCAATAAAGATATTTTACTGCCTCAGTAATCAGGACTTTCAAAAATAAATTATATGAGTCTTAGCTATGTACATGTACAATTTTTGAGGTTGCTGATATAATATTTACAAGCAATGACATAACTCTGTATCATGGGGAAGAACCTAATGACTGAGCACAAGATATCTTGCACTTTTTGAAACTTAAAAAGAAAAGAAAGCTTACTAGGCACCCCAATTTTTTTTTTTTTTTATTATTTTAGGAACTTGTCTGTATTCAATCAGATTAGTACATGGCATTGGTTAAATTGGAATGTAAAAGGTTATATTAAGATAATGCTGATTTGGAGTCCTTTCACTTTATGAAAATTTTCAGTAAATCTTTTTCATAGCTTGCACCACCTACATTTCAGAATATTGGTGATTAACAGCTACAGATGTGTGCATGTGGCAAACTATGTTTGGTAATTGCATATGTTGTTGTAAGAGATATGTATGATGTACCAGCATTTGAACAACAGCAATGAGGAACAAAAAAAAATGAAAGGTAGTTTTCTTTGAACTGTTTACTTAAATCTATCTTGTGTCTACAACTCAGAAACTTGACAGAAATGTGTCTCTTTTCATGAAACCTAAAATCACCATCCCCATCTTTAATATCTAATCAGTCTGTACTTTGAAGCATTTAATAGCTGCTTCTCAAATTTAAAAAGATGTATTATCCTTTCAGAATTGCTGTTTCTCACAGAATTATAGTCCATTATAATAAAAGTGCTTCCATAATGAAGAGAGGTCAGTATGTGGCCCCTTCCATGGTGCTGCTAATGTAGGAAATGTGGGAGATGGTCCAAAGTCTTCTATAGAAACTTGTTTCATTCAGCATTATTTCCTTAAAAACTCCTATGGCCTTATGTCCCTGATTTAAAATCAAGGTAGGACTCCTCCACTTCCTCCTTTTACTTCATGATTGTGAACTAAATTAAATAAGCAGATTCAAAACAGCTATTACAGTCTCAATTATGAATATTCAACTTAAATTGTTTTCTGTATTAAATATCCCTGAGGACATTTTTTCCTACTATGAGTTTGATGCATTTTGAATTCCAAATTTTGAAGCTCATGCCATTTCAGCAAAATATCAAAAGTGTTTAAGAGAAGGTTCATCACTTGACACTCTGATGGAGTATAGGGCTGTAAGACATTCTATTTGAAGTAGGGTTACAACACTTGGAAAGATGGCCCCAAGTAGTATTTAGAAAGATAGTGCGTTTTGCCAACAAGATATGATAAATTCTCATGCAGTGAATGAGTTAAAAACTCCGTTCTAAGATAAAATATTTCTCTGCTAAAATCTCCTCTTTTACCACCACCCCTCAGCCCTCCCCTACCTCCCATACCCTGCCATAGTTAGAAACTCCACCTTCATGACTGGAGATCCTGAATATTCCTAGGCAGGCATATCGCTGCCCTCCGTTGTTCATCTCACTTCTATCCCAGGACGTTTTAAAAACCCCATTGAAAATAAGGAAACAGTACAAACAAAACAATAACAGATATGCTACAACAGACACCACAATGATGTTCTATGCTCCTTAAATGCAAAGGGCCTCTTGGAGGACAGGATTTCTAACCCCCATTGACGTAGACTTACCAAAATGTAAAATTGTGTGGCTAATGTACTATTTCTGTGAGGTATTCCCTTAGTTATGGCAGTATATTGTAATGTCAAGAGCATAAATATGGGAGCTTCCTCTACTGTTTATGAACTATACAACCTTGGACAAGTTACTTAATCTATTTATTCCCAGATTTCCTCATTTATGGAACAGAGATAATAATGGTTCTGACATAAAGAAGTGTTGTGAAGATTACGTAAGCTAATAAACATAAAGCACTTAAAATAGTTAATATAATAAGTGCCATATAAATCATAACTCTGATTATTAACAACTCCTTGATTCTAGATGAAAATTTTAAACAGGTGAAAGACTTTGAAGAGCAAGGCTTTAAATTCCAATTTGTTTTGGTAATATTTCACATTAGTCTATATTAATCTTAGCCATGTATGATTGACAGTAGCCAGAAGTTAGAATGCAACTATAACCAATGATTATTAAGAGTAAGATATTAGGAGTCAAAAGTACATTGGTTAAATTAGATAGAAGGTAAAGTCTAAGTTCCCTGTTATTTCTTTCAATTATAATATTAGGCCTGAGAAGAATACTAATCCATGATTCTAAATTGGCCCAGAAGGAAGTTGAATGAAACTGTAAACATAAACTGTCTAGGTATCTGCTCAAAGGCTCATTCTGTTAAAAGCAGAGGACCTGTAATTTTTGCCTTACTAAGAGCTTTGCTTTTCAGACGGTTGAATAAGGGCTGCTATTTTGGATCTTATTCTATCAAGAAAGCATCAGTAGGTAAAGTGGAAGTGACAGGAATCTTGGGAGAAGATGAGCATATTATCTTAGATGCCATAAAGCTAAGGAAGAAATGCTTCATAGAGAATAGTATGTTCCCTGGATTTTAAGAAATTCTTCTCAACAAAGCAAGTTCATGACAAAGATAGGTATCGTCAAATGCTGAAAGCTCTTAAAAAATGAAATCTTTATTATAGTCTCATAGATTTCCTAATGAGAAAGAAAGAGCACAGACATAAAGTAATACAAGTGTACAGAGAAGGAGCTTTCCATTGGGCTTAGCTTTTATAGAGGCACATATAAAAAGTCAGATAAAGCAGAAAATGAAGAATAAATTGTAAGAAAAGTGAGAAAAACTCTAAAACATGAAAAGAGGAATAGGTAAAAAAGATTGATTACAACATAAATTGTGTTTCTTGTTGTACATGTTATAGGAAAAAAAAGGCATATTAGGTTTACTGGTTGGGCCACTGGCGAGGGAAAAAAATAGATCTATTAAACTTGTATTTTGCATCCATATTGCTTGTATACAAAGAGCTAAGAAATGGGGGTAAATATGAATAAGTTCAAATTCAAATCTGAGAAAAGAGAAGGGAGAAAGAGGACTAAATTGAACAATCTTTAGTATCTTCTCCCTAAGATGTTCTCTTCCATGAAATATAAACATATAGCAGTATATTCCAGGGTTATAGAAGCATAGAATTTCAGGATTGGAAGGAACCTGAAAGGTAAATTTGACATCTGATGTTTGAGTGTCTTGTTCTCTTATTGCTAACCAAAAAAAAAACAAAAAAAACAAAAAAACAAAAAAACAAAACAGGGACAGATATATTGACTTACAAGAGGGAAAAAGGATTAAGTCTATAATCAGCAGAGCTTGTTATTCCTTGTCAAAAAATAAAAAGTCAAATAGGTAAGTAAATAAGTGATTCGTGAATGATAAGAATGAAAAGAAGAAAGTCCTAGGAGCCTTACAGTTTCAGAAAGAGAAAAAAAAAATCTTTCCTAATGTCACTCTGTACTTTTGTATTGTGGCTAAATGGGGATGGATTATGAAAGGTATTATGGCCCTAATACATCTTGATTTAACTGATTAGTTTAAAGTCTGTCATTATAACTTTCTGGAGAAGACAGATTATTATTTCTTGAATGATAATAATTTGTAGCTACTAGAGAAACTACCAAAGATTACATTTTAATGTGTAGATTTTATTTGGAGGAATTTCTTTAATAACATGGCTAGACTCACTGCCTATTACTTTACCACACTACATTTTTTCAAGAAGCTACAAAAAGCATGATCATCCTAAAATAGACATTAGTATGTACTGGCATTCAATGAGTATTAGTGCTTTGTTGTAAATCAATAGAGAAAAGAAGGATAATTCAAACATGCTGAGATAACTAGCTAATTTTTAGGTAAAATCTAAATTGCATTCTAACCTCACCACACACTAAGATGAAATTACAGATGAGTTAAAATCATTCACTATTAAAGTTAAAAAACAAATAGAAAATACTATTCACTGACAGATCTTAAATCTGTTTCCCTAGCCAGTGCTCTTTACTGAGTTCCATACCTAGAAACCCATGTCTTTTAGATGCACCCATCTAAATGCCTCAAAAGCAAGTCAAGCTCAACAGACAAATGCTGAATTCATTAGCATGCCCCGAAATTCTCTTCCATCTCCTGGAGTTTCACCACTGGGGAATGGAAACATCATATACCCACATTTTCAAGCCAGAATCTTGGGAGTCATCTTTGACTCCCTGTAATATATTCCCTTAGTCGTATCAGTCATCAAGCAACCACAATTTCGTTTTAGAAATATTACTTTGACAATAAGTAAAAGGGAATTTGAATTAATTTTCTTAGATTTTAAAAAAATTTTTATTACAAGTCCAGAATATATAATACCCTTTAATTCCTTTATTAAATAAGTATTTATCGGCACTAACTATAACTAAAGTGAGAAGGATTTAATTCTTTGTAACATAAGGCACGTGTAGTAATTACACAAGACACAAACCTGAGTGCTGTAGCAGTTCAGATAGGCAGCTTTGGTGAATAAATGGCTAATTTGATATTATATAGACCTGAGTTGGCTCTCAGCTTTGATCCCAGCTATATATTCTTAGACAAGTTACTTGTGATTGGTAAAATGGAGATAATGATGTGATGAATTTTAAGTAGAATTGTTTATATAATTCACCTAGCACAGTTCCTGACTAGTTCCTGATACTTGGTAAGCATTCACTATACGTTACTTCTCTCCTTATCTCTTCACCAGAAAATTTAAGATACTTTCTGGTTGGAGGATTCAATAATCTTTCCTAGAAAGCCCGGTACTTGATTTTGGCCTGAAAGAATGGGTATTATTAGAATAGGAGGAGACAAAAGTTTATCTTAGTTTCCTAGGACTGCCACGGCAAAACACTAGAAACTGGTGATTTAAATCAACAGGAATTTATTGTATCACAGTTCCTGGGGCTAGAAGTCAAAAATAAAGATGTTGGCTGGTCCATGCTTCCTCTGAAGTCTGGAGGACTGGCAGTGGCTTGCTGGCAATCCATGGTATTCTTTGGTGTGCGGTATAATTCAGTCTCTGACTCTGAACATGGCTGTCTTCTCTTTCTGTCTGTGTCCAAATTTCCTTACCTTAAAAGACATCAGTCATATTGGATTAGGCCCCACCCTAATTTAGTTGGCCTCATCTTAACTAATAGCATCTTCAACAGATGTTGTTTCCAAATAGGATCACATTCAAGGGGACAGGGGTTAGGACTTGAATGTATCTTTTGGGGAGACATAATTCAGTCTGTAACAGGTGAGGATGTTATCTGAGGTACAAGGAAAGGTTTAAATAAAGATTTGTAAGTGGGGAAGAACAGGGTCTATTTGGGCAATACTTAGGTTTCCTTAGATGGAACATGGAGTGCATATATCCCAATAGAATGTATAATCCATAAAAGAAGGAACCATGTCTGTTTTTGTTTTCAATTATATACCAATCAGCTAGCATAATTTTTGAATAAATAAAAGACTGTTGTACAGATGGAATTGAACTCAGAAAACCCTTGTTTATAGAATCTCTTAAAATGTAGGAAATTAGGCCAATAATTCCTCTTTGATTAGATTCTGCGCTGCCATAGTGGTTGGTATATGGGTAGGAAATAAAGAATGAAGCTGGCCAGTAAAGGATTTATTTCATTCAATGTGCATAACACACCTGAAACTCTTATTTGTAGATCCAGAAAGGTAGAATATCAGCAGTTTCAAATGGTTCCATCTGTATAATCAGTCCATATCTGCTGCCTTTCCAATAGCCCAGATAAAGTAGATGTACTTCCCCTTTCATTCCTCATCTGAAGCGTGATCTGTCTTGGATCTAACATTACCAGCGACAATAAATGAGTCTCATGTTTACATTGTGTTCTGTGATATTTTTTGACACCTATTAATTATCAAGTAGTATTTCAGTAAGATTTTGTAAACCATTTTTCTTACCATACCTGTTTGAGGAGGCAATCTGATTTTATATGATAATAAATGGTAAAGTCTTCAGTCATATTTTTTCTCTTCTTTATAGTTGAAATTTGCAGTTTTTTTAATTAATATAAAAGAAAAGCAATTTCTTTACATTTCTTTTTTTGGTTTTGTCTATTTATCTTAATGTATGGAGATAACATATTTGGAAGTTATGATATACGTAATTCTTTTTTCTTTTTTTTTGAAGCTAAAGTGAAAAAGTAGGTATGACGGATGCATTTGAACAAAACTAATTTTTGTAATCACAAAGCAATTCATGAAAACAAGTAGATCAAATTAGGTGGCCTGTCTTTTGATTAAGTTGCTAAAGCAGTTAATCCATATTGTTGAATCCAAAATAGACTTAGGTTGAAAATCAATTCAGCCTACCATAAAATGGGTTTAGCTCTCCTGAAATAATTTGCTTTCTCCTGTCTGGGATCACCGAGTATTGATTCTCTTGGGTCAGACCATGCAGTTGCAACTTTGTTTGATTCTTTAGAGATAATTCAGTAAAAATGTTTACTAGAACTCAGGCTTGAAAGTTCTTTTGATTCACTGAAGGAAAAGTAAAATAAATTAGCATTACATTTGGAAAATAGGCATTTCTTCTCTTTCTATAAGTTGTAGGCTCTAAAGCTTTTAAATAATAATATTTTCAATTATCTAGTTATCTAATATTATATGTCAGTTATGAGTATTTTAGCTGAGTTTCTTTGTATTTAAAGCTTAATCCCTATTATTAACATATGCAGCTAAGTTACCAATATTTATTACATACATACTAAATGGATAGTTGTGGGCCTTCTAAACAACAGAAACAGAAAGTTTGTATAGAGGATAAAAAAAGAATTTCAGTTTACAGAACAGAGCTGCAAATTGTTTCTGGGTTTCTTTGCTAACAGAATAAATTTTGATGTGAATTTAATGACTTTACATTTAAAAAAAAAGAGACAGAAAAAACAAATACAAACAACAAAACAACAACAAAAACCTTCCAGGACTAGAAAACCTACTACTTTATACATTTTTGAACTATAGCACACAATTTAAATCAACTGAATTTTGAACTAGAAATATTGCATATAATACTGGTTTGGTCAGTTGTCTGCCTGGAGATTTTCCATCCAGTTTACTGATACCCGTTAGTTTAGCTGACTTCTATCATTTCCTCTTTCAGTGTTCCTGCACTCTTGGTCAGATTAATCTATGTAAAATACCGTTTCTCTATGTCCTTTTCCTGCATAAGAACCTAAAATGAATCCCTAATACCTGTTGCCTCAAATCCAAATTTTTCATCCTGCTATTCAATATCCCAGGAAATCTAGCTTCATATTATCTAAACAGTATCTCCTACTATTCAATTTGATTCAACAAACTAATCATAGCAATTATTTTATTACTACTACATGTAGGGAATTGTGCCGGGCAAAATGGGTAAAATATGCTCCAGGATATACAGTATGTGTCATCAAGAGACTCAGTATCTCACACACACACATACACACGCACATAAAAGAAGTTTGTATGTATATGTGTGTGTGTGTTGTATATATTAGAGTAGTGATATTATTCTGGCGATATTGTTATTTGTAAAAATTGCTGTGTGAACATGGATGGAAAAAAACAATATGGATTCCAACTGGAACTCGGTAGATGATGGATGGAGGAGGAAAGAGAGAAACTATCATTTAAAAAAAAAACTACTCTGTTTCAGGCACAGGTCTTAGCTATTCACCTTCATTCTCATATTTTTCAAAGCAATTTATGATCATGTATTGTATCTCTATTTTATAACTGAAGAAATTGAGGCTCAGTGATCCAGGGCCATATTTATATTACTCCATGACACTTTCCAGTCACCATTTTGCAAATTCAGAGTTTAGAGATTAAGTTGTATTTGAGGTAGAGGGAAAAGATGACAGAATTATCAAAATAGTAGGAACAGGAAGGTGTAGAACATGTTCAAGGATTTCAAGTCACTATGGTTTGGTTGGTGATTAGGAAACATAGGGAAGGAATGGAGTGACATGAGACTAGAAAGACAGCTTGGAACAGATCACTCAGGTCTTTAAATGGAAAATGGAGTAAGCAGTTTATTTTACTGGTAATAAGAGAAATTGAAAATTTTTAGTTGAGAGTGTGGTGTGATTGAGCTTCTCATTATTTCCCATCCATCTAACACATTTCCACCTGTATTAATTTTCTATTGTGAAGTAACATTACCCCCAAACTTAGCAGCTTAAAACAACAAATAGTTATTATCTCATGTTTCTTTTGGTCATGAACCCAAGGGCAACTTATCTGCCTACCTATAGCTCAAGGTCTCTCAAGAGTTTACAGTCAAGTGCTCTCATCTGAAGGCTGAACTGGGAGTGGGGATTGGGTGAGGTGGAGATCCACACCTCAGCTTACTCATGTGACTGTTGACAAGCCAGAACCCCTCACCATGATGGGGTGTCTCAGGAACAGGGAGCTACTTCACCAGGGTGAAGGATTCATGAGCGAGTGAGAGAGCCCTGGAACAAAAGCCAAATACTTTTTATAACCTAAGTCCTCCATCTTTGCCACTGTATTCTGTAGTTAGAAGTGAGTCAGGAAGTCCAGTCCAGACTCAAGAGGTGGGGATTGTGTAAAGTTGTGAATAACAGGAGTTAGGGGATTGTTGGGAGTCTTCTTGCCTTGCTTATATTATCCACCTTCTATAGTAACCCAAATCTACTAAAAGTATCTCAAGGACTGTCTTTCTCCATGACCTATTCTCTGATAATTTGAGCTATTCTTTTTCTGACTTTTGAAGCTAATAATGGTACTCCCACCATGCATTTGGACATGTAACTTGGTTTCCTCAGTAAGATCCTGCCCATGTACTCTAATTGTGTCCTCAGAACAACTAGCAAAGTTCTGAGTATAGTCTATGCATACTGTAATTATATTGACTGAAGGAAATCTATTAAAGTAATTTCTTTTGAGGATATCATCTATTTAGGTTCACCCTTAGTTTTAACTGCAATTTTGATTGATAATTTGTTTGAGTACTGGTTGGGTGGCTTAATAGCATTTCCCAAAGTCACTTCTACATGAAAACTGGTGTTTTTCCATTTTGTTTTGGCATTTATAACAGTATCCTTTGGACTGCTCAATGTGCTCAAGTGTGTATGTATATTTTAGCATTTTTCAAATTTATTTGACCACAAAATCTTTGATATGTCACAGGAGAAAATATAAGCTCATTTATCTGCTAATCAGTGCAAACAAAAACAATGATTCTCTATTCATTCATGCTTCAGGTATGACCTGAGCACTTTGCATTTGCCAGAGACTCTACTGAGTTTTGGGAAAAAAAAAAATTAGGTGAATATCAAACAAAGAATAAGACCCTTTATTTCCAGTGTTCTAAAACCTCAAAACAACAAGAACAACGATAGAAAACAAAGCAGAAAAAAGACAATCAGTCTTTTGAGCTTATAAAATTTTATCATGGAAATTTAATGAGGAATGATAATATGGGCAACAATTTATGCAACATTAAGATGGGCATACAAGGATGTTTGTGAGCTCTACTCATAGTTGTTAAAATATCCCTGAGTCCTTCAAAGGAAAAAAAAAAGATATAGAACTCCAATTTTTATTTCTTATTAAATGTTCTCCTTTTTATTTATTTATTTTTTTCTGTTTTCCATAGCACCAGGGATAATACACTACTCAACAATGTTTTAATTCTATAACACTCCATTTTGTCTGTTGATTATAAGCATAAACTACTATGTAGAAAAGGTAGAAAGCAAAATTGCCACAGCACTTGCAGTCTCAGCTATTTTTAAAGGAACCGTATTTTTTTTCTCCACAGGAAATGTTATATTGACACTCACCCACTGAACAAGAATATTGAGTTGCATTGATTTTTTTCTCCCACCAGGCACTTTATTGGATTCATCTTCAACTTAGATTAATCACACACAAATTAATGAAGTTTAATGGAGCTAAATTCACCTTCATTTTGTTGCTGTTTTCTTTATGTATCTACAACATGTTCTCACACTTTGCTTTTGTAAGTCATTTGCTTTAAAACAAATTTAAAGACATATTTACTCAATCCATGCAGAACGAGTTAAGGTGTTTCTTTAGACAGGAAACAGGACATTTTTGTGATTGGCATAAAACAAGCCCAAAGTAAAATAATGTAGGGTCTTTTAGCAGAACAGAATAAAATGTTCCCCAGCTCATTACGATGTTCCTATAATCTTGAGGTGCCAATAGAGATGAGCTTTGGTTTGGGCTGGTCAAGGGCATAAACAATCAGTTAAATCATCGCACAAAGCTATTTCAAATCCTTGCTAGCAGAAGATAGTTCATCTATCTATCAAAAATTGCACTGAGTAAAAAGGTGGGTTGAATACTAATATATTATGCAAAAATAGAAAGAAATATGGCATTTAATTCATTTCAGTGCAGTGAAAATTTCTAATTTATTAAATTAGAAATAAAATACTAATTTCCAACTTTAAGGATTATAATTTACATAGTAGATTAAGCTTTAGAAGATGTGCACTTTGCTCTGAGAATAAATCCCAATAAAATTAAAGCATCTATTGTTGCTTTGTTTACATTTAATTCAACTTGGAGGGCTTAGAAGCTCTTCATCATTATAGATCTTAGAAACTAAAACCATACACTTAGAATATGGCTCACTTTAGAGAAGGAAATGCTTCTTTATTGTGTGTGTGCATAACAAGTCTAACATCTTTGGGAAAACCTACTCCTGGCTTTGTTGCGAATAATTGTTCTTGTTCATAATTATCAGGAGCTTTCCAAGTACTTTGCAACTTAAGAAAACTCCTTAAAGTATTAAATTAAGAAAAAAGGCATACAAGTCTAATAAAAAACAATATATTTATTTTGATGTATCTTTCTACACCATCTCTGCGTATGCTCGTCTTCAGATTGTTTTTATAATTTCTTACAGTGTTGTTCGGTATTGACCTAGGTAGGAATCTATGTAGTCTCCTCCTACACTTGAATAATTAAAAAATAGGGGATAATTTTAGGAAAACTGACTTTAGCTATACACATTCATTCTCTTGAAAAAGCTTATGAATAAACAAGATGCTCCAGACATATGCTTCATTCCCAATGCAGCAAATCTTTTTAGGGTAATTTTATAAAGAAATTAATAATCATGTTTTAACTTGATTTTTTGGTTGTCACAATTTCATAAATTGAAAGGAGTGTTTGGAAGCATATGAGTAGAGGAGTAGTGGAAATGCATTTTATTATTTATACTTTTTTTAAAGCTAGCACTGTCCCAGAAAAATCTCAGAGTAGGTAATCTTCTCCCCTTGAGTAGGAAAGGAATTAGTAAAAATAGAGAAAGTGAGAGAAACTGAGAACGTTTTTATGAAAGGATTCAACTGAGACCAGTTTACAGTAAAATACATGGAATCAGCAATGCATAGTAGCATGTAGTCAACTTCCATTCTGTTCACTTCAAATTTGCAAATAACTTCAAAAACAGGAGTAAATGTTGAAAATGGAGGTGGATAATTGTGAATGCAAAATTTTCTGAGTGCCCCATCATTTTGCATATGTTGACATATATACTTAAGCTTAAAGGGTAAGTAGTTTGAATGTATATTAAAGACATTTAATATACATTTAAATGTAAATTAAAGTATAGAGTATATTGGAAGGAATGAAGTTATTTTAGAATATTTATTTTTCACATTGCTTTGCTTTGTTTCATAAATAAAGTAATAAACACTTTAAGTTGAATGATTACTGATTCAATAACAATTAGAATATATTTATTCATTAATTTATTTACAAATCTTTTATTGAATGTATTTTATTTGCAGAAATAAAAGGTGCTGGAGTTACAATGATATATAAGACAAAATCCCTACCTTCAAAGAACCCCCACAATAAATAAGCAATTGTCACGAAATAGATAACTTCATGATAGAGTGATAAATGTGACAGTGAGGCAGAGGCAAAGACCACTAGTGTCTTAGTCTAGAGGTGGTTAGGATGAATTGTACTATTAGAGGTCAGTGACTGTGTTTCTTTACTTGTTTATTCCAGTCATTATTATAAACTTAGATGTGACCTCTCCATCTTCAGCCTTATATTCAAAATTTCAAATGGTTGTTGAAGTACTATCTCCTCTTAGAATTGGTGTGACCATAGTGATGTTCCTTTTATATATTAAAAAAAAAGAAAAAAAAACAAAACTAGGGAGCATGCAGCTGTTACATATTTGAGTGCCTGTCTCCCCACCAAACTGTAAGCTATTTGTGAATTACTATAGGCCTATATTTTATTATTGATGTTGTACATGTTTTTTGTGGTGTGTTTGTTGTTATGTGTGTGTGTATGTCAGATAGATGAAGTATCTGGTATGTGTGAGGGAACCAAAAAGACAAACATTGCCATCATCTTACAGCACATTCCTTTGAGGTCAAATTTCTAATTTCTATCAAAATATGAAATCCTGTAAATGATCCATCTCTTCTATTCTTCAGGCCCTACTGACTATCTGACTTGAACCTGTAACTCCTTAACTAAAGCTCAAAAGTCCTATTTTTACCTTTATATTGGCCTTGGTCTGTAAAACTCTAACATGGAACTGTCACTTCATAATCTAATCCCAAGAGGGTTTATTATTCCTTGACCCCACCCTAAGCAGTCAGATGTAGATGGTGTTGGGGATGGGGAGATCCAGTCACTGGATTGGACTAAAAGGAAAAGTATGGAAATGAAAAAGTTCATATTCATTTTAGGAAGCCTCTGTTTTCTCAAGCTGGGGATTCTTGGAAACTAGGGTAAACTAGGTAACTCACAGACAAGGCTGTAGAAACTCAGCTGGAATTTGTTTGACATCTGGTCTACTCGCTTCTAAAACACTTCCTAAGAGACCAAGGACAATTCAAAAGAATCCTTTCAAAAGGCAGGAATACCACCCCCCCCCCCACACACACACACACTGATTGAGTTGGTGTCGTGTATTGTTGGTTATCCCAATACTCATGGCTTTGAGACTTTGAATTGGTAAATATTCATGAAAAAGCATGATACATTCTGTGTGATCTCACCCACATAAAAATGTATGCTCAGTTATGTGTATACACATAAAGGACCTAGAAGGAAATGTCAAACTGTAAATTGCTTGTGATTCTGGATGACTTATGTGTTCTTTGCTTCTTGTGCTTTTCAGTTTTCTATATTGCACAATTAACTTAAAAGTTTGAAAAAAATATATAGATGTTATTTTAAAAATCCAAAAAAAAAAAGAATCCCTTCATTCAAAGTGTTGCAAACAACTTTGCTATCACAGAATCAAAACAAGTATCAGATTATGGGGACCTTGGTCCTGGCTTTGCCCCTTTGTGATTTCTAGTGTAGCCTATACCCCATGCTAAGGATGTTGAAGTTGGAAGCTGACAGACTAACAGGCGCGATTCTCAGGTCAAACAGATAGGGCTTCAGAGATTCTTCAGATGAACAGAATGTCCGGGAAGAGAAGAAAGTCCTTCAGGACTTTCACAACTCCAGGTACGTGAGAAAGGAAGATCCATAAACCACATCACAAAAAGAAGCCCTATCTGGGAACTCACAGATCCTTTTCATGGCCTTGTAGCAGTGTTGTGTTTTTTTTTTGTTTTTTTTTTTTTTTTAATTCTTCTTTTTGAATAGATAGTAAAGAAATTGACTTTGTTTGCAGTTTGCTTTCAGAAGTTCCCAGCAGCCCTTCGAAGTTCGAAGTATTAGAAATTCTAAATTATGTCAATTTTTGCACTTAAAAAAGAAATAAGTGAACTTTAAAGTACTTGCCTTTCTTAATTCAGATAATATGTGAAATGTTAAGTGCATTTCATTTTATTTTTCTTTACTTGATGAAATTCTGAAGAGGAATTTTGACATTTATTAATATTGGAATCAAGAATATTCTAGTTTTTAATTTTTTTGTCATGTTTTACAGAGTATTTATTTTAACTGTGAATTATTACACACTGATGGTTATATTTCATTTGCCCATTTAGAATGACATGTACAACCTCTCCACATAAATTAATTTAATATCAATAGTATAAATATATATATATACAATCTTTAATACAATATATTGTCTTATAAATGTAAATTAAAAATCTTATTTCCTCTACCCACAGATTTATAATCATTAGGACCTTTATGTAATTAACTTATACTCTTTGAATTTATAAATTTTATTGCTCCTGGCCGTTATAAGGGTTCTTGAGCCTCTTTTTTCAAGTGTATGAATATTTCCTGGAAGACTATATTTGCAGAAAATTCAGTGGTCCCCTTTTCTTATTTTATTTCTTGAGCTGTCTTTTAGATTGATTGTGATGTTTGTTGATTAGCTCACCTGATAATACTTTTCTCAACTGATAATCAGTGAACCTATATCAATTTGTATATTGAGATCACTTGAAAATGTAAAAACAGAATTTATACATTTAAGGTTAGAAAGAAATACTTTGTAAAGAAAAAGTCCTAGTGTAGCAAGAGTCACAAATGACTGAAGGCTCATGTGTAGGTAGAATAATGGCCCCACGAAGATATCAAAATCTTAATATTTGGAATTTATGGATATGTCACTTTATATGGCAAAAGGAACCTTGTAGATTTAAGGATATTGAAATAGGAATGTTATACCGGAATATCCAGGGGGGCCCCATGTAATCACAGGAGTCCTTATAAGTGAAGGAAGGAGGCAGAAGAGTCAGAATCAAAGGATATGTGAGAGAGGTCAGAGTGATGTGGTTGCTATTTTGAAGATGGAAGGGTTCCTTGAATTCTAGAATGCAGGAAACATCTAGAAGTTGGAAAAGGCAACAGATTTTCCCCTAGAACCTTCAGCAGAAACCCAGTTCTGCATACAGCTTGATTTTATTCCTGAAATATCTTTTCAGATTTTTGTTGTATAGACAGTAAGATAATAAAATTATTTTGTTTTAAGCTACTAAGTTTGTGGTATTTTGTAACAGAAGCAACAGGAAACTAATACAGTTTAAGAGAAAAAGAATAGGGAGTGAAAAACTGAATGGAGAGTTGTGGCCTAGCACTATTCAAAGGATCCACTCGTGAATTCTCACCCATTTCTTCTTTTAACTATTGTCATTACCACACATAACAAGATGCATCTCACTAGCAAGAAACATGTACCTACACTATGTCCATTTAGAAGTATTGCTCCCAAATATTCACTCTTGCTCCCCATTCTAGACAGCAATTCCTGGGGAATGTAATTACAGGTAATATATTTTTACTGTAAACTTTGGCCCATCTTATAAATCCTAATATTTTCAACCTTTTTTCCTAGCAGGCCTAGATGGGCCACTCCTTGCAAAGATAATATACAGACGAATATTGAGTTATGTATGGTAAATTTTATTTAAGGGACAGGCCACTATGGATGACAGCAGTCAGCAAGTATCTTTAAAGAACATGGACCTTGACAAAATAAGATACGAACACAGAGAGAGCAATCTGGGGTAGATTTGGGGCACTTCAGGCCAACAAAACATGATATGTTAGGTTGAGATAGTCATAATTTTTATTTAAAATATTTTCCCAGCATTTTATATGATTAGACTAGGCAACCAGACCTTTTGATGGGTAGGAAGCAATTGTTTATGACCTTTAGCTCTTGAATCATGATAAATGCAGGTTATCTATAGTGTACATGTAGTTTACAGTTTATACTATAATTAACTAACCATTAAGATCATAAAGTGGAAAAAAAAAGCAAAATTTTCTAGTACAAATACTCATTGTAAATGGGCTTCAATATTAAAATAACACATATTCCTTAAGTATGATTTACTTCTTAATTATGATCATGTATGTTGAGATGAGTAGGTAGTAACCTTTTTTTGTTTTTTATAATAGATTTTAGTACAGACATAGAAGAATGGAATCTTATGTTTATGCATACTTATGTGTGATTTTGTCAGAGTTAGTGGTCTCCCCATTTCAAATACTTAAAAATAATGAAATTGATTCTTAAACTCAAGTCTTAAAATAATAACAAATAAGTTATTGGGAATATACATTTACATAGTGAACTACAAACAATAATTGACTTAAGCATAATGTTATGACTTTATAGTGTTTTCAAGTTTGCAAACAATCCTACTTCAAGCCCTCATTCAGCCATGTCTAAGCTATGTCTAACAGGAATGGTATGATTTAACAGACCTCTCTGTTTCATATTCAGTTTCTCTCAATGTAATAATGGAGGCATCCATCTATTAGATGTTTTTAAAAACGAACAACTCTCTGAATCTTTGTTTATGCAAAATTCAGACATGTCAAATATTAGCATTCTTGTTCTTTTGTTCCTAAATTGATGCTACAGAAATCTATACAGTGCAGATGAGAAGTTTCTTTCTTTTCAGCATATGATCTTCAGAATATCAGACATGGCTATGAATTTCTGGTTAATTTTTTTCCTTCTCTATGATATTTTTCTTGTTTCATCTTTTTTCTGAAGAAATGATTTGAGAGGATTTTTTGACAACTTTTTGGGCAACTTTGCAAGAAAAAATTAACTTCTAAGTTAGTATGCTTGGAAAAGTCCTTGATATTCAGAAATCACAGAATCTCGCTACTTCTTGTGTCAATATTCCTGCTTATAGCAACCCTCCAAGTTTGCTTTAATATCTCATTCACAGTGTGTTGGCTAGGAAGGAAGATTTAAGGATAAATTTTTAATTTAAACATATTTTCTAAGTTTATTTTAATTTTGGAAAAAAACACTAGAAAAAGTAGAAAAAATGTTAATATTTTAAAATGCTACTTAGTGTTGGTTAGTTAAACAGAATTATTTTGCTTATGAAAATCACAGCTTGCTAACATAACTTTGGAGATTTGAAACTGTATGCACCCAAGAAAAGCATATTCTTAAAGTTAATCCATTTCCTGTGGGGGTTGGAGGGGAGAGGCAAAAAGAGAAACCCATGGGGTCAAGTTGAAAGCAAGGAAATCTGGAAGAGAAGGAAGAGACCAGCAGTTGTAGCCCTATGCCTTGCCATATGGCAGAGGAGCTAAGGATCAGTGCCAGCCAGTCTTCGGGAAGAAAGCATTGCCTGATAATGTCTTGACTGGAACTCAAAACTGTAAGCTTGTAAGCTAATAAATCCTCATTGTTTAAGCTGAAACTGTTTCATGGTATCTGCTTTGAGCAGCCTTGGAAACTAAAACTCGGTATAATGAAATGTTAGCTCATTTATTCTGGATAGTCCACATTATTTGACTTAATTAACCAATTTAAATTATTCTAAGATTTCCTCAGATTACATCAGGCTTTTTTTTTTTTTCATATTTAGCCTATGGACAACTAAAATTCATGGCAATTAATTTGAATTAGATGTTAGCTGCTGCATATAAGTAACATATTTAAAGCATAAATATGAGAGATTTTATCAGTACTGTTATCTAGTCCATAATCTAGTTTGAGGATCTTGCATACACTTTGCTTTTAATCATTTTACTTGATTGTCTTTGTGGACTTTTACCATTTAATAATGCTTGTATTTTAAAGTGGATAAGATAAATAAATTGATGTTGGTTTCTCAAACCACACCTCCTGTTACTGCAGCAAAAGGCTTAGATGGAAGAAAATTATATTTGCTTTTTAGATAGCCCATGAATTTTGATTTTCCTTATTTACCTTTTCCTCCACTCTAGGGCAAGGTATGGAAGGAATAATTTCTCTTTAGCTGTAATGAAATTTTTAAAATATAAGAAGGGACTCAGAAGAGAGAGAAAGATTTGTAGGAGAGCAAAGAAGGAAACCTTTCTTCTGACCCCTCCCTCCCATATTACTTTGCCACATCACTTAGTATTCATCATTGGTACTATATTTATCAATATTACAAAATTAGCAAGTATGCTGAAAGGGTACTTTCAATACAAGAGTAAACAGTCCAAGTAAACAGAAAAATTACCTTCCAGAATATTTGTGTTTATGATCTTGAAAGGGAATCATAATTCCATTAAAGAAGAGAAGACATGGAATTTGCTGTACTATTTAAAAGTTGAAAACATTAGCATAGAATAAAATATCAAATCAATCTTCATTCATCTCAGTTTTTATATCATTTGGCATAGAAAACTATACCTTCCTTTTTGATTTTCTTTTCTCTGTTTTGGGCCACATTTTAGTCAGTGCCCATTTGAAGGCAAAGAACAAATACCCACTAAGACGAACTAATGTAAAAAGAAGTTTACTGAAAGGACATTGGTCAACCATGTGAAACACTCAAGGAAAGGAAATTTACATCATGACTGGAGATGAGAAACACAAATTCAACAGACAAATTTCCTAATCTCTCCTTTTTCAAGCCTTTGTCAAAGTCCTTCTCTTCTATTTCTTTAAGCACACCCTCCAGAACCACTCACCAATGATATTGGCTTTCTCATGGTTTTGGCATTTAATAATAGTGGCTCTACTTAACATTTTACTTCCAGAGTTCTCCAGTTATTGACTGAAATCTCTGAATCTCTAGGTCAAAGCTTTAAGACAAAAAGAGAGAGAATGTCTCTCACATAATTCATCACTACTCAACACGTATAGAACCAAACTCACTTTCTTCCCCTTCACCATAAACTGTCCTTTTCTCTTATATTTCCAGTCTCAGGTTGATGATCCCATAATTAATTTCAGATCCATCTTCGCTTACCACTGACCTTCGTGTCTCAGAATGTAACCAAGTTATTTTGATTCTGCATTTATAATTCTTCACATATATAGTCTTGTCTTTGCAGTATAGTATAGAAGTTAAGAATGAGAATTCTTCTGCTAGGATGCCTGAGTTCATATCCAAACTTCATCTCTTATATTGCATGTAGGACTTTGGACAAGCCCCAAAACCTCTCAGTACCACAAATTTCTGATGTAAAATGGAGAAAATTTTTATACCCGCCTCATAGATTGTTCTGAGGATTAAATAAACTGGTATTTGTAAAGCACATAAAACACTGTCAGGCACATATTAAGCACTATATAAGGTTTAGCTAGCAATAGATGATAGTAGTAATAGTAGTAGTAGTTTCCATTCTTACAACAATTGCAATAAATGTAGTCCTTCAGAAATATTATAATAACTTCCTCTTCAGTTGCCCTGTTAGACCCATCTTCCTAAATCATGGGTTGTGTTCTGTAATTTCCATGCTAAAACATGTTTGCATCCTCCATGCCATCCAACCAAAGTACAAATTTAGCATATCATTCAAGACACTCTTCAATCTGCCCTAATTTGTTTTCCTTGATTCACACATTTGTTACATCCTTCTACAATCACTTTGCTTTAGTTACATGGTATTTCACATACCTTCATGCCTGCAAGCTATTGGTCAGGCTGTCCACTTCCTCCAACTTCTGGCTTAGATGCACTTCAGCTCTTATCTGTCCACTCAAATCCTCACAAACCAAAACTATTGAACTCTTTTTCCCAATTAGAATAGAAATAATAATTTATTACTGTGTTTGCCTGAAGCATTTTCTAAGTGTCTTTTAGTGCTGATATCCTGTGAGTAGTTCCTGCTTACATGTTACCATTCCCTATTAGAGAACAAGAACACTGACTTATTTTTATATCATCATATGTATAGCACATAGGTTTTTGAATAAGGAAATACTCATTGTTGTGGTACATGTTCTAGAGTAGAACTTGGGTTTTGAGTTACTTTGTTGATTTTTTTTAAAGTGTTATTATAAAGGCAGGCTAGAAACATTTATTTTAGAGTTGCTGTCTTCAATAACTTACTTTTCTGACATTTCATCCATTACCAGCCCCACATTTTTATTAATAATCTCATCCCATTAAATGAGAAAGATACTGTTTTACAAATAAAATAAGTCAACTCTGGCTTGAAAATAGTATCCCATGTTTGCATGATTAGCTATTTTATTGGTGCCTTTGTAAAGTATTGCTTGTTTTGTAATATATTTTGAAAGTCATTGAAAAAACATCGTTCTTTTTTTAAGCAATTAATTTCTGTATGATATAATATAGGAGAATGTTCCAAAGCAAATTTGATTTAAAATTTATCTCTCCCAAACGTTAAAACACCAGCTATTATTTGTAGGGGCATCTCCCTTAATGTCAGCAAAAAGTTAATACAATACCTGCAGGATAATTTTTAAATTATTTGCAACATTCCTCCTGCTATGAAATTAAGTCATCCATACATTTTCACTGTTATCACTCAGTTTATTGAAACTTTATTAAAATTCTATGTTCTACATAATTTCCACATCTCTAAAATATTTTTAACTTTTTCTTTTTCTTCTCCCTGTCCCCTTCTCCTTTTCCCTAACTCTGCTCTATTCTTTCCTCTCTGAGTCATACTTTGTCTTCTTCCACTCATCTGTTTTATATTTTCAGGAATTTCCCTTTTCCTAGGGACTTTCTCTCTTGACCTTTATGTGTGTTTTCTTTAATTCTTACGGAGGTTTCTGGGGTGGATGGCAGTCCTGGAGAAATCACTATTATGTATAGAAAGCCTATTATTTTTTATTTTTAGATTACTATGAATAATCTTTGGCTTCTATCCTGGACCGATATCATAAAAAAAAAAAAAAAGGTTCTTTTTTTTTTTGTGGGAGGTGACTTTATGTACTTAGTCACTTGAAGCAACTCTGATTCTCACCAAAACCTATTTATCATATATAATTTTCTATGCAACAGTACTGTGAGCACCATGAACTTCTCTCCAAGAAAGGAAGGAAGAAAAGGGGAGTTAAGACCCATGGCACGCCACAGAGCAAAGGGCTTATGTTGAGTGAGATCCTATTTTTTTTTTTTTTTTTTTTTTTTAAATCATCATTTTATTGAGATATATTCACATACCACGCAGTCATACAAAACAAATTGTACTTTCGATTGTTTACAGTACCATTACATAGTTGTACATTCATCACCTAAATCAATCCCTGACACCTTCATTAGCACACACACAAAAATAACAAGAATAATAATTAGAGTGAAAAAGAGCAATTGAAGTAAAAAAGAACACTGGGTACCTTTGTCTGTTTGTTTCCTTCCCCTACTTTTCTACTCATCCATCCATAAACTAGACAAAGTGGTGTTTGGTCCTTATGGCTTTCCCAATCCCATTGTCACCCCTCATAAGCTACATTTTTATACAACTGTCTTCGAGATTCATGGGTTCTGGGTTGTAGTTTGATAGTTTCAGGTATCCACCACCAGCTACCCCAATTCTTTAGAACCTAAAAAGGGTTGTCTAAAGTGTGCATAAGAGTGCCCACCAGAGTGACCTCTCGGCTCCTTTTGGAATCTCTCTGCCACTGAAGCTTATTTCATTTCCTTTCACATCCCCCTTTTGGTCAAGAAGATGTTCTCCGTCCCACGGTGCCAGGTCTACATTCCTCCCTGGGAGTCATATTCCACGTTGCCAGGGAGATTCACTTCCCTGGGTGTCTGATCCCACGTAGGGGGGAGGGCAGTGATTTCACCTTTCAAGTTGGCTTAGCCAGAGAGAGAGGGCCACATCTGAGCAACAAAGAGGCATTCAGGAGGAGACTCTTAGGCACAAATACAGGGAGGCCTAGCCTCTCCTTTGCAGCAACCGTCTTCCCAAGGGTAAAACTTATGGTAGAGGGCTCAACCCATCAAACCACCAATCCCCTATGTCTGTGGTCATGTTAGCAACCATGGAGGTGGGGTAGGCGAATACCCCTGCATTCTCCACAGGCTCCTCAAGGGGGCACTACATCTTTTTTTTTTTTTTTTTTTTTTCCCCTTGTTTGTCTTTTTTCTCTTTTTTTTTTTTTTTTTTTTTTTAACTTTCCCTTCTTTTTTCAAATCACCTGTATGAAAAAAAAAGTTAAAAAGAAAACAAACATACAATAAAAGAGCATTTCAAAGAGACCATAGCAAGGGAGTAAGAAAAAGACAACTAACCTAAGATAACTGCTTAACTTCCAACATGTTCCTACTTTACCCCAAGAAAGTTACATAATATAGCAACATTTCAGTGAACTTGTTCCTACTACAACCATCAGAAATTAACAGACCATAGTCATTTCTGGGCATCCCCAGAACGTTAAATAGCTTATCTGTTCTTCCTGGATTATTGTTCCCCCTTCCTTAATTGCTCTCTACTGCTAGTTCCCCTACATTCTACATTATAAACCATTTGTTTTACATTTTTCAAAGTTCACATTAGTGGTAGCATATAATATTTCTCTTTTTGTGCCTGGCTTATTTCGCTCAGCATTATGTCTTCAAGGTTCATCCATGTTGTCATATGTTTCACCAGATCGTTCCTTCTTACTGCCGCGTAGTATTCCATCGTGTGTATATACCACATTTTATTTATCCACTCATCTGTTGAAGGACATTTGGGTTGTTTCCATCTCTTGGCAATTGTGAATAATGCTGCTATGAACATTGGCGTGCAGATATCTGTTCGTGTCACTGCTTTCCGATCTTCCGGGTATATACCGAGGAGTGCAATCGCTGGATCGAATGGTAGCTCTATATCTAGTTTTCTAAGGAACTGCCAGACTGACTTCCAGAGTGGCTGAACCATTATACAGTCCCACCAACAATGAATAAGAGTTCCAATTTCTCCACATCCCCTCCAGCATTTGTAGTTTCCTGTTTGTTTAATGGCAGCCATTCTAACCGGTGTTAGATGGTATCTCATTGTGGTCTTAATTTGCATCTCTCTAATAGCTAGTGAAGCTGAACATTTTTTCATGTGTTTCTTGGCCATTTGTATTTCCTCTTCAGAGAACTGTCTTTTCATATCTTTTGCCCATTTTATAATTGGGCTGTCTGTACTAATGTCATTGAGTTGTAGGATTTCTTTGTATATGCAAGATATCAGTCTTTTGTCAGTTACATGGTTTCCAAAAATTTTTTCCCATTGAGTTGGCTGCCTCTTTACCTTTTTGAGAAATTCCTTTGAGGTGCAGAAACTTCTAAGCTTGAGGAGTTCCCATTTATCTATTTTCTCTTTTGTTGCTTGTGCTTTGGGTGTAAAGTCTAGGAAGTGGCCTCCTAATACAAGGTCTTGAAGATGTTTTCCTACATTATCTTCTAGGAGTTTTATGGTACTTTCTTTTATATTGAGATCTTTGGTCCATTTTGAGTTAATTTTTGTGTTGGGGGTGAGGTAGGGGTCCTCTTTCATTCTTTTGGATATGGATATCCAACTCTCCCAGCCCCATTTGTTGAAAAGACCATTATGGCTCAGTTCGGTGACTTTGGGGGCCTTATCAAAGATCAGTTGGCCATAGATCTGAGGGTCTATCTCTGAATTCTCAATTCGATTCCATTGATCTATATGTCTATCTTTGTGCCAGTACCATGCTGTCTTGGCAACTGTGGCTTTATAATAAGCTTCAAAGTCAGGGAGTGTAAGTCCTCCCACTTCGTTTTTCTTTTTTAGAGTGTCTTTAGCAATTCGAGGCATCTTCCCTTTCCAAATAAATTTGATAACTAGCTTTTCCAAGTCTGCAAAGTAGGTTGTTGGAATTTTGATTGGGATTGCATTGAATCTGTAGATGAGTTTGGGTAGAATTGACATCTTAATGACATTTAGCCTTCCTATCCATGAACATGGAATATTTTTCCATCTTTTAAGGTCCCCTTCTATTTCTTTTAGTAGAGTTATGTAGTTTTCTTTGTATAGGTCTTTTACATCTTTGGTTAAGTTGATTCCTAGGTACTTGATTTTTTTAGTTGCTATTGAAAATGGTATCTTTTTCTTGAGTGTCTCTTCAGTTTGTTCATTTCTAGCATATAGAAACATTACTGACTTATGTGCATTAATCTTGTATCCCGCTACTCTGCTAAATTTGTTTATTAGCTCTAGTAGGTGTATCGTTGATTTCTCAGGGTTTTCTAGATATAAGATCATATCATCTGCAAACAATGACAGTTTTACTTCTTCTTTTCCAATTTGGATGCCTTTTATTTCTTTGTCTTGCCGGATTGCCCTGGCTAGCACTTCCAGCACAATGTTGAATAACAGTGGTGACAGCGGGCATCCTTGTCTTGTTCCTGATCTTAGAGGGAAGGCTTTCAGCCTCTCACCATTGAGTACTATGCTGGCTGTGGGTTTTTCATATATGCTCTTTATCATGTTGAGGAAGTTTCCTTCAATTCCTACCTTTTGAAGTGTTTTTATCAAAAAGGGATGTTGGATTTTGTCAAATGCTTTTTCAGCATCTATTGAGATGATCAATTGATTTTTCCCTTTCGAGTTTTTAATGTGTTGTAATACATTGATTGTTTTTCTTATGTTGAACCATCCTTGCATGCCTGGAATGAACCCCACTTGGTCATGGTGTATGATTTTTTTAATGTGTCTTTGGATTCGATTTGCAAGTATTTTGTTGAGGATTTTTGCATCTATATTCATTAGGGAGATTGGCCGGTAGTTTTCCTTTTTTGTAGCATCTTTGCCTGGTTTTGGTATTAGATTGATGTTAGCTTCATAAAATGAGTTAGGTAGTGTTCCATTTTTTTCAATGTTTTGAAAGAGTTTGAGTAAGATTGGTGTCAGTTCTTTCTGGAAAGTTTGGTAGAATTCCCCTGTGAAGCCATCTGGCCCTGGGCATTTATTTGTGGGAAGATTTTTGATGACTGATTGGATCTCTTTGCTTGTGATGGGTTGGTTGAGGTCTTCTATTTCTTCTCTGGTCAGTCTAGGTTGTTCATATGTTTCCAGGAAATTGTCCATTTCTTCTACATTATCCAGTTTGTTGCCATACAGTTGTTCATAATATCCTCTTATAATTTTTTTAATTTCTTCAGGATCTGCAGTTATGTCACCTTTTTCATTCATTATTTTGTTTATATGGGTCTTCTCTCTTTTTGATTTTGTCAGTCTAGCTAGGGGCTTGTCAATCTTGTTGATCTTCTCAAAGAACCAACTTTTGGTGATATTTATCCTTTCTATTGTTTTTTTGTTCTCTATGTCATTTATTTCTGCTTTAATCCTTGTTATTTCTTTTCTTCTACTTGGTTTAGGATTGGTTTGCTGTTCATTTTCTAGCTTCTTCAGTTGATCCATTAGTTCTTTGATTTTGGCTCTTTCTTCCTTTTTAATATATGCGTTTAGTGCTATAAATTTCCCCCTTAGCACTGCTTTTGCTGCATCCCATAGGTTTTGGTATGTTGTGTTCTCATTTTCATTCGTCTCTATATATTTAGCAATTTCTCTTGCTATTTCTTCTTTAACCCACTGATTGTTTAGGAGTGTGTTGTTTAACCTCCAGGTATTTGTGAATTTTCTAAGTCTCTGATGGTTATTGACTTCTAATTGTATTCCATTGTGGTCAGAGAATGTGCTTTGAATAATTTCAATCTTTTTAAATTTATTGAGGCTTGTTTTATGTCCCAGCATATGATCTATTCTGGAGAAAGTTCCGTGAGCACTAGAAAAGTATGTGTATCCTGGTGATTTGGGATGTAATGTCCTGTAGATGTCTGTTAAATCTAATTCATTTATCAGATTGTTTAGGTTTTCAATTTCCTTATTGGTCTTCTGTCTGGTTGATCTATCTATAGGAGAGAGTGATGTGTTGAAGTCTCCCACAATTATTGTGGAAACATCAATTGCTTCCTTTAGTTTTGCCAATGTTTCTCTCATGTATTTTGTGGCACCTTGATTGGGTGCATAGACATTTACGATTGTTATTTCTTCTTGCTGAATTGCCCCTTTTATTAGTATGTAGTGGCCTTCTTTGTCTCTCAAAACATCCCTGCATTTGAAGTCTATTTTATCTGAGATTAATATTGCTACACCTGCTTTCTTTTGGCTGTAGCTTGCATGAAATATTTTTTTCCATCCTTTCACTTTCAATTTCTTTGTGTCCCTGTGTCTAAGATGAGTCTCTTGTATGCAACATATTGATGGTTCATTTTTTTTGATCCATTCTGCGAATCTATATCTTTTAATTGGGGAGTTTAATCCATTTACATTCAACGTTAAAACCGTGAAGGCATTTCTTGAATCGGCCATCTTATCCTTTGGATTATGTTTGCCATATTTTTCCCTCTCTCTATTAATATCCTTTATTGTACCCATACCGAATCTCTTTAGTACTGAACCTTTCTCCAAGTCTCTCTGTCCTGTCTTTGTTTCTCTGTCTGTAGGGCTCCCTTTAGTAGAGTGAGATCCTATTTTATTTTATTTTTTCTACTGACTCTTAACCTTTTACAAGATTATTTTATCATAGATTAGTTGTATATGTATTTCATATTTCATAAGCATAGAAAGCATGGCTAGCTATTTTTGTGAGCTATAGGAAATCATATGACTTTTAGTGCATTTAATTTTCTTTATTTCTCTTACATAAAAGCAGTCATGGATTTTTTCTTTATAGAAATTCTTCGCTTTGCATAGTGAAAAGTAGAAAAAAAGGTTATATTAAATTTAAAAGGAAAGTTGATACCAAATGTCATGGGAAAGTATGAGAGTAAAAAATAGTTCTCCTTTGCAGTAAATTTTTGTTTAGGCTTGTTTTTATTTTGTACTTTATTTTATGTAAAATAGTAGGGGCATATTATATCATATTATAAATATCCTAAAAAATTTGCTTATTATTTTATTGAGTCTTCCAACTCACAGACAGAAATAGAACACAACAAAAAAGCTTTTCAAGTTGTGCAAATATTGGGATGTGTTTTTCGTATGTTTCTGCAGTTCCATTTGAGAATTATTATACCTGTTTGGAGCAAGGACCACTTGCACGTCTTCTCGTATTCTCCTGCTAGTTCACTTTGTTATTGGAAATTAAACCTTCTCTTAAAAGTCTCAGTAAAATTAGGTGTAGATGCCGTGTTTTAAAATGGAACTCATATTTTGACATTTGACAGAGCTGTTCACACTGTAATAAAAAGCAAACATTCAAGTTACTGAAGTACTTGACCACTTGCTATAATTCTCCTTAGTTCCTCTTTATTCAAATTGTCATTGACTTATTTTTCCCTCTTTTTCATAATCTCATCTTTACTGCATTGTTTATTCCCAACCTAACCTAATGAATCATTTGTCATGATCTAAAACAGGGAAATGTGATTCCACTGATAATTCAAAAGCATGTATTTATGGATTGAATTATGTCTCCCACAAAGACATGTTCAGATTTTAAATCCAAGTCCTGTGGACGTAAACCCATCTGTAAATAGGATCCTTGAAGAAGTTATTACTTAAGGTGAGGCCAAACTGAATTAAGGTAGGCCTTAATCCAATATGACTGGAGTCATTATAAACAGAGGACATTTGGACAAAGGTGTTGGAGACAAAAGAAGAGAGATAGCCATGTGGCAGAGGCAAACTGCCATCAGAAATCTACAAACTTCAGCGAAAGCATGATCTTCCCAACACCTTGATTTTGGACTTCTAGATGCCAAAACTGTAAGACAATAAATTCCTGTTGTTTAAGCCAACTAGTCTGTTGTACTTTATTATACAACAGTCCTGGCAAACTAAGACAGCATGTTTATTCTGTGTATTTTTTTTAGAATCTGCATGAGAAAGAAGTGGGAATGGAAAATAAAAAAAGATGAAAAGGAGATAATAAATGCTTTTTAAGTCTTCTGGAGATATAATGCATGGAAATGTATACACCTTTTTCATAAACCTTGTCCCAACTTTTTTCTGCTGCTGCCTTCTCCACTTCTGATCCATATTGTCTCTGTTCCAACTAATCTAGTCTACTGACTCTCATAGAAAGTGCTTTGCACTTTTTCATTGCCTTTTGTACTTTAGTTCCTTTCCCCCATTTTGAAAACCTGTTATCTAAAGCCCAAGGCAAATACTTCCATTGCCATGAAATCTTATCTGAATACAGAGGAAGTGTTTGCCAATTCATCATATTCTGTATTCCGGTTTGCTATGCTGCCAAAATGCAATATACCAGAAATGGATTGGCTTTTACAATGGAAGTTTATTAGTTCACAAATTTACAGTTCTAAGGCCATAGAAGTGTCCAGACCAGGGCATCAATAAGAGGTTACCTTCACTGAAGAAAGGTCAATGGCGTCCGGAACACCTCTGTCAGCTGAGAAGCACCTGACTAGTGTCTGCTGGTCCTTTGCTCCCAGGTTGCATTGCTTTCAGCTTCTGATGCCAGTGATTTTCTTTCTCTAAGTGTCTGTGGGGCCTCTGTTAGCTTCTTGAGGGCAAACACTAGATTTCATCTCTTGGTCTCCCTTGGCTCCCTCCAGGTTCTACCTATTTCTCTGAGTCCTTCCTTGGCATCTCCCAGGGTGTTTCAGTCTGCATTTCCAAACATCTGGATCTGTGTTAGCTCTCAGCTTTATTAAGAACTCCAGTAAACTAATAAAGACCCACCCTGAATGGGTGGGGTCACATGTCCATGGAAATAATCTAATCAAAGGCCCAACCCTCAATTGGTGGGTCACATCTCCATGGAAACAACCTAATCCCACCCAGAATAGGTCTGCCCCCAACAAGATTGCAATAAAGAACCTGTTTTTTATGCAGTACACAATGAATTCAAGCCAGCACATTCTGCTTTATGATATTTCTTAAATTTTCATTTATCTCTTGTGTCAGTATGCCTTCTTTTCTCAAATGGATTGGGAACTCACTCAGATGTCTGGCATTCTGTCTTGGTACAGTTATTTGTACAAAAGACACTCCCTTTGTAGAAAGGGAGATTGGAAATTAAACATTGTTGATCAATTCACTTCTTTGGGAGGGCAAAATTCATTTCAGGATCTACCATAGTTTGAGGTGTGCAGGACTGATGGAATTTATACATTAAAGTTGTGTATCTAATTTTGCTTTCCCCTCAGTTTAGAATGAGGGATAAAACTCGATTTCACAAAGAAGAATGAAGCAGAAATATAAGGAGAGTGAACACTAGTAATATCCAAGTGTCCTACACTGACAATAGGTATTAAATTATGGTCACTGTTCTTGCTAAAATTTCTAAGTTTAAAATAAAGTGATGTTTCTATATTTTTATTTCAAGTGTGTATTTTTAAAAAATCACCTGCATTATAAATATTTAAAAAGAACTTTTTCTCTTGCTTTTTTTCATTGAATTGATCATAATTTGTGAATGCTACTCAGTGCCTAACGTACAATGTTTTCATTCCCTTTTTGTTTCCCCCATCTCAGTATACATACATATGTACACGCACACAGACACGCACACCCAGACACACACACAACCATAGGGTTGTTCTAATACTAAATGAGGATTCCATAAATCTCTAAATGAATTTTGGTTCACCATATTGTTGATATGAAAAACTATGTGTTTACAGTTCCACTTTTTTTCCCCGGAGATCTTTACATGCCATGCTTTCCCCAATATATTTATTATGTACTAATTTTTATGAGATCAGTAGTTTAATTGTTCAGGGTTCAGGGTTGTGAGGTCTCCATTTTGTTCTTTGGTTTCAGTCTAGACATATTAGGCTTGGAAGTTCTTAGTGGATTTGAATGCTGAAAGACCTTAAAGCAATTTTTAATGCTATAAAGTAAAAAGGAAAGTAAAAGGAAGAGATAAGAAAAAAAGAAACATGATCAGCATGTACATTTCTGAAGTAATAGGATTTGGCTGAAAATCATTTCTTTTTTTTTTTTTCCTACTTTGCTTTCAGGATTTAACACATGGACAAATGCCTAAAGTATTAAATTTTCCCACTAGTCCTTCATCACATAAATATAGCAGAATAAAATGTAATAAATCTGCATCCAGCTACTTTTTAACTACTGTAGATCTAGTGATTAGGTAGCAACTTAACAATAATTTTGCTTTACTCCATAATATTTGTGTGGCCTCTGTGTATCGTCCTAAAACTGTCTTCATCTTGGACATATTTCACTCTACATTGCCTGATAGTTTGTGGTATGTTGTGAATAAACTCACAATTGAATAAACTCATGAGTAAGTTCAAGTATCTGAACTTGATTTAGAGAATTTAAATCACACTAGACATGGCATATAGCTTTAAAATATATTTATTGTGGTAGCTTTTATTGTAAAAATGCAAACCTTGGGAAGAAAATATCATCTAGTTTTGCCTTATGATTAGCAGAGAAAATATGAAAATTAGAATATCCTAAGGCTCTTCCATAGTGATTTAGTAGCTACTACACAGGTTTTGTAATAGATCTAATTATAGTAGATATTAAATTGTTGTCAATTCACCTGTTCTTTGATACTTTTTATCTAAAATGAACTTGACCATTTAGTTTTGCTCTTTGACTGTTAAATTGATGGAATAAACTATGGTATAAATTTGTCTCTGTTTATTTAGATAAAGCTAGAAGAATTCAGAAATTTCACTTCATATTGTCATTTTTAATATTTACATGTTTTATTGGTATGCAAGGACTAGGAGATGAAAAGAGCTTTTTTCTACTCCAGCCTCTGTGAGTAAGTTGTGTCACCTTGAAAGTCACCTATTCTTCAAGTCTTAACATTACCTTAGCATTACCTTGAAATACAATTTTCTTGGATACTACTAAGAGCCTGAGATTACTTGTCACTCTCTGTATAGAAAATTAATTATTTCTCTTTTTCTCCCCAATCCTCTTTACCAGTTACTTTTTCCGGAAGTCTTCACCAGTTAGGCAAGATATATGTACAGAATGTATTCTTATCTCCAGACCATCAATGTTCAAAATAATATTGTCTTCCCATGAAGTGTTAACCAAATATATAGAAAGTCCATGGGGGTACAAATGTCCAAATCCTTGAGAATTTATCACACTCACAGCTTGTTCTGATTTGCTAGTGCTGCCAGGATGCAAAATACGAGAAATGAATTGGCTTTCATAAAGGGGGTTTATTTGGTTACAAATTTATAGTCCTAAGGCCATAAAAGTGTCCAAACAAAGGCATCAACAGTAGGGTACCTTCATTGAAGAACACTGATGGTGTCCGGAAAACCTCTGTCATCTGGGAAGGCACAGGCCCGTGGCTGGGTGTCTGCTCTGGGGTTCTGGTTTCAAAATGGCTTTCTCCCAAGACGTTTCTCTCTAGGCATCTGGGGGTGTTCTCTTAGTTTCTCCCAGGCAAACTCTGAACTAGCAAAAGTCTGCTTTCAATGGCTGTCTCTAAAATGTCTGTCTCTGTTCCAACACTGAGCTCCTTCTCTCTGAGCTCTTATAGGGCTACAGTAAACTAATCAAGACCCATGCTGAATGGATGGGGCCACACCTCCATGGAAATAATCTAATCAAAGGTATTACCCACAGTTGGGTGGGTCACATTTCCATGGAAACAACTGAATCCAAAGATTCCAACCTGATCAATACTAATACATCTGCCCCAACAAGATTGCATTAAAGAACATGGCATTTTGGGGGATATAGTATATCCAAACTGATACCCAGCTGTATAAATATTGTTATTTGATGGTGAGAAGCTTTTATGATCTAACTATAGAGAAATGTAAACTTAAAATTAGGGATAAAAGAATTTAAAATGATACAGAATGCCTTTTCTCTAGGTTACTTTTATTTTACCTAAGAAAAAAAATGCAGATGAAATTCTTGTGTCTAATTTTTATTTGTTCTTTAATACAATTCTCAGGGTGATTTGTCAATCCTCCAGGAATTGCATAGGGAGGGATGAACATACAAGAAAAAATGTTCTAGAAGCTATGTAGCATTTTGCCTTAAATTTTCAGAAAGAAAAGCAAACAGTTCATTATTCCTAAGTGTTTCTTGAGACCCAGCTATGCTCAGGCATAGTAATAAGTATTAAGAAAAGTATGATTAAGTAAGTTGTCAGGAAAAAAAATATAACAATATGCTATGACTATTGCCTATATTTTCTTTGCCATGTCATCTTTCTCATCCAGCTTTCTTTGCTTTTCCCATTATACTTTCTAAATATATTGCTCTTCCACAATGATTAGGAAAACAGGCCATTAAAATCAACTGCCGTTTTTTCCCTGAGCTTTCTCTGCCTCCAAATGCTAACTTAGTCCCACGCTAATTCTGATAGAGGCAAAAAACATTTATTAGTAAATATCCAGTGGGATTTATCACTAAACGGTCCTCTCAGATAGTATTGTGGACTTGCATATTAAGTCTTAAGATGCCATTGCTCCAGAGAATTGTGAGAAAATACAATCAATACAAAGTAGAGTCTATAGTTAACAGTAGTATTGTAATATACTTCTATTAATTGTAACAAAGGCAATATACCAAAACTAAATGTCTATAAGAGGGGAATCTAAAGGAATGGTGTGGGACTTGTGGTTTTGTTGTTGTTGTCTGACCTTTTCATTGTATTTTATTTTTTCTTCTTTTATTTTTTAATCATTCTTTTTCTCCTCTTCCTCTTTGTGGAAAAATGGAAATATCCTCTTACAGATTGTGGTGGTAAATGCATAACTCTGTGATTATACAGGGAATCATTGATTGTTTACTTAGGATGGGTTGTATGGTGTGTGAATAAAACTGTTTTAAAAATAGGTGGAGGAATATAGGCACTGGAGAAAATGTGGAAAGAGGTATGTACCTACTTCCTGTTTGTACAGAAGTAGAATGGTGCACCCCATCTGGAAGTTAGTGTGGTGGTTCCACAGGAAGCTAGGTGTGGGATTGCTATGTGATCCTGCAACCCTGTTATTATGCATGTGCTTGGAAGAACTGGGAGCAAGGACATGAATGGAAATTTGCAAGCTGGTATTTATGGCAGCAGTATTCATGACTTTCAATGGATGGAGGTGGCCTAAGGTACATTGACTGATAAACAGAATGGTGAACTGTGGCATACACATACAATGCAATATTGAGTGGCAGCAAGAAGTAATGAAGTTGTGAGGTATGCAACTAAGTGAATGGACCTTGAGGACAGTCTGGTGAGTGAAATCAGCCAGAAATGAAAGGACAAACTTTATAACACCTCACTAATATGGACTAACTATAATGTGCAAACTCTGAGAATTGAATTCGAGAGCATAGGTTATCAGAGGAAGGCTTATTGTAAAGCTTCCTAAATTGTAAGCTCTTACAGCATCTCATCTGTTCATGAGTTGTAATGGTTATTTCTAAATTCTGAGATGCTGAGCTGTTCGTGTATAACCTGGTCAGTCCCTGGAACTTTGGGTATCTGACAAATGACACCTGAGACTCAGAACCAGAGTTTGGCAGCTATGAATGTCAGCATTACCCTATACAACAACGTTAAAGAAGCTGAAAAAGAGATGAGACTTCAGTTAGAGATATGAATGAAATGGACTTGGTTAGGACTAAGATAAAGCAGACTAAAGGGTAAAGGATTATACTGACAGTGTTTTAAAGCTTCAACTTCTGTGTGAGATCAAAGGAAGAGATGTTTATTTGGTGGAAAATCTGTATTTTCTGTAGCATGCTATATAATTTAACTTGTATGGTCAGTTTATTCAAACACCATAATCACATGGAACCTTGAATAGGAAGTGAGATCTGGTTGGTTTGTACAGGTTAGTGTGAAGCCCTGATATACCACTGAGTAATTTGGGCAGAGAATAAAAAGTATTTGTAAAGCCCCCTTGAGGAACTGGGGGAAAATGTGGAAATATTAAACCTTCCACCCGAGGAATTCCTGATATTCTTGCAAGCATTGAGAACTGCCAGTTTCGAAGGCTGAGCCTTCAATCTTGGGGCTTGCCCTTATAAAGTTTGTTACTGCAAAGGAGAGGCTAAGCCTACTTATAATTGCGCCTAAGAATCACCCCCAGAGAACCTCTTTTGTTGCTCAGATGTGACCTCTCTCTCTAAGCCAACTTGGAAGGTGGAATTGCTGCCTCCCCCTCTAAATGGGACATGATTCCCAAGGGTGTAAATCTCCCTGGCAATGTGGAATCTGACTCTCAGGGATGAGCCTGGACCCAGCATTGTAGGATTGAGAAAGCCTTCTAGATCAAAAGTGAGAAGAGAAGTGAACCAATATAAAGTTTCAGTGGCTGAGAGATTTCAAATTTGGAGGCAAGAGGTTATTCTGGAGGTTCTTCTTATGTAGTATATAGATATCCCTTTTACTTCTTAGTGTATTAAAATAGCTAGAAGGAAATACCTGAAACTGTTGAACTGCAATCCAGTATCCTTGATTCTTGAAGATGATCATATAATTATATAGTTATACAGTGTGACTGTGTGATTGTGAAAATCTTGTGGCTCACATTCCTTTGTCCATTATACAGACAGATGAGTGGGAAAATGGGGATATAAAGGAAATGAATAATGGGGTGGGGGAGGAGGGATATGGGATGTTTTCAGTGTTCTTTTTTACTTGTACTTTTATTATTCTTTTTGTTTTTATCTTTTGGAGTAATGAAAATGTTCAAAAATTGATTGCAGTGATGAATGCACAACTATATGAAGATACTGTGAACAATAGATTGTACATTTTGGATGATTATATGATACGTGAATGTATCCCAATAAAATTGCATAAAAAAACATGATGGGAAGAGTTCTGGTGCCCTTGCTGCCCCCTCTTTCAACCCCTCTTTAAGGAACTGTGGAACTGATTGGTGCTTCCATTGTGGGTCCCTGATCTTTTTCAAGCTGGGAAAGATTAACATCAGAAACTCCTTTCTGGCTTGCCCTGCCCCAGAATTTTCCCTCAGGCAGAAGTTGCATGGGACAGCTAAGGCAATATAAAAAACAATTAAGGCAAACAGCCTGGGCCAAAGGATTACCTGCTTTAAATCCTAAAATAGGACATACAGGATAAGGAGAAAGTCTGTCTCCTAGGGAACAGATGGATCATTCAAATTCCTGTAAATGAGGAACTCCTAAGGCCACTAGGAAGCATAAGCCCAGGACAAGACACAGATTGGAAAAGACAGGAGGAGCCTATACTTTGCATTCTCCTTGGGCTGACCATCTTGATAGGAGAGCTGAATTCTGAAGGAGAGCACTGACCAGCACAAAGCTAATTTGCAAAGACTATTGAGGTGTTTTTTGCATTGGATTGTTTGGTTTTGTTAGCTCTTGGGACTTAGGGAATTCTGTGTCATAACACCATCTGGATACAAACTCAAGAAACCGACATCTCAGGGAATAAATTCCAGAGTTAACACTTTAAAATATTAAAATGTACAATGTGCAACAAAAGATTACCAGACAAACAAGAAACAGGAAACGGTGGAACATCCAAAGAAAGAAGGTAAAAATCCAGAAAACCTCATTGAACAAGACCAGACTGTGGACGTACTGGATAAAGAATTTTTTTTAAAAATGATTTTCAGTATGCTCCAGGAGATGAAGGAAAATAAAGCATATCAGGAAAACAATGAGTGAACAATATGAGACTCTCATTGAAGGAGCAGACATCTTATAAAGGAACCAAACAAATAGTGGAGTTGAAAACAACAACTGAAATGAAAAATTCCCTAGAGGGTTTCAAAAGCTGATTGGAGCTGGCAGAAGAAAGAAAAGTGAACTGGAAAACGAGGCAATTGAAATGAGTGAAGCTGAGAAGCAGAAAGAAAAGGAATTAGAAAAAGCTAAAATAGCTTAAGGCAATATAAGAAACAATTAAGACACCCATGGAACATCTCCAAGCATATCAAAATATGTACTAAAGGAGTGCCAATGGAGAAAAAATAGAGAAAGAGGCAGAAGAGATAGTCAAAGAAATAATGACAGAATATTTCCCAAGTTTAGCAAAAGACATGAATATGCACATCCAAGAAGCCCAACAAACATGAAACAGGATAAAACTGAACAGAAAAATTCCCAGATACATTGTAGTCAAACTGTCAAATGCAAAGGACAAGGAAAGTGTTCTGAAAGCTGCAAGAGAAAAGCAACATATTATGTACAAGGAATCCTCAATTAGATTACGTGTCAATTTCTCATTAGAAACCATGGAAGCAAGAAGGCAGTGGAAAAGAAATACTTATAAAGTGCTGAGAGAAAACAATGGCCTACCAAGAACTTTATATCTGGCAAGACTTTCTTTCAAAAATGAGGAAGAGATTAAGACATTCCAAGATGAACAAAAGCTAAGTTCATCACCACTATATTTGCCCTGCAAGCAATACTAAAGGGAGTTCTTCAGACTAAAAGGAACACACACTGAGTGGTAGACTGAAGCAGCAAAAATAAATAAATAAATAAATAAATAAATAAATAAATAAATAAATAAATATCTCTAATAAAGGTAACCAAATGAGTTATCAAAAATATCAGCACTATTGTACTTTTTTCATATGCAACTCCATTTTTTACTTATTACAGGATCTAAAATTCAAATGCATAAAAGTAATGATAAATCCTGGTTTTAGACATAAAATGTATATAGGTATAATTTATAACAAGCACCAAAAAAAAAAAAAAGATGGGATTGGGGTATAGGAACAGTGCATGGGTATGCTATTAAAGGTAAGTTGGTATGAAATCAAATATGATTGTTAGAAATTTGATATGGTAAATTTTAACCCCATGGTAACCATCTAACATATTAATATATAATTGAGGGACAAAAATGGTGTAAGACCTACAAAGACAAAATACCAAATGGCAGAAGAAAGTCCTCCATTATCATTAGTTACTTGAAATGTAAATAGATTAAATTCTCCAGTTGAAATGCAGAGATTGACAAAATGGATAAATAAAATAAAATAAAATAAAATAAAAAGCATGACCTAACTATATACTGTTTATAAGAGAGTTACCTAGATTCAAAGACATAAGTAGTTTGAAAGTGAAGGGATGGAAAAAATATACCATACAAGTAGTAACCAAAAGAAACATGGGGTAGCTGTACTAATATCAGATAAAATAGACTTTAAATCAAAAACTGTTTTGAGGGACAAAAAAAACATTACTATATAGAAAGAAGAGTCAATTCAATAAGAAGACATAACAATTGCAAATATATATGCACTGAAATGGAGAGAATAAATGAAGCAATTTGTGGTGTTTGAAGCTGTGTGTACCCCAGAAAAACATGTTCTTAAATTTAATCCATTCCCGTGGGTGTGAACCCATTGTAAGTAGAACCTTTTGATGAGGTTACTTCAGTTAAGGTGTGGCCTATCTCAGTCAGGATGGGTCTTAAACTTATTGCTGGAATTCTTTATAAAAGAATGAAATTCAGACAGAAAGAAAGCCATGGAAGCAAGAAGCTGAAATCAATGAAACTTGGAATAGAAGAGAGTGACCAGTAGATGTTGCCATGTGCCTTGCTGTGTGACAGGAACCAAGGATCACCAGCAGCCACTCTTTGAGAAGAAAGCATCACCTTGATGATGCCTAGCTTTGGACATTTTCCCAGCCTCAAAACTGTGAATGAATAAATTCCCCTTGTTTAAGCTGACTCATCTTGTGGTATTTGCTGGAGCAGCCTAGAAAACAAAAAGATTTTGGTACCAGGAGAGTGAGGTGCTGCTATTGCAAATACTAAAAATGTGGAAATGGCTTTGGAATAGGGTAATGGGTTTTGGTTGAAAGAATTGTGAGGTACTTGACAGAAAAAAACTATATTGCTTTGAAGAGACTGTTCATAGAAATATGGATGCTAAAGATACATCTGATGAGGCTTTAGAAAAAAATGATGGAAACTGGAGAAAAGGTGATCTTTATTTTAAAACGGCAGAGAATTTGGAAAATTTAGTCCTTATGTAGGATAGAAGGCAGAATTGATGACCACCTGATTTTTGACAAGGGGACAAAAACCAGTCAATTGGGAAAGAATGGTATCTTCAACAAATGGTGCTGTGAAAACTGGATCTCCATTTGCAAAAAAAGAACGAGGAACCCTCCTCTTCACTTTGTACAAAAATCAAATCAAAATGGATCAAAGACCTAAATATAAGAGCCAGAACTATCAAACTTCTAGAAGCAAACCTAATAAAACATCTCTAGGACTTTGTGTTAAGCAATGGTGTTTTAGACTTTCTACCCACAGCACAAGCAAATAATAATTAAATAATAGATAAACAGGACGTCACCAAAACTAAAAACACTTGTGCATCAAAAGAATTTATTGTGAAAGTTAAATGACATCCTCCACAATGGAGAAAACAACATATCCAATAAGTGCTTAATATCCATAATTTTTAAAGAAATCCTACATCTCAACAACAAATAGACAAACAACCCAATTAAAAAGTGGGCAAAAGACTTGAAGAGACATTTCTCCAACAAATATATACAAATGACCAAAAGGCACATGAAAAGATGGCCAACATCATTAGCCATCAGGAAAATGCAAATCAAAACCACAATGAGATACCATTTCACACCCAGTAGAATTGCTATTATACCAAAATATTTTAAAACAGGGAACTTTTGAACACTAGTGTTCATGGTTTGATTCCATGAATGGATAAATAAAATGTGATATATGCATACAATGGAATATTTTTCAACTATAATATGGAGTGAAGTTCTGCTACATGCCTGGATGAACCTTGAAGACATCATGTTGAGAGAAATAAATGGAGACAGATATTGTTTGATCTTACTGTTATGAAAGAATAAGCAAATTCATAGAGTCATAAACTAGAATATGGGTTACCCAGCACTGGGTTGGGAGTGGGGAATGGAGAGTTAATGCTCAAATTGTACAGTTTCCTTTTGGAGTGATGGAAAAATTTTGGTGGATGGTTGTGATGGTAGCACAATATTGTGAACATAATTAAGAGCACTGAATCACATATTTGAATGTGGTTAAAAGGGGAAATTTTAGACTATACAACACAGTCAGTGAACCCTAATGTAAACCAAGGGCTATTGTTAAGATACAACTATAAAATGTTCTTTATCAGTTATGAAAAATGTATGACTCTAATGAAAGGTGCTGTTTTAGGGGGGTTGGGTATATGTGCCAGTTTGGATGTAAAACCATATTCTTTGATGCTATCTTGTGACAGCAGACATATTAGTGTTGATTAGGTTGGAATCCTTTGATAGAGTGTTTCCATGGAGATGTGACTCCATCAACTGTGGGCGAGAGCTTTGACTGGATAATTTCCATGGAGGTGTTACCCCACCTGGTTAGGGTGTGTCTTAATTGAATAATTGGAGTCCTATAAAAGTGTTCACAGACAGAAGGAGGTGCTACAGCCAAGAGGGACACTTTGAAGACTGCACAGGGGCTGTGAGTGCAGCTGGTACACAACCTGGGGTCAGCAGACACCAGCCACGTGCCTTCCCAGCTAACAGAGGTTTTCCAGATGCCATTGGCCTTCCTTTGGTGAAGGTATACTTGTGTTGATGCCTTGATTTGGACATTTTCATGTCCTTCAGACAGTAAATTTGTAACCAAATAAACCCCCTTTATAAAAGCCAATCCATTTCTGGTGTTTTGCAAAATGGCAGCATTAGCAAACCAGAACAGTATGGAAACTCTGTGTTTTATGCATGATTTTTCTGAAAATGTACAAATTCTCTAATAAAAAAAGTTGAAAAAAAAGGCAAAAATATTTTTTTAAAAAAGCCATTGCTTAAATCTTTGCCTACTATACAATAATCCTCACTCTTTTTGACCATAAATGTATTTCTGAGACAGCTTTACTGTAACCTCTTATAATGTCCTTAACAACATTCCTACACTTGAGTTCCAACACAAGAATTCACAGGAGAGGAAGACTTCCTCTTTTATTAATGGGCAGTCTTGTTTTTCATTTTCTTCCTAAGACTATGTCAGTGATCTTTTTGCCTGACTCGTCCTTATTTGTTATTGTCCTGCCCTGTTCAGTGACTGAGATCTGATATCCACAGGTACATTTCCCTGACAACAGCTGCAAGCATACTGAGATTTCTGATTATCTTTCATGTTTCCCATGTCAATGCTCAAAGCATCTACTGGGAAACCGTATCATCTAAGGTAACTGAGATGGAAATTGCCAGAAAATCTAACTCACCCTGGCACAAACAAACAAATGAATGTGTTGTCTTAATTACAGAAAATCCAAAGTTAAGGTTAGAGTCAAATGAAATTTGATGTCGAGGCTCAGTGATATCATGCCTGGTTTCTCTGGTTTTGGCTCTAACTTCCAGGATGTTGAATTCATACTAAGCACCCCACTGTTATTCTCTTCCCACCAGCAACTTCACACTTTTGCCTCTGTGGTAGGAAATTGGCCACAGCTAAGGAACATTTGAATTGTCTTAATCTCCCAGCATGTTGTCCAAGAGTAGAAAAAGACCCTCTTCATGTAGGCTCTGCATAAGCCCTGGGATTTGCCTTTTCTCTGATCTCAATTGGATTTGTACCCTCCCCCAAACCAATTGTTGTTATCTAGGAAGTGTATATTTTAAACCATTTAGAGTTCAGTGCTGAAGCTGAGGGTAGGACCAGCTCTACACAAATGATAAACTTCCCCACGCTTCCCAAAGAAAATTATGGAAGAGAAGAAGGAATGGGTGCAAGGAGACAATTGACAAATACCCTTATACATACTTCCAAGCACCTCAAATCCAAATACCTGGACCAACTGTTTACCTAAATATGATTGTCACCTCTACCCCTTAGGTACTCTGGCTTGCCCACTAAGCTCAATGTTTACTCTTATCTCATTCCACTGTAAATATTCTCCTGGAACGTATCCTCCATTGGGGACAAGTGTTTACCAGCTTCTTGTCTTCTTTTGCTACTTTACTCAACCTGCTTTAGCTAAAGCATTAGGATCAGTAATGAATATGAAAATTTGACACTGATGAATGAAGACATTGGTTCAATTCAAAGTAATAAAATAGTCTAGTGAAAGAACTCTTCAGACATTCGGATGGACCAGGACAGAATTCAAGAGATGTGGTACTACGAAAGATACACTCGTCCCCAACAGGTATTAATAGTTCCAGGCCCTTGCTATTGAAGTGATCATATGGGAAGTAGCAGCTGAAAAATTTCCCATGACAGTTTCCTCTAGCCCTTATGATGTATCTTAAAAAGAACAATGCTCATTCTGCAACCATCTTTTCTACTTTACAAAAAATGTTTTGGAAAACTTCTGTCCTAATACCCATTCCAATCGTTTATTGTTTTTAGCGTCTCAATGCTTCAGTAAGAGAAAGGTACAGAGCAACATTCCTCATTTCCAAATAGCAACAGTGATTTTAATGAATATGTATACATTTGAAAAAAAATACATCTAGTTATTGGTAAAATTATTTGTATAAATAAAGTGATTTTATTTGTAAAGCTGAGCTTCAGATTATTTCAAATCAAATATAAATTATTTAGTGAGTATCTAATATTTGTTGTATATTAACAAAATATTAATTGTAAAAAAACTTTTTCTCATTGTTTTGCTAGAAAAATTTGAAAGGCATAGTTGATTCTTGGCAAGCATGCATAATTTTTAATAAGGAATAGACAAAGCAGACATATAGACCATGTGAACACTGGATTTGTACATATACTTTGATTAAGAAAAAAGTATAAATAATCAAATGTAGTAAAAAATATTTTGAGTGGATAAAATAATGGGTGACATCCTCACCCATCTTTAAAATAAGCTAGATAATGACAGTTATAAAACTGTCTCTACTAAGGATAAATAAAAACAGACATATGGATAAGAAATAATGTTAATTTAAGAGTCTAACATAGGACAAAGCAGATAACACAAAACTAGTAAAGAAATTAATTAAATTGTAAAAAGCCACGTCTCAACAATCTATTATTAAAGGACAATAATCAACATACAAATAATGGCCAAAAAAAGAGATTTGTATATCTAGTCTAAAACTTCCAAATAAAAATATTTGAGTGACTAGAAAAAGGCAGTGTTTAGAAACAGGAAAGCTTAAATCAATGCTGTCTTTTCAGTAGAACTTTTTTAAAATGTTGTTAAACAGAATATATGTGCTAATGCTCACTTTTGTGGCTATTTATTTTTGACTCTTTTTCTGATCTTTCTTTCTCTTCAATGTAAGCCATGATACACAGACATTAACAGGTTCTACACTTTCTACTACAAACTTATACTATACCATATGACTTTTGACAGTCATAGCCATTTCAACACTCTGTTAACTAGTTTAAAGGTAATAGGCAAAAAACATGAACAACTCTTTGTTTAACTGTGTCTTGATGTTTGAACCTTCAGGAAGCTAATCTGAAACATCATAATAGACAAGGGGAAAGTGAGACTTCAATAGGTACGAGACATTTTGGATGATGGCCAGATGAGCCAATGTTCTTAGGGCTGTTGGTGACCTTGGAGTGAATTTTGCAAAGGTGTAAATTTCTCTGTCTCAGAGAAGCAGCTCTGCGAGGCAGTAAGCATACCCACAAAGCCACGGTGCTTAGTAAAATCAGGCCAGCTGTAAACAATATCTTTTATCTCAGGGATCTTTGAGTGGGGTGTTGAATATGGAGCCAGATTTATAATAAGATAGTGTGTACCTCAAGTATAAGAAGGGCTTCATAAATGACTAGAGTGGATTTATGCAATTTAGATTAAATAGGGAAGAAGGCAAACCTTATAGCTTTCCAATCCTTTGGAGCAAACTATAATTATTCTCCTTTTTCTTGACTTTTCTACCTTTGAATGACATTGTCTCTTAACCATATAGGAAACAATCTTCAAGAGATAAACATACTAAGGAAATCATTTGTTTATATTCTTGTCTAAAAAGGCCTGCATTTCCCTGAATTTTTGAGGTCTATGACAAGCATAATAGTTGCTGGGTAGAATACTAAACGAATGAATGGATTCTTAGCAATAGAAATTTTAGAGTAGACAGAAGTCAAATTATCTGACAGCTGTATGATTATGGATATGGGGCTGAAAATGGATACAGGAGTGGAGGGATATAGGGTACGAGCATTTTCAGGATATCTTTGAGGAAAAGTAAAAAATGAAATATTTTTATTTAAGTGAGTTTTTAAATTTGTTTCTTTTTTGCTACTCTTTGACACATGGGCTAGACTATAGCATGAAACAGGCTAGACTTTAGGCCTAAACTTTAGGCTGCTAGTGTTTGATAGGATGTTTATTATTTGATAAATGTGTACTGAAACATAGATCCACCAGATACACAGAGTATGGCAGGTGAATGGGTAAAGGCTTTCATTAAGAAAGGTGCTGTGTGTATATGTCTGTGTCTGTAATTTTTGTGTGTGCACTTTTTTGCAGAAAGTGAAAGACAGAAATCAAACTTAAGACTTTTTCAAAGGCAGCTGTATGAGTTTCATTTATTTCAATTCTCTTTTGAACCAGTGCATTTAACAGTGGTATTTTAAACTTCAATCTGGTAATAAGAAAAGAAGACATGTATTAATTTTTTACTTAAGTAAGTAAATAAAGATAGGATGAATGAATGAAAAAATCATAGAACTTCCTCTGACTTAGGGAGTTTACTGTTATTGATTGCTATCTGAAACTAGTTTACTACAAATACAAGTACATTATTGAAAACCCTAATGTCTTGTAGAACAATGATTAATTAGTTAAATGCTCAAAGAATTGAAAAATTAAAGCCAGTGAATATCACTATCTGTGGACATATCAGGTCCTTTAGAGATGTGTCCTTGGCCTGACTTTATCTATTATGTTATCAGAATATTTTCAGTGAACTGTAGAATGATCCCACTTTGGACGTGATTGCCAAAATCTATAAAGAGAGAGCTAGGATTTCATGTGACTTTGAAACATTGGAAGAATGTTACATAATAAATGACATTGCATTAGAAAAAAGATAAGTATAATAGAAAATAGCTGACTATTATAGTCAAAGTAATAAGTAACAAATCAAGTTGGTCTGCACCCAGTTAAATGAGCATTAGCAATGTGATATTACTGAAAGGTCATGTCCTAAGCATCCTGTTTTTACACAGTGATGTTTGTTCAATTAAAAACAAAACAGACAAACAAAATACTTGATTGTGTGATAGTCGAATGTCCTCTGAGCATGAGGACTGCAGGTGTTGGCGAATAAGTCTCAATTGTTGTAAGAATGCGTGTGCAGTTTGATTTCCACATTTCATGAATTACGGTATGGACATGTGCAAGGTTCAGGGATCTTGGTGGGGAGACTGAATCATCTCCTGTACAAAAGACAAGCTCAAGTCCTAACCTGCAGTCCTGTGGATGCAAACCCATTTGTAAACAGGACCTTTGAAGATGTTATTATTTGGGTTGTAGACTCATTTATGAATAGGAACTCTGAAGATCCTTTTTAGAAGAGACCAAACTGAATTAGAGTAGGATTTCTTACAAGCAAAGGAAATGTGCAGTCAGTCAGAAGCAGCCTGAAGTCAGTAGAAATCAGCTCAGTCAGGTAAGGCCAGAGAAGAAAGAGATGGCCATGTGACAGGGGCAGAAATGCATCTTTAAGCCAAGGAACTCCAGGGATTGCTGGCAAGCCAGCACCAGAATGCTACAGACTCCAGGATAAAGCATGGCCTGTCGATAACTCGATGTTGAATTTCTAGCCTCTAATCTGTGAGCCAATAAATTCCTGTTTTTGAAGCCAACCAGAGCATGCTTATTTGTCATAGCAGCCCTGGCAAACTAAGACAGGTGATAACTAAAATGATTAATGGAGTATAAACCAGGACCTCTGAAGAAGAATTCAAGGAGTTACTGTCATTTAGTTATAGAAGGAAGGCAACTCACACACATGAAAGACTATAGTAAAAAAGGATCCCCAAATGTACAAATGTGTGAAAACCAAAAGATGTAAGATTAAGTAAAGCAAGATTTAGAATAATTATAAGAATAATTATAAGAATGTCATAACAACATTCTTCCATTGTTAAATAACTATAAAATTAAAAAGTGCTTTATCTGTTTTGCATTCCAGTAATACCTAGATAAATGATGATATGAAGAAAACTCCTTCAGAGCTTGTTCTCTGCGATTTAAGAAAAAAAATGTTTGTTTGTTTTCTTACGCATGGGCTGTTTCCTTTAATTCTATAAAAATTAGAATGCAAACCACTTAATCCATTATGGAGTACTTAGCATTTTTATTTTGATACACAGATCTCTCAATTATTTGTGCTTATGAAGAAATGTAATGTGTATATTGCAAGCCTAATGTAACCTGCAGTGCCCAGGATATTTCACAGTCCTGAAAGTACTAAGGGCCTCGGTGGTGATGGTTGTTGCACGGCTTTGGGCAGTGCAGCTCAGGAGACAGCTTGATCATGAGGTGGGAAAAAACTCAGACTTTCCAATAAAAAAACAAACAAAAAACTGGTGAAATCTGCCCTTTGAGAAGCAAGATACCCAGGAATTGCAAGATGATGGAAGGAGAACAACAATCCCAGACAATGTGGTCTCTCCATTAGAGAGGAAATATAAAATGGTTATGAGGAGCATGGACTGCAGAATCAGTCAATCTGGGTTCTCACCCAGATTTACCAGTAAGTTACTTTCACCTTTTACGCCTTAATTTCTTCATCTGTAAAATATTACAATAGTGATCATCACTACCTCACAGGGTTGTTGTGGGAATTTAAGTATCATAAGTAACCCTTATCATAACCCAGTGACTGGGATGGTATGAAAACCATATGAAGGTTAGTGATTATCATTAAGAACTATCAGGTATGTTTGATGTATTTGAATATACATATTGAAGCAGTGCATTTAGAAATAGTATTTTTTTAATATCCTGATTTTAAGTTATTTAGGAAAAGTTAGTAACTTTCTGGATTTATTTAGATGAGCTTAAAGGTTTTGAGTTTGAGATAAAAAAAGAAAGAGGATTTTCTGTTTTTTTTTTTTCTAGAAGTGATCTTTTCCAACAGAAACTGGTTTTACTATGTATATTTTTTTCTGTCATTTTCTTTCATATCTCTTATGAACCAAAAAAGGATTTCATTGCCCTGTTAGCATCACTAGTGCTATTACCTCCTGTGTGTGTGGATGTGACACTCTTTCCTTGACCTGGTCTGTGCATGATATTGCAACTAATGGATATATCCCTATGGAGAGAGATACAATATGCAGCCAAAGGCTGTGACTAAGGCCAGGCCATGAACTGCAGGCAGTGCTGATGATGGCCAGTGGCCATTAATGCTGGCCTTTCCCGAGGGGTCTAGACCACAAATATGGGCATTAGACTTGCCTTCTGGCTATTGGCTGAGTTCCAGTAGGTAGAAGAGAGACTACACAGATGAATGACAAAGCTTTCTTTCTACCGTTTTCGGGATATTTAATCTGTGCTTATGTCACTTGCTCCTTAAAACAAACAAACAAATAGACAAAAATCATTCATTTCTGTGCCAAGCATTGCTCCAAGCACTAAGGATACATGCAGTGAGGAACCAGGCACAGACGGGCTCTGTTTGTAAGAAGCTAACATTGTATAGACAAGTAAATAAGCAACTAGTAAGGATATGTTAATATTTTCTAAGTACTGTTACACAAAGTAAAATATAAAAAGAGATGAAACAATACAGAATAAGTGAAACAGAGTGTGCTATTTTAGATGGAGTTGCAAGGAAAAGCCTCTTTGAAGAAGTGACATTTGAACAAGAGCTTGAATTAAGTAAGGGAGCCTGCCATGTGAAGATCTGGATGACAAATGCTCCGCTGAGCTTTAAGAAAATTCTCAAAGAGCTTGAGTCAGGAAAAAGCTTGATGTCTTCGTGAACAAAAAGAAGGCCAGTGTGAATGAAATAAAAGAGTCAAAGGAAAATCCTTTCAATATGTTATCTTAGAAGTACTCAGGAGCCATTCATGCAGGAGCCTTGCATTTAATTTAATTCAATGTGTAAGTCACTGCAAGAATGTTTACATGTTTTTAAAATTACTCAGATTTTGCATGGAGAATGTTCTATAGAACACAGGTTTGTACAGAGATCAATAAGAAGGATATTGTGTTATCTAGTCCAAAGATTATTGTGAGGTAAAAAGGATGCTATCAGCAGGGATGATGTAAAGAGTCAAGATTTCCTTTGCAGATAGAGCTGATAAGACATTTCCATGGATGATTGCTTTTGAAAATTGAGAAAAGGGGAAACATTAAAAATAACTGCAAGGTTATTTCTCAAGCCAACTGAAGGAAAGATGGTGGCATTTACTGAGATGAGAAAACTGGGAAAGAAAGTAGATTTAGATATGGTCATGGGGAAGATGCAGAGGTAAAGAATTTGGTTTCTAATGTACTAATTTTGAGGTAATGGTTAGATACTTGCACTATCCTCCAGCTGAAGACCACCAGGGACACAGCTTAATTTGAATAAGTTGGGTTTATTCCTTAGGTCAGCTTCTAGCCAAGGCACAGCTTAGCTGGTAGTTCCAGGCCAACTCCCAGATGTTAGGGGCTGCTTTTCTCTTTCTTCTTATCAAAGGAGAGGTGATAAAATATCAAGTGTACATATGAATTTAAATCTCAGGGGAGAAGTCAGTTCAAAATATATGAAATTGAAGTTATCAACAAGCAGGTCATATTTAATGCCCTGAAATACGCTATGAAAAGAGTACAGTAGAGAATGTAAGGCTGTAGATTAAGCCCAAGGACCACTAACACTCAGACTTGGCTGAGGAAGAAGAGCCAGGAAATGTGAGTAAGAAGTGGTAGACAGTGAAGCAAGATGAAAAGCAGAAGTCTGGAATTCAAAAGGATGCATTTGAAGAAGGAAGGAGTAGTGAATTATGTCAAAAACTGCTGAGAAGATGAATAAGAAAATTTAAAAGGAAGAGAGGGAGGGAGGGAAGGAGGAAGGAAGGAAGTTAGTAAGTGGAGTTTGCAAGAAAAGTTTAATGAGATTGGTAGGGCAAATGCCAATGGGAGGACATTGAAAAGAGAAGACTGTATGTGTTATGGGGATCAGAGATCAATTTCTTTTTAGATGGTTTTCTGTGAAAGAAAGCAGAGAACCACAGGAAGTACATGGTACCAAAGAGAAGTATTTTACAAAGAGAAGAGAAAAACAAAGAACAGTATGGAAATGATGTAAAGGGGAACATTGATGATACAAGATGGAGAACAGATAACCACAGGATCTAATCCTTGAGTAGATAAGAGGTGATGGAATCCAGAGTACCCGTACATCGGATGGCCTCAGAAAAGAGCACATTTATTAAGTTCAGTACCAAGGAGAGCAGATATATAGTCACACAAGCCGATAGGCTGGCAGTCCGGAATTAATTAAAAGAAGTCTGTTCTTTTTTGATTGCTTCTCTTTTCTCAAGTATTTATGTTAAGATCATCAGATAAGAGTGGGGGGAGGGGTGTTGGAGGTTTGAAGAACAAGTGATAATAGAATTATCTCAAGAAACTGAAATGAATAACGAGTTGGTGAGATGCAGAATGCTTTTCTTTTTCTTTTCTTTCTTTTTTTTTTTCAGTTAAGATTATGTTCTGTGGCTATTTGGAAACCCATAGAACAATTTTTTTTTTTTACCACAACATATATATGTTAAATCTTGTTTAACAAATTTGATGCCAGACTTCATTGCCTAATAGTTAATAAGCATGAATTTTTGAGTCTAATACGACTGGCTTCAATCAGATAAATTCCTTAATTCTGTAAGCCTCAACTAGTTTGGGAACTGAATGGAGATGTCTTTGAGATAAGCAGCTTGATTTCACATCTGAGCTCTGCCACTTACTAGCTGTGGATCCTCAGGCAATTCATTTATCTGAAATACGGGAATAAAAATATTTCCTAACTAATAATGCTGTGAAGATTAAATAAGATAAATCCTTCGCAAATTCCCAATCCCTTAAATACAGTGAATAGTAGATGAACATTAGGTATCAGTAACAATGATAGCACTGGTTGTATTGTGCAGAATCCAGGTTTTCTCTTTCATTGCCATGGAGGTTTTTTCCTTCTATTGTATTTTAACCAAAGTATTTCCTCTTTTCCAATGACAGTTAAATCCATAAGTTAAATCCGTAAGAGACAGAATTAACCTATATAGATGTGAACTGTGGTCCTATACTTAGATCAAGTGTGAAGTTTAGCATATTATTTTAAAATTGTGTGTTGGGAAGCAGCAAAGGAGTGGGAAAATCAGATACAAAAACTCCATTGTGCAGAGAAATATGGAGTATTTAGGGCAAATTATTCTTCTAGGAGGACCAGGAAGAAATGTTTTTGATTTAACTTCTAAAATTTAGTCCCTTTGAATAACAGCCAGTCAGGAGGCTCACCAGAAAAAGTAAACATCTGCCTGTTTCCTGTATGGACAGGATTCAAGATAAAACATGGAATTATTGAGAAAGGTCATTTGCTATCGTAGTTAGAGAGAAGATCATACCTTAAAATGTCATTCCTTCTATCTATTCATGAACAAACAGGTAGCGATCTTTCAGTGGCTCCTTACTGATCTCCAATAAAGTCTGGGCCTTTAAATGTGCACCAAATTCTCTTGATGAAATTATCTCCCCAAACTTTTATATACAGCCTCCATTCCTGTCAAATTGACTTGTTGCTCATTCTCTGACAGGTCCTATTTCATATATAGTTGCATGCTCTTGCTAATAATATTCTTTCTGCCTTGAATATTTTTTCCTTCAACTGTCCATGTTAAAATCCTATTCATTTTTATAGACCTTACTCTCACATGGAAAGGGACTTACCAGAATAATTCCCATCCACCCATGGCCTTCCCACTTTGTAAATGTTTATCGCTCTTGAGTTTTAACTCTTGTGTCTCTCTAAATATTTACTAGGTGACAGAGTATTATTAACTATATTATATAGGTATGTAAATTATATATGTATATATTATACAAATACATCTATTTATATATGTATGTATGTATTATCTATGCTATCAAGTTCCTTCATAGAGCAACTTGTCCTTTAAGTCTTCAATTCTACTAGCAATAGTAATTTATACCTAGAAGGTGACCAATAAATCTTTGAAGAAGTCAATGTCAAGATGCTATGCTGTATCACCCCGGTATCCCCTTAGGATGGAAGGGTTTCTTTCCCTAGTTGCTGGGAAGATTGCCAGCTGTAAGCTCTCAGCCCTTTTTGGGAATTGCTTTGGCTATAGATTGCCCTCGTTCAGGGTCATCTCCCTTTCACTGGGAAGCTCACATCCAATGACTACTGGACATGGGGGTGTAAAGGCTCAGCCCTGTTAACCCACCAAGGACAACTCTTAAGACCTTGTTGTGACTTCTCCACAGCCTAAGGTCTCCCTCTGCCCACTCTTGCTTCTCCTCCTCACCTACCCCCAAACTGGTAGTGACCCTGAGAACATGCCTCTAATCAATCTTATGGATTCACTTCTCCATTTCAGAATCTGTGTCCTGTGATAGCCAGGAATAACAGTTTCACAGAAAAGCACATTTTTTTTTATGTTATGCTATTTTTTGTGTTTTTTAAGATACCTCTGCTATTAGGCAGTGATGCTTTTAACTTAATTTGTACTTAAAATACATGGATAGCTATAAGTACACTTGATCATGAGGTTCTAGATGATCAAGTTTTGTTGTGATTAACATTCATTAAAAATAAACTGTTATATACTAATATGATGCAATAGGCTTTAATATTCACAATGTTAGGCAAAGGGTTATATGAAGAAATGGCTAAATTATCTCTTAATTAAGTCCATTATATGGCAGCTCTGCATGGATCTTTTTTCAAAGCATTGAATTGATGTCCATTTTAACTAGATTCTATCCTGGATCATGTTTTTTGTTTGTTTCTTTGTTTTTTGTTAATGTGTACTTGGATCATTGCAAAGCTCAGAGAGAAAAAGATTTTCTAGAATTGGCTCTCTCACCGCTTTGTGCTAGAATGTGTCCATACTAAAGAAAGATCATATTATTCAAGTTCTGATTTTATTGTGGTTCTTACAAATTGTGATTAAGTCTTCTTTTATGGATTATTACAGTAAGAAACAACTGATTAAGTTAGAACAGGAAAAAAAAAAAAACAACAACCAGCTATTTATATGGTTTTGACGGTATTATCAGATTTCATCTCTGTACTCTGATTTTGTCACAGCTCTATTTAGTCAGATTTAAGAAATAATAATTGCAATATCCAGAGACAGTATTCTTGATCATATTAGGCAATTCACCTGTGGACCAGCCCTTTGCCTCAAGGGATGTGGGGGCCAAAAATGACCAATATTTCTGCATCTAAACATCACAAAATTGCAGGCTTCAAAGACTAGTCATGCTGCATGTCTTGATCCTGATTCTGTGCCAGTGGTCCTTGGGGTGTGAGGCACCCCGTGTTTAGGCATGTACTCTGACAGCAACCACAGGGCTCACAGGGAAGGGCTGATGAAATATCAATAGACCAGCTCCTCCACTCCCCCTGCTTCCCTCCTTCTTCTCTATCTCTCAAGAAAGCACAGCTGGTGAGGAGAGATCAAGTACGACTCCGGACTGAAACTCACCACTTTTTCAGCTAAGCGTTCTAAGCAGAGTTACTGTATCACTAAAATCAAGAAAATGCCAAATTCTTGAGTTTTATTTGAAGAAATAATTGAAAAATGTAAGATTTGTGTATAGTAAATGGTAATGCTTTATGATACTGTCCAGGAAGGGATGAAGACCAATTTTTTACTTTGATTAAACATATCAAAAGCATGCAATAGTGAATGTATATGAGTACAACACATTTCTTCCAAATGGAGTGATCTTTAATATAGATTCAAATGAATGCTCCTTTAAAAGAAATAGAACCTTTAATCTCTCACTTTATCCTAATTCAATTTCTTCATTAAAATAAGTAAAACAATTTATTTATAGTACCTTCTATCCTACAAATTCAGTTTATCAAAATTGACCTCATTAATATTTTTTGCATAAACCGTTTTAGTCAAGTTAGTGAAAAGGTTTCCATAACTGAGCTTCAGAATAAGTGAAATAATATGAAATCATAAATCATAGGATGTAGCAATTTTCTGCTTGTGTGATTTTCCCTCAGAAAGTCATATGCAGATTCATTGTATGTTTCTGCTTACCATTGTATCCTTACTGCCTTGAGCTCTAATTCACATTTATTGAATGAATGAAGACTTTTCAAAGGAGTAGACAGGACAGAGGATGCCTGAACTATAATGCATTTAGATCTGGATTACCATGTATGCTTGATGCCCTAGGATCTCTTCCAAGCAAGCCTTACATTAAAGGCTTTCTTTCTCGTCTCTATCTGTTTTCTCCCACTGCTGACTAATATCTTACACCATGCCCCCATGTCTTGTCCTCATACTATTTCTCCCTCTTCTAACTTGGATCACTAAATTTCCTACTGTGTTATTAGAAGTACTGTGTTATGTAGGTATGGGTGGATGATAAAATAGCTTAAAAATAATATCAGTAGACTTGAAGTGGATATCAAACTGCCAACACTGTCTTTTTATCTAGGCAGGTCATAGGAAGACACCAGCTTTTATTTTTTCTCTTGTACCAATCTGAAATCTGTACTAAACTACAGTGGACTTTATAAAGATCTTTCATTCATTTATTCAATGAATGTTTATAGACTAACTTCTAGATTCTAATCACTGTTCTAAGTACTGGGGATATAATGAAAAACTACACACAAATCCTTACCCTTGTGGACCTTACATATTAATGGTAATAGAAAGAAAACAGATAAATGTATATCAATGTATGATGGGTGCTATGAAAAATAAGGCAGGAGAAGAAATTCAATGGGACAGTGTGATTTTATTTAGAGTGGTCATGGAATGAACTTATGATTTTCAGAATTATTGAGCAGGGGAATAAATTAATGAAGGAGTTAGACATAGGGTAATTTGCAGGGATGTTTTTTCAAAAGAGGCAAAGACTCTGAGGTAGGAGCATGCTTGACTTATTTAAGGAATAGAGATGGGGACAGCTGGGTTTCAGCACCATGATAAAAGGAGAGAGTAAGTGAGGCCAATTCACAAAGGGCCTAGAAGGACATAATGACTTTATTTTACCCTGAGTGAAATTTGAACATCTATTTCATTCTCAACAGAGAAGAGACATAAACTCATTTAAATTTTAAAAGGATCATTCTGGCTTCTGGGTGGAGAATGGTCTGTAAGAGCTAGAGAAAATTTCTCTCATGTAAAAAAGGTTAGAGGCAGGAAGATATTTCACTAGTATCTGCCTCTCTTACTAGGTCCTAAGAGGTGTTAGTTGGATCCAGGTCTACCTTGTCCATCTTTGCATTCTGAATGCTAGCATAACCTTTGACACCTAGTTATTGATTAGACATTTTTTTTTTCTGAGTAACTGAATATCTGAACGAATGAGCAAAGGATTCACATAGGACTATATAGCAGGAATCAGGCCAACAGGATCGGAGTTAAAATTCTTCTTGCTAATGTTTGGGAGACTAGAAATTTCCTGGGATCATTATAACTATATCAAGTCTATTAGAACTTACATATAAAATACATTTTGCTTGCATGTGTATAATGACCATCATAATCAGCATTGCTTCTTTATAAAACTGTTAAAAGTTGGGAACTCAGGAAGCTGTGAACTAAGTAACAAAGCAAGACATTATTTTACAGGACTAAATAATAAATTATTACTGAGAAATATATTAAATAGTTTCCTGAGAAAGAGCATCTACTCACACTATGAAACTTATACCAGTGTTCTTATTATATTAAGTTTATATAATCAACTTAAATTAAAATATAGTATAAATCATCAATATGACATCTGCCTTTCTTTGTTTAGAAACTTAAGAATCTGGATAAAGTATGATATAAAACATGGACTAATTTTAAAGGAAGTTCAGAAACATAAAAGTGAGTTAATTGGAAAATTTGAGCATTGTTTTTCCTTAAAAATCAATGTCTAAGCTCATTGCTATCTGCTTTGTTATATACACATGACTGGTAAGGATAAATGAAATGCATTTGGAAGTTCTCATTGATCTCTAAGAAGGACTGTTGCTACAATTTAGTGAAGCAGAGAGTTGTCTGGTGTGTGAGACAGAAAGTAATTTTTTGGAGCCCTGTCAACCATGCAGATAGTTGATAGCTTCTCACAGTTAAACTGACACTTTTAGGTAGAGGTTTACTGTAGCATACAAGAAATGGTGACCTGTGATATAGCGAAATGACTGCTAAAATGGTATGAAAAGAGATTTCAGCTCCCTATGGCACCACTAATGTACCTGAAAATTTTAAAGTGCATTTTAGTAGTTATGAAAGGATCCAGATAGACAGCACTGAAGACTGATGCTCTCACTTTATCCACCTCAACTCCCAGCACAGAGAGATATCACTTGTAATGGAAGCTCAAGGGATGTGCAAGATTACTTTATTCTCAATTTGATCTTTGCCCCTCTGTTGGATCCTTTCCTCTCCTGGGACTTAAATTTAGTGAGAGTCAAAAGGAGCTTATATTTTGATATGCACTTCTGTAGATACTGACCTGGAAAGAAACTGACTGGCTACACATAAGTTAATTGATTTGCATACTGCCTCTCTCCCGGAAAGCATGAGCAACATTTGACTGTGAACTACAGGAGATAGGTTTCATAGTCTACTGTCAATACAGGTAATCCTCTGACTTATAAACGTACATTTTCCTGGGAAAGCTATTGTAAGTTAAAATATCATTTCCAAACTAATTTTTTTCCCAAGAAAATTCACAAAAGATGATTCTTTTTGAAGACATGATATCAACCTCTTTTAGATAAGAAGACACTTTCACCAAGAATGAATCAATTGAATGGAATGATGTATCTGTAGAACATAACATTTTCTAAAATTCATATAAATAGTTTAAAAGAGTAATGCATTGCTAACATAGAAAAATATATTCAAAATGATTTTTTTAAAAATTGTTTACTGAAGACATAATTTCCTATCTTGCAATGCTTCCAAGTAGTTGCTGACATTAGAGAAATAACTTAATCTCTCTAACCATAAGTGCACATTTCACAGGTTGATTTCAAGGTGTGTAATATTGGCTAAAAGTTAAATAAGATAGAACTGACTTTTTATCTCAGCTCTACAAGATGTGACCCCAGGTAAGTTATTAGTCTCTTTAAGTCTGATTGCTAATTTTCCCCAGTATTCATTCTCCCTTTTGGGAATGATCAAGCTTCCTCTGGAGCCAGGCATAGCAATGTGACTAATATAAGCCCAATGGTATTAAAAGAAATGAGGTAAACAAGTTCTGGATCCAAGCTTATAAAGTACCTTTGTGTCCTTCACTGCTCTGTGCTCTGCTGGAGGGATGGCTTGTGGACATGGTGTTAGAGAGGTAGTCCAGGCCATATCATCGAAGGCATTAGTGGTAAGAATGACAGAACCACTAGACCAAAGGAATCAGGGCTCCTGACACGACTGTGGAATAAAGCTACCCACTGACCTGAACCCTTACCTAAAGCTCTAGACCACCATGGGATAGAAACTGCTACTTTATTCAAGCTGCAGTAATTTTGTGTCTCTTTATTGCAGCAATTTAGCTTGCAGCCAGACTAAACACTGACTTTGAGCAAGAGACTAGACACCCCCAAAATTCATTTTTATAATCCATAAAATTGGGGTAGTATTTTAGTTTCCTTGTTGCTAAAGCAAATACCATGAAATGAGTTGGCTCAAACAATGGGGATTTGTTGGCTCATGGTTTTGAGGCTAGGAGTCCAAAATCAAAGAGTTATCAAGGCAATGCTTTCCTTTTCCTCCCAGAAAACTGTGGTATTCTGGGATGGCTGACAGGATTAGACTTTAGTGTTTCTGTCACAGGGCAACGCACATGGTGGCCTCTCCTGGTTTATCCCTTCTCTTCTGGGTTCCTTTGATGTTTCGCTTCTGGCTGCTGTCTCTGACCTCTCTCTCTGTGACCTTCCCTATAAAGCTTTCAGTAATAGGATTAAGACCCACCCTGACTTAGCTGGGCCACACATGAACCAAATTAACCTCATCAAAAGGTCCCATTTACAAGAGTTCACATCCATAGGAATGGATTATAATTAAGAACATGTTTCTCTGGAGTACATAGCTCCAAACTACCACTGGTAGTAATAATACCAACTCATAAGATTCTTCTAAAGACAAAATAATTATTATATAAAAAGCATTTAAAATAGCACCTGAAAAAAAAGAAAAAAAAAAAGCACCTGGCACATCATTAGTACTCAATACTTGTTAGCTGTGTTTATTTTTATTCTTCTAATTATTATCATAACTGCTCTTTGTGCTCTCTAAAAATATATATATTGTTAAATATTTTTATCCTTAATTAGGCATGATGAACAATACGGAAAATATTTAGTAGTTGGAAAGAACACCTTTATCAATGCCATAAAATTAAACAGGTTTTCGTTTTTGTACCTCAAAACATTTTCAAGAAAATCCCTGAGATGAGTTTTTGTTTTTGAGAAATTGATACGGGGGCTTCGGTTTTGCTATTGCATGTGTTTGCATGTGTGTACGTGTGTGTTTTGCATTACAAACTTTGCTAGATCAAATAGAGTTTATGATCATTCTTCTTCCTTTGGAAAAAAAAAATAGTCTTTAGTTTCCAGCATTGCCATTCCATCAACACTGGTAGCTATATCTGTCACCTGGATGCCACATGACTGTTTTAAATTGTGGTTCTGAACACCTCACTCCCTTTTACAAAAAGCAAGTTTGGTGGTTTCTACCTGACTGTAGATTGTTTTCCAAATTTTTTAGCATAACATTTGAAAATACTTTTTCAGTTTAGTAACAAATTATTTATAACAATAAGAATATTTATCCTGATCTGATTTTTAACAATGTTTTACATACACAATGGCCATCTTTCCATATTCAGATGATTCTCATCTTCATCTTATATCTTATTTTCTAAAGTGTGTTCCTTTGAACAGTACTTCTGATAGATAGTCCATAGATCTTAGATTATGTTTACAAAAATGATTATGGAATATTATGGGTTATGTTTCTTTCTTGGAGATACCCAAGGTACATTTTCTATTAAAGACTCTGAGAAGTCCTAAAAACTAAGGATGTTTTGGTTTAACCCAGTTTCCAAAATATCTCTCTATAAAACACTTCATGAAGCACCTATTAATCCCAGAGAACTAGTTTTGTGGTTCCCATTTTGAGAAATCTTTTTCCAATAGATTACAATCATGATAATCAGAAGAAGTTCTATTATTCTTCCCTCATCACCAAAGACATAATTTCCCTTTCCTTTGTGCTGCTAGAGGGCTCTGTGACTTTATTGTGCTTGCTACCCTCTGCCTTGTTTTTAGTTTCTTGGTGACATGTGACTCCCTATACTGATTTTGAGCTCATTTAATGTAATGCTATGATTTGCTATTTCTATCAACCTACATTGCCTTATTTATAGTACATAGTGGGCAATCAGTAATTATTTTCTAGACTTCATCCCTTTTCATTTGAATGGTGACGTGTTGTTTTAAAAAATAAAATATACTAAGATAAAAATGAGTGCTATCTTTCAAATGTCTAAGATGTTGCTTATCCACATAATTCTTCTAGTAACCGTAACTTTTATGGAATTTTATTGGACCCTCATCTATGTAGTTTGACTTCAGAGAACAGAATCCACTTAGCTAGTTTAAAAAGAGAAGGATTTTTTACAGAGTATTAAATGGCTTGGGAGGGTTGAAGCAACAGATTCTAGACTGAGCTGTCAAGAATGAAGCACAAAGACACCCCACTAAACTGGGCCACCCAAGGGAGCGAATACTGTTCTATGATGACCACAGTGCTATGATCAGGACACTCCCACAGACAGGCAGCTGTGACACGCAAGAAACCACAGTGATCAGGCTCCTTTTACTAGTGCTGGATTCATAGCTATAACATGCTTACTTCAGTCTGCCACAGAAAAAATGGATGGCCATATCTAGCTCTGCCTCACCTACAAAATTACGATGAGACACTGGGAACACGGCTAATGCAGCTGAAGAAAAATAGTTGCCTCCATAGCCATGTTTGGGAGTAGGAAAACAAAACAAAACAAAACCAAAAAACAGACCCTGCCTCGCTTTCTCCTTCCGAACCTCCTTTGATTGTATCTAATTGACAATGTAACTGCCGTCTGAAACTCTAGCAGCAGGGAGTCTAGGAAGTACATTCTTTCCCTTTCCAGCCTCTGCTATACAGAAAGGCACATAGGAGGAAGGTGAAGTGGATATTGAATGCAGTCCAAGGTATCCACCACACTAACCACAAATCTCATTGTTTTATCCATACTCTTGCTTCTCTCTTTTTTGTTTTCCCTCTGAACTTGATTTCTTGCCCAACCCCCCCCCCCTCTTTTTTCCTCCCTGCAGTCTATGTAGCTTGATTCAACACGGAGTCATCCACCACCATCTAAAGAATTTCATACAGCGAATGAAGGAACAGTAGGATGCTTTATCCAATGGTCACATTCTAAAACGTTGTGGAAACCTACCATACTATATATTAGCTACAATATTAGATTTCTTCATAAACATGACTAATTTGTTCCTATCAACAACTCTATGTTCTAGATACTAACCCCATTTTCCTAAGAACAGAACTGAGGCAAGTTGAATAATTATTTATAAAAGATCATATACCCTGTAAGTTTAAGATCCCATGTTCTTTTGACACACCCAGAAAAGAATACCTGCAAACTGAAGCTAACTGAACTCTTTTCCCATGTTTTGGCTGGAAAATAAAAGTAGAGGGTTTTAATTATAACATGGTGAGCAAAAGCCCACATTACTATTTCTGTCATGGGAACTGTTTTTTGGTGAACAGCACAGTTTTGCTGATGGGTGCACATCAATTCTTACCTTATTGAAATGCGGTGCTTCGTTCCCTGAACCTCAGTATCTACTGCAGCTTCTGATTACTCTGTTCTCTGAGGCTTCATATTGTTGGTTAATTTACATGTCCTGTCAAGTCATACTAAAAAACAAATTACCTACTCATTAGTTCAGCACAAAGGAAGTTTATATGACCGACAAATAGTCTTCCTTCACTTTTATTCACTTGTGTTGCTCTTACTTGTTAAATATCTATTCTATATGATAAAGATCAAATTAAATGAAATGCCGCCATTACAACCTGTAATATCAAGAATCCACTCCTGTATGTTTCTGAATAGTACTAAACACTAACAAATATGGATATTGAACTGTGGAAATTTAACTGCATTTTAATTTCCTTTGAAATCCCATTCTGGGGTCAACTGAAAGGAAAACATGAGAGACACCTTTTGAAAACTCAAATCCATTTTAACAGATTAGGTTATAATTCCCTAGGATTCAAAGATCTGGAAATCATTTAGCAAGCTCAGTTTTACTGTTTCACTTTATTTTATTTTACCTTTTGGTAGATTTAAACATTTTATGAATACAACATTACTTAGCTAATTAAATTTGAAATATAATATAAAAACCTTTCTACCTTCTTTTAAAGTCCATATCTAAAAGTGAACACAGCCCCGAAAATAAGGAATAATTTGTAATGTGCCATCAAATAATTCTGTGTTACTTAAGGAAACAGTTAATATCATGATTTATTAACCAGTCCCATGAAGGTCAAATGAAAAAGAAGACATTAATAATTTTAATTTTTATTTGATCTATTTTAAAGAGATTGCAATGACCTTATTGTCCATTTAACAAACATTTGGGAATAAAAGAACGTACTTAATTTTAAAAGGTAAAGCTTAGGTATAATTTAAAACTGTTTTGATAGTTTAAGATATATATACATCTCAAATGCTGCTTAACGAATTATCCTGTCTTATTTAACCTAGTAGTTGCGCAGGTATTCATTAAAAAAAAATAATTTGATCCTGTCCCTGTGTCATATACTTTTAGGTGCTGAAGATACTAGACTGAACAAGAAAATGAAGCTCCCTGTCTTCTTCCAATCTATCGGCAAAAAACGCAAAGATATATTAAAAATAATAAGCATAACTAATTTTAATTGTTAGGTACTATGAAGAGGAAATACAAGGGCTATGAGAACATATAATCTTGACTGAGCCCAGTCAAATCAGAAATGGAAATAATCGCAGAAGGCTTCTCTTTAAGTTAAGACTGAAGGGTAGCAGGAGTTAGCCAGGAAAAGCAGGGATGGAGGTGAGGAGTAGAATCAAGTGTGGAGGGCGAGCATTCCAAGAGAAACAAGTGCCTAAGGCTCCACATAAAGTCTCTAACCCATGATCCTAAGAGAGGAGACTGAAATTATCTCATACATTGTAAAGGAATGAAAGAATGAATCATTTTGCAGGGTATTCTCAATCCTCCAAGAATTTTTCTAAATACTCTAGCCTTGTTTGATTTTATCAGTTTCCCACCTGAAAATAACAAGGTAATGCAGTGTCCTATTTATTCATCGTAGTTTGAGTGAAGACCCACCTTGTCTGTAAAGCTATGAGGATTTTCTTCTAAATCCCTCCAACATCAGTTTATTTCATACCATCTTGGTAAACCTTGAGTCATCATAAAAGTCAGAATTATTTGTACTCTCTTCTTTGAATTGTTTAGAATGTCTAGGAATTCCTAGAGTAGCGATGCTCAAATTTCAGTGTACATTCTGATTCAGTGACCTAGGGTAGAGTCCAGGAATCTGCTTTTTTAACAAGTAACTTAGGGCGATTCTTTTGCAAGAGATCCATAAATTTGCATAATGACCAACATTTCCTTAGAAACAAAAACTTTGGCAAAGGAAAAGGAAATCATCAGAACTCAGAAAATCTAACCTAGACTGCCCAAATTTGAACAAGTAATTTGGGCCTCTGATTATTCATTTCCAAACGAGATAGTAAATTCTATGTATCAACTCTTCCACAGGAGGTCTAAAGTAGACATCCCTAATGTAGCAAACTGTAAGAAAAAAAAAATCCCACAGTCATTCTTACTGTAACTAAGTACCTCAATCCTTTCTTATTAGTCTCCCAGAGAGAGCAAGCCTTTTCAGTATACATGGGTTCAAGATGCTGCCGAGTGACTTGCTTCTGCAGCTCAAAGTTAGCAGGCACACAGCTTGCAGCAAAGTATTGATATCTGGCAGGTTTCCAACTAACTTTCATTCTTTTCTATACCTTGTATCTTTTTTAATAATAAAGTCTAGGACTAGCAAAAGGGTTTAGTTTAATTGTCAGATTAATCACTGGCCTCAACATATGGCCTCCACTGTCAGAACTGTCAGCCTCCACACTGTTTATTCCTTGTGTGCAGGCACAGAAAATGATTAATGTTCACAACAAAAAGTGGAATTCATTTTGTAAAGCCGCTAATGTCACTGCACATAAAGGGTATTTGCTAATGCATATACTACGTTTAAGAAATAAGCAATTCAGCAGGTAAATTGTCATACTGAAGGGAATTTTTAAATGATATGCTGTAGGAATGCCATATAGTCCCATAGAAATTAAGATATGTTTTGATCATTTCAGATTAAATCTTTTTATTCCTTCTGGATTGGCTGATGAAAAAAAACTGAATATATATATATACACACACGCACACACACATATACAATCTTTCATCACAATAAAGATTAGCTTTCAAAATTTATTCAGCACAATGTGTGATGAAAATTGATTCTTTGTCAATAAATAACTTCTGTGAAATATTAGGTGCTTTTCCTCTTACCAGATATCGGATGTTGATACAAAAAATTAATCATTATACTTTGGGTTTTAAGTAAAATCATTGGCTCCAGGGATTTGGTTATACCATGATTTTCTCATTATTACTCAAAAGAAATTTTGTGTTTATTTTCCTTAAACACCAGAATTAGAATGGGGTTCATATTTGTGGGTATGCATGTGGTTGTGTGTGTGTGTGTGTGTGCATGTCAGTTCTATAAAGGCATTAAATTATTAAGTTTTGGGTTAAAATTGTTAGCTTCGATTAGAACTTTTTTCATTGTTAGTTTTGTAACTTTTATAATTAAACATCTGCTAAAAACTGCCTAGAGAGTAAATGTGCTGGCAGGAAATGTTAACACCTCATGTTGGAATGTTGCCTCATGGATCTGTAAGACTTGTTCTCTACTGATATAGGAAGATAAAAAATAAAGAAGGCTCTGCTACTTTCATGTAAGAAAAAAAAAGAAATTAAGATGTTAAAATGAATAATGAGCCTCACTCTGGAAGTGTGTGAGTGAAGATAGGGTACTAATATGTTATGTGCCTGATAAGAAATAAAGGAATTTTAGGGAGCTCAACGGAGTTTAAATATGGAAGACAGTTATGCAGGGGAAATGATGTGAAGTGACCTCAGACACTGAATGAGCAATTACAGTATGTGAAAAAGTTTTATAGTACAATTAAGAAAATGATAGCAATGAGTGAAAATTTGGCTCAACTAATACCTGGTCAAAAATTGAATAGATTTCTCAGTGGGGTAGGGAGTTCTTTACCCATGGAAGTGTTTATGCAAAGACTAGAGAAGTTTCCCCCAGAGATGTTGGAGAAAAGATCATGCATTGCATGGGAGACTGGTATAAATTATTGAAATATTTTTCAGTTCTAAGATTTTGCTGGTTTAAGAATTTATCAGATGGCCAGTAATTTTCTTGAATTCATTTCAGTTACTTGTTTGACCCTGAAATTGGAAAAAAACAAACAAACAAACAAAAACCACGAAACTAAGAATATATTTTATCTCCTGTTTTCTATTCCTACTACCATAGCCAAAGTTCAAAGTTCAGGTATTCATTATTTTTTGCTTTGTACTAGTGGGAGTGCCTCATACAAGTCACCCTGCCTCCAAGTTTCCCCCATCTAAGTCCAAATCTGCTTAAAATTTTTCATTGTCTCCTCGGATGTTGCAGAGGGAAAATTTAAATCATTATCACAATACTCAAGTATCTGACACAGGTTAACTTTCTAGCTTCATCTCCTAATGCAGTGTTTCTCAAAGGGGAAGAACTTTACACCTGTGCAAATGTCTACAGGTATTTTTGGTTGTCACAACTCAGGGAGTATTACTGGCATCTAGTGGGTAGAGGCCGGGGGAGCTGCTAAGCATCCTACAATGCACAGGACAGCCCCATATGCTTTATTTGATCAGAAATGCCTCTCTCTCTTCTCACTGTTCTTACCCCAGTGGTAAATTACAACACGTAACTCATGTTCCCTTATTAATGAAACATCCTTCATCACCTCAAAGAGAAATACTTGCTCCTCACTCCTATGTCTCTGCTGTTCTACTTAAATATATATATATACACACACACACTATGGCGCTTTGTTCAATGAATTTTGAATAATTGTTTGCCTTTCAATTTCTTTTATTGGCATCTTAATCTTTTGGTAGTAAGTTTCCATGCATTGTTGAGCCTTACACCTCTCGTATCTTTCAAGGGAGTTTATGTGATTTAACCTAGTATATACCTAACTTGACAGATCCCAACTATTATTTTGCTTCCTTGTTCGGAATACAGATCAGTAGGTTTCTACCATGGACATTCTGATTAAGAAGACTCAGGGAACCCCGGAATGAGTATTTTACCAAGGGACTGAGATGTTTGCCATGTACTGGCAAGTTTAAGAAATAAGAATTTTATTCAAACCTGAGTGTACAAATTGGTGTATATTGAGTGAGATATCTAATAGATTGCTTGTATATCTATAAGTGGTAAGACATATGCAACAAAGAGGTAAAAATATCATCTAACAAATTGACAATCACAATTTTATAGAATTATAGAATGTTAGAGGACTATCTCAGTTGACGAATATGAAAATTGCAGCACAGAATTTAAGATTTAATTTAAGTCAGTATTTAGAGGCCTATCTCTAATCTAGTAAGCATTAATGGTTTTTTTTTTTTTATGTATAGGCATCATTAGTAGATTATAGATATTTAAAGCTGGTTCATGCCTTAAGTATTACCCATTTTAACCCGTCATTTTATAAGAAGACTTATTCCCAGAGAGGTTTAGTGAACTGTCTCCCAGTCTAGGATCCTTACCCTTGGCTCCTACTGCTTCCTCCAAAAAAATCCCCTCAGTTCATTCACGGAAATATTTCATTCTATTATATGTGTGAAACATTAAGTTAATGTCAAAACATAAAACAGTCATTCACTGTAAATACATAGCTTTAAAAATGCTTGAAAACTCCCCTTCCCCAGCCCCGAGGATCTGGGGGAAGGTGTGGATGTGTTGGACATCCTCACCTGGACTGGTGTTGATGTTGTCACAAACATTGGGACTGGCGGTTTGATGTGCTGAGCCCTCGATCATGGGACTTGCCCTTATGAAGCTCGTTAATGCAAAGGAGAGTCTAAACTTGCATGTAATTGTGCCTAAGAGTCTCCCCCTGAGTACCTCTTTGTTGCTCAGATGTGGCCCTCTCTCTCTCTAACTGAGCCATCTCGACAGGTGAACTCGCTGCCCTCCCCCTACGTGGGACCCGACTCCCAGGGTTGTAAATCTCCCTGGCAATGCAGAATATGACTCCCGGGGATGAATGTGGACCCGGCATCGTGGAACTGAGAGTATCTTCTTGACCAAAAGGGGGATGCAAAATGAGACGAAATAGTTTCAGTGGCTGAGAGATTTCAAATGGAGTCGAGAGGTCACTCTGGTGGACATTCTTATGCACTATATAGATAACACCTCTTAGGTTTTAATGTATTGGAATAGCTAGAAGTAAATACCTGAAACTACCAAACTCCAACCCAGCAGTCTGGACTCCTGAAGACAATTATATAATAATGTAGATTACAAGGGGTGACAGTGTGATTGTGAAGACCTTGTGGATCACACCCCCTTTGTCTAGTGTATGGATGAGTAGAAAAATGGGGATAAAAACTAAAGGACAAATGGGATGGGATGGGGGGATGATTTGGGTGTTCTTTTTTCACTTTTATTTTTTATTCTTGTTCTGGTTCTTTCTGATGTAAGGAAAATGTTTAGAGATAGATTGTGGTGGTGAACGCATGACTATGTTATCATGCTGTGGACAGTGGATTGTATACCATGGATGACTGTATGGTGTGTGAATGTATTTCAATAAAACTGAATTTAATATAAAAAAAAAGCTTGAAAAGAATTACAGGAACATTTCTTTTGTATTAAAACATCTACTTTTTATTGTTATCTTTAAATGTTAAATAATTATATATGTATGTGTGTGTATGTGTGTGTGTTTAATTAGCATTCTTTCTGGAATGAAGTTTATGTTGGAGACTATTTTACATGTGGATGCCTGTATCAAACGGTACAAGCCAAGGTTCTTGAAAAAGTATGTTGCGTTTATTTTCTTTCATTTTCACAAGATATTTAAATAATGTTTTGAGTGAAAATTGATGAATCCTAGTTTTCCTCACTACTCTTTAAATCAATTAGAAAACACTGAGATGTTAAAAACAGAGAAGCAACTACAAGAGCCCAAATACAGGAGAATTTATTATATTATTTAAAAAAAAAATCTGGAAGTAAGCTGTCCTGAATAAACAAAAGCATCAGGAAACAAGGCATCTCTATTCTGCTCTGCTGTCTTTGGTGTGTGGCTTCCATCCTCGAATTCAAATATTGGCCTGGATCTCCAACTATCACATGCTCATTTTAAACAAGAAATAAGAGGAATTGAAGCAGAGCAAGAAGGCCATATGCCAGATTTCTTCCTTCAGTTAAGGAACTTTCCTAGAAGCACCCAAAATAATATTTACTTACATCACATTAGGTTTTATGTGGAGATTTTGTAATCTGGGATAAAACCAGAGCTGTGTTACTAATAGAAAGAAAATATATGTTTGGGCAGTCAGCCAGCAGTATCTGCCAATTTATACTTTATTATTTTTGCTTCTTTTTAGCTGTTTTCAGCTTTGGTTTAAGGAACATGCTCAAAAACTCTAATTTGGACTAATTAAGATGTTCTAATTTTTGGTCACCTGTTATACTATACTCTCTAGCATGTAATGCTGAAAATGTTTGACATTTGTCTCCAGAAAATTTATGGAGAGAAGTGGAAAAATATACATTTTATTACTGAAAAAGAGTAATACTGAGGGTAATATATAGCAATATCTTTGTATATAAATCACAGCATATATTGCATGAATTATTGTTTTCAGATATGTAAATCTGTCCGAGTGTGATTTGGCCTGTTGATCAGATTTTTTTTTTTTTTGCTGGATTAACATTAGTCATTGTTTCATTTTGTTTTGTTTTGTCCTGGCAAACTTAATTTGAATATTTTGAATACAGATGCATTTTAGTAATTAATTCAGTAACTTTAAGTACCTATTTCAACTGGACTATCTGTAACTTTATTACATGTGACAATTTAAAGCCAATTAGATAAATCTTTGAGTTCCTTCTCAAATATTTTTGTTTTCTAAACTCAGGTGTCTTGTCTAATGTTCAAAAGTTATAACAAAGTAGCCATTTTTATAACTTGATTTTTATTCCATGAAGAATACAATTTTAAGCCTCTAAAAGCGGAAAGATGAAAGAAGCAGTTATTTGAATGATGTAGAGATCTTTTTACACTTAGTCTTTTCACTAGGAGTTAACCCTTAGGGTTCCAGTGCTTTGTGAAGAAAGGGTGAATACGGACTTCTTTCAGATAAGTAACACTGGTAAGGCTCATGTACATCCCATGGCCTGTTAAGCCCTCCGTTCAAGGTGGTGAATGTTCTATGTGTATTTCTCATCCTACAGTTAGGCAATTCATGCATGAGAATAGAAAGCTAAAGGGATTAAAACTTCTTTTTATGACTTCTCATCCTGTGTGCACCTATCCAAATATTTTGTTGAACATTATTCCTTTCCTGGAGCACTAGTACTAGTACTACAATTATAAGGGGTATTTACTTTTATTTTTTGCTTTTGGTTAGGCAGTAGGTGCAAAAATCTTTACGACTGTAAGCAAATATGGTAATTTATACAAATCAATTAAATTGATGCAAACCGTTAATTGAAGTCATCAAGCATTACCTGTGTGGAATCCCTATTCACATAACTTTATACAGTTATTTCCCACATTTTAAAAATGTAATTAGTTTTGCACAAGAGAGTGAAATGCACTTTACAATTTTCAGCACATTATTTATAAAATAATTGAGAAAACTGGAACTTCTTTCTGCATTAAAATTGTTTAACACACAATTGTCTTTCTGAACTCACTTTTTAGACTAAGTGAGCCAATTACATTTCTCTAAATTAATGTTTGTCCTCATATGTTTATTGATATTAACAACTACCAAGACTTTACACCTGGGAATGACTATTTGGTGTGTCTTTGTTTAATGATGATATCAAATTTGAACAAATGATGTCACATTTCATCAAACCGAATTTAATTCTCAGACTTTGGGTAACAGAATGTGGATAATTTTCTGCTTAAATGACTGTATTTCAAAGATGTTGCTCACTTTATAGTCTTCAGCTCCATAAGTATATTATGCATAAATCTACAGTCTCAAGAAAGTTTGAAAGTATGAAATTCCAAACTGATTAAAATTTCTTTTAATGCATGTTCAGGTATGATTATTTTGACAAAGTCTGGCACTTTGGGAAGCATCCCCTTTTTAAAAAATCTTCATTTGGAATGATTTTAAAAGTTCTTATATTGGTGACTGTCTTTTCTGATTTTACAATTTAATATATTTCAATTTGTATGATATTTCATCTAATCAAGGAAGTGAAAAGCATGATTATATCCTATTTTTCCTTAATATTTTATTAAAATAAGTAAATATATGTTTAATTCTGAGGTTCACACTAAAATTTTTGAATGGATAAAAATATACATACTCTATACTATATTTATCATCAGAAAATATAAATTCTGGAATAATGTGAACTATTTGAAATGTCATAAGAAAGTAATTACCTTAGTGTTTGTAAATAGTCTTAATAGTTTTTTAAAATAAGAGTTTTGATATGTTTGAACAGGGAGAAGTTATGTCTAGGCTCCTATCATGTTACCATTGATCCAAGTGTAGTGGAAAAGAACACACCAGGTGACAAATATGATCCATGAGAAAGTATTTTCCCCTGGAGAAGTATTTTTCTCTCTTCAAGGATAGCCGTAAAGATCTAGATCTGGAAGTCTGGGCTGCATCATCCGTTTTTTAAGATAGTTTAAAAGTCATCAGCTTTGCTATGAGAGTGAATTATGTGGTATTAAGTACTGCAGTAGCACCATTAAGCATCATGTCATCAATCTTTTTAGGATGTGGAAAGGTCAGTGTCCAAAAGATCATTTTTTAATTCTCATTTTAATTCCAAGCTGAAAGCAGTTTTCATTGTGTTGCCTTTTTTTTTTACAAAACTGACATACCTTCAAAAAATAGAAGCCTCCCAGTACTTCACATGCATATCCAGCCAAAATCCAAACATTGCAGAGATTGACTTTAAAATATAGATGAAATTTGAAATTACAGACAAAACAAATGATCTCCAAAAATGGAATAGTAGTATTGATCACCATTAAGTAGCTAAAATGTAATCCCAATATTAAAGTGTCCGGGAATAGTTCTGGCCTGTAACTAGCAGAAATGTCAAATTGTATATTAATTTGTCCACAACCATTCTTAATCACTCTAACATGTAATTTTAGGAATAAATATAAATTGATGTTTATATTTGCTTATAGGATTTTTTTTTCCCCCAAGATACTGTTTTTGGGAGGATAATTGAAGGGGGTTGTAGAGAAATAGAAGAAAGCAATTTCTTTTTGGTTCTAAATCAATATGCTAACCAAAAATAAAATTTTCTGCTTTGAGTGCTTCCTTTAAAAATAGACTTTAGTGAAAGCTGCCCTGGAAGAATTGATATTGATTCTTCCTATATTTCTTTGATCAGTTAAAGGAACCATTTCATAGAAGAGATATTCCTGGTGTTTTGTTATTTTCAGTGTGTGTATCTGAGTTTTTCCAATTTTTTTTCCATGTTTTATGTGGTCTTCTGACTGAATTTTCTTTGCAAAATTCTGTCAAACTCACAAAATAGAAGACAAGGAATAGAAGTTAACTTGGAGTTTTAAATACCTTTTGTGTATTTTAGCTTTTTAAAAAAGCCTTTTTCTAAAAAACACAAATTGTAAATTAACATTTCAATACCTGATTGTAAAAGCATTTCTTGTTTTGAAAATGACAAGGTTGAAACATATGATTTAAATATAACATTAGAGATGTCAGAACTAGCAATGCATTGCCAAAAATTTAAGATATTTAACTAAACAAATGCAAAAGTGTTTAAAGAGATGAGATAGGTGCTTGAGAAATACCAAGTTAAAAAGAAGACAACACTGTATACAGGGGCCAGGTGAATCCCTTCGTTGTCCCAAGCTTGTTCCATCTCCTGAATTCATGGTTTTCCCCTGTTTAAAAATTTGTGGGCTTCCTGTCACTGTTTAAGCCAGTTATTAAGGATTGTTTGACCTGGGCTCCAGTTTTACTATACTTAATAAATAATATCACAGTCCCTGCTTTTTATGTTAGATGACTTTGAGCAAAAGGAATTTAGTGACCTAAATTTTAATGATCTCTACTTTGAAATTGGCAGTATTTTGAACAACGGTTTGTTCTAATAATTTCATATGTTTATCTTACCTACTTACCTGTCTCTCAAGGTGCTCATAGACTCTATATCTTATATTAAATTTACATACATTTGGGCTCTTAGATGTGTGCTGTAACTATTTTAAGAACTCAGCAGTACTTAATTGGGAAGAAAAGTTACAGCATAAATAAAATAAAATTCAAACTGAGGAAAAGTCCATCCCCGCCTCCTGTACTCCCCCACCCTACCCCACCCATAAAGTCAAGATATAATAAAGATAGGGCATCAGAATATAAATGTGAAAATGAAGGTAAATTTAGGCTGCTGACACTGTTAAAATATATTGTTTCAGGGTTTAAATGGAAAAAATAATCTGCCACATGATGATGTTAGCAATCATTATTATACACTCATTAGAGACGAGATCTGCACGTATTTGTAGGTTTTAAATAGACTTAAGTTGAACAATTTTGGAGAAGGAATGAGAGAGGGGCTTCCTATCATTCATGCTGGATTTAAACAAAAACTTAAATAGATTTTAATTAGACAAATAATTAATATATTATACCTTATAAATGCAGATCTTTAGAATTAAGTTCCAATAGTGTCATTGAAATGAATAGGAATAAGTGACATTTGAATTAAGACCTACAGAAGAGCTTGGGCCTCTTGGTAGCTTCTTTCCTGAGAGTCAGTAAACATCTGAATGATTTTTGGTGTTGTGCTCTTATAAGCAGACTTGCTATTAATATTGCACCTGGAGTCTCTCTAGGGTACGGACCAAAGAGTGTAATCCATTTACTTGTTCAATATATAATTGTTGAGCCTGACTGTGTCTCATGTACTATTCTAAGGTACTTGAATAAACATAAGAAGACAAATTTTTCAGACATGTTGAAGCATATACTCTAGGTGATGCAGTTCAACTATCAAAAACAAACATTAAAAAGTGTAAATTATATGTTAGAAGATTATAAGTGCTATGGAATTAAAAAAAAAAAAAGTCCTGTGTAAGGGGGACTGGGAGTGCCAGGAGTGAAAGAGAGGTGAGGAATTTAAAATAAGGTGGCCAGCATAGGCCTCACGGAGAAGGAGATATTTAGCAAAATCTTGGAAGAGATAGGATTATTCAGGTGGTATCTGCAGGAAGGGAATTTCAGGAAGAAGGTACAACTAGTGACAAAGTCAAAGGGCAGGAGCAGGCCATGTGTAGAGTGAACAGAGTGAGCCAGGGTGAGGTGATGCAAAGGTAACAATGGACCAGATCCTGTAGGGTTTTACAGTCAGTTGTAAGGGTTTTAGACTTGACTCTGAATAACATGGTGAACCATTGCAGGGTGTTGGCCAGAGGAGGTACATAATCCCACTTAAATTTTAGACATCATTCTAGCTCGGATCATGGTATTAGCAAAGAAAGTGGTGAGCAGTGGGTGGATTCTGGGTGTCTTTTGAGGAGAGCCATCAGGATTTTCTGATAGATTGATGTGAGGTGCGAAAGGAATGGAGCAGAAGCCTGCAGGAATAAATTTTGAAGGCAACATAGGAGTTCAGTTACATATATAATAATGAAATCTACATTTCCAGGGGTTGATCTAGGCCTATTGTGGGAGCCAGTATATAGATGGAATTTCACGTCATGAGCCTGAAAGTGATCACCAAAAGTATGAATACAATATTCAAGTATGAATAGACAAGAGAGGAGGAACGAGAACATTTCCCTGGACATTCTAACATTCAAACAGGGAATAAGTAGCAAAGAAGCCTGAAGTGAACAGTGACTCAGGAGGAAAAGTAAACCTGCAAGTAAAAGGAGGATTGAGAGTCAACTATTAGATTCAACAATGAGGAAGTTATTGTTGACCTTAACAAGAGGAGGTTAGAAAGAAACCACTTTGAAAACAACCCCTTTCCTCCAAATTCTCTGTCATCAGTAGCTTACTCATCTTTTGTAAAGAATTTTTTAAAGATGAAATCTTGTTGCATATGTATGTCTATGTATTTTCGTCTTGTAAGCATCACAGTGAAGAGGTAAAGCACATGGAATACCATGGGTTTGAATCCCATTTCCGCTAATCATGACCTGGGTTACCTTGGGTAAGGATTTTTTTTTCATTCTCTATGCCTTAATTTACTGATTCATTTAATAGAGAAAATAATAGTATCTATCTTAGGTGTTTTGTTTGAAAACTATATGTTAATATGTTGAAAGATCTTAGTGTAAAGCTGGTATTCTGTAAATAATGAGCATGATTATTATCATACAAGAAAAGTACAGATCCTAGGTTGTTCGTAGTAATTCCAGCTTACCAATAAATACCAAAAATTAGAAAGACAATGGACTCTTTTTCTCTAAACGAGCAATAAGTTTATGGCCTCTGGAGTGTGTCTCCAGAAGTTCAGATTCATCATTAACACTTTTCACCAGTGCGACTTTAGCAAGTTACTTAAATTGTCAAATACTCAATTTTCTTACCTACAAAATAAGGAACATAGGAGTACTTTTCTAATAGAGCTGGTGTGATTAGTTTTAAATAATGAATGTAAAACATCTAAGCATACATTTGCACATAAAATAAATGTCAGGGGCAATTTTTATGATTTTTTTATCTGAAGCTGTCAGGTAAATTTCATATGCTATTAAATTCTGTTTAAAATGAAGTATTATACAGTATTCACTTCCAGATATGCTTTCCTAATCTTTAGGAAGCTGTAGAAAAAAGCTGAATAATCTGTTTCAGACAGCCATTCCAAAGTCAGATGCACAAAATACTAGGGGAAAAAGGTAATATCAAACTAGTGGCATTAGTCTGTTAATTTGGTATCATAAATAAAGTGCTAAACCATTATCTATGTGAGAAAATTATGTGATGGGTTTCTATATATAATGTATAGTATGAGACAGAAATAACCCTTTGGTATGGAGAACTATTAGTTTCTTGGTTTTTGCCTGTATTTGACAGGGAATTCAGCTGGTCCCTACATCTAAATTTAAAAATAACTAAGTTCTTTATTTTGGGACTCTATGCTGCATTTGTTGAAAACAGTGCTGTAATGAGAAATATATATCAATATACTTAAAGGCTAAATAATCTCTACTTTCTCTCTCTCTCGCTCACTCGCTCACTCCCTCTGCCTCTTCCTCTATCTCTCACTGATCTGAACACTGGGCTTCATCATTTCCATAGCCATCAGTATTTTTCTGCCAGCAGGTTTGTCTTTTCTGAGCTGTGGTTATCAGATAGGGGCTGTCCAAGCCACTTGGTGGCTAAAAGCTTTTTCTACTAGGAGCCTGGACTGAAAATAGATTCTCGCTGTTCCTCAGCATCATGCATTTACTGTGTAACATTAAACTCTTCCCTGAACACATTAATGTTTAATTACTTACTGCCCAATATCATATCACACCAGTTATATAGGAACTTCAAGGTGTCTCAAAAATGCTATTAAAATCACCCATAGGGTTATGTAGAGTTCAACTTTCGGGACAGACTTCTGGAGTTGGCACTTGCCTCTTCTCATTACTGTCACTCTGACATCTTGTGGGAAGTGATGTTGCATTTGTACAGTTCAGAATGGTGAGGCAGCTGTGCTTCTCCACCTCCTGATCCCAGGAACCAAGATAGGATTCCATTATCAGGACATTATCAGGAATGTGGAAGGAAAAGTGCTTATCTTTCTTTCCCCAAGGTCAGGTAACATAATTTTTGGGGGGAGGGAGGGGGATGGAAAAGAAATCCTTAGCACAGAACCATAGATCAAATGGTTCTTGGAGATCAGTTCTAAAAATATAACTGTTTGAAAATTTTAGTGCATTTTTATAGTACTATAGCATTGTGGAGCATATTGAAATAGAACATGTTCACATATTTATTTTCTTCACTCCTCTGCCTCTTCATAATGGATAGTAATTGAATAGAATATGGGTTGAAAAAAAGTCAATGAACTGAATTTTCTTTGAGTGGGGGCACCAAGCTATGTGGGGATATCTATGATTTGTAAAACCTAAAAATTGTTCTGAAAATTTTAATTCAAGCATCAGCAGTTTTCAACATCCATTTTTATTGTCACTTAAGCTTTCTTAAAACCCCTAAACATAAATAACTTATGGGTAAATTTCTTTTATTATTTTCCCCTCTCTCTTATTTTATCCTCTTGTCCTCTTTTTAGATGCTATAGAATCATAAAACTGGAAATGGTTAGAGTAAGCAAGCATTCTTATTTTACAGAGGAGAAAATTAGTTCTGTGTTCATTCATGCAACAGTTTCCTATACCTGGTCAGTGGCAAAGCTGAGCAGAAAAGACAGGTTTTTTTTTAATTTCAAATCTTGGATGCTTTCCACTGTTATACCTTATGTTATATTACCCATCATTTTTACACTCTAGAGTTACCTCTTGTTTAAGTTTTTGCCTATAAAATTTGTTTGTTTGCCCATTTCTTTATTCATCCTAACATTTTATTTCAAATGAGGTCTTACTTCCTTAAGTATTCCAATGAATCTGCTTAATTGATTGAAATAATCCACATTAAGATGAACCAGGTGTGAATGCATTTAGTCATCCAGGGTCACTTATTTTGAATTTCTGATACCACTTAATTTTTTTTAGAATTATTAATGAAAATGAGCCTCTAAAGAGTGGAATCTGTGTCACAGAAGTATTTGAGATGTAATTTTGCTTTCCATCATTTCGTGACCACTCTGGGCATCATCTCTCACTTCTCTACCCCCTTTGCTACCTTTCTGTGGTAGGTCTTATATGTGGAAGGAGAACAAACACACACCAAAAAAGAATCCTTTCCCTATGTGAATGGCCCGGAAATTTAGATTAAGTGGAGTGATTTCTCACTTATAGTCATTTAATAATTTGAAGTATTTGTCCTCATTAATAAACAGCAAACTTAGTTGACTCTAAAAACTGTCAAAAATTGTCATTGAAAACACTTTGGCCTCAAGCTAAATAAACGTTTTCCTAGAAGTAACCTGAGAAGTAGAGAAAAAAAGAGAAAGAAATAGAGTCTTCTATATTCTGATAGATCCAAATGTAAAGTTGAATCTAATGTGACAATTTAGGTCTAAAGTTCAATACTTAATGGATTTTCTCCTCCCTTATGTTGGGGAAGGCAGCCTGCTTCTTTGAATCTAGCCTTTAAAAATCCTGGATCAAAGAAGAAATGTTAACAATAAAGAATTTTCTTTTAGATATTTCTTTCTAAAACTTGCTTATTTTTATTATTACTATTATTTTACTTCACTGATACTTGTTTGAGACACTAGTTCCTATTTTTTTAAGAAGTAGATATTTCAACCTGGAGATTTTGATTTCAGTCATTGTCACATATGTGTGAAAATAAGTCTTATTTTGTAAGATCTTGCCTAATATCTAATTGCTGCATTTTAATTTAATGAATTCATCAACAGTTGCACCTGATGAGCAATTAAAAATGTGTAAATCAAATAAGCTTATATCAAGAGGCACTGCAAAAATGACAGTGTAAACATATAACATTGCTAAATATAGCTCTAGGATTGAATGCTGTTGGTGCTAAAGTCAATCAGGGTTTCCCCTAGTGATGTCTTCATGTTATTGTTGTTATGAATAGACACAAATTAAAAGGACAACAGCCAAGAACTAGGGATTAAGTTACATATGTATGCCCCTAAGAGACCGTTAGGGATGATTTTCAAGAACCCCTGATTCAAACTTTAGAAGGTTGATTCGTTTTCACACATCCTTCCCTCTTAAAATTTGTAGTCATCAGAGTAAGTTCCTTGAGGAATCTTTCCTTCATAAACCCAGATCCGTCAACTACTCTATACAATGTTGCAGTATTCATAGTTGACTTGTAAGTAAGTAAAGAATGTGGCATTACTATTCCCACTCAGTGGATGAAGGGCTGCAAATAGGCATTTTCCTCCTTGGTACTTGGCCACAACCTAGGATGCAGAGTTATCAAGTCAGCAAGGAACAGGACCTTTGAATGCAACTTGCGTGGCCATGAATTAACTGAGATAGAAGTTAAAATGTTTAGTTTAAAATAATGTAACTATCACTTTCTTAAGGAAAATTATTTTAAGAGTAGGTCAAGTCCTGTCTTGAGTAATCCCTTGAATCTTAAGTAATCCCTACTTTTCTATAGCATGCAGCACCATCCTATTTAAACAATTGTATACTCAGTGTTAATGCCTATTATCCTTAGCATATTTTCACTCTGTCCCTAGTACCTAACGTAGATGCCCTGCACATAGTAAGGGTTCAGTAAATATTTGTTGAGTGAATAAATTCTAATTATTATAAATAATATAATTTTCAATTCATGTTTTTAACAATCCTTTCTCATGTACCATATTAATTTTATTTAGTCTATGATTAAATAATATCCAGTTTATATGTAAATAAAGAAAAAAATAATATTCAGTGATTTAACCCAAGTAACTGTAAATGATATAAGTGATTTAGATATTTGAACCTGAGTCTCTGACCCCAAATCCGAAGCTTTTCTAAAACAGGATTAAAAATTCTCAAGTTTGTCTATGTAGGGAGAAGGCATAGCAAGGAATTGTCAGAAACAAAGTCAACAACAACAAAAATAGCAACATAAAACAAACTAACAAGGGGGAAAAAGGAGAAAGAAACAGGTAAACATACCCACAGAAGCAACCTGTGGAAGTAATTGTGGAATGAGAAATAAAAATATTAGAGCAAGAAATTGACATTATCAAAGGAGCAATGTCATGAAGTCACACAATATGCTGAAGTAATAGTGTAAGTAAAAGTAAATAAAATAGCACATACATCACTTCAGAGGGCATATCGATTGAGGAAGAATAGAGTTAGTCACATACATATGGTATTGAGTAACACAGATTTTTTTTATTTTGCTGTTGTTCATAGCCATTTAGAATTATCATCATAATCACTTTTGGTATTCCTATGTAGCCAAGAACAATGTATTAGGGGCTATGGCAGACTGTCCCCTTTAGTATATATCAGGGAGAAAAGAAGTCTAGAGAGGCATGATGCCAGCTCAGCTGGTGCTGTTTTCCTGGGCTCCCAGCACTAAGATATGCTGCAGAGTTCATTTTTGGACAGAATTAAATGCAAATGTGTTTCCCAAACTGGGAATGGCAGGACATAGGACTTTCATATGATAGCACTATGGTTCAAGTCCTAGGTTAAAGTCTTAAGCTGCAGAGAAATGATTTAGATTTGAATATTGGCCCCACATTTTATTACCAACAACCTTGCCAATTACTTAAGCCCACTGAGCTTCAGTTTCCTCATCTGGAAACATAGAGATAACCACAGGGTCTACCTTAGGTGGTTGTGGCATTGGTTAACATTAATAATTCATGTAAAATACATAGCATAGCACCAGGCTTATAAATTATTATGCAGCGGGGAAAACACTAAGCATTTTTCTTCTACTACATTATCTTTTGATATATAAGGTTGTTCCTATTACATACAACATTGTGACTTTAAGAAATGCTGTGCCGTGTCACTCACATGACAGAGAACCCTTGAGGAACCATCTCTTTGTCCATCATCTATCTTGTGGATAACTTCAGGTCTGTTTAATGCATCTTGTCTAATAATTTCAACATATGTTCATAATATTATGCTAAATTTATTGCTTTTTAAACATATGGATGGAATTTTATTTCTTTATGCATGTCATTGATTTGTGTGATAATCTTTTAATTTTTTTTGTTTGGATTCAAGTAGGACAAAACTATTAATACGTATACAATATATTTTAGCATACAGATTTCTTTCTCTTTACAAATGTATTATTCTATTCTGTAATTTAATCTCTTCACTTAATCTATATGCATTAGCCATCTTTACATGTGAATATGTATTTATAAAAACTTTTCATTGAAAAAGTAAATAAACACATGATAAATATAGTCTATTAATAATATTAACTAACATTATATAGTGCTTAAATAGATGCCAGGCACTTTTATGGTTAGCTTACATACGCTAAGTCATTTAATCCTCATAAAAACCCCAAAAGTTAGAATTTTATTAACCTGTTTTACAGATCTGGGAACAGGCTAAAAAAATTAAATAGCTATATCACTAGTTTGCACATGTATTATCTAACATGGCCAAGATTCAAATCTGGGCAGTCTGTCTCCAGATATGTGACATGTTGGTTCTCTCTTGTGGCTCTCAGAATTGTCAGTTTGTTTATAACATGACACAAGGTGGTTCTACTTGTGTATATCCTGTTTGGAGTTTGTTGAGCATCTTGGATGTATATATCCATGCCTTTTGATAAATTTTGGAAGTTTTGGCCATTGTTTCTTTGAATATTCTCTTTGCTCCTTTCTCTACTTCTTCCCTTTCTGGGATTCCTGTAATGCTTGTATTGGATGTATTTGAATATTGGATGTATTTGAGTATTGGATGTATTTGAATGTATTGGATGTATTTGAATATTCTCTTTGCTCCTTTCTCTACTTCTTCCCATTCTTGGATTCCTGTAATGCATGTACTGGTATGCTTGCTGGTGCCCCCACTGGCTCCCCAGCCTCTGTTCACTTCTTTCTCTCCTCAGACTGGATGATTTCAATTGTCTCATCTTCTGGCTCACTGATTCTTTCTTCTGCCATCTCCAGTCTGTTGTCAAGGCCCTGTAGGGAGTTTTCAATTTCTCTTACCGTGGGCTTCAGTTCTGTTTGGTTATATTCCATAATGTCTGCCTCTACATGGATAGTCTCTTTGTGTTTATCCAGCATTTTCCTGATTTCATTTAGTTTTTTGTACATGTTTTCCTTTAGTTCTTTGAGCATATTTAGGATCATTTTCTTTTCTTTAAGCCTTTGTCTTAAATGTCCCAGGTGTGGTTTCTAATGCTTAAATCTTCTCCTTTGTCTGGGAATTTGCTTCCTGTGTCTTGTATGTTTTATTATCTTTTGTTGAAATCTAAGCATTTGTGTATTTGAATGTGTTATTGCAAGAATTTAGACTCTGAGCTTTCCTTTCCTTAATCTTGTATCCAGCTAGTGTTATGACAAAGCTTTCCTTGAATGCTAGGAGCTAACAGGAAAAAAAAGAAGGATAGAAAAACTTACCTTTCCCAGTCTTTGCAGATTGATCTCCATGAAATCTTTCAGAGCTTATCCATATAAAGAGTTTAGAGAATAGCTCCAGGCCAAAGCATAGGGGCCTCCCTGATCCGTTCTGCACATGTGTCTTGTCTTTGGTATGTGCATTTGGCCTAGGAATTATCCCATTTACACAGATATGAATGTCCCCTCTTCCATAGGAAACAATTTCCTCACAGTCCAGGATATGGCACTGTATGCCCCACAGCCTTGCCCAGGCAGCCACTTGACTCTCTTTGACTGTGTTCGGTAGGAAAGCGTCTGCAAAGAGGGACAATTCTGGTACAGTGAGTCCCTCAGGCCACCACCAGACTGATTGGGCTAGATATACATGCTCCCTGTGTGAGCAACAGGGTTACTCTGCTCCTCCGGTTACTGGGATCAGAGATCCATGCTGACAACACGGCTGGTTCCACATTGAGCCAGTGAGGGGTAAGGGAGGGGCCATCTAGTTTTCTGGGAGCTCCTACCACCTTTAAGAACTCTTTTTCTTGATTCTGTGCTCCCCGTTACTGAAATTCTTTAACTGTTTTCTGAAGCTTTGAGAAAGATGCTTCTGCTAGCTGGTTGTTTCTGTTGCTGGCTGTTCAAAGCTTCTGTGAGGGTATAGAGCTCTTAAGGTTCTCACTCTGCCATCTTGATTGGGGGCAGGCCACATCTGTGCTTTTTGTTTCTTCATTTTCAGTACTTATGTAGCTTTTTTTCCTGAGTTGTTGGATTTGATAACATTTTCCAAGTAAATAAGCATAAAGATCTAGCTTTCCTCTCTTGGACATAATTTTATTGGCAATGCCTTAGTATTTTGGAATTTAACATGAGTTTTCTGTCAGATTTTGAAAAAAACATATGCAAAAATTTTATGAGTTTTTTAAATCATATTTTATTTAGGGTTTGTCAAAAACTGTGAACAGCTGTTAAATTTTATCAAATATACCTTCAAAACACTTTTATCTTTGTTTAGACTAATACCTTTTGTTATTAAAACATCATTATTAGTTTGGTTTTATTGAATCTGAGCTTTAATACCAAATTATCTGGCTCTAATATCTCCACTCCTATGCTTGCTCACACTTTTTTTTTTTTCGTGACCTGATATCATCAACATATTTTTATTTCCACCTTATATTTTGCATTTTTGGGGTGTGATTTTATAATTAGCATATGCTTAACTTTGACAATGAAACCAGTTTTAGACTCTATTTTTAATAGGGTTACTCAGAACATTTATATATACTAAAAAATAGTCTTTGTTGTTATTCTGTTTGTCATACTTCATAAGAAAATATTTACCTTTTTCCTTTATTTACTTTTATTTTGTTTGTCAAGTTTATTTTATATTCTTCTCATTCTAACAATTATATTTAAATGAGATTTCTGGACTTATACATCAGAATGAAAAATTCACTGTGTTCCTAACAAAGATGTTTAAAATTCTTATTTCCTTTCATCTTTTATCAAGATAAAACCTTTAGATGTCTTAATTTCTGACTCACTTTCTTTCCTTCTTCTACTTCTGAGATTTGTTAAATAGGTTTCAAGTATAAATTCAAGCTATTATTAAATCTTCCTTTAAAGGTATGTTTACTATGTTTTAAGAATTCATATTTATGCTATAGAGCTTCATCATATACATTATCACCAATTTATATTTCAGTTGAAATTATATAGCTTTAATGCTCACTATTCTTCTTATATTTGTCTTATTTCATTATCTTAATTTAATTTCCATTTGGTTGAAATATTTTTGGATTAATCCCCTTAAATAAAGAATGTGGATCATATAGTTTCATACCAAAGAAAAAAAAAATCCTTCTTTAAGACTTACATTCAAGTGATATTTGTATTGGTATGCTGAATAACTTCCCTTTTCCCTTATGAAGATCCCCTACACCTTTTCTCCCTGCTGTGTATCCTGGGAAGCTGTACTATATGGAATGTGTCAATAGGGGTTTGTTCTTTGATTTCGTAAAGGGTTGGCCACTGGTGGGCAGGAATACAACACTAGTGGGAGGGAAGAGCAGAAAGTCAAGACATTCCTCCCCTTAGCTCTCTCTATTTAGTCACCATGGCCTGAATAAGTCTTCCGACTGAAGATTATAGTACCTATGAGGTCCTCCCCACAGAGCTCTCTCTCTCCTCAGTCATTTGGGCAGAGGAAGTGACCATGCCCTGAGACATGGACTATGCTTTATTAAACTTTTACCATTTAGGTGTATGATTAGACTCTTGCTTGAACCTAGGTAAATACAGCTATGTGTAAGATTCTTCTTGTAGGTTGGCTATTGGGGTCTTTTGGTGAATTGTCAAGCAAGAGAGAATAGACTTGTAATGGCTTCCAAGCTGGCAGGAAACTGTTTTGAAGTATGGGGGTAGGTGGGAGAAGCCAAGTATTTTTCTGGTTTATTTAGGTCAAGATATGAGGGATGCTTCAACCTGGCCCTTTAATCCCCCTCATGTGTTGCAAAAGCAGAGTAAGGAAGCAGTCATCTATGCGCTGAAGGCATTCGTCTAAGCTGTACATCTAGGTTGCTGGCCCCACTCTTGACAACCGTTAGATTCAGGGTCTTCACACTGGGCTCTTCTGGGGTGTCAAGCCTCCCTATACTTTTCCCATAGTGCCACAAGTAGTGATCCTGTTCCTACAACTTCTTCCTACAACCTTTAAGTCTCAGCTGTATCCAAAATTTTCTCCGGTTCCCAACAGTAGACCATGATTAGAGAGAGAGAGAGCATCAGAATATGGCCCTGTAACATTACAGTAAGCAATTTCCAAACACGTATTTGATGACAGAAGAAAAACAATAGTACTCTTTACCTAAACAGGGCAAGACGAGGTAGCAAAATGTGATGTAGGTAGACAAATGAAGAAAACAGATATCTTCTTCAACTCATTATGTGCTGTGGATGCATTTTCTTGCTGCTGACGCTCAGTACCAGGTCCCTTCATTCCAGTGGGAGAGGTTAGAAATGAGGTCTCAGAATAGGTCTGAACCAATAGGAATGGCAGTACTGCTGCACTCTTCTGTCCCAATCATATGGAAAACCTTAAATGAAACCCACAAAGATCTTCACAGAATAGCTCCAGTGAGAAAGCACAGCACTGCCCTCACAGATCAAAGAGATGGGAAGGGATAGAACTATTTATTACTGGCTACCTGTTTTGATGGTGATATTTGTTGTAAAACTAAAATCAGAGTCTTTTAAAGATTTTAGATTTATTTTTCTGCCTTTAGGAATGCTCAGAATTTTGGTGATTTCCTCTTAATATAATGGCATTTTGCTCTATAAAATACGAAGGAGAAGCAAAAGAAAACAAAGAATCAGTAGCTGTTAAACAAAGCTGACATTTTATTTCCTTTTTCATAGTGAGAAATCCCATTTTTGAGAACTCAATATCCCACTGTGACCACAATAACATGATAAAATTTAAGAGGTTTCTTGGAATCCCCATGTAAAGATAATGTGTATTTTGTTAGGATATCACTGAGTTTAAACATATATGTAAATAAATATCTAATTAAAAAATATTGATGTAACAGTAAGTATAACCATGATGGGGAAGGAATATATGTTTTGATGACACTTTAGTCTTATCTTTTTCTAGCAATGGATACTCTTAATTTTATGATAAAAAATTGTATATCCAGAAATCTAGATACATTTCCTACCAGCCCCTCCCTGTTCTTCCTCTCACATGACCTTTTCTCACTGTCTATGCCATGCTTAAGTCAGAGAAAAGTTTCTCAGAAAAATTTTTTTCTACTTCTGTCTGGAACCCATATGCATATGTTTGTCATGTGTTCTTGATTTTTTTTTTAAGGAAGTCCACATATATGACAATAATTATTTATTCCATCTAATGGTAAAAAGTATCCAGCACTACAATATTAGGTTAAATTTTTTGTAGGCAGACAATTTCAGTATGCTATTAAAATATTTTAAAAAGATACCAAACATTCTATTTTATTGTTCTATTTTATAAAACACTCTTTTCAGAATGGTTTTGGCTTGGAGTTAAATTGTAATAGTTTTATGTAAGTGCAAGCATAATTCTAGTGTTAAGGATTAAAACTAACAGATACTAATACTGGCAATGTATGGGCTCAGTGCCACATTATTTATATCATGTTAGAAGAAAAATGCTGCAGAGAGTTCTGTGCTCTAACTTAGTTATAAAATAAAATAAAAGGTTAAATTAATAGGTGATTATGTATATGTGCACTCAGTCTAATAAGAAGAAATTTTAAGATATGAATTTTAATAAGATATTTTTCTTGTGAGTGAAGAATTCTTTCCTTGATTAGTATTCTTCTGTAAGGCTGTTTTAATTCTGTATTCTCTTGATACAACCAAAATGAGAATTGGGAAACTGAGAACTCAAAAGTTCCAAGTATCATGTAACCTAATTAATACATTAGGATTGCTTTGTGAGTTTGCAAATGTGACTGCAACTGAGGATGGGAAGTACTTACAGTTTATTCATAAATGTCTAGTTGAAGTTTGCTTTGTAAATAGACTGGAGCCTACATTAAATAACTTGATTTAATAACAATTTTAACCTTATTGTAACTAGGGCAGTATTTAAGTTAGCATTTAAAATGAAAAACTGATGTGGATAATAATTTACATTACTCAGCTTGTATTAGTTAATTTGTTCTAGCCTAAACTCTCTTACTAGCATTATTGCTAGCTCATATTTCCTGTGCTTTTATTATGTGCTAAAGCTATTCTGAGGTTTGCATATATTATTAACTCATTTGCCCTCAAAACAAGTCTGTGAAGTACTCCCCAAGAAAGGCTACACATGAGGAATATGAAAAACAGATGTTAGGAAATTTGCTTATGCTTACATACCTAATAAGTATTGGCCTATTAAGTAATAGATAATTGCTTATTGACTTATTAAGTTATAAATAATAAGTACAAGACTTACACAGTCTTCTAAAAGTATGCCATTATACCTCTTTACCAGAGGTATAATCTCATGAGTCTTAGTATTTCTCTGGGCCTCTGCTATCTCTAATAAATACATACATGCTTACAAACATACATATATTTATATATATATACACACATGTAAATACATGAATAAATAAATAAATAAATACATGAATAAGTGAAGTGACTGGATTCTTGGTTTACGTTAGTATTGGGTCTGAGAATTTCTTTAACAAAGACATTTCTCTCATTTAAGGTAGTTTTCACAAACCTATTTGATCAGCATATTTTTATAAAAGAATGCCTATAATAAAATGTATTTTAAGCACACAGTTTGGGAAATTCTGAATTTATAGTATATAAAGTTCTGTTGATCTCTAAACATCTAATAATCTAGTTTTTTATAGAAGGTAATGTCCTTTTATTGATGACCTCTCAGATTTTATGCATATGTGATTTTTTGGACCTCTTTTTCTAAGTGTTCAAACTTTCTCATTTGTTTTCCTTTGAATTCTACACAACATATTTGGATTATTTTCCCCTGATACTACCTCTTGGCACCACACAATCATTCAAGAAACCATATTTTACATTGATCTTTTCTCTCATAGATATGCTTAAATGCTAGGTTTTTCCAAAATGCTAGGTTTTAATGAACTATTTTTGTTTCTAGTCTTTTCTATACTTGTCCCTTTTAAATCCATTTTGATTTGGGTTTTATAGTATTTTTATTAGAAACTGTCTCAGATCTCTTAGAAAGTAGTCAGATTACATAAATCTCTCATACACACACACAAATACATGCAAACATCAAAATAAATTATATTTATCATCTTAAGAGATTTTGTTCACTTTTTGCAAAGCTGAAGGTTGATTTATGACACACATTTATATAGTTTTCTTAAAAGAACAAATGCTTTTTTCTACAATTATGGATATTGGAGACCAGCTCGTTATATTGTTCTTTCTCTTAGGTTAAAGGATTTTAGTAAGTGAAACAAACGGTATAATAGGATTCTTTTCACGTAGTGCTCCAAGCCTGAGTTAAGTGCTCTACTTCCATGCTCCCACAATACCTTCGGCTGACTCTTCTCTTATTTGTATCTTACATAATAATTACCTTTTTATTTGTCTGTCTCCGGGCTGTGAGTATTCCTTGAAAGCAAGTAATAAATCTTATTTGTAATTTTTCTTCAGTAATAAGCCTAGTGACTAACACCTAAGGTATATGTCTCCAAAGTACATCTCTAGTATAAAATATTAATAGTTATTATCATTTAGACAGCATTTTATAATTTGCAAAATAGTTTTAATTAGAGTATTTTTATCTTTCAAAAATTCTGTAATTAGGTATTAATATTATTTGCATTTTTTCAGATGAGGAAACAAAGACTTGGGGACATCAAATGACTCACTCATTTTTGTACTTCAGATTGAAAGATGTGTACTGTTTATATATGTAGAGAGCAAAGGTGACGTCACTTCAAGAAAGATAAATCAATGAACAAAAGTCCAGGGATGAAAATAATTATGACACTTGTTAAGGGGTATAAAGGAATGCAATTTTGATGGAGTAGAGTATTTCAAAGCAAGATTTCAGTTATATATTTATTTGGAAGAGCTATCATCTTTTTCTCTTGTAGCGATAAGTGCTTGATTTTCATTGCATATTCACCCAATGAAGTCACAAGTCTCAGGTTATATGGTCATGTTCCAACATATGCACTGTCTTAAACATTTAAGATCAGATTTGCCTTCATTTGATTTGACTCTGAACTACCTAAACTGTGCTTATTCCCAGTGAGAAAAGGGCTTTGACTGAAAATAGGAATATTTTATCTACTTTTTCCCTGGATTATCAGCATATTGTGAATACAGATGAAATGTACCATCTGCCTATTTTCAGAGGACTCACAGAGGAAAGAACTATTTGGACAACAAAATTGTTGATCACATATGCTACACACTTTTGTGTTTTTAGCATATTTTCTTTCATTGATGAATATTTTAAATGTTCCATGCAAAACATTCCACAGACACCATCAAATAAGTACCAATGTCTCAGCAAGAAAAGGAGAGAAATTAAATATACAGAGGGACAAGCAGTTATAACTGGAATATTTTTCAAATGGATAATATGTAAAGATTTTATACGAATAAAAACCTATGGCATTATGAAAGAAAAATTACAACTAACAAAGTAGCCGTGAGATGTTGAAATTAATTATTATATATGCAACAAAACTAAAAGTTATAATGGAAGGAGACACTGATAAGATGTTGTAAATGAGAGTACAAACAGAAATAATATGACAGGAAAAGGAATTAAGCCTGGATAAGATGTCTTCATGAGGAATTCAAATTCTGTTTAGAGACAGATTTTCTACCTTATATCTTACCTAAGTATTTATAAGGTGTTCTTGTATGTGTATATGTGTTACATTTATGTGTATTATGTATTATTTCATGGGCCAGCATTCAATTATACATCGGTATCTTAATATTGTAGTAGGCAGAATAACAGAATAACAGTGTCTCAAACATGTCTACCTCTTAATCCCTGTAACCTGTGAATGTGTTACTTACATGGCAAAAGGAACTTTGCAGACATAATTACATTAAAGATCTTGAAATTGCAGAAATTATCGAGGTGGGCACAATGTAATCACAAAGGCCCTTATAATAGAGGGGCAGATGTGTCAGCATCAGAGAGAAATTTGAAGAAGCTGCATTTTGTCTTTGAAGATGGAGAAAGAGGACATGAGCCAAGGAATGTAGGTGTCTCTATTAGCTGGAAAAGGCAAAGAAACACATTCTCCTCTAGAGTCTCCATAAGGAACACAACCCTGCTGGCACTTTGATTTTAGCCCCTAATACCCATTTTAGACTTCTGACACTCCATAACTCTAAGATAATATATTTATGTTCTTTTAAGCCATGAAGTTCATGATAATTTGTTACAGCATCAATGGAAAATGAATGCAAGCACTGAATATTTTATTTGCACCAATAAGATATAAAATCAAACCAGAACTTTTATAGTTTGAACTATAAGATCAGCATGAAGTGCTTAAAAACATTTTACCAGGAAAAATTCAGAGTAGAAATAAACTTCTTTAGTGGATGGAAATTTTAAGTGAAGAATGTGATTTAATTGTCATTGACAACTTCCATTCTGGAGCAAACTTTTTAGTTAATGGAAAATAAAACTCTTAGTTCCTTACTACTCTTTATACTTGTAAAACTTAAGTTTTTAGATAGGTCCAGAGATCTGTAGAACTGAATTAAAGGAACAATGTCCTGGAAGTAACTGAAGTGGTGGTTTCTAGCTCATGTTTACATTACACATGCTACAGAAAATTGAGATCACAGAATATGAAAACTCTAGTTCCTCTCCCACATCAAAATGCATAAAAACAGTTAAAGGAATAAATTTTTAAATAATTGCAAAATTGGTTTCACTGTTTTGCTCTGACATTGGCCAACACCTAGAAACTGTTATTCTCAGTTGGCTAGAATAAAACATTTTATGAAAATATTTTATTCTAGAATAGATGATGGAAGAAAATGAGTCACTCATAGGGTATGTTAATTAGGAGCATTTTAGTTGAATACATTTACAAATCAAATAGAATGCCAAAATAAATTTTGTTTAATTCCAATAATATTTTGGAAATATATCCCACACACTATAATTGCAGAAATGGCTCCATTACTTAAGCCAAGAAAACACATGATTCTGCAAAAATATTTATTCCCATGTATTGTTAAATTATCTCCCGGAAAACATCATATTATATTAATATTTTATCATTCTTGCCTTTTAGGATGATTATTTTGAAATAGTTCATCACTATTTAGAATTAAGAAGTTGCAGTTTCCATGGCTAAGACTAAACTAGTATGCAAATTGAAATAAATATTATTTGAACCTTAGAACTATAAAAATAATCAGCCATAAATTAGAGCTGCTTACATATTTATGAGATAACCTGTTGTCAACTAACTATACTGCAAGTTTATTATAGAGGGGTATGGAACCCAGATTCTTAAATTTGGTGACCCCAGAATGGTCATAAATTGCATATAATTGTAGATAGTCTAAATTGCAGCATTGCCTTTGGCAATATTTCTCATAGATGCCCATCCAGTCCCAATTTGAGCAATTCCTTGAATAATCTCTTCCTTTGTCCTACACTGGCCAACATACAGAAATAGGAATAAACAGGATGCTATTTTGAACTTTTCTTTCAAAAGAGATTAATTCACTTGTTGCTTTAAATACATAGAATAAAGGAATTCTTTCCATCTGTGTTTCTTCCAGAAAACTTAGTTTGTGTTAAAATGAATTAAGGAAGAATATGAACAAGGCAGTGAATTAAAATTAATATTGCCCAAATCAACACATCATTGGCCATAGGAATTATCACATGGTATTATTTGGCTCTTCTATTAAATGACGTATCTATGAAAGGAATCAACAAAAAACATATAAAGTGATTAACAAATGTAATTCTTAAGGTTCTTTGCCAAGGGAAATACAACCCAAATTACATAATTTACAAACAAACTAATGTCAACATTTTTTTATGTGCACCTATGTGTCCCGTGATATTAAATCTTTAAGATGCTGAGCAATTTATTAAGATGTTCCAACTGAAAATGTAATTATGCCATTTAAAAAATTTCTCAAAACCCCACTGAATTTCTGTAAGAGACACTAAAGAAGAAAAGAATAAGGGGCAGTTTAGCACATGATTTGAAGATTTAAAAGCATGAAAGAGTTTGAATGTTACTCCTGCCTGTTCTAGTTTGCTAATGCTGCTGGAATGCAAAACACCAGAGATGGATTGGCTTTTATACAAGAGGGTTTATTTGGTTACACAGTTACAGTCTTAAGGCCATAAAGTGTCCAACGTAACACATCAGCAATCGGGTACCTTCACTGGAGGATGGCCAATGGTGTCAGGAAAACCTCTGTTAGCTGGGAAGGCACGTGGCTGGCATCTGCTCCAAAGTTTTGGTTTCAAAATGGCTTTCTCCCAGGGCGTTCCTCTCTAGGCTGCAGTTCCTCAAAAATGTCACTCTTAGTTGCACTTGGGATATTTGTCCTCTCTCTGCTTCTCTGGAGCAAGAGTCTGCTTTCAACGGCCATCTTCAAACTGTCTCTCATCTGCAGCTCCTGTGCTTTCTTCAAAGAGTCCCTCTTGGCTGTAGCTCCTCTTCAAAATGTCGCTCACAGCTGCACTGAGTTCCCTCTGCCCTCAGCTCATTTACATGGCTCCACTGATCAAAACACACCCTGAATGGGTGGGGCCACACCTCCATGGAAATATCTCATCAGAGTTATCACCTACAGTTGGGTGGGGCACAACCTAATCCAAACATTCCAACTTAATCCCCACTAATATGTCTGCCCCACAAGATTGCATCAAAGAATATGGCTTTTTCTGGGGGACATAATACATTCAAACCTGCACACTGCCGTATACCTGCTATAGGATCTTAGGTAGCCTAGTTTCTTCAGCCCTAATTTAGGGAAAAATAATATCTAATCCACAGAGTTAATGTGGATTAAATATCATAACATATTTAAAGGGCTTCACAGATAGTACATTGTCAACAAATAGTAGGTGGTGGTTGAACTGTGGTTTGTGAGGACAACCAGAGTAGTAGTGCCTTTGTTTCTTCCTGGTAAAACAAATATCATACAGTAGATTGGCTGAAACAATGGGGATTTTATGGCTCATGGTTTTATGGCTACAAAAGAAGTCCAAAATGAAGGTGTGATCAAGATGGTGCTTTCTCCCCAAAGACTGGCATTCTGGGGCTGGCTGCTAGTGATCCTCGGTCCTTAGCTTTTCTGTCAGTGGCAATGCACTTGGTAGTATATTCCCCTTTCTCATCTGGGTTCCACTGACTTGAAGCTTCTAGTTGCTCCCTTGGCTTCTGTCTGTGTCCAATTTCCTATGCTTTTAATGATTTCAGCCATGTTAGACTAAGGCCTCCCCTTGTTCACTTTGGACACACCTTAACTAGTAACATCTTCAAGGGTCCTGTTTCCAAAGCAGTTCACACACACAGGACCAGAGGTGGGGACCTGAATGTACTTTTGTGGTGGACATGAGTCAATCCCAAACAAGTAGTAATTTAAAGAACTCTAACCTTAAAATGATAACCACTGTTTTCATTTATATACCAAGATAGTTTAGTCCCCGAAATTCAAAGTAGCTGTTCAGAGTTAATCTTTAAAATATGCTTGTGTTTCCTCAAGTCACTCCTGGCCTGTGAAATACTTTAATATACATTTGTAAATGTGAATCTCTGATTTGTAATGTATAAAATTTATAACAATTTATCCTGGATGGAATATAAGATTATATACTAGATATGATGTATGAGCAAATGATTTTCTAGTGCATTACTTTCTATGTTCACATTTTTTTTTTCTGTATTGTAGTAGCTGTCTATCTTTTGGAAATTTGTATTGCACTTCTAAACTCTTAGCCACTTGTACCCTGTTCAAAAATTAGTGGATAAAAATCTCAGCTAGTTTCATGTTTTCTTGCTCAATGAAATTATTTTCCAGTTCTTGGAAAACACGTATCTGCTTTTTCTAGTATATTATTTGTTAGTAAATATGTCCTAGTTGGTTGCATACATTTGATATTGTTAAAATGTAAATTATTATCCTTTTAAGGGATTTGTATGATGATATTTGAGGTTCATGGAATGTTTTCATATATATGTGTGTGTATATACATGTATGTATGTATGTATGTATGTGTATGTATTTTTTCCTTCTGTGATGTGCAATGATAGTCTTAATGATTCATGAAATTTCATGGTAGAATTTCTGGTAAGCAATAACTAATATTTCTAATTTTAAAAGCTTTCAAATAATATTTGAAAAAAAAATTAAAGATTTTTTTTTTCTTAATTTGCCTAAAAGCTTCTTTAGTGGAAAATATGGCTTCAATAAAAAATCATGTCAGTTAAGTTTCTTTTGGTAGCAATTTATTAAAGGGAAGGAGGTACATTTCACCAAACAAGGTCAAGAAGTGAAAGTCAGACCATATGAGATCTAGACCGTCACTGAAAAGCATTTTAATTCAGTTCATCTTTATAATATTTGTATTCTATAATACTGGATTTTTACTCAAGTCCTAGAAATTTATGTTATTAATGAAATAGAGATGTTCTCAGATATTAATATATTGGATGCTCACTACTGAGCTTTTAGTAATTAAAAATTAGAAAGACAAATATTCCAAAATATAGAATAATTAAAGAAATTAGAGATTAATTATACTTGGGAATGCTCTGTATGTTTTTAATTTTTTCATAGAATATGTAATAAAACAAACAAACTTATAATGATAAATAAATAAATAAAATGCTAATGCTATTAATGCTTGGCAGTGAAAACATTTAAAAATAATCTCCAAACTCTGAGATGTTGATCCCTTGGTATATAACCTGATTGGTCTCTGGAACACTGGGTATCTGTGTGACACCTGCAACTCAGAGCTAGAGCTCCACAGATATGAATGTCAGTATTAACACATACAGCAACTGTTAAAAAAAAGAAAAAAAAAGCTGAAAAAGAGCCCAGACTTCAATTGGAGATATGAATGAAGCAGATCTGGTTAAGACTAGGGCAAATCGGGCCAAAGGGTAAAGGTTGAAACTGGCTGTGTTAAAACTTCAACTTCCATGTGAGACCAAGGAAATAAACGTTTATTTGGTGCAGGATCTATATGCTCTGAACAATATAACTTCTACTGTCAGTTTGTTCAAATACCACAATTACATGGAACTTTGAATAGGAAGTGAGATATGGTAGGTCTGTATAGGATAGAGTGAAATAGCAACATGTCCCAAAGTAATTTGGGCAGAGAATATAAATATATATTTGGGGCCCCCAAGGAGCTGGGGGAGGACTTCCTTACCTGGATTGTTGCTGATGTGCTCACAAACACTGGGGACTGACGGCTTGACATACTGAGCCCCTTGGAGCTTGCCCCTATGAAGCTTGTTACCGCAAAAGAGAGGCTAAGCCTGCTTATAATTGTGCCTAAGAATCTCCCCCTGAGTGCCTCTTTGTTGCTCAGATGTGGCCCCCTCTCTCTAAGTAAGCCACCTTGGCAGGTGATCCCACTGCCCTCCCCCCTACATGGGAATTGACTCCCAGGGGTGTAAATCTCCGTGGCAACACAGGATATGACTCCTGGGGATGAATCTGGACCCAGCATTGTGGAATTGAGATCATCTTCTTGACCAAAAGGGGGATACAAAATGAAACGAAATAAAGCTTCTGTGGCTGAGAGATTTCAAATGGAGCTGAGAGGTCACTCTGGTGGACATTTCTTATGCACTATATAGCTAACAGTTTTTAGGTTTTAATGTATTGCAATAGCTATCAGCAAATACCTGAAACTACCAAACTCCAGCCCAGTAGCCTTGACTTTTTTTTTTATTAAATTCAGTTTTATTGAAATACATTCGCACACCATACAATCATCCATGGTATACAATCCACTGTCCACAGTATGATAACATAGTTATGCGTTCATCACCACAATCTATCTCTGAACATTTTCCTTACATCAGAAAGAACCAGAACAAGAATAAAAAATAAAAGTGAAAAAAGAACACCCAAATCATCCCCCCATCCCACCCCGTTTGTCCTTTAGTTTTTATCCCCATTTTTCTACTCATCCATACACTAGATAAAGGGGATGTGATCCACAAGGTCTTCACAATCACACTGTCACCCCTTGTAATCTACATTATTATATAATTGTCTTCAGGAGTCCAGACTGCTGGGTTGGAGTTTCAGTAGCCTTGACTTTTGAAGACAATTGTATAATAATGTAGATTATAAACGGTGACAGTGTGATTGTGAAAACCTTGAGGATCACACTGCTTTTATACAGTGTATGGATGAATGAGTAGAAGAATGGGGACAAAAACTAAATGAAAAATAGGGTGGGATGGGGGAGTGATTTGGGTGTTCTTTTTTATTTTTATTTTTTTATCCTGATTCTGATTCCTTCTGGTATAAGGAAAATAGTCAAAAATAGATTGGGGTGCTGAATGCACAGCTATATGATGGTGATCTAAACAGTTGATCGTACACCATGGATGATTGTATGGTATGTGAATATATCTCGATAAAACTGAATTAAAAATATATATATATAGTTAAAATGGTAGATTTCATTGCATGCAAATACATTGTTTAGTACCATTGTACATGTAATGAAAGCATTGTGAAGGAAAACAAACCAGTAACAATGGGATTAATAATAGTTAAGTGATACAAATATTGGTAGCTTTTATTTTCTTATTTACGTTTTACTATTTTTTCATACTACATTAAATATACATCGACTTTTATTTTTACTCAGGATGATGCTAATTATAAAGAAGCAAATATGTTTTCCTAGTAGTATGATGAAACAAAACTAATGACTCTTCTTCAAAGAATTCTTTGCCATAATAACTTTGAATTATGCTAAATAATAGTGAAATCAAATTCATTAGAACAATGTATTTTTCTTTCATGTTTCTAGAATGCTTGCTTTTTTAATTTACACATGAAAATCAAATATAAAAAGAAAGATTTCTGTATTGATATTTTTGTGCTCTTTTTTACCCCATCCCCTGCCTTTTGTTTTGTCTACTGTATTATTATAAAGGGTCATATCAGCTTGCAGTTGTTGATATAGCCTACTTAACCTCATTTGTTTTTTCTTCTGATTTATTTTCTTGTATCTATAAATGTGTTGCATAGGTTATGCTGTAAAATTATAATAGCCATAGCCTAGTTAAGATGAAGAATAACTCAACAATGCCTATAAATTCTCCTAATGACACATAGTAAGTTCTCAGCAGATTTTAGGTACATTCTCTTTTTTCCTTTTTGAATATATACACAGAATATTTCATCTGCTAGGAACTCAATATTCTGTGGATATTTTTTCAACATAAAACACAATTTGATAAGTTTTAACATGACCAGTTTTCCTGTGTTTGTGAATGATTTCTTAAAATATTTCATAGCAAGTTTAGTATTTGCTTTAATAACAGACATTTAAATGTTTCTTATGTTTCTGAAAGAGCTAATAACTTTTGGAAAAAATCATAATACATTTCACAGTTTTTGAATTTAATGGAATCAGAGCTTTTCAAGGTACACCTTTTACTAATTAAAAAGAAGCTGTTCTTTCAATTTATGAAATTTTTACCACAACTAGATGTTTTCATGTTCATAAATCACAGAGTATGTTAGTGGTAAAACATGTCAATATACAAATTACATTTTATCATTTTTTACATTGTCAGTTCCCCATAAATTATGAGAGTCACAGGCAATTGTAGATACACAAGGCTATCTATAAATCTGATTCTTAGACTTATGAATTCTTACAAGATTAAAAAAAATGGATGGTTGGAAGCACAAACAGTAAAATTCTGTATTTCTGACTGACAGCTTATATTTAAAGAGTTTCATATTATAAACTTTCAGGAGTATGAACTAAGTTTTTCAGGAGTATGAACCAAGTTCACCTGATAAAATATCTAGAATAAACTGAGGTGAACATTTTTATTTAATAAAAAATAACTTTTTTTCAGTGTTCAACTGCCCCTGGAACCTGACACAACTTCTAAAAGTATCTTTATTCTATCTAGAAACTTAGAGTTCTAGAAGTTCCTTTTAAATAATAAAGAAAATCTTTTTTTCCTATATTTTTTCCTTTCTTCAGTGTACGATTATTAGAAAATGATCATTCTGTGGTTCCATAGATTTCATACCCAAATTATCATATTTTGGATATTTCTATTATCAGTGAAATAATTGCTCTCACTACTTATCTTTCTTGTTTTAATCTTTTGCATGAATTTAAGTGTGATGTGATAGAAAACAGGTACAGTGTGTTGTAAATGAAAGCAGATATATAAATGTATCTAAATTATATAATATATATAATATATATTATATATATAATGTATACATATATAAATGTATATAAATGTATCTTTAAATACCAATATTCTGAGGAAAATGAAAGTTTATATGGACTCATTAACCTCAATATTACTTAAGAAATGCCAAATATCCACATAACTTGGAAAAATCAAACTGACTCAGTTTCCTGTTGTTCCATGGAGGTTCAAGATTACATTGCTGTAGCTAAAGAATGAGTCAGGAAATTGTCAATGAGTGATACATGTGTCAGTTTAGATATTTTAAAATAAGTCAGTTTGATTTACCTTTGTAACTTAGGTTATGAAAATAGCTTCACACGGTGAAATGATCTGCCAAATTAGATAAATCAAAAACAATGATATATATTTAATAAAAAAAAAAGTCTTGCCAGGGAGGAGGGTGGCTTTGTTTGTAGAAACTTTCTTCCCTAGGAAAATGGAAATGTATTTGGATTCAAAAGTTAGGAAAAACAGTAAGATGTAAACATAAATACAGAGATACAAAGTCATATCTATTTAATTATAACAGTGCTAATGTGATTTTCCATGAAATATTTCAGTAGCAATCGGCATTTTAACTTAATACTTGGTATTATGTGGTGTATTTTATACAATGTATCACCATAATTTTAAATGGTGATTTTTATTTTCTTATCCAAATGGAATTATATATATTAATGTTAGCATCACTAGCACCAGATGAATGGAAACTTGATTTATGTTGTGTAGTTATACAACTCTTTATAAATAATCTTACAGAAAGTTATCTGTAATTCTGGCATATTTGACATTTCCTTTCTTTCTTTGTTTTTTTTTTTAATCATCATTTTATTGAGATATATTCACATACCACGCAGTCATACAAAACAAATCATACTTTCGATTGTTTACAGTGACATTTCCTTTCAATCCAACAACTGGTTGACATTATTTAATTTGCTAGTTCTTGAATGTGTTGCTTGAAGTTCCTTCCTGACAGGTGTCTGACAGTTCAGCCTTATTCAGAACCTATCAAAATGGGGAAAGGATGCATTACCTAAACCCCTGTGGAATATCCATGTATGTCATTTTACAACATTGATAATGTCCCAGACTAAACACTGCTCCTTTGTAAATTGTTTAAGTGCTTTCTCTCTCTCTCTCTCTCTTTTTTTTTTTTTTTTTTTTTTTTTTTTTTTTTTTTTTTGTAAGATATGTGTGCATACTTTCAGCTTTCCTTTGGGCTCTTGCTTGAGGTGGTAATCCTTTGTGCAGTCATTGAATTATAACTGATGATTAAAGTATGTCATTCATGTATATACATATACATATATAACCAAATAAAAATGAATCTCCTGGTTTTCCCACCGTTTGTATATTTTTGCAAGGTGCAAATATTTCAACATTCATAATACAAATAGTACTTTTAGTGTCTGGCATCTTTGACAAATACTTTCAGATGTTGTTTTGGTTTTGAATATCTGTATTTATGAAGACTTTTCTTCAGACTTCTACCATCTCCTCACAGTTATTCATTCATTATAATAGACACATAATCACACTTTTGAAGATGGGAGCCTATGATTTTGTTTAAGGAGCAGGCAGAAGTATATTATATGTCAGTGATCCTAAGATAAAATGACTGATATCAAACTGGATTTCTAAAGGAAACAGATTTTTTCAGGTGAAAGTCTGTTTAGCTCACCACTATCTATGTTATTATACCCAAATGACTTTGTCTCACGTTGAAAGAGTCCTTGTGTCTGATCCTACCATTTATTTCCAGTTTAATTGATCTTCTTTCACCCTGCCAGTATTCTATTCCTACTGTTGATTCTATAAAAATAATATAAGGAGCGCTCCTTTGCTGATGCCATTCCCAGAAAGCTAGCCTTTTTCTTCTCTACTTGAAAAAAAAATCTCCTCTATCCTTGGGGATCTGACTCAAATTCCATGAAACATTTTTAGTGATACTTTTGCCCTCTAGTGGAACCCTTGTTATTCCTCTGATGACTTGGGGCATATTTTGTATTAGTGTCTTTTGTTATTACTATTTTACTTCTAGATTGAATCTTATTTTATTTTTGATGTATGTAGCAGTCAGGGATCCATCAGGAGATAGAAACCATGTAGTAATTTGAATACAAGAAATCTAATAAAAAGAATTAATAGCTATAATAGGGGATTGGAATAACGATTGGAGAAATGAAGGATTGGCTAGTAATAACTGAAGAACACTAGAGAATATGAGAATAGCAGCTATAAGGAGCAGCCATTGCCCCTAGAGCTGAGATGTTGCACTCAAGGAAGATACATTCTCCCCTACGCCCCAACCCTTGCAGAGCTGAAATTCATATATCATTTGAAAGGGCACAGCCATGGCTCATTCAGTGGTGGATAAGACCACTTGTCTTGGTTCTGTTTCTGCAGGACTTGCTGGAAATCTTCTTTCCAGGGTGCCACAAAAGCCATCTATAGTGTCTCACCAGCACCCCTTCTCTAAATGCCCTCCAAAGGGGTACCAGGGGAAACCATCTACAAGGAGATGCCTTTCTGGCAGCATTGACTACTGTGCCATCTGAGGGGTTGATAAGAAAAGCCATTCACAAGGAGGTGTTGCACTTTAGAACTCAATGCAAAGCTACCCAAAGGGATTCTGGAGGCAACCATTGGCAGGGAGGTGCCTCCCTGATAGTACAGCTTTTAGAAGCCACCCTAGGGAGTGCTGAAGGGAGCTGTCTGTTAGGGAAATGTTGGGCCTTGGAACTCATTGCAGTACCACCAGAGAGAGCACGGGGTGCTTTTGGCTGCTGGGTGCCTCAAAAGAAGCTACCCGTTGTAGGAGCACACTGGGGACTAAAAGAAAAACCCTTCCTCTAAAGTCCTATGCCATCTACTGACAAAGCTTAAAAATGAGGTAGCTGGGAAAGGAGAAATATTTATAGCGGGCCCACTCCATAATTGCAGAACAGGCAATGGAGAGTGGATTTGGAGCTGACAGTCAACTTACTCATAACTAGTGCAACTTATTTGTTAACAGTCTGAACAAATCAGAGTCTCCTAGAAGACAGCAATGACTTTAATTCCTTTTATGCCTAGAATATAGTTTTTGTGTATAACTAGTACTCTAAGTCATCTCAACTAAATTTTGCCACTTTCCTCCATATTTTTATTAATATGAGGTCTATCTATCATTTTCCATGCAAAATAATATATCATCATCAAAAATAACTATTTTACATAAATATGCATTCATTTTGCTGAGTATGTACGTATCTTATTAATAACATTGACCAGTCTCAAGATTAATCATCTGAGCTCTATAAAAGTTAGAGAGAAGCTATTTTAAACATCAGAAAAAATAAATGACCAATCTTGATTGTACTAGTTATTTAAAAATAAAAGAGTCTACCTTGTCTTAGTGTATGAGGTCTGCATTATAACTAATACCGATATTGTTTGGCTTAAACAACAGGAATTTATTGTCTCACAGTTTTGGAGCCTAGAAGCTCAAAATCAAGGTGTTGGCAGGATCATGATTTCTCCAAAATCTGTGGAGTTCTGTTGGTGCCTTGAAGGCAATCCATAGCTCTGTCTCTACCTCTGTCACATGACCATCTGTGCCCTCTTTTTCCTCCTCCTGTGTCCAAATTTCCTCTCCTTATAAGGACTCCAGTCACATTGGCTGAAGTCCCATATAATTTAGTTTGGCCTCATCCTAACTAATAACATCTTCAAAGATCCTATTTACAAATGAGTGCACACCCACAGGACTGGCATTGGAACTTGAACATGTTTTTATGGGGGACATGATTCAATCCATAACACACCCTTGAAAGGAAAATACATGCATTGATTTTTCTATTAATTTAGGTAAAGGTAAGTATAGGAAAGTTCTTTTATGTTTCCATATTGGAACCATATAAAATATTTTACTACAATTTATTGATGCCTGAAATGTATCAATCTTATTATACCTTAAACTTATAGTTTATAAAGGTGTTATGTTTTTAAAAAAGTATCTTTTACTGAAAACTTAATTGTTTTCCAGTTTAGAAACACTGAAAATCTTAGTATTGCTAATGTTTTAATTCACGCTTTCTTGTCAGTTTGCAGGATTATGTAAACTGTGATTGTCTGAAAATAAATATCATATTTTAGCAAAAGCTGTTATGGAAAGAAGGAAGGGGGTATTCGCAAATGAAAGTTAAATATGCTAAAATCACAAAAGATTTAAATATTCTCTAAGGAAAGATGGGTAAGTATTTGATACTAAAGGAGCTCAGGCACTTGATTCAGGAGATGAAGACCCAGATTCCACTTTTTTCACCTACTCTCTGGAGAGACAACTTATCTTAAAATGTTAGATACCTCTTCTGTAAAATGAGGACTCTAAAAATACTAACTGATGTGGTAATATCCGTGGATTTATTGGAATAATGCACATAAATCATGTAACTCAGTAACCACTCACAAGCTCTTTTTAATGTTTAAAAATGAGGATAAATCACTTTATAATAAATGTAAAATATCAATTTTAAAGACATGTAGAGGTCTAGTGTAGATATGGATCCAATTCATACTTCTCTTCTAAGGTCCTGCAACTGCCTAGCTGTTTCATATATATATATATTGCAGAACTACCTTTATTTTCTTCCTCCCAGAACCTGCTTCCACTTTTATAAATTTTGATAAAAGTTTCTTTGATAAAGTTTCTGCTATTCTCCCAATTACCCAATCCACAATCTGCTAAAATCCACCATCCTGGGATTCACCATGGACCCCACATCTGTCCACATTCCACATCTAATTGCTCACTAAGTTGTGTTGAATCTGTTTCCTAAAACTCAACTGAATACATTTTCCCCTTCCTGTTTATCTTTCTATCTTTCTTTATCTCTGAGCATCTTTTTAGCTCAGAACTAGATTCTTCCTTTTTAATACTATACTTTATCCCTATTTCCATCAACTACACTGCTGTGGTTTAAAAATATATATAATCTCATTATTTCTTTCCCTTCATAAAACATTTAATGCCATCCTCCTGATCCCACCTTGCCTTATTGTCTGCAGGATATAGTCCATATTCTTCAGGATGACATGCAGGGCCAGCCCTCAAGTTCTGTCCCCAGCCTATCTGTCTAGCCACATGTCCCTTCATTTTTCACAACTACCCAGTGCTCAATTTCTAATGAATTACTAACAGTTCCTAGAAATTGCCATGATATTGCATACTTCCATATTTTCACAAATCCTGTTTCTTCTATCTGGAATGCCATTATTCACCTTCTTTACCAACCATTTTTAGTCAGTTCACATCAAAATTATTGTGATTTCTTGATGATTTACTACATTAGATATTCTGCTAAATTATTTACACATAGTATCTAACCTAATTGCTATGGCAATTCTGTGAGGAAACAGATACAGCGAAGTTATGTAACATGTACAGGTTTACAGAATTAAAAAGGGTAGACACAGGCGAAGGATATGTTTGCCACTAAAATTTATACTATCTAGATGGTGCTGTAAAATCTACCTCAGACACATTCATCTCTCTGAAGTCTTTGCTTACCCATCTACATGAGACATCGATTATCAGGCTCTCCTTTATGCTGTCATTTTATCCAAACCTATTTCTATTATCTCAGGTATTACACTGAACTTCAATTGTGGTTTTTATATCTGTCATTTCTGTTAGATTATGAGCTGGTAAGTGGCAAGGATAGCATTTTTATTACCCTAAACTATTTCCCAGTGTGTACTTAGTGCTCAATAAATTTTGTTTAAATCCATAAATGAATTAAGGAATACAGATTTCACCTTCTATTTTGTATTCTAGTTAGCTGATGCAAGAGAGACTTGAAGTGTCATTAGTTCTATTACCATCACATTCAGAAAGCATTTCAGAAGGAAAATGGCTTTTGAGATAGGTGTTAGAAGATGAGGATGGGAAGCTAATGGGTGGAGGTGAAGTGGGAAAAGGAATTCCAAGCGGAAGGTACAGTTTAATAAAAGCTATTTTGCCTATTCCAGTGAACAATTAACAGTCTGGTTCTACATATCGCTTGCAAATGATTTTGCTCACAAACCTACTTTGCTGTTTGCTTAGCTTTAAGTGTACAGAGACTGGCACATGGTGAATATATGCAATAGTCAGTGGGACTTTTCTCACATTAACCCAACTAGATGCCATCCCTTTGGAGCCCTCCACCCCACTCTGAACAAAAGAGCCTCCCTGGCTGCACTTCTGATGTTCCTTCTGGGTGTGTGAGGTGCACGTGAAGCGTATATAAGACACATCTGAACATATTCAGTGTTTTTCTTCCTATGCACGACTACTTTTTGGAATACATACTTGAAGCATGTTTTTTACATGAATATCCTTGAAGCCCCAACACTCATATTGTATCTGTTATTTTATATGTCATTTTATATCCTTCATAGCAAGTCTGCAGAGTAGATTTGTTTTTCTCCTTTTTAAGTAATGAGTCATATTCTCAACTATTTATAGCAAATTTTTGTGATAATTGGGTGATGGGCATTGATTCAAAACCATTTCTGTCATGTACCAAAATCCTTGCTTTTATTAACTAGGCAATACTGTCAGCTTGAGCAAACATTGTGAGAGTAGGAAAACAGATTGTGTATTCAGAGAACAGAAAGTGGATGATTTTGGCCAAAGCAGAGATTCTCAGTGCTGGTTATGAATCACTTGAGGATCTTTTAAAAACATATGCTCAGACTTTACCACAAACTTCCACAGCAGACTAATTAAATTACACTCTCTGAGAGAGGGACTCTGGTATCAGGGATATTTTAAGCTCCTTGATGATTCTCATGTGCAGCCAATATTGTGAACTTCTGGACTAAAGTAAAGGGCACCTGTACAGGGGCAGTGTGAACAGTGAATAGTGGTTATAAAATGAGCATTAGAATTAGTGCTGCCTCACTTATTAACTCTGTGACCTTGGGCTAACTACTAAACCTCCTTAAATCACTATTTAGCTGCTGGTAAAATGGGAATAAACTAAAATACGTAAAGTGCTTAACATATGGAATAGTTTTAATTAATGGTAACCTTTCCTTTTTGAAAAAGAACAGATAAAGCTGAAAATTATAATAGAATCACAATGTGGAAATATCTGAATACAAAGTAGTTAGGAGGTTACTATCAGAAAAGTGGAGGTGACACATACCAATTGGATTAGAAATGTAGTTTTCACTGAGAAGCTTATGATATTTTTAAATTTTCTATTCACATTTTCTTTGCAGTAAGTAATCCTTGGTATTAATTAAATACATTTTTAAGTAGCATAAATTTATAAATTCTCACTATGCCCTAATAAAGAAAAGGATAAAATGTGTCTCCTGTTTTTTTTAATATAACATTTGAATAATAACGAGAATTGTGGTGTACTTTGTTTTATTGTGTCACATATCTTTCACATTAATATAATTTTAGATGTCTTAACTACCAGTTGTATAGTACCATCAACATTCTCTTTGTTTAGACATTCCTGGCTGTGCCAGTTTGAATGTATTATGTCCCCACAAAGGCCATTATCTTTGATGTAACCTTGTGTGGGCAGACCTATCAGTCTGAAATTCTTTGATTGAAATTCTTTGAGTGTTTCCATGAAAATGCACCCCACCCAACTGTGGGTGATGACTCTGATTGGATAATTTCCGTAGAGGTGTTGGCCTGCCCATTCGGGGTGGGTCTGAATTAAATTACTGGCTCACTATATAAGATCAGACAGAAGGAGCAAGCTGCTACAGCCAAGAGGCACACTCTGAAGAATGCCCAGAAGCTGAGAGAGGAACTACAGTTTGAAGACGGCTGTTGAAAGCAGACTCTTGCTCTGGAGAAGCTGAGAGAGGACAGGTATCCCAAGTGAAACTAGGAGTGGCATTTTTGAGGAACTGCAGCCTAGAGAGGAAAGTCCTGGGAGAAAGCCATTTTGAGACCAGAACTTTGGAGCAGATGCCAGCCAGGTGCCTTCCCAGCTAACAGAGGTTTTCCGGACACCATTGGCCATCCTCCAGTGAAGGTACCCGATTGCTGATATGTTATCTTGGACACTTTATGGCCTTAAGACTGTAACTGTGTAACCAAATAAACCCCCTTTTGTAAAAGTCAATCCATCTCTGGTGTTTTGCATTCCGGCAGCATTAGCAAACTAGAACACTGGCCTTGAAATACAATCTAGGAATGATAGACAGGAACAAGATCAGCAGCAACAAAGGATTTATCACTTTTACATATTAAAACACTTGTCATATTCAGTATCTCGCTTGGATTTCACCACGGCTCTAAGAGGCTGGAATGAAAGAATTCTGTTAAACGGCTTGTAGGGAAGGGCCAAGATAAGGACCCTCCCTTCTAACTCTTATTCCAATGTTTCTCCTTTTATAACACACACACATAAACATAACATTCCACATATTTGGAATATGTTGAAAGTCTAGGGGAAGGCCCAGAGATCAGGACAAATCAAGGGACTAGGTGTGATTCTGTCACAGTAATTTATTAAGACATTCTAATTTCTTGCAGGCCTAAACTAAAAGTCAGGGGATTGGTGAAGAGAGAAGAAACCTGAAAGTTTTCAAAGATCAAAATAGGTAGAGGCAGTACAGGAAGTTCAAATACTTGAACCAAGTGCAGACAGTTCAAAACACCGATGCCAGCAAACAAAAACAGAAAACGACTTCTGTTCCTCTCGTGGTTCTTGCTGGACATGAGTTGTCCTGGCTGCAAAGGAGTTTATGGGAAGTGTCTGGCTGAAAGGAATGTCAAATCTTTGTAAATGCCTTGGGAATTGTGTGTGGTGGAATATCTTATGCAGTCTCCTTTCAGTAGATATACTTCTTCGGTTCTATTTAGCATACATCAGTGAAACTACAGCTGTTGTTTTAGGACATAGTGATGCACGCAAAAAAAAAAAAAAATGTAGTTCAGGTCGGAATCAAATTTTCCTGAAAACAGTATCTACTAAAATGATCACATAATTAATTGTTTTATTGTAAACTGGACAAAACTATTCTCCTTTGTTAATCTAATCTCAGTTTGGATGTCTAAAATTTCATTTTATAGCCATAATGCAATACTCAAATGGTCCTCTGTCATATAAATACTGAAGATAAAATAGTTAGTTACAAACAGCTATTCATAAAAGGATCCTGCATAAAACATTGTGAATTTGGCTTAACACAGGGAATAGAAGAAATGAACAAGTTTAAATACCATGTGCATGGCCAATTGAAACTTATATGTGCTTCAAAAATATATCAATTTATATGTATTATAAATTGATACATTTAAGTGGCTTAATATCCAATACAATTTAAACCAACTCTTTAAAAACTTTAATTTTTTCAAATTTCCAAAGCAATATGAATATAATTTCAATACAGAGGTGTGTAGAATAAAATGTGACAATAAGATGTACATTAAAATTGTGATTTTTTAAATTCCTCTAGCAATGAGAGGAATGGGGTTAGATTAGGAAACAAAGGGGTCAGCAGCTTTATCTGTAATGTTTAATTTCTTTAATAAAAAAGAAAGATAAAATGACAAAATGTTCCCATTGTCAAATATGTATGTCAAATTCAGAGAAGTTTGTTATGGCATTCTTTGCACTTTCCTGCATTTAAAGATATAAATTAGACCCTATTAAGAAGGAGTTGGTTTGATTTAAGTTTTTTAATACTCTAGAGCTACCTGAACTGATATTTAAAATAATGTTTTAATTCTAGAAACATTCAGCTCTGCATTCATTCATTAGATACAAGAAAAGTAAATCACTTAATTTGGATCAGCTTCCAAATTGTGTTGGTTCTCCTGCCTACACACAACTCCCCAGTAAGACACTCTTAAACCTATTTTTAAAAATGCTCCCTTCAGACATAACAAAACAAAACATCAGTGCTTCTCTTTTCCATTATCATGTAACTAGTCCTTAAACTAAAGTAGTCCTGCAAATGAAGCTAAGAATTGTGTTTCTTAATATGAATAGACACTTAAGTATTTTCATTCCTTCTCTTTTGTTTCACTGCCAGGGAAAGCTAAGGATGATTTGAATTAGTAGTAGAGAAAAAGGCAGACCTAGAGCCTTATTACTGAATGACATTTCCCTGACTTATTGCCATTTAGATTCAAAATAAACCAGGTGAAATTAGGAAAATGTCATTAAAGTATTGTACCAATGAACTGAAGAGAACACCTCAAAGATGTAACAATAAGAATAGAAAAACTTATAAAATGAAGGAAAATGAATAGTTTTTAAGAATTTCATATGGGAAAATTGGAAGGGAACAAAAGTTAAATATTCTTTTATTTATTTTTTATTTTTATTTTTATTTTTTTGATTTATAAACAGAACCAGTATCAAGACCAAAGTGAGGGTTAAGTTTAATGGAAAATATATATTTGCTTTTGATAAATTATCAATAGTTATACCATAAAGTTTATTTTTTGTACTTTAATAAAAGTTATACCAAATATAAGAGAATAATTTTTCTATTTAAACTTATGGAAATAAATAAATTGCATGGACTGTTTTCCTGTATAGCTGAGTTATCAGTCTATTAGGCAAAATTATTCTGATAGCAAATGTGTAAACAAGAACACTTCATGACACCACCATAGCCTTAGAGCCCAACTGCAATCTCAGGTCAGTATAATCATTACAAAGGGTGGGTTTGGATAAATCTTATTGGAGTAGTCATAAACTTTCAAGATAAAGAGAAATTAACATTCCTGTTTCACTCTATTAGAAAGCATAATTTTTGCCAACAGAAGAAAGATATTTTTCAAGAAGGAACATAGAGCTTAAAAGAAAAGATCCCTAGGAGGTTGAAAGGGGGGGTTGGCAATATTGATCTCTTACTGTTCCCAGGGACTTATATTTATCTTTTTGTTTATTTTTCAATATTCTTCCCACTCACATTTATTTATATTTTAATGTGGTTGAGTTACCAGGTAATAGTTAATAACAATTTGATTCTAAACATTGCACATCCAAGGTAATACGAGTTAGTTATTTGAAATGACTATATTGAGTATATTAGTTTCCTGGGACTGCCTCAACATATTACAAGCTTTGGGGCTTAAAACAACAGAAATTTATTCTCTTACAGGACTAGAGACCAGAAATCCAAGATCAAGGTGTCGGCAGGGTTGGTTCCATCTGGGGATTCTGGGGGAAATCTGTTCACACCTCTCTTCTGGCTTCTGGTGGTTTCCTGAAGTCCTTGATGTGTCTTATCTTGTAGATTCATCACTCCATTCTCTGCCTCCATCTTCCCATTGCCACTTGCTCTTCTGTGGGTTTCTGTGTCCTCTCCTTACAAAGGCGGCATTCATTGGACTTAGTGCCCACCTTATATCCAGGATGATGTCATCTTGAGATCCTTAAATTAATTACATCTGCAGAGACCCTATTTCCAATTATATTCACATTCATAAATATCAGGGATTAGGACTTGGACATATCTTCATGGGGGACACAGCATTCAACCCACTACATTGAATAAAACTATTTTTTGTAGGATCTTAATATATGTTACTCCAAATAAGAGTTGCATGGGTAAGTTTAGACAGGGAGATCATGAGATTTAAAAAAAATAAACAAGTTCCATATTACTGGCTTTCTCAGAGACTTTAATAATTTGATGTATAATGTTAATTTTTTAAGAGGTGCAAGCTGCGAGCAACAGTTTACAGGATTTGATTATCACTAATTCATTTTTGCCCTGTCATTTCTCAAGACTAGCATTTCTCAGAACATACTTTGAGAAGCATTTAACTTACTAAAGAAGTGAATCCAAGGAAAGGTGGCCAGTCAGGAATTAGTTTCTGAACGTCTGGGAGACCAGATATATGTCCCGAAGTAGATTCAAGACCAATGTATAAATTAAAATGGCATACTTTATAGGAAGAAGAGAAAATAGTTTGTTTCATCACTAATTTAAGGCTTACTAATATAAGCCACAATGTATTAAGAACTATTATAAATTTCATGCTTATTTTCTGTTCATCTCCCAGCAAAGCTATAATTATGTCATTTTATTAGCAATGGAACTGGGGATCAAAACAATTAAGCAACTATTAGTGGTCATACTAATAATAAGGAAAAAAGCCATGATTCTAACTCAGATGTGGGTATGAAGTATGTGATTTTTCTTATCATATTTTTCTGTCTACCTAAAAAGAGTTATTGCAGATGGTCAGCATGTAAGGAGCCATATAAAATATAATCCAGTTGAAGAAAGTGATGTAAGAGGATGCAGCATAAAAAACACAGCCTTGGCCTCTGGGAACATACATTTGTTAGAAATATAAAACATGAATAATTAAAAGTAATATAAGACTACATGTGATCTACACTAAGAAAGATGTAGAGACCTCGATTACTAGAAGAGTTCTGAAGAGTCAGTGAAAAATTAATAGATAATTTGTAGGACATGAGATATATTTTCAAAGGATGGGTTGAATGTCAATAGTTGAACATTATTAACAATAAAAGTAGGGAGATTTTAATACATAAAAAATGCTAAGTGTAGACATGGAGTAGAACAGTTTCACTAATGTGGGGTTTTTATGAAGGAAACTACTGTGGAAGGTAAGGTTTGGATGGAAAAGTATTTTGAGTAGACTGAATCAGGCAACTTGAACTAGAAGATAAAGTCTTCAAACTGAAAAAAAATTGAAAAGAACAAAAGAAGTAGTCTCTTGCCAATCTGTTCCATGATGGGTATTAGAATCTATCTATGAATATTTCATTAAGGAATGGTTTAACATCACTGGAGAAATGACAAAGGAAAAAAAAGAAAAAAAAGATCAGACTTTCATATGATTAAAGAATATACACTTTTTGAGAGAACAGTCCTTTCTTACTCTATTCACCACACCCTACCACCCAGAACAGTGACTAGGACTTAGTATGTGATTGATCTGTTAATATTTGGTAATCTGTTAAAAGGCCTTAAGAATTTATTTATACCATAATATGACAGATATTTTCTTCTACATTAACTTACTTAATAACGACAAGATGAGGTAGATACTATTGACTGTATTTTATCCAGATTTCAATCCACCTCAACTATCCAAGGTCAACATGCCCCCCTAGTATATTTGGGGTAAAGAGGATTTATTTCTGGTTCATTGTTGTGGTGGTGATTTATGCATATCTCTTACCTATGCCTTTTGTGTCCACTGGCTTTGGGGAACACCACCCTGGTTCCCTCACATCCCCAAAATATGATTGTTTTCTTTTTTAATGGAATGCATAGCTACTATTAAGTTCTCATATTTGGTGAACATTATTGAAACTTACTCTTTTGTGTATTTGAGAATAAGATGTGGTTTTTTTATTATCCAAAATGTTTAAGTCTCTGTGATCTTTTATTTGTTTGTTTCTAGTAGTTGTTTTGCCAGACATTCTTTAGTACCTATGACCCTCTCTTCTGCTAAGAAAGGTTTCTGCCCTGGTAGCTTCACAGTAAAGATTTTATATGCTGAAAGAATAAGCTCATTACTAGCATAAATTCCTGAATTTTTATTTATTTTTTATCAAAAATTTAATAGCATTTTAAGGTCATGAACTTTGAATTTATTTCAAAATAAAAAAAAGTCATGAACTAATTTTTTAAAAAATCCAGGAAAATTATAATTATAAGACCTAGCTCAAGAAGTTCTGCCTTTGTACCATATCAAATAGTTGGCGCTGCATTTATATGTAACAAGGTTACAATTTTATTTTATGTCAATTGCTGACATATCTACTTGTACATTGCTGTATAAATTAATGTTCAGAGTTCGGGTTAAGTAAAAAATTAACTCCAACTTGCTTCTGTGAACATCATACTTTGTCTTCAGATTTTGTTTTTTAAGTCAAGTCAGTGAAATGCCTTTCAGTAAGTAGTAAAATACAAAATTAGGTTAATTGTTAGAAAAGTTATATATATGAAACAATCTATTAAATGCATTGACTAGTAATAATGAAATAAAAATGTATGTAAAAGTTTATAATCCATAATTTATCTTTTAGTATCTATAATTTTCTTACTAAAATTATTTAGAAATTATTAAGATCCACCCATTGAAGAAATATCACTATGGCAGACACTTTTAGATACATTGTCAATAGTATCTGGCCTCTTCTTCCAATTAGGTTCAGATGTCCTGATACTCAGCAATGTGCCAAGCCCAGGGAATAAAATATCAGTAGCCTGAATTCAGGGCACAGCTAGTCTACAGAACACCTTGTACAGATTAGAATAAAAAGGTATCCTTTTTAGATACATGAATGGTGAATAGATAACCTCTTTGTAGGAAAAAAATATGCACCTTCCCCTGGGATTGGACTGGGGTTGGGGAGAGCAGTTTGCTTCCCAGGCCCAAGGCCTGTTGAGAAGAACACAGATTGAACTTCAACCTCTAGGCAACTACTCGGCCAAGTACCAAGTTACATGAAGTAGCAGGTGTGTCCAAACCAGAGCTTCCCATCAGGTGTGCTGAGGCCCTGGGCTAGGTTACAAGTATGCTGAGAAATTGATCCTTTTGGCCCTGCAGGCAGCTAGGTGGGTCATAGTATGGCCAAATTCCATAGGCCAATCACCTCTAGGTTCTTGTGATCTTCTGTGTATCCAGTGTGTTGCAGACCTGTCATTTGCTATGTGTGACATGACATGAAAAAGGTGGGAAGTGCTGGAACTAAATCTGGCCATCCCATCCCGATTTGTATATGGCTGTTTTAAGGATGAATATTTAATAGACTAGGATACATATTCCTCCTGTATACATAAGAGAGAGGTTAATGAGAAAAGCACCCCCCCCCCCCCAGGCACACACACAATGTTGTCAAAGTAGGATGTGATGAAAGCTGCCAAAGCAGCCATTTTCCCACCTTTATCAAGGAGCTATAGACATCTGAAGATAGAACACCAGCAGAACAGGTAAAGGGCCTTCTGAGTCCTTGCCAACATTGGCGAGCTTCTTAACCCATATTCTAAGGCTCTTGTTAGGTGAAATAATAAATGTCTCTGCTGTTTAAGCCACTGTTAGGGAACTAACTACTGGCGAAGGTAAAGATTAGGTGGAAAAGTATCTAACAACTTATGTTGTTACTTGTAACTGAGAAAATCCTAAGCATTCTGACTTGGCACTCCTTCAGTGTGTTCTCAGTACACTGTAAAATCTAAGTGGAGTAATGTCACTCTTCTGCTCAAAACTCTCCAGTAGTTTCCCATCTCACTCAGAGTAAATGCCATAGTCCTTATTGAGACTTATAAGACCCTGTGTAATCTGCACTTGCCCCATCTCCTCCTTCTCTCCTACCTTCCCTGACCACTTTCCTACTCATTTCTCCTTGTTCCCACCATTCAAACATTCACCAGCCACATGCCCACCTAAGGGTCTTTTCACTTGTTATCTAACCTCTCACCAATACCTTCATGGCTTGCTCCCTCACTTTCTTCATAGAAACTAACTTTCTCATTGAGGCATTCTCTGGACATCTTATCTACTAATTAATATTCCGCCCACCAGTCCCTAACATACACACGTTTCTTATCTCCTTTGTTTGCTTTTATTCCTCTTTAGTACTTCTGGCTACTATGTTATAATTCTTACTTAGTTTTACAAAGACAGTGATTTTTCTCTGTTGTGTTTACTGCTGTACCTTCAAAATCCATGATAGTATCTAGGATATGGTAGGCGTGCAATTAACATTTTTTGAATGAATACGTTAACGAATTACTCTAGGAGCTGAATTTACCAGGTTATTTGCATTAACTTACTTTAGGCACAACTTTTGAATGGAACAGTTCATACATTTTCTGTAAAAAGATATTTAAGTTAATTTGGTGCTTTTGTACAAAATCTGATATTACCCTGATAATACGTTGATTTAAAAATAGCAAACTTTGTAACAATAGTTGTTCATGCAAATTTAAAATTACAAAGTCTTAGGCAATCTGACTTTAGAGATGGGTAATTGTTGTTGTTAATGAGTTTGATGAGATTTCTTTTAAATCCAGGTTCTCAAAGTGTGGCCTGAGGATCCCGGGATTTGTTTAGGGCATCTATGAGGTCACAACTATTTTGACAATAACACTAAGCTGGTATTTACCTTTTTCACTCTCCTCTAAGAAGATACAAAGTATGAAGGGTTCATTGCTGTTTCAGATTACATATTGCAGCTTTTAAGAAAGTACTCCTTGTCTAGTATCGGTGTGTATCAAAGAAGGCTATCCACAATTATCTGAAAAAGCTATTAAAATACTCCTATATCTTCTCCAATTCCTTTCCTGTGTAAAACTGGGTTGTCTTCATATATTTCATTCAAAACACTTTTCAACAGAGTGAGTATAGTAGCAGATATAAGAATCTAGTTTCCTTTATTAAGCCAAATATTAGAGTTATAAAAATATAAAACAGTGTTACTGCTCTCACAATTTTTTGAAAGACATAGTTATTCTCCATAAAATATTTGTTGTTTTCATTAACATGTAATAGATTTATTCTTATTTTAAATTAAAGTTTTTTTTTAAATTCTTAGATCTAACTTTGAATACAGTGAAGATCAATAGCTATACCCCACATAAACAAAAGATCTTTGAAGTCCTCAGTGCTTTTTATGAGTTTAAAAGGGTCCTGAGATCAACAATTTTGAGAAGTTGATACTCTTTATTATGTTCCTCTGTCTTTATTTGTTAAACACTCTACTATCCCCTTTGAATGTCACCTCCACCATGAAGCCCTCTGCTCTTCCTACCACCGCAGGTTAACCCACAACTCTTTACCCTCCTTAGAGTGAGCTCATGCACTAGATTTTATTCAAAAGTCCAGAATAGCTATCACATTGTCTTAGATATGGGTTTATTTCTGGTCAAGAAGCCTACATTTCTGAAAAGGCCTTCAAGTACAGTGACCCTCAATTAATCTTTGTATCTGATGCCTCTAAGAAGGTGCAAAGCAGCTTAGGTGCTTATTAAGTAGATAAATGAAGAAATGAATTGATGGATGGTTGGGGTGCCAGTTTTGATAAATTATGTCCCTGAAAAAGCCATGTTCTTTAATGCAGTCTTGTGGGGGCAGACATAATAGTGTTGGTTAAGTTGGAACCTTTGGATTAGGTTGTTTCCATGGAGACTTAACCCACCCAACTGTGGGTGATAACTCTGATTAAATAATTTCCATGGAAGTGTGACCCTGCCCATTCAGCATGGTCCTTGCTTAGTTTACTAGAGCTCTATATAAGAGCTCAGACAGAAGGAGCTTGCTTGCTGCAGCTGAGAGACACATTTTGAAGGCAGCCGTTGGAAACTGACACTGACATTTTGGATAATGCCATTTTGAAACGCAACCTGGGAGCAAGCAGATGCCAGCCGCATGCCTTCCCTGCTAACACAGGTTTTTGGACATCATCTGCCATCCTTCAGTGAAGGTACCCTGTTGTTGATGCCTTACCTTGGACACTTTAGACTGTAACTGTGTAACCAAATAAACCACCTTTATGAAAGCCAATCCATTTCTGGTATTTTGCATAAGGCAGCATTAGCAAACTGGAACAGATGGATAGATATAAAGATTTTTATTTTAGTCAAAAACTCATATTCTTCACAGTTTCCTATTATTTCAAAACACTTAACAAAGGGCCTAGTATATTGCTGGCAGTTTTTCTTTGTAAAACTTTTAGAAATTTGCTATCAAGTTATTTTTTCCAGTATGGATCTAAGTTCCAGTTAACTCTTCAGATTCCTTAATTCCATTCCAGGCCTACTAACTAGATCTCTAAGAGACTTGCCAGACTATATCACCCCTCCAGTAACTGTTGACATTGATCAAGAAACTAGTTTCTAAATAAAATCATGGCTTATTATACTTGAGCTTCTAAGATCAAAATAGGACCATTCTGATTTTTCAGTGTCCATATCCACTTTCGTTCTGCTGCCAAAGTCACTGATAGTCAGATTTCATTATGTTTATATTATTTCAGAATTATTTCAGAATTTATAATGATAGCATTGTAGAATTCTTTGTGCTATATTTGCACTTGATAAATAAACAGATATAGATTAAAAATTTGCTTTAATTAATAGATTTAATAGGGTTAGTTTGGGAGTTGGGGTGAAAATATTTAACTTATTTAAGGCAATATGCTTTGTTTAGACTCTACCAGTGTATTTGTCTAGAATAATGTACCAATTTTAAGTGTATCTTATGTGTTCATTAAAAGTTCTGTCAGAACCATTATTTGACAATTTTGTTTAATAATTAATTTGTGTTACTTTATGGCCCTGAAGGAAATAAAATTACATTTGCTTCCAAATGCCCTACATTTCAGACTTGTAACTAATTAAGGATGATAAACTTTTCACATCAATTAACTCTTAATCAAAGAAATTTTACATTATTTTTTCTTATTTTTCCTCCTGTGTGTTTCTGATAAATAGGTAAAAAATATTGACAAACTATTTGCAAACCAAACCAACAAACCAAAATTTGATAATATATCTTGAAACAGGGGAGTGGACTAAAAGAGCGCAAATAAATCTAACACCAAGGGAGTACTTACAGCAAGCCTGGGACAATGGAAACCACTTCCATGTTTTCTAATGTAGTTTTCGTAACACAGTTCCTTCTGAGAACATAAAACTGCAGCTAAGAAGTAGAAACTATTTGTCCAAGATTATACGGTAAATAATAAGTAGAAGAACTGGGAATTACATCGTTTGTCTAGTTCTGAAACACTTTTTCTTTTACCCTACTTTAAAAGTTTCTATGGTCTCACTAAGTTGAACAGGACTAAGCTTACATGTAATCTTTACCAACATAATTATGACTTTTATCAGTCATTGAGATACTGCCTTGCTTTATGTTCCAGAGTATTCATTGTCTTCCAGTCATTTTGCTTTTTTTTATTGACAGTTTCCCTTATTTAAACATAAACTTCTGGTTACTGTAGTATTAATAACAAAAATTTATTTGTCAAAGCATATTTGTATTCACACTTTCAAATTGTCTTCTATCAGTGGTAAGTTAGATAAGTATTCTTAAATGGACAGACACTGGAAAGTACCTTTGGCTGAATTTACTAAGATATTCTTCATTGTTTTTTTGTTTGTTTGTTTGTTTGTTTGTTTGAGTTGTATTTGAGTTGTTTCTGAAAGCATCTGCCACTGCTGGTGATATAAATGTAATTTAAAATAGCAAGAACAGTCCCAAGAAGATCTACAGAAATAGAGACGAAGTATTTATTTAAATTGAGTAAAAATCTTTTTGTACTCAGGCCAACAATTTCCTTTTCTTCAAAGAGAGATCAAGGTTATTCAATTTAAAATAGCTATGGATTGCAACAGTTCATTGCATAGTTACAGAACATATCATATAGCAATCATCTGACCCTTTCTCAGAGAGCCAGGTGACACTTTCTGTCTTTCCCAGAAGGAGATAGGGTGATTAAGCTGTCATTTTCTCCTAGTACTACAGAAAGGACATGAATTCCGATGTCATATAACCTGACTTTTAAACTCTTACACCTTTGGATAGTTGATGGGGGGGGGTGCACTTTTTAAATTCTGTTACTGTATGGGAAAATTTAGATTTAAGATTTTTTGCTCATACTAAAATTTAACTTGCATTTCATAGACCAGGAAAAGAGAGGATATAAAATGAAGTTCATCTTTTATATCACTGTGAAAGAAATCAATAGAAATTTACCTGAGGACCCAAGGAATATGAATGATTTTTCAGAAAATGAATAAGTGGGTATGCTTTGGAGAAAATTGAAGAGACATTCCCCTATTTATTAATGACTGGTCTGAGAAATGCAAAATGACAGTGGGACTGAAAATATAAAGTACAACTGAAGAAAAACACTGAACTAAGCAATAGGAGTTCTGACTCAAGTAGAAAGTTTAGAGCTTCTGCTCCAGTCAGAAATATCTGGATGCAAATGCTACCTTCATATTTACTAGTTGTATGGCATTAAGAAAGTTTTTTAACTGGCAGGATTATCAGTTTCATCATCTATAAAATGGACTTAATTGTCATCTTCTTAACATAGCTGTGATAAGTAAATGATATAGTGCATAAAAGTAGTTTGAGCAATGCTTGGCATAGAAGAACGCAGTAAGTATAAGTTATGACTATTAATTTTATTTATATAGTGCATATGTAAAAGGTAAAGTAAATAATTAAATACTTAAATAATAAAAATATACAGTAAGAAAATTTAAAAATAAACAAGGGGAAGATTAGTATATAAAAATTAGTCCTATTTAGTGTTATGCAGTTGTTAGTAGTTAGCTGCCCTTTAATCTCTATGCACCTAAGTGGACAGAGTAATAAAGGAACTTGATCAATCAAAATGTTCATAGTATCTATTAGAAGAAAACAAACAGTATTAGACAGACTTTAGAGAAATTTCCTCAACTGATTTTAATAAAAGGACTATTTGAAGATACAGTGGATGTTATCTTAACAAAATTCCTACAATAAATGCAATAAGGTATATACAACAATTGTTTCTGAAAGCATCTGTTATTGCTGGTGGTATAAATATAATTTAAAATAGCAAGAACCATCCCAAGAGGATCTACAGAAATATAGACAAAGTATACATGATCCAGTTTAACTTGAGGGCAAAATTTAGAATATTAAGATAATTCCAGGGAGGGGGGGAAGTTTGTAGTAAAAACATTTGAGAAAAACTTCATATTATGCCTTTGTATTTTTTCAATGAATTTTAGCTTCTGTACAACTCTGAGAAAAATAATTAAAATAATTCAAGTACCAAGTCCACTTAAATTTTTTTTTTTTTTGGTTAATTTATACTTCCCTCAATATATTTGATTTTACAACTCATTTTCTTCCATAATAGCATCCACTGAACTAACTATTATTTTTATAGCTCCAGGAAATAGCCATCTGGAAGTGTGGATGAGCTTCAGGTAGTTTTCCATAAATATTGTAAATATAAATCAGATTTTGATAAAGAAGGAACATCAGATTCTAAGGTTGTACAAGGCTCTTAGGTAAACATGCTTCAACCATAAACTCCATTGAGGTGCTATAAAAAAATGAGTATTCTTTCAGTCAATCACAATAATGAAAAAATACTTAGCTGCAAAATTCACCAAATTACTTTTCATTGCCCTGTGTTCAAAGAGATTGTTGCCTGTGTCAGTCTGGATGTATTATGTCCTCCCAGAAGCCATATTCTTTAATGCAATCTTGTGGGGATAGAAGTAATAGTGTTGATTAGGTTGGAATCTTTTTAGTGTTTCCATGGACATGTGACTCAATCAACTGTGGGCAAAACATTTGATTGAATTGTTTCCATGGAGATATGGGCCCGCCCATTCAGGGTGGGTCTTGATTTAATCACTGGAGTCCTTAAACAGAAGGAGCTCAGAGCAACTGAGAGGGACATTTTGGAAAGAAGCTAAGAGCTGACACTGATGTTGACACTTGGAGATGCTTGGAGATGTTTGGAGATTCTAGCCCAGAGTTTGCTCTGGAGAAGCTAAGAGGGGACCCCAATACTTAGATACACAAGCTAAGAGAGACCCATAGACATTTGGGAGAAAGCCAAAATGCAACCTGGGAGCAAATGTCCAGCAGACGCCAGCCACGTGCTTTCCCAGCTGACAGAGGTGTTCCGGATGTCATCGACCATTCTTCAGTGATGCCTTAGCTTGGACACTATTATGGCTTCAGAACTGTAAATTTGTAACTTAATAAATCCCCTTTATAAAAGCCAATCCATTTCTGGTATTTTGCATAATGGCATCATTAGCCAACTTAGCAAGTTACTTCTCATATTCTTATTCAGGAAAAGGAAATAATATATGCCTTCTTTATGCAACTTTTAAACATCAGATACAGAGCTGTATATGGGTAATGAAGGGTTATACAATTTTAAAAGCTCGTCATTGTTTACCATAACTTTAAAGATAAATTGAGAACAGTTTTTAGTATGGATTTTTATTATCATTAACAGCATGCTGATAGGACTGAACTATCTTCAAAATCCTGGAGGTCAAAAAGAAATAGTTTTAGACAACAGCTTATTTCTGTTAGCCTGCTGGAAGCTTTGGGAACACGCTCTTGCAGGGAATTTTGCCTCTTGGAATCTTATTCCAGTTAGTTTACTGTGTGTGATGATCACCATTTAGCAAAAACAAGCCCACTTGAACTTTGCTGCGGTAGCAGTCATCATGAAATGGAAAATCAACCACTTTTAAAAGGGTGTTTTTAAAGATATCTTGCTGAATTGAGATAGAATCATGTCAAAGAAGTCAGGGTAAATGTCTGTTTTTTTGCAGCATTGATTTGAAAATGTCATGATAGAGTAGTATCTAGTTGGGTAACAAAATATTTTTCCCTTGTTAGTGTCAGCCTAAAGAATTTCCCTGGTCACTTTATACTTATACTGATATTTAAGAACAAATATTAGTATTGGGTAAAAAGCTATTGCCATTCCAGTGAATGTAATCAATATTTCCTTCAAGAAAAGTGTGTTTGTGTGCGTGTGTGTGTGAAGAATCTCTTCTATTATCTCAGGAAATGTCTTGGTATGGTAAAATCAGCTTTTTTTTTTTCACCAGAAACATTTTAAATGTTTTTATTTTTATTTTGTTTTGCATTCATTTAGGCCTTAAATATTGTCAGCATTGGTCATTATAACAATGAAGCATTGTCGATAGGTAATCTTAACATTCTGGCATAAATAGTAATCTTTTAAGGAAATAGAAAATGAAAAAAATGTTATTTTTAGTTATTTAATCAGGCAGTGTGCATACATCTAGTGTTTATTATGTGACAACCACTGTATTAGGAATTAGAGATAAGGTAATAAATAAAACAAGTTACAGTTTTTATAGAAGAAGCTTATAGTGTGTCGGAGAAGAGGGACATTAAGCAAATTATTTCAAATAACTAAATACATTATTTAAAATATACAAAGGACTTTAGAGAACTACTTGGTTAGAAATAGGTTAAAGGGTACTCAATTCTCTTTTTGCTTTCTGGACAATGCATTTTATCTTGAGTAGAGCTGGACAATGCATTTTATCTTAGGTCTGTGTGACCCTAGTGATGGGGTTGGAGGAAAACCCATGAAAGAGGGTAGAAGAACATGTGAAAAATGTCTTGGATATGAGAGATAATAACACACAGTCTTTGAGAATGTATCAAATAAAACTACTCTGTCAGTCTTCATTGGAAATGTATAAGACCCCCTTCTTTCAATTCCATTAATGTGGATTAAGCATCTACTTAGTACCAGAAACTCTAATATAGCAATAACTGAAACACACCCATCTTTCTTAGAACTTACTTTAATGGCAAGTTAAGTCAAGGATCCACATGATTATTATAAGCTAATATGATAAGACAGTGCTATATGACAGGCATAGTTTGCTAAGGAGTTTGCTCAAACAGTGTCTGAAAAAAATAAAGAAAAGGCTTATAGAAGAGATGGCTCAAAATGGAAAAAAATTAACAGGTGAAGATGGTGTTGAGGGTAAGGAGGTTATCTCAAAGTACAAAAAGACATAGATAAGAAGGTGGGAGATCATCCAAGCTTTCTATGGACAGACTAATAATTTTTGATAACTACATAAGGGAATAAAGTGCTTGGGAAAATAAAGTAACAAAGGGTAAATAGACCTGTTGGAAGCATAATAAACAGGATAACTGAAGATGCCTGGAAAAAGTCTTGGATTTAAATATGTATTTAGTACAGAGGAAATGCTTGTTCAGGAAATTTTGCACAAAATGCTTAGAGCACTGTTTCTCATATTGTAAATTGCTGATTAGTTTTACCTACTGCTGCCTGCATCAGAATTGAAAAAAAAAGTACTGAGGTCCTGTTGACAAGGCAAATTTCCTGGGTTCTAGACAGTCATCGGATATAGGATCTTTAAGGTGGGACCATCCCCTTCCCCTTTCCCAGGCCAAGTGATTTTGAAGCATGCTAAATTTTGAGAGTATAAAGTCTGTGGCAATTTCAATTTCAATGAGATGAAAGCCTCAATGTGAAACTAAATGGTATGTTTTAATTTCATTTCATGTTTACTACACAAATCATTTAGAAATTCATACTTATAAGAATCAAACACTGTAGAAGTTGGAAGACTAGCTTTAAATGCGTCCACAGCTATACCCCTCAGAAAGGTAACTTCCCTTAAGTTTTGGTGTATTTCCTTTCAGAACATTTCCTATAATTTGCATCCACAGATTTATGCATAAATATATATCTTTAAAAAGAAAAAAAAATTAGAATCATATGTACATATACAATTTGGCTGTTTTGGAGAACGTTCCATATCAGTTTGCTGGTCAACCTCATTACTGAAATGACTACATAGGATTCTACAGAACAGCTGTTCCATTATTAATCTAATCACTTCTGCTTTGATAAGCTCTCCCATTTCTTTGTCTACTTTGTGTTATTGCAGTGCTGCAAAGAACATTTTTAAGCATGAATCTTTGAAATATGTACACATATATTTTTTAGAATTTGAAGTTTTTTGTCATTTGAAATCTTCCTGAACTATAGTTGTGATATTTCATTGTATTACCAAAAAGGTAATTATTTTTAAAGCTGATTCCATTAGAACCACATGGCAAATAAGGTCACATGGTTTAGTTTCAAAGTACAAATGATATATGCTAATAATGTTTTTCAAAATTAAAAAATGGAAAATAGTATTTTATGTTTGAGCCTAGTGCATTATGGAATAAACTGAAATTTAATATTAAAATGAAGAGATCAACAGCAGTCATTATTTTGAATGTTAGTGATAGAGCACTTTTCCCAACATCTGTGTATTTAAAAAGATGTGTCAGTTAAAAATAATAAATAATTCTGCTAAAACAAATAGGGTTTGACAAATAAGCCATCCCATCTTATTTTAAAGCACACATATACAGAAAGTTTTCTAAACACTGTCTGTTCCTTGATTTATATTTGGCAAAGAAAAGAGAACTCTGTAGCTCAAAGTGACTTTTCCTGCCTTTATTGTATACAGAAAAATACAGACATTATTACTTCTTGATGTGTTCCTTGGTCACAGTCAGGTCCTGCCCATGGCTGGAAAGGGGTATTTCCTTTTTACACTTCACATCACCTGACACTTGTGTCCAATATAATGGATCCCAATATATTGTGTTTAGTTTTCCCTCTAGACAACTCTTTGAGAGCAAAAGCAAAAGGTTTAATTTAATTCTGGGAGTTTTCCTCATTAGTTTTCCAAGTTCTTGGTCTCAGAACTTCTTTACACTCTTAAAAAATATTGAGGACAAAAAGAGTTTTTATTTATGTCAGAAGTTGAGAAACTATGACCTGCAGGCCAAATCCAGCCTGTCTTCTGTTTTTGTAAATAAAGTTTTATTGGAGCAGAGCTATATTCCTTTGTTTTCAGCTAATCTTGTAATAGCAGAGTTGAGTAATTGTGACAGATACCATGTAGTCTACCAACCAAGTTTATAGTATTGGCCTTCATAAACAAATATTTGCCAGCTATAGATTATAGCTATTGATTTTTACCATATTAGATATTAAAACTGAGAAAAATTTAAAACTGAAGAATTCTCAAGCACACATTCAATTAGCCAGAAGAGCTATTGGTCATGAAAGCTTTGGGAAACTCCACTGTACATTGATGATAGAATGAGAGTGAAAGAGGCAAATAACATTATTATAGAAGTTATTTTGACCTTAGGGACACCATGAATAGGTATAAGGAACTCTAGGTGTCTTTAGGCCATACTTTGAGAACCTGGAATAGTGCATGGCAAAATTTAGCTGCTCGGTACATATTTGAATGAATGAACAATAACAACCTAAGAAAACAAATATTTATATAGTGCCTTAGAGTTTACAAAGAAATTTTATGTGTATTTCTATTTTAAGATAGTTTAAAGAGGCAGAATATTAAGGAAAAGGATTTTGGTAAAGAAAGCATTTGAGCATACTTGTGGACTGAGAAAGAATGAGCAATGAGAGCCCAGGGAATGTGATTAAAAACATATATAACAAACAGAGAAATATTAATTTATAATGGACCATAAAAGCATTTAATTAACTTAGTTGAATCTTTGATATGCTATGGACAGTGGTAAAATATAGTCCTCCAGTAATGGAAATGTAATATAACAATATAGCATGTGGGGGAACAGAAGAGGAATCTTAGGAATAGTGGAGAAAAAATCTCTGCAAAAGACAATTTTCAAAGAAGGCTTGCTTGAGGAAATTTTCCAGTGGAAGACAGACTGTTTCCAAAAAGTTAGGGAAGACTGTTATCTGTTTGATTTTGTTCTTGAATCATCCTCTATTTGTACACTTTATGTAAAATGTTTTAAACATTTTTGAATTAATTATCTGACCTTTATTGTAAAAAAATAAATAGAAAATTTGATTTTTTTGGGGGGGGGGTCAGAAACGGCCACAGATACGTCAGCTTTTCTCTTTTGTAATCACAAGTTAGTTTGAGAAGGGCTCTGGTACACTAAAATATCATGTCTCTGACTTTACATCCTTAATTTGTAAAAAATAGTTGGATTTGGACTGGGATCTAGTTATTCTCATCACTTTTGTAATTGCCCTCAGAAGCATTGTTCTATAAATTAATAACAATCCAGTTGTGGTTATACAGTGTGATTTATGTTTCAGTCACATAAATGAATTAGAATCTTTATTCAAAGAGTTTATGGGTAATGGCTTCTTTTATGTGCACTACTTAACTAAACACTTTATTCTTAGGAAAGATATCTAAATGTTGCATAATATCCAACCATTCATTTGAAAGAATGTTTAAAAGAAAAATTGAGATCAGCAATTATGAGCTTGAACCCATTTAGCAAACATTTGTTCTTTTATATTATTGAAAACAAACACAGACATACTTTTAATAAGCCATATTGTTTTGCCTCCTTCAATATTATATTTACATTATTTGCACAGCAGGATGAGAAAGTAATCCCTGTGGAAATATTAAAGAAATCATTTATTTCTCCATTAGATACACAAATGTGTGACTATGTATTATACAATACATAATGACTTTTAATTGGGAGACATGAAAATTGAATATCACTACCATGTGTGACATGTGAATTATGATGTGATATTTATAAATATTTTAGTAGTTACCATTTACCAGATGGAAATAATGTGTGTTTTTACAAGTCTGAAACATCTTTTTTATGATAATATTCTACACTTGAAGCAATTTATTCTGTCTTTGGAATATGGATGTAAGTTTTCTGCACTGTACACAGTATTCCAAGCTTTTAGGAAGTCAAGCAATCCTAAACATTAGTACACATCAAGAGGCGTTTTAATAATACATTTCACTAATGAATATTAAGTTGACATATTTTATGTCTTTGTGTGCAATTTGAAATAAAAAAGCTGAACAAACTACCCATGCACAATTTTGCTCATCAAATGTAACCTTGAAAAAATATTTCTAAAAGTTCTATTCTAACATGGAGAAACATTAAATCCCATGTTCTGTTAATCATACAACTTTGTCCCCAAATATTAGAAGGTTATCTGCTATGTTTTAAATTCACATCATTCTTTATATTGGGATTTTTTAATTTACATAAAGTACCTGCTAAAGACTGCAATCTTTGTTGGAGATAGATTAACAAAAAAGTTTCCCCCCAATATTTTCTTTTTCTTTCCCTTTCTAGGCTCCTTTCCTCTGAGACTCCCAAACCTCAGAAAAATTCTTTTAAAGCCACTTAAACTTGACTTGGTTTGACTTCTATTTTCAAAAACAATAAAAGGAAAAAAACATTATATTGTCATGCTTTCCTTTTCTACTGATTGACTCAATGTCTTCTCTTGGCTGACACTCTTTAAGTCAATTGGTGTGTCTGAGAATGCTATGGCAGTCAAATTGTGAGCCTTTCAAGCTAGCATGTGTAATTTTCGCATTTCCTGATGCATTTTTTGAAGAGCTGCTTTTCTGTGCTTTCAGTCATTTTAATGAGGTATCTTAGCTTGATTTACAAATCTGGTAAACACAACTTGGTGTTGTTATGTTTAGAATCTGGTTCTTATTTCATAATGTGTGTTTTGAGAGTCTTTGATTGTGGGAAACTGAGTCTTCCATTTTGCCTGAGGCATATCTAGGGTGGTGGCTTAGAACACTAAGCCTGAGGCCTGCATGGAACGCCGTGCGGGCCCACCCTGTAAAGATAATGTGTCTTGTGACTATGACAACAATGTTTACCATTGTCCTAAACCTAGATTGTTCCTTCTGATATGCAACAGGATGTAAACAGAGGTATCTGGTGGGCTCTCCCGAGCCTGAGGACATTTGGCATATACTCCCTGATCTTCTGAAATAAATAACTGGAGCAAAGGTGCATTATTGTCCACTTAGCACGAGATGCAGTGGGCCCCCTGCTCCCTTAATTCTTAACTTTGTGTCTATGTCTCATTCCTGCGCCGCCCTGTCAGCAACATTTGATGCTGTAGAAGAATAAAGAAACTTCATCTTTTTCCATCCTCTGTGTTAGCAGGAAAGAGATAAATCAGAATTAGAAATGCCTTTTTGGGTATCAAACGAGAGTAAAAGGTTTTGAGTGTCTTGAGATAGAACATTGATCATAGCAAGGTATATATATAAAACATAGTCTATACACACACATATGCACATGTATACACACCTCTGAAACAAAGTAACATTGCTCTTTACCCAATAATGATAGGATAATGGTTAAATCTGAGACTCAAGGAGGTATTCTCTTAGCATATGAATCCATTTGAAGTCCTAAATGAGATTTTAGAATTTTAAAATATCCCAGGGAAACATATTTTTGAGCAGTGTGATGGAATTAAAATGTTATGAACACTTGCAAGAAATGCTAAATTAGAGGCACAAATTTTTAAAAGGATATATTATTTCATACATAAACTTCTGGCATCTACTTTGTAAATGAGAATTATATTTGTTGTCTATAAGAAATCCTTAGATAGCTGTGATTTACATTTTTCTGTTAGTTGTTACAGTGTGATATTTTTCTTAATGCATTGAAATTTGTTTGTGCCACATTTCAAGAGACTAAAATGAAAATGTTACAAACAGGAATATATTAATGAAAATGTTATGAACAGGAATACAGCAATGACATAATGAAATAGCAGCTCTTTGCAGGGTTGTAGTCTTGGGGAGCTTAAAGTGTCTGGGTTTAATAGCTTCCTTCCTTTTTCTGGGTGGCTGCATGCTAAAAGCAGAATTGTGGAAATATATTAAGTATATTCAGTTCCTATTAGATCTTATTATTATTGTCATTAGACCCAGATAGACTCTATTTGGAGGAATGCTGGGGCCTGCCTCATAGGGCCATTATGGTATAGTAAAAGATTGCTGGTTTAGAATCACATCATCCAGTTTGTCATTTCACTCCAGTCCTTAATAAATTCAATGATGTTTTACAATTCATTGCTTTTGTGGTATCAGTCTGGCCTTGCCTTTAAAAATAATCAACTCCTGATCTTCTAAATTTACACAAACTTTTTTCCTAGGAAAATACACTATTTTTCAAATATTACTATGCAGTGAACAATCTAGGTACTGTGAAAAAATTCAGAGTCCCAGCCAGCCATTCCAGAGGTTCTGACTCAATAAGTCATGTTGGGTTCCAGGTATTTACACATCCCATGGGATTGTGGTGTCAGTGGATCTGATTTGTAGGGCTGCTGCTTTAGGAATTTGAATAAGTCCTCAATTATCCTCAGACTCTAGTTGGGACAGTCTTTATGAAAGCCAATGAATTATATTAACTTTTCAAATTATGCACCATTAGCAAAAACATTACTTGGTGATATTCTGTTTGGAAATGTGTAATCCTTTTTGCGGGGGGATGATGAGGAATGGTGGTGAAAGCTTTCATTGACCAATTCCTCCATTTAGTACAAATGGCTTCCCTTATTCTACTCTATAAAGCAAAATATTTGATACTAAAGCCTTACCAAGCCTCTCCAAGAAAAATCAAAGGGACAGTTCAAAGAAATATTTGAAAAGCTCTTGCTCCTACTCCTACTGTAACATACATATGTTTGAAAAACAATGGGAGCAATATTTTTGTTTCTCTTGGCACTCTACTTCTTTAAATGGGTTACTTCTACTTGCTTTAGGGCTTTCAGATTCTGCCCTTCTTAATAACTAATCCAAATGGGAAATGAACACTGGAATGTCAAAACAATTTACTATCTGCTGTTTCCAAGGATGGCTCTTTAGTCAAGTAGAATTGGGGTATGGATTGTTTACATGGGTTGGCACATGGACAATTTGTAATCTTCCTAACGATTCCTCTCCTCATTAATCTAAGCTGTACTTAATAATTGCTTTTCCCACATAATGGAACAAGTTAATTGCAAAATTTTGCTTCCACTGGAACTGCCAAGTAAAGTTTGCTGAATTAAAGCCAACTGAATTTTTTATCAGAAATGAATTCATATGTTTCTCAAAATATGTAAACTTGTACATTTTTAATGTTACCAAACCTACAATTTTTTTCAATTAGCACCATATATTTTTCAGAAATAATGGGATAGCTGATAACTTATTTTTCCACAACTATAATTTTACATATGTAGAAGTAGGAGTTATGATGTTGTTTGAGAAGATATTTATGTCTTTCAGTATGCACCTGATATTATTGGATTGTTTTATTTCCAGATCACAGGACTCATTACTATATATACCATATTTAGAGTGGATTAGTTTATGATAATTTAAATATTAATGTTAGTTTAGCTACAAAAATTCCAACATTCCAAATGCATTCTAGAATGTAATGTATAGCATTACAAATAAGCTGAAGACTTTCTGTATAGCAGTGTAGGCCAAGTGAAACCAGAAAGGTCATTGCCCAAGGGGAAACACTAGTAGTTCTCACTTGATTTTCTTACGTTATCACTTTATCACTTTTGTAATAGGGAAATCAAGTAAATGCATTATATATGTATTCCCTTTAATGATTCTGACAGCTGTGAGTTCCCCTCTTACAGAAGTACACAGGAAAGTCATCTTTAATTTTATTTTCCTTTTATCCCCTTTCCTTTATATCAGCTAAGGACTGTGAATAAAAAGTCAAAGGGCAAATAGGCAGGGCTGCAGTAAAATGAATAAAGCTCCCTCGCTGGCATTAATGGGATTCTTTTGGAGAAGTTACTACCAAATTGCAATGTTAGCGACTTTACAAAAACTTTTAGTCCCACCACAGGCTTCCCTCTCTAGTTCAGATCACCTCATGGATTTCTATGCTCCTTTCTCTGCCTCTATTATCTAACCCACCTGCATCCCACCCTCTATCCCACTTACTCATAATTCTCTCATCTGGACAAATGAGGTGACATTAATTCTGTACTCTTTCTTATGGCTAAGATCATCTCTGTTTTAAAATGTTTCATTCAGCAATCTACACACACAAATCCTTAAGATAAAGGTAAATAATTTTTATTGTATGCTTTCAAGTATGTAATCATAAGACAATCCCAAGATGTAGTCATTATTAGCAGTCACATTTGCAGATGAGGAAACTGAGTTTCCCGTGTTCCCGTTGATGAGGACTGAATCTCAACCAGATAGTCTGTCTTGAGAGCCTGTACTCTTTATTGCATAATACCAATACCATCTCCCACCAACCATACTAGAGGCTCCCCAATGTCTTCTTTTAAAATATTGAGACACAAAATTTCCATTTTTGTACCTCTTTATCTACCCTTTTATGTCACCTGCCAATCTGTGGACATTTTAGGGAATGAAATATTTTGCTAAACATTTGTAAACTCTGCTGCTTGGCTCAGAGCTGAGATTTTCGCTATTGCCAGAGTCACAAATAGACAACCTCTTCCTTTACTAATGATGCTACTGTTGCTGTTTCACTTGGAGCCTTGCCTGATTTTTATCTAAAGCATCAGGTAGACATAACCAGGTCAGGTTCTGAAGCTTCTCAAACTCCAGCACTCCTGCTCCTGGTGTTTCCCCATGGCCCATTTACTGACATATGCTCACAGAATGGCAGATCTCTGCTGCAGTCTCCTCCTGGGCCATCCTCCATGCCAGACTTCAACAGCTTGTGCATGATTTAGGTCTCATCTTCCTGTGTATCGCTATCACTGTCCTTCTCTTCCTTTTCTCTCCTTTCTAATTATCCTTTCCCAATGCTTCATTTGTACCTTTGAATAATAAAACTTGATTTCTTCAAAAAATAAAAATGCCTGTTTTCAATAATGAGATGTCTTCTAATTCAGGTATCTGTGATTTTAATATAATCAATCCTTCTAAATACAGCTATACTGATTTTTTTTTCATATGAACTTTGTAATAAACAGTATTCCATCCTATATTTAGTCAGTGTCATGAACAGAGTGATTTTCCAAGGAATGTGTTTTATGAAATGGAATTGAATAAAATTCTCTGTTTTCTGATTAGAGGACAGTCAAATGGTAGATGAACCAGAAATATTCCAATTATGTTCCTTTTTAATATTTCCTAATATTTTTATTTTATTTTTAAATTTTTAATTAATAAATTCTGAATTATAATTTTCCTTTTTGAAATAAAAGTACTCAAATATAAGTCTATAAAAAATTATCTAATGCTTTCTACCTGCCAGGCACTCTTAGTTTCATGTGCAGTAGTTCATTTGGTGTTCGTATGACAATTATATGCTTTCAGGAAGGATCTTGTAATCTCCATGTCAGTAAAGAACAAGAAAATAATCAGCACTGATCACTTTCCAATTACCTAATAAAATCTTGTAAAACAATATTTTACTGTTATTTATCCTTGAGGTGATTTATGTCTTTATTGTCTCTGTGTGGTGGAAATAATGGTGAGCTACTCCACATCTCTTCCCAGTTCTGCAATCATTCATATAGCATAATTAGCTTGAAATCAGTCTTGGTGGGAATCCTTACATCACACAGTTAAAAATACTCTTCAAATCTGGGCTTTATTTTCACAAGGAGCTAGTTAAACATTTGCCAGCACACAGCTGATTTCAGGCCTGACAATCTTGATACACAGATAAGGTCCTCAGTTCTCATTGTTTTTTACCCTCCCTCCCTTCTTCCTTCCCTTCTTCCCTCTTTTTCTCTACTCTACTCTCTCTCGCCATCCTCTGTTCCTCATCTCATGCCATCTATTGTACTTACATTCATATGTGTGTGGAGCATATTTCCTCCTGCTGTAGACAGGCTTTCTCCTTATGACTAGAGAATGGAAATAATGGCTGATCATCCTTATAGTTCCATGCCCCCAAGCATACAGCTCCTTCTCCTCCAACTCCATTTTGCAAACTACAAGCCAGAGGACTTGGAGTGTTCTGTGATGTGCTGGATATTCACACCTGAAACAATCCCTTTGGCCAAGTCAATGGATGACTGAGATGGTTGAGTCTCCATCTTTCCCACCTAAAAATTTAAGAAAGTGGGCTACTGGGATGTGGAATCACACCAGAATCACTCTATTTGGATATCTGAAAAAGAAGTGGGAGTATGAGCAGACAGAAACAAACATGCTTAAACTCTGACAAATTCCAATACTAGAAATAGAATGAAACTTGCTTGAAACAAATCACTTTGAATTTTAGATTAGGAGTTCTCGTGCTGCTTATTTTTATTTGCTATACTTCCTTATTAAAATAATATATAAACACAAATAAATAACTTTCTAGCAATCATATTACCCTTTGAGCTGTTTAATTCAATTTTAGGCCAGTAGGAATATGGAGAGAAAAACAAGAATTAATTCACAATGATGTTTTAAGTATTAAAAGACGTAATTAATATAATGAATAGTAAAGTGCCTAGTAATACTGCTCAATAAATGTTGGTCATTGCCACTACAATTGTAAACATTATTGTTTTATTCTATATCCATTTAAAAGAGATAACATGGATGTCATATTCATATTTTTGCTGAATGCACACATTTATATAATTATTTATTTATGTATATGTATGCTTTTATATTCATTGAGGAGCTCTGGATGGCTTTACTTCAAATTTAAAATGATTATCCATAGGAATTTTAGATTTTGACAGACTTTTACTTTTTACATTGTACTATTTTTCAGTATCATTTAAGAAGTATCATAATGAGTTTGCTTTTCTCTAGAGATAGAAATAAACATATATTTTTGGAGGTCAAATTATTTCATATGCTTCATTTATTTAAAAATTTCCCTATTGTATAGTTCTTCATATTAATGTATTTAAAATATGTAAAAATATCAAATTATACCAGAGACTATCAGTCATGGATACAGTTATATGTTTCTTTTCAAATATAATGTAAGTTTAAGAATTTCTTTCAAGTGAGTTTGGCATGACCAAATTTGATTTTCATTTATTGTATCATGACAGTTCCTTATAAAAATTCCCCATTTATCTGTCATTGTTCCAGTTTGCTAAAGCTGCCATTATGCAAAATACCAAAAATGGATTGGCTTTTATAAAGGGGGTTTATTAGGTTGCAAATTTACAGTTCTAAAGCCATAAAAGTGTCCAAACTAAGGCATCAACAAGAGGATACCTTCACTGAAGAAAGGCTAATGGGATCTGGAAACTCTGTCAGCTAGGAAGGCATGTGGCTGGTGTTTGCTGGTCCTTTGCTGCCAGGTTGTGTTTCAAAATGGCTTTTTCCAAAATCTCTCTGGGCTTCTGTTTCTCTTAGTTTCTCTCAGCTCTCTACTTGGTTCTCATGGGGTGTTTCTCTCTACACATGGGAGTCTTTCAGCTTCTCCAGGACAAACTCTGGGCTTCATCTCTTAGCTTAGCATCTCCAAATGTCTTTGTGTCTACATCTTCAAGTGTCTAGGTCTGTATGGGCTCTTAACATCTCCTGGGGCAAACTCTGGATTACATATTTTAGCTTCTTTCAAAATGTCTATCTTACCATCTCCTCTCTGTGGGCTCTCTTAAAGGACTCCAGTGATCTAGTCAAGACCCATCCTGAATGGAAATGATCTAATCAAAATGTCTCGCCTATAATTGGGCAGGTCACATCTCCATGGAAACAACCTAATCAAATGTCCCACCCTAATCAAAAGACTAATAAGTCTGTCTCCACAATATTGCATTAGAGAACATAGTCTTTCCTGGGGTACATAATAGTTTCATACTGGCAGTCATTGTTAGTAAAATGGTGATTATTTACCAAAGAATATCCAGTGCTTTACTTTAGTGAAAGGACAGGGTCATGAAACTGTGCTGGCATGACCAGACCACTTGGGAACTGACGAACTGGTAGGCAGGTAATTCCTCTTTTGTTCTGTGAGGCTATATAATCTCTTCTCTGAGATTTGTCTATTTAAACATGGCTTCTGTTCTTCTGTAGCTTCCACTTTCAAATGGATTTAGTTTGCCATGGTGATAAAATGTTCAAATGTCTACCTACCATTAACTGTAAGATCTATGTCTTTGATAAACTGATGTCTTTGATGACTAGTTCACTGGTTTAATGAACTATTTAGATGCAGAGCCTTAGGGCAGGGCACATGTCTAAAACAGTGATGGCTTTGTAAAATTTTAAGAAGTGGGTGTGGGCAAGGGAGATGATGGGACTAAAATAAATGTAAAATAGGTCTAATAGTACCTTAGATAGAAAACAAAATTGGAGTAAAAGACTAGGTTCTGCCAAAAATAGAACTAAAAGTACAAAGAAAGTGAAAAAAGACACAGTTTAGCTTAATGCTATCTGGCATCAGATATCTAGCTTTCCAGGGTAGAGAGTGTTATAAGAATCTCCTCTGCCACCATCATCACTACCACCATGCCACCTACCCCAGGCAGTGGGTTGAAACTGGGCAGTGTAAACTGAGGGAAAGGGAAAGGTGGTATTTCTGATTTTGTATTAGGATGCAATATAAATCTTGAAATACATTGACTGCCAAAATTTCCGATTTAGATAAGAGACCTTAGCATATATATATCTTTTCTTAATACCTGCCTTTGTCTACATGGATTGGTTCCACAACTGGAAGATGGTGAAGTCCATTCTTTTATTTAGGAGTTATAACAATCAGGATAATATTTTGCTTGGACTGCCTCCTCCTCCTTCTATTTCTTATTCTTATTCTTATTATTTTAATTGAAATTGTTCATTTATTTATTAAAAATCCTACCTATACTGTTTGTATTAAAATACAGTTCAAAGTGCCAACAAAAGTGTCGTTACTCTAAGTGATTAGTTAAAGCCGTATCAGCATTTGTTATTTAAGTAGATGTCAATAATCATGCAAACTAATAATGAAAGAGGGTAAAAACAATATTGACAGTATATTCAATTAAAAAAAAAAACTCAGCATTAAGAATGAATCCTACTTTCTTTGAAACTGATCACTTTCCTATTAAAAAGAAATAATAAAACAACAGTATAAGGAGTACAGGCAACTCTTTCATCACAACATGAATGACCTTGTGCAGTTACAGAATACAAACAAATATGCCTATCAAAATCTCATTCTCTCACTAACTTGTGAACATAACAAAGAAATTCTCTCCAATAAGTTCTTCTCTCAAGAAAACATATTTTGCACAAACATAGTCATTTTAATTTAATCAGATACAACAGAAGAAAAATTCATTTTTGCATTATAGAACACTGAAGATAAGAAAAATTTGATTTACAGATCATATTCCAATCCTAAATTGGCTTTATATTTGAATTTTGAGAAACAGTATTTTTTTTAATCTCCATTTTATTGAGATATATTCATATACCACGCAGTCATACAAAACAAATCGTACTTTCGATTGTTCACAGTACCATTACATAGTTGTACATTCATCACCCAAATCAATCCCTGACACCTTCATTAGCACACACACAAGAATAACAAGAATAATAATTAGAGTGAAAAGGAGCAATTGAAGTAAAAAAGAACACTGGGTACCTTTGTCTGTTTGTTTCCTTCCCCTATTTTTCTACTCATCCATCCATAAACTAGACGAAGTGGAGTGTGGTCCTTATGGCTTACCCAATCCCCTTGTCACCCCTCATAAGCTACATTTTTATACAACTGTCTTCGAGATTCATGGGTTCTGGGTTGTAGTTTGATAGTTTCAGGTATCCACCACCAGCTACCCCAATTCTTTAGAACCTAAAAAGGGTTGTCTAAAGTGTGCGTAAGAGTGCCCATCAGAGTGACCTCTCAGCTCCTTTTGGATTCTCTCTGCCACTGAAGCTTATTTCATTTCCTTTCACATCCCCCTTTTGGTCAAGAAGATGTTCTCCGTCCCACGATGCCAGGTCTACATTCCTCCCCGGGAGTGATATTCCACGTTGCCAGGGAGATTCACTCCCCTGGGTGTCTGATCCCACGTAGGGGGGAGGGCAGTGATTTCACCTTTCAAGTTGGCTTAGCTAGAGAGACAGGGCCACATCTGAGGAACAAAGAGGCATTCGGGAGGAGGCTCTTAGGCACAACCATAGGAAGGCCTAACCTCTCCTTTGCAGCAACCGTCTTCCCAAGGGTAAAACCTGTGGTAGAGGGCCCAACCCATCAAACCACCAGTCCCCTATGTCTGTGGTCATGTTAGCAACCATGGAGGTGGGGTAGGCGAATACCCCTGCATTCTCCACAGGCTCCTCAAGGGGGCACTACATCTTTTTTTTTCCTTGTTTTTTTTTTTTTTTTTTTTTTTAACTCTCCCTTCTTTCTTAAATCAACTGTATGAAAAAAAAGTTAAAAAGAAAACAAACATACAATTAAAGAACATTTCAAAGAGACCATAACAAGGGAGTAAGAAAAAGACAACTAACCTAAGATAACTGCTTAACTTCCAACATGTTCCTACTTTACCCCAAGAAAGTTACCTAATATAGCAACATTTCTGTGAACTTGCTCCTACTATATCCATCAGAAATTAACAGACCATAGTCATTCCTGGGCATCCCCAGAACGTTAAATAGCTTATCTGTTCTTGGATTATTGTTCCCCCTTCCTTAATTGCTCTCTATTGCTAGTTCCCCTACATTCTACATTATAAGCCATTTGTTTTACATTTTTCAAAGTTCACATTAGTGGTAGCATATAATATTTCTCTTTTTGTGCCTGGCTTATTTCGCTTAGCATTATGTCCTCAAGGTTCATCCATGTTGTCATATGTTTCATGAGATCGTTCCTTCTTACTGCCGCGTAGTATTCCATCATGTGTATATACCACATTTTATTTATCCACTCATCTGTTGAAGGACATTTGGGTTGTTTCCATCTCTTGGCAATTGTGAATAATGCTGCTATGAACATTGGCGTGCAGATATCTGTTCGTGTCACTGCTTTCCGATCTTCCGGGTATATACCGAGAAGTGCAATCGCTGGATCGAATGGTAACTCTATATCTAGTTTTCTAAGGAACTGCCAGACTGACTTCCAGAGTGGCTGAACCATTATACAGTCCCACCAACAGTGAATAAGAGTTCCAATTTCTCCACATCCCCTCCAGCATTTGTAGTTTCCTGTTTGTTTAATGGCTGCCATTCTAACCAGTGTTAGATGGTATCTCATTGTGGTCTTAATTTGCATCTCTCTAACAGCTAGTGATGCTGAACATTTTTTCATGTGTTTCTTGGCCATTTGTATTTCCTCTTCAGAGAACTGTCTTTTCATATCTTCTGCCCATTTTATAATTGGGCCGACTGTACTATTGTCATTGAGTTGTAGAATTTCTTTATATATGCAAGATATCAGTCTTTTGTCAGATACATGGTTTCCAAAAATTTTTTCCCATTGAGTTGGCTGCCTCTTTACCTTTTTGAGAAATTCCTTTGAGGTGCAGAAACTTCTAAGCTTGAGGAGTTCCCATTTATCTATTTTCTCTTTTGTTCCTTGTGCTTTGGGTGTAAAGTCTAGGAAGTGGCCGCCTAATACAAGGTCTTGAAGATGTTTTCCTACATTATCTTCTAGGAGTTTTATGGTACTTTCTTTTATATTGAGATCTTTGGTCCATTTTGAGTTAATTTTTGTGTAGGGGGTGAGGTAGGGGTCCTCTTTCATTCTTTTGGATATGGATATCCAACTCTCCCAGCCCCATTTGTTGAAAAGACCATTATGACTCAGTTCAGTGACTTTGGGGGCCTTATCAAAGATCAGTCGGCCATAGATCTGAGGGTCTGTCTCCGAATTCTCAATTCGATTCCATTGATCATATATCTATCTTTGTGCCAGTACCATGCTGTTTTGGCAACTGTGGCTTCATAATAAGCTTCAAAGTCAGGGAGTGTAAGTCCTCCCACTTGGTTTTTCTTTTTTAGAGTGTCTTTAGCAATTCGAGGCATCTTCCCTTTCCAAAGAAATTTGATAGCTAGCTTTTCCAAGTCTGCAAAGTAGGTTGTTGGAATTTTGATTGGGATTGCATTGAATCTGTAGATGAGTTTGGGTAGAATTGACATCTTAATGACATTTAGTCTTCCTATCCATGAACATGGAATATTTTTCCATCTTTTAAGGTCCCCTTCTATTTCTTTTAGCAGAGTTATGTAGTTTTCTTTGTATAGGTCTTTTACATCTTTGGTTAAGTTTATTCCTAGGTACTTGATTTTTTTAGTTGCTATTGAAAATGGTATCTTTTTCTTGAGTGTCTCTTCAGTTTGCTCATTTCTAGCATATAGAAACATTACTGACTTATGTGCATTAATCTTGTATCCCGCTACTTTGCTAAATTTGTTTATTAGCTCTAGTAGCTGTATCGTCGATTTCTCAGGGTTTTCGAGATAGAAGATCATATCATCTGCAAACAATGACAGTTTTACTTCTTCTTTTCCAATTTGGATGCCTTTTATTTCTTTGTCTTGCCGGATTGCCCTGGCTAGCACTTCCAACACAATGTTGAATAACAGTGGTGATAGCGGGCATCCTTGTCTTGTTCCTGATCTTAGAGGGAAGGCTTTCAGTCTCTCACCATTGAGTACTATGTTGGCTGTGGGTTTTTCATACATGCTCTTTATCATGTTGAGGAAGTTTCCTTCAATTCCTACCTTTTGAAGTGTTTTTATCAAAAAGGGATGTTGGATTTTGTCAAATGCTTTTTCAGCATCTATTGAGATGATCAATTGATTTTTCCCTTTTGACTTGTTACTGTGTTGTAATACATTGATTGATTTTCTTATGTTGAACCATCCTTGCATGCCTGGAATAAACCCCACTTGGTCATGGTGTATGATTTTTTTAATGTGTCTTTGGATTCGATTTGCAAGTATTTTGTTGAGGATTTTTGCATCGATATTCCTTAGGGAGATTGGCCGGTAGTTTTCCTTTTTTGTAACATCTTTGCCTGGTTTTGGTATTAGATTGATGTTAGCTTCATAAAATGAGTTAGGTAGTGTTCCAATTTCTTCAATGTTTTGAAAGAGTTTGAGTAAGATTGGTGTCAGTTCTTTCTGGAAAGTTTGGTAGAATTCCCCTGTGAAGCCATCTGGCCCTGGGCATTTATTTGTGGGAAGATTTTTGATGACTGATTGGATCTCTTTGCTTGTGATGGGTTGGTTGAGGTCTTCTATTTCTTCTCTGGTCAGTCTAGGTTGTTCATATGTTTCCAGGAAATTGTCCATTTCCTCTACATTATCCAGTTTGTTGCCATACAGTTGTTCATAGTATCCTCTTATAATTTTTTTAATTTCTTCAGGATCTGCAGTTATGTCACCTTTTTCATTCATTATTTTGTTTATATGGGTCTTCTCTCTTTTTGATTTTGTCAGTCTAGCTAGGGGCTTGTCAATCTTGTTGATCTTCTCAAAGAACCAACTTTTGGTGATATTTATCCTCTCTATTTTTTTTTTTTTTTGTTCTCTATGTCATTTATTTCTGCTCTAATCCTTGTTATTTCTTTTCTTGTACTTGGTTTAGGATTAGTTTGCTGTTCATTTTCTAGCTTCTTCAGTTGATCCATTAGTTCTTTGATTTTGGCTCTTTCTTCCTTTTTAGTATATGCGTTTAGTGCTATAAATTTCCCCCTTAGCACTGCTTTTGCTGCATCCCATAGGTTTTGGTATGTTGTGTTCTCATTTTCATTCGTCTCTATATATTTAGCAATTTCTCTTGCTATTTCTTCTTTAACCCAGTGATTGTTTAGGAGTGTGTTGTTTAACCTCCAGGTATTTGTGAATTTTCTAAGTCTCTGATGGTTATTGACTTCTAATTGTATTCCATTGTGGTCAGAGAATGTACTTTGAATAATTTCAATCTTTTTAAATTTATTGAGGCTTGTTTTCTGTCCCAGCATATGATCTATTCTGGAGAAAGTTCCATGAGCACTAGAAAAGTATGTGTATCCTGGTGATTTGGGATGTAATGTCCTGTATACGTCTGTTAAATCTAATTCATTTATCAGGTTGTTTAGGTTTTCAATTTCCTTATTGGTCTTCTGTCTGGTTGATCTATCTATAGGAGAGAGTGATGTGTTGAAGTCTCCCACAATTATTGTGGAAACATCAATTGCTTCCTTTAGTTTTGCCAGTGTTTCTCTCATGTATTTTGTGGCACCTTGGTTGGGTGCATAGACATTTACGATTGTTATTTCTTCTTGCTGAATTGCCCCTTTTATTAGTACGTAGTAGCCTTCTTTGTCTCTCAAAACATCCCTGCATTTGAAGTCTATTTTATCTGAGATTAATATTGCTACACCTGCTTTCTTTTGGCTGTAGCTTGCATGAAATATTTTTTTCCATCCTTTCACTTTCAGTTTCTTTGTGTCCCTGTGTCTAAGATGAGTCTCTTGTATGCAACATATTGATCGTTCATTTTTTTTGATCCATTCTGCGAATCTATATCATTTAATTGGGGAGTTTAATCCATTTACATTCAACGTTATAACCGTGAAGGCATTTCTTGAATCAGCCATCTTATCCTTTGGTTTATGTTTGTCATATTTTTCCCCTCTCCCTATTAATATCCTTTATTGTACCCATACCGAATCTCTTTAGTACTGAACCTTTCTCCAAGTCTCTCTGTCCTTTCTTTGTTTCTCTGTCTGTAGGGCTCCCTTGAGTATCTCCAGTAGGGCAGGTCTCTTGTTAGCAAATTCTCTCAGCATTTGTTTGTCTGTGAAAAATTTAAGCTCTCTCTCAAATTTGAAGGAGAGCTTTGCTGGATAAAGTATTCTTGGCTGGAAATTTTTCTCACTCAGAATTTTAAATATATCGTGCCACTGCCTTCTTGCCTCCATGGTGGCTGCTGAGTAGTCACTACTTAGTCTTATGCTGTTTCCTTTGTATGTGGTGAATTGCTTTTCTCTTGCTGCTTTCAGAACTTGTTCCTTCTCTTCTGTGTTTGATAGTGCGATCAGTATATGTCTCAGAGTGGGTTTATTTGGATTTATTCTATTTGGAGTTCGCTGAGCATTTATGATTTGTGTATTTATGTTGTTTAGAAGATTTGGGAAGTTTTCCCCAACAATTTCTTTGAATACTCTTCCTAGACCTTTACCCTTTTCTTCCCCTTCTGGGACACCAATGAGTCTTATATTTGGACGTTTCATATTATCTATCATATCCCTGAGGTCCATTTCGATTTTTTCAATTTTTTCCCCATTCTTTCTTCTATGCTTTCATTTTCCATTCTGTCATCTTCGAGGTCACTGATTCGTTGCTCAACTTCCTCTAGTCTTGTACTATGAGTGTCCAGAATCTTTTTAATTTGGTCAACAGTTTCTTTAATTTCCATAAGATCATCCATTTTTTTATTTAGTCTTGCAATGTCTTCTTTATGCTCTTCTAGGTTCTTCTTTATTTCCTTTATCTCCCGTACTATGGTCTCATTGTTCATCTTTAGTTCTTTGAGTAGCTGCTCTAGATGCTGTGTCTCTTCTGGTCTTTTGATTTGGATGCTTGGGCTTGGGTTATCCATATCGTCTGGTTTTTTCATATGCTTTATAATTTTCTGTTGTTTTTGGCCTCGTGGCATTTGCTGAACTTGATAGGGTTCTTTTAGGATTTGTAGACCAATTGAAGTCCTTATCTCTAATTCATCAGATCTACAGCTTCGTGGAGTACACTTTCTCTAACTAACCAGCAGGTGGCGTCCACGAGCCACCTGTTCTCCACAAGCCAGTTCTCCCCTGCTTAGCCTTTTTGGTGAGTGGGAGAGTGAGTCTTGTGGGGTCCAATTGGTGTACCAAGCTTGCCTGTGTAGTTGGTGTTGCCTGCCCTGTATATGGGGCGTGTTTCTGGGCAGTCAGGGAGGGGGGGGTGGCTCTAACAATCAAATCTCCCTGGTGATCCTAGAGTTTTAAAGCTGCTGCAATAGTCTAATCCTTCAGTTCAGTCCTGCCACAGTTTGTCTCTGCCACTGACCCACAAGTCCTTGGTATTGGCGTATGGCTCCTGAGACTTGCAAGTGGGCCCCTCTTCCAGGCCGTGCACTCCAGGTCCTCTGTTGAGGGATGACTGTGCTATGTCACAGGTGAGTGCCGTCCCCCCAGGGCAGTTCTGGGCTGCTGGGATGTGTAGGGAGGCTCCCAGTCTGCTGAAATGATGGCTGAATGGGGCTTTGTTAATTCACACTGCTCTACCTTCCCAACTCTGGGACAATCAACTGAGGTTGCAGGGAAGGCTAATGTCCACGCCCAGTTTTGTGGTGTGTGCCTGTTATTTGAAGCACTTCCGTCCCACTGGGTTGTCTGGGGCAGTTCTGGGCTATGGGGCTGGCGATGGGCAGGAGTGTTTCCTGTCCACCAGGATGATGGCTGTGAGCGGACACCCCCCTTTTCTTGGGAAGTTGTGGTGTTTAGTGAATTTTCTCAGCCACTGGATTATTGCGTTTTGTCTCAGAGCTCTCTTAGTTCTGCTCTTGACTTGACCTGCCCAAATAGCAAGTCTTTGAAGCTTTCTGTATTGGGCTTCTTAGAGTGATTGTTTTAGAAAAAGAAAAAAGGATTAAAAAAAAGGGCCCTCCTCAGAGATCTAATGGGTTATTGAAATGCTAAGAGACAAAGCAACCAGGGCCATTAAGGAAAGGTCCACAGGGCAGAGAGATCAGCTTTTCTTCTGGATTTTCGTATACGCCTCAGGGCCCTTCCCCTTTCTATGTTCACCAGAACTCCAAAAATCCTTCGCTTTTATTTTGGAGTTTTTCGTGTTGTTTTTTTTCTATGCCTGTCTCCTCTCTGCTGGGCTGGCTGCTCTCAGATTCTCTGGTGTCTGGTCTCAGTCTATCTATGGTTGGAGTTTGAATCAGTAGAATGAGTTTCTGATAAGGGCTGCCACTGCAGTTCTCCCTTCTCCTTCCCGGAGCTGACAGCCCCTCCTCCCCCGGGACTGAGCCTGGCAGGGAGGGGCGCGGGTCCCCTGGCCGCAAAAACTTACAGATTTCGCTGATCTCAGCAGTTCCACGTTTTCATGAGTGTTGTATGAAGTATGCCCAAAGTCAGATTGCTCTGTGGTGTCTAGTCCACGCTGTTCTTGGCTTTCTACCTACTTTCCTGGAGGAGTAACTAAAACATGCAGCTCGCCAGTCTGCCATCTTGCCCCGCCTCCGAGAAACAGTATTTTAAAGGAGTGTTTTGTCAAGTGTCCATCATAATTATATTGCTAAGGTAAATTATAGGCAATTAAGATAACAATATATAACTGTCTTCACTTGTGAAGAAGTTTGAGACCGTGTGGTTTGGGGGAGAGGAAGGAGGAAGCCATTATCAATAGCAGATAAAAGCTATGTTTTGGCTATAATATGTATACAACAGAATCTATAACAAAAGTTTAAAATATTTTAAATAGTGTGGCTTTTCTTCTGACTGACAGTCCTCTTTCTACTCTCCCATTTCAGGGTCTATCATTTCCACCACTCACATCTGCTTACCCCTTCAACTGTACTATTCTCCAACTTATCGGTCTTTACCCCTCAGTTTTTAATAAGCACTCTTCATTCCAGTCTAAAGAGAACTTATATTTTCTTTGATATTGCTAAGCTATTATAATTTATACCCTACTTTATTTTCTGTTATAAATAATTGGCTTCTAATATGAGGCCAGATCATTTCAATGGATTAAAGGACCAAGGTTTTCAGATAGCCATTTATTTCAATATTCTTGTTTTTTTACAATGATTTGCACTTTATTTCAGATTCAAGGTTATTTCCTGATGAATGACATTTCCAGAAATCTATTTTATATTGGGCTATTCCAGCAAACTTAATTTCAAAAAGTAATAAAATAAAGCAAATTAAACAAATATTATAGTATGTTTATAGATTTCTAATTGAGAAAACATAATTAGTCACATGACATGCCAAAAATCTTAACCCTTATAGAGATAATTATATTTATGGTTCTCAGAACATTGAGTGCTTTTCATAAATGCATTATTTATAATTCAAATGCTCCAACTGCAAGCTCATAATAGATTATTAAATTATTAAAATACCTACAAAATTTATGAGCACTAAGGGATCATTCTGTTTTCTAATAGTATATACTTATGAGACATGTCTTTTAGATAGATGCAATATATAATTATTTAAGTAAATGCATATAATACACAATGGTCTTATTTATGTACACCTCAAAAGAAAAACATTCAAATAGCCTATGTATTGTTTCTAAAATGATTTTCCATTATGCAACTAATTACACCTAAACTAATATTCTTATTGAAATGTGCTTGATTTCAGATATTTTATTATTTTAAAAACTTTTGTTTGTAATATATTTACTTCTTGGTGATAAATGGGCATTTTTCACAAATGTTAATGACATTTTGGTAGCGAGCACCGGCAGGCTTTACTGATACAGATACGGTTTTATTTGAAATGTTTACACATAAACTTGCAAGATTCCAGACATTAATTATCAGTGTGTTACAAGATCAGGTATTTTGGTATTTTTGCTTATGAGAAGTTAGCCACTTTAGGGAAAACCAGGAAAGAAAAATAAATCTGAATTCTCCAATGATATAAGCAGGTCAGTTATTTTATTTCAATATAGCAAACTGCTGTAGATGTCAGTGACTGGGTGAAAAGGTTGAAATGTAGAACTGTCAAATTGTGACCCATGATAACCCAAGAGCAAATCATATCCTTCAAGTGATTGGGATGTGTTCAAATACCATTTGAGCTATTAATTTCTGAAGTTCCAGAGACCTGAAGGACTGGATTGTCTTTTGAAAATCCTTCATGTTATGGCTTTGTTTTAGGCACCAAGAAGACAATTAGAATATTTCATCTTATAACTACTTTGTTACAGATGTGTGCATGTACACATGAAAATCAAAGGATAAGAGAGAGGAAGCAAATGATTTGACAATTTAAATATAAAGTTGACTTTTAATTAATGTTGAGATATTTTAAATTTGCACATTTTTCATGTTTGTTGTAATAGCAAATATCCTTACTGATATCAGATCAGATTTCATGATCTTATAGTGCTACGCGATGGTAGTAACTTGTAAATTACTGAATGACTTAAAATAGTAGCAAACCAGCCAAAATATTACGTGTAAACAATCTGTAATTCAGAAACACCTGCTTTTGGGAATGTATGATGTTTTCTCTCTTGATGAAGTAAGCAAATATAATCTGGTAATTTATACATTACTTTTCCACCAGGAAAACATTGCCATTTAGCAAATTGGTAGAAAGAAATAAAGGTAAATACAATTCATCCAAAATGCACAATCAATCCGGGAGTAAGATTGGTTTAAACTTCATCCCAGCTATTTAATTCTTACCTGCTGTTAAAGAATGATATGGAATGATATATCTAATTTGCAGTTTTCTAACACATAGCTTAACTTTTTTTTTCTCCAGCACTTGTATCTGGAGATACATTCCATCCTAAGTAAACAATCAATGGTTCCTGTATAATCACATACTTATACATTCACCAACACTATCTGTATAAGGACATTTCCATTTCTTCCACAATGAAGGAAGAGGAGGGGAAAAAAGTAAAAAGAAAAAAAAGAAAAGAATTTAAAAAATGACAACTAGAAAGCAACAAAAGAAAAAAATAAAATAAAAATTAAAAAAATACAATAAAAAAGTCGGGCAATAACACCAATGCCAAGAATCCCATACACCTCCCTTATACCCCCCTCTTATTGACATTTAGTTTTGGTATATTGCCTTTGTTATGATTAATGGAAGCATATCACAATGTTAAGTGTTAACTATAGACTGTAGTTTGTATTGATAATATTTTTTCCCCAATACCACCCAATTTTTAACACTGTACAAAGTTGACATTCATTTGTTCTCCCTCATGTAAAAACATATTTGTACATTATTCACACTCATTGACCACTTTAGGTTTTAGTAAGTTAAACAGTCCCAGTTTTTATCTTCTATCTTTCCTTCTGGTGTCCTACATGCCCCTAACCTCCCTATTTCAACCATACCCACAGTTATCTTTGTTTGGTGTACTTACCTTACTGTGCTACCATCACCAATATTGTGCTCCAAACCTCTCCAGCAGTGGTCTCCAGACCTCTCTTCCTATCTGTTCCTATCTGCCTGTAGTGCTCCCTTTAGTATTTTCTATAGAGCAGGTATCTTGTTCACAAACTCTCAGTATCTGTCTGAGAATATTTTAAACTCTCCCTCATTTTTGAAGGACACTTTTGCTGATATAAAATTCTTGGTTGGCAGTTTTTCTCCTTCAGTATCTTAAATACATCATACCACTGCCTTCTCGCCTCCATGGTTTCTACTGAGAAATCCGCACATAGTCTCATCGCTCTTCCCTTATATGTGATGGATCACTTTTCTCTTGATGCTTTCAGAATTCCTTCTTTATCTTTGACATCTGATAATCAATTATTCTGTGTCTTGATGTAGGTCTATTGAGATCTATTTTGTTTGGGGTATGCTATGCTTCTTGGATCTGTACTTTTATGTCTTTCATAAGAGATGGGAAATGTTCAATGGTTATTTCCTCCTTGATTCTTTCTGCCCCTTTTCCCTTCTCATCTCCTTCTGGAACACCCATCGCACATAAATTCATGCACTTCATGTTGTCATTCAGTTCCCTGAGACGCTGCTCATATTTTTCCATTCTTTACTTTATCTGTTCTTTTGTGTGTAGGATTTCAGATGTCCCGTCCTCCAGTTCATGAATCTTTTCTTCTGCCTCTTCAAATTTGCTGTTGTATGTCTCATTGTGTTTCTCATCTCTTGTATTGTGCCTTTCATTTCCATAAGTTCTGCCAATTGTTTTTTCAAACTTTTAAGTTCTTCCCTATGTTCACCCAATGTCTTCTTTATATCCTTCATCTCTTTTTCCATATCTTCCCTCAACTTGTTGATTTGATTTTTGGATTGATTTAGGAGATTTGTTTGTTTCTCTAATTAGCTGCTTAGAATGAGAGGAAAAAAAAAGGAAAAAGAGCAAAATCCCCCTTTCAGAATCAGTCCCCAGCCCCCCAGTTTCATCAATCAGCCAGTGTTGATACCCAGTTCTCTGTGCCTCTTTTCTTGGTACACAGCCATTTTCCAGTATTCTGAGCTCAACTCTCTCCAAAAGCCTCTGTTTTTGTTCATTTATGCATTTTTTCCATCAGCCCTGCCTCCTCTCTACCAAGAGGTATATCAATTTCCTTTTCTGTTTGCTCTGGGTTTATTTGTGCTTGTAGCTTGTATTCAGTAGTCCAAATTTGTTAACTAAAACTGCAATTGGAGCTTTGTTAAGTTACTTTCCCTCACTGTAGGTAACTGGCTTCTTTTTCCCAGAGGGAAGTATTTCAGCTCAGTCTGCCATCCTCATGGGGGAGGGGTGCCAGCTCTGCAGTTTGGGAACTTTACTTACAGTTTATCTCAGCCATTCCACCCATTCCAGACTGGTTGCTGTACGATGTGTGTCCAGTCACTAATGTCCCCCAACAGTTGTTCCAGGCTATATACTAGTTGTTCCTGGCTATTTACTAATTGCTTTAGAGCACTAACTAAATTCCACACCTTTCTATGCCACCATCTTCCATACCTTAACTTTTAATATGTAATCAAGTATCATTTGGTATCTAAAAATGTGACCAAGAGATAATTACTCAGGCAATATTTAACATTCAGTAGGCACAAAAAAAATAATATATTTGTATTTTAATTAAAGAAAAATTTTTGTTGCAAAGCACTTAAGAAATTTATTCAAACCCTCTACTGAATCAGTAGCAGAGATCGAAGTAGGGCCAAGTTCACTGTCTCATGCTTTCCATTGCAGATCATAGGAGAATATAAAACTTCCAGGAGAGGTCAAGGTGAGGCCTCAGATCCTGCCTGTAGAGTAAGTGTGTGGAATAAAGTGCTTCAACTTTGTAATAGTCATTAACACTGGATCAGGAATGTATCACTAAAATGAGTATTTTGCTTACAAAAGAATGTAGGAAAGTTCCTGAGGTCATCTAAAACTTTTGCAAGGAAACAATTCCTAAATATATGGAATCTTTTTGTGTAAGACATGGATGGTAATTCTATAAAACAATTAGGTCTGTGCAGATGGGAAAGAACTAAGCTTTTAGACACATATTAAGTTTAACAATGAAAAGTAAATTGAAGACTAAAACTGGAGTAAGAGGAAGAGTTGTACAGTTCTGAATGTGTGTGTGTGTGGGGGGGGGTGGTTCAGGTGGAATAAAGAGGTGTAAGATATTGTCAGTCTATTAAAAATTAGTGTTAAACAAAAATGCTTATTTATATCCATTTGGGACATTAAGGGACTACAAATATTCTATTTTATTTTTTATAAGCAGGTAAATCTGATTCTTCTTCTACTTGCCACACAGGTTGCTAGGAATTTCATCTTATTTATATTTATGAGATCTTGCTCAATATCAAGGGGAGAATCTGGGGAGGAGTTTTATATGGCATCTGTAAAATGGGATGTTTCAGCCCATCATGGTCATTGATGAAATGCTTTGCCCAAGACCTGGTGGTCCTTTTGGAGTGATAAATTCTTAATGTTAGGTTCTGAATATGACATCAAGAAGTCCTATCCTTCTCCTAGTACTTCTTCATTTCACAGTGCAGTGATCATTTGCCAGTCCTCATCCTAACTAAACTTCCACCAGAAATGTCCATTACTGTTCATCTCCATGCATCTCTTCCCCAGTATTGAATAAATGCCTTTGTTTATGCTGGGATGGGTCCAGGTCCACCTCTTCTACTTGTAGCAAGTCTTTCACAGTCAACTGTACTTCCCCAAAAAGCCATACCCTGGCTCACATAGAAAATGATCATCTTGGTCATGCTGAGGCAAGCTCAGGCCCTGTCTATCCACCCCAAGGCTGAAGGGGTCATATCTGTGTACTACACATCATTTAAGGCACACAGTCAACATCGTGTCTTCTAGGAGATTCCAACTGTTGTCATTGGCACTGCAACACAAAAGTGAGAAATGAGAGAGCCTGGACTCAGAACAAAGAAAAGAATATGCCCTTACTCATTACAAGAGCAAGAATGAAGTTCACATTTTAATTTTGATCAATTAACATTCAACTTTAGTATTATCCCAACAGAGTTTGAGTATAATATATTTTCTATTTACAACCTTAGTTGAGCCATCAACTTTGGTTTTTAATCATTTTACTTATTTCTTAAAATTTTATTTAAATTCCTCTTAGCTTTTTTAGCAAAACGTGTGTCATGTCATCAAATCATTTGCTCTAAAATACACTAATCTAAGCAGGCTCTCCTCCATCCATGAAATTTCCTATTTCACAAGGAATTCATCATCTTTGCCTCCTTTTTGCAGCTGAATGTGTGCTGTATCCTGTTGAAGTCTTTCCTCATCATCTGTGCCATCTCTATCCCCTTTTCTGCCTCCTCCAGAAGCTTGGACCATTGACAATCTCTGCATCTTCTTCCCAGTAGCTCCTTTCCCCCAGATATGCTGAAGTATCTTCCACCCTTAAATTAAAAGAACTAAAGTCTTGGGGGTGGGGAGGGAACACCCTTCCTCCAAATTAAAACCACATATCCCACTGTAGTTGTATCAATTGCCTTAAAATACTGAAATACTTCCACCCATTTCTGCTTCAATCCTCCATTTCTCAATCTCCTCAATAGGATTTCCTTGTCACCAAATGGAATGGTTTTCCCTGAGTCCTCATCCTAACTAATCTCTCCTGGGCCACATACCATTTGCTGCCCACTCCTTCTTGAAAATCCCCACTCCTGGTTTCTACACCATTTCTTCTGCAGCTCCCCACAGCATCCACACTGAAATATTCAGACGAGTCACGCTCTTTCACAGGTTTTCACCTCTGCACATGCTCTTCCTTCCGCTTAGAATTTCCATTCTCTTGTTTTATGCCTGTTCTCCTTACTTCATTCTTGGACCTTCAGCTTCATTGTTAATTCTTTTGTGAAAATTCCTGTGTGCTTTCCCATCATGAACCCATCAAGATGAATCAGTCTGTCTCTGTTTGCTGCAGATGTGTTTTATTTTATTATACTGTGTATGTTTTTTGGTTTACTTTCTCAGAATGTAAACTCCTTAGGAACAGAGACAAATGTTTGACATTTAGCACAGACTTTAGAATCACAATACCATGGCTCAAGCCTTGTTTATATATTTTTAGTTGAGTGACCTTGGATGAGCTGTTAAGCTCATCAAACTTCAGGATCCTTACTTATAAAATGACTCTCACAAAATGTTTTAAGGATTAAAGAATCTAATGTATGACATAGGAGCAGCAAACTGAACTCTAAAAGTAGTATCAAATAAATGAATGATTAAGGCAATGAAACTCTAGCTAACATGGCTACAGACATAATAAACTGGATAAATTCTTATTGAGTAATAGATGAATGAATAAGTAATCTTTCTGGTCCTTGAAAATTATTTATCCCTTTATCTTCCAATCTCATAGGAATTACCTTCTCCAAATCCTCCTCTCACTATTAAAATGATATTTATTCATGATCCTATTACCATTTTCTAGCATCAGAGATTGTGCTTATCTATGCTTAAGAAACATGAAATAATATTCTCATACCCCAATGAGAGCAGTTAATTTAATGACACATGTTTAGAGCATTTCATTATTTGGAGAGAGGTTGTGTATGTGTGTGTGTGTAGATCTAAGGATAAGTACTTTGTATCAAGTTAGAATCCAAGTACACATAAATAATGTTGGTATTCAGAAAATTTTGATTTAAGGTTTTAAAAATTTAGATTTTAAAAACTAGATTTAAAAAACTAATTGCACAATAACAATTTTTCACAAACAAGGACAAGAAATGAAAATATGCTTCTAAAGTATCTATCTCTAAAGTGATTGAGTTTTCAAAATTGATTTCAATAATAATGGAAATGAAAAAAACAAAAACAAAAAAATGAAGCCTGACAGTTTATACTTTATGGAATAAGTTTATTGTCACTTTTTTTGCATGTTGAAATTGTCTATTCTGCTAGGCTCTTCTTTGGAATATCCATTTTGGAAAGCAAATATTATTCTGTGTTTATTACATGTGGCTCAAAAGATTAAAAAAAGTGAATATAAACTATACTCACCAAACCAGCTGCATTCAGTGAAGGTTCTGGCATATCTATTATTCCCACTTTCAAGCTATTCTTTATAGGAGGCCATTTTGAAACTATAACCATACAAAATTAAGTTTTTTTAGATGTCCCAAATCCAGCATTTCAAAACTATTTCTTATAGCTACTTAGTGACAGAATGACAAATGAATGTCCTATTCACTGTAGTGTAAAGATGACTGACTTAATGAGCTGTGTCCTACTTGTCAATTAACTGTCTTCCTATGACTGTCTTATTATAGATTAAGCAATTCTTTAAACCACAATATGGGGATGGAAAGAAGTTTATGGTCTCTGCCTTTGCCTTTGAGGAGAATAGTCCTGCACATTTTTATAAAAAGATTAATTATGCAGTATTATTTCCATCATTAAAGTTATAATTATTTATATATGCAATATGAGTGTATGAAACATACCAATGGATCCAAACATTTCACAAAACCATATTTTTCTATTTCCTTTGTTACTGTATGAATGTGTGTATGATGTTTTACTTAATTCTAGTTATTCAAAATCTATCACAATATTGTTATTCTGTTTTACACAGATTTTAAAAAGTCATGTTACAAATATTCAAATTTTAAATTAGTATAATGTCTTAGGAATATAGATCAAAGAAAAGTGGTCAGTTACTGGACATGGAAAAATAACAGTTTTTGCTTTTGGTAGAATTCTTATGAACTTGTACATATACTTTTTTAAAAATTTTGCTTAATGACTGCTTGATATCTCCATAAACATAGTATGAATTATATTTATTCTGGAAGGAATTTCTTGATTTGAAATGTTTGTCATCATAAAAGATGAATAGAGTACAGATAGGTGCATAATATTAATGGAAAATTTTCTTTCTAATTTTGAAAGAAAGGAAAGATAAATTATTAATGTTTCAATTTGTGTACATTGTAGTCTACAGTTTTTTGTTACATAATGTCACATGATGTTTTAACCTCATTTAATTTGAAATATATTTAAATTTAAATTCATTAAAGCCTCAAGTAAAATGATTCTCTAAAACTATTACAGAAAAAAGAAGAGTCTTTGTTCAAGTTAAGTTTTCTCCTTCCACTGATCCTTGGTTAGTAATCTAAACCTCCATTCCTGTGTTGCCCCTTGCCATGCATGCCATTTTTTAACGGTATCTAGAACTTCAGAGAGATCCAGACTCAAGAACTGAATAATGGATTTGATTATTCTTTCTCCCATGGTTTTTTTTTTTTATTATTGATAAAGAAAGTCAGGTATTAAATATTTACATGCAGTCATTTTCTGAGACCATATTTTCATCCCATCCTTCTTCTCTGAACTCCTATATCCCCTATTCTATATCAGACCATTATTTTCTAAAACCCTTATCTTCACCCACTCCCCACCTCAACTAAAATATGTATCTAACCATCTCCAGACTCAAGCTTTTTGAATCACTCTGGGCCAGACCAGATTAGTTTTCCAAAACACAGTTTGTTAATGTCATTATTTAGCAACCTTTATTGATTTCTTCCCTTGCATAGTGGTGATTTAAGAGCTTAGAATATGGAGTCTGGCTTAAGAAACATGAAATAATATTCTCATGCCCTAATGAGAATATTGAAATCTCAGTTTTACCACTTACTGGAAGTATGATTTGGGCTCTCCATGCCTCAGTTGTTCACTTATAAAACAGATAATAATAAGTACTTGCCTTACAGTTTTGTGTGGATTATATGTATAGATACCTGCAAAGTTTTAGAGCTTTATGTAGCAATTACCTAATTATTTTTTACTATTTCTCATTACCTAAGTCTCAAACATTTTAAGGTGCAATTAAAGTTCCTGTAGCTCAAATTATTTACTGTTTCCCACGATTATTCTATGCTTTCTCTACTCTTGTGCTCATTCTTTTACTCTAAGAGGAATGCCCTTTTGTCAACATAATTACAGCCAAATATTATCTACTCTTAACATTCCCCTTCAAAAGACTTCCCATCTGAAGAACATCTGTCCTTCTTTTGAGGACTTTAGCATATTCAGTTTTTCTGTGGGAACTCACAGCATGCTTCTTTAAAATGCAGATTCCTAAGCTGCACCTTGCAAAGATTTAATTTCATTAAGTCCTAAAGGAACTACATTCTGAAATAAATAAATCTATACCTGCTTAATGACATTTTCAACTGACTATTTATATTGTGGTTATTTTTACATGTTTTTAGCCTGTACTGCTAAACTGTTATAGAATTCCTGCAAATAATTGCTTTTCAAAAATTAATTACTGAATAAGTTGAAGATAAAAAAGCATGGATGTGTTAACAAGCACTTGTTAGGAATGATGATAAAGGACTGAAATTTATGAGTAATAAAAAAAAATGATGAGGAAAGTCGCAGTCCAGACAAATTCCATATTTGTATATCTAAAAGCATGGGTTTGGTCAAGCAGAGCTGTTTCCAATTACAGCACTGCTTCTTGGGTAAATAATTTAATCATTCTAAAACTTTGATTTTTTCCATCAAAAGCATGAACAGTAATGGTATCCATTATGATATTAACAGTGTAATGCAGGGAAAGCTTAGCATAGTTCCTGGCAGGTAGTAAGTGCTCAGTGAATGTTAATTATTAATTCTTCTCTTTTTTCTTCCTCTCCTTCTTCCCCCTCTCCCTCACTTTTTCCTTCCTCCTCCTCTTCTCATTATTATCAATTTAACATTATTATCATTATTATTATTATAATCATCATGTTTGGTCTTTCAGTTCCTAACAAAGTTCAATGCTATACTGAGAACCTTGACTATAAATATCCATACGATTGAAGCAATAGCCATAATGGTAAATACACCTTATGAAAGAATCCAAGAATCAAAAAAGCGAGTAAAGCTGTGTGTGTTTCTCTTGTACAGTGTTGAATGCTAATTTTTTTCCAGAAGCATTAGTTCTAAAAACATTATTGATAAAGAAAGTCAGTTACAATCAATGAAACTACAAATTTACTTAATGCTGTACCATTGGATTGCAATGAAGCTTTTTCTACTGGGAGTTTATGTTAAAGGACTTCATTATAATGAAACAGCTTTCCTTCCATCAACATCTTACTAGATATATTAGAGTAGTTATCTAAAAAGGTCAGCTTTTCTTCCTCAATTTTTTGCAGAGTACAGAATTAAGTACAGAGATATTAACTTCTGACCTGTATTCATTATTTTAAAGAATGACCAAAAAGAAAAAAATAAAATAAAGCAGCCTAGAACTGGAAATTACAACCTAAGGTTCATTTCTTTGGATTGTGTTTCCTTGTCTTCCTTGTAAAAATTCAAACAATTTTAAGAGAAAATCACACAAAAATATGATTGAATGAGACAATAATTGGGTATTAGATAACTTTACAAGAGACCTCATATGGAGAAGTGGAAAATGAAAGATCCAGAGTCGACATTCATGAAGAGGGACACGATCAAGTGCCTAGAACAGGGTTTCTCAGCCTTGCCATTATCGACATTTTTGGTCAGAAATCTCTTTGTTGTGGGCTGCTCATCCTGGCCTTCTATCCACTAGGTGCTAGTAACAACCCCTATTCATGACTATCAAAAATGTCTCCAGACATTGCCAAAAGTCCTCTGAGGGGCAAAGATGAAGGATGGAGCAATAATCGTATTAAGTACTTTACCAATATCATCTCATTTAATTCTTATAACCAACCAAATTAAGCATGAACTGAGGTCTGGAGAAATTAACTTTATCTAAAATCACAGACTTAATCACAGATCTCAGACTTCAACTACTTCTGATCACCTTATAGCCTACACTCTGAACAACTATGTAGAGTTGAAGGGAAGGTAAGACATTGGCAAATATACAATGTGCTGTCATAATAATTTTGCTGAGGACAAGTACTGGTCAGCTTTCTGTTTGCTATCATCAAATTTTTCAGTATATTGCTTACTTAAGCTATTGGTCCATGCATAGAGTTTCAAAAGTCATTTAACTTTATTCCCTACTTTGTATTCAGAGCTTGGATTTTAGTCGTGAGATTATGATTTGTGAAAGTGTTTGGAAGCCAGGAAAAAGGCACAGTTTTACTACCTCAATAGATTCTATGGTCTTTCATAGTAAACAGTGTCTGCAAAAAGAGTAAGTGTGCAAAACCTGAAAGATCAGCAATAAAGGGCCAGAATTTTCCAGTTTTTTTTTTTTTCCTTGAAACTTTTATATGTCAGGTATTACCTTCAAAAAACTTCAGTTAAAGACTAAGGTAGGACAAGAATGACTTATTCATTCTATCAATAAGTATGTACTCTCCATTTGGGTAGGGGCTTCATTTTATTTACTGCTATTTCCTCTGAACTTTGTACAATATCAAAAACGTAGTTGACAAAATTAAATATCAAATGAAAAACTGGAAGAAAGAAAATAGGCATTCTTTTGATTAATATATATATACACACATAAGTACACATATTGTGCATGATGTATATCTATATACATATGCATATATACATATATATGTTTTTATGCATTAGTAAATGTGCTAAGTAAATGTTTTCTTTAAAGAGGCTAACGATCTAGACAGGTGTATAAGGCAGGGAGTAGATGAGGAATATAGACGTTTAAAGAGAATACAATGTGTTAAATTTAAAGTAAATTTATTAATTTATGAGAATACTAAATATTTTCAAATATATTTTTAAAATATATTTTCTTACTTACTACTTGTGCATATTATTAGCCAAATGAAGCCTAGATCATTAAAATCTGACCCAACCGAACATTGATTGAGCAGAGCTTATCTTTACTATCCACAGCTGTACTGATTTTCTATTGCTGTGTGTGGTAGATTGAGTTAAGTATCCCAGAAAAATCATGTTCTCAATCTTAGTCCACATTCCTCTGGGTGTGAAACTATTACAAATAGGACCTCTCGAAGATCTCATTTTAGTTAAGGTGGCCCAGCTTAATGAGGGTAGGTTTTAATCCAGATTTCTGGAGGTGTTGTAAAGAGAAAGCCACAGAAAGGAACTAGAAGCTGGAAGTCATGGGAACCTGAAGTGAAAGGAGAAGGCACCGCCTAGTAAGGCAGAGATGCAAGTTTAGGAGCTCCAAGAATTGCGGCAAACCCCACCCCAGAATGCTACTGACCCCAAGAGGAAGCAAGCCTTCTAGCCTCTGAAACTGTGAGCCAATAAATCCTGTTGTTTAAATCAACCATTGTGTGGTATTTGTGATAGCAGCTCAGGCAAACTAAGATACTGTGGGACAAGTTATCACCACCTCAATGTTTTAAAACAACATCCATTCAATTGGCTTACAGCTCTGAAGTTCAGAAGTTCAGTATGACCAAGTTCTCTACTCAAGCATCACAAGGTCATAACCAAAGTGTTAGCTCATCTGTAGTCTCTGAGGGAGATAGCCACTTCTAAGCTCGTTTTTGTTGTTGGCAGAGTTCAGTTCCTTGTGGTTGTAGAACTGAGGTCCCTGTTTCTTGCTGGCTGTCAGCTGGAAGCCACTCTCAGCTCCTAGAGACCATCTGCCATCCTTGATAGTTAGCCTCTCCATCTTCAAGGAAGCAATGGGGTGTCAAATCCTTTTCATCCTTCTAATCTCAGACTTCTGTTTTTTGTGAACAGTTAGAGAAAACTTTCTTCTTTAAAGGGTTATGTAATTATGTCAGGCCTACCCAGATAATCTCCTGATTTTAAATTGCCACTTAACATAACTTTCTCCATGGGAATAAAATCCATCAAATACACAATGCTTTGTATTATACAGGCCATGTACACCAGGGGGAGGGAAATCCTGGGGACTATCTAGGAATTCTGTCTACCACAGCTGCTTTCCTTTTTCAAATGTTTTCTCATACAGTACTCATTGGCCCCAAGACTTGGTTAGTCATAATTGTCATAGTACCCAGGACAACCTTGATCTTAATAGCCATCGTCTTCATTGTCATTGCTTTTTTTAATTTTATTTTTATTTTTTATAAAGTTTTCTGTCTTCCTTTTTAAGCTGTAAGCATGGTGATAGCAAGACCTAGTCTGGATTCATCACAGTTGCATTCCTGACACCTAACACCTTGCCTTGTCTACATAAAATCAAAGCTCAGTAAATATTTATTGAAGGAGGAAATAAAAGCAAATGCTAATGAAATCCTATTATATAGCAGGCTGTATTCTGCCTACTTTTATAGCTGATCCTTATTCTCATTCTTCAAGTCTCAGCTCAAATTTATTTTCCCAGATCATTGCAATACTGCACATGATCTCCCCAACTACTTCCTGTGTCATTATCCTGTTTATTTACTTCCCATCTCTTATCATTTTCTATAATGATCTTTTATATTTACTTGTTTACTTGATTACTGCTTATAGTCACACTGGATTATAAGATACCAGAAGACTGGTACTTTTTTTGTCTCATTCATCAATGTATCTCCAGAGTCTATCCTAGCACCTGCTCCTGAGTGGGTGCTCAATAAATACTAAAATAATAAATGATGGCTTGGCAGATTGTCCTACAGGGCTTGGATGTAATTGTTTATGGCCTAAAATGTAATCTGGACATTGAATGCATTACAGAAATTTTATACTTTTGACAATTATTTCAATCTTAGCTAAACTAAAATCTATAATCCTCACTTAATTACGGAATGCATTTATCCCACACTTTGCTACTCCCCACATCAGGAGTGTTTTATACAAATTCATTAACAAACTTAAGGTGACTGTAGATGAAACTAAATAGAGATTTTAAAAAAAAGTGTTTGCACAGCACTATCCTCAAAGTGAGGGGAGTTTCATATAGTCAAAATACTAGCTTCATGACATAAATTTATGTCAGTAACATTCACTTGGACAGTCATTTTTCACAAGGTACAGTGGTTCTCATATTTGGCTTCTAGTGATTGCTTCTGTTTTTGGTTTTAAACTAAGATTAATCAGTGTCTTTCTATGCTCTTTCCTACTTTGTGCTGGAGAGCCAGAGTAAAAACAATATGACATGCATCGCTATTTATAAAGCACTTTGAGCTTCTTAGAGCTTCCTGTGCCATCACCAATTTTAACTCCAAGCGTGTTCTCCTAATCCCATTGTCAGATAGAAAGTGACAGTTTCTAATACTTTGCAGCTTGAAAAACTGTTTCCCAGAAAACACCTTAATCAGCATAAATTTAGGTAGTTGTGGGTATTTTTTTTTTATAAGCTAAAAGTCCTGATATAAATTTAGGTATCCTAAAATGAAATTATTTAGATATAAATTGGAGGTAAATTAATCCTAGATTCTTTTTCTTCTAAATTCTAATAGCTCAGAGCTTTAAATACAGTGTGGGTAGAAAAAGCCTTGACAACTGCAGACTACTGCCACTTGAGACAGATTGATAAATGCACAACAACTTTTAAAAAAACCTCTCTTCGTTATTTACCAATAATTATCTTCAATTGGCTCTTCTGTCAACACTTATCCATTTAGTCTATCAAATGAAACTGATTAATGCTAAATAACTTTCTAAGGCTTTGCACTTAAAATAGTAAATCTTACAAAGTGCCTTGGAATTCTGCGTTATGCAGAATCTTGGAGTTTTCCTATCTTAAATAAATGGCCGAATTTTCATTTACCTTTTGATTTAGGCCTTCATTTTTTACATTTCCCACTGTTGGCTTGTACTTCTTCATTTTTCCAACACCTAATCATTTGTCCATGGTGAGATATTTGTCTATTAAGCTCCATTCCCTCAGGTCTGATCTTCTATTTTCCTCTATATGTCTCTATTCCACACTATACAAACTCCTATACAGTCCTTTTGATCTTTTACAATGATCACTTCTTCGCATGTTTGTCTCCCCCTCTTAGCCTATGATAATCCCTACCCTTTTCTTCCAGCTTATAAATTCAGGCATCTGGAAAGACCAAACTGTACCTCAAATAACAGAGGAAAAATTGCCAGCCAAGATTGGGTCACATGCAGCCTCCTCTCCTGCTCTGCAAAATACCCTGTAGCCTCATTTTGAATTCTACATCAGCTTTTAACCATAGAATATGTTCATATTTGAGAGGCTCTCTCAATGAAAATTATGGGTGTCTTCACTTTCTACATTGCAACTGTAGAAGGAAATATATGACTTCATTTTATGGCCCTGATGGCATGTCGATAAGTCAAAGGACTTTAGAGTGGATGTTTCTAATAGTTCTGTTATTGTTAGGTCACCCTGGAAGTCAGTCAGTGTAGTGATGGTACCTGAAGATCACCGTGCTCTGGATGTTTTACAACAAAGTTCTATGACCTCAATTATAGTAGCAAGGATTCATCTTCTCTCAGTTTTGCAAGCTTAACAAAGTCTCAGTCTTTCAATCCAAATGATCAAAAAACTCATGTGAGATGATTTGCATTAAGACTGGTAAATACTCATTTACTTTTAAATGGAAACACTCAAGGTGAGCCTTAAGCTGCTTATTATTAATAAGACTAATAATGTTACTCAGTTGCATAACACTTCTATCCACAAGTTATTTAAATTCAACTCACATATCTGACTTTCAGTGTTTTGCAATAACAGACATAGCTGCCATTTTACATAAAACTACGTTCACTGTGAGCCAAGCAAAAGGTCACCACATTGAGAAGATCTTCTTTTTTAATATTTAGTGAAGGAAATTTGGATTGTTGGCCAAAACTTCTTGGTCACTTCCCATGGGAAAAGAACTTCTTTTGGAGGACAGTGCTGAATAAGCTTGGCATATGCTGACACTTTGTTAGAGTCTTTTCAATAGCAGAATCATTTCCAGGCCAGCAGACACAGTGAATGATTCCTGAATGTGCTACATGTGGTGTGGCCAAGATGACAGTACAGCCATCTGGAATAATAACACAATTTCCTCACAACAGACATCCTTTATGGACATGCAGATCATGTGTCAAGGGCTTGAATTCTTCAGACATTTCCCCACCAGACTTTGCAATCACAAGCAAAAAAAGGAAATTTAGAGAATTAGGATATTATTACAGATAAGAACTACAAGAACCACACCCTATTGCCCTTTTTACACTTTCAGGTACTGGGAAGGGTACAGCATCCACTGATATAGAAATAGGTACTCAGCTTTTCCATCTATGTGAAGAGATTACATTGTTATTTGACATGGGAAAAGAAAGTTAACCAGTCACTGGGACACCTCAGGCTGCTGAGAAGATAAGGATGCTATCTGGGGAAACTAAGAAATCTTTATATTTCAACCTGTATCAGCAAACATGAAAGCAGCAGCCATAGCTATATCCTGATTTCATTCCCCTGTCAAAAGCATTGTTTCATTGTCTCTCCTAAATAGTCTACCCACCTTTCTGAATCTCCCAATGTTCTTTTATAGCCCCTGATTGATTTGCCTTCCATGTTCCTTTTATTAATGAATTCGTTATCCAGAAATTTTCAAACATTTTTCTAAATGAACAGAGTCCATTCTTTGTGTTAAATCAATATAAAAGCTAAAGATATAAAATACATAAATTATTTGCTTGGTTACATTAAGAATGAGGCCAGGTTCTCTGACAGGTTGGGACAGTCCCTCTTCTTTGACATCCCTGGAGTTACTTTCACAGCACGTGTGGAGATCCATTGAGCCATTTTCAAACACTTCTGCCTTTGCTGTGGTGATGTATCTAGAGTCACTTCTCTTTCTCTAGTGTGAAAGAAACCCTGTTATAAACTTTAATTTATCTGATGGAGCTCAGAGACCGTATCTAACAAACAGATGTTTTGAACTAGGCTATTGAAGTAATAGAACACAAGACTTGCTTACTCTTACTATCAGTTAAAATGGAACAAGGAGTTGGATAAAGGAAAATATCCAGAAGGATACACAGAGGAAAAATGTGAAATTTAATTTTACTCTTCTTCCAAATGTCAACAAGCACCATTGACTGTAACTTGCACAATCTATAAATATGTGGGTGAAATCTTGCCTTTAGTCGTACATGTCTCATCCTTGCTATCAGCCTCCTTATAGGCTGAAGTGGTCTGTAAAATTGTGTCTGGATGAAACATGTTATGGTTGTGTTACTCCAAGTTTCACTCTTTGACCTAATTGATATGCAGGATAAAATTAGGACATGGTATGTATTTCTGGCTGTTGAAAAGTTATCTTGAGAGCATTTATTTGGTTCACTGAGTATGTGTTATACTCAACTTAAAATTCCCTGTTTCCAATGGCAAGGATATGATAATAAGGAACTGGAGATAAAGAAAATTATGAAAAGTTTAACGTTCCATTTTTACAGCTAGTATTGTATATTAGCATACAAAGAATACATAATTAAAGGAATTATATTGAGATAAATTTTTACTTGTTAACAATTTACAATAGACTAGTTGATTTTTATTGTAGTAACTAGTTATTTTATACATATGGACTTATAAATATGTTATGTTTCATAAAAATATAAAATAAAAATAACCATTTTATTTTAATTTGTTCCTTGGTAGTATGCAACAAATAATTCATAATTTTGGAAGTCATGCTTAATTAATGCAAATTCATAGAAAGCACATGACTAATTGTCACTTTAGAAACACAATTTGAGGGAATTATGTATATATCTACTTCAGTAATGGGGGAATAGCATATCATTTGTTGACTTGCGTATAAAAGACAAACTTATTACCATGGACCATAAGTCCCATGAGATCTGGCTTCTTCACAAACTCTGATCTCACCCACACATTTGCTATGCTTCAGACATTTTGGCTAACTTTCCATTTCTCAGACCAGTAAAACTTGCTTTTTCCCTCTGCTAGACTATACTTTCCCACCCCAGATCTTCATATTAGTAGGTCTAAAAATAAGTTTTACCTTGTCCATTGGGCTTCATGGAAAAGCTACTAAAATAGTCTCTTAGTACTTATTTTTATAACATTAACTATCATATTTCCATTATTTTAAAATATTATCTTAGTTATTTATACACTTTTGTGTTTATTATCTTTCTTCCCCAATTAGCCTATAATCTGCAAAAAGGCAAGCATTTGTCTGTCTCATTCAACACTCTATTACTTATGCCAAGAATAGTATTTTGCAAAAAGCAGGCATTAGAGGTATATATCTGCTGAAAAATAAATAAATAAATAAATAAATAAAGTCTGGTTATCAAAAAATGACAAGCTGAAAATACTCTTATTTCAAAATATGCAGTGCACACTGTGAAATTAACCAAACAACCTGGAAAAACCCAAAATGAATCTCATTATAATATGCTAATATTAATTTATCATTTAAATTTTCTTGAAAGGAAAAATGTACAATTATCAGTTCCAGACAGCACTAATAGAGGATTGTTAAAAACTGAAAATAAATGTTCTGTTGTTCTTCATTCATAGCATCAAAGATAAGATGTGCTTCTTTGCATTAATGCATGGACTACTTGAAGGACCCTCTAGGTCCACCAAAGTTTGAGGAATAAGTGCACTTGCCTTGCAGGAGCAAGGGACAGTATAATATTGTGAGGAAGCAGCTGCCAAACCTTCAGTAGGATTTTGTACTCCACCATCACTTGAGATGTTGATAGAGTTACCAGCCTGTCTGATACACTCTTCCCTCTCACTTTTAGTACTAGCTCAGGTGAACACTCTGAAGACATCTCTGGCCTACTAAGCAGTTGCTTCTTCCTCTATCATCTCCATATCTCTTCATATAGACCTTTAGCCATTTATGTAATGCATTTAGTGTATCTGTTTACATATCAGCCTCTTTCACACCATTGGAATCTATTTATAGGTAAGAATTCAATTTTTTTTCTTCACTGCCTTTCTCAACACTGGAAATAAGTGTTCACTGGGTATCAATGAGTAAGTACTTAAATTTTTCTTAAGGTAATTCTAAGAACCAAAGGTGCTGGGAATCCTCGATGCTTCCCTCTTTTGGGTAACTAATACATATACTGTCTGACATATTTTATGTTATTATATCAAGTCAACATGTACAGAATCCGGTTTCAAAAGTCAAATCTGTAATTAATGGCTCTCTTACCTTTGATGTACATCATATTATCATGTCTTCTATCAAGGCTGCTGATATAAAAGTAATATAATGACTTTCCATTACATTTAAGAAATTTAAGAATACTGTATTTCTTTCCTTAAATAGAAAATATATTAGGTAAATTATGCCATTTATGATGAGAAAGTGGTAGTTAAATTTTTTATTAATGAGAGGTTAATATTGAGCTCAAGTGGTTTAACCCACTGTCTCTTATAATCCTTCAGAGTAAAACTCTTAAGTCATGGTAGAACAGCTTATCAGCATAAAGCCATTGAAGAAAAATGCTATTGATTCTCCTTATCTGCAGTTAATGAAATGCTTTGTTCACTGTAGTCAGTAAAAAAAGCTGGAGTAAAAGATGTCAAATGCCAGCAAGAGCAGTGTGCTCTGGTGCCTAATACAATGGCAATATCATAATTCTAAGCAGAGAAGACAGTGTGGTTCCTTTTTAAAAAAAAAATAAAAAAGAGTGGTTCTAATGCTAATTTAACTCTAGTATTTCTGTCAGTCAAAAAATGTAAATCATAAGTACCCATTTGAGCAAGTGACTCTGTAATCTCTGGGTGTTTAAATGAATTATTTTTTGAATGACAAAATTTTTGAACCAAGAACAGTAGTATACCTATTGGTAGAAAGGTTATTAATAAAAGAAGTTCTTAACCCTGTTATGGCCCAATGGAACTTTCAAAATCCCTATGATCTGAAATCCTGGGTTTCTGTCCTACTAGATTTACTATTGTCCTGCTTGGTGAAGCTCTATCTATACAAAGTCAACTAGAGGTGTTGCTTGGTATATGTCGGAGCTACTCAAATGTGTTTAGACTAGTGCGTCATTCAAAAATATAAAAGCCAGAAAATGTTAATCACTATGATAATTTAGCAGATAAGGAAATTAGAACCCTTAGGGTGGTGGTGCTGAAAGTTCAGTTTACATCATATTCCTGGGCCCCATTCCCACAGTTGGTAGAGAAGGCGGGGGTTTGGCCCAGATTATTTTGATAGGCAGATGGTACTGAATGGTCTTTTGCAAAGTGCAGAACCCAAGTCAGCTGTTTGCTAGTCCAATGTGTCTCTGTCCATAATTTTTTACTTTGCAGATTTACTGAAGCAATCTTCAATGTGAAAAAGAGCTATTGTAGAAGAGTGTTAATTTTGAATCATGGGGCTTAGTAGGCATGTATACTTCTCATAGGGCAAGGTTGTTTGAAAAGCAAAATCTGCTGCCTATCGTTGAACACCACCATCACAACAAACCTAGAGTATGTTAAGCAGTGTAAGAATTGTTTCCTTGCCAAGTTACTAGATAATTTGGTTATTTTTCTCCTGCAATTATAAATTTATTTTCCGCAAGACACTTATTCTCTAAAGATTTGACTCTATTGCCAATTTAAAATTCTCTTTAAAAATGGGTGAGTGGAAGATTACAAATAGAAACAACTAGGCTATTCTTTTTCCTTTAACATATCAAAGCAATAATTTCATTGATATAATTTGTGACTCATTTCTAAAATGTGCCATCTTTACAGTAGTTTGTCTTTCGGTAAATTGCGTTTGACTTGCAAATGAAAGAGCAGAGGAAAGCTGCATTTTACTTTGTGTGTGTGTGTTTATAATAGTTTTTCACAATGAAATCTGGCAAAACATCCTATTAATTTTGTAAATACCTTTAAAGAATATGTCAAAATAGATTACCATGTATGTCTTGACATTTATCAAGAGTAATGTTGCTGGCATATCTTTCTTTTTATATTGCTTAAAAGATGTGCCAAAAATCTTTTTTCTTCAAATCTGGAAATGCATATCATGGATTCCAAATTATTTTACTTTTTTCTAAGTCTTGTGTCTATGACATCTAAATTAAATTTTAGGATGATAGGTATACATAATTTTCCTTGTCCTCTGAAGAAAGTACAATTGTTTTTAAATGTTATATAAATGTGAAGTAATCCTTTCCTTTTTCTTTCTCTTCCTTTCCTTTCCTTCCCTGTTTAGAGGTGAATTTTTCACCTGGCAGGTTAAAAACATTAGATTGCATCCTGGTTACAGTAATCACAGCTTACTGGTGACATGGTCATTAATCGAGCAATCCTAATGTCTGATTTATAGCAATGTCATGAATGATTAATTCACGATAATTTTGATCATGATTGTATTTATGATAAAATAGGTGGTTACTGGAGATAGAACCCTTCGATATTCATTATATGTGAAGCCATACCTAAAAACATTTAAACAATTTAGATTTTAAAACAAAAAATTAGCAGATGGTGGTTTACATGGATGTTAAATAAGCTGATTGAAGTTCTCCTTCAGAAACGACCAAAGCAACTCATAGTTTGGCTGTCTCATTTTTACTCCCAGTCTGAAAAGGGAAGAGAGTTCCAGTCCATCTTTGTGTCCTTGATGTCCGTGCTGGTTTGGATATATTATGTCCCCCCAAAAGCCATATTGTTTATTCCATCTTGTGGAACATTTGGATTAGATTGTTTCCATGGAGATGTGACACACACAACTGTAGGTGGTAACATTGATTAGATTATTTCCTTGATTAGTTTACTGGAGATCATTAAAAAGAGCCACACAGGCCTAGATGCTTGCTACTTTCGAGATACTAGCCCAGAGTTTGCTCCAGAGAAGCTAAGAGCAACAAGCCCAGAGACATTTTGGAGAAAGTCATTTTGAAACCAGAACCCTGGAGCAGATGCCAGCCATGTGCCTTCCCAGATAACAGAGGTTTTTTGGGTGCCATCGGCTGTACTTCAGTGAAGGTACCCTATTGTTGATGCCTTAGTCTGAACACTTTTATGGCCTTAGGACTGTAACTTTCTAACCAAATAAACTCCCTTTATAAAAGCCAATCCATTTCTGGTATTTTGCAAAATGGCAGCATTAGCAAACCAGAACAATGTCCAAAATACAGATCTAAAACATTTATTTTTAAATGAATTAATAGAGGAATGAATAAATGATAGCAGAGTTACCCTGACTTAAAGGCCCTTTACTATCTCACCCTGACAATTTGTAAGTTCTTCTTGCATCACTCCCCACCTAAACCACACCACAGCCATCCTGATCACCTTTTCTTTCCTTGACTATCTCCAGCTCCTTCACACCTTTTACATGCCCACCTCTTTCTCCCTGATATCCTTTTCCCCAAGATAATCATAGCATGGTTTTATCTTTCTCATCATTCAAATATCTCCTGTCTGAGACATCTTCCAGACCACTCTAACTCCAATTAGCATCTCTGAAATGTGTGTGTGCATTATATACTAGTATATTAAGTGTACGTATATATGTATATTCATATATATTTAAAATCCACATAAACATATACATACAAATGTGTGTGTGTGTGTGCTTATGTATAATGCTTATTATCTTCCTTTTCCACTAAAGTCTATGCTCCTTGAGGGCAGCAACAGCAACTTTTTTATCCTACTTACCCAGTAGACAGAACAGTGCTTGGTGTATGGTATGTAGGAGCTTTATAAGGATGTGATGACTAAATGAATATTATAGTAGTGTTTTATAAACTGTTTGTCAAGTACATCCAATAGATTACTCCTATAGAGAAGAATTAAACAGTATAATTCAAATTATATATGTTTATATATAATATGTGTATTTATTTATTTTTGTTTGTGACTCAAATTAAAGAAGAAAAATTAAAGAAGAAAAATTTCATACTTAATTACAGGGATAGTTTTAAAAAGCGTTGGGTATTCACTTTTTAAATTATATTTCATCTGGAGAAATAAATGACGTCCTTTAACACTTGGAAATTGTTGTATAGATTACATGTGATAAAAAAGAAAAAAAAATAGTACCACCAAGTTACAGAGGAAGATAATCTGAAGTAGATTTTACAGTTTAAATTTAGGTTAACTAAACATATGTGCCGAAAGCTGTAAGTGTGAAATTGTGCTTAGTTTATCACTTTAAGTAGTGACAGGAAATAACAACACAAAATCAGAAGACAGATTTTTGAAAACATTGGCCCATAAAAATCCCTTCCTTATCTAGTGCTTTTCAACAGTACTAAATAATAAAATCTTTTTAAAATTTATTTTTCCAGTCAGGCACATGAATACAAATTGTCTTCTTTTTCTCTCTTTCTTCCTCTCACTTTTTTTAACTTTCTTGCAATATTAGTTAGATAGACAATGCTTAGATAGAAATGTTTTGGGGGATAAAAAGTGTTCTGTCCTGGAATATTGATGTCTAGCTTCTCATCCTGTCTTGTTCAGTAACTTTTACTTAACTTTCAGACTTTGGGTTTTTTACTTGTAAAATAAGGAGCTAGATCTAGATGATGTTTAACATTTTAAGAATATATGATTCTATTAAATAGAGTTGGATTGATTGATTAAAATTTATTTTAAGTTGGTTTTCAGATGTTTTAAAACCATGTCCTGCTATTTAAATTCCATCAACCATTCCCTTGGGCTTCTCTTGCTGTTACGAGAATGCAGTGTACTGACTGTGAATCAATCAGAAGAGAGAACTGTACAGCCTGGGAAAGTTCATATAAGAAGCCAACAGTTTAGAGATTTTGATGATTTATGCTCTGCTTTAGATATTGGCAAATATGAAAGTTTTACGTTTTTAGCTCAGTTTTCCAAGGTAATAACTTTAAATTCCAGAATCCAATGGCTTAAGTACATGTTGCAAAAAAATGTACAAGAATGTTCCTGGTTTCATGCTATAGAAGGCTCAGAGGAAATAATATCCTCTAATGTTATCTACAGATAAAATGGTGGCTAAATTTAAATGCAAAAGACATTGACTACCTTGGAGGGCCCTTCCTTTTTTGACTTTTTGTTTTGGGTAGAAAAGATAAGGCCTATTAAAGTAAATGTGTAATAGCATTTGTATATAAAAAGAAGGACCTTCTCCAATCCAAACTAATCCATGGTCAGGTTGTGTGTGTGTGTGTGTGTGTGTGAGTGTGTGAATGTTACATTTTACACTTGGGAAAGAAACAAGAGCCTGATAATTGCTCTCAAGAGGGTTTTTACTGGCATTAACTCACTTTTAAATAGAGAAATTATACATGGTCCCTCACCATATTGTGTTGACTGACTTATTAGAATGAAATAAAAATATATGTGAAACACCAATATTATGTTACTCTTTATTAGCATTAACTTACAAATATATTAAAGAAGAAAATTTGTAGAATGCTGTTTGTTAAAATGTAATGCCCAAGAAGACATATAAATGGCAATTTAGAGCAATGAAACATTTAGATCTCATTTTTTGCAGTGAAATAAGTAGCAATATGAAAGTAACAAATAGTAAATTTATTTATGGAATTCTTCATAAAGGAGGGGAAAAAATCCTCATTTCTGTAATTTTATGTTTCATTTTTCTATGGTAAAGAGAAATATTTTTATTATATTCTATCTAAAAGTAACCCAGAATTGTGAAGTAGCATGACAAAAACTGGAAATTAGTGTGAAACATTAAAAACAAACATAGAATTTTCTTGGATTTGAGAAAATTATTAGAAGAGTCAAAACAGGCCATGTAGTATTATAACACTATTGAACGTAAGTAAAAATAAGGGAAAGTATTGGAATAAGATAGAGCTCAAATTTCATATAATTAAATTTTGTTTGGATTGGTTTGCTTTTGCTTCTTTCAATCACCTGTCCTGGAATATTTTCATTATTTTGTTTATTATGTTTATGTGTAATAATAACACATTATTGGTTAGATTTTTGGTTTATTAAGCTCTTCCATCCCATTATATAATGTTATTTTCACAGTCACAATGAGGAAAGGCAGAACAGACTTCATTAATTTATTTAGAGATGAAGAAATTGAGACTTAGAGAAAAGAAGTGTTTCAAGGAAGCTAGTAAATTGCAACACCAGGGTCCAGTCCAAGTATTTTTATTCTAAGCCCAATGTTCTTTCAACATTACCACATTTCTGTGCATTTAAAAAGAAAAGAAAAGTTATAGAAATTATTAAATTTGGATTTGAATTCTATCCTTACTTTAATTTATATTCTGTATTTAATTCTGTATTTAATTCTCAATTTTTACCTCTAGGTTCATGTTAGATAAATAAAAGATGAGAATTTAGGTAAATTTCAATTGGTCATATGATTTATTTACCTGGAACTAAAATCACATCTGCTTTCCTATCCCTAAAAGAGGGATGTACAGAGGGAAATTTTGCTGAATTAGACACTAATTTATACTCCTTCTATTTCCTTTTATTAAAGAGCCCTGCCCTGACCCTTCTACCATCCCCTATATCTCGAACATTCAGAAAGTGGCGCAAGCAGGAACTGATGAGATAGAGGTACTCCCCTCAACTGTGAATCCTCAATCTTTCAATGCCCTGATTTCCTACAGCATCTATTGTTGAAGCTGCCACAGAATTTGGAACTTTTGTAGGAGTCAGTGATTGGTTTAGTTTAGGTTGCCTTATTTGCTGTAGCTTCAGATGTTGCCTGTCTTCTAATTAGACCATAACTGTTCAAAGTATATGATTGAAAATGTTTCCTTAGTGTTAAGTATAAGATATGTACTCAAAGAAGCTTGCAGATTAAATTAATGTAGTTAAAATGAAAAGATTAAGATAATGTCCTACTCATTCTCTGTGAGTTCATTTTAAATCCAGTATAATATCTTCTATGTTTTTGAATATATATAGTACACCTCCATTTCATTGATACAGATAGTTAAAATTGGGTTAAATGTAACTATTATGATACCCCTTTAAATATCCAAAAATTCTTCAATTCTGTTCATACTTTTTGAAAGCATAATTTGAAATAGGAAACTTAAAGAGAAAAGTATCACAGCATCTGTATGTATGAGTATAAGCTAGAATTTAAACCCAGAAACTATAGAGAATATCTCTTTTTTTCCAGTATAAAAATAAAAATGTTCTAGGCCCCTTTAATGTACACCACGAGGGTTTGGGGACTTTACCTGACACGTTGATTGTAGATATAGAAAGTATCTAATTAGAGTGGCTGTTAATTGAGTTGTAGTGGTGCTGAGAGAATTCTACAGACCTTTAAAGATTTTTCTTCTGAACACTGGTTTTATGTATATTAAACCATTTTATTTTCTTTATGCATAAACTTTCTGCTGCTGCCTGGAGGTGTTTTGTTTTATTTTTCTATAATTGGTGTTTAGAAACTTTCAAATGATTTTTAATACATTTGATTTTATGCAAAATCCAGATGTGTATCCATAAAAGCAATGAAATCTTGCTTTTAAATTTGGAAGGTAACTGGATTTATTCGATGTAAAATTTTTGAAAATTATGGTTCAATTTTAGATGTGCCAAGAAACTGGCAAGAAATTAAATGTACCAAGAAATGGATAATTTGTGAAACTAAAAATTCACTCTAAAGTATTTTTTATAAGCAAGGTTGTAAAAAAGCTGGGGTTGAACACAACATAATATTTTGTCGTACAAGAATGAACATTTAAGAAAGTTTAATATGTATTGATTTTACCTGTAGATTAAAATTTTACTGCTAGGTTACCTCTAGCTAGTAATTTTGGATTGTTAATTTGAATAAAATAATAATAACAATAATAATAATAAAAGTGGCATGCAGACTTGGCAAATCTATGTAGGTAGGATAAATTTGGGGAAATGCTGATTTAGTAAAATATATTGGTTTTATAGATGAGGAAATGGAGACCCAGAGAAGTTAAATGAATTGTTCAAAATCAGACAGTTTCAGGATAGAGATTTAAATAAAGTTAGTAGCAAAGACCATATCTATGTAGAATAAATGAAAATGGCATTTCTTATCAGTAATCACTAAGCATATACTTAGGAATTACATATGTTGGGTGTTATGATAGAAAAAGGGGGGGTGGGTGTGGGGGAATGACTTCCAATGTTTCTGGTTTTCTCGGGAAAAGTTATTGCCTTAAAGCATTTGAAATACCAAAAAAGTACCTTTAGTGGGGCTAGGTACCATGTGTTACACTAAAATTGCATCTATACACACACTCTCACCAATATGTCCTCTCCATTAGTGCTTTGACTTTCATTCAGCCTTCAAATCTCACCTTTTCTCACAGCATTACCTTATTCCACTCCTTCTGTCTAAAAAGTGTCCTCAGCACTCCTCTCCAGTATGACCTTATGTAATCCTCCACTGTGTAACTCTTAGAGTACTTTTCACATTTGTCTTACGTCCACCTTTACTTAAAGGAGAACTTATGCATCTATTACTATCATGCTAAAACTCCAGTGTATCTTGTTTCCAAAGGGATCACTTTGGAATATTTAGTGCTTAGCAACTCATGTTAAAATTACATATTTGGTAAGGATGTAACTTCTCTGTTTGGGACACTTTACACATTATGAAAACCACATCCTTTCTTGATTATTATCACAGATCAACCATATGAATATGCATAAGATCTACTAGGAAAATTTGATAAAATGCATATTGGCAGATCTTTATCACCAGAGACTAACTCATTAGGTTTGGGGGGAAAGCTGTGGGAATCTGTCATTTTAACAAACAGCAGGCTAACTCGAATGTCAATGGAGGGTGAATCATTTTTGAGGAACACTTGACTATAAGCTATTAAATATGGAGGTGAAAAGACGAAGTTGGTGAATTGAATTAGTCCCTTGAAAACGTGTTGATGAACTCTATTCAGTGCCATTTTTATTGCATTTTTTTCAGGTAAAAGAGAGAATGCCATTTTAACATCCCTTGAGATTGAAATTTTTTTGCAGTTGAAATATCTTGGGTGTGTACATTTATAAGGAAACAAACAAAACAAAGAAATGAAGAAACAACAGCAACAAAAAATCTCTCTGTTAAAAGATCTCCAAGCTAAGCTTTAATAAATCTATCTCTGTATAGAATTTTACCAGGAAGCTTAAATGGCAAGGGAATGAGAAAAAAAAAAAAAAAATTATGTCTTCTTATTCCTTGTTGAATGGAATTACACAGTCCAAGGTTAGCACTTTGCATCTAAGAAAGGCAGTTGTATTTTGCAATTTTCAAAGGTTCATTGTGCTCCCAGTTGATGCTTTTCTACTTGAAAAGAGTAAGTTTAGCCAAGAGCAAAATATCCATCATTGTGTTTTCTCTAAAAACAGAAAACTCCTGTATTTCTGTCTCCTTTATTGTACATGTGGAACAATGTGTAGTGATGAGGTAAATTTGCAACTATGTTGAATAGGTGGACGAGGTATACCAGTTGCATAATGCAGATGAGCAAAGTATCATTTATCAAAAGAATCTTCAAAATCCTGTCTTACTTCACATACGTTCTTATGCAGAATAAGATAAACGGGATTAAGGTAGGCAGTTTAGCATCAACCCGGATAAGCAGTTTATCTTTTCATTGTCAAGACAACCAGGCTGCCTCCCATCTTTATCAGAATTTACCAAGAAGTCCATTTAATCCTACAAAGTGACTTCTAAGTCCATGTTGATAGATTTGTGCCAAATCTTCTGGGTCAATGTTCAGGCATCTTTAGCTACCTTGTAATTTGGAGAATTTCTTAAGATTTTAAGATTGAAAGGCTTTTTATATTTTTCTCTCTTTAAGCTTTTAAACTACTGCTCAGTATATTCACTTCTCTTCAGAAGAATTGCATCAACTTGGAGATAATAAAACAAAACCATTTGATACTTGTGCCCTTCAAGTATTTCTAAACAGTACAATAGTTTGGTATCAGACAATCCATTTACTTTATTTGTGTTATTCAAAATGAAGACTTAAAATTCACAGACAGATAACAATAACATGATAGTTTTGATTGATGCAACTGAACCCAGATTCTTCTAGGAAGAAAGGATTTTTTGAAGTAGCAGATAGATAACTAGTTGAACAAGTTGATTTTAATTGGGGTGTCACCCAAACAATGAAAAATTCCCTACCTTGTCTGCAAGACATTAGATTTCCATCTTAAAAAAGAATGTTTGTTAATTCAGTATTAGGAAGTTGTTTTCTTGATCATTTTTCAAATATCTGCATCACTAATCTGTGCCAATGAACAGTGATGGTAGATTATAACAATCCAAAAAATCAAATAAGTTTAAATAATTTTAATTTAGTCCAGCAGTACATTTCATTGACATTAGTAAATTCAATATCATTTTTTAAAAGTAATATTTGAGTCCATTATTTATTCATGCTCTGGCTAGGGGTGGGGAAAAAGAGAGAGTACCTGGACACTAGTTTGAACCTTCCCAGCCTCTATATTAATAAACTTAAGAAGACCTTTACTTCTTTATGATGTACTTCTTATTTAATATTTCCTGGCTCGTTTTCTTAAAGCAGAACAAACACATTTATTTTTCTGCACATTTGTAAATGTCTTCAATTGAATCGCACTTGTTTGTCTACTTTCAATACTCATATATTCATTCATTTAGCAAATATTTGTGGAATTCTTAATTTGTATGAGATACAGTGATGTAATGAACACTCCCTGAGCTCAAAGTTTATAATGTAGTTAGAGAGATGACATGCATACAAATAATCACAAAAAGAAGATGGCTTATATTAACTGTCATAGAGGGATTGGAAAAAAAAAACCCAGTAAGAGTTCATATGAGGGTGAGCCCACTTCTGGCAAAATCTCGTCATTATAAACCCATGGGACTTTCCAAATTCTGTTGATATACTAAATGTTATTTGGTGCTTTGCTGTTCACCAAGCTCTGGGGGAAATGGCATCATATTAAATTAATTACCCTTAATTAGTATAATGATTCTCCAGCTTTCTAGGCCTTTATCTTATTTTGACATCTAATTATTAAAAGGATACTGAATTCTCTGTCTGTACATTCTGTTTGCAGTTTTCTTTAATGTAAATGTGTATAGACAAAGGCTAGGAGGAAGGATATAAAATGTTTGTTATGGTGATTTTATTTTCTAAATTGTTAATGATATTGTAATCATGATATAAAACATTATATGTCTTTAAAAGGTGAAATACATAAGGTAAGTGATATCTCAGCCCTCCCACTCAGGGAGGAACCTCTCAACCAGGGAAGAATATTTACCTACATGACTCAATTTGTGGTTACTTGACACCAGTAAAATGCCATCTATAACAGTACTTTTTCAAACTCGTAGGACTGAGAATTAAAAGAGAAAATGCTGTGAAGTACATAATGCCACACCTAGGACATAAGCCCATGATAAATGTTAGTCCTAACAGTTATTACTGATTTTCTTTGGGCTGTGATATCCTGTTGTTTAATTTCCTGTAGACTAAGTGAAAGGGGAAAGTTCAGCTTGTTCTTCCTTTTTATTTTCATGGAAAATATGGGACAAATCTTGGATAAACCCAAGCCCCGGAGTTCATTAGCCTGTGCTAGGAAACACTGTGGAGACCCTGGAATAGTTGCCGTATTGGAAACTGAGGTAGATCATTTTATTGAAAGTAAGTATGTTGTTAAACCAGCCTTATATCTTGAGCTGAATTCTCTATCTGCACTCTCAGAGCTCAGTACCCACTTGGTGCTCAAGATTCTAATCAGTCTTTTCAATGCACGCTCAGTTCGAGTAGGAGTGGGACACACTCAGCGAGCTGACCTCAGAGACTTTCCAGGCTTCTTGGTGCTAGAAGTGCCATCTCCTCACAGAAACGCCTGTGAGGAGGAACAGTGTCAGTCTTATTTATAATTGTATCTCTAGGGTCCAATCAGTACTTGACAGAAAAGGACCTAAAACAATGTTCAAATTCACTAATTGTTAATGAAAAAAATCTCAGTTGCAAAAGGAAGAAGCTTTCACCGTATTTGAACATACAACTTAATATACAAGAAGAATTAATTAAGCATTGTGCAATGTTTCTCAGTGTACTCTGTTCTACCAGGGTCACCACTGAAATCTCTCCTTACAGAGGTCTAGCATGTATCTAATCTCTTGCCAATAGCTTTTGAATCTCACAGTACTATGAACTAATGGATCCAACAGAAATCCAGTGGATAATTTAGATTATGATAAAAGTAAAATAAAATAGTATACAAGTGTGTGTTTCATACGTGTGTTTGTGCATATGTATATGTTTATATCTGTGCATATATATATATATAATTTATTTTAAAAAGCCAAAATAGTCTTGCATGTAAGAGAATTCAAGGGCTCCTTCCTTCCCCCCAGGATATTCCTTAGAAAATTCATGATTCCAGGTTTCAATCAGGCATCAGGATCTCACGTCAGACAAATTCCCCAAGCTGTGATAATCCCCATTCTTCGATACTTCTACCTTCCCAAAGCAAATCAAAATTAAGAGGACAAACAGGGACACAAAACAAAATGTTTCTAGTGGAACATTTGAGGGATCATCAAGAGCCTCTTGCACTTGATAGACTATTCACTTGAATCTATTCACTGGCCTTTGAGAGACTTTTCTTTCCTATGAAGTTGGTTCAAAAGTTTAATCTCTTCCATTTTAGATATCTTGAAGAGATATAGTTTAAATCATAAATATCCCAATTCACAATATTTTTCTCAAGGAGTAATTTCCTTTAACCTCCCTGCTAGTTTATAGATCAAATATTAAAACTTAGTTTTCCACTTTTTTATCACAGGGGCCAAAATGTGTGATTATAATTAACCATTGTTATCTATTCTGGCAGCTTAAGGAATTACATTTTGAAATTTTGTTACTTAACTAAGTCTCATGGAAAGCTTCTTCCATATTTCAATAAATTTTGAATCCATTTTTAAGGATATCAATTGGTACATATATATTCTAGACTGGTAATAAATGTGTCTGTTTGAACCATTTTGGCCATGGTGATCTTTATTAGCTCCCTCTCTCCCTCCCTTCTTCCCTCCCCCATTTTAACAGTAAAAGGTAACAAATTTCTTCCCTCCCTCCTTCTCTCCCTTCCACCCTCCCTCCCTCCCTTTTCTTCCTCTTTCTGTCCTTCACTCTTTCTCACTCAACATTACAACATTATACTACTTAAAGCTCTTCACCTGTGTGCTGTGCAGCCATATCCAAATAGCCACTTTCCTGTCTTCTTTTCTTTCATGATGCCATCTTGATTATGCCTATATAACTTTTACCTCTTACTTTCAGATATAGAAGCTATGTATTTGTTCAATCAAATCCGTTGCTGAACTACTGAATTGCTCAGAAAGTACCCGTGTGATAGAAAGAATTAGAGCAATATACAAAAATCAAAAACAAAAAACATAATCTGCTATTTTCTGACCTCATAATTAATTTGCTTTTGCAAAGTACAAATGCTATATTTCTGATTCTATTTTTATAGAGTATTGAACAGCATCTTGTTTGAATAAATGTAAGATTACAGTGCTCAGTCTGCAATGCCTACTGAAAACTTTTGACATATCTATTATGTAAATAATACCATATTTTAGATGTTGTTGTGTTAATAGAAAAGGAATGCTGAGAATAAACCTACTTAAATAGTAAGGTGGGGTGACAGAACTAATGTGATGATGAAATGTTTTGTGAAATATAGGTTGTGATATGGTGTGCTAATATGTACAAGATCATAGGCAATACTCTTAAAAATGCTTTTTAAAATATTGCTTTAAAGATACACTTGGAGAGGTTATTTAACTAATATGACTAGTTAAAATGTGCAAGGAATTAATTTTATATAAATTTCATGAAATCAGGCAGTAGAATTGTTTATGTATTGGTCTTTTTAAAAGTCCACCTACCTATTACACTTCCAGTTTTCATTATATGCTGGTAATGTTCTTAGGACTAATTTCATTTTCTAGGGATTAGTGCCAACTGGGGCAGATGATGGCTCAGGAATAATCTTTAGGAAATGCCCAGATTCAATTATTCTTACTTAAGTGATTTATTTTGGTCATATTTGGTAGAGTAGAGTTTTATTTTAGAAGCAAGGAGAGATTTATCATCTTTAGTTCTACTCTTGAAATAGTCTGCCAGATTGATGGAGCCTCATTTAGGTCTCATCAGAAACTGTGAGTACTGTGATATGGTTTGATTATAGTGGTAAATATCAAGCAACACAGACAAGAATACCATTTAGCCAGGTGTGGTTTATGCATATTTTGAATAAAACATATTTTCTTCAAAACATAAGGTATGTATTTCACAGACAGCATAGTATATGGATCTTAGAAAGCAAAATAAAATAAAATAAAAAAATGTATAACTGTAGATGTTTCTAGTAAAATATTACTGGTTAAAGACACATTGGTAACAATGCCCTTAAAAATGAGGCAATATTAGATAGTCAGAAATTCTCTTAACTTTGTTATTTCAAATGCCTAGAGCTGTGTTATGGGTCCTAAGTTAATGAATTGCTTTGTTAAATAAAAGTAAACCAGCTCCTTTACTGTGACTTCTGAAAGCTTTCACCATGCTAATATGCTTATGAATCACCAAGAAAGAAAACTACTTTTGACCAGGGAATTCTTTAATTTGGACATCTCACCTCACTATTTTTGGAAAAAAAAAAAAAAAAAAAAAAAACCAAAAAAACACCATAGGAATCACCAATTCATAGATTACTACTTCTGTTTTACAATTAACTTAGGTCATCAACTTCTTTGCTATTTGTAAAATAAATAATTGCATGTAGGATCATGGTAAGGAGCAATATAAACCTCTGGTACTATTATGTTGATTTACCCTTATTTCATAATCCTTATTGTAGGTTCCTTGTGTTATTTCCTATAAGGGGAGTCCAAATTCTCCTGACTGATGGTAAAGAGAGAAATCTAAGCAGCACAATATCCGGATGGCTCTGAACCATTGCATAGGACTTGGAGACCAAGGTTTCTCCTTTTCCAACCCAGGGTACCAGATTTCTGAGGTCTGTTTTCACAGAACTATATTCCTGTTGAATGGAGCAGGCAAGACAACATAGATTTGTGTATGTATGTTTTTTGTTTTGTTTTTACTTATACTGGATTAATGAAAGACATAGAAGGAATAACAGGTCAAAATTGCTGTCTTGAGGCTTCAGGCTCAAATACATACAGAAATCATGTTCTTCCTCTTCATCATGCCATTTGTTGTCTCTAGAGCAAACCCCTCTCAAACTTCACAACATCTTCTACCTACTAGTTGCATGGTGCTTTTTGTATTACAATGCCATTATAAGATGGGAGTGCTAGGGCCAGGGCCACTGTTTGTGAAGAGACAGCGCAGTTTTGACCACTATCTTTAAATCTACTTTAACTCTTCTAGATTGAATCTAACTTACTCTTGAAGTACTCCTTACTCTTGAAATAAAAAGAATATTGAATAAACCCTTGCAAGGTGCTGCCTGTTTTCTTTACTCTTTTCTCTTTCTCTTTTTCCCCATAAAATCTGACTCTTTCTGACCTACACATTTTTGAATTGTCAAACTCATTATCTTCATTCCTTATGTTCCTATATATATGCCCTGTTCCTCCGCTGATCAGTACTTCCCATTTGATGTGTATACTTTTCCTATAAACCTATTTTCCAGTGTGTAACACAAGGAACAGTACTTAAAAGACCCTTTATACTTGGTTAAATGAATAAACAAAGCAATGAGTAAATGAATGAATGTGAACCCATCTTTGGAATCTGAAATTTTAATTGGATTTGATGCTACCTACCTACTATATCATAAGTCACCCAGGATAACTACTTTAAAGAAAGACTCATTAGAAAATAATTAATTTCCTCTTGAATTTTGACTATAATCTAAATTTGATTTAAAACAATTATTTTAAATTGATATAATGGTACTTTTGAATGTATTTTACTCTTTATTTACTATGAATAATTCCCTTTATTTTTATGATTTGATACACTTTCTCTAGTAACTTTGCAGCTTTGATAATAAGATGGATCATGAATAAGTTATGTAATGTATCACATGCATTGCATACTTGTATTATGAAGATTGCTTGGAAGATGAATAGATTCTGAAACTGGAATCCTGGTCACAAATTCACATTAATTGGTGGTTGTTTAGCCATATAACTGTGGCTTAGAAACTTTTCTGAGTCATTCCTTTCCTCAGCGTACAAAACGCTCCTGAATTAGTGCAGTATGCATATTGGTTGATGAGTTTTAAGCACGGTATAGTTAATCCTTCTCAAGATCAACCTAAAGCCCTCAGAGACCCCAATTTCTGATGCTCAGGTTTTATCTATCTGTAAATAAAACAAAATAAAACATATTGGGTTTTAATATATATATATTTTTTATGTTGTCTACAGCTTTATATATGTTAGGTAAATGTGAAATTGGAATGTCTTTCTAGTTTCAGTTTCATTTTGTTTTACCTCACTGTTATCTAAAGGACAAAGGGCAGAGTGTTCATGTTGTTAGATTCTACAGAGATGATCTGTGCATATACAGCCTTTACATTTCAAGTGTTCTTTATATCCTCTATCTAGATTGTAGGATCTTTAGTATTCTTTGTTTTTCCTAAAACACTCGTATGGCAACAGAGAGAAGCAATGAATGAAGCAGCTCTAGGAAATGATTCATTAACTTGAGGACTCATATATGAGGTAAGTTCTCATATATGAGAATATTCTCATTCTCATATATGAGGACTCATATATGAGGTAAGTTCTCATATATTGCTCTAATGCTAATGAAGTGAGCTGGGTATAATAATGCTGTCTATAAGGCACTTTATCTCATTTAAAAGACAATTTGTAGATGTTAATCTAGTCTACCTGCTTCCTGGCTCCCAAGTGTTACCACTCTTGTGATTATCTACTAAGCCCCATCCTATAATTCTTCTCTCCTTCCTGCATCACCCCCATGTCACAGGACCCTGTTCCTGCATCTGTGCTCTCTCACCCTTAGGAGTGTCTTTGTCTTAAACCCTTACCACCTCCTTAACCAGCTGGCTTAAGCGCTTGGTCAACTTCCCTGTGAATGTGATGCCCACCCAATGTAAGAGAGCTGTCATGATCTCTTTGTGACTTCTCGCCCTGTTGGTAAGACCTTAATAAAAGTTCATGTATCAGGAAAAAAAAAAAAAAAAAAAAGACAATTTATAGAATGTATTCATATTGGTGGACTTATGGAATTCTTAAGATTTGAGCTTAAACCTAAATGTATTTCTACTTTTTGTCATCATGCGAGTTTGAAACTCTTATGGACCCCAGAAGAGCCATGATATTTTAACCCAATATTTTTGGGTGGAACATTTGATTGAATGTTTACATGGAGATGAGACTCACACAACTGTGGGTAAGACCTTTTGATTAGATCATTTCCATGGAGGTGTTGACCCTGTCCATTCAGGGTGGGTCTTAATTAGATCACTGAAGTCCTTTAAGAGAGCTCATGAACAGAAGGAACCCAGAGAAGCTGAGAGATGCTAAGAGAGACATTTTGGAGAGAAGCTAAGATATGTCCAAAGTTTGCCTCCAGGAGAAGCTAAGAGCCAACACAGACCTAGATGCTTGGAAACGCTTGTAGATGCAGATAGAAGGATATTTGGTGATTCTAAGCTAAGAGATGAAGCCCAGAGTTTGCCCCAGAGAAGTTAAGAGAGGACCCCCAGATGCTTAGAGAGAAGCACCCTGGGAGAACAAGCAGGGATTCTCAGGAGCTGAGAGAGAGAAGGTAAGAGAGACAGAAACCCAGAGACATCTCAGAGAAAGCCATTTTGAAATGCAACCCAGGAGCAAAGAACCAGCAGATGTCACCCATGTTCCTTCCCAACTGACAGAGGTGTTCCAGATGCCGTCAGCCTTTCTTCAGTGAAGGTATCCTCTTGTTGATGCCTTAGTTTGGACACTTTTATGGCTTTAGAACTGTAAATTAGTAACCTAATAAATCTCCTTTATAAAAGCCAATCCATTTCTGGTCTTTTGCATAACAGCAGCTATAGCAAATTGGAACATTCATAAAAAAAGATTTCGTTTTTATAACATTCATTTTAATCTAAGATCCCTATATTGATTTTACTTAGTCCTTTAAAATAAAATAACAGGAAATAGGAAATACCCATGAAAATAAATAGTTTTAAAAACACAGAATTATATCTTAGATCAGGTTTGGTTTGAAATGAAAATGTTCTTTTGCAGAAAAATACAATGAGAGTGTTCTTTTTTAGAAAAAATATAGTTCTAACAAAATATTAAAAAGGTATTTTATTGCTTTGTCTCACTATTTTTTGATACACAAAACAATCTATTTAGTATCTATAGTGTAAAACTGAAATTCCTTCAAATAATTGACTCAGGAGCACGTGATGAATGTACATTTTAGAAATACAACATCTTAGGGTAGATGAGGAGTTGAGAATCAATTTTTGCAGGGAGCTTTACTGAATTAGAGAGCCACTAAAAAGTAATTTCTCACAATTTTTGGCCATTTTTGAAGTTCATCTTCTTTTGGGTTTGGCTAGCTAACAAAGCCCGAGATACAAATAAACATATTTCTTAGAAGTGTTATTAAGTACAAGTGTGTGATACTGCCAGTGGTATGTTGTAACATTTCTGGCAAAGATAAAGAACTCATTCATTAAATAAATGTTTACTTTTTCACACCATACAATCAATTTTATTATCATAGGTGCATGAAAGTTATGAAGAAACACCAAATGCATATACTTAGCATATTAGAACTGATATTAAAATATAATAATAATCTTATTTGACGATGTTCTGATCAACTTTTTTTCATCACTTGAATTTTTTATGAGTCAAAAATTTTAATAATATATTTTTCTTGTACCTTTTATCTATGACTGCTAGCCATGTAGTGATCCTTACATTAATTCTTTTTGATGCAGATAAAACATTTCTTACAATATCAGTTCATTTGAAAAGAATGAAAATTCATATTCCATGATATATACTCTATGCATATAAATAAATACACACATTTCAAGGGTAAACATGTTACTGGATTTTGAAAATGCTTTTCTTTCATCTTTCCTTCTTTCCCTGGTCTACTGTTTGTTACCATTTTAGAATCAAAACAGGATTGCCTTTGTTAATGCTATGCAAACAAACCAGTATGTTCTTATATGGTCTGAACAGATTCTTCATCATTCTCTTGGGGGAAAAATATTGTTTATCTCATTGAAATAAATTTTTAGATACACAAAAGGGGTCAAGAGAAAGGCATTTTTTCCATTTAAGTGGAAAACTTTACCTCACACTTTTATAGTATAAATCTCAGCAAATACCATCCTCATTATAAAGAAACAGAAGTGATTAATAGCATTGCATATTAATTATTCATTCTAAAACTGTGTGAGTACCAATTATGTGCCAGGTACTCTATTAGATACTAAAGGTATAGAATGAATAAGAAATTAGACTTGATCTCTACACACAAAGAACAGACTAAGCAAACTTAAGAGAGAAGTCTTGGGTGATCCATAAAGCTGTTTATCTCTTCTCTGAATAAGAGAAAAGAAATGGAAATGGAAAAGTTTCAGTCTTTTCCACTTGGCATGTGGTTTTCTTCTGGGGTGGGCAGCAAAGTATTTTTATGTTAGCACATGTACTAGGTGAAAACGGCCTGTTTCCTATTTCATTACGCTAGGTACATAGAAAGGAAGGATGTAAAAATGTCCTGCATTAGTTCATTATAAGTTGTAATGTTCTACAGTCCAAATCTGGGGCAGAACTGCCTATATGAGTAGAGAATGTTTTATCAGTGTAATAGTTACCAGGAGTACAGAAAAAGTATCCCACGTCTTGAGTTATACATATAGTGATTTTTAGCTTCTGATATGTGTAACAGAAAAATGGCCATTACATTGGGATTTGCAAAAACATCCTAAATTTCAAATATTCTGCCCTGTTTTGAAAATAGTATATTAAAATATCTGAAGATTTACATTACTTTTAACTTCCAAAGTGCACCTATTATGTTATTTTTCACCCCATAGTAGCACTGAAGACACAGACACATGCATGCACACTTTCATCATATTAAGAAATCATAATTGTAAAAGTTATAATCCTGGTTACAAATGATATTGCTAAGAGACTTGGAGGAGATTGCTGAAAAGAACAGAAATGATTTTGTTTTGAGTTAGATTTTTACATTTGAAAAGTTTGTTCAGGCATATGTCCTCCTTATTGTACTAAAAATCATTATGAAAAGCTATATGATTACATTGTGGTAATAAGAAATGCATTTTCTCTAAAAATGTGGCAGCTCATTCTTCATTCACAGTAGTGGTTGGAGATATTAGGCCACAAATATTAGCTATCACATCCATTAATACACTCAAACTACTAGCTCATAACCTGAAACTGGAGAAATGAATAAGAAATCCATTTTCTGAACATCTACCATGTTCAAGATCTAACATCACCTAACCACAAAATTAACAAGATGAGAACTTAACAGCCAATTAGGTCCTTTACAATAAAAATAGTGGATTATAACAGATTTGTAAAGTTGTTGAATTGTCTTCAGAAGTAATTTCATTTGTTAAAAAAAACATCAATTTACAAACTGATATGAAATATTTAGCATTAGGTAAATCAGTGTCTACAACATGTCATTTGCAGCAAACATAAAATATGAATTCCAAAGGAAAAAAAAAAGATGATAGAAATGCATTCTTTTCACTGCCTGAAAAGATATATTAATTTTAAAAATGAATTTATTTTGAAAATAATGAAGGATAAAGGTGACCTGATACTTTATGGATGTGTCTTTTTGGTTCTCAGACTTTGTTCCACTTTTATTAAAATAAAATAAGGTTACAGAGTGAATGTCTGATACTAGACTTTCTGAGCATAGACCCTCTCTTACTCATCTTCAGATCCTATGGATTTTAAACCAGTGACTAGCAGCAAGTGCTCAGTGATTGGAAATAAAATGAATGCATGGCTGGATGGATGAATAATTAAAGTTCTCCTTCTCCTCCTTATTTACTTCTTCAGAAAACTTTATTCCATATTGTTTGGAGTATCATCTTTCAATCCAAGGGCATTGTGGCAATTAGAAAGAGACCTAAATCATCAGTTAAATTATGAGCTCTTGTTTCTAGTTCTGACTCTTTCTTGCTATGAGATGTTAGCAAGTCACTGAATTTCCTTGAGCCTATTTCCCACCTTCAAAATGAAGGGAATAAGATAGAAAGATCTCAAAATGGAACTTCCAGAATTTTTGATGTCATAACCAAGTGCACTAGCCCGCATAGAACTTCTCTTTCCCATAGTCTTTAAAGTTTGACAGATTTCTGTTCTGTGTTTTTTGGAAGTTTGGATAGATAATGCATTATTACCATTTAAAAGAGTTCCTGCTGTGTCACAGCTGGTACAGGTGAAAGAAATTAAGTAAGAGAGCAGCAGCAACTTCATCACTGACTCTGCTTAATTATAGAATCAGAACTCAGAAATGAGATTTATGAAGATAACTTGAAATGGGGATATGTTTCAGGATAATGTAGGGTTGATGAATTGTTATTTTGGAATTTTTAAGTTGCCATGTTCTGCATAAGTAAAGAATGGGGGTATCATAAATCTGAAAGAGGAAATGGATTCTTCAGTCTCTAGACTAGTGAGTTTGATGTTGATTCTGTCAAATTCTAAATTTGATGATTAACTACCTAGAGTGTGAGCGCTGATAAAATAAATAAATAATTAGAAGCTAGCATGAACTTTTTGTCTACAACTAATATCAGCTCAATGGACTATGTAAAAATAATGAATTTTAATTTATACAAGGCATCTCACAGCAGCACTCATTTTATTGTCCATATGGTAGAGAAATACGGGCTAAATAACTGGTTGGTCAAATCTCCTCAAATAGTGTTAATTAATATATTAATATGAATCTCGAGGAAGGGTCTCCATCATTGTGTTGTGGTCTCTTTTGTTATCAACTTTTCAGTGATTTGATGACTATTTTTAAATGATTGGATATAATATATTCAAGTTTCTAGATGCAAATTTAGTGCTTGGATTTATATGTGTTTAATATTGATCTAAATGGCCAGAAGGAATAAAGAAAGTAAGATCATTTAAAAAGGCAAAGGATCTACACTTAGCATTTGACTTTAAAAAATCAATTATACATAATGCTGAGGGACTTGGGTTAACATTATTTCAAGTGAAGAATATCAAGATGGTAGCTTCAAAAGAAAGTGTGTCAAATAGTAATGAATAGTCCAATGGTTTTACTGAAAGAGAAATTGCTTGAGTAGGGAGATCTCAAACTGAAGTAAGAGTCTCAAATGGTTAGTAAGTTACACTGGCTTATAATGGTAATTAGGGAATTTCCAAAGGAAAAATTACAATAAACTTAAATTACATTTAAGTTCCTTATTATGAAGGAGGGTCTTACAAAGTGGTGCATAATCATGAGTGGTTATTATAGTGTACTTGGCTATTGCTACTGGACCAGAAACAGCTTTCTGGGTGAACAAACAAACAAAAACAGAATGTACCCAAAAAATTCTTTTTTATTTTTATTTTTTCCAGAAAATCACCACTTATATTTTTAACTCTTTAGAAAGTCTTCATTATTTCTTGAAAAGGGGGGTCCCTACTGGCAACACCAATGTTAGCAGCTAGTTTATTTTACTTAACTGTAGCACAACTCTTGGGCTCATTAGCAGCAGTATATGTCTTTTAGACAAAATGGTAATATGCCCACTCTACTCTAAATTGTCCGGACCTCAAGTGGAGTATTTACTTATGGAGAGCATGTTTTAGAAGAACTGTCATTTAACTAAAATAAATTCAGAAAAGTAATAAGATTGTTGGAAGTTCTCAAAATTATATGCAGTGGACCATGGTTCTTTTCACCACCCAACTTTACTTAACCATTTGACTTTCTTCTGGTAACTGTAACTATTTTCTTCCTGGAGACACAAATTTCTTCCACTCTCAGCTCTTATATTTAGAGTGATGTTGACTCTATAAACTACTACAGGGGTGTGGTAGGGTGAGTATTTGAATTAGAATTAAGGTCAGTGCAGATATTTACCTAATATGCAACTATGCAGCTTAATTGCTATTTAAGGCCAGTGTGTCCGTTCTGATTGGTGGTGATAAGCATTCCGATTGGCTTGCACCCAGTAAATACAAAAATTGCCCTGCCCAGAATGATTAAGTTAATAATTAATGAGAAATAGACTAAGTAATTCTCTCTTTCCCACTAGCCTTAGAGTTGTGAAGACATAAACCTGGAACTGTTTTAATATTAAAATGGTAAATCTCTGAAGCCAATATAGGTAGAAAGTGAGGCAAGTTTTAGAAATGACAAAATAGGGTTCTAATGACATAATTTGAGCCTTTGGATCACACTAAACCTGAAACCAGTAGATCTGCTTTTGTTCATGGGTCAAAAACAGTTAATATTTCTTTAAGTCAGTTTAGCAACAACAAAAGTATCCTAATTGATACATCATATAGGAAAAATAAAACTAGAGGTTGTTTAGTTTGTAAGAGATAAAGGAAAATAACTGTTGCTTTTATATGTTTGCAATTATTTCTAATATTTATTTAGAGAGTATCAAAGGGTATACATGACACAGATAGATAGAAGTTCCAGCTAGACATATTTGGGATCCATGAAAGAAATAACATTCTCACAATTTGAGCTGTCCAATAATGAATAAACTCTCTTGCATGTCAATAAGTACTAAATCAAAGTCTGGATTATAAAGAATATTATACTGGGTTGAAAGATTCTCTAGATGATACTAAAATCCTTAGAATTTATTAACTACATACTGTGTGCCAGACATTATCAGGTGCTTTATAAAAAGTAAGTAATATTACAAAATGAAGAAACTGGTGCTCAGTGAAGTTGAATAACTTGCCCAATGTAGGAAGGCAAGCTAATAAGGAGCAACAATGGGAATCAAACCCAAGGTATCTGACAAATTTCAAAACTTTGTTATCTTTTCAATAAGTGTGTAGATTTTCATGGATTCAAAGCAATTTAGCCATGATTTATGTAAAGGAAAAAATGAACTAATGTAGCCCAATAGTAAATTAGCTTTGATTTGTGGACAATAAGGTGTTATGGAAGTTGTAAAAGCACCTTACAACTTCCATAAAAGCACTTTAGTATGTAAATTCCATGATGACTGAAAGCTGTCATGCATGTGTAAGTATAATTGGACTTGTGAAGCATATGTAACTACCTAAATGCTAAGAAGAAAAACTGAGCACGCAAAAACACACAAAAAATGGAAAATAAATGTTATAATTTCTGAGAAAATCTAACAGAATTCCCCAGAAAATATCTATTCAAGAGCTAAATAGCCAGGTGTTCTCCCAAAAGTCATATTCAACATTAGTTTTTTGACAGTTAGGGCAGTAGTAAGGATATACAGAAGAGACATTTTCTGTTGTAAATGAGGTCCTTATAGAAAGCATACAAAAGGATTTTGGTTAATAATTGTATTGCTAATTTATTGCTTCTCACTACCTCTTGAAAAATAAAGAAAATGTCATTGCAGTCTCATTCAAAAGGTTTCCACTAGAATATGGTAGCATGATCAAATATATCTGTCTTCATTTATGACCTCTATTGTTTGAAGTCACTGTATTCTATAATATGAGAAATACTATATATTTTAGGTTGAGAAACTGTTGCAATCAACTGGCCTAAAAAACTGCCATTTTCATCATAATCATATATCAATTTTTCAAAAGCAAGGGTTTATGAGCAGATTCCTCATGTGGCTTATTAGATAGAATTTAGTGGTTAAACAAGTCTTGGTTTTAATTATGATGCTATCTGCTGTCACTGTGAGTGAATCCCTTAGCCTCTTCAAGTGTTTGATTTCTTATCTCGAAATGAGGATCCTAATGCTTACCTATTTCAGAGAATTGTTATGAGGATTAAATAATATAACCTCAAACTTCACTGCCTGCCTAAAATAGGTGCTTAAAGAACAGTAGCTACCTTCCCTAATTTTCTCTGAACCAAATTCTCTTCCCGTCTCCCCTCTCAAACATCCCTGCAATAATCTTAAAACTCATGCAAAACAACTATCTTGCTTACAGGTTAGATTTTATGCCTGTGCTTTGGTGTATAAGCCATTCTTAATTTTATGGAGCAGTGTCTATTTGGGGAAAAGGCAGAGTTTGCATAGCTGTTTGTTTCCAGAATAAGAATCTAGGAATTAATGAAGTCCATTTTTAAGTTCTCATCTCTTTTCCCTTTCATCTGTGTCTTTGGTTTATCATCGCAGTTTTATTTCAGAATATTTTCATGACGTTCAGTTGCTTCTAGGAGAAGTCATTATGTAGGCGTTGTGGCTTTTCTTCATTGCACTGCAGAATAGTCATTTTACATAGAAAGTCTTAAACTGCCAATTTTGAACTTGTAGTATTGGGCCTTCCCCAAGCTGGGAAAGTCACTCAAGTGTATAACTATGCAGGAAATATATTAACTCCTAGGTACAGAGAGCCTTGGAACTGTTGCTGGAACACAATGGGGGAAAAAAAAAAGAAAATTAAATCAAACCTGATTATCTCTAGTACTAAATGTTTTGTAAGCAGATAGCAGTTCCCTTGAAATGGAAAACTGGGAAAAAAGCCACAAAGAAATTGAAGGATTATTCTCATAAGATACATATAGTGATGGTCTGCAATAGTCATAAACATGAGCTAAGAAAATTAAGACTGCTAAAATTTTGGCTAAGCAAGCATATATGCTTTTTCAGTTTAGGAATAGCTTTTCAAATTCACAGCTACATTTTTTCTTAATTTTAACATACACTGCATCTTAGTACTTTGTAGATTAAATGAATGCATCTGTATTTTAAAAAATATGTATCCACATATATATTTTTGTATATTCTAGTTATTATTCATGGATTATATTTGTTGAGAACATATGAGATGAATGGTGGCCTGACCAGATGAAAAAATGTCATGTTAGCATTTAGATCTGTAGTAAATATAAAAGAAGCATATCCATTCTCCTATCCCCTAACCCAACAAAAGGAGAACATGCTCATTTAATTCCTAAAACTTTTAAATTACTAGTGAAAATAAAAGAATAAGGTTGCACATCCTTTTTTTAAAGCCATATATGGAATATCACTGTGATAGACTTAATACAGAAAACACTGTCTTATTGCATTGATTTCTAAAAGCAGCAAACCATACAATTCAATTTCATTTTGTTCTAATGGTAATAGAAGATATTACACTTCTCCGGCAAACGTATGCCATATATACTTGTCTCTCCGAGGTCTGTTTTCTATTAGCTTAAAACCCTGAGCTATTCAACATAGTATAAAACTTCTGTCAAATTCCACTGCTCTGCAGCAGGGGAAAATTCTTTTAATTGGATTAGTGCAGAGTGGAAGAGAAAAAGGAAAGAGTTTTTAAAAGTTTGGGTAATTCAGATAAGAAAAATTCTGGGTGCTTCAGCAAAATTGCCAACCCTCTGAGATTCAGCTTTGACTATTATTACTAATGTAATGCTTTCAGTGTACTGTAAATTAGATCTGGAACACATTATGGAGCAAATACTATACTCTTATACTCATGTGCAACTGTTAACAGGTTTCAGTGGGAGATGTGCATGGTTACTTAAAAGCGGTTGTCCTATTATTTTTCTCCTCATAACTCTGCTATAATGGAGGCAATGGGAAGAGATATGTTTAAAGCATTTAATACTAATGATCTTTTTAATTTGTATACCACTTTTCTAGTTACAAAGAGTTTTAAACCCATATCATTTCATTATATCTATTTAATGAAATAAATTAATTGTATATAAAAATGTTTATAGTGTCTTTGAAATCAAAACCTAGTATCAGAGTGTCAGAGGAAATGATGTTTGCTTGGATTTCTGTTTAACCCAGCAGCATGTTGAAAAATAAAACTGTGAATTAAATTATCACAAATGCCCAAAAACTCTACTTCTAATAACAAAAGTAATTTATTCTTTATACATTTTATAACATTATTGCAATTGTAAATTGCTTTTATTTTGATTGTTTTCTTATATAGTTATAAATCTCCTATTTTTTGTTTACCTTTTTATCTTTTGGGGGATGTTTACATGTTTCTTTGCAGTTTTCTTTGTTTGTTTTGTTTTTTTTTTTTTCATTTTCTGGTTTATTATATTGGAAAGTATCTGCAAGGATGCAGGCTTCCAACAAGGAATATTCTGAGACAACACTCTGGGTCATTTTCATGGGTTGTTGAATAACTAAGAACCAACATCAATCTTGAGCAACTTCTATCCAGCAGGCTAGACTAATTCCAGTGTTTCCCAGACATTAACTAGGATTACATGATTGTTAAGCCTCTATAAGGATGCATTTACTGACAATCCTCAGAGTTCTGTATTTATTTAATTTTATTTATTTTACAAAGGGGCAGAGTACTGTGATCTGCAGACAAAAACAAAAAAATAAAAGAATAATTGAATACTATTTTGCAGAATGTAAGCCATCAATAAATAGAATGTTTGGCAAGGGAATTTAATTCATTCCTTTATTCAGCAAAATATTTATTGAAGTCATAATATTGTGTCTGGCACTGGAAAAGCATAAGTAAAAAGAAAAAGAAAATAAGAAGATAAAAAGAAAGATCTCTGCCCCTAGTGCAAGGGGAATGTGCCTAATGACTTTCAGGAAAAGCAGAGCTATAGTGATTACAGAAGAGTAAACCCAGAAGAAAATGGCAGGAAGTGAGGGCAGAGAAAAAAGGGAAGCAGGTGGGAGGGAGTCAGACAAATATTGTAGGACATTATAGGTCATTTTCTACGTGAATTCTGAATTGGATGGGAAGGCCCTGACAAGTTTGGAGCAGAGGAATGACATGAAATGACTTTGATTCTAACTATTGCTCTGGTTATTGTGTGGAGAATAGACTGTAGGAACCCTTGGGCAGGGGCAAATAGTTAACATTTTAAAAGAATGAAAAGAAGATTGAAATAAGAGCATGTACTCAGGCCTATGCTTGTGGGTTCTGAATCAGCTTTAATAAAATTGCAAATCAGATAAAATTCATCTGCAGTACCTCTAAATTTTCTTTCATCACCTTTTTTTCTCACCTTCCTCCTACACCTTGTAAAAGGACAAGAGATCTTATAGTCACACATTAAGGTTTGCGCCTTCATAGATTATTTGCATTTTAACTGAAGAGTAGCCCATAGGAGTAGATTTTAAATGGTTATATTTCAAGCCTTCAAAAGCAGGAAGAGAGTTTTTTTTTTAATTCAATTTTATTGAGATATATTCATATACCATACAATCATCCAAAGTGTGCAATCAATTGTTCACAGTGCCATCATATAGTTGTGCATTCATCACCCCAATCTATTTTTGAACATTTTTCTTGTACCAGAAAAAGTAAAAATAATAAAAAATAAAAGTAAAAAAGAACACCCAAATCATAACCCCTGCCACACTATTTTTCATTTAGTTTTTTGTCCCCATTTTTCTACTCATCCGTCCGTACACTGGATAAAGGTAGTGTGATCCAAGGCTTTCACAATCACACTATCATCCTTTGTAAGCTACATTGCTATACAATCATCTTCAAAAGTCAAGGCTCATCAACAGTAACAAATGTACTATACCAATACTATGAGTAAACAATGGAGGGGGGGTAGTTAGGGGTATGGGAGGATTTGAGTTTCCTTTCTTTGTCTGTATTTCTTTCCTGGAGTAATGAAAATGTTCTAAAAATTGAAAAAAAAATAATTGTGATGGATGCACAGCTGTATGATGGTACTGGGGGCAACTGATTGTACACTTTGGATCTTTGGATAATTGCATGGTATGTGAACAATCTCAATAAATAAAAAATTAAAAAAAAAAGTCAAGGCTACTGGATTGCAGTTTGATAGTTTCAGGTATTCGCTTCTAGCTATTACAGTGCATTAAAACCTAAAGAGGGTTATCTATGAAGTGCCTAAGAATGCCCACCAGAGTGACCTCTTGACTCCACTTGGAATCTCTCAGCCACTGAAACTTGATTTCGTTTCATTTTGGATCCCCCTAAATTAGAGGTCTAGAATAAGCTGAACTGAATAACAGAGGCCAGAAAACAAAGCCAACCAACAAGAAAACCACTAGGTAAAAGACAGAAAACAAGCTCCAAAATAAACTAATCAAGAGAATCAGATGCCTAGACAACTTAAGATAACAAGCCATACCAGGAAACACGAAAACATGGACCAGCCAAAGGAACAAACTAATAGCTCAGCTGAGACACAGGAGTGGAGGCAACTAATGCTAAATAAATTTGATGAAATGAAGGAAGATATAGCAAAAGAGCTGAAGGATATAAAGAAGACACTGGCTGACCATAAAGAAGAATTCATAAACTTAAAAAAACAAATGGCAGAACTCATGGGAATGAAGGCCACAATGGAGGAGATGAAAAATATAATGGAGGGACACAACAGTAGATTTGAACAGGCAGAAGAAAGGATCAGTGAACTGGAAGACAGGTCATTCGAATTCATACACACAAAAGAACAGATGGTGAAAAAAATGGAAAAATATGAGCAGGGTCTTAGGGAGCTGAGTGACAACATGAAACGCACAAATATACGTGTTATGGGTATCCCAGAAGGAGAAGAGAAGGGAAAAGGGGCAGAAAGAGTAATAGAAGATATATTCACTGAAAATTTCCCAACTCTTATAAAAGACAGAAAATTAGAGATTCAAGAAGTACAACGTACCCCAAATAGAATAGATCCCAACAGACCTACTCCAAGACACTTACTGGTCAGATTGTCCAATGTCAAAGACAAAGAGAGGATTCTGAAAGCAGCAAGAGAAAAGCAATCCATCACATACCAGGGAAAGTCAATAAGACTATGTACAGATTTCTCTGCAGAAACCATGGAGGCAAGAAGACAGTGGCATGATATATTTAAGATACTGAAAGAGAAAAACTGCCAACCAAGAATTCTATATCCAGCAAAACTTTCCTTCAAAAATGAGGGAGAGATTAAAACATTTTCAGACAAACAGACACTGAGAGAGTTTGTGAATAAGAGACCGGCACTACAAGAAATACTAAAGGGAGTGCTACAGGCTGATAGGAAAAGACAGGAGAGAGAGAGTTGGAGAAGAGTGCAGAAGTGAAGATTATCAGGAAAGGTAAAAGGAGAGGGAAAAAACAAGATATGACATATAAATTCCAAAAAACAAAATGGTAGTAGAAAGTACTGCCCTTACAGTAATAACACTAAATGTAAATGGATTAAACTCCCCAATAAAAAGACACAGACTGGCAGAATGGATTAAAAAACAGGATCCATCTATATGCTGTCTACAAGAAACTCACTTTAAACACAAGGACAAACATAGACTGAAAGTGAAAGGTTGGAAAAAGATATTTCATGCAAACAACAACCAGAAAAAAGCGGGAGTAGCTATATTAATATCAGACAAGTTAGACTTCAAAAGCAAAACAATTAAAAGAGACAAAGAAGGACACTATTTATTAATAAAAGGGTCAATTCATCAAGAAAACATAACAGTCATAAATATTTATGCACCAAACCAGAATGCCCCAAAATTCATGAGGCAAACACTGCAATCATTGAAAGGAGAAATAGATACCTCTACAATAATAGTTGGAGACTTCAATACACCACTCTCATCAATGGATAGAACATCTAGACAGAGGATCACTAAAGAAACAGAGATGTTGAATTGTATGATAAATGAACTAGACTTGACAGACATTTATAGAACACTACATCCAACAACAGCAGGATACACTTTTTCTCAAGTGCTCATGGAACATTCTCTAGGATAGACCACATGTTGGGTCACAAAGCAAGTCTCAACAAATTTAAAAATATTGATATTATACAAAACACTTTCTCAGACCACAATGGAATGAAGTTGGAAATAAATAAAAGGCAGAAGGTCATAAAATTCACAAACATATGGAGGCTAAACAACACCCTCTTAGAAAACCAGTGGGTAAAGGAAGAAATTACAAGAGAAATTAGTAAATACCTCGAGGCAAATGACAATGAAAACACAACTTATCAAAACTTATGGGATGCAGCAAAGGCGGTGCTGAGAGGGAAATTTATTGCCCTAAATGCCTACATTAAAAGAGAAGAGAGAGCAAAAATTGAAGAGTTAACTGCTCACCTGGAGGAATTAGAGAAAGAACAGCAAACTAACCCCAAAGCAAGCAGAAGGGAAGAAATAACAAAGATTAGAGCAGAAATAAATGCAGTTGAGAACAGGAAAACAATAGAGAGAATCAACAAAACCAGAAGTTGGTTCTTTGAGAAAATCAATAAAATCGATGGACCACTGGCTAGGCTAACAAAAAAAAAGAGAGAGCAGATGCAAATCAATGCAATCAGAAATGGGAAAGGAAATATAACTACCGACCCTGCAGAAATTAAGGAGATAATGAGAAGATACTATGAGCAACTATATACTAATAAACGAGACAACTTAGATGAAATGGACAACTTCCTAGAAAAGCATAAACAACCAACATTAACTCAAGAAGAAATAGATGACCTCAACAAACCAATCACAAGTAAAGAGATTGAGTCAGTCATCAAAAAGCTCCCAAAAAGGAAAAGCCCAGGACCAGATGGTTTCACATGTGAATTCTACCAAGCATTCAAGAATGAATTAGTACCAATCCTGCTCAATCTCTTCAAAAAAACTGAAGAAGAGGGAAAGCTACCTAACTCTTTCTATGAAGCCAACATCACCCTAATACCAAAACCAGGCAAAGATACTACAAAAAAAGAAAATTATAGACCGATTTCTTTAATGAATATAGACGCAAAAATCCTCAACAAAATACTCACAAATCGAATCCAGCAGCACATTAAAAGAATTATACACCATGACCAGGTGGGATTTATTCCAGGTATGCAAGGCTGGTTCAACACAAGAAAATCAATTCATGTAATACATCACATCAATAAATCAAAGCAGAAGAACCACATGATCATCTCGATTGATGCAGAAAAGGCATTTGACAAAATTCAACATCCTTTCCTGATGAAAACACTTCAAAGGATAGGAATAGAAGGGAACTTTTTCAATATGATAAAGGCAATATATGAAAAACCCACAGCTAACATCACACTCAATGGGGAGAGACTGAAAGCTTTTCCTCTAAGATCAGGAACAAGACAGGGATGCCCACTATCACCATTGCTATTCAACATTGTGCTGGAAGTTCTAACTAGAGCAATTAGGCAAGAAAAAGAAATAAAAGGCATCCAAATTGGAGAGGAAGAAGTAAAACTTTCACTATTTGCAGATGACATGATTCTATATGTAGGAAATCCAGAAAAATCTACAGCAAAGCTACTAGAACTAGTCAATGAATACAGCAAAGTAGCAGGCTACAAGATCAACACGCAAAAATCTGTAGTGTTCCTATACACAAGTAATGTGCAACAAGAGGAGGAAATCAAGAAAAAAATCCCATTTACAATAGCAACCAAAAGAATCAAGTATTTAAGAATAAACTTAACCAAGGACACAAAAGACTTTTACATAGAAAACTATAAGAAACTGCTAAAAGAAATTGAACAAGACCTGAAAAAATGGAAAAACATACCATGTTCATGGATTGGAAGACTAAATATAGTTAAGATGGCAATTTTACCTAAACTGATTTACAGATTCAATGCAATACCAATTCAAATCCCAACAACTTACTTTACAGAAATAGAAAAACCAATAACTAAATTTATTTGGAAGGGTAAGGTGCCCCGAATAGCCAAAAATGTCTTGAGAAAGAGGAGTGAAGTGGGAGGTCTCACACTACCTGACTTTGAAGCATATTACAAAGCTACAGTGCTCAAAACAGCATGGTACTGGCATAAGGACAGATATACTGATCAATGGAATCGAATTGAGTGTTCAGAAGTAGACCCTCACATCTATGGACAACTGATCTTTGATAAGGCAGTGAAGCCGAAGCAACTGGGAAAGAGCAGCCTGTTCAATAAATGGTGTTTGGAGAACTGGATATCCATTTCCAAAAGAATGAAAGAGGATGTCCATCTCACACCTTATTCCAAAATTAACTCAAAGTGGATCAAAGACCTAAACATTAGCACCAAGACCATAAAACTCTTAGAAGAAAATGTAGGGCAGTATCTTAGAGATCTTGTGAAAGGAGGTGGTTTCTTAGACCTCACACCCAAGGCACGAGCAACCAAAGAACAAATAGACAAATGGGATCTCCTGAAAATTAAACACTTTTGTACATCAAAGGACTTTGTCAGAAAAGTCAAAAGGCAACCTACACAATGGGAGATGATATTTGGAAACCACGTATCAGATAAGGGTTTAATATCCCGAATATATAAAGGAATCCTGCATCTCAATAACAAAGACAAACAATCCAATTAAAAAATGGGCAAAAGACATGAACAGGCATTTTTCTGAAGAGGAAATACAAATGGCTCAAAAGCATATGAAAAAATGCTCAACTTCACTGGCTATTAAGGAAATGCAAATCAAAACGACAATGAGATATCATCTCACACCTACCAGAATGGCCATTATCCAAAAAACAGAAAATGACAAGTGCTGGAGAGGATGTGGAGAAAGAGGCACACTTATTCATTGTTGGTGGGAATGTAGAATGGTGCAACCACTCTGGAAGACAGTATGGAGGTTCCTCAGGAAGCTAAATATAAATTTGCCATATGACCCAGCTATTCCATTGCTGGGTATATACTCAGAGGAACTGAAACTTAAGACACAAACAGACATTTGTAAACCAATGTTTATTGCAGCATTATTCACAATTGCCAAGAGATGGAAACAGCCCAAATGTCCATCAAAGGACGAGTGGATAAACAAACTGTGGTATATACACATGATGGAATATTATGTAGCTGTAAGACAGAACAAAGACATGGATCATGTAATAATGTGGATGAACCTTGAGGACATTATGTTGAGTGAAGTTAGCCAGAAACAAAAGGACAGATTCTGTATGGTCTCACTAATATGAACAGACATTAATGAACAAACTTTGGGAGTTAAAAGCTGACAACACAGGCGACCAGGAGATAGAAAGACAGCAGAGATCAGCCATTTGATGCTGAAGGACTACAGAATGTTTAGGATTCACTGCATAGATCCAGAAATAGATAGCATAATACTGTGTGATGGTAGCACGGTATTGTAAGTACACTGAACAAAGATGTCTGTGAGTAAAGCTGAAAGAGATGGGATAGGAGAATGTATGACACCAGAGGTAAAGATAGATGATAAAGACTGGGACTGTATAACGTGGCAAAAACTGGAGTAGCCAATGACTGTTACTAAATATACAAATATAAAAATGTTTTTGCATGTGGGAAAGCAAATGAATGTCAACCATGTACAAATTTGAAAAAGGGATGGTATTCAGGAAAAAACATAATCAAAGCAAACTGGAGTCTATGGTCAACAGTAACATTGTAATATACCTCCATTAAATGTAACAAAGGCAATATGCCAATGCTAAATGTATATGAGAGGGGGATATAGGGGAGGAATATGGGATTCTTGGTAGTGGTGTTGTTTGCTGTCCTTGGTAGTATATTGTATTGTATGATATGTTGTTTTTCTTTTTAACATTTTTTCTTATTGCTGAAAAGAAAGAAAACAATTTTTCTTGTGGTAATCAGTATGTTTGGATGCTGATTGTAGTGATAAATGTACAACTTTGTGATGATGCCATGAACAGCTGATTGTGCACTGTGGATAAATGTATGGTGTGTGAATTTAACTCTATAAAATTGTAGGAAAATATATATATAGGAGTAAAAGTGTTGGAGAAAACATGGTGAGAGGGATGATGCCTCACCAATATGGACTAACTACAGTGCGTAAACTCAGAATTGAATCTTAGAACATAGCCTAACATGGACACAATAATTGTAATAGTCCCTAGATTGTAAGCTCTTACAGCAGTTAACTCTATCCCTGAATTGTAAGGCCTATCTCTAAACTTTGAGATACTGACCCCCGAGCATATGTTGTTACAAACATTGGGACTGGCGGTTTGATGTGCTGAGCCCTTGAGCATGGGACTTGCCCTTACGAAGCTCATTACCACAAAGGAGAGTCTAAAGTTGTATATAATGGTGCCTAGGAGTCTCCCCCTGAGTACCTCTTTATTGCTCAGATGTGGCCCTCTCTCTCTCTAACTGAACCATCTCGACAGGTGAACTCGCTGCCCTCCCCCTGACGTGGGACCCGACTCCCAGGGGTGTAAATCTCCCTGGCAACGCAGAGTATGACTCCCGGGGATGAATGTGGACCCGGCATCATGGGACTGAGAGTATCTTCTTGACCAAAAGGGGGATGCAAAATGAGACAAAATAGTTTCAGTGGCTGAGAGATTCCAAATGGAGTCGAGAGGTCACTCTGGTGGACATTCTTATGCACTATATAGATAACACCTCTTAGGCTTTAATGTATTGGAATAGCTAGAAGTAAATACCTGAAACTACCAAACTCCAACCCAGCAGTCTGGACTCTTGAAGACAATTATATAATAATGTAGATTACAAGGGGTGACAGTGTGATTGCGAAGACCTTGTGGATCACACACCCTTTATCTAGTGTATGGATGAGTGGACGAATGGGGATAAAAACTAAAGGACAAATGGGGTGGGATGGGGGGATGATTTGGGTGTTTTTTTTTCACTTTTATTTTTTATTCTTGTTCTGGTTCTTTCTGATGTAAGGAAAATGTTCAGAGATAGATTGTGGTGATGAACGCATAACTATGTTATCATACTGTGGACAGTGGATTGTATATCATGGATGATTGTATGGTGTGTGAATGTATTTCAATAAAACTGAATTTAATTAAAAAAAAAAAGAAAAAAAAATTAACAGATGCTTAGGAGATATATAATCTTAAAACAGGATTGAATTTTCTAATAGAATTTTTATGGTAATGGAGATGTTCTAGAAATGTTCATATAGAAGAACATGCTAATATAGTAGCCACCAGCCACATATGCCTATTGAGCATTTGAAATTTGGCTAATGTAATTGAGATACTGATTTTTTTTTAATTATTTCATTTTAATTGAAATTTAAGTGGCCAGGTGTGGTGATTGGCTACCATATTTGACAGTGCATGTATAGAGCTCACCTCTTTTATCTGATTTGATTATGTAAAAGCTCAAGTTTGTAATTCACTATTATAAGATTTTGCTACTTAGTCAATCAGAATTTTTACTCCCGGATTTTCAGAAGAGATTCATGATAAACTGAGTATTAACAAATGCATAAATTTAGATATAAACTTAGATCCATAAGTAAGTTCTAGTAGTTGTCTTACTTTGAGCATGTTATAACAGTAATTCTTATTTTTCTTAATTGTAAAAGGATATAGAGGGTAGAAAGTGTGGATAAAGATTTAAAAAAGCTAATTCATGTGCAGAGTTTACAGGTGGAGGTGAATACTAGGTGCTCAATAAATATTAGGTAGCATTAATCAAAGCCAGTGTTAAGAAAAATAAATGTAGGACCACTTCTGAATATAGAAGCATTTATTAATGACAATTTGATTATTCTTAAAATTTGGGCAGTATATAGACCTGAGTTTTCTCTTGAACCAGGATTATTTAAAAACAAATATAGTGCTGGTGTTCTTGCTAGGCTTTGATGTGTGTGCTCTGAGCAGAGCTTTTACTAGTTTACATACATGTAAGCTGATTTTTAAACCTTTCCAAGAATTCTGCCACTTTCGAGTTGAGCCACAGGAGTTGGATCTTGGCCACCTTGCTTAAAATAACCTTACATGTCCCCCTGACTTATATTCAAACCTTCCTTAAGTCTCCGTGACTTGACAGAGCTCTTGATCTGTGTGTCCTAGTTTCTAAACTGCATGGGAACCCTCTGAAAAAGAAATTTCTGAGAGTTTAAATTTTCTCACCTAGCATACAACTCCCCTACTAATTCATTTGTCCCTTATTGCTTAAGTTAACCTTAATTTTGCAGCCTAACTGCTCAAAGTGTGGGCCTTGGACCAGTAGCGTGGCTTCCTCGAGCTTTTCAGAAATGCAGCGTATTGGGTCCCACACCAGACAACTGAATCAGACACCGCATCTTAAGATTTAGGTGTTTCATAGGTGAATTAAAGTTTAAGAAGTAGTGTTTTTTTTTTGGCACATCTACTCTTGTTTACTCTGAAATAACAGGACAGTGTTTTATTCTTTGAACTTGTCTTTACACAGCTTCCTTAAATGAAGCAAACTCCATTATCCTTAACCAATCTACAGCCCATTCTCCTTTTCAAATCATTCTTTCCATTTCATTTCCCTGTTAATATTTTTAAAAATCAGAGAAATACAAGAAATACCCACACTTACAGTCTTTCCTAGTCTTAAAAACAAAATGTAAATATGCGTATTCATTGTCCCCATCTTCCCGCATGCATCTCACTTGAAGATCAACTCCACAGAGTAAAACAATCTCTAGTGTCTATCAAAGGAGGTTTGGGGTCATTTGGAACCATATCAACATATCTTGGTGATCTTTTATCCCCATATAGTTTAAACTTTCTTTTAAAAAATCATCTTCATTTTTCTCTTTCTCTAAAAATATTTTGTTCTCTATGAAACATTCATTCCTTCATCTTGGAATCAACATAGTTCCTCCTTTTGTTCACTCCTTTGCTATTTGGCATCTAGCTGCAGAGTAAGACATGAGAAATGTGCATTGCTTGAACATCTTTTATTTGTTGGTTTTTCATACTCTTGATCTAAGAGAAAATAACAGAAAGAATTAGGATAGTACTTGTAAAATATTCACTCTAGTATGTTTGCCACATGCTATAGAATGTAGGGCTTCCTATGCAAGACGGTATTTGGAAATAAAGTAGTTAAGCAATTTTGTTCTGAGTTGGTACTGGTATTTGATGTGGTTTATTTTTAAAAGTAAAGCATTTAGGAGGAGCTAAGATGGCAGCATAGAGAGGAGTGGAAGACTGTTAGTCCCCTCATAAATGACCAAAAAACTAGTAAATAACCTGGAATAACTGCAGGGAGGCAAACGTGACTGTCCATTCATCATCCACCAACCTGAATTGGGAGGAATGCCTGAGATTGCAGCATAAAATCTGTAAGTAAAAACTGTAGACCCATGCCGAGAGCCAAGAGCCAAGAGCCCCTACCTCATGAAAGCCTCGCAGTGCTAGAGAGCAGAACTCTCCAAACAAGCTAGTGTACCTCTGCCCAGCTCCAACTGGGGTTTTAATGTTAACTGCGCAATACAGACAGCAAATCCCCAACAAGCAGACAGAGGATTTTGGTGACAACTGACCTTGGGAGAGTCAGGGGACATATCTGTCTCAGGACAGGGAGCTCAGAGGATTGGGTGCCGTCTCTGGCTGAGGGGTGAATCTGGGAGCTTTCTGTCCCTTTCTCTCTCTGTGGAGAAAGCCTCAGCCATTTTCAGCCTGCAGCTCTTTGCAGTAAAGACAGCCTCAGCCATTTTACAATTGCAGCACTTTGACTGGCAGAGTCAGAGAAACAAAGAACTTGTTGATATTCAAATGACCTCTCTGGAGGGGGCATAGCTTCCCAAGAGGAAAGGGAGGGGCCCAGCTCTACTGCCTGCCTTACCAGAACCAGACCCCAAAGCCTGGGGGAGGAGAGCCACAGGCCACACCCCCTTACACCAGCCATGACAGGCTGACAGGTGCACCTGCCAGGAAGAAAAGCACAGGGTGTGTCAGTCCTCTAAGAGAAACCATCAGGGAAACTGGATACTGAATATTTCCTCCTTCTGTGACCTGAGTCTGTTCTCGTCTGGGAAAACCTGATTGGGGTGGCCTAGGAGGTCAGATGCCTAGACAACAGAAAACTACAGCCTACACTAAGAAAAATGAAGTTATGGCCCAGTCAAAGGAACAAATGTACACTTCAACTGAGATACAGGAATTTAAACAGCTAATGCTAAATCAATTCAAAAAGTTTAGAGAAGATTTCACAAAAGAGATAGAGGCTGTAAAGAAAACACTGGGCATACATAAGGCAGAAATCGAAAGTTCAAGAAAAACAACTAGCAGAATCTATGGGAATGAAAGGCACAACACGAGAGATGGAAGACACAATGGAAACATACAACAGCAGATCTCAAGAGGCAGAAGAAAACACTCAAGAACTGAAGAACAAAACACCTGAAAGCCTACATGCAAAGGAGCAGATGGAGAAAAGAATGAAAAAATATGAGCAATGTCTCTGGGAACTTAAGGAAAAAACAAAGTACAAGAATGTACATATCATTGGTGTCCCAGAAGGAGAAGAGAAGGGAAAAGGGGCAGAAGCACTAATAGAGGAAATAATTAATGAAAATTTCCCATCTCTTATGAAAGACAAAATTACAGATCCAAGAAGTGCAGTGTACTCCAAAGAGAATAGATCTGAATAGGCCTATGCCAAGGCACTTAATAATCAGCTTATCTAACATCAAAGACAAAGAGAGAATCCTGAAAGCAGCAAGAGAAAAGCAATCCATCACATACAAAGGAAGCTTAATAAGACTATGTGCGGATCTCTCAGCAGAAACCATGGAGGCAAGAAGGAAGTGATGTGATATATTTAAGATTCTGAAAGAGAAAAACCACCAACCAAGAATCCTATATCCAGCAAAGCTGTCCTTCAAATATGAGGGAGAGCTCAAAATATTTTCTGACAGACAGACAATGAGAGACTTTGTGAACAAGACACCTGCCCTACAGGAAATACTAAAGAGAGCACTACAGGGTGATAGAAGACAGGAGTGCGTGGTTTGGAACACAATTTTGGGAGATGGTAGCACAACAATGTAAGTACACTGAACAAAGGTAACTATAAATATGGTTGAGAGAGGAATGTTGGGAGCACATGAGACATCAGAAGAAAGGAGGAAAGGTAAAGACTGGGACTGAGTAACTCAGCGAAATCTAGAGTCTTCAACAATTGTCATAAAATGTACAAATATGTTGTTCTATGAGGGAGAACAAGCAAATGTCAACCTTGCAAGGTGTTAAAAATGGGGAGGCATTGGGGGAGGGATGCGATCATTGTAAACTAGAGACTGTAAGTAACAGAACTCTTGTATTATGCTCCCTTTAATGTAACAAAGGTGATATACCAAGGTAAATACAGATAAGAGGGGGGGATGGGGAGGCGTGTTAGACACTTGACATTGGTGGTGTTGTCTGGCTCTTTACTTTGATTTAAGTTTATCTTTCCTTTTGCTGCTTCCTGGCTGTCATTTTTTTGTCCTCTTTCTTTTTTCTTTTTCTTTTGCCTCTCTACCTTCTTTGACTCTCCCTCCTGCCTTGTGGAAGAAATGTAGATGCCCTTATATAGATAGTGGTAAAGGTGGTGAACACATAAATATGTGACCATACAGAGAACCATTGATTGTTTACTTAGGTTGGAATGTATGACATGTGAACAAAACCATCTAAAAAAAAAATGGGTTGATGAAGAAACCTCAAAGGCAATATACTGAGTGAAATAAGTCAGACACGTAAGGATAAATATTGCAGGGTCTCACTGATAGGAACTAATTATAATATGTAAACTCACAGACATGAAATATAAGGTACCAAGATATAGGACGAGGCTAAAGAATGGGGAGTGGTTGCTTAGTATGAGCAGAATGTTCAATTAGGATGAACTTAAATGTTGGAAATGAGCAGAGGTGTTGGTAGCAAGATGTGAGAATAACTAACAGTGCTGAATGGTGCATGAATGAGGTGGAAAGGGGAAGCTCAGAGTCATATATGTCACCAGAAGGAAAGTTGGAGATCAAAAGATGGGACTATATAAAACTGAATCCTATGGTGGGCAAAGTCCATGATTAACTGTACAAATATTAGAAATCTCTTCCATGAACCAGAACAAATATATGACAATACAATTAGAAGTTAATAATAGAGGGGCATATGGGGAAAAAATACATACCTATTGCAAACTATGTACTACAGTTAGTATTTCAACATTCTTTCATAAACAGTAACAAATGTACTATACCAACACTATGAGTCAACAATTGAGGGGGGGTGGTTAGGGATGTGGGAGGATTTGAGTTTCCTTTTTTCTTTTTTCTTTTTTTGTTTTTTGCTTTATTTCTTGTCTGGAGTACTGAAAAGGTTCTAAAAATTGAACAAAAATTAAGTGTGGTGATGGATGCACAGCTGTATGAGGGTACCAGGGGCAACTGATTGTACACTTTGAATCTTTGGATAATTGTATGGTATGTGAAGAATCTGAATAAAAATTAAAAAAAAAAAGTAAAGCATTTAATTATTATTGAATGAAATTGAGGGAAATAAGTCAGACAGAAAAGGACAAATACTGTATGAACCCACTGATATGAACCAATTATATATGTAAACTCATAGACATGAAATATAGGTTACCAGGATATAGAATGAGGCTAAAGAATGGGGAGCAGTTTCTTACTATAAGCAGAATGTTCAACTAGGTTGAACTTAAGCGTTTGCAAATGGACAAGAGGTGACGGTAGCACGTTATTGAGAGAACAACTAACAGTGCTGAATGGTGTGTGAATGTGGTGGAAAGGGGAAGTTTAGAGTCACACATGTCACCAGAAAGAAAGTTGGAGATTAAAACATGGGAATGTATAACACAGTGAATTTTGTGGTGGATAATAGCCACAAATATTAGAAATTTCTTTCATGAGCTAGAACAAATGTATGACATTATAACTAGAAGTTAATAATAGATGGGCTTGTAGAAAAAAATATAACTATTGCAAACTATGTACCACATCAACAGTAGCAAATGTACCTTACAAGTACTATGAGTCAATAATGGAGCAGGGGTGTTAGGTGTATGGGAGGATTTGAGCTTTTTTTTTTTATTTTTATTTCTTTTCTGGAGTAATGAAAATGTTCTAAAATTGCAAAAAAAAATTGTGGTGATGAATGCCCAACTATATAATGGTACCATGAACAACTGATTGTACACTTTGGATGATTGTATGGTATGTGAATAATCTTAATAAAATCAACTTAAAAAAAAAAAAAGATATCAGAGACCCTAAGGCAGCTGTTAAGTGTCCCACACTTATTTTTAAGTAAGAAATACCAATATCATTGGAATGGGTGTATAGTTTACTAAGAAAGCCACTTTGAGGGAGAAAATAATTTGGACATGTAACGTATAAAATTAAAAATTTGGCCACATTGCCTTATAAGTAACATGTTTTAGCTTGACTCATTCTGAGTAAAGAAGGTTATCAGCTGTTCTTTAAAAAGTTACTTTAATTCCACAGACATTTGGTTTGGTAATAATAAGGGAATAACTCAGAAGCAAAAAGTCACATGCAAAAAAGTAAAGCATTTAATTATTATTGTATAAATTACAAGGAAAGAAAAAAACAAAAACTCTGTTAAAAATGCTATGTTGTATATCCCCTACATTTACATCAGCTCTCCCACAGCAAAGAGCATAGAAAGATTTTGATAGGTATTCTTTTCTTTTATTGGAATCCCAATCCTCTTATATCTGTTCAGTTAAATAAAACAAGATAAAAAAATACAAAGAAAAATGTATGTATTTTTCACTCAATATACTATTCCATTGTTTAGCAGTCTTCACTGATACAAATCTTGCTTTATCCAATCTAAAAATCTCATATTACAAGTTAAGCATATTTTATTTAATGTTGTCTTTGTTGACAAGTGAAAATAACTGAACATCACCAACCTTTTAGTCAAATCTGGACTGAAAAAAAAAAAACCCTTTCATCATTTTGACTTACCTGCTTCTAACATGACTATCATTCTTTAGATATTTTTCAACATGGGTTACTTTTATATGGCTCCGTAATATCATTTCTGCTTTGATTTATAATTATGGCTTTAAGTTACTTTTTGCTCATGTTTATCTTTTCAAAAGTTTCTGTAATGTCTCTGAAATGAATCTCTCAAAGTGTAGCACTATGGAAAGATACAAATTTGAAATAAGGTTAATAATAATAATAATAATAGTGTTTTATTTGTTCTTTGTAATTGGTATTTCTGAAAAACATATTTTGTTTTTGTTTGTTTAGAAACAGGTTTTCTGAATAGATTTTGTAGCTTGAGTCTCATATTGGGTTATTTTTTATTGTTCTGACTAGAACTATATCTTGAATATCAAATAAGAAATAAGGAAAACAGCAAAACAAGGGTAGAGAATAAAATGACTATCTTATTTTCTTTCTTATCGTGATAGCCATCAAGAAAACATTTTAAGCCCTATTTAATTTTCTGTAAAAGTAAGTTTCTAATTAGCAAAAAGTGTGTTCTATAAAGTTACCTGCTCATTGACAATTGGTTAATGTTGATTGCTTTAGTATAGTCCATGCAATAGCAGACATTTGCCCCACCTGATGGACTCAGGAAAAATAGAATTTCAAAACAGAGTATTTAACTTTATACACACACACACACACACACACACACACACACACACAAATCATTCATTCATTCATTCATTTTTTATTTGAGAAGTTGTAGGTTTACAGAAAAATAATGAAGAAAATACAGAGTTCCAATATATCCCCGCTACAAACACAAAGATTTCCTTATGATTAACATTTTGCATTAGTGTAGTAGCTTTGTTACAATTGGTGAAACAATATCATTATAACTATACACTTAACAATAGTCCATAGTTGGCAATCAGCTTCACAGTGTTTGTTGTACGGTCCTATGTTTTCTTTTAAATTTTTATTCTAGTAACATATATGTGACCTAAAATTTTTCGTTTTAACCATATTAAAATATGTAATTCAGTGGTGTTAATTACATTCTCACTGTACTGCTACCATCACCACCAACCATTACCAAGGTTTCCATCATCACCAACAGAAACTCTATACCAATTAAGCATCAGTTGCCCATTTCCTTCACCTACCCCAGACCCTGGTAACCTGTATTTTAGTTTCTGACTGTATGAATTTACTTATTCTAATTATGTAATATCAGTGAGATTATACAACATGTGTACTTTTGTGACTGGCTTATTTCACTCAACATGATGTCTTCAAGGTTTATGCATGTTGTTGCATGTATGAGAACTTTCTTTTTATGGCTGAATAATATTCCATTGCACTTATATACCACATTTTGTCTATCTGTTCATTGGTTGATGGACACGGGTTACTTCCATCTTTTGGCAGTTGTGAATAATGGTGCAGTAAATTTTGGTGTGCAAATATCTGCTCAAGTCCCTGTTTCAGCTCTTTTGGAAACATACCTAGAAATGGGATTCCTTGGTGATATGGTAATTCTATACTTAACTCTCTGAGGGACCACCAAACTGTTTTCCACAGAGGGTGCACAATTTCACAGTCCCAGAATGAATGGAATGAATGCTCTTATTTCTTCATGTCCTCTTCATGCTTGTTTTCCATTTTTTAAAAAAAGTAAGTAGTCTAATGGGTATGAAATGGGATCTCATTGTGGTTTTGATTTGCATTTTCCCGATGGCTAATAATGTTGAACATCTTTTCATGTGCTTTTTGGCCATTAATATAGTCTTGGGAGAAATGTCTGTCAAAAATTTCCTCATTTTTTTTCCCCATTGGGTTGTAGGACTTTTTTTATATATTCTGCATGTTAAATACTGATCTGATTTGTGGTTTCCAAATATTTTCAGCCATTGAATAGGTTGTTTTTTTTTACTTTCATTATGAAGTCCTTTGATACACAAAAGTTTTTAAATTTGATTGGGTCCTATGTACATATATTTTTTTTCTCTTTCTCATGCTTTTAGTGTAGATTCTAAGAAACCATTGCCTACCATAAGGTCTTGACAATGCTTCTCTATGTCTTTATCTAGGAGTTTTATAGTTCTGGGTCTTATATTTAGGTCTTTGATCCATTTTTAGTTAAATATTGTATATGGTGTGAGATACGGATTCAGTTCACCTGCATTTTTTTGGCATATGGGCATCCAGTTCTCCCATCTACATTTGCTGAAGATACTGCTAGAATTTTGATTTGGATTTCATTGAATCTGTAAATCACATTTGGTAGAATTTACATCTTTATGGTATTAAGTCTTCCAATCCATGAACACAGAATATCCTTCCGTTTATTTAGGTCTTCTTTGATTTCCTTTAGCAGTATTTTGTAGTTTTCTGTGTATAAGTCCCTTTCATCCTTGGTTAGATTTATTCCTAGATACTTGATTCTTTTAATTGCTATTGTGGATAGAATATTTTTCTTAATTTCTTCTTCCAGTTGTTCATTGCTTGTGTATAAAAACGCTACTGGTTTTTGCATGTTGATCTTCTATCCTGTCACTTTGCCAAATTCATTTATTAGCTCTAGGAGCTTTGTTGTGGATTTTTCAGGATTCTCTGTATATAGGATCATGTCATCTGCATACAGGGAAAGTTTTACTTCTTCCTTTCCAATTTGGATGCCTTTTATTTCTTTTTCTTGCCTAATTGCTCTGGCTAGACTTCCAATTCATTGCAGTATAAAGGTGGGTGACAGTAGGCATCTTTGTTTTGTTTGTAATCTTAGAGGGAAAGCTTTCAGTTTTTCCGCATTGACTATGATGCTGTTTGTGGGTTTTTCATATATCCCTTTTTTCATGTTGTGGTACTTTCCTACTTTTCCTAGCTTTCTAACTGTGTGTGTGTGTTTTCTTTTTTAAATTAAGACAAGGTGCTGGATTTTGTCAAATGCTTTTGCTGCATCTATTGATGTGATCATGTGGTTTTGAAATATTGTATTTAACTTTGAGAAATAGTATGGCTTAACTGGTTATCTAAAGGAAATTTTCACTGATCATGCTTAGTGATCTTAATTAATGCCCACAGAGAAATTAGCTCTTATGACATTATGGGATTGGTTCTGAGTCATGGCACCCAAGAGTTGGTCACCAGATAGAGTCAGTTGTTTGCAACTACAATAAAGTATCATGGGATTTATTGACTATTATAAGAATGATGATGTAGGAGCTAAAATTTTTCATATGCATCATCAATTTTTTATGTTCTATTTCCCCTTTTATTCATAATCTTTCATTGTAGATAAGTACTAGTTTCTTTTTACATGTAAAATATTCAGTATAAATATTTTGAGTGAAGTAGATCAAGTACTGTAGTAATGAATTGGTGTAATCCTGCTGTAAACATCCATTGAGAATACACTATGAGACACATTATGCTTACTGCTAAAATAGAGGTAAAAATGACAGTTCTTACCTTGTATTAGAGCAAAAGGCTAACATACTGAAAGATATGTCATAGTATCATTAGAAAAATATTAACATTAAAACTTTGTCCTTAAGGAAAAAAAAAGTTGAATTTAAATAATTGGTGGCACACTTTAATAGTTTTAAAGTATCATTTATGATAACTGATTCAAAGTAATATGATGTAGATTAAATCTTCAAGAGAACAGTGAGGAAACTGTTAATTTCTGTTTACAATATCGATAAGCCTCTCACAAACTTTGAGGTTTAAAAATATATATTCTCTGTTTTATGTGCTTTGATGTAGTTCTTGATTTGGAGTGGTTATATCTACTTCACCTTTAGTTTGTCAGGCACCTCTGGGCCATCTTTGCATCTTCAAGGATTTCCTAATATAATTGATGAGACTATGAATAGAAACTCATTGTCATTAAATTGATTTGGGTAATAAGTATGTATTTCATGTAATTAAAAGATTAAAATTCACAGGAATGTATTGATTGATTTTCTTGGAAACTGATGCTTATTCAGGTTTTATTATGTTTGGGAGACTTCTAATTATATACTCATTTATCAAAACAAAGTTTGATAAGAGTGGCCCTACTTACCTTCTCCCTAAAATGTTATTTATAGTATTCAGCTAGAATTATCCTAGTCTAGTGACATACAAAGCTTAGGAAAAAAAAAAGAAGTTTTTTTGGTAAATTCCATCTAAATTATTATGGAACCAAAGAACATTTGTTATATGTATAATGAAATTCAGTTACTTTTTCACATCCTTAAACAGATGCTTTAAAAAATTCAATTTTATTCAACATTTTAGTATAAAAGAATATTACTCTTTTCATGTATTTGCCCATTGTGATGGTTGAAGCTGTATGTACCCCAGAAAAGGTCATGTTCTTAAAGCTAGGTTGTTTCTGTGGGTGTAGACCCAATGTGGGTGAGACATTCTGATTAGGTTTTTCAGTAGAAGCATGCCCCACATGGGTCATAATTCTCTTTCTGGAGTCCTTTGTAAGAGATGAAATTCAGAGAAGCACAGAGAGAAGCTAAGAGAGGCAGGAGCTAAAAGAGAGGAACACACAGAAGCTCAGAAAGAAAGCCACAGATAGAGCAGCCAGAAGCTGAAAGCAAGAAACCTGGCAGAGAAGGACCAGCAGACACCACCATGTGCCTTCCCATGTGACAGAGGAGTCCTAGATGCCAGCAGCCTTTCTTCAGGAAAAAGGTATCATCCTGTTGATGCCTTGACTTGGGCATTTTCACTGCCTTAGAACTGTAAACTTGTAAGCTAAGAAATCCCCATTGTTAAAAGCCAACCCATTTCTGGTATATTGCATTTTATCAGCTTTAGCAAATTAAAATGCCCATTTTTAAAAATTGGGTTGTTTATCTTTTGTTGTTGAGTTCTATGATTCCTTACATATTCTGGATATTAAACTCCTGTTTGATATATGGTTTACAAATATTTTCTCCCATTGCATAGGTTGTCTTTTTACTTTCCATGACGAAGTCCTTTGACTTTAGCACACAAGTTTTTAACTTAGATGAGTTCCTTTTACTTATTTTTTTTCTTTTATTGCTTGGGCTTTGATGTAGAGTCTAAGAAATCATTGCCTGCCACAAGGTCCTGATAATGCTTCTCTATGTAGGAGTTTTATGGTTCTGGTTCTTAAATTTAGGTCTTTGATCAATTTTGAGCTAAATTTTGTATGTGGTGTGAGGTAGATTTCCACCTTCATTCTTTTGCCTATGGATACCCAGTTTTGCCACCATCATTTGTTGAAGAGACTATTCTTCCCTAATTAAGTGGAGTTAGCAACTTTGTCAAAAACTGGTTGGCCATAAATATGATGGTTTATTTCTGAAATCTCCATTTGATTCCATTGGTCTATGCGTCGATCCTTATGCCAGTACCATGTTGTTTAATGACTGTGGCTTTGTGATAATTTTTGAAATTGGGAAATGTGAGTCATCCAACTTCATTCTTCTTTTTCAAGATGACTTTGGCTATTTGAGGTCTCTTACCCATCCATATAAATTTGATGATTGGCTTTTCTATTTTTGCAAAGAAGGCTGTGGGAAAATTGATTTGGATGATGTTGAATCGGTGAATCACTTTGGGTAGAAGTGACCATCCTAACAGTAGTTAGTTTTCTATTCTGTGAATATTCACGGTGTCCTTCCATTTATTTAGGTCTGGTTTATTTATTTAAGCAATGTTTCACAATTTTCTGTGTACAAGTCATTTTCATCCTTGGTTTTACTAATTCCTAGTTATTGGATTCTTTTAGTTTCTTTTGTAAATAGAATTATTTTTTCTTGATTCTTCAACTTGTTCATCACTCATGTATAGAAACGCTACTGATTTTTGCATGTTGATCTCATGTCCCACCACTCTGTTGAATTCATTTATTATTTTTAGTAGCTTTGCTGTGAATTTTTCAGGATTTTCTGTATTTAGGTTCATGCTGTTGCAAAGAGGGAAGTTTCACCTTTTCCTCTTCAATTTAGATATGTTTTGTTAATCTCTCTTGCCTAATTTCTCTGGTTAGAACTTGCAGAACAATGTTAAATAATAGTAGTGACAGTTAACATGTTTGTTTTGTTATTGATCTTAAAGGGAAAGCATTCAGTCTTTCACCACTGAGTATGATGCTACCAATGAGTTTGACATAAATGTCCTTTATTGTATTGAGGAAGTTTCCTTCTATTCCTAGTTTTCTGTGTGTTTTTATCAATAAGTTGTGCTAGATTTTGTCAAATGCCTTTTCTGCATAACTGAGATGATCATGTGTTTTTTTCTCTTCATTCTGTTAGTGTAGTGTATTGCATTAATTGATTTTCTTATGTTAAACGAACTTGGCATGCACGGGAAAAATCCCACTTGATCATGATGTATAATCTTTTCAGTGTGCTATTGAATTTGGTTTGCTGTATTTTGTTGAGGATTTTTGCATCTATATTCATAACAGATATTGGTTTGTAATTTTCTTTTCTTGTGGTATCCTTATCTGGCTTTGGTATGAGGGCAATATTGGTCTCATAAAACGAATTAAGGAGTGTTCCCTCCTCTTCAATTTTTTGTAGGCGTTTGAGTAGGATTGGTGCTAATTCTTCTTGGAATGTTTAGAAAAACTCACCTGTGAAGCTATCAATTCCTGAATTTTTCTTTGCTGGGATATATTGATGATTGATTCAATCTCTTTGTTAGCAATTCCTTTTTTAAGTTCTTCTGTTGCTTCTTGAGTCAGTGTTGGTTATTTGTGTGTTTCTAGGAATTTGTCCATTTCATTTAGTTTATCTAGTTTGTTGGTATACACTAGTTCATACTATCCTCCTATAGATTTTTTTATTTCTGTGGGGTCATTAGTTATGTCACCCTTTTCATTTCTGATTTTAGTTACTTGCATCCTCTTTCTTTTTTTCTTTATAGTCTAGCTAATGGTTGATCAATTTTATTGATCTTTTCAAAGAAAAAACTTTTGGTTTTGTTCACTCTGTTTTTTACTTTTTTATTCTCTATTTCATTTACCTTCACTCTAATGTTTGTTATCGCCTTCCTTCTACTTGCTTTGGGTTAGTTTCCTCTTCTATGTTTAGATCCTCCAGTGTTGAGATTAGGCCTCTGATTTAGGATATTTTTTTTTCTTTTATAGAAATGTAGACATTTAGTGCTATGAATTTCACTCTCAACACTGTCTTTGCTATATCCATAAGTTTTGATATGTTGTGTTTTCATTTATATTCAGCTCAAGTCATTTGCTGATTTCTACTGTGACCCATTGAATGTTTAATAATGCATTGTGCAATTTCCAAATATCTGTGAATTTTCCATTTCTCCCTCTGTTATTGATTTCTAGCTTCATTCCATTGTGGTCAGAGGAGATACATTGTATTATCTCAACATTTTTGAATTTTTTTACTTGTTTTGTTGCCTAACATATGAACTATCCTGGAAAATGAACTGTGTGCACTAGAGGAAAATGAGTATTCTGCTGCTGTGAGTGAAGTGTCCTATATATGTCTGTTAGGTCTAGATAATTTAGAGTATCACTCAAATTTTCTCTTCCTTATTGATCTTCTGTCTAGATGGTCTACCCATTATTGAAGTGATGTATTTTAGTCTCTTACTATTAATGTAAACTGTATTTCTCCCTATAAAACTGTCTATATTTGCTTCATATATTTTTGTGCTTTGCCATTAGGTGCATATATATTTGTGCTTGTTATTCTTCTTATTGATTTTACCTTTTTATTAGTATATAATGAACTTCTTTGTCCCTTGTAATAGTTTTAGTTTAAAGTATTTTATCTGAAATTAGTATAGCTACCCCAGCTCTATTTTGGTTACTACCAATATATATTTTTTCCATCTTTTCATTTCAACCAACTTATGTCTTTGAATTTAATGTGAGTCTCTTGTAAACAGCAGTTGGTTGGGCCATGCTTTTGTACCCATGCTGGCAATCTCTGCCTTTTGACTGGAAAGTTGAAACTATTTACATGTAAAGTAAACACTTACAATGCAGGACTTTCTTCTCTGAAGTCTTATACATTTTTGACCCTCAATTCTTCTGTTATTGATTTCTTTCATATTTATTTGATTTTTTATGCATTGTAACATTTTGAGTCCCTTCTCATTTATTTCTGAGCATATTTTTCATATATTTTCTTTGTGGTTACTATTAGATTAAAATTTACCATCCTTAGTCTATAACCACCATATTTGATTTGATACTAACATAACTTCAATAGCATATACATACACTGTACCTAAGATTCCTCAATCCCTACCTTTTTATTTTGGACTTGTTACAAATGCTGTGTTTGTATATTGTATTTCTAATACCCTAGATTTATAATTAATTTTTATGCATTTTCATTTTAGTTCCTGAATGAAGTAACAAGTAGAGTTACATACCAAAAAATACAATACAATGTTACTGGTATTTATAATTATTTATTAAGATTACCTTTACATGAGCTCTTTTTTTCTTTATATCCCTTTGATCCATTGTCTAGTGTCGTTTCTTTTCAGTCTGAAGAACTTCCTTTAGCATTGCTTTTAAGGCAAGTCTAGTGGTGATAAGTTCCATGAGCTGTTGTTTATCTGAGAATATCTTAATCTTTCCCTGATTTTTGAAAGAAAGTCTTTCCTGATATAAATTTTTTTAATTGGAAACTGTGTTTTTTTCCAGCATTTTAAATATTTCATACCATGGCCTTCTTGCCTCCATTGTTTCTTATGAGAAATCAACACTTAATCTTATTGGTATTCCCTTTATATAACTTGTTACTTTTCTCTTACAGCTTTCAGAACTATCCTTGTCATGCCATTATATTTTTGAATATTCCTTCTGCCCCTTGCTTTCTTTTCTCTCCCTCTAAGACTTTCATAATGTTGGTATGCTTGATGGTGTCCCAGAGGTCTCTTAGGCTAAATTCAGTCTATTTTTTTTTTTTTCCTGCTCCTTAGCCTGAATCATTTCAATTGCCTTGCGTTCAAGATCACTGATTTTTTCTTCTGCCACTTCCATCCTGCTGTTGAAACTTTCTAGGAAATCTTTCATTTCAGTTATTGTGTTCTTCAACTCAGTATTTCTATTTTGTTCCTGTTGAGAATCTCAAAGAGATTCCTATATTGTTCATTCATTGTTTTCCTCATATCTGTTAGTTCTTTCTCCATATTTTCTTTTATCTCCTTGAGCGTATTGAAGATATTTTTTCTGAAGTCTCTGTCCAGTAAGTCCGAAGTCTAGTCCTCTTTGTTGATGGTTTTGAGATCTTTATCTTGTTCCTCAGGATGGACCGTCGTTTCCTTTTTCTTTCTTGTCCTATGAGCTTTTGTTGCATACTGTACATTTTAATTTTTTAAAGTAGTAACTCTCAGATTTAGTTTTTGAGATCAATGTTGTTTAAGATTATGCCTAGCTAGTGATATGATAGTGATTTTCTTGAATGCCAAGAGTTTATCAAAACAAACAAAAAAATCAAAGCAAAAAGCACCTTTCACTGTTTGCAATTGGTTCTGCTTTTGCTAGTGATCTCTCTAGTGATCTCCCTCAGAGCTTAGCCCTTCTATGTAGAGACTGGCCCAAGGCAAATGAGAAATACAGTGTCCTCTATCTTATCTAAGCCTGTGTGGAGCCAGGAAGCCTGCTTTTTCTTCTGGGCTTGTATTTTTTCTGAACGATAAGGAATCCCCCCATTTAGAGTTCCAGTAATTGGTGTGAATGACCCCTCTACTCCTTTTGAAATAGACCTCTTCCCTCTCCTAAGTGCTCTCTTGTTTGACTTAATTCCAGTACTCCTTTGCCCCAAGACACTTTAACTTACTTGTTTCTCACATTTTCTCAGCTACATGCAGTCTGCTTCTCTGCCTTCAGGATAATCTCTGGGAGGATGAGCCTGGGACAAGTTCCCTGTCTTAGTCCCTCAGACTTCTGCATAGATTGGCACTGACATGCATGCACCCCCGTATGCCCACAAGGATCACTCTTCTCTCTCTGGAGCAGGATCAGGAAGTCACAATGGGAGTCTAAGCTGGCTCCACCCTCCTTTGTGGAGGGAAGTGGAGAGGGGCCAGCAAGGGCACCAGAAGCCTCTTTTCTGGCTTTTAAAGCTGCATTTTCTCATTTCTTCACTTCCACAGTTAATGAACACTGTTAACTGTTTTCTGTAGTTTTGAGGAAGATTACTGTCTTTAAGATTCCTCTGCTGCCTTTTCCCAAGGGGTGTGGAAACAGTGGTCACCCTCAGAGCCAGCTCCCTGTGTTCTGAAGTAGCTAATCAACAGCATTCAGTGATCAGACCACATACCCCCTGAGTTTTGAGGACTAGCTCTTTATGTCCTATCCGGGAACCAGCAAGCTTCCCCAGGGTTCCCAGCAGCAGTCTCCACTTCTGTCTGCCATATGGCTCAGGGAGGGGTTTTGTAGCTGCGTCTTCCTCCTGCTCCTTCCTGGGAGATGGACAATGTTGCACTAGACTCTGGAGTTTCAAAATAGTTGATTCAGACAGTTCCTACCAGTTCAATAGTGGTTTCAGTGGAAGGACTGATTCTTGGAGCTTCCTACTCTGCCATCTTCCCACAATCCTTCTCCCATGTACATTTTAAAAGCATTATTCCCTGCAGTTAAAAAGATCAGTAGATCATGTTCTCTATCCTCAAGGAACTCATAGCCTAATCAAAGACTTGGGCTTGTAAGATGATAAATTATAAATATGCAAGTTGATAACTGCTGAAATGAAAGAACAAAGACTTGGAAAACACAGATGCCTTAGACACTCTCCCAGTCTGGGAAGAGATTAAGAAATCCTCACAGAAAAGATGTGCTATTTTAAGAACAATGGTAGTTTATTAATTGAAAGGAAGGGGTTTCTGGGCTTGCGGGTGTGAAAGGGCTTTCCATGCTCAAAGCATGGTGAGTAACTTAGGGTTATTTTGTCATGGGATGGATAACATCCAGAAGCTCACATTGGCTTTATCATGAAGAGTGTTAATGGCCAAACTTGAGCAGATAAGATTTTTGCCATGTCTAGTGGTTTCCAAAGAACAGTATATTCTTGAGGGTTCATCAGAATCACCTGGGAAGATTTTTAAATTAGATTCCACTACCCCTCACCGGCTTAGCTTCATTCTCCCCAGAAACTTCTAAGTAGGCCTGAGGTGCCAGTAATTTGTGTTTATATTCTTTTATATGGTCTCCATGTGAATATGGTGCATATCCAGGTTGAGAACTACTGGATTTGCCCATGGAGAGACAACAGTGGTGATCAAGCATTTGATTGACATTATGTTTATTTGAATTTAAGAAAATAATTCTGAAAGTTATGTGGAGAATCAACAGGCAACTTTTATTTGAAGCCTGCAGTTGAGAGATAAGGACTTGTACTAAAGCTTTGTCAAAGGAAAAGAGGGTGGTGCTAAAGACAGAGAAATTTCAAAATTGGAAGATATTTGCTAAAAGCATATGTTTTATATTTTTACTGTCAGATACTGTAAGCATATGTTTTATAAATACTTGTTTAACAAATTCATTTACTAATTTCTGATGCAGTGAATATGGTACATATAGAGTGCAAAATCTTCCTCTTGAATATTAGTCTGTAATAGTTCAAATAACAAGACAATTCTTTCTCTTGGATTTTCCTTGTCAGTTTTTTCCTCAATCTGTATTCATTCATCCACTTAAGAACTAGCTTTTGAATACCTACTATGTACTGAACAATGTTAACTAGGTACAGTGTTCATTTATTTCAAAATAGTGTATTTTGAAATAACCATGTATTTTATAGAAGCATTTTCATTAAATTGCTCTCCCCACCATTATTGCCAAGGGTTAATAAAGGCATTTATAAAGTGGTATGATCTTTCTACAGGACAATTTTATTGTTTGTATCAAAAACATTTAAAGTGTGCAGCACATAATGGTTATTTATTTCTGCAAGTAGTTAGGTATTGTAATGGCTGCTGAAGTAGTATCTTTACCATGCTTATTTTGTATTATTGGCTGACCGCTGTAAAGCAAATACTGTGGCATCATTGAATGTGTATTTCTTTTCTAACACAACACAACAAAATTATATAGGTATTCTTGGACTGCAGAACAACTTCTGGTATGTCATGAGGGAAATATATTGTTCAAATAATATGTTTCATCTAGGGTTCCTTTTTCAAAGGCACTACCTTAATATACACTGTATCTCTAAATCAAATAACCTTTGGCAATAGAGACCTGCTTTTGCACGTATTGGCAAAAGAGCTACTTTTTTTTTCACAAAAAGTATTTTTTCTAGTTTGTGAGCATTCGATATAAAAACACATAAGAACAACAAATCACTTGTGATACTAATTCTTAAGAATGATGAAAAATGGTATTAGAGATGACCAGATATACTTCACATTTCCTTTAATTATTCCTATTTGTGAGTGCATAATAATTAGGATATGAAGGTTCCTAGTTTTGTCGATATGTTATTGGACTTTATTTTATATTATTGGAAAGGTAAGAATAAACTATATCATAAATGATTGAAGATAACTTTTTTGTTTGTTTTCAGTTTTGTTATTCACTTTATTTTAATACTGCTAAATGTAAAACATTTCCTTGAAGAAGTTTCATTGAGTGTATACAGGATATTCTATTTTAGCTTCCTTGTCTTTTTCATAGTAAAATAAGAAGGAATTTTACATTTCTACAAGGATGTATAAGTCTTAAGTTCATGGAAAGGGAAGAGGATACTACACATAGGGTTCATTTGTTCAGCAGCAAAAGTTCAAGAAGCCAAATGAATATGCCTTCAAGTACAAAAGTGAAAAATGGATCTTGTGAGCAAGAGAGACATTAAGGTATTAAATTTGAAACAGGCAGCATTTTGGAATCTCAGCTTCAGCACCTCCTTTGTAAAATGCATTTACCACCTGGCAAAGATTGGGAAATTTTAATGCATTTTAGGTATATACAGTGTGCTGGTTTGAATCTAGTATGTCCCCCACAAAAGCCATATTCTTTAGTGCAGTCTTGTGGGGGCAGATTTATGAGTCTTTTGATTAGAGTGGGGCATTTGATTAGGTTGTTTCCATGGAGATGTGACCCACCAAACTGTAGGTGAGACCTTTTTATTAGATTATTTCCATGGAGGTGTGACCCCACCCATTCTGGGTGTATCTTAATTAGATCATTGGAGTCCTTTTAGAGAGCTCACAGAGAGAAGGTTCTCAGAGATGCTGAGAGAGACATTTTGGAGAGAAGCTAAGATATGAAGTCCAGAGTTGCCCCTGGGAGAAGCTAAGACTCAACACAGACCCAGACTCTCTCTTGGAAACACTGGGAGATGCAGACAGAAGGATGTTTAGAGATGCTAAGCTAAGAGATGAAGCCCAAAGTTTGCCCTGGAGAAGCTAAGAGAGGACTCCCAGATGCTTAGCGATAAACACCTTGGGAGAACAACAAGTATGCACAAGAGCTGAAGGAGAGAAGCTAAGAGAGACAGAAGCCCAGAGACATTTTGGAGAAAGCCATTTTAAAACCAGAACCCAGGAAAAAAGGACCAGCAGTTGCTAGCCACATGCCTTCCCAATTGAGAGAAGTGTTTCAGACACTATCAGCCTTTCTTCGAAGTTATCCTCTTGTTGCTGCCTTAGCTTGGACACACTTTTATGGCCTTAGAACTGTGAATTTGTAACCTAATAAATCCCCTTTATAAAAGCCAAGCCACTTCTGGTATTTTGCATAACAGCAGCTCTAGCAAACTGGAACATAGGGAGTGGCTTGATATGTACAAATGGGATATCTAAAGCTTTAAATGGACCTCATTCGAGGATATAAACAAAGCTAGATGATATGATAGTCATCACCTGGATACAGATAAGCAGAAGACATTTATGGAAGGAGATGAAATCAAGGAATCATTGAATATAAACTGGATTAATGTTTCTTATTTTTAAAAATTGATGAATTTTGTTGTATGTTGCTTACATTTGAAAATATTGTTTAGATAGCTGTAGAGGCATTTAATAGCAGAGGCATTACGTATAAAATACTTTAGAATTGATAATACAGAACTTTGTTCTTAATATTTGAAACTTTGATTAAAGCAGATCTTCCCTCTAGAAAAGTGAACATACACACACTGAGCAAAACTTTACTCAGAATTTGGGGGAATCACAAACTAGTTGTGTCTTACCCATGATACTTTTATCCTATGGAGGCATGGAAGATTTGCTTTACTTCCTTAATGGCAAATAGAATATTGATCCAAACTTTGATCCAATGAAGAAGATGACTTTGTGACTTAAGGCTATATATTGATAGTGAATAATCATCAATGTTATTAAAATGCATGAAAATGCATCCTCTGATACTTTAAAATTTCTGTTGGTTTCTGAAGTAACACAAAGATAATATTCCAACCTAGTTTATATGAATGTTTTCTTGGTTCTTCAAAATATAAGGTTATAAAAGTCAATTTAGGAACATAACAGACATTTACAGTTTTGTACTCTCACTTTGGTCCTATGAACAGAATCATCTGGAAAATAACTGGAAAGCTGACATTCCAGGGAGCGGGAGGGAAATAATGAGGTTTGACAAGTAGGAAACTTGTGTGCTAGTTCTTCCCTGGACACTGACGATGATAATGATCATGATGGCGATGATGATGATGGTGATAATTACTACTATTAACATAATCATTATTTTGCTTATAACTACTCATATTTTATAGGTGTTAATATATTCACCCACAGAGCACAAAATTCTAAGTCTGTAGTAAATGCAGTTTTTATATGGACTCCTTTCTCTTTTCCATTTTGCCTTCATCTTCCATGAACTCTTCCTGGATTATCCCCTCTTCTCATAAATGTTCCTTTTCTCTGACTTAGGTTTTGTGGCACTGTGAGCATGTAGTTTATTATTATTTCATGTGTGTTCCTACCAAGATTGCAACACTTAAAAACAAGGATAATGTTTCACCACGATGTTTGATGGAGTTTTGAACACATAGTACTTATTTAGTTGAAATAATTATTAGTGATTGAGAGAGATAATTGTCTGCATAAACAAAGCAGTCAAAAATTGGATGAAGAAAATTGTTTCATTAAAAAGTAACTCAGTATCCCAGAGACTATGAGTACAGGAAATTAGCTCAATTGTTAGAAAAGGAAATTTTCCCTGAAAAATAATTATTATTTTAATGAAACTTTCATTAGCAAATGGTAGTATGGTCTGCTTGTGAGTTCAGAATTATTTGAAAAATTATCATTAACAGGTCTGATAGTCATCCATAGCTGAACAGAATTTTAGAAGTATGAAAAGTTTGGGCCAAAAAATATGTAGTTAATTTTGTACATATGCTGTTTAAATTGGTATTTTTTAAATAGAATATGTAAATATTTACAAATTTATCTCTGGTCTGTATTAAGATTCAAATATATGTTGAGTTTTCTTGCTAATTAATTCTTGGATATTTAATAATGTGTACTTAGTTTAAAAGATCACTAAATATGTTTTTTTTTTTTTTCCTGATGTAAAACAGTCACAGTAGTAGATGAGGTATAGAAATTTTTGGTAAATAATCCATTGGGTAAAATGTCTAGTAATTATTTCCCTAGCTATTTATAGACATTGTAAAATGGTAAGTTTCCCTTATATTGCCATATCTTCATCTTAATACTTTGGAAAATCAACTACTCTGATTTGTTGGGTATTTAAAAATCTAATATGTCTTACATAAGAGCATTACAAAATTATTCTTAGCAGCCCTCTATATAATTTCCAAAAACATAGAAAGAACTCAAATGTAATCCTACAGAAGAAAAAACATGTATATTGTAGCATATTAATATAGCAGAATACCAAAAATCCTTGAAAATGAATAAATTATGACTATGCACAATATGGATGAATCTCACAAACTTAATGGTAAGTAAAAGGACAGACAACAAAGGATACATGTGTGATTCCATTTGAAAAAAAGTAAAAAATGTCAAAACTAGTCTATGGTGTTAGAAGTCAAGATAACATTTGCCCTGGTTGGAGTATAGTGACTGGAAGGGGCATGAAGGGATGCTACTAATATTCTGGTTTTTTATTCAGGTGCTGTTTATGCAGGTGTACTTAATTTTTGAAAATATCATTGAACTTTATGTTATGAATTTTGTACTTTTTTGCATGAATATTGTGTTTCACTAAAAAGTTTCCTTGATAAAGGAATATATCATTATTTTTGTACTGAGCAATACTGTTATATAATCACTATGTACTAATCCTGATGTTGGTTGAATTAAATTTATATATTTTAATCATTTTTTTCTTTTTTCAACGATACACTCTCAATATATTGTCCTTGCCCTTTTAAAGAAATGAACAAAACATTGATCGGGAGTTAATTATATTTAATGTGTCTAGAAATTACAGATAATGTTTTATCTTATTAGTTTTAAAAAGTTAACAAACAATAAACAGGTTTTTTATGAAGTTGAAAATTCAAGTTAATACTAGCAATGCCTCATTTTATTAGAAGTCATTAAAATAATTATTAACTTATTCCTTATACTTCAGAATACTGATTTCCATCCTGCCTTTATTGTTTTTTTTTTTCTTTTCTGTTAAAAAAGCAAAAACAAATGACAAAATTATTTTACGAAAAATACCCCAAGATATTATAGACATACTATTTTGGCAGTATAAGAATAGAGGATGATCTGTAATTACTGATAGCAACTTGGATATTTACCAATGAATTAGTTAATGGGCATTTCTGAAGAAGACTGGAACATTAAAATGAAGTTATCCAATCCACTAGAAAGATAGCCTGCTGACTTTACCACAGATGTGGAAGAAACTGGCACAATTTCTGAAATCTAAGGCATATTTGTTGAAAGGAACGTACATCAGTTTTTTAGACACTTAACAAAATTCAACCACATTGGCAAGTCTTGGAGCACAGATTTTGAAGACAGATATTTCCTCTCCATGCTCTTGCATAAGGTCATACCTACCTAACTGCATGTTTTGGATGTTATATGGAAGTTCTTGAAGTGATGGGACACAAATATAGATAGCTAGCCAGCTGAGAATGCATGAAAGGACAGCTTTGTTAGATGAAAGGACCTGGAGGAGGAGAAGGGAGAATCTGAGGGCAACTTAACCTAGGCTCCTGTGAGCGCCATGGAGGAGGGGAGCAAGAGGAGTACATATGGGTCCCAGGCTCTTTCCTTCATTGTGACCCAAAAGAGAGGATACTGGGGATTGGCGGTATTGAACTATACAGCAGAAAAGCAGAAGCTGAGGGCAGTAGTTCCTGTCATCCAAGCCAGATGGAAGTACCTGCCCTGGTACTAAATTATGCAGCACAAGGGGCAGAAATAGAAAGGACCATTTAGAGAGGTTGGGTGCAGCTCTTAGCATCTAAAGCATATGGGAGGTTCATGTCTTAGTAGTTGTGATTATGCCAGGGCAGGTCACTCAAAAGGAGAACTAATGACTAGCAAAAATGACAGTCACCAAACATAATTTCCTTTATATCATTACACTAGAGTTATTGCAGTATAACTTGGAGAAAGACAGCCCAGCATGAGAAAGCATGCTGTCTGTTGGGGATTGAATCATGTCCCCCACAAAAGGCCTTTCAGGTTCCAACCTCTGGTCCTGTGGGTTTGAACCCATTTGTAAATCGGACCTTTGAAGATGTTATTAGTTAAGGTGTGCTTAAACTGAATGAGGGCTGCCTTAATCCAATATGGCTGAAGTCCTTATAAGCAAAGGAAATTGGACAAAGAGAATCTGGGGGAAGAAAACAGAAGCTGAAAGTCAACAGAACCCTGAAGAGGAAGGAAAAGGTGCCACTATGTGCTTTGCCGCGCAATGGAAAAGCCAAGGAACCCTCAAGATTGCCAGCCAACCAGAAGATACCAATCCTGTGAGGAAGTAAGCTTTTCTGCCTCTGAAACCATGAGCCAACCCATTGCATGGTATTTGTTTTAGCAGCCAGGAAACTAAAACATTGTCTTTCTAAACAATGTGTCTTTGAGAGTCTGAAAATTTTAAGATATTCTTCACCTGCCGTCCTTTTGGAACTGATTAAAATACTTTGCATTGCTTATCAAGACAGATTTTTTCCTGGATTATCACAGCTCTGAAATAAGATTCTTTGTTGTGGTTATATTATATTAGCACTGAAGCTTCTGATTGAAGATGACATTCCAAACTCTGTTGCTTCTGTGCTGCTTTACTTATTTCCTTTCTACTGTATCTGAAATCTATCATTTAAAGCAGGCTTTCTTCCAAATGTAAGGAGCACTTTTTTTCTGGCAGAAGACTTTCTACTTTTAACATATGAATTCAGATTACCAGTGGTTCAGAATAAATTACTCTAACACAAGCGTCTCTGTTCAAATTAGGTTAACGTTCCCTTCTCCTTGCTGTAGTATTGTGTTTCGAATCCATCCATATGTAAAGAAAATGAACTAAAAACTAAAGAATGACTGTCAGTAAAATTTGAATTAATTGTTTAACCCATGCAAAAGATTCATTCATTCTCTCACTTTCTCTACCTGCCTGCCTTTCTCTCCCCACCTTCTCCCATTGCCCACCATGAGTCTTTAAAAAGTAACCTGTAATGCTGATATTTCTGTGTCAAGGTTGAACCTAGATTAGATCAGATATTAGAGGTGTCACTCATGTCGTGAAATTTTAAAAGAGATCTCTAGAGGTTTGCACCAATATATTAGCTTAGTATGTGGAAAAATAAATTGAAAAAGAAAAATCTTAAGTAATGAATCCTGACTATATTTTCAAAGCAATTGCCATTTTTAAAAGGACATAATTCTCTTTGTCCATAAACAAGTAGAAGACAAAAACTGTGTGCTACAATATATTATTTTCTTTAGATTATTTTCATTACATTGTGCCATCCAAACTAGAGCAAATGACTTATATAATGATATTTATACAGATAATATCTTTGCAAATCAGATACAGCACTTTTTTTGTGGCTGGCATCTAGGTATGGAATCATCTAAGTATAGATTAAGAAACCAATGTATATTAATTTGAAACTACTGGTATGCATCCAGTTGAAATGCACTCAAACTTATATTTGGTAGTAACATATTAGGAACAGGTCTTTTATTTTAGTCGTAGGGCAATTCTGCTTTCTGTTTTGACTGATATCTTTCCACATAATTCCATGGACATCATCAAAACTTCTCCATTAGAGATCTTTATGTCATTAATTTCACCAGCATGAGTTGGTTTTAAATATAATATAAGCCATCGAAAAGCCGCATCATTTGCGTGCCCTTACAAAGTTACTGTAAGTAGTCTAGACATTTTCCTTACTGCAAAATTAGAATTGTTACAGCAACTACTATCTGTGTTTCATTTTGAACCAAGAAAATAAAAAAAGTAAGATTTAAATTTTGCAGGTTGTTACAATAATATTAAAAACTGTATTTATTAAGTGGTATTTTTAAAACACTTCTCAGTGATATAGATTAATTATACCCCTGGGGTATTTTGGTGCAAGTAAATTAGATATGATTGATGTTCCCATTGAGCAAAATAACTATAAGGAAAATGCAGTGATTTCTTTTCTTCTTGTTAATGAATACTTTAAAGATAGTTAATTTATGGCTAGAAATGTAGACATTCTGTAATTAGTTGAGCTGTTAAGTAACATGGCTACTGTTTCATAGTGGTGATAATTTGCCATGTGAATCAGTATGTAGAATGAAACGTGGCCCATTATTTATAATAGAGATTGATAATAGTTTATCCTAACAATTATCTGTGATGGTAAGAAATTTCATATATTCTAAACAAGGCCTATAAATTTGCATTGCAACATATCATATTACTAAGGGAGCCTTTTCAAGCGTAAGTGCTCAAAAATGTTTTTTTTTTTTATTTTTACTGAAATAGTAAATGAATAATTATTAATTTACAAAACTGTCTGTATAATTATTTACACAACATAATAAAGTTAAAGTAATAATGTTTGTACGCAAACTTATTTACCAGTAGTTTGATATTGTGACTGTACTAAGAAAAACACACCTATCTTATAGAGTGTTTGAAATAATAAAGTGTGATAATGTCTTTGAAGTATCTTGCACATACCATGAAATCTGAGATACATTTACAAAGCCCAGATTGATCATAGCTTATGTTCAGATGCCACCCTATACACTGCAACAGAACAACCATTTTCCATATTACAAGGGAAGTTTTATAGCAGGAAGAAAATCCAAAGGGTACTACCCCTATCTCAGTTGTGAATCTGTCAAGAATTGTGAAGGGTCTGAGGTTTTACACTAATTTCTAAGTTACAAGGTAGCCTGTCATGGTTTATGAATGGTGGCAGAAGATTCCTGGGACAAAAACAAAGGACATTATTACTAAAAAAATAAAAAAAATAAAAAAATCATAGGGTATGAGCATTTTCTTGTATTAGTTCCCAAGCTTCAGTTCCCACAGGGTGGGAAGAAGAGAGCCAGGGTATGTAATTATACCACTAGGTTGCATTACAGGAGAGGAATCCTGTAATGGGATTTTGTAAGGGGCTGTAAGTGTGCCTACCCTTAGCTACAGAGGGAGACATTATATTTACTGTACTGGACAGTAAGCACGTCTGCCATTTGCTCCAGAGGGAGAAGCTATCTCTGTCTTCCAATGCTGTTCATTTTACAAACATCTTTCAAAAGAAAGTCCAGAACAACATGGCAAACAGTGCTTTCCTTGCAAGACATGCAGAAATATGAGAAACCCACAGAGAATTGCCTTGCAACAGCACCATGCAAGCAGAGCATGGAAGTCATCTATTTTACTAGGTTATAGCAGTTCATGCCCATCACTTTAACAACATACATCTAAAAATGGAAAATTATCTAAGGAGTAAAGAAGAGGATTGAATTATGTGTATCCATTGAATCAGCTATCATATAATTTTCCATTTAGAAAGTTTTTAAGTCAAATTTTGTTGTTTAGAGTAGACTATTCAGAGTATGTGGTCAACTGAGAAAGCCTTATACATACATTAATTGTTTCCCATGCATTTTTATGTTCTTATACATGAAGAATTAAGAACACAGGAATAAAAAATGAGACTATAAAGTATGTAGAAAACATGTCAATATAGTTCTGAAGTTAAATTTTCTTGCCTTCATTGAATTTATGTAAATTCTCTTATCTAATATTTACCTTAGATAGGTTCTTGTGATTTAATTAAAACAATATTTGTGGCAGAGATTCTGAAAGCAATGTTTAGTTTTAACAAGTAATTAACTACTGAACTAAAGGTCTGATCATTTTTCCAATTTCACATTAAAATTAAACCACTGAACAAAACAACAGGTAAGAGACATTTTTCATTTCAAGCAGGGAAAGTTTGCAGTGATTTTGTGATTTACCCAATTATCCAAAGGATTGCATGATCATTCAAAATTGCAACTAACGAACTATCTTTGGCAACTACAGCAATGTTTGTTTTCCCATCTAGTAATAGCAATGAACCACAAGAAATCCCAACTTCCAACTCCCAAGTAAAACCCTAGTTAAATTGTTCCTTCTAGGTAGACAAAGTATTGAACTTAATGTTTTACTTAGGTTTAATTTTAAATATTAAATCAATATGAATCACATAACTTCCATTTTTTTATCTATTAGCAACACTTATAAATGGCTTATTTGATTAAATCTTTAACCATTAAAGAAGCTACAGAAGGAGTATGAGCTTTGTGAACCATCTTTTTTGAATAAAATAATATTTAATAATATGATTGCTGAATGAATAAAACTCTTCAAAGCTCCTTGTTTATAAAAGCCTTTGGTTTGAATTGAGATTGATAACCATATTTGTCAATCTCCTTCCTTTATTCATATATTCATACATTTTTTCCTTTTTTCTCTTTTACCTAACATAGAATTTTTTTTAATTTTAGAAAGGTCATTCTTCATTAATAAAAAATAAAAAATCTGTATACTCTACTTAAAAAATAAAATCACTAATGAATAACAAGAGCAATCAAGTAATTTTTCTGGTTGTTAGGTTATAATATTTTGCCTATATAGTATTTATATAATCAGTATGGTTACATTTTTGTAATAGAGAGTTGACAAAATAACAGAATGATGTGAGAATGGTCTATGCATTGTAATGCAGCTTATGAAGTTAATGAGTAAGTATGTAAAAGTAATGCTAACATCCATCCATCTGATAGAGTGCTTTTCAGGGCTTTTGGGATCATTGATAGTGCAAATAAATGAACAAATTATTTCTTCTTCTTTAATGTTGCTCTACATTTGGAGTCCAAAAAACCTTCATTAAATCTTGCCTTTGGCATGTGCTATTAGCAATTATTTAAGTATCTAAACCTTAATTTTTCTATCTGTAAAATGAGATTAATAATACCTAATTCTTAAGTTTCATTTATCAAATAAGGTTATATGTAAAAGTGCTTGATACATAGTGGTTACTTTTTAAGTATCCGATATATATATATATATATATATATATATATATATATATATATATATATATATATATAAATTATTTTGTATTTGAGTCTGGGTTTTACAGAATGGTAGTATCTTAAATTTGAAAAGAAATTTGGTGTTCTCGTCTAAGTCAGTAATTTTACAGGTATGAGTTTGGAGAGTCCTTTTCTCTTCCCCCAACACCCACTAAAAATTAAGGTAAATGTGTATTAAAAGTGTATCATGGGAGATACTTTTAAAATAATTATTAATCTAATTTTCATGACTTTTTCACAAGCAAGGAAACTGAAGAAAAAATTTTTAAAAAAAGATTTATTTGATATCAAATAGCTAACAAAGGACAAAGGAGGTATTCACACCTAGATATGTCTGGATCCTAAGTCCAATCACTTTCCATCACATTATTCTGTTTCTCCAGCGATTTTCCTAACATGGTATAGCTACTCAGTAGTATCTATGGGATTAGACATCTGTTCCCCACACCAACATTCCAATCTTCAATCAGGGTTTATAATTGAATATAAACATTTTATAAAAGTACAAACATTTGATTATGTAATTTAAATTTACTGTTAAAATATGTTTCCTGTTATAAAAAAAGGATTCAAGGAGTCATGATTTGAATATATTTGCTCTGCTTTCTTAGAATTGCAGTATTTCATATTAAATAAGCAAGCAAAACTATGAAAGAATGACTCAAAAAGATTTAGAAAATTCTCAAGATTCCCTATCCTGTTACTCCTTCAGCATTTTTTTTTTAGTTCTTCATTCAATTGAAGGAAATTTGCAATATCTAACACACAAAAAGAATTTTATAATGATGTGTCAACTTTCGTTTGAAATAAATTGAACTTAACAAAACTAACCTAAAAATGAATAAAACAATTGAATAGCCATATTCTATTTAGAAAATTATTTTCCCAAAACTTCCCAAAAAGAACTCCAAACCCAGAAAACTTTGGTGGTCAATTTTATCAAATGTTTAAAAAAAAATTAATAGCAATATTACACAATATCTTTTAGTAATTAAAGGGAACATTTTCAATTTGTTTCATGAAGCAACATAACTCTTATATATAATTATGACAAGAATGTGACAAGAAGGAAATTATTGACCCTTATCTGTCCTGAACATAGATGTAAAAATCCTTAAAAATGTGAATTGTACCTAGCAATATTTAAAAAGGATTATAAATTGTGATGAAGTAGAATTTATCCCAGGAAAGCTAGTTTGGTGTAACATTTGAAAATGTATTAATTTATTACTTCAACAGAATAAAGGAGAAATGTATTGACTCAGTAGATGCAGAGAAAGCATATGACAGACAATGCGACACCCATACACACACTAAAAATGTAGGAAAAAGATGCTCTTCCAGTCTATTATGAATGTCATCTATAAAAATTTACAGCTAGCTAATATCAAATTTAAAGGTGAAACAATGAAAACATTTTCCTAAGATAGGTAACAAGGCAAGGTCTGCTCCTTCTACTCAACATTACACTGGAATTCTTAACTCGTGTAATTTAGCAGGAAAAAGAAATAAAACACATAAATATTGGAAAGAAAGAAGTAAAATAGTCATCATTTGAGGAAAACCTAGTTGAGATTTTAAAATTCCTAAGAAATATACAAAACAACTACAAAGTTTACAGGATAGATAGTCAATATGTTTTACAAATAGTTTAAAAAACACCATGTCATTACAGCATATACAGTAAAACTGGAATAGCAAAAACAATCTTGATAAAGAAGATAAAACATTGGAAACATATACAACCTGATTTCAAGATTTCATATAAAGCTATTGTAATCAATAAAGTATTATTGTCATAAGAACAGATCAATGAAACATTATAATAGAGTCCATAAATTTACTGACACATGGAGAGACAATTGTTTTTTTTTTGTAAAATGTCATTCAAGCAATTCAATAGGGAAAGGACAATCTTTTCGATAAATAGTTCTCAAACCACTGGCTATTCACAGAAAATATATGAATTTTAGCCTCTTGTTTCATTTCACAAATAAATTAATTCAAGATAGAACATGCACTCAACCCTAAAAGCCCAGAACCATAAACCTTCAATAAAAACAAAAATATCTTCTCAACTTTAGGACAGGCAAAAGTTTCATAGATAGAAAACAGAAAGCACACCATGAAAAAATAATTACCATTTCTGCTTACCAAAATACTCAAGACTATTAATAGGTAATTCATAGACTGGTAGAAAATACTTAATATTTTAATAACTTTCAAAGGATATTTATCCAAAATATTTAAAGAATTTCTATGAATCAGTATAAAAAAATCAGGAACCCAATTAAAAATGGGCAAAAGACTTGCCTAATTACCTCACTATGGGCACCAAAACTATGCTGAAGTTATTATCATTAGAGAAATGCAAATTAAAACTGTAATGAGATACATTTCACACCCACTATAATTATTCTCAAGCACACACACACTCATACACACGGACTGGCAATCCCAACAGTCCGCAAGGCTATGGAACAATTGGCACTCCCATATGTTTCTTCTGGATGTGTGAAATGGTACAACCACTTCTGAGAAATGTATGGCAATTTCTTATAAAAATAAATTTTCATGTATTCTATGACTAAGAATCCCACCCAAGAGAAATGAAAACATATGCCCACCAAAAGACTTGTGGAAAACTATTCATTCATATTAGCCAGTAACTTGAACAGTTCAAATGTCCATAAATTTTGCGGTATTAATATATGTGTCAACTTTCGTTTGAAATAAATTGAACTTAACAAAACTAACCTAAAAATGAATAAAACAATTGAATAGCCATATTCTATTTAGAAAATTATTTTCCCAAAACTTCCCAAAAAGAACTCCAAACCCAGAAAACTTTGGTGGTCAATTTTATCAAATGTTTAAAAAAAAATTAATAGCAATATTACACAATATCTTTTAGTAATTAAAGGGAACATTTTCAATTTGTTTCATGAAGCAACATAACTCTTATATATAATTATGACAAGAATGTGACAAGAAGGAAATTATTGACCCTTATCTGTCCTGAACATAGATGTAAAAATCCTTAAAAATGTGAATTGTACCTAGCAATATTTAAAAAGGATTATAAATTGTGATGAAGTAGAATTTATCCCAGGAAAGCTAGTTTGGTGTAACATTTGAAAATGTATTAATTTATTACTTCAACAGAATAAAGGAGAAATGTATTGACTCAGTAGATGCAGAGAAAGCATATGACAGACAATGCGACACCCATACACACACTAAAAATGTAGGAAAAAGATGCTCTTCCAGTCTATTATGAATGTCATCTATAAAAATTTACAGCTAGCTAATATCAAATTTAAAGGTGAAACAATGAAAACATTTTCCTAAGATAGGTAACAAGGCAAGGTCTGCTCCTTCTACTCAACATTACACTGGAATTCTTAACTCGTGTAATTTAGCAGGAAAAAGAAATAAAACACATAAATATTGGAAAGAAAGAAGTAAAATAGTCATCATTTGAGGAAAACCTAGTTGAGATTTTAAAATTCCTAAGAAATATACAAAACAACTACAAAGTTTACAGGATAGATAGTCAATATGTTTTACAAATAGTTTAAAAAACACCATGTCATTACAGCATATACAGTAAAACTGGAATAGCAAAAACAATCTTGATAAAGAAGATAAAACATTGGAAACATATACAACCTGATTTCAAGATTTCATATAAAGCTATTGTAATCAATAAAAGTATTATTGTCATAAGAACAGATCAATGAAACATTATAATAGAGTCCATAAATTTACTGACACATGGAGAGACAATTGTTTTTTTTTTGTAAAATGTCATTCAAGCAATTCAATAGGGAAAGGACAATCTTTTCGATAAATAGTTCTCAAACCACTGGCTATTCACAGAAAATATATGAATTTTAGCCTCTTGTTTCATTTCACAAATAAATTAATTCAAGATAGAACATGCACTCAACCCTAAAAGCCCAGAACCATAAACCTTCAATAAAAACAAAAATATCTTCTCAACTTTAGGACAGGCAAAAGTTTCATAGATAGAAAACAGAAAGCACACCATGAAAAAATAATTACCATTTCTGCTTACCAAAATACTCAAGACTATTAATAGGTAATTCATAGACTGGTAGAAAATACTTAATATTTTAATAACTTTCAAAGGATATTTATCCAAAATATTTAAAGAATTTCTATGAATCAGTATAAAAAAATCAGGAACCCAATTAAAAATGGGCAAAAGACTTGCCTAATTACCTCACTATGGGCACCAAAACTATGCTGAAGTTATTATCATTAGAGAAATGCAAATTAAAACTGTAATGAGATACATTTCACACCCACTATAATTATTCTCAAGCACACACACACTCATACACACGGACTGGCAATCCCAACAGTCCGCAAGGCTATGGAACAATTGGCACTCCCATATGTTTCTTCTGGATGTGTGAAATGGTACAACCACTTCTGAGAAATGTATGGCAATTTCTTATAAAAATAAATTTTCATGTATTCTATGACTAAGAATCCCACCCAAGAGAAATGAAAACATATGCCCACCAAAAGACTTGTGGAAAACTATTCATTCATATTAGCCAGTAACTTGAACAGTTCAAATGTCCATAAATTTTGCGGTATTAATATATTAAAGTACTACCCAGAAAAAAAAAGCAGCACATACTAATATAGGCAAAAATGTGGAGGAATCTAAAAAAAGTTATATTAAACTGAGAAAGTCAGACACATAAGAGATATATACATATATAAGAGTGTGTATGTATACATATATATATATGTATATTTCCATTTATATAAAGTTCAAGAATTAGCAAACCTAATCAGCAGTGATTGAAATCAGACAATTGTTGCCTCTGAAAAGAAGGGGGAATGATTGACTAGAAAGTGGTCTGTGGGAATTTTCTGGGGTAGTGGAAAATTTCTGTATCATGATTTGAGTGATGGTTACATGGTGTTGGGGATGAACGAGGTCCCCCAAAAATGCACGTTGAATTCTCAAACTCTAGTCCTGCGGGTGTTGAACCCATTTGTAAATAGGACCTTTGAAGATGTTATTAGTAATTGTGACCAAATTGAATGAGTGTAGCTTTTAATTCAATATGGCTGACGTTCTTATAAGCAAAGGAAAATGGACACAAGAGAGAGGCCACAGAGGAGAAGCAAGAAGCTGGAGGTCTGTAGAACTGATTAAAAAGGAAGAGATGTCTCCATGTGCACTGCCATGTGACAGAAAAGACAAGGACCAAGGATCCTTGGCAGCCATTCCCAGAACACCATTCTTTGGGGAGAAAGCATTGCCTTGCTGACATCTAAATTTTAGACTTCTCTTAGCCTCAAACCCTTGAGTCAATACACTCCCTTTGTTTAAGTCAACCCATTGTATTTGCTTTAGCAGCCATGAAACTAAATCACATAGGCTTGTAATACAATAGTGAAAACCTATCAAATACTACACTTAAGATCTCCTAAACACAATTGAATTTCAGATTTAGAAAGTTTAGACAACACTTAGAACCATTATATATATATATATATATATCTTCCCTCACATTTTACCTCAGATTGAGATTATTGTGAAAATATATTCTTAGCATATTATTAAATATATTCTTAAAAGTATTGTTGGTATGTTTTAGTTGCAAATATGACAATTTTAGATGGTATAAAATTATATTAGGCTTAATAGAGAATGCACTTTGATCACTGATTTGTTTATATTATAAAATTATACTCCAATCAATATTTCTTATTAGTTATATCAGTTATATGAAGAAAAATATTTAGAATTCTATTCTTTACCAGTTGAACAAAGCAGAGAGAAATGTGTTTGGATATTGAGGCTATGCTGAAGCTATTTCCAAGCAGTTGATAGAAGATAAGAGTTCAAAGATTCAGTCTTGTGGTTAAGTGATTTGGATGTTTAAGAAATGATAAGCCATGCCATGAGACTGGTAAAGTTGAGGCTGAATAACTGCAAGTTTTGAAGTGTATTTTGTATTTATCAGAAAGCTTCACAGTTGTTCCATAACATTTCCTCCACTTGGTCTCCTCCTAAAATGTCACTAAACTTTTAGTTAAAATTTAAAGTGATTTGGTCCATTGGGTACTATGGCAGCACTCTGACCAAACAAAAATAAAATGAAAACTTTTTCCTTCCCTTTCCTTCCTACCTATTTTCTTTATCCTTCCCTTTCCTTCCTACCTATTTTCTAAGTACTTGTTACTTGGTTATGCTTAAAAAGGTCATTGTTGCCTCAGAAATAAAGTTTTGTCTTTCTTTTTAGATTGACTTTATATATTAAAGACAGGAATGTTTGAAATTAGGAGGACAATGATTTAAAATGTTGCAAAGGCAATATCTGTCCGGTGTCTACAGAACCTCGTGCAAATATACACTTATACACTTCTTAAATTTTTATCTTAATATTCATATAGAATGAGTAGACAGTAATTTTCTAAAAGATAGCCTTGAAGACTGAAATGTTTTTTTCCACCTTAGGAATCTCAATGAGATCTAATGGGAGAAAATATTGTATTGAAATATGTTATACAAATGAAATGCACTTTTTAAATTATAAAATGCATTTCAGTGTTCCTTGCGTTTTCTTCCTACTGTGATTGACTTTGTGATCTTCATAAATGAATCATTAGCAAACAGTTTTGACACCAATATGTTCTGTTTGCTTAACAGTTCAAGTAATTAATTACTAAAGGAGGCTTCATTGCCTTACAAATTGATTAAATGTTTATACAGTTCAAAAATAGAAATATTTTACAATAAGGCATCATCTTAGGTTTGTTTATAAATGAGTCAGCACATTAATTATGTTCCTATTTCATGATAGTAGAGTTAAGGGTCATTTTCAATTTCTGTATATGATTATGATTTCCAAATTTTTGAGATAATTTTTTCCCCTTTACTGGATAAACTTTAATACTGACTTTGTAGGTCTTTTATTTGTCATTTGAGAGGTCAGTTCATTCAAGATCATAATTCTGTCTCAGTTTTCATAGAGTTGTTATATCTTGAATTATAGATTGCTTCATCCATTTTTCTGCCTCTGGTCATGATTATACATAAACCTTTGTAAATATATTGTTGCTAATCACTCAGTTTTGAGAATCTTCAGTTTTCAATGAAACTTAGCTAAATATGTGTTCATTTTTTACTGCATAAATAGCATATATCTCCTTTGTGGTCCATTTTTCTACTTAAATTTCCTAGGAATTTCTAAAGAACCCTCATAAATCATCTTTCTTTCCCTGAAATCAATTTCAAATTACTCTGGATAATTTTTCATAGGTGAAGTAACTCTTTTCCCAGTACTCTCTGCTACTTTTTCTTCTCTAATTCCAAATCTTTTAAAATTGAGATGGCTAAAGCACAGTGTAATAATCATCTTAGCATCCTAGCTGTGTGTTGTCAAGACTAGTAGAAGGATTATCAGTCTTTCTGATATGTTACTATTGATTTGATTTTTTAATCTATGTCAATTTATGAGCTGTGACAGTTGGTTTATTTGTAAAACTTTTTTTTTTCTCCTGCAATAATTGGTCTTAGAATGCAGAATATACAAAGCTTACTCTTTGTAGTTTACTATCAATTTGTGGCTTCCAATGCACTGTTAAAAAACACTTACTAAATGGAACTCAGGTAACTTTAAAGAATTTGTCTTCAATAGCTTTCAATTTGCTTCTTCATAAGACTATATTAAATGTATGAATAATTGCTTTTGTATAGACTGATTCTTCAGTTAAATTAATCAGTGGGGACTAGGTGAAATTTTATCAGATATCAAACTTGAAATTAGTGTTTAACTTTTCTTTGTTAAGTCCATCACTAATGTTTTTCCTATATTAGTCTATTGCTGGAATGCATCCTCAAGTAATTTCCCTCTTAATAGTGCATGTAAGGTGTAATTTAGAGTTTGCATATATTCTTCTCTCACACTTGATTGATAGTTTAATCTGGTAAATTTATGGGTCAAAAGTCATTTTTTCTCAGAGCTTTGAAGGCATTTTTCAATTTTTTTTATAGAAGCCAACATTACTTATGAGTATATTGTCAGTGATGCTATGGTCCCTTTGTGATTGACCTGTTTTTTTTGTTGTGTATTTTTGTCCCCCAAGGGAGAAATTTTAGGATCAACTCATTAAATCTTGCTGCTCTGAAAATCTACAAAATGTGGATAGATATTTGTATTTTTAAAATTATTATTCACTGAGTTAGACCATCAATGATTACAATAATTTTTCAGGTATATGAAATTATATTCTGTTTTTCCTGATAATTTTTATCCTTAATTTTATCCATTCACTTTCTGTGAACATCTTTAGTGGAATACTGGATCATCTCTTGAATTTCTACAGCTCTTTGCTCTCCGATTTTTTGTTTCTTTTTATTATTCTGTATACTTAGTACTTTGCTTGACAATATTTTCCATCCATTCTATTCAGTTATTTTTATGTCAGCAATCATGTTTTGTTTTTGTTTTTGTTTTTGTTTTTTTTAATTCTTTCTTGTTCTTTGGTTTTTTATTATAATAACATCATTTTAAAAATTAAGCAACATTTTAAATAATTTGTTGGAGAATATTGATTCAAATTTATGGTGATTTATTGAGTAGTTCTCCTTGGTGACTTAATGGATTTTTCTGTTGTTATTTCTAAATGTTTGATGGTCCTCAGTTTTCTGTTCGTATTTATGAATGATGTAAGCAAACACTGGCAGTTCTGTGTATGGGTGGGGAGCATGTTAAATGGTAGGATTTCCTTTGAGGTGAGCCTGTTTTAGGAGAGGGGAGTGGAGAACCAGCCAGTAAGCTAAAGGACCCCTAATGAGAAAAGATTTTTATTCAGAAGCACTTGCATCCATCTGTGTTAGCTAACTTCAGTTTCTCTTAGACCATTCTTAAAGAAATAGTCTCTTATTTTGGGTTTGCTTTGTTTTAAAACGGGGGAGGGCATGGAGGAGGGGAGTCTAAAGTGACTGCCGATAATTCTATTAGAGATGGTGGAGGAGTGCAGTTGATGGAAGTAATATTCAGTTGATCTTACTGCCTGCTGTCCTTGATTTGTCATGTCTGCCTCCCAAGCCTCTGAACCGTAGGGAAGATTCATGCCTCCTTAACTTCAGGACTCTCCACAAATACTTTTGGCTACAGCTATCTGCAGTGCGCTTGTGATGGTTAAGTTCATGTGTCAACTTGGCCAGGTGATAGTACCCAGCTGTCTGGTCAAGCAAACACTGGCCTAACAATTGCTGTGAGGATGTTTGAGGCTGGTTACTAAACCAACAGGCTGGTTTATTAAATCATCAGTCAATTGACTGCAGCTGTGACTGATGACTCACCAAAGGGCGTGTCTTCCACAAGGAGAGAATGCAATTGGCTGGATTTAATCCAATTAATCAGTTGAAGACTAATAAGCAAGACAGACAGAGGACCTTCACTTCTTTGGCTGCCCAGTGAAGCATTTCCTGAGGAGTTCGTCGAAGTTGCCGGTTCGTTTCCTGAGGAGTTCATCAGATATCTTCCTTGGAGCTGACAGTTTGCTGACTGCTCTGCAGAATTTGGACTCGTGCATACCCACAGTTGCAAGTCACTTTTACAATTTGATAGTCAGAGACACCTCTCATTGATTCTGTTTCCCTAGAGAACCCTAAGTAATACAGTGCTTTATCAGTCAACACTCTTCCATGCTGCCTTCCAGAAATTTGTTGAAATTTCTAGTCTGCTGCTAGCCTACCACTTGTTCTCTTCATTTATGTGGCTTATATCTTTTTAAAGTGCCTTTATTATAACTTATTTTGAGTCACAGTCAGGGAGAAAAGCAATAATTACATTTTATCAGTCCATCATTGTGATGTTAATTTTATGAATATATTTGGTTAGGTTATGATCAGTTGTTGGGTCAAGTAAGCCCTTGCCTGATTATTGCAGTAAGGGTATTTTTTAGATGGATTTGCATCCGTAATCAGTTGATTGCATCTATGGCTGATTGTATTTATAATCAAAAACAGAGATCACCCTCAGCAATATGAGGAGTCCTTCATTCAATCAGCTGAAGGTCTTAAAAGCCAGAATTGAGGATTACAGAAGTCAGAAAGAATTTCTGCCTCTATTTCAGCCAGACAACTTTCCCTGGGTAATTCAACTTCACCTTTATTGGAGTTACCAGATTGGATCTGTATTTAGGCTTGTCAGCACCCATGGTCATGTGAGCCAATTCCTATAATAAGGAACTGATGAATTATGTATCAGTTCTTTTTCTCTGGAGATATGACATACAATCATCTTCAACCAAAATTTTTCTTAAAACAATTTACTAACACATGGCATTTATATATGCAAATAAATTTCATTGAAACTCTGAAGATGGAAAGTCTTGCAAACAATTTATTCTTATTGCAATATATTTCTGTTCCCCAAACTCATTTGACTCATTTTTCTATTATTGGACTTGCTTTCTCCTTATCCCCTCCTCTTTTAACATTCCTACAACCAAAACTTTCTTTTTTTATTTTTATGCAGATTTTTGAAACCATACCTTTTTTTTTTTTTTTTTTTTTTTTTTTTTTTTTTTTTTTTTTTTTTCCTGGTAGCTTCCTGAACATGTTCTTAGGATTTCACTTTGTTTTCAAATAACTTATCCAAGTATTTTCCCAAATATCTTTCCTTCCAAAATAGAATTCTGTTGACAGTTGTGTTATTTATTTTCTAACCTGATTTCATTAACATTCTAATGCTTTGATTGTATCACTATACAAATTTGAAATAGTACTTATTAATATTGACTTTAGCTGGTTGTATTCAACAGTGAATGTTTCCTCATCTTCAGTAAACACGCTGCTAGCCACAAAGGAAAGGCCTTTGTGAGATGGACACAGAAGATTCTACAACTTTCTGTACCTTAGAGTTATGGTTTTAAGACTTTATCATTCATCAGAATCATCTGAAAAACTTGGTGAAATGCAGATTTCTGGGCTCTACCCCAGAGTTTCTGATTCAGTTGATCTGCCATGGAGCCCAATAATTTCCATTTCCATTATGTTCCCAGGTTATTTTGATAATGCCGATCTAGGGACTGTAATATGAAACCATTTCCTAGAGAGTCACTTTTCCATTAATAGTAGTGTAGCTCAAAAGTCCTGAATGTGGGTGATGAAAGGAATTAGAGAAAGTCCAGATACATCAATAGTTTCTGAAGGCATTAGCTTATATAATTATGCTAATATATTCACTTGGTATTCAACAGCAGAGAAGAACATTTGAGGGGAAGATAGAAAATTGGGTGCATTTATGTGACTTGTGGTTGCACAGCTATCTGACACTCTTGGGTAGTAAAATAAGTGAAGCATGCATAAACTCTGAAATTCCAGCTAATTGTTGCAAATTCTACAGGGCTCTACAGAAAAAAAACAGTGAAATCAAAATGGACTACATGTTCCTTGTCAGCATGTGCAGTTTCTACATGTAAGCCCTATATTTATTAAAGATGGAATTAACAAAAATAAATCAGTTCCTCCCTTAGCAATCATAAATTGTATTATTAATGGCTAAATAAAATTAGAATTCTTAGCTTCTCTTTATGTAGAGTGGTAACATGGACTTTCCATAAGGAATAGTAAAGCTACATCGTGAAAGGATTTGTATTAATAAAGAATGTACTTGCAAAGTTCCAGGTTGATCTTTGTTTTTCAAAAACTGAATATATCTCATTATTTAACTTTTAAGAAAAGTTAGATGATGTGAACAAATCTCAAATTTCTTAGGATAGATTTGAATGAACAAAAAACTGCTTCTTGAACATTTATAACTTTCAGGTATCCTTCAGCATATATGTGTATGTGTGTGTGCATGATGATATGGTGAATGCAGATCATGTTTTTAAAAAAAATTATCAACACTATAGAAGATGTATTAGAAAGACTGCTTTCCACATCACATTTATCAACAAGTTTTGCAGTTTTATCTGATGAGGCATATTTTTATTTGAATACCTCCAATGTAAGGATAAAATGAAGCTCATGCTCTTTGTTCAGTTTAATTACCTTTTGTAAAATATCATTTAAAGTTATATTGTCAGTGTTTTTCCATGCTACCAAATATGCTTCTGAAACATGAGTTTTAATGTCCAAACAATATTGCATCATATGAATGAGGAATAAATTAAGCATGTCCCACTAGAGTTGGAATTGCCTTGTTTCCTGAAAGTGGAATTGCTGAGTTCAAATGCATAAAGACATTCACGACTAAATAACTTTTTTTGCAAAGAAATTTACAGCTATTAATACCTGCAGTGAGAATGTTTCATTGCACTCTTGTAAATATTATATATTATTACTTTATTTATACTTTTACAATTTGGTAGGTGAAATCATAATATGTCAGTGTAGTTTTAATGTGCATCTTTGTTACTTCTTGTGCTGTATACCATTTTTAAGATAGTTTTTTTTTGTTTTCTTCTTCAGTTTCATATGCAGCTATGGTTTTAGATAAATTCTATTCTATAAAAGCAGGAAAAGAATGATAAGAAATTGGAAAAATTACTTTTATTCTATTTCCTATATTAAATCTATAGGCAAAAGGTAATATGTATATGGCTATAGCTGATTTTAGTACATGAGAATTATAGGTTTCTTTCACTTTTGTCTCTCTTGTTTTTAGAATTTAAGAAATATTATTGATACTTGTCAAATCCAGAATCAGTGTATAAATAGTTTGATGGCTAAGGAAAACTACAATTCATCTTGTGGTAAAATATAAATATATATATATTCATATAAATACATATGAAATATGAATGTAGTGTCACCTAAAATTAATGCTCCTAAAATTTTTAGGTAAAACAACACATTATAAACTATATAAGCATCTTTTATTTGCTTGAAAGTTTACCAATTCAAAACCATTTCTTTTGCAAATTTAAGTATGGTGAATTAATAATACCTTTGGAACGCAAAGGAGAGCATCTTATGAAAATGAGACCTGCAGAATTTAACGTTCAGATTAACTCTGCCACTTACTCCTGGTGTATATGAACCAGCTGTAAAGTGAGTGATTTCATTTTTTTAATCTGGAACTAATACGAGATTTTCTTCTCAGGAAGAAACACACTTAATCAAGTCAACTCATTACTAAACAGTGTGTGTGTGTGTGTGTGTGTTTGTGTGTGTCTGTGTCTGCGAGAAAAAGTGGGGGAGGGAGAAGGAGGCACTTGATGTGCTTTTCTCTTACTCATATAACAGTACCAGTCTTGTGAGCATGTGACAATATGACAGGATCATTGAAAAGTATCTGAAGGTGTCATTGTTATACAATTAAACAAAGGAAACAGTGTTATGTATATGTGTGAGAGGAAAAAAATATTTGAGTAACAAAATTTTTGCATAATAGATTAAATAACATTGACTATATTTAAATATTGAGGAAAAATGTAAAATGAAAATAAGTCTTAGTATTTTAGGAAAAAATTACTAAATGGGAAGCTGATGTATCCTTTACACCTCCAAAGGTGACTGAATTTTAGTTTATGATTGGCTGTCTTTCAGCAGTAGAATTGGCAGAGTACTGATAGGGAGCTAAATGTGACTCTGCTGTGATAAGAAATGGGAAAAAATAATAGAAAAAGTAATTGCTTTAGCAGTAATCTAGTTTGGAAGTGATGGATTCTTTCAGACAGAATTGGGTAACCTTTCTGTCTGGGGCACGTTCTTCTGAGCTCTCTATGAGGTCAAATATCTCTGTCTAGGGAGGCGGAGGCTGTTTAGAAACCTGTCTTCCAAAAAATTGCAACTGAACTGATGTTAGTATTGTAGTGCACCGGGGCTTGTTTTTCTGTGTATCTGTGAGCATAAGGTGAACAGGAACTCTCTCCTAAAGAATTTTCTATCTGATACTCTTCAGCCTCTAATGAGATCAGTCAACTTCAGAGAAACATCCTGATACTGAACCTGCAATTGGCCATCTCCCTCTGGTAACCCATTTGTCTTTAGTTATTCTCACAGTGGGAATAGCAATGTATGTTCATGGCAAAAGGAATGCCTATTTTTATATGACTATTCGAGAAAGGAAACAAGTCAATAAAGATGTAGCCGAGTTTGGCTTTGTTTTTTGGTACTGTTTTTCTCCCCTGACCAGTCACACAAACTAATTCACAAATTAGTTTGGGAAACTAATCATTTACTCTGACAGACTTGCACTGTATCACACCTTCAACTGAGTTTTCTAAAAAAGCAAAAAAGTATTTTGTCCTCTGGCATTCACACACCAGGTGGTCTAATTTTTGCCTGTTGGCTCACAATAGATATTTGGAGGTTTTCTCCCTGACCTGAATCGATTCTCCAACTGACAGAGCAAAATAAATCTTAGACAAAACAGCAAAGAATGATTCCACTAGTAAGGTTCCACTAGTTGGGCAGTTTTCCTGTTTCGGTCCCAGATGAAACTGGGTTATGCACAGATAACTCTTCCCAGCATGCTTCCTCTGACAGTGGCACCGAGGTGAACATGGCTGTAGGATATGTTTGTCCTGCTAATCATCATCATCTGCCTCAAAAGTTGGTCCTGGATTTTGGCTCTGCCTTCCATTATTTATATAAACCTTTGAAAGAGTATTTACATTTTATACTTGTGACATCATTTGAAGTAATGTGTACTAGAGAACAATTGTTTATAAATAAATTAGCAGTTTCTTTTTTTTTTTTTAATAATAGAGTCTAATTGTATTTGTTAGGGTTGTCCCCGTATTTTATTGTCTTGAGAATTACTTGACAGGTCCATGTTCCTCATTTATACTAATAATGATTTTATAGGCTTTGTTACCATTCACTTTCAATATTTTTCATTTCCTGTTAGCAAAATTCAGGAATACACTCTGTCACTTCAGTGATGTAAAGCTGCATCTGAAGAAGTAGTCACAAACTCTTACTCTGTGAAATGTACTCTTCTACATGCTGTGGAAGATACTAGGTCTACAGAACAAGGTCTCTGCCCTCAAAAGTTCACCATGTAAAACTTATTCTATAGCTACTTGTTAAATTGTAATTTGAAGGCTATACCTTTTTGTATATGCTATATTTCACAGTAAAGAAATAACTGAAACTATGATACTATAACTCATAATAACTTTGGAAATTTCCTATATATCTACTTGTTAAATCATACTTTGAAAGATATTACCTTTTTGTATATATGTTATATTTTATAGTAAGGAAATAATTGAAACTCTGGAATTATAAACTATAATATTCTTTGAAATTTGCCCTCTATTTGTTAAATTGCACTTGGAAAGCAATCAGTTTTATGTATATACGTTATATTTTACAATAAATAAAATATGATTTTAAAAAGTTCACCATGCAATTGGAGAGAGAAGGCCAGACAGTGAGATGTCAACTTATGGCATAAGAAAAATGCATGATATTAAAGATTAATTGCTTTATGAACTACGTAAGTGTTATAATATTGCCATGAATTCAGATGAGGATATGATCACTTTGGCCGAAGAAATAGGGTAGACCATATAGGGAAGAAATAGGGTTGACCACGTAAAGAAGAAAGCCCTTGACCAAGGTTTTAGAAGAAATATCATTTATCTAACATTTTAAGCCCATGATTCATATTATGCTTTCACCTATTCAGGTTTTGGTGAATTCTGTGTGTCATCCCCTCTGAAAGCATAAAAATTAATTAGAGCTAGCTTTAATCAAAAGCCTATTATATCAGGCATTTTCAAGGCATTTTAATGATTATAAGAATGCTATGATAAATGCCTATTATTATTCTTATTTTAAGATCAGAAATTGAGGCATGGGGCAGTTATACAACTCTGCTTCTTTCAGACAGCTCAAAAGTGATGAGTGAAGCCAAACCCAGGCAGTCTGATGACAAAGCATAGTCACATTTCATACTCTCGCCTCACTTATGGCAACACCAGATAAAGCTGGCTAGTGTACTCCAGTTAACATTTTAAATTAGCATTTCCTTTGTATAAATATGCAATTGTATTACATCTGGGAGCCATGTGCATTGTAGTGGAGTAATTAAGCAAGGTAATTAAATATTGCTCACTATTTGCTTGGATTGATTTTATATCCACAGAAGTCAATCTGCCAAGTACTTATGAAATATAAATATTAATATAAACTAAATCAAGTACCATAAAGCATTCAGATATTTCACAATAAAAATCAAGTATTCTTACTTTTTTTAAATTAAAATAAATTTGGCAAAGTGTTTTCATATTTAATCTATAGGATAATTTATTGTTTGCTAATTGTTTATTAATCATGATTATTTAGATTTTATCTCTATTTCTTATTGTTTGTAAATATTATTTATTTACAAATAATGCAGTATACTTTACATGACTTGATTTTTTTGCATTTTTTATTGTGAACTTTAACATATATACATAGCAGTGATAACTTTCTAAGTATGAACCAATAAGCAGTTAGAGAACAAATTTCAAAAAATGTCATGGGTCACAGCTCCACAACTTCAGCTATTTCCATCCTTGTAAAACATAACATATTTACAGAAAGGTGGCAATTTTCAGTATACAATTCAACAAGCAGTTGTATAGGTAAGTTCAAAAATTCTTATGGGTCACAGTTCCACAGTTTCAGTTCTTTCCTTATAATGCAATATAGGGTATATATAGAAAGGTGAAGACTTTCAAAGCACAATTCAAAGAGTAGCTACAGAGCAAATTTCAAAGGTTGTTAATAGGTTACAGTTCCACCATGTCATTTACCTCCTTCCAGCTTTTCCAACACCCCAGCATCTAAAGAAATATATGTACTTATATAAAGTTTCAATATTCATAGACCTTTGTTAAATCTTTTGTTATTTGTTGCTACCCCTTCCTTTCACTTAATCTTTTTCTCCATCCTCAGGGGTGTCTAGACAGTGACCACCCTAACTTGTTCATATTGTAAGGGGATTTCAACAGCATGGGGAAGGGGGCTGCATCTGATTCTTGCTCTTAAAGGGGCTGTTGCCTCTGGGTTTTAGGACTTGTCTGGCATAGGAATACTCTGGTGGATCTAAGTTTTTGAGAGATAAAACTTAGTGAGTGAATCTTTCATAGACTCTCAGGTAGGGACGTAGGAATTTTGGGACTACTTTTGGTAAGGACATGACATACCATGGCCATTTGTAATGTCTAGCTGGAGCTTGTATAAGAGAAGCCTCCAGGATAGCCTCTTGACTCTATTTGGGATCTCTCAGCCACTGTGACCTCAGTTTGTTACCTCAGCTTGTTCTTGTTTTCATTCATCTTTAGATATTTAGCAATTTCTCTTGCAATTTCTTCTTTGACCCACTAATTGTTTGGGGATGTGTTGTTGCATTCCATTGTGATCAGAGAATGTGCTTTGAATAATTGCTATCTTTTAAAATTTATTGAGTCTTGTTTTTATGTCCCAGCATACGATGTGTCCTGGAGAAAGTTCCATGAGCACTAGAAAAGAATGTATATCCTGGTAATTTGGGATGTAATGCTCTATATATGTCTGTTAAGTCTAATAAATTTATCACCTTATTGGTCCTCTTTCTGGTTGATCTATTTATAGGAGAGAGTGGCATATTGAAGTCTCCCATGATTATTGTGGAAACATCTATTGCTTCTTTCAGTTTTGCCAATGTTTGTCTCATGTACTTTGGAGCACCTTGACTGGGTGCATAAACATTTATAGTTGTTATTTCTTCTTGGTGTATTGTCCCTTTTATTAGTATACAGTGTCCTTCTTTGTCTCTTATGACATCCTTGCATTTAAAGTCTATTTTGTCTGAAATTGGTATTGCTACCCCTGCTTTCTTTTGGCAATAGCTTGCATGGAATATTTTTTTCCATCCTTTCGCTTTATATCTCTTTGTGTCACTCAGTTTATAATGTGTGTCTTGTAAATAGCATATTGATGGTTCATATTTTTAAATCCATTCTGCCAGTCTATATCTTTAATTGAGGAGTTAAATCCATTCACATTCAATGTTATTAGTTTAAAGGCAGTTCTTGAATCAGCCATCTTATCCTTTGGTTTTTATTTGTCATTCTATTTTTTTTCCTCTCCCTCTTTATTTCCCTTGAGTTACCCTTACTAAGACTCTTCAATTTTGTTCCCTTCAGGTGTCTCTCTCCTGTCTTTTTTTCTCAGCAGATAGAGCTCCCTTTAGTATTTCTTGTAGGGCAGGTATCTTGTTAACAAATTCTCTCAACATTTGTTTGTCTGTGAAGATTTTAAGCTGTCCCTCAAATTTGAAGGAGAGTGTTTCTGGATAAAGAATTCTTGGCTGGCAATTTTTTCTTTCAGAATTTTCAATATGTCATACCAGTGCCTTCTTGCCTCCATGGTGACCACTAAGTAGTCACTACTTAGTCTTATGTTGTTTCCCTTACATGTAGTGAATTGCTTCTTTCTTGCTGCTTTCAGAACTTTTTCCTCTTCAGCATTTGACAATCTGTTCAGAATGTCTGGGAGTGGATTTATTTGGATTTATTCTATTTGGAGTTCATTGCACATCTTCAATTTGCATATTTATGTCATTTAGAAGGGTTGGGAAGTTTTCACCAACAGTGTCTTTGAATACTCTTGCTAGCCCTTTACCATTCTCTTCACCTTCTGGAACACCAATTTTTCTTATATTTGTGCGCTTCGTGTCATTCTTCATTTCCCTAAGATCCATTTCAATTTCTTTTTTCTTTCATTCTTTTGTGCTAGCATTCTATCACCCTGTTCTCAAATTCACTAATTCTTTTCTCTGTCTCTTCAAATCTGCTGTTCTGTTTCTCAATAATATTTTTTATTTTCATCAACAGTATCTTATATTTCCATAAGATCTGCTATTTTTTTAAATTTATTCTTGCAAATTCTTCTTTATGCTCTTCTAGAGGCTTCTTCATTTCCTTTATATCCTGAGCCATGACACTGATGTTTGTGTGTGCTTCTTTGATTAATTGCTCCAAGTTCTGTGTCTCCTCTGGCTTTTTTAATTTGGACACTTGGGTTATCCATGTCTTCTGGTTTATTCATACGCTTTATAACTTTCTGTTGTTTTTGGTCTCTTGGCATTTGCTTATCTGGATAGGGTTCTTTTAGATATGCAGGATTATTTGAACATTTATTTATAATTTGGCAGTACTGCAGCTTGGTGGCGTGCACTTTCCTTGACCCACCAGCAGATGGCGATCTCGAACCACCTTTTACCCTCAAGCCAGTTCTCCTCCAACTTCATCTGTACACTGAGTGGGGGTCCAAACCATGTGGCTGTCCAATCAGTGTGCCAATTTTCTATGGGCATTGGGGACTGCCAGCCCTGTGGGTGGGGGGTATGTCTTGTGCAGTTTGACAGGGAGTCTGTCCAGGACACAGTGGTCCTGGCTGTTCCCAGGGCTGCAGCTGCAGTACTCTAGGGCTGCAGAGCTGTGCATCTCACCTTCCAGCTCAAATGCCCCACAGTCCCTGTCTGCCATGCACCCATGAGTCCCTTGGATTGGAGGAAGACTCCTGGCCCTTCCTTGTGGCATCCTTGCCTCTAGAATTTGAACAATGTAGGCTTCTGTGGAGGAAAAGTGGATGCTGTCACAAGCCTGCTGAATCCTGAATTCCCTCAAGGAACAAATTTTTTTTTTAATGAATAAAAATTATAGTTACCTTTCTTACAGGTGTTATTCATGGGACATAAAATTCTATTTAAATGAGTAAATCATTGTAAAGTTACGCAACTAAGCATTTAGGTCAATTAGTTATACGTTGGTGCTCTACTTTTCAACTTATGGTTAAGTACTTATTGCGCCTATTGAATTTTGTCCCAGATAGGAGCAACTTATTAACTCAAGAATAAATGGAGACAAAGTAGAAACTGACTTTCATTTCTCTTGAGGAATTGTAAAAGAATGATTCCTCAAGACAATCATAAAAGAACCAGAACTTCTCTTACTTTCTCAGAATAACAAAAAAGTAAACAAATGATCCAGAGCTATGAAGTTATTAATATTATAAGAATATATATCATACATTAATACATATATAATTTATGTTAAATAGTATACTTTTTAATATACTTAAATGTAATAATCCCTCTTGGAGGCATACATGACAAAAATCTGGAAACACTTCTTTTGAGCTTGAAAGGGAAATGTTAATTAAAATTCATATAGCTAAGATTATTTTTAATATAGTTGAAAATTCGCTGGTAATTAAAATGCTTTTTATATTGATCTTAATCTATTTTAATAATATAATCAATAAATGAAAAAAATTGGTAGCCACTTTAGGATTGTGCCCTTGTTTTCTTTTACTGATTCTTCTAGCCAAATACTGGTATCAATATTATTTCCCCTATGAACATTGTTAAGTGCATGTGGTTTGGATAGATAATTATAAAGGACCTGTGAAGCTTTAGAAATTAGTCTTTTGTGATAATATATAAGTGCAGATGTTATTTCCTGTGAATCTGAAATGGAGCAGTAACTTGTAATCAAGCCATCTGTATTTCTAAAGACATTGTCTTTCCACTACACATTCCATGGATAGAAACCCATTCCTGGATTTTCTTCTGAAAGTTTTATTTATGTTGACTCTAACCTCCATTACATTGAATTAACTTTTTCTCTATAACCCTGTCAAATGGTCAGTTCCCTTTTTTGCAAACTTCCATGGCCAGTTCCGTTGTCCTGTTTTTATTTTCAGAAGTTCTTCCTTTTACCTCAGTGGCTGTTCTTCTGTACCCTTCCTAACAATTGGTCTAATTCTGCCTCTGGATTCACACAGAGTCTATTTTAATTTCTTCAACTATTCAAATATTGGAGTAAAGTCAATATACTTCTCCTTCCACCCACACTAGAGAATCTGCTAATAGTAAGAAGAAATATTCTCACTGATGCAATCTTAATTTGCTTTCCAGGCCATTCACCATGCTGTTAACACTTACCCAGGATCTTTCCATTTTAAATACTACAGATATGACATACAGTGCCTTGATTTAAATGCTATGTTAATGTAATGCAATATAAGATTTCTTTTGTGTAGATGCTATATTTACAGAATGGAGTTTAAGTTTGGATTATTATTGTTAAAATAATTATATCCCTTCATAACTTATATAGACTTTCTTGTAAAAACTGTATTAGATTCCTAAGATGGTGTTCCAGTTTGCTAATTAGTTTGCTAATTTTGCAAAACACCAAAAATGGTTTGGCTTTTATAAAGGGAGTTTACTTGGTTACAGAGTTACAGTCTTAAGGCCTTAAATTGTCCAAGGTAAGGCATCAACAAAGGGTACCTTCACTGGAGAAACGCCATTGGTGTCCGGAAAACCTTTGTTAGTTGGGAGGGCATGTGGCTGGCACCTACTTGCTCCCAGCTTGTGTTTCAAAATGGCATTCTCCAAAATGGCTCTGTATCAGCTTCTTGGGGCAAACTCTGGGCTAGTACCTCAAAAGCATCAGCAAAACTCTGCTTTCAATGGCTGTCTTCAAAATGTCTCTGTTAGCTGCAGCTCTGAGCTCCTTCTGTCTGTGAACTCCTTTATACACCTCTAGTGATCCAATTAACATCCATCCTGAATGGGCAAGGTAACACCTCTATGGAAATTATCCAATCAGACATTTCACTCACAGTTGATTGAGTCACAGCTCCATGGAAACACTCAATCAAAGAATTCCAATCTAATCAACACTACTACATCTGCCTCCACAAGACTGTATCAAAGAATATGGCTTTTGGTGGGACATAATATATCCAAACTAGCACAGATGGCCATAACAAATTTTGTGGCTAAAAATATTTTTTTTCCTCAGATTTGTGGAGGCCAGAAGTCTGAAATCAAGGCTTTTGCAGGGTTGGTTCCTTCTGGAGTCTCTAAGGGAGACTCTATCCATGCCATATTCCTAGCTCTCCCATGGCTGCCAGCAATCCTTTGAGTTCCTTGGCTTAGACATATCACTCCAATCTGTACCTCTGTCTTCACATCGTCTTTGTCCCTCCCTCACTGTGCCTAAAATGTCCCTTTGCCCTTCTTTTATAAAGATACTGGTCAGTGGATTAGACCCATCCTAAATTAAGGATTATCTTATCTGGATATCCTTAGTTTAATTATATCTGAAAAGATCCTTTTTTCCAAGTAAGGTTATATTCATAGGTTGAAACTGGACATATCTTTTGAAAGGCCACAATTCAACCCACTACAATATCTATGATGCATTTTATACATATGAGCAATTTCCCCTCCCGAAAATGAATACAGACCACAAAAACTAGGAAGTGAGCTAATAACTCCAAGCACACTTGTCCACTGCCCAAATGATAAATAATCTTTTCGCTAGTTTATCCCAACAATAGCCACCTTTTTCTTCACCAGGTACTCAATACTGAGTGGCTTAAAGTGAAGAATGCCATGTGTACAAAAGTTACTTACATAGTAACACTCAGAACTTTATAGAAATTCTAGTTTTCTAAGCCCTTAAAATATTAAGCAGTTAGTAATAAATGGCTGTGACATTGCCCCTGGGACATAAATAACTCTGCTTCTAGTGTCTTAAACAGTATTAAACATACTTTCTGCTGCTTTTTTACATTAAAGATATACTGTTTCTTGTTTTAGAATAGCTTTTATTTGAGGTAGGCTTACAAAAGAGAGAGAGAGGGAATAACATTGTCCCATTATTTCAACAAATCTAAAGTGCAGTCACAAAAATTATAATATGAATTAAAGCATTAGAATTTAGATACTTATCTTTAGTCTTGGTTTCCAAACATTTACTAGTTATTTATGAAATGAATATTTATTGACCACTCACTGTGTGACAATTTGTTTATTCTCAGCACTTATAGTATAGTAGAAAACAAAATAGTCAAAAATCACTATTCACATGATATTTGCATTCCAGTTTTTTGCTGTAATGTTTTAAAATGTTTATAAGCAACTAAAAGTTGTTATATTTTTAATGTTGTACTTGTAAATGTAGAATAATTATTGTAAACTTTTAAACTATTTCTGATTATATATAACCAATAAGGAAATAGAGTAGGAGTTCCAAGAGCCCAAGAACTGCTTATTATCACTTCCAAATGAAATTGGGTTCAAACTGTAGCTCTGGCACTACTAACACAGTGACCTTACGCAGAGTACTTACAAATTATTTTCTTTCCTTATATACATATATCAAAACTGATATGTGTATGTATATATCATAGAAAATGATATATGTATATATCATAGAAAATGCTAACTTTCAGCATTGCCAGGATGATTCAATATCTTGGCAAGTAATTGGCATAAAATAAAAGCTAGTCAAATGAATGAGTGAATAAGTAAATAAGTGAATGAATGAACAGCTTTGTTTGAGCTATAGGTAAATATTAAGTTGAGGAGTATGAGCTAGCTGTGATTAGACATTTTTTTTCCAGATTAAAAAACCTAAATTCAGAAGTTTCTTCATTTTTTCTGGTGGCATTAGAATTCAAAACATAGTCTATCAGATTCTGTAACTTCTGATCTTTTCATGTAGTTCATAGCCTTCACCTTATAGACATAGAGATAGTACAAAGAATTCCCTAAAGAGATATGGTTACTTTTCATTACACTGACCATGCCAGATCATACTCTTTTGGAAACTTAGCTAAACTAAATTTAGATTATTCATTGTATTTAAAATGTTCAAATACAATTTGCTTGGAACAGTTTTGGAAATGATTGGGGAAGCTTTATACTCAATGGACAATTTAAACTAAATTTTGCACAACTAGTTTGAAATACTACATTTAAAGATGTCCAATAGCTAGATATTATACTTAGAAAAGTAGAATAAATCTTAAAATTTTACTGACTAGAATGCCCTTGGAGATATTTTACCTTTGCCTTCCACCTGGATTAGAGTAGTATTCTAAGAAAATATCATTTTCACTAAGATCCACAGAGATCCACACAGAGTGTCTTTTTGAATTAATTAAAATGAAATTTTCTTGTTTATTCTACTGCCATAACCTAAATGGCCCCATGTCAAATGTTTCTTATAATGTGTTAGTAATTATTTGGGGGACAATATTTCCTAATGCTAATATGATTTTTAACAACAACCATCATAACTCTGTGATAAAAATTTTGTTCCCCAGTGGTGTTGCAGAGTAACGTGTAAAAAAACAAGGAAAGCTATTTTATTCTTAAAAAGTATTATTTGTTTGGTAATATAAGATTATGAGAGCAGCAGCAGAGCACTAGTGGAGAGATAGTGCAGTGGCTGGGAGCACAGAATGTACCCCCAGGATGCCTGGATTTAAATCCTGTCTCCATCACCTGTCTGTGTGACATTATTTCAGCCTGTCAGGGCCTCAGATTTTTATATGTACAATGTGCCCCATCATAGAATCTGCTATTTAATGCAACATGCATATTTATTACATATAAAGCAGGTAGAACAGTGCATGGCATGTGAGAAGCACTGCACTCATGCTTGTCATAATCATTGTATAGGGACAGGACTGAATACAGTCTTGGGACGTGTGTTTCTTTAGCTTGTTTTCAGAATGATGTAAATAGCAAGGCATGACTTTGTAATGGCATGGCACTGAATGGAATAGGAGTTTGGAAAGAGATCAGCATATCGTGGGAATGACTTGTGCATGTTTTATACACACACACACACACACACACACGTATATTGTCTGTATTGTCTTTTGAGTAAATTAGGAGAAAGAGGCCTTTAGGTTTCTTTATTTCAGTACCTCTCAACTCATCTAGTTCATGCCACCGTCTTCAATTGGTTCTGGCAAAAAGCAATTGCAAAAAGAAAAGCTGAACACCCATATTACAGAATGATTAATAGTTGTTCCTGTTCTGTTTGGACATACAAATTACTCATGGTATGTGTTTTCTCGTATTCACAAGCAGTATTAGAACTCTGGATAGATTTTTAAATCAGTGAAGCTATATATCGTCATTAGAATACAATGTGAACAAGTATATGTGGTCGTGATAGTGATTTTTATTTTGTCACAATTATTTGCTTAACAAAGCATTTCTTGAAGACATTTTTTAGACTTTCTTCAAAATAGTAATTTGTGTTCTGTAACATTGAAATTAAACTTCTTTTAAGAAATTTTTTTTAACCGCTTTATTATTTGTGTACCATAAAACTTACCCATTTAAAGTACCTAATTTAACAGGTTTTAGTATTTTCAAACTTGTGCAACCATCACCACTTTCTAATTGTAGAAAATTTTCAACATCTGGAAAGAAACTCTGTGCCCACTAGCAGCCCTTCCCCATGCCCTCTCAGCCCCCAGTCCTAGACACCCACTAGTCTCCTTTGCCTATTCTGGGCTTTTCATATAAATGGAATCATACAATATGTGATCTTTTTGACTAGCTTGTTTTTGTTTAGCATAAAAAAAACTTACAGGTTTTTTAAATTGAAAAAAAAGAAAAATATATATAATGGTATCATCCAAAGAAACTATTGTTTGCACATATCATATTTTCATCCATATTCATGCATTAAAAATGAAATTATATTGGATATAAGTTTCATATTACACTAACTCTTTAATTATCCAGCCTAATGTAGGGCAATGATGGCAGAGCTAATGCTCAAGTCATTTCATTTACGTTTACCTTTGGCATATACTGTGTAATATTTGACATCATGTTTGCTTAAATAACTGTTCAGCAATAGAAATATCAAAATTACTTTGAATTCCCCTAGCATATGCCAACTAGAAGAAGATATGGATAGATTTGAAGTGTCTCAAGCATAGAAGTCAGCCTGAGATTAATGATTTATTATAAAAATCCACAGTGAATGCTCAAACTGCAGAGAATTCTTTCTGTGTGTTATATAACTGCTTTATTAGCTATAAAGAAACACAGAGACATTAGCAATAACTTGAATAGGAATTTCAATCATGAATTGATGATAGTGAATTTTTGTGATGATTTTATAATTAGAAGCGTGTTCTTTTTGGGATCCATTTTATATAATGAGGAATTTAGGGAAAATGCATTCCCCTAGACAGAATTATTAACAATAATATGTAGCTAACATTTATTGAGTGCTCACATATCCCAGGCACTGCTCTAAGGGATTTGTATGTGTGGCACAGAGAAGAGAAAGTAAATTGCCTGCAGGCATTGTCAGAAGTACCACTTTTCTTATAATAATTCTATACTTTAGTATCCAATGTATTTCCTATACAGGAAAATTGAATTATTAAGAATTATTTTCTACAGTTAAAAATGCTACTATTTATATCACCAAGAGAACTCCTCCTTTCCCTTTGAAAGAAACTTCGTGAGCCTGAGGGCTGGGTAAGCAATGCTAAAGGGGGAGCAGGGTCACAAGAAGAGTGGACAGTCCTGTCCCAAGAAAGAGTACTTTGCATTGAGTCCTAGAATTTCAGAATTAAGAAAAAAAGAACTTCCTTAAAATTTTAATGAAATGCTTTCATTTTTCTGCAGAGTTGGGGTAACTCTGAATTCCTTTTTTATGTCCTAGTATTGCTCAATCAAATAGAAAATGTAAGAGTAAGAAATATTGTTAACTTTGAATAGGAATGCCATGGAGTGCAGAGATATGCTGGCAGCTGAGATTCCACTAACCCACAAAGGTTATGGGTCGCCTAACACAAACTATACTTCTTTCAAAAGAAGATTGTCACTTAACAACAGTAATTTTTCCTATTAAAAGTCCATCCTTATTCAATCTATTGCCATCACCAAAGCAAAGTAGAAGGATAAATAGATCTTTTAATAAGTATCTGACTTTCTTTGAATCTATTCATTTAGGTAAAATATAAAGGATTACTTTACAAGCATTAATTCATGTGTTTTATGAGACCTATAGAAATGGCAGAGCTAAAACCAAATTGGGAATATTTGGCCCATGTAGCCAAGTTGAACCTCTTTTTCTTGATTAACACTTAAATTCTCAGAGCTTATCTTTAGAATATGATAAAAAATACCTAAATTTTGGAAATTATTTTGGCATTTGTTTAAAATAACAGTTAGTGAGAGACAATGTTTTAGAAACAATTTTTTAAAATCTTATTTGGTCAGTGGTATAAAACCAACTAAATGAATCATTAACAAATATTTCTGTTTATCAAGGATTTGAACTCAAATTCACTGATGGACAAAGAATTATTGGTAATAAGCAAATATATCCCAATGAATCCCACTTAATAATATTACGATGTATGTGGTATTGTGTGCGGTTCATGACAAGCAACTAACATAAAACATTAATTAGTAATTCTCATATAAACAAGAAAGTGTAGTTAAATCTTAAACTAAGTAAGTAGACACAGGAATGATGATTTGGGGGAAGAAATCTTTGTAATCCGCATTCTCATAATGTGTTCTTTCTTGATTAGCCATTGAAAAAAAATTTAATGCATATTTGAGGCTGGAAAACCCCAGCAATGGGCACTTTGTGGAGCGAGTTGCTATATGGTGTGTTGTGGGAACACAGGCTCAGGCACAACAGAAACTTTCACAAATGACCGTTTTATTACTGCAACAGCACAAAGGGTCCACAAAAGCAGGGGAAGAGATTGCATCACGGCCTGTGACCCTGGGAAGCCAACTGCTTGGGTCAGTGTTGGTGGATGGCAGCTCCACATGCCCCTCTTAGCATCAGAGATGAGAGACAAACCTGTGCTATTTGAGTGTAGACTATTTATCCACCCCAGGGGGCAGGGGTCCTGCCACTGAGAGTTCATGTTTTGATCAGCACCTGGGTCTGCTTGTTCCCATTTTCAGAGTTTAAGGTACAGTGGGGCCTACTCCTTACACCTAACATCTCCCCCAGGCTGCAAATGGAAACAGACCGAAACATCTGCACACATTAGGAAAGGAGAGTGGAGGATAGGTGAAGGCTGGGAGATTCTAGCTGAATCTAAGAATTTATGTAAAACTAGTGACATATTGGTTTGGGTTTTTATACTGGGATCAAATCCTTGATATTTGCAATGAGGTAATGAGGATAGTGTTAAGTAACTTAAAATTACTAGTTTTCAAATTGACTAGGAAGGAAAGGTTTTAAGGTTTATTTAGAGAAATAAGGAAAGGAAAGGAAAGTAAAAAGATGAAAAATTAAGGAAAGTTTTATTTAGAGAAATATAGAAATAAGGAATACACATTTGACTAATTTGAGAAATAAAGTAGGTTAAATATATAAAAAAGCTTTGTGACTAATACAGACTATACATTATTATAACACAGGTTGGTTCTTTTGTCAAGGAAAAATATGTATTTATGCAAGTGTAACTTAAGCATGAGTATGCCTATTAAACTAATATATAATATTTAGGGATCTTATTGATCTCAATTTTCTGGCTTTCTCAAGAAAAGTAGTTAGATTCTTCACTGGAAAGAGAGAGACATTCTTCTCGTCTTCCACCTGGGTTTCCCTTCATACCGTGACTATGTTCAGGTATAAAAGAAAGGATGAGAATATATCAGGAAGCAGCTGGATTTGTATTCCATAGTGCTTAAAAGATAAGAGGAACAGTCATAATAGTTAACATTTCTGGAATGACAACTGTGTACAGAGCATTATGCTCATTGGTTTAACTGTCTCAACTCACCTGTCAGCAACAATCAAGATAATCCAATTTCATAGCGGCTTTGTAGATGACCTAATGCTATTATACCTCCCTTATTTGTTAATTCAGAGAGAGAAAGGGAATAATTTATATGCCAGTGAATTAAGTTTTGACTAGAACAAATGTGGGAAGAATAAGAGCATTATAACCTAAAGCTAAAACAGACATAGCCATAGCAATGCAAGATGGGAGGGTAGAAATAAATTATATAATAATTTTCAAAAACTCTTCCTATTTAGAGAATAAACAATGTTTTCCAGTAATGGTTTAAAACACTAAATCTTATTTAAAAATCACTGGAAACCACAATATATACTCTAGACACTTTGTTATTAACGTGTGTTGAGTAATAACTGGCCCATAGTGTGTATACAATCTTATGTATTAAGTAAATGCAGTAGGCTATTTCTGTAACATGTGAAGCTGATTTTATTCTAATATTGGTTTTTGATTTTTTTTTCACTCTAAGCTTTTTTTGAGCGTTAATCATAGAATGTTTCTGGCAGGCACCATTCAATTACTTAAAACACTGGAATAGACCTTCTTAAACTTCGGTGAAAATCGGCTTGCTGAAGGAGTTATATAATGCACTACAATAATCTATAATGACTACAACATCGTATTTGTAGGTTGCAAACAAATAGAAATTCAATCCTTTCTCTCATCTCAGTTTTCTTAGTTTGGTAGATGAAGAAATTACTATGAACTTATTTTACTGTACAAATAATTTTCACAATCTGTGATTTGACTGTTTTTAGTAACAACTTTATTGCAATCAGTTTCTCAAGTGATCACAACTCAGCAGCGTATCATGAAGGTTGAATGCAGCTCTATGCATTGGGGTTACAAATTATTGTTAATAAAATTGGATAATGTCTAGAGAATGTGAAGTTAACAATGGATAGTGCAGTGTTCTGAGAGTAGGGAGTCTGTCTTCCTTACCTGCTCCTTGATGTAATGAAAAGCTCATGAGTACATTTGCATGACAAATACATAAGATGTTTGTGTCTTTATGCTGCTCATTGACCACTGAAGCACATACAACCACTCTTTCTTAGACCAAGTTTAGTCAATCGATGTACTACTTGATTGAATTATCAAATATTACACATATATAAACACAGTGCTCTGCTTTCAGTTATTTTGTTCTGATTTTTCCACTGAATCAGAGTGTTGATCATTTAGAAGATACTAAGAATATTTCAAATTGGTCACAATAAATAATGATTTTATGGATAAAGTAAAAATAAAAAGTAAATAATAGCTAATCTCTATAGTCATAAAGAATAGACATGGATGCAAATAAAGATTTGCAAAGAATGAACAAAAGTAAAGGGTGGCATTTTTAAATGAAGGAATATGCATTACAAATTTAAATCCTCTTTTATAATAATGTCATACATTTGCTTATAACATTGCTTATATTTGTATCCATCTTCATGAGCAATTAAAATAAGTCCTGGGATATATTTCCCTTACCATGGAATATATTTCTGGCATGCTTATCTCCATTTCCTAACTTGCCTACACTCAGAAACTACAAGGCAATTTACTATCACCAAAGCACAAGACAATTAAAAAGTGCAAAATCTGCCATTTGGTATTATCTCTACACTTCTCTCTACAGTAGCAGAGAAAATTGAATTGATGTCTACTGCTGACTATTCCAGAACTGTGGCTTCAGCAGAGCTGTATGATTTCATGGATATATTAACCAGTTGACATTAATATTTTATGATTAATAAATAATTTCCCTATTTTTTCATTATTCATTCTCTTCATAAAGCCATAAACTCTTTGGTTAAGGAGGGAACCCATATTATGACCTTTATTTTACTCATGGAAAATCTGGGATTCAGAGATTAGCATCCATGATTGACCAAGGTAGAGTTTGTATGTACCAGATCTGAGACTAGAATTCAGTTCTTCCCATTCCTTAAGCAATTCATTCAAAAATCACCCAATAAATACATTTCTAATATGTACCAGATTCTAGGGAACTTGTCCCCTTGTGTGGGAGTCAGAAAACTAAAAAAGTAAGCAAATAAATATAGAAGATAATTTCATATTGGAATAAACACTGTGAGGGAAATAAGGTGATCTGTGAAAGGTTATCTCTGGCAAAAGTGGTGGTGAGGCTGCCTTACATAGAATGACAGGAGAGGACTTCTTAGAGGAGATGCCATTTGATAAGAGAAATGAATGACAAAAGAAGTCACTGAATAGAGAAAATGCAGGAGTTCAAGGGTAAGAAAGAGCTGTGTGATTTCATGAAACAGAAAAGAAATTAACATAACTGATATATCCTGATTGGAAGTCAGGGGAATAGTAGGGGATGAATATGGAGAGGTAAGCAGAGCTAGATCTTTCGAAGTACTGATGTCTTGAAAAGAAATTTAAATTTTATTGTACCTGAAGTGGAAATTTCTTGAAGAACACTATGCACACATTACCTGATTTGAATTTTTTGGAGGAGGCTAACTGCAATGTGGAGAATCAATTGCAGGAGGCCAAAACTGGAAGCCATTACTACACTTATTGTGAAATTATTATTGTTTGAACTAAAGTGCTGGCAATGGAGAGAGTAGGCACATTAGGGTACAGGATTTAAAATGAACAGGATTCGCTGATGGGATGGCTACAGGTAGGAAGATAGAGGGAGAAAACAAGATGATGGCCACAGTTCTAGTCTGAGCAACTGGTTGGACAGTGATGTTATTTATTGAGTTGGAAAAGATGAGAAGGAAGTATTAGGAAGAGTAATTAATAGAGAATTATTTTCTCAAACTGTGAAGTTTGAGATGCCAGATACACAGTCCAAGAGGAAATTTCACGTCATCAAGTGGGAAATTGAAGAAAGGAACATTTAGGCAAGAGTTATCAATTTGATGGCATTACTAGGCATAAGCCTGGATCAGATCACCAAGGGAGAAAAATAAGAAAGAGAATAGAAAGCTCTGAACCAATCCATAGGTTCTTAGCAATTAGCCTCTGACTATGGGAAAGGGGGAAAGGAAGGAAAGTCAGGAAGAACAGCCAGAGATATAGAAGGAAACCAAAGAACATGACATCATGGGAGCCAAAAGAGAGGAATATTTACAAAAGGGGGGATGGTCAATGGTTAAAAACATCTGTTAGAATGGAGGGACCTGGTGGTTTGAAATAAATAATATATGTCCTAAAATATTCAAATATAATGCTTGTCAATGGCCTCAACACTCGTATAGACTTGGAATGCTTTCTTTTTTAAATGAAAGCTTGTTCATTCTCAGTATCTCTGTACATATAGTCAAATCTATATTTTTTCTGATGCCATGGTTTTCAAAAACTTTGGTTTGCTCAATTTGAGGACATTAGCATGAAACATTGGGTAACTGAGTTCTGACGTTCCTCACTTCATATTGCCAGATGTTCTGAATGTACTTCTTTATTGACTTTCCTCTCTTGCCCTAGAACAGTTATTTATGCATAACATTTTACACAATTTGATTCTTAACCCCATTCTTTTGTCACCTGCTCACTCTCTAAATGCCCTGATTAAACGAATCACATTGGTCCTGTTCCCTGTTATAATTCCATAATCATCCCAGTGTGTGTAACATAGTAGACACTCAAAAAATATTTGGTTAAGGAAATGCTTTCCATTCTTGCAGTACTTATCTTTATTCCTACCTTGTTACTTTTATTCTGATTATCCTATTCAAAGATTTCCAGTGCTCTGATTTGAGGGTCCTCTTTGGCTTCTTTCATTCCCCTAGCAGGGATAAAAACAAACTATGGATGCTATTAGTAAAGCATTATGCCTAAATAGGAAACACCTAGAGCCCATGAATTAAAAAGAAGGGAGGGATTTATAAAAGAAGCCAACCCATCATTTCACAACTAAAATCTTAATTATCATGTGTCTTTCAAAATCATATTTCTAAATCATATAAATTGCTTTATATCTTTGCTGTCCAACACACTAGCCATTAGCCATATATAACTACTGAGCACTTGAAATTTGACTGGTGTAAGTTGTGATGCACCGTAAGTATGAAATACACTAGAAGTAGAAAATAGTACAAACAAAAGAATGTATATTGATTATATTCTGAAATGCTAAAATTTTGGATACATTTGGTTAAATAAAAGAACTTAATAAAATGAATTGCTCCTTTCTTCTTTTTACCTCTTTAATGTAGCTACTAGAAAATTTAAAACAACATAATGTGGCTACCATTATATTACCCTTAGGAAGCACCATTCTTCATTTTTGATATACAAAACAAGGTCCTTCGGCTACAGCAGAAGTATCACCTAAGATATTGTTAGACATGCAGAATGTCAGTCCCTTCTCCTGACCTCTGAATCAAAATCTGCTTTTTAACAAGCCCCCCCGATAATTTGTATGCATGCTAAACTTTGAAAAATACTCTGCACATTATTGCTGTCTTCCAAACAGCAAGCTGTGATTGTACCAACAAATAGTGACATATCCAACCTCATCTCCTATGCAATTCAGACTGAAATCTGAAAACTGCAAATCCTACAGTGATGCACAGAAAGGTTAATATCAAGTGTGAACCCAGCTTGCAAATTGTAGTTCTGCATTTTCCACTACAAGGGTTCACATGTTATACTGAAGAATTAGTGCTAGCAAAAGCTAGCTCACATTGCCTCTGCATTTTGTTACCTAGAGAGATTTGTGTTTAGCAAAATTGGTTCAGCTAGCACTTATAAAAAGCCATTGCCAGAATGCCCAAGAAACTTAGAGCTTTATACAATACTTAGAGTGGCCAGTATGTATGCTAGCAGGAAATATCCTAAATTTGTAGTTAATCTGCTTTATTAAAAGAGTATAATTTAAAAGCACTTTGTCTAGCATTTATCTGTTCTCGTTTGTTGGGATTTTGATTTTTTCTAGTTTATATGTTACCCCCATACCAATTTTTACCTGAATATATTGTGTTAACTTTGATATAAATAAGATTTTCTGAGCATATTAATTACAAATAGTGTTGCAGTCACTTCTAGAACCTAATTTTCTAACAATTTATTTAAATTTAATTATTATTTTTTGTAGGTCTTGACTTGTTTTCATTAAGGTTGGGCCCTTTGTGACATAATAACCACTGACTTCCACCTATGTGCAAATTAAAACCTTATTATTGCTAATTATCCAATTGTAACAGTGAGAAGAACTGCATCTGAGTGTTTCTTGTAACTATTATTAGACATGTTCCATATCTAAGTTTGTAAACATGGAAAGAGTCAAAAGTTCAAAAGTTTTAATCAAGGTCAAAAAGATTAAATCTGCAGCTTACTCACATTCCCAAGGCCTGTTTCTCTTTATAGTGTATCTTTATGGATTAAAAGTTAATACGGTTTCTCATTGCTTCAACAACAAATCAGATACAGTGAGCTGAAGCTGGATTTATAGGAACAATTACTATTCCCTATATTTGGTATATAAATACTTATGATGATTGCCAAGAGATCTGCAGAGACATGGACTTAATAATTTAGGAAAAACTTGGGAATGCATTCTCTAAAAAACACAACTGATCAATAAAATACAGAGACTAGTAACAAAATGAATAACTTTTTTCATTATTCCCACATTAACTCATTGGTAACTGGGGAAAACACATCCATGCAGATCAACAATTGTAACTGATTTTAAATTGTGCAATGTGGAAGAAAGCATTTCCAAATTCCCCCAGCCCAGATAGTGCTGACATAGAGAAAACTTAGTTTATTTCAGTTTTTACAGGAAAGTATGTTCACAGCTTAATGAACTGTTAAAAAGGTGACTCAGGAATTAACACCTATATGTGATAAGTAGGAGTCTCATTTTTACTCCCCTACCCTGCCTTCCCTCTGTTGGATGTGATAATGAACTGTGAAATGGTCAAAATGAGAGAGAGAAGAGTGTGGCTAAATCCCAAACTAATCAGTCTCAAATTCTGTTTTTTTTAATAGTAATATCAGCTATTACTATTAGTGATAAGTGTAAGATATTGTTAAGTATTTGATATTGCCAGTTTAGTAAATATGATCACATAAACAAATAGTCCCTGAGGTTGCAGATTAATTTCCTTAAATGTTACAGATTGAAAAAAATTGAGATGAGCTCAAATTAATCTATGAAACTTTCATTTTTTATCTGTTACCTAATAGTATCTCAGTGATTAGAAAATTATGCAAGTTTTATTGAATAACTTCCCCAAATGCTAAAAACATCAGAATTTTTCTTGACATTTCCCATTTCATTAAATCCCCACATCTGATTTGTTCCCAAATTTGGATTATTCTGCTGTCCTCTTATCATCATCCTCAATTCTTTAGTTCAGTGACTCAGTTTCTTAACATTTTTCACCTGGGTTTTTGTAGTGGTCTTTTGTCTGCTTTCAAATTTTCATTATCCACATTGCCTTCATGGCTTTTCAGATCTCATTTTAAATACAGTTTGGTATCTCAGAGTTCTTTGGCTAAGGTCTTATTTAGAGAAGTAAAGTAATATTTAGTGTTTGATAGAGCCATATGTTAACATTATAGAGAGAACAAATACCTCCACCTTACAATTTAACAAATATTAAGTAATTAAGGCTCATTCACAAAGACACGTTAACCTTATGGGATACAATTATACCTCTGACCTCAAGGCAGAGTGGAAACAGGTTCTTGTCAGTACTAAGAAATGGAGTCTGTAGGTCTGGGTGGAACAGGAGGCAAAGCATCACCTGCCAATCTGAGAGAGGAAGGGAAATCTTCCTGATACATTTAGAGCCATTTTTAGGAAGATTTTGGTCTAGAAGTGAAGGAAGAAGAGTGCATGATTTGAATACAGTGATGTAGCACACAAAACAAAGCTATGTTGATATGGGGAATTTGGAGTGATAAAGGAATTTTAGAATAATACTCCACTTAGTTTTGATTTTGCAAAGATAGCAAAATGATGCATTTATATCATTTAGTATGCCTTATCTCTTAATATTTTATATTGAGAATCATTAAATTTTTATAAATATGTACTGTATGACTACTTCTGAAAATTTCTCATGTTCTAATTAAATATAATCTTGCAAACAAGAAGAGATGATTCAACCAAAATAAAAAAAAAAAAAAAGAAAAGAAAAGTAATGGGCTTTTTTTGATCTCCATTCATCTTTCTTCTCTATTCCCCTTCTTTCCTGAAAGCATCATGGGAAAGTTGTTTACCTGAATGACTTTCATTCTCAGAATGAATGAAGGCACCATTTTATTTTGAAGAGATTTTTTTTCCAAAGTGGTTAAGAGATTAGACTCTTCAATACCCAAAGATGAATTGCAACACTCCAACATAGTTGAAAAATATTCTACTCATGAGTGACTCAGATGTTGTCAGTCAACCTGGTCATCTTCCGGAGTTTGAACTTCCTACAGAAGTTATATGCATAAATTACAGAAGCTGACTGAAATATTGCCATAGATTATATATGTGATAGTGTCTACATCTGAGGAGGAAAGCATTCATAATACATTTTCATTAAAGCTGCTCAAATCACCATCTGCTTAATTTTTACATCTGCATGCAGATGACTTATGAGCAGTTTTCCAAGAATAGAAGGAAAGTGAAAATGTAGCACAGCCAAGGTATGCATTGGTGAAACAGGTAAAATTGATTTTTATATTTAGTTTGAGCACAAATCACTTCCCAAAATCTGGTTTGCATTGATCAGTGTTTATAAACTATAGATTAAATGTCATATCTAAGCCCAGCTTTTTAAATTTTCAATACCTAAAAGAAAAGTATTTGAAGAAAAAAGGACTAGATTTATAAGCCATGCCAATACCAAGATGGTATTTGATGCATCCCATAGTGAAGCACTATAGGAAGAACAGATTTGCGTTACTAAGAGACAAAATAATTTTAATTCAGAGTCTCATAAAGGTCTATTTGGATAATAAATCAACCAATCAGACAAGGAGAAATGAAAATATGTATTGAGGGCGTATTTTACGCCTGTCTTTCTGGGGTCTGGGAATATAGCAGTGAACCAGAGAAAGTCTCTGTATTCAAGTAGCTTAAAAAGTGCACTGTGGCCTTAACTCTGTAGATTCCAAAAGATTGTACCCACAATAGCTTCATCCACAAAAATGCCTCCTCTTATGAGTATGGTAGAAAAGCTTGTTTCTCAGGATTCAGACATACCAAGATTTTAATCCCATCAATGTAACTTACTAGCCATGTTTCCTTGAGCAAAATATATTAGCCTCTCTTAGCTAGGTTTCCTCACTTTTAAGGTGGGAAAAATAATAGCCTCTACTAGGCCTATAATGAGAATAAAGTGATTGTAATATATATGAAACCTAAATGAATGGCCATTAGAAATATGAGCTGTACTACTAAATATGTAGTAGCAACAACTGTGCTAGCTGTGGAAGACACAAAGAAACGTGGAAGAGTCTTTTTCCAACAAGGAGTGAATAAGCTCTAACACAGAACAATTAGATGTAGACAGATGAAGTTTCTTTCTGCAATGGTATAAACTACCCTGTTTTTCATGCTACTCGGTAATAATTCAAAACTTGGGAGAGAGTCATGCTAGTGAGGAGGTCTCTGCATTTTCTGTTTTTCCTCCCAAACTGAAATTCCCTGGTAGTAAACTTGTTCACTCCTTCATTATCTACGAAGCAGTGGGTGAAAAGTATGAGTTTCCAGGTTTTCCAAAAGAAATATGATTGAGATGGAAGGGTGACAATGTTTGTATATATGTCTTAAACTGGCCTAATGTGGCAGTAAATCATCACTAAATTTTGGTCCACTGTGAAAAAAATTTAGGACAGCATTTTCTTTGAATAGGAAGAGACCTTACAGATCATCTAATTAAAGTTTCTTATTGTTTAGATGAAAAAACTGAGGCCCAAAGAGGTTATGTTCCTTGCTGAGTTATCAGCAGATGAAAAATTAGAACCCCACATTCTACTCCATCCCAGGCTGTTGTTCCTTTCTCAAAGTCCAAATTTGTTTTCCGTTAGGCCACAAGATCACAACAAGGCCTCCTTTATTATGGACATAAAAAATAAACAAAGCTTGGGCAGACAGAGCCTTTCTACTCCTTTTTTAGTGTGCCCTTCTAGTGTAGAGGCTATTAAACAGTATGAGTGTAAACAGAGGCAAGTAAGTAAACTGCAAGACTTGATTCATTTCTACCTTCTTTGCCTATGCAGACATAACCTATAGTAACATTTCAATCTTAAAAAGTTTTAAGTGAAATAAATATAGAAGGAATGAGAGAGAAAATCACCACTAGGCAAACACCATCATAATAATTGTTACAAATAAGATTTACTGATGGATGCTGAAATTAGTGGGTGAAGCTTTGAGGAGAAACTGGATATTAGTACAGTTTCAAATTATCTACCTCATGTCATATATCAATTACAAAGGGAAAAATGTAGTGTTACAATGGAGAAATCTATCAGACAGGTGATCATGGAAAATACTATCAGTAATAAAACGTATTGATAGCATATATGCCTGATATGATACACAAAGAAGGAAATAACATCGCTTCTTTGATTTTTTTTTTTTTGCCAAAACTGCATATTCTCAATATAATTACAAGAAGCCAAACTTGAGAAACACATTCTACAAAATAACCAGCCATTACTCATCAAAAGTGTGACGATCATGAAAGAAAAGGAAAGACTGAGGAACTGTCAGATTGGAAAAGACTAAGTAGACCCATCAACTAAATGCAATGTGAGATCCTCATTTAGAACCTGGAACAGAAAAAGGACATTTGGTGAGAAACTGGTGAAATTCAAATAAAGTCTGTGTTTTAGCTGATTACTGTGGTATGCTGGAGTCAGCTTGTACCAGCTGGTGAGAACCAGTTCTATGCATCTCCTTCCAAATTTGCATTCAGTAATGTTATGTTGTATTGATGGGTTGAAATTGGCCATGGTGGGAGTATGAACTCAAGGTAATAGAAAAACACTGCAAGTCAGGCTTCCCCCATCCCAGAGAGCTGCTTACCAGCACACTGTTGGTTGATAGTATTGTGTAAATGTTGATTTCCTGCATTCCATAACTGTAATAAGGTAAGTTGTTAACATTAGAAGAAGCTGAGTGAGGGATAGCTGTGAATTTTGTTTTTTTGGAACATATTCACAACTTTTCTTTAAGTCTACAATTGTTTCAAAATAAAGACTTTAAAATAAAACAGTAATAGACCAGGGGTACATATTGTGAATACGGAATAACAATAAAATGATGTATCTTTCTTAAGGGAGATATAAAGATAGAATCCCTGTCCCTGTCTGCAATGACTCACAGTTTTGTATAGTTTAGACTTCCTTTACAATTTGGAGGACTTGATGAATTGACAGAAACTCTGAGTGGTATATATTTTTTTTTCCTTTTGTAATCCATAAAGCCTCGGTACCTGAAATCTTCCAGGAATTCATCAGAAAATAATATATGCCTTTGAACGGGGTGTAATGATTAAGGTTTCAAACTAGACTCAGCAAAGAATGGGGCCTTTGCAAAGATGGTGTTGAATCAATTTAGAATTGATTCATATTAATTAGCATTTATCAAGCTCTGATTGTGTACCTGCTCTCATGGCTCTGAAAGGAATGTATTATTATATTAATTTTACAAATAATGACTGAATCTCTGAGATGTTGTGATTTACCCAAGTATTTTAGTAATGGGAAATGGAACTAAGTTTTGAACTTGTTCATTATTAAAGAAGGTGCAGCCGATGTTAATAGCTACAGCAGATAACATGAGAGTAACTCTCTTTATAATGGCTTCATTGAGAAATCGTAGTCCAGCCTTAGTTCTTTGCAATCAGTGAAACTGCAAGAAAAATAAACTTCCCATCACCCCAGCAATTTATTATAATAAATCCTATTGATATTAGAAAAAGCATCACATATGTTCTCTTGCAATGAGATGATGTGGTTTTAGAAATGTTTTATTATTGATTGAATTTTAGTCTCAGACATTAAATGTTTATTTTTTCAGAAAACTAAAACACAGAAAATAATTTTAGAATTTGGAGAATTCCCACTCCCTTTAAGTAAAACTGTATTAAAAGTACAGACACTATACAGTACTGAAAATGATAATTATAAGGGAATATAACATTTAATTTGATATTTGATGTTCACTAATATCACTTTTAAGTAATGTTTTGTGTTTCCTTGTGAAATGGTTAAGGGATTTCTGCAATGTGATGTTTGTTTCTGAGTTCATATTGTGTTACAGGCTAAAAATGTTGCATTAATTGATCAATTCATTTATTCGATAAGTATTTGCATTGGTTATCTATCGCTGTGTAAAAAATTACCCCAAAACTTAGCAACTCAAAATAGCAAACACTTACTATTTCATGGCTTTTGTGTGTCAGGAATCCTGGAGAGACTTAGCTGGATGCCTCTGGCTCAGGATTTGTCATAATGCTTCAAACCAGGGGTTGGTCAGGGCTACAGTCATCTAAAGGGTCAACTGAAATGATGGTTCAGTTCATGTGTCAACTTGGCCAGATGATGGTGTCCGGTTGTTTGGTCAAGCAAACACTGTCCTGATTGTCACTGTGAGGATGTTTATGGATTTAAATCATCATCAAGTTAACTGCATCTTTAACTGATTACATCTACAATCAGCAAAGGAGATTGCCTTCAACAATGAGGGATTTTTCATCCAATCAGTTGAATGCTTTAAAAGGAGAAGTGATGATTTCAGCCGTCAAAAGGAAGAATTTCTATCTCCACTTCAGCTAGCCAGCTTCTCTTGGGGAAATCATTAAAAAACCTTCATTGGAATTCCAAGCTTGTGGCCTGCTCTAGGGAATTCAGATTTCCCCATCCCTTAGGTTGCATGAACCAATTCCTATAAAAATCTCATATATATATATGTAATCTCCCCTGTTGGTTCAGTTTTCCTAGAAAATCCTAACTAATACAACTGGGAAGAGCTCCTTTTCCCAGCTTATTCAAGTGGTTGTGGGTAAGGTTTGTTTCCTCGCAGACCATTGGTCAAAAGGCTTCAGTTCCTTGCTGGTTGTTAAGACTGATATGGACTACTCTCTAGGGCAGTTTACACCATTGCGACTAGTTTTTATCAGAGGGAACAAGTGAGAGACAAGAGACGATAAGCAAGACAGAAGCCAGAACCTTCTCATAACCTAATCTCAGAGGTGTCATCCCGTTACTTCTGCCATACTATATTCATTAGAAGCAAGTCATTAGACCCTGACCTAAACTGAGGGGAGAGGATTACACAACCAAGAGGCAAGGATCCTTGGGAGCCATCCTAGAAGATGCATTCCACATTATTGATAAATTTAAACTTAATAATCCAATACAAGACCCCAGAAATACAAACTGCTCAAATATCTGGATGGATATAGAGCAATAAAGCAGGAAATAGCAATAACATGATAAATAGTATAGTGATGTAATGAACAAATGCCACAAGAGCTGATAGGGCATGCTATTCACTCACGTTGGGATCTTTAAGAATGTTTGTAGAGAAAATACATAACTAATACATGAAGAGAAAGAAACAGCCTCACAGTTAGCATCAAGCCATTTTGCAGTGTCCCAGAATATTGATCATATTATTAAATATAAAATTTAGGGCTGTATCAATTTACAAAAAGCAAATAATTAGCTTAAAGTATATACAAAATTCCCATAGCTATTATATTTATGTATAATTTATATATATGTATTCAGGTAAAATATCTCATAAAAAATAGAATAGATCTGAACATAATACAGCCTCAATGAATGATGTGGTGATCCTTTCACTCTAATGGACTAACATGTAAATTAGATTTTCTTAAAGTTTTCAAATCCTGATAGAAAGAGATACAATGGATGTTAAGATGTGGAAGTCAATGTATAGTTAATATTTAGTGTCATTTTAATGATTATCAACACAGCTGCACTGGTCTGAAATTTTGATGTCACACTAGAGCTAATTTTTATAAAAGGTGACCATTTTATGACCCCAAAAGAATTTATACACTAATGCAAGCATCTGCTGCACCAAAGTACCATAATATTAACCTCATAACTTTTGTGCCAGAATCTTTCACACAATTCATTTTGGTGACATACACTTATGACTTGCAGGTGCTTCATCTCTTTAGTGACTGATACTGTGTTTTTAAAATTGTAGCCAAGACAAAAAACAACCTATATAATTTATTCAGTTTATGTTAAAGAATATAGAATATCTGAAAACATTTCAATAATACAGCAGCATTTATGAAAATGTTTTACTTATTTAGACAAAGCATCAGGAACTGAAAGACAAAAAAACCTTAGATGAAAGAAATTTACTGAAATCTCTCTGTAAAGGGAGAATGGGGCATTGGTTAGCTTTCAAAAAACATTCACAAGAATGAACCAACATAAAAACATTTGATAGCAAAACACTTAGAAGTATAAATAGGATAAGTTCTTTAATTTTTCTCTCTTTTGAAAAAAAGCTTGTTTACTATTGCTTAATATATATATTCATTATATGCACTATCAAAAATAGTGTGGCATTAATCTTAAAACAATTTTCTGTTTTATTATCAGTGTGTTGGAAATAGTGCATTTCACATATGAGTATACTTACATTGCATGTATTATATGCCAAATCATAATAATTTGAGATAACTAAAAATAAATAAATCAGTAAAGGCCAATAATATTACAGACCCAGAATACATATATACTCCTAGAACCTATTTGAAAGGACAGTAACTGAGAGCCCTAAAAAAAGATTTGAGAGTGATTATTAAAACTATACTAACATTATTTTCATTGTTCCCAATAAAAATAAAAATAAGATGGAGCAACAGCTCTCAAAAAGACAAGTTTGAATATGTTTCAATTTCAGTTCAGATTAATCCAGCACAAATTAATGCGTACTATAATAAAATTACTATTATGAAGAAAAGGGTAGTAATGATGATACTGTTAACCATATTGAATGTCTACTCCATCCCAGGAATTATACATAAAGCCCTTTACATATTTTCCCCATTATTGACAAAACTCTTTGAGTATTATCATTTTTTTATAGATTAAAAATGTCAGGTTCTTTTCACTGTATATCCTTTTATAATTTTTACATTTTTGAACTGTGAATGTATTATTTATTTAAATTATAATAAACAAAAATAAGATAAAAAATTTAAAAAAAAATGTCTGAGGTTCAACAACATTAAGCAGTTAGCCAAAGTCCCAAAGATAGTGGAGGTAGAACCTAGGTCTGTCTAAATGTAAAACTCATATTCCTTCAGTGCTTGTAGAATTAGCATTTGTAACACTATATGTGTTAGTCATTAGTACTGTGAAAAAGGGTTTTTTGAAAATGAAATATATAGGTTATATACCAGGCAAATAAGTAGGGAAAAATGACTATATTTTTATTTGTGAATCTTAAAGAAACATAATAAGCCACCAAATTGATAATAAGCATGAAATCATGAACTGAAGTAAATGTGTAAATTAGATATCATTAACTTACAAAGACCACGCTATGGAAATGAAGAAAAACATCTCCATGCAAATAATTAATGTTGTTCAACCACCTAAAGGGTAAATAGAATATGGTTTTAATTGCCCAGGTTGATTTTATTCATTAGCAGCAGACAGAAATAAAGAATGTTGCTCTGCCTAGGGTAGGCAAAAGTTATAATGTAGGGGAAATGTTTTTGTTAGACCTGCTACACATTTGTAGATCTGAGTTTCTTAAAAAGAATTTTAGAGCTAGCCAAAAATTGTAGGAAATAGATGAAGAAAAGCTTAATTTAAAACATCCAAAATGTTACCAGGAGAATGAGAGATGTACCTACAAGTAATTTATGTCTGAGTACAAATATACAAAAGTTAGATATTAAAATGAAATGACAATTTGAAATTCACTCTTACAAACAAAATTTAAGAAACAAAACAAAACAAACAAAAAAACTTTCTCATAGTAAACAATAAGACTATTTTTAGTTTTGTTTTTTTTTTTAATGCAGAAGTTATGTTTACAGTATTTCATATCGGAATCTTCTTTGGGGTAATAGGAGGTAAGTTGGCAGTGGTAAGTCACACTCTAGCTTCTCAGCTCTACACATTTCTAAGAATAATGAAAAACAGTTGGGATACTTGTATTAGTCAGGGTTCTCTAGGGAAACAGAACTGAGGGGATATCTGTAAACATTATGTGATTTTATACAAATTGTCTTATGTGACTATGGGGATGCATAATTCCAAATTCCATAGGGTAGGTTGCAAGTTGGGAACTCCAGTGAAAGTTTCCAATGAATTCCCCAGGAGAAGCTGGGTGGCTGAAGTAGAGATGGAAATTCTCTCTTCCAACTACTGAAATCACCACTTCTTTTAAAGCTTTCAGCTGATTTGATGACACATCCCTCATGTGTCATCAGAGGCAATATCCTCTGTTGATTGTAGATGTAATCAACCATAGATGCAATCAACTTACTGATGGTATAAATCCATAAAATGTCCTAACAGTAAAAATCAGGCCAGTGCCTTCTTGACCAAACAACTGGACACCATCTCCTGGCCAAGTTGATACATGAATGTAACCATCACAGTCCACCCCTTCTCAACTTGGCAGCCATATACCTCAGCTTAAACAATACAAAATTTCTAAAAAAAAAACAAACAAAAAAACAAAAGCAATAGCACTCATATATTCCACCTAAGAACAATCAACTGTTCTATGTACAACCATAACCACACTAAATCTCTCCAGAATAGGGTGCAAGTCCTTGAGTAATAGTCACTCTTAAGCTGATATCCTATAACCTGAATACTATGCCATGAAACTCATACTACTTACAGTCATATGATAAGGGGATAAGATAGGGAAGAAAACAATGATATTTGCTATATGTACATATACAAATACTAAAAAAGAAGAAGAAATATTCCACCACAGTCCTTATTTCTTTAACTGTCACATGATTATAGTTCATATTTATCACTACCTTCTTCTAGTTCCCATTCCATGCTCCCTTTACTCTCAGCAGGCACCTCAGCTGGCCATGGCTCTTTGCCTTGTAGTGTGACCAACACCTTCATTCCTGAAGTTTCTGGGCCATTGGTAGTTCTGCCTGGATTGGGTTGTTGCAGTTTTCCATTGACTTTAATCATAGGGCATAGTGGTATTAAGAGATACCTTAGGGGATCTCCTGTATTCCAGGCAAGCTCTACTTTACCTCAATTATGTAGCAACACTCCTATTTCCCTTTGATAGTCAGGTTCAATCACCCCAGCCAGTATAGTAATTCCCTTCTGTGCCTCTCAGTTCAGAGGCATGAGGAGCCCAAAGTGGCCAGGTGGCAGTCTTAACTCTCAGTTAAATTGAGTAACTGTTGTGTCTCCTGGTTGGAAGCACTCCTCCTTTTGGAACAAAGACCTGTAGACCAGCTGGGCAAAAATATTTCTAGTGGATCGCTGGAGGTAACTGTGAGTGCTGATAGTCCCATTCCCATGCATTAATTACTGGACCTACAAATCCTGGCTTTGGTTAAAAAGCACCATAGAGTGTACACTGACTCAGAGCATACATAACCTCCTGGAGAATGTTACCCCAGCCCTGCAAGACATGTGCCACCTAGTTGGCACCATTATTGAGACTTCAGAAGGCCATTTCACCATACTATCAATCCAGCTGTTTCAGGATGATAGGGAACATGGTAAGAACAGTGAATTCTATGAGCATGTGCCCAATCACTTGCTTCATTTGCTGTAAGATGGGTTCCTTAATCAGAATCAAAGCTGTGTGGAATATCCATGACAGTGGATAAGGCATTCTGTATGTCAACCAGTAGTAATTTTGGCAGAAGCATTTCATGCAGGGAAGGTAGGACCATATCTGGAGTATGTGTCTATTCCAGTTAGAACAAATTGCTGTCCCATCAATGATGGAAGTGGTCCAGTGTAATCAATCTGCCACCAGGGATCACCTTGGTAAATGGTGCCATATAGGGAACTGAGTGTGGTCTTTGCTGCTGGCAGACTGGGCAGTTAGCAGTGGCTGAAGCCAGGTCAGCCTTAGTGAGTGGAAATTCATGATGCTGAGCCCATGCATAACCTCAATCCTTACCACTGTGGTCACTTTCTTCATGAGTCAATTGGGAAATGACTGGAGTGGCTGGGGAAAAAGGTTGACTGGTAGTCACAGAACAGATCATCTTATCCACTTGATTATTAAAATCTTCCTCTGAGAGCTCACCTTCTGGTGAACATTCCTGTGGGAAACAAATATCTTCATGTTTTTGGCCCACTTAGAAAGCTCTATCCACATACCTCTTCCCCAGACCTCTTTGTCACCAATTTTCAATTCAGGTTCCTTCCAAGTCCTTGACCATCCAGACAAACTATTGAAAAGGCCCATGAATCAGTATACATATGCACCTGTGGCCATTTTTTTCCAAGCAAAATGAACAGCCAGGTGCACTACTCAAAGTCCTGCCCACTGAGAGGATTTTTCCTCACCACTGTCCTTCAGGGACTTTCTAGAATGGGGCTACAGTGCTGCAGTTGTCCATTTCAGATGGTGCCTGCATATCTTGCAGAACCATCTGTAAACAAGTCCCAACTTTTTGCTTCCTCAGCCAACTAATTGTAAGGAACTCCCTAAGAGGCCATAATTGTAGACTGAGAAAGAAAAGGTAATGTGGTAGGAGTGGGGGCCATGGGCATTTGACTTACTTCCTCATGCCCATATTTTTGTTGAATTTATCTCCTATCCTCTGACATGCAAATAAATACCTTGCCATTAAGTCTAGAGTAGTTGCTACTTCTTGCTCACTAGGTCCAACCAACATGATACCAATATAATGAACCAGTATGACATCTTCTGGGAGGGAGAGATGATTAAGGTCCCTGTGGACTAGATTATGACATAGGGCTGGGCAGTTGATACACCCTTGAGATAGGACAATAAGGACTCATTGCTGGCCTTGTCCCCTAACTGTTTCTGGTGGGCTTCACTAACAACAATTGAGAAAAACAAAGAAACAAACAAACAAACAAACAAACAAAATTTGCCAGATCAATAGCTGCATACCAGGTACCAGAGGATTTGTTGATTTGTTCAAACAGTAATACCACATCTGGAAAAGCAGCTGACTTTGGAGTCAGAGCTGACTCAGAGCATACATAGCCTCCTGGAGAACATTGCCCCAGCTCTGCAATCCATCTGTTTTCTGCACAGATCCAAAAGGAGAGTTAAATGTGGATCATCACCCCTATATCCCTCAATTCCTTGATGGAGGCATTAATCTCTGCAATCCCTCCAGAATGCAGCATTGCTTTGATTTACTATTTTGCTAGGTAGAGGCAGTTCTAGTGGCTTCCACTTGGCCTTTCTAACCATAATAGCCTTCATTCTACAAGTCAGGAAACCAATGTGGGGATTCTGCCAGTTGCTGAGTATGTCTGTTCCAATTATGTATTCTGGAACTGGGGAAATAACCACAGAATGGGTCCAGGGACCCTCTTGACTCATTGTGAGATGGACCTGAACTAAAACTCTATTGAACACCTGCCCTCTATAAGTCCGTACTCTGACTGATGGAGGACAGTAATGTTTTTGGTCTCTTGGAATTAATGTCACTTCTGAGCCAGTGTCTAATAATCCCCCAAATGTCTGATCATTTCCTTTTCCCCCAATGCACAGTTACCCTGGTAAGAGGCCATAGGTCTCTTTGGGGAAGGTTGGGAGGAAGATTAACAGTAAAAATTTTTGGCAGTGTAACATGGTGCTTTCCCTGTCTACAAGGGGCTCCAGGTCTGTAAACTGTCTCAAGTCTGGGAATTGACTAAGGGGCCCTGGTTCTCTGTTTTTGTGATTCAAATTAGACTTTTGTTCACTTGTCCTTTAAGTCTTCTTACACAGATCAAATAAACATTTAATAGACTGCTCACATATTTTACTTTTAGGTACCCGATGATCTAGTAGCCAATGCCATCGGTCTCTGGGGGTTAGACTATTTTGATTGCTCTTTGAGTTGGCTGTCCATTTTGGTAGCCATGTCCACCTTGTCTTTTGTGATTAAGTGTTTCTGCCAATCTGGGTTCTGATCATCCCCACTGTGTTTAAGGAGCCAAGTTCAGTGACTGCAATTCCCACAGTAAAACCTAACCTACAGAGAAGAGCAACCACGGAGCTCTTCAGGGAAGATGGAGTTAATCTCACAAATTTATTCTTCACAGTCCTGCTGAAAGATGTGTCCTCTGGACATTCCCGGGGTGGGTGAGCAGGTCTTCCGTGATAAATCCATTCTAACGTTCCGATCTCTCTAAGCCTTTGGATCCCATCATCTACATTATACCATGGCAGTTCTGGCATTTTGACCTTAGGTAATGTCAGCCACATTTTGGTACACATTTCAGCCAACCACCTGAACAAATGTTAGAGCCCTTTCTAACCCCATAACCTACAACATGGTATACAAAATCTCTGCTTTGTGGTCCCATATCAATGAATTCAGCCTGGTCCAACTTTATATTCCTTCCACTGTTATCCCACACCCTTATTATCCAGTCCCACACATATTCCCCTGATTTCTGTCAATATAAATTGGAAAACTCATGCAGTTTATTTGAAGTATTTTGTACCTCCTCATGGGTCACATTTTGTACTTCACCTTTTGGGGCCTGTTGAGACTTCAGTCTAGTTATAGCTCTGGAAGAAAAAAGGGATTGTGGGGACGGGTCACAAGAAGAAATAAAAGTGTCTCACAAGCCAATTTACCCAGTGCATTCTATTGCAATTTCATGTGATAAGATAGGATTAATCTCTTCAGACAGAAAATTGAAGGCTGTTTGCTCAGGGGAGGTGGTTACATGTTTATCAAGCACAGCAGGGTTAATCTCTTTAGGTGGAGTTGGATGGCAAACTCTTTTGACAGACTAAAGGTCGGTGGCTATTTCCTCAAGGCAGACCATTACAGGTTTATCTGGCAGAATCTAGGGTTTCAATGTCTCCAACACATCATTATGAATCCATATGTCCCTATTGCAATTTTCAGGATTTCATTCCTTTCCAATCAATGCCCTCACTTGAACAGCAAACACCCCGCAAGGTTGGAAATTTAGTTTATGTCATAATTCAGCCACTTGCACAATGAGACTCTATTTTTGGAAATCTCAAGTCTGCAGCAACACAAAATAAGATTTTCTTTCAGTGCACACATAGAAATTTTTACATCCTTCATGCAGTGCTTAAGTTGCAAAACTGAAGCCTTCAGCTATTATTACAGTATAACTATAAAACATATCTAGGAACAACTAGCCACAGTCATTAAACCTTTTAACTCCACAAAAATCTGTTAAGGTGACAGAAACATTCACCTAGAGCCTTGCTGCTTCTTAGTATTTGAGTAGCCATATCCAGTGGTGATATTTGTGTATCTCTATGGCCAACTAATGCCATGGACTATTAGTGCCATCTTGATTATTGGGAATAGAGTCATTATTGCCTTTAAATTTAATTAGAGAGCCATTTTCAAAAACTCCAGAACCAATTCAGGAATCTCATTCTTAAGATTCTGTTTCTCAAGAACCACTCATGGTACCAAAACTATATTAGGGTTCTTTAGGGAAACAGAACTGAGAGTGCTCTCTGTAAATATTATGACATTTTTATAACAATTGTTTCACACAACTGTAGGGTTGCACAAGTCCAAATTCTGTAGTGCAGGCTGCAAGCTGGGAACTCCAATGAAGGTTTTTGATGAATTCTCCTAGAGAAGCTAGCTGGCTGAAGTAGAGATGAAAATTCTCTTTTCTAACTCCTGAAGTTATCACTTTTCCTTTTAAAACCTCCAACTGATTAGATTAAATATCTCTCATTGCTGAAGATAGCTCTCCTTAGTTGATTGTAGATGTAATCAGCCATAGATGCAATCAACTTACTGATGGTTTAAGTCCAGGGGATTCTTCACAGTAACAGTCAGGTCAGTGCTTGCTTAACCAAACAATTGGACAGCATCACCTGGCCAAGTTGACACATGAACCTAACTGTGCTGGTTCTTTAATGCAATCTTGTCGGGGCAGACATATTAGTGTTGATTAGCTTGGAACCTTTTGATTGTTTCCATGGAGATGTGACTAGTAGTACCTTTGATTAGGGTGTGACCTGTTGATGGGATTGTTTCCATAGAGGTGTGGCCCTGCCCATTCAGGTTGGGTCTTGATTTAATTACTGGAGCCCTATAAAAGCTCAGAAACAGAAGGACTTCAGGGAAGCTGCAGCTGAGAGACACATTTTGAAGATGGCCATTGAAAGCTGATGCTAACATTTTGGAGAATGTCATTTTGAAATGCAACCTGGAAGCAAGTAGACGCCTGCCACATGCCTCCCCAACTATCAGAGGTTTTTTGGACACCATTGGCCATTCTCCAGTGAAGGTACCCGATTGTTGATGCATTACCTTGGACACTTTGTGGCCATTAGACTGTAACTTTGTAACCAAATAAACCCCCTTTATAAAAGCCAATCCATTTTTGGTGTTTTGCAGAACAGCAGCATTAACAAACCAGAACACTAACCATCACAATATTGAATTATGAGGAATCTTTTCTTTCACAAAATTATAACAGATAGAGTACAGATAACTGAATATAAACAATGGATTTACTTGTCACACCAGGTATCTTTACTTTTTCATAATTTAACAGGGGATACGAACCACTCTGGTAAGGCAAATATGGGACATTTCCTAACCACTTGTCTGAGTGGTACAACTGTTAACTACAAAGTGGTTTGGGAGATTCCAATGATGTTTCTGAAAGTCAATGAAAACCATCACTTCATGGTAACTTCAGATTCATTTGCCTCACCTCCACATGATTTCTAGATGCACAAATATTAAGATAAACCTACTGTGACTATTTGGATTCCAAATGTGTTAAATTATTTTGTATAACAGCTAAGCTCCGATAGTATTGCTTTTTTTGGTTTAATAATGTTATCTGGGAGTTATTTTATTTCCTTTGTGATATTATACTCATAAATTGAGATGCATCTTTTCCATTTCCCCTCATTTCCAATATTACATCTTGCAGTTACATTTTGTGATTTCTCTCTGAAATCATGAAGGATAATTAACACATATTAGTGAAACATTTTTGTCAGAATTTTCTTTTAAGCTGGAATCATGTATGGTTATTCATGACTACTGATTTTTCTGGCAAATTAATGATTTTTGTGATCTGGGAAAAAATAAATGCTTTCTGCCTCTCCCCTATATTTACCAGTTGATAATAATGAAATGTCAGAGATTTGAACATCATTAATCTTATACTTGAGATCTGTTTCAGAATTTGTTGCCTTTCCTGCTGCTGTATGGTTTTCTCCCTTAGTTGTGTCTCATAAATTTTTATGGCTTCTTTGCTTTGGAAATCTGTAATTTTTCCCAGAGCTCTGCTTGGTACCTTCCAGCTGTGATAAAACTCTTGTCACTTTCCATTGCAGCTACTTTTAGAGTAAGCCATACTGACTTCACTCTGAAGCATATTAGATAAAATAATCAATATGCCCAGGCTGAAACATTAAATACAGTGTTTGTGTAGCCATTGAGTTATAGTGCTTTGGGTCTGAAACAGATGGCCTTGTAAGAGATTCACTAGTTTTCTTGATAGTGGGTGTTTTTCTTGTTTTCCCCCTCTTATTGTATCTAATTGATTTTGAGTTTACATTAAGAAAAAAAAAAAAGAATTGCTTTGAACAATTGGCATGAAATCCGTTTGACTTGTCTAAAGACAAAGTATTGGAAGTACTAAAAATAGTTGTAACAGTTTCAAAGAAACCTTCTAGGGAATGTGATTATCTTCTGAGTAAATTTAGAGCATTTTTTATATTAATTTGTGAGGTTTATGTGTGTGCTCGTTCCTACTCACCTGTGTTTCTTAGTCTATATGAATGATAAGAATCACATGGTGTGGTTTTGTGATTTCTATTGCAAAATTATTTTAACTGTTGATAAGGCAATACATTTTTTTAACATTAAAAAAGTGGTGGAAGTATTCTTTTCTTTTTTCCAACTCAGAATAAATTAAAGTTACCCCCTTGAAACTCATCTCTGTTCTCATACTTCTCCCTCAGTCACTTGCTCTTCTAGAGTGAGAAAAATACTGCTCAAAGAATCCTCCTTGATCTGAATAATATAATATATATAAATCACTGTGTTGCATATTTTACATAAGTGGTTTGGAGGATGATGATGGTTAGTCATATGAAGCAGTGATTGCCTCATTGTTTCCCCATGAATTTCAGCTCATTGATTATTCAGGGAATAATTTTGATAACTCCAAAGAAAATAGAACATGAAATTAATTCATTTATTCAACAAATATTTGTTGAGAATCTACTGTGAGATAGATAGATAGACATTGTGCAGGGTGCTGGATATAAAGCAGTTTATAAAATATATAAGAAAATATATTTATATAAATATATTTATAGAGATTTGTTATGGTTTACATATGTTACAAATTAAAAATAAGTTGTCTTGTTTCAAAAGTGAGATAAGTTCCTAATTTTCCTAGGGTAGCCACAAATCTGTACATATCCTTAAATTGTAAACACTACTGAATATAACTGATTTGATCATCCAATCAGCATGTAATGTCAGGGGCTGGTAAAAAGAAATCTTTGATCTTTTCCCAATACATTTATTGAATGCCTGAAGATAAAATGAAATTGTACTTGTAACTTGAAAATGGTTGAAAGCTTGTCCTTCTCAGTCTTAAGATGATGGGAAACAGCCCAAAATCACATAAAATAAAATAATTAGAGAAGATGCACAAAGAGAGAGAAAAGAAACCAAATTGGAATAGGCCAGTAATGAGGCACAAAGAAAATTGTTGCTAGACTTTTAATCTTAAATTCCAGTTTTTTTAAACAAATCAAAGATTTTACTATCAGCAAATAACCCATTAGAAGAACCATGTAAGTTTTGTTCCATACTTTAATATATTGTTAATTTTGATTCTACAATGTACTGGGAAGAGCAGCTTTTATCTGATATTCAAAGAATATAATATATGGGATTGGGATCCAAGACTGATAATAACTCATGTTGATGAAAGGCTGTATTATAAAGACATTTGGCACACAGTCTCTCACAGTGATGCCAACAAAGGTGTTTTGGTATATGCCCCGGAGGGAGCCAAGCCCTGTGGTGGGAACTCACTGAATGGGCCCTGGCAAAGTGTGTCCAGGAGTGGGCTCCCAACTCCATGTTCAGTGACTTCATATTGATAGTTTGAAACCATTGATGGTTTGAAACAGTATTCACACCATGGAAGTCATCAAATGCTGCAAACTATTTTTTTTTCCCTCCTAGAAACCAAGTTGTTAAACATTTACCAGCACATCACTGGCCCTGGTGGAATCAAAAGTTGGCCTTTTTGCCTTCTCATGGGCTTCTTATGGGAATTGCAGCCAAGTATAGGATCTCAGCACTTACTTAGGTCAGGATACCTCCCCCGGGAATAGAGAACTTTCAGTCTTCCCAGGGTATGCAATTTCTAAATTTATCAATAGAGGTAGGATTGTTGGTTGACTTTTCTCCACAAGGAGAAAAATCCCTCCTCCTTGCACTCTGTCACTCCCTCCTCCATTTCCCCACTTATATATGTGTGCATAATGAAATATGCTTATTGTGCCAGTTTGAATGTATTATGCCCCCCAGAAAAAACCATGTTCTTTGATGCAATCTTGTGGGGCAGGCATATCAGTGTCGATTAGATTGTAATTCTTTGAGTGTTTCCCATGGAGATGTGCCCCACCCAATTGTGGGTGATGACTGTGATTGGATAATTTCCATGTAGATGTTACCCCACCCATTCAGGGTGAGTCTAAATTAAATCACTGGAGCCATATAAATGAGCTAACAAACAGAAGGAACTCAGTGCAGTTGAGAGTGACATTTTGAAGTGCAGCTGTGAGTGACATTTTGAAGAGGAACTGAGTGACATTTTGAAGAGAAGCTACAGACAAGAGGGACACTTTGAAGAAAGCACAGGAGGTGCAGATGAGAGACAGTTTGAAGACAGCCATTGAAAGCAGACTCTTGCTCTGGAGAAGCTAAGAGAGGACAAACACCCCAAGAGCAACTGAGAGTGACATTTTTGAGGAACTGCAGCCTAGAGACATCCTGGAGAAAGCCATTTTGAAACCAGAACTTTGGAGCAGACGCCAGCCATGTGCCTTCCCAGCTAACAGAGGTTTTCCAGACACCATTGACCATCCTCCAGTGAAGGTACCCGATTGCTGATGTGTTACCTTGGACACTTTATGGCCTTAAGACTGTAACTTTGTAACCAAATAAACCGCCTTTTATAAAAGCCAATCCATCTCTGGTGTTTTGCATTCCGGCAGCATTAGCAATCTAGAGCACTTATGTATTTGAATGGTATTGTTGGCAGATGGAGTGAAGAGGGGGAAAAATGATTTTATTGAGCATTGACCATTTATAAGCACTGCAGTAGATGCTTTACATATGCTAAATTTTTTTTTAATCTTCATTTTATTGAGATATATTCACTTACCATGCAGTCATACAAAACAAATCATTCAATTGTTCACAGTACCATTACATAGTTGTACATTCATCACCTAAATCAATCCCTGACACCTTCATTAGCACACACACACAAACAACAAGAATAATAATTAAAGTGAAAAAGAACAATTAAAGTAAAAAAGAACACTGAGTGCATTTGTCTGTTTGTTTGTTTCCTTCCCCTATTTTTCTACTCATCGATCCATAAACTAGACAAAGGGGAGTGTGGTCCTTATGGCTTTCCCAATCCCATTGTCACCCCTCATAAGCTACATTTTTATACAATTGTCTTCGAGATTCATGGGTTCTGGGTTGTAGTTTGATAGTTTCAGATATCCACCACCAGCTACCCCAATTCTTTAGAACCTAAAAAGGGTTGTCTAAATTGTGTGTAAGAGTGCCCACCAGAGTCATATGCTAACTTTTAAAAATTATTTTTATTATTTTTTAATTTTTGAGACTCAAAAAGATGACCCCATGGTGAAAAGAGTTTGCTTCCAAGAGAAAGAGATTTAGAATTTTGACATACCTTGAAAAATTATAGAATTGATTTTAAAAGAAGTGAAGTAACAAGACAGGGTCATGTGTAAGCAAGGGTTTTCTAATAATATCAATATTTATATAATAGTATAATAATACATAATTGCTATATAATACTATTAAAAGCTTAATATACTTTATTTCTTGATTCTCTGAATTATATGTGGCATTTGCTTTGACATCATTTCATGTCTTCTGGAAATTATTCTGCTTTGCCCCACATTATACAAAAAACTCTGGGTGTAATGAACAATTCTAGCATTTTTCTTGTGTTTTACACTTCTTGGTTTTGGAAGACTTGATGGTCCAATTGTCATTGCTATTATAGACTGCAATGACACCTGTCAATGTCTTTAAAAAGTCTCTTTTATTATAAATATGGTGACGTATGGCTGTGTATTTAAGAAAATGTAAATCTGACTTCAGTTTTTGTTACAAAAAGACATTCAGTTGTTTCTTTTATACGGTAATATTTCATATTATACTATGCATACACATATATGTATGTGTGTGCATATCTTTTTCATTCATTGGTGAATCAGTAACACAGAAGACCATGAAGATCAATTCTAATAGTCTGGGTCTGGGACATGGGGAAAATAATTAACCTTATACTTCATTGTACATTTGCACAGCAAGGTATGTTCTCAAAGTTGTCTGGAATTTGATGAGATAAAGGGTCTCATCCTACTGGTTGGATATGGAGAATGAGAATCCAGGAGCCGGGAAATACCACCTTTTTAGATCACTCTGATTCCATCTAATAAATTACCTTTTTCTGAGATATTTTCAAGGCCTGAAAGGATAATGTACTTAGAAGAGGTCATTATGAGTTCTGTGCACCAGTCAGTCTACATGTCTAGACCGGTCTAATGTCTTGTAAGGGAATGTGAGAATCTAAATGCAACATAGTATGTGTCAGACTGGCTGCAAATGCATTTTCCTTCCCCAGCTGACCCTTCTTGCTTCTGTCTCTCACACTCTTACCAAATAGACAGTCAGTGATCAGGCTATCCTCTCCAGAGGATTATCTTTATAAGAGATGTGGCTCTTTAAAAGAGAGCCATGCTGCTAAAACTCTGAAAGCTTTAAAAGAGGCTTATTCATCGTACCTTAGCTGCATCCTACTCTCTTGGTGATTATAAAATAGAGCCATTGTGTTTGATATCTTATCTGTTTGATGTAATATTTCTATATTCATTTTAGGTGCTATGTCTATTAATATTAGGATGTACTGTATGCCTCAGTAGTAGTTGTGTGTGGCAACATTTAGGCTTAATACGATGACAAGAAAATCATTTTGTATCAAGGCAGTGAAATAATTGGTGTATGAAGAAGCATTATCCCCAAATGAGAAGGATTGAAATCTACTTGCAATATGTGAGCTGAAGATGCTGTACAGTCAAAACAGTAAAAGGCACTCAGAAGACCTGAGCCCTAAATCTAAGACTCTTCTGAAGTCTCTGTAACTCTGTGTGAGAAAGTGACTTTGAAAGTCTGCCTGGTAAAATCAGAGACCCTAGGATTGAGGTCCTTAAAAATGTAAATTGCTCACTCATCAAAATCAAGGAGGCACTTACTATTTTGTCCCCGTGCTGTTGGAAAGAGACAGCTTCCTGTAAGCAGTTGTTACATGTAGCACATTCTTAACCTTGGGTAGTTGAGATTGAAGAGGATATGGATTGTGGCTTCACTGTCATTAATGAAGGCTGTGGCCTAGCGTCACAGTAACGACGGCCTTATGGTTTTGGTAAACACCAAGCAAATTGTTTTACCTTGCTAGCTCTCAGTTTCTTTTTCTATAAAATGATGGATTTGAAATAATTTTACAAGCTCTAGAGTTGGAAGAACTGTGTGCATATTAGAACAACAATTAAGACCCTTTCAGTTGAAAAATACCGGGAAATCTAATTCTGACTGGCTCAAAGGGGGAAAAAGAAATAAAACGGAATTATTTATTTGCTCACAAACCATGAATTCCAGGAAAACTTGCCAAACAAAATCATCAGATCTGTATTTCCAATTTCTTCTTGATGGCTCCTGGCAACTACAACTTTGCTTTCTCTTGGGTTCAAATATTTTGTAATAAATAGCCTAACTTGATTCTCACACTCCCCTGAACCAATTCCTGTGGTTGAGATGTTTCTCGGGGCTAATACCCCAGTTCTTACTCCCTTGAAATTAATGGAATTGGACAACAATTGAAATGATTTCTTAATTTCCTCTAATAGAATCAATTATTTAGATGCTGTGTTACATTAAAAGCATTTAGCTATTAAAATAACTATCATACCTTGATTATCTCTCATTGGCCTATAGTATTGCTTAATAGCATTTTGAATGTTTTCATCTGTTTTAAGGGAAGAAATTCATATTCCCTACATCACAATGAATTATAAATGATGAATATGTAATTTCTGTTTTCCTTGCTTTCTAAATTGAAAGCATGAATTGCTTTGAAATTTAAGGAAGACCATTGGGAGTAGAGGGCCGTTGCCTGAAGAAAGTTGACTTCAGCATGTGTGCAATTTCAGTTAATTGCAGCGTAATGTCAGATATTTGGAATACTATATTCAGAAGAAAGATGATTTTCTTTGGATTGTTTATACCAAATATTCTCACTATTATTGTTCATGCAGTCTGAAATTATGTACAAAATTTTGTATGCATACATATTTTCTGGGAAGAAGGTCCATAGGTTTCATCTGATTTTCAGAGGCATCAATGACCCCAAAATGTTTAAGAATCAATGAAGGAGATGATTTCTCTTTCTTCTTAAACCTACTGAATTCACTTTAGAAAAGAATTTAATGGCATTGTGTTTATACCAAAGAGGAATATCCTTTTAAAATAGTTAAATATGGTATTTTAATTTATGTCAATTTCAATCACAATCACTGTACATTAGAGCAATGCCTAGATTTAAAATATCCCCCTTAGAATTTACTTTTTGGACTCATAGATTCCTATGGTGAGCAATAATGATTTATAGAAATTTCTGAGATAGCTGGAGACATTTGTTTTTAAAATATGCTTTGTGATAAGGTTCTTAGCTGATCCTTACTTTGTAGATATCTCATCTTTCAGGTTTCTTTTAAGCGTATTGTTGTTGTTTTTTTTCCTGAGACAATGATAACTCAATATATAAAAATTCAAAATGTAGAAAAGAAGCAAAGAGGAAAACCGTCTTTCTTATACATGACCTTCCTATATACAAAACCACTATTAAAATTTAAAATTTACTCTTTTGCAATTTCATATGCATTAAAAATGTATGTGACATTTTTAATTGTATCATATATAGAACTTTCTCTTCATTTATTAATTAATCTATCAAAGATTTGTTAAATGCCTACAAAATAGGTTTACCAAGAAACCTTGTTTGCCTCAGACTTCCCTACTTTTACCACTGAAAGTCTCACCTGCTGGGAAACTTTCAGTCCCTGGCAAACTAGGTTACTTGGTCACCTTGGAAAACATGAATAATAGAGTAAAGTAACACTGAGTTTACTGTGGGTGTGAAATAATATATTCAGTTATTTTAACTTTTTCATCATTATGATTTTTTCATGTTACTGCATACTTTTTCAGTTGTAATTTTATAACAATGAACCTCCAGAGAGTGAAAGTTAAATAAATATATAAATACATTCCTTTAGTTTAGACATTTGAATCATTTCCCAGTTCTTCTATTGTAAACAACACTGACATGAACATCACTGAATGCATTTTTTTGCTGTTTATGATGTGTTCTCCAGAATAGAGTTATAAGATACGGAATTGCTGAGATGAAGAATATGCATTTGTTGCTTCTTTGATACATGCTGTCAAATTGCTCTCCGAAAAGGATTTAAAAATTTATATTTCCATTGGAGGTATATTTCAAATACCAAAGGACTTCCTTTTTCTTGGCTACACACAATATTTTTTTATCAGGAATAATTTTCCTATAATTTATTGGGCAAGCAATATTCCCTCAGGTATTCTGAAACAGAATTCTAAATGACAGTAAAAGGAAAATAGCTTACATTGGGAGATGAGAGTTCTAGTTAAATGTAACATCTTGTTGTATTCTTATTGGAACCAGCGAATCTTCATCTTCTCAGGGATCTAATAAAATGGATTTCCATTTGGCTGAGATGCATAATTTGTAATCACCTTTTAAAAGTTCTCAAAGTAGAAGAGTTAGTAACTCGGTTTAGAATTAGAAAATCCTTGATGTATTTACTTCATAAAATGATATACGAATGAGTGGGAATTGTAACTTTTAAATTTCTTTTCTGACAGAGGCTCTCATATTCTAGGGATTGAATCCACCTTCACAAAACAATTCTGTTAAAACACTCACACACACACACACACACACAACTAATATAAGAGTTTCAAATTAAGTTTAAGACTTATCTGAGAATTATTTAATACTGTGCATTGAGCTGTGAGGTGATCATTCTAATTGAACTTTTAGTTCTCAGAAGATAGAAGACTCTAGCTTAATTTAAATACATATATAGAAAAATGACTAGATTCAAGATGGCAGAATAGGGAGCTCTAGGATTCAGTTTTCCTCCAGGGCAGCTAGTAAACTGCCAGGAACTGTTTGAAACATCTGTTTGGGGGCTACAGATGTAAGGAAAAAACACACCATCCGGGAAAGAGAAGAAGGAAGACGGAAGAGACTGATAAACTGCCTAATGTACAGTGATTGTGATTGAAATTTACATAAATTAAAATCCCATATTTAACTATTTAAAAAGGATATTCTTCTTTGGTATAAATATAATGCCATTAAATTCTTTTCTAAAGTGAATTCAGTAGGTTTAAGAAGAAAGAGACATCATCTCCTTCATTGATTCTTAATCATAGTGAAGAGCTGTGAGTAGATCTCTCCATGTTGTAGAGGCTGGTGCCCATCCCCCAGTGCCATGGCAGGCCACCTCAAGAGCCACACCCTTGCAGGAAATAGAAATCTTTCCCAAGAATGGGGCAAGGAGTGTGGCTGCATACTGATTGGGGCTTTTGATTAGTGAATTTGGATTGCTGAGTTCTAGTTCCAAAGATAACTAAAAGTTTCAACCCACCCAGGACAGAAAGCAGCTGACAGCTTTTGTTTCAATTCTGCCCCTGGCAGGAGAGAAAGCATGGCCGATTGAGAGACACAGTAACTTCTCAAGGTAACACTGACCAGTTTGCTGAAGGGTAGCTCTTCCCCAAGAAAAGGGGGAGGCACAGCTGGGCCATGACTGCAAGTTTTGATTAGCAAATTTGGAGTGCTGGGTTCCAGCTCTGAAAACAGCTATAGCCTCAACCCTCCAAGGACAGAAAGCACCTGGAAGCCTCTATTTCAACCCCACACCTAGCAGGGGCAGAAATGGGGCTGATTGACAGACACAGTGCCATCATAGGGTAGCAAGAAAGCTTGCAGAAGGGGGACTCTTTCCTCCAAAAATGGTGGGGGTTGCATAGCAAAGCACAGTTTGTGGATTTTGATTAAATAATTCAGATCACAGGGTCTGGGATCTAAGCAACAGCTTTAACCTACACTGGCCAAAATTGGCTGACAGCCTCTGTCTCAACCAAGCCTCCAGCAGGGGTGGAGTCAGTTGAGACTTAAACACACAGCACTGCCTTAGGTCTGTGGGCAACAGTTGGCTGAAGAGTGCCATCTGGGAAGGCTGGGGAAGCACAGACTAGGGGAGCCATCAAAGAGAACATTGGTGTCCTTCCAGTCTCCCCCTCAGGATACTTTGGACTGAGCTACACCCACTTTGTGGATTCTGGGCATGTTTTAACTGGGAAAAACTGGCTTGGGAAAGTCCAATCTGGAGTGATCATCCTCATAGGATTAGATCACCAGGTAAAAGCAGCTAGAGGTAACAAAGCAGTGTTAAAAAAATAGAGAGGTAAATAAATATAAAAAGAACAAATCAACATTCCTGGATGAGCAAACATTGTTTCTCCTGTCTGTGAAACAATTTAACACATAGCACAATCTCAAGAATTTTACCATATATCCAGGGCAAGAATCAGATGAATAAGAACTTAAAAAATACAGGCTTTTCTAAAGATCTACAATAAGTTGGAACAATTGTCAAAGAAGAGCTATAGCACAAAGCCAATCAATGAGAAAACCCTAGGCAAGAGAGAGAAACTAACCTCTAGAGTAAACTCATCAAGAAAATCAGGTACCTAGGCATCAGCAAAAATCTACAAGTCATACTAAGAAACAGGAAAATATGGCCCAGTCAGAGGAACACGTTAAAACTTCAGATGAGACACAAGATTTGAAACAACTAATCAATGATATTCAAACAGGTATCCTAAGTTAATTCAAGGAGATGAAGGAAAGTATGGATAAACAGGTAAATGATATTAAGAAGACACAAGGTTGCCATAAAAATAATATGAAAGCATTCAAAATTCAACAGAACTTACGGGAATGAAAGACAAAAGAAGAGATTAAAAATACACTAGAGGTATACAACAGCAGATTTGAACAGGCAGAAGAAAGGATCAGTGAACTAAAAGATAGGACATCAGAAATCTTACAGACAGAAGAATTGATAGAGAAAAGAGAAGAAAAATTGAGCAGAATCTTAGGGAAGTAAATTACAGCATGAAGCACACAAATATACATGTCATGGGAGTCCCAGAAGGAGAAAAGAAGAGAAAAGGGGCAAAAAAAAAAAGAATGTTTGAGGAAGTAATGGCCAGAAATTTACCAACTCTTATTAAAGACATAAAGGTACATGTCCAAGTGTAATGTATTCCACAAAGAATTACTCCTAACAGACTCCAAGACAAATACTTATCATAATGTAAATGCAAAAGGCAAAGAGAGAATTCTGGAAACAGCAAGAGAAAAGTGATTCATTGCATACAAGGGAGATTCAATAAGACTATATGCCAATTTCTCATCAGAGACCATGGAGGCAAGAAGACAGTGGTATGATATATTTAAGGCATTGAAAGAGAAAAACTGCTAGCCAAGAATTCTTTAACCTGCAAAAATGTCCTTCCAAAATGAGGGAGAGTTTAAAATATTCACAAACAGAAACTAAGAGAGTTTGTCAACAAGAGACTTGCTCTACAAGAAATATTAAAAGACATTCTATAGGCTGAAAGGAAAAGACAGGATAGAGAGGCTTAGGGGAGAGTGTAGAAATGAAGACAATCAGTAAGGGTAACTAAAAGGTAAAAAAAAATAAACAAAAATGAGATATGAAAAATAAAAGCCAAAGGATAAAATGTTTGAAGCAAGTGCTGCCTTTACAGTAATAACATTGAATGCTAATGTATTAAACTCAATCAAAATACACAGATTGGCAGAATGCATAAAAAATTATGATCCATCTATACGCTGTCAACAAGAGTTCATCTTAGACTCAAGTACACAAATAGATTGAAAGTGAAGGACTGGAAAAAGATATCCCATGAAAATAGTAACCAGAATATAGCTGGGGTAGCTATACTAATATCAGACAAAATAGACATTACATGCAAAACTGCTAAAAGAGACGAAGAAGGACATTATATATAAACAAAAGGGGCAATCACTAAGAAGAATTAACAATCACAAATATTTATGCACCTAAGCAGGATGCCACAAAATTCATGAGCAACCACTGGTAAAACTGAAAGGAGAAATAAATGTCTCTACAATAATTGTTGGAAACTTCAATACACCACTCTAATCAATAGACAGAACATCTAGTTAGAAGATCAATAAGGAAACAGAGAACTTGGTTAATGTGATAAAGGAACTAGACCTAACAGACATGTACAGAGCATTTCACCCCCAAACAGCAGGGTATGCATTCTTCTCAAGTACTCATGAATAATTCTTAGGATAGATCACATGTTGGGTCCAAAAACAGGTCTCAGTAAATTTAAAAAGATTGAAATTATACAAAGCACTTTTTCTGATAATAATAGAATGAAGCTGAAAATCAATAACATATATATGGAGGTTAAACAACACACTCTTAGTGAGTTAAACAAGAAATTGCAAGAGAAATCAGTAAATATCAAAAGATGAATAAAAATGAGAATGCAACATATCAAAACTTATGGGATGTATTGAAGGCAGTGTTGAGAGGGAAATTTTTAACCCTAAATGCCTACATTAAGAAATAATCATCATCTAAAATTGAAGACCTATCTACACACTTGGAGGAATTCATCATCTAAAATTGAAGACCTATCTACACACTTGGAGGAATTAGAAAAAGAACAGCAAGCTAACCCCAAGGCAAACAGAAGGAGAAAAATAACAAGATTAGAGCAGAAAGAAATGAACTTAAGAATAAAAAAATAATAGAAATCGGAAAAGCAAAATTTCATTCTTTGCAAAAGTCAATAAAATTGACAAAACTTTAGCTAGACTGACAAAGAAAAATGAGAGAAACACGAATAAAATCAGAGATAAGAGGTGGGACATTCCTACTGACTCCACAGAAATAAAGATCATAAAAGGATACTATAAACAACTCTATAGCAACATATTAGACAGCTTAGATGAAATGGATACATCCCCAGGAACTCACAGGCAACCTACAGTGACTCTAGATGAAATAAAGACCTGAATAAACCAATCACTATTAGAGAGATTGAAATGGTCATAAAATAACCTGCCAACAAAGAAAGGCGAAGTGCCAGATGGCTTCACAGGTGAATTCTACCAATCATTTCAAGAAGAATTAATACAAATCCTTCTCAAATTCTTCCAAAATAACTGAAGAGGAGGGAACACTAGTTAACTCATTCTATGAAACCAACATCAACCTAATAGTAAAGCCTAATAAAGATGCTACAAGAAAAGAAAATTACAGATAAATTTCTCTAATGAAGATAGATGCAAAAATCTCAACAAAATAGTAAATTGAATCCCACAGCACATTAGAAGAATTATACACCATCATCAAGTGGGTTTTATCCTAGGTATGCAAAGGTGGTTCAACACAAGAAAATCAATTACTGTAACATATATCACATTAACAAATTGAAGGGGAAATACTACATGATCATCATGATTGATATAGAAAAGGCATTTGACAAAATCTAGCATCCTTTCTTAATAAAAACACTTTGAGTGATAAGAATAGAAGGAGAGACTGGTGAGCTGTATGTTTTAGTTACTCCTCCAGGAAAGTAGGTAAAAAGCCAGGAACTGCGTGGACTGGACACCACAGAGCAATCTGTCTTTGGGCATACTTCATACAACACTCATGAAAACGTGGAACTGCTGAGATCAGCGAAATCTGTAAGTTTTTGCGGCCAGGGGACCCGCGCCCCTCCCTGCCAGGCTCAGTCCCGGGGGAGGAGGGGCTGTCAGCTCCAGGAAGGAGAAGGGAGAATTGCAGTGGCTGCTCTCATCGGAAACTCATTCTACTGATTCAAACTCCAACCATAGATAGACTGAGGCCAGACACCAGAGACTCTGAGAGCAGCCAGCCCAGCAGAGAGGAGACGGGCATAGAAGGAAAACAACACGAGAAGCTCCAAAGTAAAAGCAGAGGATTTTTGGAGTTCTGGTGAACACAGAAAGGGGAAGGGCGGAGATCAGGCCTTGAGGCGCATATGCAAATCCCGAAGCAAGGCTGATCTCTCTGCCCAGGGCACCTTTCCTTAATGGCCCTGGTTGCTTTGTCTATTAGCATTTCAATAACCCATTAGATCTCTGAGGAGGGCCGTTTTTTTTTTGTTTTTTTTTTTTAAATCCTTTTTGCTTTTTCTAAAACAATTACTCTAAGAAGCTCAATACAGAAAGCTTCAAAGAATTGAAATTTGGGCACGTCAAGTCAAGAGCAGAAATAAGAGAGCTCTGAGACAAAAGGCAATAATCCAGTGGCTGAGAAAATTCACTAAACAACACAACTTCCCAAGAAAAGGGGGGTGTCCGCTCACAGCCACCATCCTGGTGGACAGGAAACACTCCTGCCCATCGCCAGCCCCATAGCCCAGAGCTGCCCCAGACAACCCAGTGTGACAGAAGTGCTTCAAATAACAGGCACACACCACAAAACTGGGCGTGGACATTAGCCTTCCCTGCAACCTCAGCTGAATGTCCCAGAGCTGGGAAGGGGGAGCAGTGTGAATTAACAGAGCCCCATTCAGCCATCATTTGAGCAGACTGGGAGCCTCCCAACACAGCCCAGCAGCCCAGAACTGCCCTGGGGGGACGGCACTCACCTGTGACATAGCACAGTCATCCCTCAACAGAGGACCCGGGGTGCACAGCCTGGAAGAGGGGCCCACTTGCAAGTCTCAGGAGCCATACGCCAATACCAAAGACTTGTGGGTCAGTGGCAGAGACAAACTGTGGCAGGACTGAACTGAAGGATTAGACTATTGCAGTAGCTTTAAAACTCTAGGATCATCAGGGAGATTTGATTGTTAGGGCCACCCCCCTTCCCCGACTGCCCAGAAACACGCCCCACATACAGGGCAGGCAACACCAACTACACACGCAAGCTTGGGACACCAATTGGGCCCCACAAGACTCACTCCCCCACTCACCAAAAAGGCTAAGCAGGGGAGATCTGGCTTGTGGAGAACAGGTGGCTCGTGGACGCCACCTGCTGGTTAGTTAGAGAAAGTGTACTCCACGAAGCTGTAGATCTGATAAATTAGAGATAAGGACTTCAACTGGTCTACAAACCCTAAAAGAACCCTATCAAGGACAGCAAATGCCACGAGGCCAAAAACAACAGAAAATTATAAAGCATATGAAAAAACCAGACGATATGGATAACCCAAGCCCAAGCACCCAAATCAAAAGACCAGAAGAGACACACCTAGAGCAGCTACTCAAAGAACTAAAGATGAACAATGAGACCCTAGTACGGGATATGAAGGAAATCAAGAAGACCCTAGAAGAGCATAAAGAAGACATTGCAAGACTAAATAAAAAAATGGATGATCTTATGGAAATTAAAGAAACTGTTGACCAAATTAAAAAGATTCTGGACACTCATAGTACAAGACTAGAGGAAGTTGAACAACGAATCAGTGACCTGGAAGATGACAGAATGGAAAATGAAAGCATAAAGAAAGAATGGGGAAAAAAATTGAAAAACTCGAAATGGACCTCAGGGATATGATAGATAATATGAAGCGTCCGAATATAAGACTCATTGGTGTCCCAGAAGGGGAAGAAAAGGGTAAAGGTCTAGGAAGAGTATTCAAAGAAATTGTTGGGGAAAACTTCCCAAATCTTCTAAACAACATAAATACACAAATCATAAATGCTCAGCGAACTCCAAATAGAATAAATCCAAAAAAACCCACTCCGAGACATATACTGATCACACTGTCAAACATAGAAGAGAAGGAGCAAGTTCTGAAAGCAGCAAGAGAAAAGCAATTCACCACATACAAAGGAAACAGCATAAGACTAAGTAGTGACTACTCAGCAGCCACCATGGAGGCGAGAAGGCAATGGCACGATATATTTAAAATTCTGAGAGAGAGGAATTTCCAGCCAAGAATACTTTATCCAGCAAAGCTCTCCTTCAAATTTGAGGGAGAGCTTAAATTTTTCACAGACAAAGAAATGCTGAGAGAATTTGCTAACAAGAGACCTGCCCTACTGGAGATACTAAAGGGGAGCCCTACAGACAGAGAAACAAAGACAGGACAGAGAGACTTGGAGAAAGGTTCAGTACTAAAGAGATTCGGTATGGGTACAATAAAGGATATTAATAGAGAGAGGGAAAAATATGGCAAACATAATCCAAAGGATAAGATGGCCGATTCAAGAAATGCCTTCACGGTTTTAACGTTGAATGTAAATGGATTAAACTCCCCAATTAAAAGATATAGATTCGCAGAATGGATCAAAAAAAATGAACCATCAATATGTTGCATACAAGAGACTCATCTTAGACACAGGGACACAAAGAAATTGAAAGTGAAAGGATGGAAAAAAATATTTCATGCAAGCTACAGCCAAAAGAAAGCAGGTGTAGCAATATTAATCTCAGATAAAATAGACTTCAAATGCAGGGATGTTTTGAGAGACAAAGAAGGCCACTACATACTAATAAAAGGGGCAATTCAGCAAGAAGAAATAACAATCGTAAATGTCTATGCACCCAATCAAGGTGCCACAAAATACATGAGAGAAACATTGGCAAAACTAAAGGAAGCAATTGATGTTTCCACAATAATTGTGGGAGACTTCAACACATCACTCTCTCCTATAGATAGATCAACCAGACAGAAGACCAATAAGGAAATTGAAAACCTAAACAATCTGATAAATGAATTAGATTTAACAGACATCTACAGGACATTACATCCCAAATCACCAGGATACACATACTTTTCTAGTGCTCACGGAACTTTCTCCAGAATAGATCATATGCTGGGACATAAAACAAGCCTCAATAAATTTAAAAAGATTGAAATTATTCAAAGCACATTCTCTGACCACAATGGAATACAATTAGAAGTCAATAACCATCAGAGACTTAGAAAATTCACAAATACCTGGAGGTTAAACAACACACTCCTAAACAATCAGTGGGTTAAAGAAGAAATAGCAAGAGAAATTGCTAAATATATAGAGACGAATGAAAATGAGAACACAACATACCAAAACCTATGGGATGCAGCAAAAGCAGTGCTAAGGGGGAAATTTATAGCACTAAATGCATATATTAAAAAGGAAGAAAGAGCCAAAATCAAAGAACTAATGGATCAACTGAAGAAGCTAGAAAATGAACAGCAAACCAATCCTAAACCAAGTAGAAGAAAAGAAATAACAAGGATTAAAGCAGAAATAAATGACATAGAGAAAAAAACAATAGAAAGGATAAATATCACCAAAAGTTGGTTCTTTGAGAAGATCAACAAGATTGACAAGCCCCTAGCTAGACTGACAAAATCAAAAAGAGAGAAGACCCATATAAACAAAATAATGAATGAAAAAGGTGACATAACTGCAGATCCTGAAGAAATTAAAAAAATTATAAGAGGATATTATGAACAACTGTATGGCAACAAATTGGATAATGTAGAAGAAATGGACAATTTCCTGGAAACATATGAACAACCTAGACTGACCAGAGAAGAAATAGAAGACCTCAACCAACCCATCACAAGCAAAGAGATCCAATCAGTCATCAAAAATCTTCCCACAAATAAATGCCCAGGGCCAGATGGCTTCACAGGGGAATTCTACCAAACTTTCCAGAAAGAACTGACACCAATCTTACTCAAACTCTTTCAAAACATTGAAAAAATGGAACACTACCTAACTCATTTTATGAAGCTAACATCAATCTAATACCAAAACCAGGCAAAGATGCTACAAAAAAGGAAAACTACCGGCCAATCTCCCTAATGAATATAGATGCAAAAATCCTCAACAAAATACTTGCAAATCGAATCCAAAGACACATTAAAAAAATCATACACCATGACCAAGTGGGGTTCATTCCAGGCATGCAAGGATGGTTCAACATCAGAAAAACAATCAATGTATTACAACACATTAAAACTCGAAAGGGAAAAATCAATTGATCATCTCAATAGATGCTGAAAAAGCATTTGACAAAATCCAACATCCCTTTTTGATAAAAACACTTCAAAAGGTAGGAATTGAAGGAAACTTCCTCAACATGATAAAGAGCATATATGAAAAACCCACAGCCAGCATAGTACTCAATGGTGAGAGACTGAAAGCCTTCCCTCTAAGATCAGGAACAAGACAAGGATGCCCGCTGTCACCACTGTTATTCAACATTGTGCTGGAAGTGCTAGCCAGGGCAATCCGGCAAGACAAAGAAATAAAAGGCATCCAAATTGGAAAAGAAGAAGTAAAACTGTCATTGTTTGCAGATGATATGATCTTATATCTAGAAAACCCTGAGAAATCAACGATACACCTACTAGAGCTAATAAACAAATTTAGCAAAGTAGCGGGATACAAGATTAATGCACATAAGTCAGTAATGTTTCTATATGCTAGAAATGAACAAACTGAAGAGACACTCAAGAAAAAGATACCATTTTCAATAGCAACTAAAAAAATCAAGTACCTAGGAATCAACTTAACCAAAGATGTAAAAGACCTATACAAAGAAAACTACATAACTCTACTAAAAGAAATAGAAGGGGACCTTAAAAGATGGAAAAATATTCCATGTTCATGGATAGGAAGGCTAAATGTCATTAAGATGTCAATTCTACCCAAACTCATCTACAGATTCAATGCAATCCCAATCAAAATTCCAACAACCTACTTTGCAGACTTGGAAAAGCTAGTTATCAAATTTATTTGGAAAGGGAAGATGCCTCGAATTGCTAAAGACACTCTAAAAAAGAAAAACGAAGTGGGAGGACTTACACTCCCTGACTTTGAAGCTTATTATAAAGCCACAGTTGCCAAGACAGCATGGTACTGGCACAAAGATAGACATATAGATCAATGGAATCGAATTGAGAATTCAGAGATAGACCCTCAGATCTATGGCCGACTGATCTTTGATAAGGTCCCCAAAGTCACCGAACTGAGCCATAATGGTCTTTTCAACAAATGGGGCTGGGAGAGTTGGATATCCATATCCAAAAGAATGAAAGAGGACCCCTACCTCACCCCCTACACAATAATTAACTCAAAATGGACCAAAGATCTCAATATAAAAGAAAGTACCATAAAACTCCTAGAAGATAATGTAGGAAAACATCTTCAAGACCTTGTATTAGGAGGCCACTTCCTAGACTTTACACCCAAAGCACAAGCAACAAAAGAGAAAATAGATAAATGGGAACTCCTCAAGCTTAGAAGTTTCTGCACCTCAAAGGAATTTCTCAAAAAGGTAAAGAGGCAGCCAACTCAATGGGAAAAAATTTTTGGAAACCATGTATCTGACAAAAGACTGATATCTTGCATATACAAAGAAATCCTACAACTCAATGACAATAGTACAGACAGCCCAATTATAAAATGGGCAAAAGATATGAAAAGACAGTTCTCTGAAGAGGAAATACAAATGACCAAGAAACACATGAAAAAATGTTCAGCTTCACTAGCTATTAGAGAGATGCAAATTAAGACCACAATGAGATACCATCTAACACCGGTTAGAATGGCTGCCATTAAACAAACAGGAAACTACAAATGCTGGAGGGGATGTGGAGAAATTGGAACTCTTATTCATTGTTGGTGGGACTGTATAATGGTTCAGCCACTCTGGAAGTCAGTCTGGCAGTTCCTTAGAAAACTAGATATAGAGCTACCATTCGATCCAGCGATTGCACTCCTCGGTATATACCCGGAAGATCGGAAAGCAGTGACACGAACAGATATCTGCACGCCAATGTTCATAGCAGCATTATTCACAATTGCCAAGAGATGGAAACAACCCAAATGTCCTTCAACAGATGAGTGGATAAATAAAATGTGGTATATACACACGATGGAATACTACGCGGCAGTAAGAAGGAACGATCTGGTGAAACATATGACAACATGGATGAACCTTGAAGACATAATGCTGAGCGAAATAAGCCAGGCACAAAAGAGAAATATTATATGCTACCACTAATGTGAACTTTGAAAAATGTAAAACAAATGGTTTATAATGTAGAATGTAGGGGAACTAGCAGTAGAGAGCAATTAAGGAAGGGGGAACAATAATCCAGGAAGAACAGATAAGCTATTTAACGTTCTGGGGATGCCCAGAAATGACTATGGTCTGTTAATTTCTGATGGTTGTAGTAGGAACAAGTTCACTGAAATGTTGCTATATTATGTAACTTTCTTGGGGTAAAGTAGGAACATGTTGGAAGTTAAGCAGTTATCTTAGGTTAGTTGTCTTTTTCTTACTCCCTTGCTATGGTCTCTTTGAAATGCTCTTTTATTGTATGTTTGTTTTCTTTTTAACTTTTTTTTTCATACAGGTGATTTGAAAAAAGAAGGGAAAGTTAAAAAAAAAAAAAAAAAAAAAAAAAAAAAGAAAAAAGACAAACAAGGGGAAAAAAAAAAAAAAAAAAGATGTAGTGCCCCCTTGAGGAGCCTGTGGAGAATGCAGGGGTATTCGCCTACCCCACCTCCATGGTTGCTAACATGACCACAGACATAGGGGACTGGTGGTTTGATGGGTTGAGCCCTCTACCATAAGTTTTACCCTTGGGAAGACGGTTGCTGCAAAGGAGAGGCTAGGCCTCCCTGTATTTGTGCCTAAGAGTCTCCTCCTGAATGCCTCTTTGTTGCTCAGATGTGGCCCTCTCTCTCTGGCTAAGCCAACTTGAAAGGTGAAATCACTGCCCTCCCCCCTACGTGGGATCAGACACCCAGGGAAATGAATCTCCCTGGCAACGTGGAATATGACTCCCAGGGAGGAATGTAGACCTGGCACCGTGGGACGGAGAACATCTTCTTGACCAAAAGGGGGATGTGAAAGGAAATGAAATAAGCTTCAGTGGCAGAGAGATTCCAAAAGGAGCCGAGAGGTCACTCTGGTGGGCACTCTTATGCACACTTTAGACAACCCTTTTTAGGTTCTAAAGAATTGGGGTAGCTGGTGGTGGATACCTGAAACTATCAAACTACAACCCAGAACCCATGAATCTCGAAGACAGTTGTATAAAAATGTAGCTTATGAGGGGTGACAATGGGATTGGGAAAGCCATAAGGACCAAACACCACTTTGTCTAGTTTATGGATGGATGTGTAGAAAAGTAGGGGAAGGAAACAAACAGACAAAGGTACCCAGTGTTCTTTTTTACTTCAATTGCTCTTTTTCACTCTAATTATTATTCTTGTTATTTTTGTGTGTGTGCTAATGAAGGTGTCAGGGATTGATTTAGGTGATGAATGTACAACTATGTAATGGTACTGTAAACAATCGAAAGTACAATTTGTTTTGTATGACTGCGTGGTATGTGAATATATCTCAATAAAATGATGATTTAAAAAAAAAAAAAAAAAACAAAAAAAAAAAAAAAAAAAAAAAAAAAAGAATAGAAGGAAACTTCCTCAACATGATAAGCGGCATATATGAAAAACCCACAGCTAATGTACTTAATTGTGAAAGACTAAAAGTTTTCCCTTTAAGATCTGGAATAAGATAAGGGGACCCACTGTCACCACTGTTATTCAGCATGGTGCTAGAAGTTCTAGCTACAGCAATTAGGCAAGAAAAAGAAATAAAAGGCATCCAAACTGGAAAGGAGAAATAAAAGTTTCACTATTGGTAGATGACATGATCTTATGTTTGGTAAATCCCCAATAAATCTACAGTAAACCTACTAGAGCTAATAAATGATGTCAGCAAAGTGATGAGATACAAGATCAACACCCCCAAATTAGTAGTGTTTCTATACACTAATCATGAGCAATCTGAGGAGTAAGTCAAGAAAAAAAATTCCATTTATAATAGCAACTAAAAGAATCAATATCTAGTAAAAAATTTAATAAAGGACTTAAAGAACCTGTACACAGGAAAGTATAAACATTGCTCAAATAAATCAAAGAAGGCCTAAATAAATGGAAAAACATTCTATGTTCATGGATTGGAAGACTAAATATCGTTAAGATGGCAATTTTACTCAAATTGATTTGCAGATTCAAGACAATTGTAATCAAAATTCTAATAGCCTACTTTACAGAAACAGAAAACCCTATTATCAAATTTACTTGGAAGGGTAAGGAGCCTCAAATAATCAAAAACATCTTGAGAAAGAAGAACAAAGTTGGAGGAGTAGCTCTTCCTTACTTTAAAGCATATTGGAAAACTACCATGGTCAAAATAGCATGATACCGGCATAAAGATAGATATATTGATTGATGGAATCAAATTGAGATTTCAGAAATAGACTCTTACATCTATGGTCAATTGATTTTTGACAAGGTTGCCAAATCCACTCAACTGGGACAGAACTGTTTCTTCAACAAACGGTGCTGGGAGAACTGGATACCCTTATTCAAAAGAATGAAAGAGGAGTCCTTTCTCACACCTCATACAAAATTACCTGAGAATGTATCAAAGACCTAAATATAAGGGCCAGGACCATAAAAACTCCTTGAAAAAAATACAGGAAATCATCTTCAAGATTTTGTGATAGGCCGTGGTTTCTTAGACTTTACACCAAAAGCAATGAAAGAAAAAAAATAGATAAATGGGACCTCCCCCAAATTAAATACTTTTGTGCTTCAAAGTACTTCTACAAAGCAGACTACTCAATGGGAGAAAGTATTTGGAAACTGCATATCCAATATAGGTTTAATATCCAGAATATATAAAGAAATCCAAACAAGCCAATTTAAAAATGGGCAATTGAGTAGACACTTTTCCAAAGAGGAAATGCAAATGCCTAAAAAGCACACGAAAAATGCTCAACAAAGCTAGCTATTAGGGAAATGCAAATCAAAACCACAATGAGATATCATTTAACACCTACCAGATTGGCCACTATTAAAAACTGAGAACTACAAGTGTTGGAGAGGATGTGGAGAAATGGAAACACTCATCCATTGCTAGCGAAAATGTAGAGTGGTGCATCTGCTGTGGAAGGCAATTTTGTGGTTACTCAAAAATTTAAGTATAGAACTGCCATATTTTCCACAATCCCACTAATAGATATTTACTCAGAAGTATTGAAAGCAGGGACTTGAACAGATATTTGCACACTGATGTTCATGATGGCATTATACCTAGTTGCCAAAACATGGAAACAATCCAAGTCTATCAGCTGATGAATGGATAAACTAAATTAGGTACATACATAGCGGGTAATATTTTTCAGCTGTAAAAAGGAAGAAGTTCTGATGCACGTGACACCATGGATGAACCTTGAGGACATTATGTTGAGTGAAATAAACCAGACACAAAAGGACAAATATCTTGTGGTCCTACTAATATAAACTAATTATAATGATCAAACTCATGGAATTAAAATCTAGAGTATAGGTTGCCAGGAGGTAGAATGATGGTAAAGAATGGGGAGCCAAAGCGTAATTTGTGAAGAAATTTTAATAAGGTTTAGTGTAAATGTGTGGAAATTGATAGAGGTGATGGTAGCACATTATTGTGAGTTTAATAAATAGCACTTAATTATGGGTGTGATTTTGGTTGAAAGGAGAAGTTTAGGGTCGTGTATGTCACTAGAAGTTATGCTGAAGGATAAAACATGGGACTGTATAACATAATGAACCCTGTTGTGGATGATGACTGTGGTTAATAGTACAAATATAAGAATGTTCTTCCATGAATTAGAACAAATGTGTGTCACTATTAGAAAGTGTTAATAATAAGGTGGCATATAGGAAAAAATAGAATTAATGAAAACTATGGATTATAGTTAACAGTAATTTTGTAATATTCCTTTATCAATTGTAACAATGGTATCATACCAATACTATGTGTCAATAAGAGGGGTATAAGGAGTATGGAATTTTTCTTTTCAGAGCAATGAAATGTTCTAAAACTGACAGTGGCGATTAATGTGCAACTCTGTGGTTATATGGAGACCCATTGATTGTCTACTTTGGATGGACTGTATGGTGTGTGAATAAAACTGTTTTTAAATATATATCTTCTAAGTAAGTCTGATTTGAGCAAATACAGGTGTCATCCTTTGGCTCAAAGTATTTTAGTAACTTAGAAATAATAAAGACTTAAAATGTTCTTTGGTTAATAGTACACTAGCATGGCAGAAAAAAAATTAATTATATTACAGATAGCAAATTAATATTTAAATTTAATGTCAATTTATCTATGCTATCCTTTATATATTTGTTTCATACCTTGTTTAGCTATAATAAATATGCCAACTAGTTTTCAATTTTCATCAAATAAATGTTCAATTAAATTTGAAAATTCAATATAGAAATGTTTTTGATAGTAATTAAACACTTAGCTCTGGATAAAAACATATTTATTTTGGATTAACAATGTCATGCTAGCAAGTATGTGTTTAACAATACATGACTATTATAACTCTTTCCCCTATGTTCAGCATACACTTTAACTCCAAATCAAACTTGATTGATCATAAGAATATGTGGCCAGGACAAAATTTACATTAAAAAAATGAAAATTTCATAGATATACATGTAAGTATATTAATTGCTTTTATTCTTTTATAAAATTCAGCCACAGTAAGCCTCATTTCATTACATGTGCTACAGTCTCATTAACAATTGATAGTACAGGCATATATGATATTGCAAATGAGGGGAACCAATGGGTGCCATTGAGCTAAAGAAAGTTAGGTTGGATTCATATACAATATGAATTATTATATTTTAAAATATTTTCATATTTCACAGTTATTTCATTATGTGCTAGAACATAGCATTTATAGCAATAAATAGGATGTTAAATACCTGCATAAAAGTGAGCATGTTGCTAAAGTTGCATAAGAACAATGTTAAATTTTTCCTGTATTTTACTGGTATTGTGAAAACTGAACAGAGTATTAAGTTTTCGTCTGATTTTTATCAGAACATTTAGTTTCCAAATAAATGTTGGTATGAATTAAAGGAAAAAGGAGAAAACTAATGTTTATTGAGAATCTAACCATGAGCAGCTCTGTGCTAATAGTTACTCGACAATTCTTTGCAATATTACTATCTCCAAATCATTGATAAGAAAATGAAAATTTAGGGATGTTAGACAGCTTTTCCAAGGTTATATGGAAGGGACTGGGAGAACTTTTGTTTAAATTCATATCTGTTCTTCCAAACCCCTACTTTCATGCACTGAATCACACAAGCATTAAGGCTAAACACTCTGATAATTATTTTTAGAACTTTTCTAAATTTTTTCCTTTACCAAATAGTGCTGGAATAAAAAAAAAAATTGCACACTTGTCTTTGTGAAAGTGTATAATTAATTCTGTATTATAGATTCTAGGACATGACTTTTCTGGAGAAAGGATAAATATTTTAATTTTAGATATATTTGATACTGCTATATTGCTCTTCCCAAGGTCTTCAGCAATTTGCAATCACATAGTGACTCTCTTCCTCAACTTTGCCACAATGGAAATTGATACTTTTATAATATATATATTTTTTTCTAATGTGATAACATGAAAAATATCTCATCATTGAACATTTTTTGGGAGAAGTATTTTGGGTATAAAACAAAATCAAAGGTTTTGTTTTTATTCCAGCTGACCACATTAAGATTAACCATGGTGTTCCATTATGATATAAAAATATTGCTAGGATGTATTAATTATTAATAGTCAAAGACTTTGAGTGCAATACCCCTACCCGTTCCAAAAAAAAAAAAAAAAATGATTTTTATTCCAGGCTTGATTATCCTGTTTGTTTTAACTATTTGTGATATAAATATTTACAGGACTGACCCTTCTAGAGGTCATGAATTCCCAGAAATTAGATAATAATTCTTCCTACAATTTTCTTTGTTTTTTGCTTTTGTTGTTTTCCTGATATTTGAAAGTATTCACATAAAGAGTAGATTAAGAGTTGATTTATTCAAATAAATAGGTCTGATATAAGATTGTGATGATTGTATTGTATTGTGGCTTAAAACAACACAGCTTTACTCTGTTGGAATTCTGGAGGTCAGAGGTATGAAATCAGTTTCACAGGGCTAAAGTCAAGGTGCTGGTGTGGATGGCTACTTCTGCAGGCTTTGGGGAAGGATCCCTTCCTGTGTTTTTTTGTAACTTCTGGAGGCCACCTGCTTTCCTTGGCTTGTGACTCCTTTCTCACATCTCTAAAACTGGTTGCTTCTGTCATCATGCTTGCCCTTCTGTTCAATTTCTGCCTTCCTCTCATAAGGACTCCTGTGATTACATTTAAGATCCACCCAGAGGATACAGGATAATCTTTATGACATGTGCAAAATCACTTTTACCATAAAGGTTCCATCTACAAGTCCCAGGGATTAGGACCTGGATACTTTGGGGGCTATTTTTAACCCACTGCAATGAAGCAAAACACTACTTATTAGTATAATTTATCTTAGGTTTTTATTCAGTGCTACTGAAGTACAGACTTTGCTAAGCAATTCTTTCAAGAGTAAACCTTGCAAATTACTGAATTTATTCCTTACTGTTTTCAGCCATTGGTACAGAGATCCATAGTCATTTGAACTTTAGATTTCTTTAATGCACAGCAGTCTGCACAAACACTCCTACTGAATTCTGTCTCTTTCATGCCTAGTCTTTCAGTTTGCTAATGTTGCCGTTATGCAAAATACCAGAAATGGATTGTCTTTTAGAAAGGGGATTTATTAGGTCACAAATTTACAGTTCTGAAGCCATAAGTGTCCAAATTAAGGCATCAACAAGAAGACACTTCCACTGGAGAATTGCTGTTGGCATCCAGAACACCTCTGCCAGCTGAGAAGGCATGTGTCTGGCCTCTGCTGTTCCTTTGCTCCTGGGTTGCATTTCAAAATGGCATTCTCCCAAATGTCTCTGGGTTTCCCTTAGCTTTTCCAGGGCAAACTCTGGGCTAGCATCTCCAGACATCTCCAAGAATCTCTCAGCATCCCTGTCAGCTCCCAAGCATCTCTCCAAAAGTCACTCTCAGCTGCTCTTGAGTGTTTTGTCCTCTCTTAGCTTCTCTGGAGCAAACTCTAGGCCAGCATCTAAAAGCATCAGCTCCCAAGTGTCTCTGAGCATCAACATGTGAGCTCCTTTTAAAGGACTCCGGTAAATGAATCAAGACCTACCCTAAATGGGCGGGGTCAAATCTCCATGGAAACATTCCATCAAGAGGTTGCACCCTAATCAAAAAGATTCATAACTCTGCCCCTACAATATTGCATTAAAGAATATGGTTTTTGAGGGGACGTAATATATCCAAACCAACACACCTCCTTCTATATAAATTAAAAAAAATATACAAACTATGATTAGTGCATTCATTTTCCACGGCTATGGCTGCAAAATTACTGGAAGCATTTTATCTGATAATAACTTGCATACATTTGTGAAATCGCTTCCTTTTCTAATCTTGCCTCACTATAAGCAATCCCTACCATGCTCTTCAACCCTGGTGCTTGGGAAAATAAGTCTGAACATGTTAACAGCAGTTCGGGGGGGAAAGTAATGAAAAAATGTTTCCTTAAGAGTTAAACAGCTGAGTTTTTTACACTGTATCTTCACAGAGCATTTATTATGCTAATGTATATCATGAATCTGCAAGAAGGTAATTTAGTATGTGGTATTTCCAAAGCTTTATTTAATCATAGACACTTTTTGTACTTGGAACCTCAATTAATATCTTCAGCAAGTAGTGAACCAAAGAAATACCATATATTAAAGATCCACAAGCATTTATTTATACTTGTGAAATGTGAAAAGCTCTGAAAACTAAAGGATAACTCATTTGGAATCAAAATCAAATCAGAACTCATTTGGAATCAAAATCAAATCAGAACAATGTGTAGCCTTTTACTGTCTTTATATTTTTTTAATCACAGGTAATGTGGCTATTTGTATTTTTGCTAAAGAAATATGAATATGTTTGATTATGAGTACTGCCCTGCACTCTAAAATATAGTATGTGTACAATATTGCCTTTCTAAAATCCCTAATATTCTGAATATTCAGACATTTCAGGCTCTAAGGGGAGCTGATACAGGATTCCAAACCTGCATTACAAAAGCATCTGCATTCTTTCATAGATGACACGAAAAGTATTTTTTTTCTTTAAATTTATGACCACATATGTCAAGTGTGTCCACAGTCCCATCTAATAATGCTGCTACAGTTCCTGAGATTCTTTATTTCATTGAGAATATAGAAGCAGTCAGAAGAGACCTACCACAACTTCCCATCACCAAGGCTATCAACCTAGCTGCATCTGTACCTGTGTACTCTATTTAACGTCTTTTGCAGAGCATGAACTCTCTTCAAGCTCCTGCAACTTTCTTCTCACAAGCATGAATGTTTACACACTCATGACTCATAAGTTTCTCCCATTCTATGGCATTGTTTCCCAAAGCAGATGAAATTGCTTTACTACCTCCTATTGCTCAGTCCTCTCCCAAAAAACCATGTATTCCTCTACTGATTACCACTTCCATTCTCTCCCCTTAGAAAAAAATTCCTAAGTGAGCTTTCCAAAACTCACGGTGTCTACTTGTTCACCTGCTTTTCTGTCTTCAACTCATTCCTGTCAGGTTTGTATTCCTACCGCTCCACTGAAATTGTTCTTATCAAGGTCACTAATAATCTCCATTAGGACAAATCTATTGGTCAGTTCTCTGTTCATTAGCATTTGAACCAGTCAACTCGTTACTCAGACTCAAAATGATTTTTCTTTTTCCTTCCAATTTCAGAGTAGTTTTCTTATTTTCCTGCTTACATCGAGGCTCCTTCTTCTACATCTTTTCCAGACTTATAAATGATCTAGTGACCTAGTAAGAGTCTTTGTCTCTTTCTGTCTACAGTCACTGTTTATGTGATCACATCCATTGCTGCATCTTCCAAATTTCTGAATTTACCAGAAAGTCTCTGCTGTGCCCCAGACTCACATATGCATCTGCTTATTCCACACCATCCATCTCCACAGAGCTGTAATCAAGAATTTCAAAATTGAAGTGTCCAAAATAAGAACTGTTGGTTTTCCTTTACAAACTTGTTCCTGTCTTATTTTTCCTTCTCTCAGTAAATGTCATGGTGATTCATCAAAATGCTTAGTCCATAAATCTAGAAGTCATTCTTGTATACTCTCACTCAGCCACTAAGTGCAGTTTCTCTTACCTTCAAAATATGTGTCAAACTTGATCACTTTTCACCATGGTGTCTGCTTATATCCTCTTCCAAGTCACCCTGATATCTTTCTTAGATTACCTCGGTTGCCTCTTAGTTGCCTGCGTCTCATCTTGTGAAACTTTAGCAGCAGCAAGGGTGATATTTTAAAATTTTAAGTTACTTCATGAGACTTTGTTCAAAACCCTCAAATAGCTTGCCATCACTCTCAGATACAACTTACAGTTCTTAACTTTGGCCTGCAAGGCATCATGTAATCTAGTTCCTACTTAGCTCTCCGACCTCATCACTTACCACTGTGCTGGTTCTAGCCACACTGACCTCTTTGCTATACTTTAGTATATTCTTGCTTAGTTTATTGTGATTGCTTCTCCCTCTGCTTGAATTTCTCTTCAATGAAATCCTTCAAAGGCTTATTCTGAGTCTTCTTTTAGGTAGCTTCTTAAAATACCAGCTCCTCAGAAAGGCGTTCCCCACCAATCCACTAAAATAGCTTATGCAGGCTTCCAGGGATTCACAGAATGATAGTGGCTTCCTGAATCCAAATCCCCCCAAGCATCCTCCCAAAGCCATATGGATTTTAAGGAGCAAAACTACCTATAACCAACATATATAGGATAACTAGTACACAATACTTCAAGCTTTATTAGTGGCCTAATATGGAGAAAAATGGAGCAAAAGCTTTGAAAAAGCATAACCTTTCTCTCAGAGAGCTCAAATTTTGGTAGGAAGGGCTATGTGCATACCTTCTTGATTACCATTCTAGTGAATCCCTGAAAAGTTTTCAAAAGTGACATAAAATGTAAGTAAGGATGGATTCTGGGAACTAATTCCTATATAAAAATATTGAAAATTGTATTTTGAATTTAGAGATATGTTGAAATTCTGGGTAAGAAAACATATACTGTACTTACAATTGTGCTGTTTCTTAATGTCTTAAAACATGAAGAAAATATAAATATGCAAATGAAGCAACAACCTTTTGAATTGTCCTAAATTCAATTGTTACTCTATTTGGAATTGTCAAATTTCCTCCCTCTGGCCCTCCCTCTCTTTCTCCCTCCCTCTCTCCTCCCTTTCTTCCTTCTTTTTTCCTTCCTTCCTTTGCTCCCTCACTTTCTTCCTTCTCTTCTATCTTTCTTTCATTTCATTTCTCTAAAATGAATCTATCTTCTTATTAACCTGTTTTTGCAGGCTGTAGGCATGTGTGATGGGGATGTTGGTGTTTTGGTGGTGGTGGTAGTGGTCATGACAGTGGTGATGGTGGTATTTCATTTAAACCATCTACTTCCAAATGCATTTTAAAATGTAGGGTGCAGCAATTTCTGTTTTTGTGTTCTTTTTGCCTCAGCTATAGCTATCCATTTTTCAATATTCTTGCTTAATGAAGTCAAAAGCAATATAAACACAATTTCTGTTTGCAAGTGAATCTCATCCAGCTGCATTCAACTATGAACGAGCTCCCAGAAAAAGCTACTTATTAATTTCATTTCAAAAATACTTTGTAAAGTGGGTCTTTGGTAATAGCTTGCTAATGTCCTCTGCATCACCATATGCTGTCTTCTCGAACTATGAGGCCCTACGAGACATGACCATCCTATACTTTCTAGGTTAGACTGATGGGAACAAAATTATTACTAAGTCAAATCAGGTAATCCTGTTTCCTTTATGTTCTAGTTTGCTAATGCTGCAGAATGCAAAACACCAGGGACGGATTGGCTTTTATAAAAAGGGGGTTTATTTGGCTACACAGTTACAGTCTTAAGGCCATAAAGTGTCCAAGGGAACACATCAGTAATCGGGTACCTTCACTGGAGGATGGCCAATGACGTCCGGAAAACCTCTGTTAGCTGGGAAGGCACATGGCTGGCATCTGCTCCAAAGTTCTGGTTTCAGAATGGCTCTCTCCCAGGACGTTCCTCTCTAGCAAGCTTGCTCTTCAAAACATCACTCACAGCTGCACTGAGTTCCTTCTCTTTGAGTCAGCTCATTTATATGGCTCCACTGATCAAGTCCCACCCTAAATGTGTGGGGCCACGCCTCCACAGAAATTATCTCATCAGTGTTATCACCTACAGTTGGGTGGGGCTCATTTCCAAAGAAACACGCAAAGAAATCTAACCAAAACAGATAACGTCTGCCCTCATAAGATTACATCAAAGATAATGGTATTTGGGGGACACAATACATTCAAACTGGCACACTTTATTAAATATTTCTATGACTTTTTATGACATACAACAAATATTTTCAGTTCTGTTCCCTACATCTATTAGAACTGGCAATAGATGAATAAAAGATTGCTTGAGTGATGGGAGTTAACTAATCTTTTGAATGAACTGGGTGACCCTACCTTTCCTACTCCAGGAGAAAAGAATATACTTACGGCAAGCAGGATGATTTCTTGGTAGAATACAGTCACTTCTAGCCTCAGCTGGAAACAAAAGAGCTGCTCTGTACAGGGAGAAAAAAAATCAGGGACTGGTAAGAAGATGGATAGAAGGAAGTTCAACATCAGGGTCCCCATCATCAGGAATGAGAACACAGCCATCACTCTTGGAAAGAACACACTAAGCCAAAACCTCGATAGAGCTGAAGGGATTTCCCTGAAGAAAAGTCTGTCTCATTCTCTTTGATTTGTGATGTTTATATAGTTGACTTGCTGTTTCATTCTTCTTTGTCAGGCTGAAATAGGCAACTTGAATTACACCTTCTGTCTTTTCTAGTATCTTTTCTAATAAGTACGTGAATTCTGTTTGGTGAATTCTGTTTGATACACTTTCCCAAAGTATCTGAATTCAGTTCTTTATTCCTTACTACCTAGAATTGGAGAACTAAGTTTCTTTGCTTTTGTTCATAATTATTTCTGGATCACCTCTCTTATGCGAGGCAGTGTTAATTGTTTTGCACCATCCCCTAATTCAACCGGGCACCCTGGAAATATGTGAAATGGTGCTGTCTTTGTTGAAACATCATCTTCTCAAGGGTTTTACCTTCAGTATCCCCTGGGACTACCTGTTCATCCTTCTAGACTCCTCTCCAGTTTAGAAGATATTAGTAAGAATTGTCAAGATCCTGTTAACTTACCTTCTTTCCATAGTCTTTCATTGTTTGGGGTTAAGGGGCATAGGAGTGAAGCAAAGCAAGGAGAGAGACTTATTTCTTTCATTAGCTGCCGCTTTTGTTATTTATGGTATGAGGTTACTCATTTTTGTTTGTTTCACCAATTAATCTTTTTTTGAAATTTTTTGATTATGTGATACAGTTTCATTCTTCCTCTTTACTCACAGAACACTTTTATTTTAAATTTTTATATCTTTCTCAGTGAGACACTTTTCTTTGTAAGGAATGATAGAGAAATGATAGATGAACGCTAGACAGATAATAGAATAAAATAGAAGAGAAAGATGATAGATATGCTGGTCCTTATTGACACTTAAAGGTTCACTGATGTCTTTCTTTTATTATGTATTATACTTGTTTCAATATAAGTGTTTTATTTAAGTGTCATGAAAAACACATAAGAAGGTATCATGTTTCAAATAAGAAAATGGATCACTGAAGAAAGTTGGGGCCTGGGAAAAGGTTGGCTTTCTTTTTCTTTTTCCTGAAGTTAATTCTAAGGTGCCTCTGTAGCTTATCACAAGTTGCTGTCCAATAAGGAGAGCAGGACTGGAATTTTCCTTTTCTTTTTTCGTCATTTTGATATCTAAGTCAGATATTCTCCTAATTCTGATTTTTGTATACAAAGTGGTGCTTTCTATCAGTACACAGCACTAAAGTAACTTCCCTTTATCCCCTCCTCAAGTGAGATCTGAGCCACAGGCATCGTGGCTGGTACTGAAAGAGTGGGTAATCTGGAAACATTATGAACTCTGAAATTTCCTCTTGTTGAATTATTTTGCTGAAAATCTAGAGTTGTACATCCAAGTGTTCTTGAAATAAGAGACTGGGAAGTAATAGTTTCCTAAGTAATAGCTTCCTGGTGCAACTTTATCAGTACTCTTAATTTTATTCTTTCCTTTCTAGATGAAGTTTAACCAATTGGAACACCATTTACTTATTGCATTTCTCTCATTCTCCTTTCTTCATTTTGATTTTCCTCCAAATCAAGAGAGGCAAAATTTTTTTGTCCCAACTATGGGTTCACACATATATTCACACAGATGTACACATATATTCTTTAGCTCCACACCTTACACCATATACCTAACAACTCTCTTCATTTATATTTTGGTTATACACACAAAGCAAGACAGATTAATAAAAACATCTGAAAACCACTATTAGCCTACTTGGCCTAGGCCAATTTGGAAGATGCTGTTAGCTGATTGCCACACTGTGATTCATGACATGTTTAATCCATGTCTTGATTGCGGACTTGTTTCTATATCAATATTAATTTGATAAGGCAAGATGACTGGAGTCTTTTGAGAAAAGGGATTGTAGTTTTATATTAAACAGAGCAAAGGATACTGTGATGATTTAAAAGATCCCATGCTTGTGAGATCTCTAAAAATAGTAGCTGTGCTAGAAAAGAAAGGCTAGATGAAACCACTTTTAAATAGCTGGGTCTTTTGATTTGCTTACCCAAATCTTACTCTGACAAGATGACAAAGTTATAGCTGAACCAGATTATACATATATAGGTGTGTGTGTGTATGTGTGTGTGTGTACGTATGTTTATATATGTGTTTATATATATATATATATATATATATATATATATACACATAATAACACTATCATTGAGCATTAGATTGAAATAATTAAATCGAAGTTAGCAGTGAATAAAGGTCCTTTAATGTTTAATATTCTGACAGCTTTGCTAAAATTTGAACAGAGGATTTTATGCATATTGCTTACCTGGCAGGATTGATGTGAAGGTTACTAGTTATGGGACAGAAACATTTGTAAACCACTTTGACAGAGAAGGATTGTAGCAGTGATTATGAAATAACTTCTGCTTTCTTTTTAACCCCAGCCTGAGATAGATCTTTTCACAGTGGTAGAGAAAGTTGGTATAATGAAAAGCATTCTAATAAGCAGGCAGATTGTCTTGAGAGACTGTATGGATGATCATGAGAAGACTTCTATAGCCTTCTTGTGTTTGTTGGGATTTTTAATCTCTATTTATTGTGGATAACTTTATGTTTATGACACCATATGCCAATACTGTGTAAACACAGGATGTCTACGTATTTAGTTAATATTCCACTCACTGAACTTCTCAGTGAGAGAAGAGATTTAAAGTAAGTCAACATATACCATCCATATGTTGCTCATATTTTATATTTTCAGCAAGAGTGCTCAAAAGTGTAAAGGTTTTGACATGCCATGTGGGTATTTTTTGGGGGGAGGGGTCACTAATTAAAGACTGAGTTTTTGTAGCAGAGGATTTTGCTTTTCCTCAGTCAATAATCTAAAGTACATTTAGATACCTTGCTTTTATATAACTACTAATTCATGCTTTATTATTGCCCCTTCCACATCTTGCCTTCTATTTACCTGTGTAAATCTCTGCTGTCACAAAATATTACTAGATATTTTGATTACTTTTTAATCACATTTGAAATCAGATATTATTTAACTCATCCACTTTCAATATTCAAAAATAGGGGATAAATGCAGTCTATACATTTACTTTAATAAGTATTAAATGAGGGATAATTATGAGCCAGTATTTTATAAAGCATGTTGTGCACTAGGGGGAGGAGGTGGAATGGAGAGAAATAAAAATGAATGAAATATTGACACTGATTCATGAGATCAAATTCCATGGTAAAGACTGGTCCAAAACCAAATAATTACAAAACAACATATATCGTAATAGGAACATGCATGAGTAAGATGTTTAAAAACTTCATGGAGAAAAGGGGGATAAATTAATTCTGCTTCTATGTCAATTGAAAGGAATATGGAGAGATTTTTTTTTTAATTATTAAATTCAGTTTTATTGAAATACATTCGCATACCATACAATAATCCATGGTATACAATCCACTGTCCACAGTATGATAACGTAGTTAGGCGTTCATCACCACAATCTAGAGAGATGGGTTTTTAGCATACCAGAAGTAAGTGGGTACTCTAAGCAGAGTGAAATGTACAAGGACACCAAGTTATTTGAAGGAGAAAGCAAATCATTTTTGTTTTGTTTTGTTTTGTTTTTCGGGGGTGGGAGAACAGGAGAAGAGCTAGATCCTAAAGCAAGTGGGTGGTAGATTGAGGCCAGTATATGAAGAATTATTACATTAAGACAATGCAGGCCCCACAGAAAATTTCAATCAGTGTAGTCACATGAAAAATTTGCATTTAGAAAGTCAGTTCTGGTGACAAGCTAGAGGATGTGTTGGAAGAGTGGCAAGGGAGAAAGTTATGTGGTGACCAGTGTAATGTTAATGAACTTTCCTTGAAAAACAATTTGTGGTCAAATGCAATTGGGAAATTCTCATTCAACTTAAGCAGTTTAAAAAAATAACAAACAAAAACTAATGGGTTACTTGGAATTTTAAATATGTTATATGCACTGTGAAGCATACACACAAACACACATATATATATGCATACACACACGTATATATACATGATAAGTGTCCTCATCGTTATCCTAACCTACGGTGTCAAAGGAATAAATAAAATTGCTCAAAAGTACATTGCTACTTAAATAGTACAACTGAGTAAGTAACCCATGTCTGTTTTACTGCAAAGCTGTTGATCACCACACTAGAGTAATTTCATAGGAAAGGAGATGATAAGTGCCCATTATTAGGCAATGGCAGTGAGATGGAAGGAGGAGCAAATTTCAAGAGGCTATCAGAACATAAGACTGACAGGATTTGTGAAATACTGTATTTGGAGTTCTTAACAGATAAGCTTTGTGAGGTGGATGAATCTCCTGACAATGTGCATGAAACTATGCCTTTGTGTTCCTTATTCTGGGAAAAAAAAGATTTCTAGCTTTTGTTATATTCTGAGAGGATGGCTGTATGGGAGAGACTGGGTACACTGCCAGGGGATGTAGGGGGTGGTATAAAGGAAAGGAGGGAGACAGTTCTGAGAAAGTGATGTTACAGATGTGAAAGCACCAAGTGAGCTCCTAGGTGGCACGGGGATTAAGAGCACAGATGCTGGAGCCAGGCTGCAGGAGCACAAGCCATGGTCCTAACAGTAAAGATTTGGGTTGAGTATTTTGGCCCTTTTCTGAAATTTTTATGCATTTATAAAATGTGCATAAAAAATAGTTGCCTACCTCCTAGGGTAGTACTGAACATCAAATGCTTTTAGACATGTTCATTGTTTTAGAAAAGTGTACTGTGCATAGCAAGTGCTGTATCAGTATGAATGATGAACAAGTATCTTCCCTGGGGATTTATACATGCTATTACATCCTCCAGTAACCCATGAGGTAGATGTTATTAATCCCATTGTTTAGCAAAGAAGTTGTCATTAATAAGTGGGCCCACAATTCTGTTTGATTCCTAAGTCCAAGCTTGTTCAACTAATCATGTTGGGATTTCAAACAAGCAGAATGGTTTTGTTTGCCAAACTGTAAAAGAATAATACTGAAAAGTGGGAAACAACTAGATCAAGGTGTTTTACTGGGGGGCATAAAATCACAAAAAAGAATGGATTTGGTTGATGATAAATTACAATAGCAAGTATGCACATAGAAGAAACCAATGTAGAATAAACTCCAAAGAGTTTTCACAATAAAGTTGAGGAAACATATAGTAGAACCTTGAAAAAACAGTTTTTTTCAGCACAATTTTTGTGAATGTGTCTGTAGGGGGTATGTGTGTATATATAACATGCATACTTTTCTGTGTATTTGGAGGATGAGTGGGATTTGAGCATGGTGATATGTTCAGGGGAAGCAGACAGTAGAAAGGAAAAGATAAACAAGATAAAAGAAAGAAGGAATCATTGATCCTTCAAAATTTGGAGTAGACAGTACCTCTGGAATTAGAAGAAATGTCTAGTCTCCTAAAACAGAAGAGAAGTTAAATGCTATAGCCTCTATTAGCCCAGTGATACAGTAAAATAGACCAGTGACACTTCCTGAGTGCCTAGAATGTGCTATGCACTATTATAAGTGCTTTATGTGAATTAATTCATGCAACTCTTGTAACGACTTTTTTGAGATAGTTACTATTGCTAAGAGGACAGTGAGGTATAGAGAGATCGTACAAGTGAGAGTGCTGAGACTTGAACTTTTATAGTTGGGCTCTAGGATCCATGTACTTAACTACTCTAGTACACTGCCTCTCTACCTAAACCTTTCCTGGATAGTAAAAAGTGGCAAACTCATTTAGTATTTTCTAAATACTAAAATTCCCCTCAGTACACATTGTAGAATGTAGTGGTGTCTCAAAGAGGACCAATAGGATGTGTGTGTGTGTAGGTGTGTACATGCATGTGTATTTTTATATAAGTAGATTTATTTTAAGGAATTGGCTCACACAATTGTGGGGGCTGACGAACCTGAAATTTGTAGGGCAAGCTTGCTGCAGTCATGTGGCAGAATTTCCTCTTCTGCTAAACTCAGGTTTTGCTCTTAAGGCCTTCAAATGATCAGAAGAGGATAACCTACACTATCAAGGGAAATCTCCTTTACCTAAAGTCAACAGATTATAGATGTTAGTCTACAAAATACCTTCACAGCAACATCTAGCCTAGTGAGCTAGTAAACAACTGAGCACCATAACCTAGCCAAGTTGGTACAAAATGAACCACCACAGAAACTTCAGCACAATAATAGGGTCAGGTGAGAAACTTGAGGAACAAGTCAAAACAGAAAACGAGCAGAGCTTTCTAGAAAGCAGCTGCTTTAGGGAGGTAAGGAAAAGAGAATGGAAGACAAATGTAAACTAATTTAGATTTCAAGAAAAGTGTGTTATAACAATTAAACTATCTCAGTCATGTCTAATTGATTTATTATTAGAATATGTTATCATAATATTAGGTTGGAAATTTGATCTGTTTCTTGAAAGACTTCATGAGTAGCTTCAACTGCCTTTTAAAAAATTACCCTCTATTCTGCAATTTTCCTGTTACTTTGTGGGTTAGTTGCACAGACAGAATGACATCTTTTTGTCTTTATTTTGTAAATTGGAAACTTTGTCAAAAATCTGTTGATCCCCCAAATATCTTGCATCTTATTTTAATTGCCACTACATTTAAAACATACTAGTTTGCCTACCATGGGAATTTTTGAAGATATTTAGGCAAAACCAAGAATGTAAACGTCATCACATAAATTAAAAGTAATTTTGCTGATTCATCAAAATTGATAACTACTTAGGATAAATTAATTTATTTCCTTTAGGAAAAAGAAATACAGTTTTAGATTTGAAACAACCAATTTGGAATATATGTTCGTGAGTGGGGATTTATTTTAATAAGCAGATACTTTATCTTCAGTTTGGCCTGTATTTAAGTATGAAAATCCTATGGGACATGAAAAATTAGCTTTTGATGCTTCTATATTTAAGAAAGGTTTTGTAGAACAAGAGTTTTGATAAAATGAAATGCTGGTTTTCTTTTCTGTTTGTTTTTTTTTTCATCCTTCACTTAAAGACTAAATATTCTAGTTTTTATTAACTACTTGCAAGGGAGATAATTTTTAAAAAAAAATTCCTTTACCATATTAGTTTAACTGGGTAAGGATTTCAGTGGTTACATTGCTTGAATATTTAAAAATTAAAAGTGTTAATGATCATCGTTATATTCATTCATTAAAGGGGGAAATAAAAACTTTTTCTTCTCCTGTAATATGTTTCTTCTTTGACTAATATAAAGCAGAATGAAAGTCATGTTTTGAAACCTCTGTCTTGGTTAGTAAATATAAAGCAATGAGTTATTTATCCTTGCCTTTTCTTGTTCTTACCTGTATTCTTTTTCTAATGTTCTTCTTTTCCTTATATAGCTCTGACTTTCTGATCTATGTTATTATTTTATTAGAGATGTAAATTTATGGAAAAATCATGCAGAAAAGAGTTCCCATATATTCTCTTCACACACATAGTTTTCTCTATTATTAACATTTTGCATTTGCCTGGTACTTTTGTTACAATTGATGAAACAATATTATCATAATTATACTATTAACTTTAGTCCATAGTTTGCATTAAAGCTCACTCTGTGTTCTACAGTCCTATTCTTGTTGTTTCTTAATAAAACATAATTGAAAAGGAGGATGCCTTAATTTCAATCCATAGACAAGTGTCAATCTTTACACCAAGATGATTTTGTTATTTCGTCCAGGTGCTCCCACAGCCTCAGTTAATGGGTAAAGCCATGAAGGTCTTCCACAAAGTCTACATTCCTAAACAAGTTCTGACCGAGAGCATTTCCAGGATAACATTAAAAGGGCCTATTTTACCAAAAAGCTCAGGCTAGCTTATGGTATTTTTAGTGTAAAGATATTACAAACTTAATTGAAGAGGGCTTTATTTTAGTGCAGGAATTTATTCTAGCAAAATGCCTGGGGACTTCAAAATGAGTTGCATTTCACATCCCTTGAGCATTCCTGTAGCTTAGTGCCTGTGCTTCAATTTTATGTATCACCACATTAAGCACCGAGCAAGGCCTTACTTACTTCCTGCTCAGAATTCCTGCTTCTAACTACATTCATACAAAACACCAAAACCAAATATTTACTTTTCTGTGGAAATTAAGAACAAAATACAAATCGTCTTTTAGAAAATGGCATATTCTATGTGCATCCAGTTATAGGACAGTAGGCATGTGTTTTTCCTTTTACTGTTCCTGAGTAGTTTTGTAGATTTCCTTAAGTGTAAATTAACAAATGGATTATAAAGGTTGTATTAAGTAGGGATTCTTTGGGAATTATACTCTAAATTACTTAACAGACAAAGAATGCCAAGATATTTTTTTATTATATGACACGTTCCACGGTTTTTCATTGTTCATTATAAATTATTTTATCTTTGAGGTAAGAATGGCAGATATAATTATTAGGCTATGAAATGTTGAGGGATATTAAGCAAGGATATTTCACCACAGTTTATTAGGAGTAATTATTTTATTTTCATTTCAAGATCTCAATCTACTTTGTAAAAAGAAAAAGTATATATAAAGCAGTTTAAATTATTCAGAGACTAATTACTAGCTGAGAGATGGTCTATAGTATATGATGCTGTCTTCCAGTCTTGCCTTTAGCTTTCTCTGTAGCAGTACCATCAGTCATGACAACTTCACCCAGAGCAGAAAGAGGAAATGAAACTAGTTAATATTTGAATCTTATCAATTTGTTTTGCTCTGTGTTGGTAAGAGAAAATGTTGACAGTATGGATTAAAGGGAGCTGTTATTTATTTTGAATCAATATTCATCCATCACTAGTTTTCACTAATGAAAACTTAGCTGTGGTTTACCTACCAACGGATCAATCCCATACTGAAAGCAATTTTTAAAGCTTAGAGACAGGCATGAATATAAAATGCTACAATCCATCAGGCATTAACAATGGCCCCCTAAAACCAACTGATCAAAATCGCCACTGACCTAAAGAGAAAGTAAATTAAGAAATCCCAAATCCTCTTGCTTTGTTGGATTAGATTCCTACCATGCATTTTTTTTTTATCTTCATTTTATTGAGATATATTCACATACCATGCAGTCATACAAAACAAATCGCACTTTCAATTGTTCACAGTACCATTACATAGTTGTACATTATCACCTAAATCAATCCCTGACACCTTCATTAGCACACACACAAAATTAACAAGAATAATAATTAGAGTGAAAAAGAGCAATTGAAGTAAAAAAGAACACTGGGTACCTTTGTCTGTTTGTTTCCTTCCTGTATTTTTCTACTCATCCATCCATAAACTAGACAAAGTGGAGTGTGGTCCTTATGACTTTCCCAATCCCATTGTCACCCCTCATAAGCTACATTTTTATACAACTGTCTTCAAGATTCCTGGGTTCTGGGTTGTAGTTTGATAGTTTCAGGTATCCACCACCAGCTACCCCAATTCTTTAGAACCTAAAAAGGGTTGTCTAAAGTGTGCGTAAGAGTGCCCAGCAGAGTGACCTCTCGGCTCCTTTTGGATTCTCTCTGCCACTGAAGCTTATTTCATTTCCTTTCACATCCCCCTTTTGGTCAAGAAGATGTTCTCCGTCCCACGATGCCAGGTCTACATTCCTCCCCGGGAGTCGTATTCCACGTTGCCAGGGAGATTCACTCCCCTGGGTGTCTGATCCCACGTAGGGGGGAGGGCAGTGATTTCACCTTTCAAGTTGGCTTAGCTAGAGAGAGAGGGCCACATCTGAGCAACAAAGAGGCATTCGGGAGGAGGCTCTTAGGCACAATTATAGGGAGGCCTAGCCTCTCCTTTGCAGCAACCTTCTTCCCAAGGGTAAAACCTATGGTAGAGGGCTCAACCCATCAAACCACCAGTCCCCTATATCTGTGGTCATGTTAGCAACCATGGAGGTGGGGTAGTCGACTACCCCTGCATTCTCCACAGGCTCCTCAAGGGGGCACTACATCTTTTTTTCCTTGTTTTTCTTTTTTTTTTTTTTTAACTTTCCCTTCTTTTTTAAATCAACTGTATGAAAAAAAAGTTAAAAAGAAAACAAACATAGAATAAAAGACCATTTCAAAGAGACCATAACAAGGGAGTAAGAAAAAGACAACTAACCTAAGGTAACTGCTTAACTTCCAACATGTTCCTACTTTACCCCAAGAAAGTTACATAATATAGCAACATTTCTGTGAACTTGTTCCTACTATATCCATCAGAAATTAACAGACCATAGTCATTCCTGGGCATCCCCAGAACGTTAAATAGCTTATCTGTTCTTCTTGGATTAATTAATAATCCTTAATTGCTCTCTATTGCTAGTTCCCCTACATTCTACATTATAAACCATTTGTTTTACATTTTTTAAAGTTCACATTAGTGGGAGCATATAATATTTCTCTTTTTGTGCCTGGCTTATTTCGCTCAGCATTATGTCTTCAAGGTTCATCCATGTGGTCATATGTTTCACGAGATCGTTCCTTTTTACTGCCGTGTAGTATTCCATCGTGTGTATATACCACATTTTATTTATCCACTCATCTGTTGAAGGACATTTGGGTTGTTTCCATCTCTTGGCAATTGTGAATAATGCTGCTATGAACATTGGAGTGCAGATATCTGTTCATGTCACTGCTTTCCAACCTTCCGGGTATATACCGAGAAGTGCAATCGCTGGATCGAATGGTAACTCTATATCTAGTTTTCTAAGGAAGTGCCAGACTGACTTCCAGAGTGGCTGAACCATTATACAGTCCCACCAACAATGAATAAGACTTCCAATTTCTCCACATCCCCTCCAGCATTTGTAGTTTCCTGTTTGTTTAATGGCAGCCATTCTAATCGATGTTAGATGGTATCTCATTGTGGTCTTAATTTGCATCTCTTTAATAGCTAGTGAAGCTGAACATTTTTTCATGTGTTTCTTGGCCATTTGTATTTCCTCTTCAGAGAACTGTCTTTTCATATCTTTTGCCCATTTTATAATTGGGCTGTCTGTACTATTGTCATTGAGTTGTAGGATTTCTTTATATATGCAAGATATCAGTCTTTTGTCAGATACATGGTTTCCAAAAATTTTTTCCCATTGAGTTGGCTGCCTCTTTACCTTTTTGAGAAATTCCTTTGAGGTGCAGAAACTTCTAAGCTTGAGGAGTTCCCATTTATCTATTTTTTCTTTTGTTGCTTGTGCTTTGGGTGTAAAGTCTAGGAAGTGGCCGCCTAATACAAGGTCTTGAAGATGTTTTCCTACATTATCTTCTAGGAGTTTTATGGTACTTTCTTTTATATTGAGATCTTTCGTCCATTTTGAGTTAATTTTTGTGTAGGGTGTGAGGTAGGGGTCCTCTTTCATTCTTTTGGATATGGATATGCAACTCTCCCAGCCCCATTTTTTTTTTTTTTTTTTTTTTTTTTTTTTTTTTTAAATCATCATTTTATTGAGATATATTCACATACCACGCAGTCATACAAAACAAATTGTACTTTCGATTGTTTACAGTACCATTACATAGTTGTACATTCATCACCTAAATCAATCCCTGACACCTTCATTAGCACACACACAAAAATAACAAGAATAATAATTAGAGTGAAAAAGAGCAATTGAAGTAAAAAAGAACACTGGGTACCTTTGTCTGTTTGTTTCCTTCCCCTACTTTTCTACACATCCATCCATAAACTAGACAAAGTGGTGTTTGGTCCTTATGGCTTTCCCAATCCCATTGTCACCCCTCATAAGCTACATTTTTATACAACTGTCTTCGAGATTCATGGGTTCTGGGTTGTAGTTTGATAGTTTCAGGTATCCACCACCAGCTACCCCAATTCTTTAGAACCTAAAAAGGGTTGTCTAAAGTGTGCATAAGAGTGCCCACCAGAGTGACCTCTCGGCTCCTTTTGGAATCTCTCTGCCACTGAAGCTTATTTCATTTCCTTTCACATCCCCCTTTTGGTCAAGAAGATGTTCTCCGTCCCACGGTGCCAGGTCTACATTCCTCCCTGGGAGTCATATTCCACGTTGCCAGGGAGATTCACTTCCCTGGGTGTCTGATCCCACGTAGGGGGGAGGGCAGTGATTTCACCTTTCAAGTTGGCTTAGCTAGAGAGAGAGGGCCACATCTGAGCAACAAAGAGGCATTCGGGAGGAGGCTCTTAGGCACAATTATAGGGAGGCCTAGCCTCTCCTTTGCAGCAACCTTCTTCCCAAGGGTAAAACCTATGGTAGAGGGCTCAACCCATCAAACCACCAGTCCCCTATATCTGTGGTCATGTTAGCAACCATGGAGGTGGGGTAGTCGACTACCCCTGCATTCTCCACAGGCTCCTCAAGGGGGCACTACATCTTTTTTTCCTTGTTTTTCTTTTTTTTTTTTTTTAACTTTCCCTTCTTTTTTAAATCAACTGTATGAAAAAAAAGTTAAAAAGAAAACAAACATAGAATAAAAGACCATTTCAAAGAGACCATAACAAGGGAGTAAGAAAAAGACAACTAACCTAAGGTAACTGCTTAACTTCCAACATGTTCCTACTTTACCCCAAGAAAGTTACATAATATAGCAACATTTCTGTGAACTTGTTCCTACTATATCCATCAGAAATTAACAGACCATAGTCATTCCTGGGCATCCCCAGAACGTTAAATAGCTTATCTGTTCTTCTTGGATTAATTAATAATCCTTAATTGCTCTCTATTGCTAGTTCCCCTACATTCTACATTATAAACCATTTGTTTTACATTTTTTAAAGTTCACATTAGTGGGAGCATATAATATTTCTCTTTTTGTGCCTGGCTTATTTCGCTCAGCATTATGTCTTCAAGGTTCATCCATGTGGTCATATGTTTCACGAGATCGTTCCTTTTTACTGCCGTGTAGTATTCCATCGTGTGTATATACCACATTTTATTTATCCACTCATCTGTTGAAGGACATTTGGGTTGTTTCCATCTCTTGGCAATTGTGAATAATGCTGCTATGAACATTGGAGTGCAGATATCTGTTCATGTCACTGCTTTCCAACCTTCCGGGTATATACCGAGAAGTGCAATCGCTGGATCGAATGGTAACTCTATATCTAGTTTTCTAAGGAAGTGCCAGACTGACTTCCAGAGTGGCTGAACCATTATACAGTCCCACCAACAATGAATAAGACTTCCAATTTCTCCACATCCCCTCCAGCATTTGTAGTTTCCTGTTTGTTTAATGGCAGCCATTCTAATCGATGTTAGATGGTATCTCATTGTGGTCTTAATTTGCATCTCTTTAATAGCTAGTGAAGCTGAACATTTTTTCATGTGTTTCTTGGCCATTTGTATTTCCTCTTCAGAGAACTGTCTTTTCATATCTTTTGCCCATTTTATAATTGGGCTGTCTGTACTATTGTCATTGAGTTGTAGGATTTCTTTATATATGCAAGATATCAGTCTTTTGTCAGATACATGGTTTCCAAAAATTTTTTCCCATTGAGTTGGCTGCCTCTTTACCTTTTTGAGAAATTCCTTTGAGGTGCAGAAACTTCTAAGCTTGAGGAGTTCCCATTTATCTATTTTTTCTTTTGTTGCTTGTGCTTTGGGTGTAAAGTCTAGGAAGTGGCCGCCTAATACAAGGTCTTGAAGATGTTTTCCTACATTATCTTCTAGGAGTTTTATGGTACTTTCTTTTATATTGAGATCTTTCGTCCATTTTGAGTTAATTTTTGTGTAGGGTGTGAGGTAGGGGTCCTCTTTCATTCTTTTGGATATGGATATGCAACTCTCCCAGCCCCATTTGTTGAAAAGACCATTATGACTCAGTTCAGTGACTTTGGGGGCCTTATCAAAGATCAGTCAGCCATAGATCTGAGGGTCTATCTCTGAATTCTCAATTCGATTCCATTGACTATATGTCTATCTTTGTGCCAGTACCATACTGTTTTGGCAACTGTGGCTTTATAATAAGCTTCAAAGTCAGGGAGTGTAAGTCCTCCCACTTTCTTTTTCTTTTTTAGAGTGTCTTTAGCAATTCGAGGCATCTTACCTTTCCAAATAAATTTGATAACTTGCTTTTCCAAGTCTGCAAAGTAGGTTGTTGGAATTTTGATTGGGATTGCATTGAATCTGTAGATGAGTTTGGGTAGAACTGACATCTTAATGACATTTAGCCTTCCTATCCATGAACATGGAATATTTTTCCATCTTTTAAGGTCCCCTTCTATTTCTTTTAGTAGAGTTACGTAGTTTTCTTTGTATAGGTCTTTTACATCTTTGGTTAAGTTTATTCCTAGGTACTTGATTTTTTTAGTTGCTATTGAAAATGGTATCTTTTTCTTGAGTGTCTCTTCAGTTTGTTCATTTCTAGCATATAGAAACATTACTGACTTATGTGCATTAATCTTGTATCCCGCTACTTTGCTAAATTTGTTTATTAGCTCTAGTAGCTGTATCGTCGATTTCTCAGGGTTTTCTAGATATAAGATCATATCGTCTGCAAACAATGACAGTTTTACTTCTTCTTTTCCAATTTGGATGCCTTTTATTTCTTTGTCTTGCCGGATTGCCCTGGCTAGCACTTCCAGCACAATGTTGAATAACAGTGGTGACAGCGGGCATCCTTGTCTTGTTCCTGATCTTAGAGGGAAGGCTTTCAGTCTCTCACCATTGAGTACTGTGCTGGCTGTGGGTTTCTCACATATGCTCTTTATCATGTTGAGGAAGTTTTCTTCAATTCCTACATTTTGAAGTGTTTTTATCAAAAACGGATGTTGGATTTTGTCAAATGCTTTTTCAGCATCTATTGAGATGATCATTTGATTTCTCCCTTTCAAATTTTTAATGTGTTGTAATACATTGATTGATTTTCTTATGTTGAACCATCCTTGCATGCCTGGAATGAACCCCACTTGGTCATGGTGTATGATTTTTTTAATGTGTCTTTGGATTCGAATTGCAAGTATTTTGTTGAGGATTTTTGCATCTATATTCATTAGGGAGATTGGCCGGTAGTTTTCCTTTTTTGTAGCATCTTTGCCTGGTTTTGGTATTAGATTGATGTTAGCTTCATAAAATGAGTTAAGTAATGTTCCATTTTCTTCAATGTTTTGAAAGAGTTTGACTAAGATTAGTGTCAGTTCTTTCTGGAAAGTTTGGTAGAATTCCCCTGTGAAGCCATCTGGCCCTGGGCATTTATTTGTGGGAAGATTTTTGATGACTGATTGGATCTCTTTGCTTGTGATGGGTTGGTTGAGGTCTTCTATTTCTTCTCTGGTCAGTCTAGGTTGTTCATATGTTTCCAGGAAATTGTCCATTTCCTCTACATTATCCAGTTTGTTGCCATACAGTTGTTCATAGTATCCTCTTATAATTTTTTTAATTTCTTCAGGATCTGCAGTTATGTCACCTTTTTCATTCATTATTTTGTTTATATGGGTCTTCTCTCTTTTTGATTTTGTCAGTCTAGCTAGGGGCTTGTCAATCTTGTTGATCTTCTCAAAGAACCAACTTTTGGTGATATTTATCCTTTCTATTGTTTTTTTGTTCTCTATGTCATTTATTTCTGCTTTAATCCTTGTTATCTCTTTTCTTCTACTTGGTGTAGGATTGGTTTGCTGTTCATTTTCTAGCTTCTTCAGTTGATCCATTATTTCTTTGATTTTGGCTCTTTCTTCCTTTTTAATATATGCGTTTAGTGCTATAAATTTCCCCCTCAGCACTGCTTTTGCTGCATCCCATAGGTTTTGGTATGTTGTGTTCTCATTTTCATTCGTCTCTATATATTTAGCAATGTCTCTTGCTATTTCTTCTTTAACCCACTGATTGTTTAGGAGTGTGTTGTTTAACCTCCAGGTATTTGTGAATTTTCTAAGTCTCTGATGGTTATTGACTTCTAATTGTATTCCATTGTGGTCAGAGAATGTGCTTTGAATAATTTCAATCTTTTTAAATTTATTGAGGCTTGTTTTCTGTCCCAGCATATGATCTATTCTGGAGAAAGTTCCGTGAGCACTAGAAAAGTATGTGTATCCTGGTGATTTGGGATGTAATGTCCTGTATATGTCTGTTAAATCTAATTCATTTATCAGATTGTTTAGGTTTTCAATTTCCTTATTGGTCTTCTGTCTGGTTGATCTATCTATAGGAGAGAGTGATGTGTTGAAGTCTCCCACAATTATTGTGGAAACATCAATTGCTTCCTTTAGTTTTGCCAGTGTTTCTCTCATGTATTTTGTGGCACCTTGATTGGGTGCATAGACATTTACGATTGTTATTTCTTCTTGTTGAATTGCCCCTTTTATTAGTATGTTCTGGCCTTCTTTGTCTCTCAAAACATCCCTGCATTTGAAGTCTATTTTATCTGAGATTAATATTGCTACACCTGCTTTCTTTTGGCTGTAGCTTGCATGAAATATTTTTTTCCATCCTTTCACTTTCAGTTTCTTTGTGTCCCTGTGTCTAAGATGAGTCTCTTGTATGCAACATATTGATGGTTCATTTTTTTTGATCCATTCTGTGAATCTATATCTTTTAATTGGGGAGTTTAATCCATTTACATTCAACGTTATAACCGTGAAGGCATTTCTTGAATCAGCCATCTTATCCTTTGGTTTATGTTTCTCATATTTTTCCCCTCTGTCTATTAATATCCTTTATTGTACCCATACCGAATCTCTTTAGTACTGAACCTTTCTCCAAATCTCTCTGTCCTTTCTTTGTTTCTCTGTCTGTAGGGCTCTCTTTAGTATCTCCAGTAGGGCAGGTCTCTTGTTAGCAAATTCTCTCAGCATTTGTTTGTCTGTGAAAAATTTAAGCTCTCCCTCAAATTTGAAGGAGAGCTTTGCTGGATAAAGTATTCTTGGCTGGAAATTTTTCTCACTCAGAATTTTAAATATATCATGCCACTGCCTTCTCGCCTCCATGGTGGCTGCTGAGTAGTCACTACTTAGTCTTATGCTGTTTCCTTTGTATGTGGTGAATTGCTTTTCTCTTGCTGCTTTCAGAACTTGCTCCTTCTCTTCCGTGTTTGACAGTGTGATCAGAATATGCCTTGGAGTGGGTTTATTTGGATTTATTCTATTTGGAGTTCGCTGAGCATTTATGATTTGTGTATTTATGTTGTTTAGAAGATTTGGGATGTTTTCCCCAACAATTTCTTTGAATACTCTTCCTAGACCTTTACCCTTTTCTTCCCCTTCTGGAACACCAATGAGTCTTATATTCGGACATTTTATATTATCTATCATATCCCTGAGGTCCATTTCGATTTTTTCAATTTTTTTCCCCATTCTTTCTTTTATGCTTTCATGTTCCATTCTGTCATCTTCCAGGTCACTGATTCGTTGTTCAACTTCCTCTAGTCTTGTACTATGAGTGTCCAGAATCTTTTTAATTTGGTCAACAGTTTCTTTAATTTCCATAAGATCATCCATTTTTTTATTTAGTCTTGCAATGTCTTCTTTATGCTCTTCTAGGGTCTTCTTGATCTCCTTTGTATCCCGTACTATGGTCTCATTGTTCATCTTTAGTTCTCTGAGTAGCTTCTCTAGGTGCTGTGTCTCTTCTGATCTTTTGATTTGGGTGCTTGGGCTTGGGTTATCCATATCGTCTGGTTTTTTCATATGCTGTATAATTTTCTGTTGTTTTTGGCCTCGTGGCATTTGCTGTACTTGATAGGGTTCTTTTAGGATTTGTAGACCAATTGAAGTCCTTATCTCTAATTTATCAGATCTACAGCTTCGTGGAGTACACTTTCTCTAACTAACCAGCAGGTGGCGTCCATGAGCCACCTGTTCTCCACAAGCCAGTTCTCCCCTGCTTAGCCTTTTTGGTGAGTGGGGGAGTGAGTCTTTTGGGGTCCAGTTGGTGTACCAAGCTTGCGTGTGTAGTTGGTGTTGCCTGCCCTGTATATGGGGCGTGTTTCTGGGCAGTCAGGGAGTGGGGGTGGCTCTAACAATCAAATCTCCCTGGTGATCCTAGAGTTTTAAAGCTGCTGCAATAGTCTAATCCTTCAGTTCTGTCCTGCCACAGTTTGTCTCTGCCACTGACCCAGAAGTCCTTGGTATTGGCGTATGGCTCCTGAGACTTGCAAATGGGCCCCTCTTCCAGGCTGTGCACCCGGGGTCCTCTGTTGAGGGATGGCTGTGCTATGTCACAGGTGAGTGCTGTCCCCCCAGGGCAGTTCTGGGCTGCTGGGCTGTGTAGGGAGGCTCCCAGTCTGCTGAAATGATGGCTGAATGGGGCTTTGTTAATTCCCACTGCTCCACCTTCCCAACTCTGGGACAATCAGCTGAGGTTGCAGGGAAGGCTAATGTCCACGCCCAGTTTTGTGGTGTGTGCCTGTTATTTGAAGCACTTCCGTCACACTGGGTTGTCTGGGGCAGCTCTGGGCTATGGGGCTGGCGACGGGCAGGAGTGTTTCCTGTCCATCAGTATGATGGCTGTGAGCAGACACCCCCCTTTTCTTGGGAAGTTGTGGTGTTTAGTGAATTTTCTCAGCCACTGGATTATTGCCTTTTGTCTCAGAGCTCTCTTAGTTCTGCTCTTGACTTGACCTGCCCAAATTGCAAGTCTTTGAAGCTTTCTGTATTGGGCTTTTTAGAGTAATTGTTTTAGAAAAAGAAAAAAGGATTAAAAAAAAGGGCCCTCCTCACAGATCTAATGGGTTATTGAAATGCTAAGAGACAAAGCAATTAGGGCCATTAAGGAAAGGTCCACAGGGCAGAGAGATCAGCTTTTCTTAGGGATTTGCATATGAGCCTCAGGGCCTGTGCTCTGCCCTTCCCCTTTCTATGTTCACCAGAACTCCAAAAATCCTCCGGTTTTATTTTGGAGTTTTTCGTGTTGTTTTTTTCTATGCCTGTCTCCTCTCTGCTGAGCTGGCTGCTCTCAGATTCTCTGGTGTCTGGTCTCTGTCTATCTATGGTTGGAGTTTGGATCAGTAGAATGGGTTTCTGATAAGGGCTGCCACTGCAGTTCTCCGTTCTCCTCCCCGGAGCTGACAGCCCCTCCTCCCACGGGACTGAGCCTGGCAGGGAGGGGTGCGGGTCCCCTGGCCACAAAAACTTACAGATTTCGCTGATCTCAGCAGTTCCACGTTTTGAAGAGTGTTGTATGAAGTATGCCCAAAGTCAGATTGCTCTGTGGTGTCCAGTCCACACAGTTCCTGGCTTTCTACCTACTTTCCTGGAGGAGTAACTAAAACATACAGCTCACCAGTCCGCCATCTTGCCCCGCCTCCCCTGCCATGCTTTTATGTTTTGTCTCCCTCAATTGTGACTAGCACTGTGGTGTAATATCAAGGAAAAGCTAAAAATTCCTAGTACCTTGTAGGAAAGCATTGGCATAAAGAAGCTCAGGTGAAGGATGGAGAGATTCCTTTAACTCCATGCAAAACCTTTGCATGAACAGTGAAAGGCTTACCCAGAAGGAGAAAAATCCAGATCAACTTCCTTGAAATTCCAATCCATAAAGCAGAAAATGCATATTTAATTTTGGTTTGTTTCTCTATATGTGAGTTTATCTAGCTCAAGAAGGAGTTAAGTAAGTGTTTAGTAATATTAGAAGACGTTGTAAGGTAACACTGCATAATGAACTTCTTCACATTAATCTATATTTTTCAGACTGAATTCCAAAACTTATTCTCAGGAGTCTGCAAATCTTCTTGAGATTTTTACATTTATATTTAATGAAAAATTTTAAATTTGTTTGTATATACTATATATGCATGCAAAATATATGCACACATGCATACATACATATATACATGCACACATACAAGAAGACCTGGATGAAAATCTTATAGCTGAGTACTGCTGCACATTTTTATTCCCTACATTTGCTTCTGTGTTGGCACCAAGGGATGAATAAAGTGTTCTTGTTCACTCATTAGTTTGAGTTTCTCCAACTGGCATCCAAGAACATATTTGTGGAACCTGAAAGTTGACAAATACAAGAAACATTGTCATGACCCTTCATTACCAATTGTTGTAATTAGTTCTATAACCTTGATATTGAGGGTGAACTCCTGAACATAAATAGCAGGAAAATATCTGCATTTGGTTATCATCATGCTTTCTGTGTTCACATCATTCCCCTTTTGTAAGACTTAGTCTTAAAAATAACTACAGAGCAAGGCCAGCCTGCATAGCTGGGTTCTCCACCTGACTCCACTAGCCTCCTCCCACGCATTGCAGCTGCTGCTTCTCTAAACCAGGAATACAATCCTAAAGACTGAGGCAGTTCTCTCAGGTAGTTCCGTTCCCACTACCTCTCTTTCTTATTATCAGCTAGGTATTCACTTTTTCATATAATTTCCAACACATAGTAATTGTTTCAAGAGAAAGATTAAATGATAGTATATTATAAATAGCATAGGATATATTTAAGAGCATGAATTCTGGAGCCAGATTGCCTGTGCTCAGATTCTTTGTTCTGCCACTTTTTCGTTGTGTGACTTTGGACCAGATACTTGATTTCTTTCTACCACAGTTTCACGATCTGTAAAATGGGGATAAAAATGGCACCTACCTTATGTGTATTGTTTGATGAATTCACACATCACTAAATAATCATATCTAATATTTACAAGTAATTTAATTTGAAACTAAAATTCTTACAGTGGAGTTTGGGTGCAATGTCATATTATAATTAATACCACATTTTCTTGTTAAAAGTAATGGTCTGTGAGGCTAACCTGGCTAAATGGCCATAGTGCTCTAAAATCCTCATGACATTTTGTTTTACAAAACTAACAGATGAAAGAAAAACAAAACCAAAACTAACATGACTTTTATTTTAATTTTATTAGATGTAAAATAAAATCTTAAAATCCTGTGAAAATTGCAAAAGAAGCTTCCTGTTGCATAAAGAGATTCATTAACAATAGCACTGAATATAAAGATCATTAAGAGTTCTCATGAATATTCCATTGTAGCAAATGTTTTTTCATTACTCAAAAGAAGAACACTAATAAATGGTCAAGTAACTTATTTTTGCATTACTTTGCTGATCATGAATAGTCAAAATTGAACTGTAAAATATAGGTTTAAAATGGGATTATATTTATTAATATTAAAGAAAATCTAAAATTATATGGCAGTCACCTTTTTACATCCTAGGGAAACCCTTATGAAACAAGATTTGTGAGAATGTTTATTTATTTATTTTTTGTTATCCAAGTATTTGTATTGATTGTCCATTAAAAAAGGAAAAATTTAAATATGAAATACATCATTTAATAATCCTATCATTATTTGGAGGTACTTTCCTATTCTTTCATAGTTTTTATTTTATATGTTAGAAATATGAAATCATGACAAAATTTATATTATTTGTGAAAATAACTACAAAATTCTTTTTGAAACTTCTTATATAGCATTTGTGTGCATTTCAAATAATAGTATTACTGGGAAATTTATGGGTGTTCATCTAAATGACTTTAGTAGTAAATGGAACAGTTACTATCATAGAAGGAAATTTAAATTCAAAATCAAAGATCAATTTATGTGATTTAAAACATCACAAATGTAATAGGATTATTTAACAACATATTTCTATTATGAAGAAGACAGATATTTAATAAAAATATTTATGAAAAGACTTCGGTTTAATTTTGAAAGCATTCTGCAACAGAGAGAAAAATAGTAAAACAATGTTTTGGGTATTTTTTTTTAATAATAAACAACAAAAAACTTTTTAAAAGTTTCTGTGTCTCCAATTCTAGAAGAAGAAATATTTTGTTTCTATAAATCTTATACATGAGAATTTAAATTTGTAAACTGAAAACATATAGAATGTTTTATTCAATGAAATGGATGCCATCCAAAATATTTTCTTGGACTATAGGCTACTGTTTTTCTTTATTAGAAAATGGTTTACAGAACAATCAGACATACAATACAGGATGTCCCTATATCACCTTATTATTAACACCTTGCATTGGACTGGAAAATTTGTTACAACTGATGATAGCACATTTTAAAAATTGTATTATTAACTACAGTTCATGGTTTAACTTTGGGTTCACGGTTTGTGTAGTGCTGTTCCATGTTTGTTTTTCTCTTAATTTTCATTCTGTTACCATATATATACAATCTAACATTTCTCCTTTTAATCACATTCAGATATATATTTCAGTGCTGTTCAGCGTGTTCACAATGCTGTGCTACCATCACCACCTTGTACAAAAGGAGAATAAGCTTAGTGACATTTAAATAGCATTGTTTTATCTCTTTCTATTTTTGTTTTAGAGATGGATTTGTTTCTGAAAACACCAAAGCAATGACTATAACAGTAAAGGCTCAAAGTTTGCTAGGCATATTGTCTCAGACTATGTCAAATAGTCATTAAGTGAATGCACTGACATAAAAAGTGAAATGTTATTTACCATCAGAAAAATAAAGCAATCTGTTGATGACACATTTCACCCTACTAGAACATCCTTTGAATGTTGCATATCATCAGGCAGTGTTTAGCTCTCACCATTAAGTAATTTATAATTAAAAGTAAAATTTTTAAAGTAATTATAAATCAAGATGTCAAACAGTTATCAGACCTCAATATGAAAGGCTTCTTTATTTTGAACAGAATGCAATATTTTGAGCTTATTTTTTAAAGCTCATTCAGAAAACTTCAAAAGATGAAAGAAAATTACCTGTTTGTATTTGATATTATTTTGGTATAAGGAAAAATGTGACTGCTTTGAAAGATAAACATAAAAGCAAAATCTGTACATCTTGTTTGATGTTAGGGTAGATGGGTCAATGTGCATGTGTATGTACATTAATACCATATAAAATTGATTTAAATAAAAGAAACTTGTAGTAACAGAGAGCTATAAGTATACCTAATCAAATATGGATAAAATTTCCAGATCATCTATAATGACAGTTGTGGCTTAAATAGAACAAAAAATGACTTTTATATTGGATGATAAGTGAGCTTTTCTAATGAAATGTTGCATTTAGGCTTGTAAATGGATCATTTAACTTTTCAGAAGGTTCAGGTGATTTATCTTATTTAATGAAATTAGCTCACAGTTGTTTTTTTAACTAATCATCCCTTGCTTTTATACTTTTTAATGCTTCAGTTCCTGGTCTAATGTAATGAAATCATAAGATCTGCTTTTCCTAGTTTGCTACTGGATATTTCTATAAGCTTCTTTATCTTTGACATTACCTGCAAGACATTTGATTGCTTTTGTTTCATTTATTATGATAAAATAATACTAGTAATGTTTAAAAAGCACAAGCTGTATAGAAATACACAATGAACATTCCTTCACTACAGTGTCACCATTCCCACTTTGCAGAAGCAACTCTGGTTTCATTTATATCAACCCATAAAGTTTCTATGCATTTTAAAGTGACTTATACAAACACATATGTGTATGCATATTTGTAGGGATGTATAAATATGTGTGTGTATATATATATCTGTGCATATATATTTGCTTTGACATGTGAATGTAAATACATGCTTGTGCATACATATAATTCATATAAGTTTATATGTTTGCTTAAATATTCATATATGTGTGTATATATATGTATGTATGTATATCTATCTATCTATCTATATCTATCTATATAGAGAGAGAGAGAGAGGGAGGGAGAGAGAAAAGAGAGAGCAAGAGTCAGCTCTTCCTTTTTAAGACATTCATCCACAGATCCCTTTTCTGTGGGAACACTTTTTTTAATGCAATTTTATTGAGATATAGTCACATACCATATAATCCATCCAAAATATAATTTTCATTACTCTAAAAAAAACAATAAAAATAAAAAAGAGCACCCAACACCTCCCATGCCCCTTAAAAACCCCTATTATTTATTTATTTTTTTCTCTTTATTTTATTACTCATCCACCCATACACTGGATCTAGGGAGTGTCAGTCACAAGGTTTTCACAATCACACAGTCACATGATAAAAGCTATATAGTTATACAATCATCATCAGGATTCAAGGCTACTGCATTACAGTTTAACAGTTTCAGGTGCTTCCTTCTAGCTATTCTAATACACTGGAAACTTAAAGTAATATCTATATAATGCATAAGAACAACCTCCAGATTGACCTCTCAACTTTATTTGAAATCTCTCAGCCACTGAAACTTTATTTTGTTTCATTTCTTTTCCACCTTTTGGTCAAGGAGGCTTTCTCAATTCCACAATGCCAGGTCCAGGCTCATCCCTGGGAGTCATGTCCCACATTGCCAGGGAGACTTAAACCCCTGAGATCATGTCTCACATAGTGGGGAGTATAGTGAGTTAATTTGCAGAGTTCACTTAAAGATACAGGTCTGTGGAACACTTTTTAACAGTGTACTGAGGGGAAATTCTAGCAAAGCTAATATTACAGTCTTTTCTGACAAAGAAGTTAAAATATTGACTTTTTAAAAGAGAAGTATATAGCTTCCCAAATGTAAACTATAATATTTTATAGATTGTTTTAAGGCTTAAAAGCTGTGGCTTGAGGACAGGGTTGAGACCATGCTACAATAAATACAAATGTCTTAAATATAGATTTTTTTCTTTTTTTTACTAGCTATTAGGGAAATGCAAAGCAAAACCACTATGTGATACTATTTCACATTCACTAGAATGGCTACTGTTAAAAAAACAGAAAACTTTAAGTGTTGGAGAGGATGTAGAGAAATAGACACTGCTGCTGGCAATGTAAAGCGGTGCAGCTGCTGTGGAAGACAGTGTGGTGGTTCCTCAGGAAGCCAAGTATAGAATTACCATATGACCTGTAAATACTGCTACTAAGATACCCAGAAGAATTGAAAGCAGGGATTCAAATGCATATTTGCATACCAATGTTCATAGCATATTCACAATTGCCAAAAGATGGAATCAAACCAGTGTCTATTAACCTATGAATGCATAAACAAAATGTGGTATATACATAAATACATATATGTATTATTATATTTAATACATATATGTATTATTCAGCCATAAAAAGGAACAAAGTCCTGATGCATGAGACAACATGGATGAACCTTGAGGACATTAAGCTGCGTGAAATAAGCCAGACCAAAAACGACAAATATTATATAATCTCACTGATATGAAATAATTATAAGTAAATTCACAGAGTTAAAATCTAGAATATAGATTATCAAGGGATAGATTGGGGTTAGGAAATGGGACCTTGAGGCTTAATTTGCACAGAATTTCTATTTGGGTTGATTTTAAAGGTTTGAAAATGGATGGGTGATGGTAGCACATTATTGTGAGTGTAATTAACAGCACTGAATTATATAGGTGAATATGATTAAAGGGGGAAACTTTAGGTTATATGTTACTAGAATAAAAATTAAAAGATAAAGCATAGGTAAGCCAACTTGAAAGGTGAAATCACTGCCCTCCCCCCTACGTGGGATCAGACACCCAGGGGAGTGAATCTCCCTGGCAACGTGGAATATGACTCCCGGGGAGGAATGTAGACCTGGCATCGTGGGATGGAGAACATCTTCTTGACCAAAAGGGGGATGTGAAAGGAAATGAAATAAGCTTCAGTGGCAGAGAGAATCCAAAAGGAGCCGAGAGGTCACTCTGGTGGACACTCTTACGCACACTTTAGACAACCCTTTTTAGGTTCTAATGAATTAAGGTAGCTGGTGGTGGATACCTGAAACTATCAGACTACAACCCAGAACCCATGAATCTTGAAGACAACTGTATAAAAATGTGGCTTATGAGGGGGGACAGTGGGATTGGGGGGGCCATAGGGATCACACTCCCATTTGTCTAGTTTGTGGATGGATGAGTGGAAAGGTGGGGGAAGGAAACAGACAGACAAGGGCGCCCAGTGTTCCTTTTTACTTTAGTTGCTCTTTTTCACTTTAATTATTATTCTGGTTATTTTTGTGTGTGTGGTAATGAGGGTGTTGGAGATTGATTTTGGTGATGAATGTACAACTATGTAATGATGCTGTGAACAATCGAATGTACGATTTCTTTTGTATGACTGCGTGGTATGTGAATATACCACAATAAAATGAATATTAAAAAAAAGATAGAGCATAGGACTGTAAACACAGTGAACCCTATTGTAGATGATGAACTATAGTTTATAGTACAAATATAAGATTGTTCTTACATGAATTATAACAAATTTATGGTACTAATAGAAGGTGTTCATGATAGGGCGGTATATGGAAAAAATATACCTAATGTAATCCATGGACAATAGTTAATAGTACTGTTTTAGTAATTTTACATCAATTGCAACAAAGATAACTAATGTTAAAAAAATAGTATAATTACAAAAAAGTGCTATCATCAAATGTAACAAGGTTTCCACACCAATGCAGTGTTGCTGGTGGTATGGTTTATAGGGATTCTGTACTTTATACATGATTGGTCTGTAAACCCACAACTTCTCTAGTAAAAATAAAAAATAAATAAATAAATAAAGGTATTTTTTCCCTTCCTTAAATCAAATAAGCTAAAATTATACAAGAATATGATGTGTGGTACTTTTGCTTCTTGGATATCGAGAAATGAAGGCTAACAGTAGGAGAAAAATTAAAACATGTTTACGCTATTTCTACACAAAGGAATAACCCATGAATTACAGCTGAGCTTCTGTAGCACTCAAAATAGCTTTAAATATATGAAATGCTATATAGTTCACTGAAAGAGAATAAAATGTTAAAAAAGCATTAGTGTAATTTATTTCCTCTGAGTTTCTTCCACCCAGCTCACTTTATACTGGGAAAAAGAAAAAAGAAAAACCTCTATCAAAAGCAATTTACAAACCATTTCAATTAAGTTCCTTACTTTAAGAAATCTTTTAAGTGCAAATAGAATAAAAAGCAGGCTCTGAGTGATATTCTGTGCCTCATTAATTCAAAACTTGCCATTTCTTTTCATATATGCCATAATATCAAGTACTACTAAGATCATTTTGTTCTGAAAGTTCTCTTCTGTGGATTCCAAAATTTGATACACAAACAGGATACAATCAAGTACTTGACCCTTTCCAGGAGACGGCTTCATAGCATTTTGTATTTATGAGTGTGCAATAGGTTTACAGGGATTTTAATGTCAATGAATGATCTTGATTCTTAGATGTCATAGGGCATAAATTATATATTTATATTGTAAAATTTACCTTGGGAACTTAAAAAAAAAAGACCCAGTTTACTTAGTCTACTTAGCTATGAATTTCTTGACATCTGGGGATTTAAATTTCCCTTATGACTTAAGAGAATTTGCCTACATAGTTTATTACAAATTAAAATAACAAAACAAAAACAGAACTTTGTAGTTCATCACAAAGCATGAAAACTCCCAAAACACAGATTTTGAACATTGCAAAGCTCATGTTTTATACACTGTTTTATATATTTAAAGATAATTTATAGTTTGTTTTGAGTGGTGATTTCATTGACAAAGGTAGTTCTTGAAATTAATGAACTGAACACTTCAAATTTGTGTATTTGGTTATATGTAAATTAAACCTCAATTTTAAAAAGGATGAGAAGACCCTATTTTATCTCCGTGAAGCAGATAAATGAAAACTAAAAGGTCAGTCCATCCTATTTGATTTATATCCTAGAAGTGTGTATTAAAGAATATTCCTTAATAATAATGCACCCTTTAGTAATAATCTAGCACACACAATATTCACTCGATAAATGTTTGTTGATGGAAGGAAGAAGGGAAGGAAAAGGAAGAAAGGAAGGGAAGGAAGGAAAGATGAAGGGGAGGAAGGAAAGAAGGAAGAAAGGAAGGAAAGAAGGAATGAAGGAAAGGAGGGAAGGAAAGGAAGGAAGGAAGGAAAGAAAGAAGGAAAGAAAGAAAGGAAAGGAAGGAGGGAGGAAGATAAGGAAGGAATTCTAATCCAAGTCTCCAGAAGTGTTTGGAAACATTTTTGTTCTCAGAGATCAAATATCTGTAATAAAAGAGAAATTTCTCTATATGTTTATGCTGAGCAGCATTTCAGACAGATGCTCCACATGGTATGTTCCTCAGGATTAAATATTAACTTCATTTAACAGATATTTATTAATCCCCTGAGAAGCTACAGGCTCCTGTTCCCTATTCTAAAATAAGTAAGATGAGTGAGTAATGTAGCAGTCCATACAGTAGAATATTTCAACCAGTAGATGTTTTTCAATTTGTCCCATTTACATTTTTCTCATCACAAAATCAAGTCCCCTAGTTGTCAACTGGGAATGGTACACATTTTTACTTGAGATAGATTTAAGTCACCCATTATCAGGAAATATTTGTATGTAGCTTATTGTTTTTAGTTGGTTCAATTTGTACAATTTAGTAATTATAAATGTTAAAATATTTTACTTTTGATTTTCCTAGCATTGGGACTGAACTGTATTTGTAGAAGAGTGGACTGAAAAAAAAAAGTGAGAAATAGACTTTAAATATAAGCATTTTAAGTAAGTGACATGCTCCAACATAATAGCCTCTCAAGTGAGTGTATATATGTGTGTGTATCTATATATGAATTTCCTGAAAAGTGAAACATTATATCTTTATCAATTTATTCTCTACTTATTTTTTTACATGTGTAATCCTGGTTTAACTTCCAGATCTCCAATTAAAATGATCACAGATGTAAAAAGAAGTTACATTTTGAATTATAAAGTTGAAGCCATGTTCATTTGGAAAAATTCATATATAGACATCAATCTTAGTGATTGTGTTTGACAATATTCTTTCCATTAAATTTAGAAGAAAATGAAAAGTAAGTAATGTGAATGATATAAAAATCCATTCAGAGGAGACAGAAGATGGTGGCATAGAGAGGAATGGAGGGTAGTTAGTAAGTCCTCCTGGAGGAACTAATAAACAACCAGTAACAACTAATAAATGATCTGGAATAACTGCTGGGGGACAACCGTGACTGTCCACACATCAGGCACCAACCTGAATTTCCCATCTCTTATGAAAGACATAAAATTACAGACCCAAGAAGCACAGTGTACCCCAAACAGAATAGATCTTAATAGGCCTATGCCAAAACACTTAATAATCAGATTTTCGAACATCAAAGACAAAGAGAGAATCCTGAAAACAGCAAAAGAAAAGCCATCCATCACATACAAAGGAAGCTTGATAAGGTTATGTGCAGATTTCTCAGCAGAAACCATGGAGGCAAGAAGGAAGTGGTGTGACATATTTAAGATACTGAAAGAGAGAAACTGCCAACCAAGAATCCTATATCCAGCAAAACTGTACTTCAGATATGGGGGAGAGTTTAAAATATTCTCTGACAGACAATGAGAGAGTTTGTGAACAAAATACCTGCTCTATAGGAAATACTAAAGGGAGCACTACAGACAGATAGGAAAAGACAGGAGTGAGAGGTTTGGAACACAATTTTGAGTGATGGTAGCACATCAATGTAAGTACACTGAACAAAGATGACTGTGAATATGATTGAAAGAGGGAGGTTAGGAGCATGTGGGACACCAGAAGGAAAGAAGAAAGATAAAGACTGGGACTGTATAACTCAGTGAAACCTGGGGTGCTCAATGATTGTGATAAAAGGTACAAATGTTTTTACATGAGAGAGAACAAATGTATGTCAGCATTGCAAGGTGTTAAAAATAGGGTGGGATTGGGGGAAAAATTCAATCAGTGCAAGCTAGAGACTACAATTAACAGAAACATTATGCTTTCTTTAATGTAACAAAGGCAATATACCAAAGTTAAATGCATATAAGAGAGGGACATAAGGTGGGGGGGCAGCATGGGACTTTTGGCATTGGTAATGTTGTGTGACCCTTTATTCTACTTTAGTTTAATGCTATCTTTCCTTTTGTTGCTTCCCAGCTGTCATGTGTTATTTTTGTCTCTCTCTCTTTTCTTTTTCTTTTGTCTCTCTCCTTCTTTGACTCTTCCTCCTACTTTGTGGAAGAAATGGAGATGTCCTTATATAGATAGTGGTGATGGTGCTGAATACATGAATATGTGATTATATGCGGAACCATCAATTGTTTACTCAGGATAGAATGTATGGTGTGTGAATAAAACTGTCTCAAAAAAATGGGTTGAAGAAGAAACCTTGAGGGCACTGTATTGAGTGAAATATGTCAGACACATAAGGAAAAATATTGCAGGGTCTCACTGATATGAACTAATTATAATATTTAAACCCATAGACATGAAATATAAGTTACCAGGATATAGAACAAAGCTAAAGAATGGGGAGCGGTTGCTTATTATGAGCAGAATGTTCAACTAGGTTGAACTTAAATGTTTGGAAATAGAGATGACAGTAGCACTTTGTGAGAATAACTGACAGTGCTGAATGGTGTGTGAATGTGGTGGAAACGTGAAGCTCAGAGTCATGTATGTCACCAGAAGGGAAGTTGGAGGTTAAAAGATGGGAATGTATAAAACAGTGAACCTTGTGGTGGGTAATGTCCATGATTAACTGCACAAATACTAGAAATCTGTTTCATGAACCAGAACAAATGTATGACACTATAACTAGAAGTTAATAATAGAGGAGCATATAGGGAAAAATATACCTATTGCAAACTATATACTATAACTATATACTATATACTATAGTTAGTAGTATTTTAACATTCTTTCATCAACAGTAACAAATGTACTATATGAATACTATGAGTCAACAATGGAGGGAGGGTGGTTAGGGGTATGAGAGGATTTGAGTTTCCTTTTCTGACTTTATTCCTTTTCTGGAGTAATGAAAATGTTCTAAAAATTGAAAAAAAAAATAATTGTGGTGATGTAGGCACAGCTGTATGATGGTACCATGGGCAATTGATTGTACACTTTGCATCTTTGGATAATTGTATGGTCTGTGAACTATCTCAATAAAAAAAAATTTTAAAAATCCATTGAAAAAATCCATTCTGAATTCTAATTGTCTTTCACTCAGAGGATTATTGTAGTATCAACAAAATAGGTATATTTATTACTCACACACTGTAAAAAGGCAGCACTGTCTTTTTTTGTGAGCCACTATCTTCTCTTTCATAAGTTATAATCAATTAAGATTTAGCTGGGATTTATGGCCTTAATCATAATCTGTTTCTGCATTATTGAAATGTTTTCTGAGATTTGCTTTGTACCCCAATGCTATTTTTTATCTATTCAGCTCATTATAAAATGATTTATAGAGCATGTTTAGCTTATAGTCTATGCTAAGCTTGGGGCAACCTGTGAGTCTACAGTAAACAACTATTCTGTTTGAAGATAAACATTTTGTCTTATCTGTTCAGAATCAAGTATACTTACACTTGAAACTCATCCTTATTTTCCAGTCTTGGCTTTATTTATCACCACATATATTTCTCATTTCATATTCTGTATATCTTAAAGTTTGAAAATCAGTTGCAATGTCGTCTAGTCCACAGGTATTTTAACATTTACTTTGTGGATGTATGCATATATGCTTTTTCCCCAACAATCTCATTCCTAGAAAATTATTCACTAGGCATTTCTTCTTGCTTGATCATTGCATCTTGAGTTTTTAATGCTGGTTGGAGCATATTTGTGAACATCTAAATGTTTTTTCCACTTCTGATTTACTATTAGACATATTATAAGAAATTGTATTCTAGAATTGTTTTTCTGGGACTAATTGCCAACACCAAATGAAATGTAGACTTCATTCAGTTATGAATTAACTCACATACAGTGCACATTTTAATGTGCCTACAATTTAGAAATACAAAAAGACAATGACCTGAAAACTTACCATTTTTAATAGGTAACACCAAGAATAGGCAGGCTGTTAAGATGGGAAGGATGTTTGTACAGATGTGAAGTGCAGATGTTACTCAGAATTGAACAGAAGAAAAAGGGAACAGTAAGAAAATTGCCTCTTGAACACACTTTGGCAAATCACAAATGAATGCAATCAACACAAAATTTGCTTTTGTTTTTGTTTTGCATACACAATCATTTTTCAGTTCTCTTGAAACTATGTGTGTAGAAGCAGTTTCTGCTGTAATGTTGATTTACTTGTTTCCATTTGGCTTACTATTTAATGGAATGACATTATTAGCTATTTACCAGTGGTTAGAACAGTCATAATTCTTAGGGACAATATTCCTGATGCCTTGATTTGTTTCAATGATGTGTAGCAGGTAGGCAGTCTATTTTTCAGACTTATCGCTAATTCTAAAACAGTCACCATATTAATTACCTGCAGTATTGTACCTTGTTTATCTCTTACTACTCTAAAACACCCTGCCCCTTTTAAACTTGGCATCCATGACACCACTCTCTTTTGGTTTTCCTCTACCTCACTGATCTCCTCTTCTCTTTCACTTTTGCTTATTTCTCTTCAACTCCCTGACTTTTCAACATTGGGAATTTCTCTATCTAAATGTATTCCCTAGAAGAACTTCAGTCTCACAACTTTAAATACACTGATGAATCCTACATTTAAAACCCCAGTCTCAACCATACCCCCAAATTCCAGACACATAAGTCTGCATTTTCTAAATATCCACCTGCTTATTCTAAATATAAACTTATGAAGTCCAAAACCAAACTTCTGGTCTTCATTCCACAAATTGTTCCTCTCAAACCAATCTCTTCTTTTTCTTTCACATCCCACATCCAAATGTTTTGACACGTTAAAAAAACCTACCCAGAATCTAATTATTTTCCATACCTCAAGTACTAACACCCCGATCCAAGACTCCATCTTTTCCTTCCTGTATGAAAGCAGTAGCCTCTTTTTTTTTATTTACCCTTGTCTTCCTACAGTTTATGCAGAAACATTGCATTAAGTCAGATGTCTCATTCATCTACAACCAAACTCAGATGGCTTCCCTTCTCACTAAGAATAAAAACCCAAATCTACAAATGCCTACAAGACCTTAAATGATTTACCTTCTTTGTTCTCTCATCTGTCTCCCAATACTTGTCCCTCTGATCTTACCACTTGAGATTCAGAAGCTTCTTACTAGTTCCTCCAGCAACCCAAGTGCTCTCCTGTCTTAGAAATTTTGAGCTTTCTGTTCTACTTGCTTTTCTTCCAGCTATCTGCATAGCTTTTCTCTCCCAGGGGGTCTTAAAATGAAGCCCTCCTACCACCTTATATATCCATCTGACCCCAGAACTCCTTTTCTTTCTTCCACACTTTATTTTTTTATCCTTAATCCTTTTTTTAACCACCTAGCAAACCATTAATTCTACTCATTTGTTCATCGCCTGTCTCCTTACCCTGCACCTCCCCACTAGAAAGTACTATCCATGAAGCCAAAAATATGAATCTCTTTTGTTCATTACTCTATCCTCAGCACTTAGTACAGGGCCCAGCATGTAGAGGTTGTTCAAAATTTACTTGTAGAATGAATGATGAAAACCCCTAACCTCTTTTTGTTTGACAAATAATCTTATTTTTATTTTCTTTCACTATCTTTGTTTCTTCACTTTTTCTACATAAAATCCTATCCTAACCCTAACTCAATTATTGTTTTACATTATACATTTTAAAAATTATAAATTACCTTTTTATACTTTTTTTGATTTGTCATTACGTATTATTCATATGCTTTTTAGATCCTATAAAATATGTTACAAACCAAAAATACAATAGTACTGACATTTATATTTACCCAGGTTATTACCCTCACCAGAGATCTTTTATTTCTTTATGTTGCTTCAAGCTATAGTCTATTGTCCTTTGCTTTCTATCTGCAGAACTCTCTTTAGCATGTCTCTTAGGGCCAGTCTAGTGGTGACGTAATTCTTCAGCTTTTGTTTATCTTACAATGTCTTAATTTCTCCATTTTTGAAAGACAGTTTTGCCAGACATAGAATATAGAAGTCTTGGCTGGAAGTTTTGTGTTTTTTTTTTTTTTTGCTTTTTATTCAGTTTTATTGAGATATATTCACATATTGTGCAGTCACCCTGGTGTACAATCACCTCTTCATAGTACCATCATAGAGTTGTGCATTCATCACCCCAATCTATTTTTTTGAACATTTTCTTTATACCAGAAAAAGTAAAAATTAGAATAAAAAATGAAAGTAAAAAAGAACACCCAAATAATCACCCCCCACCCTATTTTTCATTTAGCTTTTGACACCATTTTTCTACTTATCCATCAATACACTGGATAAAGGGAGTGTGATCCACAAGGCTTTCACAATCACGCTGTCACCCCTTGTCTGCTACATTGTTACACAATCATCTTCAAGAGTTAAGGCAACTGGGTTGCAGTTTGATAGTTTCAGATATTTACTTCCAGCTATTCCAGTACATTAAAACCTAAAAAGGGTTATCTATATAGTGTGTAGGAGTGCCCACCCGAGTGACCTCTCAACTCCATTTGAAATCTCTCAGCCACTGAAACTTTATTTTGTTTCATTTTACATCCCCCTTTTGGTCAAGAAGATGTTCTGAATCCCACAGTGTCAGGACCAGATTCATCCTTGGGAGTCACATTCTGTGTTGCCAGGGAGATTTACACCCCTGGGAGTCAGGTTGCATGTAGAGGGGAGGACAGTGAGTTCACCTGCCAAGCTGGGTTAGCTGGAGAGAGGGGGCCACATCTGAGCAACAAAGAGGTACTCGGGGGAGACTCTTAGGCACAATTATAAGGAGGTTTAGCCTTTCCTTTGCAGTAATGAGCTCCATGAGAGCAAGCCCCAAGAAAGAGGGCTTGGCTTACCAAACTGCTAATCTTCAGTATTTGTGAGAACATCAGCAACAATCCAGGTAGGGAAGTCCAACACCCTGCATATATATTTTTATTCTCTGCCTAAATTACTTTGGGATGTGTCACTATTTCACACTAACCTGTACAAACCTACCAGGTCTCACTTCCTATTCCAAGTTCCATGTAATTATGGTTATTTGAACAAACTGTATGAATTAAATTGTTTAGGAAATATAGATCCTGCACCAAATAAATATCCCTTCCCTTGGTCTCACGTGGAAGTTGAATTTTTAAACAGTCAGTATCGTCCTTTACCCTTTGGCCCAATTTGCTCTAGTCCTAACCAGATCTGCTTCATTCATATCTCTAATTGAAGTCTGGACTCTTTTTCAGCTTTTTAACAGTTGCAGTATGTGCTAATACGGACATTCATATCTGCCGAGCTCTAGCTCTGATTTTCAGGTGTCACACAGATCCCCAAAGTTCCGGGGATTGATCAGATTATACACAAAGGGATCAGTATCTCTGAATCTGGAGATAGCCATTACAGTTCAGGAATAGACATGACTGCTGTAAGAGATTACAGTCTAGGGACCATTACAATAATCGTTCCCCTAATAGACTGTGCTCTAAGATTCAATTCTGAGTTTGCACATTTTAGTTAGTCCATATTGGTGAGGCATTATAATGTTTGCCTTTATTTCTGGTGTAGTTCATTCAAAATGCTGTCTACAGGATCCATTCACCTCATTGCACGTCTCACAGCTTCACTCCTCCTTACAGTTGCTTAATGTTCCATCGTATGCACACACCACAGTTCACCATTCTGTTCTTCAATGTACCCTTAGGCCACCTCCACTCATTGCAAATCATGTATACTGCCTCCATAAACACCAGTGTGCAAATGTCCATTCATGTTCCTGCCCTCAGATCTTCCAAGTGTATGTCCCCTAATGAGGTATGGCCTCTACATACTTAGCTTTTTGTGGAACCACCACACTGTCCTCCAGAAAGGCTACACCATTCTGCCTCCTAGCCAACAGTAAATACGTACATCCCTCTCTCCATGTTTTCCCCAGAACTTTTATCCCTATTTATATTTCTTCCTACAATTTTATAGAGCTATATTCACATATACAGCTATATACACATTATAGAGCTGTATACACATTATCCATAGTGTACAATCAGTTGTTCACTGTATCATCATATAGTTGTGCATTTATTACCACAGTTAGCACCTGAACATATTGATTATTACAAAGAAAAAATACATTTTTTTTTGCTTTTTTTTAAACGAATAATAAAAAAGATAATAAAAAGAAAAATAAATTATCATACAATACAATATAAATGCGGGGGTCAGACAACAACACCGCTACCAAGAATCCCATATCCCTCTCTTATATACCCCTCTCATACACATTTAGCTTTGGTATATTGCCTTTGTTACATTTAATGGGAGCATATTACAATGTTACTGTTGACGATAGATTCCAGTTTGCTTTGATTATATTTTCCCCCATACCATCCACTTTTCAACATTCTGCATGATTGACATTCATTTGTTCTCTGACATACAAGAACATTTTTATATTTGTTCATTTAGTCACAATGGTTGACCACTCCAGTTTTTGCTAAGTTAAACAGTTCCAGTCATTATCTTCTGTCTTTACCTCTGGTGTCATATGTGCCCCTAGCCCACCTCTTTCAGCTTTACTCAAGGACATCTTTGTTCAGTGCACTTACAATATCGTGCTACCATCACACAGTATTATGCTATTTCTGGATCAATACAGTCAATCCTATTGAACATTCTGTAGTCTTTCAGCATCAAATGCCCGATCTCCACCCTCTTTTTATCTCCTGAATTTGGCTGGCAGTTTTTTGCTTGAAATTTAAATATGTCTTCTCGCTGCCTTCTTGCCTCTATGGTTTCCAATGAGAAATCAGCATTGAATCTTATCGAGGCTCCCTTGCTTGTGACATGTTGCTTCTCTCTTGTGACTTTCAGAATTCTCTCTTTATCTTTGGTATTTGACATGAGTTCATCCTTTTTGGAGTTTGTTAAGGGTCTTGGATATGTATATTCATGTTTTTCATTGAATTGGGAAGTTTTCAGCCACTATTTATTTTAATATTCTTTTTCTTCTCCTTCTAAGACTCCTGCAGTGCATATATTGATATACATGATGTTGTCCCATAGGTTCCTCAGGCTTTTGTTCTCTTTACTTAATTCTTCCTTCTGCTCCTCAAACTGAATGATTTCAATTGTCTTATCTTCAGGTTCTCTGATTTTTTTTTTCTGCTATCTCCAATCTGCTGTTGAAACCTCCAGGAATTTTTTCATTTGTTACTGTGGTCTTCAGCTCTGGTTCCTTTTCATAATTTCCATCTCTCTATTGATACTCTCTGCATTTATCTGTCATTTTCCTGATTTCCTTTAGTTCTTTGTCCATGTTTTCCTTTAGCTCTTTCATCATATTTAGGACCATATTTAAAAGTCTGTCTGGAATATCCCAGGTCTGGTCCTCCTAGTTGATGGTCTCTAATGTTTTAATCTTCTCCTTTGCCTGGGCCATCACTTCCTGCTTTTTGTATGTTTTGTAATCTTTTGTTGAAATCTGGACATTTTGATATTTTAATTTCTTATTGCCAGAATTTAGACTCTGAAGTGTCTGTTCCGTAAACTTGTATCCAGCTAGTGTTATGAAAGAGCTTCCTTGATTGCCAGAAGCTAAAAATAAAGAAAGAAAGAAAAAGAAAAAAGAAAATACATTTCCTAGTCTTTGCAGAGTGACCTATGCAAGTGCTCATTCAAGCAATGAGAAAACATCTCCAGGCCAAACAAAGCTTAGGGGCCTTCCTGATCTTTTCTGCCCAGGCAGATTGTCTTGGGAATGTGCATATGGCCTTAGGAATTCCCCATTTACCTGTTCCTTTCTTTCCTAGGAAACAGTTTCCTCACATCCCTGGGGAACTGCACTGTAGGTCCTACAGCCAGCAATCCCTTTCCCCTGGCAACATGAGTTGACTGGTCTCCCACAGTCATTCTGTAGAAGTTCCATGAGCTGCCTTCTACACATAGGGTGAGTTATAGGATGGCAAGTCCCTCAGACCACCACCGTAGAGAATGGGCCTGACATACATGTTCCTAGTGCATGCATTAGGGATCCCCTGTACCCCCCAGAACCAGGACCAGGGATCCACACTGGGATCCATGCTGAGTTGGTGAGGGGGTGCAGGAGGGGCCAGCCAGGGTGCCATGAGATCCTACCATTTTTAAGTAGCCTTTTTTTCTTGATTTGGTGCTTGTCCTGTTACTATAGTCCTTTAACTTTTCTGGAGCTTTGAGAAAGATGTTTCTGCAAGTTCTTGTTGGTTGTTCGATGCTTCTGTGTGTGAACCGAGCCTAAAGCTCCGCTGTCTTTAACAGTCGGGATCTTATCTCCTAACCTTGATTAGGTTGAGGAAAAGACTCAGGGACTAACAGGTTTTAACACCTTTAATAACACTTCCTGAACTTCCCCATTTCAGGTGCAGTTCCTGGAATTTGCAGACTCTGTTCACGCTTCTGGGCAGCCAGCACTCAGCCACCATGAGGGGCTGCTCCTCCTCAGTGCTGTTTACCTATACCTCAGCCTTAGTCTCCGCTGCCATCACCCAGCAGCACTTTTTTCCCAGGACTTCCAGCAACAAGAAAAATATTCTGACACCTACCTTTTATGTATTTTAAAAATTAAAAATTATCTTCTCTCAAACTCCCATAACATTTCAATCTAAACAACCAACCAATGAGCATATACTGGACAACTGTCATGTAACTAATACTGTTAGATAAAGAGAATCCTAATTAATAAGTCACAAACAATTGGGGGGAAATTTCATAAACACACTTAAAAAGTCTATAATTTCATGATATAGTTTACTAACAAAACACCCATATATATCATTATAACAATTATTAAATAACTTCTTGCAGTCCACCAGAAAATTATGACATGACCCCTTGTTTCCCTGGCCATCCTCATTTCTCTTCTTTGCTAGGTCAGCTTCATGGATTTGTGACCTGGGCTGTCACACTGAGCCCCACACTTTAGAAGACCCCACAATGTAGGTTTAATGCTGTGCCATCACTGTCTTGAAATTCTTTATTTTTCAGCAAGGGGCTCACATTTCCATTTTGCACTAGGCCCCAAAAATTATGTACCTGGTGCTGCTCTCTGTTCCCACTTAGAGAATCTCCAGGAATACATACCTATTCATTTACATACATAAAATCATTTACATGCGTAAATGATGCAGTTGCAAAAAAAAAAAAAAGATTGACTTTAAATTTCTGAAATCCAGAAACATGTTGAAGCTATTATTTAAAGAAAACTTTTGTGCACATAAATACAATGAGAGCAGAAGAATAATGAGCTAATGCAGTGGTCTTATTTTGTGAAGAGATTAACTAAGATGAGTGGAATTTCTCAAATTTTAGATTAATATTGTGTTATTACTCTTCATAAATATCACATCCTGAGTTCTCATTAGGTAGAGAGGGAAGCATTTACAGATGGTTAAAATGAGGCATAGAACAAATAAATTATAAACTTTCCAAGGAAGTGCCAACACAAAGGTTTTTAACTAAGAAAGGGCAGACAGAAATAAAGTTACCCTTTATTTCTCTTTTAACTTCAAGACTCAATTCAAGATTTACTTACTGGAAAAATTCCTATCAGATCAAAACTTATCTTATTCTCTATGCTGCCTCTTATAAACATATTTTTTACTAGTATTTCATTACAATAAATTCACTAGTATGTGTTGATTTTTGAATTTGAAGACATACTGACCTAATATATTTCAAACTGTGGACATCTTAGATAATATGAATGCTCTTTTTTTTTCCTTTTTATTAATACCACATAGTACTGTTATACTAAATACTATATCAAATCACTATATTGTGATTGTGTGAAGATTGTGCTGTTCGTTTTTAAAATTTTCCCCTGTAGCTATAAATGAAGGTAATGTAAAGTACCAATAAAAGGTAGTATTTTTTCATACTAAAAATAAGCTATCTTTTAAAAAGATACAATATTTTTATGTCAAGGTAAGGAACTAGAATTAATAGAAACTTATTAGAATAATAACAAAAATAATAAAATAGTAATACCAAATGAAAGAGAATTATTTTGAAGATGAGAAAAATGTTCATCAATAGTTTCAAATGTATAATGGCAGTCCTATTACTTCAGGACAAAAAGTTGAATTACTGGAAAGTTTGTTTAAAAAAGAAAAACCTACTCCTTCAAAAATAGTTTAACCAGAAGTAACATACTGGGAGGCTATGGTAAAGGAGCATGTTTTATTCATATGCCAGGCTGCTTTTTCTTAGAGATGCAAATAAAACTGCTTGTGATCTAACAGCTGCTCTTAGAGCATTGCATGTCCCAGTCTGCTAAGGGAGCACAGCTGGAGAAAACTGCAGCGCATTTTCATCTTTAAATCAAACACAAACTAGGAAGATATTTAGTGCAACATATGTAATGCCATTACTATTAGCAAAATAGTTTCCGTTCTTTCTCCTTTTCCTTACACCCATTTTAAGCTCTGCCCCAATGGCTTTTTAGAGAGAAGCTTGTAAAAATACCTAACTAAGGTATGGCATTTCGTCGTTAATTTTTGTAATTCAAAATTATATTCACTACCTTCCTCCCTTCCTCTCTCCCTCCCTCCCTCCCTCCCTCCATCCCTTTCTCCCTTCCTCCCTCCCTCCCTCCCTTCCTTCCTTCCTTCCTTCCTTCCTTCCTTCCTTCCTTGTGTTTCTTTAACACCCGTCAGGTTATATGCCCTGTCCTACATATCAAGAATACTGTTGAAAAGAAAGCAATTAAGGTTACTGATTTCATGGCTGCTGACACTCTAGTAGCCAAAAGCTGTACGTTTCAGGGCCATAATAGCAACTACAAACAGACCTCCTAAGTGAGAGACATATGAAAATCTTAAAATGAAAAAAATTGCAAAAAAAGATACAGAGAGGAGGAAGGGAAGAGGGAAAGAGTGGAGCAAATAGGAGAGGAGAGGAGAGAATAGAGGGAGTAGGTAATTTTATTTTAAATTTCATAGGTATGTCGGGGAGACAGATAGGAAGACGTTGAATTCCCTGTTGTGAGTACTCTTTATCATGGAATTTTAATGATTATTAAAAATTCCTTTCCCATGATCTCTCCCCATTGGTATAATTTAAGATCCACAATCCTTACAACTTGAGTTCTCACCAATTCTTCTCTTAGAAGCTACAGTCTTTGCCTGACACCATGGATGCTTTCCAGACACCTTGGATATATGTAGACTAAGGCTGTCCACACTTTAAGGAGGACAATACTGATTGTTCCTAACTCCACAGATATTTTTGAAGCATTTATATAGTTGTGAAATTCTTCAATCTGAAAATTTTCCAGTAAATTTTATATCTCAATCTAGTCATAATTCAATACTAGCAATTATTCTAAAGAGATTAACCTAAAGCAATGTGAAGAATTCCAAGAGTACCTCAGGTTTATAACACAATAGAGAAATCATCTTTACCTAGTGTTTTAGGTTCCTGGCTGCTAAAGCAAATACTTTACAATGGGTTGACTTAAACAATGGTAATTTATTGGCTTATGGTTTTGAGATAAGAGAAGTCTAAAATCAAGGCATCATCATGGCAATATTTTCTTCCAGAAGACTGTGGCATTCTGGGGCTGGCTGCCAGAGATCTTTGGTCATTGAGTTTTCTGTCACATGGCAAAGCACATGGTGGCCTCTCCTGGTTTCTGTCTTCTCTCCTGGGTTCCTTTGACTTTCGCTTCTGGCTTCTCCTTGTGTCTTTCTCTCTCTCTATGGCCTTCCCTATAGGGCCTAGGTAATAAGATTAAGACACACCCTGATTCAGCTGGACCATGCCTTAACTGAAGTAACCTCATCAAAAGGTTCCATATACAAGAGTTCACACCCACAGGAATGGATGACATTTAAGAGCATGTTTTGGGGGGTACGTACCTAGTAGCACAATCTTAGAGAAATAGGGGAGCTTTCTTAATTACCTGGGTAAAAATATCCTCAAGTCATTTGGTCTTATCTGTCAAGTTCTGTCATACTGCGGCCTATGATTATGAATGCAAAGCTATTTTCAGCTCTAGATAGCCATGGCAATTTCCCTCATTTATAAGTTAAATTTGGGATATCAGAATGGGAAGATGCATAGGCTGGGGTCCAAACCAAAAAGAAGGTGTTAGAGCAGGTTTCCAGAAATCTTTGGAAAAGAGAGAAGATAGAGCTGAAGCAGTCCTCCAGGTTTATCTTGAATATTAAAACACTGAATGTAAAGGTGCTTTTCTGGAATTATTCATACTAACAATATATTTTTAAAGAAATGAAAAAACATGACATTGAAACAAATGTTTGCAGGACAGTTGCAAACATTATCATACATGTTTCTTAAGTAATAATCAGATTGCCTTTTATTATCCTAAAGAGTAAAGTAGATATTTCCTAACTCTTAATATTTTTGGAAAGTATTTATTAACGTCTGAGAGAATGCAAATAAATGAGCTTCTCTTAAGAATTGTGTTCCTCTGAAGCAATCCAATGGAACATAGCTTTAAATATCCATCTTTTTTGTAGGTACAATTCCATTTTCTCTCCCTAAACAGCTGTCCAAAGAAGAAAAAATATATAATATACAGGCATAAAAGATAGAATAGATACTTCACATAATTTGAAAATAGAGTCTCCATTTCTCAGTAATGAGAAAAAATATCAAACTATAAAAATAGGCTAGCACCCATGGAATGAGACACAGCTGTATAGCCACAATCTTTGTTTAACAATATTATCTCCCAGAGTTCAACATCTCATTCAGGTCTTTATCTGTACCCTGAAAGCCTCTATAAGCCTTATTTTTCTTATAAAATATGGCATTGCTGTTAGTGACATCAGCAAAATCCTTAGCACTTGTAGAAAAAAAAAAAACCAACCAAACAAACAAACAAACAAAAAAACAAACTATGTTATTTGGCATTGGAATATTTTCACCCAAATATCTATATAGAGTGCAATCATCATATGCAATGATAAAGACCTGTGCATACTGATTTGGTCAACAGAGTAAGTTCCTTAACTAATAACCAAAAAGATTTATGAAGTCTTAGACTGCATTAATTGAAGTTCACTCTATTCTGATTGATAAGATCCTATCTGATGTTATAACTGAAACAGAGGAGGTAGGGAAGAGTCTGGAAACTGCATATCATTTATTTATTCATCTATGTTACACTAACTCAGTAAATAATTTTAGGGGCAATTACTATGTGTCCAGCCCTCTGCTAACTGTGGTTGATACTGGACACTGACTGACAAATAGTTATAGAATATTATGATCATTACTATAATGGAAATACACACATGGTACCTATGCAACACAACTAAGCAGCTCTGTCCATAGGGGTTGACCTCAGAGAGGGGAGGACCTTCAGGCTTGTCTTGAAGAATGCCTAGCAGCCTGCTGGGTGGATGCTGCCTGGGGATTTGTGCAGGGTAGTCCAGGCAGCCAGACAGCATGGGCAAAATAGAATGAATCTATATGACAAGTTTTCAGTAACAATTAAGAACAAAACACATTTAGATGGGTGAAGAGAAAACTCAGAAAAAACAAGCTGGTAGTTTTCAAGGAGGACAAGGCAATAATATGAGCAAGGCCATCAGTCTGCCCTGTGTTGTTGCAGAGTTGTTTGCAGGTAACTTTTTTGTATCATCACAGTATTTTTCTAAACCAGTATTTGAGGCCATCAGTTTGAGAGTTTAAAAAGTCAAAATAGTACTAAATGGACCAGCAATAGGAAAAACTTCATCACTGGCACACAATGGGACAGTATTTCACTCTGCCTGGAAAAACTTTCACAGTTGTTCTGCTCATTGAGCACACCTTCTACACTGTGTTTGTTGGCCTTGAATTGTTTTATTATGTCCCAGTTATGATCTCATGTATACTCACTAAACATATTCCAGTAAATGTGTAACCTTTGCTCAGTGGAGTCTTGACATTAAAATACGATTTGAAACATTTAAATTTTTTTTTTTTTCCCTTGGCAAACTGTTCTACTGAATACCAAGGCACACAACTCACTTAGTCCAATGTTTCAACAGCAAAGTTCACCAGAGCAGTCTAAGTTTATACACATTATATTAAACAAACTCAACTTAGAATATAAAGAAAAATGTAACTTTATTCTGGTCTTTGGGTTTCTCTGTAACATTTATTCAGTGGGCATTATCTTCCCCTTTCTGTCCATGAAAACGCTGTCAGGCCCTATGCCTTTTCAGCATATTTTTAGATAGTATACATCCCTGCAGTCATTTTAAGAATGAATAGTTACCATTTGGTAAATTAATTTCCAGTACAAGACTATAATAAAAATCATAACTCTATATAACATAAAATATTTCTTTCCTCCCAGCTCAGGTCTGTGTCTGAAGGGAAGTCGAGGCTTTTCTTCCTTCTCATCACCACCACTCTTTGCTCCTGGCAATGGAGGGCAGGGTATAAAAGAGTTGCTTGAGATAGTTTACCATAAATTGGTTTCATCCATGCATTAATTATTTATTGTTGCATATAGATCACCCCCAAAATTTAGCAGCTTAAGACAACAAACATTTATTAATTCATAGTTTCTGTGGGTCAGAAATCAACGCAGCTTAAATTGCTTCTCTTGTTCAGGGTCTCTCATAAGGCTTCAATCAGGTGTTGGCTGGACCATGATCATCTCAAGGCTCAAAAGGGAAGGATCTGCTTCCATGCTCACACACATGGCTTTGGCAAGCCTCTCATCCCTGCTGGCTGCTGACCAGAGCCATCAGTTTCTTGCCACGTGGTCTTCTCCACAGAGCAGCTCATGGCATCTGGCTTCTCTCTGAGCAAGCGAGAAGAAAAGCCATGGTCTCTTTGTAACCTAATCTCAGGAGTAATGTCCCAACACATTTGTTGTAATCTGTTCATTAGAAGTGAGTTATTGGATCCAGCCCATACTCAAGGGGAGAGGAGTGTGAGAAGTATGAGGATGTTAATGCCAGTAGGTGAGGATCTTAAAGACTACCTACTGCAATCTTGGAGACTACCTACGGCAATCCCTCTGAGCAAGGAGGCTATTAAAAGCTAGGTCTTTGTCTAGTTGGGCACCTTTGTGGGATTTGGAGAGATTCCTATCACTGGAGCCCTCTCACCTGTGATTACCTTGATGAAGCAATAAATCCCTATCTCTTATTGCAGGTGGTCATTTAGCCTCTCAGCCAAGATATCCTTGAGAGCCATCTTAGTCAGGATATAAAATAAAACCTCTCTCTTCCGGTGGTACATATCTGGTGTAGCAAAAGAGAAAAAAAAAATCATCTAGGACCCTTGGCTCCACAAATGGCAGGATACAGACTGACCCAAGCCCAGCAACTCTACACCTGCATGCTATATTAATAAGGGGCATTGAAATATGATGCCATGTAGCTTAGTGTGTGGGTCTCCTACTCTCCTATCACCCCCTTGTATATTCTCTGTTCTGATTGCTCTTGGTAAAACAATCTTTTATTTCAAAAATATACCTAATATATTTTAGTATGGAAACAAATGTCTTAGGAAAATCCATTTATATTATATACATGGGTCAATGGAAATCAAATTTATTTAAAATATAATCAATTTCTTCAGGGAAACTAGTTTTTTTTTTTTTTTTTTTTTTTAATTATTTTTCCTAATAGTCATAGAGGCAAGGAAATTAGCCAATGAAGTTATTATAATAGATGATGAACAAAGCTTTTGGCTATCACCAAAATCAAGTACAATTTATTTTATTTATTATTAGAAATACTTTGGTCATATTCCTCAATGGTCCCACACAGTTGGAGAATTTCTACATTCCATTAGGCTCTGATTATCCTGTGGTATTTCTACAATTTAATACTTTCATAATATGGGCAAGAAATTATACTAAATAGTGAAAAATTGAAAAGGATGTGACTTGGAAAATGTAATCTGATAAAACAGATTATCTTTTCAATGGATTTAAGGCAGATTTCACTAATTTATATATTAATCTAACACTTATAAAATGTATAAAGCTAAAAAGGTAATTAACTTACATATTTCTCTGTGTAGAGTTAATGTATATTTCTGTGTGTGTGTGTGTGAATATACCTAATCTGTATATTTTCAAGGATCTGCCTGAAAAGAGTTTCTCACATAAATTTGTTATAAAAAAAAACTCTAAATGATATCTTAAAGGGCTTTTAGGATTGCTTACTATTCTGCCCAATGCTGTAAATAATGATAGGATAGCATAGCCAGTTTGTGCTTAAAGAGCCTCTTTCTTTAGATCTATAAGAACATAGAACTATAGATCCATTTTTGTAAATATTTTTAAGAGCTGTTTGTGAGTGAATGCATGAAGCCCAAATGAAAATGTGTTTTGTCTCAATTACTATGCAAGAGACATGTATGAATCATGTAGTGTCAAAGATGCAGTTATTTACTACAAGCGCTTAATGGCAGGTAACTTATGGCACTTTTGCTTTTCAGAATGACCATGGATTCCTTGGAAGTTATATTTGTATGTGATACTATTTGCACTTTTATCATCACTATCCTGTGATTATTTATATATAATTCTGTGCCAGTCATTGATTATGAGCTACTTGAGGTAGGGCCTATATTTAACTCATCATTATAAGTCTAAAACATAATGCTTTCTATGTCCAGTCTGTGACTTGTTAGTGCTTGTGGAATGAATGAGAGAAACACTGTACAATGTTTTATTTGTTTTTTACTCTGCTGTATAATAGGTATAACATTCTTTAATAATGTTAAACCTTCACAATATAAAGAAGACTGATGAAACAGGTTCATTAAACTTACATGTCATAAAATATTCTTCAATAGATGAGGAGAAGATAAGTGAAAGAACTTTATGTATAAATAAATAGAAGAGATTAATCACTTTGAGATCTTTCCTCAATATAGCCTTGTTTACTTGTTAGGCACTAAAGACAAGTTTTGTTTTCACTTAATTATTCAGAAAAATATTAACAGCTATAAATTTGAATGCCATGAAAGGATAATATTTCCATGATTCTACTTTGCCTTTATTACATGATTTCAATGAAAATTATGTGAACAGTACATATTAAAAATAGTTTTTACCTAAATGAACATAAAGACACACACAGACAAATGAAATGAACACATGTAAAAAGAGAAGAGGATAGTTATAAATATTGATGCAATCCATACAATTTTTTAAAATTTTATTTGGCAGAATAATACACTAAATTTCATCTTCAGGCAGTCTTCAAAAATATAGATTAAAGGAGGAAAAACATTCTTCAAAATATTCACAATTTAATGTTTAATATTTGTAAGAGTCTACCTAAGTAATCAAGTCACTTAATAAGAACATCATAAAATCACCTATGGTATATCAGTTGCAAAAATTGTGAAGATAATGACTCTGAAAACTCAACAAATATTAACGTATCAGATGACCAAAGCGAATAAAAGTAAAGGCCTATACTGTACAAAGAATATTAAAACTTTCTTTTTTTGCTTTTGACAGTAGGGGTGGAATTGAAACAACAATCTTAAGGGCATAACTTCTATTCTGTTAAAAGAAATAAGCTATTTCTCTTTTATTTTATCTAAACACTTGGTAAGATAGGATAAAATTCACACATTCAATTAACTAAAGGTGGGAATGAACAAGAAAGTCATGGTAGGAAAGGAACAAAACACTTATGTCTACAGATTCTTAATCCTAAGCAATATAACTCTTATAGTTGCTCTAGTTACTGCACAATCCTACAGCATTTCTTAGTTTTTCAGCATGGCTAATAATGAGAATACAGATACTCAACTACAATTATGTTTTATTTTAAAGACAGCACTTATTCCACAAAACACCATATTTCTCTGCTGCTAATATCCCTATCTGTAAAAGGATGTTAGAATTTGAAGACTTCTAAAGGCCCCATTTCCTCTAGAATTCCATAATTCTATTAAAAGTGCCAAGATAGTTTCATAGTTTCTTTGTGAGAAAGGGGAAAGGTTGAAAGAGGTGTATTCATGAACCCTCTTCATACAGATTATATAACATTAAGGAAAAGATCACTAACTATAAAAGCAGTGACTAGTAAACATAAAGGATATTGCATGGTGCAAATGATCTGAGATTTGAAAAGCAATTATGGGCCAAGGTACTGACAAATTTCAGGATATGAGTTTGGCCTAGACATTTGTTATGAGTATAATAGGCAATAGTATGCCTTGAGAGAGTGTTCTTTTCCTGTTCCCCTTACCCATATCATGACATTTAGAAGGATACATTATGGTTACCAGTAGGAGCAACCAGACCAAAACTCATCAGAATGGGCATGGTTTTAATTCTATTTTATTTAACTGTGATAACTTAACCTGTCATTTATTTTCACCTGGCCAGTTAGTGTGTTTTAGCCACAGAAATGCAGATCACTGAAATACTAAGCACGATTACTTTGAAAAATGCTGCATATAGCGATATTGCTGGGATTATGAAGTTCAATAGTTTGTTTTTAGAAAATTTTACTATACTTATTATGAAATTTTGTATAAATTTTGAGGTTTGAATGGGGCTGGGTGCATGGTATCTTTGTTTGTCCTAACTTCACATTACCTTTTTCTGGATAAGTTTATTATGGTTTCCAACAGAAACAATCTAAGAGATCATATTAAAAATATGAAACTGTGAAATACTAGAGGAAGAGTGGAGATTGTAAAATTAGGAATAAAAATCAGGCTTCCCACAATGGAACTTAGAGGTCTGAAATAGTTTGAATGAATGAATGAGATATTTTTAGTGAAGGCAATTGAGAATTTGACATTATCTTGATGAATTCAGTATAGTTCAAATTAGCAACCTGATTTTGTCAGCAGACTGAGAGGATATCATTAAGGGGGAGATTCAAGTTAACTAAACAGTCAGAGATTGATGTATAAATTAAACTGCAAAACTGCTATTTTGGATAACATGTTGGGCACTGCTTAGGTTTTTGCCGAGATTTTCCCTTAACCACATTTTCCAGAATGACAAACCTCTAATGTTTTTGACTGACATATTCCTTCTTTTCACATGTTATTACTATTAATTAGAACAGTATCAAATATCACTGGTTTAGGAACCCTTCTATTTCCAAAAGTTGACTTTGCAGATTTCTGACTGAATCCATCAATTAATCCATTGCTTTCTGGTTTAATTCATGTAAGGAAAACTTTATCTTTAATTCTAGAAGGGATCTCCTAGATGTTGTTTCATACAAATTAGAAAAACTAAGCTATGTTTTAAATGATGGCAATATGAATGACGTAAGACTACCTTAGCATAGCTATTTTCATAAAAAAGGCTCTTGTTTTCAAAACTCATGAAAAAGAACATATTTTACATAATTGATAATGAAACGGTTGTTATTTCTATTATCCAATATTCTAACGTGTTTTGAATTGTGCATGGTAGAGCCTTAGCTTCTCTGTGAAATTGTGGAATGGAGAGGCTTCAAGTATGGAAACTCTGGTTTTCATAATTTGGAAACTCTTGATATGTTTAACTCTACCATAATTTCTAAGATTATTTTCATAGTTGAAATATAATAAATATGAAAAAAAAACTGGAATACTCTGTATGCAGTACCTTGGAGATATTGCTGGTTCAGGTTTGAAGCTGTATGTATCCCAGAAAAATATGTTCTTAAACTTAATCCATTCTTGTGGGTGTGAATCCATTGTAAACAGGACTTTTTGATGAGGTTACCTTAGTTAAGGTGGGTCCCAGAATGGGTCTTAATCATGTTACTGGAATCCTTAATAAACAGAATGAAATTCAGACATAAAGAGAAAGCCACAGAAGAGGCAGCCAGAAGGTGATTTCAATGATACCCAGAGAACAGAGAGCCAGAAGAGGCTGCCATGTGCCTTGCCATGTGACAAGCTGGGAACCAAGGATCACCAGCAGCCAGCCCCAGAACACCGACTTCAGGAAGAAAGCATTGCCTTGATAATGCTTTGATTTGGGCATTGTCCCAGCTACAAACCATGAACTAATAAATTCCAATTGTTTAACCTGACCCATTTCATGGTATTGGCTTAAGCAGCCTAGAAAACTAATTAGCAAATATCACAATAAAGTGAGTCACAGGAATTTTTGGTTTCCCAGTGCATATAAAAGCTACATTTATACTATAATGTAGTAAATTAAGTGTGCAATAGTATTATGTCTAAAAAAAAATGTACATACCTTACTTAAAAATAATTTAATGCTAAAAATGCTGACCATCATCTGAGCCATCAGTGAATTGTGATCATTTTGCTGGTGGCATGTCTTGACTTGATGTTGACGGCTACTGACTGGTCAGGGCGGTAGTTGCGAAAGATTGGGGTGGCTGTGGCAATTTCTTAAAATAAGACAACAGTGAAGTTTGCTGCATTGATCAACTCTTCCTTTCACAAAATGTTTCTCTATAACATGCAATGCTGTTTGATAGCATTTAACCCACAGTAGCACTTCTTTCAAAGTTAGAGTCAATCCTCTCAAAACCTGCCACAGCTTTACCAACTAAGTTTATATAATATTCTAAATCTTTTGTTGTTTTGTAACAGCAAAACAATGTTCACAGTATCTTCACCAGGAGTACTTTCCATCTCAAGAAACCACTTTCTTTGCTCATCCATAAGAAGCAACTCCTTATCTGTTCAATTTTTATCATGAGGTTGCAATAATTCAGGCACATCTTTAGGGTCCATTTCTAATTCTAGTTCTCTTAACGATTTCCACCATATCTGCAGTTATTTCCTCCAATGAAGACTTGAACCCCTCAAAGTCATTCATTAGCATTGGAATCAACTTTATCCAAACTCTTACTAATGTTCATATTTTTACCTCCTCTAGTGAATCATGAATGTTTTATACAGCATCTAGAATGGTGAATCCTTTCCAGAAGGGTTTCGATTGACCTTGCCCAAATCCATCAGAGGAATCACTACCTATGGCATCTATAGCCTTAAAAAATATACTTCTTAAATAATAAGACTTGAAAGTCTAGATTACTTCTTGATCCATGGGCTGCAGAATGAATGTTGTGTTAGCAAGCATTAAAACAACGTTAATCTTGCTGAACATCTCCACCAGAGCTCTCATATCATCAGGTGCATTGTCAGTACACAGTAATATTTGGGAAAGAATCTTCTTTTCTGAGCAGTAGGCCTCAACAGTGGGCTTACAATCTTTAGTAAACCATGTTATAAACACACAGAGCACAACCAGAGTACATTTAGCATAATTTTTAGGGCCCTAAGATTTTCAGAATAGCAAATGATCATTGGCTTCAACTTAAAGTCACCAACTGCATTAGCCTCTAACAAGATAGTCAGCCTGTCCTTTAAAGCTTTGAAATCAGGCATTGACTTCTCCTAACTATGAAAGTCCTAGATGACATCTTCTTCCAATAAAAGGCTCTTTCCTCTACCTTGAAAATCTGTTATTTAGTGTAGCCAACTTCGTCACTTTTCTTAGCTAGATATTCTGGATAACTTGCTGCAGCTTCTACATCAACAGTTGCTGCTTCACCTTGAACTTTTATGCCATGAAGATGGCTTCTTTCCCATGAACCAACCTCTGCAAGTTTCAAACTTTTTTTCCTGCAGCTTCCTCATGTTTTCTCAGCCTTCATAGAATTAGAGAGAGTTAGGGCCTTGCTGTGGATTAGGCTTTGGCTTAAGGGAATGTTGTGGCTGGTTTGCTTTTCTATCAGGCCGCTAAAACTTTCTCCATATCAGCAAAGGGACTGTTTCATTTTCTTACCATTCATGTGTTCACCAGAGTAGCAATTTTAATCTCCATCAAGAACTTTTCCTTTGCATTCACAATTTGGTTAACTGTTTGATACAGAAGGCCTATCTTTTGGCCTATCTAGGCTTTTAACACACCTTCCTTGCAAAGCTTAATCATTTCATGCTTTTGATTTAAAATGACAGATGTTGTGACTCTTCCTTTCACTTGAACACTGTAGAGTTATTAATTGTCCTAATTTCAGTATTGCTGTGTCTCAGGGAATAGGGAGGTCCTAGGAAAGGAAGAGAGATGGGGAACAGCTGGTCAGTGGAGCAGCCAGAAAACACACAACATTTATTGATTAAGTTCACTATCTCATGTGGGTATGGTTTGTGGCACCTCAAAGCAATTACAGTAGTAACATCGAAGATAACTGGTCACAGATCACCATAACAGATATAATAAAAAGTTTAAAGTATTGTAAGAATAACCAAAATGTGACACAGAGACATGCAGTAAATACTTGCTGTTGGAAAAATGGTACTGATAGACTTGCTTGACGCAGGGTTGCCACAAATTGCAATTTTTTAATAATGCAATATCCACAAAGTGCAATAAAGCTAAGCACAATAAAATAAGGTATGCTTGTATTGAAAATTTTATTGATCACCAAATCCAATAATTCTTAAGACTTCAATTAGAAACCTGGAAAAGGGAGATTCTATAATTCCCATTAGAAATATATATATCAGCCAAATATGAGAAAAAAAATTAGATGGTAAGGATTATAATATATTAATGAAAATATACTGGGGTACTTAAAATGTAAATAATATATAAAAGACATTTAAGTTCGAGAGAAATTTAGGAATCTCTCTATCTTCAGAGATTAGAAAAATACATGGAATTATTTGTAGCTCTTTCTTACTGTTTCCATGTCTTGTTTTCCTTTTGGTCAGACAGGATGACTTTCCAAAATTTAATGATACAGAGAAATATGTATTATCATTTTAAAAGGAAAATATCATGACTGTTTAACAGTCAAATATTTTGCAATGGGTCACATATGTATGTAGAATTATATATATAGTAGAAGAAATCACATTTCTAGCAACTATTTTAGCCCATCAAGGCCTTTTAATGTCAAACTATTATTTTTATTTTTCCCTATGAAAGAGACCATGGAATATCTTCACTTCACATTTATCCTAAGACTACACTAGACATTAGGCCAAGTAGCCACTCATGGAGAAAGAGCAGGTAGGTAAATAAGAAGCCATTCTTACTTGCTGTTGTAGTAATAAAGTCAGGGGATTCTGAGCGCCTGTGCTGTAGCTGGCAATTAAAAAGGATAGGACATGTTTTAGAGGAGTGAGAAAATAAACAATAGTTCTATGTGTCTGATTATAGAAGACAATAATAAGCCTCCATCCCAGCAGACAATTCCTTTCTCTTTGCTAGGTGAGATGTCAAAGTTTGTTTAATGAGTAAGGGAAGCTGGTGTAATAGACTCAGGTATAATGACTAACAGTTCTTTTATACCAATTTACTGAAAATGAATTATGGATTTGGCAATTAGGCATTTGTTAGTGTCTTTCAAAAACATTCAAAAATCAAACTGCAGTTTATGAAGCCAAGAGTTAAGTGAGTTAAAAAAAAAATCAGTATTTACCTATTGAGCTTCTACCATGTTCCAAGGAGATAATACCTCCCCTTAATAAACCAGTAGTTCATAAGGGAAGGAGACAGACAGAGATTGTGAAATGCGTCTTACAAAAGCATTGTGCAAAAGTTGAAAAGGTAGCAAAGAGTAGGGAGCACATAAGCCAGACTAAGTGCAGGCTTTGGAGACTCTGCTTAAGCCCTTTGTAAAAGAAGAAATGCAAATTTACCACTTATATAATGGTGGGAGGGCATCTCTTCAGAAAGGGAAACAGCATGTTCATAGAACAGATAACAGGCTTCCACAATATAGCATGGTATAATTCCCGCGATATGAAGTTTAAAATGAGAGGTGACGTAAAAAGAGACAAGGCATGTAATTAGAACCTACTCATTGTGGGGGTGCAGGACATAGAAAAAGACTACTATCGCTCTTCTTAAGTAACTTACAGTTCATGAGAAGAAAACCTTACTTGAAAGAATGATAAAGAAAGTGGCAGCATGAGAAGAGTATTCCTCTTAATTTCAAGAATGATTTACTGTAGATAACTTCAGAAAACTAATAGACATTTCCCATCTTAACAAGCCTCAGCCCTCAAGTCTTGCCTCCCAAAATGAGCCTTCATTTTGTCATTTTGAACTTTGTAGAGTTCAGATAAAGTGTCTGAATTCAACCTCTTTATTTTGTCTAATACTAGGCACTGCACAATCTTCAAGACCAGAAACTTGGAAATAAATGTTAGAATATCTTTAGAAGATATCAAACAACCTGTTTATTACACTGGAAAGGAATGGGATGTAGATCAGTTTAAATCATTTTATCTAAGAAGCCATTTTTTTTTACCCAAAGCACTTAGCTAAAGGGCACTATTATCTTTTAGGGTTTGGAAAAGAGACCTTTCAGAACAGCTTTCAAATAGAGGAAAGAATAAATTTTGTGAAAAGTGTGCAGAATAGGCACTGTAGGGAATAAATTCTCAAATTGATCTATGGTGAATCTGAAGTGATATCAGCTTTGTATTATCCATATTAACGTTGAAAAACCACACACAAAAAACTTGAAGTTTCCTTGTTGTTTAAGCGTCATCAAGCATCCTGGTTAATAAATCCATCGTTTCTTGTACACAGTTTACTTCCTGGGAGTAACTTGAGAATTTTTAAGAGGGGCATTAGTGATTATTTAAGAGAATTCAAGCAATAATCATGTAAATGATAATCTTATAGCCTGAAAGAGTTTATGCCAACTTTATGCGTGCTGCAGGACATTTCTGATCACTGCAAGGTACCATTAGTGTCATGGAAAGTTCAAATATTTAGCATATTTCCTAGAGACTCATATTAGCAGCTTCCTGGGTGCCAATTGTTATGTCTTTAGGACACTCAGAAAATAATTTTTAATTAAAGAAACATCTCATGAAGATTGAGGCAAAATAGCTAATAATTTAAGCAAATGCATTTACTGATTTTATAGTTACTGAGAGATTATGTTTGCTGAATCTAGTTACCTTGGTTAGATTTTCTGTAGGCCTCACAGATGGTGCAATACTGATGTTTCTATGATGCTGCTGCACAAAAGACACTATGCACAAGCTAAAGAAAGTCTGACAGATGGCACACTTTGACTATGTCTAATTCTACTGCATGTTTACAGATACCTTCATGACTGTGAAGCCCCACAAACAGCCCAGTCAAATATGTAAAAATAATAAGGGAATTACAAGCCTCACAACATTTCAAAACTCCCCTTTATTATTTTCACTTAACTCTTGGAATCTTCTGCTTTGAACTATGCACTGTCCTGGGTTTTTCTCATTTCTCACTCTAGCCTTACAGCTCAGGACACCATATTGTACCTGGCTTCTGCCTACCAATTTATGATCTGAAACTTTGTTCTCTTACCCTTTACTTGTTCACTTTCAATTTGCATGTGTTTGTACAAACTTTCTGAAGGAATACAGACCATTTAAAAAGAATTCCATGCCAGTAGTAGTTTTTTTCCTAAGCCAAGTAGTTCTGGACACTGCATAGTGTTCCAATGTTTTAAAATAGTGTGATACCAGAAAAATAAAAGAATTGCTTGAGTAGAACAAGCCTAATATCCCCAATTCTTAGAAAAATCTGTCTTAATTGACAAGAAGTGACAAAGATACAAACACGTGTAGAATACTTGGGAGTCTTATATACTATAAGATAGTCGATGGGGAAGCCACTGCATGTTTGTTTTGTATTTGAATCCATGTAATAAATAACCATGAACTGTATATGAGTAAATCACATTTTTTTCTATAACATATACTCCCATAACATTTGCAGCTTCTTACATTTTCTTCTCTCTTTCCCACATATTACATCTTTCGTACATTTGAGCCATGACAAATGATGACCAATAACAATCTGTCATTCATTTTTTAGGTATCTTGCTTTTGTAGTAAAAATGCCAGTTTCCCCCAATGAATTTCTCTTAAAGTTCAAATTCTTCTTTTAGCTAAAGGGCAATGTAGAGTGAAAGAAATACTGAAAGATCCTAAGATTAAAAATGAATGCTGAAGGAATTTCAACAGATATTCTCATAATCAAATTAGCCACCTTCTTTATGTATTCAAAAGTTTATAGAAACCTGACTTAAATATGTATCAAAAGAATTTTATAAATGATTTTAGAGGTCCCTTTTGGTATCTAAAAGAGCATTCTGAGGAATTTGTGCTTTAAAAATATTTTAATTGGAGTGATTTTCATCAAGAAAAATCTACCGGTTTTCCTCACTCATCTAGTGAGTAAATACCTCCCTATCTCCCAGGCCCTCCTCTCATTAACAGGTGGTGCTTCTGATTCCTATTTATTTAGAATGTGCCATGCATTCATTTCCACACTAAATTAAGTCATTCAGCTTTGCCTATGTGCCTTAAGTCTTATAATGGAATCTGTTAACATTTCATTGCCTAACTATAAAATAAATACTCATGAATCCATACTGACACAAATAAATGTTGAATAAATTAATAAATGTGGGAAAGGAGGCAAAAATCCCATGCAAAATAATTCTTAATAATTCTTAATTCCACCATTAAGAAGAGAGAGCATAATTCCCCACTCCTGAGGTGTGGGCTGTGTATAGTGATGTCCTCTCAAAGTATGGAAAGGCAGGGCAGGGTGGTTAACTTTACAGTGGAGAAACTTGACAAAAATTATCTCAACCAGATGTCCAAAGCCAAAATCAATAGCCATAAATCATGTAGATAGAATATTTGCTTTCTACAATGTGATAAAAATGGGAATTTACTTCTATGGTCTTCCTCCCAATAACTCATAAGCCTAGTCTTATCATGGGAAAAAGGAGACAAATTCCTACAGTTGGCATCCTGCAAAATACCTGCCCAGTGCTCCTCAAAACAGTCTGAGATAGGTCTGAGAAACTATCAGAGGCAGAGAAGCCTAAAGACATATGACAAGTAAACATCATGTGGTATCCTGGATGAGATCCTGAAACATAAAAAGGATACCAGGTAAAAACTATCTAAATACACTATGGACTTTAGTTAACAATGATATATCAATATTGACTCATTAATTATAATGTGTCATGTAACATGTTAACAATACGGGAAACTGAATATAGGGTATATGGGAACTCTGTACTGTCTGATCAGTTTTTCGCAACTCTAAAACCATTCTAAAAAGTAAAGTCTATTAAAAAGAAAAAACTCATTTAACTGCCCATGTATTATGATATTTGGACTGTAGTGCTTTAGGAACATTCAGTTTAATGTACTCTTACAAAGAACAGTGGCATTGCTGGCTGTAATTCAGTAAATCTCTCCCTACCTCAACAACAATAACAATTACTGTACTTAGGACAGAATTATAGTAATAAGTTTAATCAATTCAAAACAATAGTTAACAACATTAGTTCAGTGTGATAGGTACCTGGCAAATTCATTTTTTCCCAGATGGCCAAATAGTTGCTCAAATTACTTGAGATAACTAAAGAAACCACATATTCTGTTGATTACTAACTAAATGCAGAGCTTGTGGGTGACCCCAGTTGGTTATTCTAATTTCTCCCCTGGGCCACTCGGATGTCAATTTTTTCCTATATATCTTGAAAAAATAAATACTATAAAACAAAAGATTGTGCTCCAATCCAGCACGGAGGTAACTGAGGCTTCAGAGAGTTAAATGGAGTAGATATTCTTTTAAGCTAGAAACCAAAGTCACAAGTATTCTGATGATACCTAGGCTAATAGTTTAAATATTGTGAGTCTTTTGCTGAGCATGTTAGGTGCCTTACTCAGCATGCTGCCCTTGTGGAAGTTTTTCCTAAGTCTCCTCTGTACCCCTGTCAGCTGGCCAGAAGCCTATGCCAGGATTCACCAACTGGGTGCCAGCCATTCTCTATTATTCTGAATTTTTGGCTTATGCAGGAAGCACTTATCATCATTTCATGAACAGAAGAAAATTTTATATCTTTCCTCTTATATTCAGCCCTTTTACTGTTGATAAGGTGCCTACATCTTTCCTATTTCTTTAGCTTCCCCTCTGCTTCTTACCAAGTCTACCAGTTGCCTGGATGGTTTCCCTTCCCAGTCTATTCTCTGGTTCTCTTTCTGTGGCACTCTTTGAACAAACTACCTGTGACTAGCAACTGTCTTCTGGAAATCACAGTTTTTTACATAATGCTTAAAAATGAAAGGTGTCCTGTCCTGGTTTGGATGTATCATGTCCCCCAAAATGCCCTGTTCTTTGATGCAATCTTGTGGGGGCAAATATATTAGTGTTGATTATTAGTATTGATTAGGTTGGAACGTTTGGATTATGTTGTTTCCATGGAGATGTGACCCACCCAATTGTAGGTGAAGACCCTGATTAGATAATTTCCATGGGGGTGTGGCCCCGTCCACTCAGCTTGGGCCTTGATTAGTTTACTAGAGCCCTATGTAAGAGCTCAGCAGAAAGAGCTTGCTGCCATAGCTGAGACAGATATCTTGAAGACAGCCATTGAAAGCTGATGCTGGCATTTTGGAGAATGCCATTTTGAAATGCAACCTGGGAGCAAGCAGACATCAGCCATGTGCCTTCCCAGCTAACAGAGGTTTTTGGATGCCAATGGCCTTTCTCCAGTGAAGGTACCCTATTGTTGATGCCTTACCTTGGACACTTTATGGCCTTAAGACTATGCCTTAAGACTGTAACTTTGTAACCAAATAAAGCACTTTATAAAAGCCATTCCATTTCTGGTATTTTGTGAAATGGCAGCATTAGTAAACTGGAACATGACCCCTTTCAGAAATGCACCCCCTCCAAAAAAAAAATCTATGTGAAAGTAAAGCTACAGAAAACTTTCTTGGCTATTTATAAACCTTTCACTTGTCAGAGGCCTAAGTGAGATGAGTTAAACTATAACAAAATAGGCAACAGAAAAGGAAGTGAATCCTAATTTTTTCTAGAAGTAGACTTAGAAGCTGACTTTTTTTTGTTGTTGTTGTTAATGGAAAAAGAGACAGTCATGGACCTGAAGTTTAAGCAGCCATGATGTTTCCATTTCTGGAGGACAGTTTTAACTGAACACAGCTAAGAAAGTAATAGGAAGACATGTTGGATCCACTTAAACCTGCTACGATATAGAAAACCCACATTTTTTTGAGAAAAATAGTAAATACAACCCTTGAGTTTACTAAAAGTCCTTGATCTCCTTAGAAGCTGCTGGCTTCAGAGCAACTTCTAGCATTCTAAAGCAGAACACAATGTCTGGGTTATTAATATCCCTGCATAAGAAGGATAAGTTAAACAGAATGGCATTTCTAATCATCGTAATTTATTAAAACATTGAAATAGTGGGAATTCAAACCTCTACTAAGTAATTGTCGAGTAATGTGTTTAGTTTCTGCATTTAATTAGTTTAATGTATCACGCTATTAATCTGTTTTAAAATGAGTGGTCTTTAAGTGGAAAACTTAAAAATATAGGGACATTTATAGAGTAATAATCGGGTAGTGTGGTTTTGGCTACCTGCCAGCATTGTCCTTTAGTAGTATAGCAGAGAAAAATATAAGGCTCTCAGTAAAGTAATCACATATAAAATTTATTGATATAAAGTTAACAAATAAAAGTCTGAAAATATTCTCTAAAAAACACCTTTTGGTTACAAAATTTGTTCAAAGATAGAAGTCTCCACCAGAATAAAATGAATTTGTGTTTATTATTATTATTATTATTATTATTACATAGAACATAAACTATTAATCTTTTCAGATTTATATGAAGGGAATCCAGGGAAATGGAGCATATATATGATTTTTAAGTGGTATAGTAAAAAATATTTTTCTTCCAATATTTTGCTCACTAGTATAAATAAATATGATTCTCTTACTTCTTTTACATTTCCTTAACTAATTGGATGCACACATCCCCAAAAGATAGTGCTTCAAAATATTAGTCTTAGTAAAATTCTGTTTCTACAGAGTTCTTGTCTTTCTATTTATGTTTTATTAATCAGTAGTAATCACTGTACTTTCTCTTCCTACATTACAATTGATAGAATAAATTCCTATAAACATAAAAAGGCCAAGTACAAATGACATTTGATATCAAAGTACATTCTTCCTGAAAGCACATTGCATGATTTGAACAGATTAGACTGCACTCAATATTTTTCAGTCCTTTTATCTTAATCCAGTCTTAGAACAGAAATATGTTTTTATTATTTTCTGAATGCAGAGAGAACAGAGAAAACAAAAATTGTCTACATGGTCTTGGTAGCTAATAGTGTACAACCCTGCAAATTGCATAAGTTAAGGATGGTACTAGCATCTTTGTTTAATATTGTTGCAATAGCCAGTCAACCATTAAATAAAAGTTTCTAAAATCCTGGTATCTCCTCTTATTCTTTTGTTTGTAATTAAAGCTCCAGAGAATCATTGATTGAAATGTCTTTTATCCTCTTATGCTTTTTTTTTTTTTAATTTTTACCTCAGTCTTTTATACTCCTCCTTAATCATGAATGCAAATAAAATTCAAAGTGTAATCAGCAGCTGCTGAAAGAGAGCACTGAGCAAACTGGGTTGCTATGGGAACCGTGAGTCAGTCCTTGACCAGACAAAGAATAACACCTGTATGTGTGTGCATGTGTGTGTGTGTGTGTGGGGGGGGGGGGTTATGCACACAGTTAACAACAATTTACAAAGAATAACTGAAAATATGTCAAGGTCCCCATGCCCCCAACTAAACTATTCATTTTCAGGTACTTGAATTCAAGGTGAATGAATAAATTTAATTATTGCATTAAATTAGTAAAAGGTTCTCATTTGACACTGGATAGTTTTATCCTGGATGAAGCTACAGGTTTGAGAATGGTACTATTAGAACAGAACTGAACATAATAAATATTGAATTCCTTATTTTGCTAACAGATAAACAATTAATGAAATTATATGACCTATTATTGTTGTCATCAATCTTGCCTTCACTTTTCCAACAGGCATTGAAGCATTTTATTTTGTCTTGGGAAAGAATTATCTCCTACCCTAAGCTACTCAGGGAAAGTATTGTTAAGCTTTTTAAATGCTGAATATAAAGGTCATACCACTGAGGGATTTTCAGTTGTGAGTAAACACAATTCAGAGAAAATAGTTCTCCACATTACTCTTTTCCAACCAGATGTAGTTTTAAATTGTCTGCCACAATATTTGAGTATCTTAATTTGACATATGCAATGGCTATTGCTGGCAGTAATATGATTAGAATCCAGCTGTTAAAAGGACTTTATTAAAACTCATTAAAAAAACCTGTAATAAAAATAAAGAATAGCTGAATTCTGCAGCTTTAGTTTTGTTATATATTTTGTCATATATTATATATTTTGTTATATATTGTCAATACCTTGGGGGAGAAGCATATTCCTGATTAATTAATTAATTCCTGATTGATAAGAAATGAAACCAGTTGTTTTTGCTGGTGGAAAATCATGGGACACATGGACAGATCACATACCAATTTCCAAAAGCACTGGGGAAGATGCTTTATCTTCCTTCTCTTTCTTTTTTGCCAAGAAGTGAAGAAACTACCATTAATCTTGTACATATCAACCTGTAAGGTGACTCATATTTATTAGGTGGTCTCTTCATCTACCCTGTAAGATAAGTCATTGTAACTCCACTTTACAGTTGAGAAAACATAAACATAGAAGGGTGAAGTGACTTGTCTAAGATACCTGAACAAGTTATAGACAGGGGGAAAGTTAGAATTTACTTCTGAAAGGACTGAATTTCAAAGAAGTCTTTTCTTTATTCTTGCCTTGATAAATTTGGAGTTAAGTATGGGGGTAGACAAGAAGTTTACTAGTTGAAGTTATTAGAATACAGAAATAGCATTCCTATCTGGTTGTAACCTAAAAGATTTCATAAAAACCATACATTTTACCTCAAAGGAAGTCAGAGAATTTGGACAGCATTTTATTTGCCCTTTTCCCCTAACTTTCTTCTTTCTTTTCACTTATTTGTCCATCCCTTCATTTTTCAGACAGAATGTCTGCTCTCATTGCTGTACTTTATTGTTGCATCAATTGCTTTTCCTGATCTGCTTCAAGCAATCATTAGAAACTCGTTTTGTTCAAATTGGCTCAACTTAGCAATGGTACTACAGATTGCAAAGTATTATTTTTACCGTTAGCCTAGAAAATAAATAATTTATTTTATCTGATCTTTTAAACAAATTATGCTATTTCTGATGCATTTTTATTTAGTGGATAGTTTAATTTCTTTGGATTTTCATCATTATATTGAAACTATCATTATGGAATTTAAATCAGATTGGCCAAATTTCTCATCCGAGTATGCTATTACATTTACACAACTTTAACTGATACATGTGGCAATATAGAATGACATTTCTTTTAATATTCAAGTTAGTCTGATTCTGAACCTGATTCACCAAATTATGAAAAGTCCATTCCTTTCCTGGATTTCTCCTCATCAGATATTCCCAAGGAACTCCAGGATTTGAGATTAGTTTTGGTTTCTGTTCTGAAATGTCCCATCAGTCAACCTAAGTATCCATTCGTCTCCACTGTTGCTACAGTTAACCAACACTGCACATGGTCACTCACAAAATGAAGGACTGTATTAACAGTGTGGAAAAATGCCCATTAACGTTTACTATTTCCACTCTGTTTCATCAGTGTCACATTATTGGGTCAGAAGAAGTAGCACCAGCTACCTTTGGTCCTCTACCAAGTTTCTCCACTTATAGGCACAATCACCTCTACCATTTCTAAAGGCAAATTCCATAACAATAGGCAATCACAGTTTTCAACAGCAGTGACTCTTACAACATGACTCCATACCAGCAGCATCAGTGTCCCCTGGAAAACTGTCAAAAATGCAAATTCTAAGGATCCTTCCCGAACCCATTATATCAGAAACTCTGGAAGATGAGACCAGGAATCTGTGTGTTAATCACACTTGTTCATCATTCGGATGTATGCCAAAATATGTATGATTATTAATGAAAAATCAAGTGTGTGTGTGTGTGTGTGTGTGTGTGTGTGTGTGTGTGTGTTTGTTGTGGTCACCAACATTTCAGTCTAGATTTTTCCAGATGGCTGTTCTCCCCTCCCTCCAAGACACAGCTTTATTAAAGCTAGAGTTCATTGACATTACTAAAGGGAATAAGTGAATATTCAGTATCTCAGTTTGCAGCAGTTTTATACTAGTGTAGGCAAAGAGAACTTCCAGATGTCATAACCAAACAGAGGTAATGATACCTTAACCTCAAGTAACTGAAATGCTATACTGTGTTAACTTAGTGTAAATTAGAGAGCGATCTCCATATAGACAGGAGAGAGGGAAAGTGGATAACACTGAAAAAAGAGCAAAACCATGGACAACCACATGGCTCCTCCTACACCCCAAAGGACAGTTAACAATACAGATACTCTTCTGTCTTGCCACACTCCACCAATGTGAATTTATTTTGAAAATTTCTGATCTTATAGCCTTCTTCAAAGTATTTTGTAATTGGCTGCTTCCAAGTAAATTCCACAGGCTTCATCCTACTGGATAGGGTTGTTACTACTGTGCAACCAAGACCCCAAAGCTTGATTTTAACTCTACTCTATTTTACCGTTTTCTCTCTTTGATATTGTACAGAATGAAGCTTTGTAAATGTCTTAAAATCTTTACCTGAAGGTTATGGATTCTTACTATAACTTTTTTTTTCATTGAGATTGTTCACAAACCACACAATTATCCAAAGATCCAAAGTGTACAATCAATTGCCCACTGTACCATCACACAGCTGTGCATCCATCACCACAATTAATGTTTTCTTTTTTTTAATTTTTAGAGCATTTTCATTACTCCAGAAAAGAAATAAAGACAAAAAAAAGGAAACTCAAATCCTCCCATATCCCTAACCACCCCCCCTCCATTATCGATTCATAGTTTTGGTATAGTACATTTGTCACTGTTGAAAGAATGCTAAAATACTGTGGTATATAGTTTGCAATAGGTATATATTTTTCCTATATGCCCCTCTATTATCCTCTAGTTATAGTGTCATACATTTGTTCTAGTTCATGAGAGAAATTTCTAATATTTGTAAAGTCAATCACAGACATCGCCCACAACAAGAGTCACTGTTTTATACAACCCCATCTTTTAACCTCCAACTTTCTTTCTGGTGACATACGTGACTCTGAGCTTACCCTTTCTACCACCTTCACACACCATTCAGCACTGTTAGTTATTCTCACAATGTGCTACCATCACCTCTGTCCATTTTCAAACATTTAAGTTCACCCTAGTTGAACATTCTGCTCATAATAAGCAACCGCTCCCCATTCTTTAGCCTCGTTCTATATCCTGGTAACTTATATTTCATGTCTATGAGTTTACATATTATAATTAGTTCATATCAGTGAGACCCTGCAATATTTGTCCTTATGTGTCTGTCTTATTTCACTCAATATAGTACCCTCAAGGTTTCTTCATCAACCCATTTTTTTAAGGCGGTTATGTTCACACACCATACATTCCATCCTAAGTAGACAATCGATGGTTCCCTGTATAGTCATGTATTTATGTATTCAGCACCATTACCACTATCTATATAAGGACATCTCCATTTCTTCCACAAAAAAGGATGACTACTCAAAGAAGGTAGAGGGACAAAAGAAAAAGAAAAAAAAAGAAAGAGAGAAAAAAAGCCATGACAGCTAGAAAGCAACAAAAGGAAAGATAGCATTAAACTAAAGTAGAATAAAGAGTCAGGCAACATTGCTAATGCCAGGATTCCCATACCCTTCCCCTATCCAACCCCCCCAATATGCATTGAGCTTTAGTATATTGCCTTTGTTATATTAAAGGAAGTATAATACAATGTTTCTGTTAATTATAGTCTCTAGTTTGCATTGATTGTATTTTCCCCCTAATCCCACCCTATTTTTAACACCTTGCAATGTTGACATTCATTTGTTCTACCTCATGTAAAAATATATTTGTACCTTTTATTACAATCGTTGAGCACCCTAGGTTTCACTGAGTTATACAGTCCCAGTCTTTATCTTTCCTCTTTATTTCTGGTGTCCCACATACTCCTAACCTTCCTCTTTCAACCATGCTCACAGTCAACTTTGTTCAGTGTACTTACATTGCTGTGCTATCTCCCAAAATTGTTTTCCAAACTTCTCACTCCTGTCTTTTCTTTTCTGTCTGCAGTGCTTCCTTTAATATTTTCTGTCGAACAGGTATCTTGTTCACAAACTCTGTCATTGTCTGTTTGTCAGAGAATATTTTAAGCTCTCCCTCATATTTGAAGGACAGTTTTGCCAGATATAGGATTCTTGGTTGGTGGTTTTTCTCTTTCAGTATCTTAAATGTATCACCTCACTTCCTCTTGCCTGCATGGTTTCTATTGAGAAATCCTCATAGAGTCTTATTAAGCTTCCTTTGTATGTGATGGGTTGCTTTTCTCTTGCTGCCTTCAGGATTCTCTCTTTATTTTTGATGTTTGATAATCTGATTATTATAGGCATAGGCCTATTCAAGTACGCTGTGCTTCTTGGATCTGTAATTTTATGTCTTTCATAAGAGATGGGAAATTTTCATTGATTATTTCCTCTATTATTTTTTCTGCCCCTTTACCCTTCTCTTCTCCTTTTGGGACACCAATGACATGTACATTCCTGCATTTTGTTTTGTCCTTAAGTTCCCTGAGATGTTGCTCATATTTTTCCATTCTTTTCTCTATCTGTTCTTTTGTGCGTAGGCTTTTAGGTGCCTTGTTCTCCAGTTCCTGAGTGTTTTCTTCTGCCTCTTTAGATCTGCTGTTATATGTTTCCATTGTGTCTTTCATCTCTTGTGTTGTACCTTTCATTTCCATAGGTTCTGCAAGTTGTTTTTTCAAACTTTCGACTTCTACCTTATCTACACCCAGTGTTTTCATTACATGCTTCATCTCTTTTGCCATATCTTCCCTAAACTTTTTGAATTGATTTAGTATTAGTTGTTTCAATTCCTGTATCTCACTTGAAGTGTAAGTTTGTTCCTTTGACTGGGCCATAACTTCGTTTTTCTTAGTGTAGGTTGTAGTTTTCTGTTGTCTAGGCATCTGGTTTTCTTGGTTACCCCAACCAGGTTTTCTCAGACCAGAACGGGTTCAGGTCTTGGAAGGAGGGAATAGTATCTGGGTCCCTGAGGATGTCTTAGAAGATTGGTACATCCTATGAGGCCTCAAGTCACTGTGCTTTTCTGCTTAGCAGGGGGTGCCTGTCAGCCTGTAGCTCCTGGCTGGGGTAAGGAGGTGTGGCCTGTGGCTGTTTTCCCCCATGCTCTGGGGTCTGGTTCTGATTGGCACCACCTATTTCCTCTTAGGGAAGATACCACCCACCCAGAGAGATGTCATCAGCATTTGAATAATCTTTCTGCCTGTGCTATCTCCACCTTTGTGTGGATCAGAGCTCTGGGAACTAAAAATGGCTGAGGCTTTCTCCACTCAGCCAAAAAAAGGACACAAAGCCCCCTTCAGGGCTAATCCGTGGCCACCTTCTGGCTCTCCAAGTTCAGTCCTCAGCAGAAGCCTCTGTCTGCTTGTTGGGGATTCATAGCTTGTATTGAGCAGTCCAGGCTTGTTAATTAAAACCCCAGTTGTTGTGCAGCTGAGCTATATTCACTTGCTGGGAGAGTGCTGCTCTCTAGCACTGTGAGGCTTTGCAGTTCAGGCCGTGGGGGGATGTGGCTTCTGCCTTGGATCTCCAGTTTTTACTTACAGGTTTTATGCTGTGGTCTCGGGCATTCCTCCCAATTCAGGTTGGTTTATGATGAGTGGACAGTCACATTTGTCCCCCTGCAGTTATTCGAGAGTATTTACTGTTGCTCCTGGTTGTTTATTAGTTGCTCCAGGGGGACAAACTAGCTCCCACTTCTCTCTATGCTGCCATCTTCTTCAGTCTCTCTTCTAACTATAACTTTAAAAAAAGAATAAAAATTGTAATCTTCATAAAAGTAAGATTTGTTAGGCTATTGCAGTGGATTATGAGTAATTTTATTTCCAAAACTTTGTGCTATAACATTATATATTGTTTAAAGGGGAAAATAGAATAGCAGGAGATGAGGCTTGGGGGATTATTTTGTGCAGTCTTTACTTATTAGGTAGGATAACAACTTTGTCATTCAGGAATGTGATGGACTGTATGCATACCTTTGTCCTCAGCCTAGCTAGAATTCTATTTGCTAATTTGTTGACAAATTTGGAGAGCATAGCAAACTCTTATTCTAGGCCAAGGATAGCATACTGCAAGTTACCTCTTAGAGTCCAATAACATGTGGCATTCTCTATATTTAAATTTTAAAAGAACCCATATTAGTTTTATTATGTCATCACTTTTTTCCTTCTTTTGTTGAGTTTTCTTCAACATCTGATTTTATGCAATGAGTGTGTTTTAGGAAAAAAAAGGAAAATGCATTTTGAAAATGGAAATGTAATTTTATCACAATCGACTGAAATCTGGAAGAAAAATCTAGTACAACATCAACATGCTTGAAAAAATCAAAAGGGAAAAAAAATGTTTGAAATTCTGGGCCATGGTATGAAGAAAAATAGACTTTCTTTTGATCTTTCAACTAGAAATTTCTTAAAGCATTTTTTAATGAAATAATGCCATATATTCTCCCTCATTCTCTCATTTTTAGTCTGTTTTACATTGATGGAATAAGAACTGTGTCACTGATTCACCTACCATTGGGATAATGTGCCTTACTACTGCTGATTTTTCATTATGTGGCTAAATGCAGTTTGATGTGACATTCTTATGGCTTTATATGTAAATGGATTTTGATATACCTATTTGCATAATTCTCCATTTACATATAAGATGCTTATGATTCAGTATTTTTTTCTCTATTAAAATGAAGTTTTATTACATATTTTTAAAATTATTTTTGGCTATTTCTGCAAAATAGAGGCAGGGTTTTGTGACCCATAGTCAAAGAGTTACTTGGAATCATGATAACTTTACCAAATTCCATTCACTCCTTCATGGTTCAATAATGCTGAGGTTCTTAGTGTTGATCAAGCAATGCTGGATTTTCCAAACTGCCTGACATTCACAAGTTCTTCACTGACTCAGAAAAGGGTTTCAAAAAATAATGGAAATAAATTTTATATCTTACCCAATTTAAAACTTAGTATTTCTTGTACTTTCTTTCACAGAGGATATAATTTATTTGACTTAAGCAATCTGAGAGCCTTGCGTGATTCACTCTAAATTTCAAATAATCTTATTAAGTGAATTGATTTTTTGTGTTGTTTTTGTCCCAAGGATTAACAAACAACAAATGCACATTTACATGCTCTTGGGAAATAAAGTTTTAAAACTTTTAAAACTTTGTTTGCTGAAGAAGACAAACGTCTTTCATAGTCACAAAAATTTCTTGCTAGTGTCTAACTACAAGCTGCCTTTATCATTCATTTGTAGTATAAACTCCATTCAGATGGATCATGAAAGAGCCCTCTTTACGCTCTCCTCATCTACAACAGTCACCTTTTGAATTCACACTAGTAATTTATGGCAGGCTGTTTTTTGAATCTTTTCCTGCCTTAATGATACCATCATGTTCTGAACTCAGTAAGGTCCCTCTTGTTTTATAGGTATTACAGTGACATCTTTATCTTTCAGAGGAGTTTGGAAACCTGCAGTGGTGTAGAATTGATACAGATGGACCGTTATGCAAAACTGAGTATATCAAACCTCCCCCAAACTGAAAAGGCAAAGTATTCTGGAATGTAAAAGAGACATATGCTCTAGCCATACATGTTGGTTTATGGAGGTCATATCTGCACACTGATTGTTTTCTATTAGCATCTTAGAAGTGGCTGACCATAAGGATTTATTTATGACTTCAAGAGTTCCAGAAGGAGAAACGTGCTGATAATGATAATTTACTTGATTATAAACCTCCTGTTTTCCAAGGAGATAATACAGAGATCAGAATTAGTCTGTGCTTGACTGAAATAGGAATATAAATGAAGAAAAAATGGACTGTATGTTAACCCTGAGTGGATTAAAAAAAAAAAAATCAGATGATAGAGTAGAATATCCAAGGAGTCCACCAAGTAAAAATCAAGGTCTTCTCAATGGAATAATCCATACTTTTAAAGTAAACAATAAGAAAAGGAATCCAGATTCCACTACTCTTAATTTCTAATTACCTATTTTAATTTATAGGTATTTTTTATTCTTAATATATTATTCATTGCTAAGAGTTTATTCATTTTTAGAAGTTCTAACTTATAGAATGAATTGAATCGGGAAACAGGAAGTGACATGTCATCCATGACTAGAATACAGTTTACAATGGAGTATGAAGACTCAAGAGCATATAAATATCTCAAAAAAATCTCAGTGAGGAAAAAAAATGGCAGAGAGGGAAGACAATTGGGTTTCATGGCTCCATACTGGTAGTTTTAAAGCTGTGATTCTAGAACTGCACTTACCAGAATAAGCCAGAGATTAATTATGTTAAGTATTATCATTGACTACATCCATTTTAGTAAACATAGTACGGTATACAAATAGCACGGAATAAGTGTGCAAAAGATCCTGGAGAGAATAATTTTCAATTTTAAAAAAACTATATTTGGACATGATGAGTACATATTTCTCATTGACCTTTAACTATTGGGTAAATTACTTTCCTATAGTCAAGTAGGGATATAGTGAAGAAGGCATGGAATTTATTGCCCTCAAATTTCCCATCGGTTGCCTAGCTGATTAAATCTTGCTGTGTTCGTAATAGTTTAAATATCTTAGTGTAAGATAATCAGAATCATGGCATTCCTTCCTTGTATTTTCTGCCAGATAAAATACATGTATATGCCACCAGGATTGATTATTGTAACAGAAAGTTATTCTAAGTTTACCATAGTGGACATAATTTGATAAATTCTAAGTAAAAACATTTTTCAGTTTTATGAAATATAAGTGGGAAGATTAAAAATGTGTATAAGAACAAGAAGGAAAGGAAGTACATGCAGCTCTATATAGCTCAAGAGATTATTTTTTTGGGGGGGGTCTCTCTTTTTTTTTTTAATATTCATTTTATTGAGATATATTCACATACCACGCAGTCATAGAAAACAAATCGTACATTCGATTGTTCACAGTACCATTACATAGTTGTACATTCATCACCTAAATCAATCCCTGACACCTTCATTACCACACACACAAAAATAACAAGAATAATAATTAAAGTGAAAAAGAGCAATTAAAGTAAAAAAGAACACTGGGTGCCTTTGTCTGTTTGTTTGTTTGTTTCCTTCCCCTATTTTTCTACTCATCCATCCATAAACTAGACAAAGGGGAGTGTGGTCCTTACGGCTTTCCCAATCCCATTGTCACCCCTTATGAGCTACATTTTTATATAATTGTCTTCAAGATTCGTGGGCTCTGGGTTGTAGTTTGATAGTTTCAGGTATCTACCACCAGCTACCCGAATTCATTAGAACCTAAAAAGGGTTGTCTATATTGTACGTAAGAGTGCCCACCAGAGTGACCTCTCGGCTCCTTTTGGAATCTCTCCGCCACTGAAGCTTATTTCATTTCCTTTCACATCCCCCTTTTGGTCAAGAAGATGTTCTCCATCCCATGATGCCGGGTCTAGATTCCTCCCCAGGAGTCATATTCCACGTTGCCAGGGAGATTCACTCCCCTGGGTGTCTGATCCCACGTAGGGGGGAGGGCAGTGATTTCACCTTTCAAGTTGGCTTAGCTAGAGAGAGAGGGCCACATCTGAGCAACAAAGAGGCATTCGGGAGGAGGCTCTTAGGCACAATTATAGGGAGGCCTAGCCTCTCCTTTGCTGCAACAGTCTTCCCAAGGACAAGTCCTGTGGTAGAGGGCTCAGCCCATCAAACCACCAGTCCCCTATGTCTGTGGTCATGTTAGCAACCATCGAGGTGGGGTAGTCGACTACCCCTGCATTCTCCACAGGCTCCTCAAGGGGGCTCTGCATATTTTTTTCCTTGGTTTCGTTTTTTTTTTAAACTTTTTTTTTTTAAATCAACTGTGTGAAAAATAAAAAAAAATTAAAAAAATTAAAAAAACATACAGTAAAAGAACATTTCAAAGACACCATAACAAGGGAATAAGAAAGACAACTAACCTAAGATAACTACTTTACTTCCAACATGTTCCTACTCTACCCCAAGAAAGTAACCTAATATAGCAACATTTCTGTGAACTTGTTCCTACTATACTAAAGGAAACTGAAAGTGACTGAATCTCGAAAGAAGTGTGTGTGTGTGTGTGTGTGATAGAGAGAGAGAGAGAGCAAGAGAGAGAGAGAAAGAAAGAAGAGAGAGCAAAAGATATTTCTTAGCATATTTGGTCAATACCAATTATTGTTTTCTAATGTAGAAATAAGATTATTGACCTTAATAGGAACATACTTCAGCATTCCTGTTTCAGTAAGTAAAGCTTTTGACAACATGTAAAAGAATACTTGATCTATTGTGACATAAAATATAAGGACATGTATTATTTAGACCCCAATGTCCAGAGTTTTCTTTAATTTTCTTCTCCCTCATTGTCACAATATGGCTGCCGCAGCATCAGACGTCCAATTCTGACATGAACATGTTTAAATGCAAGAAGGAGATGAGGGTGGGCTGGTTAGAAAGAATAAATAAAAACATCTTAATGCATGCCTTATTTCTTTTATCAGCACCACTAACCTTCCGGAAGACATTCTCGGTCTCATTGGCTAGAATTGTATTATTGAGCATTCCCAGCTTCAAAGTGTTCTGAGAGAGTATCTGTTTTCTTAGGCTCAAAAGTGGGAAATGGACAAGAAGGAAGCGTGTTAAGACAGACATATGATATCCAATGAACAGTGTCTGCCACTGTTCTTATCTGTATTTAATATTATTTTTATCTTTCATCTATGTGGAGAGCTCACTAATGATTGCTAGAAAATCCCCATTAATAGGTTTTTACTTTGTCAGCTAGGCTTGCTCAGAGTTCAGTTTTACTCAGTTCATCCTTCCCCTCTATCTTAGGAAGTAAACTACATGGAGAGAAAATTGATGCATATATAACCATGTTGCAAAATTCAGGCTTTGCTTATTTTTTTCCTTTCTGTTTAATTTTGCATGTCCTACTTTCAGCTTTATACTTTAGAGTATTTTTTGCCAAAAGAGTCAAGGTTATTAGTGTGCTGCAGTATACACTGAAATGCCAGTTAATATGCTCTCAAAGTTTACTTGAAATCCTATGTGATGTTTTAAATTGAATAATATGAATAAACTGGATTAATAAACTCACAATGAAAGCTTGGTGTGACTTGATATATCTCCTCAAGCACTAACACAAGCTATACTAATAAAAATATCGTCATGAGAGACCCTATTTTTAAAAAATATATGCAGACAAATTTTATGAATAATTAACTGGGGGTCATATCTATATGTTACAATGACATGACTACATTTATTACACTTTACTCACCAATAGCCTTTCATGGGGAATATTTTACATTAATTTTTTCCTACTCATTCTCTATTCACTATTTTCCTGCTTGTTCACCTTTAGGAATGGAGGACATCTACATTCATCAACATTGATTTTATTTGGATTCATAATACTTCAGCTATTGAGAGGCAATGGATATGCCAACAAAATATTTGCTCTTTTATTGGAAAGTTCCTCAATAGTAGAGGAGTTGCTATACTATACTATAATCAGCAAGTCCTCTGCTGTGCATGCCATTATTGCTTTATCTAAGTTTGTTCTACTTCAGGATAAAGAAAAGTTCTCCAAATATCTCAATTTTTATATTGTACAAATTTTTCTTGCCTGAACACATTGAGCTTCCTTAAAGATCATTACGTATGTACATGTTTATATCTAAAGTCATTTTAAATACCCTGATTAAAAGTATCTTTCGTTTGGTTTACTAGAGATAAATGCTTTTCTTTACCCAATGAATTTAATGGAAGTTCAGTATATCAAAATAGTCGCATTCATAAAAGAGATTACTGGTACACAGTTCATTTGGTATCAAAACGTTAGCAATACTCATTGCACCAAAAAGTCAGTGTACTCAATCTGTTATGACACTGTATAAACATTTGTATTGCATTTGATCACATAGTTGAAAGACACTCATCTTCCAAAATTTCACCAAAATCTACACTCTATCTCTAACAGCACCAGAAGCTCTCAGTAATTTCAGCTTGCTAAGGTGCACAAACCTAAATATAGGCAAATACACATAATCTAAATATATCAATCAGGAATACTCTTCCATTTGATAGCATTTAAAATGCATGTCTGAAATGCAGAAGCATAATTAAAGCAAATGAATATAGCATGTCAGTATTCCAATCTGGAAGAAGAAAGGGTGTTTTTGTTTGCCTGCTTGCTTGTTTTTCTTAGATTTCTCCAACTTTTGTTAATGACTGAAATGAAAGTCAAAATGCCTGGCCAAAAGAGTTGTTGCATTTCACACTAAGGCAGGGTTTCTCAAAATCAGCATTATTGACATTTTGGACCAAATACTACTTTGTTGTGGGCGGAGGGCTGTCCTGAGCATTGTAGGATGTTCAGCAGGCCCCTAACATACTCACTAATTACCAGTAGAATCCTTACCATTGTGATATTTTTTTTTAAAAAAGTCTCCAGATAGATCCAAATGTTCCCTGAGGGACAAAATTTCCCCTGTTAAGAATCACTGGACTAACAGTTGAATCACATTATTTTCAATTATATTATTGTAGATTTGGATACTTTCATGTAAGGAAAGGAAATTGTCTTGCTTATCTTCCCCCCCAGGTTTCTCCTATTCTTACGGAGTGGATTTCTGACTATCAACAAGAATAATATGCTTTCAGTACTGTGGATTTGGCAGATATTAGTTTTACTAACATTTTTCTGTCAAGAGAATTTTTTTTTTTTAAATACATACTCTATGCCACATACTGTGCTCAATGCTAGCATACAAGGATACATGAAAGAAAGTCTTTATACTCATGAAGCTCTTAAACTTTCCTCATTCTATTTCCCAAATAGAACGATCTGCTTAAAAAAAAGTATCTTTAGAAGCATGTTTCTAAGCTATCACCTTCTCTTTACTGGACAAAACAAGATCACTAAATGAATGGACTCAATACTTCTTATTATATTGAGATCTACTTTTTCAAAATCTCTAGAACACTGTCATTATAATATTGCTTTCACATGGAATTCAAAGTGCCCACAAACTTTTTTTTTCTTAATTTACTCTTTTTTCTGACATTTGTTTCTTTGTCCTCTTATATTTTAAATTAAGGCCAACAGGCAGTCTGTGTTTAGTCAAAGCACTGAGGTAGATTTTTTGATGGAGAAAGTTTGCTTTGGCATGAAATACTGGGATTTATTTGTAAACCTCTCTGTGCATGTAATTTGACAGCATTTTAGGCTTCCCAGTTAATGAGGTTAGCAGCAGCCTGTATCCCCTGGGCCTAATCACTTTTATGCCCTTTCTGTGTAGGTTGTCATAGCTATGGTGACTTTATTTGCTTTACCGGTAAAATAAAAAGCGGGTGCTTCAAATTTAAGGAAATGAAATTGTCTTACGTATCCTTCCCTGGTTTCTCCTACTCTTATGGAGTGGATTTCTGACTACTTGCTACATCCAGCAAAATAATATATTTGAATAGAAGGAAATACTAATTGGTACTTCTTTTCAATGATCAAGATATTTGGATAAATATTTTTCTTTCCAAAAGTGACATATTTTCAATGCTAGTATCACCTATTAATAGAAAAACATAATTATATCATGAAATAGAAAAGCATTTATATTTAATTTGATGATAATTATAATTGTCTGGGGCCATCATTGCTCATAGGATGAGTTGGAGGAGGCAGGAAGGATTATGTCATTGCTAATTTTACAATAGTTGGTTTCCATCAGACATATTTTTACTCATCATTTTTTAATACCCTTTTGCTGTTTTTTTTTTCCCCAAAAGTAAATTTACAGAATTTTTTAGAAGGCAAATGGCTAGTTCATTTAAAGATATCATGGTGCACTATAGATGAAGTAAAATATCATTTTAGAAATATCTATTTTAATGTAATGTATTAGACTTCTCCTATTTTTGATAATGGCTAACAAACACCTTACAATATCAAGGGCTTACAACAAAAACGATTTTCTGACTCACCTCTGTTAATGGGCTGGGATGGTTCTAATTCAGGATGCAGTACGGCTTAGGTCTGCTTCATGTGTCTCTCATTTGGAAACCAGCCACCAGCCAGGACACACTCTTCTCATGATGGATCCCAGAAACACGAAAGACCAAATCATGGCTTCTACCTTGTTATTGACTACAGTAAATCACATGGAGAGGTTCTAACTTCAATGGCCAGAGAACTAAACTCTGGAAATTCCAATGATGAGTGTTGCAGAATCAAATGGCAAAGGTAATGGAAGTACACTTCTGTTAAGGAAGGGAATGAAGAATTGGGAAGTCCTTGTACCACAATGGGCTGGATTATGAAAGCAGCTTAGCAACTCACAAATATTACTCGATGTGCACCTCTATGAATGATTGGCAAAGGATGCATTCAAAAAGTAGTCATAGATGCAGCATACCTCTCTGGAGGCTGTCCCCAAACTGTCAGATGTGGTTTCCTGAAGTACCTCTTTCTACACTAGAACACATTTTGGTTTTGAAGTAACAGCTAAATAGCAACTATGTATATGACTTAGATTTCACATAGAGGTAGAGAGAATATATGGGCATCCCCCATTGTCCAGTCAGCAGTGTCCTAGGAATCCACTATTGTCAGATTTATTTATATATATTGCTTACCTACACTAAGCAATCTAGTTAGAGTAGGTATAGCTTGTAAAAACATTCTTAGTATAGAATTTCTCTGGTTCTCACTAGTGAATACATTAGAATATTTGAGAGGAGGTCTGATTAAGGTGTACATTGCCACCTCCCCAGAAGGAAGAGGCAATTATAGATCCACTGTTTACTCTTTTCTTCCCAGGAACTATAATTTCTATATAATATCCATAATTCCATTCCAAAAAATACTATTTCTAAAAAACAGAAATGAAGATTTTGGCTTAAACTTTTCCCATTAAGATAAAATCCAAATCTTACTCAACTAAGTATAAAATATGCCCTACCCTTAACTTGGTAATATAACTGGATAATATGCTTAATTGTTGGTGGGAACTTGTGTGATTGTTTTTATATTCTTTTCACATTTTATATTGTCCAAAATTAATAAAATAAGGAGGTGGAGGAAGGAGAACAGAGAAGTAGTCCACTAATAGTAGCTGAAGTTTTCCTTGTATCCACACACCACACACATCTAAAAAATATATTATATTTGTCTACCTCTTATATGTCTCCATGGCTAGAAGCTGGAGATAGAAGTTGGTAACAACGATTTTAATGACTGGTAAATATGAGATATTCTCCAGCAGCTACATTCACTCTGATGATGCAAACACAGCATAAAGGCAAATATCATACATCTTCTTTGACTCTGATTCTTCCTGATATTTTACCCATTGGTCTAATCTCTTCATCCACACTCTTTAAGAAAGAGCATCTACAATCTGTCAATGTCACTTCAGAGCTAAAAAGAGAGCAATTTTTCACTATGTATCTTTGGAAAATAGCCTCCAGTATCTCTGGGTCAGTTCAACATTTTTGCACTCTTGCAAAGGATCATACTTGGCCTTGACTCTAAAACAAATGTTTTCCTTATTCAGAAAAGGAGGCAGTTTCTATATCAGTGCTACATATTAATAGAATGTTTATTTCTGAATTATTTATATACTGATCATTATCTTTAAAAAAATCAAATTAAAATGCCATGTATCTTTCAGTAAAATAGAGATTGCTTAAACACAGTTTATCTTAATACAAAATTATCAGTTGTTTTGAAGACATTGCGATTCACAATGAACAAACCCCAAAGTTATTGTAGTGAGATGAATTTATAATGTTTCAGTGCTCTTATCTGGTAACAGTGAAGTTTTAGCATTCTGATACTCCCTTCACTTTGAAAAACAAAAGATATGTTTTGTTTTCAATAAGAAATTGAAATCTAGTGCTAGAACATTTGCAATTTTTTATGATGATCTCATTTATACCCTTAAATTAGAAGAGATTGACACCAAGAAGTAAATATGTTGTCATTCATATCTGATAACATTATACAACAAGGATTCGGTCTCAGCAAACCATTCGATCAACTTTAGCACAATCCTGAACAACTATTACCTAAAGAAGTAAGTATGCAAGATACATAGTTGATATTCAATCAAGTCTTACAATACATTTTAGAAGTATTTACTCAGGACAGTAAATCTGTAATTTCTCCTAACTCCTTCTGAACACATGTCTTTTTCCTCCCACTTAGATAATCTAAACACTAGTATATTGAAATTTGTAGAGTTAAATATAAGAAATATTCTTGACTCATGTTTTGGCTATGGAGAATGGTTTGCTATTGTTGTGGAAATTGCAGATAGTGTTCACTTTTTAAAAATGTATTATATTATTAGGTATTAAATAAAGTTCTGTTTAATATATTTTTCATTTTTGCTATTCACAAATTTTTAATAATTGTACTGATAGCTTACATCTTTCAAATATTTTATTGTTTACAAAGTTCTAAGCTATACTGTATTACTACTTCCATATTTCAGATGAATAAACTAAGTCTTGCAGCCTTTGCCCCTAGAATATAAACTCTTAAAATGCAAAAAATATATTTTAATCACCAAAACCTATAGGCTATAGTTCCTGAATATACATTTTTTTAAATGAAATTGGGCTGTTAGTTCACAATATAAGAATTTTGAGTAGCATAAATAATATATGTACATATACAACATTTAATGTATTATATGTTTAATAAAGAAGAAAATATATGCATAGATGGCATATTATAATGATATTATAATATTACTATAACATATATTATCTATATATTTTCTTCTTGTATTTCTTCCATCTCTGCACTGCCTGCAGAGAATAAAATCAAGACTAACATTTTTCTATATAATTCTCTCCTACACGTTTTCTTTTTCAGCTTTCAAATATTAAAAATGAAAGATGCCACCATACTGTGTTGGGTTTTGGAAATAAAAGCTAATGCTTTACTTCTATAAATTAAAATGATAAAATTATAATTTTAGAAATATCAGCTAATATCATATCAGCATTCACTAGTATATTCAAGGCATATACTACTTCAATTCCAAGCACTGTGAACTGTTACATTTCTCTCTGCACACTCAGTTGTATTTCTCCAAGCTCTTCCTTCCAAGTCCAGTCTCCCTAACTAACAGGCAAACACAAAGCCAGGACAGAGCTGACACTAAATTGATTTGATCAAAATGCAGCTCAAATCTGAAAATTACTAATTAAAGATTGGGTTTACCCAAACTTCCAGACATTTTTTCCTTGAGCCAAAGATTTTATGTCCTCATATCCAAAACTTGAAAGGAAAGAATATCAGCATCATTTCCCAATTGTTTTCTACTGCCTCCTCAACTCTTTCTTATAAAAACATTGCCATATTAGCTTAAATTAGCATACATTTAGTTTCATTATTATAGTTTTAAGAATTTCTATAGTATATCAATAGAAGAGTAATTTCATTCCAAGCTGATTTTGTACTTGTTTCTATTATAGATTTGGCAAATCAGACTCTTCCTTGTTTTATAAATGTAAATGATAATCCTCAAAAGTAGTTTAATGTTTCAGGAGTGGTAACAGAATAAGACATGGATTATTATATATTCATTATGTAGTGAAAGAAGGGATGCAGACAAGCAAATGGGTTAAATGCTTTGCTTTGTTTTGTTTTGTTTAGAGTTTTTGAGATGATAGTAATAAAATTTCTTTGCATTTTTCACTTAACTGATTGGGGAAAGAACCCAAGTGTGTTCTAAGAATCAAGAGCTCACTTGATTTAGTTTAGTTTAAACTTACATAAATGGAGAAAGCATATTTAAAAAAGGACCTCATTTATATTCGGATGAAATACAAACCATTATTGTGGGTCGTTGACATTGGTTTCTTTTCAGTACATTCACACTGTCTCAGCAATATGTTTCAGGGACATACACAGTTTGTACAAGTTTATTTACTCACAGTGAGAAAGCATTTCAAGCTGATAGCTTTAATTATTTTAGTTGACTCCTGTGACTGCATGTGTGGAAGGCCCAAAAGAGGTTACTATTTGGTTTATCACTCCCAGTAACTCTGAAACATACCTAGCTTGAAAAACGGGTTTGCTCTCTTTAAGAAAATGCATGTAAAAAAAGTAAAATAATAATATAATAACAATAATAAAGATGTGAGTATTTTAAGAATGTTTGAAAACCTAAAATGTAGAACTATAGTTTGAGCTGTGAAGAGGAATTTACAAGGAGTTCATAACTTGCTTAAATTATTATGGCATTGAACATAGATTTGCATATAATTGGTGATCAATAGGTATTTGTTACATTAATAGTGATTCAAAATTTGGTATAATACTCTAACAATTGATTTTCCCTCTCGTTCTTTAAGTTCCTGTCTAGCTATATCTCTTCTGCCCTGCCAATACCCTAATTTATAACCTCCCTTCCTGAAGCCTAATCTGTTAAAAACTCCATTTTAAAAACAATGGCTAACATTTACTTAAAGTTCTCTGTGTTTCAGGCACTGCCCTAAGATGTATTAACTCATTTAATTCTTATAGTATCCCTTAGCAGTAGACACTATTATAATTCCCACTTCTCTGTTGAGGAAAATGAGACCCAGAGATGCTAAATACATTTCCTGAAGTCATACAGCTACAAAACATGGAAACTGGGATTAAAAATCAGATACCCTAGTTCCAGAGATAGTAAATGTAAACACCACACTAGAGTTTAGATTTTATTCTATCTTGAATATCATTGAAGTGGTATTTTGTTCTCCTTCTCTGTTTGTATTATAGATTCCTTAGAAAATCAACATGGAGTGCACCAAGATACACAGAGAAGTAACCTGAATATATGTTTCATTTTATTACTATCAAACCTTTAAGCAGTAAACAGGCCATCATTTGAAGATGGTGAGAATGATTGTAATCACTATTCCTGGGTAAACATGTGCCTGGAAAAACTGTTACTTAATCAGCAGTTCTCTCTGCACTGACAACCTAAATGACTACTCTTCCAGGCCATTTATAACAACTAGTGCTCCAAGAAATTCCTCCTTTTAAGCTAACACTACAACCAGCCCTTCTCTGATTGCTGCACTACAAATTGAATTGAATTCTTCTCAATAAGGTTGAACAGTCCACAGTTTTGAAATTATGTTTCCATGAGTGCTTAAATTATCTGTCTTGCCCAGGTTGCTTATGGTAACCCTATTTCAGTTCAGCCTAAGATAAGTGCAAGTCCTTCTCTCAGTGGTTTGGTTTCTCTATTGTTTTTCCTAAAAGTAGGAAGAGCCCGTGATTTTGCATCATTCCCCCACATTATAGGATATCCTTCTCCCTCCTCCTCACTCGTGAAAATCAAACCCTCTTTCAAGACCTACCTTGTTTGTTTGATTTGGGGCAACAAATATTTATTAAGCATGGGCTCTGTGCCAATAAAAAATAATGAGAAAATGGTTCTGTGTTTAAGGGACTTAAGAGTTGCTGTGCTTCATTAGCAAACAATTAACTTGCCAACTAATTCAGGCCAAATTAATGCAACTCAAATTAAAACGTATGCCCTATTTGGACCTAAATTATATTTTGTATTTATTCATGTTTTCTTTTAAATAAATATCTTGTAGTCTATATAAGAAAATACCATGTAACAGTAAGTTTCTAAATGTGGATCCCTTCTCTTATACTGCTTTTGTTTTCCTTTGGGCATGCCCTTAATGGCTGATTGAGTCAATGATTGTAGACCTTAATTTCCAAGTTTTTATGATTTTTAGCAATCAGTTGATGCAATCTATTCTTCAGAATCCTCTCAAGTAAAAGAGTAGTCATATGAAAAATAGTAGCACTAAGTATAAAAAAGTATAGCACATTAATGTTGAAAAGGACTTTCAGATACATTTTTTTTTTTCATTTGTGTCTAGCAAAAGTCCTATGAGGTAAATAGGATTTAATGATCACTGTTTACTTCATAGGTGTTTGTGGTAGTGAAAGAGATAAAAAGGGTTTTGAAATGAAATCTCTGAAATTATGGAAAATATAATTATGTTATTATTGTGCACAATACATTTCTTTGCAATTGGCACATCTTATGCTCATTAAGACAATTTCTGTGGATAAAATTTGTGGGAAGAGTTCAGGGTGGTATGACATAGCAGGTTCTGGGAAGTATAAAACATTGCAGTGTTTCATAGGATGGCATAGGGAAGAGAATATCATCAAAAGAAATGTTATTTCTAGAGATGGCATCTTTGATGTATATTCACATGAATCCCAATTTCCTTTTCAAAGTAGTCTGATTTATCTGTAAAAAAGAAAATTCTCAGTAATCATAGAATTATGTTAGTGCTTTCCTTTTTCTCCCCTTTTTAGGGGGAAAAGAGGGAGACATCAAATTTCGTGCCATATGTATGTTAAAACACATTCAGAAGAAAATTGCTCCTTTGAAAATAGATTGAAAGGGTCATAAGCCCTTAATCAGAGAAGAACAACAAAATCCAAAATGCCAGGGCATTTTAGAAGAGACATAGCATAAATAAAATCAATAATACCCTTTTTATTGTAAATTTACCAGAGTAAACTGATTCTCCAGTGGAACCCAACACCAACATGGAAACTGGAAAACAGAAATGTCCTTATAATGAGTCAGCATAGAGTTATATAATGCTACCTTAAAGAAATAGAAAAACTCTCAGATCAAAATGTAACAAATTAAGTTAATATATGCCAAAGAGGCAAAAAGTTGGTCAGTAATAGATGCAAGGAAGGAAAAATGAGAGAAATATCAGTATTGTGTCTCCTGAGAGATTCACCTTAGAAACCATCTAGTCTAATCATTGCTGTTAATACATGAAGAAACTGAAACTCAAAGAGAAAAAGTGACTTTTGTCCAAGGCCCAAAATTGACATTTGAACTAGGACTGAAATTCAGTATTCCTCACATACACTCTAGGTCTCTAGATTATGGCTCTAACACAATTCCCATGCTGCTTCTTTGAAAGCAACAGTTTCTAGGCAATAGCGGGAGCAGAGAAGGCTGACATTGTTATGGGTATCTTTTTTTTTCCCCATGTTAATGCCAATGGTTAGGAAGATGGTCATGTCAGGCTACTGTTTTGATTTTATACCTTCCCTCAGAAGAGACATTATCTTTGCATATTTAAGTGAATTGCACACAAAGAGAATTAGTGTCAAAGATGTAAATACAGGCCTTTTCAACAACTTGCACAATGCTACTTAAAAACATGTAAGAGAAAGGATTCCACATGGCTTAGTTAAGAGCTGTGTTTTGAAAAAGTTGCCACAGATTTTATACCACATTTTTCAGGAATTATCTCCTTTCACTTTATAATTGCTGCTAGCAGGGACAAAGTTGACTATTCAATAGTGTTTCTGACCTTATGCACTGTTCCATAGCTCTGGAAAGTGCATAGACGGATTTTTTTTTTTTTAATCTAGAAATAGAAATGCTTCTGATACTATGTTGAAAGGCATTATTAGTGAAATTAGAATGGGATAACAAACTGCAGATGGAAAAAGATTGTGTCCTGGCATTGAATAAATCTGAGTGCATTTTATGCTAAGTGCAAAGCAATTATCAATAAATTGAGGTAGTTGTGGTTGATTCATGAATGGATAACTGTGATCTAGCTCTTACTGCCAACTATATGTTTTAAACAGATAAAGACACAATCACTGGTTAAATTAAAAATTAATAAAAAATTAAAAATCATCTTACAAGGAGTTGGAATATACTACATTAGAACAATTATATGAGTTTTGATAGTTACTATAATTAAAATAAGCCATTTCAGTTTATTTAAAAACCAAAATGAATTCAAGTTTAAAATAATCTAAAACATGTATATTATTAAAAGATTATTTCAATCAAATTAAAGTTAAGGCAATTAAAAAATCTATATGCATACCAAAGACATCACAAAGTGTGTGTGATGATTATTTACTTGATATATTACGGCCACAAAGGCTTCCATAGAGCATCCATTTCTAAAGATCAGTTAAATGTTCTATTTTATTACATATTACATTGTATTCATGTTTTAAGAAATGTTTACTGATGTCCCGTCCCTTATATGCCAAGCACAGCTGGGCTTTAAAAACATATGCACAGCCTCTCTGCTCTCCTGGATATTCTGTATGTTAGTCACTTTACAAAAGAATATCAATATTTCTAAAAGAGTACACATAGGGAATGCTAAATAATACTTGTTATGTGGAATAGAGTCTTCTCACTTTGCGTCTCTTACTATTGTCAATTATTTTTAGGATTCTTCTTTATTAACAAAGAGTTGACTGTTTCTCAGAAACAGGCAATCTTAAGGCAACATGAAATTGAGTTACTATGGCTAAAAGGACATAAGTAGTACAATGAACCTGACTTGTACCATGTCCATTTTGGAGATTAGGCTGTGACTATCCTGTTTCTCAATTATTCATTCATTCACCAACTGTTTATTGAGTGCCTACAACCAGGCTCTGTTCTAGACTTTGGAGATAAAGTAGTGACCAACACAGGCAAGCTCCTGCTCTTGTGTAGCATATATTCTGTTGGGGAAGACAGTAAAAACATTAAAACAGATAGATATGTAATAGTGCCAGAGACTGATAAATGTTAAGGAAAAAATAGGATCAGGAGATAGTAACAAAGATGCTATTGAGAGAGAGTCTGCAAGAACAGAGGACCAGAGTGAGGGAATAAGATGAAGGAGTATCCGGGTAAAAAGCACTCCAGGCAAAAGAAGTAGCAAGAAAAAGGCTGCACGGAAAAGCAACATGGCCAGTGTGGCTAGAGCAGAACAGCTGAGGCTGTCAGGGGTTTGGGTCAGAGAGGAGGTCAGACATGATCTTATGTAGGACTATGATAAGAGACTGCTCATGAATAAGAGTTTTCTCCTCATATAGTGTGTGTACGTGAATGAAATCGTGGTCATGGAATAAAATATTAGGAAATGAAATTATTCACAGTGGTATTCTGAAGCATTGTGTTCTTTCTAGTCAAAAGCATTTAAAGTCTATCTAAATTTAATTAACAAAAATGTGACTGAGTTTATAAGGTAGGTTGCACAAAAGCATTAATAAAGACTCAATGTCTAATGCAGAAGGCTGTCATATAACAGGCAATTACAATGCAATAGTTCCTTACAAAATGTTATAGGAACAAGTTCTGCTTAGGGTATATAAAGCTGCAAAAAAGTTATTCCCATGCTAAAATCTGCAAACTCATAAGTTTCCTTGAGCTGTAAGTTTCCTCAAAGCAACTAAGGAAAGCAAAATCCGAACAAGGACATACCCCTCCAAGGAGAAGCAGAACACAGGAGAAAGAGGTGACTGCCTTCCATGCATGCTAGGAAGAATTGCCTAGAATTTTGAATAAATTCTTGAAAGTCAACAGTGAGCTACTCTGTTAGGTTGGAAGAGCTGGGGGCCCCAGACAAAAGGAGAGTTTGTATTCATTTGCAAGATACTGCCATGATCCTCCTTTGAGTGTTCATGGGAAAGATGGAGGCAAGGGCAGAATATCCGAGCCATCTCCCCTAGTGGGTGTGCACATGCGCAAGTGATCAGTAGCTGCCCTTATCCAACCTTTATCTCCCTCAAAGTAAGAATCTTAAGATGTTGGCAGAGGGCTCAAAATACCTCTTACCCACACGGCATATACAAAGATCCACTGCTGCTAGGGATGGTGTAATAGCAAAAGCCCCCTACCTCCAGAGGAAAGCAGGAAACCTTCTTAGGTCCAGGATCCTTCACAAGCATCAAGCAGATGTCTCTCTGCTAAATCTGGGAGGAAGGGAATTCCCTGGACCAACAGCAAACAAAAGATAGTGTTTGGCTGCAATAGGAATGAGGGGCAGGAACATTGCAAAAGTTCCACCTCCAACGCCTGAGACCAGGGCTGGATCAGGACAACCAATAAGCTAGTGCCAAGTTGCATAAAGCAGCAGTCTACCCAGTGGGGTGGAGTGAGAGCACATACAGAGACCTCTACTGTGGTACAGCTGTGAAGGGACTACGGAGAGCTGAGGGAGAAGATTCCACTGAGGAAAACCCCCAGCAACCCAGGTCCCATGCTAACTACAAGGGAATAGCAACCTGCTGCTAGAGGAACTTGAAGCCTGTGGTGCACTGATGTAATGACGACAACAATAACAACAAACTGCATATCTCTTAGCTCAACCCAGATACTAACAGCCTGGTAAGGGGAAAGGTGTACCAATTTCCAGGCCTAAGTACTATTTGCCTCAGTCTCAGCTTTCCAGCAATCCGTCTAAAATTATGAGCCACACAAAAATGCGGGAAAAAAAAAAAGGCAACCCATTGTCACAAACTAAAGCAAGCAACAGAAATAGGCTGTTATGACCCAGAGGTTGCAACAATCAGACAGAGATGAAATTAACTATGATTAATATGTAAATGGGAGAAGTGAATAATATCCATGAATAAATGGGGACATTCACCAGATGCAGGGTAAACTGCAGCAGTACATAAAGGGGAATTTATAGGACTAACTACCTATATTAGAAAAGAAGCAGGGTCTAAAATTGATGATCACAATTTCCACCTTAGAAAAAGAAAAACAAACTAAATCCAAAATAAGCAGAATGAAGAGTATTATGAAGATCATAGTGGAAGTCAATGAAACAGAAAACAAGCAGTAATGGAGAAAATCAATGAAACCAAAGCTGCTTCTTTGGGAAATTAATAAAATTGATAAACCTCTGGCCAGTCTGATCAGGAACAAAGGAGAGACGATACAGATTACCAATACCAGGAGTGAGAAAGGCAACATCACAAAGATTCTACAGATATTAAAAGGATTATAAGTGAATATTATGAACAAGTTTATGCCAATAAATTTGACAACTTAGATGAAAAGGCAATTTCCTTGAAAGACACAAATTACCAATGCTCACTCAAAATGAAATAGATTAGCTGACTAGCCCTATATCTATTAAATAAATTGATATTATAGTTAAAGGCTTTCCCACAAAGAAAACTTCATGCTCAGGTAAATTCACCAGGGAGTTCTACCAAACATTTAAGGAAGAATAACACTAATTATATACCAAATCTTCCAGAAAATTGAAGAGGAGTGACCATGTTCCAAGTCATTCACTGAGGCCAGCATTATCCTTGCAAGGATGGTTTAATGTCCAGCAATCAATCGATGTAATTATTCATGCTAAAAGACTAAAGAAGAAAAACCATATGATCATATCAGTAGATGCAGAAAAAGCTTTTGACAAAAATTCAATATCCATTCCTATTAAAAACCTCAGCATACTAGGAATGGAAAGAAAGGTACTTCCTCAACCTGATAGAAAGGCATGAGGGAAAAAAAAAAAAAAACCTTACAGATTGCATCATACATAATTTTCAAAGACTGAATGCTTTCCACCTAAGATCTGGAACAAGGCAAGAATGGCTGCTCTTAACATGTCTAGTTAATATTTACCAGAGGTACTAGCTAGTGCAATAAGGCAACAAAAAAAAAAAAAAAAGGGAAAAGAAATTGGATTAAGTTAAAATAAATAAAAAGTATAACAATAGAAAAGAATAAATAAAACTTTATTTGCACATGACACTGATTGTATAGAAAATCCTATGGATTCTACAAAAAGACAACTAGAAGTATCAAATGAGTTTAACAAGGCTTCAGAATACAAAAAATCAAAATTTAAAAAAATCTGATGTACTGCTATATTCTCACAATGAAAAATTGGAAATCAAAATTAAGAATATCATTTATAATAAAATCTAAAAATATAAAATACTTAGGAATAAATCTGACACAAGAAGTATAAGATCTGTACACTGTATGCTACAAAATATTCCTTAGAGAAGAACTACATAGTGAAGAGGTTTAACATGTTCATGGATTGGAAGACTCAGTATAGTTAAGATGTCATAAACATCTCTTGTATAAGCACATAGACTACTGAAGAAATAGCATAGAGTATGTGTAGCAAGATGGTGAGGATTGTTTGAAATGGTAAGACAAATGTAATGATAAGGAATAGGGCCTGGAGGTGAGCATGAAAATGTAAATTGGGACTAGATCATGAAAAATTTTATATGCTATACTAAGGAGTTTGGGCTTTTCTTGCAGAAGTTAGAAGCCGTTGACAAATTTTGGTTTGTTTTCTGTTTGTTTGTTTTATTTTTTTCCCTTTTTAACTTTCAATGTTGAACTGATTTTAGACTTACAAGAAATTGCAGGAATAGTTCCTTTATATTTGTCACCCCACTGCCCTTAATGTTAGTATTTTACACAACCACAGTACAACTATCAAGAATGATAAATTAACATTGGTAGAATATTATCAACCAAACTACAGACCTTTTTCAAAATTCAGCATTTCTTTATGAATGACTTTTTTTTTTCTTTTCTTAGATCTTATTCAGGGTCCCATTTAGTTATCATGAAACAATCTCCTCCTGTTTATAGTAATTACTTGGTCTTTATTAACAGCCTTTAAATCTATGGAATAACATAATGAGATTTTGAATGAATAGATCTCCTTGTTTACAATTCTGATTATTGGAGAAAGGTTAAGCCAGAATCAGTGAGATCACGCCAACTCGGAGACAGTTTCAGTAATTTGAATTATAAGTGATATAGTTTTAATTAAGGAACTTGCAGTAAATAGTTCAAGAAGAGACTGGGTTTGAGAAATATCTAGGAGGTAGAATTAATAGTATATGTTAACCAAGTTGAACATGGAGGAATGCGAGGAATAAGAGAAAGGCAATAATTGAAGATGACTTCTGAATTATGGCATGCAAATTCTGGGTAGATGACAATAGCTGAGAGGAAAAAAATAGCATCTTTTTGTCATTCTCTGACTTCTTACACCGATAAACATGTACAGTTCTTCACAACTTTTTATCAATATCGTATTCTTATTTCCACAACATACAACTTGCTAATGTATATTAAATATTTAGTCACTCCTCTCAAAAGAATCAGCTCTAAATCCAGGATGAGCCATATTGTAGAACAATAGTTCAAATCACTAGAATTTCTGTAAAATGCTGGAGAAAGTTTTGAAGACAGATGGATAATATGATTCGAATTATCTTTCTTACCTCATTATGTTCAGCCCTCACTCTTTGCTAGCTGGGATTATGCAGATAAAAATTGAAGTTTACCTTTACCAATCAAGTATACCACTAGGCACTCATCTAGTTTCCTAAAGTTCTGTTATATATGTGTGTGTGTATATGTATGTGTGTATATATATATGTGTATATATATGCATATGTGTGTGTGTGTGTGTGTATATATCTCCTATAACTTGATTTTCAGTTTTGGGGTAGAGAATAGGGTAAATAGTTTTTAGCAAACTGCTCATTTTTTAAAGTTTATAGGCTTGTAGGAAGAAGGGAGAAGGAAGGAAGAAGGCCTTTCTAAGTATGGTATGATGCACAACATTCCTGAAAGTTAAAGACTGACAAATTTGGTCATACAGCAATTTTAAAACTTCTGCAGAGATATATAAATTATAAATAAATTTAAAATACAAGCAGAATGAGCAGATATTTAACATATAAACAACAGATAAAGGATTGGTATTGAAAATATGTAAAACACTCCTTCACATTAACAACAAAAAGATGAACAAATCCAGTCAAAGATCATGTATCTTGCATGCCTGTCCATCCTCATCTTGCAGGACTCCACCATAGTTTCTGCATTCCAGCCCTCTGCCTTTTGTCCCTTTCAGGGATTTCATGATCTTTTACCACCGGAGCTTTGAACATTGTATTTCGTCTGTTTTGAAATAGTTTCTTCAGCCTTTTTCTTCAAAGTAACTCGTCTTCACTCATTTAGTTCCTACTTATCCTTCAGATTGCTGCTATAGATTGATTTCTGTAGAAAAGCGTTCCCCAATCCCCAGCCCAGTTTAAATACTTTGGGTCTATGGTAGAATGATGTTCCGCTGTGGCTTAGCACCTGTTCAGTACATCACTACATTCCTGTGAATATCTTCTGTCTCTTCCATTATACTTTTGCTTATTTTTAACCACTTTGCATCCTAAGAACCTAGCACTTGCTTGATGTACAGATATAACATACAGGTATATATACACAATATACGTTTGTGCTCATTGCAGAATTGTTACTAACATAAAACAAGGAGGGAACTAATCTTAATTTCCATGAGCAGGAGGCCATGAAAACATATAATTCAAAAGTAAATATAATTACCCAAATATAAATATACAAATATAATTTTAGAGTAACTATTTTTAAAATATTATGTTCTGGCCTGGTCTCCACTGCTTATTAACAATGTAACTTTTAACCTCAATTTAGTCTTCAGTAAATCAGGACAAGAATCTGTCTGACCTAGCCATGCTGATCAAATGACAAAGTCATATGAAAACATTCTGTAAACCACAACAAGTATACAAAAATAAAGTAATATTTAATTGTTATTCTTATTTTTAGCACATCCTTGTTAAAGTTGCTTTAGTGCTTGATTGCACTCAATACGTTATAGGTCATTCTCAAAGACTTTATGGCTTTGTTTATGTTTTCCATTCATATGCTCCATATTTGGAGCTGAAAATATACAGAGATAATGCCCTAGTCCCAAGCCCAAAAGAAAAAAAAAGAGAATGGCATCAAGGATTTTGTTTTCTATCTTATATTCAAAAGGCTGAAATTCCATGAACCTTATAGTAAAGGATAATTAAGTTTATCCTATTTTTTTTATATAGGCCTTTATGTTTGAAACCAGTGATTCGTTTTCTAGTTCCCTGTGGCCCAGACATTGGAGTCTGAGCCAGGTTTGAATCCAAACTTTGCCATGGAATAATTTAATGAATTTGGGCAATGCATTTAATTTCACTGTGCCAGAGTTTTCTTATTTGGAAATGAGGATAGTAATAGCTTTTCTCCTCAGGGTTGTTGTGAAATGTAAATGGAAAAAAAATGTGACATAATAGCTGCTAAGTTAAATGCTTAGTTCTTCTCGGGTTTGGCAGGTTTGGGTAACAAATCATAATTGAAGGGTCATTCTGGCCCTAGATGTCTGAAAAGATAAAGCTTACTGAAAATTATTCAGTTGAGTTCAATTTATGGCTGATAATCAACGATTTTATCCATTCATATTATTTGTAAGAAGGAATAAAATTTTACTGCTTTTTAATTATAATTAAATGACTTTTTAATGCTTTCTCAAATCTAAAGTAGATGATGATGATTAAATTGGACCTTGTAACAGTATTTATTTATATAAACCACATTTATTTGGAAGAATTAGTTCCAAATGATTATATTTTTGGCAAACTACATTGATGATATGTCAAATTAAGCCCATCTTTTAAATGCCACCTCTCAGATGGTGACTGAAAATCATATTTGCAAAGAATGTTTAACGTCTGGATGGGTTTAAAGTGTTTTGTGCTACCATATTCTTACAATAATAAAAAGCAAAGGTCAGGTGCTTTTTAGTGGATGAAAAAGGAAAAGAGCAATTATAAATATTATATGTATATTTCATTAATCAACTAAATAGGATAAAAGGAATTAAATTCATCTGTTGTAGAAAGAATACAAATCTTTATCACTCTACCATGGGAGTTCATCTTATTTTTTCATTTACAAGAGCCTAATGGTTGTAAAATTCAATATTGATGTAATTAATTGTTTAAGAAAAATTATAAATTTTATTAAATATAAAATCAATGATAAGGTATGTGTCAATTTCAGTTAGGATAAAATAGAAACCATATTCATTTTAGAATTGTGGAAATTTGGCATATTGTATATGACTTGGAAGACTTTGAAAGAATGAAGTCTTCTTAGTTCACTATTAGAAGTGAAAAAGAGGATGAGGATCACCTTTGGAAGAGCTATGATTCTCACTGACTGTACACTTCTTCTTACTCTATACCTCACTACCATCCATAAACTTAAAAGAATTAGTAAAACAGAGAACCTAACACTCCCCAGATATGGTCACACTGTTAATATTACTGAAAAATAAAATAAAATAAAATCAACAGATATTAGGTGTTAGCAAAAATCACAATAAAAAATATATGGTTACAGTCAACCAGACCAATGATTTCAAAAAGATTTCCACATCACACTTGGATGATGTTTTTACATACAAATACCTGACTTCCACTCCAGACTGACTAAAGTAGAACCTCTAGAGGACTAAGATTTCGGTAGTTTTTTTTTTTAAATTCCCCTTTTGAATTTGATACAGGACATGTTTTAGAAACTCTATGGAGAATAGACTAAGAGCTCCTTGAGGATAATAACTGTCATATCTATTCTCTGATCTCCAGAGAAGCTCCTGGTCTGTGGTTGATAGTGGATAAATGTGAGTTGAATAACAAATGCACATCTTAGTTTCCTCGTTGCTATGACAAGTAACACACAATGAATTGACTTAACAATGGGAATTTATTGTCTCATGGTTTCAGAGGGTAAAAGGCTGGCTTTCTCCTAGGGTTGGTAGCCTTCTGGCAAGTTGGCTACCCTTGGAGTTCCTTGGCTTTGCCATCACATGGCGGCTATCTCTCCTCCTTTCTTCTCCTGTTCAGATTGACTTCCATCTCTTTTCCTCCATGTGCTTTCTCTTCATATAGCTTTCAGTGACACAATTCAGTACCAACCTCATTCAGTTAAGCCATACTTTAATCTAAAATAACATCTTCAAAAGTTCCTATTTACTATGGGTTTACACCCACAGGAATAGACTAAGATTAAGAATATGTTGAGGTTTTGTTTTTGTTTTTCTTTTTTTTTCTGGGTTGCATAATTCAACCTACTATATTTTATGAATGGACAAACAAATGGTGAATGTGCTAAAATCCTGATATGCCTTAAAATCATTGGGGAAGTTAAATCAGTACAAATTGGGAAGTATAAACAAGTCAGTAAAAAATCACAAGTATAGATTAATTATAATTATTCCAGAAGGATGGTGCTCTCTGTAGTACTTCAATGTGCTCTCATTTATTAATTGGTAACAGATAATCAGTTTCAAATTCCTTCTAAATTTTATTTTTAATCTCAGTTTTGGAAAAAGGAGAACAAAAATTCAAACCAATTAAGCTCGGAAATGAAAAGATAGTGTATGGGAACATCATTTAATTTGAATATATATATTTTTGCAGCCAACTTCATTTCCAGAACTGCTGAATGACCAAAAAGGGTAAAAGTGTTGCTGATTACAATTGCTATACATATATATAAAATGGTGCTCTTTTGGCAATTACTGCAGGCTCCAAACATCTTTGATAGTGTTAAAATCTGGAACAGCTGGAGCCACAAAAGCAGCAAGCTGTTCAGTATGGTCTATGTATATGAATGTGTGTGTGTACATGCATATATAATATAAATAAAACATAGGACTTAGAATCATAATGGGAAAGAATATGCCACTAAGTCCTTGGCTTGGATTCTTCTAAAAACAGTAGTGGACACAGAAACAAACACATTTAAGTGCTCACATTATATCTAATGAACTTCTAAATAATGCAAAGCCTTCTAATAGTCAAGACATGGAATTGCAAAAGGTAGACTGCCTCACTCAACTTTGCTTCTGTTCTTAGTGCAGCCCTTTATTTTTTCAAATGTCTTTCTGCTTTCATGAAGTACAGTCTCTCTTTTTTTTAACACTAACCTTTATCTAAGGTACTCTGAAAGGTTGTGGTCCAGAGCAAATCAATTTGTATTTTCTCTGCTTCAACTAGTATTTCATATTGGTAAAATAGAACAAAATGAGTATCACATATAGCCTCTAAGGAGAAAATGTGATAATGAACCTTGTAGTCTCAATCTTACATGTGCCCAACTGGAGATGTTTTGGGTTAACCAGCCCCAATCATTTTTAGGTATATGAGCTCTTCTTTTTTTCTTTGGTGGAACTACTTCTTTCACCAAACTTGACAATAGACAGGACTTTCCATTTGAGATTTCCCATAAAGAGGACTCTGTCTGTATAAATGTTGTAAGTTATAAATAAAATATTCTCCCTAGCTTGTGGTGAAAAGAACATTAGGTCATGAGTTAGAGACCTGAGTCTTTTCTTTCTTTCTTTTTTTTTTTTTAGGGGAGGATGCTTTGTTGACAACTGTGAACAACAGAGGTTTAAACACCGTTAAGAGTGATGAGTGATGCAAGTCAAGTCTATAACTTGCAAGCTTCTATTCTCTCAATTTCTCCCTATGCAAAACCTCACAAAATGATTTTGATACTCTTTATTATTAAAAAATTGGAAAGATATGCAAATGGTGTTCCAGGATGTCAATTTACCAACCAGTCAAGTTTGGCACAGTAGTTAGAGTCAATTTCTCATCCCTGGAATTAGGTGATCACTATGTCAATTGTCAGATCTAATATTATATGGCTTCCTGGCTACACATTTTGATAATTTCTGCTTTAAGTTTATAAACAGATCTCAGTTGGTCTTTCTACTGTGTATAGCAGGTTGGATAATACCACGTAGCATAAGAATAATTCATTTGCTTATATAATAATTGTTTTTAGTTATTTACTTTATCTGTGTTCTAAACAACAAGGGTTAATAGGAAATAGGTTTTTTTTTTAAAGAAATTAAACAAAAATTATATACTAGGCATGATTAAAATATGACTTCTTTCTGGAGTTTATAACTCTAAATCTGAAGATTAAATCAGACAATTTTCATGTATATTTATATGAGACAGAATATAATACTGAAACTAAATGTTTTCATCTCAACTTCTATATTATAACTTTATAACATTTGTGTTAGAGGCATTTAAAATATTATATTTACTTGGTCACTTGTAATTAGTGTAATCTGAATATTAAATCCAACTCTATGATGTAAGGCACTTTTCTTGTTTTGTTTTTAAATGCTAAATGAGCAAAGGTTTTAAGAAAATCTTTTTTTAAAAATGTGAATTTCTATTTCCATATATAAATCAGTAACACTCTTATGTACCATGGTAATGAAACAAACTTTTGATCAAGCTTTTTGCATAAATTGGTTGAAATTATAACTAAAAATTCATATTGTTATCTATAAATGTTGAATTCACCGACATGAGTAGGCTCCTTGTGTGATCTTTACTGAAACTTCAAACTCAATCTGTTATAGTTTAAGAAGCACTCATCCCTGATGCTATCTTTTTAAATTTATTTGAAATCAGTGTAACCTCTCTCATGAGGCAAAGCTTCAAAATTGCATGCCTAATAATTATTAATTTATTTTGTATTTATCGCTTGGCTTCACATCAATCATAATAAATTTATTTTATATTTATGTGCATCTCATTAGTAAAATACTTCTCAACCTGCACAATATATCAGACTTCATTAACTGGCCAATTAATTGCATGGTGGTGCTTGCCATCTAAGTTTACCTTTGAATATTTCAGTAACTGCATTATAAAATACATAATGAAGTCTGAATACTAAGGGTGTTACTCCTAGAATGCCTTAATTTTGTATAAAATCTAGAATAAAGACTGGATCAATGATAATAACTAACCTTTCTCAAATAAAATTAATGTATTCTTGATTCTTTTTGAATTTACTTTTGAATTTATTTCTATTCTTTAATCCTCAAAAGTGATACCACCTATTAATTCTTTTTTCTGAGATATCATGTAATAACTCTTTTTCTACATATGCTGTCTGTGCCTTTATATTTATTTTTATTTTTGATCTATTTTGAAATGTTTTGAGGTAAACACACACAGAGAATAATTAAAATGCAATTAAAAGAGATACCGTAAACTAATTTTAAAATGAGATAAGTACTGAATTTAATATTTCATTTGACTATGAGTTTTCTGACGGTAAAAGGACAAAAAATAATTTTTCCAGTTTGTTATGAGAGACAAAATAGCAATTTATAATGGAATGGCACTGCTTTCTGTGTCCAGAAATGCCACCCTCCAACCCTTCATTTCCTCCTTCACTGATTCATCAGTTTACATATTATCTTTTTTAAAAATCTTTTATTATATATTCAATAGGGAATTACCTTTCTCTGAATTATACACTGATGATTATAAAGTTACAGCTATCACTAATTGAATGCCTGCCATGTGAGAGAGGTACAGACACTGCATTATCTCCAATCTTCACAATAGTTCTACAAGCCTTGTGCTATTTACCACTCTACAGATGAAACTGAGGCCAAGAGAAGCTACGTTAATTTGCACAAGATCGCATCGCTAATAAAAGTATAATTCTCGTGCAGAATTCCAGTAGCACTTTGTACCTTGAAGAGCACATGCAGAACGTTCCCTTTAAAAAAAATCCCCCTAGTTACATAATAAAACTATAAGCTTTATTCACAGCTCCTCAGAATGGGAAAATATATGGAACCCTTTGACATTTTGAATATTACTATGCTTTCTTACAGCCTGTGAACTTATGAATCAAGGCATCTTGGCCCTTGTCAGCTCCATTGGTTGCACGTCAGCTGGGTCCCTCCAGTCTTTGGCAGATGCCATGCACATCCCCCACCTCTTCATTCAGCGCTCAACAGCTGGGACCCCAAGGAGTGGGTGCGGACTCACTCGGAGCAACAGAAACGAGGACTACACTCTCTCGGTCCGCCCACCTGTCTACTTGAATGACGTTATCCTGAGAGTGGTCACAGAGTATGCCTGGCAGAAATTCATTATATTCTATGATAGTGAATATGGTAAGTGTTTGTAATTTGTGTGAGTGTTATAAACTGCAGAATTGCATGGATAGCAACTTCATCCTGACTTATTGATTGTTATATGTGAATTTCTTGTTTTGTCATATCCTTCTTACAAGCCTAGCAACAACAAAAATTTTTTGTTAGGGTCGTGAAGTTCAGTCCTTTTGCATTAAATCCTTTTAATTGCAAAATTAAAAAATAAATATCTGCATATAATGCTCAGTTTATAAATGCTTCTAAAGGCAATCTGAATCCAATGTATCTTCATTTTTCAAATAATGAGAAGTCAGTAATACATTTCAATACCATCTTACTTGCCTTCCAAAAATTTTCAACCTCTATATAAGAATAAAAAATCATTTTAGATGGATTCTGGAACACTGAAAAAAAAATGCCTAATTTTATTAATTTCAAATATATGATAAATTTCACATATACAGTTATGTAGCATTTTAATGCAATTTTACTGAGATATATTCACATACCATATAATCCATCCAATGTATACAATCAGTGGCTCACAGTATCATCATATAGTTGTGCATTCATCACCACAATCAATTTTAGAACATTCTCCTTACATAGCTTTTAATATCTACTCAGTACTTAGCTGAGTAACTTGTATTACTTTACAATAAGTACTGCATATTGTCTACAATACATAATCTTACAAAAATATCAGTTAATATAAAAACACTTTATTTAACCTTCCAAGGTAAACCACAAAGCATATCCCCTAAATTCATCATAATTTGATGAGAAGACACTTTGCCTTGGTATTTTCACGAGTCTTACTTTAAGAAAAGGAAGCATAAATAATGTTGATCTGTTTAAATCTATTTTTTTTTCTGAATTAATCTACCTGTATTCTAACAGACTAATCCCAGAGATGTTCAAATGTAGTTTCCTCTTATGTTTGTCATTAGTGGAGCAGAAAGTGAGTAGAGATTGGTATGATCAAATAAGAGAAAATAAAAAGTTTTAATAATGTATATTTTGAAACATGTGTTTCCTTAGAGGTAATGCCTTGAGAAGGGTTCTCAGAAAAATAGTCCATTTTTGCATTAAGTATGAATGGATCTACTTTTTGCGTCTTTATCCAAAGAAAACCAGAGAGGATTTTGCCCTGTGTTGTATGACTTATTTAGTGCTTTTTTTTTTTCTTTTTGCAAAAAAAATAACTGTTTTCTTATCATAATCCATCCAATATTGTAAACAATATTGAAAACAGTTACACAAGAAGAGTGGGCCAGAAAGTGACATCAATAGAACTGAGCACAAACAGGTTGGCAGAAATCTAGGAAGCAACAAATAAGAGTTCCTGTGGACTCACAGGCAGGAATCTCAAGTGGCTATTACATTTAGCCCTAAATATTCCAAGGTTGCATGGGGATTTGGCAGCCAGAGTCCCATTAAGCTTGATGGGTAAGCTTCAGCCAAAAGTCTGAATCTCTAGAAACAGTCTCCTTTGACCCTAGCATAGAAATCCTTATTTTTTCCACTTAATTCACATTATTTAGAGGTCACCAAACAAAGACAAAAATTCGTTTCAGAATAAAATAAACAAAAAGGAAATAAAAAACAGTTGGCTCTTTAGTAAAAGTAAAGACTGAAACCAATACAGATCTGAAATTCATTGGTATGACTATTTATTAAATGTAGTAAATAAACTCTTTATCTCTGAAAATCAACATGCTGAATATGCCTTTGTCAGTTTTTTTCCAGTCATATTATGTGTGGCTGTTAAAACCTCAAATGGCATTTTTATGATCTCTCCTCAAACATAACTTGAAATAATGAATTTCTAAAACCTTAAACCTTTCTTGGGCTGACAAAGGGAGGGGGGAGAGGTGCTTTTTAGTTTGTCCTGTCAAAATAGACAATCCTATATAAAAAAGAAGAGAAAAGTGATTTTTGATCAAGGCATTCTCTCAGCCCTGAAATGAGAATTTCACTCTCTTATTTACATCCACCTTTGTTAACTTATTTCCAAGTCCTGCATGGATAATAGCCTGGAAATTCTTGTAAGAGAAGGCATTTTAATTATTGATGAGGTAAAGATATTTTTAAATATGTACATTAAATATAGGCCAACAGAATCATTTATATACATTTGAAATTCATTCATTTTTTCCCCTTGGTTTTCCTTTGAGTAAATAAGTCTCTGTACCTACAGAATCATCACTGGGTTCTCTGTTAGAAACAGTCTTTGTTTCAGAAATAATAAACATTTTCCTTTACTCTGGTGATGAATTTATTTTGACCTATCATTTAACTTAATAATTCATGAAAAATTACCCTGGTTGTATCATTTAAATTATTTCCAGTAAAACTCTTGTTTAATGAAAGAAAATTTCCCTTTGATACTCACAATAAATCTTGCTACTAAAGTACTGGGCTAGAGTCCAAAATAAATATCAAACTATCCAAATACCTTGTACCTTGAAGAAGGGTTACATGTATTTACATATCCATTCATCAATGTCATTGTTTTAAGTTCAAACATTGGAAATGTACTTGACTTTTATCTTGATTATAAGGAATTGCTTTCACTAAGGAATGGATTAAGCATCATGTTGGATGGAATCTGGCAGCCTGCTAGGGCTAAATATTATTGAAGATGTATTTTTCTTAGAAAAATATAACTTTTTTTTTAATATTCAGGCTTCTATATCCATTTAATTAGAGAAGCGCTTTTTTTCAAAAGCAGTTAATTATGACTAACGGCTCAGTATAACAGTCTACTTTGAATTTCCTAACAAAGAAAATTGAAGTCTTTGATTCTGAGGAAATGGTTGAAAAGTTAAAAAACAAATCTGGAAACTTTGAATGGATTGATTCAAGACATATTTTTAAAAGGGCTTGAAAAGAGGTTAGGAAGTGTGAAGCTTTTAAAAATGTGTCATTCAGGAAGTGTTCATTGCTCACTTGCTTGGTGCAATACAAAGAACAAGATAATAAGTTTTACAAACTATAGTCTTAGCCTTTAAAAAGTTTACAATTAACAAAAGAGGTAAAATATTTATGACTCTTAATAGAGAAGATCATGGGTTAAGTGTCATGTGAATGATGCAAACTGCATGCTAGTGGTATGTAATGAAGGAAGTGTTTAATTTTGGCAGCAGTGATCAAAGAAGGCTTTATATATAATCTTTGATGTTGATTATAGTAGTTAGGATTTTGAGAGGCAATGAGTAAGAAAGAGCCATTCTCCTATAAAAAATAAAATGTCACCAAGTCTTGGATTAATAAAAATATTAAATATAATATTTCTGGGCATTTTATTTGCCAGGAATTAGAGTATTTTGCATTATTTTATCTGATTTTTCAGCATCCCTATGAAGTAGGTAATTCTATTATCATGATATAAGAAATAGAAAAACTGAGAGAAGTGACAACCAGTTCATAAAACCATAGCTAAGAAGTGTCAGAGATGAGCTTCGAGTCTGACCAGTCCTATACTCTAAACCATATGTAATGAGTATAAAGAGGTTGCAGTGACTTTTCACTCAAGAATATAATAACTAGAGTTAATCTTAAAGATTAAAGAGAACATTTGCTGCATTCTGGGCACTGCTGTAAGTGCTTTGCATGTATAATCTCAATACAACAGCCCTATGAGGTAGTTATTTATTATTATGATGATGACGATGATTATTATGTTATAAATGAAGTAAAGAGGCATGTGAGATGTCATGTAACTTGCATGTAGGTTGAGAAGCCCAAATTCAAACAGAGATAGTCTTACCTCTAGTTCCTGCTCTCAACCACCAGAATATTTTTACTCCCTAGAAATAAGAACAAGATTAATTTCTGTCAGTTGAACTATGAAATTTTTAAAAAGGGTCATAAATGAAATGATTAGAATCATTTTTCTTAAAGAGAGACAATGACTTCAGACTGGAGATCATGAACATATCAACATAATTCAAGAAAAAATACTGTATATTAATTAAGAGGACTTGGTTATCATTGAAAGCATGGAAACAAGACCGTCAGTGGGCCAAAGTAGGCAAATCCATCTGTAGCAGAGATAGATACTTGCCTACACAATATCTATTCTCCATTTTTTTCTTTGCTAACAGATTCCAAATTTCCTTAAGAGAGCTATATTCCTAGTTTAAAAACTACATTCCCCATCATCTCTTACAACTAGAGTTGTGATATTATCAAGAATTGTGAAGAATCTGAGATTTTATCCTATTTGGAAGCTAACAAGTTAGCCTGCCTCAGTTTCATGGATGCTGGCAAAAGGCATAACACTCCCAGATTAGAAAAAAATGATTTTGATACTCAAGACACAGAAAGCAGCATAAGCCTATGGAAATCACACAAAACAAATCTACTAAAACATGTACATTAAGTTAACAAGTTTGCAGACTAAAAGATCAATATTTCAAAATAAGTTATTTCCACATGCTAGCAGGAAACAATTAGAAAGTGAAGTAACTAAAATGTGATAACATCAAACACCTAGGAATAAATCCACAAGATCTGCAAGACATTTACACTGATAATTATAAAACATTCACCAAGAGAAATGAAAGAATACCTATATAATGGAGAGATATATAATGTCCATGGCCTAGAAAATTTAATATTAAGATGTCCATTCTCCCTAAGTTGATTTTTAGATTCAACACAATCCTAATGAAAATCTTAGCAGGCTCTTTTGAAGGAATTGATAAAATTTATATGGAATATGTAAAGGATCTTATGTAACTAAAACAACTTGAAAAAGAACAAAATTGGATGACATATGCTATCTAATTTCAAGTCTCATTTGGTATTGACATAAGGATGGACAAAAAGATTAATGAAGCATAATAGGGAATCCAGAGCATGACCCATATTTATACATAGTCAATTTGTTATTTACCAATGTGTCACATCAATTTAATGGAGGAGTCTCTTTAAGCAATAGTGCTGGAACAACTGGGTATATGTATAAAAAGAAAAAAAATACAGAATTTTGACTCATATTTCATATCATACATGAAATTTAGCTCAAGATTTATCATAGGCCTAAACTAAAAGCTAAGATTATACATATTTTAGAAGAAAACATCAAAGAATATCTTTGTTACTCTGAGATATACAAAGACTTTGTAGCCAAGTCTCAAAAAGAACTAATCATAGAAGCAAACAATAATGTAGACTTCATCAAAAATTTAAGAATTTGACTCTTTGATATACACCATAAAGAAAAGGAATAGGCCAGCTACAAACTGGGAATAATTTCCAATAAATATATCTGAAAAACATATAAATGCATAGAACATTTAATAAGTTCATAGTACATAAAAAAATTCTGACATAGCAATATTATGAGACAAAACAATTACAATTAACAGAAGACTTGTTCAGAGAATTTACAGAAGAAGACATATGAATGGCCAATAAACACAAGAAAAAAAGCTCAACTCAACTGGGAAAAGCAAATTAATACTACTATGACACTCACACACTAGATTGAAGGCGCAAAGAATGACAATGCTACATGTTAACAAAGATACAGTACAACTGGAATTCTTACACTTTGCTTGTTGGAATGTGAGAACGGTTTGGCAATTGTTACAGTGTTAACTAGATACTTAATATATGATCCACCTGCTCCACCCTTAGACATTCATCCAGAGAAGTGAGAATGTATATCCACACAAATCCTTGTACAAGACTGCTCATAGCAGCATTATTCATTATGCCCCAAACTATAAACAACCCAAATCCTCATAATTTTAAGAATGATTAAACAAATTCAGTGTGTCCAAACAATAGAATACTATTCAGCAATAAGAAAGAATGAACTCAGAAACATGCAACAACATTATGTTGAGTGAATGAAGCTTGGAAGAAAAAAAAAAGTACACACTATATGATTCTATTTATATGAGTCTATTTATAAATAGAATCTGACAAAACTAATCTTTCAGAAAGTGGTTATCTTTGGTTTGGGGTTGTTCTGACTAGTGAGGTACCATACAATAACTTTCTGTGGTAATGGAAATATTCCTTGTCTTATTTTGAGTGACAGTGACAGTGGAATACAATTATCATTGAACTAAACATTTAAGTTCTGCTTATTTTATTGCATGTAAATTATTTCTCAATAAAACTTATAAGATAGAACAATCCATCAGGTATTTGAAGACAAAAAAGAGGAGACAAAAAGAGAAAGAAAAAAAAAAGAGTGGGTGGAGAAGTCCACTTGCATGATGGCCAAACTTTAAACTAAATGACATAATTGAGTCATGATCATTTGGAGATTATAGAATCAGAGACAAAAGGTTAGAATTGAACTTATTGGAAACCTAAAACCCAAAGTTGTAAGTATATCAGAATAAAGGGGAGCTTTTTAATAATTGGAACACATGGTATCCACCTTAGACCCTTAAAATCAGAATTTTGCAAGGTAGACACCAGCAAGGTGGTTCTGATACATTCAGCTTTGTTCCTTGATGAGGCCACTGGAAACGATAAATTTCAGAAGATCTCTTCTTCTACATCTTTGGTGGCTCCATTGCCCTTGCCAGAAACAGAATGAAGCAGCCTATTTCACAGTTGGGCCTTGGACACTTCTGGTGGTCAGAAAGATTTTCTTTATATGAAACTGAAAACCCTTACACTGAACAAAATGAACCATTTTATGAAATAGTATAAAATAAGTAATTGCTTCTTATAATCATTTATCAGTAAGTAAAGAAGATCATAAGTAATAAGTAAAGAAAGTGATTATACTCCTGATCCCATGGTTTGAAGCTGTATGTACTCCAGAAAAATATGTTCTTAAATTTAATCTATTCCTGTGGGTGTGAACTCATTGTAAGCAGGACTTTTTATGAGTCTACTTCAGTTAAGATGTGACCCATTTCAATCTGAATGGGCCTTAGTCCTCTTACTGGAGCCCTTTATAAAGGGAACAAAATTCAGACAAAACGAGAGAATGCCAAAGAAGTGAGAAGCTGAATCAACAAAACCTGGAAGAGAAGAGAGAGACCAGCAGATGATTTCCCATGTGACAGAAGATCCAAGGATCACTATCAGCCAGTTTGGGAAGGAAGCATCACCTTGACGATGCCTTGACTGGACACTTTCCTAACTTAAAACTGTAAGCTAATAAATTCCCATTATTTAAGCCAATCTGTTTCATGGTATCTGCTTGAAATGGAAACTAAAACTAAAACTCCATATTTCAATTTGATGTGCTTTTCAGATGTTTCACCTTTCTGAATGGCTTCTCCTCTCTTGATTGTAGTTTTTCATCTTTCTGTATAAGAAGTGATACATTTACTGATCATGCAATATGTCAGCTGCTGCCTTATCATTGTAGAGAGGTGAGAACTTTGTCTCTCTTCAGCAAAATACTAAACACTTTTGAGATTTCTCCTTGTTGGGTTTCCTCATAATTCCAACTTTTTAAGTTCTATGTTAAATATTTATTGTGTCACTCATTATATTGACCAACCCTTCCAAATTTGCATCATCCTCAGTTTGCTTAGCATGCTGTTTATGTTTTCAACCAAATGTTTGAAAGGAAGTTTGGTCTCATGGGTGGAACACTGTGGAACACATAGGTGGAACAACCAAAAAGGCTCTTGAGAGATAATTGGCAGTAGTACAGGCAGTTCACTATCATAGATCTAAGCAAGGACTTAATTTTGATTTACTTTCTAGTGGCTAGAATCAAGGAGTCTTGGATATACAGAAACCAGACAGTTATAGAGGGAGGTGGTATTTGATAGCTTGCTCTAATAGAAGGATTCTCCTCTGAGAATACTGATGAGAGAAAAAAAAAGATGAGTTTCGGGGCTGGGAGGACTCGATAGAATTTACTGAAATGACACAAACAGTAAGATCAATATGCTCTTCATCAACAGGGTTACTAGAGTTCTTTAATTTCCCTCACCTAAGAAAAATCTTGGTCCTACAGCCCAAGATTGGGATGGGACTATTGATAGAAATTACTTAGCTCCTGTCATAAAGACTGGAGGGAAAGTAAGACGAAGTAATTATGTAATTACAGGAATGACATAGAGTCATGAACTTATTGAAAGTAATTAGATACTTTCCTACAATAGCCTCATTTCTGCTTCAATTCATGTATTGGCTTCAATCTTAGATGGGAAAGTTGACAATGTTTAGGCCAAGCACATCCTTATAGATGAATATTCAAAAGAAATACCCTTTTCTTATCCTTTAACCACATATCATATATCACATACACGGATATATTTCCTTATGTAAAATTGTAGATCCTCTTAGGGTCCCGTACCAATCCCTGAGCCAAATAATTTGGTCAGGGACGTGGAGGGCTCCAAGTTGCTAGCCTGGGTTACATGATGATATTCTAGAGGAAGGCTGAAGGGTAGGGAGATGTAGACACATGCTCTTCCTTTACCAGTTTGAAGAAACTTCTTATAAGAAAAAATATTAAAGAAATTGCAAATATTTTATTCACGATAATTCAATATTGTAAAATAGCTTGTGGCACATACATGTTTTAAAGTTTAGTTTGGATACTTTGTTCACTTGTTTTGGTCAGCTAAAATTATTTTATGATCATACCTTTCTGACATTATTCTTACAGTTTCAGAATAGTCTTTATTATTTAACAACAAGATTTTTGACCATATGTAAAGCTCAACTATATTTTGTCAATTATTTTTGAAAATAAAGACAGAAAATTGTGCATAATAGATGTTGGTAAAATAAAATATCTTAGTCTGGAAATGACTAAATCAAAGGGGCTGGGTGGAAATATATACTTTTTGTCACCCAAATGCACAAAAACAAGGAAAGAAATACAACCTCAGGAATTTATAAATCAGTTATTTATGTGTTCCACATGCTCAAAACATTAACTTAATGATTCCAAATTTAGGAGCAGTACATGGTCAAGTGACTTGAGTTACTTAAGCACTATCTTCAGGATATCACCCTTGCTTACAATGTAATTGCCACATGAGAACCCTTTTTAAATGAACACTGCATGACCTTCTCCATAAATGCATCCCTAGGAATAACACCATTTATTCCATGTAGTCTTGCTGCAGGTTTAATCAAGGCCCATGTAAAGGACACATTCATCTTAATTGAATGCAAATGTTTAAATGCTCTGCGGCTGTTTTCAAGTATCTGAAGTCTATTATCAAAGCTCTCTCTAGACAGTCTTAAAGCTGTTTATTACACATTTGGCCTCTTTCCAGCTTCCAGTTCTCTCATTTACTTCAATGTGCATCTATAAGCATATAATTAATTCCAGCATCTTATTGAATTATTTTCTTTGCATTTGTACCTAATACATTAGTAAATATTATGTCAAGTAGGTAAAAATCATATATTCTGCTACCATGGATTTTTTAATCAGTTAAATGACCTTAAAAATACTGATCAGCATTACTGTAAAGATGACTCTCATACTTAAATACTATGATCTAATTCTCAACTCACAAGTTTTTATCCAGTAGAAAATCTCAGTTTGGACCACTGTTGCTGGATGGTGTCACTTCAAAATCTAATACAATACCTTATTAGTTTAATTTTTAAATACAAAGAAACATATACTAAAAATGTTTTTAATTTTTAAATGTATTTAATTTTTAATTTCAAGGAAACATACACTACAAATGCCAAGGAAGTATTGACAAATTGCTCACACTCTTTTTGAAGTAAGGTTCTTCTACAATTTTTTTTTTAAATCACTCAGTTGTTTGAAGCCTTATTTTTTCAAAAGGCAAGCTGCTTATGGAAATATGCTTTAGTACTCATATGTTCAGAACATTTATCCAGCTCAGTGATGTATCTTATGTATCCAATACTATGAAATATTCTGTTTTATCTAAAAAAAAGTCACAAGGTTCTAAATATTAATATCAATGCTGGTCATTCTGTCATAACTTCAGAAGCACCAAGAATGGCTGAATGCAGTGGTACAGTCCTCTCACTCTAAGTGAGAAATTTAATGCATTAAGTTATCAAAATGATTAATGTGTCTCATCTTCTCAAAGGAGGGAGAGATATGAGTCAAGGAAGAATATCGGGCTTATAAAGACTTAGCAACAAATCCCTTTTCACATCTAATTCAATATTTTGAAGGTGGCATTTGAATACAATGATCAGGCTCAGAATTATTGCTTTGATATATTCTGGAGAATTCTACTAAATTTAGTTAAATTGGACGTATATCCTGGGAAATGAGCAGTATTTTAAGATTCTTTTATCTGTAATAGGGTCTGTGTTATCCTCAGATATTGTAGATAATAACTGTATGAGGGCAAGGGTTATTTTTATCTTGCTCAACATTCTCTTCCAAGTTTCTCTCAAATATTTATAATAAGCATACTTTATTCAGAAAGGTATATGTTTGGAAGCTGGTCATGATAGAAATGAACAACAGAGATTCATATTTCTAATTTAAAATCTTTTTAGCCTCTATTTAGAAATATCTTTATAAATTAAATTCCAATTAGGCTGGGATTTTCCTACTCTAATCTACTTTATTACAATCCATTTTTAGTAAAGAGGTTAAATTTAATCTTACTTTAATGATCATAATAATTATTTTATACAATTTTATTTTTTCATTTTATTCATTTTTTATTCATCAGTTGCTATCTTGTAGAGGACTGTGGTGGGAAGTTGTCCTAACTTGGTGTGCCAGTTTGGATGTATTATGTCCCCCAAAATGCCATTATCTTTGATGCAATCCTGTGGGGCCAGATGTATTAGTGTTGATTAGGTTGGAGCATACTGATTGAGTGTTTCCATGGAGATGTGACTCAGTCAACTATGGGGAACACCTCTGATTGGATAATTTCCATGGAGGTGTTACCCACCCATTCAGGGTGGGTGTTAATTGGATTGCTGGAGTCGTATAAAGGAGTTCACAGACAGAAGGACCTCAGAGCTACAACTTAGAGAGACATTTTGAAGATAGCCATTGAAAGCAGACTTTTGCTCTGGAGAAACTAAGAGAGAACAAAACTCCCCAAGAGCAACATATTGAAGAATGCACAGGACCTGAGAGAGAAGCTGGAACACAATCCAGATTCAGCAGATGCCAGCCATATGCCTTCCAAGTTTTTCTGGATGTCAATGGCCTTTCTCCGGTGAAGGTCCCCTATTGTTGATGCTTTACCTTGGACACTTTATGGCCTAAAGACTGTGACTCTGTAACCAAATAAATCCCCTTTATAAAAGCCAATCCATTTCTGGTATTTTGCATTCTGGCAGCATTAGCAAACTGGAACACTATGTTACACAATTCCAATGTCAGGGAAATTGATGGTTGCTAGAATATTATGTTCTGAGTTTTACAGTGACCAACTTTTCACCTTATCAAGATTTTCTTCCATGTTCCATTTTGCCATAGAAAAAGATAATAGAATAAAATTAACAACAAATAGGGTCTTTCCTGAGATTAATAAAATCTTGATAATAAAATTGTATATTGCATAGAAAGTTGCAGTTTACAAACTGCTTTAATAGTTTAAATACTTATTCCCTTTCATCAGAACAACTCAGTAAATAGTTAAAATAACATCTTTTGCATAGATAAAGGGTGGTTGGTTGCTACTTTCTATATGATTTCCATTCCTTTGCTACTACTGGTTTTATTAGCATATTTCATATTAAGCCACAATTACCTGTTTAAGTGTTTATCCCCTGCACTAAATGGAAAGTACCTCAGGGACAGGAACTCTGCCTTATCTTCATCACCAAAGACCAGATATTTCTTAAAAGATTGTGAATTAGTAAAGTAGTCAAGATCCTTTCTTTTGCAAATGATAATTCACCTCAAACTAGTTGTCTTAGTTTGCCAGAATTGCTGTGAGAAATACCACATAATTGGTTGGCTTAAACAATAAGACATTATTGTATCACAATTTTGAAGGCCAGAAGTCCAGAATCAAGATGTTGGCATGGCCAGGCTTTCTCCTGGAGTCAGTAGTGTTCCGGTGACGTCAGTCCTCCGTCACGTGGTGATCACTCTCTCTTCTGTCGCTTCTTCTGACTTTGGCTTTCTACTGACTATATCCAAATTTACTCTGCTGATGAGGTCTCTAGTCATATGGATTAAGACCCACCCTGATTCACATTGTTCACACCTTAACTAACCTAATAATTACATCTTCAAAAGGTCCTATTTACAAATGGATTTACACTCACAGCAATGTGGATTAACATGTGAACATTTTTGTGTGTGGGGGGGGGGCATGATACAATCCCCAACACTTGGTAAGCAAAAAAATATGTTTTATTTATGTTTTGCTTGGTTCATGTGGTTAGGAAGTCTAAGGAAGGACTGGCTTGCCTTTTCATTTTAGACGATTGCTTCATTCTCAGTTTCTCTCTACATGATCAACCATCTGGCTCTGACAGTCCTCCAATTACATCATTCCAATTTGTGATAAAAAAGGAAGGCATTTTTTTTTCCTATGTTATCCATGTATCAAATTTTAATCCCTAAAACACAGACCTGAAGAACTCAAATTGACCAGTTCAGGACACATGGCCACCCAGTAGTGGAATGTAGAACATTGAACACCTATGGAACACAAGGGATGTTTGTTTCTTAAATGAAGGTCATGGTGGGTCTTTTTACTTGAAAAAAAGAAGAAACATGGAAAGGACAAAAACAACACTCATCGACTACAAAATTGACCATAAGTTCACGGGGCTATATGGGTAGCAAAGTAGGGATCCAAACTTGATTTTCTGACATCAAATGCAGAGTGATTCCCCTACGTGCAAAAGTGGTTACTAAAGAAAGATGAAATGTTCAATAGAAGTGACTTCCAAGGACTTTTCGCATCAAATTATTCTGAAAACCAAAACAATGATTTTTGACTCAAAATCAAAGGAAATTCCCTATAAACCCAAGGAAAATTTCAGGATGAGTTTAGCATGTATAATGGGGTCTTTCCTGTGCCTCCAAATTTCCCTTCACAATGACGGAATTATTCTTCCTGGAAGTGCTGGCAGCTGGTGGCCATCCCCTTGAATTGTCTCCAGCTGAGAGCTGCTTCACCAAGGTCCATGCAGCTGACTCCCAAAACTACCCTCAGGTTTAATAATTCACTCATAGAACTCATTGAAAGCTATTGTACTCATGGTTATAGTTTATTACAGGGAAGGACACAGTTCAAAATCATTCAAAGGAAAAAAAAAAATTGGAAGCATTCCAAATATGCAGCTTCCAGTGTCCTATCCCATGGAATCAGTATGCATTACCTCACTGCTATCTTTGTGTGACATTATCCACAGAGTATTGTCAACCACAGAAGCTTTCCTGAGCCTCAGTGTTCAGAGTTTTTAATTGGGCACCAGTACAAAAGTATGACTGATTGCTTGATTGCCCATGTGGTTGAACTCAAGTCTCCAGGTTAACTGATACCATGTAACTCAAGCCCCCACCCTATACCAGACAGTTGATTTTTCTGGTGTGGTCAGTCCTAACCCTAAGATCCAGTGTGGTCAGCCTCCCTAAAAACAAATACTCCTTTTGGGTATGACATGGATGAGTTCCCAGAAACTTAGGACAGAGGCCAGACCCCTCTTAGGTAAGGCCAATGTTTTTTTTTGCATAGCTTCTATTGCATTTAACATAACATAGTCACAGGTTCCAGGGTTTTGGATGTGGACATCTTTCATGGGCCATTATTCTGCCTACCATAAGTTATTTTATAGTGTTCAGGGAGGGAAAAAAAGGCAATTCCCTGCTAATCTTATATTTAATAACTTAGTTAGTAAGCCTTCCACAATTTCCTGTTATTATCTGGTCCTAGAATTAATATTCAGTGGGAACTACTGAAACTGCTATTTAACTTTCTGTTATCAAAAAATAGCAGTCACACCCACAAGCCTAGAAACTCCTTGAGGTCAAGCATCATGTCTTTTTTTTATTTCTCCCACCTGTGGGACTGAGCTCATTATCTGTGACCAATAAACATATAGATAATGTTCCTGCATTATTGTGATGACTGAATATAATAATGTATTAACTAAAGCAAAAGCTCACTCTTTCTTTTAATGACTCTTTTATGCATGCAGTTAATAGACAGCATAATTCAAATTCTTCTTTCATCAGACTTACTGATTGCAGCATATCATGAGTGTTTGGTTTCATTCTCTAATAAGCAAAACTACTACTGTTTAACTTCTGCATTCCAAGAGTCTACCTTGGACTTTAAGTTTCCTATTTTGGGTACCTGGTCTTCAGTAAATTTTTAAGCAATTCTGACCCATTGATGGGTGAAGGTGGGGTCTCCTAACGAACAGTTATGTAGTATTAGTAACAGTAATAGCAACTACCATGTGTTAGTACCTACACTAAAATTTGAGATTTTTAATAACTGCAGAAGAAATTCAGTCACATCCTAATGATTAACAGAATGCAGTGGTATATTATCTAAACAGAAATTGTGCTGATGTACTATAATAAATTGTTAGTAAAAGAGTACACACCAAGGCACAGTATTGTATTAAAAATTACAATAAGGATACTTGACAAGAATTTAATCAAACTAGAGAATTCTGAATTACTGTATCTTTTAAATGCAGCACTTAAAATGTAACAATTCTGTGCATTCTTTTTCTTTAAAAATTACCTTGTGTGTTTCATAGAAATGCTGCTTTATTGCTGCAGAGGTCAAAGTTCAAGGCTCAAGAGGTACTGGAAAGAATACAAAAGCAGACTTAAGAAACTTGGTTTTGCTTATATATAAAAAAGGTAAAGTTTATAAAAGTTAATTTACAAAGAACAAAAGTGGTATGCACACAATATGTACAAGCATCCTTAAAACATCTAAATTTTCAAACACATAGGCAAAAAGAACCGATAACAACCACTGCCATTTGAAGAAAAAAAAATATAAAATCCCCAAATCACACCATTATTTTCTTTTGGGTGATTATGCATTTCTGAAACCACTAAATCCACAATTAATCACTTAATCTGTTTCATGATACAATATTTAGATTGCATAAAAGCCATAAAAACTTAATAATATACAGAGAGAATGATCCAAGAATTAAAAACATGAGGGTAAGGCATTCCTGCTGGTTAATATGTCTTATGCTGGATTTTATACACACAACACACACATACGTCACTAATTTAATCTTTTAAGACTTCTAAAAGATAGGTAATTCTTCATTTATAGAATCAGAAAAAAATTTCAACATTTCTGCAATCACCTATCTAGGAAGTGACTACCAGAATTCCAGAGCAAGGAAGCAAAGGCATAAGAGTGGTCTTTTATTACAACACATTTTTTGGCCAAATAACCATGTAAATACTACTTATCTTTTGGATAAAAATTAAAGCTAAAAAAAGATTATACTCTTTTAAACCAAAGGAAAATAATTCACAAGCTCAATTTGAATCATACAGTCTGTGGTAAATTGAATTATGTACCCCAGGAAAAAACATTTTTAATCTTAATCCATTCCTTTGAGTGTAAACCTATTGCAAATAGGAACTTTTAAAGATGTTATTTTTAGTTAAAGTGTGGCCCAAATGAGTGAGGTTGGGCATTAATCCTATTACTAGAGCCATTATGAAGAGAAAGTAACTTGGAGTATAGAGGGTACCCAGAAAAGAAAGGAGAGGGCATTGCCATGTGGCAGGAAAACCAAAGAACCCAAGGACTGCTGCCCAGCCAGAATGCTACCAACCCCAGTGAAAGCAAATCCTCCAGGCTCTGAAACCTTGAACCAATAAATTCCTGTTGTTAAGGCAAATCATTATACGGTATTTTTCTTAGCAGCCTGGAAACTAAGATACTATCTTACAAGTTATTCTCAGACTTAAACTATTTTCTAATTCTCCACACATAGACCAGCAGCCTCTTTCATCAGATCCTCTATTTAGAACTTTCAATAGATTCAATCTGCATTTAGAATAAAATCAAAACCTCTTTCTCTATCCCACAAGAGTCTCTAATCTGTCCCTGCCTCTCTATGCAACTTCACCTAAATTTGCTCTCCTCTGGTTAGGCTGCAGCCACATGGAATCTTTTAGGTTCTTCAAACATAAGCTCTTCACTGCCACAGGGCATTTTCCCCAGGCTGTTCTCTTCTCTCCACATTTCTTTGAGTGGGTAACTTCTTATCCTTTAGATCACAATTTAAATATTAGAGAAACCTTGCTTGCACATTTTAACTAAAATAGATTCTCCTCCCCACCCCCATTATTATCTACAGGAGAACCTTCATTGTTTCTTTCCAAGCACTTAGTGTGATTTGTATTTACTAGTTTGTTTACTTCTTTATTGTCCATCTAAGTGTATGTGTGGGGGGGTGGGGGTGGGGAGAAGGGTGTTCATTGTTAGATTTTTAGCACCCAGCGTTGTGCCTTGTACTTAATACATACTTTTTTTTTGGAATTTTTTTTTTTTCAAATTAAGATATGATATGACAAGTGATTGAAATTAAACAAACATATAAAAAAAAAATCCTTAAAGTCAAGGATCTCCTTTGACCCATATTCTAAAGACAGATCTCTATGCCATAATGAAAAAGGCAGAAAAAGGGTCAAAATTTAATAGTTCTGCCTGGATTTGAACCTCAATGTCAGTGTCAAGGAAAAGGTAGTTTTATACCCTGCAGATGCAAATTTATTTGAATTTCCCACTTAATAGCCATGGGATTCTGGAGAAATTATTTAATATTTTTTAAGTCCCATCTTTTTTGACTATTAAAATGAAATGTAATGATTCTTACCTACCTCAAAGAGTTCTCTGAAGTTAAATGTGCTCACCACTGAACCCACTCAGACACGACCCTGCAGGCTTAGCCTAAGCTTGTCTCAGTCCCATAAGCACCCAGCATGCAAGGAAGAGTGAGCTCCACCCTACCAGTGCTTGGAATCCTGAGACAATCATCAGCATCTCCTGATGGGGTATACAGTGCCAAAGGTTAAGCCCCTTAGATCCCATTAAGTGTTTTAGACCATCTTTAGTTGTTTGTGACAATTTTGTGTGACTGGTTCTTTTGACCTGGTTCCTTATTTTCACCGGAGTCCAACCATGAACATCATCTAAAGTGCAGGTGTTTCTTTCCCTGGTCCAGCTGCTGGTCACCTGACAACAGAACCTCTTTCACATTGCTTCTGGGGTGGGACCCATGCTTCTGTATTTTTAATATTTCCTCGGGAGATTCAGATTCACACCCAAGTTTGGAACCCCTATTTTAGTGGGGTTTTGGTTTTGTTATTATGCTTCTACCTGTTTCTGTCAAGTTCCATTAAACCTTTGTTTAATCCATTCTTGAGTGTCTTAGTCTTATGTGTGTTTTTGCCTTGGATAGTTATAAGTACAGAATACCTTGATTGTTCCAGTTCTATTATCTCTTGCATTGCAGTAACAGAGAATTTTGCTCCTTTAACTTACTTAGATGATGACATTTTGAGCTTATAGTATAATTAAGAATAAATAATATAAGCTTGACTTTATACCCTAGAATGATTCTGAAGAATTTAAGTCATCAGATAACATATAATAGTTCTATAGGGATTGTTTTAAAATGAATGTACTCATTAGAAGAAAACAAAGTTTATTAATTTGTAACCTTGCAAAAAATAAGTTTCCATTATGGGTAAATGCCATTTTCCAAATTTTTGGCTATTTGTTTTCTTGTTATGGGCTTTTCTTGCTTTTCATTGTTAAAAATGCATAAATTAATTATTGCCCCTGAGAGGCAAATTTTTATATGTATGTAATCACACACCATTAGAAATTTTGAGATCTATTCCACTTATAATAAGCCCTGTACCATCCCATTCCCTTCATATCTTTTACCAGTTTTTCCCTTTAAACATTTTATACCATGGAAGTACAATGAAATTTATAGTTTATGATAGCGTAAAAGTAAAGCAGCTATACTAAGATTACATTGTGCCAAGTATACCTTCCATTCATATTTAACAGTTCAGATTCCTTTTTTCTGTAAACATCCAAGGTGGTAGCAGAAAGAAGTATGTGTAACATTTCAAACACTTGTTATTTAAATATACATGAAAATACAAATTTGTAAGCACTTTATTTTTACTGGATTTTATCTTCCTTATTAAAAAGTGGGCACTGAATTTTTTTTTATTTGATACCTTTCACAACTTTGCTTATTTTGGAAAGAGTTTGTGAGTATTCTGCTAATGGTCTTTTTTTTTTTCTTTTTTTTTTAATTACATAATGTTCTCTAAAAGCCTGAAATATAGTTTGAGAATTTATGTCTTACACAGTATACCCTCCATGGTCTTGAAAAGAAAGCTCTATCTTCTACCAAGTTTACCAGATTTGTGCTAAGGAGGTGGTACTCACAAAATAGACAAAAATGTAGATGTTTGGTTTGTGGTCCAAGTAACTTGAAAACCTTTGAAGATAACCTCCCCAAACCATCTTTTAATTTCGATTGTAAATGTCAATTTTAGTGTTTATTTTTTCCTATTTTAAGAAATAATTTTAATCATTGTTCAGATTCATCTGTCATCAAAGATACTTGTGTTTTACTGGAGGCTAATATCCTTCCTTTAATGCTGAAGCAAATAGAGAATGTTACTTTGCTTTTTCTCAAGTGTTGCTTTAGAGAAGTGAGGATGCTCCCCAACCAACACACCTTTCCCCTGACACTGAAACCATTTTCCAGAGTTGAGGTAATTTAGAATTCTACATCGGGATAAAGGAATTCATGGAAAAATATCAATTCCTATAGTTTTTATGTAAACACACAAAATTGTATTAAACTTAAACACATGAGAGTTCCACCAACTACTCAATTAGTATTGTTTTAGGCATCCCATGATGCTGAACAATAAACTACTCTGATACAATTTTTGTCTCTCTTCTGTGCCATTCCCCTTTTGCGCTAATTCACATTTTGATGGGTTTTTGATGTTCCTAGATATCCGTGGAATACAGGAGTTTCTAGACAAAGTGTCTCAGCAGGGGATGGATGTTGCGCTTCAGAAGGTGGAAAACAACATCAACAAAATGATCACCACTCTCTTTGACACCATGCGAATAGAGGAACTGAATCGCTATCGAGACACTCTTAGGCGAGCTATCCTTGTTATGAATCCTGCCACAGCCAAATCCTTTATTACGGAGGTAAGCAAAAATTGTCATGCAGTGGGGTGGGGTGTTAAAAGTAAAATGCTTTGGAATGGACCCCACAAGGAGATGAAAATTAAGAGCAGTGTGAGAGAATTAACTACAGAGCTCTCATTAACACTAATGGAGGTACACAGTGAATTCCTTGGCTCATCACATTTACCCCGTACTGTCCAGTTAATTGCTGAGAATGTTTGCATTTATATACATTTAGGCATATGGCCAAGATGATTTTAAGAAGTCTTATGGGGGGTTAACAGTGCTGACAGTGCTGTTGACCTGAATGAATCTAAGAAGTTCAAGATTGAATTCAGAAGTATAGAGTCCACTAACAAATCCTAATTTTTTTTTTACAAGGTAAAAGTTTACTTCTCCTAAAAGATTGACTTAACACAGGCTATTATCATCTAAACATGGTTACTTTTACAAAAACATTACTTTTACTTCTGCTCTGTGAACTCTGCATACCAAGATAATTAATTAAAACTGTCGGAAACTCTCCAAAACAATGACCACTGTACATTTTCTGATTCTGCCTCAAAATTTTAATGGTATCCATTCATAGAAGCTCTGAAACTTTTTAAAAACACAATTAAGACTTTTTGAATGAATAGTATAGCATCACTGTGTTCTAAAATGCTTGTTATTGCCTCCCAAAGGATTATTGTGAAGTCATTTTTGCCTTCAGGTTTTAATTTTCTGTAGTGATAGGACTGGTCATGAGATTACATACCTTCACATGGGTTTTATTGTTAGAGTCTTTAAGTTTGGTGACTTCATTTGACTCATGCTTTTTTTCTCACTTTGTCATTGTGCTGTCTTGAGCTCCTGAAGTACTGCTATAAAGCCTCCAAATTAGGAATGTGTTAGAATTTCCTTGACACTCTATAATATAATTGGTACCAAGAAACTTGATGTAGAATATAAATTATTAAGAAGAATAAAGCTTGTGGAAGATATCAATAATACCAATTTTTATTTTACTAGAGAATTTTTTTATGCAGTTTTAAGCTCAGATATGGAATTTTAGCAAATGTGTCAGAAAATTTCACTAAATGACTAGATTTTTCCATAGTAGAAAATATTTCCAACTTTACAGGAATTGGTTCTTTTCCTTTAAGGAACACAAAATCTGCTAGGGGATTGAAGGCAAGTAGACAAAGACATGCAATATAAATTGGAATGTTAAAAGTACAATAAATGAGGTTGAAACATCTGTGGTTATTTCTGGCTGGGGAGATCAGAGAAGGCTTCTTTGAGAAGGCACATTTGAACTGGACTTTGTATCGTGGGGAGGAATTCACAAAAGAGAAGTTATTATTAATTTTTTTTTAATAAGAGACAAATGAGTCCATCTCAGCCGCTTTCTGGGCATGGGGCATGGAAAAATTACTTATCATTTCTGAGTCTTCATTTTAGAATCTGCAAAATGAGAGTAATACATTGATTTCAACCAATTAAATTTGTAAGGTAGATTCTGAGTTGTCCTATAATATGCTAAAAATTAAAGTGCTTAATACTCAACAGAAACTCAAGAAATGGCAATTTTTAGATCACTTTTTCTAGCACGTAGTGCAGTAAATAACAGATAGCATATGCTCAATAAATGTTTGTGAACTGAAAAGACTTTTAGCATCAGCAATGATTATATGCCTGAAGTAGAAGAGTAGTTTGGTACAGATTAAAAAAAGGATACATAAAAGATAGAATTGGCACACACTGTGTGTACCATGGATTTATACCCAATTAATAAAGCCCTTGGAGTGCCAGGTAGTAATTCATATTTCTTTGGTAAGAAGTTAGAAGCAATGAGTTGAGAAGGAGGATAACATGATTTGTGTTTTGCAATAGAGTGGACCTACAGGTGAGGAGCTTTTTAGGAGCAAATCACCCCTCCCCCCCTTTTTTTTAAATAAGAGCTTTTTTCACACACAATGCAGTCCATCCAAATCACTCCCTTTTAAGCAGGGAGGATTGTGGGTCTGCTTGGCGCAGGTGGTTGTGGGACAGAAGGCCAGAGCAGTGAGAGCCACTCAGAGGCAGATTGCCTGAGTTCATATGGCTAGGAGACAGAGAGACAGAGAGGATTTTGAGGTTTTTAAACTATATTCCAGAAGTTGTTAGTGCCATTAATTGTTATAAACAATTAGGTTTGAGGGTGAAGATAGTGTTCAATTTAGTATATGTCAAATTTGAGCAATCAGTGGACCAGTTTATAATTTATGAGCTCATTTATTTCCCCTAAAAACCTTCTGAGTTTGATTGTCATTATCCTTGTCTTATAGATAAGGAAACAGGCACAGAGAGGTTAAGTATGTTGTCAAGATCACACAACTGGTAAAGGTAGAGTGGGAATTGAGTCCAGGCATTTTGACTCCAGAATTTGTGCCCTTAATCACACCGTACTCTATTGCCTGCCCAGAAAGGGTGGTTGGAAAGGCATGACTGGAGTTCAAGAGAAAGGTCAGTGCTGGAGATTTAGTTTTGTTTCAGTCAGTTTAATAAAAGTTGATTTACTAGCTAATATATGCTAGATACTGTTCTGGGTAATAGTAATATAAAGATATTTAAAGATCCAGTACTTACTCTTCAGGCTTACAGTCTGCTACTGGGCGAGGCAGTGGAAAGAGTGTCAGCCTTGTGGGCTGCACGCAATGGAAGAACACACATCTGCCCTCATCTACAGAGCCACAAAAGAGGGACACCTCACTGAGCCTGGTTGCAGAGGTGAAGGGTGTGACTCTGGAAGTGTTGCGGGAGAAGATTTTTCGGGTTGGTGTCCTGGAGGAGCTGCTCCTTGAGTTGAGTATTAAAGGACATGTGAAATTGGACCAGGCAGAGAAAGAAATGAAGGGCATTCTAAGTTGTGGGAAGGCCATGAACAAAAGCACGACTTAATATGCAAAAGCATCAATAGCATGATATATTCAAATGACCACCAGTAATAACAATAACAGCTAACACTTACTGAGTGCTAATCTTGTAATAGGTATGTCACTAAATGTTTTGCATGCTTTATCTAAGTTTTTACTTTTGCATGCCTTTCCATATGAGATGAATACTATTTTATTCCTATTTTGTGTAACTGAGGGACTTCAAACAACTAGGGAAGTGGCAGAATGAAGTCTCAGTACAGTTTGATTCCTCTAAAACATACATGCTCATAACCACTGTGCAATCCTATCTCCTTATTATAAGTGTTTGGGATCATTTGGAGAGTGAAAGATAAGACAAGGAAGAGTAAGACAGAAAGCTGAAGAGCAGAAATCCATCCAAAAGAACTCTTTTTTAATAACAGAAAAAGTAGCTGGAACTTAATTTTATAGGTGATGAAGATTACTGCAGCAATCGAAGTAGGAGATGATGCATTGAAGTATGTTTTATGGTGGATATAGAGACTGGATTTAAGAGGAACAAGGCTGAAGATTCATAAGCCACATTTAAATTATCTCAATCATCAACCTAGAGAAAATTGTCCCTTTATTAAAGCAGTGGAGGCGAGTATATAAAAGAGAGGTAATATATGTGGAAGAGCAAGTCTGTGAGAAGAGTTTTCTGTTAGACATACTGTATGATACTATTTAAGTCATTTATCATGTTTCCTTTTTATAGCTTTTCTTCATACTCATGTTAATGAATGCTCAGTAAAAAGCTGGATATAGATTCAACTGTTTCAGAGTATTATGGTCTGAGATAGAGATTTTGAGGGTATAAGAATTTATATGGAGGATAATTAAAGCACTACAGTGTATAAAAACATTAGGTCAAGTAAGGCAGGGAAAGAACACAAATGAAGACCAGACACAGACAAGGGAATAAGATCTAGCAAAGGAAACCACAATAAACAAGATAACATTTAGGAGAAACTAGAAAGCAAAGGAGGAAAGAATTTCAAATGCCAGTGCTGGAGATTTGTCAAATAAAACAAGGGCTGAAATTTTTTTAGATTGGTGAATTGTAAAGTCTGGTTATTTAACAATATAGCAAGTTCATTTGAAAGTTAGGAAAGAATCCAGATTTTTGTGTCGATTAGTGAATGTGTGGTGAGGAAAAGAAAATGGAATGTGAACCATCTACATCAAATAATAGGATGAAAATTGCTAGAAAGAGATAGAGTAATTGAGGAGTCTGTATATGGCAGATTTGTTGGCACAATGGTGCCCTTTAGAACCTGCACATGGAAGAAAGCACTCACGGGAATTTATAAAGAATGAATTAGAAAGGGTTGCAGATGAAATCTCGGGGAGACCCTATTAATGCTGCATATTGTGAAAATCTGCAGGCAACAGACAGAAGTATTTTCTACGAGGTAGAAGGAGAACCCAGAAGCAAAATGTCACAGGTCATAAGTATCTAGATAAAAAAAGGTATAGCCATTAGCATTAAACACTCCAGCATGGGAATTTAGAAGAGATATGTTTGCATTGGGGAGCTGAAAACTTCCTGAGAATGACTGGGCTTAGAGCAAGATTGCAAAGGATCTGGGAGCAAGTGAACAGAGGCAGACAGGTTGACTATTCTGTCGAGAAGTCTGACGACAAAGATAAAGAAACCTGATGGATAAAATTTGCAAAATAAAATGAAATAAAAGCCATAAACATATGACTGATACCAAGAAAAGGAAAAACCTGTTTCCATTTTTAAGATAGAGAAAAAGCCAAAACATTTTCATACAGACTTTGGAAAAGGAACCATTGAAAACAGGAGAGATTATAGACAAGAGAGAGGATAATTGAGAAGAAAAGATCCCAAAATGTTAGACCTCATGAAGTTATACTAAGCAAGTCCTACCCAAGGCCAGTGACCTAAAATTGCTGGTTCAAGGTAGATGAAATCAGTTCAGACTTTGTTAAATGAATTTGCATTGGTACCCTATGGTTTCCATAGTTAGTATGACCTTGATTTGGATTCTGAACATGGTCCCCTATATCTGACTCTGAGCTTTGATACTTAGTAATTTACTGCTTCCATGTTTTTTCCCAAACTCATGAAATCTATGTTGGTGATTTTCTTGAGAAAATTCTCACTCCTCCGCTTTCCAGCTACCATTGACTTTTTCCATCACTTAATTCTCACAGTCACTGATTTTATGTCTCCAAACTGTGGACTAAGATTATTCCCCTCCCCACCCCAGTCTCAAGCAGTGATGTCAGAATGAAAGAAAGAAAGAATGTGGTGGCTCCCCACCCCCACCCCATCCTAAATTGACTGTACCATTCTCTGGCAAGCATGGTTATTCCTGTTTCTCAGTTAGCTGTTCTCAAACACCTTAGAGCTTGCCCCTGCACTCTCATGGTTTCTAGGAGCATTTCCCACTTAGAGAATAGGCTGGCTCCTCTAGTATAAAGAGAAACAGTTCATATTTTGTCTTTGAAAAGACAGTCAAAGCAGAAGAGCTGAAGACACAAAGAGGAATAAGTCCCAGATCTAGATGATCACTCAGTTTAAAAGACAGACATATAACGAAACCATAAATGTGAAAGAAAAGGGCTGCAAAAGACAGATAAATGGTGTTCCAAGCTCCCATAGGAGCACTGGCTGCAGGGGGCCTAACTGGTGTCAGGAAACATTTCACAGATAAGTTGCTTCACCAAAATCTTGAAAAATGAATAAGATTTCATCAGACAGGCAACATTGGGCAAACAACAGTTCAGTGTGTGTGTGTGTGTGTGTGTGTGTGTGTGTGTGTGTGTGAATGTGTGCATGCATGTGTAATGTATGTACATGGTTGAAAAATCAACTACTATCAAGTATTTTATAATGAAAAAACAAGAGTTCCTTTCCTCAACTTTTGCCACCTACAGCTATTCTTTTAAGAATAGCTTACTTATTTTTAATTTCTAAAATTTAAATTATATTTACTTTTAGAGTAGTATATACATTCAGTGGTTTAAAATTAAAGTGGTTTGAAAGGATACCCCTTTTACCACTGTTCTTGAGTATCTGGTCTCCTTTTCAGGAGATAAACAATGTCTTATGTGGCCTACCTGACATATTATATATGTTTTCAAAGAAAAAAATTGCATGTGACAATGTGAAACAGACAAGGATGCCTTTATTTATAGCTACCATGATAAGAGAAAGAGAGTAGAACTCAACTTCAAGGAAGTTGGAGGGGGGAGTTGAGTATCTCAGTCAAGGTAAGGGCAGTGGGAAAGTACCAGTAGGCCATTTAGCAAAACAGGGGGGGAGGAGGCTGAGGACAAGGTTGATAGCTTGGAATAGCTAGTATCTGAAGTTGTCTTTTTTTTTTTTTTTCCTTTTTTTTCTTTCTGCAGTCTGAGTTGTTTTTCTCTGCAGCACTACAGCCTCAAGATTAGTTTCTAGGTAGTCAGGGCTCTTCCCCTTTTTTTCTTATGACTGTGAGTTTATATACATTTTTAATTCTCTTATTATTATTTTATTGGGGTTTTGGAGTTGGTTCTTTACCCTTCTTAAGCTTGAAGTTCCAGAATATTCTTCCAGATTTTTAGAGACTAAAACTAAACAAACACAAGATATTAAAAAAGCAAACAAACAAAAAAATTGTCTTAGTTTTCTAGGTCTGTTGTAACAAATTGCAATGCAAACTTGAAGTCTTAAATGACAGAAATGTATTGTCCCACAGAGCCTAGAAGTCTAAAATCTGTAAAGGAGAATTCTCCCTTGCCTTCTCCAGCCTCTGGTGGTTTGCTGGCAATCCTTGGGCTCCAGTCTCTGCCTCAGTCATCACATGGTGTTCTCTCCTCTCTGTTTGTGTTTCCTCCCCCTTCTTATAAGGACACCAGTCATATTGGATTAAAGCCACCCTGATCCAGTTTGTCCTCATCTTAACTGATAACATCTTCAAAGATTCTATTTCCAAATAAGATCACATTTACAGGACTGGAGGTTATGACTTGAACATGTGTTTTTCGGGGACACAATTCAATCCATAATGCCATGTTACAGTTTTTAAGAAATAATATATTGCATCATGACATTTTAGAATTGGAAAGTATGTCATGTATCATTTTGTCTGAATTGTAAATTTACAGATGAAAAACTTTTAAAGCCTCTTCATATCTCACCTGTATTTTTCACTAATTTCCTCCAGCAATTTCCAATACCTCTGGAGCTAGTGCTGATAGTGGATGGTAGAGAACACCCAGAGTTTGAAACTAGTGAAATTTGTCATCAGTGGGTCAAGAGATGCATGATTATCAGGTTCTAACAGAAGTGTTTGTAGAAATGCTTACCACGGATTCCATGACGGATAGAAAGGAAAATGAGACTAGAAAGAAACTGATAGAATGGGATAATAGCAAAGATAGAGGAACTGAAGGTTATAGGGGCAGAAGTATAGGTTCAGTAAAAACCAAAGAAATGGAGACTATCTAGCACTCTGGTCAAAGAGGAGAATAGCAGAACTGCCTTCTTCATTCCTTTTTATCCTTTATTAGTAGATATGGAAAGTTGTTGAAACATTAATAAGCTACATATGTACATATGTAACTCAATGGTCACAAGGGTACTTTTTTAAAAAGCAAAATTGCTCAGTTAGCTTTGCCTAATTGCTAAGGGGAAAAAAAAAATGGTCATATATGAATTCTTTTTGCATCTTTTCATTTTGTCCTTGGAGCAATTATTGGCATTGAACTAATTATGCTCCTATTTGAAGTCTTAGAAATTTAATACTATATATGCCTACCTTTAGTGCATCACCTCTCATTCAAGAGTTTCAAAGCTCTAAGAAAAATATTGCAGTTATATGCTGCTGAGTAAATCAACCTGCTGTGATATCTGCAGAAAATCATTATCACAATGCACCTAAAAAGTGCCCTTGAAAAGTATGATGAAACAGGAGTGCTCACATGATTTGGTTTAAGCATAGATGAGGATGATCTATTGAAAAACAATATATTTTTCATATAGAAAAAGATACAACAATTCTATACAAATCAGGACTTTTGGGTCATGGCTTTTAGTTTTCAGGTTTGATTCAAAAAATCAATTCTTTGAAAAATAGAAAGTTTTATTAGTTATATGGTAATAACTTTATTTCCTATTTACGTTTTGTCTTCAACTTTTCAGAAAGGGAAGCCTACTGTTACATGAAATCCTTTTGTTCCTCAATAAGAAAAGAGTATTAGCTCCTATTCTTTAAACATTCTTTATGAACATTTTCATTCTATTTTACTATATCCCAGGTCCCTGAAAAAAAAAACAACTTTGATCTTGTCAACAAAAGACAGACAAATTTACTTACTTCAAATACATAAGCAGCTTCCCAAGAGTAAGCCTTTGGGAATGTTTAGGAATTAAGCAAAGATGTCTATAGAAAGTTTCCTAGCAGTCAAAAGGGCACCCAGAATATTCAGAATTTCTGTGAGAAACTATTTAAATAGCACTTTTTTTTTTTCAAAAAGGAATTATTTGGAGACATTATGCAATGTACAGTTTTTAAGATGAAGCTAGGGTAATGCTATTTTTAAAATATCAAATTTCTATCCATTGCATGAAAGTCTCTCTAATAATACTGTATCTATAGATGGCTACTATGCATTTTTAAAGTAAATTTTTAATTGAAAGATAACATATATAAAGAAGAGTGCCCATATTGTAAGTGTCCAACCCAATGAATTTCCATGCAACCGGTATCCAGATGTAGAAACAGAACATTACTTCAAATTCCCCTCTCATGTACCACCTAGTCGTAACTGCCCTCAAGGGTAACCACTGTCCTGATGGGTAGTTATGATTGTTTTTTAAGAAGTCTATGAATAGAATCATATGGTGTATACTGTTTTGTCTGCTTTCTTTTGCTTCAGCACTATGTTTGTAAGATTTATCTAGTTTGGAATATGTAGAAAATGTCCATTCATTTTGATTGCTTCAAAATATTTCATTATGTGAATATGCCCAAGTTTATATAGCTTTTGTTGATGAATTGTTTCAAGTATTACAAATAATGGCTTTCTGTATGCCTTTTTTACATATGTATGCATTTTTCTTGGTTATATACCCAGGAATAGAATTGCTAGGCATATAGGCATGTCATATATCATAAGATAGGAAAATGTATGCATATATCAATATTAATTGATACAACCAGTTTTTCAAAGTGTTGATATTGATTGTACTCCTTCTGGCAGCAACTGGAAGAGTTCCAGTCTTCTACTTCCTCACCAACTTTTATTATTTTCTGTCTTGTACATTTAATTTATTCTGGTGGCTCTATATCAGATTCAAATCTTGTTTTTCTTTTATATTTTCCTCATAGATGATTTTTTTGTATATTTATTGGCTTTTTGGATATTCTGTTTTATGGAATCCCTGTTCAAGTCATTTTCCTTTTTTGTTTTCTTGCTATTTTTTAGGAGTTCTTTATATATTTTGGATGAGTCCATTGTTAGATGAAGATACTTTAAATACCTTCTTCCAGTCTGTGTTTGCCTTTTCATGCTACAAATGGTGAATTTTGATGAACACAAGTTCTTATTTATAATGTAGCCCCAGTTATTTTTTTCTTTCACAATTAACACTTTCTGCATCTTTTGAACAGAAAGCTTTCTACAAGACCATGAATATAAACTCCTATTTTTTTCTCGAAACTTTATTATTCAAATTTAAATTTGTACTCCTTCTGAAATTGATGGTTTTACATAGCTGAAGTGGAGGTAAAGATACATTTTTGTTTTCCATATGGTGGTTGCTGTTCATATTAGCAGTGTTAATTCCAGGACCAGTGTTCCTGAATCAAAAATAATGTTAGAAGTTTCCATCATCAGTGAATAAAATGGGAGTTAATTAGTATTTTGAGAAAATAGGGCTAGTATTCCTGTACTATATCTGTGCTTCTAACGTATTTTATTTTTCTCTAGTATGAACAACCTGACTGTAGGAGAAAATGAGAGGCTACACTGATAATTTCATTCGGATAAGACTCTTTCTATAATTCCATGATCACAAAAGTTAATGATGCTGGATTCTGTAATAAAAGCTGCAACTCTTGCCAAGGGCCTGATAGTCATGGGTCATCAAGTAGTAACTAGTGGCCAGTGACTCAAAACATCAGCTGCTTTGAATGGATGTGGTTTTCACAATGGCATGGAATTTTAAGAGAAAAATTAATTTTAGTTTAGCTGGATTAAAAATAAAATATTCACACAGCTTCATTCTTGTCTTAGTTTAAGTTTTATTATATCACAGTTGTCAATTATTATTGACCTGCTCTCATATCTGAAGTTTCATTTCAGCTTAGTAAGCTTGTGTTGAACTCGAAAGGCAGATCTCTCGTTAGCAAACCCACAACTGTGGACATTTTTGCAGTTTTCTTTTTCTTGTCTTTTCTTTCTTTTTCTTCTCTTTTTAAGTGAGAAAACATCAGATCTATTTTACTTTCCATCAGACCAGAATCATGCATAAGAGATCTTATTTCTGCTGATGATGCCTGAAGCAGCATCAGTTCCTGCTTTTCTGATCAGAGGTCTCTTAAACTCTCAGAAGAGTCCCCTGAACATGGAAACTAAGCAACGAATTGGGTTCCTATGATTCCCATCTTCCAAATAAGACAGATTCATCTCACCTCTCTCTTGACCACCGACTTCAGATATTAGTATCAGTGGACAGTTTACTACTAACTTCATCTCATAGTCTTCAGCTCAGTTAGCATGTTTTGCCTTTGCAGCTTCTGATATATTAATTTTTCATTTGTAGTAAATTTTGAATGTGTCCAATATTTTTATTCTTTAGACATTTTGAGACAAAGTTAATAAGGAAATACCCATTCTAAATATAATTATTGAGTACCTTTACCACAGTTTATCCAGAAAAGCACAGAATTGTGGCCTGTACTCTTACTTAAATTATAGAATCACACTTGTTTCAGCCTTCAAGACAAGGGAATTGAGGTCTACTATAATCCATTCTTCATGTATTCATTCATTCAAACTCTATTTATTAAGCTATTCTGTTCAAGTCAGTGTAGGAAGTACTGCTAGGAATACAATAATGAATGATATATGCCCTTTCTCCCAAGGAACTTACAGACTATGTAAACACAAAGCGTGCAAGATGATAAAAACTTTAGAAAGGAAACCGTTAAGTTACTCCGCTCAACTCCTAAAGGGATAAAGGGACTTAAAAAAAAAAAGTTGCTATCTAAAAGCTGATGAAATAAAGTCTTCAGATAATGTATGAGATTACCTATCTCTAGAAGTAAACAAAAAGATTATTTGTTACTGTGTAACTGAGAAGTTTTGTCTGTTTCAAAAAACTCTTGGCAATAACTTGCACTCTTACCGAAGCAAGTCTAGAATGTGAGTAAAACTAAGAGTGATTAAATGTGTGTTGGATTTTCCTTCCATGGGATTATATTGACAAAACAAAGAGCGAGTAGTTAGAATGTACCTAATGATACAGTTGAGGATAGGGATTTAGCAGTGTTTCTCTGTTACTGCCTAGAGAAAGACACCACCAGACCTAGAAGGCAAGGACATGGCAGTAAGGTGTTCTCTGTAGAATGTCAGGCAGAATTCATCAGGCCTTATTATGATCTGTTCAGAATAATTTTCAAGCTTATGGACTTCTTTGTATCCTGATCCAATTGTGAATATAACCTATTGAAGCTTGGACCATGGTGAGCCCGTGTATTTTAGGCACTAGAGAGATGTGTTTGTTGTAAACACATAAATTGAAATTAGATTTATATGTCAGTTTCAAGTAAATTTGCGTGGTATATAAACAGCAAATACTTGCCACAGCTGCCATTACTTCCCACTGACAGGTCAAAACATAGATTAATATACTCAGTCCAACTGCTCTGGCAGCCACGGCAAATGGATCTTAGCACTCAAGTTGAAACCTATTTGCCAACCTGGGTTCGTGTGAGTCAGTTTCCCGGAGATTAGTCAGTTTTTAAAATGCTTACTGACAAAATCAATATTTTAGATTTGTAGAGGACCAGATTTTTAAGGTATTGCCACATCAGGAAGCTTTGGTGAAAAGCTGGCTGCCTACCCCCCCAACCAAGTTTACGATTCTATTCTTTTTCTCATTGAAATACAGATCAATAGGAGGGAAATAAACATTCTAGCTAGAGAAGATTGAGAAAATTCATTTGATTTTTCCAGCAAATCTATTTTTTATTAGAATACAAAGAGCTGTAGTATAAGAGACTTAAGAGGATGGAGTTTGTATGTATCCATACAACACCAAAATTATATGATCATGCAATTAGTTGTAAACATTAATTATGTTTAATATTTGTAATATTTGGATTAGGCACTATTTAAATCAGTACCTGAAACCCATATTTAGGGTTTGAGTTTAAGGCAATGTGGTGGGTGGGAATCCCAGACAGATGCATAGCATGAAAAAAATAGCGAATTGGAAATTCACAAAATTTACATGGAGCATTATGGGACAGGGGACACAAGAAATCTGAAGTAGAATTTTAGGATGCAAAGTCTGGAAGATGGTACCAGGTTGATAGACAAAATACTTTGAATGTCACACTTAAAGAAGGAGACAGACTACAATGGCAGCAGACACAGAATTTGTCTAAGTAGCCTAACTAGCTGTGTAGCCCTGGCAATCCACTTAAAATCATACAGCTTTATTTTCTTCACCTGTAAAATGGAGCTAGTAATTCCTGAATCACAGGACTATTTTGAAGACTACTTTTGATAATGAATATAGGATATCTAGAATAATGCCTGGCATCCTGTAAACATTTAACAGGTTCGAGGTGTACAATGCCCCACAACTTTGGAGTAAGATAAAGAAGAAAGTACAGATGACGTTTGAATTATAACACTTAGGCCTTGATTGGGTGTACAAAGGTCAGGGGAAGTGGGCAATAGAGATGGATGCTATGTTTAAGAGAAATTGTTTTGAAATCAAGAAGGTGAATAAGTTTTGTGATAGTATTATGAAGTAATTGTATTCATAAAAATTGATATTATTCAGGGATGTCTAGGTTGAGACAGCCAGCTATCAGACTGGTGAAAATGAAAGAATGGAACCCTGCAGCTCTGATACCTGGCAATCTTTTTTTTTTAAATATTTTTATTACAATAGTGTGAGTCATAAACAGATTGCAAGGAATTTAAATAGTGAGTGGGTTGTTAGCAAATAAGGATAATGAGAGTAGGCAGCTCTTTCAAACTTGAAAGCAAAAAGTAGTATCAAATAGTACTGTGGGAAAAAATCAATTTCTAGGGAAGACAAGGCAGATCAGTGAAGAGGGAGAAATTGAAGGCACAAGGTACAAAAAAGGAATCATTGTAGAGTAATTGAAATAAAGTAGGATCAGTCTTATTACAGGTTAGATCTGAATGGAGAAGTGGCAGAAGAGTTAAGGATAGATAAAATATGGAGAGTTTAGAAGTAAAAAGCAGGGCTTAATTACATTTGGAAGGAATGCATTTACATTAGAAATCAGTGGTTTCTAATTGATTTGTTTCCTATTATTAATCAGTAGGTTGGGAGTAGAGGCGAAGGAAAATTTTTCAAAAAAAGAAGCCAAAAAGCAAATACAGAAGAACCAGAATCTGCCAGGATAAAAGATGCCAGGAAGAGTGTCATTGACAGGTCTGCCTATGAGGTCACAGGCAGGATAAGAGATTTTGGGGAGAGACTGATTTCTAGCAAGAAACCGACTTACTAATGTAAGTCAGAGACTAGGGAGAAAACACCCTTGAGTAGTTTATAGAATCTGGCCTTTTTACAGCCAATGGAGCATTTCTTAGGTTCTGAGACACAGCCTTAATTCTTGAATTCCCAAATATACCAGTCAGGGTCACAACTGAGGCACAGTGTGGAGTAACTGGGAAAGCAAGCAGCCACAGCCATTTATACAGGTGATAGGATGTCTGTAGTGTGCCAGGAATCATGGGAAGATTCCAGAACCACCCAAAAAGAGATGTGGAGGCCCTGGGCCAGGTAGTATACAGGGACCTCAAACTCCCAGGATGGTTGAGGTTCAGATGAGGCCCAAGTTTGCAAAAAGATGACTTAGAATGAGTATGCAGGGTAGTTAGTTGGAGAAAGGAACCTGGGGACAAACTCGATCTTGTGGCTGGGGCTAGGTGTGTGTGTACAGAGGATGGAGAAGGCAGGGTTAAATATAGACTAAGTGATGTAGAAGGCAACTGAGGTATTGTGGGAATAGGAAGAGACAGAAAACTAGAGATGCTAAGGAGGTTGAAGAGTATAATCTAGTATAATTATATTAGATTAAGTAAAACTTGTGCTAAACAGAAAGCAGTATATTCTGGCTAATTATGTTTTCTACTGTATTGTAGATTAAGCCAAAAATTTCTTGTTTTATTCCTACTTGTAGAAAAACTTTGAAAATACTTTAGTCTGCTTTTCTGCTGAAGGAGATAGAGCATAGCCAAGGTACTTAAATCTTTTACTTTGATATATCAATACCTTACTGTGCCCAGAACAAACCTCCAGATTGCCAATGCTTATTATATTAAAATTCACATTAGAAAACTTGGTCCTGGAATTCTGTTTTCAATTTTCTTACCTATGGCATGTCTATTACAACAAAATACCTTAAATCTCCCTAGAAACTTGTAAATAAACATAATCATGTTTATGTTATCACATTTGTGTGTGAGAGAGAATGTGTATGTATAACTCTATGCATTTATACATAAATCCACTTAGAAAGTTTGGGAAAGAAAGTTTATCAACACTGACACTACATCATATATGATAGGTTCTAACATATTTTTAAAAATTAATATTTGCTATTAAGTTGTTTTTATACCTCTTTCTCTTAAAACTAAAACTTAATTGACGGCTCTTTGAAATTTAATTAATTGTTATTTTGCAATATTATATAATCAAACCCAGAGTCAGATTATTATCCCTCTTTAATTGGTAAAAACCTTTACTTTGAAGGATCAAGGACAACTTGCTAAGATAAAATATCATTTAAAATGCATTTTATAAAAAATACCTTTTAACTCTACTTTTATAATACTTGTTTTGTTCTTTATCCATGGGGCTATCCTGCAGAGAACACTTGCAGTAACTTTATGAAGTAGGTTTCAACATCAATTTTGAAATCTTGGTAAAATGGATGCACAAACTGAAATTGTGAAGAAAAAGTAATGGAAGAATTATGAATTTGGAACTGAAGAGATAAATAAAATTTAGTATCTGTCAGCTGTTACACTCAGGACTCATGTTCAGTAGATATGCACCAATAGAGCTCCTCTACCCATTGTTTGTGGCTGACATCCTTTCTGGTTGCAGATGTCCCATTTTGTTTGCTGGGTGTGTGTTTTATAGTAGTTATTAAATATTTAGAATAGCATTCCCAACCATATCAGTGCTCTAGCAATTTAAAGTTGTAAGACATAGATCTAATGATCTCATTACAGACTTTTTAATCCACAAGCTCTTTCTAGATTTTCTTGTATTTAGTCTTTTTTAATGATAAAATATGAAATAGTGTGTATATTTAAAACTTTTTAAATCTATAAAGTTGTTTAAAACATTGTTTCTTTTTTGTTTACTATTGATTAATGAGCATTAGTATATTGTTAACTGACCTTTGCTAATCTACAGTTAGATGACATTCTTTCTATTTTGGGACTCTTCCCAGTGATTTTTTTAAAGCAAAAACATTGTAGTTAAATTACCAGCTTTACCAAGAAAAAAATATCTACTGAACTTCCCATATATTTTGTTTGTACTTTTGTAATAGGTCTATAGAGTTTAAAAGAAAGCATATTAACTAGATTAATACTTCAGAGGTAAACTGAATTATGTTTATCTAGAAAAATGTTTCTCAGCCTTGGCACTATTGACATTTTAAACCTGATAATCTTTGTCTTATGAAGCCATCCTGTGCAATGTAAGATGTTTAACAGCATCCCTGCTTCTACCCGCTGAATACTAGTAGTAGCCCTCCAGTCATGACAATCAAAAATGTGTCAGATTCTGCACAGACAGCAGGTATAAAATTGCCCTGGTCGATAATCACTGTTCTAGAACTATTCAGTTTTTGAAAAACTAAAATTTGTTCTCATGGAATTTTTATGGCTGGCATAGGACAACTGTTTTTCTCTTTTCCCCTATTAATAACTAGCCAATATTTATTGGGTTCTTTAATTTATTGGGCATGCTGTGCTAATCACTCTTTAACTTAACTTATATAGTCTTCAAAAAATCCAATGTAATGGATTTTTTTCCATACACAGAATTTTCATTATACAGATGAAAAATTACAGGACTGATTTATAGGCATTTGTCTAAATAGATAAAATAGATTACTTGCATTTTATTTTTTAACTAAGCAAGCATTTCCCAAGTTACTACATTATTTTCTAACAATGTTCATTATGAAATGTATTTTCTTGGACAATGTAACTGGATTCCAAGTAATATTTACCTCTCTAAATAAGGTTTAACCAGAAAGTTATGTTATGTTCTTTGAACATGCCATCTGAGGAGCTAAGAGACAAGTCAGCATGTCCGAGATTTTGAGCACAAAGTAAATAAAAACAAAGAATTAATTATATGCATAAACTGATAAGGCATAACTAACTGTTGGCAGGAAATTTGAGTTGATTATAAACACTTTAAATTAGCTGCCATAGGTAATAGCTAGCATCTATGGAGGTTTTTCTTTTGTATCAGACACAGCTCTAAGCGTGTTTTACACATTAACACATTTAATCTTCACACTAAACCTGTGAGGTAGGTAAAATGTTTGGCCACATTTTACAGATGAGGAAACAGATACAGAGAAGTTGGGAGACTCTCCTCAGGTCACACAGCAAGTAATAGCAAGGCCAATTTTTAGGTTGTTCTTATCAAGTATGCTATACCGCTTCTTCTGATATACAAGGAAAAGTGAAAAATATCAGCCCAACATTTTATTCCTGACAAAAGAGGTATTAGGTATGCCTAACTCCCATTAAATCATTTACAAATAGTGTTTATACTGTAAACTTTACAAGTAAGATCCATTGAATGATATAATGGAGAAATTTATCAAGATTGTGGATTTTTGTCATGTTTGTGCCTTTAAACGTAGATAGTATATTTGGACTAAATAGATTTAGTTTTAGTGTTTGTGCTTTCTTATATATCTATAAAAATATAGAAAGGAGTGGGGAGAGGAGATATCACATATCACGTCAAGGAATTTCTGGAATAAATAGAATTGTTCAAATTCCAGTAGCTCACCAGATAGTACTATTAATTACTGTCATGACAGGACCACTAGATAAGCTGAACATGAACTTAGAACAAATGACTTACGCTAATTTATTCCGTGAGGTTCAAGTATTCAAACCACACCATATTGGTCTTGTAGATGTAACAGATAGCAATGGAGGACAACCTCACCGCTGAACTATCCTGAACAGGGCTAAAAAGAGGAGCAGGACTGGAGGCTCGTGAATCATGGAGTCCAGAAAGTGGCATGGGCCTGACTATATTTCATAGCAATACAAATCTTCCTTTGTTCCGAGGAGTAAAATAAATTTTCACCAGGGCCCTAGGCCTCTGTTGGTAACCCTGACCTGAGCTCAGTTTTGTTGAAAATAAAAATGCCCAAGAACTTTTGGCAGAAATGAAATCACAATTTCAAAAGAGTTCACAGGTTTCAATGAATAGAAATTATGCTCTATATTTCTATGACTGCTTCTGGCATTGTAAATTTCATGGTGTTTCTAAATTATCTAGCCTCTGTTCTATCAGTGCTGTTCTAGTTCAAGATAAATTGATTGGTTTGAAAACAAACTAACACTACAAAATAAGCCCATCAGCCTAGCATTTTGGAAATGTATATTAATCCAATTAATCCAAGCATATAATGAAATCTTCATATATTTCACCAAATGGTAGATCCACCTAACTCCCTCAGTTAGGTCCACCCATACCTACTCCCTAAAGATTAATTGTTTTTCATGGAAATGTTCAAACAAAGAGTTATTTTTGAGCAGTGCTGAGGCTGAGTATATCCCTGCAATTCTCAATAATATCTCCATCCTTAATGGCAGCACTCTTATTGACTAAGAGCATAAGTGGTCAATGTCTAGTGTTAAATATATAATTATGCACTTTTATATAAATGAAACTAATTGCATTTTTTAATTATTGGAGTACTACTACCGACAAAAAATCTTGCATGTTTCTGAAAAGCTCATTGTCCCTTGTTATTTGGTGTTAAATCCGTGCAATTTTTAGAACTGTGGATTTATGGATCTATCTTTGGGAATTGTCAAAAATACTTTTACCTAGATTCTAACCCCAGAATGATTAAATCATAATCTCCGTGGTGGATCCCAGGCATATGTATTTTTAAAAACCTCAGATGATTGTAAGGTGCTACAGCCTAAGGTATAACCCACACTGCTCTAGACTTGTGTGTCAAGCTTCAAGGTGAATACCAACACCCTGTGACTTTGTTAAAATGCATATTCTGATTCTGTAAGTATGCTGAAATTCTGCATGTCTATCGAATTCTCAAGTAAGACTGCCGCTGCTGGTCAGAAAATGATACTTTGCGTAGTAAAGCTCTAGGCTTGTGCTGTCCAATACAGTGCAACACACTGTGTCTGGCTATTTAAATATAAATTAGTCAAAATTAAATAAAATTTTAAATTCATTTACTCAGTTGCACCAGCCCATTCCAAGTGCGTAGTAGCCAATGTGGCTAGTAGCTCACATATTGGCAGAGCATATATAAAACATTTCTATCATCTCAGAAAATTCTGCTGAAGAAGACCACTGATCTAGACTTTGAATTTTTAGTTAAACAACAACAGTAACAAATTCTTTCACTGAAATTCAGAATCAGTATCATTAGGTGAATGTAGAAATTTGGTGACACATGTAGCCTAGTATTATAAATAACTTTTCAGTTTAAATAAACAAGATGTTTAGCAGTTATTACATCTACTGAATTGCATTTCAAACTGTAACAGGTATTTCTCAGGCCACTTATATGAGGTGTGTTTGTTTCTGAAAATAATATCAAAATATTTGTTTCCCATCAGTCCCCACTCGCTAAAGTGTTGGAACGTAGTTCTCTCTAAATCGACGGTTCAGGGTCCCTAGTGTCTTTCAGAACCTGCCTTTCCACACTGACTCTGGCATCAAGGTTTATATATTTATGATCCAGTCACTCTAAATTTATCCTGGAGACTCGTGCTATGACTGGGGAAATTTGCAAATCACTCTCACTCTATCCCTTTGCCAATATCCTTGCCTGGAGCTTCCTTACCACAGCAAAATGTCTGCTCCAACCTAACAACAGTTCTAAGCACCCCAACACTAAGTCTTACCCCGCCAGCATTGTCCCTTAGTTGTGTGAAAAGTACCGGTATTTTGTATTCCCTTAATTTGGTAGAGAAACCCTGATGATCTAGTATTTATTTTACTTATTTTTTTTTTAAATTGGAACCCCTAATTCTTTGTTCTTTAGCACTTGTACACATGGTACCCAGCAAGATGACTCTCAAAGTCATCCCTAAATCCACACCAACTTTTGAGCATCACTACTGTACCTCTTTTTAAGAGGTGCTCCATTTCACACAATGTCCAGCGAGTCTAGGTTGGACCATATCTCCCAAGAATGCATGGAACTATCCTGAGCCTCTAGCTGAGAGTTGGCTGTCGACTCCATAAGCAAATAGACCACTGTGTTTCCACTTCACCAGCTCTTCAGTCACAGAACAACATGGCTGAGACAGCTGAATCTAAGCCATGCTGGGAAACATGGTAAGGAACAAAATTGCTTCTTAAAATGTTAATACACTCTGAGTGCAATAATCACTTAATATTTGCTCTGAAAGAGAAGTATTCTGATTACAGCAAGAGAAGCAAAAAATTAGGACACAGAAAAGTAGCCATTTAAATTTCCCTACAGACTAATTCACATTGTCTTCTGGTTTTGTTTACTTGATGCGTATCTTTGTGAATTTTGCTTCTTTTAAGCCTATTACAAGCATTCTCATTATTATCATTCTCCTTCACTAGATGGTAACTTCATGATTTCAGGTATTTTTTTTTTTATTCAACTTTAAATCCCACACCCTATGCAACATAACATATATTGTAGTATTGCAGGTTCTAAATAAATGGGAATTTTTTGAGGTGACTTTTTTTCCAGAAATTGGTAATTCTAGTTACTTGATTTTGAGGATTTTAGACATCTTACAACGGATTTAAATAACTAAGTCATATATACCAGAATGAACCAAATACTTCCCTTTGTATATAATTGCATCTTTTCCCCCTTTGATCCTTCTGTGAGAGAGTTTGTCTCACATTGAATCCAATCCTCAAATCTGCTATATTCTAGCTAATCAGTAATTTAACATAATAAAACATTATTCCAATAATTTAACAAAATTAAATCATAATTGAAAGTAAGGATTTCTCTTCAGCAACTACCCATTCCCCACCTAGAGTACCTGTTCTTGGCCATTTCTGGGCTGGTTACTAGAATTTCTGTGATGAGAGTAAAGGAAACAACATTCAGAAAATTAGTTTTTTAATTGGGGGGGTGAAATAGCTAGTTAAATATGAATTTATTTACTTTAATTTTGGTGTCTTAATTATCCAGGTTGAGAAGTATCCTGGTTTAAAACTGGTACAGAATACAAGATTTGAAACATTGAGTTCTCATCACTGAACAAGTAGGCTTATTTTGTTTTTCCTACATGTAGTTGCAAAGACTAGCAATATAGAACTGCTATCTAGGAAGGTCAGCTGGTTGCTTGGAAGGGTCTCCTGGATTGTCATTTTTTTTGTATTGCCATATCCATGATGTGATTCCAGGCACCTGTTCTTTGGTAATTTATACATACCTCACCCCACAAATAAACAATAAATAACTAAAATCAACTGGAAACCAATTCTACAAAAAAAAGGTAAAATACAAACTTAAATATCAGGACTAAGGAAAGGGTAAATAAGAATAGAAGGCTAAGTTTCTGGAGAGAAATTAGTATATCAAAATATATGTCAGGAAATTATGTTATTTCTCCCAATAAAATGACAACCTTCTTGAGGTCAGGGAGTATTACAAATTTCATATCAGTATTTGGCATAGCACCTACATACAACTGGTGCCCAATAAATACTTAATGGTTTGTTAAACCTTTGTAATTTGTGTAAAAAGTAGAACAGAAATGTCCTAAAATCACATGAAAACGTTTTCTTTTTTATTGATAAAAGCCTGCCTGAATGAGAACCTTGACATAATTGCAAAGAGTGGGGGAATTGTATTCTTCTCAGGTTTCTTCATTTCCTGGCATATTTTAAACACCTAGGGGAAAAATCCATATAAAATACTTTGTGGTGTCCACAGTTAAGTTTGGGCATACTCTCACAACTCTCAGCATGGATGCTAATTTCCAAAACTTAGCTTGAGCCCTTGAGGATGGACTTGTCTCAGTTGATACCGGTTCAGAAGAAATGAACTTCTATCTGACAAATATTCACTAATTATTATTATTTCCTAATTTTCTTAAAACATAAAAAATGAAAGACTAAAACTAAATTCTAATTGGCAGAGGAATTTCATACCGGGAAGGCACCTCTTGATTAGCAGCTGTGTAGGCAGAGGGAGGGTTGGGGGTATGGAAATTTGGCTAGGAATTCACACAGAAAAGTGCTCAATGTGCTTGGAAATAGCTCAATCAGTACTCAGCGTGCTGTGAAAGCGCTCAACTGGTGCTCAACTTCCAGCATATTGAAATCAGTTGAAGGCTTACTTTTTAAAAGTGCTCAATTGGGAGTGCTCAAGTTGCAGTGCCTATTAGTCGAATGCTAATTAACTCTTCCTTTTCATATGGTTCACTTCTTTATTAAGCAGAGTTTTGCTGTTCGTGTTTTCAGGTTGAACCTGGACTTTCCATGAAACATAAGAGATCTGCACATATTTTGGAGGAGGAAAATATCCTACCAACCATTCTGATAGTTCTTACTCACTATCTCTCTTTCCTGTTTTTATGCTATCTTCCTCACTATTTCTGAGCCATATTGTCTTGTTTAAAGCTATTTTGAGGAGACTAAATTAGTAGAGCCTGCTGGGTGATCTAATTTGATCTCTTTTTATTCCTGATACATGGGTTTGGTTTCTAAAAGTACCCTTTCAGTCATTTTGATAACACAGCTCTTCAGGAATGGTTTGGGTCTTTAATTTGCATTTAAGAAACTGTTAAGGCTTTGTGTTATGTTCCTAAATGTTTACTTTCACCTTTGGTGAATATATATGTATTTATATTTATATGTGAAAGATGAGTTATATAATATGCTATATAACAAATAACCCTATTAACTAATTTGCTTAAGATCAAATTTGAGCTACATATTTTGGAAATGCACTGTGGAAAAAATATATCATGCCTTGTAAATATCTCACTACTGCTATAAATTGAGCTGAAGATTAAATGTTTTTTTTTTTTTTTTTCTACAACAACTTCAAACTCACAGAAAGAAGCTTGCACATTGAAGTGTGTGAGAGCATTTGTTAACACATTCAAGTGAGGTCATGTATTCCTTTAGCAAATACTTCACTTTATATTTCCAAAAAGCATTGATGTATGGCATTTATATTGCAGTTAGCCAATGGTTGCGTACCTACATTTCTTACTCGGTGTGTTTTTAATGCAGTTATACAACATTGCAGCTCTTTCCCCTGATTACCGATACAAACTCTATCCAGAGGTGAAGGAAGCCTTTGAGAACATTCTTCTTTAAATTGAGAAAAAATGAAGTCAAAGCTTTACCTGTTAAAGTGTCAAAACCTATATTTCAGTTTAATTTTTTATCTTCAATAATGGTGTGGCAAGTTGTCCTTTGAAGTAAAGATTAAGGAAATATTTAGGTAAATAGAATGATACAAATATATATACTTCACACAACAACTGAAAAAGGAGAATGGACACAATCTTCATTTTTAGGTGAATAAAATCACATTTTAATTAGCATCTAATGCAGGATTAATGCATTAACCTCTTATCTCATCTTCCAGATAACCACTCTGTAGAGCAAAAGGGACTTCTAATATATAAAAATCACTGGAAAGCCCATTGGTGGACAGACTCCGTAGGTTGTATCATTCAAAATTTAGCTCATCCTGTTCTAAAAGTCTCCAAGCTACTTTGATTTTTGTTTGGCTTCCATATAGGTCTACTGTAGAGAGAGAATAAGTTGGTCAGAAGAATGTATTGGTTGGAAAATAATTTCACCATATTCTGATATATGTGAACAAGATATGAATCTCATTGGAAATTAATAAATTTGTGCCAGGGCTTTCCATTGCAATGTGAATTTTGCTATTGTAAATCTGTACTAATTGATGGGATGGTGCTTGGTGTTCTCCTAATAGCGACTTTCTGAGTCTGCGGTCCTATTGGCCTGACACTGAATAGTAGTGAATTCACTAGGGTAGTGACTATCATACCACAAAGCCTCATGAGTGAAAACTTGCTGGATGTCAAAAGCTTTTAGTTGTTGTCACTGTTTTTAATTTCTGAATTTCAGTGGTGTTTCCACAATAATGCCATGTTCAAAATTTAAGAATCAACGAACATTATTTTCTTGCCATACATGCTTCCTTCCTCCCTCCCTTCATCCCTCCCTCTTTGCTCCCTCTCTTCCTTCCTTACTCTCTCTTTCTTTTGTCTTGTAGGAAAGTCAGGTAGTAGAGGTTCCTTCACAAATTCTACCCATGGCTATAAGAGGCAGTACCATGTTATTGCTTTGCTCTAAAGTGATGATAGAAATCTATGCCCTATTGCCCCTCACTATTTGGCATATTGAAACATGCCTTTAAAATTACCCTTTGCAGAGTTCTATCATGTTCTCTCTCCTGGAAACTAAAAGCTAATTCAGCTTTCTAATCTTTATGATAGAAAACTAATACATAGAGTGGGAGTTTACCACGCAATCACACATTCAAGCGATTTATTTACTTTAATAAACTCAGAAGGTTTTAGTGGCTTGCATCAATTTTAAGCAATTATCTTTTTGCATTTACTTGACCTAGTTAGATAATGATGTGCAAACAGACTTGATTCAATAACACATTAGTAAAAGTGTTCAGTGCAGTTTTGAAACAATTGCTTTTAATATTCCTGAACAATAGGAAGCTTGAGGTTCAGCCTCCTCTTGAGGTGTGTGGTGCTCATTTACAGTCAGCTCTGACATTTTCCAGACTTCAGGACAAAGGGGTTCTATTTTGAAAACACTCATTAGAAGGCTACTGAATATGTGTCATCCATTGAGCACTAGGCTTTTTGTTTGTTGTTTTCGTTTGTTGGTGGCTAAGATTAAGAAATTTTTAAGAAAACGTCAGTGCATGTCATTTGATAACTATAAAACATAATATTTTTTTACCTCTTAATATTATACTGTCTTTTCAAAATTAAGATTTGTAATGTTTTATTAATATGCAAATGCCTTATATGGCTGTTTGTGTTTTTCCTCTACTGTATGATCTGCTTTCCAATATAAAATTAATAAAGGCCCTCAACTGTTCCTAAAGTTTTCATCAATATGAGCAGATGTTGCTATTCTTTGTTTAACTAGAGAATTTACTTTGAAAAATACTATCTGAGTTTGAAATAAACTCAGCCCTAGTCTTATCATTGTATGGGGTATCAGGAAAATATATATATTTTTAATAATAAATTTTATTTTGAAATAAGTTCAATCTTACAGGAACAGTTGTAAAAACAGTACAAACCTCATACATAGAACTCCATCATACCCTGACCCCCCTCCCCTGATACCCCGATCCATCACCTTTAAGATCCTGTCACACCACTGTCTCTTTCTTTCCCTCCCTCCCTCCCTCCCTGACACCCATCATCTATTGCTCTGTCCTCTGAAAATATGAGAGCAAGCTGCACATATCTTTGAACAAACAATATAATTCACATATACCTTTCCCATGGACAGGAACATTATTTTATGCAATCTCATTAAATGCAGCAAAGAAGTTCAAGAAATTCAACATTGATATAAAGCTTACGTTCTATATTTCTTTTTTTTTTTTTTTTTTCCTTGTGTCCCATCTGTGTCCCTTTGAGCCTCCTCTCCTCCAACCTCAGATACCATCCAGGATCATCCTTGGCATTTAATTGTCATCTATTAGACTGTCTTATTTTTTTGTTTTCCATTGTGGAAAGATATATATAGCCTAAATCTTCCTATTCCATCCCTCCCTAGCATTCCATTAGTGGGATTAATCACATTTAGAATGTTGCAATGTTATCACCTTCCGACCATCCATTTCTAGAAGTTTCCCTTCACCCAAACAAAAACCCTACTCTCATTTCTTAACTCCCCATTGCCCCTTCCCCCACTTCTTGGAACCCATACTCTACTTTTCATCTCTATGGTCTTATTCTCTGATACTTTCTTTGTGTTTACCATGGGGCTTAAATTTAACATCTTAAATCTTAACAATCTTGTTTTTCTTTGATACCAACTTAACTTCAATAGGACATGTAAGCTGTGTTCCTATACTCCTCCATTCCCCCACCTTTATGTAGTTCTTGTCAAGAATTAAATATTTTACATTGAGTCCAAAACCACCAATTTATCATTACCGTTTATGTATTTTAGATCCCGTAGTAAGTAAATAGTGGAGTTATAAATCAACAATACAGTAGTATTGGTCTTTATATTTACCATGTGATCTTCACTGGAAATCTTTATTTCTTCATGTGGTTTCAGTCAATTGTTTAGTGTCCCTTCCTTTCAGCCTGCTTAGGACTGATCTACTGGTGATGAAGTCCCTCAGCTTTTGATTATCCGGGAATGTTTTCATCTCCCCCTCATTTTTTTTTTTTTTTAATTTTGAAATAAATTCAAAGTTACAGGAACAGTTGCAAAAACAATACTAGCCCCATACACAGAATTCCATCATACACTGAACCCCTCCCCCAATAGCTCAATCCACCAACTTTAACATGCTGTCACATTGTTATTTCTTTCCCTCCCTCCCTCCCTGCCTATCTATCATCCATCATCTATTGCTGTCTTCTGAACATACGAGAGTTAGCTGCACACATCCTTGAACATACACTATAATTCACGTATACACTTCCCATGAACAAGAACATTCTTTTATGCAATTCCATTAAGCACAGCTAAGAAGTACAATAGATTCAACAATGATACAAAGCTTACATTCTATATTTCCTTTTCCTTATGTCTCAACTGTGTCCCTTTGAGCCACCTGTCCTCTATGCTCCAGTCCCATCCAAGTTCATCTTTAGCATTCAATTGTCATCTAGTTAGACTGTCTTTTTTTTTTTTTTCAGTTGTGGAAACATATGTACAGCCTAAATCTTCCCATTCCAATCCCTCCCTAGCCTTTCATTAGTGGGATTAATCACCTTTAGAATGTTGTATGCTCTTTCCTACCATCCATTACTAGAAACTTCCCTTCACCTCAAACAGCAACCCTACATTCATTTCTTAACTCCCCATTGCCCCTTCCCCCATTTCTCTTAACCCATACTCTACTTTTCATCTCTATGGTTATATTCTCTGATAATTTCTTTGTGTTTACTGTGGGGCTTAAAATTAACCTCTTAAATCCATACCAATCTTGTTTTTCTTTGATACCACCTTCCCTTCAATATGACACATAAACTATGTTCCTATACTCCTTCATTCCCCCACCTTTATATAGTTGTCTAAAATTACATATTTTACATTGAGTTCAAAACCACTGATTTGTCCTTAGAGTTTGTGCATTTTATATCATGTAGGAAGTAACTAGTGGAATTACAGTTCAAAAATTATTGACTTCTACTTGTATTCCATAGTGGTTAGAGAATGTGCTTTGAGTATATTCAATTTTTTTTTTTTTTTCAAATTTCTTGAGGCTTGTTTTATGTCCCAGCTTATGGTCCCTTCTGGAGAAAGATCTGTGATCACTAGAGAAAAGTGAGTGTCCTGGTGCTTTGGGATGTAAGGTACTATATACGTCTGTTAAAATTCTCTATATCTCTTTCTCCTTTCCTTGTCTCTCCGCCAGCAGAGATCCCCTCAGAATCTGAAGTAGGGCAGGTCTTTCATCGGCAAAGTTTCTCGGCATTTGTTTGTCTGTGAAAAATTTAAGCTTTCCTTCAAATTTGAAGGAGAGTTTTGCTGGATAAAGTATTCTTGATTGGAAATTTTTCTCTCTCTCAGAATTTTAAATATGTCATGCCACTGCCTTCTCGCCTCCATGGTGGCCACTGAGTAGTTACTACTTAGTCTTATGTTGTTTCCTTTGTATGTGGTGAATTGCTTTTCTCTTTCTGCTTTCAGAACTTGCTCCTTCTCTTCAGTATTTGACAGTCTGATCAGAATATGTCTTGGAGTGGGTTTATTTGGATTTATTCTATTTGGAGTTTGCTGGGCATTTATGCTTTGTGTATTTATATTGTGTAGAAGGTTTGGGAAGTTTTCCCCAACAATTTCTTTGAATACTCTTTCTAGACCTTTACCCTTCTCTTCCCCTTCTGGGACACCAGTGAGTCTTAAGTTTGGACATTTTATTTTACCTATCGTATCCCTGAGATCCATTTTGATTTTTTTGATTTTTTTCTGCATTCTTTCTTTTGTTCTTTCATTTTCTGTTCTGTGGGCTTCTAGGACACTGAGATGTTGTTCTGCTTCCTCTAGTCTTGTATTGTAAATATCCAGTGTCTTTTTAATTTGGCCAACAGTTTCTTTTATTTCCATAAGATCTTCTTTTTTTTAATTTACTCTTTCAATGTCTTCTTTATGCTCTTTGAGGGTCTTCTTTATGTCACTTATATCCTGGGCCATGGTCTTCTTGATGTCCTTTAAATCCTTTGCCATGTTTTCATTCCTTGACTGTAGTTCTTTGATTAATTTTGCGAGGTATAATGTATCTTCTGATATTTCGATTTGTGTGTTTGTAGTTGGATTCTCCATATCTTCTGGTTTTATCATATGCGTTAGGATTTTCTGTTGTTTTTTGGCCTCTTGGCATTTGTTTTGCTTGATAGGATTCTTTCAAGTTGTAAAGAAAAAGGGATATTGATCTAATTTTTCAGGAACACAGTTTAGTGACATACACTTTCTCTAACTAACCAGCAGATGGTGTCTGTGAGTCACCTATATCCCTTAAGTCAGTTCTCAACCTTGTTTCTGTGTTGTGTGGGGAAATGATTCTTGTGGGTTCAGTTGGAGAACTTAGTTTGGGTGTGTTGCTGGAGCTGTCTGCCCTGAATGTGGGGCGTGTGTACGGGTGGCCAGGGAGGAAGGGCAGTTCTAATGTTCAAATCCTCCAGGATCCTGGAGATTCAAGGACGCCACAAGAGTCTAAGCCTTCATTTCAGTTCAGCCTCAGACCCTCTCTCTCACTGATCCATAAACCACCGGACTTGGTGTAGCGTCCCGGGATTCTCCGAGCAGATCCCCCCTCCCAGCCACACTCCTCCAGGAGCTCAGCCAAGGGTATGCTGTGCTACGTCACCAGTGCGCCGTCTCACAAGGGAAGCCCCAGGCCACTGGGCTGTGTGGCGGCCCACTCCCCGTCCGAAGCAAAAATGGCCGAACGGGGCATCTCAGCCCCCTCCTCCTCACACAGTTCCTCCTTCCCAGCTCCAGGACAACTGGCAGGGATCTGGGCTGTGGTCACAGCCCCGGGCAGGAGTTTACCCAGCCCTCTGGGGGGCCAGCTGTGAGCCGCGGGGTTTATTTCTGCTTCCGGCTCTCCCCCCTGTTCCCCCAAACCCAAGGGTATCTGCTGTGGGCTATCTTCCAGGCCAGACACCGAGAGGCCGGCCCAGCCCCCTCTTGCTGTGTTTTACTGTGTGGTTCCCACAATTGCTGCTAGAGCTGCTCCTTTTTTTGTTTGTTTGTTTTTAAAAGAGCCAGCTGGTCTCCAAACGCTGAACCCTGGCTTCCCCAGCCCGCCGCGTGGCTGTGTGGGTCTTCCAGCCAGCTTACTCACTCGTTTCAGAATGCCGACTCCCGGTTTCACCAAGTATACAGCCCCTCTGGAGCTAGAAGCCCTTGTCCAGCTGGCATATCGCTGTAACTGGTATTCTAGGTCACTTTCTGGTTTTTAGCTAGTGTTTTTCACGGAGGCATTTTTTTTCACCCTGTCTCAGCTAGCCTCCATCTTAGTTTCTCCCCCCTTCATTTTTATCCTTCAGGTGTTTGTGAATTCTCCAAGTCTCTGATGGTTATTGACTTCTATTTGTATTCCATTGTGGTCAGAGAATGTGCTTTGAACAAATTCATTTTTTTTATTTTTTATTTTGTTGAGGCTTGTTTTTATGTCCCCGCATACAGTCCATTCTGGAGAAAGATCCGTGATCACTAGTGAAGAACGTTGTGTTCCAGTGACCTGGGATGTAATATTCTATATATGTCTGTTAAAAGTCTCTATGTCTCTCTCTCATTTCTTTGTTTCTCTGTTGGTAGGGCTCACTTTAGTATCTGAAGTAGGGCAGGTCTTTTATTAGCAAACTGTCTCAGCATTTGTTTGTCTGTGAAAAATTTAAGCTCTCCCTCAAATTTGAAGGAGAGTTTTGCTGGATAAAGTATTCTTGGTTGGAAATTTTTCTCTCTCAGAATTTTAAATATGTCATGCCACTGCCTTCTCACCTCCATGGTGGCCGCTGAGTAGTCATTACTTAGTCTTATATTGTTTCCTTTGTATGTGGTGAATTGCTTTTCTCTTGCTGCTTTCAGAACTTGCTCCTTTTCTTCAGTATTTGACAGTCTGATCAGAATATGTCTTGGAGTGGGTTTGTTTGAATTCATTCTATTTGGAGTTCGCTGGGCATTTATGCTTTGTGTATTTATATTGTGTAGAAGGTTTGGGAAGTTTTCCCCAACAATTTCTTTGAATACTCTTTCTAGACCTTTACCCTTCTCTTCCCCTTCTGGGACACCAATGAGTCTTAAATTTGGATGTTTTATTTTATCTATCATATCCCTGAGATCCATTTCAATTTTTTCAATTTTTTTCCCCATCCTTTCTTTTGTTCTTTCATTTTCTGTTCTGTGCTCCTCAAGGAGACTGAGTTGTTCAACTTCCTCTAATCTTGTATTATGAGTATCCAGAGTCTTTTTAATTTGGCCTACAGTTTCTTTAATTTCCATAAGATCTTGTATTTTTTTTTTATTTACTCTTGCAATATCTTCTTTATGCTGTTCTAGGGTCTTCTTTATGTCTTTTATATTCTGTGCCATGCTCTTCTTCAAGTCTTTTATATCCCATGCCATGCTCTCATTGCCTGTCTGTAGTTCTTTGATTAATTCTGCCAGGAACTGTGTGTCTTCAGATCTTTTGCTTTGAGTGTTTGGGCTCAGGTTCTCCATGTCATCTGGTTTTACCATATGCTTTAAGATTTTCTGTTGTTTTTGGCCTCTTGGCATTTGCTTTACTTGATCTTCAATTTGTTAGAATTGCAGCTTGGTGACATACACTTTCTCTAACTAACCAGCAGATGGCATCTGTGAGTCACTTAGTCCTCTCAAGTCAGTTCTACCCAACTTTGTGGTGTGTGGGGATCTGATTCTTTTGGGGTCCAATTGGTGCACTTAATTTGGGTGTGTTGTCGGTGCTATCTGCCCTCAATGAGGGGCAATTGCCTGAGCAGTTAGGGAGGAAGAGCAAGTTAATCAAACCTCCCAGGTGTTCCTGGAGATGTAAGGCTGTTCTCTGCTGCTGACACAAAAGTCCTTGGTATTGGTGTAGGTTCCCTGGGATTTCCGAGCGGTTCTCCCCTCCCTGCTGTGCTTTTCCAGGACCTCTGCTGAGGAGGGGAGGGCCATGCCATGTCACAAGCGAGCACTGGCCTCCAGGGAAGCCCTGGGCTGCCGGGCTGTGTAGGGGCATTCCCAGCCTGCTTCAAAGATGGTTGAATGGGATGTGTTAACTTCCCCCTTTCCACACAGCTCCACTCTCCCAGCTCCAGGACAATCAGCTGTAGGTGTATTCAAGGCCACTGTCCACGGCCGATATTGTGCCATGTGAGCGGTGCTGCGGGAAAGACTCCCTGTCAGGTTTCTTGGCTAGGCTCTGTGCTGTGTGTTCGGCCCCGGGCAGGAGTAGCCCCACCCGCTGGGGAGACGGCCGCGAGACTGGGCTTCTCAGCTCGGTCTGTGCTGTGTGTTCAGCCCTGGGCAGGAACAGCCCCACCTGCTGGGGAGATGGCTGCAAGTCGTGCGTCTCCCTTTTTGCTCCCCTGGACCCGAGACAATCAGCAGTAGGTGTGGGAAGGGGCATCCTCCACCCCAGACACTGAGGCGTTAGTCCAGACCACTCCCATCTTATCTGCAGCTGTTCCTGGGCTTCTTTATTTATTTATTTATTTTTTTAAAAACGCCAACCCACCATTTCCCCACACCACAGCATGGCCAAAGGACTCAGCTGACACACTCACTCATTTCAGAATGCAGACTCCTGGTTTCACCAAACGCACGTTCCCTGTGGCTTTAGCAGAACTTGTCCGGCTGGTGCTACTCTGGAAGTGGTGTTCTGGGTCCTTTCTGGTTTTTTATTTAGGGTTTTCCATGGAGGTGTTTTTTTCTCTGTTTCACCTAGTCGCCATCTTAGGTTCCTCTCCCCAGGAAAATATTTTGTTTTGCTTTTATTTCTTTGCTAGCAAAGATTAGTTAGCTGATCATTTTTAGGGTGTGAATTTAAGAGAGAAGTCACTCTTGTTTTATGGTTTTATTTTTGCATCAATTGTCATTCAACATAAATAAGCAAACAACAAAAACAAACAAACAAAAAAACCCTTGTTAGTCATATCAGGGTCAAATGACTAAATGTCTATAAAGGTGCTTTTTATAAACTATGTTGTATACTAAAATTTCAGTCATTTTGTCCATTTTTTTTTTTTTTTGATTAACAAACATTTAATGGGAACTATGTGCCAAGCAGGAGGTTCTAAACAATTACAAATGCACTTAAGCGTCATAATCACCCTACGGAGTAGATACTATCAATATTCCCATTTTACAGATGAAGAAACTAAGGTACAGCAAGTTATATAGCCTTCACAAGGTCACATGGCGGACTTTTACCCAGGCAGTCTGGCTTGACAGTCTTGCATGTAACTGCTACACTATGCTGTAATAAAAAATGCAAGCCTCTTCATTATTTCTCTATGAATAATGAATAAACAACCTTTTGACTATTGTGAATAAGTCCTTACAAGAATGGTAACAGTGGAATTTCTGGTAGTGGTATTGTTATTCTTTGACTGAAAAGCATTCAAACTTCTAAGAGGCATATCCAGAAGAGAGCGCTCTGGATTGAATTGTGCCCCCCCACCACCAAAGACATGTTGAGTCCCAACCCCTGGTTCTAAGTACTCACTTCTTAAAATTGTTGACAGGATTAAATGAATAATTCTAGGTAAGACACTTAAAATACTGCCTAACACCCAGTAAAAACTCAAAGATATGCAATTCTTGTTCTTTTTCCTGTATTTACTTACACTGATTATTTTTAATCAGGGCACAAAACTGTTAAGCCACAAGAGGCTTTTATGTTGGTGGACTCTTGGTACACAATGACAAAAACTCTTGGTAGAGTTTGGGTGCTGCTAAGAACATCCCAAGAGAATCTATTGACCAGAGCTCAAAATTCCCTCTGAATATGACATGCTTAGGCTTACATGGACAAATCTTTTATACAACTTATGTCCTCTCTTAATGGCTTTTCTATAAACTCTTTTCTGGATATATTATATGCTTCATGCTCTATTATCTGTGTTTATTATTTCCAGTTAGCATTTAAAATCTTTATATTGCTACATTTCAGTATATCTAAAACTATTTAATGCACAAATGTGTTTCTTATATCCTAGCCTAATTACTACCTTAGCATCTCCTTGTTATTGAATTGATTCACTTTGCTGTCTAATCTACTTCCCATATTTCTCCCAGTTCTCTTCCCCTCTCTCCAGCACCCTTGTCACTGCCTCTGTTGAGAACTTCAGTTTCTCTTGCCTGGCTTATTGCTTTAGGTTCCTAACTAGTCTAAGCAAGTCTTGCCTCCCTCCAAACCACTTTCCCAGATGATCCCCAAGTGATCTTTCTAAAAAGAAAACAGGATTATATCATTGCTTTACCTGAAATCTTTTAAGAGTTCTTCACACTCTTTACAGTTGTGCACAAATTCCTTCTTCCTTCATCTCCTGCTGCACATTCTTATTTGCTCTGGGCTCTTCATAGTTGTCTGAGAAAGTCTTGTCTTTCAGGGCTCAGATTATATAAATTAGGGTTCCAATCCAAAACAGATTCCAGACTCAATTAGTATACTTCAGAGAGGGTGTATTGCAATTATTCTACAAAGGTTTGGGGCAGGTATGGGTAAGCACAGTGATAATGCTATAATATAGGATAGTAAAAGAGTAAGAGGTATTAGCATCCCAGGACCAAAGGGGTGAGGGGAAGGAGCAGTTATCTGAAGCTGGGAGGAAATAGACTTAGGTAGAGAAAGGACCAATGACTTTAGGACATAATAGTTTCACGGGTAGGGAGCCAGGGGAATGAATACTGACCACATTCTTTTCCCTTACTCAGATCCATTCCTGGAGCTCCACATTGGCTGATCCTACTGGAGGCCAGAGGCTTGGGAGCCACTGACATGGTCCATACAATCTGCCTGGTCAGAAAGCTAGGGGGAGAAAGGTGTAGATTATCGCAAGAGCCAAACTGAAAACAGATGAAACAAAACTTTCCTAGATTCTGCATGTTATCCATATATCACAAATGCCTTGTATTGTAATCACCTTTTGCTGGTTTGCCTCCTACTAGACCAAGGGCATATCGCATACCTTCTCCCTGAATTACAACAAACTTAAATCAGCATCAAACTTTTAATTAGATATTATATTATCTTTTATTTCACTGAAATAATAATAATAAATATTATTATATAGTCTTTTTTTTCATTGAAAAAACTAGCTGTTCCTTTGAACACACACAAACACAAATAGTATCCCACAGCTTTAAATTTATTGGAGTCATGTACAGAAGATAAAATTTCACAACTCATTTATATGATGAGAAGTCAAACATTATGAGAAGACCATTAATGTTATGAAAATGAAAGTATAGAGGTTATATCTGGTTCCTTCTAGGGATGAATAAAATAATACTCTCAGTAATAACAGATTGAACACAGAGAGGGAAAACTAAGCAACAGATCCTTGCGCTTTAACAGAGTATAAATTTGAACAAGATAAATACAGGGAGAAGTTAGAGAACAGAAGTTTCAACAAAAAATGTTTCTTGTGAGTGCCAAATCAGGGTTTGATGGACTCTAGCCTCCCTTACTCTCCATCAGAAACCACAGCATTTTTGGCATTTGTAAATTAAAATTTGCTCAATTTTATGTAAGTGCCATAAAAATACAACTTTGTATATATACCTTTCCAAGATACACCCTAATCTTTACCTCCAAGCACCCTCTTAAACAGGAATTTGGAAGTTGCCATTAGAAATATAACTATGTCACAAAAGAACTGCTATGTTACAAAAGGGATATGATGAAGATAACTATAGAATTTTGTATAGTCACGTTAATTTGGTGTTAATAAGATATGTTTTGCTGATCCTGATTTTCTAGTATTTAAAGCAAATTGTAAAATATGAAATTGAAATGTTGAGCTCAAGCAGTACATTTCATTTAAATACAATAAGGTTATGTGCTAGGTTTCCAGAATATATAGAAGTTTACTGCTAGAAATTTTAAGAAAATATTAAGATAGTGTTGCTTTTGCATTAGACCCGTAGGTGTTTCTATAAGGTCACAGGAAAACTTCACCTCAAATATAAAATTATATTCAGGCAAGATGGCAGATTGGTGAGCTATATGTTTTAGTTACTCCTCTAGGGAAGTAGGTAGAAAGCCAGGAACTGTGTGGACTGGACACCACAGAGCAATTTGACTTTGAGCATCCTTCACACAACACTCATAAACACGTCGAACTGCTGAGATCAACGAAATCTGTAAGTTTTTGCAGCCAGGGGACCCATGCCCCTCCCTGCCAGGCTCAGTCCCATGGGAGGAGGGGCCGTCAGCGCTGGGAAGGAGAAAGGAGAACTGCAGTGGCAGCTCTTATCAGAAATTCATTCTACTGATCCAAACTCCAACCATAGATAGACTGAGACCAGACACCAGAGAATCTGAGAGCAGCCAGCCCAGCAGAGAGGAGACAGGCATAGCAAAAAAACAGCAAGAAAAACTCCAAAATAAAAGCGGAGGATTTTTGGAGTTCTGGTGAACATAGAAAGGGGAAGGGCAGAGCTCAGGCCCTGAGGCTCATATGCAAATCCTGAAGAAAAACTTATCTCTCTGTCCTGTGGATCTTTCCTTAATGGCCCTAATTGCTTTGTCTCTTAGCATTTCAATAACCCATTAGATCTGCGAGGAGGGCTTTTTTTAAAAAAAAATCTTTTTTTTTTTTTTCTGTTTCTGAAACAATTACTCTAAGAAGCCCAATACAGAAAGCCCCAAAGACTTTCAATTTGGGCAGGTCAAGACAAGAGCAGAACTAAGAGAGCTCTGAGACAAAAGGCAATAATCCAGTGGCTGAGAAAATTCACTAAACACCACAACTTCCCAAGAAAAGGGGGGTGTCCGCTCACAGCCATCATCCTGGTGGACAGGAAACACTCCTGCCCATCACCAGCCCCATAGCCCAGAGCTTCCCCAGACAACCCAGTGTGATGGAAGTGCTTCAAATAACATGCACACACCACAAAACTGGGCGTGGACATTAGCCTTCCCAGCACCCTCAGCTGGTTGTCCCAGAGTTGGGAAGGTAGAGCAGTGTGAAGTAACAAAGCCCCATTCAGCCATCAGTTCAGCAGACTGGGAGTGTCCCTACACAGCCCAACAGCCCAGAACTGCCCTGGGGAGTGACTCAACAGAGGACCTGGGGGTGCACAGCCTAGAAGAGGGACCCACCAGCAAGTCTCAGGAGCCATACGCCAATACCAAGGACTTCTGGGTCAGTGGCAGAGACAAACTGTGGCAGGACTGAACTGAAGGATTAGACTATTGCAGCAGCTTTAAAACTCCAGGAACACCAGGGAGATTTGATTGTTAGAGCCACCCCCCCTCCCTGACCACTCAGACACATGCCCCATATACAGGGCGGGCAACACTAACTACACACGCAAGCTTGGTACACCAATTGGACCCCACAAAACTCACTCCCCCACTCACCACAAAGGCAAAGCAGGGGAGAACTGGCTTGTGGAGAACAGGTGGCTCGTGGATGCTACCTGCCGGTTAGTTAGAAAAAGTGTACTCCACAAAGCTGTACATCTGATAAATTAGAGATAAGGACTTCAACTGGTCTACAAATCCTAAAAGAACCCTATCAAGTTAAGCAAATGTGAAGAGGCCAAAAACAACAGAAAATTATAAAGCATATGAAAAAACCGATGATATGGATAACCCAAGCCCAAGCACCCAAATAAGAAGATCAGAAGAGACACAGTACCTAGAGCAACTAATCAAAGAACTAAGGATGAGCAATGAGACCATAGTATGGGATACAAAGGATATCAAGAAGACCCTAGAAGAGCATAAAGAAGACATTGCAAGACTAAATAAAAAAATAGATGATCTTAAGGAAATTAAGGAAACTGTTGACCAAATTAAAAAGATTCTGGATACTCATAGCACAAGACTAGAGGAAGCTGAACAGCCAATCAGTGACCTGGAAGATGACAGAGTGGAAAATGAAAGAACAAAAGAAAGAATGGGGAAAAAAATCAAAAAAATCGAAATGGACCTCAGGGATATGATAGATAATATAAAATGTCTGAATATAAGACTCATTGGTGTTGCAGAAGGGGAAGAAAAGGGTAAAGGTCTAGGAAGAGTATTCAAAGAAATTGTTGGGGAAAACTTCCCAAATCTTCTAAACAACATAAATACACAAATCATAAATGCCCAGCAAACTCCAAATAGAATAAATCCAAATAAACCCACTCCAAGACATATTCTGCTCACACTGTCAAACATGGAAGAGAAGGGGCAAGTTCTGAAAGCAGCAAGAGAAAAGCAATTCACCACATACAAAGGAAACACAATAAGACTAAGTAGTGACTACTCAGCAGTCACCATGGAGGCGAGAAGGCAGTGGCATGATATATTTAAAATTCTGAGTGAGAAAAATTTCCAACCAAGAATACTTTATCCAGCAAAGCTCTCCTTCAAATTTGAGGGAGAGCTTAAATTTTTCACAGACAAACAAATACTGAGAGAATTTGCTAACAATAGACCTGCCCTACTGGAGTTACTAAAGGGAACCCTACAGACAGAGAAACAAAGAAAGGAGAGAGAGACTTGGAGAAAGATTCAGTACTAAAGAGATTCGGTATGGGTACATTAAAGTATATTAATAGAGAGAGGGGAAAAATATATATGACAAACATAAACCAAAGGATAAGACGGCTGATTCAAGAAATGCCTTCACGGTTATAACATTGAATGTAAATGGATTAAACTCCCCAATTAAAAGATATAGAATTGCAGAATGGATTAAAAAAAATGAACCATCAATATGTTACATACAAGAGACTCACCTTAGACACAGAGACACAAAGAAATTGAAAGTGAAAGGATGGAAAAAAATATTTCATGCAAGGTACAGCCAAAAGAAAGCAGGTGTAGCAATATTAATCTCAGATAAAATAGACTTCAAATGCAGGGATGTTTTGAGAGACAAAGAAGACCACTACATACTAATAAAAGGGGCAGTTCAACAAGAAGAAATAACAAGCATAAATGTTTATGCACCCAATCAAGGTGCCACAAAATACATGAGAGAAACACTTGCAAAACTAAAGGAAGCAATTGATGTTTCCACGATAATTGTGGGAGACTTCAACACATCACTCTCTCCCATAGATAGATCAACCAGACAGAAGACCAATAAGGAAATTGAAAACCTAAACAATCAGATAAATGAATTAGATTTAACAGACATATATAGAACATTACATCCCAAATCACCAGGATACACATACTTCTCTAGTGCTCACGGAACTTTCTCCAGAATAGATCATATGCTGGGACATAAAACAAGGCTCAATAAATTTTAAAAGATTGAAATTATTCAAAGCACATTCTCTGACCACAATGGAATACAATTAGAAGTCAATAACCATCAGAGACTTAGAAAATTCACAAAAACCTGGAGATTAAACAACACACTCCTGAACAATCAGTGGGTTAAAGAAGAAATGGCAAGAGAAATTGCCAAATATATAGAGACAAATGAAAATGAGAACACAACATACCAAAACCTATGGAATGCAGCAAAAGCAGTGCTGAGGGGGAAATTTATAGCACTAAATGCATGTATTAAAAAGGAAGAAAGAGCCAAAATCAAAGAACTAATGGATGAACTGAAGAAGCTAGAAAATGAGCAGCAAACCAATCCTAAACCAAGTAGAAGAAAAGAAATAACAAGGATTAAAGCAGAAATAAATGACATAGAGAACAAAAAAACAATAGAGAGGATAAATATCACCAAAAGTTGGTTCTTTGAGAAGATCAACAAGATTGACAAGCCCCTAGCTAGACTGACAAAATCAAAAAGAGAGAAGATCCATATAAACGAAATAATGAATGAAAAGGGTGACATAACTGCAGATCCTGAAGAAATTAAAAAAATTGTAAGAGGATACTATGAACAACTGTATGCCAACAAACTGGATAATGTAGACAAAATGGACAATTTCCTGGAAACATATGAACAACCTAGACTGACCAGAGAAGAAATAGAAGACCTCAACCTTGCCATCACAAGCAAGGAGATCCAGTCAATACTCAAAAATCTTCCCACAAATAAATGCCCAGGGCCAGATGGCTTCACAGGGAATTCTACCAAACTTTCCAGAAAGAACTGACACCAATCTTACTTAAACTCTTTCAAAACATTGAAGAAAATGGAACACTACCTAACTCATTCTATGAAGCTAACATCAATCTAATACCAAAACCAGGCAAAGATGCTACAAAAAAGGAAAACTACCGGCCAATCTCCCTAATGAATATAGATGCAAAAATTCTCAACAAAATACTTGCAAATCAAATCCAAAGACACATTAAAAAAATCATACACCATGACCAAGTGGGGTTCATTCCAGGCATGCAAGGATGGTTCAACATAAGAAAATCAATCAATGTATTACAGCACATTAACACTTCGAAAGGGAAAAATCAATTGATCATCTCAATAGATGCTGAAAAAGCATTTGACAAAATCCAACATCTGTTTTTGATAAAAACACTTCAAAATGTAGGAATTGAAGGAAACTTCCTCAATATGATAAACAGCATATATGAAAAACCCACAGCCAGCATAGTACTCAATGGTGAGAGACTGAAAGCCTTCCCTCTAAGATCAGGAACAAGACAAGGATGCCTGCTATCACCATTCTTATTCAACATTGTGCTGGAAGTGCTAGCCAGGGCAATCTTGCAAGAGAAGGAAATAAAAGGCTTCCAAATTGGAAAGGAAGAAGTAAAACTGTCATTGTTTGCAGATGATATGATCTTATATCTGAAAAACCCTGAGAAATCGACGATACAGCTACTAGAGCTAATAAACAAATTTAGCAAAGTAGCGGGATACAAGATTAATGCACATAAGTCAGTAATGTTTCTATATGCTAGAAATGAACAAACTGTAGAGAAACTCAAGAAAAAGATACCATTTTCAATAGCAACTAAAAAAATCAAGTACTTAGGAATAAACTTAACCAAAGATGTAAACGACCTATACAAAGAAAACTATATAACTCTACTAAAAGAAATAGAAGGGGACCTTAAAAGATGGAAAAATATTCCATGTTCATGGATAGGAAGGCTAAATGTCATTAAGATGTCAATTCTACCCAAACTCATCTACAGATTCAATGCAATCCCAATCAAAATTCCAACAACCTACTTTGCAGACTTGGAAAAGCTAGTTATCAAATTTATTTGGAAAGGGAAGATGCCTCGAATTGCTAAAGACACTCTAAAAAAGAAACACGAAGTGGGAGGACTTACACTCCCTGACTTTGAAGCTTATTATAAAGCCACAGTTGCCAAAACAGCATGGTACTGGCACAAAGATAGACATATAGATCAATGGAATCAGATTGAGAACTCAGAGATAGACCCCCAGATCTATGGACGACTTATCTTTGATAAGGCCCCCAAAGTCACTGAACTGGGTCATAATGGTCTTTTCAACAAATGGGGCTGGGAGAGTTGGATATCCATATCCAAAGAATGAAAGAGGATCCCTACCTCACATCCTAAACAAAAATTAACTCAAGTGGACCAAAGATCTCAATATAAAAGAAAGTACCATAAAACTCCTAGAAGATAATGTAGGAAAACATCTTCAAGACCTTGTATTAGGCAGACACTTACTAGACTTTACACCCAAAGCACAAGCAACAGCAAAAAAAAATAGATAAATGGGAACTCCTCAAGCTTAGAAGTTTCTGTACCTCAAAGGAGTTTCTCAGAAAAGTAAAGAGGCAGCCAACTCAATGGGAAAAAAAATTTGGAAACCATGTATCTGACAAAAGACTGATATGTTGCATATATAAAGAAATCCTGCAACTCAATGACAATAGTACAGACAGCCTAATTATAAAATGGGCAAAAGATGTGAAAAGACAGTTCTCTGAAGAGGAAATACAAATGGCCAAGAAACACATGAAAAAATGTTCAGCTTCACTAGCTGTTAGAGAGATGCAAATTAAGACCACAATGAGATACCATCTCACACCAGTTAGAATGGCTGCCATTAAACAAACAGGAAACTACAAATGCTGGAGGGGATGTGGAGAAATTGGGACTCTTATTCATTGTTGGTGGGACTGTATAATGGTTCAGCCACTCTGGAAGTCAGTCTGGCAGTTCCTTAGAAAACTATATATAGAGTTACCATTCGATCCAGTGATTGCACTTCTCGGTATATACCCTGAAGATCGGAAAGCAGTGACATGAACAGATATCTGCACACCAATGTTCTTAGCAGCGTTATTCACAATTGCCAAGAGATGGAAACAACCCAAATGTCCTTCAACAGATGAGTGGATAAATAAAATGTGGTATATACACACGGCAGTAAGAAGGAATGATGTTGTGAAACATATGACAACATGGATGAACCTTGAAAACATAATGCTGAATGAAATAAGCCAGGCACAAAAAGAGAAATATTATATGCTACCACTAATGTGAGCTTTGAAAAATGTAAAACAAATGGTTTATTAAGTGGAATGTAGGGGAACTAGCAATAGAGAGCAATTAAGGAAGGGGGAACAATAATACAAGAAGAACAGATAAGCTATCATGGGTAAATTTAACGTTCTGGGAATGCCCAGGAATGACTATGGTCTGTTAATTTCTGATGGGTATAGTAGGAACAAGTTCACAGAAATGTTTCTATATTAGGTAACTTTCTTCGGGTAGAGTAGGAACTTGTTGGAAGTAAAGTAGTTATCTTAGGTTAATTGTCTTTTTCTTACTCCCTTGTTATAGTCTCTTTGAAATGTTCTTTTATTGTATGTTTTTTTTAATTATTTTTTTAATTTATTTTTTTATTTTTCATACAGTTGATTTAAAAAAAAAAATGTTAAAAATACAAGGAAAAAATATGTAGAGCCCCCTTGAGGAGCCTGTGGAGAATGCAGGGGTATTGGCCTACCCCACCTCGATGGTTGCTAACATAACCACAGACATAGGGGACTGGTTGTTTGATGGGTTGAGCCCTCTACCACAGGATTTACCCTTGGGAAGACTGTTGCTGCAAAGGAGAGGCTAGGTCTCCCTATAATTGTGTCTAAGAGCCTCCTCCCGAATGCCTCTTTGTTGCTCAGATGTGGCCCTCTCTCTCTACCTAAGCCAACTTGAAAGGTGAAATCACTGCCCTCCCCTCTACGTGGGATCAGACACCCAGGGGAGTGAATCTCCTTGGCAACGTGGAATATGACTCCCGGGGAGGTATGTAGACCTGGCATCATGGGACGGAGAACATCTTCTTGACCAAAAGGGGGATGTGAAAGGAAATGAAATAAGCTTCAGTGGCAGAGAGATTCCAAAAGGAACCGAGAGGTCACTCTAGTGGGCACTCTTACGCACACTTTAGACAACCCTTTTAAGGCTCTAAAGAATTGGGGTAGCTGGTGGTGGATACCTGAAACTATCAAACTACAACCCAGAACCCATGAATCTCAAAGACAATTGTATAAAAATGTAGCTTATGAGGGGGTGACAATGGGATTGGGAAAACCATAAGGACCACACTCCCCTTTGTCTAGTTTATGGATGGATGAGTAGAAAAATAGGGGAAGGAAACAAGCAAACAAACAAACAGACAAAGGTACCCAGTGTTCTTTACTTTAATTGCTCTTTTTCACTTTAATTATTATTATTGTTATTTTTGTGTGTGTGGTAATGAAGTTGTCAGGGATTGATTTAGGTGATGAATGTACAACTATGTAATGGTACTGTGAACAATCGAAAGTGCGATTTGTTTTGTATGACTGTGTGGTATGTGAATATATCTCAATAAAATGAAGATTTAAAAAAAAATTATATGCATGCCATATTTTGTCATACTGCTTTAGCCTCTGTAGCATTGTCTGCTTGCTTTATCTACAAAGCTTCAGTACTTCTGCTGGAGAAAATATATTTAAATTCTCCCATTTTCTGCAACTCAGAGTTTATTTGGATGGGAAGTTTTATTTTGTATTCAGATTTCTTTTATTGTGCTATATTGTAGTTCTGTTTATTTTCCATTGATATTTCATTTCATTGTGCATTTTTGTCTTATTTATTTTCTGTTTTGTTTTAATTAATAGGTATAGGAGAATGATTTTAGATTTAAGACACCAATGCTGTCTCTCTCCCTTCTGTTTGCTCTCTCTCTCTCTGAGTCTGTCTAATACCGAGAAATCTGCTTATGGGCTACTCCTAAATCAAAGACCTTTAGCTTTGTGGTTTAACCTGGAAAGTACATGCTGTGAATCCTATATCTTCCTGTCCTGGCAGATGCGTGGACTCAGAAAGGGAGGAAATAGGACCCACCCTCAATTTCAAGCCCCTGAGGAAGTACCTTCATGAAAAAGGAATAAAAAGCAGACTTAAAATAGAAAACTGGGGTACAGAGGAGATTCTTAAAGCTTTTCACAAGCATGTCACTTCTATTTTATTTAAAACCTTTGTGAATTATTACAAAAACATATAAACAACACCAAATACTTTCAAGTTAACTCCTGACTGTTTTTAAAAGAAATTATGGCCTGGATATATTTAGCGAAGGAAGTATGTTTCTACCAGATACATACGTTTCACTCAAATAATTGGCGGCTGAGACTTTGAAGCAATGGCTTATGAATGCCCCCGTCAATGGCAGAATTTTTGTGCAATGGAGATATACTGGGTTGTTTGTTGCTATATCTTGTATAGTGCTATGTTTGATTATAGATTTCAGGTGGTCTTGTGTGACATTTATACATATGTCAAGGAATTTGGACATTTAAGGGCCATTTGTAATTCAATATTAAATACAAAATACATACTACTTTACATGTTTCTCTACAAGTTCATTTAGAGATGTTTCAATTACCATAGAAGCTATTATAACAGTTACCACTGGCAGGTTTGTGAGGCTAAAATATGATCGTGCTAGCCACAGGTGTATCAAGAACTGTGAAGGGTCTATTTGCAAGAGGAAAAGTTAGCCCAAAACTGTTTCATGGACAAAAAGACATAAGGCTCCTGGGTCAGAGACAGAGGGTTTTATTACTCAGAGAAATGACAGTAGCCACAGGAGCAGCGTTTGCGTTAGTTCCCCCAGTCCACCAACTCCCACAGGGTGAATGAGGAGGACTCAGATGGATACTACACACAATGGGTTTCCATCACAACTCAGGAACCACTAACTTAGGAAGGAGCATGAATCTTTTATAATGGGCTGCACAAAAACCTGCCCATTGTCCCAGAGGGAAACATTATTCTATTTATACTGACAGTAAAGAAATCTAACTTTTGTTCCAGAGGGAGACACTATCTCTGTGTTCCAAGGCATTTCACTATATAAACATCCTAAAAAAGATAGTCCAAAACAAAAGGGCAGTCTTGCTCACAAGACTTGGAAATACACAAGAGATCTGTAGAAAATTGTCTCCTGACAATGTGCTATTCAATTTCAGCTTTTTATTGTTTATCCTAAAAAGCCTAGTTATCTTTTATTTATTGTAAAGTAAGAAAAGATGTACATCTAAAATATAAATGAAATAAATGTATGCTAATAACATATTTTATTTTATCAATTTTTATATATATTTAATTCCTTATGAGCTTACATTGGAAAAAATGCTCTGCAGCTGAAAAAAAATATATGTTAAAACCACTAGTTTTTAATAGGGCATAAGTACAAGCTAGTAAGATCCACTCATTCTGCTTTACAACTACAGATTTGATTCTTAATTTCTGCATCCGTTGTTAATTATGTCATAAATGCGGGCAAGTTAAAACAAAAATCAAAGCATTCCAGTGCTAATCTGGATATGTATATGCTCTTCTGATGCAGCTTATGTTACCATCCTACATAGGAGGCTAATGTGCCATTGAAGAGATGAGATAAACCTACATGTATTAAACAGAGTTGTAGAGAGTAAAGTGTCCACCATGTTCCATGTACATGTAAATCCTAGTTGCTCCTTCAGCTAAAAAAGTTTAAACTTCAATAATAATGAACATTTGCCATAATATTCATTAGTGAATTCCACTTTAGAACAGTATACCTAACTACTGAATTTATAAAACAGTCACATATGCCATTAAGCGCTACCGTTTTATTTTGTGGCTAAGTTTTCTAGGAGCAATTTTGCCTTCTTTGACTTCTCTAAGAGTTTCCAAAGGATTATTCTTACATCTGGATACAGAGTCATCTGTGAGGGATAAATACATTTCATTTGTCCAACTTTTATTTGCATTGCTTGTGTGCAGTGTTCTAAATATAAGTGATTTTATTTAGAATAATTGTCCAGCAAAGTTTCCTAAAAGGATGTTTTAGTTTGCTAATGCTGCCAGAATGCAAAACATCAGAAATGGATTGGCTTTTATAAGAGGGGGTTTATTTGGTTACACAGTTACAGTCTTAAGGCCATAAAGTGTCCATCAACAAAGGGTACCTTCACTGGAAGATGGCCAATGGCATCCGGAAAACCTGTTAGCTGGGAAGGCACGTGGCTGGCATCTGCTTGATCCCAGGTTGCATTTCAAAGTGGCATTCTCCAAAATGTCTGCATCACCTTCCAATAGCCCTCTTCAAAATGTCTGTCTCAGCTCCAGCTAGCTTTGAGCTCCTGCTCTCTGAGCTTATATAGTACTCCAGTAAACTAAACAGGGCCCACGCTGAATGGGCAGGGCAACACCTCTGTGGAAATTATCCAATCAGAGTTATCACCTACAGTTGGGTGGGTCACATCTCCATGGCCTGAACCAATAGGTTCCAACCCAATCCACACTAATACGTCTGCCCCCACAAGAATGCATTAAAGAATATGGCTTTTTCTGGGGTACGTAAATATACAAACTGGCACAAAGGATACTGCAAATTTCTGAGCTATTCACTTCAGCACATCTGAGGAACTTAATTAAAAACAGCTAGGGACAAACATAACAATGTAATATGTTTCCTCTAAAGCAACATTAGCATGCATCTGAAAGTTTGGCACAGCAGAGATCCCTAGAAGGTTTGGGAAAACATAGATTCCTAGGACCCACCCCCTAAGTTTTTGATTCAGTTATTCTGGGTAGTGCTAGAGATTTTGCGTTTCTAACAAGTTCACAGAAGATGTTGATACTACTGGTCCAGGGGCCACACTTTGAGAACTATTATTCTGAGGAAAAGGTCTTCAGATGATGGAGAATAAAGAGGATGAAGATGAGAGTAGCCACTAACATGTACTAAATGCTGTCCAGGCATTTGGCAATCTGCTAAACTCTTAACATGCATGAGCTCATTATATCTCAGGATTATTATATTTTAATAAGAAAACTGAAATTTAACAAACTTAAATCATTTGCCTAAAATCACAAAGTTAAAAAGTGCAAGAACCAGTGCTTAATCTGAAGCTTTTAAAACTCTAAAGCCTATGTTTCGCAGAGAGTAGAAAAAGTATCTATGGAAGACAAAGAAAGTGTTGCACAAGAAGAAACACCTGCATGGTCCTGAAAGCCTTTAGTTCCATAAAGTAGGCAGGAGAGAAGCACTGTGATTTGGGAGAGCCAGATGTGACCTGTAACTTCTAGTAACAGGTGAGGAGAATTATCCTGTTTGGGGATTTAGAACTTGGAATCTAACTCTTTTAACAGCTCAAAGCCATGGAAAGTTCAGAAGTAACATGTAAGTGACAAATCAAGTCAGAACAAGGGTGTGCCAATTTGGGTGTATTATGTCCCCCAAAACGCCATGTTCTTTGATGCAATCTTGTGAGGGCAGATATATTGGTGCTGATTAGGTTGGAATCTTTAGATTAGGTTGTTTCCATGGAGATGTGACCCACCCAACTGTGGGTAATAACTTTGATTAGATTATTTCCATGGAGATGTGGCCCCACCCATTCAGTGTGGGTCTTAATTAAATCACTGGAGTCCTATAAGAGCATCTCTGAGAGACATTTTGGAGATGGCCACTGAAAGCAGAATTTTGCTGACATTTTGGGGATGCTAGTCCAATGTCTACTCTGGAGAAACAGATCTGTGTAGATGGAGACACTGCCAGTCTGGACTGACTGGGTTGGAGATGGAACAAATTGAAGAAAAAATTTCTACAAGCTAAGAGAGGACAAAATGCCCCAAGAACAACATTTTGAAGAAAGCACGGGAGCTGAGAGAGGAGCTGTTTCCTCTTCCCAGAATGTATCTCGTTCACATTTCCACATTGCTGGCTCCTTCTTGCTGTTCATGTCTTAAATTTTGCAACCTCAGAGAGACCCATCTCTGATCACGTAAACTCCATAACATTTATCACCATATTTTGCACCATGTATTTTGCTTATTTTTTATTTTTTTCTCCAATAGCCAGAATAAAGGCTCCACTATATTCCCAGCACATAGAACACTGTCTGGCACATACTCAGTACTCAGTGATTACTTTTATTTTAAATAAATGAAGGAAAAAAGATATAAAGAAGAATGACAGCATAGGAATTGCAGTACTTGAACCCTGCATGGATCATTCACAGGATTTATATGCCTTAAATTTGCACAGAGTTGTGTGCTAGCATCTCTACACACACACACAAACACACATACTTTCTCTTTATGGTCTAATGATCTAATGAAATAGAGGTAAGTAATGATGGTCTGTTTAATTTTTTGCCTTCTCCCTTTTCTCTCAATACTCAAAGAAGACAAAGGAGTATACATATGCACAATAGCCTTGAAAACTGCAAACACATTTTTAGTTTAAAATGTAGTCGATTTTTTAATTATATTGAATCACCTTGAAAGATAATTCTGCCTCTCAGCTCCATAAGTATTATAACTTTTATAGGAGAACCAAGACTAAATATTTTCATTCAACTCTTCCCCTCTTTCAGGAGAACATCCTTATATCCAACTATGTGATTTTATTTGTAATGTCATATTTGAATTAATAATGGCATGGAGGGTTAAGTTATGTTTGGATATGTTATTTAGATTTTCATATGGTATTGAATTCAGATTTAGGGATGTGGAAATAAAACAAAGAGGGCAATTCAATTCTGATAAAAATTGAGTCACTGATGAAAGCAACATCCTATAAGCTCTAATGTAAACCCAGTCTTTGAAAAATAGCGTGCATGGTACTTGGGGATGCTCTGAAAAATGAAAGCTTTTTATGTATTCTCTTATTAAAACAGAATCTATGTTCAAATTGTTTGGATCCATGTGAACAAAGAACAATAATGCATCCCAAGAGTCTTTCTAGATTTTCTGTGTGTCTGGGTGTTTGTGTGTGTAAGAGAGGGAGAGGCTGAAAAGGGTGGGTGAGAGAAATGTTGAGAGAGAACTCCCAAGGAAATTGCCACCACATATGTGTATCTAAGTGATGATATTTTTTCAGGAAAGATTATTATAGACTTGTAAATATTGTGCTTTGGACATGCAGTATGAATAGAATGTTTTGTCAAGCTTGCTTGGCTACTGTGATTTTTATTGGGATGAAGTAGAGATAATGCAATGTGTTTAATTTCTGGCTTTTCACTTATTTATTCACAAACTATTAAAACTATTTACTGTGGCTCTGATGTTTTAGTCCCTCTTCTAGATATTTGGATTCTGGCAAAGCAGTTAGATTCCTAACTCTCATCAAAGTTTATAAACTGAAAGAAAAAGGGAAACTGGTTCTTAAATGTAGAGTGATTGAAAAAATGACAAGATTGACACCCCAATGTACTGTGTGAAGGAATGTGCCGTATTTCTTAGGTTTAGTACTTCATTATAATGAAATCTGATGACTTTCAAAAAGTATATATGAGATGCAAGTGAAATTTTTTGGTAATTTTGAATATCAGTCAGACTAAAGAACAGATTTATAAATAACTGTGATCAGAGATTAGGTGCTTATCTGATATTCATATCGCTAGATTTTATCAGTGTAGCAGGAAATGAATCTTTACAAACCTTCATAAGGAGATGTATTGCTAAGAACATAACTTTTATTTTCAGGAGAAAATAACCTAAAAAAGTTAGTTATAGACTTAACACCTGCCGTTCTAGAAGAATGGCTAATAGTTGTTATATAAAATAGTAATAAAATCTTCTTGTATAGGGGAGATATATGCATTTCCAAAAGATTACCTGTGGTGTAATTTATGTTCACCAAGTATTTTCTCTTCAACTTACGTGGCACTTGACACATTCTATGAGAAAAATTTTGTACCCAGATCAATATAAATCTCAGAGCAATGTCTTTTAATGTCAACTTTTGTAAAGAAAATGTAATTCCTTTTGAAATGTAATGCTCGTGGAAAACAGAAACAGCGAAACCGGAAGTGAAACACACTGCTGATCACTTCTTGTGGTAAAGCCGCTATGATGTGTAGAGAGGGAAAAAAGGGCCCTATGACTGCCTGCTTCCCTTGGTGGGATATTAGCTAACTGCTTCTTGCTCTGCTACCAACAGTGGAGCAGACAGGGAGGTGGCCGTGGTGCAGGGGAAGGACATGAAAAGGCAGATTTATTGTCTTCTCCAAAGGATCTTATTTCCATTCCACTCCTGTGCTTCTTATAAGACATTCAACATTTGTTTTAACCCTTTACTATTTCTTTTCCTTGTGATCTGAAAAATTAAGAAGATATTTATTTTGGCTTGAAAAGTTTTTTGAAATGTTTTACTTTTAAATTTTTATAGCTTTTTTTCTTATAAATTGTCAGTATAGCTTCTTAAAGGCAAAGTTTTGGGAGTTCGACTTCTCTAAAGAGTGATTGTATGTGTTTGGCTCACTACAGTGTACATTTCTAGGGCTTAAAATAATGCCTAGTGCATGGTAGATGCTCAGCAGATATTTGTTATTGAATGAATAAGTGAATGAAGTAACAAATGAGTAGTTATGTTTTGTTTGTGACAAAGTCAAATAACATGGAAGGAAGGGTAGCAGTCATAGTATAGTTAAAATAAAATACTAGACAAGATATTGTTTATAGGAGTTTGAGCAGTATACTATTAATGAATAGGGCAGCATCCGATTTGCACATGGAAAGGCACTCCACAGATGGGGTGGGAAGGGGGAGCTTACATAGGACAAATGTGGAAGCAAGCGAGGAAATGTAATGATTCACTGGCATTAAATTTCCGTTTTACATAGAGAGGTCTTAAAAGGTGGGGAGCAGATATGGACTGGTTAGTATGGTATGTCCATTCTGATAAATTCTCTCCTTTACCTAAATTGGTTTATCACCAGGTGTTCATTATTTTCAATTCTGTAGGGTGTGTTCCATTGCTCCATTTCTCAGAAAGTTCCTGCAGGTCAATTGTTTTTATCTTCTGCAAAATCCTTTCTTGGAAAGAGATCCCTCCTGGCAATGCCCAGTTCAGGCAGGCATTTTATTTTATTTTTCTTAACAGTACACAGCAAACCATACATTGTACAAAGTGAGGGGTGTAATTGCTCAGTACCAATATGCTTAAATCATACAGGTCATGGTTTAAAATCCAGCTCTGACAATCACTTGTCATGTGGCTTTGAATAAGTGAGTTTACTTCTCTAAGTTTTCTTATTTGAAAAATAGAAATAACACTACTACCAACTTCACACATTGTACATAAAACAATTTCAGTCACACACTAAGCCCTCAGTATTTATTCAATATCAGTATCGTAATTTTGGGTGATATAACATAGTGGCTCATACATCAAAAACAGAAAAAAAATGATAAAATGAAAATGAAAAAGACCACGTTGGAAAGAAAGGAAAGGATTCAAATGCTTTACACATAATACTTAACTTACGAAACTAATTCTCAGTTATATATTTTACAGCAATGAAATTCTGTATTCTCACTTAAGGCAAATTAATATATCTCTCACTTTAGTATATTAATTGAATATGACTTTAAGTGAGGATTGTTTAAAATGTGCCAAGAGACATTGCTTTAAGTGCATATAGTGACATAAATTGAATATGCATAAATGGGATAACTTCATAATTTCATTATGATGCCAATGTATTGGTAGAATGCAAGTTCCACAAAGGCAGGGATTTTTGTCAGTTTTGTTCACTGTTAGATACCTTGTGTCTACAGTACTTCATAAATATGGTAGGTGTCCAATAAATGTGTTGACACAAGGAATTAATGTGGTAGCATTAAAAGTATTGAGATTGCTTGAAAAGTAATTTGAGACTGCTAGTGTAAATCAACCTTATGCAATACCATGACAAAGTAAAGTTCTGTTCCCGTATCTTTTGCTTGGGCAAATGACACCATCAATTTATGTCTCAGTAAGAAATAGAGGGAACAGTTGTTGTTTTCAGTGCCCTGTTCCCTTGGCAGCCAATATATACAGACCTGTGGAAATGATGCCACTAGCTTATGGCTGCTTAGCGCCTGACACAGTGTGACATTCCTGAGTACCCACAGGAATACATGCACTTTGCTCATTCAAAGCTTCTGGATCAACTATTCATATAAAATCCAAAATCTTCACTTCCCCTTGCAGGTGAGAAATTGCCACCAGGGAAACTAGGATAACAAATCTGAAGATTGTCTTATAAGGAACAACCTGGATGTTTGGCTCACAAAAGAGTTTTGGTAGCCATATTAATAATCTTCAAATATTGGAATCCCACCAAAAGAAATATCACCTGGATAATTTTGCACTGCTGCAGAGGGCAGAACTAAGATTACAGGTTAAATTCCCAAAGTTGCTTAAAGACCTTTCTGGATGTGGAAATTTTTAAGGAGAGACTAGCTGCACATATTTTCAGGTGCTGTGGAGTGAAAAGCAAAGGAAATGACATAAGCTTACTTTTATTAAAAGGAATGCACTATCTGTGTGTAGTACAGATCAATTTTTGTTCTTTTTGTTCTTTTTATTTATTTTTTTTATTTAATTTTATTGAGATTGTTCACAGCCCATACAATTATCCACAGATCCAAAGTGTACAATCATTTGCCCCCAGTACCATCACACAGCTGTGCATCCATCACCACAATTAATTTTTGTTCAACTTTTAGAACATTTTCATTACTCCAGAAAAGAAATAAAGACAAAAAAAGAAACTCAAATCCTCCCATACCCCTAACCACCCCGCCTCCACTGTTGACTCATAGTATTGGTATAGTACATTTGTTACTGTTTATGAAAGAATGTTGAAATACTATTAACTGTAGTATATAGTTTGCAATAGGTATATATTTTTCCCTATTTGCCCCTCTATTATTAACTTCTAGTTATAGTGTCATACATTTGTTCTAGTTCATAAGAGAGATTTCTAATATTTGTACTTTTATCATGGACATTGCCCATCACAAGATTCACAGTTTTATATGTTCCCGTCTTTTAACCTCCAACTTTCCTTCTGGTGACATACGTGATTCTGAGCTTCCCCTTTCCACCACATTCACACACCGTTCAGCACAGTTAGTTATTCTTACAATGTGCTGCCATCACCTATGTCCATTTCCAATTGTTTAAGTTCAACCTAGTTGAACATTCTGCTCATAATAAGCAACCACTTCCCATTCTTTAGCTTTGTTTTATATCCTGGTAAATTATATTTCATGTCTATGAATTTACATATCATAATTAGTTCATATCAGTGAGACCCTGCAATATTTCTCCCTATGTGTCTGATTTATTTCACTCAATATATTACCCTCAAGATTTCTTCATCAACTCATTTTTTTAAGTTTTTGTTTTGTTCACACACCATACATTCCTTCCTAAGTAAAAAATCAATGGTTCCCTATATAGTAATGTATTTATGTATTCAACACCATCACCACTACCTATATAAGGACATCTACATTTCTTCCACAAAGAAGGAGGAAAAGTCAAAGAAGGTAGAGAGATGAAAGAAAAAGAAAAAAGAGAGAAGAAAAACCACATGAGAGCTAGGAAGCAACAAGAGGAAAGATAGAATTAAACTACAGTAGAATAAAGAGTCAGACAATATCACCAATGCCTAGAGTCCCATACCCCTCCCTTGTGTTCCCCCTATTATATGCATTTAGCTTTGATATATCGCCTTTGTTACATTAAAGGAAGCATAATACAATGTTTCTGTTAATTATAATCCCTAGTTTGCATTGATTATATTTTTCCCCCAATACCACCCTATTTTTAGCACCTTGCAAGGTTGAAATTCATTTGTTCTCCCTTATGTAAAAATATATTTGTACATTTTATCACAATTGTTGAGCACTGTAGGTTTCACTGTGTTACACAGTCCCAGTCTTTATCTTTCCTCCTTCTTTCTGGTGTCCCATTGCTCCTAACTTTCCTCTTTCAACCATATTCACAGTCATCTTTGTTCAGTGTACTTATATTGCTGTGCTACCATCACCAAAAAATGTGTTCCAAACATCTCACTCTTATCATTTCCTATCTGTCTGAAGTGCTCCCTTTAGTATTTCCTGTAGAGCAGGTATCTTGTTCACAAACTATCTCATTGTCTGTCATATTTGAAGGACAGTTTTTGGATGGTTAGGATTCTTGGTTGGTGGTTTTCCTCTTTCAGTATCTTAAATATATCACACCAGTTCCTTCTTGCCTCCATGGTTTCTGCTGATAAATCCACACATAGTTTTATCAAGCTTCCTTTGATGTGATGGATCGCATTTCTCTTGTTGCTTTCAGGGTTCCCTCTTTGTCTTTGACATTTGATAATCTGATTATTAAGTGTCTTGGCATAAGTCTATTCAGATCTATTCTGTTTGGGGTACACTGCACTTCTTGGATCTGTAATTTATGTCTTTCATAAGAGATGGGAAATTTTCATTGATCCTTTCCTCTATTATTGCTTCTGCCCCTTTTCCCTTCTCTTCTCCTTCTGGGATACCCATGACACTTACAGTCATGCATTTCATGTTGTCATTCAATTCCCTGAGATGTTGTTCATATTTTTCCATTCTTTTCCCTATCTGTTCTTTTGTGTGTAGGATTTCAGGTGTCTTGTATTCTAGTTCCTGAGTGTTTTCTTCTGCCTCTTGAGATATGCTATTGTATGTCTCCATTGTGTCTTTCATCTCTTGTGTTATGTCTGTCATTTCCATAGATTCTGCCAGTTGTTTTTTCAAACTTTCGATTCTACCTTATGTTTGCACAGTGTTTTCATTATACCGTTCATCACGTTTGCCATATCTTCCTTAAACTTTTTGAATTGATTTAGCATTAGTTGTTTCAATTCCTGTATCTCAGTTGAAGTGTAAGTTTGTTCCTTTGACTAGGCCATATCTTCATTTTTCTCAGTGTAGGTTGTAGTTTTCTGTTGTCTAGGCATCTGGTTTCCTTGGTTACCCCAATCATGTTTTCCCAAACCAGGATGGGTTCAGATCTCAGAAGGGGGCAATATTCAGTATCAGGTTCCCCTGAGGGTGTGTCCTAGAAGATTGACACATCCTGTGAGGCCTCTAGCCACTGTGGTTTTCCTAACCTGCCCAGCAGGTGGTGCCTGTCAGCCTGTTGCTCCTGACTGGTGTAAGGGGATGTGGCCCCCTTTGTTTCTGTTTGGCTATTTTCCCCTAGGCTCTGGGATCTGGTTATGAATGCAAGGCTGGTAGTAGAGCTGGGCACCACCTTCTTCATCTTAGGGAAGATACACCCCCTAGGGAGTTATCATCTGCATGTAAATAGGTTCTTTGTCTCTCTGACTCTGCTACCTCCACCCTTGTCTGGGTCAGAGTGCTGTGAACTGAAAATGGCTGTGTCTCTCTCCTCTGAGCTGCTCAGGTTGAGAGAGAGAAAAAGGGACAGAAAGCCCCCTTTCAGAGCCAGTCCATGCCCCACCCACCATTTCACCCATCGACCACAGATAGCACCTGGTCTTCTGGGCTCCCCCTCCCAGGACAGAGAGTCCTCTGGCTCAAGGTCATCGTCACTAAAAGCCTCTGTCTGCTTGTTGGGGATTTGTAGCTTAGATTGAGCAGTCCACATTTGTTAATTAAAACCTCAGTTGGAGCTGGACCCAGGTATATTCACTTGTTCAGAGAGTTCTTGCTTTCTACTACAATGAGGTTTTGCAGTTTGGGCTGCCTTTGGGGGAGGGGGCTCCCAGTGTAGTTCTGTAGTTTTTACTTACAGATTTTATGCTGCAATCTCAGCCATTCCTCCCAATCCAGGTTGGTGTACAATGTGTGGACAGTCATGGTTTTCCCCAGCAGTTATTCCAAATTATTTATTAGTTGTTCCTGGTTGTTTATTAGTTGTTCCAGGAGGACTAACTTCCACTCCTCTCTATGCCACCATCTTCCTCCTCCTCCTCAGTATAGATCAGTTTTAACCTAAGTATATATCTATTACATATTAGTAGGGTTGCACACACTTTCACACCATAATCAAATACACAAAAAAGTAGGCAGTAATTATATAGTTAATGTGATCTTCCTAAAAAGGACACAACATGTAGGGTAGAAATAAGGAAAAATGGAGCATGAGTATGTCTTTAAATTTGCCATTGCTTCTCTTCTGGCTTAGATAGTCTCATTCCTTATACAAACTCAGTTCTCACCCTCCTCATCTCTCTCATGAAAACAACACGTAGGGACACAAGCCGACTTACCCCTTTTGCAGTTGAGGAAAACAAAGGGCTCACAAATGCCTGGTCTGGGCAGCTCTGGGAATGAGACCCCAGAGATGCAACTAGTTTCATCTGGCTTTTCCTTGTCTTACAGCACTCTGAGGTTTGTGCTCTTTTGTCCCTGTTTGTGAAATCCCTGCAAGTAGTGGTCTAACTGTCCCAAAGCCTTGCCCTTGGCTTGCTAGGAAACTTTGTGTCCTGTAACAGGGCAAGTGGGAACTTCCACATCCCCTGGACATCATCTATAGAACATAGACAGAAGTTCTACCTTTGGCTCAATTAGATTGTTGCCTCTGTGCCACTATCATCTTTCTTCATCTCTAAAAGGTGTTTGTAAAGCTTTTCCTAAAGGTATAAATCCCAAGCCTTCTATGCCTGGAAAGAGTGCCTCTGATAATCTCAAAACCCCACATGCACATAATGTTTCTGTCAACATACACAGATGTTTCTGTCAAGCTCTGTATTAGTTTCCTAGCTGCTAAAACAAATACCATACCATGGGTTGACTTAAACAATGGTAATTTATTGGCTTACACTTTTGAGGCTAGATGTCCAAAACCAGACATCAGCAAATCAATGCTTTCTGGGACTGGCTGCTGGGGATTATTAGTCCTTGGCTTTTCTGTCACATGGAAATGTACTTGGCAGCATCTTCTCCTTTCTCTTCTTGGTTCTGCTGACTTACAGCTTCTGGCTGCATCCTGGGCTTCCTTCCATTTTCCTTTGCTTATAAAGACTTCAGTCATATTGTATTAAGGCGCATCCTCATTCAGTTTGAGCACACCTTAACTATAACATCTTCAAAGGTCCGACTTACAAATGGCTTTATACCCACAGGACTGGGAGTTGAGACCTGAACATGACTTTTAGAGGGTCATGATTTGGTCTCCAACAGTCTCCAAATCCTTTCCCAACTCTTCAGCCAAAGGATTCTTCCTAAACTGGAGAACTATGAAGACAGATAATTATGATCACCACCTACAACTGATTCAACTTTCTCACCAGCATCCAAGGCAGAAACACTGGCCACAGCCTTATGTTGAAATCCTGTGATCCAGTCAACCAAGCCTGATTCTTGATAAGGATAACAAAACGTATATTAAAACAACATCCCCCAAATATTATAGTTATGGCATAAATGAATTACCATTAGAATAAAAGGTTAGAACAAGTGAGATACAACATTTAAGTTTCATAATCTGAATCATACAAAATATAACACAGCTAAAAAATGAAGGACCATCTCACTTTTCCTGACACATGTGAAATATACTTTTTACTTTGAAAATCAATACTGCCAGCCAGGGCACGGTAATATTTCTGGGGAAAGAATAATTGTCATATATCAAGATGACATTTTAATCCAATAGTCACATTAAATGGATATGCTTTGTGAAAGTATATGCCTCAATGTATAGAATAGTAAAAGCTTATATCTTTTTTTCTGACAGTCGTGATTTAAATTTGAAAAATTGCATATCATATTTTAATAAATTTTAATCAGACTCAATGTAACCAGAATTCAAACAGAATGCAAGCTGTTTATTTTGGAAGTCTCTAGTTTCACTTAGTAAAAGTACAATCACCAAAGTGTGAAAAAAAGAATAGTTCAAGGAACAGTACGAAGGACTTCAAAGGAACAGTCTAATCCTCTTAGTTTCTGCTTATAAACTTAGAGTGAAAATACATGCAAAGTAACAAGATAATTATGTCCTCACAATTTAGCCTACAACTTTAAGATGGTTTCTTAAAGTTTTTAAATGGTATTTTAAATGGTATTTTAAACGGTATTTTAAATTTTGCTAGTGGACTAATTCTTGGTTTGCTTACCAGTTTTAAAGTAAATTTCCTTCAGATTTGATACTTTACTTTGTGAACTAGAATAAAAACATAAACAGGAAAAAAGAGAAAAAATGAAAAGAAAGAACTAATTTAAAAAACATTTGGAAATGAGAAACAAAAGTGGCTGTTCACCTTTGATTAAAAAAATGATGACAAAAAGCATGCAATTGCCTTTCCAAGGAAAGCTTGAGATAAAACAGCCTTGAGACATAAGTTCACTAGAAATGAAAGAGATACGGAATATTTATAATTATCCACAGTTTCATTGAACAGGTAGAAACATATTGGTTGGAATGTGAGCTCACTGTGTATTCAAATTTTGCTAGACTATTTGTTGCTTTTTCAAGCTTGAGCTAGAACCAGGTGGTTTCTGGTATCAGCTTTCCATTGTTGCCAGCCATAATAAGAGTTTGAAAATTCACTTTTCATGGCATCTTCTGGTAGACAAAGTGTTACCTCAAAGTTAACAAAAGTATAGAACTAACCGGACGTGTGATCTTTGGTTTAGAAAATATTTTAGATACTTCAGGGAGGGTTAAGGTGTGATTTATTGCCAGGGAATCATGGCTAAAGTGTTATAGGGAGTTGTACAATACTGAAAATATAGTTGCAAAAATCTTGATGAAGATAAAAATAACCAACATTGTTGTCCATTTTTATCAGTGTTTACCTGGAGGACAACATATAATGTTATTTTGTCCTAAATCTGCCTGTTTAACCTTTGTATCAATGACTTTGATGGAGACAAAGAAAGCCTATATATGAAATTAAAATATAATAAAAATAATTATAAAATTTTGGCTTTCTGTTCCCTATACAGCATGTACCAAGTAACTGGAATCATTTTCATTTTGAACATCTAAAATTTGTACAAATGTTTTTTTTGTTTTGTTTTGTCGTTTTTGTTTGCTTGTTTGTTTGTTTTTAATATCTTCATAAACGCTTCCCTGAGCTGTCAAAATCACCCAGGTGAAAACTAGGTGGAAAACAGAATCTGGCTGGATAGGGCATTTTTCAAACCAGGTAAATTTGTGCATTGGGTTTTGTTGGCTTCCAGTACTCAGGGGACAAGGTAAAAAGACCCAGGGCCTGACCTTCCCTCCTTACGGTAGAGACTGATTAGTGGGTCAACAATTTCATTTCCTCCTCCTAGGCACAAAGGAAGACTACATACCCCAGCCTCTCTTGAGTAAATTAGAAGTCATGCAAGCTGAGTTCTGGCTAACGTATGAAGGAAAGTGTTATATTCCCCTTCCAATCCAGGCCATTTCATCTGGTAGCCACTTTCCACACCCTTTCTTCTCTTCTCAATAGCTACTGTGGTCATGTGTTGAATACAGCAGTGTCCCAATTTAGAAATAAACTGGATCTCTGAATAAGTAAGTGCCCAAAAGAGCCAGGCAGAGAGCTGTGATACTCCTTAATAAGTCCTTCAACATCTCCGATATTAATTCTCTTATTTGTCATGTGAAATAATTGAGATTCAGGTCCCCTAAGACTCTGCCAGACCCAAAGTTTTATGACTACTTTTTTTTCCAAATAGATTATGAAGTATTTAGATAGAAACAACAGTTTATTTCATATTTATGTGGGTCCCACTTAGCATGACAACTGGCATAAGAAAGTCATTTGTTATCCTTTGAATGAATCAATGAATGAATGAACAAATGTCTCAAAAGTATCCTCCATGTCAACTATCTATCCTTTTATTCAGAATTCTATTTTTTTCAGTGTGGTTATCTTATTAAGGCACAAGTGTATAGGAAAGTAATCATTGAACAGATTCACACTTAGATGTAATGATATAAAGCCTACATGCTGACCTATGTCCAGTTCTTATGCACTAGCATTACTCATACCCTTTGTTAAAATATTAAAATGTTACCATGTTAGTTCATAAATATCTGCAATTTCAAACCATCCAGTATTCCCAGACCCACCCCTGCCTCTTTCCAGAGACTTGAGATCTAGTGATCTTAGTTCCCTGATTCTACAACTAAAATAATAATGCTTGGCACTACGGGTAGTCTCCAACATCCTTTCCCTTCTTAGCAGGGAAGTTACAGGCTTTAACACTATTCTGATTTATAGGTTCTATGCTATATCAATGGTTAAGTATTTTGAAAATCACTCCTGGATACCTTTCCTAAATTGATAAAGAATGTTTGTCATTTAAACAATCTAGTTAGCCTAAATGAATTTCTGATTAATGCTAAATTGAGGAAATAACACTTCATTTCAAATACCAAGACACTTTGAGGGAAGAAAAGATCTTTAAAGTACCTGACTGAATAAATAAGGAATGTGGCCAACTGGCTTTTGCTGAGTATCTGAGAACTCCGAGAGAAAACTCTGTGTCTTCTTTCTATTCCTGACTCTTTTTAACATTATTTTCTGGATTCCTTTTCCTCTCTTGCCATCCTGCATGCTGGTATTCCCCCTGTTTCCAGTCTCTGCCTTCTAATCTCATTTGTTATCTCTAAGAATTCTCATCCACTTTACCTAATTTCAAATGAGCCCTATATTTATACTTTTGTCTCAAAGCTCTCAAGAGTTTCAATCTATTATTTTGATATTGGCCATCTTGGCGTGGATTTCTACAGGCTTCTAAAATTTCACTTTATCAATTGCCTACATATTCTTCAGTCTCAGCAATTGGCCTATTGGGTCCACCTTTTAGGCTAAACCTGAAATTTGATTATATTCATGATCAACTTCTTCTCTCTCATTTCCTTTATTTGATTATTTACCAAATTCTCTTAATTCTGTTTCCTAGCTAGCTCTTGAATTTGTCCTATTTCTTTATCCTCATTGCCACACAGTATGGGTCAGTCATTATGAACTGTATAAAATTCCTAAAACATGCCCTCTTTTCTCATGCCTCTTCATACTCTATTTCTTTGTGAGGAGCCCAATACCCCTTTCTGCCTGTCAGATGGCTCCTACTTGTCCTTTTATACTCAGTTCAACATCCTTCAATGAATTTGTCCTGAATCCTGCTTTCCACCGGAGAATACTACATCTTAATGCTAAATTAAGCCCAAAAATCCCAAATTTGAAAACTGTTTATCAAGAAAACTTACCGTAATGATAGTGAAACTGAACTATTTGTCAACAATTCTTTCAGGTCTTCTAATAGACCAACCTGAAAAATAATAGCTAGGAAGATACTACAAGCAGTGAAGATATGTGTAGAAACCATGGAAAAGAGAAGCGCTAGCAAATTCAAGAAACTTGAAGACCTTTTTTGAAAAAAATAAATATGCTGGACTTTTTGCCCAAAAGTGGTGGGGAATTGTTAATAGATTTTTTTTTTTTTTAAAGGGAAGCTATGTGAGCCAATTTGCCTCTTAGAAATATCACCAAGGCAGCAAAGTGGTGGAATTAATTGGAATGGTGTAATAATAGGAACAAATAGTAATCCAGGTCAAATGAATGAGTATCTACTAAATAATCATAGATAATACAAAGGGGGAAAATCAAAAGATTTTAAGAGGTGGGAAAGACAGAACATGGATTTGATTGGATTTGGAGGGTGAAAAAGAGGGAGGAGTTTAGAATAAGCCTGAAGGTTCTGGTATTGATGACTGGGTATTATAGAGCTCTTAATTAAAATGGGGAGAAGCAGAGGATATTTTTTAGAAGGCCAGGGAGAGGTAGTGATTTTGATTCAGATCTAATTATTTTGAGGTGCAGTAGGGGATACAAGGGCAGACCTCCAGTAGGCAGTTGAGTATATAAACTTAGAGTGTAGAAGGGAGTTCTGGTCTGTGTAAATTTGAAATTCATCAGCTTAACGGTGCTTGTTAAAGGGATAACTCTAGATGAGATGACTCAGGAAGGACATATGAAGTAAAAACCTCATCACCAGTATTCTTCAAAAAAAGTAGATCAGAGATTAACTCTGGGTTGGGGTGAAAATAGGGACTAGAGTAAGTACAAATTGAGTATAATTTAAAGCAGTTACATGGTCAATATTGGGGAAAGAATCACAGATCACAAGCAAAAGAATGGCACTGTGCACCCTGCATTCTGCTACATGGTCTTTTTATTTCATTTTGCTCAGTCTCTTCTATCAAAATGAGATTTTATCACCAAATGAATCCAGGTCCTGTGTACTTGGTAGCTGTATTCTCAGTAAACAGCAAAGCATATTTGCAGCAAATAGTAAACAAGGCTTCTACCTTGAGCCTGTCTCCCAAATTCCTTATTTATATCCAAGGCTGGCAAAATGAAACTATGGGGCCCTTTGTTCAAAGACAGGAAATATGTGCCATTAAAGGTAATTAAAAGGTACTTTTTTCCTTTCTTCCATGGTCTATCCTTCTATTATCATTTTTTAAAAATTTGCTATTTAATGTTGTTTTAAAAAAAGAAAAAAGTTAAAAATATTATCATTAATTTTATCATTCTTCTTTGTATTGTGCAATGCCAGTTTTAAATGCAAATATGAGAGCATTTAACTAGTAGGTGGAATCATCAAAATACACAATTCCTATTTTTATAGCTCATACACACATATTTTGTCTTACCAAAACAGTGGAAATGCTGCACAAAACTCAACTGTTTTCAATTTACCTCTTGATACATGTACATTCTGTCAACACTCTCCGCCTTCACTTTACTCTCCGCCTTCACTTTACTGATAAGTAAGGGTGAATGAAAGGAAAAAGAACTACGGTTGCCTTACCTTTCGTTTTCTTCCATATGCCATCATTTTCAGCATTCATGGTTGGCTAACAGAAAGAAGCAACACAAGTAAGAAAAGATGTAATAGAGCTTCTTAGTCATTTGTGTTTCTTAAAATACCATTGATTTCTTTCTGCATTTGAAGCAAATTCTGATACAAATGGAAAATGTGACCTTTCAGGGCTGTTATCACTGGAGCTTATTCTGTGGTAGATGTAATACACTTACCTTGTGCTCTCTTTGAGTCTCCTAAACTCCTACACACCACAGGTGCACGGGAATTCTATGCTCATGGGCATCACAAATGCCGAATGATAATGGGACAGAGAGAAGTGATGGATACACGTATTACACCTATCTCTTTTTCTTTTGCTTATGCTTTATTGTCCCATCAGACTTTACTTACAAAACCCAAGTTCAAAGAAAAAAATTAATGAAAATTGTTAAAAACCAGCAGAGTATCATACTAAATATGGGGTCCTTCCAAGTGTGGGACAAGGTACAACTGCACAGGTTTCATGCCCATAAAGTTGAGCCTATTTATAACCTTTTATCAGATAGTCTCTTCCTAGAATGCAGTGCCTCAATTTGGAGGGTGTTAGGCTGACCAATGTTTGCCATTTGGAAAATGGTGATAATTATAAAAATATATCATATTAATAGGTGGAAAAAGTATAACCTATCTCATTTGCCTGTTCAGTTGCAAACTTAGTGTCATCATTGGCCATAAAGGAAACTATTTGCTGACAATAAATGCAAACCAGCCATCTGCAACTACACACCTTTTATGTCCACCAAGCTTTTTCTTTAACATGGGATCAAGGGATGCCAGTTTGTTTTTGTTTTTTCACCTTTGATTCACCTTTTGTGTGTCCTGTTCCTTCTGTATGCTTGTCCGCCCCTGGAGAGAAAAATAATTTGTGTTATGCTGCAACTTATTATGCAAGGGCTAAGGAGAAATTGATAATAATGTATGTTTGTATAGAGATATGAAGGAGCAAATGCTCCTTCTTGAGAAGTTTTATCATTTTAGATTTATCCTTGATAGGTGCCATTTTATACATGGAAGTTTTTTGAAACAGATGAAGGCTCCAAGAGTATCATTATCTAAATCTGTATTTGCCTCTGTCATTGTCACATAATAGTTTTTCATTTACTGGGAAGCTGAGGAAAGAGAAGGGAGAAGGTTGAATCTATTTATTAGGGCCAGTACATATGTTGCCTCTATAAATCATTCAGAATTCCTACTCTACTATCTTACCTTGCAAAAAAAGATCATATTTCCATATCTAAGTCATAGTTGCATTGTTTTCATAATTCTGAAACTCTCCCTTGCTAAGAAATTATGATTTTTTAAAAAACCTACATCTATGAATATTACCATTCACCCATTAAAGCAGCTGTGAAGTTACATTTGTCCCTCAACAATCCTTGACAGAATGTAGACTGTCATTTATTTTACAAAGTATAAAAATTACTTACTTTATGTCTTTAGTGCAGACATAAATTTTGTATAAACTGAGGAAGTGGTTTATACCAACAGATTTGCTAACCAATAGATGACTTTTAAAAGCTGTGCTATGATAAATTAAAATTAACAATTTAATTTGAGCAATTTTAAAACTTATAATAAAATAGAAGCAAATGAGATCTCAATATGTGTGTCTTCAAATGTTATTAGATATTTTCCTTTTCTATTCTTTAATGAGACATAAAGGCTTATTTTTTAATATTACAGTTCTTTCTTATGTCACATTATACTTTAATTCTTTTTCTATAATTAATATAAACATAAGTTCATGCACAAATACATATACACATACATATTTATACATTTTTGTAGTCCTTCCAAAAAATTTTATATGAAACACAAGTGATCACATCAAATGACAATAGCAAATTTCTTTCATTCTAAGACTTTTTATATGTTATATTTTTTTCTGAAATTGAATTATATCCTATATAAATAAAAATATATATATTTAAAGTATCATTTTTCCATGAAAGGCTTTTAAATTGATAATGTATTTTACAAGCAATGGTTTCTTAAAATTGAGGAATTACAATAATATTGAAGATCTAAAGTGAGCTTACATGGGCCAGGCATTGTGTATCTGAAGCACTTTTCAGAAGTTATCTCATTTGATTTTCAGATATGAGGTAGAAATTATTTTTGTCACCATTTTGATTATGAGAAAACAGACTTACAGAGTGCCCATGATAACAGTGCTGTTCAGATGAGCTTAAACCTGAATCTAGACTGACGCCAAATGTTATATTGAAAAACCATTCTTCTATTTTGCTTTGGTACAAAGATCGATTAGCCATTATTCTCCTCTGAAGGAATTATACTATATAATGACTTGGCAGCAATATTTTAATGGGGCCATCTGTTTGTGTTGTTTTTTTTTTTTCTCTAGTGGCTGCATTCCTGTCTTCATAAAATCGCTTTTTGCAAGATATGCTTCATTCCCTAAAGTTGTCAACCCACATAAACAGTAGGAAAGAATGAAATGGCTTGAGGAAATAGATGATTGCACTTGAACTGGTCAAATTACAAAAGAATCAATAAGACTACCTCTGTAAGATTATTGACTGGGAGACTCAGCTCAGCCAATAGTTTTACTTCCAGCCAGTGTTTCAAGGAGTGCTGAATCCAGGACTACTGCACTAAGCAGCACTAAGAAAAGCAACACACAATTATTCTATTACAGTTGATTGAGTGAGTCATTTTCATTGTATTATAAGCATGGTGCTCCTTCCTCATGCCTTTTCTGTTTCCTTAGTGTTTGGGGAAAAGATTTCAGCATGAACAACTTGCCCTTTCTTATGCACCTTAATTTATATTGTTTATGTGTTTTATCACAGGTTGATAGAGGCAAAACAAAGATTATTAACAGAGAAGAGACTTAGCAACTTTAAGAACTGGAGAAGACTATGTTTAATTCGATTTTTTTTTTTACTTAAATACTTAAAACAAGATAGATAAGACATTTCCCACATATACATGTTTTGTGTGTGTTGTTTTTTAATATTATCAATGCACTACCTTGGATTTAAGTACTTAGCATGGACACGTTTTATTTTGCTTTTCAATACAAGTAGGTACTTCTGACAAAATTGAATTTCAAGCTACAAAGACAAGATGACACAGGGAAAATTAATAGGATAATTGTTTTAAACAAAGTAGAATTATTATTATTATTATTTTAAAAATATTAGTGAATTATCTATAGTCATTTTATTATTAAAAAGTCAAAGAATTGGAGATTTGATATTCTCATTCCCATAAATATTAGTCACATCTCAGTTTTATCCCAGCCAATACAATATATTTAAACTTATTCAGTACAGAATGAGAATAGAATAAATTTTCCATAATTAAGAAGATATGTAGGTATTCTTTTATCACTTATTACAAAGATAAACATTGAGACATAAAATACATAGTTTTATTCTGCCTGGAAAAACTGTGTGGATAATCTGTAAGTTGTAAAATACAAACCATGATCATTACTACTAAGCTTGACAAGTGAAAAAATACAAATTGTGAAACTTAGGTCATGATAATTAATCCTATTAAGCTTAACATTTTGTGTAATAATAATTATAATTAATGAGGTTAGCATCATTGAATACTTCGGAGAAAATTACATTTGCAAAACCCCAAGTGAGAAAAATGCCAAAAGAAAGTTCTTTAGGTTTTCTTAAGTCTTTATTTAAAAAAACAGCAAAATAAGAAGCCTTGTTTACCTCAGGGATTAAAAAAAAAAAAAATAGCTGAGAGTACTATAATTTTGTGACTATTCCCTTTACCAAACCAAATCCTAATTCTGTGAATGATATCAATGCTAGATAAAATTATGTTGTCAGTGAAATTAGTATTTTATGTCTGCCAACTCCCTTTACCCCTGCTTTTTGGCAAGCTCCACTGCACTTCTCCACTGAGAATCCACAACCCTTGTAACATGCCGGAGCAGCAATTTAGGAGAGTCTATTCTGTGTCTCAGATTAAGACATTTATCAACTTTTTTTAACAGAATAAAACATGGCTGGTTTATTCTGGCTCCTGCAGGGATCTCTCCATGATAGAAACTATTTTTAATAAAATGTGTGCTCATAAATTAATGAGCATTAGTGTGGATTATGGAGCAGAGATTTCAGCATCACTTGGGAACTAGCTAGAAATGCACCTTCTTGGGCCCCAACTTAACCTATTAAATCAGAAAATGCATTTTAAGAAGATCTCTAGATGATGCCTAAACACATTAAAGTTGGACTACACCAAGATGGCAACCCTTGCTGAATGATGGGCAAGAAGAAAATCCCTCACCTACAAAAAATGTCTCAATCTGAAGAAAGTATTCATATGGTGGCAGCTTCAGGCTCCACAGCAGGTCAGCCTTCAGGGGAAATATTTGGGGACAGGCAAAGTTTGAGGCTATTTTGGGGACTACAGTACTAGCATATCAAGTAGTCATAGTTTCTTTTAGAGGAACTTCGATAAGAATCCTTCCTTATGTGACTGGGAAATTTCACAAGCCAGTGCAAATAAATGAAGGGATTAAAAGAAGAAAACAACCTTTTTGCAACTGAAAATAGTTAGCAGGAAACAAAAAAAGTTAGTGAGCAAGAGCTTGCTAGCCACAGAGGAACTCTTTTCTCTCTCCCTATTTCTCTCTCTTTTTTCTAAGCACAAACAGAACGTTTGACCCCTTACATATCATGTAATATAGGCATGGCTTTGCCTTTAACTTCTGAGGTTAGAGATAAAATCTAAAGTTCTAAATTTAATCATTTCTTTGAACTTTTCTGAATTCTTTCACATTCTTCCTCATTACTGGAGTTTAGAACTGATTGATCATAATTCACTACTTTCTTAGAGAAGGATTTTATCAAAATTTGTCATAATGGAAGGAATTTGAGCTCCCAATTCCCACACCCTGTTTATGCCTTATTTTCTATTATAACTGTGTCTTAAATAGTTCTTGAATAATTAGCTGTACATGAGAATTTTTTTAACTTTATCAAAAAATTAAAAAACAAAAGAAAAAGTTTCAAACAAAACAAAACAAAGGAATAAGAAAAACAAATAACCTAAAATAACTACATTGCCTCCAACATGTTCCCATCATACCCAAGAAAATTTACAAACCTTAATCATTCTTGAGCATTCGCATAACATTGAGATTACACTCAATAGTTTATCTGTTCTTATTAGATTATCATTCCCCCTTCACTAGTTTCTGTCTATCTGTAGGTCCCTTACATTCTACAATATAAGACATTTATTTTACAGTTCTCACAGAGTTCACATTAGTGGTAACATACGATATTTCTCTTTCTGTGTCTGGCTTATTTCACTCAGCATTATGGCTTCAAAGTTCATCCATGTTGTCATGTTTCACGACCTCATTCCTTCTTATTGTCGGGTAGTATTCCATCGTGTGTACATACCACATTTTGTTTATCCACTCATCTGTCTCATCTGTAGAAGGACATTTGGATTGTTTCCATTTCTTGGCACTTATGAATAATGCCTCCATGAACATGTGTGTGCAAATATCTGTTCATGTCACTGCTTTCAGAGCTTCTGGGTATATACTGACAAGTGAAATTGCTGGATCGAAGGGTAACTCGATACCTAGTTTTCTAAAGAAACACCAGACTGTCCTCCCGAGTGGCTGTACCATTATACAGTCCCACCAGCAATGAATAAGGGTCCAATTTCTCCACATCCTCTCCAGTATTTGCAGTTTCCTGCAGTCATTCTAATTGGTATGAGATGATATTGTATTGTGGTCTTAATTTGCATCTGCCTAATAGCTAGGGAAGACGAACATTTTTTAATGTGTTTTTCAGCCATTTGTATTTCTTTTGCAGAGAAATGTCTTTTCATATCTTTTGCCCATTTTATAATTGGGCTGTTTTGTACATGAGAATTTACATTTTTTAACATGATTCTCAGGTGATTATGATTCATGTGGTCCTTGGACCACATCTGAGAACCTGTGAAGACTAATCATCCAGCATACTCAGGTTCACCCCTGAAATGTTAGGGGTAAAAAACCAAAAATTTTAAAATGTGTGTAAACCATGGTTTTTATGTGTCTGCAAGTCACATAAATATCAAAGACACGTGAATTTAATTCTTGTTGGGTATGTCAGATTGTTTCATTAACAAGCAAGAGATGTTTAGATGAGTAATAAAAATACATACATACATGAAATATATATTTTTTCACAAAATTTATTTTACTGCCTAATTTCAGCAAAATTATTTGTGGTCATACTAAATAGTTTCACATAATTTATGATCTACTGGCAGTAATGCTCTAAAGGATTAAAAATTAAAAGAAGTTGTGTTTTACATGAATGCAATTTGAGTATATTTTCATATAAATTTAAATTAAGCTATATTTGAAATAAAGTTATTTTTCATTTTTGCTTCAAGAATTGTTCCTTTATTATGTTTAAAATTAACTATTAAAGTTATAAAAGCAAAATACAAATTAAATCAAATATCAACATTAAAATTAAATTATTTGCATCAAGTTAACATTATTTGATTTGTTTGCATATTTAATTAAATACATTATTAAATATTTTCTTAAAATAAAATTATTTGCAATTCTATCCTTCTGTGTGCTTCTAGCTATCCATGTAAAGAACCAGTATCATGATTCACATATGGTGTATCTATACCTACATGTCTACAGATTTTAGAGTAATTGGGGCTGTTTAATATTACACAATGTTCTGCAGCCTTCACGTGCAACTCTGGAAAACACTGAGTTAATGCATAAGTACCTTGAATTGGAAATGAGAAAAAAAGAAAAAATGTGCCAATTTGAATGTATTATGTTCCCCCAAACGCCATTATCTTTGATGTAATCTTGTGTGGGCAGACCTATAAGTGTTAATTAGATTGTAATTCTTTGAGTGTTTCCATGGAGATGCACCCCACCCAACTGTGGGTGATGACTCTGATTGTATAATTTCCATGGAGGTGTTGGCCCGCCCATTCAGGGTGGGTCTGAATTAAATTACTGGCTCATTATATAAGATCAGACAGAAGGAGCAAGCTGCTACAGCCAAGAGGGACACTTTGAAGAAAGCACAGGAGCTGCAGATGAGAGACAGTTTGAAGACGGCTGTTGAAAGCAGACTCTTGCTCCAGAGAAGCTGAGAGAGAACAAATATCCCAGGTGCAACTAAGAGGGACATTTTTGAGAAACTGCAGCCTAGAGAGGAACATCTTGGGAGAAAGCCATTTTGAAACCAGAACTTTGGAGCAGACACCAGCCATGTGCCTTCCCAGCTAACAGAGGTTTTCCAGACACCATCGGCCATCCTCCAGTGAAGGTACCCTATTGCTGATGTGTTACCTTGGATACTTTATGGCCTTAAGACTGTAACTGTGTAACCAAATAACCCCCTTTTATAAAAGCCAATCCATCTCTGGTGTTTTGCATTCCGGCAGCATTAGCAAACTAGAACACCTTCTGTGTGCTTCTAGCTATCAATGTAAAGAACTGGTATCATGATTCACATATGGTGTATCTATACCTACAGGTCTACAGATTTCAGAGTAATTTGGGCTGTTTAATATTGCACAATGTTCTGCAGCCTTCACGTGCAACTCTGGAAAACACTGAGTTAATGCATAAGTACCTTGAATTGGAAATGAGGAAAAAAAAAAATGGATGCTTGGCACTGCTGGCAAAAATCTATGGCATTCATGTTATCAGAGCAGATTTGCCAAGTTAATTGATTGTCTTTTCCTAAAGCTCTTAAGGACAGTGCCACTTGACAATGATCTGCAGTACCACTTACCTTCACCATATTTGGACCCAGTGTCTTTTATTTTCAGTGTATGGAGAAACAAAATGAAGTAAAACAAAATATGGAGAAATATTTTCCTGGGCCCTGAAAAGTGTCAGTCACCAGGTCAGATGTTTGCAGTTTGGTGTTGTGCCATGCCAGAACCAAATGCAGAACGAATTACAGAGGTTCTGTAATGTGTGTGTGTGTGAGTGTGCATACACGTGCATGCATGTGTGTGTGTGTAAGAAAGAGAGGGGTAGAAAAGATGGTAGAGAGAGGGAAAGGGATGGGGGACACTCCAAAACACAGGGCTATACTGAACATGCTACCTGATTTTTCCCATGTTGAACTTTTAAGTGCTAGATTTATCTTTCAACTTACGTTTCTTTTTTTTTTTTTTTTTTTCACATCTTGTTAATTTTCCAAGATTGATGTGAATTCATCATTTGTCCTGTTTGGTATGACTAATCCAACTTATTAAATAATGGGATCAGTAGATGTTGAACTTTTAAGTGCTAGATTTATCTTTCAACTTACGTTTCTTTTTTTTTTTTTTTTTTTCACATCTTGTTAATTTTCCAAGATTGATGTGAATTCATCATTTGTCCTGTTTGGTATGATTAATCCAACTTATTAAATAATGGGATCAGTAGAGATTGAGGACCTGAAATTTAAAAGTTCTGTATTCTCTGTCTTTAGGATCTAAATGTTTAAAATATCTGTTAAAAGCATTTTAGATGATAAAATGCAAATGCTTTTTAAAAAAAAAAATACGCTCTGAAACTTTGCTGTCTGTCTCCAATTCCAGTTTGCCTTGTAAGTTTTATTTATAAAGCTGCAGGAACAATCTCTTCCTTTTTGCAAGTTTAGCAGGATAAATTGTACCTGTGAATGTTGAAAAATATTTGGTCTTTACCATTTGTTTTTCCTTCCTTACTTCAATTATTCTGACTTATACCTATAATTATTTATATTCCTTTAAACTCTTTTTGAAAATCTGCTTTGGTTTTAGTGTTTTAAGACATTTCAATTTGTATTTTTACTATGGCATTTATTTAGTCCAACTCCTAATATACCTGGGGAGAATAGTCCTCCTAGTATTTTTAGGGACCTCTTAAAATCCTAACAAGATTTCTTTGCAGTGAGCCAGTTGGAATTTTCCTCATGGTGACCATGTTAGGACCCTCATAACAGAACATTTCCATTTTAAGTAAGCAATCCTAATTCTCTGTGAATTTTAAAAACATCATCTCTGAATACTCCAGAATTAAGGAAACCTTAGGCAGACTGATAAAGTGACACTTTTCTGAGAATTGTAAAATAACCATTTTGCCACAAATGAACATTGAATATAAAGATAGTGTTTAAAGACATTTTATCTATCTCTCTATCTCTATCTATCTATCTATCTATCGATCCATCTACTATCACTTATCTGTCATTATTCAAGAGGTATCTCAACGAAATCAGTAACAACTAAATTTCCTTTCTCTTAGTGACATATAAGCTCCTTTAAAATTGATAAACATGACTGCTTACTGAATATTAGTTTCTTCAATATTTTGAAATTTAAATGATAGGCATGTGTCAAAGGAATAGATACCTGTGCTTCAGCTTATGAGCTCTCTCTCCTTTGGTTTTCTTCATAGGAATGTGTGTATGTTTTTATATTTATATACCTTTTAACTCAATTTATGGTCCTTTAAAAAATTATCTTTAAACCTAGAAACCCTTAATTTATCATTATTTAACTGGACTAATGAATTTATTTTGTTTGTGTTTCATTAACCTTGTATCATTTTTGTCTGTTTACATATAAACATTGCCTTTAAAGTTCTTGAAATGTCAAAATGCAGTGGCTGGAAAAGACTATGTTAAAAAGAATGATGACTTTACACATAATCAGGGAGAAGCAGGAATTTGGAAGGAAATATGAATTCCATCTTCATCATCGTCAAATAAGAAAGCTGATGGAGCATCCAGGAGACAATACAAGATGGCTTAAGACACAATATTGAGTTCTGTGCAAAGATTTAACAGAAAAGAAAAGATCTGGGATTCATTCATTCTGTCCCACACAGGGTTAAACCACTTACTGCATTCTGAAGAATACAAGAGTTTTAGCAACTGTTTTGAAGCTGGTATTTCCTTTTTTATAAATTTACTTTAGAGTGCATCAGGGAAGTATTCTTTTCTTTTTTTTTTTTTTTTTTCATCAGAAGCATTCTGTGGTTGAAAAATATATACTCTTTAAAACATCTATGTTGTAAAAATAAATCTTAGAATTAACTTAAGATTTTTCAGTCAAGAAATATTATCTGAATTCATTCAAAATAGATTACATGCACTACTGTGTATTGACCAAATTATCATGAGTGTTGTCTCAAGATAGTAAGATTATGAATGACCTAATTTTCCTTTTCTGCCTTTATTTATTTTCAAAAATTCTAATTATTAAGAAAAAATCCAATGGGAGATACTTTTAAAAAGAAAAATAGAAGCAACTCAAAATAAGTGTTTCTTATGAATTTATATTTTTGATAATGAACTGTCCATTAAATTTTTAGCCACAAAAAGCAGCAAAACAAAAATGGCCTTCTAATTACCTAAAGAAAGATGCCGTGCTACCATCTATAGGAATGAATATTAGCTCTGGCAAATAAACTCAGGCAGAAAGAGTAGACTATGACTAAATGTCTGCACTATTTACAAATGCTACTCTAACATGTGCAGTAGGGGCAGAATATTTAATATAAGAGTTGTGAATCAGGGTGAGCAGCAGGGAGACCCAAAGTGCGTGATATAGATTTATAGATTGAGGAAGTTGATACTCTATAGAATTGGCATTCCTTCTCATGAAATTTTCTCTTCTTACCTCTCATCACACTGTCTTGTACTTCCCTACTTACTTCTCTGTCTTTCCCTATAGATTATAGTTTCCTCTGTTGGGAACTAGAATTTGTTTACTATGCCTAGCAAATAGGGACTCACTATATAATATATTCTGGCTGAATGAGTGATGGATGAGAGCCCAGAACAAAGAAGGTATTTAGAAAAGAAAACAATTTTTTAAAAATCAGATAAATGGAATAGCTCCACAGAAATTATAGATGGGAAACACAGGTTTTAAAGGCATGACTTTTGGGCTAAAGTAATCCTGGGTCTGATTTCACTCCAGATGAATGAAGAACAAACCTAATAATGTACAGTGACTAAAGAATGCAACATTAGGGTGGCTACAGGAGAAATGACTTTAAACTTCATTACAGGAGAAATTAAATCTGAACAATCCATGCCTTATTCTTGGGAATATATATTTTTTTAAAAGCACACACAGGTGACATATTCATAAAATATGCAGTTTTTTTAAATTTAAGAACAAAACTGGTACTTTACAAATTTATCCTTCTCTGATTTTGCCCTTCCGAAATTAATCTAGAAAAAAAGGTTAAAGAGAAACACAGATTTTATTATCCTCTATGTTGACAATTAATAATATCAAGATGACTGTAGCGTAAAAAGAAAATATTGGTTATCCTTGATCAAGGAATCTAGCTTTGGGGGAAAAGTAATAAAAAGCTGCTATATATTTTCCATTGACTTTTCATTGTTATGTTTTAGAAAAACACTTAGGGAGAAAAAACTAAAAGTGACTTTTGTTTCCATTGCAGAAGCGCAGTCATATATGACAACTGGAGCAAATAAAGTAAGCTTTGTCTGCTGTGCTCAAATTCACTTGTGCCCCTGGTATTGATGTGTTCAGGAAAATAACCTATCTAGAAAGCAGTGCAAATCATTTTCTACAGAGGCAATATGATATAAGAATTGAGAGCTTGGTTACTGTTATTTCACACAACTCTGTTCAAATCACTTAGTTAGCTGGAAGACCCTTGTTTTGATTTGCTAAAGCTGACGAAATGTAGTATGTCAGAAATGGACTGGCTTCTAAAATGGGGATTTATTAGCTTACAAGTTTACAATTCTAAGGTCATGTAAATGTCCAAATTAAGGCATGAACAGGATGATTCTTCTCTAAAGACCAGTTACTGTTGAACTTGGACTCCTCTGTCAAATAGCCAGGCACATGGCGACATCCGCTGGTGCTTTTCTCCCAGGTTTTGTTGCTTCCAGCTTTTGGTTTCAGTGCTTCCTCTCGGTGTCTCTGGGCTTTTTCTCTGAGCCTCTCTTAATTTCATCTCTTATTAAAGAACTTTAGTAAGAGAATTAAGACCAAACCTTGGGACACTCCTCAACTGAAATAGCCTCATCAAAAGGTCCCACCTGTGATAGGTCGACAGATTCAGGAATGGATTTTTAAAATATGACCATTCCCATTGCCATAGGGAGAAATTGAAAGGAAAAGAAGGGCCACCATCCCGAACAGTTCTGAAAACCTGCAAAGTCTGAGAGTCATCTATAGAATGGCATTTTGTCCTCAGGGCTTGATAAAGTGGTAGCCCCACCCTTTCCAAGGGCTTATGCAGTGGCCCTGCCCTCTCCAAACATTAGCGTGAGGGCTTCACCATCTCCAAGCTTTGGAAGACAGCCATGCTCTCAGCTCCACCGTCTTCAAGTAGCGAGGTGGTGGCCAGACTGTCCCCAATCAGGTTCAAGCCCCTCAGAACAGTGGAGAGGAGCCAGAATCTCCCCAGTCCCAAGGGAATGTGCTCTACCCTCTCTGAAACCTGGGGCAGCAATCTTCCTGAACAACGAGGTAGGCAAGCTTTCCTCAATCCCCTGGCATTGGAGAGCTCTGGGTGGTAACACTCTTTCTGAACAACTGGACAGAACGCCTGACCTCTGCAAGCTCTGAGCCAAACTCACCCTTCCTGCATGCATGGGTAAGGTCCTCTTTCCTGGCCCAAGGTGCCTTTGCTTGAGATAACAGCTTCCATATTTCTGCCTTTGAACTCATTTTTCCTTCAATCTTTCCCTTTTATGTCCCTTTTAATCCAGACTGGCAGTGGTTCCATTCATATAAATTTTGCAACAAACTCATTGGTTTCGCCTGCAGCACACTTGGGTCCCAACTGTCAGATAACAGGACTTTTCACAAGTCCTTACTGGATAACTGCATTTCCAATCCTGACTCACACTGAAAGGGCTGACTTGTTCCATGTTCAGTTAAATCCTCTCATGGGCTACTATTCTCTGGGGACTCACTTTCCAGACACCCACCTGTCTTGGGTGTAAAATGGAGATGTTTCAGAACTCAAACACTCCCTGCTGTTTGTGGAACCCAGGAGCCTTACTTAGAGAATTCTTCAGCTCCGTCAGAGGTGCCTGTCTGATGTGGGAAGGAAGGATCTGCTGATCTGAGGCTTTGTCTTGCCTGTGTATTCTGTTTTTTTTTTTTTATTATTAAATTCAGTTTTATTGAAATACATTCACACACCATACAATCATCCATGGTATACAATCCACTGTCCACAGTATGATAACATAGTTATGCGTCCGTCACCACAATCTATCTCTGAACATTTTCCTTACATCAGAAAGAGCCAAAACAAGAATAAAAAATACAAGTGAAAAAAGAACACCCAAATCATCCCCCCATCCCACCCCATTTGTTCTTTAGTTTTTATCCCCATTTTTCTACTCATCCATACACTAGATAAAGGGGGTGTGAGCCACAAGGTCTTCACAATCATTCTGTCACCCCTTGTAATCTACATTATTATATAATTGTCTTCAGGAGACCAGACTGCTGGGTTGGAGTTTGGTAGTTTTAGGTATTTACTTCTAGCTATTCCAATACATTAAAAACTAAGAGGTGTTATCTATATAGTGCATAAGAATGTCCACCAGAGTGACCTCTCGACTCCATTTGAAATCTCTCAGCCACTGAAACTATTTCGTCTCATTTTGCATCCCCCTCTTGGTCAAGAAGATACTCTCAGTCCCATGATGCCGGGTCCACATTCATCCCCAGGAGTCATATTCTGCATTGCCAGGGAGATTTACAACCCTGGGAGTCGGGTCCCACATAAGGGGGAGGGCAGCAAGTTCACCTGTCGAGATGGCTCAGTTAGAGAGAGAGAGGGCCACATCTGAGCAACAAAGAGGTACTCAGGGGGAGACTCTTAGGCACAATTATATGCAAGTTTAGACTCTCCTTTGCAGTAATGAGCTTTCACAAGGGCAAGTCCCATGATCAAGGGCTCAGCACATCAAACCACCAGTCCCAATGTTTGTGACAACACCAACACCAGTCCAGGTGAGGATGTCCAACACATCCGCACCTTCCCCCAGATCCTTGGGGCTGGGGAGGGGGAGGCTGTAAATATATTTTTTATTATCTGCCCAAATTACTCTTTGCCTGTGTATTCTTAAATTTATTAGCATGGCTTGCTACTGAGTAAGGTCTCTGGTTCATGTGAGTCTGATGTGACAATATGAGTAGTTAGCTCATAGGATTCTAGATACAAGTTGGGTTCAGTTAAACAGATGCTCTTTCATGAGACTTGAATTTGGGATTCAGATAAGTGGAGAGAAAGGCATGGCATTGACAACCATTTTACCAATTTATTTGTCACTACTAATGTAAGTTATGTATATAAGTATGTGACAGAGGGAGTAAATAATGGATGCATTTCAGAGAGACATAGGCAAAGTGAGAATAGGAGGGGAAAATAACTTTAAGAAGGGAACATAAAGTTTTTGTTCTAGCTTTTTCTGACACATGTCAAGCAACCATTGCTTTTCATTATTTTAAAAGAAATTTTATGGCTCTTTTAAGATATACTTTAATTGCTTCAGTGATGAAGATTCATACTATAGAGGCACCCCATTCCTTTTTTGATGGTTATAATTGTTAGTTAAATTGCTATAGATCTGTCCCAAAATGTATTCCACCCATCAGCCTACTCCTTGCTGCTGATTTTAATCCTGACTTAAAATGTTTGAAGAAAGCTATCAAATCCATTTTAGCCTACTTGTTTCTTGTTCTTTTTTTCTGTTCTTAATTCTTTCAGTAGTTCTCTTTGGCGTTGTAAATACCCTGTTTTCCATCCTGAGTGCTTTTCTCTGAATGTGCTTGAGTTTGGGTAGGCTTCTCTTTTGAAAACATATTCAGATTTTCTGCACCACCACTACCAAAGAAGGAAAGGTAAAAAAGAAAAGAGGGATGGAGGATGAGACTGTAGATTACATTAGATTTAAAGAAAAAATCAAACAAAACCAAATGCCTAGAAATACATGGTCCTCATTTGAATACTGATTCAAACAAATGAACTATAACATTATCTTGTATGAATTATGTACTTGAAAATTTAAGCATTTATTGAATATTTGATGATATCAAGGAACTATTGTTAATTATGTCTAGGTATGATTTTGTTACTGCGATTATGTCCTATAAATTCCTTATCTTTTAAAAATGTATTCTGAAAAACTTATGGATGAAATGATATGTCTCAAATTTGCTTCAGAGTAATTCTGGGTGGTGATGGTGGCAGTGAGCAAAGAGTATATAAATGAACCAATATTGTCCATGAGGACATAATTGGTGACATTGAGTGATGGGTACATATGGGTTTATTGTAATTTTCTGTCAACTTTTGTAAGCATCATTCAAACGTTGTAGAATAAATCTAGTTATATAAAAACAGTTTTCTTCAGATGATTCCAATATTAGCTATATACCTCACTTCAAGAAATAGAGCCTGCAAGTGTGCGTGCTTATGTGTGTAGTTAACTAGTCTGTACAAAGCATGAACAGACAAATGGATATGAAAAATTTGATTGCTACCATTCAAATGTACTATTGATGGCAAATTATGATTTTCAACAAGTCATTTTATCTATTATATAAACAAACAAAACAAACATCTCTTTAAAAGTAAATTTTAACAAATATGAGCAATTAGAGTGACTCAGTTTTGTTTTTTTGTTGTTTACAAAGAAAGCAGATTCTACAGCTTAAACTTAGGATCTTACAAATAGATAAGCAGACAGATATATGATTAGGTATGCTCATTATACAAAGAAATCAAATTTCATGTAAATGCTATTATAAATATGATAACCTAGTGTTATTTCTTAAATCAACACTTTTTCAAAAATAAACTTCTTTATAGAGCAATTTTAGGTTCACAAAAAAATTGTGCAGAAAGTACAGCCCATTTTAAAATTGGGTTGTTTGTCTTTATTTGTTGTTGAGTTGTAGGATTTCTTTATATATTCCAGATATTAAACCCTTATCAGATATGTGGTTTCCAAATATTTTCTCTCATTGAACAAGTTGTCTTTTTTGCTTTAATGATGAAGTCCTTTGATGCACAGAAGTTTTTAGTTTTCATAAGTTGCTTTTATCTATTTTATTCTTTTGTTGCTCATGCTTTAGGTGTAAAGTCTAAGAAACCATTGTGCTGAAGATTCTTCCTAATGTTTCCTTCTAGGACTTTAGTTTTGGTTCGCATGTTTATAACTTTGATCCATTTTGAGTTATTGTTTGCATATTGTTTGAAATAGGGGCCTTTTATTCTTTTGCATAATGATACTCAGTTTTCCCAGAACCATTTTTTGAAAAGACTATTCTTACACCATTGAGTGTACTTGGTATCCTTGTCAAAAATCAACTGGCCATAAATGTGAGGGTTTATTTCTGAACTTTCAATTTTATTTCATAGTTCTATAAGCAGTCCTTATGCCAGTATTATGCTGTTTTGATTATTGTAACTTGTAATGCTTTAAAATTGGGAGGTGTGAATCCTTGAACTTCATTTTGGCTTTCCCATTTCTGCAAAGAAGACTGTTGGAATTTTGGGTGGGATTGTGCTGAATCTGTAAATTGTGCTGGGTAGAATAGCCATCTCAATGTTATTTAGTTTTTTAATCCATGAACATGGAATGTCCTTCCATTTATTTAAGTTTTCTTTGATTTCTTTTAACCATGCTTTGTAGATTTTTATGTACAAGTCCTTCATATCCTTGGTTAAATTGATCCATAGATATTTGATTCTTTTAGTTGCTGTTGCTATTGATTTCCCCTTCAGATTGATTATTTCTACTGTGTAGAAATACTACTGATTTTTTTGTGTGTTGTCTCTAACACCTTTATCGGACTTTTTGGGATATTCTCTCTCTATATATATATAGGAACATGCCATCTGAAAATAAGGAAAGTTTTCCTTCTTCCTGTTTAATTTGTGGGTTTTTCATACCTGCTCTTTATCATGTCAATGAAGTTTCCTTCTATTCAATCATAGTTTTCTAAGTGTTTTTATCAAAAGATTATGCTGAATTTTGTAAAATGCATTTTCTGCATTAATTGAGATGATCATGTGTTTCTTCCCTTCATTCTGTTATTGTGGTATATCATGTTAGTTGATTTTCTTATGTTGAAACTCTTGCTACCTGGGATAAATCCCACTTTATCATAGTGCACAATTCTTCTAATGTGCTGTTGGATTTGGTTTGCTAGTATTTTTGTTGAGGATTTTTACATCTGTATTCGTAAGGGATATTGATCTGTAATTTTCTTTCTTGCAGTATCTATCTGGCTTTGGTTTTAAGGGAGATACTCTTCTGATAAAATGATTTAGGAAGTGTTCTATTCCATTTTTTAGAAGCGTTTAAGCAGGTTTGGTGTTAATTCTTCCTGGAATGTTGGGTCCATCAGATCCTGGACTTTTCTAATTTGGGAAATTTTTGATTACTGATTCAATCTTTTTTCTTGTTATTGGTCTACTGAGATCTTCTATTTCTTCCTGAGTCCATATAAATATTTTGGATATTTCCAAAAATTTCTTCATTTCATCTAAGTTATGCAATTTGTTGGCATACAGTTATTCATAGCATCCTCTTATAATCCTATTTATTTATGCGAGGAAGGTGGTGATTTCCCCCCTTTTATTTCCAATTATAGTTATTTGCATCCTTTTTCTGTTTTTTTTTAGCAGTCTAATTCAAGATTTGTTGATTTTTTTGATCTTTCCAGCAAACCAGCTTTTGCTTTTGTTGATTCTCTTTATTTTTTTTTTAACACTGTTTCTTTGATCTCCACTTTCATGTTTGCTATTTCTTTCCTCTGCTTGCTTTAGGTTTAGTTTGCTCTTCTTTCTCTGGATCCTCCAGTTTTGAGGTTAAGTCTATGATTTGAGATCTTTCTTCTTTACTGTAAGCATTTAGAGCTAAAAATTTCCCTCTCAGCACTTCCTTTGCTCCATTCCATCAGTTTTAGTACACTGTGTTTTCATTTTCATTTACCTTGAGATATTTCCTAATTTTGCTTGTGATTTCTTCTTTGAAAAATTGGTTTTCTAAGAGTGTGTTGCTTAATTTCCACCTATTTAGGAAATTTCTAGTTCTTCTATTATTGATTTCCAGCTTCATTTCATTGTGGGTGGAGAAGATATATTGTAAGTTTCCCATATTTTTAAATTTATTGAGATGTGTTTTGTGACCTGGCAAATAGTCTATTCTGGAGAATGAGCAATGTCACTAATGAAGAATGTGTATTCTGTTACTGTTGGCTAAAGTGTTTTATAAATATCTGTTAGGTGTAGCTGGTTTAGAGTATTGTTCTTGTCTTCTATTTCCTTATTGATGTTCTGTCTGGATGTCCAGTCCATTATGGAAAGTTATGTATTGTTGTCTCCTACTATGAATGTAGAACTATTGTTGTTGGGGCGGGGAAGAATTCCAGGTCCCTTATGTGCCAGACTGGTAACAAGAAGTCCAATTCACACTTTTTATGGTATAAAATAACTTTAACTATCATCTTCGATACTGAAAATGTGGTCTGTTATATCCTGTGAAAGTTGCTTTCATTTGGCTCTGAGTTAAAGGACTGGTAAGGCAACAGTTAAAAAAATGCAAACTCAACATTATTTTATTTACCTTTTTAGTCCCAGGTTACTCTTCAAACTACGGAAACAAAGCATCACTTAAATATCCCTACCAATGACTGGGGATAATTAGTAGTCTCAAGTATGAATTTTCTGAATAATACCTAAGTGAATGGAAAGAACATGTGCTGACCCTTTGCAAGTTTCATCATTTTCCTAAGTGGCTTTCTTAATTACAAGGAGGAACCCCCCCTTCCTCCCCCACACACAACATCTAAAATGTGCTAAGTCTGTAAAAAATAAGAAATGATTTAGTGCCTATTATGGGAAGCATACAAACTGGAAGGATGTGAACTTTATTGCTGTACTTTCAACCCCAGTTGAAATATTTCCAATTATTTTGAAAAAAGTTGTTAATTCTACCAATATTCTTCTGAAATGTATATAAGATATATATATAACTGCAACAATTGGAGAAATATGCTAAAAATATGATATTCACAATCTTTCTAAGGTTTTATTTTAATATTACATGATATCTTAACTTCCTTATTCATACAATAAATTACCTCCAGTGTATTCAATACTTAATTGCTTTATATTTTCACAAACAGAATCAGATCTAGGAAAGTGCTATGTTTGGGATTATAGACTATAGCACTATAAAAATGTAACATTAGGTGATAAATTTTTTCAATAGGCATTTCAGTGACTTACTTATTTTTAAGAACCTATGCCCCCATTTTTTTTTTTTTACCAATATGCATAGATTGTCTAGAAAACTGGATCACTACACAGATCAAGTGCAAGCCTCTCCTAAAGCATCTTGTATATCAAAGAAGTATAGAAGGAATTTATTTAAGTAGCTACATAGTCAATGTATAAGATTTAAGCTGCTAAAACATTTTATATGCTAAAACTCAATGTGCCCATTTGCACCCAATAGTTTATTGTGACATGAATTCATACATTTTCAAATGTGACTTAAGGATAAATAGATTGTACTATCCTGCAACTAGAGGCAAATTTTACCTAAATATAAATACAAAAGATCATAAAAACATTGTTACTGATCTATCTGTAAAAGTTATCCCTGAAGAAATCAAATGATTTTTGAATGGATTTTATAAAATATATTATCTCATCATATACAAGCTTTATGTATATTAAAGCTGTATTTTATGTATTTTAAATCTGTATTATAGCATTAGTTTAAGTTGAAAAGGAGAACAATGGATTTGTATTACTTTATTTCAAATATAATATATATTGCTTTATACTGGAAGCCAGCTCCAATTCTCAGTATTTTTCCACTACTTTGAAATATTGTAGTACCCTACAGTTGCATGGCACTTGAAAGGTTAGGGTTCTTTAACATAAATTATCTAATCCTAATAGCAACCTTGTAAGGTACTATATTTATCTGCAATAATTTAGTTTCAAAGAATAAAAACACCTCACTTAACCTGCCTTATTTATTATAATGAATCATGAATTCCAATTGCAGAAATATCAGTCAGATCTCACCAGCACTAGAGTCATTAGTATTTCTCTGTTCTAAGTTGCACATCATGGTTGTGCATCTGTTTCATTCTCCTTTCTTTTGCAATATAGATAGTTTTCTCTACAAATCTCTTAGTTTCTGCTTCACCAGAATGCCGTTTTATTTTAGTTCTGTATTTCTGAGCACTGATTCTGACTCAATCGCTACATAAGCCTATAGCTGTAATGTCAACCAGTATCACTTCTGGTGTCAGAAATCCAGTTCCCAGGAAAAAGAATCTGACTGATTCAACTTTGGGCAATTACTTTCAGCCCACACTACTCTTCTGAATTCCAGCCTTGTGTATCCAATTACCTACTGAATACCTCCACTTGGATATCTAATAGGTTTTAAAATGTAAAGTGTCTTAACTTGAATGCCTGATTTTCTTTGGAGTCCTTTTTGATTCATTCCCTTTCTTCATGTCCTATATCCAATCCATTAGCAAATTAATTTGGCTTTATTTTCCAAAATACCTAGAATATGGTGGCTGCTCACTACTTTATTCACTACCACCCAAGTTAAACCACCACGTTCATCTTGCCTGGATTGTTCATCTGGCCTAGCCCCCTACACTTTGTTCTCAGTACAGAAAGCAGAATCATCTTCCAAAAATGCAAGTCAGATCATGTGACATCTCTAGTCAAACTCCCCAATGGTTTCCTATCTCACTTCTAGTAAAAACAGAATTCCTTTCAATATCCTACAAGGCCCTCTATTACCTGCCTTTTCCTCTATCCCCTATTACCTTCCCAATTTTATAAACTTCTACTCTTTAACTTGTTCTCTTGGCTCAAACCACACTAGCCTCTGTTCTTGGTCACTCAAGCAAAGTACATTCTCAACTGTCTGATTCGTCCTACAGCCTTAAATGTTCTCCATGATATGTCTGCATATCCTTCAAGTCTTTGCTTAAATGTCACCTTCTTAGTAAGAGCTTTCCTGACCACCATGTTTAAAATTGGATTCGCTCTCCCAACATTGCCTAAACTTGTTCCATGGTTTAAATCTCTCTGTAGTACTCATCAATCACCTGACATTCTATATATTTTAACTCTTTTTCTTTATATATCCCCTTTATGCTCACTAGAATGTGAGCTTCATGGACGCATGGATAAATAGATATTTGTTGAAAGACGAAATTGTCCACCTCAGATCCAAACAACTGCAATGGGAGGCAATGGGAAGAACAGGTTTACAAATCAAGCAGTGTCAGGCAACAGTTTCACTCAAACAAGTATATATTGTTACCTATTTCCAGAATGAAAGAAGTAATGTTTAATACCATTAGGTGACTTGCCCGGGGTCATTTAGCTGGTTAGTAGTAGGAAGGGAATTGAACTTAGGCACTGTACAATCAAGTCCAGTACTCTTTCTGTGCTTACATAGCTGTTTCACATGATCTGAGGTGTGTTAGCAAACATATTTAAAGTCATCTGATTTAATATTGTTCAAAAACTGTCTTGAGAATTGGAAAATCACTAGATTATCACTTAATTATATCCTTGTGACTTACCTTCTAGCCATATTAAAGTATATTAAAGTCATATATTTTGTCTATTAAATGATATGAATCTGAGACATGTCTTTTCATGACCTCAGTTTCAACAGCTCTCATTTTTACCTTAGATGTTTAAGAACATATACCATAAGAACTTTCCATTTAAATTCTCCTGAAGTTTAAATTGCAGCTATCATGTTACTGAATTTTGTAGTATTCATAGCCCCTTTTTAGTATGCGATATTCTAGTGTCACTGATTTTGATGGGCAGGACTGCCAGGTTGATGAAATTTACCACCCATTGATGATGAGAATCATGAGAACTATTTAACAAAATATATATGTAATTTAAAAAAATATATAACAAATGGACCCACACACTTTATTCCCAAAATGACTTTCTTTTAAAAATGGATTAATCTCAAAATGACTTTTAAAAAATATTTATAACTGTATTGAAGAAAGGAGATTGTGCCACTTTATAAAGAAAAAAGGAAACTTTATATTGCACTGGGATCATATGAGTCTCAGAAGAATTGCTCCAAATGGCTCAATTTAAGGGAAAATAAAGTTAACTGAAAATTAGATTGAATAGTTGAATTACATCTTTAAAAATACAAGTCTAGAATTCATTTTTTTTTTCAGTTCAGTGATTTACTATTGCTCTGCCAAGTTTCTCTCTCTCTTAGGAAAACATCACTAATTTGAAATGAGGCATATTTCATGCAGAAATAATAATTTTTCTGTTCCTAAGAATGTATTTCACTTTTATGTCACTGGCTATATAAAAGAGTTAGAGAGAAAATTGTATTGCCATAAAAATTAAGGCATAGTTTTCATATATATGTAGAGATAGATAAACTGTTTAGAGAGATTTTCTTCATGCATTTATGAAACTACTTGTAAAATAAATCCAGTAGATCCCCTTTACCAAATTTTAAGGTTAGACTCAAAAGAGTCTTGTCAAATAATGTTAAATAGAAAAATATATTTTTCTCATTTTTAAGTAACATCTGTGTGCTCAGAACTAAACATTTATCATTTATCACAGTAGGGCTATAGTATATTGAAAGCTGCTGAGTCTTGCTCCTCTTTCCTAGGAGTTGAGATTTAATACCCCAGTGTACTTTGCCTATATTTATCCCCCAGCCCGCAACCAGTCCCTAGGAAAAGAAAGAAGGAAAGTAAGGATTGAGGAAGGGAGAGAAGAAGAGTCAAAAAGAAATGACAGTCAAAAGAGGCAGAGCCCATGGTTACTGCAGATTTTAAACTTTGTGAAGTTGGAGTTGATGATAAAATACACACCTTTCATGTTGATATCCTTCATAAATGCCATAACTAACCAATCGCCATACCTTGAGTTATGTAAACTTGGCCTTATTAGATTTTTCAAAGGATTTTTTAAAATAAAAGCCCTTATGATAAGATAATTATAGATTCACAAGTATTTGTAAGAAATAATATAGAGTGATCCAGTATACCCTTCACCCAATTTCTCCCAATAGTAACACCTTACCTAGCTACAGTACAATATCACAACTAGAAAATTGACATTGATATAATCCATCAGGTTTATTCAGATTTCACCAGTTTTACATTTCCCCATTTGTGTGTGTATATGTATGATTTTGTATTTAGTTCTATGCAATTTTATTGCATGTGTAGATTCATGTCAAGAAGCCTAGCAGATCCATCAAAAGTGCTACATATAACCACAGTCACCTCCTCCCGCCCCCTCCTCCACACCTTAGCCTCTGGCAATCACTAATCTTTTCTCCATCTCTAGAAGTTTGTTATTTCAAGAATGTTAATGAAATTGAATCATATGGTATGCAATATTTTAAGGTTGACTTTTTTCCCTCAGCATTATACTGTGAAGATTCATCCAATTGTTTTACGGCAAAGCAGTAATCCATACTGTGAATGTACCCCGTTGTTTAAATATTCACCCATTGAAGGTCCTCTGGGTTGCTTTCAGTTTTGGTCAGTTATGAATAAAGTTGCCATTAATGTTCATGTTCAGGATTCTCTGTGACATAAGTTTTCATTTCTCTGAAGTAAATACCCAAGAGTGCAGTTGTTGGGTCATATGGTAAACATATGCTTAGTTTTGTATGAAATTGCCATATATTTTTCTAGAGTGGCTGCATATGTTAATACTCACCAGAATTATATGAATGACCTGTCTCTCCACACCTTCGCCAGCATGCAGTGTTATCACTTTTTTTTTTTTTTTAGCCATTTTGAGAGGTACATAGTGATATCCCATTAAGGTTTTAATCTGTATTTTCTTAATGGTTAATGATAGTCAACATCTTTTTATTTGGGCCTTAACAGATTTTTTTAAAAAGTAATTGAACTGCAGTTTAAAGCCCTAGCAATTTTTTTCAAAGACATGCACCCAATACCAAAACTTTTGGTCAAGGGGTTTGTTATTGGTAAACATTTTTGCTTCCTAAAAGTTCAATTTTTATGCATTAAAGCTCCAAAATTTGAAATTGTTTTTAGATCTATAGAAAGTAGAATTCATAGTTGAAATTGTGGATGTCACAAATCATTTATATTTAGCTTTGGAGTCAGTTTTTGTATGTTCATGAAAATATATTACCGATGTAGGGAATTAGTTCAAACATTAGCCATTCTGTAAAATCCAATGTCCTAGTAAGTGAGAAGCTGTTCCTCTAGCCTTGCAAATCACTATGGGAGGACAAGTAGGTTTTTAGACCAGCACTCACCATCTGTATTATGGCCAGATCTGTTTCTTAGACAGTCTCCAGAAATCTTTAATTATGGTGCTGGCTTTCAAATGTTTCCTAAATACCTGCAAACTAAGAGTTAAAAGCAGTTGTAATAATAAGCTGCTTAGAATTAGGCCTTAATTCAGCATTAAACAACCAATAATTAATAAACAAAAAGTAGAATAATTGCTGCCAATCAGGGAAATTGATAGCTACAACCTTCATTAAAGAGAATAAACTAACACTATCAATTAACTTGAAAGCAATGTTTTCCAAATAAACTACAAATTGGATAATTAGGAGTTGGTGATAAGAGATTTTCCCTCACCAATCTCATTTTCCTTACCTCCATTTATGTGCTAAGTCTCAAGTTAAACAATGTCCTAAAGCAAAATAAAGAGAATTGCATTCCTTGGTTCTTTGAGGAATGTTAATTCATCCTTACCGCAAAAGACATGGGTTGTATCAAATAAAAATTTAAACATGAAACCAGTATTTAAAATCTACCTTATCAGATTTTTCTGGTAGTAGTGTGTAGAATGGTATTTGTTCTCTCTACCAATGTAGACAGCTGGAGACAGGAATTAGGAAATCAAACCCATTAAAGCTTCTGGTACACTTAGGGGTGTTAGGATAATATGGTGTCTAACAAAATCCTAGTATTCTGGTGGTAAACTTTTCATAGAAAAATTCAGAGGTGTTCTGAGATCATCGTTGTCAGTATTTGAGAGAAATTTTGAATATTACTTGCATTTGCCTTTGTTTATTGGTTTTTTGTAGACTCTCTTTGCAGAAGCCCAGGTCATTTTAACCCTGGGACTCTTAGTCTCGTTTTGCTTTTACCTCTATGCTTATACTTTATCTCTGAAGTGTGGCTATCTCATTTTTGTATGAATTAGCTAAATAACAACAACAACAGCAATAACAGTAGCTAGTACTTCTTGATCACTTACTGGGGCCTCTTTTCGGTCCCTTTTGTGCAATAGACCTTGATCCTCAGAACCACTTCTGAGAAACAGTCTATATTATCCTGAGTTTATGGATAAAGAAGTTGAGGCTTAGAGTGGTTAAGTTACTTGTTGAAGATCATAGGGTAAAGAAGACAAGCTTTTAACCCAAGTTCATCTGATTCTAGAGCAGAGATGTCCTCAATTTTGTAATATTAAACCTCTTCACAGTGCTTCAGAAACAAGACTCTAAATTAGATATTAATAGAAAGGCATTTATTGGGCACTGTAGATTCAGCATGTAAATAACCTTGGGGAAAAATGAATTTGAAAGCAGTATTTCATCACCAACCAGCAGGTACATAGAATCTGTCAAATTAAAACTAGGAGGTAAAATTATTTTTCTTTTCAAGTTTTATCATTTTATCCATTTAAAGTTGTCCTTCAGGCTTTATAATGAAAAAGTTTTTTTTTTTTTTTCTAAACAATTAAATAGTAGTTTGACAACTGCCAACATCTTAAATGTCCAGCTGTTTCTATTTTTTTACAGATTACTGTAAAAATTTATTATTTTTTACAGATTACTGCCATAGCAGTCATTTAATTTAAAGTATTTATAAAAGACCATATTTTATTATTTAAAAAAGTATTTTTTTCTTTTCTAAAGTCCTTTAACAATGGCTATCCATGCCCAATCAATTCCATTCACTGCTTTAACTTAGCTTCAAAACCAAAATATTCCTTTTAAATATCCCCTTCTATTCTTTAGACAAAAACTGACTATTTAGTTAACAGTTGTGTGGTTTTCTGCCAAAATGTTAGAAAGACGAAGATTCCAAATGTAGAGTACTACTACTTTTCAAACTCAAACCTTGGCTCTTTGTCTATCCCCATTCATTTTTCAACCCACTGAAATCTGACTCCACTCTACCCCTAGTATTGCCCTGTTCAGCTGGAAGTTTAAGTCCTTATCTTACCTAACATTCTCTAGCATTCAATACTGATGACCGTTTTCTTTACTTGATACTTACATTGCTTTCCTTTACGATTTCTCAAGATGAAAATGTATTTTGACTTCTATTGTGACTGTGTGTATATGTTAGGGTTATTTTAAGAAAGGTTTTTTTTTAAAAATAGTAAACACTACCTACCTAGGAAGTTATTGTATCATGTTTGATTCTTGAAGTCATTTCTATAAAGTGGGTGTGACAGTCTGTGGGAGTAACCTAAGTGAACATATTCCACTTAATATCTACTTATCTAAAGATGACTGAATGCCAGCTGGTGTGCAAATCAAGATTGCTGGCTCCTATATTTGAGCTTATATCAATAGTTTAGCTCTTTAGGTATATGGAACTGAATGGAGGAGGGCACTCTATAAAACAGAACAGGAGAAGAGCTGACAGGGTAGTAAAATGTAGTCATTTTAACAAGGGCCTTAGTTAATAAGGCTTGGGAAGGGCTGCATCTGAGCTGGGAATCCTATAGAGGCAAATGGTAAAAAGGCCACAGAAATATTTTTGTTCAATTTTAAATTGTTGAGTTTGTAACACTTTTTTTCCAAGCATAAATCATTTTGATATCGAATTTACAGACACTGTTGGACAGCACAGCAATCCAGCCGGAGTAGATGGAAGTTAAATCTAGTGTTACTTCTTTTCTTCATAGTATCTGTATCTTTTTTACAAAGGCCAGTAAAAACAATTTCATTTTGGGACTGCAATATAGAAGGTAAAAAATAAAAGGAAATCTACAAATGCCACTTTTCTTGTTCATATTTTCATCAGAATCTTGCAGAGCAAGAAATACTATGGCTTTTAAAAATCATTTGGATGATTGTGGAATAATGGTGTCCAGTACATTTAAACACCCATGGATGAATCATTTTCCTCAAAGAAAAATTTATACAGAACTCTAGTATAATATACTAAGTTTCATCACATACTTACAATATGCCAGACACTGTGCTAAGTACTTTGTATATATGATACCATCAAATCATCAAAACAGTCAAATGTTCTAAGAATTATTATACTGCCTAATAACAGACTAGGAATTTTTAATTTAGAATTGTTAAGTTAAAACTTAACCAAGGAGCCACAGATACTAAGTGGTTCATCCACATTTAATCTGAAACAACACTACCATTGTAAACAGATGAACATACAGGTCCTCACTGGAGTACCACTGGACAGGTCTGCCTTTTAATCCTCACAGTATTCTCTAAGAAAATTCCAAGGACCCCTCAGTTGTTGGGCTAGCAAAAAAAAAAAAAAAAAAAAAAAATCTGCATTTGCTACCCCAGGTGATTGAGTAAGTACTGGATAAACTCCTTTCTCAGTTGAACTTCAATTAAAATGATTTTAAAGGAAGACAAAAAGTCTAAACATACCAAAATATCATTCACCCAGTTCCTCAAGCCAAAACCCTAAGAGCCTCCCTTATTATACTCCTGGCCTCATACTGTCACAAGATCTATTTTTTCCATCACCCCTACTTGCCACCTCAACTCCTACTACAAAGTAATCCCTTACCCAGACTGTTGCAACAGGCTCCAGGATGGTGTTTCTGCTTCCACTCTTTCCTCCTATAGTTAATTTTCCTACCAATAGTGATCTTTTTAAGGTTTGTCTGATCATTTCAACTCCTGCTCAGAACAGTCTAGTGATTTATCAACACATTGAGAGTAAAATTTTCAACAGAGCCCCTACATGATCTTCTACCTCCTTGTCCTCACTCCCATACCGACTTCCTTTTATTCACTCTATTCTGTATACCCTGATCTCCTCTATATTCCCCAAAGAATTCATCCCTGCCTTGGGACCTTTGCACTTGTCATTCTTTTTGGAACATTCTTCCAGCAGATAACTACATGGCTCATTTCCTCACTTCCCTCAGGTCTCTGCTCAACTGTCACCTCCTCAGAGAGGTCTTCCTTAACCATCTTATCTAACATAACTCAGCCCCATTTTCAACTCCTTCTTCTCCTTTTCTCTTTCTTTTCTTAACAGCACTTCTGTGTTAGTAATTTCCTTTATTTCTTCCTTCACTAAATCCATTCTCTCTCCTCTTTGGCCAGCTCTGTGCCTTTAAGATTGACTTTTATAGACAACCTCATCCAAGTCTCATTCCCCTTGGCTACTGGTTGGAATTGCCAGTGGGAGCACAAGAAGGAGATTGGAGGGTAGAAAAGAAGGTAGATGGCGATATTTATTTATCCTCTTTCTTCTTTTTTGCTGTCCTCTAGGACCATAGCTCCTATCAAGTGGTCCTTTTCCCACACCTTCAGTTCTTTCTTTCTTATAGTAACACTCACCGCTTTCCTAGCTCGTCAGACCTAGAATAGTTACAGCTTCCTACTGTTGCTAGCCCCTGGGTCTTCATCATCCTTGTTAGATTCTTTAACCATGCCCATGTCTCTGTAAGAAGTACCTTCATTAACTCTTTAATTAAACTGATTGAGTGTGCCATCTCTCTATTGTCTGAAATCCAGATAATTCAACCTCTCTCCCCATTACTTGAAACTTCACACTTATTTGTTGTTTACTGCCTAATTTCTCCATCAGAATGTAAGATTTATGTGGTGATGTAGGAAGAGTAAGAGCCCTTCCAAGAGGCTCGCTCCTAATCCCTGGAACTTGTGAATATGCTACCATCTGTAGCAAAAGACATTCTGTAGATGGGATTAAGTTTACAGACAATGAGATGGGGAGATTCTCCTGGATTATGCAGGTGAGCTCAATCTAATCATATGAGGCCTTAAAGAGGAGTCCCTTTCCTGGCTGTGTCTAAGAGATGAAATGGAGAAAGGAGGGGGAGAGATTCAAAGCAGGAAAGGAGACTTGAGTTACCATTGCTGACTTTGAAATTAGAAAAAGGGAGCCATGAGCTGAGGAATGCAGGCATCCTCTAGAAGCTGGGAATGGCATTCAGCTGACAGCCAGCAAGGAAATGGGGAACTCAGTCCTACTGAATTCTGCCAGCAATCCTAAAGAGAACAGAAGTGATCTCCTGGAGTTTCCAAAAAGGAATACAGCCTTGCTGCCTTCCAGTTCCTTGATTTTAACCCTCTGAGACCCATGTTTGGCTTCTGACCTACAAAACTGCAAGATAATAAATATGTGTTGTTTAAACTCCCAAATTTGTTGTAGTGCATTAGGGCAGCAATAGGAAACTAATTGGTCTTGGGTTTGTCTGATCCTTTGTTGCTTACACAGGGCCTAAAACAGTGCCTATATAAGTAAAGGTGCTCAATAAACACCTGGAGAATTAATGCATTGATTTTTAAAATATATTTTAAGAAATCCCTTGTTCATCTTAACAAAGAAGGCTGTAAAAAGAACATAGTTATTTCCAATACCGACAAAATATGAGAGTTCATGAAATTATCAAGAAGTTTACAAAAAAGGATTTCGTGAATTTACCACAAATATCTGGGAAGCTTCTTGCTAAAAGACACATTGTATTTGATATGTCATTTGAGAATTCAAAAGACATTGAAATATTATCAATTTCCATTCGAGTTCAAAGTGAGCATTGCATTTCCAGTGTTAAAGATGAGTATCGTTAATATCTAAAATGCAGGCTTTGAAAAGTGTTTTTCACAAACCACCTTATGCAGCTTATTTATGGACTCTTAAATTGTCAAAATCTACTTTTTAATTGAACTTGTGTTCAACAACAAGTTTTTTTTTCCCTCTCAAAATATCTAATGATGCTGTGCCTCTATAGCACACTCCCATGAACTTAAAAAAAAAATCTAATTTGAAACTCTAAATGTGTGATCTTTACGTGTGAAAAGATTCTTACTTAGGCAAACTGTATTCTATTATCCTTAAAATAGACTGCATTATCAATTCAAATGTATAATCAAATTTGAATAGGGCAATTAAAAATAGCCATACAGGCAACTCAATTAGTATTAAATTTAACTTTCTCTCTACTCCATTTATGTAGAAAGCAATAGCGGCTTTGATTTAATGTTGTATTATCAGAAGTCAAAACAGTTTTTGAATTATGCCTAAAGGCATATTTAGTCTGAATGTCCTGAGAAAATGGTTGCTCAAATCTGGACCTAATATTTGAATTGTCAGAAACTCCAAACATCACTGTTCTTATACACAATTTCACAGTTTAGAATTGTTGCCAAAACGTTAAAAAAAAAAAAAAAAAAGAAAATGGAGATGTTGTCTTCATCTTTTTGTTCCCTAGTTCAGTGGTTCTCAGAGTGTGGTGGCCTCAGCATCTCTTGGGGAAGTTTTAGTAATGCAACCTCCAATACCCCACCCCAGACCCACTGAATCAGAAACTCTGGAGTTGGTGTCCAAGAATTTGTGTTTCCCAAGACATCCAGGAGATTTTGATGCAAACTAAAGTTTGAGAATCACTGTGCTAGCCCTAGGAAAATGGCTGGCATTTTAAAATTTCTTATACTTGTCAAATGAGAAGAATTAAACTCAAATGCAAATTGGATTTAACAGGAAAATAAGGTAAATTGGGTGCCTTGTATAGAGCAATATAAATGTCTGCAATTTAGTTGCCTGAAATATAGCTGCATTTATACATAATATCTCATTTTCCAAATTTCCACTTTACCATTAAGGAAGCCGTATAATGAGGTGCTCCATTTGGGAAAAAAAGAGAGGAGAATCTCTAATCTCATAAAAGTTTTGTCAGCTTTGTTTTTGCCTTTTTTCCGTGCCAGTTGTATTTATAAATTGAGCATAGTACCAAACAATAAATCATGTGGCTAAAATAATGATTTCATTGACCCTTTTTAAAGACATAAACATGTTTTCCTCAATACTGAAAGGTGATAGTTCTGAACCCCAATCAATAGATGTTTCCATTGTGAAGGATTTGTTCTAATGTATCTAAAGAGACCCAGTATCTGCTGAGAGCACTCAATAGAGGACCCATTTGTGATTCCTCAAGGCACCCAATAATTGTATTCATTCAAACAAGAATTTATTCAGTGCTCACAAGGTATCAATTATTGCGAGAAACTAGGCAGCATAAAAGACAAGGAAATTATCTATCCTCCAAGATTTTATATTCTAGCCAGGAATTAAAGGGAAAGAAAAAGGAACACACATTTGGTTCATACTATCTTGTGCAGGGCAGAGGATAAACTGTATCAGTTAACCTAGATAAGCGCTCAGGGAAGGTAGCATAATTCCCAATTTATATTAGGTTCAGAAACGCTGAGAGCTTGGTCAAATACATCAGATAAAGAAAAGTGATGGAGGTGAAATTTAAAGTCAAAACTGATTTTTAGGCCCATGAACTTTCCACTGTACCACTTCTTGTATGAAACATAAGCAGCAGTTCCTAGAAGTATACGTGTAAGTACTTAAATGAGTGGCACATTATTTTCCAAGAGAGGTGAGAAATAGAGTAGTAACTGTGGGTGAGGAAGTAAAGACTTCCCAGTAAATGTTCAACATGGGTGTTCCTTGAAAGAAAAAGGGTCATGATTTGGATAAGGGAAAGAAGGGTTAAAAGTATTCCAGATGAAAGACGCTGTCAAACAAAAATGTCTAGGCAGGAATGAGATGGTTCTGGTATTGTGATGAAACCAGCCTGGCCCATTTTAGGTGTCCAGTAAATAATATGATGACTTGGATAGGCTCTGTCTCTGGCTGATGGTACATATTTTAACAATTAATGGATAGTGGTGAACAGCAAAAAGCTTTACTTGAATGTTATATTTGTGGTCTGTGTCCTTGTACTTCAACCAAAGTTTTGAGGTCCCTACTGTTTTTGGCTATAACTCTGTATATGCATTATCTTTCCTCATGCAACTGTAGCCATCAGGATTCATTCACTTTAGCTATAAAATCTCTCAAAGAAAACTTCACAGGTACTCTTTCATAAATTTCTCAAGTCCCTAGAGCTGAACCCAATCTCTAAGACTATCAAATCTCCCAGATTAAGAATCTGTCTGTAGATTAGGCAGTGTGCCAGAAAACCAGCTCCACCTTCAGTAGTCCAGTATTGATTCAATTTGAATAACTGGAGGGTTGGAAAAATCATTTTCCTAAAGAGTTTGAAAATAGGTGTCAGGATTAAGTTAATGTTAAGGAAATGTTCATAGACACATGTGGTAATTAAAGCATGTCTGAAGAAAAGATGCATTTGATTGGACTTTCCTATTAACTTCAGTGATTTTTGAAATGCCTTTTTATTTTGAATTAAAGTCCAGAAAGAGAAGTAGAAGAGAGATTTCAAGAAGAAATTTCAAAAGTACCTTTGTTTTATTCTCTTGTTAAAGCTTTCTGTGGTAAGAAATATGTGTTGTACTGGTTGCTGTGAATTTCAAAAGGATATCCTAGCATAGAACAGTACTTTCCAACAAATCTTCCATCTACCATGGAGCATATCATTGCTCCCAAAGAAGATAATAAAACAGCAGCGAGAAAATAATAAACATTCTCTGTAGGATATCACTGTTTTAATTGACTACAAGCACTCAAACTGATTATGACAAGGTCAGCAACATAGGAAGCTGATATTACTTTACTTTCATAATATAAGGGGTATATTTAAGATATGGGATATACACATGAAGTATGGTCCTTTGAAACAAAAACAGGCTTTAAAACTGTAGATATTAATTATACTTTAGTTTGATTTTTGAGCAAATTTTAACAAAATTATTTAGAAAATATTTTGATCAGATTATTTCCAAATATGATATTTAAAAAATTTTTAGAACAGTGCAAAGAATATACAGCTAATTTTTAAGAATAAATTTTGATTTTTATGAAAATTCTACATACACTCAGTAAAAAAAGAAAATTTAAGTATTTTTAAGACTAATAATGAAAAGTAGCTTTTCCTCTCTTCCCCTTTCCCTTTTCCCATTTTGTAGAGGCAACTGTGGTGGATTGAAGCTGTATGTACCCCATAACAACACGTCCTTAAATTTAATCAATTTCTGTGGGTGTGGACCCATTTTAAGTAGGACCTTTGATGAAGTTATTTCAGTTAAAAAGGTGTGGCCCAATCTTAATCCTATTACTGAAGTCCTTTATAAGTGGAGTGAAATTCAGACAAACAGAAAATAGGACAGGAAGCAAGAGGTTGGACATCGATGGAAAACAGAAGAGGAGGGAGCGACTGGGAGACACCCTCATGTGCCGTGCCATGTAACAAGCTATGGACCAGAGATTTGCCAGCAGGTAGCCCCAGAATGCCACAGACTTCAGGGAGAAAACATTGTCTTGATAATACCTTGATTTGGACTTTTTCCCGTCTCAAACCATAAATGAATAAATTCCCATTTTTTAAGCCAAACGATTTCATGGCATTTGCTTAATCAACCCAGGAAGCAAATCTTGGTACCAGGAGAGTGGGATGCTACTACTGCAAATACCAAAAATGAGAAAATGTCTTTGGAATTGGGTCATGGGTAGAAGCTGGAAGAATTGTGAGGTGCTTGATAGAAAAGGCCAAGATTGCATTGAAGAGACTGTTGGTAGAAATATGGATGCTAAAGGTGCTTCTGAAGAGACCTTAGAAGAAAATGAAGAATGTATGATGGAAACTGGAGGAAACGCAGTAAATTCTTGTTTTTTTAAAATGGTAGCAAACTTGACAAAATTAAATTCTGATGTAGGATGGAAGGCAGAACTTGAGAGTAATGAACGTGGATGTTTAGCTGAGGAGATTTCCAGGCTGAGTTTGGGAGGTGCAGCCTGGATTCTCCTTGCAGCTTATAGTAAAATGTGAAAGGAAAGGCATAAGAAATTGATGGCTTAGAAAATTCTGAGCTTCTAGACAGTGAGTCCCTGGAGAATAGTGCTGCATTGGGAGGGATTAACTGAACATGGAACCACTCAGCCATTACAGGGAAGTCAGGACTGGACATACAACTATCCAGGAAGGATCTATGGGAAAGTCCTTCTGTCTAATGGATTAGACCCCTCTGAACTACATGTAAAATGGGTAAGTTTTTGTGTAATTTGTATGAATAGAACCACTGCCAGCCTGGACTAAAAGGGATAGAGATAGGACAAATTGAAGGAAAAATCATTTCAATGGGAGAAACATGAAAGCTGAGGTCTGGACTGAAGACATCTTCTCAGGCCAAAAGAGTGGGCCCACCCATGAGTGTGGAGAAAGTGTGTCTGCTCTAGTGCTAGAAGAGGCCTCACCTTCTGCCTCATTGCTGAGGAAGAGTCCTGCAATTCCAGTGCTCTGAGAGGGTGGAGTCTGTGCCCTGGGGATTGCAGAGAGAGTCTGGCTGCCATCCCAATGCTTGGAGATGTTCTGGAAGAGAATTGGAAGGGATGGGACTGCCAATGCTGGGCAAGCACTTGGAAAGGGCAGGGCTGCCTCTTCATCAGCCCAGAGGTCAAAACATTGTTCATAGGTGACTCCTAAACCTTTAAATCTAATGAAGTATGCCCTTTTGGGTTTCAGAATTGTTTGGGATCCGTGACCCCTGTTTTCCTTCCAGTTCCTCCCTGTGGAAACTGGAATGCTTATCCTATGCCTGTCCCTCCTCTGTTTACTGGAGGCAGATAACTTATTCTCTAGGTTTCACAGGTCCACAGAGGGGAATTGTGCCCCAGGACAGACCACACCCAAAACTGATTTTGATGAGACTTTGTACTTAGCATTGTTTCTGAAGTGACTTAAGGCTTTGGGGATATTGCAACAGAATGAATGTATTTTGCATGTAGAAAGAACATATCCTTTAGGGGTTCAGAGGGTAGAATTAGGTGGTTTGAAGCTGTATGCACACCAGAAAAACACGTTGTTATATTTAATCCATTCCTGTAAGTGTGAACTCGTAAGTAGGACATTTTGATGATGTTACTTCAGTTAGGAAGGTGTGGCCTACCTCTGTCAGGATGGGTCTTAATCCTACTACTGGAATCCTTTAGAAGCAGAGTGAAATTCAGACAGACAGAACAAAAACCACAAGAAGCAAGAGGCTAGGTATTGATGGAACCCGGAGGAGAAGGGAGAGACTAGGAGACATGTCGCCATGTGAGAGAGGAATGAAGGAGTCCTGACAGTCAGCCCAGAATGTCAGTCTTCAGGGAGAAAGCATGGCCTTAATGACACCTTGATTTGGACTTCTCAGCCTCAAATCCTGAGGGAATAAATTCCCATTGTTTAAGCTGAACCATTTCATGGTATTTGCTAAAGTAGCCTAGCAATCTTTAATTTTTGTTTTATATTTTTTCTTAGCTACTTTAGTATTCTCCAAATAGTTCTTAATAACATATACACACTGCTTTTCCTTAGATTTTCAGATATTTTATCTATTAACATACTAATGTGGAAGGTAAGAATTTGGCTTCCTTATATCATCTCCTGCACAAATTTACCCTTCCTCCTCCTTATAATATAGTTTTAACCCATTTATAACTATCCATGTTCAGTATTAACATTAATATGACCATGTAAACATTTCTTTCTGATTCAGAGAGACTGTAATTGTGTGTTCAATACATGCACTTACACAGAATGACCTTACTTTTTGCTCAATACCTCATCATAACTACCCACAATCCCATGGGATATATATATATATATATATATATATATATATATATATATATATACACACACACACACATACATATATATACATATACATATATATGCATCAAGGAAAATGATTGCAGAGTAGGATCTTTGTTGCCTCTGCCACAAATTTTTTCCATCAGATTTAGTTATAAAAAGTGAAGCACAGCTATCATTCATTGCATTACCATTATAATTAGATTTAAGTATCTTCCTTGGAGTACTTTTAATACCCCATTATTGCCACTCTTTAAAAATCTATTTAAAAATTCCTATTTTTAATTCCTGAAAGGGAGTACCTCATGAACATGGTTAATGGAACAGAAAGCCTACAATAAACCAAAATTTGTGCCTCTTCACATAGTGATATCTTTTTCTCCTTGAACTCTGAGAATGACACCAGTCTTGATGTTGTTAATTTTTGTTGCTCTCTTTGGGTGGACATTTTAACGATTAAAATTAATCTTGTCAAATTGACTTTGCGTGTATCTATATTTGTATTGTTTTAAATTTGCATAGTTTAAAAAACTCAATGGTTTCATTCTCTTACTTTATTTACATTATAATTTGTTCCCCAAAAGAAAATGCCTGAGAAAGGAATTTCTTAGCCTTTTATTTTGCATTATTGAAACAACAAACTCAAGTGTATTTACATCTTTTATATATCTTGATATTTTTAGAATTAATATAGATTTCTATATTTTATTAAACTACATCTCAAAAATCACTTTTGATTTCCACAAATTGAAATGGCTATTGATTGTCTTGATTAAAAGGACTTAGTTCTGCTTTCAAAGAAAAACTTTTTCTTTGCTCAAGATTTAATATCTCCTCAACTCCATTTAGGTATTTGGCGGATTGGGTGGTGTTTTAGTTTCCCAGCCTGCTCCAAGCAGACACCATGAAATAGTTTGTCATAAACAATGGGAATTTGTTTGCTTATGGTTAGAGTCTGGGAAAATGTCCAAATTAAGGCATCAGCAATGTGACCCTTGGCTCCTCTGCCACATGGCAGGGCACACAGCAGCTTCTGCTCGTCTCTCCCTTCTCTCCCAGGTTTTACTGATTTCAGCTTCTGGCTTCTATGGCCCCCTCTCTCTCTCTCTCTCTCTCTCTCTCTCTCTCTGTTCATTCCATTTATAAAGACTCTAGTAATAGAATTAAGTCCCATCCTGAATGAGGTGGGTCACACCTTAACTGATGTAGTCTCATCAAAGAGTCCTACTTTATATCCATGGGAATGGCTTAGATTTAAGAACATGTTTTTCTGGGGTAGATATTGCTTCAAATCCTCACAGGTAGCCCTGAAATCTTGGTAAACCACCCAATAAGTTCTACCACAGTTCACATTTTAAACCACAAATATTTAGGATGTGCCAGTTCCAAATCATATCTCTCACTCTCTACCCTGAAAATGTCTTTGGCTATTATTTGGCCCTCAAGAATATTTTTTTCCATTTGAAATATGTTTTTAGATTTGTTAGAGTCATATTCAAGGCTAATGAGATAGATTTCCCCAATGATATGTACTTTTACAAATACAATTAGGACAGAGAGAAAATTCATTATCTAGCAGAATGACCTAATTTCCTCACTTTAAAGCTAGATAATCCTTTGTCCTAATTTTTTCCTTTGTCTGTTACTGTTTTAATCACAAAATTTTAATCAAATTGAATATTTTGGGTCCTGTACAAGATTACTTTAGAGATGCAGAGACTTTTTTTTAAACATAAGTTTAAGAAAAAGAAAGAATATAATTTTCAAGTAATATATACAATATGATTCAGAATCATTTTACAAATTAATTGATTTTTATTACGGCAAATCAGAAAATTTGCAAAATACTTTGAAGAATATTTATCTGGAAATTAATCTTAGTTTTTATTAGCTCTGAGATTGGTCTGATATAGCTTCATGTATCAAAAGTTCCCAATAAGCTATGTTAGCTATGTATTTTAACTGTATATATGAAGTATAAAACTTAAGGGTATTATTTAGAAGGATAAAAGTATACATATTTTATTTTTTAAATGGCATATGTATTCATTTATTAAAGAAAAAAGTGTTGAAACTGAAGGCAGTGTTTATTATAAGTTAATTTTATTATTCTATGACAAAAACCACACCTATAAAGAATTCGACCCTGTTAAAGGATCATTTGTCAGGAAACACTGCTGACGTGTTTCTTCCCACTATGTACAACAGAATCTCAACTTGCAATAGCAAGTTACCATCCTTAGGACCTGCATAATTATCTCTAAAATGCCAAGAAGAGTTCTATAACTATGGCTTTTATAATTAGAAACATGAGTTATTTTAACATAACCGAACCCACATGATTTTCGGATTACATATAATTATTACATTTTAACAGATTTACTCTAAATATAATTTAGGATGTTTTTAAAAATCATAAACTATACACATGGTAGTTATAAATCTTAAATTATTTGTTTTTTTAATCTTATTTTAAAAATAAGATTTAAAAATAATTGTAAAAACCTTATTTAGTTTTTGTTAGATCCAGATTTGGCTAGTTCTCTTCTGTGTGGTTCAAACTACTTTTTGCCTAAGCTTAATTAATTGGCCTTGGAATAGCAATTCTGTGTGTCAGGGAATATTTAACTATTTGCATAAAATTATTAGTCTTTGCTTCTCAGTTATTCAGAGTTCATTTTAAATATCTGTTATTTATCAATGATACTTCAAATAAGGCTTGTTCTTCCAATATGTTCTGGAAAATGCCAGCCTTAAATTGCTCATTATACCTAAAATATCTTCTACTTCTGCATGACAATTCAGTTCTCCTTTCACCTCTTTCCCAACTATCTGTCTGTAACATCAATACTTTGTCTTTTACATTCTACGTTGGAGAACTTGACAGTGATAGAATGATATTCAGTTATTTTTGTTGGAAATAATGTCGTAGGGCTCTTACCATGATTTTAGTAGAGAGGAATAGTATTTAGAGAGGAATAGTAATTTACCTACACAGAAGCTGAATCCATAACCTTATTAACACTTTGCTTTTTAACAAAATGAGGCAAATAACTACAGATAAGGGTCCATTTGAAAATAATTTCATAAGTCACCTAAAGAACTTGAAAATTTTAGAAAATCATATTATCATCCAAAACTCCAGTTTCAGGAAAATAATGACCTTTTGTAACAATTGCTTCCTCTTTTAAATGATTAAATTAAAAACTTAAATGATAAACACTTCAATGAACTGTTCAGAAGATACAGTGTAAGATACAATTCAGTATGTCTTTTTCATTTTCTCAATTTTGGACCTAAAAGGCAAGTGAGTTTTCTATTGATATAAAAACCACTCTGACCTGACAACACTGTAAATCACACTGTAAGTCACACTGAAATGTATCTATAAGAACAAGCATACTAAACTAAACTAAACCACTGTATGCCCTTACTCCAGTAAACCACAGTGGCTTAGAATGCGGTGGAATGAATTTTTCTAAAACTCTGCATTATACCAATAAGCACACACAAAAAAAGAAAAGAAACAAGCAGCAACAGCAAAAACAAGCAAACAAAAAATGTAGAAAAATCAATTTCAACAACTGTGATGGTCTGGCCAGAAAAAAAAAGTTACTTCTTTAATATGTCCGTGTCCTTAATTCTCAGAATACTATTAAAGGCAATCTTCTAAGAGTTCATCACATCACCTTGAGAGGAAGGCTTTTGAAGCCTGTAAAACAATCTGTTTTATGACTGTTTTCAAATTTCTCTATAAAGGAAGAGAAGTTGCCCTCAGAATTCTAGCTGCCAGTGTATCCTTGAGGTCTGAGCTGGACCACAGATCATCGTCAGACAGATGCTTCTTTGCTGTCTTACTTTTGTATTCTGACCTGAGTAAATTCGAAATTGTGCTAAATATGAAACTATGGTAACTGTAAAAAGGTGCTAAGTATTTAAGTAACTGGAAATGGGAGATTCAAAATTAGCATGTAATCTTTTAAAATGGACCAATAAAGTCCTGGTGCATATCCCTAGACTGCCACTTGCATTGTGGACCACAGTTATGTCATACTGTGCTACATCAACTCAAATGACAGAAACATACCTCAGTCCCTGTTCTGGTTTCCTAGGCTGCTCAAGCAAAAACCATTAGGCCAGGTTAAAGAATGGGAATATATTTGCTCATGGTTTTGAAAACAGGAAAATGTCCAAATCAAGGAATCATCAGATGGTGCTTTCTCCCCCAAAACTGTGGCATTGAAGCTGATGGCAATCCTCGGCCCTTAGCTTCTCTGTCACATGGCAACACACATCATGACCTCTCCCAGTCTTTCTCTTCCAACTTCTGTTGAATTTCAGTTTCTGACTGTTCCCTGTGACTTTCTCTCTCACTGTCTAAATTTCATTCTACTTATAAGGGACTCCAGTTATAGGATAAGACCCGTCTTGATTTGGCTGGGCTATACCTTAAATGAAATAACCTCATCAAAAGGTCCTACTTTCAATGGATTCACACCTGCAGGAATGGATTAGAATTAAGACCATGTTTTTCTGGAGTACATATAGCTTCCAACCACCACAGTCCCTTTCTATGGTTCATAATAAAGGTTAATTCTCAAAAGAGAAACTGATTAAAGAACAGAAATATGTATAATAATTTTCAGGGTTTTTTTTTTTCCTTCATTTCTCTTTATCTTCCTGGAATTTAGTTGAGGCTAGCCTTGACACATCATTTATTTACCAGTTTAGCAGGAACAAATCCTACTATTATCTGGAATGCATAGACGAAACAAAGAACGAGTAAATCTAATGATGACATTTTAGTTTTCTCATTGCTAAAGCAAATACCATGCAATGGGAATTTATTAGTTCATGGTTTTGAGGCTAGAAGAAGTTCAGACTACAGGCGTCATTAAGACTATGCTTTCTACCAGAATACTGTGGTGGTCTTTGGCTTGGTGCTGGAGATCCTCAGTCTTTGGCTTTTCTGCCACATAGTGTTCTAGTTTGCTAATGCTGCCAGAATGCAAAACACCAGAAACGGATTGGCTTTTATAAAAGGGGATTTATTTGGTTACACAGTTACAGTCTTAAGGCCATAAAGTGTCCAAGGTAACACGTCAGCAATCGGGTACCTTCACTGGAGGATGGCCAATGGTGTCTGGAAAACCTCTGTTAGCTGGGAAGGCACATGGCTGGCATTTGCTCCAAAGTTCTGGTTTCAAAATGGCTTTCTCCCAGGACATTCCTCTCTAGGCTGCAGTTCCTCAAAAATGTCACTCTTAGTTGCACTTGGAGTATTTGTCCTCTCTTAGCTTCTCCAGAGCAAGAGTCTGCTTTCAACGGCCATCTTCAAACTGTCTCTCATCTGCAGCTACTATCTCAGCTTTCTGTGCATTCTTCAAAGTGTCCCTCATGGCTGTAGCAAGCTCACTCCTTCTGTCTGAGTTTATATAGTGCTCCAGGAAACTCATCAAGGGCCATGCTGAATGGGTGGGTCCACACCTCCACAGAAACTATCCAAAGTCATCACCCACAGTTGGGTGGGGCGCTTCTCCACGGAAACACTCAAAGAATTACAGTCTAATCAACACTGATACGTCTGCCCACACAAGACTATATCAAAGATAATGGAGTTTTGGGGGACATAATACATCCAGACTGGCCTACATGGCAATGTACATGGAGGCCTCTCCTGGCTGTCCCTTGTCTTCTGGGCTTTGTTGACTTTAGCTTCTGGCTCCTCCCTCTGGCCTTCTCTATCTCTTTGACCTTTCTTATGAGGCCTTCAGTAGACCCATCCTGACTCATCTGGGTCACACTTTAACTGAAATAACCTCATCACAAGGTTCTATTTACAAAAGTTCACACCTTACAGGGATGGACCAAGCTTAAGAATATGTTTTTCTGGGGTACATAGCTCCAAACAAGCACAGATGTACTTCAGGATATAATCTGTAGCCTGTACTCAAGGCTGACCTTGTGATTTAGGGATTGAAAACAAAAAACAAAAACAAAAACGAAAAATGGTTGCAAAATCAAAATGATGTTTATATTTACAAAACCCCAAAATTCCATTCTAATATATGATAACCCACCAACGCAAATGGGTAATATGTGTGATTGAAATAATTTGTGCAAAGCTGTAATTTATGTAGCAATGATTGAAGTATAAATAGGAACTCTTTAATGTGTTTCAAAAAGTTCACTTCAAATAAGTTGATTTTCAACAATAGACTTGAAAAGGCAGTATACTTTCTAAAACAAGGCTTCTGGTTTTCTTTCTATGGAAAAGTTTGTGCCTTACTTATCTCTGCTGGAATGTTATGTGGACACTGGCAGGTTATTTTATGCTTCTCCTAGTAAGCATCCAGTGGAGCTAGGCTGAAGCCTCACTTGAGAATAGGAACCAAGTATGTCTTGCTCACCGAGGCAACCCCAGGACCTAGCACTATGTCTTAGTACATTTTTGTGGTCAAAAATGTAGAGTGGCTTTGTTACATTAACTGAATGAATACAGGATCAATGCCAAATCACCACCTTCAGTCCCTGACCAGGGCAACATGTCTAAAAGTGATTCACCAGAACTACAACATGGGCATCCCCTGGAAATTTGTTAAAAATGTAAATTATTGACCCCAAGTCCAACCTTCTGAATCCCAAACTGTCAGTGTGAAACCTGGCAATCTGTGTTTCATAAGCCTTCCATGTGATTCTGATGCATGCTAAAATTGACAACAACTCATGAAAGAATTCTCAAATGCATAGTACACAGGGACACCAAAGCTTTTTAGAATTATGATTATCTCAACAGTCAGATCTATTATAGGAAAGCAATTCCCATGGACAGATTGTGAATAATTTTAATTTCTCAAGAACATTTTTCTACTGCTCAAGAATTTCTTCATTTTAGTGATGGTAACTATTCTATATCCATGTGCAGTAAATTGTGTGTTTTGTATAGAAAGGCTATATCAGTTTGGACACACATGGCTTATTAGGGAGGCGGTCCCAGAAAGCACAAGTGAGGAAGTGATGAACATGAGAGAGGGTAAAGTGGAAAGCCAGTGTGGACAGCTGTGGCCCAGTCTTTCTGGGGAGCATCTGAGAAACTTTGTGAAGACTATACCTCAGAATCACTACCTAGAGAGTGGAGAGGCTGGCATACTATTCACTGCTTACTATGTCCACTGGGTGAGGGTTAACTACCAGTAAAGCTAGCAGATCCCTTAGGTTGTGTTTTTGTGTGGCCAAACAAGCTAGATAAATTCCTCAGGCAGAGAATATAAGCAACACAAGCTCTTAAGGTTGGACGTGTTAATGTGCTGGAAACTTGTCTACAGCTGCATATATACACTGTGATTTTTTTTTAACATGAATGCTTTCATTTAGTTCACAAATACTTAATGTCTATTATGAGTTGTGTCCAGAGTTATTTGTTGGGAATACAAAAATGGATGAAATATAACACTTGACTCAAGAAGCTTTTAGTATGGTGGAGAGTGGATTCTAATAAGAAGACAAATATAGTGATGTAAGTTCAGTGATGGTGCTACATATCCACATTTATAAGAGGGATTTTGGTCAGATGTGGTGTGATAATAATAGAAGTCTTCATAGAGGTGATGATGAGACCTGAGGGACACCTTGGGTCCAGTCAAGGAAAGAGGGCTTTGTGAGCAGAAGTCAGAATAACTGAGGTCTGAATGGGAGGTGTGGGAAAAAGAGAACACAGTCAAAGGCAACATTTGAGAGGACTGCCTGTAAAGGAAGGTTGAGAGACAGCATATTAGCTAGAAGGAAATCCAGTCACATAGGCTGTAAATGGAGATGTTGAAGACACAAGAGTCTATAGATAACAGATGATGCAGGGTCCTTAAGAAGGAAAGAAGAAAGGACACAGGGCCCTAGTGAAAGGATTGGCCCCTTTGTAAGGGGACGAATGCTTATTTTGCCAGGATGAGGATGGGAAGAATGAAGCTAAGAAAGTGTGTTTGCTTCTTAGGACTGCACAACAAAGCACCACATACTGAGTGGCTTGAAACAACAGAAATTTCTTCTCTCACAGTTCTAGAGGCTATGAGTCCAAAATCCAGGTGTCGGCAGAACCATGTTCCCTCCTGCAGGCTTCCTTGCTTCTTCCAGCTTCTGGTGGCCCCATGTTCCTTGGCTTGTGGGAGCATAGGTCGAGTCTCTGCCTCTCTCTTCGCATGGCCATCTTCCCTCTGTGTCTGTATGTACATGTGTCTGCATCAGATCTCCCCCCTTCTTATAAGGATACCAGTCATATCGGATTAGGGCCCACTCCAATCCTGCACGACCTCATCCTAACTAATTATATCTGCAAAGACCCTGTTTTCAAATAAGATCACATTCACAGGTACTGGGGGGTAAGACTTGAACATATCTTTTGGAAGGACACAATTCAGCCCACAATAGATGGTGTATATTTATTAATGAAATAGGGAAAATAGTAGTGACTACCTTCAAAAGGTTGGCATAAGGCCCAAAGGATGAAAGGCACTAAGTTTTTACTATTGCTGATGATGCATAATTCATACCCACTCAGCATCATGTATTATAGTTCAAATAAAGATTGTTTTATTTTGCTTTGCTTTTGCTTTTAGAGGGGCACAAATCTGAGGGCTTTAAACTAGTTTTACCTGTTGATCCTTATGCATTTCTTGTTTAACTAGAAAACAAAGTTACTTGTGAAGTTGTTAGGAATATGGGCTAGTGGAGCTGGTTGAAAGTTTATGTCACTGCTGTGAAGAACGGGGGAAGAGCAAAACTAAGTATAAACAGGAAGAAGAGTTACTGGTCAGCATTGAGTGTCCACTAGGGTCTGAAAGCCATGAGTTTGCAGTGACACTATACCCCAGAGTTTTGTGACCCATTTCTAGAAAAGGTGGAACACTGTATTTTAAGATGTGGAATGGCATTCAGAGGAATTCAGATGATTTTAATATTATTGCCTTAAGTGATAATAGCTGGGTTTCTTTGTCAAACTCTAATTCTGTTCTGCTAATGATGTTTTATTTGAGGAGGAGTTAGCAGTTGGTGTCTCAGTTTCAACTGACATTTTGTTACTAAACACAGTTCTAACACCATAAGGTGATTTGCCAGTAGAAGGAAAAGATGGTTCCTATTTCATCATAATGAAATAGCACAGACAGGGGAAGTAAATGGCTCGGAATTCTGGAATGTATCATGTGGTTCAGTCTAAAACCACTGAAAACATCTTTTCCAGTGGGCCACAAGGCTGTTTTCTATGGGAAAAAAAACTATGATAGAAATCTAGAAACCTCAGGGAAGCTTGAAGGTCTTATGTTGAATTGGTAAAAAAATCTGTAAATCATACCTTGAATAAACTGTAATACTATTCGAATGACAAACACAAATAGTTTAGGAAGATGATCCTGGAAGTTCATATTTTGCATTTCTCTGCTCCCCCCCCCCCCACACACACCCCATGCCTTGTGCATCAAAGCCAATTAAGACTTTGTTGATTTTTTTGTGTGTGTGAAGTCCGTTGATTCTAGAATCACCAACATTTTATACCATTCTTGAAATTGTAGAAAGCTGATCTTCCATGAAGTATTGGAAAAGCCCCAGGATAACAAAACTATTCAACTGGCAATATCTTTTAATGAGCAATGATCAGCTTCCATAGTGACTTCATCAGTGATGAGCTATTGATAATCCAAAATATAGCCAAGTTATGCAAAGACTTTCAGTACAGTAAGAACAGAAGGAAAATAATTAACTGACTAACTGCCAACACTAGAGACTTCATTGTTTTATTGACAAAATACCCAAGAATCATTGTCCATTTTTTTTCTCTAGAAGCTTTTGGACTTGACTCCTGTCATGACAATGGAAAACATTGCTATGATTAAAGAACAGGACCAGATACCTGTTACCTGTTTTTCTGATTAAGCAGTTAGAGAGAGAGAGAGAGATGGATGGATAGATAGAGAATGTTTAGTCAGTTAATCAGTGGGGCAAGTTGTTCCCATTTTGAAAAGAAATTGAGAACTGAAATTTACTACAGTTAAAGCAAATGCTTTTACAATACTTCAAGGCAAATGCTTATGGAGTAGAATGGTGGATGAACGTAAGATAATTCAGTAGAATATTCTGCAAGCTTCAGTTCATCAGTAACTATTCTGCTTTTGAAGAATGCATAATGGTTTCTGCATCTTGAAGAAAGAGTGTAATGCAAATGTTTGTACAAAGGATCTTTGTTAGTTATTGATTCTGGCTTCTACTCCTGTGTAGCTTTATGATTTGGGGCAAGTTACTTAACGTTTTTGTTCTTCAGTTTCCTTATATGTAAAATGGACATTATTATAGTGCTTACATCATAAGGATGCTGTGAGTATTAAATGAGTTATTCTCTATGTAAAAGCACTTAATGCCTTGCCTAAAATAAGCACTAGTTAAATATTAGCCAAAATTATCATTATTATTGTTATTATTATTGATGTACTGTAAATAGCATTCAGTAAACAGTTGCTGACTTAAATAAGTGCTAGTGGCCATTCATGAGTATTATAGAAAATACTGCATTGACCTGAGTAAAGAAAAGAACGGGAGAGGGTATAAAGAAGGAAAGGAATTTGCATGTTTAAACACTTACAATGTCCCAGGTGCTTTAGATACATTCAATTCTTTAGTCCTCACTACATACCTGTGAGGAAAGTACTATTTGATTCATCAGGAAACCAAAGAAGTGAGTAATGCACCTAACTGCCAATAAGGAGGCCTGGCATTTGAACACAGGTCTGTTTATTCAAATTTTTTGTGCTTTATCTAGTACCACACAGCCTCCAAGTCCTGAGGTATTTTGTTTGGAGATTCTGAAAATGATATTCTCTACTTCAGTATCATATAAATTATCAAGATCTCCTCCTTTAAGAAAATGTAAATTGCTTCATTTATTGCTTATTTAATTTTTAGAAATTAAATTCCATCTGGTGACTTCCTTAGATTATCAAATGGCTAGTCCTAGGTGAGGTTGGGACTACCCACAGACAGATAAACATGAGGTAGGTCTATATAGTTATATTTTTTCCACAAACACCATTTAGTGGAAAGCTGCCTTATGCCTGGCAACAAATACTTACTGAAACCCTGTATGTGTCAGTCACTATTCTAAGGGGATAGACCAGTGATCAAAACAAAGTTCTTACTCCAGTAAAATTTATATCCCAGTGTAACAAAAAAGACAGAAAATGAGTATGTATATATGTGTATTTATTTCTTAGTCTCAGGACAAGGGCTCTAAGAAGAATAGTACAAGAGAAAGTGATAGAAAGCCATGGTGGGGGGGGGGGAGATCAAAGATCAGTAATCTTGGAAGTCATCCCTGATGAAGTGACACTTATACCGAGTCCTAAGCTAAGAGACAAGAAAGAGATACCTGTATGGATGTCCCTGGTGGAAGAGCATCCCAGGCCAGGAAGAAGGGGGCTATAAATTACAATATGTCTCCCACAGTTACATAGCTAAATGCAGTTTAATAAAAGCTGTGATAAAGATTTGTTTGGAGTGCTATGAGAGCACAAAATCAGGGATAGTACCACCTAGGGGTAAGGAGGCAAGGTAGGAGGGATTTGACATTTGGTTCAGTCTTTGAGTTATGAGAAACACTTCCTTAAGGAGAGAGGATAAAGGAAAGATCAAAAGACACAAAACAAAGGCATGAAAGTTCAAAGCTGTATGGCCTGCGTGTTGCATTTAGATGTGATCCATGGACTTCTCTTTAAGAAACTTTTTAATTTTTTTTTTTTATTATTATTTACTGCAAGATAACAAGAAAGTCTTGGTTCATAAATCCCAGGAATCAAGTGCCAAAATGTCCCTAAATCATCAAGTTAAGCTCTGATCAAAATCCAAGTAAGAACTCAACTTATTCATTTGCGAGTCATACTTGAAAATTAATTTACCCTGCCAACAGTCATTCAGCTTTTAAATAAGTAAACAAATAAATATTTTAATGTAATTCCCTCTTTTTTTGCCCAATGTTAGCATATTACAATATCATGAAACAGGCAAGGGATTAGTGGACCTTCCACAAACCCTGCTTTTCTAATTATTTTGGCATAACCTACCTTTAATCACTACAGCAAACATCTAAAAGAACCCCACTTGCAAAGAATTAAAAACAGTAACAAAGTGGTCCCTTGCACCGGCAACAATTGTCACATTTTAATTTATAGTCTCAGCAGGCAAACAGTTGAAATAAAATTACTTTTAATCATTGCCCAATCTTTATATTCTTGCATTTCTGTGTTCTTGCTCATCTTAATGCATTAAGAAGCATAGCAGGTAGCATTGTGTTGGCCAAATCTCAGAGGTGGCATATTTCCATCTCCCAGGGGGTGTGGGAAGACCCAACTGCACAGCAGAAACAATAATTCCAGCATATTTGTGTATGAAATAACTTTGGCAGTAATGGCAAAAGGATTTGGATACAAGTGTATTTTCGGTCTTCCAGCTGGAAGATCAGAGCAGAGACTATAAAGCGAAAGGCACAGAGTTGGGTGGCAGATAGTGGCTTCTTGGACAAGAACAGAAGCAAGTTAGGGATCCATGCTGAGCTCATGGAGAAATGCAAACAAGACAGTCCTTTCAGAACCTCCCCAAGCTGCCCAATACCAGCATGAGGGATTACTGATGCCATCTGCTGGATATACTTGGGAATTAAAGACGGTCTCTGCACAAATAACACTCCAGGGTCTCCTTATAATGTGGTTTTAGTTTTGGTGAAAAGAAAAACAAAGGCAAAACAAGCAAAGGCAATAAGCAATGGAAATGAATCCTATGTCACGTGCATGTTTATTGTACCTTAAGAAGGCTGGAACTTTTACTGTCACTTTCATTTCATAGAATTGAATTGCACTCAGTTTTTTGGCAGAATCCTGTGGTACTACAGTTTAACCATCTAAGACACTCAGGCAACTTGATGTAGAGTTCATGCTGTAAATGCATGAATCTTTGCCGAAAATCTGCTATACACTAAAACTTTATACACAAATATACGCTAACTTCCCTTTCTATAATTTATGGAAGAGAGTGTAGTGATTTTTTTTTTTAGTTCTGTTTTGTTTAATTACAGAGAGAGATAAAAATTAAAAGGAAAGGAAAGCAAGTATCACCATTTGATCAGAACTATTACATATACATTTGGTTTTATGGGAAATATGATAATTCAATTTTTTGTTTTTGTTTTGTGGAAATATTTTCCTTTGTTGGTTGTGCTCTCTGCAGTGTTATTCTAAGATCATGATTTTAAAATTACAAGATCCTTGGTGGTGTTTCAATTAAATTTTAGAAGTTTTTGAAATGTGTGGCTAAATTAACATTTTTTCTAGTCTACATTTCTCAGAATGTACTAATCTCATGAGATTTTTGGGTGAAAAAAATGGTTTCTGTGGTCAAATACATTTAGAATAGGCTGAATACCAAATATCCTCTCCTGGAGATCTATAATGTACATTAATTAAAATATGAGAAATTAATAGGTATTGAGAAATTACCATGTGCCATTATCTCATTTAATCCTCATTATGATTCTAATATGAGGAACCTATTATTAACTCTTTTGACAAATGAGGAAACTGAGGCTTACAGGGTTGGTGATTTGCTCAGTCACACTGTCAGAAAATGGAAGCATTGGCCTTTGACTTCAGAGCTCACACCCTTAAATCCAAAGCTATATATACCACAGTTAACTAATATATGGAATAATATTATATGCATTAGAATGACATTTATGTTAATTATACTTCTTTACTGATATTACCCTATTAAAACTCTGAAGAGTACTGTAACAAAAAATTATGTTTAACTTTGCTCAACCTAGCATTTCTAAATTTATTTGGCTACAGAATACTTATTGATTTTATTGGAAGTAGTGTCCCACCAACTGCAGTTCTAGAAATGCTGAGATAAGCATTCGTTGTAGTTTTGCTATAGAGGAGCCAGGAAGGGAGTAGTTTCTCAGGCCATCTGCTCCAGAATAACTGCTGGTGTCCTCTCCCCCAGCATGCCACTTGCCGGTTTCCACCTGACGATTTGTAATAGGTAGGAACAGGGAAGCAAGCACCCGATACCTTGACAAATGAGGAAACTGAGGCTTGCAGGTACACAGAACCACTAGAACCCCTTTGCATATGTGTGTACTATTTAGTGCATTCTGCAAAGGGAGCAAGCTTAATTTAATTAAGCCTGAAGGTTGAGTGAAAGACAGCATATTTCTGTTATTGTTTAGTCAATTAAATTGTCCTCCACTCTAGTAGGAACTGTTCCACATTTATTACCAAGGAGATACAAGCTCTGGCAGTGTTGTTGATTTCTTTAATTCAGATTGTCTTATATTTAACACTTTTAAAGATTTGAGAATGAATGATGGAAGACACAGTGACAAACTGTCAGGGTTTTCTAAAGATTCAGAAGTTCTAAAGTTACTGCCAGTGACAGATGGTTGGTCCTTATTCATTGCTTGTCTTCTTGACAGGACTTTTTTCTCTTCTTCCTTTTTGCTCAATTGCCTAAAGTAAGCTCAGCTTCTTGGGAGGTGGGATAGTCTCGTTTGTTAAAACTACATTGCTAAATATCAATATGACATTAAGCCTATACGAATATGCACCATACTAATACACTACTAAGATGTGTGGGTATATAAGAGAATTATGGGGTAGGAGGAAGAGAAGAAACAGACAACAAAGGAAAATTCATATTTCCTTTCCATTATTTTGACACACGTGCACTGGAGTCCTCCTTGGATAGTTATTTTCTTAGTGACTTGCTACTTTCTTTTGATAGCCTATGCATAATATGATCTTTTCAGTAGTTTCTAAAACATTATGGTAATAAAATAAATATTATTTTTAGTACATTTAGTATTTCATATGTCTTACAATTTTTGAAAATTTAGCTAGAAAAGCAGTTAGTATTTACTATCTAGCAAACATTTATAAGAAAACACAGAATGAGGGGGGAAAAAAGCTATTACAATGATGTGCTTGAATATGAACTAAGTTTCCACTGAAAAAGAAGGAAAATATCAATCAAATTGCTTAATCCCTTTCATTGATTTCATATATATTCACTGCTAAGACTCCAGATGGGTTATCTAGTTAAAGAAGGTGGGATAAAGGAAATAATTTTCCCCATTTCAGTTCTAACATAGCTGCAAAATAAAATATAATGGTTTTAAACATTATGGGATGTCTTACATTCGCTTTTTACTTATTTATCCTGAGGCAATTCAGTCCCTCAAGTTAGGAATGCCACTAGTTTGATACAGCATTATTTAGACTTTAAGTGCATCAAGTGGAAAGGAATTAATATTACTAAAAAATATAAAAATTATCAGATGAATTGATTTGGTATTTGCAATAGCTAGTTGGATTTTGTTATCTAGACAAACAGCTGGGAATTTATTTTGGGGGTAAATATGTGTCTCCTAAGCATGCTCTCTGTTTATTAGCTCAATTTGATAATATGTGAGAAGAATAAACAATGTTTCCACCACTTTTTCACATTTCTTTTAACTCCACTGTAAGTTTCAATCCTTCTGGTTTTCTGCATACATAAGATTATATTATCCTATACCTATGCTAGTTGTTCAAGTGAAAGAACTCATAGTTTACTGGGTTTCCAAGGTTATGCTATTGAATTCCCTGTCATTTTTCTTATGCCCCTTACCAAATATTCCTTCTGTTACTGATATCAGTTACCTTTTTAATTACTGTTTTTTTCTCCTTGTTCACTTCCAGTAACATTCAATAACAAAAAAATCAAAGAATTCATGCCAGCTCAATGATTATGCATGAAAATGCTAACCTAGGCCTAAGGAACTTATATTCTTTTTTTTTTTAGTTTCAAATAATATGCTACCACAGTCATACATGGATTTTAGTTGTGTATACTTTGGCATATTACTAAAGAGTTAAGAAATATCTGTCTTTTCATTCTTAAGTACTTCATAGTGTAATTTTCTTTCCTTCCCTAGAGAAAAGTAAGCTCTTAAAAAAAAGTCTTAAAAATTCAATATTCATGAAAAGTCCAACAAATATTGCAGGGTTTTGCAATCGTGCCTTTGTAAAATCACTGATTTAAAAATTACTCTGTTGAGTATGTTTATTAAAATGTATTAAGGTTACAAAATGGTGCATAGCTAAGATTAATAAAATACATTGCATTAGATAAGATAGGCTAAATTGCTCTAACAAATAGAGCTAACATGTAATGTTTCAACACAACAGAGGTTTGTTTTATGGTCAGTGCAGTTCTACGTCATAATTTTTATTTATTTTCATGTGATTAGCAATCTAAAAGTTACTACTATTACCCACCCATATCTTGATGTTAATATGTCAATTGCTTTTAGTCTTTACATCCAGGTAATTTTGGAATTCTGCCTCCTTAGAAGACAGAAGGCACAAAACTTGCCAAAAGAACATAGAACAATTTACTTTGCAAGAGAGTAGCAACTGTATATATAGGGAAGTAGTGGAAGAAAAGAAGGTTGTTAGAGCCAAATTGTGGAAAGATATATACGTAGATATTGGGAATGGAGAATATGAATATTACTCAAACTCCATTCTCAGTTAAATCCCAGCACATTATTATTTATATTATTTTTTATCTGTAATCTAGGCTTTTCTAGAGTTTTGACAAATTATACTTTCATACTTACTTATCAAGTTAAACAAATACACAAATGTTTTACAGCACTTTACTGATTGTTTTCCATCTTCTACTGAATAATAATAAAGGCTTTTTTGCCATTTGAAATGTATATCCATTTTGTTTGGTTGGTTTTTCATGATAATGCTGACTGATAGCTGGTTTGTTTTCTATTCTAGGTTGTGGAGACTAATTTGGTTGCTTTTGACTGTCACTGGATCATTATAAATGAGGTAAAGCCAACTAAATATCGTTAACGATGAGTCCTGTTGTTGTACACATTGACAACATTTCCTACAGACTTGAATTTCCAAGAGGAAACAGAATATGAAGTAAACTTTTAGCATACTGAGTGGATGTTGTCAAATAAAAATAGAATGAGGATTTTAAAAATATTATAAGAGGCCTTGTATGAATAAAATAAATGGAGAAACTCTTCCCCACTGAGTATCTGTTAGCCTTTTCCATCAGCTCACTCTGCCTGCCCAGGGAGATCATCTTTAGAAAAAGTACAATTCTTCTTTGCAAGCACAGTGAATTCCTCCCAGTGGAGAGCTTGTGTTCCATTTATATTTTAATGTTGTTTCTAAAATTTTTATAGTTTCCCCCTTACACAAAGATTAAATAGTTCAGTGCATGAATGTGAATAAATGGAGAACAGATTTTTCTTTACTTTAAATAAAGAAATAAAACTTTCAAAATCCACCCACTTGTCAAATTCCTTATGAACATTTTTTTAAGACAATATGAAATTAACTATATATTACAACATTAGAACCTTGTGAAATAAGTTGTCCATTAGCAACCACCAATGAGAATCGGAAAGGACAATGAATATAGATTGATTGTGCACAAATGATGTGACCATGCAAATCTGTCCTCAATGAGATTGAATAGATTCAGTCATATCTATTATTTATGTATAAAGAAAATGTATTATTTATCTACGGATATTAATATGGAATTATAGAATTACAGATTTTCTTTTGGGGACAAAATAGCATTTGAGGTAGGAATTCAGGTTTTGTAATCAGCAAGATAGTTTGAATCCTGGCTATAAAACATGTTAGCTGTGTGACTATGGATATATAATATAATTTCCCTATGCTTTAGTTTTCTTAATTATACAACAGGTGTACTGATATCTACTTTATAGGTTCATAATAAAAATGAAATAAGATATAATCTAAAGCTCTAACACAGTGATTGGCACATAAAATTCAATAAATGGTATTACCATAAAGATTACAGCACATTAAAGTTCACAGATCACTTTCACACATAGTATTTCATTGTATACTAAAAAGTTACTCTGTGAAGTACTAAGGGAGTGAGGTCTATGAAGGGTCAATGAGTTGCATCTCCTTACAGGGAAGAGTAAAAACAATTATCAGCTTTGAGACATTTCTCCTACACAGTGCTTCACTTAATGGAATGACTCTTTTTTTTAGCTCAGTTTAAAGTCACTGGAAATATCTTCCCAATCTGTTTTGGGTCTGCCAAACTTTAGTCTATATGATTCGCCACTTTGTTCCTAATGGTAAATTAAACTATGGTTTTCTGAGATACACAAAGGTGAAGTGTGTGTGTGGCGGGGGGGGGTGGGGTGACGGGGGTTGTTCTATTTTCAATGAAGTTCTGATATTTTCTCATTTCTAATACCTCTTAATTTTCTATATAGAATGACTAATCTGCTCAAACATAAGGGCAGAGGGAAAGTTAAAAGGGAAGGAATATTAGCAAACCTTTATGATAACTTTCAAATGAGATATTTTCATATTTATTTTTAAGCAGGGGACTAAGGTTCAATATTACACAACTATTAACTGGTGATATTGAGATTTAAAACTGTCTTAAATCCGATTCAAAGTTTCTATTTTTTTAATAATTGTTTTTATAGATTATATTTTTGTGATTTCCACTGTCTTAGTTGTAATCTTAAGGGAACCACTTATCCCATTAGTTTTTGTTTTTGTTTTAATTGTTTTTTAGATAACCTTTTTAAAATAGAGAATCTTCTTAACCCCTTCATTTTATCTTGTGTCCAACTTCTGATAGAAAATAGAGTATACATATTTCTTGAGTCTAAGCAATCTGGAATAATTTTAATTGTTCTAGTCAATGAGCTGGCTAAGGAGGAAAAATGATTTCTTGCCTCCTTATTAACTTGGATTAATCAAAACAAATCAATACTTGCAGTCAAGAAATGGAGATAGCTATTTTCTCCTATTCTTTGGGAGAATTGCAGAGGGACCCCTGATTATATATATTTTTCTATATCCAAATTAACTTCTCAGACAACCTCTGATCTTAGAAATATGAACCCAGGAAGAGCTACCCAGAAGGCCAGCAGTATTTAACCACAGCTTATGGTTCAATTTGTGCTTCGAAAGAAATCACTTCTTCATGTTTTGAGACTGTATAGAGATAGTCTCTCACTAAGTAGACTACTATGTATTTTATTAGTGATGAATATCATGGGAAGAATAATAAAAGTTTAGATTTTACTGTATCATTCACAAACATTATAACTCATTTTGTTAAATTTATCACTAAATCCTATTTCACAAAACATTAGGAAGACAAAAACTGTCTTTAAATCGATATTCCATAATTTGAGCCACTGTTTTAAAAAATAAAACACCCCACACAGAAAGCAATCTAACCAGTAAGCAATTCAATAAGTAGCCATACTGTAGAAGACCTCAGTTCTTTTCTTCTTCTTCACACTTGATAGCTTCGTAGTGTAAACTATCATAATTATACATTCACCTATACCTTTACTGAACCCTTATCTCCTTTTTACTGGAACTCTCCTTTCTTACTAGTCCTTGAGCAAAGGAATCATTTCTTTTGGGTGGGTCAATACCACCTACCCTCTAAAAAATCCATTTTAACAACCCACTCTATTTAAATTGGTTATTACTTGTATCTAAACAAGCTTGAAATTTAGAGACTGAGCATGTTTTCTGTATTTTCATCCCCCAAAAAAACCTTCCTCAGCCAGTATATCTGAGGTCAACACTTTTACTTCCATAAGCCATCTCATTCTACCGTAAATATGCCTCAGGGAAACTGCTCTCACTACCTTTACTTCTTCCTTAAGCATTTACACACCTATTCATACAAATTAATGATGGGTGAATCACAATTCACCCTAGTTTCCATAAAAGAAGAAACATGAATTTCTTAAATTTTTCTAGGAAGCTAATAAACTGTAAAAGTAACATCAACAACAAAAAATGCAAATAGCCATTTTTATTGAACATGGAGAACATGAATCTATCTAGTTTGGTTTGTATAGCTGTTATTCTGCTGCTAATTTTAGAATGGGTTGCAAACATTATTTAATCTTATTGCACTAGTAGTTTTTTTTTTTTTTTTTAGAGAGGGAAAGTAAATCAAAGTTGGCATTGTGTATCATGATATACAGAATAATGTAGAAACTTGAAAACAATATTTTTTTTCATTTGCATTAAATGTGCTATAATAATGAGACACTATGCTAGCTCATATTATGCAATCAATCATATGTTAGCACTTGGTAATAGTATTTATCTTCTCCCTGCAATCAAGAGACCCAGCTCACAACAGCCTTTCCATATAAGTATTATCTATCCTTCAGGGCACTGAAGCAGATCGCCCAGCAGTTTATTTAAATTTTACAAAAGTTAGAAATTAAGATAGGAAGATGTACACTGTTTAGAGCTTCAAGAATCGCAATTCTATATGCACCCTTCTTCCCTGATTATATTAAAACTGACCTTTGTTGTCCTTACATGATTTTTACTGACTTCTTACATAGTTTAAGCCATTATTCAATAATTTTGTATTTTAATACAGAAGTTTATTTATAGATATTTTTTCAATTAAATAGATCTCTTTATAGTCTAAGTAAGTATTCCCTTGCCTTTGAGTGCTAGCATAACATTTGCCACTCTTGAAATGCACCTTTGAAATACAGAGATAAAGTTTCCTAAATATAAAACAGCTGCCTAATCAAGTTTTCATATCACGATCAAACTGTTTTTGAAGTCAGATGTCAAAACTAAAATTGCAAGTGAATTTTTTGAGACAGACTGCCTGTCTGTTAGTTTCATTCAGAATAGCATAGTCTTTCCTCCCAGAAAGTTACTTCCTTTGCCCTTCCCCAAAGAATAATACACAAAATATATTCAGTTCAAATGGCATTCCTTCAGGTATATTTTAGTTACTTAGATGCCTGAGAATGCTTTTGGAACCTGTGAAACATAGCCACCCCTTTGAGTGTGTGTTTGTGTGTGTGTGTGTGTGTGTGTGTGTGTGTGTGTGTGTGTGTGGCGGGGGCGGGAGCGGGAGCGGGAGGTGAGGTTGAAAATAGTCCTCTCAAAAGCTTTGGCTCACAATAGATGACTTTATCATTCTTGTAGAATCACCAGGCAGTTAAATGCTGAAATAATGCATCTTTACAGCTTTAAGTTCTGTCATTCATGAATATTAATCTAAATAATCCTGGTGAGGAAATACAGAATTCTTGTGAACTACTTCAGAGGCTGTCTCTTTTCATGACATTTATAAATCTGTCCTATGAATGAAGAATATTATGAGTGAAGAGTTTATGATTTCTGTTTTCGTCATTTATAAAATGAGAACAGCATCTGGTTCACTGTGTTCTTTCTAGCAGAACATGAGATAATTGGTAAAGTACACAGTATTTTGCCTAACATATAGTAGGCACTTAATAAATGTAAGTTTTTATTCTAATAAGCTGATTTGTAGTTCATGGTGGGTGGAGTAGGTGCAGATGGTGCTGTTTGATAAAAGGTTATTAAATCTTAGTGTTGCTAAAGAGAAAAAGACCACATAGTGTTTCTTACAACACTGTTATGAGAAAAATATAATTTTTCACTGCTTTTTAAATTAAAATCTTTATCTGCACAATATAGAATTTTTTTAAAATGATAAAATATTGAATATGGTATTATTTTGTTTTAAAAGATTTTTGTCATAATTAGGGCTTAAAATGGAGTTCATAGGACCCTGTTTAAGTCTGCCCTGTCAGTAGTTAACAGAGAATTAAAAAGTGACCTGAATTTTGCCAGACAGAGCTTTTGGTGACCAGTGAAATGACACAGACTAAAAGAAAAAGACAGCATTTTAAACGTGAAAAACCAATTTTTATGGTACATTAAGGATTAATCGACCAGAAACCCAGGATATTACACAGGATACAGCTGATGGCAGGTGTTATTTTATTTTCAGAAAAATCTGTATTTCATAAAGATCATACATAGAGGGTGAATTTTTAATCTATTATATGCTACAAGGAAGAAGAATATGTGATTATTCTAGTAAGGAAAAAAAGAAAATTTACATGTATGAGTAGTCTTTTCCTCTTTCATGTTTCTGTGATAAATCATTAGCTCAAAACTGAGAAATGCTTGCTTCAGTCCAAAACTTACCTTGTGTCAAATCTGTTATTTCCATTGCCATAAGAATCTATTCAAACCAATAATTGCTAATTACAAAGGCTTCATTGGTTTAAAGTTTTCAAATGGACATTCTTAAGCACAAACTACTTTTGTAAAGGCTACCTTAAAACCAAAATGTATTCTGATCATTTCTATTCTGATGAGTTAACAATTAGAAAATATATATAGCATTAAAATACTATTTCATTTTTAATACTCCTACATCCATCATTGAGCCAAATCACAAACTTTAAATCTGGAGTTGAGGGGAGAGTGTACAGGAGGAAGAGGATGTAGAAATTACATTTCTTTGAGTTTGATGTTACATTCATATGCAAAATAGAATTCATTTAGCATAACAAATCACCGTTTTTCTCCTTCCCTTATCCTGGTTCAGACTGTTTAACCAACAGAATTTTTCTTCTGTATGTTAAGACCATTAATTATACACACACTAGCCTATACATTCAACAGTTGTGAGTACTTTGCTTAGTATTTTCCTTACCACAAAAAATGCAAGGGTTATCACCCATACTTCTAAGAAATAATTAAGAAAATTGTTAAAAACAATTAATTCCTCCTCTTTTTTTTCTTCCCTTGTCTCATTTAAGATCCTCATTTTTCATTGTTAAGCACAGTATATTTTACTGTTACATTGTAACTATCTTCCTAGGCATTCAAAGTGCCTTGACATCCATTAATGATTAATGAACTATAAAATCGACTTATTCGTGACCTTTTTTCAGTAATATGACCACGCACATAAATTTTTCTAAAGTGCTCAACAGAATAAATTATTTATATTTTTATATTCCAAATTTGTAATTAATAAAAGTATATTTGAGCCAATCGCTTCATTTAGAATTATTTGGGCATTAGTATATATAATTTAAAGCACAAAGAACAACTACAAATGAGTTGATCACATTAACGAGCATGTGTTGTTGTTTTCATTTAGATGTGTGCTAAGCATTAAGTGAATGTAGTATTGTAACAGAATCCCTTAGCATTTCCAGGTAATAACTCATGGATGGCTTTGTGTTTCTGTTCTTGTATTCAAATATGCCTAATTTTTCCATTTCTTATCTTATGTTACAGGAAATAAATGATGTGGATGTGCAGGAACTTGTAAGAAGGTCAATTGGAAGGTTAACGATTATTCGGCAGACGTTTCCAGTCCCCCAGAATATAAGTCAGCGATGCTTCCGTGGCAACCATCGAATATCTTCAACACTGTGTGATCCAAAGGATCCATTTGCTCAGAATATGGAGGTATATTCTAAATATGAGGGTATTTCTTCCAGAGTGTTGTGTTGATTGGCAATTGCAGAGAAAGCTTTTACAAATTGCGTTGGATCCAGAATTATACATGTTATTATGTTCTCAACTATTCTCCTCTTTCAGCAATATAATAAGTCTGATGGCAGAAAATGTTAAAGTGTGTGTCTTTCATACTTTGATCTCATAATAGAAAAATATCTACTTTGATAAAAATATAGTAAGTAAAGCTTTCATTTCCTTCTAGAAAATTTCCCCTGGTAGAATTTGTGATTGCCATCTCTTAATGCCAAATTCCATGTCATTAAGATAGTAGATTTGTTTAATTTTTCTGGTAAAAAAAAAAAAAAAAGAACATAGAATTTTTAACTTAAAAAATATTAGTCCACAGTTTGAATAAGTTCACCAAAATGTTCTTCATAAATGCTGTAGTATTATATAGTTGTTACCAGACAAAAGTGGTGGAGTCTTTGTCCAGTGTGCTCAAATGACCAATTCCTGAGACACCAGGGTTTCAAAGAGAGAAAGTTTATTGCTAGGTGCAATCAGGAGATCAGATGGCCTATCAGCCCAAAAATCTCTCTCTCGGAATTGCAGTAATTCTGATAGTTTTATAGTACTAAAAGATGGGCACGATTTGGGATAATGAGTACAATGACTCCAGATGATGTAATTAGAGGTAATCTAATTATTGAGCATGTGGAGATTGGTTATGTGCTTAGATCACAGAACATATGTTAGAAAATGGCAGCTTAAAAATGATGAAGGGCCTGATTTTTAGTATTATAATGAGGTACAGGTTAAAGTCTAAGCTACTGTGCATATCAGGAGGGCCCATTTTGGTTAGATCCAGCTTTGGTTATCAAGATAACTTTGGACTTGGGGAGGATTAGTTCTGGGCTGACCCTACTAGACCCTTCGTTAATAAACATTAAGGGCTGTCTTTAGTGGTCATAAGACTCTAATATTGAAAAACTGGATAAATGGTTACAAGCGAAGGTTAGTCACAAGGTTTTACAATTACAGTGGCACAAGAAAAGCCTATGCGATTATTATCAGATATCAAGGCAGCTGGATTACAGTTCAGAGACTCCAGGTTTTTCCCTCTGTCTACTCTAAGATACCAGAAAGCAAAAAAAGAATATCTATGTAATGATTCAGTAATCATAATCATCCCTTAAATCCTAACTTCTCAGTTACATAGTCATATCTGGCTTAGATGAGATAGAGCTGAAACCTTCACCATTTAGAATACAACTAAGAATTTGGAAGTGAACAGGTAAAATCTCTGAGCAGCAAACTGAACACCAAGTTCCTGCAGCTTACTCGTAAGAATGCCGTTTAAATACTCACCCAGAGCCTATTTATTTTTCTTAAGAAAAATCCTATCAGATATTTTTATATCTCTTTGCACTAGAAATCTCAAGTTACCAATTTGAAGAGGGTGTTCCAAAGGGCAGGCACACTGGCAACAGTAGGTTGCCCTAAGGAGCATTCTCAAGCAAGGCATAAGACAGAAAAAAGAAATCAATCAGATACAATAACTGAAGCATCCTATCAGAGTAGGGCTTTTTCTGTAAAAACAACCCCGTGTAGTTAAACAGTTCCTAAAGGTATCACTGTGGTATACCCCTGGTATATTAATTACTATTTAAGCCATATCTCTAGATAATGACAAAGATTAAAATCCTGGTCAACTTCAGAAGTCAGGAAACCATAAGATATGATTTTGAAAGATATTCCTGCAAAATGTTTAACATGGAAAATATTTTAGTATTTGGAGATGTTCAGTTTGAATACTTTGGAATTCTAGCCTAGGAGGGAAGACTAATTTATCCCCAATAATATCAGATAAATAAAATTATTTCAAAAAAAGTCTTCTCCTTCAGAAAGACAACCTCAGAACCTCCCCATCCTTAGTCAGCTTTGGATTTCTTTTAGATGAATTGCCATTTACCCATCTATTTATTCATATTTATTAACCTTGTAATGAGCAACATGTATTTACCTGGCAGCTGACTACAGTGTCACTGCCCAAAATGCCTTCTGTTCCCTGCTGGATTTTAAGCTCCTTTAGAATAGGTCCCATCCTGAACCTGGCATCACAAAATCCCCATAATATACTTTTCTATCTTTTTTTTACCTATCATATATACCACAGTGCTGTACACCTCTGTGACTATTTGTAGATTTGAACTTAATTCAAGAAAAGGCAATGGCCAAAGTAAGCCACTCTGAAGACTTAATAGGGCCTGCTTAAATTTTAGTAAATGTCTTGTAATGACCCGTCTTTGCCTGTTAATTGATCATTAATGTAATTTATATAAAAATGCTTGAATTCTAAATTGAGAAAATATGGAGGAATTTTGTTTTAGAAAATTTTGTTCCTGTCAAAGGAAATAGCAGGAAATGAAACACAAATTTATTCAAAATTGCTGATTGTGCCATTTTGGGAAAGTAGAAAGTAGCTATATAGCATCTTAAAGCACATTTGCCAAATGGCATAATCCTTCCATTCCAATTAAAGAGTTCCTTGAAATCAAGGAATAAACATTTTATTTCTACATTCTCAGACCTATCTGATGATTAAGGCTGTATTGGAAGTCTCCCTTCACAGCCCCTACCTCTACACACACCACAACTTCATCTCACTCCCCTCAAACTCATAGATAGAAAAAAAAAAACAGGCCAGTTGCTTTTTTGAGATTTATTACATACTAACTTTCCTCTTATTTGTGATAGAATTTGACTAAATATTTAATACAAAAAAAGAAAATGGACAGAAACTTTTATGTGGGGAAATTTATATAATTAAGACTCCACATGCAGGCTCTTAAATTTAATATACTCCACTAAAAAATGAATATTTGTTATACAGGCTTGCCTTGATGAAAAATTTTGTCTCGCTGAAGTTAGAGAAAGCAGCAAGATAAAATGCTCTGTCGGATTAAATTCTGATCAGGAAGCCACCACTGACGAATAACATGAGAGGAAGTAGCTCTCTCAACTTGGAATTCATAAAACAATGCAATTAAGTATGAACACAGATAGAGTTATACCTGAGAATTCAGAAGGGTACAATTAAATACATTTAGAAAAAATAAAGGTATACAAATATGACTCAAGTAAGCACTAAAAAAATGCAACTTATAAAATTCAACGTAAGGAGAGGAGAAGAAGACATAGTGGGTATGTGTAGAGACATCTCTGGGCTGTTAACAGCATTTTAATATGACATAAAAAGGATGTATTATGATATAGGAAGAACAAGAAAACAAGCTTCACAAATTTTTAAATTAGTGCCAATAAACATCAAAATCTAGAATCAGCTGAAATTACAAAATACATGTTAAAAAAAAAAAAACTTTTAGCTAAACAATGTTTTTTTGGCATATATAAAGCAAGAAGGCAGTGAGACAATTAATGCCAAGTGAAACTCATGTTAACTTGGTTGTTAATGGAGAGAAAACAGAAATGTTCAAATCCTTTTGCTTCTGTTTTCTCCATCTGAGAAAAAGGGTCCCATAACTGAAAAGGTTATGGTAAAAGTCATTAAAAGAAAAGTGTATCACTAGCTTAGAAAGTGCAGGAGTGTGGCGATGGTCTTTGTCTCTATATCAGAAGCATTGTGCCAACTTCAAGAAAGAATGCCTTATTCTTCTCTCTCCTCTCAGATCACATCTGCAAGAAACTGTCAGTTCTAGGTGCTGATGAAACGTTGAAAAACAAGGGAAAGATAGAGGGAGAGAACTGAGATAATGAGCAGTCTAAAATCTATACCAGAGGAACAACTGAAGGAAAGAGGGTGTTTCAGAGCAAGTGATAGACGCTGTCAAATATTGGATGTTTGTCATGTTAGAGAAGGTGGATGCTGTTCCAGTTTGCTAATGCTGCCATTAGGAAAAATACCAGAAATGGATTGGCTTTTATAAAAGGGATTTATTAGGTTACAAAGTCACAATTCTTAGCCCACAGAAATGTCCAGACTAAGGTATCAACAAGATGATGCTTTCACTGGACAACAGCCACTTCTGTCAGTTGGGCAGGCACGTGGCTGGCTTCTGCTGGTCCTTTGCTCCTGGGCTGTGTTTCAAAATGGCTTTCTCCAAAGTGTGTCTCTTAGCTTCTCTGCACCTTGCTTGGGCTTCTGTCTTCACTCTTCTCCCTCAGTTCCTGTGTGCCCTTGCTTCTTTCTCCCAGGGTGTTTTTCTCTAAGTACCTGGGGGTCCTCTCTTAGCTTCTCTAGGGCAAACCCTGGGCTTCACCTCTTAGTTTACCATCTCCAAACGTCCTTCTGTCCGCAATTCCAAGCATCTCTAAGCATCTCTGTCAGCTCTGGCTTAGGGTCCTCTCTCTCTTCCTGAGCCTCTTAAAGAATTTCAGTGATCCGATTAAGACCCACCTTGAATGGGTGGGGCCACACCTCCATGGAAATGATCTAATCAAAAGGTTTCACCCACAGTTGAGTGAGTCACATCTCCATGGAAACAACCTAATCCAAATATCCCACAAGATTGGATTAAAAGAACGTGTCTTTTGTGGAGGGACATAATATACCCAAACTGACCCAGATGTCAAATGTTCAGTGAGGTCAGAGAGCAGATGTAGTGACAGCAAGGTGGAAAGAAATGATTGGTCAAATAGTGGGATACCAGAGTTTAAGATTTTAAAGTGGTGTGTTTTTGTGTCCAACAGAGAATCATTTGCGTTGGTTGCAGACAGAGTAAAAGTGAAGATCATCTGTGTAGAAATTGATGTGGTCTTATTTTAATGCTGGGGAATAGTTTAGGATCACTGTCAGTGAGGAGTCAAAGACTCATGAGTAAAGAGTGACCAAGAGTTAATAGATGATGGAGTAAGGAGCAAAATAATGTGGCATGGCAGAGAAAATGAATTTCAAAGAAGAAGGAGTGCTTGCTGAGAAAGAAGTAACAGATTGGATGGATAATAAAAAGCTCAAAGAATGTCATCACCAACTCTTGATCCTGCAGTTTGGAAAGTGAACAAATGAGTAGACGCAGTCATTTGTTGAAAACACCTGTTACATATAGGTCCAAAGGACTCACTTTTAAGATTAGCAGAGATGCACCAAGTATATGCCTCAAAATGTGTAAAATAGGTTATGCCACAGAAGTTTCAGGTTTGTATGGATCACAGTTTGCCAGGTTTCTAATGTCTTGACTTTTTTAAAATTAACTTTTTACACAATTTTATTAAGATGTAATTGACATACAATAAACTGCATATATCGAAAGGGTACAACATGATTTAAAAAAAAGAAATCAGAGCAGTTGTAGTTTTACAGAAAAATCATGCAGCAGATACAGATTTCCTATCTACCCATATACCCATATCCTCAGTTTTCACTAGTATTAACATTTTGTGTTAGTGTGGTACTTTTGTTACAAATGACGGAGTGAGATAATTGTAACTATAGTTTATACTTCACATTAGGGCTCACTCTTTGTGTTGTACTGTTCTATGGTTTGTTTTTTTTTGTTTATTCTGGTAACATATATACGAAGTAAAATTAATTGTTTTAATCACTTTCAAGTGTACAATTCAGTGGAATTAAATACATTCACAAGGTTCTGCTGAACATCACCGCCTTCCTTTACCAAAACATTTCCATCACCCAAAACAGAAACTCTATACCAATTAAGTATTAACTTCCTATTCCCCACCCAACCATGCCTCTGGTAATTTGTATTCTAATTTCTGACTATGACTTTTGACAAAGTCACCTGACTTTAAACTTGAATTCCTTTTTCCCTTTTCCCCATCCTTTCTCTTTTTTTATTTGACAACCATTTATCAAAAAACATATGTGCCAGCTTCCAGGCTAACAAAAATACAAGGTGGTGCAATACAAGAGTTACTGTCCAGAAGGAACTCTCATTTTAGTGTGAAAGAGAGATTAAAAAAATTCTTAGTATTGTGATATCTTTCAATAGGGATATGCACTGAGTGTTACAGGAGAATGAAAGAGAACTGCCCAGTTTAGCCTTGGGTTGGGAAGAGTTCTGGGAAGTTGTCAAGGAAGGATTATTTAAAGTGGATGTTGAAGGAAGTTAATTAGTTAGAGAAAAGTAAAGAGAAGACCTCATATGCACATTAGTTAGTCAGGAAAAGAGGCAAGATAAAGGTAGAGAAAGAAAAGCAAGCTTATTTGAGCAGAGGAGACGAGATGTTAGAAAAGGCCAGGCTATTGCATATCATGATGAGGAGGAACTATCAAAAGTTTTTCCTGGATTTCTGACTGTTGAGCTCAACCCACTCATCCTTAATGTTTCTGCTGTTTTCTTGGGTTTTCACAGTCTAATTCTGACTTCAACTTTGATTCTTGGACTGCTTTATCCTTGGGTCCATACTTTGATCATAGTGGATGTCAGCCAGTCTGTCACCCACCCCTACCACTTCTATGACTCAACCAAGTTAACCATGGGCAAACAAAACAAACAAAAACCTAACAAATCTTTTCATTGTTACTATTTTATGATTCAACACTCATGGAAAATAATCATCAAACTTTGGAACTATTAGAGGGCCCTAACTTTACTGATGAGGAAACTAGCTAGTCAGGAATGAAATTTCTTGGCTCCAAGGTCAGAGCTTCTCCGAATACATCATCAAAAACAAAACTGATGATTTCAAATTTAGACATATTGCAGTGTAGGTTACAATGCTGACTGAATACTGAATACCCAGTACTTGTTAGTATTATGATTTAGTGGCTGTATTTCAAAAGCGAGATTTTATTTAAAGGACCTGGAGAATAAAAAACAGCTATAGGTAAATGAAAATATCCTGCAATACTGAATGATTATAAGCAGAGGGAATTAGTCTAAATGGGTCTAAAATCTAGCCTATTAATGTATTCTATGTGCAAATATTGCTGACTATCCAAAATGTTAGAACATTTCAAGCCTGAACTCAGTAATTCTCCTAGACCTATCTATGGGCTCTCCTTGCTGTCTGCATATGAATCATTGGGAAGATTTAAAACAAAAATGAACAGAACCCAGGCTTGCCTCCAGGAACTTGAATTTTTTTTACCTCTGGTGTAAGGTAAAGAAGTGCTGTGTTTTTAAACCTTCCCAGGTGATTCTGATGTTCATGTCAGTTTGGAAGTCATCAAAATAATAATGATATTAATAATCCTCTACTGTCTTTCAGTCTGGGAAGCTTAAGGAATGTGCATACAAATATGTTATCTCAGTAGAAAAAATATATTGTTAAAAAGAATCCTAAAATTTATTTAGAATATTGCTTTTACCTCTAAATAAAACTTTAAGTCTCTCATGTATTTAATATTTCCCATGATGTTTGATGCTCCTGACATCTCCATAATAATTAGAAAAATTATATAAAGAACTGGACCAGGTATTATATTAATAGAATATATTAACTGAACAGTGTTAAAACAAACCTTTCATGGTTTACATAAATGCCATAAACACTATTAACATGGGACTTATGGTGAGGAAAAAAATGTTTATAAAAACAAGAAATTATGCAACACATATTACTGTCTGAATTATTAATAGATAGTCTTATTCTACACGTGCTAACCTAAAGGCTAATGATATGCTTAATAATTGCTGAATCGTGTTCAGTTCCCTATTAAAACTTTGTGGGACCTCTGAATTGTACTAAATTAATGCTTGCTTTCATAGCTAAACTGCTCCTAAAGTTTACTTGTCTTTCTTTGATATTAAGGGTATTTACTTTGGGAAACATAACTTAATGGAGAAATAATAGGTTTGCATGATAATTGCCTGTCAGTTAAATCTCATTAGTAATTGGCTTGATATTTAAGCTAATTTTTTGTCCACCATGACTTCCAAAACAACCTAAAATGACAAAGTTGAATGTGGTTAACATACCTTATAATAATAAAACACATAGGGATAAGGTTCATAGAAGAAAAATAAATTAGACCCTAGTAATTATATGGTCAGGGAAGGAGTAAGTGGAAGAACAGTCAGGCCTAATATTTCCTTATAAAGAACAAATCTGTATTTTATGTGTGTAAGAATGTTCAATGTCTCTTCAAAGAAAGGACTACCTTCCATGAATGTATACGCATAAAATGATGCCAACAAATACAACTGATTAAAAATTTACCTTGTAAGTAGAAGAAAGATGTACAAGGCATGTTAGGAAACTCCTAACAGTTGTTCATCGCATCAAACTCTTCCCTTCTCCGCCTAATTATTCCAATAGTTGAAGCCCAGTATTGTATTGTGATATGGGTGGAAGGTTCTATACATTTCCTTTGTGATTAATTATAATCAAAAAGACAATCAACATACTCTCCCCTCTGTTTTCCAGAGAAACTAAGATAAAAGGACACTTAAAAGAATCTGTGAAAATTAAACTCATTAAGATGGAATAAATTTTCATAGCTATATTGACTGTTTTGTCTTTTATTTTATGTTGAGCTTTTCCTTCAGAGAGGTAATAATATAACATTTAACAGCTTTTATTGACCTGGGATACCTGTTGGTGTTCATGTTTTCTAAATAATTTCAAATTTCTTTGAAAATAAGCACTTTCAATAATTAATTGACAGCATGGATAGTAGTTCTGGCAAGACTTAAGTGTAAGAGTGCAATGGACATTAGCAAAAAATGGCTATAATTCACTTTTGATTCATATAGAAGAAAGATAATAATATGGTTACCTTGGAAGAGAGCATTTACTTAAACACACATTCACAGTTTACGGTATTTGTCATGTAAATGTATTGCAATGCATGTGTATATTGATATATTTCTTTATATATCCTTGATCATTGTAATGTTTATGTATGGTGCAGTTTCTTTCATCTTTTCGTTACTGAATCCCCATATAGCCAAATATACATACAGATGGCTGCTTCCTTTTCTCCACCTATGACACTCATACATAACATCAAGTTGATATTGTTCTATCTGAATAACTGAAATGCAAAACTTGATATATTCAGAAAAAAATATATTATTCAGTTTGCCCTTCAAATCTTAAACCTTTAGATCCTTACCTCCTCAGAAAGAAATATGGGCCAGTGATTTCTGAGATCTGACATTAACAGCCTTTCCTCTGTAAAACCTCTTTTTTATCTTTCCTTTCATATCCAAATAAGATGAAAAAGCAATTGAGGCATACAATCAGACAAGACTTCATTCTCAATGGCAGAATTGCCCAGGAAATGAAAAAGAAACCTCCGCTTAATAAATAACCCAGTAAACCAGCCATTTATGATATGAATGGAAGCAGCTGACAATTTCTCCTTATTCTTGATGGTTACTGTCAATGAATCTAATAACGACTATCTAATGTTTTTTCAGATTTCCAACCTTTATATATATGACACGGTGCTTCTGCTTGCTAATGCTTTTCACAAGAAGCTTGAGGACCGGAAGTGGCACAGCATGGCCAGCCTGTCATGTATCAGAAAGAACTCCAAGCCCTGGCAGGGAGGGCGTAGCATGCTGGAGACAATCAAGAAGGTAACTTCTGGTTAACATTACACTATTCTTAATTTTCATGTAAGGAAGATACAATAAATCATCTGGTGAAATATCTTTTAGAAGGATATATGTTTTTCTCACTATCATTGCTGTCAATTCAAAGCACAGAACATCAGAATGATGGGGATATGGAATGTTTTTTTAAAAGGACAGAAGGTCACATACAAATATAAAAAGGGGGCTTTATTTGTAAGGGAATTTGTATGCTAGAAAAATTGGTGGCTGAAATATTTTAAATTGCCTTGGCTATATCATCAGGGTTAGAGATGCTCCCATTATTTTGGTGACTGTCACAAAGCATTTTTCTTTAAATCACACTGACTAAAAAAATAAACATTGAACTTAGCTTTTTCTCAGTTAAATGATGAAAGGTAAGAGATTGGATATGATGATCTATAATTTATCTTACAATGAAGAGATTATGATTCAGAAGCAGTTAATATTTTGCAGTATCTGTGACCTATTTTGGGTGCTTGATTGAATTATTTTTCACTGTCAGTGTGTTGTTCAGGTTGGCTATGACCTGCTTTGGCTCAGCTATCTGTTCCATTCCCATAAAGCAGTTTATGTTGTTTAGTTCCTCTCAATGGTGTATGAATTCTCCAGTTTATTAGCTTCTTTGTCATGTCATCCTTGATGGCATTTTCCATTTGTCTTGCACAGCTTCTTGGACTTAAAATGAAATGATTAATAAACAAATTTCTCCTGTACCCTTTGCACAAAGGGGACAACCATTTGGAAGTTCATTCTTTATTTTACCTTTCCTTTTTTTTCTTTGAATGTATTTGCCTTTCTCTTCTGAAACAAAAAGAAAAGTATCTAGTCAAATGTAACATGACAGTATTTAGAAAAGGAGAAAGATATAAAATTATGAAATTACGTGAACTCTGAGATACAAAAAAAAAAAAAATGGGAAGTGGAGGAAAGAAATATTTTAAGTAGAGGAGAGCTTGAATCTTTCTCTTGGTACTGTTTCCTCTTTGCAAAAGTGTCACTTTGATGAGAATGTAGGCTCTTATTAACAGAAGTAATTGAGAATTAAATGTATTGAATATATTGGCAGAGAAAGATCTTTCAAGTGAAGAATGAGTAAGTCAAATCCTCAAACTCAAGGTGTTGTCAAAATCTCCCAGCTCTATCCATGTGGAGAGCTGGCAGGTATGAATTCAATGGAGGTTGTTGAACATGATTCTGATCCTGCCAACTTACTAATTCAGGGGCTTCGTTAGGATGCAAAAACCTGAATATACTCATTCTTCTGAAGCTTTCTCACAAAGACAGAATAATACTTTGGCAGGTTGCTTAGGAGACCCTTATTTAGTGAGAATATCAGGAGGAGGGAAAGAGAGTCACCATAGTATGCAGGTATTGCTCATGTAGGAATTCAATATATAAAATGTTGCTGTTAATGAAAAAAATATGCAGAGCCCCCTTGAGGAGCTGGTGGAGAATGCAGGGGTGTTGGGCTCCCCCACCTCGATGGGTGCTGATGTGCTCACAGACATAGGGGACTGGTGGTTTGATGGGCTGAGCCCTGTACCACAGGACTTGCCCTTGGAAAGACTGTTGCTGCAAAGGACAGGCCAGGCCTCCCTATAATTGTGCCTAAGAGCCTCCTCCCAAATGCCTCTTTGTTGCTCAGATGTGGCCCTCTCTCTCTAGCTAAGCCAACTCGGCAGGTAAAATCACTGCCCTCTCCCACTACGTGGGATCTGACACCCAAGGGAGTGAATCCCCATGTCAACATGGAATATGACTCCCAGGGAGGAATGTAGACCTGGCATTGTGGGATGGAGAACTTCTTCTTGACCAAAGGAAATGCAGTAAGCTTCAGTGGCAGAGAGATTCCAAAAGGAGACAAGAGGTCATCTGGCGGGCACTCTTACACACAATATAGACAACCCTTTTTAGGTTCTAAGGAATTGGAGTAGCTAGCAGTAAATAACTGAAACTATCAAACTACAACCCAGAACCCTTGAATCTTGAAGACGATTGTATAAAAATGTAGCTTATGAGGGGGGACAATGTGACTGGGAAAGCCATATGGTCCACACTCTCCTTTGTCTCGTTTATGGAAGGATGAGTAGAAAAATGAAGGAAGACGAAAAAAAAAAAAAGGAGAAAAAGGCACCCAGTGTTCTTTTTTTGCTTTAATTGGTCTTTTCACTTTAATTTTTCTTCTTATTTTTGTGTGTGTGGAAATGAAAATGTCAAAAATTAATTTTGGTGATGAATGCACAACTATATAATGGCAATGTAAACAATTGAATGCACACTTTGTTTTGTATGACTGCATGGTATGTGAATATATCTCAATAAATATGAATAAAAAATCATGTATTTAGAAAAATGGGGACAAAAATTAAATGAATAATAGGGGGTTGGGAGGATGGGATGTTTGGGGTGTTCTTTTTTACTTTAATTTTTATTCTGATTTTTATTTTTTTGGAGTAATGAAAATGTTCAAAAATTGATTGTGGTGATGCATGCACAACTATAGGATGGTACTATGAACAACTAATTGTACACTTTGGATGGTTGTATGGTATGTGAATATATCTCAATAAAACTGAGTAAAAAATCCTGTAAAAAAATGTTGCTGTTAGAAAATCTATAACAAAAATAATGTAATACAGTAATTGTGGAATTTTATTTGGGGGAAATATTTGCATACTTCTCCCGGTAGCTTCAAACACAGTGACACTTTTTTAAAGGACTGTTGCCATTCTATGTATCAAGAGATATTTGAGTTTGATTGATATACATGATTGCAGTGTTCAATTGCATTATATTTTGTCTCATATTTCAAATGGACCTTTAAAAATGGAGGATCTCCCTAACCCCCAATCACATTACTTTGTCTTATGTAAGTGTTTTATAGTCATTCCTTAGACCCAACAGGGTCCCCCAACTGAAATTGGGGTTTTATATCCAGGCCAATAATGCTTCACACACAAGAGAATGTGAAAGTTTATTGCTTACAGAAGGGACTCCCAGGGAAAGCAGGGAAAATATAAGCAGTTCTGCACTGGGTGAAGCAGAGAGAGAGGGCTGGGCCTTTAGAGTGTCTCGGGGGCAGTATTGGGGAAGAGTACAGGATAGTGATTTGCTAGGTTTAAATTTCCCACAGGTGCCAAAAGCAGAGGCATCGTAGGAACCTTCTTACCAGCCTGTACAGATGTGGCCAAAAGGAGAAGGGAGGGTGAGGCTTCAAAAGAAATCTGGGGTCAAACATCAATAATGGAGTCAGACTTTTTTTCAAAGAGAATATTCTGCTGATAAAATTCTTAATTAAATTCATGTAACCACAGCATACCTATACTAAAAGTATGCTATATATGCTTTAAAAAGGCTTGTGTGCTGCTACTGGAATACAAAGAATAAAAGAATGAGTTTCCATTTTTAATTTATATCTTCATTAGGGGCATGAAACAAGAAGAGTTAAAAAAATGCAATTGATGTAAATACTATAAATGTCAATGAAAAGGGAATGGCTATTTCCCAGGGTCTTTTCTGTCACAGCTTTATAATTTATTTTATGAATGATAACCCTGTTATTCCTCTCATTAACTCTTCTATTTTCAAATATTAAAGTAAATCCTAAATGTTTTTCTCCCAGTCATTTTATCAGCATTTTATCAGCCATTGGTATTTATAAAGATTTTTTGACAAGAATATAATTTTTAAAATATTGAGCGCTGCCATCCATGGACATGGTATCTATTGCTATAACCATCTCTTTTATACCCACCCATAAAGATTTATAATTTTTTCATGCATATTTCCATTGTATTTTATTCCCAAAATTTTGTAGCAATTTTGTATGTATGTATGTGTGTGTGTGTGTGTGTGTGTATGCATGCTATCATGAATGGGATATGTTTCCATTTTATTTTATAACTGGTTAATTGCAGGTATATAAGAAAGTTATTGATGATTGATATATTTTATGACTGACCTGATCACCCTTTGAAATTTGCTACTGTTTTTCACTTCCTTTTTTTTTATTTTGCAGTTTATTCTCATGTGTTTTTCCAGTAGACATTGATATCATCTTCAAATAAAATTGTTATTGTTTCAAATCTAATACTTTATATCTTTTTTAACATTTAAAAAATTTTCTTGGCTAAGTGCATTATCTTTCACTTTCAATCTTTTATTATATTTTTGTTGATGGATGGCATTTTGGTTTAATAAAAATGCCACTAGTATTTTGCTGTTACATTTATCAAAGGTATTATTTGAACAGAGCTTTTTTTTTTAATCCTATGATAAAAGTATTCTTCTATCTTTGTTTTATTTTTATGTACTTGAAAGTCTTTATTAGTAGCTCATATAATATTACAATAACAATGTACTTTAAAGTTAAGCTAGCTTACTCTTCCCAACTTTATAGAAGGGAAAACTGAGCGTCAAAAAAATTAAATGACTTACCGTGGGCTACACACCTAATTAGCTCTGCCAAATCCATATTTGGTATGAAGGAAGAGCCCACTTAATTTAAAATAAAAGCTATTAATACCAGGACTTTCAAAGTTCAATATGAAAAAATATGTATTTGTACTAATTAGTTTTAAATACCAAATTTTTGGCCTCCAATTCTGTGTTCTCTGTGCCATACCATACCCTTTTAATTGTTTGTGGCAGTGGTTTGTATTCACTACTGTCAAAATCACTTGGCTAAAGAAAACTCACACTGAAAAATTATGGCTATAAACACCATATGTTAATATAATAGAAACAATATGTAAGTTTTAATATGGCATTTTTTGCATTCTTTAGTTCATCACAAAAAGTTACATTTAATTGTAATGTATATTTTGAAAGGAGTTTTCATATTGTATAATTTAAATTTGTTGATGTTACACACTGTAGAACAGGCTTTCAATTCTAAATTAGCTAAATTAGTAAGACAAATAAAAGCTGTGCTGCTGTGGAAGAGTTAGGAGAGGTTTTCAACAGATGGACTCCACCGCAACTGGTTCTCAGAATCACAGTTTGAAAAACGCTCTATTTGAAATCAGTTTAATCAGTGTAGATCTACCTTCTTTCTTACAGATAATGGAATAATATCACTCCCATATAAGATGGATATGATATTTTTATTTACGGAATTGTATCATGGTTTAATGGCAATATTCCCATTTTTCCCTATGTTAATATTCTCTATATTGAAATTGTTTCCATTCATTTTTACATCACTCTTTTAACATGTATTTACCAAATGCCTGTACTGTGGAATGTACTAAGGAACTGTTGTATGGAATGACTTGAAAAAAATGGAATTCAGAACCTAGTGGAGAATATTGACTAAATATACAAAAGACTATACTTGAAGGTGAGAGACAACAAAGGGCCCCAAATGTGGTAAAATAGGATTCTGTGGATTCTTAGGAAAGAATGTGGTGTACTGTGACACATACCCAGATCCCTGCTTCAAGGCTGAGGTGCTTATTCCCAGCACACAGCCAAGTCTTTCTCCAAGAACTTCCCTAGGCCGAGTGGAGTGTCCACTCACATTTACTCCCCCGATTTGAGGGCAGCATGCACCCAATGACTGGTCACTGCAAAACTGCAAATGTCAGAGTGTCCCTCTCCTCAATTTGGGGTAATGCTTAAGGGCCACCTGAGTCCTTGAACTGGTGAGATCACTTGAGCTGCTGTTACATTTGCATCGCAATTTAACCTCTCCCTCTGCGTAAACCTCTCCCTCTGCGTAAACCTCCTACGCACAAGCAAATCTCCATCTCATAGCTATTTCCTGGAGAACCTGATCTAAGACAGAGAAAATATATTGGAAAGATTTCAGTAGAACTGATAACATTTTAATGGAAAGTCAAAAGCAAACAGGTTTAGAACATGTAAAGCTATGGCGAGGAGGATATTTCAGGTGATGGGAACAATATAGTTGACATATCCATTGGAATGAATCATGTGTACAATAACAAAGGTTGATTCATTTACCAGTGTGCACAGAACACAGAGAGAAATAGAGCATATTAGCCTGGAAAAGATTGAGGAAAAGAAATTTAATTTATTTTGTGGGCAAAGAGAAGACACTACAGAATTTTGGAGGATGGGTATGACAAAATCAGAGACAAGTTTTAGAAAGAAACCTCTTCACAGCTTTTTTTTTTTTTTTTTTTTGCTTCTGCCATTTCTTTTTATTTTTTATTAGAGAAGTTGTAGGTTTACAGAAAAATCATACATAAAATACAGATTTCTCATAAACCATCTTATTATTAACACTTTCAATTAGTGTGGTACACCTGTTAAAATTCATGAAAGAACATTTTTATAATTATACTATTAACTATACTCCATCAATTATAGTAAGGTTCACTGTTTGTTTTATACACTCCTATGTTTTTCTTAAATGCAATTTTATTGAGATTTGTTGACACACCATATAATCCAAAACGTATACAATCAATGACTCACAGTATCATCATATAACTGTGCATCCATCGCCACACTCAATTTTAGAACATTTTCATTACTCCAAAATAAAGAAAACAAATAAAAATTAAAAAAACACCCAAAACATCCCTTATCCTCCCCCCACTATGTATGTGTGTGTATGTGTGTGTGTGTGTGTGTGTGTGTGTGTGTGTGTGTGTGTGTGTGTATAGTCTTTATTTTATTATCCATCTGCCCATACACTGGATAAAGGGAGCATCAGTCACAAGGTTTTCTCAATTACACAGTCCCATGATAAAAACTGTATGGTTACACAATCATCATCAAGAATCAAGTCTACTGAATTACAGTTCAACAGATTTCAGATATCTCCTTCTAGCTATTCTAATACACTAGAAACTAAAAAGGAATATCTATATAATGCATAAGAATAACCTCCAGACTGACCTCTTGACTTGATTTGAAATATCTTGGCCACTGAAACTTTATATTGTTTCATTTTTCCCCCTTTGGGTCAAGAAGGCATTTTCAATTCTATGATGCCAGGTCCAGGCTCATCCCTGGGAGTCATGTCCCACGTCACCAGGGAGATTTACACCCCTGGGAGTCATGTCCTACATGGGGGGGAAGTAATGAGTTTATTGGAAGAGTTGGCTGACTTTCAAAGATTTTTAAATAAAAAAAAATCACAATCAAAATGAGATTACTTATAAAACTGCTGCCTCTTTTCTGTGTATACTATATGAGTAAGCCAGTCAAGATTTAATACATCCTTAAATCAAATATTTTGGCATTGGCTTAATTGATCAATTTATGTTAAATGCTTTGTGGTAACTATTTTCAACATAGAATGTGGGAAAGTAGAAAATATCAGTAAGTTTGTGGCAGTATCTTAAATATTTAAGTACCAATACATTTCTTCCATGTTTGTATCTAAAAGAGATGGCAGAAATACTAAATTACTTTAATTCTAATATGGTAATTTATTCATTCAGCAAATATTTATTGAATACAACCATATGGTGTGGTGTGAAATCACGGAGTATGGAAGGAAAATAGAAAGATCAAAAATAATCGCAAGTGTGATTAGTTGTACAAAAGGGGAAACACCAACTGTTCTGGAAACATGCACTTGGAGGACCTAGTGAGGTGTTAGTTAGAGTGACAGCTAAGTAGAAACATTCTGGATGGGCAGGTATTAGCCAGAAAAGGAAAGGGCAGATTATTCCATGAATTGGAGGGAAGAATGTTTCATGTAAGAAGAATGGGGTACTAGAAGGCTTGGAGGACAGAGAGAGTTAGTCCATGTAAACATCTGAAATAAGCCCAGGATGGCTAGAGTAGAAGGAACTTTGGGTTGTGCTCCCTTCATTTGCTAGGAAAGGTCTACAGGGGAAAGTTCATGCATGGTTTTGTAAGCCATGCTAAAGTTTCTAAACTTTTTTTGAGAGGTAAAATTAAGTCATTGAAGTGTTCTAAACAGAGGAGTGACAAGATCAGATGAGCCCATGACTACCAGGTGGAGAACCCACTCGGCAGGTGCCACTAAACCAGGACAGGTCTGGGAGAGAACGGTGGTTAAGAAGCTGATGCCCCTACCCAGAGGAGGTTTTGGGTAGCGCAGAAGGATAGAAGTAGAAATCTTTGAGAGATATTTAGATGATTGAAATAGGATTTGTTGATCAAATGTAAGAATGTGAGAAAGAAGACGAATAAAATGGTTATTCCTATGTTTCTGGCTTGGGCAAAAGTAACTTGAATAAGTTTTATATATGAGTGTACTTATAGGAATTGAAACATATCACCTTGCCTTTTGTGTAGAACTATTATTTAGCATTTAAAATTTATAGACCTGAAAGCAACAGAGGGAATTTAGGAAAATGTAATGTGATTTACCAGGAACAGTATTGACTTGGAATATAAGATACCTTTTTTACAAAAATGTGCACAAGTACCTTTTTGCCATAGAACTTTTAAAAATACAGTTGTTGCCCATGGAATGGTTTCCTTTGGATTCATCATTTATATATACACATGTATAAATTTTGTATGGCAACTCAAATTGTCCGAAAACTTTCATTAAGTTTTATGTTTCTATTTTTGTTTTTGTTTTTCTGCAACCAATATCCTGGCATTTATATACCCAATATTTTTTTTCTTTTCTTGTAAGAAAATATAATATATTCCTTTTGTCAGGGATTTTTTTCTCTCTGACACTAACTGCTGTAACATAAGGGTACCAGGGTTCACTGCTGAGTCTGGTGTGTTCTCTGCCTTATTGGGCTCATGTTTTTTTAACAAGGTTGTCCTTAGTTACCAAGCATGTCTGTAGATTGCAAGAAACCTAAGAATATGTATAAGAAAATTAGGCAAATATCATAAATATTTAATATTCCATATGATGCTCCAAAAGTATCTGTAAGTTACTTCTCACACAGGGAAAGATTTGTCAGCCTCATAAATAGAGTGAAATAAATTCTTAGTAAATACTTTTTCTCATCTTTTCCAACTTATTCTATCCATAGAAGAGCAGCAAACTGTTGCTTTTTCAGAAACTGATTATGCAGTGGTAAATTATTCCCAACATTTGATGCTCCTCTTTTATCATCCTTCTCTTCTCCTCCCTTTATGTGATGCCTACTAGTATTTTTATAAAGAGTGGGTAGGATGAAATTCCAACCAATTTTACTTGCTATTCTAAAAAAAGGTTTACTCTGGCAAAAATTTTTACTGACAATTTAAAAAGACATTTAGAAATTATTTGTATGTGTTTCTCATACTATCAATTTCCCATTAATTCATTTTGTTTAAAATCTACTACATCACCAAGAGATAAAAAACACACCTGTGCAACAAAAAGATAGTGACTATTCATTATTACCTTGCTAGTAAACATTTTTACCAAGGCTTTGTTTTCAAGGTTGATCTGAGGATAGATGAGAAGAGCTCAAAAGCACTAGAATATTCTAAGGCAATCAAAAATTAGAGAAGTGTCAGATAAGGGGCTTCAGCTAAAGGGTTTATTTACTTGAAATACTGACCTCTTAGTTTATTCTTACATCTCCATGAGGGAAGGTTTCACTGATTCTACATGCTAACAGCTCATAAACAACATAGCATAAAGAAGATAAATTGCAAAGTATAAAAAGGTGGACAATGTAAGTTAAGGCCATGGTAAACTAAATGTGAGTCCTTTGATTTATTGTTCTTTTGAACCTTGTGCAATGCAAGTAGACTAAGGCACTTAGTGCCAGATAGAATCTAGATTGAAGACATGGGTCTGGAGTGGCCATATGAGTGTTGATTGGGAATGATATTATACCACCAGGAAGTCTGTTGGTCAAATGTTAAAAAATTTTAAGTGTTAAATGAAAAATATAATGTTAAAATATTTTTACAATGTCTCAATCATATTGATATATAATATTTTTCCTTTTCTTCTTAGAAATAAAATACCAAGACAAAAATTTAAGATTCCGATATAATTAGGATATATAGAGAGGAAGATATGTGATTGAGGATAAGAAAAACTTTTATGAAAGTATTTCTGAATGCCAGTAGTTTGAACTAAAGTATAGTTGTATAAGATATGTTTGTCAAACTTTTACAATATTTGCCATTTAGAGCTAATAATAATAATGTCTGCTGTACTTACCTCAATATTTCAAATTTTAAGTGATATTTGGATGCTTTGGGGTATTAGTACTGAGCTAACAGGACCAAAATGATTGCAAGAATTGGTTCTCTTACCTATATCAAGGATAGTGGCCTTGGAGAGCATAGACAAAGGGGACAGAGACTGGGGCATCCTTCGTAAGTTCCACGAGCCCTTTCTTCCCACATTGGACAAGCACATTCTACCGTTAAGGAAGGTTCTGCAGGTTTACCTCACACAACAGAGCATTTACATTATGAGACATCTCCATTTACCCCCAGAGAGTGGATGGCTTCAGGACATTCTCCAGGTAGCCATTAGTCAGTAATCCACAGATCCTGTGGCTGTTTACTACAGTAATGCCTCAGCCAGAGGCAGCCTGCTAAGGGCTTTCTGTAGACAAGGACTATTCCTCCTAGTAAATATTACCAGGCTATTTACCTGGAGTTCCAGTTGACAAAAACATTAGACCCATTTCTCTCTCTTATCTTTTCCTCTGCCCAGCCTCCCCACCCCCAGACACACCAGTAAAAGGAGTGAGTAATCCTATGCTAGCTTCTTTAATTTCTCCCCCATTACTAATCAGTGGAATGCTATTGAGTTGAGATTTGCAAAAGCATTTCCAAAGCCAACTTAATATTCTGATATGTAATGAAATTTGGACCACAATAAACTTTAAAGGAAATAAACCAGGAGCATGCCCACAATTCCTAGGGGAACTAGAAAGCCTCCAAAATTAAAGAGTGATGATAATATTAATAGTAATTAAGCTTTCACCATATGTCAAGCACTCTTCCATGTGCTTTATATGTATTATAATAAAATTCATAATAATCTTCTAGAGTAGGTACTATTTTTCCCATTTTATAGATGTAGAAATTGAGGCATAGTGAAGTAAATAACTTACCCAGTTTTGCACAAATTGTAGATTCTTATGCCATTGGTCGAATCTAGGAAGAACCCCAGTTCTTGATTGCTAGATTATATATGAAAACAGCACAGACATATCAAATTAAACATGTTTATTAATAAAACAGGGTAGTAAAAGAGAAGGTGGTTGATTAGGAGATAGTGGAGGATTCATTTTGTTGATTATTATTGCAAAAATAAAACAGATAAAATATTGAGATTAATGATTAAAGTTGAAAAACATCAATCAGCAAGAGTTTATTGAACTCCAATTATGAATTTAGCACACAATGTAGATGAAGTAGAAGATATAACATACAGCATAGTACCTACCAAAAATGACTAGAAATTGACTTAGAGGTCATGGCAAGTGAGATTTATTTAAGTATCAACGTTGTAGACCTGGTGATTTAAACAATTTACAAACTGAGATCAGTTGTTGTCCAAATAAATGTCAATATCAGGCTATAATTCTAAGTTAGATATAATTTAGTATTGAACTGACTCAAAATGTAATTTTCATATGTAAAATCCTAAATAATATGAAGATTGATAAAATACACTGAGGAAAGAGTTGTAAACTAGGGAGAGAAAAATATGACCCACATTGCCATCTGTTAGGGAAATAAACATCTGTCATGTTGAATGAAGGATGAAGCTTGAAAATTCTGAATGAATCTCACCAGCCAACATGACTGTTTAAAAGCAAAAGCAGATTTCAAGCCTAATTTAACTTCCTTTTTTATTTATTAACTTGGGAAAGATATTTAAAGAAGGAGGAAAAATAAACCTACAATAACTTAGAAATCATTGGTATTAAGATTCCCAGTATAATTTTGGATCGAATTAGAATCGAATTTTGCTGGAGCTAAGAATATTGTCAAAAACTTGTTTCCACATTAGTTTCTTTAATGCTCTGTAGAAACTTCTTGTTTTCTGACTGATGAAGCCATGTGAGTTCCAAGGTATGGTAGTAAAAATCGTAGCCTGGAAATTAGTCTCAACGCTGATACGGTATCATTCTGAACAGTCATTGGGCTATGTGGATCAAAATTTCCTTGTCTATAAAATGGGTGAGAAATTTAGTAGGCTGAGCCCTTGATCCTGGGGTTTGCCCCTATGAAGCTTGTTGCTGCGAAGGAGAGGCTAAGCCTACTTATAATTGTGCCTGAGAGTCACCTCCGGAGAACCTCCTTTGTTGCTCAGATGTGGCCTGTCTCTCTAAGCCAACTCTGCAGGTAAACTCACTGCCCTACCACTACGTGGGACGTGACTCCCAGTGGTATAAATCTCCTTGGCAATATGGGGACACAACTCTTGGCAATGTAACTGGACCCAGCATCATGAGATTGAGAAAGCCTTCTTGACCAAAAGGGGGAAGATAAATGCAACAAAATAAAGTTTCAGTGGTTGGGAGAATTCAAATGGGGTTGAGAGATTATTCTTATGCATTATATGGATATCCCTTTTTAGTCTTTAATGTATTAGAATACCTAGAAGGAAATATTTGAAACTGTTGAACTGCAATCCAGTAGTCTTGGTTCTTGAAGATGATTGTATAAACTATATAGCTTATGTGGTGTGACTGTGTGATTGTGAAAACCTGTGGCTCACACTCCCTTTATCCAGTGTATGAACAGATGAGTTGAAAACTGGGGACAAAAAGTAAATGAGTAATAGGAGAGGATGGGGGGTATGGGATTTGTGGGTTGTTTTTTTTAAATTTTTTAAAATTCTTTTTATTTATTTATTTATTTATTTGGAGTAATGATTGTGGTGATGAATGCACAACTATATGATGATATTGTGAACAATTGATTGTACATTGTGGTTATTATATGGTATGTGAATATATCTCAATAAAATTGCTCTAAAAAATAAATAAATGGGTGAGAAAGGATCAAGTGATCTCCAAGTTTCATTTTAAATTCACTACTGGTTATGCTGTTTGCCTATTAAAAACAGGCTGTTAATAATTGCAAGCTTGAATTAATATTTATTTTGTAGATGGAAGTAGAGTTTCTAGAACTTTCTTTTTGTATTTTACTATTATTTTACTTCTGCTGAAATTTTACCTCAATATCTTTTCTCTCCTTTAGGGTGGAGTTAGTGGATTGACTGGTGAGCTAGAATTTGGAGAAAATGGAGGCAATCCCAATGTTCACTTTGAAATTCTTGGAACCAACTATGGAGAAGAGCTTGGCCGAGGTGTTCGCAAAGTAAGACCAGACATGCTGATCAATATGCTTTTTTCTATACTAACTTTAGTTTTGCTTCATTGTTCTCCATGCAACACAATCACAGTACATAGTCCATATTGTAATTTGAAAGAGAAAGAAGAGAAAAAAGATAAGGATCAAGCATTTAAATGACCTTAAGTATCTTTGTGAAGTATTAAGTGATAAATTCTATGTATGCCTTAGAAAAATCTAAAGGAAAAAAAGAAAACTACTGGCTGGCTAAACAAACAGCTTCATCTTTCACTCATTCTAGTAACGTATTTTTTAAAGTAGTAAATTTTATGTTTATGTAATGAATAGCAGTTGGGTTTTTAACTTGTATCATGCACAAAATCACAATAAGAGCTTGTATAAATTTCATATAGGAAGAGGGAAGTCTACTATAAACTGTGAAATTACAGTATTTCAATTTCTATGTGTATCATGTAATAAGTGGAAAATGGTTTTCAGGAAATGAACTCCTGTTATATACTATGGATCACATGTAAGAAGAAGCTAACTGAGTGCCAATAAAGGATGTTTCATGAAATAATGGGACAATAACTTTTTCAAGGAGAAATATAAAAGCCCCTGGAGAAATGACTTTTCTGTAGATTGGATTTACCATTTTTATATATTTTTGGTAGAGAAAAGTCTAAGGTAATTGAGGATGCATAGAGAGCTCATAACTATAAATCTTTAACTGTATAAAAGTTACTTCATTGGAGATAAGAAATTCTTCCTTTGGTGTTTCTTGCCAATGATGAAATGTAGGATGCAGAAAAACTTAGACAAAACAAAGTTAGGAGTTGCTCTTACCAGCAATAAAAATCTCTCAGATAGTTTATGCCGGGGGAGTTGAAGCTATCTTAATGCTTTTTATTATTATTAGTGTTTTGTACTGAAGAGCAGCAAATATATAGGAAACTACATAAAACACATGGATAGTCTAGTAATTTTTTTTTTTTTTAAGGAAGCAGTCACGACTCTGGTCAAGAAAGAGCACATACAAAGCATCCTAAAATCCCCATAAGCTTGTTCCTGATTATATGTTCAACCTCCCTTCAGTAGTGTAGCCCTTAGTCTGAATTACATGATACTGATTTCTTTGCGTTTTAATATAATTTTATCACCTGTGTTTACATCCTTAAATAATATAATTGAGTTTTGCCTATATTTCAACTTATGAATGGACTCAGTATTGTATGCATTCTTTTTTTCTTATGTTCTATATGTTTGTGTTACTCATTCTTTCTGCTACGTATAGTTGCAGTTTATTTATATTGTGTTCTGTTTTCTATTGTATGAATATATCACAACCTACTGTGTTTTTTTTTTCCATTTTTATACTATTATAAGCAATGCTATTATAAAGATGCTTAGATATATAGCTCAGATATTTATCCTTGCATTTGTAAATTTATTTCTCTGGGTTCTGTATCCAGAATTTCCAGGAGTAAAATTTCTGCATTATAGGAAAGCATATCTCAAAGTTTATTAGATAACATCAAATCTATTTTCTTAGAGGTTTACCAATTTGCAGACCACAAAAAGGTGCAGGAGAGCCCTTATTGCCCCATGCTCTCACCAAATGTTGGTTTTAAATTATCTGTTATTTTTTATCATATAATTGTATTTCCTCATGGTTTCAATTTACATTCTCCTGATTATTAAAATGCTCTTCATCTGTTTCTTTATTTTTTAGATCTTCATATTTCTTTGTGAGTAAATTGCTTCTTCAAGACTTTTGGCCATTTTAATATTGGGAGGTCTTTTTTAATTGACTCTAGAAATTATGCATGTATGTTGAATATTAGTCTCTCATTGTTTAGTTATGTTGCAACTATATATTTTTTTCCTTTCTCTGGATTTTCTTTTCATTCCCTTTATGACACCTTTAAATATAAGTAAATTATGAATGTTTTCACTTTTTTATTATTGCTGCTTAGGCTTATCAAAAAATAATTCCCTATGCCTAAAGTCATGAAGATATTAAACTCTGTTGTCTGCTAAATGCTTTATAGTTCTGACTTTTAAATTGAGGTCTTTAGTCTAACTGGAAGTCTTTTTAATACATGGATTCAGAAAAGAGTACAGCTTCACACTTCAATATAGTAGCTTGTTCATTTACTTTTAAGATATAGTTTAAATAAAATAAAAAGCACATATTGTAAGTGTACAATGGGATTCCATGAAAGCATTAATCAATGTGACCACCACTCAGAATAAGATATAGAATATTTCCATCACACAGAAAGTCATGTCATTCCCATTTTCATTCTTAACAACACAAAATAGTTTTGCCTTTTCTGGAACTTCATATAAATGAATAATGTAGTATATGCTCCTTTGTAACTAACTTCTTTTTCTTAATGTGATCTTTAAAAATACATCAATATTGACATGTATCAGTAGTTTCTTCTTTAATTTTTATTTTTGAGTGGTATTCTCTTGCATGAATAAATTATCCATTTTCTGTTCGTTGCTGATATCTGAAATAACGTTGTATCTGTATATTGAATTTATATACAGTTCTCTTTCTAAACTTTAAAAAATTCTAATAACTTATCTGTAGATTCTGGTGAATTCTCTACATTCAGTTGTATCACCTATTAATGAGAGTTTTTTTTTTTTTCTCTTCCTGTCTAATCCTTACACTTTTTACGTCTTCTGTTTGCCTTGGTGCACTGACTAGGACTTCTAATACAAAGTTGAATAGAAGTAATTACAGTAGGCATCTTTGGATCATTATCAATCTCAAAGAAAAAGATTTCAACATTACACTACTAAATACGATGATTCATCTTTTCCTTTTTTTCCTTTTTATTAACCTTGATCAGATTGAGGTAGCGCCATACCTTCCCGGAATAAACATAGTTCATATAAAAATTATTTGATTTTCTACCACCTTATTTAAAGATTTTACATTGATATTCATGAGTGAGGCTGCCTAAAATTTGCCTCTCTCACAACAAAAGTTATACTGGCTTCATAAAATATGGTGGAGAGGATTTCTTCTTTATGTATCTTCTATGATTTAAGTAAAATTAGAATAGTTTCTTTCTTGAAGCCGGCTTGGCTTAGAAATATTTTGTGGGGAAATTTTTGACTACTGATTCTGTTTTTAATGAAAAATAAAAAATTTCTTTCTAAATCTTCTTGAGCCAGCTTAAGAAGTTATATTTTTTATTGTCTTTTGAAGTTTTTCTCAAAATGTATTAAAGTTGTCAATCATGTAATATCATCTTTTTAATCTCTGAAACATACAGAGATCTTACCTTATTTTCACTTCTGAAATTGTTCTCTTGTGACTTCTTCATTTTACTTCATCACTAGTAGTAAATTTTATCTATTTTATTTATCTTTATTATTTTTATCCTATTTGTATTTTTATAATTAATTTATTTGTGTTCCTGCTTTTATTATATCCTACTTTATACTTTTTGGTATTTTATTATACCTTTGTGAAATGGATGCATAGTTCAAACAATTTTCCAATTTTTATTTTTTTAAAATATGCATTCAATACTATACATTTTCTTCTAAGTGATATTTTATTTGTATTGCACAAGTTTTAACTTGTAGTATTTTCATTTACATTTAAATCAAAATGTTTTCTATTAATTATGTATTTATTATCCCAAAGATTATTTAGAATAGTTCTTATTTTCTATGTTAATAGGATTTGGGTTTTTTTGTTGTTGTTGTTAATGATTCTAGTTCATTTGTTTTTTGATCAGAGAATGTTCTCTGTGTGATTTCAGTCTCTTAAAATTTGTTCACACTGGCATGATGACTTAGGATTATCTTGCCTAATTGTATTTTTTAATCTTTAAAAAAGTATATGCCCTCTGCAGTTCTACAATGATTGAGTTCTGTGTTAAGGTTGTTAAATCTATTTATTTCTGATTTTTTGCAAGCTTGTTCTAAGAATTACAGAACAAGGTAGGTTAAAATCTTGTAGTATAACAGTGAATTTATCTATATTTCTTACTAATTTTATCAATTTTTGTTGAATATATTATTAAGAACTTATGAATTTAAAATAGTTTTTTTCTTCAGTAAACTAGACTATTTACTATTATAAAGGACCTTTACTTCTAATAATGCCTCTGCTTTAAAAACTGCCTTTTCTGATATTAATAGAGCTAAACCAGCTTTCTTTCAGCTACTATTAGAATGGTATTTCTTTATAGCATTCCTTTACTTTCAACCTTGCTGTACCTCTTTTAGATACTACATTGTTTTAGATGCAATTCTTGTATGCATTATACAATTCAATTATTTTTATTCAATTTGACAATTTATACCTATAAACCGGAGCATTTAATGTATTTATATGCAATGTAATTGCTAATATATTTAGGTTTAAGTCTACCATCTTGCACATTCTACCAATTTTTACATTCTATGTTCTTTTCCAAAGCTTCTTTTCTCTCTTTTCTTGCCTTCTCTTGGATTTTTCCCTTTCTCCCTCTACTAATTTATAAGTTGTATAATCTGTTTCTATTCATTTAATAGTTCCTCTGGAATTTACAACATGCATACTTAATTTATCGGTAGCTAAAGTTAATCAATATCTTTGTCCTCATAGAAAACAAACATTACGTAGACCATTCTGATTCAATTTCCCAAATTTATTCACCTTTCAAACTATGTTATTGTTGTCATGTATCATAATATTCTCTTTTGTCTAGGTGTAGATTTCACTCTAATGTGCCAGGTGTATACTTGTGAGAACATTGGTTACTCATGAGGGATCTATGGTAACTGAGAAACTAATCCTGAGTACCTGGTGCTGGAGCTTACTTAATTCATGAGGATGGAAGGATTATAGAGTATCAAAGATAACCACTAATTCACAGAGAATTTCAAAGCTATTGGGACATCTTATACCCAATTCTCTGCCATCAGTTGTAGTTATTTAGTAATAAAAAAACATACATTTATCTAGAGTAGATGGAAATAAAAAGATCTAAATTCTCATAATTAGCATAGTAATTAAAAATAAATTTAGTATAATTATAGTTGAATGTGCAGAAAATATGCTTGGTTTTATAGTAGGAAGGTAATGAGTCTTTCTTTGGGGTTTTTGTTACTTAATTACATGTCCAGTGACATAAATTTCTCATCTCATTATAATTGTAAAATCAGGATTAGTATACAAAAGAAAAAAGGAAAAACATTGGCATATGAATCCATTAAGGTACACATCACATGGAGAAATGAATTCTTTTGTAGATAGGACCTATCCAAATACAGCTCTTTCTGTGTTACTTAATTCCTTACAAAACCTGTCATGTCTTTTTCTGCTGCTCCACTCCCAATGGTTATGCCCAAGTTTATGTATAATCATTTTGCACGTGGTTTCTTCGTTTCTCCAATACCTCTGCATGTAAACTATCCCATGAAATATTATTATTGGTTATCCTAAAGCCTAATTTTATCCTATTGCTTCTCTATTTTAGAAAAATATAACTCTAAAGAAATAATTAGGTATGTATGCACAAGGCTGATTATTGCAGTACTTCTATAATGATAGAAGCAAATGGGAAAAGAGTTCAAGAAGTGAGGAAGGGTCAACAATGCAGCATAAGTGTAGTAAAATGAAGACTAAAGAGAGTCCACTAATTTTAGGAATTCAGGGCTTATTGGTGACTTTAGGGAGCTAGTAGAGCAAATAGGTTAGGAATATGGCTTCCAAAGTCAGACTCTTCAAATCTTAGTTGTGCTTCTTAAAAGCCTTCTCAAGTGACCTTGAGCATTAATAAACTAATAAGTAGATACTATCTAAATGACTTAGGAAATGTGAAGCATTCAGAAGTGTGCCTGGTAAATCAAAAGATGTTGTTATGGCTAGTTATTATGAGGAGAAAAATCTCAGTGCAGTGGCATAATATCACCTATTTAGACTGCAACAGGTCGAAAAGTAAAAATGAATGTGAGGAAATAGAAATAGGGAAAATACCATTTTAACATGTTTGCCTGACAACAGCAATTAAATGTGTTCATAAAGTTGAGGAGGAGAACTTTTAAAATGTAACACACTTGAGTACATTTGAATGCTTACAGATGGAACCAGTAGGGAGGAAGAGAATGAAGATAAATGAAAGAAGGGTGATCTTTGATAAAGGTCCAGTAGAAAAAAAGAGGATTGGATCCAGAATTAGCTAAAGTGCTTAACCCTAGATAGGGAAAACATTGTTTTCCGTAGTAATGGGGAAGAAGAGGATAAGGAAAAAATGTGTCAGAATGCAAGCAAGTCTTCATGTTTGCTGTTAGGAAGTTAAGGGGGTTGGTAAGAAATATTCTACTTCTTTACTATACCCTATCTGGAGAATTAGGAACTGAGATTATCTACTATGAGGAAAAGAGTAGCAGAAGATATTGAATATGATGAGGTTGGAGGTTTAAAGAAAGCAAAGAAAGTTCAAAGAATTACCAAGCAATGCTGTTGGTTCATATGAGGTTAGAGATCATGAGTTCATTGTAGCACTAATCTGCAGGGTTATGTGATTTTATCCAGCAGCATTCAGCAGACTGAGTGAGTTTGAGTTAAGGTAGGGTTGGAGTTTCACCAGTTTTTTTTTGTTTTCTTTTGTTTTGTTTTGTTTTCTTTTTTGATGGCAGCACAATGAGGCAATGAGGTTAAGGATATTGGCAAGAGAATGGTTGAGGTGATAGAGCAGGAAATCTAAATTAGACATAGATAGCAATGAAGGAAAGAATAGTGAGTTATAGCTCAAGGGGGAAGAGCCCTCACCAAGTATGAAGAGTCTTTATATTGATATGCATTAAGTGAGAGAGCTTCAGAGCCAGAAAGTTGTGTTTGGGAAAAGAGACATCTGAATTCATGATTTCAAGGGTTGATGGGTTCTGGGAACTCACAAAATTGTATTTGTGAGAGTGGCAAAAGTTGGCTTCACTGAGCCTTCTAAGACCAATGTAGTTCAATGATGTTTCACTCTATGCTGAATTTAAAGCCCAGAATTTCTTGTCTATGCTTTCATTTGACAAAGAATCATATACTTCAAAGTATGTCTACTTTATTCTTAAGTGATATTAAATAACACCTGCAATTATTTGTTTTTGTTTCTATGTTCTAACTCCCAGACTGGATTGAAACACTCCTGTAAGTGGATATTATATAGATGTGATATGAAAGGTGCTATAAATATTTACTCTACAGTAACTTTTACATTATTGACTCTCAAAAATTTTTATATTCTTGTTTAAAACTTTAAAGCTTTCTTAATTTTTGAATTTTTATTTTATTATATTCAAGTGTTTTTGTACCAGACTATAATATTAATTGAAAACTGAAGTTATAAAACTCCAAATCTAGCACTCAAATAATTATAGGAGTACTGTGAATTAGTTTGTGGGCTGCCATCTCCATTTATAAATGGGACAGTTCCTTTGTATGGGCATTGACATAAGCATAATGTTTTCAAAGATACTTATCAAGGGAAAGCACTACCATATGAACAATAACAGTATAGATTTACTAGATGTGGTTTCAAAATTAGGGTCCTACTCCCATGTTTTCCATGTATCACAAAAAATGAATGGCTTTCCAATCGATGAACATTTAAATTGTCAGTATTTATTCTACTGCCAGTGGCTAAGTGTATACAATGCCTGCAGCCTTATCATCTGGAGCAGGGATACTGTCAGATCTCATGAACTAAACTGCTCAGGATTTCAATGTGAGATTGACCAAGGCTTCACAGTCCCAAATTCTGGACCAGTCTCTGCTCCCCTGGCAATGCACAAGTGGAGGTTTCATTTTTCTGAATTTGGTGAGCATATAAAAAGGATTATTTAATTTTCCCTGATGCTGATCAAAACGGAGAGCTTTCCTGCTTTGATAACTTTTACATGTTCAGTTACTTTGATGTAAGGTAGAGTTTGTTCCTTGAAGATGAATCCAGGTGAACCTCAGAGCCAAAATTTGAAATCATTGAGGTTTTCTATATCCTCCATCAGTCCCCAAGTATATAGTTGCCCCTGTTTTTGTTCACAATATTGAGGTTCCAAGGGACAAAAAAAAAACAAACACATAATCTGAGTAATAACTTCTATCACATCTTCTAAGCCTAAATTTATTATAAAACATAAAAATAAATAAATAAGTTTATATTTAAAAGAACAATATTTGTTTTTACTTGAAAGAGGAATTCTTCATAATAGCTTTTTTTCTTGTCTGAGGTATTATTTCTTGTGTTTTGTTTTGTTTTGCCAGTACTGCTCACTTTTTATTGTAAAGACTGAGTTTCAGCATTAAAATTTAACACTCTAGACTTAATGGCTTTGAACTTTATCACAAACAGGAAAATAACGCCAGGAAAAATAGATTAAAGCTGGTTTCACAACCAATCTTAATTGCATAATAATGCTTAGAGTCTTCATAAAAATGTTCTCTCATAAAAGTTGATGAAATAAAATGGTACGGCAGAGATATTTTAGCTTCTAGGTACAATGGCTTCTCAGATAGATTTAAAACCTTTACTTAGGTTCTCCCACATTAAATTCACAAATATAAAACCTACAGTTTTGTATATTTGGACAAATTTAATGTATTGTTTTTGCTAAGGGTATTATGTAGATTGTTGTTGGTCTGTTTTTAATGAACTGAAGTCTTTTACTGCCTTGCACTTAAAAAGAAGAAAGAAGAGTCATGCCTCTAAATGGCCAACAGTTAAAAAGTTGCCCTGATATTCCTCAACGTTGTATTTGTATTTTGATTATGTGATATCTCAAATAGCATTTACCTTTTCCTTATGACCTTGCTTTATATTTCCTTATAGAACTTATTGCAAACTGAAATTGTATATATATATCTTATAATAATAAATATAATCTTGATGGATATATGTAAATATAATTAATTTTCCTGTTTATAGTTTTCCCCATTAAAATATAAACTCTATGTGACCAGAACTTTTGTTTGTTCCTTGATGTGTCCCCTAATGCATGGCATATAGTAGATGGTCATTAAGTAGTTAATGTATGGACTAATGAATGAATGTACATACTGTACAAAATCCATAAGATTCTCCCTGTACATAGAGGTGTAGCAGCCATGTTTTTCCTTTATTTAAACTAAAAATAATAACATGAATATAAATTATTTATTGTCATTTGTATATGCCATATGACAGTATGATTGCACCCTTTCCATTTTCGTATCCTCAGTGCCTTGCAGAGTTGGATGCTTGGTCACTAAATATACCTTGAGTAAATGAACAATCAATTATTTCAGTGGTTCTTTAGTAAGATACATGCATGATTTGTTTTCAAGAATTCATGCTTTTGAAGAGAAGAGGGAAATAGTGGATAATTAGATTGAGTATTCTGAGCAAAATTGAAGGACCCATAACAGTGCAAGCACATAGTACCAGCCCTTGAGAAAAAGCAGAACCAACAAAGCTCTAACCAAGCAGAAACTATTTACACATTTTCTTCTGCTTTCTAATGTAGTAAGAACAAAGAATTTGAAAGCTGATTTTCCTTCCAACTCTCTTCCATTAGATTCATGACATATTATTCTCATTAAATCACATGCACCTTGAGGACTAAGATCAACAAATATTTTATTAACTATTCTTATACATATAATAATTGATCAATAACTGTTGTTGAATAAATGGTTAGTTCTGTCTATCTCAAGGTTGTACTGTGATATTGCATTATTGATAGGTATTCTTTCCAAATCTGTTGATACTACCATTGGTATTTGAAGTTCAAGATAATATTCTGCAACTAGGTTAGATTTTTTAATATATTATAATGGAAAAAAAGCACACATGGTTGAAATTCAAACTCTGTCACTAATTGACTGCATTGTCCTAGGATTATTAAACCCAGTGAGCCTTAATTTCTCTATCTCTAAAATATGAACAAAAATACATATCTCTCAGGATTTGTGTAAGGTGTAAGTGAAATTATGTTTGTCAGTTGTGTAATGAGGGATAATTAAAATAATGCCTATTTGCAAATGGTTAGTAATTGATGCGATTCATTTTGAATCCAGCTCAAGAAATGCAATGTCTAGGTGTTATTCTGACAGTGAATTGCTATGTGAAGTGGGCAAAGTAATTTCATCATAGGTGTGATTGGCAGAGTATTATGCATGGCAGTCCCAGCAGTGATAGCATGAAACACCTTTCTCTTACGTTTAATGTCCTTTCTGACTCCAAATTTCTTTAAATCTGTTAAGCAGGACTTGAGAGGTATGTTCTCCTCAGTTATACAGGAAGCTAATAGCAGAAGCTGTTGGTGAACATAATCTGCATAAATCCAGTCTTTATCATTTAGGTTCCATAATTGGAGAATCTGCCATCTTTATTTACTGTCATTATTTCTAACAATGAATTTATGTCTTGGAAGGTTTACAAAGAATGGGGAAGATCTAGAAAATGCTGTAAATTGACAATGTGTTGTGATAAGTTTAGCTCTACTAGTTTTTAATTTGATGTATACTCATCAAAATAGTATGTACTTCAATGTCATATAATCCTCCATCTAGTACTTTATGAAATTTCCAATGTGCAACACTCTCAAAATTATTGATCTCAGAAGTTTCCTAATGGATAGGGGAATTCTTCACTCTTAAAAATTATATACTGTAGACTGAACTGTTTCTGCTTTTAAGGGAATCTGTTTGTCACTGCGTAGGAGAGGAAATAACTGCTGTATCCACTGATGTTTAGGGTTACTTTGAAACCATTCTGGAAGAGTTAATTGCTACTTGGTTTGAGTTCTCTTTTGAGAGAGTCCTTCTTCAGGTGAGCAGAATTCACTGACTGTTGGAGAGGACAGGAGCTATTTCTGTTGATGGCTGGGGTTATGCTGACCTCTCCAGAGTCAGAGAAACAGAACCAATAAGATACAGATATATATATACATCTAATTCAATATTAAGAGATTTATTATAAGAATAGGCTCATGTGACCATGGGGATTGGCAAATCCAAATTCCGTAGGGCAGGTGGTAAGCTGAAAACTCGGATGAAGGTGAAGGTGAGTACTCCAGGAGAAGGTGGCTGACTGAAGAGGAGGCAGAAATTCCTCTCTCTGATGACTTCTGAAGTCCTCAGTTCTGGCTTTAAAGATCTCCAACTGATTGGATAAGGAGATTTCCCTAATTTCTGAGGACAGCCTCCTTTGTCAGTTATGGATGCAATCAGCCATAGAGACAATCAACTGATTGTAGATTCAAATTGATCTACGAAATACCCTCACAGTAATAATCAGGCCAGTGCTTGCTTGACCAGACAACTGAACACCATAACCTAGACAAGCTAACACATGAATTAACTGTCACAGTTCATCCTTTGTCAATTTGGCATCCATACACATCTCCTTAAATAATACTTAATTGCCAAATAAAGGCAATAATATAGCCATATTTTTATCTAACATAAAAAAAACTTTCCTGTGTACAATTAGAAATGCACTAACCCTTTCCCCAGTACAGCATGCAAGTCCTTGAGTGGCATTCACTCTTATCTTTGATACCCTGTAGCTTAAATACTATGACATAAAGTTAATATAATTTATGTTATATGACAAGAGGATAAGAAAGGGGAGTAAACAAAACAAAGATATTTGCTTTATGAATATATGCAAACATATTCATAAGAAAACAAGGAAGAAATACTCATATACTCATAACCATCACAGCCCTCATTTTCACAACTGGGCATGTGGTTATGTCTGTCATTTATAATTACCTTCTTCCACTACCCATTCCATATTCCCTTTACCCTCAGCAAACACCTCAGCTGGTTGTGGTTCTTTGCCTGGTGGGATAATCCAGACCTTCACTCCAGAAGATTCTGGGCCATTATTAATTCTTCCTGGATTGGGTTGTTGTAATTTTCAACTGACTCTAATCACAAGGCATGGTAGTACTAAGAGACACCCACAGTGACCTCACTCCAGGCAAACACTTCCTTAATTCCACTGTGTCGTAGAAGTTCAATTTCCCCTTGATAGTCAAGATCAGTCACCCCAGCCAATACAGTAATTCCTTTCTTTGCCTGTTGATTCAGAGGCCTGAGGGGCCCATAGTGGCCAGGTGGCAGTCTATACTTCCAGGACAATGCAGTCACTGTTGTGTCTCCTGGTCAAAGCATTTCTCATTTTGGAGCTAAGACCTCTAGGCCAGCAGAGCAAAAGATTGCAGCACAAGAAGCAAATGTTTTTCTAGTGGATCACTACGGGTAATAGTGAGTGGTGCCCCTCTCATTTCCATCTCTTGATTCCTGGACCTGAGGATCCTGGCCAGGGGAGAAATGGCACCACACTTTGGGCTCTGCTTTATAGCATATACAGTTGTAAGTGCAGTCAACTGATTATAGATACAAATCCATCTACCTCACAGGAATAATCAAGCCAGTGCTCGCCTGACCAAACAACTGGACACCATAATCTAGCCAAGGTGACACTTGAACTTAACCATCACACAGGGCAATAATCATTAAAGAGATCTAAATTAGGAATACCCAGATTTGAGAAGCATTTCCTCATATGTGTACTCCTTTGTGAAGTCTCATTGTCATGATGGTACTTTAAGTGGTAGATATCAGACTTGTTTGAAAGAAGTTACATGAATGGACAGACTCCAGTGAGTGAGTCATTTGTCCATATATGTTGAGTATTTACAGCAGACTAATTTATTATACGGTGACTTTCATGGCATGGTAGGTTTAGTTGAACCATAATCCCCATATCTTGTTATTGTACCTCAAATTCTCTGCTTTCTCTGTCTGAATTTTTCTGCAGACTTTATAAATATTTGATTATATACCTCTCATTCTCTCAGACCTGTCTTGTCTTCCTCAGGGGATTATAAATTCTCCTTCAGCAGGAACAGTGTTTTATACAGTTGGAGCCAATAGAAAAACATGAATAGTTCTGAAAACTTAATCCCACAAAATTTGCTAGTAGAACTTTCTTAACTCTTTTTGGAGGTCCTTCATTCAAACTAATGAATAGTATGCTAATTTCAGTGTTGAATAGTTGGAATTGTAGTCATGGTTTTTGGTGATTGCTGATCGCAATTGTCTCACCCCTCACCCTCGCCCAGTAATTTTATTTTCCTTCTTCACCAGGACACTTGATACAAGCTGAAGTTAGTCAGCCACTATTAAGACTTTAGTCCTAATTAAGCTGCTCTAGAGTAACTAGAAAATTAAGGAATTGGGATTTGTTCACTTGTTTTTAATAAAAACTATAATATTAAGAAAAAAATGAGACTTGTAAGATGTCTTGGACATGCAGAATGTCGCCTCATTTTAATGTTTCTTCTATTAATGTGGGAACTGTTGACTAGAGCATTTCTTTCTTGAAAGAAAGGTGGTAAATTTCAATGAAAATAAGTAACACACACTTCTGAATTTCCAAAGAGTAAAACAGTTGATTCATATGTTGAAAGCATATATACTGACTGTGCTAAAGACAGGAAAATGCTAATACACTATTTGGCAACTTGCCTTCATCCCCAGTAGCGTGGACATTTGACTCATAGTTGTGAATGGACAGCTTGTTTTTCATTATAGACTTGGTTTTTGATGGGAGTATGTTCAAATGCACAGTATTTTTACTGAGACCTTGAACCCATTGCAATTATTAATGCAAACATGTCCTTATTTACCTAATGGCTTATATTTCTCAAATTTTGCAATTTGCTCTTTAATTGTGCCTTTGTTTGAAAATGTGCAAATCTATGATCTTGAATACTGTGAGCATTTTTACTAGCCATGAGAAATGAAGTGAAATATTTAAATTCTCTCCAAGTTGGTTGCATAGTTCTATATTTAAATACTTAGTCTTTCAAAATTCTCAGTGAATTTTGAGGGAAGAAACTATTTCTGAAAATCTGTTAGAAGTATGCAGGTAATTTAGTCTTTTGGCATAATGGATTTCTTGCTTGCAATTTGAAATACAGGCTGCTCTTTAGACCTAGTATTTCATGCTTTTTTTTTACTCCATTATTACCCTGTATTCATAAAGCATTCCAAAGTTCTATTTTTAAAGTGGCAAAAATAAATCTTTGTTTATATCCAGATACTATCTATAACAACAAATATAAAATTTTTATCTCATATTATTTGAAATAGGGCTATACCATGAAAAATTAATTTTTGATTTATTTATTAAGTGTTCCAATTTTAGATTAGGGATAAGCACATCTAAAATGATTCCACAATATGGCAATTTACATATAATAATAAACTTCAAAATTCTTGCCATAACAAACGTTATTTTTAATATATGAACTGTGTCACAGATGACATACTTTGATGAACATTTTTTTTTATTTTGAAATAAATTCAGTTATGTGAATAGTTGCGAAAGCAATACTAGCCCCATACACAGAATTCCATCATACTCTGACCCCCCTCCCCCAATAGCTCAATCCACTAACTTTAACATGCTGTCACATCGCTATTTCTTTCCCTCCCTATCATCCATCATCTATTGCTCTGTCTTCTGAACGTAACAGAGTTAGCTGCACACATCCTTGAACATACACTATAATTCACGTAATACTTCCCATGAACAAGAACAATCTTTTATGTAATTCCATTAAGCACAGCTAAGAAGTATAAGAGATTCAACAATGATACAAAGCTTACATTCTATATTTCCTTTTCCTTATGTCTCAACTGTGTCCCTTTGAGGCACCTGTCCTCTATCCTCCACTCCCATCCAAGTTCATCTTTAGCATTCAATTGTCGTCTAGTTAGGCTGTCTTTTTTTTTTTTTTTTTTTTCTTTTTTCAGTTGTGGAAACATATATACAGCCTAAATCTTCCCATTCCACCCCCTCCCTAGCCCTCCATTAGTGGGATTAATCACATTTAGAATGTTGTAATGTTCTTTCCCACCATCCATTCCTAGAAATTTCCCTTCACCTCAAACAGCAGCCTTACACTCATTTCTTAACTCCCCATTGCCCCTTCCCCCATTTCTCTTAACCCAAACTCTACTTTTTGTCTCTATGGTTATATTCTCTGATAATTTCTTTGTGTTTACTGTAGGGCTTAAAATTAACCTCTTAAATCCATATCAATCTTGTTTTTCTTTGATACTACCTTCACTTCAATAGGGCACATAAACTATGTTCCTATACTCCTTCATTCCCCCACCTTTATATAGTTGTCTAAAATTACATATTTTACATTGAGTTCAAAACCACTGATTTGTCCTTAGAGTTTGTGTATTTTATATCATGTAGGAAGTAAATAGTGGAGTTACAGTTCAAAAATTATTGACTTCTATTTGTACTCCGTTGTGGTTGGAGAATGTGCTTTGAGTATATTCACATTTTTTTTTTTTTTAATTTCTTGAGGCTTGTTTTATGACCCAGCTTATGGTCCCTTCTGGAGAAAGATCTGTGATCACTAGAGAAAAATGAGTGTCCTGGTGATTTGGGATGTAAGGTACTATATATGTCTGTTAAAATTCTCTATATCTCTTTCTCCTTTCTTTGTCTCTCTGTTGGTAGGGCTCCCTTTAGAATCTGAAGTAAGGCAGGTCTTTTATTGGCAAAGTCTCCCAGCATTTGTTTGTCTGTGAAAAATTTAAGCTCTCCCTCAAATTTGAGGAGAGTTTTGCTGGATAAAGGATTTTTGGTTGGAAATTTTTGTCTCTCAGAATTTTAAATATGTCATGCCACTGCCTTCTCACCTCCATGGTGGCCGCTGAGTAGTCACTACTTAGTCTTACGTTGTTTCCTTTGTATGTGGTGAATTGCTTTTCTCTTGCTGCTTTCAGAACTTGCTCCTTCTCTTCAGTATTTGACAGTCTGATCAGAATATGTCTTGGGGTGGGTTTATTTGGATTTATTCTATTTGGAGTTCGCTGGGCATTTATGCTTTGTGTATTTATATTGTGTAGAAGGTTGGGGAAGTTTTCCCCAACAATTTCTTTGAATACTCTTTCTAGACCTTTACCCTTCTCTTCCCCTTCTGGGACACCAATGAGTCTTAAATTTGGATGTTTTATTTTATCTATCGTATCCCTGAGATCCATTGTGATTTTTTCAGTTTTTTTCTCCATTCTTTTTTTTGTTCTTTCATTTTCTGTTCTGTGGACTTCTAGGACACTGAGATGTTGTTCAGCTTCCTCTAGTCTGTATTATGAATATCCAGAGTCTTTTTATTTGGCCAACAGTTTCTTTTATTTCCATAAGATCTTCTATTTTTTTATTTACTCTTGCAATGTCTTCTTTATGCTCTTCTAGAGTCTTATTTATGTCACTTATATCCTGGGCTATGGTCTTCTTGATGTCCTTTAAATTCTTTGCCATGTTTTCATTCCTCGATTGTAGTTCTTTGATTAATTGTGCGAGGTAGAGTGTTTCTTCCGAAATCTTGATTTGTGTGTTTGGAGTTGGATTCTCCATATCGTCTGGTTTTATCAAATGCATTAAGATTTTCTGTTGTTTTTGGCTTCTTGGCATTTGTTTTGCTTGATAGGGTTCTTTCAAGTTGTAACAAAAAAAAAAAGGATATCAGTCTAATTTTTCAGAGACACAGTTAGGTGATGAACACTTTCTCTAACTAACCAGCAGATGGCATCTGTGAGTCACATATATTCCTCAAGTCAGTTCACAACCTTGTTCCTGCGGTGTGTGGGGAAATGATTCTTGTGGGTTCAGTTGGAGAACTCATTTTGGGTGTGTTGCTGGAGCTGTCTGCCCTGAATGTGGGGTGTGTGTATGGGTGGCCAGGGAGGAAGGGCAGTTCTAATGTTCAAATCCCCCAGGTTCCAGGAGATTCAAGGCCACCACAAGAGTCTAAGCCTTCATTTCAGTTCAGCCCCAGACCCCCTCTCTCGCTGACCCACAAACCACTGGACTTGACATAGCACCCCTGGGTTCTCCGAGCAGGTCCCCCCTCCCAGCTGTGATCCTCCAGGAGCTCAGCTGAGGGAATGCCGTGCTACGTCATTAGTGCACGCCATCCCTCAAAGGAAGCCCTGGGCCGCTGGGCCATTCCGTGGTGAGCTCTCAGCTCGTTTCAGAATGCAGAATGTCTGAGGCTATCTTTACTGCAAAGCTTTGCGGGCTGAAAACAGCTGAGGTTTTCTCCACAGAGTGAGAGAGAGGGACAGAAAAACTCCCAGGTTCACCCCTCAGCCAGAGACAGCACCCGATCCTCTGGGCTCCCTATCCTGAGACAGATATGTTCCCCAATTCTCCCAAGGTCAGTTGTCACCAAAAGCCTCTGTCTGCTTGTTGAGGATTCGCTGTCTGTATTGAGCAGTTAATATTAAAACCTCACTTGGAGCTGGGCTGAGAGAGTGCACAGTGCAGCTTCCGTGAGGGAGGGGCTCTCGGCTCTAGGCTCTCGGTTCTCAGCGCGGGTCTGCAGTTTTACTTACAGATTTTATGCTGTGATCTCTGGCATTCCTCCAATTCAGGTTGGTGGCTGATGAGTGGACAGTCATTTGTCTCCCCGCTGTTATTCCAGGTTATTTACTGGTTTTTTGTTCATTTATGAATTTTTCTGGGGGAGACTAAATCTCCCACTTCTCTCTATGCCACCATCTTCCCAGAATCCTCCTGATGAACATTTGGAAGTTAAAATTCTGAAAAAGACCATCTAAGAATTATAGATTTGTTTGTTCTAACTTTTAAAAAAATAAATGATCAGAGAAGTAATAGAGAAAAATAAAAACAACAACAAAAATAACCCATCTTTTATTCTTACTTTGGGTCTGTAGATTCCAAATGAATGCATCAAATATATAAAACCTCAAATATGTCAAATTCCAAAGAATTCTGAAGGACACCTTTCAAGGAGAATTTAAAATTTTTTTCTTCCAAAATAAAGTCTAATAACATAGGTGCATATTATTATTTGGCAACTTGCCTTCATCCCCAGTAGCAACATGCTGTACAACTTAGATGGTACACATATTTGTTGACTTAAACTGAACTATTTTCCCTGCTTACCTCAACTTCTTGTTGAAGCTGCAGATGTTATTTCGGGAAACTGCTATTTTGATATTAAATTGTCAGCATTTTCACTAGGATCTATGTATCTCTTTAGTATATTTTTCAAATAATACATCAAAATTGTATAGAAAAAATGTTTGTGTAACTTTCTTTCCAATATGGAAAAGAAATCTTTGGAAATGAAGATGCTGTTTTGGTAATTAGAGGCACTTTTACTAATCATAGTAATTCAGGTGCAATAAGGGGCTTTTACATTTTAAGGCAATGAAGTTTGATTTTTTAAAACTCAGTAAATACAGTTTTTCAGAGTTATTTGACTCCATTATAACAGTGAAATAGCATTTCTGGAATACTTTGTTTCAATAATGAAGAGTGAGAAATCAATCTCACTTTTCAGCATAATTCCACAAATATTTTGAATTAATATTGGTTGTGCTTAAAATGTTTAATTAATAAAATGAATGCAGTTAGCTGAATTTAATCACCCTGAGTAAGTCACTTGATGCTCATGAGGAGAAAAGCACTTATCTACTGAAAATGTTTTCAAGCAAGTCTCAATCAGAAGCTATGGAAGGTTTTATTAACCTGGAGTTTATGAATTAAAGTAATTTTTGTGGTTTTCAATGGAAATCTATTTGAAATGTTTTGCTCATGAAATTCTTCATTTAATTCTTTCAAAGTTGATAAGAATCTATATCCCTAACTAAAATGAGAAATCCTTCAGCACCTGGCTTGTGTATTTCAGAATGCCTGATTGTAGCCATTTGGAGCAATAATATGATTTGAATAAGGGAACTTTCATTAAACAGGAGACAGTGTCTTTTTAGGATTGTGAGAAAAAAATTGTCATATTTCTTCCAGTCATTTTTTTAAATGCAATTTTATTGTGATATATTCACATCCCATTTAATCATCCAAAGTGTGCAATCATTTGTTCACAGTATCATCAAACAGTTGTGCATTCATCACCACAATTTTTTGAACATTTTTCTTGCTCCAAGAAATACAAATGAAAATAAGAATAAAAATAAAAGTACGAAAGAATACCCAAACCTGTCATACTCCTTTTATTCATTTACTTTTTGTCCCCCTTTTTTCTACTCAAATGTCTATACCCCGGAAAAGGGTGTATGAGCCACAGTGTTTTCAAAATCACATAGTCCCACCTTATAAGCTATAGAATTACACAAAATTGTCTTCAAGAATAAAGGATACTGGGTTGCAGTTCAGCAGTTTCAGGTATTTCCTTCTAGCTATTCTAAGACAATAATAACTAAAAAGGGATGTCTATAAAATGCATAAGAATAACCTCCAGAATTTCCTCTCAACTCCTTTTGAAATCTCACAACCACTGAAACTTTATTTTGATTCATTTCTCTTTCCCCTTTTGGTCAAGAAGACTTTCTCAATCCCATGATGTCAGGTCCAGGGTCATCCCCAGGAGTCATTTCCCATGTTGCCTCAGAGATTTACACCCCTGAGAGTCATGTCCCACATAGCAGGGAGGGCAGTGAGTTTACCTGCAGTGTTGGCTTAGAGAGAGGGGCAACATCTGAGCAATGAAAGAGGTTCTCTAGGGGGTAATGCTTAGGCACAATTGTAAGTACACTTAGCCTCTCCCTTGCAGGAACAAACTTCATAAGGGCAAGCACCAAGATCAAGGGCTTGACCTACTACAATTGTTGTCCTCAGAGCTTGAAAGAATATCAGGAATTCCCCAGGTGGGGAAGTTTAATGTTTCCTATTTTTCCCCAGTTCCTGAAGGGGGCTGTTCCAGTTTGCTAATGCTGCCATTACTCAAAATACCAGAAATGGATTGGCTTTTATGAAGGGGGTTTATTTGGTTAAACAATTACAGTCTTAAGGCCTTAAAGTGTTTAAGGTAAGGCATCGACAATTGGGTACCTTCACTGGAGAAAGGCCGTTGGCATCCGGAAACCCTTTGTTAGCTGGGAAGTCATGTGACTGGTGTCTGCTTGCTCCTAGGTTGCATTTCAAAGTGGTGTTCTCCAAAGCATCAGCTTTCAACTGCCATCTTCAAAATGTGTCTTTTAGCTGCAGCAAGCTCCTTCTGTCTAAGCTCTCATACATGGCTCCAGTAAACCAATCAAGGCCCATGCTGAATGGGCAGGGACATGACTCCATGGAAATTATCTACTCAGAGTTATCACCTACAGTTGGGTGGGTCACGTCTCCATGGAAACAACCTAATCCAAAGGTTCCAACACAATCAGCACTAATACATCTGCCTACACAAGATTGCATCAAAGAACATGGAGTTTTGGGAGACATAATACATCCAAACTGGCACAGGGGCTTTACAAATACTTATTTATTCTCTTCCTAAATTATTCTGGGATTTATTGGGGCTTCATGTTAACCTCTACAAACCAAGCAGATCTCACCCCTATTCAAGGTTCCATGTAATTATGGTGTTTGAATAAACTGACCATACAAGTTAAATTATATAGCATGCTACAGAAAATATGGATTTTCCACCAAATAAGTTAATCTCTTCCTTTGGTCTCACATAGAAGTTGAAATTTTAAAGCACAGTCAGTATGATTCTTTTCCCTTTAGTCTGGTTTACTTTAGTCCTAACCAAATCCATTTTGTTCGTGTCTCTAACTGAAGTCTGATCTCTTTTTCAGCTTCTTTAACATTTGCTGTATGGGGTAATGCTGACATACATAACTGCTGAACTCTGGCTCTGAGTCTCGGGTGTCACACAGATAACTGAAGTTCCAGGGACAGTGCAGGTTATTCACAAACAGCTCATCATCTCCAAATTTAGAAATAACCATTACAACTCATGAATAGATGTGGCTGCTATAAGAGTTTACAATCTAGGAACCTTTACCATAAGCCTTCCCCTGATAACCTATGCTCTCAGAGTCAATTTTCAGAGTTTGCACATTGTAGATAGTCCATATTAGTAAGGCATTATAATGTTTATCTTTTGATTCTGGATTATTTCACTCAATCTACTGTCCTCAAGTTCCATGCACCTAGTTGCATACCTCACAACTTCAGTTCTTCTTGCTGCTGCTCAATATTCCATTTATATATATATATATATAAAAATCAATGAGCTCTGGAAAAATTTTGGATTTAAAAAAGATTCTGAAAAGCTTTCTTCTTGTAAGAAACCAGATCCCCTGTCTCTAGTAAAAAACAACATCCAACTAACTCCAGAAGCTGAAGAGGATATATTTAATAAATCTGAATATATTCGTGTTTAGAGAGCAATATTCCAATAAATGCTGGCTGCTGGAAAGCTATTGCCAGTATATATATATATACTGAGTTCACCATTCAATTTATCTGTCAATGTATCCTTAGGTCATCTTCATTTTTTGCGAATTGTGAAAACTGACACCATACACACCAGCTTACAATGTCCATTCATGTCCCTGCTATCAGTTCTTCCAAGTATATACCCAGTAATGGGTTTGCAGGACCATATGGTAACCCCAATGTTAGCTTACTGTGGAACCACCACACTACTCTCCAGATAGGCTGCAGGTACATCCCTCTCTCTATGTTTTCTACAGCACTTGTATCCCTCTGTTTATTTTTTAAACAGTTTTATTCACACACCATACAATCCATTCTAAGTAAACAGTTAATGATACCTGGTGTAGTTGCCTAGTTATGCATTCACCACCACAACCTATATGATGATATTTCCATTTCTTCTGCAAAGAAAGGAGAAAAGGAGAAAAAAAAGAATAAAAATATAAAAGATAGAAGAAAAATAAAAATAAAATAAAATACAATGAAAAGGTCAGACAACACCACCGCCACCAAGAAATCCGTATCACTCCCTTATAACCCCCTCTTATAGACATTTAGCTTTGGTATAGTGCCCTTGTTACCATTAATAGAAGCATCTTACAGTGATACCATTAACTATAGACTCTAGTTTGCACTGATTATATTTTTTCCCTTGTACCATCCAAGTTTCAACAGCTTGCAATTTTGACATTCAATCATTTGTTCTCCCTCTTTTAGAAAACATTCTTGTATTTGTACATTTAAACACCATCATTGACAACTCTAGGTTTTGTTAAGTTATATAATCCCAGTCTTTGTCTTCTATCTTTCCTTCTGGTCTCATACATGTCCCTAGTCTTCCTCTTTCAGCCATACTCACACTCATCTTTGTTCAGAGTGCTTACAAATATAGTGTTACTATCACACACTATTATGCTATCCATTCCATTTCTGGATCTTAGCAATCAATCCTGTTGAACATTCTGTACTCCTTCAAATGCCCAATTTCTAACCTCTTTCTATCTCCTGATAACCTGCATTCTCAACATTAACTCTCAAATTTTGCTCATCAATATTAGTTCATATTAGTGAGTCCATGGAGTACCCTTCCTTTTGTTTCTGACTAATTTCACTCAACATGTCTACTGTCTACCATTTTGACTTTTGGAATTTATAGGTCATATCTTATCTTATTTTATTTTATTTTCTCTCTCCCTCTCTCTTTTCATTCTCACTGATAGTCTTCTTTTCTACTCTCTTCTCCAAACCTCTCTCTCCTGTCTTTTCCTATCTGCTTGTAGGGCTCTCTTTACTATTTCTTATAGCAAAGGTATCCTGTTAACAAACTCTCTCAGTGTCTGTCTGAAAATATTTTAAACTGTCCCTCATTTTTGAAGGACAGTTTTTCCAGGTACAGAATTATTGGTTGGCAGTTTTTCTTTTTCTGTATTGTAAATATATCATGCTATTGCCTTCTTTACTCCATGGTTTCTACTGAGAAATATGCACATAGTCTATTGAGCTTTCTTTGTATGTAGTGGATCACTTTTCTCTTGCTGCTTTCAAAATTCTCTGTTTGTCTTTGACATTTGATAATTTGATTATTAAGTGTCTTGGAGTCAGTTTATTTGGATCTCTTCTGTTTGGTATATGCTGTGTTTCTTGGATCTGCAATTTTATGTCTTTCATAAGAGATGGGAAATTTTCAGGGATTATTTTCTCCATTATTCTTTTGGGATTATTTTCTCCATTATTCTTTCTGCCACTTTTCCCTGCTCTCTCTCCCCATGACATATTCATATGCTTCATGTTGTCACTCAATTTCCTGAGACCTGCTAATATTTTTTCCATTCTTTTCCATATCTGTTCTTTTTTGCATAGCATTTCAGATGTTCTGTCCTCTAGTTACTGAATCCTTTCTTCTGCCTCTTCAAATCTGCTGTTGTATGTCTCCATTGTCTTTGTCATCTCTTCTATTGTGCCTTTCATTCCCTTAAGTTCTGCCAATTCCTTATATTCACCCAGTGTCTTTTTTACGTCCTTCATCTCTTTTTCCATATCTTCCCTCAACTAATTGATTTATTTTTGAATTGATTTAGCATATTTGTTTGAAATCTTTACTTAGTTGTTTCAACTCTGGCATCTCATATAAGTGTAAGTTTGTTCCTTTGATTGGGCCATATCTTTGTTTTTTCTAGTGTGAATTGTGATTTTTTGTTGTTTAGGGATGTGATGTCCTTGATTACTCCAATCAGATTTTCCCAGTCTAGACAGGCCCAGGTCTCAGGAAGACAGTGAAATCAGTATAAGTTTACCTGAGGATGAGCCCCACAAAGTTTTCAGACCTTCCTATGAGGTCTCTAGATGCTGTGCTTTTCCTATCCTGCCCAGCAGGTGGTGCTTGTCAGCCCGCAGTTCCCCACTGGCATAAAGAGGTGTGTTGCCTCTAATTCTCAGTAGACTCTGTCCCTGCCAGGGATTGAGAGTGGGAAAAGCCCAGATTAAGCTGTTTCTGTTTTTTTATTTCCCCCCTACAGTCGCTAGGGTCTGAGTTCTCTGAGGAAGGGCAGCCACTTGAGCTGGGCCCTACCTCCCTCTTTTCTTAGGGAAGATATGCCCATTAGAGATTTATCTCCTACATTTGACTTCTTCCTTTGTCTCTCTAACTATCTTAACTCTGCCTTTGCCTGGGTAAACATTGACAATTGAAAATGCCTGAGGCTTTCTCTAATGAACTACTTAAAAATGAGAGGAAAAAAAGAAAAAGAAATCACCTTTTCTGAGCCTGTCTCCAGTCCCCCCAGTTACCAGTCAAGAACCAGAGTTGGCACCTGGTTCTTTGTGCCCCATTTCTTGGCACATGGCCCTTTTTCAGTGGTCTGAGCTCAGCCAGCTCCAAAATCCTGTTTTTATTGCTTTATGTATTTTTTCCATCAGCCCCACCTCTTTATTAAATTTATTTGGAAGGTTAAGAGGCCACAAATAGCCAAAAATATCTTGCAAAAGTAGAAAGAAATTGGAGGACTCACACTTCTTAATTTTAAAGCATATTGCAAAGCTACAGTAGTCAAAACAGCATGGTACTTGCATAACAAAAGATATATAGACCAATCAGCCTAACTGAATGAGAGTTCAGAAATAGACCCTCACATTTATGGTCAATTGATTTTTGATAAGGCTGCCATGTCCACTCAATTGCAAAGAATAGTCTCTTCAAAAATTCTGCTGGGAAAACCAAATATCTATGTTCAAAAGAATGAAAGAGGACCCTTATTTCATACCTCAATATGAGAATTAATTCAAAATGGAACAAGGAGCTAAATACAGGAACTGACATCATAAAACTCTTAGAGGAAAATGTAGGGAAGCATCTTCAGGATTTGTGGTGAGAAATGGTTTCTTAGAATTTATACCCAAAGCACAATTAATAAAAAAATGTAGATAAATGGACCTCCTCAAAATTAAATACTTTTGTGCTTCAAAGGACTTTGTCAAGAAAGTGAGATGCAGCCTACTCAACAGGAGAAAATAAGGGATTAATATTCAGAATACATAAAGAAATTCTACAACTCAATATAAAAAGACAAACAACCCCATTTAAAAATGGGCAAAATACTTGAATAGACATTTTTCCAAAGGAAAACTACAAATGGCTAAAAAGCACGTGAATAGATGCTCAACATTACTAGCTAATAGGGAAATGCAAATCAAAACCACAGTGAGATATCATTTCACACCTCCTAGAATGGCTACTGCTAAAAAACAGAAAACTGAAAGTGTTAGAGAGGATCTGGAGTAACAGGAGCACTCATCCCTTGCTGGTGGGAATGTAAACTGGTGCAGCCCCTGTGGAAGACAGTTTGCTGCTTCCTCAGGAAACTAATTATAGAGTTGCCATAGGATCTAGCAATCCTGATGCTAGGTGTACATCCAGAATAACCGAAATCAGGGACTTGAAAACACATTTGCACACTGATGTTCATAGCAGCTTTTTTCACAGTTGCCAAGGAATGGAAGCAACCCAACTGTCCATCAACTGATGAATGGATAAACAAAATGTGGTATGGACATATGATGGAATATTATTCAGCTGTAAGAAAGAATGAAGTCTTGATGTATATGACAACATGGATGAAAATATCATGTTGAATAAAATAAGCCAGACACAAAAGGACAAATATTGTATGATCTCACTGATATCTAATTATAATAAGCAAATCTATAAGTTAAATTCTAGAATGTAGGATACCAGGAGATAGCATGATGGTAGAGAATGGGGAGCTGATGCTTAATTTGTGCAGCATTTTTAATTAGGTTGATTGTAAATGTTTGGAGATAGATAGATGTGATGGTAGCACATTACTGTAAATGTAATTGACAGTGCTGAAGTATGTGAATGTGGTTGAAAGGAGGAGCTTAGGATCATGTATGTCACTGGAAGTTATGCTAAAGGATTAAAACATGGGATGCTAGCATAGTGGATCTTGTTGTGGATGATGACTGTGGTTACTAGTACAAATATAGAAAGGTCCTTCATAAATTAGAACAAATGTACATCACTATTACAAAGTGTTAACAATAGGGTGATAAGCAGGAAAAATATACCACATAATGCAAATTATGGTCTCTAGCTAACAGTAATATTCTTTCATCAGTTGTGACAAAGGTACCAACCACACCAATACTAAATGTCAATATTAAGGGGTATAAAGGATATGCTTTTTTATTCTGTTTGGAGTAATGGAAATGTTCTAAAATCTATTGTGGTGATGAATACACAATTCTGAATTTGTGTGAGCCATGGATTATACACTTTGGATGGATTTATGGTGTATGAATCTATCTCAATCAAACCGCCTTAAAAAACATTAGAAGATTGTGCCATATTATCTGTTGACCTTATAATTTTATTGAAGCAACCAGTTTGAAAATAATTTGTGCATTTGGGGAGGGTACAAAAAATAAGTAGGAGTAGCAGCAGGAGAGCTTTAAGTAATTTAACAATATGAAAGTCAGTAATAAGTTGAAAAAGAAAAATGAAACTCATTCTGGTATATTTGAGACAAAAAATGTGATGTTTTATATATATAGTACTTAGCATTCTAATCTGATTTTACTAATGATATGAACAATAGAAATTTCCTTAAAAATATGAACAATTTAAGAAACTGACAAATTATCTGATGCTCTTGTTTAGTTATAGTAATTTAGAGATCATTGAAGAAAATGAATTATGTTGCCCCATTACATTGTAATTAGTGATTCATATCTATGCAACACAATCACATTTTGATTAAGGATTGTATTCAATGTGAAATGAAAATGAATATATTGATTAAGTCCACTGAGCATAAGTGTAAAGAAATGTTATAATTTAGGAAATATTTCAATCATTTTTATTTATAGAATATTAAGTTTACAAATGTTTAAATATTTTTCTATGGATAGAAAGAATTTAAATCTACAAGAAATGAAGTAAGAATATATCTCATTTTTTTCTGATCTTTAATTAAGACTCTTGTTAATATTAACTATTTACTAAAATAGTAAATAAAATTTACTAAAAATAAGTACTATAACTAAAGTTTCCCAAAGCACTTTCGATTTTTAATGTTAAAGCCTGTCTTTACTTTAGATAGGATTTTATGCATTAATTATTTTTCCTGCATTATTTTTTAAAAAAATTTAAACAAAAACATAGTTTGTGAGTATCCCTATCTGATAATATCTACATACAGTTTTCTATTTATAGATTTGTTTGTTTTTTCCTTTTTAGCATGGCATCAAAATATAGTCTTATTCATTGCTTATTGCTGATAAAAATCATTGGTGATATGAAGTATTTTAATTTTATTGATTTATTATGTCTAGATATAAAATAAATACACACAATAACAGTAATACTGTATTAATTACAGACCACACTTATTTTTAATGCAATTTTCATGGAAGAATGCGATTCTTGATTAAAAAGATAAAATTTTGCTGTGTGTAAATAGTGAAGTCCCTACTCTTAATTAAAAGACAGCTAATGGTCCTTAACTAACAAAAGTAATTGGACAGATATAAATGCCAAAATTTTACTTGCAATAAGAATAAAAGCTGCATTACGAAAGTTACCAAAGGTATTTCTTAGTAGAACTTTAGGTGGGGGAAAAAACACAGATTTTACTAGATCATAAGGTCAAATGAAACAAATATGTTAGTATGAGTCTGCCAAACACCTGATGAAATATACTGAAGTCATGAAGAACGCTATTATTTCAGAAGCATGCTTTGAATCAAAGACAAAGCTATGGGGAGACAAATATAATTTCATGCATAACTCCTTTAATACATTATGGTGAGATTTGAAAAGCAGCAGGATGAGACTTATCCCCACCCAGACATCTTTAAATATCCATTAAAGTGCTTGATAGTTTGCCATTAGTAACACAGTCTTTAGAATAAAAGCAGTGTCACATGCAGGCAACACTTTTAAAAAATGATCCACACTTGAAGGATTATCACTTGAAACACTGATTACTACATCTAGTGCATGGATTTATTTATTTTCCTTTCTCTTCCATAAATAGAATACAAGTGTGTGGAACTGGGGAAGGAGGGAAGAATAATTACATAGGACCTTACTAGAAGAAGCTGGCCCTCGGTGAGGAATATTTGTGAGGACTGATGAACTTGTTATCTGAATAACATTAAGGCAGTGATGCTAAGGGATGTAAGTTTTCAGAGAAAAGTAGAGAAATTCAAAGGAAGAAGAATACAGTAGGTAAGCTTTGCCTGCTCTACCCTTTTGCTTCGAGTTGACCTTGGATACACTCTCAGATTGTAAATATTTGCTCAATTAATGTTGCATAAATATGAGAAAATGGATGATGACACAGACATGGAAGACACTTAGTTGGCTTTGGATTAAGATTCTAAACAGTGATTGGATTTAGCTTGTCAGTAGATTATCAATTAAGGTCATTGTGTTTAATATACAGGCAGTACCATGGTAATCTTAAGTAGGAAATGAAACTCCTGGAGTATCTGATCTTTCATCAACTCGTTTTTCAGTACTCCAAAGAGAAATTTATTCTCCTTTTTTAAAAATAGCCTTAATATGTTCATTATCTTGATTGTTGAGATTTTTTTCACAAGGGTATAACTATATCAAAACTTATCAAAATGAGTACTTTAAATAGGTGCAGTTTATTTTATGTCAATAATACCACAATAAAGCAGTTTAGAAAGGCCAATTGCTAAGCAAATTAAATAAATAAAAGTTTTGATCATCAAAACTTATGTTTAATTTTTATGCAGTCTTTGATTATCCAGAGTCTTTTAAAATATGAAGGAAATAACCAAGACACCCAGTATGTGTTTTGCCCACTATTTCTCAAGAAATCTTGTAGTGATCATATGTGAGCTTCAAAAACTGTATTTTCTCAATTCATTTTATAATGGAAATTAGACTAAATAGCTACTTTAAAACCTAGGTATTGTCATTCTCCAAGGATTTCAGATGTTTTTCTTAATTCTCTGAAAATGGCTATACTTAATTTTCACTAAGTGACTTGGGGATGTGTGCTAAATATATCTACATTTCCACTGCCATTGTGTTTAATAAAGCATAGTTAAATGAATAAGAAAAGAGACTTTTTCAAACGTAGCTTATTGCCCACAAGATATTGAAATTTATGGTTTTCTTTTTGGTTTATGTGGAAAGATTAAGGTGAATTAATTTTTATGTAGAACATATTTGTACAAACTGTAAATTAACTATTCAATTATTCTAGCTTGAATAGTGATTTTATTACATATAATGCAAGCTTACTTTAGAATTATTCTACTAAAAGCATTGAGACTTTGCCACACTTAAGAGGATGATCCCTACTAGCATGTCAGATCAACTATAAAGCCAGGGGGTATTAAAAAAATCAATTTCACATTACCTTATTTTGGAAACAAAATTTTTTTATAGTCTATATCTTATCTGTATAAGAGAAACTGATGAAATTTATTATATTAACTTCTAATTTAATAATCAAAACAAATCTGGTGGACACATTGCCTATAATATTTTTCAAAGAGCCTAGAAAAACCTGTAATGGATATAAAGAATACAATGTTAAAGTAACCCATAAAAGAGTATATAGATTTATTTATTTATTTATTAGAAATTTGGAACATTAAAAGAGTGACTAAAACAGCTTTCACATGCCACTACATTAGAAACAAATTTAATTAAGCAAGAGAAAAGAGGAAATGGAGCAAGTGTTATTACACTAAAAAATCCAGCTGTTTTATGTTGTGACATTTGGTCTTTGCAAAACACTCAAAATATAAATCATTGTTCTGTAATCTAACAGTCAGCCTTGTAGTATGGTAGTCATGATACTGCTTTGTACCTGAGGTTCAGAAACTCAGAGGCTCTATGGGGATCCTGATTCACTTGTGGTGGACTCAGGTGAATTGGAATACAAACCATGTTCCCTGAATTCCTCTAAATGTAAATATTAAAATACAAGAATATGGGGCAAGAACTGCACTACAGAGATCTAACTACACTTAGTGGTTCACATCCTCAGCAGGTCCTAATTGAAATGTTTGCCTGTAGAAGCAAAAAAGTCGTCACAAATGCCACACAGTTCTGTGGCCTAAGTGAAGGCACTAAGGAATGACCAGTGGTAAGACAGAAATCCTCTCCAGCCCAGGTCCCTGGGGGCTGGAGGTTAACTGTGCATTAACATAGTATACCTATAATGAACCAACAATTAGATATCTATTTTTCTGAAACTTATTGTAAATAAGAATCACCTGTGATGCTTGTTAGCAAACATTAATTCTCCGGCTTCATCCCCAGAGATTTGATTGCAATATATTTCAAACGGAGCTCAAAAGTCTGTATTTTTAATAAGCCTAGAGTCTACAGGTGCACCATACTTTAAGAAACACTGCTTTATAGGAAGCTTGCAATGTATTGGCATATATTAGAAACTATCAATATATATAAAACGTGATCCCTGTAAATCTAAGGTACGTACAACCTCTTTGTGACACATGACATGTGCACAAGCTGATACAAGTCATTATTAATAAGGTTTTGTAAACTTCACACTGCAGGTAATAAGTTCTGATGAGATCCAATAATTTAGCAATCACCAGGCCTGGGATTTCTAGAGAAAATAATAGAGCAAAAATTTATTGCGTGTTCCTGGGAACCCATGGCTGATTCTCTTTGATGGAGATCTAAGTGACTCATTCTTCCTTTTCTGGACTTAGTTTCAACTGGTGACGAGACATACAAATTTTATGATTAAATATCATAAAACTATAATAATGATGGAGTCTATTTCCTAAAACCGTATCTCTTACAGAGATATAATTTTGAAATTAAAAAGAAAAATTAACATGTATTTGCATTCAGAGTCAATCGAGGCATAATTCAGAATTTTAATCAATGCTGGAACACTCTAGAAAGCCCATGTCTGGAATAAAATTATGATCAGCCTAACGTAATGGTTCTCAAACTTTGTTGTACATTAAAATCACCTAAGGAGCTGGTAGAAACAAACAAACAAACAAATAAGCAAATGAAAAACTTAATGCTTGCTCACCATTACACATCAATTAAATTAATGTATCTGGAGATGGGAACTTGTATTTTAAAAAAGCTTCTGGTTAATTCCACTGTACAGAGAACTCTGGCCTAATACAGAGAACCACTGGCCTAATGCAGCAGCCAGTTAAATTCCTTCATCTGAAATTAGAAGGTTCAGTGTGTCTGAGCAAGGTATCAAATGTTAGCCAATATTGGTTGCAGAATTTTCACATAAAGAAGGACAGAGGACCCGTCAAGACAAGTCACTAGTTAAATGGAATTGAACACAATTAAATGGCAACTTGAAGATTGAAGCTTACAGTTGGGTAAGGTTTTAGGGAAGTGGTGTTTTCTGGGACCACATGGAGATTATGAACATCCAATGTGGCTTTCTGTTTGCTAGCTCCACTGAGGGAATAATTCCTACTAAATAGGTATCTTTGAAAAAGTAATTGGGAGATTTAGTCATAAGCAGCACTCAAGTAGGAAATTCACTGTAACATAGAACCTGAAAGTATCCCTTCAAGGACTCGAGTCTGTATAAAAGAATATCCTGTTCTCAAACATATGAACAAAGGAGATCACATCCCAAATTGCCTCTCAGCACTCTACCAGGTAAGGAATAGTTGTTACCATTTGAATTGAGCAACTCTATTTCCTGTTTCCCAGGCATTCCAAGATTTGCATATGATTTCTATGACCCTTTAGAATGACTATGCCATAATCAGTTTCTCTTTAACCTTCATAATAAGGGAAGCCCATTGGGATGCTGAAGAGTTCAGATTTTTTCCAGTCAGCAAGAAGTAGCCTTTAAATCCTTCTGAGCAAGGCCATTGCAGGCATATGGTAATATTTTTAGGAAATTGATTCTCTTGCAAGATGTAGTCAAAAAGGCAGAAATGACAGGCAGACATCAGCTATAAAACCATGGTAATAACTGTTCTAAGGCAATTAGAACTTCAACTCAAAACAGACTTCTTTGTGTGAGAATGGAGAGGAAGAAATAAAGGTGTGTACATGCACATATGTGCCCACATACTGGAGGTTGTAGGATTTTTAAATACAAATGTCACAGGATATTAAATTGACATGTCTTAGTGGTGTCATCAAGATACAATAAAGATAACATTCTAAGATAGGTTCTCTGGCAAAATGAGAAATTGTCAAAGAAGAGTACGTAAAACTACTCATACTACTCTTGAACACCAACCCAAATAGAGGATGTAAGCATGAGAGAAGTTAGAGAACTTTTGGAGATTTCTTTGTAGAGAGTTGTTCATATGCTCTGAATCCTCCCATTGCAGACCCACACCCAACCCATAAAAAGGAGAGTCGGAGAATGTTTCAACCTTCAACTCAACCTAGAGAGGGCATAAAGAAGTCTTATTAGAATACAAAGCATGTATTTTCTGAAGTTGGAGGACACAAAGGTGAAGTAGCTGATTCATATCTAGAAAATCTTGAACATATGTAACTGTTTGGCTAACTACTTTGAAAGCTAATTGAAGGAGACATTGATGCTGTATTTGGTAACTTGAACTCCCACTGCTTATAAGGAAAATTATGTGTGTCCTGTGGACTTGATAGAAGCCATGCAAAAGATGGAACTCTTTTGTCTGGGTCATCTCAGGTCCCATTGTAAAGCCACCAGTAGTAATAAACCTCATCAGAAAGAATATGGAGGTATCATTGGATTTCCAGAGACTGGAAAGAAGCTAACAACCAGCCAGAATAGATATTAACTCTGGTAATGGAATATTTATGGAAATGTGTGTGTGTGTGTGTGTGTGTGTGTTTTGGAGTTGAGGGTGGGGGTGAGTGTAGTGGGTGTCCAAAGAACCCATGAAAGTTCCAAATCCAGGAACAATAAAGTAAGAACTTTCCTGCCCACTCTCCTCTTTTCTCTTCCTGTGCTCCAACCCTGAGGTTGCCAGAAACTCCAGTTAGCAACTGAGGGAGCAGGAGTCATGGAATAACTGGTCTGGAAATGAGAATAAAGTGAATTATATTTCCTAGCTGTAGCTTTCCCACCTGCAATAAGCCCAAGTTGAAGGAAGGGTGAAGTCTCAATTTCTAACCAGAATCAGAGTTAAAAATTTTACTCAACTAGACATTTTTAAACTTCTAAAAGAATGTGACAGTGGAGAACTTCTGGGGAAGATGGAGGGGTAGGGAGTTCCAGGACTCACTCCTTCCTCCAAAATATCTCCAGGGCTCACTCCTTCCTCCAAAATACAGAAACTGTCTAAAATAAATATTGTGGAGCTTTGAAGGCCAGAAGAACACAGTATAGTTTGCAATAGGTATATATTTTTCCCTATATGCCCTTCTATTATTAACTTCTAGTTGTATTGTAATACCTTTTTTGTGGTTCATGGAAGAGATTTCTAGTATTTGTACAGTTAATCATGGACATTGCCCACCATAGGATTCAGTTTTATACATTCCATCTTTTGACCTCCAACTTTCCTTCTGGTGACATATATGACTCTGAGCTTCCCCTTTCCACCTCATTCGCGTGCCATTCGGCACTGTTAGTTATTCTCACATCTTGCCACTGACACCTCTGTTCATTTCCAAACATTTAAGTTCATCCTAGTTGAACATTCTGCTCATACTAAGCAGCCACTCCCCATTCTTAAGCCTCGTCCTGTATTTTGGTACCTTATGTTTCATGTCTATGAGTTTACATATTATAATTAGTTCTTATTAGTGAGACCCTGCAATATTTGTCTTTATGTGTCTGGCTTATTTCACTCAGTATATTGCCCTTGAGGTTTTGTCATCAACCCATTTTATTTTTTAAGATGGTTTTGTTCACACACCAAAAGATGTGTGCAAAAGATGGAACTCTTTTGTCTGGGTCATCTCAGGTCCCATTGTAAAGCCACCAGTAGTAATAAACCTCATCAGAGAGAATATGGAGGTATCATTGGATTTCCAGAGATTGGAAAGAAGCTAATAACCAGCCAGAATAGATATTAACTCTGGTAATGGAATATTTATGGAAATGTGTGTGTGTGTGTGTGTGTGTGTGTGTATGTGTGTTTTGGAGTTGAGGGTGGGGGTGTGTAGTAGGTGTCCAAAGAACCCATGAAAGTTCCAAATCTAGGAACAATAAAGTAAGAACTTTCCGGACCTACTTTCCTAAGTAAACAATCGATGGTTCTCTATATGGTCACATATTTATGTGTTCACCACCTTCACCACTATCTATATAAAGGCATCTACATTTCTTCCATAAGGCAGGAGGGAGAGTCAAACAAGGTAGAGAGGCAAAATAAAGAGGAAAAAAAATGACAGCTAGGAAGTAGCAAAAGGAAAAGTAACCTTAAATCAAAGTACAGTAAAGAGACAATACCACCAATGTCAAGTGACTAACATGCCTCACCTATCCCCCACTCTTATCTGCATTTACCTTGGTATATTGCCTTTGTTACATTAAAGGAAGCATAATACAATGATTCTGTTAGTTACAGTCTCTAGTTTATATTGATTGCATCCCTCCCCGAAAGCCTCCCCATTTTTAACACCTTGCAAAGTTGACATTTGCTTGTTCTCCCTCGTAAAAGAACATATTTGTACATTTTATCACAATTGTTGAACACTCTAGATTTCACCAAGTTACACTGTCCCAGTCTTTATCTTTCCTCCTTTCTTCTGGTGTCTCACATGCTCCCAACCTTCCTCTCTCAACTGTATTCATAGTTGTCTTTGTTCAATGTACTTACATTGCCGTGCTACCATCTCCCAAAATTGTGTTCCAGACCATGCACTCCTGTGTTCTCCTATCACTCTGCAGTGCTCCCTTTAGTATTTCCTGTAGGGTGGGTGTCTTGTTCACAAAGTCATTGTCTGTTTGTCAGAAAATATTTTGAGCTTTCCCTCATATTTGAAGGACAGCTTTGCTGGATATAGGATTCTTGGTTGGTGGTTTTTCTCTTTCAGTATCTTAAATATATGATACCTCTTCCTTCTAGCCTCCATGGTTTCTTCTGAGAGATCCACACATAGTCTCATTAAGCTTCCTTTGTATGTGATGGATTGCTTTTCTCTTGCTGCTTTCAGGATTCTTTGTCTTTGACATTTGATAAACTGATATTAAGTGTCTTGGCCTACGTATGCTGTGCTTCTTGGATCTGTAATTTTATGCCTTTCATAAGAGATGGGAAATTTTCATTGATTATTTCCTCTGTTATTGCCTCTGCCCCTTTTCCCTTCTCTTCTCCTTCTGGGACACCAATGATAAGTACATTCTTGTACTTTGGTTTATCCTTAATTTCCTGGAGACGTTGCTCATTTTTTTTCATTCTTTTCTCCATCTGCTCCTTTGCATGTAGGCTTTCAGGTGTTTTGTTCTCCAGTTCTTGAGTGTTTTCTTCTGCCTCTTGAGATCTGCTGTTGTATGTTTCTGTTTTGTCTTTTGTCTCTTGTGTTGTGCCTTTCATTTCCATAGATTCTACTAGTTTTTTTTTGAACTTTTGATTTCTGCCTTATGTATGCCCAGTGTTTTCTTTACAGCCTCTATCACTTTTGTGAAATATTCTCTAAACTTTTTGAATTGATTTTGCATTAGTTGTTTAAATTCTGTATCTCAGTTGATGTGTACGTTTGTTCCTTTGACTGGGCCATAGGTTCGTTTTTCTTAGTGTAGGTTGTAGTTTGCTGTTGTCTAGGCATCTGACCTCCTAGGCCACCCCAATCAGGTTTTCCCAGAGGAGAACAAGCTCAGGTCACAGAAGGAGGAAATATTCAGTATCTGGTTTCCCTGACGGTTTTTCTTAGAGGATTGACACACCTGTGCTTTTCTGCCTGGCAGGTGCACCTGTCAGCCTATCAATGGCTGGCGTAAGAGGGGGTGGCCTGTGGCTCTCCTCCCCCAGGCTTTGGGGTCTGGTTCCAGAAAGGCAGGCAGTAGAGCTGGGCCCCTTCCTTTCCTCTTGGAAAGCTATGCCCCCTCCAGAGAGGTCACTGCATATCAGTAAGTTCTTTGTTTCTTTGACTCTGTTGATCAAAGTGTTTTGATTTTAAAATGGCTGAGGCTGTCTTTACTGCAAAGCGCTGCACGCTGAAAATGGCTGAGGATTTCTCCACAGAGAGAGAAAGGGACAGAAAAGCTCCCAGGTTCACCTGTCAGCCGGAAATAGCATCCAATCCTCTGGGCTCCCCGTCCTGAGACAGATATGTCCCCCGACTCTCCCAAGGTCAGTTGTCACCAAAAGCCTCTGTCTGCTTGTTGAGGATTAGCTGTCTGTATTGAGCAGTTAACATTAAAATCCCAGTTGGAGCTGGGCTGAGAGAGTGCTGCTCTCTAGCACTGCAAGGCTTCCATGAGGGAGGGGCTCTCTGCTCTTGGCTGTCAGTGTGGGCCCGCAGTTTTACTTACAGATTTTATACTGTGATCTTGGGCATTCCTCTGAATTCAGGTTGGTGGATGATGAGTGGACAGTCATGTTTGTCTCCCTGCAGTTATTCTAGGTTATTTACTAGTTTTTTGGTCATTTAAGAATTGTTCCAGGGGGACTAATGGTCTTCCACTCCTCTCTATGTCGCCATCTTAACTCCTCTCCTGATCACAGCTTTTGATCAGTGAATTTGGATTGCTTGGTCCCAGCCCTCAGCTACTGTTTCAACCTACCCTGGACCAGTGGCAGCCATTGTTACTACACAACCCCTAGCAGTGAAGACACAGTTAATTCTTAGAGCTATGGGAAATAGTTTGCTAAAAGGCACTATCTGCTGGCCACACTAAGAAAGAACAGCTTTGGGGAGCTGTCAAAAAGGCTTTTGGAATCTATCTTGACTCCCTACCCAGGGATTTCTGGAACCAGTCTGTGCCCCCTTCATGGGTTTCTGGCCCTGCTTTGGCTGGGAAATACTGACTTTGGAAAATCCTCTCAGGGTGACCCTCTTCCCAAAATTTGTCCTCCAGGAAAAAGCAGCTAGAGGCAATGAAAGGAGTGTAAAAAACCCAATGAAATAATCAGCCAACTGGAAGACAATACAATCAAAATATTACAGACAGAAAAATAGATTGACAAAACAATGGAAAATATTGAGGCAGGTCACATGGATTTGAACGACAGTATGCAGCTCACAAACATACATGACATAGGTTTCCCAGAAGGTGAAAAGAAGGGGAAAAGGATAGAAACAATATTTGAGAAAATAATGGCAGAAAATTTCTGACTCTTATGAAAGACATAAATATACATGTTCAAGAAGTACAACATACTCCAAACAAAATAAATCCTAATAGACCTACTCTGAGACATATACTAATCAGAATGTCAAATGCCAAAGATAGAGAATTTGGAAAGCAGCAAGAGAAGAGTGTTTTATTACGTACAAGGGAAATACAATAAAGCTAAGTGCCAGTTTCTCATCAGAAACCATGGAGGTGAAGGCTGGAAAATTCACAAATATATGGAAGTCAAAAAAACACACTTTTATTAAAAGTCAATGAGTCAAATAAGAAATTACGAGAGAAATCTGTAAAGGCCTGGAGACTGAAAACAAGAACACAACATATAAAAACTTATGGGATGCAGTGAAAGCAGTGCTGAGAAGGGAATTTATAGCCCTATATGCCTACATTAAAAAAAAGAAGAAAGAGCTAAAATCAAAGACCTAACTGTACACCTGAAGGAAATAGGAAAAGAATAGCAAACTAAACCCAAAGCAAGCAAAAGGAAAGAAAGACAGATTAGAGCAGAAATAAATGCAATTGATAATTAAAAAAATTGAGGGAACTAACAAAATCAAAAGTTGATTCTTTGAGACAATATAATTGACAAACCTTTAGTGAGACTGACAAAGAAAAAAAGACAGAAGATACAAATTGATAAAGTCAGAAATGGTTGGGGGGGGGGGCGGTAACAAATGACACCACAGAATAAAAATGTACAAAAATGGAGACTAATAGTCTTATTTTATACCTTGGTAATATTTTGTAATTTCACATTCTCTAGTTTGATCCTAAAGATTCTGATGATATGGCAGAAATAATTTTCTCAATTTTGCAAGAGTCAACTGAAGATCAAAGTTAATAGTGATATATTTTCAAGGTAGTACAAATATTGAAGTGGGTTCTGAAGTTAGGAACAGAATACTGAGTGCATGGGGGTGGGTGTCTAAAGAGGAGATGATATTGTCCCTTCTAGGTCCAGGTGAGGACTTTGAATTCACTGTGAGTACAATGGAAGTCATTCAAATGTTTCCAGCATATTTTGCCTGATTTAACTTTTGTTTGTTTTTTTAAACATTCAGTCTGACTGATATGTAAGAGTAGGAGTGGTTAAATCTGTGTTGATGTTATTGCAATATCCAGGTAAGAACTTAGTTGGTAGTGGAGGTGGGGAGAACTGTTTTTACTTTCTTCAATTTTGATTCTGCAGGGGACATTACCCAGCCCAAAGCTTCATTTCCTTACATATATTTGAATAATTTCTAACAAAAAATGCCTCTGTGATAAAAACATTTTCACTCTGTACCCAAGGAATTTTCCCTCCCTATGTTTTGAAATATTAAATCCTTCAGGTTATTACTATTTCAGATAACCCTTCACCATCCCTGTCTTATAGCTCACCCACCTTTTGCAACTGCACCTTGTCATCAGATTTCTTTATCACTGGGTCCTATTTATTTTCTTTTTAGCAGGTATTATAAAATATGATTGTTTAATTATTTGTTTACTTGGTTATTGTTCATTTCTTCCACTAGACTTCAAGCCCTTGGAAGACAGGGTCTATTTCTGTTTTGTACACTTCTGCATTCTGAGTGCCTAGTATACAAGTTTACACAAATCTGTTTCTTAAAAATATATTTCAAATGGATGAATAAAAACAAACACCTTATATTTTCATTCTAAGTTATCCCAGTGATCTTTTCCTTGTCTCTATCTATATCAAAAAGTTAAGGAAAATATCTGAATGATTTCAGTTAAAAAGAATCCTTCAGCTGAAGAAAAAAGAAAGCACTCTCACCCCCAAATTTTTAATTACAGGCAAACCTCATTTTATTTTGCCTCCTTGTATTGCAATTCATTTTATTGCAATTTATTGCATTTTTTACATATTTAAGTTTGGTGGCAACCCTGCATCGAGCAAGTCTATTGGAGCCATTTTTCCAACAGCATGTGCTCACTTCATGACTCTGTCATATTTTAATTAAGGTTTGTACATTGTTTTTCAGACATAATGTTATTGCACACTTAGACTACAGTATAGTGTAAAATTAACTTTTATATGCACTGGGAAATAAAAAAAAATGTGTGACTTGCTTTATTGCAGTAAACACTTTATTGCAGTGGTCTGGAATCAAACCTACAATATCTCACAGGTATGCCTGTACATTGATTATATTTTTGTAGTACGTAAAATAACACTCCCCATAAATGTCCACACCCTAATCTTTGGAGACTGTGAATGTATTATATTATATAGCAGAGGGGAATTAAGGTTTTACATGAAATTAAGGTTGCTGATAATCTGACCTTAAAATGGGAAGATTGTCCTGTATTATCCAGGTGGGCCCAATTGAATCACCTGAGCTCTGAAATTGGAAGAGAGGCAGAGGAGGAGGTCAGTGACTGGCAACCTGAGAAGGACTGGATGTGTTGTTGCTGGCTTTGACACTGGAGGAAGGAGGCCATGAACCAAGGGATGTGGATGCCCTTAGAAGCTAGGAATGTCTCTCAGTTTACAGCCAGCAAGAGTTCTACCAATTTTAATGCAATTCTATTGAGATATATTCACACACCATATAATCCATTCAAAATATACAATCAGTGTCTCACAGTATCATCATATAGTTGTGAATGTACCACCACAATCAATTTTAGAGCATCTTTATTACTCCAAAATAAAGAAAAAAATAAAAATAAAAAGAGCACCCCAAACATCCCATTCCCCAGTTCACACCATATATATATATATATATATATGTATATATATATATATATATATATATATATATATTTCTTTATTTTGTTACTCTTCTGCCCATACACTGGGTAAAGGGAGTGTCAGTCATAAGCTTTCACTATCACACAATCACATGATAAAAGCTATGTAGTTATACAATCATCATCAAGAATCAAGTCTACTGGATTACAGTTCAACAGATTCAGGTACCTCCTTCTAGCTATTCTAATACACTAGAAATTAAAAGGAATATCTATATAATGCATAAGAATAACATCCAGAATGACCTCTTGACTCTATTGGAAATTTCTTAGCCACTGCAACTTTGTTTTGTTTCATTTTGTTTCCCCCTTTTGGTCAAAAAAGCATTCTCAATTCCATGGTACTAGGGCCAGGATCTTCCCTGGGAGTCATTTCTCATGCCATCAGGGAGGCTTACATTCCTGGGAGTCATGCCCCGCATAGGGCAGAGGGTAGTGACTTTCTTTGCAGGGTTGGCTGACAGAGAGAGGCCACATCTGAGCAACAAAAGAGGTTCTCTGGGGGTGACTCTTAGGTATAATTGTAAGTACTGCCAACAATTTGAATGAGTAGGAAATGGATTCTCCCCTAAAGCCTCCAGAAAGTAATGCAGTCCTTTGATTTTAGCATAGGGAGACATATACTGTAAAGTAATAAATTTATGGTGTTTTAAGCTGCTCAATTTGTAGTAATTTATGTCTGCAATAGAAAATAAATACAAATGTATGTGCAAGTATTCACTTGCTATCTCACTTTCTATATCCAGAATCTTTAAATATTATAAAAATGTGAAACAAATGCTTAGCATCTTTGAAAAATAAAGCACATTTTTTTCTAATTTTTTGTTAGTTTATACACTTTTTTCAGTTATTTTGTAATATAACAGCTGATGTTACTGGAATATATTTGCACTCTGAAAACTTTTCCTCATATTCTCATTGTAACACTAATATTCTTAAAACCTGGAGTGGCATTGATAGAGAATAAAAAAATCAAAATTTAAATTTAAGGAATATTCCAAATACACTTCATTAAAACTTAATTTAATTTAGACACACTAAATTAAACCATTTGTTTACTAACATGGCACTTTGTACCTAACACCTCTTATTGCTTGCTTGGGATTTTTGTTGTATTATTTTTATGTCTTTATTTTACATTTTTACTCCTACAGTAACTAATACAAGATTGTATTTGAGGAAATGAGGAAACTTGAATGGCAACTTGAACCAGCTCATTACTGGAACTGCTCATCATTCTTTTAAAAAGAGGTGAATAGTTTTGAATGAAATGAGTAGCTTCAATAAGCCATGAATTTCACTTCATATCACTTTACATTTCTGTAAGTTTTGGGTACACTGTAGGTTTGAAGAATAAGCATAGACACTTAAAATCCTCCTGAGGGAGAGAGACTAGTGTCTCCTTGGCTCTTTCTGCCACGTACCAGCAACAACTAGGAAACATTGAAGCATGTATTCAAAGAACTATATTCCTTTTGTAGGAAGTCTGGCTGTGCATAAAGGCTGGTTCCTATTGCAGGGTTAGAATCTTGAGATATAATTTAGCTTTCTAACAAGAGAAATTGTGTATATGTCACAAAGTCTAGTCTTTGAGATTTTGTATTGTTTATTTGCTATTGAATGAGGAAAAAAAACACCTATTCCATTTCCTGAAGCAAAAACAGCTTTTAAAATATGACAGCATTATTGAGTTATAATTTGTAAACCAAAAAATGTACATTTTTGGAGTGTAAAATTAAGGGGGTTTTAGTTTATTCACAGAATTGTGCAGCTCTCACCATGTTCTAGTTTGCTAATGCTGCCAGAATGCAAAACACCAGAGATGGATTGGCTTTTATAAAAGGGGGTTTATTTGGTTACACAGTCACAGTCTTAAGGCCATAAAGTGTCCAAGGTAACACATCAGCAATCGGGTATCTTCACTGGAGGATGGCCAGTGGTGTCCAGGAAACCTCTGTTAGCTGAAAAGTCATGTAGCTGGCATCTGCTCCAAAGTTCTGCTTTCAAAATGGCTTTCTTCCAGAATGTTCCTCTCTAGACTTCAATTCCTCAAAAATGTCACTCTTAATTGCACTTGGGGTATTTGTCCTCTCTTAACTTCTCCGGAGCAAGAGTCTGCTTTCAACAGCTGTCTTCAAAATGTCTCTCATCTACTTGCTGTGCTTTCTTCAAAGTGTCCCTCTTGGCTGTGTCTTCTCTTCAAAATACCACCCTCAGCTGCACTGAGTTCCCTCTGCCCGTCAGCTCATTTATATGGCTCCACTGATCAAGGCCCACCCTGAGTGGGTGGGGCCATGCCTCCATGGAAATATCTCATCAGAGTTATCACCTACAGTTGGGTGGGGTGCTTTTCCATGCAAACAATCTAATCCAAACGTTCCAACTTAATCCCCACTAATACGTCTGCCCCACAAGATTGCCTCAAAGAATATGGCTTTTTCTGGGGGACATAATACATTCAAACTAGCACACACCACTATCTAATATAATGACATTTTCATCACCCCAAAAAAGGAACCCCATACCCATTAGCAGTCTCTCCTCATTCCTCCTTTCTCTATTCTCCCCTACTGCTCTCACCAGCCCCTGAAAACCATTGACCTAATTTCAATGTCTATGGATTTGTCTATTCTGGAACTTTCAAAGAGACAGAAATATACAATATGTGGTCTTTTGCAGCTGGCTTCTATCACATAGCATTCAGGATTCATCCATCTTTTAGCAGGGGTCCTATGTCATTTGTTTCTCATGCTGAATAATATTCCATTGTATGGATATACCACATTTTGTTTATCTACTAATCATTTGATGGAATCTGGGTTGTTTCCACCTTTTGGCTATTGTGAATATTGCTGCTGTGAACTTTCATGTACAAGTGTTTGTATGGAAATATGTTTTCTTTTTTCTTGAGTGTTTACCTAGAATGAGAATTGGTGGATCATATATTAACTTGATTTAATATTTTGAGACCCTGCCAAATTGCTTTTGAAAGTGACTGTGCCATTTTAGAGTTCTACCAATGATGTATGAGGGTTCTAACTTCTATGCATCCTTGCCAACCCTTGTTAGCTGGTCTTTTTTTTTGATTACTGCCGTCCTAGTGGGTGTGAAATAGTATCCCACTGTGGTCTTGATTTGCATTTTACTAGTGACTAATGATGAGCATCTTCTCATGTGCTTACTGGCTACTTGTATATCTTCTTCCAAGAAATGTTTATTCAAATCCTATGTCCATTTTTAGCTGAGTTATTTGAGTTGTTTGTCATTAATGAATTGTAAGAGTCTCATATATTCTGGCTAATAGATTCTCATCAGATATAGGATTTGCAAATATTTGCAATTCACTTTCTTGATGGTATTTCTCATGTATAAGAAACCATTTACCCAATCCAAGATCAGGAAGATTCATTTTTTTTTCCTAAGAGTTTAAGAGATTTAGCCCTTACATTTAGTTCTATGATTCATTTTGAGTTAATTTTTTAATATGGCATGAGGTAGGGGCCCAACTTCAGTCTTTTGCATGTGAATAGCTAATTGTCTCAGTAACATTTGTTGAGAAGACTTTTCTTTCTGTATTGAAAGGTCTTGGCACCTTTGTGGAAATTCAATTGACCGTAAATGTGAGTGTTTATTTTTGGGTCTCAATTCTGGTATGCATAATTATTATTCTCTATGTCTATCATTATACTATCACACTAATCTTGATTATTGTATCTTTTTAGTAAAATTTTAATTTGGAATGTGTGAGTCCCTTAAACTTTACTGTTTTGCAAGATTATTTTGGCTATTCTGGGTCCCTTGCACTGCCATGTGAATTTTAGAATCAGCTTGTTGTTTTCTGCAAAAAAAAAAAAAAAAAATTGCTGGAGCTATGGTAGAGATGCTGTTAGATCTATAGACCAATTTGGGGAGTATTGCCAATTTGGCAGTATTAAGTCTCCCAATCCATGAACACAGTTTGTCTTTCCATCTTTCCATTTATTTAGAGCTTTAATTTCTTTCAATACCGTTTTGTTGTTTTCAGCATAGACATTTTATAGTTTATTTTTTTTTTGGTTAAATTTATTCTTAAGGATTTAATTCTTTTAGATGCTACTGTAAACGTACTTTTTTTAAGTTTTGTTTTTGTAACATTCATTGCTATTATATAGAAGTACACTTGATTATTATATACTGAACTTGTATCCTGCAATTTGCTGAATCAAGTACAGAGATTTAATGTAGGCTACACTTGCCAATTTTAAGTCATATATGGAAGAGATAGTAAAAATTTTACTCCTATGCTTCATTTCCTATTTTTATTTTTAATGCAGTTTTATTGAGATATACAAATACACTATACAGTCCATCAAAAACTACAGACTGCCAAACCCTCTATTTGAACTCAGAAGCTAAAATGGTTCAGTATTTTCCATTAACTATTCATTAAATAGCAAATCTTGGGTCCACAATTAATGTTCTTTTGTTTTAGTGTATGAAATAGAAGTTAATAATTGCCATTTAAATTTGATGGTTCAATGACTATAATAACAGATGTCTCTCCACATATAAATAGACATTTTCACCACCGCTGCTCCCTATATGCCTTTGCTCTATATATCCCATGCCTATTTCCAGACAATGGCATCTAATCTACACCAACCAATAAAACATAGTGAGAATATACCCTTCAATGCTCTCAAAAAGTATAAGAGTATTCCTTTGGATTTTCAAAAGAATTCTATATTTTCAGACTTAAATTTAATAATTTTTAATTAATCTTAGTCTAATTCCTGTTTTATCAATTAGGAAACTAAGAGTCATCTTACAAGTTAAGTGAGATAACCACATTTGTAATCAGCAAGTCAGAAAAGTGAGGCAAGTATCTTCATCTTCTGACTTCTACTGTTTCAGAAAGAATGCCATACCATAAACCTGAGTTATCTATTTGAAATAGAGTGAAAGAAATGGTAGCATTGAATAGGATGTGATACCAAGTATGTTTTCTCTTCATGATGTCACCATTCTGCAATGTCTGTTTATTCCTCTCTGAAATACAGAAATAAAAATAATTTAATATAGAGTTGTGTCTTATGATGACTATGATGATAATAAAGCCAAACTTATATTTAGTGGTCACTATATGGCTTAAAAAGTGCATCTTCGTCTAATATTATGGAACCTTTCTCCATCTCTCTCTCTCCTTTCTTTGTTTCCCTGTCCATAGTGCTCCCTTTAGTATCTCAAGTAGGGCAGGTCTTTTATTAGCAAAATCTCTCAGCATTTGTTTGTCTGTGAAAAATTTAAGGTCCCCCTCAAATTTGAAGAAGAGCTTTGCTGGATAAAGAGTTCTTGGTTGGCAATTTTTCTCTCTCAGAATTTTAAATATGTCATGCCACTACCTTCTCGCCTCCATGGTGGCTGCTGAGTAGTCACTACTTAATCTTATGTTGTTTCCTTTGTATGTGGTGAATCGCTTTTCTCTTGCTGCTTTCAGGACTTGTTCCTTCTCTTCAGTAATTGACAGTCTGATCAGAATATGTCTCGTAGTGGGTTTATTTGGATTTATTCTATTTGGAGTTTGCTGGACATTTATGCTTTGTGTATTTATGTTGTGTAAAAGGTTTGGGAAGTTTTCCCCAACAACTTCTTTGAATGCTCTTTTTAGACCTTTACTCTTCTCTTCCCCTTCTGGGACACCAATGAGTCTCATATTTGGATGTTTTATATTATCCACCATATCTCTGAGGTCCATTTCAATTTTTTTTAATTTTTTTCCCCATTCTTTCTTTTGTTCTTTCAGTTTCCATTTTGTTGTACTCCAGGTCAGTGATTCATTGTTCAGCTTCCTCTAGTCTTGTACTATAGTATACAGAATCTTTTTATTTGGTCCACAGTTTCTTTTATTTCCATAAGATCATCTTTTTTTAATTTACTCTTGCAGTTTCTTCATGCTCTTCTAGGCTCTTCTTCATGTCTTTTATATCCTGTGCCATGCTCTTCTTCATGTCCTTTGTATCCTGTGCCATGGTCTTATTATTTGTCTTTAGTTCTTTGATTACTTGCACCAAGTACTGTGTCTCCTCTGATCTTTTGATTTGGGGGTTTGAGTTTGGGTTATCCATATCGTCTGGTTTTATCATATGCTTTAAAATTTTCTGTTGTTTTTGGCCTCTTGGCATTTGCTTTACTTGATCTCCAATTTGTCAAATCTACAGATTGGTGGTGTACACTTTCTCTAACTAACCAACAGGTGGCGTCTGCAAGCTACCTATTCCCCTCAAGCCAGTTCTCCCCAACTTTGTCTTTGTGGTGTGTGGGGATCTGATTCTTTTGGGGTCCAATTGGTGCACCAGTTTTGCATGTGTAGTTGGTGCTGTCCGCCCTGAATGTGGGACATGTGTCTGAGCAGTTAGGGAGCGAGGGCGGCTTTGTAAATCAAACCTCCCAGGTGTTCCTGGAGATTTAAAGCTGTTCCAAGAGTCTAAACCTTCAGTTTGGTCTCGCCACAGATTGTCTCTGCTGTTGACCCACAAGTCCTTGGTATTGGTGTATGGTCCCTGAGATTTCCGAGTGGGTCCCTCTTCCAAGTCATGCCCTTCTACAGCCTCTGCTGAGGGAAGTTCTGGGCTGCCGGGCCATGTTTGTGCGTTTGCAGCCTGCTGAAAAGATAGCTGAATGGGGCGTATTAATTTCCCCCTTTTCACACGGCTCTGCCTTCCTGGCTCCAGGACAATTAGCTGTGGGTGCGCTAAAGGCTATTGTCCACGCCACATATTGTGGTGTGTGTGTGCATTGCTGGAAACACTTCCCATCGCACTGGGTTTTTTGGCGCAGCTCTGGGCTGTGGTGCCGGCACTGGGCAGGAGCATTCCCAGCCCGCCGGGAAGATGGCTTTAAGGGGTATGGTTTTTTCCCCTTTTGTCTAACCTCTGCCTTACTAGCTCTGAGAAAATTAGCAGCAGGTGTGTGAAAGGCTATCGTCCACACCAGATATTGAGGCGTACTCACAGGTTGTGGAGATGCCGTTCCTGCCGCACTTCCCTGTGTGGTTCTTGCTGCTGTATCCACGATCACTTTTGGATTTTTAAAAAGAAACTAGTCTGACTACAAATGCCAACCCAGGGTTTCCCCACACTGCAGTGTGGCTGCCAGATATTCAGCAGGCTTACTCACTCGTTTCAGAATGCAGACTCCCTGTTTCACCAAGTGTGTGGTCCCTGTGGATTTAGCACACCTTGTCCAGCTGGTGTATTGCTGGAACTGGTGTTCTGGGTGACTTCCTGGATTTTATCTAGTATTTTTCATGGTGGTGTTTTTTGCCCTGTCTCTACTAACCTCCTTCCATAAGTCCAGAGCCACAGTTTTTACTTAAAGATTTTATGCTGTGATCTCAGGCATTCTTCCTAATTCAAGTTGGTATATGATGAGTGAATGGTCACTTGGTCCCCCTGCAGTTATTCCAGATTATTTACTAGTTGTTTCTGTTGTTCCAGGAGGACTACTTGGCTTCCACTCTTCTCTATGCCGCCATCTTAGATCCTCCTGCTGGAATTTTGATTGGCACTGCATTGAATCTATAGATCAATTTGGGTAGAACTGACATCTTAATGACATTTAGTCTTCCAATCCATGAACATGGAATGTTATTGCATTTATTTAGGTTTTCTTGGAATTATTTTAGCTTTTTTTTTTTAAGTTTTTGAGAATAGGTCCTTTACATCCTTGGTTAAGTTTATTCCTAGATATTTGATCATTTTTTTTCCTATTGTAAGTGGAATTATTTTCTTGATCCTCCTTGTTTAGCTCATTATTAATGTAGAGAAACATCACTGGTTTTTGTGTCCTGATCTTATATCCTGCCACTTTATTAAATTTGTCTATTAGCTCTAATAGCTTTGTTGTAGTTTTATCGGACTTTCTATTAAATAGGATCATGTCATCTACAAATAGCAAAAGTTTTGTTTCTTCATTTCCTGTTTGGATGCCTTTTATTTCATTTCTTGCCTAATTGCTCTAATTAGAACTTCTAGCACAATGTTGAATAACATTGGTAAAAGTGGGATCCTTGTCTTGTTCCTGATCTTAGAGGGAAACCTATCAACTTTCACCATTGAGTATGATGTTAGCTGTGGGTTAACACATGCCCTTCTTTCTTTTCTTAATTTAGCTCTTATAACGCATTTTTGTTTAAGGAAGAAGATGTTGATTCATATTTTCACAACTGTGAATAATGACAGTATAAATTTTTGTGCAAAATATGTTTGAGTCCCTGCTTTCCATACTTTTGGGTGTATACCTAGAAGTGGAATTACCGGGTCATGCAGTAATTCTATGCTTCACTTTCTGAAGCATGTCCACAGTGGATGCACTATTTTACATTCTTGTCAGCAAAGAATGAGTGTTCCTATTTCTCTACATCCTCTTCAACACTTTTAATTTTCCATTTTTTTTAGATAGCAGCATTATAGTGGCTATTAAATGGTGTTCCAGTGTGGTTTTCATTTGCATTTCCCTAATGGCTAATGATGTGAGCTTTTGAAGCTGTGTTTTCCTTCCCAGTTTATGCAGCCCTTTAACTGTTTTCCATAGTTTTGAAGAAGGGTATTATCTTTTAGATTCCTCTACTATCTTTGCCTTAGGGTGGGTGAAGCAATGACCACCCTCAGAACCAGCCCCAGTGATCTGAGGTAGCTAATCAAAAGCAGTAAACTGTGATCAGTTTACCCTGACGCTCCCCGCTCCCCCCCCCCCACACACACACACTGAGTCTGGAGGACTAGGTCTTTATGACGCATCTTGGCACCAGCAAGCCATGCCAGGATCCCTAACTGCAGTCCCCACTGCTGCCTGCCACATAGATGCCTCATGGAGGATGAAACTCATCAGTGTTTACATAGTTTATCACCCTCTTCCTACTGCTTCTCCCTGGGTGCTGCACAGTGTTCACTGGACTCCGGAGTTTCAAAATAGTTGATTCAGACAGTTCCTGCCAGATTCAGACAATTCCTGCCAGTTCAAAATAATTGATTCATTCACTTGTTTTGGTGGAGGGACAGATTCCTGAAACTTCCTACTTTGCCATCTTCTCACAATACTCTATAAATAATAACTGCTTCTTGAATGAGTGAATGAATGAATGGAGATAACCTCTGCTGACATTTCAAAGAAAATAGATCACTATGAGACTGAGTAATAAGAGAAGTTCACACAGAGAATATTAGATATAAAGGGATACATAGCACTATGATTGGAGAGGAGAGGAAAGGGAATTTGAAGTGTGAATAAGGGTATAGAGATTAGAAAGCATTTTTGAAAACAATGAACAGATAAATTTGATTAAATTCAACGTAAGAGTAGGCACTATGTGGTCCTCCTGCCAAATGTGGCTTGCCACCTGTTTTTGTAAATGAAGTTTTATCAAAACACAGCCACATCCATTCATTTACGAATTGTCTATGACTGCTTTTCTGCCATGATGATGGAGTGTAGTATTTGGGACAGAGACCATATGGCTTACAGATTATTTATTATCTGGCCCTTTAGAGGAAAAATTTCAACAAACCTTGGATTAAAGCATCCATGTAAAGAAATAACGGGAAATAAGATTAGGGAGTTAACATGATGCTAAAACACAGAAGATTTAGCTTTATGGCTAAAGAATTTAGATTCAATATGTATTTAAGGTCAATCAGTGAAGCAACATGTATCAAGTTGGTTGACAACTCTGGCAGCAGCCTGTGGGCTACATTACAACTATGAGAGATGACACTCAGGGAGAACAGTTATCCAACTGCTAAGTGTGGGACATGGCAAGGACCTCAACTGTAATGGCAGAAGCCAGGGCAGGGAAGGGGATGACAGTGGTAGTGAGGAGGAAAGAAAAAGACAGATACATACAGAAATAATCATCATGGGACCCACTGAGGATGAGCGGAAATGGATAAAGAAGATGAAAAGATCAATAATGACTCCAAGTGTTCAAAAGTTACTGAAAGACTAAAGCTGCTGCAGCTAGAAATTGAGAAATCCACGGAATGAGTTAGACTGGAAGGAATGGTTTTGACTTTTTTTGAAAGCTGTTATTTGGTGAGATAAGACATCAGTAGAAGTGGCTGGAAGGTAATCAGAAATGTGGGAGTGGAGCTCAAAGGCAAAGACTGATGTAGTGATATTGATTTGAGTTAAAACTGAAAATGGTTGAGCTTTCTGAAGGAGAACTGGTAACAATACAACAGGGTGGAGGAAGACGTCTTAGCCCCAGGGAATTCTCACTTCTAAAGGCCTGAGGAAGAAGTGGTGACAGAGAAGAGGTTATATGCCACTCAGTCCAGTGTTGAAACAGAATTTTAAACAGAAAAAAAAATGTGTTTTTACCATTAAAGGAAAAATCTTATTTTAAGATCCTTAAAAAAGAGCTAATTTGCTAAAGGGAGTTAGAGTTTGTTTCATAATGACTTTTAGCTGTCTTTAAGAGTGCTTTTTGTGGGTTGTAAAGGCTATTCACAAGTTGCTTTGGCTTGAAAAATTAATGTACAATTTATTAAAGTTACAAATCACAAGATCTGCTCCCTTATTAAGCCTTTAACTTCGTAAGCCTTAGCTAGTGTCTCTCTTTCTCTCTCTATTTTAACTTTCACTTTATAAAAAGTCTTTGAATAACATTTGTTCTCATTTAAACAGTTAATTAAACATTTTCAAATATTATAAACTACAAAGGTATATTAAGTATATTTAACTATCTTTTTTAAAGTATTCTGCTTCAATTATCTGATTGAAAAAATCTTCCAAGTACTTAAATAAACTAGTAAATGTATAAATACATAAGTTTGTTTAAAAGGTCCAGTGCTATATATATGAAATTAATAAAATTTCTGGTTTAAAATCAAAGTCTAAATTACTTATTCAATTATATATTACTCCAATTTGGCACATTATGTGTGCATAAAATATTGAGCTTCATGAGTACATAAAACAGCAATATATCTAAAATAGAATTATTAATATGCCTGGTTTGATTTTCTTAAACATTTCTGTTATTAATATTGAATCTCTTCAGGGTTGAAAGAAACTTATCTATTAAAGTAATAGATAATCCTAAGCAATCTGGGGCATATTCAGCCAAGATATTGACAGGCTTTTGTACAGGATTATATTGGAAAGTACTGAGACCTAGATATAATCTTTAGAATAACTTTATAAATTGGAAAGACTCACATAATATGGGTCCCTGACCTACTTATGTAGTCTGCAATCCTCCCACACTATTATATGACTTGATTGGGTTTTAGATATTTTGACTCCTAAATTTGTAAATGTTTTTTCTATTTAACTTTAAAGACCTTTGAACTTGATGGAATCTTTTATTCTTTTAATATCCTTTCTATCTAAATCTCACACAATTACTATGTATTGAAAATGATATACAAGTTAATTCTCACTATATCTCACTGGACCTATATATTCAGAAAATATGTGGTTGCATTAAATCCAAGCCTCTGTGGTGCTTCCTGTGTCAGGATCTTAGTGTGAGTAGGGAAGAATAGAAGACATGACTGGAAAAATCATCTCGCATCTTGAAGGGTGTCATATGCCAAACTGCAAAGTTTAAATTACATCCCACGTGGATTTTTGTGCATGTGTGCAAAGGAAGATGAATATGTCAGCAATGTGAGGATAGATTGGAGGGGCACTAATGGCTGACAGGGAGTTAGGAAATTGTCGCAAAAGTACCTGCCAGACACCCTGAGGAGCTGGGAGAAAATGTGGAAGTGTTGGGCTTCCTCACCTGGACTGATGCTGATGTTGTCACAGACATTGAGGACTGGCGGTTTGATGTGCCAAGCCCTCTATCATGGGATTTGCCCTTATGAAGCTCATTACTGCAAAGGAGAGGCTAAACTTGCATATAATTGTGCCTAAGAGTCTCCCCCTGAGTACCTCTTTGTTGCTCAGATGTGGCCCTCTCTCTCTCTCTAACTAAGCCACCTCGGCATATGAACTCACTGCCCTCCCGTTTAAGTCGGACCTGACTCTCAGGGGTATAAATCTCCCTGGCAACACAGGATATGACTCCCAGGGATGAACCTGGACCTGGCATCGTGGGATTGAGAACATCTTCTTGACCAAAAGGGGATGCAAAATGAAATGAAATAAAGCTTCAGTGGCTGAGAGATTTCAAATGGAGTCAAGAGGTCACTCTGGTGGACATTCTTACACACTATATAGATAACACCTTTTAGGTTTTAATGTATTGGAATAGCTAGAAGTAAATACCTGAAACTATTAAACTCCTACCGAGTAGTCTGGACTCTTGAAGACGATTGTATAACAATGTAGATTACAAAAGGTGACAGTGTGATTGTGAAAACCTTGTGGATCGCACTCCCTTTATCCAGTGTATGGATGGAAGAGTAAAAAAAAAAAAGGGGGACAAAAGCTAAATGAAAAATGGGGTGGGATGGAGGGGATGATTTGGGTGTTCTTTTTTACTTTTATTTTTTATTCATATTCTGATTTTTTCTGATGTAAGGAAAATGTTCAAAAATAGATTGGGGTGATGAATGCACAACTATATGATGGTACTGTGAAGAGTTGATTGTACACCATGGATGACTGTATGGTATGTGAATGTATTTCAATAAAACTGAATTTAATTAAAAAAAATACTTTAAAAAAAAAAGTACCTGCCAGAAATAAGGTGTAGATTTAAAGAAATGGGAATGGGAAGAAAGTCAGTTTTTGAGGAAATTGTGATAGGACTTTGTGACCTATTGGTCACAAGGCTGAGAAATGGAGAGGAAGCAAAACAAAACTAAGGTTTATGGTTGTTGATTTGGAGAATGATAATATTCACCAGGTTCTCTTGAGGAATATCAGAGGCGCCCATCTCCTTCACAGCATGCCAGTTTCCGTTACAGATTACCTAGCCATGTAACACTTTATACCATTTCCTCATTTCTTCATTTTTAATGTTTGTTGTTACTCAGACATAACAAACTATACAAATGAAAAAAGTTTCTGCATATGCCTCCAATCTCTATGTTACTTTGTGGCTTGTAGGCTTCTGTTGAATTATGAAACTGATAATGCTGCCGGCAAATGGCACCTTAAGGTTTGAAAATGTTTTCTCAGAAAAATAATACTGAATTTAATATTAAATAAATTTCCCCAGCTAAATTTCTTTATCTCTTCTTTATGATTCTGTATTCTCCTTGTTTTAATAAATCCTGGTTTATGATCCTATATTCTGTTGGTTGTTTGATTTACATCCCCTTTTGTGCCTGGGCACTTTGTATTTTACGGCTTAAATGGGAAGGAGGATTTTTGTTATCTCATTAACCCTGAGAATGGGAAACATAGATCATGTAACCATCAGCACTTGTAGTAATCGCTTAAATTTCTTGCAGAAAATCTGATTTTCAACAATACAAATAATTGTTCAAATATAATGATATTGTATTTTAAACTGCTTTGAGTGAAATCAGATCCTTCAAGGTATTAGCTGGAGCAAATTGTCTCACCTCTTCTTTCTTTTTTGTTGTGCTCTGGTCTGAGGAAAATAAAATGTGGAATTCACCAGTCTACAAATACTTCAGTTCCTGTTAGGTGCTAAACACTGTTCTAGGCACTGGGCACACAGCAATGAACTGAATACACAAAATAAAGAAAAAATCCCTACATGAAGGGATGGAGCAAGGCTTACATTCTGTTGGAGGAAAACAGGCAAAAAATAAAATGTATACAAATGCTACACGGTAACTTATCTGATGATAAGTATTTTGGTATTTTTGGAGAAAAATAAAGTGGAGAAAGGGGATAATAAGTGAGGAGGGCCAGGGTGGGGAGTGGAAGGTTGCCATATAATTAGAGACCTTAGAGAAGCCCTCAGGGAGAAGGTATTGACATTTGGAAGATGAGGGAGATAAGTGAGATATTATCAGAGGAAAGCACCCTACAGGCAGAGAAAACACCAAATGCAACGGTTCTGAGGTGTGTGCTGGTTTGAATGTATTATGTCCCCCAGAAAAAGCCATATTCTTTGATGCAATCTTGTGGTGCAGACATATTAGTGGGGATTAAGTTGGAACGTTTGGATTAGGTTGTTTGCAAGAAAATGTGCCCCACCCAACTGTAGGTGATAACTCTGATGAGATATTTCCATGGAGGCACAGCCCCACCCATTCAGGGTGGGCCTTGATCAGTGGAGCCATATAAATGAGCTGGCAAACAGAAGGAACTCAGTGCAGCTGTGAGTGATGTTTTGAAGAGGAGCTACAGCCAAGAGGGACACTTGGAAGAATGCACTGAAACTGAGAGAGGAGCTTCAGCTTACAGAGACATTTTGGATATGGCCTTGGAAAGCAGACTTGCTCCAGAGAAGCTAAGAGAGGACAAACACCCCAAGAGTAACTGAGAGGGACATTTTTGAGAAACTGCAGCCTAGAGAGGAATGTCCTGGGAGAAAGCCATTTTGAAACCAGAACTTTGGAGCAAACGCCAGCCACGTGCCTTCCCAGCTAACAGAGGTTTTCCAGACACCATTGGCCATCCTCCACTGAAGGTACTCGATTGCTGATGTGTTACCTTGGACACTTTATGGCCTAGGACTGAAACTGTGTAACCAAATAAACCCCGTTTATAAAAGCCAGTCCATTTCTGGTGTTTTGCATTCTGGCAGCATTAGCAAACTAGAACAGAGTGTAATCACTGTTCTGGGTGAAATAAGTAAATAAAATGTGAAGTAGCTACTTGTTTTAAGTTCCTCATTCTGCATCCTCAAATTGCTGGGCCATGTATAAAGAATGCCAAGAATCATATCAATCTTTCCCTTCTATGAAATATTACCATTAACTTCCTTCTTGTTTTTAATATTGTAAAATCTTTAATTCAAAAGCAAAGCAATAAATAACAACCCTCTAGAAAATTACCAAATTTTATTCCATAAAATATAAGTGCTAAAAAAGAAAGAAACAAACAAGTAAAAACTAGCCTCTTTTATTTGCTAGTCTTAACATGAGATTTGTAGTACACATACACAATTAAAGTGGAATAATGGGACAAAATGTATTCTTACATTTTCAGTCCATTGTTAGTGGAGCGGAGGAAAGAGAAGGAAAATGAGTTCTTACTTTCCTATTTTTTTAAAATGCCACATTATTCTGAGATTATGTTGCTTAGACTGGGCCACAAGGTTTGAACTACCCTAGAAGGGAGCAAATTATGCTCATTTCCTTTAAGAATATCTTTGCCTTAAAAAAGACTTTGCATCAAAATGCCAGCTTTTACAAAAGTATGCCCTTAACTAGCAGAAACAATGACAAGGGACTGGAAGCAGTCACATTCTTGGGCAATCCTTTATATCAGTCCACAGCCCCCCTGCCCTACCTAATTTCACAAAATATTTTTTTAAATTTTGTGCTCACAGTACATGGGAAGGGAAAGGATGCTATATTAAAAGTGATGTACTTTTAGAAATGAATTTCATCATATATACACCAATGGCCTTAGCTACTGATGCCAAATGTGTCCCAAAAAGCCACTTTCTGATCAATGGTGCCTTGTTAATACAAAATGACATACCTACTCTAGGGGAAGTCACTATACATAATTCCAGTTCCCAGATGTTTTCCCAAGTCTTTGCTCAGCATCAGTTACCATCCTAAAATATCATAATTATCTGGAGATTTCATGAAAATTACAAGTCCCTGACCCTCATCCCAGGCAACAATATCAAAATGTCTGAGAAGAAGCCTAGGGATATATATTTTTCAATACTGTCAAATTTTTCTAAAATTTGAGATCTGTCAGCTTGGAGGAAGCATAGGGGCTGTTAATTCCCATTGTCCCTAGGAACTGCCTACTGATGCTGGGCGCTCATTTATGGCTCTAGGATACCTTTGTGCAATGGGAAGAATTTATATACCAAGTGTGACTTTCCTGATCCATCGCCTACTTTTTCAAAGTAAGTTAAGTTCCATAAAGAGCTAAATGAGAAGTTTCAGGTCATTTAGAAGCACGGACTATGAATTTAGTTGCCACTGAACTTCCATACTTTCTCAGAGAACAGATAGCTTCCAATGGCCTCACAGAATTCATGAACATTCCAAAATTTAATTGCAGGTAGTGATTTATATACTGCAAGAACCCACTCAATCTCTCTAATATTTCATGTCAAAAGTATATTAATGGATGCGCTATGTCATCCCAAGTATTAAACAGTTATAGTTAGGTTTCACTGTTCATTACTTTTGCACTAGCATTCATTTTTTTCCACATCTAGTCTGATTTTCCTTTCCTTAGAAGATGACAGATTTTCTACCTTTTCCTACTTCCTTACTGACAGTTTCTTGTCTCCTTTTATTAATGTTTAAGTCTTCAATTTGCTGCCCTAATGTTTCCAACAAAGAAGAGTTTGATACATTTGCATCAGAGGGTGGAAATAAAAAAGTGATAGTATTTTTTGGCAATTTTTACTTCCTCTTTCTTTAAATGTAAAGTGAAAATATTAGAAGAGTTTTCGCCGTTAAGGCTTTTCATCACAGTTTAAAGTAAGTATCCACAATAGATTTTAGGATCTATGCATGCACTTTGACTTAAATTCTTTTTGTGGAATTATAGCACATTGCACATATATTGAGAGAAAATAATATAACTATATTAATTTTTATATATAAATATAAAATTATTTTAAATGAAATCTGTAAATAAAAATAATATTAAAGGGACATAGTTTGTTACTTTTTGGTACATTTTTTTTTTTCTTTCTAAGGAAATCTTTATCCTTGAACTTGAAGATTTTCAACACCTGGCCCACAGAGTAGATATTCAGTAAATATTAGGTGAATGAGTGAGTGAGTGAGTGGGTGGGTGAGTAAATGACTGGATGCTAGATGTGCCGGTTTGAATGTATTATGTCCCCCAGAAAAAGCCGTATTCTTTGATGCAATCTTGTGAGGCAGACATAATAGTGGGGATTAAGTTGGAATGTTTGGATTCGGAGATACGCCCCACCCAACTGTAGATGATAACTGATGGGATATTTCCACGGAGGTGTGGCCCTGCCCATTCGGGGTGGGCCTTGATCAGTGAAGCCATATAAATGTGCTGACTCAAAGAGACTGAACGAAGTGCAGCTGTGAGTGACGTTTTGAAGAGGAGCAAGCTTGCTAGAGAGGAACGTCCTGGGAGAAAGCCATTTTGAAACCAGAACTTTGGAGCAGATGCCAGCCATGTGCCTTCCCAGCTAACAGAAGTTTTCCGGACGCCATTGGCCATCCTCCAGTGAAGGTACCCGATTACTGATGTGTTACCTTGGACACTTTATGGCCTTAAGACTGTAACTGTGTAGCTAAATAAACCCCTTTTTATAAAAGCCAACCCATCTCTGGTGTTTTGCATTCTGCAGCATTAGCAAACTAAGACAGATTTTGGTACCAGAGGAGTGGGGTGCTTTTGCTGCTGAGTTTGCAAATACCAAACATGTTGGAACGGCTTTTTAAATGGATAAAGGGGAGACTCTGGAAGAGTTGTGAGGAGCTTGATAGAAAAGGTCAAAACTGCTTTAAAGAGACTGTTTGTGGAAATATGGACTCTAAAGATACTTCTGATGAGGACTTGAGCAGAAATGACGTATGTGTTGTTGCAAACTGGAAGAAAAGTGATCCTTGTTTTAAAGTGGCACAAAATTTGGCAAAATTGAGTCCTGGTGTCAGATGGAAGGAAGAATCTGGAAGCAACAACCTGGAATACTTAGCTGAGGAGATCTCCAGACTACATGTGGAGGACATATCCTGGCTTCTCCTTGCAGCTTATAGTAAAATGCGAGCAGAGAGAGATAAACTTAGAACTGAACTCTTGGGTTCAAAGAAACCAGAAGCTGATGGCTTGGAAAGTTACAAGCTTCCCGGGGGTGGAATCCCAGAAGCTACAGCCCAACATGAGGATGTAACTAAACATGGAACCCAGCCGCCATTTCAGTACAAGCCAAGATTGGAAAAGGAGTTAAGCAGAAAGGATTTGTGGAAAGTCCTATTGTCTGATGGCTTTGACCCCTGCATGCTTCATGCGAAGCCAACAGAATTTTTGCGAGATCTTTATAGACGGAGCCATTGCCGGTCTGGACTGGAGGAGACAGACAAGGAACAAACTGAAGGAAAAATTTCTTCAAAGACAGAGCCATGGAGGTTGAGGTCTGGAGTCAAGAGGTCTCGGGCTGGGAGAGCGGAGCAGACCACAGGCATGGAAAGGGTGAGTTTGCCCTGGAGGTCGAGGGCGGGCCTTCCGCCTCGATGCTCTGGAAGAGTTTTGCCACCTCAGGTCCCAAAGAGGTTGGAGCACATTCCCAGGGAATTGGGGAGAGCCTGGCTGCCACCACACTGTTCTGAAGGGGTTGAGCGTGTGCCCTGGAGATGGAAGGGAATCCGGGAGCTGCCCCGATGTTTGAGGAGGGTGGGGCCGAGAAGGTGGTCTCCCCAATGTGTGGGTATGTTGGAGCACTCACCTAAGTGTTTGGAGAGGAAAGGGCTGCCGAAAAGGCCCTTAGGAAGGGTCAGGCTCCCACTCTCTCAAGCCCCAAGGATGCAACGTTATTCTGTTAATGACTCTCAGACTTTGAAATCTAATGGAGTTTGTCCTGCAGGTTTTAGGAACTGTTTTGGTCCTGTTAACCCTGTTTTCCTTACTCTTTCTCCTTATGGGAATGGAAATGTTTATCCTATGAATGTCCCTCCTTTGTATATTGGAAGCATATAACTTGTTCTAAGTCCACAGATCCAAAGCTAAAGGAAAAGTATGCCTTAGGACTGACCACGCCTATATTTGATTTTGATGGGATCTTGTACTTAACTATTGTTACTGAAATGATTTAAGTTTCTGTGGTATTGTGGGATGAATGTATTTTGTATTTGGAAAGAATATGCTTTTCTGGGGTCCAGGGGGTGGAATGTGCCGATTTGAATGTATTATGTCCCCCAGAAAAAGCCATATTCTTTGATGCAATCTTGTGAGGCAGACAATAGTGGGGATTAAGTTGGAATGTTTGGATTCGGAGATACGCCCCACCCAACTGTAGATGATAACTGATGGGATATTTCCACGGAGGTGTGGCCCCGCCCATTTGGGGTGGGCCTTGATCAGTGAAGCCATATAAATGTGCTGACTCAAAGAGACTGAACAAAGTGCAGCTGTGAGTGACGTTTTGAAGAGGAGCAAGCTTGCTAGAGAGGAACGTCCTGGGAGAAAGCCATTTTGAAACCAGAACTTTGGAGCAGATGCCAGCCACGTGCCTTCCCAGCTAACAGAAGTTTTCCGGACGCCATTGGCCATCCTCCAGTGAAGGTACCCGATTACTGATGTGTTACCTTGGACACTTTATGGCCTTAAGACTGTAACTGTGTAGCTAAATAAACCCCTTTTTTATAAAAGCCAACCCATCTCTGGTGTTTTGCATTCTGCAGCATTAGCAAACTAGAACACTAGACATATTATTTCTTCTAAGCAGAAAAGGAAAAAGGGTAAATCAGTGATGCCTGGATTTTTTAAACAACAGGAAACTTTTCAATCTCAAAATATCTCATCTTACTTTATGTGCTATACCAGCAATCATGGGCAAAGTGGTATAACTAAAAGCATTCTACATAATTGTGTATCTAATATGTAGTACCTACTTTCCTAGAAAACAAATTGTAATAAAATTATTGCTTAAGTAAACTTTTATGGTTTGAATCATCTGAATCTTATTTTCATGCCAATGCCTCAGTCTGTGCATTTCCAATACCTTTAAAAATCAGCTCTCTTACAGAATATTAGAATTCTTCAAGATTGACAAATCCTATCTTTCCTGATACTCCTCCTTTGTGCAAGCATATTTAGATGCTTCTCCTGATCTTATGTTTCTATACAAGAAAAATCCTGAATCTTCTCAAAAAGGGTAATAATAAAATATGTGCATTAAAAAAGAAGAAATATCAGGAACTGCATGCTTAAGTTGCAGGTATTAAGAGCACATACTTACCCATTCTAACTGGATATATTGAAAACAATACTAAGTAGCTGACATTACAAAATCCAAGTGGAGTTTAAACATGAATGATTATATATACACATATATATATGTATATATACATATATATATATATATATATACACCTTTGTTCTTCCATATTTACTATTTTCATAAAGAAACTTTGTGTAAGAGAGAGAAATTAAGTAAAAGCTTCTATATGTCTAAAACCAAATAGGTAATTTAATGGTAAAATGAAGGTTTAAAAAACTTGTTTAAAATTAGCAAAATCATAGTTTTGAAAATGCTAAAATTGGAATTTAAAACTCAGCCCTTTTTAAACAAGCGTTTGGAGCAATATGAGAGTGAAGAGTTGACAGTGACTCACAGTGCAATTCTCTCTATTGCTATAGGAATAAGATTGCATAATTGGTAATCAAAGCAATTTATGTTGCTTTGAAATAAAAACCTGCAACATGAATTGGATCCACAGGGACTAAACACTTTTCTAAATCCTAGAGAAAGTATTTTTAGTCTATTTAAATTATTTTATATAAAGTCTTTCATAGAGTTTAGTTATCAGTAAATTGTGTGGTTTCTTTGGAGTGAAGCTATAATTTATGCAGAAATACTTGTAAATTCCAAATAACAGCAAATGTCAAAAGAAAAACTTTTTTTTTCCTGTTGAGAATATGTCCTTGAATTTACTTAAAATACTGCAGTAAGTTGTGACTTATGTGGAAAAAAAAAACAAAACAGAACGATTATATAAGCAGAGGGCTCGAGTATGCCAAGAAAATAGACTCTGAGCACAAAACAAGTTGTAAACTTAAGTTCTCCACTTGTAAGTCAAGGTGATAGGAATGTTGGCTGGAAGATAATGAATGAGTCACAGAGCAAAGTGTAGCCTATTAAGAGGATGGATTAACCAGGAAGTGCAGATACTATCAATAAAATCTATAGCAAGGATTTATTCCCAGCACTTCTATGCAACTTAATTTTGTCCTTTGTTTAAACTTAGCACTATTTACAAATTCATCTTCCCCATTTTATAACCTAAATCTACCTTCAGTTTTAAGAACTGAGTTCTTACCACCCTGTTTATCTCTCTGTCTCTGTTTGTATCATTAACTTCACCAGGGAACTTTCTCATGCTCCTTCCCCCAACCTCACCTTCCAATATGCACAAATTTTACTTTACAACAAAACTATCTTTCAAGACCTATCTCAATGGAACCTTCTCTAATGCCCATAACCATGAAAAGTTTTCCTGTATTTGCTTGCAAAGGACTTTTCATGTTGTTCATTGTACTTCTCTTAATCCAATCAGTGTAAAATACAGTCAATAGATTAGACCCTCCCACAAGGGTATGCTTTGCCTTCCAAACCAATTATTTTCCAAACCATGTTTTTTTTTGTAAAAAGGTCACAATTCTTTGGAAATAACTAGTACTTGGTTGACTAAATTCTATATGAAATAAAACTTTACATAGTAATAGTACAACCCATATTTCCCTACCATTTAAACTCTAGCAAGAGTTTCCTTCTTCTTAAAGTGAGCAAAATGATGATAGGATTATTGCAAAGATAGAATAAGAAAAAGTATAAAATAACCAGCACTATCTCTTAGACACAGTAGGTATTCAGCAATAATTAGTTGTTTTGCCTCTATTCCTTATATCCTAAGTAAGAAGAGAAGAGCGAGGGGAGGGGAGGGAGGGGAGGGGAGAAGTTCTTTGAAAGAAGAGCTAACTGATATAGTAGTCTGGCCACGCAACTAATCAGTCCCCTATTGGGAAAAAATATTTTCATGGAGTTGAATAAGGCTGATGAAAAATGTTAGCAAATAGACCCAAATTATGTTTTTTTTTCTTTTAATTTCTGCATGATTACTATTCTGTAAATGAGAGAAAAGAGTATGGAGTAGGAGTGAAGCAAGGAGGAAGTACCAGTCCTTTCATGAATTACCTATTTATCCAGAGATAGGTTGCAGGGAGGCGAAGGTGACAGTGATTCTAGAAGAAATGGATGTTCACTCCAAACAGACAGGAGCTTGCAGAGGGGAAGGTCTCCATAGTGATGTGTTAAGGCACAGTCAGGTAGAATCTCAAAAAGCTCCAGTAGAGCTACAGCCACCAAGAGGAGAGTATAAGTCTTAGGAGCATTTCTTCCATTTCAAGGAGGATTTCAGAAAAGTTACATTGAATTAGAAGGAGATTAAATGAGTTTAACTTGACCAAAGGACAACCTCTTCTTTTCATTTTGCTTCAAAAGAAATTTTTAAATATATTACTAATGTGTTAGCATATTACCATATGCCATTTAGCTATGCTAATATGCTGTTGTTGAACTAAAGGAGGTTATATTTACTTAATGAATCCTGATGATTGTTCTGATATGGTATTGGCAATTCTGGAGGCAAAACCTAAATGGGATGTCTCCACTACACAAGCTTCACCACTAGCAATCTATCAGAATTGCAGGCATAAAACCTCATAATATTCTTTGAGTGAATGGCTAAAAGGATAAAGGGATAAATTAGAGCACTATTCTCATCTCCTTCCCCAATGTTTCTTCCTCTAATAATTAAACATAATTACCTTTTAACTAAAGTCATCGTTATGGGTTAAATTGTGTCCCCGCTAAAGACATGTTCAATTCCTAACCCCCGGTCCCATGAATATGGTCTTATTGGAAATAGGGTCTTTGAAGATATGATGAGTTAAGATGAGGCCAGACTAGATTCACATGACTTATCCAATATGGCTAGTATCCTTATAAGAAGAGAAAATTTGGACACGTCATAGACTGACATCAAGGGGAAGATCATGTAAAGACGGAAGATGCAGACATTGTAGTGATGCATCTGCAAGCCAAGGAATGCCAAGGATTGACGGCAAGTACCAGAAAGTAGAAGAGGCAAAGAAGGATTCTCCCCTATAGCTTTCAGATGGAGCATAGCCCTTCTGACACCTTAATTTCAGGCATCTAGCCTCCAGAAGCATAAGACAATAAATTTCTATTGTTTTAAGGCATCCAGTTTGTGGTCCTATGTTAGGGTAGTCCTAGGAAACTAAGACAGCTATCTAATCCTGATGAATTATCAACATTTATTAAAAAGTTCCAAAATTTATTTTTTAAGATTTTTGTTTTCTGCCAAGAAAGAATTTTTATATAGATTTGATAACTTGCCTTATCATATTTTATCAGCAATGTTCTCAAATGATGTTAGATTTTTCTTCATTGAATGCCTCTCATGTCAGAGACAGAGATACAGGCATTGTCAATGTATTCCACAGCTTAATCCTAGCATTGTTTCCAGTAAATAGTATTGCAATGATGCAGAACAGAAAGCTTCAAAATAATATTATTCTAGTCAAAATTATTATTAGGCTTAGGGATATCCTGGGTACTAAAGCTACCTTCAAGTAGAATACTTCTGTTCATACCAAGTGTCAGCAGATTTTCTGGTGCTTAGAGTCTAGGACTCCAGAATTTATGCTATGTGCATGCACTGCCTGGGGTATAGCTGATGTTGTTGGTGATGGACAGGTGGTATCCTGCCCCCTGTGTGGTCCAGCGTTGCCCTTATATGGCCACCATCTTGCAGAAGAAATACAGGCTAATGCCTCAGGTGTTCCATCTGTCCAGAGAGAATTGGTAGCAGCATGTAATCCTGAGCTTCCTCACCTACTTTCTTGTTATTATCTATGTTAACAATGAGATTCTATCTTTTTATATATTCTATTTGCACTGAAATGCTAACTATGCATTGATATTTTGCATCAGAGTAAAAATTTGGTTTGTGTTTGTAATAAAAATTGTGACTTCTTGTGAGGGTTTTAAGGTGTCTCTTCTCAGGAGGTTACCAGATTTACTTGTTTTCTTGAATTTCCTCTAGTCATTGTGTTTTCTGTGCTTAATTTCCATGTTTTTCCCATGTTATGTGAATAGCAGTCTTGTTAAAAGGAAAAGTAGTTTCACTCTTTTGAAATATTAGATTGATTTTCTATTCCTTGACTGAATCTTTCTCAGTGACCTAAATTCTTTCCTATAATTTTCCTTCAAGGCACAATATTTGTTTTATTAAGTGTGAAATAACCTGTATTCTTTTGCCAAACTGACTGTAATATAACAAGAAACATTTTAGAAAATTGACTAAAGCTATTTTAAAATGATAAATTCATTGTATGCATTTGTCAGTTATAAGTGGTCATTTATGATCCTACAATGTTTTATAGAAAACAGTATTTTTATTATATTTTATGCAAAAAGACACTCCATAGCTAAATGATTAAATATTAGTTATTTTGCTTGAATGAATAATCAACCTTTTTTGCTTCTATTATCAAGATGAAAAAATAAAATAGACTTATGGAAGAAAAATGTTGGTCAAAGCAAAGAAAATAGGGCTAAAGATTCCTCCTCTATTAAGAAACTGTATTAAATGCAAGCTCAAAGAAACTGGTTATTTACTTCAACTGTTTCTCTATAAAGTAGCTTATTGGAATACATTGAATTTTTATAAGCCATCACAAATCTTTTCAAGATCCATGTAGTTCATACATGCATACATACAAAGAGCAATATATTAAGCCATATAGTTTCATAGAATTCTTTAAGAGATTATGGTTTTGCCCACTCTGTAATAGACAATTAGTTTTCCTTCAGTTCTTCACATATATCAGTACCAGTAGAGGCTCTTTATTTTGAGAACTTAAGAACACAAGAAATGGATTTGCTCCTGTAGTGAGAATATACACATCTAAATAGTTTATTTGTGATGAAAATACATGATTGAGATATTATGGGTTATAATATCAATTTACAATGCCTCTTCATTAAGGAATAGCAGTCGCCCTTAGTCTGTGTTGCTAAGAACTGTTTCCTTCAGTGTGTCCCACAGATTCATTGTTGGCATGTGTGTTTCTTGTTTCAGGTATCTTATTGCTCTTTGTATGGATGCATGTATGAACTACATGGATCTTGAAAAGATTTGTGATGGCTTACAAAAATTCAAATGTTAAAACAACTAAAAATAAGTGATAAAACTGGGGTAATGGTCAATAAGGTAAGAAATATATGTGAAACTAGAATTAAGGTTTGCCACCACTCTTAAGGGCAAGATGGAGTCCAAATCAGTCATGTGGCTTCCAGTGTATATTAAAAAAGGATTGCTCAGAGACATAATTATTACTGGACCTGAGAAAGATGCATTTCTTTTGGCCTTTATAAAGAAATGCCATGTAAGGCATTGACTCACTTAAAGGTTTAAAATCTGGCAAACTTCCCAATAGTTCATAAAGACGGCAATACCTTCATAATATATTAACAATAAATTTCATGTTAAAGTTCCACAATGTTTCTAATGGACTAAATGTTACTAAAGTTTGATTTAGTAAAAAAAAAATCCCATGGCATGTGATTGCTTATGAATGTGTTTTTATGAGGATGTTGGTAGTGGGACGGGGTGTATGTGTGGAGGTGAGAGTGGGGGTGGAGAAAGGGATCTTGCAGGAAAAAGGACATTAAAAATACAGTCAAGTAACAAAGATTTCTACATCATAATTAGGAAAATGTAACTTTATGCTAATTAGAAGACACAAAAATCTTAGTCTTTGTTCAAATTTAAACTTCACTGGGTGGAGTCTACATCAGCTGATTATCTTTTTCATTTTTATTTTTTATTTTTTTGGCTTTGTTCTTATATTCCTTTAACACTTCAGTGACATTCATACATGCATCTTTATATCCTTTATTCATACATACTACATAGATAAGATCATATGATACTTGTTTTTATTGTGGAGACATTTTCGTCCTTTGTCCTCCTCCCATCTAATATTAACCAGATAAAGGTCCATGGGGAGAAGACCTTGTGATCTTTTTCAAATGCATATCTGATCATCACCATGTTTAGTCAGCTATAGTAGCCAAGATAATGTTGATTTATTTCTTGAAATTGTAAGTAAAAATTAAAACAATGAATCATATTATTGTGCTTTCTAAATTATATGTACTTTTGCTATTAGGATAAACAAATGTTAAGAAAACTTTTATTTTAATGTTAACATTTTAATGTTAACAAAATTCTTCACATTATCTTCAAGGCTTGTACCTACTTCTCTTGCCTCAGCCAGAACCATATTCCTCCACCTTGCAGGATGCTGGGCCATTGACCGCCTTTATTTTCTGGCAATGGGCCATTCTCTCTCTTACCAAAGAGTCTTTGAAAATCTTGTTTCATTTTCTGGAATTGTTCTCTTCTCCACTCAGCTTCACCTGGTTAATACCTGGTCATATTTTTAAAAATCAGTGCAAATGTCATTTTCCCAACTTCCCTTGTTCACATTCCTTCATGAGCGATTTTCAGGATGCCGTGTACCTCTCCATCACAGTATTTATTACACTTGCAGCATTATTTTTTAATAATATGTGCCTTTCATATCTCACTTCAATCTTTCTGGTGGCAAGGGCAGTTTTACATTTATTTGTACATTTAAGTGATAAAAAGTGTTTTCCCATTAAGCTGGAAGGCCCATGAAGGCAAGGACCATGCCAAATTTTCTTGTCATTTTTCTCCGCAGATCCTAATGTAGTGCCTAGAACACAGAAAATGTTTTTTAGTAAGTGTTGAATTTATGAGTAGATTCAATACTTGACGTTAAAACTGCAACCAAAATTTAAAATCTCCTTTGCACTGATACAAGGCCACCAGAATGCATCTTATATGGTAACACTAAGCCAGTGTTTTTCAAACATTTTGACCATAATAATCATTTAGAAATACGTTTTAGATATAACTGAGAATACACATGTGTATTTGTATATAAAATATTTACCAATTCTATAGGCATTCAATTCTGATGTTATTCATTTTACATGATTATATTTCATTTTAAAATGCAACTCAAGAGCAATCAAACTAATTTCATGACCTACTAAAGGGAAAAAAATAGTTTGAAAAACATTTCCTTGAACATTATGTTTTTCACACCTGAATGAGATTAATAATAATAATGCAATAATTCCAGCACTCATATAAGGCATTCTAGTTGCTAGACACTGTTTTTATGTGCTTAACATGCATTGGCTCACTTAATCTTCATGGCGAAGGGATGGAGTTGCTGCAAGTGCACAGTGGGACACCAGGAGGTAAAGTAGGGCACAGAGAGGTAAAGTAACTTGCACGTAGGCACAGTGTGGAGCAAGTTGCTATACGATGCATCGTGGGAACACAGGATCAGGCAAAACAGTAACTTTCAGCGAAGGACTGCTTTGTTACATGTCACAAAGGGTCCAAAGGAGCCTAGGAAGAGATTCCATCTTGGCCAGCCTCCTGGGGAGGCCAGCTGCCTGGGTCAGGGCCAGTGTGTGTGTGTGTGTGTGTGTGTGTGTGTGTGTGTGTCAGGGGAAGTGAGGTAGACAAGGGCTGGGAGATGGCTACTAGGTGTGTCCCTGACTTCCCAAGAATGCTGTAAGCAGCAGAGAGGGGATTCAAGACTAGCTATTATGGTTCCAGAGTCCATGCACTTAACCACAACTTTCTATTCCTTCTCAGTTAACAAAACTCTGTCCTCCCAATATCATTCTACTGACTACCTTAATGATAATGACCCTGAGGGTAAAGGGCATGGGCAGGTATGAGGGTGGAAAATAAATGTGATCCAAAGAAACCAATTCTTTGGAATTCTGATGGAATTGATCCTTACTAACTCTCAAATCTAGTTATGTTTTCTAGTACCAAGTATCCACACTTAGGCCACTCCAAGTTAAAAGTTGACCATGCTTTAGTCATCATTTCTTTCTCACTAGCCATAATTTCAGGCTTGTCTGATGTAATGTATTGCCCAGATACTGTAGATATCAGTGAATGTTTAACTGGAACAAGTAGCAACTTCTGACCTCAGAAGACAGGAAGAGCTCTCTCACATTTGGTATTTCTTGTAGAAGAAGGTATGATTTTGATAACATCTTCAAAATAAACACATGCCCACATGAATGTATAGTATTGGAAAAGGTGGACTATGGTCATTTTAGAGAAACTCAACCAAGATGAATAGTCAAGAAAATTAATGTTCTACTGTCTTGCAGTCATTTTTATTCACAGTAACAGTTTTCATAAAATACTCAAATAATATTTGCTTTTACAATCCTGCATAGTCTGAACACAAACTAAGATGTGGTATTTATATCTTATCATAGAAGAATTCAAGAGCATACAAATCATTTTTTAATTACTTTCTACACATGTAGCTTAAAGCTCTATGACATCACATTATTTCATCTCCCTCATTCCTCATTTCTCTTACGTCAAAAGAAGCAGGTCAGTGGTCAAGAACAGACTTTAGGGTCAAGGGGCCAAGGTTACAATTTCAGCTCTGCCATGTAGTAGATATGTTACCTTGGGCAAATTATTTAACGTCATTAAATTCTGCAGCCTGTAAAATGAGGAAAATAATAGGACAGTCAATCAGGTTTTCTTAGCATTAACATCATAACAGTGTCTGGCATTCAGTAAACACTGAATTGAATTGTTAATTATATTATAATTTCCAAAAACTAGATTCAAAATATTTCTTAATCAGGAAGCATGCATTCCTGTGTCAAGTAAGAAAAACTGCTGGTGTGTTTCTCAACAGTGATAAAAAAAAAATCATTTGAATTTTCAGCTAGTTTGAAGATGTTAAGACTGGAAATCAGAAAAAAAAAAAAAAAAAAAAATGTCTGCTATTTGCTCCTCCAATCCTTTTCAAAGAATACCTTTATTTTATTAACTTGACAAATGCATGGGTTTTTTTTTCATTCTCTCTTTAGTGCATACTTTATCAAAATGATTTTTGTAAAATTTTATTGTTTTTAAACAATAAAATTGAAATGAGTTTAAGTAAGGGCACCATCTGACATGATTGTGAGAGATCCTTCCACAAGATGGTGCTTATAAATTTCTTTACTTTTAGTAATTAACTATTTTTGAATTTCACATAATTAGAGGACAAATATGTTTCACAATTTATCTATTTTTTATTGCTTGTTTTTCTACTGTAGCATTTGTTTCTAGAGGAACAGCTACAGTCCTTCACCCCATATCTCCAGGGCAGGGGATAGTCCTCCCCAGTACTTAGTCCTGCTTTTTGCACCTTATATGTCCCCTGTAAATATGTTCTCATTCACCAGGCACTTATTGTGAAGATGTATTATATACTTACCATGGTGCTAGGCACTGAAGACAATGCAAAAGCTGGGGGAAAATTAACCATATAGGAAGGAAGAAGATACAGGCCATGAATAGAACTAGAAAGTAATGTGTCACGGAAGTAAAGACTGCAGCTGCTCTTTCAGGACCTTTTCTTTGCCAGGTAGAATGCTGAAGTTACAACAAAATTGAGGACAGATTTTGAACCCAGATAAATTTGTGCCCACAGCTATGTGAGTTTTGATGCCTAAACAAAAAATGCCAGTCACCTCCCTCCCTGCCACCAAAGTGAACTTAGTTGGAGGTTTTGAAGACTTAAGTCACAAATTTAAAAAAAAATAATATTTTGATCTTAACATATTTTTGGCCTCTCTGAGATTCAAAACTGCCTCTTAATTAAGAAAGGGGCCATTGCTGGGACATAAAGTTTCTCTTGCAAGTCTGTAAATGCTTTCTCTGCTTCCTTTTCTTCTCAAAATATGTCCCTGGAGCTACATTGTAATGCGTAATCTTCTCTCTTAGAACTGTATAAATACAGTAAGCCCCAATAAAAACAGATGGCTGGTGTGTTCATTTTTAACCGCTCTGGAGATGTCCATATGCTATTCAATCATGTGGCATCTGCATGGCCCTTAGTTGCTGAGTGTACTTTAAACATAAGCAATTTTTTAAGCAACAAGGTGTCAAACTATTCATCCGTATGAATCAAATCTATTCATCTATATGAGTATAATCAGTAAAAATCCATAGAATGCTCTTAACCACCCAGCCTCCACAGGTACATGGCACGTTTTTTTGGGTTTTCTTGTTTGTTTGTTTTTGATACAGTTGCATTATTGTGCCTTCAGGTAAAAAAAAAATAGTGAGATAAAATACTCATTCAATTAACATTAGGATCACTAAGTCACTGCTGCACTAACATTTCCCACCCATGAAACATGGCAGCATTCTTCTGGTTATGGACAACACTTCTACATCCTATTCTATATACTCTGTATTCTATTCTATATTCTATACTAATAAGGAAAACTAAACTTAATAGAATAAGAAAACTTTATGCACATTAATTTTGAAAAAATACCTGAAGTAGCCCCTTTTCCATTGTCTTGACTCTCTAACTAAAATAAAGCATTGAATTATTGTTCTACACTCTAAGTCCTCTCCTGTAATCCTCCTCCAACTTGAACCTTTAATATCAAGCAGATCAAAAAGACATCCAGTCGATAATAATTATCTCCTGGTAGTCACATTACTGGGAAAAAAAGTAGCACAAAATATAATTGCCACTGAAATAATCTGTAGGATAATCAACCCAATAAGCAAAAACAGAAAATTTTTGAGACTGGTAAAGTTTGTATTAGTGTCTTGTTAAATACCCTTATATTTGTTGACCTTTTTAAATGTCCTTATGTTTGTCCACCAAACATAAGTAGAAGCTCACTATGTGCCAGGCTCTATAATAGACCCCAAAGTATATGGCAGTGAACAAAACAGACAAATATTCTTGATCTTAAGGAAATTATATTCTAGTTGTGGGAGACAGAAAATAAACAAACACGTAGAAAATATTCTATATTAGACAGTGATGTGAGATACAGAGGAAAATGAAGCAGGGATGAGACAAACCTTTTTTTTTTTTTTGGTTATCCCTGCTGTGTGTTTTAACAAGTTTGTGACCTTGGGCAAATTATATTACATGCCTATTCCTTAATTTCCTTATCCTGAAAACTGAGAGACCTACCTCATATGGTTTTAAAGGCAATAATTAGGATATTGCACATAAAGAGACTAGCATCATGTTAGATACATACTACTAACATTTTTTTATCATCTTCATCATTGACAACTGTCTTTTACTCATGTTTGATAGTATAACTAGTCTTTTTGCTTTTTCTATAACATGAATATTATTCTCCTTTAATTGACCAATTTTCTGCATGTAATTTATTTGCAAGCTCCTTAAAAATGCATCCATGGAATCAGGTAGAGAGTGTAAGTAATGAGTAAATAAATATATTATCAGACTCTATTATGATTTTTTTTCTAAATTGATCCTTACCTAGACTTTGCCTCTGAAATTCAAATCTCCTTACTTAAGTTTCTTCTTGGCTTTACTACTTGGATGCTTTGAAAGCAGCATGTTTAATGAAAAAGTTTGTGATATTTTCCCCATCCTGTATTTGTCCAAACCTGGTCCTCTTCTAGTCTTCCTCCTTTCAGCAGACACCACTACCATCCATCTAGGTGGGACACCATGAAGCTAAGTTTGTTCTTGATATCTCCTTCTCCTTCTCACTACGTATCCAACCTTTCATAAACTCCTTTTGATAGTCTCTCTAAACAACCCCTTCTAAAATTTTCTCCAACTGTTCTTCAAATTCTAATTCAAATACCACTTCTTGAGGAAGCCTTCTCTTATGGTTCCTCCCCCACACCGATTTAGATCCCCCGTCATACACTTTCAACATCCTATGCCCCTTTACTTGTAGCAACTACAATGGTGATTTTTTTATTTGTTGTTTTTTTTTTAATTTTTGGTTTGTGTTTAAGATCCTTTGAAGAAATACAGTGTCTACTTTAGCTCATAATTTTATCTTCAGAATCTAGTGTTTTTCAAACTGTTGTTTGGGACCCATTAGTAAGCAATGAAATCAGATTACTGGGTAACAACAACTTGTGTGTGTGTGTGTGTGTGTGTGTGTTAAGTATAGAATAAAATAGAGTTTGTCAGAGTACATAAAATGTAGTAAATATACATATTGTATGCTAAAATTTTTTTTTCTTTCATTTCTAACTATACCTATGATTTATACATCATACATTTATGTATGGGTCCTGATGTAAAATATTTTTCCTACTATGGTTCTCAGCCAAAATTGACATTGCGACATGACTGATACCTAGTAGGTATTCAATAAATATTTGCTGAATAAATAAATTCCTCTTTTTTCTTCTTTCTAGTATCAATTTGATCATTTTAGGCTACAAAATTGTTAGTAGAGTTTGCAAATAAGTTGACATCTCTGTATACATTTTTGAAAAAATATTGGTAATTCACAAGATTCTACAGGGAAGATTTCTACCATAAATTAATTGCTGGTCTGTTCAATGAATATAAATATAGGTATTAAGTAGCTACATAGTTCAATTTTGGTAGTAATAATTTTTATAATGTTGGATTACATTTAAGTTTTATTCAATTCCCACTGTTGCCTCAATCAGTATTAATGTATTCTTTATTAATAGGCAGATAGAGTGTGTGTATGTATTTTTAAGACTAGTGCCAGCATTATGCAATCATTTTTTCTACAGACATTAATTGGATGCCTACTTTATGCCAGGCATTCTGCCAGGACCTGGCTATACAAGAATGAATATAATCACTTCAAGAAGCACTTACTTTTGAAAACTAATCAGTTAGTTCACAACTATTTGTTGAGTTTATGTTATGTCCCAGGAACCATCTATAAGCATGATTAATACACACTGATGAAAAATATAATCTGTATATCTCTGACCCTGAGACAAGGAAGCAAGTACATGTAATTTATTTGGGAGGTGATCCCAGGAAACACTGGTACAGGAGTAGGAAAGTTTAAGATAGGCAAAGAAAGGCAGCCAATAAAGAATTAGTTTTCAAGTAAATTACCACTATACTCAATCCTGCTGGGAATTTTGGGAACCCGCATAGACCTGCAACTCAGTTATTCCATGGGATAACTGTCAATCTGTTGTAGGCTTTCCCTAGGACTTTAACCCTCAGGCCCTCTGGCCTGTACAGTAGGAAGTTAAGGTCTTGATGCAAAGAGCCCAGGTGCTGGCAGTTAAGACTCCCTGCTAAATGCATGACAAAGGAGCAACCTGAGGGAATAGGGGAGGGCACCAATCTTTGTGTTACATTGTAAGTGTAGGCTTCACCCTAACAATTCAATTTAAATGAGTGTGCATAAGTACCTTTACTACTGTTTGAAATTGAAAAAGAAATTGTCTCTGGTGATCTGGTAAAATAAACCCACTTTTGCTTGATGATCTCTGCCTGCAAACTCTATTTATAAATCCTTGAATTACTTTCAAGTTACTGAGTTATGTCTATTGCTCTCTTCTGCACCTTCTTTCAGATCCCCAGGTATTTAAGGCATAGGAATTCTAGTATGGGTAGGAACATCTAAATGAAGTTTATTGGGTTTCTTATCCTGTGCCATTACCTGTTAAACACTTTATATTAATAACTGTTCTTAATCATAAGAACACGCTACAGTCAGTGCTATCATCATCCTAATTTTACAGACAAAGAAACTGAGGTTGAAAGTTTGAGGAAATTGCCTAAAATTGCAGAACTGTAAATAGTGTGGTCAGAACCCAGTTCTGTCTGATTTCAAAGCTTTTCATCAGTGCTCTATTATCCTCATACACAATCAAGAATGACACTCCAGGAAACTGTATGGAACCAAAGTCCCCAGAAGGAAGGGATACTTCTCTCCTCTTAATCAGTTCACTGGAAGCTACCAAAGAAATTAGGGGTTAGACTTTAGGCAGAATATATTATATACTGACTAAGAATGTGGACAGAGGGGTTCGGCCACCTTATAGGGTAGGATTCCCAGTCCCACCAAGTAATGCTGCAGGACTGTGGGTGAGAAAGTTAACCCCTCTGTGTCTCTCTTACCTTATTTGTTCATAAGAATAACAATGCCATCAAAATTGGAGAATTGCTGTGGAGAGTAAATGAAATCATATATGCAAAGGTCTTAGAAAAGTGCCTAGCACATAGCAAGTCCATACTTTAATAACATTTTAATATTAACCTGAATGAATGAGCTTAATGTGACAAGAAAATATTCACAAGAAAGCAGCCATTTGTGGATGCAAATATTGTATCATGTTAATTTTAATATTATTATTAATAATAGCCTTAACAACAAGACAATATTTGTTGAGTGAATGAATATATTTATTAGTTGTTTTGCTTGAAGCAATAGGTCCATTTCTTTAATTGTTCAGAATATATCCGCTAAATACCTGAGTCTGAATAACATTTGTTGTCTGTGAGTAAATCTTTCAAGTAAAACTAGTGTTCTAGGAAACAAGCAAACAAAAAACAGCACATTTTGCTTCAGACTTCTACTCCATGCTAAATAGGACTCCTCAGTACAACCATCACACTTCAGCAAGGAGTAGAATTACTCTATGTATGCAGAGAATATTAAAAGACATAAACTCAAGGTTCAATATATAATAAAATAAATTATGTTCACTGTTTCACCAAAGAAGTTCTTAAGTGAACTTGACTTTTTTTTTTTTTTTTTTTTTAAACTGGAAGTGCCTGGCAGTTTACTGCCAAGTACCACTATGAGGGTCTGGTTCCCTGCCTGTTCTATGCTAAGACACCAGCACTTTTATTCACCATTGCTTCTTCTCCATCAGTGCAAATGTCAACACAGTGACAAAGCAAATACATCTTAATATGGTTATGAAAGTATTTTTGGCTTTGTGGATATCTTAAAAAGGTTTTGAGGATCACACTTTAAGTAATGTTGGTCTATAACTCAAAAGTCTTCTATACACATATATGTATCATTTTATCATGGAAACTGATATGTTATCCTTTTTAAAAGATGTTAAATATTTAACCCCAAATTTTATTCACTTCTGCAATTACCTCTTTTGGATTTACAATTTATAAACTAATAAATTAATGTTAACTCTACAAAAATCTTTTCATTTTAACCTGTAATTATTTGCGAGAGCATGTAACAAGCTTATATAGAACAAGCTTATACATTGTGGGACTTTCTAAATGAAAGGGATTAGTTAGTCTCTCATTTATTCCACTTTCAAGTTTAAGATGTGTTGCTTAGTTCTGATAATTATGGGCTTTGTCAAAAGTTTACAAATAGATAAATAAACTAAAGGCAGCATGATATAGTGTACGTATTGAATGCCTTTTGCAATCATTGCTTCACTTAAGAAAACATTTTGGTGTTGGTAACATGAAAATCCAACGAGAAATGATGGTCATGATCTAATTAGGTTTATTTTAAAAGAGCAACTCCTTAACTTGAAGTTTCCATTCTGTTCTTTATCAAAGTGCCACTCAAGCACTTTTAATATTATTATTATTATTATTAGTTACATAATTCAATATATTGTTAGGTCAGTGCTTATGGTATGACTGTGATTATTTGCTATGTGTATTATATCTCATTATATTGCTATTTATTATTGAATTAGAGTGACTACAGCCAACTCTCTTAGTTTTTGTTGCTCTTGTTGAAATATTTTCAACAACGGTGTCTGGAAAACCTCTGTTAGCTGGAAGGCATGTGGCTGGCATCTGCTGATCTTGGGTTTGGTTGTGTTCCAGCTTCTCCCTCAGCTCCTGTGCATTCTTCAAAGTGTTGCTCTTGGGGCATTTTGTCCTTTCTTAGCTTCTCTGGAGCAAACTCTAGGCTAGCATCTCCGAAGCGCTAGCAAAAGTCTGCTTTCAACGGCCATCTCCAAAATGTCTCTCTTAGCTGCAGCACCAAGCTCCTTCTGTCTGAGCTTTTATAGGGCTCTAGTGATTTAATTAAGACCCATGCTGGATGGGTTGGGACCACACCTCCATGGAAATAATCTAATCAAAGGTATCACCCACAGTTGGGTGGGTCATATCTCCATGAAGATAACCTAATCCAAAGATTTCAACCTAGACAACACTAATACATCTGCCCCCACAAGATTTCATTAAAGAACATGGCATTTTGGGGTACATAATACATCCAAACTGGCATAGCCACCTACATAAGTTGCTTTGTTAGAAGCTGTGAGGGTGTACAGAGATGTTGCCAACTAACATATAATCTAGTAAAGAATACCATCCTTTACACAATAAATACAAAGAAATGTATGAGAGATACTTCAAAACATACTGATAAAATCTTATAAGAGTTCTGAAGAGGGAAAAATTACTTGCAAATGAGGAAAAAAATATTTGTTCCTGAAATAATGTGTTCTTATTCTTTTAGTTTTCAAGCACGCTTTAACTATCTGATTTCTTCAGTTCCCACATCTTTCTCTAATTAAAGTTATACATTTCATACATGCTGTTCAATGTATTATAAAGTTACTAAGTATAGTGGGGGCTTCTAAATATATGCTATAGCAGGGTTTACGCAGTTGAAACAGCAGTTGCAAGGCTGTCTTCTCTGTAGGAGATAAACATAGACAGGCAACAGTGTAAAGCCTGAAATTTTTATCATTTAGTTAGAGCAAATTGTGCTAACAGCCTCAGTGGCCTCATAAATACAGCAACAAGGGGGCCTCAGAAAGTATTGTGTTCCGGTTCTGCTCCCTCATCAACTGGCAGAGTAATTCTAACTGAGCAAGGTTAATACAATTTCCATTTTTTCCATTTACAAGGTTTAATTTTTATGATTGCCATATAACACATGGCTCAAAAAAATTGGAATTACAGGAAACTTTATTTTTAAGTAATTTGACTATTCTTACATATTCCATTTCTTTATGCATATGAATATAAGAATAAAAACAACATATTCAGTAGTAATTTAATGTAACTTTATTAGACTTTTATACTCATTTCTTGATAAAACCAGCAATAGATTCAGGTAACATTGCATTTTAAAGAGAAGCTGATTATAATGTTTACTATTGTTGGGAGACATTTCTACATAAATATTTTCATGTTTCTTCAGTCTGGGCTTTTTGAGCAAAACGCAATAGCAAACTTAGTTAAAGGATGATTGAGTAGCAAGCATGTTCTAGAAGCTTGAAATGATGTAGTGCTCCTGAGAGATTTACAACTTTTTCTTCCTCAAAGTCATTTGTTTGCATTCCAGGGAGCTTTTCCACCCCTCCCCAGAGAAGTTTTGTTTAAATTCCAGAGTAATGGTCACTTTCTGTCTGGATGGGAAGATGAGCCAATGTGCCAGCACCCTTTATCAGTTATTAGTCTCATAATTTCAGGTTCCCACTCCTATGGTGAAACCCTGCTGCATGCACAAGGTAACATCAGGCTCTCATTACTTGGCTCTGTGGGGACTGGGCTTAGGGAACCAATGCTAAAATGCTCAGTGAGTAATAAATGTTCTGTTCTCTGATCCACAGACTTGTGTCTCCTGCAGAATACCTATAACTATCTATCACCTATAACTTCTCTCATCTATATATCTGTCACCTATCTATTATCTATTTATCAGTACCTGTCTTTCTATATCTTCTATCATACCCCTCTATTAATCTCTATCTCTCTATCTATATCTATCATCTAACATCTATGTACCTACCTGTCTGTCTATTGTCTCTCTCTATATCTAACCAGTCATCTGTCTATCATCTACCTTTTTGTCTTTCCATCCATCCATCCATCCATCCATCTATCCATCCATCAATCCATCTATCTAAATTAACAACTATCATCTATGTTACTGGTTTAGATTATTCGTACATTTATTATATTCTTCTTTTCCTTCTGACCTTTATAATACAAGACTTAAGCCATACATACAGAAATAGTATTCTGGCTTCATAAAACAAATATTGATTTTTGAGCTTTACTACTTAAGAAATAATTTTACTTGAAGGTTTTTAAGTTGATTCTTCTTTAAGGACATTAACAACTGAATAATATTCTTCCCTCAGTGTTTATATTACTTTGACACCCTAAAACCTCAAAATGATTATTAAACATAGCAAAACATTTTAAAGTGTTTGTTTCAGTTTGCTAAAGCTGCCAAAATGCAACATACAAGAAATGGATTGATTTTTATAAAGGGGATTTATTAGTTCACAAATTTACAGTTCTAAGTCCATAAAAGTGTCCAAACTAAAGCACCAACAAGAAGATACCTTCACTGAAGAAAGGCCAATGGTGCCCGGAACACCTCTGTCAGCTGGGAAGGCATGTGTCTGGCATCTGCTGGTCCTTTGCTCCTGGGTTGCAATGCTTTCAGCTTCTGATTCCACTGGCTCTCTCTCTAGGTGTTGGTGGGTTCTCACCTAACTTCTCTGGGACAATCTCTGGGCTTCATCTCTTAGCTTAGCATCTCCAAACATCTTTCTGTCTGCATCTCCAAGCATCTGGGCTTGTGTCAGCTCTGAGCTCTCTCTCTCCCTGACATCTCTTAAGGACTCCAGTAAACTAACCACCTTGAATGGGTGGGGTCACATCTCCATGGAGACAACCTAATCAAAAGATTCCACCTACAGTAAGTCTGCACCAATGAGATTGGATTAAAACAGTAATACGTAACAGTTTCAAACCAGCACAGTGTTCTTTAAGGGAAAATTTTAATAATTTAAGGGAAAATAATAATATTTACACTGATGTAATTTAAAAGAAAAATATGTGTACTTATTTCATTTCCATAAAGCTAACTTTAATTAAGAATTTAGAAATAGTTTTTGAATTAAGACATTACTCTTAGAATAATATTTTTAAATGTGTCTATAAGAGTAAAGTTCTGTTCCCTGTTTCATATTAACTGAGAAATACCGGAAAAAATTGGAAGTGTAGAGAGAGTAAAGACACTAATCAAACACAATACCATAGAACTACTGAAGGATTTTGCTAAAACTACTACTGTTTTGTTTTGTTTTGTTTTCCCCCTTAGGAAAAGTATAGCTTCTGTTTGGGAAAATTGAGATTGGTCACACTTCAGAGTCTTTGATGAGTGCTTTGATGTTCAGTAAGACAGAAAAAAGAATGTTGTTGGTTTTGCAAAGATAATCAAGAAAATGATACTTGTTTCTGCAAAAGGACATTGTTTTATGTACTTTACCACATACTGCCAGGAATGTGAAGAGATCCTTTTTATTAAATATATGTTTATATTTGAGAACAAATAGGACATAGATATGAAAAATAGTTAAATTAAAATAAGGCAATGTATTAATCGCCTTATGTCTTAGTTTCCTAGATGCTAAAGCAAATCCATACAATGGGTTGGCTTAACAACAGGAGTGTATTGGCTTATGGTTTCAGAGACTAGAAGGCTTGCTTCCTCCTGATATATCTTCTGGCTGGCAGCAAACTTTGGGATTACTTGACTTTTCTGTTACATGCTAGTGCACATGGCGGTGTCTTCTCCTTTCTCTTCAGGTCTCCATTGACTTCCAGCTTCTTCCTATGGCTTTCTCTCTACATATTTGAATATGATTCTGCCTATAGAGGACTCCAGTAATCCAGATTAAAGCCCAAACTAATTCAGTTGTACTAAATCTTAAGGGAAGTAACAGCTTCAGGAGATCCTATTAAAATGTATCCAGAACCACCAGAATGTGGCCCAAGACCAAGAATATGTCTAAATTGGGTACACAATTCAATCCACCACACCTTATATATACTGAGTAGCCCATAAATGTGTAAGTTGCATAGTAGGAGTATACTACACAAGTTAATAGAGGATGGCACTTCCAGGCAAATCTTTGTCCTTATAGTAGAAATGTATCATGACAGTGAACATACAATGTAATTTGGTGTGTATGTAAACAGGGATTTTGTAAAAGGAGATGTTTGCTAAGTTTAAATAATGACATCCAAGAAGGTGATACTGCATGGCTCTTCTGATAGGCTTTTATTGGAATAAAGTTTTGACAGTTTTTTTGTTTCTTTTATGTTTGTTTCTAAAGCTTATTTTTGAGTTTTGTTTGAGTAAATCCAGGGTACCCTTTATTCTAGAGCTTGCTTAACCCTGTCACAAAGGCATTCATTCTCCTTAGGTCTTTACTGAATTGCCTAGTGGTTGAAATGCAATGGCATTCAGCTCTGAAATTGTTTTGCTTACAGGTTTCCCATAGTGTTTTGCCTGGCTTCATGAAATTTCATCCAGTATTCAGTATTCAGCAATAGATTCCCTCCCTCCAATTCCAGTTCTCCTGTCCTGCCAAGTCTTGCTATCTCAGCCATCCCAATTTCTGATCTTTGTCTTCTTAACACAGTGAGAACACAGCACTCTGCTTGAGTTCCCCTTATATGCACTGTCAGAAAGTGTCTCTAGGCAGAAAGCCAGGAAGAACATAGGACTCACCTTGTTTCCTTTCCTTCATATATCACAGTCCTGCTCAATCCCTGCACAGAGTATTTGAGTTTTGATAAAATATCCACATTCACATTGTAGAGGTCTGTTGGGGACGGATAGATATTAGTAAATTTCTTTAAGGGCTTTAATGGAACTGATGGATTTGAACAGCAATACAATTCTGGTTTTCCCCAAAAGTGGGGCACCTGTCTCGATATAAGGGAGAAGGTCTAGAGTAAAACCCTATAGAAATAACAGCTGTAGCTAAAGCACCTTTCTCCTCAGAAGATAACTGCAGAACAAGGGGTGAATTTAGTTGTCGAGTTGATGGACAGGGAAATAATTGTGGTAACATGTAATCGTGAACCCCAATATTTAAGAGATTTCAAAGATAGCGTTCTTAGTTGGCCAGAGATGCAATCACAAATATCATGAACTGGTTTTAGTTTGTAAACAGAAATTTATTAGCTCATAGTTTTGAGACTAAAATCAAGATATTGGCAAGGCTTGGTTTCTCCCAGAATCTGTACATTCTAGTGGTAGCAGCCAACAATCTGTGGGGTTCCTTGGCTTGTATTTCTTATTCTCGTCATATGGCGATGTCCTCTCCTTTCCCACTTTCTTCCTTTACTGGTTCTTTGACTTGTGAGTTGTCCTTGTAAGGCCTCCAGGAATCTAGATTAAGACCTGTCCTCATTCAGTTCATTTAAATCTTAACTAAAAACATCTTTAAGAGCTCCTACTTACAGTGGGTTCACACCCCTAGGTATGCAGATTAAGAATACATTATTTAAGGCAAGCACTTTAATGCCTTACCAATATGGACTAACTACAATGTGTAAACTCAGAACTGAATCTTAGAACATAGCCTAACGTGGACATAATAATTGTAATAGTCCCTAGATTGTAAGCTCTTACAGCAGTTAACTCTATCCCTGAATTGTAATGCCTGCCTCTAAATTTTGAGATGCTTATCCCCTAGCGTATAACCTGATTGGTCTCTGGAACAATGCATATCTCTGAGACACCTGAAACTCAGAGCTAGAGCTCAGCAGATATGAATGTCAGTATTAGTGCATACAGCCACTGTTAAAAAAAAAAAAAAAGCTGAAAAAGAGCCCAGACTTCAATTAGTGATATGAATGAAGCAGGTCTGGTTAAGATCTTCAGGGCAAGCCAGGCCAAAGGGTAAAGGTTGAAACTGATTGTGTTTCAAAACTTCAACTTACATATGAGACCAAGGGAAGAGATATCTATTTGGTACAGGATCTGAATTTTCTAAGCAGTACAACTCTACGGTCGATTTGTTTAAACACCACAATTGCATGGAACTTTGAATAGGAAGTGAGATACGGTAGGTTAGTATAGGCTGGAGTGAAATAGTGACACATCCCAGAGTAATTTGGGCAGATAATAAAAAATATATTTACAGCCTCCCCCTCCCCAGCCCCGAGGATCTGGGGGAAGGTGCGGATGTGTTGGACATCCTCACCTGGACTGGTGTTGATGTTGTCACAAACATTGGGACTGGCGGTTTGATGTGCTGAGCCCTCGATCATGGGACTTGCCCTTATGAAGCTCGTTAACGCAAAGGAGAGTCTAAACTTGCATGTAATTGTGCCTAAGAGTCTCCCCCTGAGTACCTCTTTGTTGCTCAGATGTGGCCCTCTCTCTCTCTAACTGAGCCATCTCGACAGGTGAACTCGCTGCCCTCCCCCCTACATGGGACTTGACTCCCAGGATTGTAATTCTCCCTGGCAATGCAGAATATGACTCCCGGGGATGAATGTGGACCCAGCATCGTGGGACTAAGAGTATCTTCTTAACCAAAAGGGGGATGTAAAATGAGACGAAATAGTTTCAGTGGCTGAGAGATTTCAAATGGAGTCGAGAGGTCACTCTGGTGGACATTCTTATGCACTATATAGATAAGACGTCTCAGGTTTTAATGTATTGGAATAGCTAGAAGTAAATACCTGAAACTACCAAACTCCAACCCAGCAGTCTGGACTCCTGAAGACAATTATATAATAATGTAGATTACAAGGGGTGACAGTGTGATTTTGAAGACCTTGTGGATCACACCCCCTTTATCTAGTGTATGGATGAGTAGAAAAATGGGGATAAAAACTAAAGGACAAATGGGGTGGGAAGGGGGGATGATTTGGGTGTTCTTTTTTCAATTTTATTTTTTATTCTTGTTCTGGTTCTTTCTGATGTAAGGAAAATGTTCAGAGATAGATTGTGGTGATGAACGCATAACTATGTTATCATACTGTGGACAGTGGATTGTATACCATGGATGATTGTATGCTGTGTGAATGTATTTCAATAAAACTAAATTTAATTAAAAAAAAAAAAAGTGAAAAAAAAAAAAAGAATGCATTGTTTCCCCTCTGAGGTACATAACTCAGTCTACCACAGGAGTCAATATCCAGAATTTCTGAGTGAATTTGATGAGTTTGTTGTGTATTTAAACTCCCAGTCTATGGGCTAGAATGAGGGTGAGCTGAATCCAGGAAAAAGGAAGTAGAAACCTCTAGGTAAAGGGACAAATTTGGCTGATGATGCTGGGGGTAGAGTAGGGAACTTTTCAGGGTTCTTCCAATGATGAGACGGATTTGGTAAGTAAAGAGCTAAATCAAAGTGGTGGAACTGTGGGACAAAGTTCCTAGAACTAGACCAATATTGAGATATGGAAAGGGAGAGAAAAGAAGAGAAGCCAATGCAAGACTTGTTGGAAATTAAAGTGTAAATTAAAAGAAAATCTTTCATTATTGCCATATATATGTGTATATATATATATATATATATATATATATATATATATATATATAAAACACCAGCTTTCAACTGGTGGGATATATTAAGTGATAAAGAACTAGCATTCAGGAATCAGACTTTAAAATAACATGTTACAGTTAGGGCTGAATGCTCTCATATTATACTGCAATATTTCTAATATGCAAGTGAAAAGCTTGACTTCTTTTGTATTGGAACTATGCTTGCGTAAAGGACATCCCTTCAATTAGGATTGTAACTTATATTGCTTTTCTGATAGTGTGAGACTTATCTTTTGTTGTTCTATTAAACTTAAAACATAATATTAATATTAACAACTAACATTTTGCTCATCAGGCTCACCAACAAAGGCACCTTCCCCTATGTTGTTACATTTCCTCCTTGATGTTTAGAAGTTGATTGTTTCACTCTCAGTTTAAAGACTTGACCCATTATGCAAGAAAACTTGAGCATTATATATAAATACATATATATATATTTAAATTTTTTATTAGCTAGGATCTCAGAGCTTATTAAAATCTTATCCTCATTCTCCCCCCAAAAATTGCATTTGATTGTATAAGAGAATATATATTGGGGATTGAATTAAATTTTCAGACCTCTTCTTTAAGCTAGTATTTACTAGTCAACAGGGTGTACTATTATAGATATTACATAGGATTTAAAAAAATAGAAGCGGACCAACCATTCCATCTAGCAGTATACAATCTACATTGTGTATGTTAGTAGCACAGTGTGCAGTCTTAGATTGTATTAACCTATCTAATCTGAACAGTTCATTCAAAAGTTTTTTTGTTTGTTTGTTTTTTTGAATTAACTATCCAGCCATTATCTTTTAGATCTAGTTAATAGGTACCGTTATATTTGCTACAGCATTTCTTGAATGGTGTACTGGACAACCTGATGCATTGAGAATTATCTTGCTATACTCTTTGATAATCATTAATGCATTAGAAAAGAACATTTTAAAAGAAATTATAGCAATAATTTAATAAAAAAGAATTCTGTGTATGTCAGATAAACCAAACTATTGATGGAATTCAAATGTGATTTCATGTTAGTATTTGTATATATGTGTTATTGATTATTGGTGTGTTTGTAAGTGTTGAAGTCTACTGTAATCTACAGTTCATATATTTGAAGTTACTCTGGTAATAATAGAATGTTAGTGATTTTATTCAATGGACATTGATTATGCAGCTTTGTTGCTGTCCCCTCCATCCTCTGATACCTAATAGTTGTGTGTACCTTTTTTTGATGAGTCCATTTCTTAAAAAATTTGGCTATGCTATTCAGAGTTTTTATTACTATCTCTTTTTTTTTCCTAAATTTAATTATCAGTCTTCTGCTGCTACCAGCAAAGACCATATGAAAGCTAAAACTTACTGTTTTGTTGAAAAATCAGCTAATTTGGATAATCCAAATATTTATGGAAAAATATCCAGTTAATTTATTGAATATTGAGCACATTAGCATTGTGTGGACAGCATTCATCATTCCTATTGCATAGGTTGTCATTGTGAAGCAGTCAACTTTATACAGATTCATTTTTTAATATGCATTGTGTAATAAACAAAAAGCAAATCTTTATTTTTCAGCACTGGTTCATTATTTTTTTTTTTTCCTTCCTGTACTGTCAGTAAATTCTTGACCACAAGTTTTACTTTTAAAGTTAAAGGATAATGCTAATATTCCAATTAATTTATGTGCTCTTACTGAAACAACATGCATTACTTTAAAAATCTTTATTTGGTGTATTGTTTTAGATGAAATAAGGTTTCAAGAGACAAAATATACAGTTGATAAACTCTGAATATATTTATGGACTTCTTGAATAAGTGAGGAAGTGCATACATATTCAACCTGCCTAAAAAATTTAATTATCCCTTTTTGTGTTTAAAAACTGCCTCAATAGAATCTTAATTCAAAATTGGAGCTATTGAAAACTAAATCTGATGATGTTCAAAGAATTTCAAGTGCCTCACAGTTTGAAAAAGTTAAATAGGGTTCTGGGAATGTAAAACCCCAGTCTTTGTTTCCTTAGTAAAGCATTTACATTAAAACGAAGAAAAATAAAATGAAATCTCGATTCGTGGACCAAGTAGAGTCTGGTCAAACCAAGTTGATGAAACAAGAGCTACCAGCATAATTTCTTATTTAATAGCATTGATGGTGGATCTAGTCTTTATTTCTCTTGGCAGGATTATTTTAATAATTTTCCCTCAGAACTCTCTGCCTTTGCTATAATATATGTCTAATCCATCCATAAGATAACTTCTAAATCCAAAAGTCTGATTCACAAATTAACATTCTACTTATCATTCAAGGATCAGCTCCAGGGTCACATCTTCAGGCTCCACTATCTGGAATTAATACTTCTTTTGCATTCCACAGAACTTTGCTTGAGTTTCTGTTTCAATATTTAAGTCAAGTATAAACTTGTTACCTGCTTATGTATATGCCTCCAGTATGAGGTTGAAATCTTCTTTAATATTAGTATTTTTCATACATTTATCTTTATTCTTAGTATATGTATTCATACCTATACTGAAATAATGCATAATAAAAATCAACAACAATGCATAATTGAAAGAGAGAGCCCAGGTAAACCAGAAATAAAAATGCTTTGGTACAGCAAAAGTAGTGATTTCTAGGGGTTGGGCCTTGAGAAGGACCTTTCTGGTTTGTCAGAAACATGATGGTGGTTTCAGAAAAAAAACTTTAATTTTCAAACTTTTTCACAAATGTGACACTGCTCATTTCATTCATCTCAACAGTTTGTTATAAATTCCTTCCACACTACCCTGAAAATTGATTTTCAGTTCTGGACTACAGTGAACTAAATGAGTTGAAGAATGTGCTATCTCTGAAGGAAAAGTGGAGAAAAATGATAACCCACAGTTTCAAGCTCTATAGTGCCTCCTACTTTCATATTCCCCTAAAGTGGTTTTAGCAAGGAAAACTAAACCAAGGAACATGATGAAATAAAACCTTTCTGAAAGGGGCTGCCTTGCATCAATAGTGGGGGCACTGGGAATAAAGAAAGACTTGTGGGTATCTTTTAGTTTTGGGGTTGCTCCAAGCAAATATCATGAAATGGAAAGGCACATGGTGGTGTCTACTGGTCTCTCTCTTCCCTTCCAATTTTGTTGATTACAGCTTTTTGTTTCCATGCCTTTTTCTTTCTCTCTCTCTGTATTCATTTGATTTATAAAGTAATCCAGTAATAGGATTTATAAAGGAATCTAATAATAGTATTAAGACCCATCCTGAATGAGGTGAGTCACACCTTAACTGAAACAGCCTCATTCAAAGGTCTTACTTACAATGGGTCCACATCAATGTGGATTAAATTTAAGAATATGTTTTTTTTCTCTAGTATGTATAGCTTCAAACCATCACACTTCACCCTCTGGACTCCAGAAAAGACTTGTTCTTTCTATATGCAAAATGCATTCATTCCATCACAATTTCCCCAAAGCCTTAAGTCATTTCAGTAAAGTACAAAGTCATAAAATCATAAAGTACAAAGTCTCATCAAAACTGGTTATGGATGTGTTCTGTCCAGGTGCACAATTCCCCTCCACCTGTGGACCTGTGAAACCTGGAGAACAAGTTATCTGCTTCCAAAGCACAATGCAGGGACAGGCATAGGAGAAACATTCCCATTCCCATAGGGGAAATTGGAATAAAAACAGGGGTCACAGGTCCCTGTACCAGTTTGGATGCATCATGTCCCCAAAAATGCGATTATCTTTGATGCAATTTTGTGATGGCAGACATATTAGTGTTGATTAGGTTGGAATCTTTGATTGAGTGTTTCCATGGCGATGTGTCTCAATCAACTGGGCAAGACCTTTGATTGGATAATTTCCATGGAGGTGTTACCCCACCCATTCAGGAGGGTCTTTATTAAATCACTGGAGTCCTATAAAAAGAGTTCACAGACAGAAAGAGCTAAGAGCAACTAAGAGTGACATTTTAAAGAGGAGCTGCAGCTAAGAGAGGAAAAAACACCAAAGAGCAACATTTTGGAGAATGCCATTTTGAAACCCACCCTGGGAGCAAACAGACACCAGCCATGCTTCCAAGCTAACAGAGGTTTTCCAGATGCCAATGACCATCCTTCGGTGAAGGTATCCTATTGTTGATGCCTTACCTTGGACACTTTATGGCCTTAAGACTATAACTTTGTAACCAAATAAACTCCCTTTATAAAAGCTAATTCATTTCTGGTGTTTTGCAAAATGGCAGCATTAACAAACCAGAACAATTCCAAACAATTCGGAAACCCTGCAGGGCTACTCCATTAGATTTTCAAGTGTGTGGGTCATCTATGGAATGATGTTTTGTCCTCCAGTCCTGATGGAGCAGCTGCCCCAACACTTCCACCTGCTTGTGCAGCTGCTATGCTCTCCCCAAACACTGGAATGAGGGATCCATCTGTTTCAATCATCAGAATGGCAGCCAGGCTCTCCTGGAATGCCAGTGTATAGGGTCCATCCTTGTCAAGCATTGGGCCAGAATCTCTGCAATCCCCCAGAAAACTGGGATGGTAGCAAGACTACACAATCCCTGGGGTATAGGCGCCAACCTCTGAGAACACTGAGGTGGTAGCTCTCTTCCTGAACATCAGGGTGGAATGCTCATATTCTTCACATCCTGGGGCAGACTCACCCTTTCCAAATCTCTTGGCCTGAGAAGATGTCTTTAGTACAGTCCTCAGCTTCTATGGTTCTGCCCTTGAAGTGCTTTTCCTTTGGTTTGTCCCTTTCCAGGCCTTTTAGTCCTAGCTGGCAATGGTTCCAGTTATACAGCTTTCACAAAACACTTGTTGATTTTGCATGTAGTACACAGGGGTCCAAACCATCCAAGTTTAGGACTTTCTACAGGTCCTTTCTGGATAACTGCACCTCTAATCCTGACTTGCACTGAAAATGTTGACTGGGTCCATGTTCAGTTAAACACTCACATGGAAGACTATTCTCCAGGACTCACTTTTCAGAAACTCAGAATTTTCTACACCATCAGTTTCTGGTGTCTTTGTGCTCAGGAGTTCATTTCTTATATGATCTCGTTCCTCTCTCATTCTACTATAGCTACAAGGAGAAACCAGGCTTCACATTCCACATTTAGCTTGAAAATCTCCTCAGCTAAATATCCAAGTTCATTACTTTCAAATTTTGCCTTCCATCCAACATCAGAACCCAGTTTTGCCAAGTTCATTTTAAAACAAGGATCACCTTTCCTCCAGTTTCCAATAATGCATTACTCATTTTCTTCTAGGGCCTCATCAGAAGTAACTTTAGCATCCACATTTCTACCAACAGCCTCTTTAAAGCAATCTAGCCTCTACCCATTACCCAATCCCATAGCCTTTTCCACAGTTTTTATTTGCAATAGCAGTACCCCACTCTGGTGCCAAACTCTGTTTAGTTTCCTAAACTGTACCAAGAAAATAACATGAAATGTAACTAATACTTGCAGTTTTGAGGCTACGAAAATTTCCAAGTCCAGGCATCATCAGGGTGATGTTTCCTTCCCAAAGGCTGGCTGCTGGTGATCCTTGACTCCTTGCCACATTGTAAGGTACATGGTTATGTCTGCTGTTCTCTCCCTTCTCTTCTGTGTTTTGTTGATATCAGCTATTTGCTTCTGTGACTTTTTCGTTTTCTTTCTCTCTTTCATTCTGATTATAAAGGACTTTAGTAATAGGATTAAGACCCATCCTAAATGAGGTGGGTCTGGGTCACACCTTAACTGACATAGCCTCATTCAAACATCCTATTTACAGTGGGTCTATACCCACAGGAATGGATTAAGTTTAAGAACATGTTTTTCTGGGGTACATATAGCTTCTAACCACCACAGGTAAAGTCAACAAACTGACAACTTTTACACTTTTGAATTCTGTTTTTAAAATATCAGCTCAACGTTTATTGGTTGCAAGGAGAATGATTTACTATGATTGAAAATGATAAGCAGAGTCATATTAATTTATCATTTCATGCCCACTAGTTCAAGTAGAGTCAATATTCTTGGAACAAACTGGAAAACTTCTCCCTTTTTCCTGAGGTGTTTGTACTTTTTTTGTTTTCTCTTACGATTTTTCAAACTAAATGACTTCTTAGGAAGTATAATAAAGGTATAAATTTTACATAACAAAATTTAGATATGTATTATTTGCTTCTTAGAAATAACCTGTTTTGATATTTTTTGGACTTAGAATTTCAGCAGCTGTGACTGCATTACATAGGTCAGCAAATTCTGATTGCCACATCCCATTTTTCATATGGCCAATGTTTCAAAATAAAAGCACTTGTGTGTTGGATTCAGTATGGATTTCTTGTATATCCAATCCAAAGAACTGATGACACTTTTCATCATGTTTTCTCATGTTATTTACATTGTCTTTATGAGTGATAAAGTAAGAATATATAGAGATAGTGGAGGCACAAATAGGGGTTTTGTGTTTTTCTTCAGAGGTATATAATTTTGCAAAAACCTATACCACTTTCACAACAGTTTCTGATACAATTGCAAATACTGCAGTAACTCAATCCAATTCAATTCTGATGCAAACTACCTGGAGTTAGGCGAGACTCCAGGTTAAGGGCAATCCATTACAAGATTGTCCTTCAGGTATCAGTTTTAAGTTTGAGGGTCCAACCTACTCACACTTCTGACCAACTGGCTACAAATTTGAAGATTCTTATCACTCCCTCATTTGCTAGAATGACCCACGGAGCTCTCTATAAGCATTATACTTACAGTTATAATTTTATTATAGTAAAAGGGTACAAATAAGAGGAAGCCAGCAGAAGCCAAAAGAAGAGATGCTAGAGCAACATCTGGGAGGGTCTGAAATGCAAGCTTCTGTGCCCTTGCCATGTGGAATCAAGATGCATCATCCTTCAGCACCAAAATGTACCTTATGAATAGTGGAAGCTCTACATGGCTTCAAGTGTCTCGAGCTTATAATAGTGTCTTATTACATAGACATGGTTGATAGAATCAATGACCATGTGGTTGAACTGAATTTGCAGCCCACTTCTCCCTTCCCAGAGGTCAGGAAGGTGGGTTGATATGAGGTGGCTTTGTCGGAAACAAAGTGGTACCTGTAAGGGAATAAACGCTCACTCGGTTCTGGAGGAGAAAAGAATTTATTTACCATCTTGCAAGATAGGGCGTCCAGCCAAACATGTGGTAGGCTGGCGTGCCAGAGGAAGAGAATGGCGATCTTTAAATCTCCTACTCCTAATTTGCAGGTCCCTCCCCTGTTTCCCCATTGACTGGGTACTACAGAGGTTACAGCCTATCCGAGAATACTAACTAATTCATCTTTTGAGATTTTAATTTGTACAGCCTATCCAAGAGAGCCAACTAACTCATTATTGAGATTTTGAACTGATCAGCCTATCCCTCCAATTTTTTTTGTGTGTGTGTGAGTTCCCGCCTCTGATTTTACCTCACATCTCTTTACATTCCAGTAACTATGGTTACTTTTCCATATAAGGAGCAGGCAGATTCTCTCTTTCTTCTCTTTATCTGTGGCTTGTTTAAACTGGTTTTGCCTCCATTTCTCTTATTCCATGCTGTCTCTATGTGAAAGCTAAACTTATTCCTTTCTTACAGCTTAAAGCCCCAACCCCCAGTCACATGATTGGCCTTTCAGGTGTGCCAGCCTCCAACTTAAGACTGCAGGTATGGCTAGCTCTGCCCTGTAACTATAAGGTGTGGTCCTGGGCCCATCTGAGGAACAAAAGACATTCCTATTACAGGAAATTCCAAAGATTCAGAGGTTGCTTCCCCAGGAACTGGGGACAAAGACCAGCCAAGTTTTCCTTCTACTAGAGGACAAGAACCAAATTTTTTCAGGAAAAGAAATAACAATAAGCAATATTAGATGTCCTCTTCTTATCTGACAAATATTCTACAAACCACTTTAGCTTCTTAACTTTCTCTTGCCATTTTCTTCCTTTCTTTCCAATGTAACCTAAACTACCTTAGAACTTCTATTAGTTCACAACACTTTAGCTCTTCCAGCAATTCTGCTTGAGCTGACCTTCACTCTACATAGTGTGTGTTCCCCTAGAACCCTCTTATTTGACTTCTGGGTATGAAAATCTTAACGGTGACTGATCAATCAGTAATTCTGGATTTTTTTTCCTTGCTTTTTCTTAGAGAAGTTGTGGGTTTGCAGAACACACAGAATCCTGTATTCCCACATTCCAACTTATTATTAACACCTTGCTATAGTGTGGTACATTTGTTATATTTGATGAAAGGACATTTTATAATTGTACTATTAACTATGGTCCATGGTTGGACTTACGGTTCACTGTTTGTGCAATGTAGTTACATGCATGTTTTAATTTTGGAGTATGAACTGAGAATGGGAATTACTTTGCAACAAATAGTCCATATTGTCAAAACCAAACAAAACAGTACCCTAAATAGAATTTAAAGTAATGGTAATAATCAACTTCCCAAATTGTCAATAACTCCATTCCCGATATTTCAGGACCTATATGAAACCACTCTGCACATTCCCTTATTTCCCTACAGTGTACAAAATCACAAGAAAATTCACAAAGAAAAGGGCAAACTGCCTTACTTTACCACCACTTTTAATTCCAGATGTATTTGTTAATTTTTCAAACAAGTTTTACACCCCTCTCCCTATTAATTACTTTCTAATTTCGTTACATTTTGCTGGAAGCCTGTTGACTTTACACATCCAGTCTGTGAAGCAGATCTTGCTGGCTATTCAACATGATGACTTGACTGAGTTCTGCCAAGAAACAATTATACCATTAAGTGGCAAAACCTTGAACATCTCCCTGAATTTCTCAGCTTACTTAACAGAGAAAAGAATGTAAATTGCCATAATCAAAACTGGCTTCTTCAACCTCTGTGCTCCTCCTAATATGAGGGAAGCCAGGTAGTTGCCCTGCCAGCTCCCTCCCCTTCTTTAGGATCAGAGCTGACCAGAATGGATGGCTTGATTTCCAGTCCTTTTACAAAGACCCTCTTTAGACTGCTTTTATTGTTTCACCTTTGCTGTGTTTTGTGGTTATCAGAAGTGGCCAGCATGATTTGTGAACATATTACAGCTCTAAATCAGTCCTTTTCGAGTTTCTATGGTTCATATTCATTTCCATGAGAATTAATGCCTTGAAAGAAGAGCAATTTTTTTCTCAGTTGATCCTGGCTGATTGAAATATCTCTAGGAACCAACCACTGTTTCTTGTTACACAAATTGTAAACTCAGTAGGAGAAGTGGGCTTATGGTGCAGTTTCAACATTCCTTATTTAAAGAAAACAAGGAAGGGTCTCTGTTTTACATACATTACAAAAGGGTTTCTAACACCTAAAAATAGTTTTGAATAAATTTACATAATTGAGAAAGGCAGTGGTGAGAAAGGAAAGGAAAAAAAAGTGGAATGAATATTTTGGGAGGCATGCCAATGCTTTGGAGAACTTACTGAAAAAGCAGACTTTCTTGCAATGGCTATCAGTTTTGAAATGTTTGTCATTGATGAAATTAGACTTTCGTCAAAAATTGTTCTCACTACTATAAGCAATTGAAATATTGATGCCCTGACCACATTGTGTAACGAAGACAGTTCAGTACAAAATATTCCTTCTGTGGGGAAATTTAGTATTGATGCAACTTTAACAAATCCTCTGAGTGTAAGTGGAAATTAATATCTTAAATAAGTAAGTGGTCATTTAGCTATGTACAGATTTACATCAAATGACTACCCGATCTAAAATTTCTAACTTTTTCCCACCCATTCATGCTTCCTATCCCCTTTGTCTGTTTTATTTTCTCCCTTTACTATACTGTATGTTTTAACTATCTAGCCAAATATATATGCATATATTATTTACTTATCATGTTTATTGTATGAATCTCCCCAGGACTGTAATCAGGGATGTTTTCCTTTGGGTTCACTCTTGTTTCTTTAGCTTCTGAACAGTGCCTAGTATGTACTTTTATCCAATAAATGTTGAATGAATGAAAGAAACTGGAGAGACTGCAGCAAAGGGAAGCCTAGGGTTGTTATTCCTCTCTTCCAAGGAATGAATGATGCCTGTCAATTCTAGAGTGAAGTACTTAGCCATGGAATCAACCCAATATAGTTCTGTCTGGTGACCACTTTTCTAATAGTAAGAGTAGCAGCTTTATGAGCTGAAAAAATAAACTCCTTGAGGTCAAATTGAATAATGGCATAGTAAGTGTGGGAAAGGAGCATGGGAGCTTTCCCTCCTGCCAGGAGGAACATTTATCATTGAAATATTATACAGTTGCAGTATAGTGATAATAAAACAGATGTACTTTGGGGTTATTTTTTTAATTATTTATAAATACCCTGCATGAAATGCATACCCTTACCACCCTCATGGAGCAGTTAGCTCCCCACTGCTACTCCCCCTCCTTGTTACTTCTCTGGAAGGAGGGGAATGACATACTACATGCATTGCAAATTTTACCTCATTTATTTATTCAACTAATATTTACTGGGAAGGTAAAACAACACAGTTTAATGGATTCAAGGATGAGTAAATGAAGGGAGAGAACTGTATGTTTTATATTTTAAAGTCAAATGTGTTAATGGGTTTATTAAAATAGAGAATACTGAAAGATGCACAAGTTTGCTTGAAGGGGCCCTAAATTCTCTCTTGAACAAGTTGGTTTGAAGATGTTAAACTCCCCAAGTATCGCTGAATAATCTGTTTATAAATCGAAGCTGAATGTATTGGAATTTATTCCAGTAAGGTAGAAACTACCCTAAAAGAGTCAGTGTCTCAAAAGGGGGAAGTCAGAAGTGAATCTGGGCTTAAGAAGGTTAAGGTGGGTATTGCAACGTGGGGAACTTATTGGAATTGGGCAACATTCATGAAATACTAGTTTAGGATTGTTGGACATACAGCAAGGTAAGGTTCAGGAAGTCAGTCTTGATAAGTGAACTTTCTCAGGAGAAAGGAAGCAGGTGAGCAGGCTGCTGTCTTAAATTGATTTGCAAGAATTTCCTGAAGCAAACAGTAAAGCTATTTATAAGATTACAGTCTTATCTTTCCTGTATTAAGTTTTATTGGAACAAACAAGTAAGATAGGTTGACACATGTGGTCTCAGTTCTCAGAGGCAGCTTTAGAGACATCCAAGTACACATGTTGAATAAACAGTCAGATTTCAGAGCGATAGTATAAGATTTAGCAGTAATCACTATATAGATGATAATAAAGATCTGGACATGGTTCTGTTCAAGATTACCCAAGGAGTGAGCATAAACAGAAAAGAAGAGGCCTAGGATGCAGTATTGAGAAACTTGCACATTTAACAGCTTGCTATTGGAAAATGAGCATTCAAAGGAGTCTGAGAAGTGGTCAGAAGAGTAGGAAGAAGAACAGGATAGTGCAAGAAGGGTATTTCAAGAAGGAAAGAGTGATCAACAGGTCCGAATACCACTAAGCGTTCAGATAATATGACTCTGAAATGTCCAGTTAGTAATTTGAAGGCCACTGGTAATCTTAGTGTGAGCTGTTTTGATTAAGTTAAAGAGGCAAATACTAGATTAGAGAAAGTTGAAGAGTGATTGAGTGGTTAGGAAATTGAAGGCATTTCAAGAATTTGGACTTAGAAAGAAGATAAAGATAGGTTGGTAATTGTAGGAATGTAAGAAGTTGATTATTCTTTCCTTTTTTTTTTTTAACATGGGAGAGATTTGAATATATTTAAATATGCATATTCCGTCTCCAGTCTCACTCCATAGTTTTATAAGGTAAATGTCTCCATTTTTCTTTTGTCCTTTCCTCCTTCTGTGTACTGATTCATTCATTCACTTTACCCAGCAAAGAGAAGACACAGACCTTGTGTTTTTGATTAATTTTAAACGCCTAAGATAGGGCATGGGGTGAATAAAATTTCAGTCAGTCTAGGTAGTATGCACTTTAAAAGTCATCTGAAATTACTATTCAGCCAAACCTGCTTCATTTCAACTCTAAAAATACCCATTTTCCCAAACCTCTTAAACTGAAGTGGCTGTAAGTGAACTAGAATATACATAAAAAGTCATGCTGCATTCTCATGTTGCTAATTGGAATTTTGATAACTATAATATAGAAACAAGACAAGACAAGAGCAAAGTATTTCCATTAGCTTTACCACCCATGTTTCTGAATCTTAATGAGAGCCTTACTAATATTTAAATATGCTTTTAAGGCCCCAAGTGTATAGGCAGACATGGAAAGTTCATTAATAACTATAATTTGTATAAAAGGATATATGCCAAGGACAAATGCTCAAATGTGGAGTTTAATTGGAGTTTTATGAGCTTATTTTATAGCTCAGAAATGTTTTAAAAAACTGAAGTTGCAAATGAATTTATGTTTAGCTACTAAGATAAACTATGACTTATCATTTATTGAGATAAGTTGAGATTTTTCTCTTAAATAATTTTTCTCCACATTTTTTTTTCTTCTTCATGTAGTACTGTTTGGAAATTGGCAAATGGGAAAAGGAAATGCAGGTAAATGCCTGCACCTGAAATGCCTTATATTCTGCAGATCTCTGAGCTATGCAGCCTTCAAAAGATACATAATAGAACAGAAAGAGCTGTCACTCTAAAGCTGTGTCTTTTCTCATTCAGCAGTCATGTTTCAAATGGGTCCTTCTGCAGAGGAATGGCTTGAAGTAACAATAACCCTTCCCTACTCACAGCAGTCTGCCACAGGACAAAACTTCCTAGAATAATGCAAGTTGAAATGATTAAATATATCTTCTCTGTACACCCACAAGGATTCTTAGCTAGTGTCTTCCAGGTTCTAAAAGTGAGGCGATAACTTGTTACCAATTCCTCTAAATCTCCCTTACTGTGTGCAACTTACTCTTTTATTCACTAAAGGAAAGAAACACATAACAAGCGTATTAAAACAGATTTCCATTCTCAGGATTAGTTGACTCAAACTTTGTTTTAGATGAGTGTTAGTATGGAGTATGCATTCAACGTTAAAGATTTAAAGAAACATTTAAAAGTAATAATTATCTTTATGATAATAACTTGTGAGAATTTACTAGTATCCCCAAAGTTTTTATACAGGGAGAAGGAGGGAAGATTTAAACCAAACCCAGATTGAGTTACTTGCAGTTTTAGTGCATGGGTGGCTTTAGATTTCCTATCAGAGATTGTTAATTAAGCCCTGATTGTAGTGGCCCTTTGACATGATACACGCACTATGCAAAGGTCAGCCCTACACATAAACAACTACTACGTGTAAAAGGTCCACCTACCCAATATATGACTTCTACTAGCCTGCCACACAATGTTATATCTTGGGACCATGGTGTAAGAATAAAAGCCCAAGTCCTTCCAATGCTCTACAAGACCCAACATCATAGACCCCCTTACCTACACATGCATTTCATCTCCTAATCTCTTGCCTTCTTGAATCAGTCTGCTCTGGGCATGGGCCACCTGACTATTCCTTGGAAAGCTTCCTGTACTCTCTCTCATCTAAGGGCCTTTGCTGGAATGTTTTTCCTTCATAAACTTGGGTTGGCTAACTCCATTACACTTTCAGTGTTTCTTAAACTTCCCTTCTCAAGGGGACTACTCTTAATGTCTTACTGAATAGAAAAACTGGCCCTCCCCCTCCTAAGCCTCCTTAACCATGCTATAATGTGTGTGTGTGTGTGTGTGTGTGTGTGTGTGTGTGTGTACAATTTCCATGTTTATTATGCTTATTGTTCACTGTTTCATTTCTAACACTGCCCCCCACCCTGCCACCACGTACTCCCCAAGTGCTGGAATCTTTGTTTTGTTCATTGTTGTATCTCAAGTGCTGAGAATGAATGAATGAATGAATGAATGAGACCATGAAACATCTTTCTTTATTACCCTGAAAGGCACTAGCTACACATTCTCCTATACGAAGTTTGAAAGTAATTGACTTAGCATACCTTCCTTTTAACAGAGTCCTTTCTTTAGGTTTAAGCCCTGACACCAGGAGGTTCTTGAAGTAATGCATTTTGATAACTGAAATGAAATAACATACTGACACACTCACTAGTAACTATTTGTATACTGAGTTTATCAAATTACCTAAGTCATATTTATGAGAGAGCAGTGATTTAAGAGAATCAAATTAAGAACCTAGGCTTTGATGAGGAGGTTTCAAAAACTTAAGTTACCTACTAGAGTGTTCCTTATTTCTTTGTGTAGATCTAAATTTTTATCTGGTATTGTTTCCCTTCAACCCAAAGAAGTGTTGGAGAGCAGTGGCATAGAGAGAGATGATCTCATCCAGAAAAAAAGGGAGAGGGTGAGAGGTGGTTTTGGAAAGTCAGATAAACAGGGTAGGAGAAACCAAAAGGGGGAAGGAGAAATACAAAAGACAAAGTTTTTTATATCTATGTCTATTTCTATCTATCTATTTTTTTTTTTTAACAGTTTTATCAGGGTCAGTCTAGCTTGTTGCATTTCAACAAGACTTTGAAAAATGCCTTTGTTTTTCATCAGCTTATTAGAAAGTGGGAAATAATTATAACCACTAAAGGGAAAAAACTCACACAAACAAGTACATTTACACTGGCCATTCTGTGAAAGAAAAAGGAGTTAAGGAAAATCAAAGACTTAGTAGGCATGGAGTTTAGAGTCCTGTTGAAAAAAACTTTGAAAGACAGAGTTTGAATCACGCTCCAATGCTGTTTGAATCTTACATGATACTTTATTCTGGGAAGCCAAATTTCCTAGCCATATTTATGATTTGAAAGGAGAGCAATAACCAGCCTAAACAAATGCACGTTTTTTGCACCATTCCTATCCTAATAACAGGCAGAACCATTCCAAGAGCTAAATATCTCCCTTAAAAAATTCTTTTGAATACATTCAATGTCTTGTATATATTCTGAATCAGTTTTTCTCCTCCCAAAGGTATTAGAAGTCCTGACCCAATTCTTCATATCAGCATATATATTCCTTAATAATAAACTAGATCATAACTAAAGAGGCAGTTCGGTAATGAGAAATCTGAAGCTCGTTATTTCAGTTTCCTTTTTTATAGGTAAAGTATTGCAGCATCATTTTTGAGATTCTAATTTTTGATGCAATGTTTTATATGCATCAAGGGAAAATGGGCTTTTGATATCTGAGCTTATTTTTTCTTTTAAATCAATGTGCTCATTAAAAAATGTACTGTTATACAGCAGATGGAGTTAAATGAACCACTGTTTGAACTTGGCTTTTTCTGGACATTTTCAGATCGGGTTAACTGAATTTAATTATCTGCAGAAAGCTTCTAATATGCTGCTCATAGGGATTAACTTTCATCTATAGATTCTCTTCCATTCTGCTCAGGCTTTTTATTTATTTATTATTTATTTTTTTACTTTTTATTTTTTGCTTGTAATGCTGATAGTCACTTTGGCTTATTGCACCATCATGTTCTGCTGCTGATAATGGTGAGAATTAATCGTGGGCTACCAGAATTGATGACACAAAACAAGTCAACAGCTATTCACCAAACAAACAAACAGAAAAGGGACAGTTTACAGGAGAGAAAATTATGGTTTTGTGTCATTTATAATTTGAATTGGCTGCCCCAATTGTAATAATACTGAAATTTGGAGAGATTTGTCTGTGCACTAAATAACATTTCTTTCAGGAGTTTATCTCCAAATTGCACTGATGCATTTCATTTCCTATTGCCATTTTAAAATCTTGTCAGTGGAAGAATATGAATTTCTACACATTTCATATCACCTATATTGTTTTCTTTGTGAATGAGGAGACCTACATTATTTATGTTATGATTTCTGTGCGTGTTCTCCTCAAAAAGGAAGCCCAAGCCCCTGCTCTCAAATCAGCCAGTGGAAATCTGCCAACTACCCTCTTTCCCAAAAGTAGCCACTGAAAGACTGCAGACCTAAACCTGCCAGCCTCCCCATCCCTGAACAAAGAACTTTCGGCCAACCATCCTTTATAAGCCCTACTGTTCCCTTGGCTCAGGGCTGTTGCCATTTTCTTAGGCTTCAGCCTGCCTGTGCCCAGCCAGACAATAAAACTTCTTTTGATAGGAAAAAAAAAAAAAAAATGGAAGCACAAATGGAAGTTGATGTGCCTTCTGCTTCTTGGACCTTCTACATTTTACAGGTCTGCTTTTCTAGCCTCTCATCAATTCTGTGAGCTGCTAATATGCTCCCAGTAAATCCCATTTCTGCTGAAGACAATCAGACTCAGTTTCTGTAGCTTCCAGTTAAGAATCTTGACGGACACCTTACTCCTGACTTTATCCTACAGATATTAGCCAACATTGAATAGATTATTTTGGTGGTTCCTTCAATATATAATGTTTAATTTTTTTTTAAAGGAGCATATACTTTGGGTAACATTGATTATTAGTTTGATAGTCACCTCCTAATTCTCTCTCTTCACGTAGTGAGTAGAAGTAGAGGTTGCATGTATTGGTGTTAAATGCACAATTTCCTTTCACTAAATAAATATATACTTAGATGATTGGAAAAATGGGTACTCTCTATTCTAAGTTTTCAGCACTAGAACATTTTTTTCTTTCTTTTTTTTAAGTGCATTCTCCATATCATTTCCCAAACTGTTAGTTCTTTTTTTAGAGCAGTTGGTGAAGAAATGTTTAATCTGAGTCTGGGAACCATCAAGTTTAATAGAAAAGAATTGATTTGTAATTTCACATTTTTTCATATATCACATGCGTATTTTTTAAGCCTCGTAAACTTTCCAGTCAGTCAACTGAGCCAATTAACTAAAATGTGTACTTTTTTTTCTTTTTTTCTTCTTTTTTTTAATGAGACTAAGTAATATTATGTTGCCATTAGGAACCAGTTATCAGAGAATTCAACCAGTATAAGGCTCTAAAATGCCTAGTGGTCTGTAGAAAGAATAAATACTCATGAAATAATGAGAAAAATCTTGAAAAAATGAATCTTTGGTATTTGCTACCAGCTTGTGAAATAATGCTAGCTTATGTGGAAGACAGATCAATCCCAAATAAGCAAATATTTTTTCACATTTTTATTAATGTAGACATCACAGTGATATTACATAGGTTATAGTTGTTAACTGGAAAGTCAAAAGACTTTGACTGCTTCAAGCAACTAGTAATTTATGAAAGTATGCTGGGCTCCTTAATGGGACTCTGAGGAATTAAGCTTAAAAGCAGAAAGGAACATAATTGCTCCGGAATGATAAGAATCAGAGATGACAGGAGTGATCATATAGATTCTCTACCATTTGTTTCATCCTTGTATTTCTCACTCAATATTTCAAGTCAAGGAAAGCATCCAGTTGGCCAAGCTTGTCCTACAGGTCCTCTTCCTTCTCACGTCAGAGCTAATGAAGGTAAAGGGTGGGTGGGGTCATGGCATGAGGGACTGTACTACTCAGAGGCAGGGACCTGAATTTTCCTTATTCCTGAAGTATAAAAATCCTCTCAGTTATTGATGCCTGGAAATGTATTTATTTTACATTTATTCTTGAAAGAAAGACTAACTTGGTATGGAATGCTTAGTTTAACAGGTATTTTCTCTCTGCATTTTGAAGATATCATCCTACTGTCTTCTAGCTTTCATTTTTCTTTTAAAATCTTCTCTTTTGCCTTTGGTGTTCTGAGATTTGACCGTATTTCTAAGCATGTGTGTTGTTGTTTTTTTTTTTTTTTCCTGCTCAGAGTTTGTTGGTATTGCTGATTCTCAAGATTTGTGTCTTTCATCAATTCTAAAAATTTCTCCACCTTTACCACCTTTATATTGCTTCTAATGCATTCTATCTGTTCTCTCAGTCTGGATATACAATTAGTTCTGTGTTAGACTTCTCATGCTGTATTCCACATCTCTTAACCTCCCTTTCATACTGTCCATCTCTTATCTCTCACCTCTCCTTGTTGCCTGTGAAATAATTTCTTCAGATTCATATTATATTGCATTAATTTTCTCTTCTGTTATATGCTATTTAAAAATATAGTTCCTAATTATAATGTTTTTCATTTCTAGAAGTCCTATTTTTGTTTTGTTTTGTTTCAAGAATGCCTGATACATTTTTATAGTATTCTATTCATTAGCCATACTTCAATTCTCTCATTTTTCTCCTTAAACATATTAAACATGCTCATTTTATGGTTTGTTTTTAATACTAGTAATATTAGCAATAATTTTTGTTTTGTTTTGTTTGGTTGACTCTCATTCATAGTCGCTTATTTTCCTGTCGGTTTAGAGGTCTTTCTGCTGTGAGCTCTGTGAACATATTCTGGTGGATTCATTTGAGTCCTGAATTTAAAGTGCGTCTCCAGAGGCAAATTTTTGTTTCTTCTGACAGTCCCTGAGGAAGTCACTATCAACTGGGACATCTTTAAACATTTTTGGCTTGGAATTTTCAAGGCACAGGGATATTGTAAATTCTAGCTCCAGAACAGATTGAATGCAGACTTATGAACAGGAATTTCTAATGGAGATTTTTCAAAGTCATAGGTTAGAGCCATAACAGAAAATGGTATCTCTATTTCAAGCAGGAAAGGATGTACTAAAAGAATTTGGTGCTTAAAAAAATGATTGGAAGAGCCAGAGAAGTAGAAGTCAGGGGATCATACCTGGACTTTCGATCTCAAAGGCACACCATTTTAGCTGTAGTTTAAATGTCCTGACCCTACATTTGTCGCTGCTACTATCACTGTGGCTATCACAAGTAACTTACATCCAACAATCTATTTCCAAGAGAACTGAACATGAAATTCAGCTGCTGCAAACACTTATGGCTTCTGGAGCTTTGCATGATGGTTGTGTTTGCTTAGAAAAAGGCTCTTGCCTCATTTTTTGCTTCCTAAACCTTGCAAGAATTCACATCTAGGATTACGCCTGCAAGTTCTGAAAATCTATCTTTTAGCTTTTCCACCTTCCCCAATGAAAGAGGGTGAAATGAAGATTAAGAAAGCCAATCCAACTAGTTGTCACTTTTTCCTTACTTTTCCTTTCACTTAAAACCAAGGTTGAGATAAGCGTGTGTACCCACAATGCTCTTCTTTAGGGTGTATGCATTTTTTTACTCTGCCCCCTGACAGCACTAAATTTCACTGCTCTTTCTGTGCTTTCAGTCCCAGATGTTTTCGCCTGTTCTCTCCTAATCAGCTAAGTCTCTAGGGTTTGGCTTTTACACCCAAGGAAGTCACTAGTTTCAGCATTTATTTACTCTTGTAATGGGAAATTTATGCCTTCCAACACTTTGCACACTTTTCTTATCATATCTAGCATTCACGAAATCTGTTTATGGTTTTGATAAGCTTGGCTATCCATTAAAAAGATGTTTTTTTAAAAATAATTTATCTGGCATTTTTACTTATGAAATATGAGAGAGGTTTCTCTAACATCTCTTTGTTAAGTACAGGACTATGACCTGGGCTTTCTTCTTTTATTATTATTATTTCTTTTTTAATACTCACTGGCCATTTCTTTTAAGTCTCTGTTGTGATTCCTCCACTTCTTATTAACCAATACAGAAATCAGTCTTCAGGCTCCTTCTCTTTTAGTTATAGTCTTTTCCTAGATGATCTAATTCAATCCTATCTTTGAAATGCCATTTATAGGCTGGTGACTTACAGATTTATATTTTCAGATTAGATCTGTCCTTTTTGCTCCAGATTCATTTATCCAATTACCCATGATTTTCCCACCTGCAAGTTTAGAAGACTTCGCAAACATAGCAGGTCCAAAACAAATTTTAATCCCCCAACCTACCTCCAAATTGTTTTTCCCTCAGTCTTTTTCACCTCAGTAAACAGTACATTCATTTACATAGTTACTTATTACAAATTCTAGAATTTATCTTGATTCTTCTCTTTCCTTGATGCCCCATATCCAATCCTTGAGCAAGTACTGTCAATCCTATCCCAAGTATAATCGCTTTTCAAGGCTTTTCCACTATCTACTAGTCTAAACCACTGTCATCTCTTACTTATGCTGCAATAATAGGTGAGTAGAGAATACAAGTAGGCACCTAAAGAATCGTAACTGGTTTCTCTTCTACTCTGTCCCTTTAAAAGATGTTCTTCAGCACCAATGTACACTTCTAAAAATGTAAATTAGATAATATCATTTCTGAACTGAAATCTCCAGTGTCTTCCCATCTTATTTAGAATGAAATGGATACTCGTTATATGGATTACAAGATGCAATATTATCAGACCGCTACTTATCTCTGTGGTGTTTGCTCTGTGATGTATTTTGTAATGTTCCTCTTTGCATACTCTGTTCTAACGGCACTGGCATTCTCTCTGTTGTTGGAAGTTTATTTTTATCTGGAACACTCTTTCCTGAGTCCTTTTTATTTTCCCCCTCCAGTACTTCATTCTTGTCTTAAACAAATATCATCTTTTAGGGAACTTTCCTTATCACCCTCTCTAAAATAGCCACCCTTCCATAATTCCCTAATCCTAAGATTTCATCTTGTATTTATCATATTTGTAGCTATTACTTACTTTTTTTAAAAAATTGTCCTCCCTCCAATTGTTTGCCAGATTGCATGAAGACCAGTTCTTTGTTTCATTTAGTTCACCATTGTATTCCAGAGTAGATGCTTTATATGTTCATGTTGAATGGAAGGAAGGACAAAGAATAGAATGGACAAAAGATAATCAGATGAATCTTCTCAGAGCTAGTAGGTTGTGAGGGCGTGATTGTACTTCAGAAAAAGCACCGGGACTGGATTTATAGATTTGAAAGTAATTGATTTATTAATTATTCAAAGGATTGGATGAAGTCATCCAGAGCCAGTGTGGCCTGGATAAAACCATGGAAAAGACTAATACATACCACATTATACTCTCCCTAAAGATAAGTACCATGTTTTCTTTCATTCTTTTTCCTTTGTTATATTCCCAGCTTTTTAATTAATCCCTTATATAAGAGGAATTCAATAAATCCAATTTATTTAATGGATGAATGTATGAAAAAATGAGAAGAAAAGCCCGTAAAAGTAATATTAAGTTGCAGTTGGAAGTTTAAGAGCAGAGCCAAGGAAATATGAAGTGATTGAAGTAAAAAGGAAAAAGGGATTCAAGAAGAAAAAAGCAGTTGGGAGTCTTAAAAGCTACAGAAGAGTCAAATAAGATAAAGTCTCAGAAGAATCCATTGTATTCACCAAGAAGAGTAGTAATAGATGATGATTAGAAAAAAATAATTTATACTTTTAATATATTGTTTTTATTTTTATCAGTAAACAACCTGACAGGTCCCAAGCATGGGGTTTTATCTCTGCTTCAAAGTGTACATCCTTTAACCTGGGCAATTACCAGGAGAGTTGACCCAGTATCTTTAAGTTTCAGAGAACAAACCTATGTTGATTGTAGCTCTAAGTATTTATATTTACTAATCCATATTTTGAAACATATAGGTTCTCTTCTTCATTGAAACTCTTAAAGCTAACTCATCCACCAATGATAATCAATATAATGGATTTATTAAAAGAGAAACTGCTTGAATAGGGAGAGTTCAACCCAAAATAAAAGTCTCAAAATAGTTACTGCGGTATGCTAGCTTATAAACACAATTAGGGAATTTTCAAGGGGAAATTACAATACCTGGTTGATGTTTAGGTTCCTTATTATAAAGGAGGGTCTTATAAGGTGGAAGATAATCGTAGATTGGTTATTACAGTGTGTTTGTCTATTTCTGATAGGCTATTCCTATTAAACTAAACCCAGCTTATTTACAATTGTTGCTTTAATTGTGAATTTTGATCTGTTTTTGTTTTTGTTTTTGTTTTTCAGAATATACCCACTTTTATTTTTTTATTATTATTATTTTTTTTAAATTTAGTTTTATTGAGATGTATTCACATACCATACAATCTTCCATGGTGTACAATCAACTGTTCACAGTACCATCTTATAGCTGTGCATTCATCACCCCAATCTATCCTTGAACATTTTTCTTACACCAGAAATAATCAGAGTAAGAATAAAAAATAAAAATAAAAAAAGAACACCCAAATCTCCCCCCATCCCACCCTATTTTTCATTTAGGTTTTCTCCCCATTTTTCTACTCATCCATCCATACACTGGATAAAGGGAGTACGATCCACAGGGCTTTTACAGTTACACTGTCACCCCTTGTAAGCTACATTGTTATACAATCATCTTCAAGAGTGAAGGCTACTGGGTGGAAGTTTGGTAGTTTCAGGTATTTACTTCTAGCTCTTCCAAAATATTAAACCATAAAAAGTGTTTTCTATATAGGGCGTAAGAATGTCCACTAGAGTAACCACTCGACTTCATTTGAAATCTCTGAGCCACTGAAGCTTTACTTCATTTCATTTCGCATCACCCTTTTGGTCAAGAAGATATTCTCAGTCCCATGGTGCTGGGTCCAGATTCATCCCCAGGTGTCATATCCTGTGTTGCCAGGGAGATTTACACTCCTGGGAGTCAGGTCCCATGTATTGGGGAGGGCAGCAAGATTACCCACCAAGGTGGCTTAGTTAGAGAGAGGGCCATATCTAAGCAACAAAGAGGCACTCAGGGAGAGAGTCTTAGGCACAATTACAAGCAGGTTTAGCCTCTCCTTGCAGCAACAAGCTTCATAGGGGCCAGCCCCAAGATAGAGGGCTCAGCACATCAAGCTGTCAGTCCCCAATGTTTGTAAGAACATCAGCAACAATCCAGGTGAGGAAGTCCAAAGCTCTGCATCCTCCCCCAGCTCCTCAGGGGGGCCCCAAATATGCATTTTTATTCTCCATCCAAACTACTTTAGGATGTTGCTATTTCATTCTGATCTATACAGTCCTACCATAGCTCACTTCCAATTCAAAGTTCCATGTAATTGTAGTGTTTGAACAAATTGACTGTAGAAGCTGTATTGTTTAGAAAATATAGATCCTACACCAAATTAACATCTCTTACCTTGGTCTCACATGGAAGTTGAAGTTTTAACACAGTTAGCTTCAACCTTTACCCTTTGGCCTGATTTGCTCTAGTCTTAACCAGATCTGCTTTATTCATATCTCTAACTGAATTCTGGCTCTATTTCAGCTTTTTTTTTTTTTTTTTTCCAACAGTTGCTGTATGTGTTAATACTGGTATTCATTTCTGCCAAGCTCTAGCTCTGAGTTTCAGGTGTAACACAGATACCCAAAGTTCCAGAGACCAATCAGGTTATACACCAAGGGATCAACATCCCAGAGTTTGGAGATAGCCATTACAACTCAGGAGTAGATTTGACTGCTGTAAGAGCTTACAATCTAGGGACCATTACAATCAATAATCATTTCCCTCTTAGGCTGTGCTCTGAGATTCAGTTCTGAGTTTATGCATTGTAGTTAGTCCATATTGGTGAGGCATTATAGTGTTTGCCTTTGTTTCTGGCATACTTCACTCACCATGCTGTCTACAGGAACCATTCACCTCATTGTGTGTCTCACAGCTTCACTCCTTCTTATAGTTGCTCAGTATTCCATTGTATGCACACACCACAGTTCACCATTCTGTTCCTCCGTCAGTGTACCCTTAGGCCACCTCCACCCATCGCAAATCATGAATACTGCCTCCATGAACACCAGTGTGCAAATGTCCATTCATGTCTCTGCTCTCGGATCTTCCAAATACATACCCCATAATGAGGTTGTAGGACCTTATGGCCCCACATACTTAGCTTCTTGTGGAGCCACCACAGTGACCTCCAGAAAGGCTACACCATTCTGCCTCCTCATCAACAGTAAACAGGTACATCCTCTGCCCATGTTTTCTCCAGCACTTTTACCTCTCTTTATATTTTTTCCTACAATCTTATAGAGATATATTCACATAATATACAACCATCCACAGTGTACAATCATAGCATCATCACATGGTTGTACATTTATCACCACAATCAGCACTTGAACATATTATTATGAAAATTTTTTTTTTTTTTTTGGTGAGTAATAAAAAAGATAATAAAAAGAAAAAGAAAAATATCATACAATACAATATAATAGTAAGGACAAAAAACAACACCACTACCAAGAATTCCATATCCCTCCCTTATATCCCCCTCTCATACACATTTAACTTTGGTATATTGTCTTTGTTACATTTAATAGAAGCATATTGGAATGTTACTGTTGACCATAGACTCAGTTTGCTTTGATTATGTTTTTTTCCCAAATACCATCCTTTTTTCAACACTCTGCATGGAGACATTCATTTGTTCTCCCACATGTGAGAACAGTTTTATATTTGAACATTTAGTAACAGTCATTGGCCACTCCAGTTTTTGCCAAGTTATGCAGTCCCAGTCTCATCATCTATCTTTACCTCTGGTGTCATACATTCCCTTATCCCACTTCTTTCAGCTTCACTAACAGACACCCTGTTCCATGTACTTACAATATTATGCTACCATTACACAGTATTATGCTATCTATTTCTGGATCTATACAATCAATCCTGCTGAACATTTCTGTGTCCTTCAGCATCAATTGCCTGATTTCTACCCTCTTTCTATCTCCTGGTAGCCTGTGTTACCAGCATTTAACTCTCAAAGTTTGCTCATTAGTATTATTTCATATTAGTGAGACTATATAGTATTTGTCCTTTTGTTTCAAACTTCACTCAACATGTCCTCAGGGTTCATCCACATTATTATATGTTCCGTGTCTTTGTTCTGTCTCACAGCTGCATAATATTCCATCATGTGTATATACCAGTTTGTTTATCCACTCATCCGTTGATGGACATTTGGAGTGCTTCCATCTCTTGGCAATTGTGAATAATGCTGCAATAAACATTGGTTTACAAATGTCCGTTTGTGTCTTAACTTTCAGTTGCTTTGAATATATCCTAGCAATGGAATAGCTGGGTCATATGGAAAATCTATGCTTAGCTTCCTGAGGAACCTCCACACTGTCTTCCAGAGTGGTTGCACCATTCTACATTCCCACCAGCAATGAATAAGTGTGCCTCTTTCTCCACATTCTCTCCAGCACTTGTAATTTTCTGTTTTTTGGATAATGGCTATCCTGGTAGGTGTGAGATAATATCTCATTGTGGTTTTGATTTGCATTTCCCCAATAGCCAACGAAGTTGAACATTTTTTTGTATGTTTTTGAGCCATTTGTATTTCATCTTCAGAAAAGTGTCTGTCCATGTCTTTTGCCCATTTTTTAACTGGGTTGTTTGTCTTTCTGTTGTTGAGTTGTAGGATTGTTTTATATATTCAGGATATTAAACCCTTATCTGATATGTAGTTTCCAAATATTGTCTCCCATTGTGTAGGCTGCCTTTTTACTTTTCTAACAAAGTCCTCTGATGTACAAAAGTGTTTGATTTTGAGGAGATCCCATTTGTCTATTTGTTCTTTGGTTGCTCATGCTTTGGGTGTAAGGTCTAGGAAACTACCTCCTATCACAAGATCTTTAAGATAGTGCCCTACATTTTCTTCTAAGAGTCTTATAGTATTAGTGCTTATGTTTAGGTCTTTGATCCAATTAGAGTTAATTTTTGTATACGGTGTGAGGTAGGAGTCCTCTTTCATTCTTTTGGAAATGGATATCCAGTTTTCCAAACACCATTTATTGAAGAGGCTGCTCTGTCCCAGTTGATTTGGCCTGTCTTATCAAAGATCAGTTGTCCGTACATGTCAGAGTCTATTTCTGAACTCTCAATTCGATTACATTGCTTGGTATCTCTGTCGTTATGCCAGTCCCGTGCTGTTTTGAGCACTGTAGCTTTGTAATATGCTTCAAAGTCAGGTAGTGTGAGACCTCCCACTTCATTCCTCTTTCTCAAGATATTTTTGGCTATTCAGGGCACCTTGCCCTTCCAAATAAATTTGTTTACCGGTTTTTCTATTTCTGCAAAGTAAGTTGTTGGGATTTTAGTTGGTATTGCATTGAATCTATAAATCAGTTTAGGTAGATTTGACATCTTAATTATATTTAGTCTTCCAATCCATGAACACAGTATATTCCTCCATATTTTTAGGTCCTGTTTGATTCCTTTTAGCAGTTTCTTGTAATTTTCTTTGTATAGCTCTTTTGTGGCCTTTGTTAAGTTTATTCCTAAATACTTGATTCTTTTGGTTGCTATTGTAAATGAAATTGTTTTTTAAATTTCTTCCTCTTGTTGCACATTACTTGTATATAAGAACACTACAGATTTTTGCATGTTGATCTTGTAGCCTGCCACTTTGCTGTATTCATTGATTAGCTCTAATAGCTTTGTTGTATATTTTTCTGGATTTTATGCATATAGAATCATGTCATCTGCAAACAGTGAAAGTTTTACTTCTTCCTCTCCAATTTGGATACCTTTTATTTCTTTTTCTTGCCTGACTGCTTTAGCTAGAACTTCCAGCACAATGTTGAATAACAATGGTGACAGTGGGCATCCCTGTCTTGTTCCAGATCTTAGAGGAAAAACTTTCAGTCTCTCCCCATTGAGTATGATGTTAGTTGTGGGTTTTTCATATATTGGTTATATCATATTGAGGAAATTCCCTCCTATTGCTGTCCTTTGAAGTGTTTTCATCAAGAAAGGATGTTGAATTTTGTTACATGCCTTTTCGGCATCGATCGAGATGATCACGTGGTACTTTTGTTTTGATTTATTGATGTGGTGTATTACATTAATTGATTTTCTTATGTTGAACCAGCCTTTTATACCTGGAATAAATGCCACTTGGTTGTGGTGTATAATTCCTTTAATGTGCTGCTGGATTTGATTTGTGAGTATTTTGTTGAGGATTTTTGCATCTATATCATTAAAGAGATAGGTCTATAATTTTATTTTTTTGTAGTATCTTTGTCTGATTTTGGTATTAGGGTGATGTTGGCTTCATAGAATGAGTTGGGTGGCTTTCCCTCCTCTTCAATTTTTTTTGAAGAGTTTGAGCAGGATTAGTATTAATTCTTTCTTGAACACTTGGTGGAATTCACATGTGAAGCCATCTGGTCCTGGGATTTTCTTTTTTGGGAGCTTTTTGATGATTGATTCAATCCCTTTGCTTGTGATTGGTTTGTTGAGGTCCTCTATTTCTTCTTGGGTCAGTGTTCATTGTTTATGCTTTTCTAGGAAGTTGTCCATTTTGTGTAAGTTGTCCAGTTTATTAGCAATAGTTGCTCATGGTATCTTCTCATTATCTCCTTTATTTCTGCAGGGTCAGTAGTTATGTTTCCTTTCCCATTTCTTATTGCATTTAGTTGCATCTGTTGTCTCTCTCTCTCTCTCTCTTTTTTTTTTTTTTTTTTTTTTTATGTTAGCCTAGCTAGGGGTCCATCAATTTTGTTGATTTTCTCAAAGAATCAGCTTCTGGTTTTGTTGATTCTCTCTATTATTTTCCTGTTCTCAGTTTCATTTATTTCTGCTGTGATCTTTGTTATTTCTTTCCTTCTGTTTGCTTTGGGGTTTATTTGCTGTTCTGTCTCTAGTTCCTCCAGGTGGATAGTTAATTCCTCAATTTTTGCTCTCTTTTCTTTTAATGTAGGCATTTAAGGCAATAAATTTCCCTGTCAGCATTACCTTTGCTGCATCCCATAAGTTTTATATGTTGAGTTTTCATTGTCATTTGCCTCAAGCTATTTACTAATTTCTCTTATAATTTCTTCCTTTACCCACTGGTTTTCTAAATGTCTTGTTTAGTCTCCATATATTTGTGAATTTTACAATCTTATGCCTGTTATTTATTTCCAACTTCATTCCATTATGATCCAAGATAGTGTTTTTTATAATATCAATATTTTTAAATTTGGTGAGGCTTGCTTTGTGACCCAGCATGTGGTCTGTCCTAGAAAATGTTCCATGAGCACTCGAGAAGAATATGTATCCTGCTGTTGTGGGGTGTAGTGTTCTATAAATGTCTGTCAAGTCTAGTTAATTTATCATGCAATTCAACATCTCCATTTCCTTTTTGATCCTCTGTCTAGATGTTCTATCCACTGATGAAAGCAGTATATTGAAGCTTCCAACTATTATTGTGTAGTTATCTACTTCTCCTTTCAGTGTTCTTAGTGTTTGTCTCATGAATTTTGGGGCACTCTGGCTTGGTGTGTAAATATTTATGACTGGTAGGTTTTCTTGATGAATTGACCCTTTTATTAATATATAGTGTCCTTCTTTGTCTCTTTTAATTGTTTTACTTTTGAAGTCTACTTTGTCTGATATTACTATAGCTACTCCTGCTATTTTCTTATTGCTGTTTGCACGAAATATATTTTTCCAACCTTTCACTTTCAGTCTATTTTTGTCCTTGTGTCTAAGGTGAGTTTCTTGTAGACAGCATATAGATAGGTCCTGTTTTTAAATTCATACTGCCAGTCTGTGTCTTTTTATTGGGGAGTTTAATCCATTAGCATTTAGTGTTATTACTGTAAGGGTAATACTTTCTTCTATCATTTTGTCTTTTGGGTTTTATACGTCATGTCTTATTTTTTCTTCTCTCTCTTTTTACCCTTTCTGATTATCTTCATTTTTACACCCTTCTCCAAACCCCTTTCTCCTGTCTTTTTCTATGCACCTGTAGCACTCCCTTAAGTATTTCCTGTAGCACTTGTCTTGTATACATGAACCCTCTCAGTGTCTGTTTGAAAATATTTTAATTTCTCCCTCATTTTTCAAGGACAGTTTTGCTGGATACAGAATTCTTGGTTGGCAGTTCTTCTCTTTCAGTATGTTAAATATATCATACCACTGTCTTCTGGCTTCCATGGTTTCTGTGGAGAAATGTGTACATAGTCTTATTGAGCTTCCCTTGTATGTGATGGATTGCTTTTCTCTTGCTGCTTTCAGAATTCTCTTTGTCTTTGACATTGGACAATCTGATCAGTAAGTGTCTTGGAGTCCATCTATTGGGGTCTATTCCATCTGGGGTACACTTTACTTCTTGAATCCCTAATTTTCTGTCTTTCATAACAGTTGGGAAATTTTCAGTGATTATTTCTTCTATTATTCTTTCTGCCCCTTTCCCCCTCTCTTCTCCCTCCGAGATGCCCATAACACATATGTTTGTGCATTTTGTGTTGTCACTCAGCTCCTGAAGACCCTGCTAATATTTTTCCATTCTTTTCACCATCTGTTCTTTCATGTGTGTGAATTCAGATGTTTGGTCTTCTAATTCACTGATCCTTTCTTCTGCCTGTTCAAATCTACCATTGTATCCCTCCATTGTCTTTTTCATCTCTTCCATTATGCCCTTCATTCCCATAAGTTCTGTCATTTGTTTTTTCAAGTTTATGAATTCTTTCTTATGGTCATCCAGTGTCCTTCTTATATCCTTCATCCCTTTTGCTATGTCTTCCCTCAGTTCATTGACTTGATTTCTGAATTGATTTAGATTTGTTTGAACATCTCCAATTAGTTCTTCCTTCAACTCGTTGAATTGATTTAGCAATAATTGCTTCAACTCCTGTATCTCAGTTGAACTATTAATTTGTTCCTTTGGCTGGTCCATATTTTCATGTTTCCTAGTATGGCTTTTTATCTTAAGATGTCTAGGCATCTGACTTTCCTATTAGTTTATTCTGAAGCTTGTTTTCACTCTTTTACCTAGGATTTTCTCATTAGTTGGCTTTGTTCTCTAACCTTTGCTGTTTAGTTCAGCTTATTCTAGACCTTTAACTTAGATTCTGTTTAGTTGATCAGAGTTTTTCACCTCTTTTTGTTTCTGTTTCTTGCCCTGCCTCTATGTAGCCTTTTTGTGTGATGATCTCCTCAGATATGGTCAGTCCCAGTCAGGTTTTCCTAGTCCAGTGAGGCCCAGGTCTCAGGAAGAGGGTATGGAGCTTCCTTGAAAATGAGACCCTCTTGCGAGGCCTTTAGACTCTGTGCTTCTCCTATGTTGTCCAGCAGGTGATGTTTGCCAGCCCACAGTTCCCTGACCAGTGTAAGGAGGCAGGGAGCCTTTAGTTCTCCAGGTGACCCTGACCCTGTTGGGGGTGTGGCTGACTGAAGGTAGTTAATGAATTCCAACCCCTGGGATCTGAGTTCCCAAAAGGGCTGGGAAGTTATGGTGTTTAGCCAATTTTCTCCAACAATAGGCTTATTGCTTTGCCTCTCAGAGCTATCTTATCTCTGCTCTTGCCTGGGCCCAATTTGAGGCTTTCTTTTATGGGCTTCTTAGAATAATTGTTTTAGAAATACAGAAAAAAAATTTAAAAAAAAAGAAAGAAAGAGAAGGAAGGGCCCAGTATGGGCTATTTACAGTCCTTGCAGATCTAATGGGCTATTGAAATGCTAAAAGACGAGGAGTTGAGGGCAATTAAGGAACAATCAAGAAAGCAGTGAAGCTGGCTTTTGAGACAAGGGCTCTCCCTCCCTGGATTTGCATATGTGTCTGATTCTGTTTAAGCCCTGCCTTTCTCCATATTATGTTCACCTGACTCCAAAAAGTCTGTTTTTATTTTGTTTTCTATTTTTTTCTGTTTTGCTAGCCCTATCTCCTCTCTGCTGGGCTGACTGCTCTGATGTGTGCTTTCAGTTTATCCATGGTTGTAGCTTTTGTTCTCCCTCCTGGTTCCCAGCACCAATGCCCCTCTCCTCAGGATTTTGCCTGCCAGGGAGGGGCACGGGCCCCTGGCCACAAGAACTTGCAGATTTTGCTGGTCTTAGCTATTCCACACGTTTGTGAGTGTCGTATGAAGTTTGTCCAATCTTAAGTTCCTCTGTGGTGTCCAGTTCATGCAGTTCCTGGCTTTCTACCAACTGCCCTGGAGAATTAACTACAACCTAGACATTACCACTCCACCATCTTGCCCTGCCTCCCTCTCCCACTTTTATTTTTAACTCTTTAGAAATTCCTCAATACTTCTTGGGAAAGGGTTTTTTCCCAGAAACAGCAGTGTTGGTAGCCAATTCATTTTACTTAACAAACCATGTATTTTAGGAGACAAGATTGTGCATCAAAGAATTTTATCACGAAAGTAAAAAGACAACTTATGGTTTGGGAGAAAATATTTGGAAATCACGTATCCCATAAGGGTTTGATTTCCAGAATACATAAAGAAATCCTGAGGCTCAGCAACTGAAAGACAACCCAATTTAAAAATGGTCAAAAGACTTGAATAGACATTTCTCTGAAGAAGATACACGAATGGTCAGAAAGCACATGAAAAGATACTCAACATCATTAGCTATTGAGGACATGCAAATCAAAACCACAGTGAGATATCATTTCACATCCAATAGAATGGCTATTATTCTATTGGAAAATTTCAAGTGTTGGAGAGGATTTGGAGGAATAGGAACCCTCATTCATTATTGGTGAAAATGTAAAAATGGTGCAGCCACTGTGGAGTTGAGTTTGGTGGCTCCTCATAAAGTTATTTATAGAATTATCAAATGACCCAGCAATCCCAGTTCTAATTATGTACACAAAAGAATTAAAAGCAGGGATTTGAACAGATACTTGCACACTAATATTCATAGTGGCATTATTCTCAATTGCCAAAAAAACGAAGCAGCCCAACTTTCCATGAACCAATTAATAGATAAATAAAATGTGGTGTATCTACACAATGGAATATTATTCAGCCATCAAAATGAATGAAGCTCTGATAAATGCAACTGCATGAATGAACCTTGAAGACATCATGTTGAGTGATATAAGCCAGGCACAAAAGGACAAATATCATGTGATCTCACTGATATGAAATAATTAGAATAAACAAATTCATAGAGTCAGAAACTAGAATAGAGCTTGCCAGGGGCCAGTGTTGGGAAAGAGAATGAAGAGTTAATGCTTAAACTGTACAGATTCTCTATTTGGGGTGATGTAAAAGTTTTAGTAATGGATGGTGGTGATGGTAGCACAACATTGTGAACATAAGCAACAGTGCAGCATTATATATTTGAATGTGGTTACACAGGGAAATTTTAGGCTTTTATATGTTACTAGAATAAAAATTAAAAAAAACAACATAGGACTGTACTACAGAAATAGTTAAACTGATGTAAACTATGGGCTATCATTAATTGTAAAATTATAATAATTTTAAAATAAATTTTAACAATTATATGACACTAATACAAAGTGTTAACAATAGGGAAGGTGTAGGGGAATTATACTTTCTGCATGATTTTTCTGCAAATTTGCAACTTCTCTAAAATATAAATATATTCTATTTGACAATTACCTCTTTTAATTTATATGTTAATTATAAAAATAATGTCAACTTATATAAATTAAAATAATATAGAAATATAAAAAATAAAATTAAGAATCCCTCCTCAGCCTACCCCTACTCTTCCATAATACACTCCCTGGATTACTATTGTTAATGGTTTGGGCTTTATCTTCCGTTCTTCTGTTTATATGTATTTGTATACACACAGACACATACACGCCATTCATTTTATATGGTTCACTCTCTTAGAAGTCTGTTTCACACCCCGTTTTTTTTTTTCCTTCTCCAAATTCCAAGATCTCTTCCTCTATCTCAGTCACTGCCTGGGAATTGCCCATGGCAAATGTGATCCTAGTGCAAATGCAGTGATGGAGCTCAGAGCACAACAGTTGGGGCTGGTGGCCAATTATGCTCCTTGAAGACAGGTATCTGAGAGAAGTACATTCTCAGAGCTGCCATACCACCTTTCAGTCTACTTAAAAGGTACCCCTGGTCATGTCTTTTCTCTGCTCAAACTCTTCAACAGCTTCTCATTTCATTCAGAATAAAAGCTGGATTTCATACAACAGCTGCAGTTACCCTCTGTGATCTGCCCCCTAGTCCCACTCCTTTCCTCCCTGACCTTCTATCCTATATACTCTTTTCTTGCCTACCCAACTCCAGAGACTTGAGAGATTCCATGTGCCTTGAATATACCAGGCAAGATCAAGCCTCCAGCTTCCTACCTTACCAAGAAAATTGAAGCAATCAGAAAAGAATTTCACTGGCTTTTCTCTCTGCTTGGGATGCTCTGCCCTCAGATATCCTCATGGCACTCACGTCTTTAAAGTCTCTGCTCAATGATCACATTCTTGGTGAGGTATACCTGGACCAACCTACTTAAAACAGCAAACTTGGACTTGACACGCCTGAGCCCCTAGCCTGGTTCTGTTTCTCTCTGTAGCATTGACCCCGTACAAGGTAATATATATTGTAATAGTGTGCTTATTGTCTGTCGTTTCTTACCAGAATGTGAGCTTCTCAAGTGCAAGATTGTAATCAGTGCAACCTGAGATTCTAGAAGATGCCTAGCAATAGTAGGCATTCAATAAACATTTGAAGAATAAATGGACATATGAGTGAACATACAAACATATTTAGGAGTTAATGTAGCAAAATACATCAGAGTATAGGAACAAGAGTCAGATTGCTGGTATCCATCAATTATCTGCTCAGATAGGGATAGTAATTGTACCTACAAACATAAAAAGTATACAAGACCTACTCACAGGGTTGTTAAGAGAGTTTTATTAGCAATTATATGATAATTGTTAAAGCACAGAACAGTGCCTGAAACATATTAAGTCTCAATTAATGTTAGATACTGGTGTTATTTTTATTACTGCATATGCATAGGTTATATTAAAATAAAAATAGTCATGCTATATATATATTATTTATACTTGTGTTTTGCACTCGATTAAATACTTTTTTTCTTTTATAAGTAGCATGTACAGATTTCATTCATTCATACAATAAATATCTTGAAGTGCTTACTCTCTTATGCACCATTTTAGGAACTTGTAATACACAAGTGATGAAAACAAATATTCCTGTCTTTGTAGAATTTATATTGTATCTATTCTTTTTATGACTGCATAATATTCTATTATATTTAACTGGAATTATTTAATCATTCCCTTAATAATAAATATTTGAATGGTATTTCATTATTGTTATTATGCATACTTCCCTTGCAGCATAATCTCACAAAAATTGAAATTAAATATTTTAATAATATCTTCTGCCTTTCTAAATACTTTAATGGCAAATCCTTTAAATCCATAGTATACAGTATTTCAAAGAAAAAATTCATCCATCAGTCTGAATAAGTAATCTATGAATTATATCTACTTTTAAAGCCCTTATACAGATACATTCAGTGGACATGAGATATTTTGTCTGGTCACACTTTCCTCATTGGAGAACTTCTCTTCTTTTCTGTCTAAGCTATTTTTGCAAAATTTTCATATTCTTACTCTCATTTCAGTCAGAATAAAACCTTATCCTTACAAGAACCTCTCCAAGGTGACAGCTCCACCAAGAGCACCTGCCCCAAGCTGGGAAATCTGAGACATGCCTAAAATTTTGAAATTTGAAGAAAGGTGTCAAACCGAGTTCAGTGGCAATAGATAAACAAAGTAATTCTTGAGACCAGTCAGCTGTCTTATTTCTGAATGCATAGACAAAATCTGTGTTAGGGAAAGAAAGATAATAAAGCTCACTCAGAGACAGTATTAGTTAAGAGCCAGAGTGAGAAAGAGAGAGTCCTCACAATGCTTGGGTTCCTGGTTCCAGTTAGCTCTAAGGAATTCATCCTGCCATTCCTGGGCGTGTGTCGTCTAAGCCCTTTCTTATATTCTCTTGGGCAATAAATTGCTCTTCTCTTTCCTATAGAATTTCAAGTTTGGTTTCTATAACTTACAACCAAAAGAGTCTAATGTATACCATATGTCTTGCTATATAATTCAGGATATTAAAATTAAGGCAGAGATAGGGATTTGTATAACCTTTATAGTATCTAGAACTGAGCTGTTCATACAGAAATTCAATACAATGTCATACTTCTATTAATAAAATACATTCCAATGACATGCCAAATGGTTGGAAAACATGTTACGAGATGTAAATTTCTTAAGAAGCATAAGAATATATTCTAGAATATAGAATGTGTATATACCATCCTGTGAGAATGGTCTCTCTACGTCAGGCAGAGTATAGCTTTCTTGTTTTTCTGGCCATGGGGCTAGGATTAGAGCTCCTAATAAGAGGCTTTCTTCATGGTGCCTTTTCCTCTCTCCAGGTAATTAATTACACACCCTTCTATAGCTTTGGCCTGAAACAGTATCTGTCTCTTTTTGATGTGGTGCTATCACCACTAGTCATAAATAAATGCAATAGAATTTGTTTCCAATTGAACTGACATTGATAAAAGATGCTTTTTTTCTCCCAGAATATGGAGCAAATCAGGCATCATTTATTTGATGATAATAATAATAATGATAATGATCTGTTGACTGTTAGCATCTGGGTGCTCCAAGCCTTTTAGCCTCTGACACAAATTTCAGGTAGGCCTTCCAGCCATCTCTCCCTCTAAGGATGTAAACAACTCTTGCAGGTCGTCTGAAATTTTCTTTAACTCATTCTAGAGCAGTGTTTTTTAAACTTTCATGTGCAGATGAAACACGCCAGTCAGATGAACCACGCCAGTATCTTGTTAAAATGCAGGTTCTGATTCAGAAGGTGTGGGATGGAACTTGAGATTCTGCATTTCTAATGAGCTGCCAGGTGATGCTGATGCTGTGTGCTGTGGGTGTGCAGACTTTGCTTTAATTTTCATGTTCTGGAGAATTTCTTAATGGTCATGTTCAGTGCATGAATGTAATTTCAAAATGCCACAACCTTTTCTCCTCTAGATAACAGTAGTTCCCCACTACATACACACACCCTTTTAAAAAAATAGCATCATAGAGTGTCAAATTCAAAATACTATTCTAGTCCTTCCTTTTTGGAAAGTGAAACATAAATTGATTAATCCCCTTGGCACAGGTTTGTTTCTCGTACCACTAATGGTGTGCTTTGTAAAGATTACACATCAAATATCCAATGGGATAAGCAAAGAAAACCAGTTTATGGTTTTCTTTGCATGTCTATAAGTGCATAGAAAAGTATGTTTCCATTGTGCATTATGCTCTGGATTTCAGTTAGATCTTTGTAGCATGTATCTGGAAAATGGAGAAACAATTGCCAAGAAACATCCCTGAATAACATGTTTTTGCACTTGTACATTTTATGTCTCCCAATAAATGTCCTCGTTTGTTTCCCCACAGAGACATTTAAGGCTTATAAGTAGAACCCAAAAATCATCATTCATTGATCCAGTAACTATAATAATAATAGGCACTATCTCTTGTGGAGCAAAATTCACCCTTTTAAGTTTTGAAGTGCCATCCCTAGACAGTGCTAACTAGAACATTAGACACAGCTCCATTGCTTGTCATAGACACCCTAAAAGTCTGTACACATAAGTGATAATCAAAAGACATGCTTTCCTTTGATGTGAACATGTTAGCACATAATACATTTGCCCCAGGGAGTTGATAACAGGATACAACTCTTCTAGGTCACTTTGAATCCAGCCCAAGTTGGGTGTGATTAATACTGCTAACATCAATACCTGTTCTAGGACTGTGAAAACGGTTTCAGCCTAGTTCCCTCTTGACAAGTGCCCACAACATGCAAATCATCACCATCATTAGCGCCCTGTGGGCTGCAATGGAGTCTGAATGGTTTTGAAACTGAATGCCAGACTTCCCTAGAGATGAGCCCCATGACAATAAGTCAGTTTCATCAGAGGCTTGTTAAGGGGAAAACTGTTTCACTTCTTGTGCAGCATCTGCTCTCTAAATAATATGACTAGATCTCTAGGGTGATTTATGTGGACCACTAAATGGCCATGAAATATCATAAAATCCTGACATATTATTGATTTTCCCTCCTTTACACCTATAGACATCTATTACAGGTCTGCACTGTTGCTCTTGTATTGAAGCTTAAGTCTAATCCTAACGATAATAGCATTAGGTCTTGGAAAGAACATGTGAAAGAGCCTGCCCTTGAAGTAGACAGTGTCGTTACAGCCCAAATCATGACCTGTTGATCATTTCTGGTCCTTAACTGCTGTTTTTTTGTAAATAATCAGTCATGTTATTTTTCTAGTAGATCTATATAAAAATTTTATTGGAAATGGTAAAGCACTTTTGACTGTTTTCATCTAAGATGTCAATTACTCATGTTTGCAAACAATATATGTATCATTTTACAATTTGGTAAAAATAACTGTCATACAGTGATTTCCAAGGAATGCTCTATTAGTAATTGCTGTAGTTTCAAAACCTGGTGTAATATCCATACACCTCAATGGAAGGGAGTCTCTCTGATTTCTCAGGTAACTCAGAAGCAATGAGAATGTTCTAATAGAAGGTAGGTAGATTTAACCCTATGCTGAGGTGAGAGTTGGTTAAAGCATTTCTGAGTTCTCTAGACCTTGGGTAAAAGGTGGGGTAAGGAGTCATATACTTGTCTAGGCACTTTCGTTTACTTACTAATCAAATTAAAGGGATTAGGCTATCTCTGTAAAAATGGAGTATGCTGCCATTTGGTAGTTTTGCAGGTCCTAACACAAAATTTTGTTGTAAGTATACTTGTTTGAGAATATGTGATAAAAATCCAGCATAAAAATGCCCTGAGACAAGCAAAACTGACAACATAAAATAAAATGTTATGCCCCCTCCAATAAAGTAGAAACTACTTTGAATATTTCTGAAAGGTGATTCTCAAGCTTTAAGCTTTTAAAAATTAGAGAACTATGTTTTGCTGCTTCTTTGCCTCTTGCCTACCTCATCAAAGTCATTTTTTATTCTAAAGCATTCCAAAACTTTAGAAAAATATAGAAAATAATATGTCCTGCATCCATGTATTCACCACCCATTTTAAACAGATATTAACATTTTTTTATATTTGCCTTAAATGAAAATAAAATTACAGATGCAGGAAAGTCCTCCTTTCTCTATCTTTCTTCACAGAGGAAGTTTGTATAAATCATTTCCATGTAAGCCTTTGAAATTTTCTTTCATCTGTATATTCCAAAAGATACATACCATTACTTTTTATATTCTAAGGATTCACAACAATGATCTCCTATGCAAGTTTTTCTTTATTCCCTCTTGATGTTATATTTTTGAAATTTATCCATGTTAATGTAACTAGCTCTGTTTCATTGATTTTCACTGTTATACGACAGTCACCTGGATAACTAAACCACATAAACTGCATTAGATTGTTTTTCTTTTCCACTGAAACAAGTAGTGTGTCAGTGAACAACGTGGTATATGTCTCTTTGGGCACACGTATGAGATTTTCTCTAGCATAGATACCTACAAGTGAAGCTACTGACATTAAGATCTGAGCATTTTCAAATTGACAAGGTGTTGCCAAATTGATCTCCAAAGTGGTTGTACCAAGTGACAAATTGACATTTGAACCAACTCTTTGTATAGTGAAAAAAAAAAAAGAATGCAAAATGGCAAATGGCATCTGATTATCATTTCCTATTTTCAATTTTCATTCACCATTAGGGTTGCTTTTTGATAGCCACCTCATCTTTTCTATTTAATTGTTTGGCTCTTTCATTTTTATTTGTAAGACTTGTTTCTAAATTTCAATACGAATTACTTTCAGTTAAATGAGTTATAATTATCTTCACTGATGATAGACTAAAAAGTGTGACATCCGAAAGAATTTGTCTTACTTACTCAAAACCCATTATTGATGGCTGTTGTCTCCCCAAAACAAATACCTTCTCTTTCACCAGAAATGTTTTGCCTTTTCCAATATTAATGAACTCTTTTAATTAACTTCACAACCCATTAACTGGCGGTGTGTAAGGCTGAGAAAAGAATCAAGTAGGAAGCTGAGCAGACTGGGGAACAGAAAAAGCTATAAATACTCATGTGAATAGTTTTCCCTGTTAAGTTTCAATTACAAATTTTCCCATCATATTTCTGAATTTACAGTGTCCTGACTGTGGTCACATTGTTCATGTGCTGCTTGGATTCATCTCCCTCATCCCTTTACTTTTAAAAATCCTGCCTTATATGCTGATAATAATAATCAGAAGGAGAAAGAGAAGCAGCAGAAGAACCAATTGGGTTTTAACTTTATCTCATGTGTACACGTTAATCAAGCACCTGTACATGCATTCCCAATCATATCTACTTTTAGAGGTAGTATTTCTAAGTATTTTTATTTTCTTCATATTTATCTTAATATTTTACAACAGATAAACTTCTTCATCTATCATTAACTCATAGATGTCCCAGAAAACATTTCCATCTCTAGGAATCACATTGCTTTCTCCATGGAATTAGCATCTGTTCAATACTATACACATTTATTAAAGTTAACTATTGGCTCTTTTAAAAAAAATTTTATGATAATTTATTGAATCAAACCCATATCAAGATTGAGTTAAAGCTTTACCTTTCTACCTGATTCTAAACTTATAAATGCATGAATTGATCTATGTTAGACATATTCATTACTTTATTGTTAATATGGCAAAATACTATTGGATAATTTAAAAATTATTTTCTCCATGATATGGATCTAGTATATTAGATATGCATAATTTGTTACAGTTACTTATTTCAAATGAAAAGCATTTCATTAAAACAATTTCCAACTATATGTTTTTTCAGAGTCAGATAACTTTCATAATTAGTAACTATTGTTAGAATTAGTCTTGGTTTGGACATGGAATTTGCTAAAGTTTATCTTTTTGCTATTTATTCAAAAGAAGTTGCTAGGAAAATTAATAAAAAAACAAATGTTAAAGAGAAATTTCTTTTTTTTCTTTATTAGAGAAGTGTGTTTAGAGAACAATCATGCATAAAATATAGGATTCCCTTATACCTCCTGTTCTGGTTTCTTAATGCTGCCTTTTTGCCAAACACCAGAAAGGGATTGGCTTTTATAAAGGGGGGTTATTTGGTTACAAAGTTACAGTCTTAAGGCCATAAAGTGTCCACGGTAAGTCATCAACAATCAGGTACCTTCACTGGAGGATGGCCAATGGCGTCCTGAAAACCTCTGTTAGCTGGGAAGGCATGTGGCTGGCAGCTGCTCCAGAGTTCTGGTTTCAAAATGGCTTTCTCCCAGGACATTCCTCTCTAGGCTGCAGCTCCTCAAAAATGTCACTCTTAGTTGCTCTTGGGGTGTTTGTCCTCTCTAGCCTCTCCAGAGCAAAAGTCTGCTTTCAAAGCCCATCTCCAAAATGTCTCTGCAGCTCCTCTCTCAGCTCCTGTGCATTCTTCAAAGTGTCCCTCTTGGCTGTATCAAGCTTGCTCCTTCTGTCTGAACTTTTATAGGGCTCCAGTAAACTAATCAAGGCCCACGCTGAATGGGCAGGGCCACACCTCCGTGGAAATTATCCAACCAGAGTTATCACCCACAGCTGGGTGGGTCGCATCTCCGTGGAAACAATCAAAGAATTACAATCCAATTAACACCAATTACATCCGCCCACACAAGTTTGCATCAAAGATAATAGCACTTTGCGGGACATAATACATTCAACCTGGCACACCTCCCTATTATTAACACCTTGCATTTGTGTGGAAGATTTGTTACAATTCATGATAGCACATTTTTGTAATTGTACTATTAACAGTAGTCCATGATTTAGCCTAGAGTTCACTGTTTGTGTAGCACAGTTCCATGGATTAAAAAAAAAATTATCATATATATAATCTAATATTTATCCTTTCAATCAATTCAAATACCTATTTCAGTTCTGTTAATTATGTTCACAATGTTGTGCTACCATCACTATCATCCATTACCAAAACATTTCCATCATTCCAAATAGGAACCTTATACATTTTCAGCCTTAATTTCCCATTCCCTGTCTCCTTTCCAGCCCCTGGTAACCTATATGCTAGATTCTGACTCTATGAGGTTGCTGATTTTAATTGTTTCAAATCAGTGAGATCATACAATTATTTGTCCTTTTGTGTCTGGCTTATTTCACTCAACATGATGTTTTCAAGGTTCTCCATGTTGTTGCATGCATTAGGACTTCATTCCTTTTTATGGTTGAGTAATAGTCCATTGTATGTATGCGTCACATTTTACTTATCCATTCATTGGTTGATGGGCACTTGGATTGCTTCCCTCTTTTGAAAATTGTTAATAATGCCACTATGAGCATCAGTGTGCAAATACCTTTTTGAGTCCCTGCTTTCAATTCTTCTGGGTATATACTGAGTAGTGGGATTGCCACTTCATATGATAGGTGTATCCTTAGCTTTCTGAGGACCTGTCAAAATGTCTTCCATGATAACTACACCATTTTACATTGCCACCAGCAATGAATGAGTGTTCCTATGTCTTCACATCCTCTCAAGCACTTGTTATTTTCCATTTTTTTTTATTTTATTAGCATACAGTTCTTCATTGTTTACTCTTATAGTTCTTTTCTATTTCAGCAGGGTCAGTAGTAATGTCCCCCTTTTAACTTCTGATTTATTTTTGTTCTTTATCTTTTTTTTGCCCTTTGTCAGTCAAACTAAAGGGTTGTTAATTTTGTTGATCTTATCTAAGAACCAACATTTGGTTTTGTTGATGCTCTATTGTTCTATTGTTTTCTATTTCATTTATCTTCATGCTAATCTTTGTTATCTCTTTCCTTGTAATTGCTTTGGGTTTAATTTTATCTTTTTTTTTCCCCCTATTTCTTTCAGTTTTGAAGTTAGGTCTCTGTTTTGAAGTATTTTTTAATGTAAGCATTTAGAGCTATCAATTTCCTTCCTTCGCTGCATCCCATAAGTTTTGGTATATTTTTATTTTCATTTGCCTCAAGATAGTTCCTAATTTTGTTTGAGATTTCATCTTTAACCCATTGTTTGTTTCAGAGTATGTTGTTTCATTTCCACATATTTCTGAATTTTCCATGAAGTTAGGTTTGATACCAACTTAAGTTTAATAGCATGCACGTATATTTTTCTTATGTCCATCTGCCCTCCTTTCTATTTTTGTATTTGTTACCACTTTTATCTTTGTACTTTGGGGGTTCAAAAACATAGATCTATCATTATCAATGCATTACTTTTTATGTATTTGCATTTTAGCACCTGTAGGAAGTAAGATGTGAAACTCATCCTTAACAATTCACTATGATAATACTGGCATTTATAATTACCTAAATGGTTACCTTTATCACAGGTCTTTATTTCTTTATACTGCTTTGAACCACTGTTGGGTGTCCTTTCCTGTTAGTCTAAAGAACTCCCTTTAGGATTGCTTGTAGGGAAAGTCTAGTGGTGATGAACTCCCTCAAATTTTGTTTACCTGGGAATTTCTTGATCTCTCCCTCATTTTGGAAAGAAGGTCATGCCAAATACAAAATTCTTAGCTGTAAGTTGTTTTCTTCAGTATTTAAAGTATTTCGGCCCACTGCCTTCTTGCCTCCCTGGTTTCTGATGAGAAATTAGCACCCAATCTAATTGGGACTCCCTTGTACATAGCCTGTTGCTTTTCTCTTGTGGCTTTCAGAACTCTCTCCTTGTCCTTTGCATTCAATATTTTAATCAATATATGATAGAGTGCTTTTTTTTTATGTTTATCCTGATTTTGTTCTCTGGGCTTCTTGGATTTGCATAGTCACTTCTTTTACTAGGTTTGTGAAGTTCTTTGCCATGATTTATTTGACTATTCTTTCTGATCCTTTCTCTCTGCTCCTTCAGGGACTCCCATAAGGCATACACTGATGAACTTAATTGTGTCCCATAGCTCTCTTAGGCTATTTTTGCTTTTATAATTTTTAAATTTTGCTTTCTTATGCTCAGCCTGATTCATTTCAAGTGTTTTGTCTTTGGGTTCACTAAGTCTTTCTTCTGCTAGCTCTAATTTGCTCTCAAAACTCTTCTGGGAATTTTTCAGGTCATTTATTGTGGTCTTCAACTACAGTAGTTCTCTTTGTTTCCTTTTTGGAATTTCTATCTCTTTGCTAAGATTCTAATATTGCTTATTCATTGCTTTCCTGATATCCTTTATTTTTTTCTCTAAATTTTAAGATCATTTTTTTGAAGGCTTTATTTGGTTTGTCTACATTCTTGTTTTCTTCTTTGTGTTTCCTGGATTTTTATCCTCTTCCTATGGATGAGCCATTATTTCCAGCTTCTTTGTTTGTCTTGTACTCTTCTTGCACACTGTGTATTTTAATATTTAAAAATTTTAACTCTGGGATTTATTCCCTGAGATTGCTGTTTCATGAGCTATAACAAGCTGATGATAAGAAGAAATTTTCTTGAGCTTCAGCCCTCCTATCAGGAAGGTCTGCCAAGGTGAATGCTGTGTGTGTGTGTGTGTGTGTGTGGGGTGGGGGGAATCCCTGTCTTTCTGGGCCCGTATCTTGACCTGGGCTTTTGTTGTTAGTTGTTTTGGAGTTCCTCTGTTTAGAGGAGTTTGGTTATCCCCTCTGTTTCCTGAAAACAGGCCTCCTTCTCCCACATGTTTGAAGCCAGTAAACCTTTGTCCCGGATTGTTCACCTCTATGGTTTCTTACACTCCTTTTGTTATTTCAAGCTGCTTTTCACTGGAGGCCTAATTCTGAGAAGAGACCATGCTGAGGGAACTTTTCCAAGTCAGACTTTCCCAGCCAAAACAGAGCCAGGAACCCACAAAAAGAGTGCAGACCAGCTCCAAAGTTCCCTGGGAAAGGGACAGGGAAGGGTTTCAAGAGCTTCTCCAATGGCTCCCCAAATCTGAATTTTTATGGCCTGCCCAGCAAATGCAGCCCTTCATCTAACTGTCCCCTGCAGCTCTGAGGAAGTGCAGAATCCTTAAGTCTTTGGAGCCTCCCCTGCGTGGGGCAGCTTGAAACAATGGCTGTCACCACCTTTTTCTTTGATTGGTTGAAACAATGGGCACACTCGGAGTTGGGCCCCCAGTATTCCAAAATTGCTGATCAATAGCTGTGATCAGTGATTGGCTGTGTCCACCCGTGGTCTTGGGGTAGAGGATTTTTAAGTCCTTTCCTCTCAACAGTGAGCTAGCTAGGGGCTGTCCCCCAGGCAGCCTGCCATGAGAGTTGGGATGGATGCCAGTAGCCTCCACATGAAGAGAGCAATTAACTGTTCTTTGCCATCATTTATCAGCCTCTCCTCCCACTCTTCCCTGGATGCTGTACAGTTTTCTTTACTCTAGAGTTTCAAATAGTTTCATTGTTGTTTTGGTAAAAGGCTTGAATCCTGGAACTCCCCACTCTGTGATCTTCCCACAATCCTCTGAGAAATTTATTTTTAATGTACTAAAAAGAAGAAATTTTAAACATACATAAATTGGATCATGGCAATTTCCTGCTTAAATATTTGATGATGACAAGCCACATCCAAGATAAAGTTCAAGCTCCTTACATAACATACAATGCATGGTTTTATCTAACCCCTACTACCTTCCCTTTCTTAGTTTCCTACCATTCCCTAAATTATGATTTATTTAATAAAAGAAATAGATGTAATATTGATGCTCACATGAATGACAATTTCTTGCCTTACTGTCTGCCCATGCTTCCTTCTCCCTGGAATGACAGGACATCTCTTTGCTGGTCTATCTTGTACAGATCCATGAGATTCAATTCATGTCTTAGCCAACAACTCCAAGAAGCCTTCTCTGACCACCACATTTATAGCAGAATTAGGTTTTCAGGCTTATTTTGTTACCACAGTAACCCAAATATACTTCCATCTTAGTATCTTCATTATTCTGGACACATACATTTTTGTTTTACCAAGCAGACTACAAGTCCTATTGCAGAGACTGAACTTATCTTCATATCTCAAGTCCTTAGCATAATGTCTAGTATATATCCTCAATAAGTGCTTGATGCAATAAATAGAATTGTTCTGTGACTACTTATATGTATTTCATGTATATGGTACACATTAACTTTTTCTTTTCTTTAAACCAGGCCACATAAAATTTCAACTAAATAGAATGTTAATATACTTTAATAAAGGCCATAATGTGTTTAAATATAATTGAAAACATGTAAGTTTTTAAAAAAAAATATTCCGCAAAGTGTGTATTTTACTTTTCAAATGAACCTTTCTTCCATTTAACTGGAGTGAATGAAGTTTAATTTTTAAACACTAATTCTAGACCAGGTATATGTATAAAACATTTACCACAGGCAGCAAGTAGATACTGGCATAAGTAAATTATCTTTCCCTATATTTATTCCCTACCTCATGGAATATTATAAAAATTGTATGAATTGTGGTTTAAAACATAATACCGATGTGCTTGAAAGTGTTAGTAATGTAAACTGAAATTGTCACTTCAGAAAATTGAATCTTTCTATTGAAAATTTATTCAAGGTCATACTAAGGTTGTTAAAGCTTATTCAATAGCACATAATATAGATCTGTAATATACACAGGTCAAATTGGTGTCTCTCTTCTAATAGAACTTCCTAGAATTCTTCTTGTCCTATGCAAGGCTAATATTTATAGACTGTTAGAGGCCCACCTACTTCTATTTCCTTTGAAGCATCCCAAAATAGCTTTGATTAATGCACTCTATGGCTGCTACATTGCAATTTCACTTGTGGAACACATTTGGTCAATATGTATTTTGCTCAGTAAGATACCTGCTCTGTATCTTAACCAGGAACCAAGTACTTAAGTTCATATTTCTGATAAGAAAGTGAATATTTCTCTATAGGGAAGTTATGATCTATCATCTACATGTAATATTCTTGGAGATTTCCATTTATAAAATATATTTACATAATATATGTTTATAATTCTATATAATGAATTCTCTAAAAATTCTTTTTTGACTCATCAAAGCTCCTAGAAAATATTAATTTAAAATCTCAGAATTCTTAAAGATTGTATGGTAAATTCTCTTTTTGCAGTGTTTAATTACCTATAGGAGGGGCTGTCAATAATTTTTAGGAAGGTACAAAATAAATAAAACAGACTTTTTTTTTGCTGTGAGCAAACATTAAAAGACATGTGAAATACATACCTGTTTTATTTTATTAGTTTACTGTTTATTTGGTATCTATTTTATAGCTTCTCTTCACATTTTGATAAATAAGGAATTTTCCCTATTATGATGAATTTTTATGAAAGGTAATTATCTTTCACTATTAGCCAAATCTTATTTACAAGAGCATTTTATATGATAAAACATTTTATGTGTTCAGTGATAAAGAATACTGCCATTTACACATGAGAAAACTAAAGCAAAGTAGTGACATAACAGTCACTGAAACTGTGTCTATTCTCAAAGACTAGATTATTTTAGAATAATTGGATAATAAGTCAAGTCAACAATTGGTTAGTAACTAATTACTAACTTCTAAAGTGTGATCAATTTAGCCAGAAAAGCTAAACTACTAATGATTTTTTTTATATCAATTTTGGTTATACTGAAGATATAAAATTATTTATATAATGTACATGATATGGAAGCAAAATATTCAGCTTTGTGTTAAGAAACCAAGGTGAATAATTTGGATGCTCTACTAGGCCACATTGTGATATAATATTTTCATACACATTTTATATTGAAATGACATAGAAGATGATGTACTTGAGTTGTGTGCAAATTATAATCTATAAGTATTATTATGAAAATTTAAGGATTTTTTTGATTCATACGTGTGGCAAACCACTCTATAAAATGTCATTTATCAGGAAGGCAATTGTGGCAAATATCAGAAGCATTTGAACTTTAAGAAGTATAGATAATTATATGCAACTGTTTATAAACCAATGTTTTTTCTAATAGAAATTGGCTGTAATTCCAAGAACTCTCATGTAGACCTTACCACTTGAGCAATCCTTAATAATTAAGGATTAATACTTAATACTTAATCAATCCAAAAATATCGAATATAGCAATACAGAGAAAGCTTAATTCCCATATAAAACCTATAAAATTTCAATTCAAATTTAACCCAGATTGACTGTATGTATTAGTATAATTTTCTTTATAATTTGTAAAGATCCATTCATTTCATTCATATTTGTTTTCTGAACAACTGATGTAGATCACTATATAGTTGAAACAACTGATGTATGACCATGTGTCATTAGCTCAATAAAAAATTATAAAGCAGTTGATTTAATCTCCATTTTTACCTCCAGCTCCCATGACCTAAATTATACTTTTTACAGAAAAGAATAAATAATAATTACTCTATTTTTTATGAAAAACTGTACTTTCTCATGCCCACAATGTTCAATAACCAGAAACTCATGATGAATCATATTTTTGTGGAGCTTGATGCTTAATCAATTTGGGTGCCCTTTTTAAGAAAGAAAAGATTAAAACTTATGAATTAAAAATAGGTAGAGAGATATTTGAAGGGGGCAGTATAAATAATGGATCCTGAAGTTTAAACTTTATTAGGTTCTTGGGAAATCTACAAAAATGTGAATGGTAGGGGAAGGATTTTTTTTTTTTTTTTACTCTTGATAATTTGGTGCTTTTTGGGAGGCGTCTTGTCAAGAACTGTGAATGGTTGAAATTTTACTCTACTCACAAGGTAAGCAGTTAGCCTTCTGCTATTTCATGGATTTTGGCAGAAGACACAAGATCCCTGGGTCATAGACAAAGGAATATATTACCTGCAACACAGCAAGAAACATGAGCTTCATGTTTACATAAATGCCTCTTGACACCCTCCTCCAAGTTCCATGAAGGTGACACAGAGGAAACCAGAAATGTGCTGAAATAGTAGATTTTCGTCATAACTTGAGGACCCCAAGCTTAGGGGACTCAGATCTTTTATAATAGGCAGTAAGCATGCCTGGTCTCTATCCTGAAGGGAGACATTATTTTATTATACTGGGCAATAATCAAGAGAGCGGTACTGTATCTTCAAAGGCTATTTTACATAAATATCCTTGAAAAGATAGTCCAGAAAAAAGACAGCTAGTGTTCCTGCTAACAAATACACAGAAATAAGAAAGACCCATAAAAAATTGAATAAATAAAATGATTCTTTTCCATGAGTAAACTTTGCTTTAAATTGAACTTTGTACATGACTTGCAATCTTTTTTTAAAAAGCTTTCAATGCAAACTAGTATATGTACATGGTTAAAAAAAATAACCCAATAGTACTAAAGGACTTGCAATAAAAAGCAACAATACCTTGTCATGCCTCCTGCCTCCATCAGTCCAACTCCTCAGAAATAAACACTTTCAACTATTTAGTTTTTAGTTTTCTTGTTGTTTATCTGCAATGGTGTGCTGGTAAATATTTAACAACAGATTTTTCAGGTCAATATGAATGTTGGTTGATGATTCTGTTTACGTAATTGAGTAAGGTGAAAGTGAAGCAATGAAATGTATGTCTGAATTTCACTGTTCATCACTGACGTAAGTGATTTCTTTGCCAAAATTGATAATATTTTTTGAACACTGGAAGAATATTTCCTCAGATTTTGGTGCTATTTGCAATTTAATGGCTATACTAATGACACACTTTTAAGTTTAATCTACATTTTTAACATTTTCTCCTTTACTTTCTTAAGTCTAGACAATCAACAAAACAATAAATCTAGCCCTGATATATAGTGCTTGCTGTTTTCCATGGTGTAAATATTCTTCTCATGCTTATTTCAAGTTATCAATGTAACATCACAGAGCACAGAGTGTTCTGGGAGGAGATGTGCAATAGCAGCTTTTTGTACAGTATTCTGCCATACAGATAAAATAGGTGTAAATAATCTCAAGTGTATAGATGATAGTAAGTTCTAAAATAATTTGGAAGTGACAAGTTTTGAAAATTTATTACCATTGTTTCTGATATGATTTTTATAAATTTATATAGCTTGTTTTTTTAGTATTGCTTTTTTTAATAACCTAGTCCCAAAATTCCTGAAAATTTAACAATTGGCTTTTGTGATGTGGTGCAAGCTGGCTCTGTCACATGATTTCTATTGAAACTTTAAAAATTTCTATTGACCTTGTTGTTTGAAATTTTGATTTTCAGCTCATTCTCTTATTTTAGTGGGCCACATTTTCTTGAATCTCTCTGACACACTAATTAGGGAGTTTTGGTGGTAGAGGTGGTGGTCATTTGTTTTAAGTGTATTCTAGTTTCTGAATTATGTTCAGTTCTTAGTTTTTTTCTTTTGTTTTAAGTTGCTGTGTATTTTTTCCCCCTCAAATATTTTATGATGCTAGTTTCTCTTTAAAAGTGACATACTACACACTGCTAGAGAAATCTGGTGAGTATGGAGCCTACTGACTGATGGACAGGTGAGAGGTCTGCTATTAACACTAATACTGGGTGGCCTGGAGCTCTTAGAGGGATATCTTTTTGGAGGAAACCAGAATGGTAAATACCTGGCAGCAATACGGAAAAGGGTGAGAAGATTAGCTCTGCCTGAACAGATTTTCAACCAGTATTCCATTTTTCAGTCCCATCTCTAACATATGCCTTTCTTTGTGCCTGTCTTTTCTAAGCCCAAGCTTATCCTGGAATTCTCAGAGCAGATTGTGGATCTATATAATTTATTCTTTTTCATAATTTAGCAATTATTTTAATAGACTCAGTAGAATAAGAGATAAACAATAATTTAAAAACTTGAACCAGAAATTTATGAACTGTTTTTTTCAAAGTACTTTTCAGCTCAGTTCATTTAGAAGACAAAGGGGGACTCCGTGACGTGAAATTCACATAATGTAATTTCAACAATAAACAAGATTAAAAGTCTCCAAGAAATCCAGCAGAAACTTCACATTACCAAATGTGAAAAATAATATCTTCAGGTTTGCTTATTTTCAGACTCTTTTCCATTTAAACAATTGTCATCTATAGCCTTTTAGTTCTGCTAGTGATGGCTTTCTACGTGCACTTTTTCCCTTGTGATATTTTGTTCTGAAACTTAATATAACATGGTCAAAAGTATACTAGATTAGTACCCTTAAGAGTGGGAAGTAATCCTGACTTTGCCTAACCATTATGAAATTATTGACAAAATATTTAGGCTTTCAGGACTTCTAGTACCTCCATGATAAAGTAGGTAAAATCTATGTATACTTCAGGCTCTGTGATTCAGTGGTTTAAACCAATATAATTTTTCTTCTAAATATATTACTGGAAAATTTTTCAGTGCATCTATTCTTGCCATTGAAGAGAATACATGAATTTCTTTCAATCTACACACTTCTCTCTTCCTACACTGTTATTATCTTGGTCCAAGCGATCATATTCTTTCACCTCTCTGTAACCAATCTCTGGGTAAGACTGGGAGAGAGCTTCTCAAACTACAACTCAATTTATGCCATTGCCCTACAAAAACTCTTCAGTGATACATGGAATAAAGCCCAACTCCTTCAGTCCATGATCTAGCCCATGTCTAATTCTGCATCCTTATCTTAACCATTTGCACTTACTTATGTTTGCTGAAACCATAGTAGATACTTTTTATGTCCTCATATGTGCCAAAGTCGTTCCTGATTCTGCTATTCCATCTGCCAAGACTGCTCCCTTTTCCAGTCCTGTGGCTATCTCCTTTTCATTTTTTTATCTTTCAGGACAGCTTGAAAGACATTTCCTTGGAGTAGACATTTCCCTCTTATTATTCCCTTTCCCAGTTCATTGTTCCCTTGCTCACACTCTTCACAATTTGTAATGATTTATTTGTTTGTTGAGGGCAAGTACCATGTCCCTCTTGTTGATCACTGTAACCCTAGTGCCTGGCATCATGTATGGAATATATCAAGTGTCCAATAAATATTTGATGAATAAGAAATAGGCATTAAAATGAGTGATTTCTATTGGAAGGTCCTTTATTTTAGAAAAACGATAACTGGTTATATGGAATAAAACCAAGGACCATGGTGCAAAGAAATAAAAACAAAAGCAAGTTAAAAATTATTTTTTTCTCTTAACTCATGTAGTTTTTACATTCAAACTACATTAAATCAAGCCTGTTTGTATTCAGATTTTCGAGGCTGAACTTGCTTAAAATTGGGAGCATTTTAGAATAATTTATGCTTCCAGAAAAGAGTACAGTGCCCCAGTGATGCAAGGCCCCTGAAGGCAGAGTATCATGTAAAATATTCATGAAGCTTAAGAGCAAGAGACATCAAATTTTCTGTTGTATTTTAACACTGTGTTTCCATACAAGAGAGTTGTCAAATGCAAGCATACTAGAGAAGATAAATATTTAGGACTTTAAGGAGAACCTATAAAGTGAATTCTTGCCTCTCTGGCTTTTCATCCATTGCCTCTCAAATGTGTGTGTGTGTGTGTGTGTGTGTGCTCTTGCCTCTCTGGCTTTTCAGCCATTGCCTCCCAAGTGTGTGTGTGTTGTGTGTGTGTGCGTGCGTGTGTGTGCACGTATTTTCTTCCACTGGGCTGTATTTGAAGTTCCCATAAAATCATTATGAAAGTTAATATTATGAATCAATAGAGATTTGGCTATTCCTATGTGGATTAGCCTGGGATTTTCATTCATGTTTGACCTTTTGTAATCAAAATGTTTTTTATTCACTTATTTTGTATGAAAAAGATAATATGAAGGATAGTCTTCATAGCTGCATATGGTCTTATAAGGAATTTTTAATTCCTCTGAATAGTATTTCTTTTTGTGTAAATAGAAACATCCATCTACATTCAACTGTGCTTTATAAGCCACTCATATTCTGAAGCATTCAAAGAAGAGTTTGTTGAAACCATATTGGGAAATATTTAAGGTAGAATTATCTTTCAGTGATTTATGTTGAAAACAGCTGCTAAAAGTCAAATGAATAATAGTATAAGAAACCTTCCCATGTCTACAGAAATATCATTATCTTTCACAAGTCATTGATTCCTTTTTTAAAAATATTTCATCAAAAAGATAAAAATTATTTGGTACAGTTTCTTGAAATATAGTGCTATATTAAGCATGACAAGTTCTACAAAGCCTTTGCACATGTTCCTCTTCCTCCATCCAACTCATGTCAATTTCCTAAGATTTTAGGTTATTACTCAACACTCAAAAATTGTAATTACAGAATGTATAAATACAGAAATAATTCAACCTATAGTATCTTCACTTTGTGATGTTCCTGAACATTTAATCTATAGAATATGATAATAAACTGTACAGGAATATCTTAAGTTAGTAACATCTTGCTTTATCATTCTTTTTGAAAAGCCTAGACCAATATTTTTCTTTCAGAGAAAAACATTGTCTGAAATTTAAAAATGGGGGCCTTGCCAGAGCAAAAATTTTAGGGTAAAATACACAGTGCTCCCTGTTGCACTGCAGAAGTCTTACACTTGTTCCAAGTATAAATCAGTTGCAGGAGATAATACGACGATGATAACATATACCACATCCCACCATACCTCTTTTGTGACTGGTTATCAACATTCAGAAAAAACATTCTCATTGTCTTCTCTGTCACAAATGGGGTATTTATAAACATTGACTTTGCTACATGGCTAAAGATTCCATAAAAGTAAGACTTCATGGGGTGAAAATTACTGGAAACCGACATAAATCATAATTCATAGCCTAAAGGTAGTTAGAAATACCACATTAAGCAAAAACACCCCAGTTACTTTGAATGATAATTAGTGTTTTTATTTCAATCTTGAAACTTTGTGACTTCCTTGAGTATTTATAGAAAAATATTTTTACAATTGTATAATTAAAATCAAGGAGAAAATTATATTTGACACCTGAATTCATGTTACTAAAGACATTGCTTATTAAATTTTCTAAAGGTGTCATGGTCAGATGTATTGCAGAAATGAAAGTAGTGCTGTGGTGCTTCTGGAAACTGATTTCCTGGTGCCTCTTCAGCACAATACTCTAAAGCAATTGTTCCTTCCTTTACCTCTCCTGATTCCTCATTTTTTTCTTCTTCTTCTCAGATCTTTCTCTATTCTTTTTGTTTCTCTTCACCCTGAAATTTTTGTAAAAGCAAAAAGACTTGTTGAGAAATCATTTTTGAGGACTAACATTTTTGTTTGCCAAAAAATTATTTGATACAACACAGGTTTTGTGGTCCAAAAGTCGTATGTGTCCAGAGTAAGGAAAAAAAAGATTGGGGAGAACATACTGTCATCATCTCATTACATACACTCATTTTTCTCATCAAGTACTATTCTATAATTTAGTGAACATGAAAATTAGTTATTTTTTAGGGTAAAATATTTTTCCTAACTCATTCGAAACCTGCAGTTTTCAATGTTGTGGCTTTATCTGAAACCTGGAAATAATTGAACTTTCCTAAGAGAATCTTATCTCAACATATTTTCAGTATATTAATGTCAGAGAGATTTGAGTAGACTGGGATAAGTCTTGGATAAATGTTAAAATGTTACGAACCTGTCAAACCTCTTTACTGTTCTGTTTAATCATTCAAAAATAGGAGTTGCTAAGTTTTGATAAATAATACTCCTGTAGTGAGCTTACTGAGCTGGTGTTGGTGTGTTTGCCCCCCACGTTTTCTTCCCTGGACCTCTCAGGGATTCACCCCATGACTGTTCATAGCGCAGTGCCCGGCTCTTCCTCCAGCCACCACAGCTATATCTGAGCTGTCCGTGGTACTGAACTTCCTTTTTAGGCCCTTCACTGGCTTCCGCACCACTTGCACAATGGCTTTCCACTAGCTTTCTGCTTCCTTCACACCACCTCCATCCTTCTAGATGGATGGCCTCAAGAATAGAATCCAACTCTCACACTATAGTGTGAAGTTGGACTAATGTTATATATTCTTAGTATATGTCCCAAGTTTTAAAAAAAAATCAATCACTTTTTTAGTACTAAATATTTAAAACATTTAGACATCTTTACTAATTTTTCTTGATAGTTGGTAATTAATCATTGTTAAATTATTTATTTATACATAATTGGTAAATAATAATTGATAGCCCTTTTCCTTTCATATTTTTGTAAGTATATTGAAACAAATTTTTATTGCAATTTTCCATTTCATAATTTGTGTGGATGAAATATAGCTCTTGGAATAATACAACTATAGTAGCAGATGATAGCAGACAATATTTTTTGCTTTGTTAGTTCTGCAGAAATAACAGAGGTATCCCCCCCTCTAAGAGGTGGTTAAAAAACTTTATTCTTTTTATACTAAATTTTCATCGTAGTTTCTGGCATTTACCTTGAGAACAATGCTAGGATAGCAATAACAACAGTAATTATAATTTAAAAAAAAAAACACTTATATTGAGCTCAGTGTATGCCAAGTACTCATTTTACCATTTTCCGTACTAATTTGTTTCTAATTAGTAACCCTGTAAAGTAGGTACTATTACAATTCTTACTTTACAGATAAGGAAATTGAGGCAAAATATATTTTGTGACCTACCTGTGGTCACCAAATTAGTAAAAAGAGCTGGATGCAGTCCCAGGCAGTCTAGCTCCAGAACTTGCCACTTAAATTACACATACTGTCTCTGTGTTTAAAAAATAAAAGCTTATCTCTGCAATGGACAGCATTAAAAATCTATGCTTTGGAGGCCTTTTCCAATTTCTTATTTCTAAAATGTAGGTCAGCCACAGTCTTGGGGAGCACAGTTTTGGAGATTTCACATGCCATAGTAATCTTAGTCTATATAGTTATGAAATGTTTAAATCCAAAACCCAGAAAATTTGATATTTAATTTGATTAAAATTTTTGTAAAAGCAAAAAGACTTGTTGAGAAATCATTTCTGAGGATTGGCATTTTTGTTTGCCAAAAAATTATTTGATACAATACAGGTTAAAAATATGCTGGAAAAAAAACATTATCCATTTTATAACATGTTATTGAGGCCAATATCTGGTTAATTCTGTTCTACACCCTATTAAACAAAAGAGATAGCAACATCAGTTTGAATTCAATATGAATGTGAAACATATATATAGGTGTAAAGATGAGCTTTCTAAATTTGGATTTGAATTTGTAAATCATGATTACATGTTAGAAGTGCAATGAAGTGCAAATAAAATGAATAATTTATAGTTAGTGTCAACAAAGTCAATGAAAATGTCTGAAGCCAAGTGTTTAAATCATAATGAATGCTGTTGGGCTCATAGCTCTCATCTGTGCTTTAGAAAATGGATGAACATCACCTGGAATTATCTTCCTGGAAATTATTCTTCTGACTATGAGACCCCAGACTGTGTTGATGGCACCTCTTGGGTTTCCAGAATGTTGTTTCTCATAAACTATTCCCCAAAAAGGCATGGGGTAATAATCGTTTCCCTGGGCCTCTGCTCAGGACTCTGCAACAAGACTGAATACTGAAGACTAATCACGACCAGAAAGGAATTCCCTTGCTTCCAAATCCTGATGCAAGAAAAAAATAGTCTAAGGAAATAGATCCAAGAAAACAGGAAAACATGCTTGTTTTTATAAATCAGTAAAATTAATCATTTATTCCTTATATGTGTTCACAAAAAAATTAAAAGATCAGATCTACATGGAAAGATGCACAGAATGGACAATAACGAACAAACAATCATTAGACTCAGGCAGGGACCTGCCTTCTTGACTGGTAAAAGATTAGTTAGTTAATTAGCATGAACACACTGCTCTGTTGTAGGTAAGGCTGTCTCTAAATGTAAATTCCATTTGTACCGTCCCTTGATGAATGCATTCAGTTTTGCCGGAGAGGAATAATTGTCAGAGCTCAAAGACAATACTAATATTTCTTTATATACACAGCTGTGCATTCACACAAGCACTTCATTATAAAATGTGAAAATTATATGAGGGTGTCACGTAGATCATCTTTTTCACATGAAAATGAATAGATCTTATCTCTAAGTTTATTTCATTATGTAGTCTGCTACTCCATTACTTGTAGCTATCCATAAATGGGCTGTCTAAGCCTCTCTCTTCAACTTAATAATCTCAAGAGGGAACACAAAACTGATATTCATATGATATACACATAAACACATTCTGATGGCTTTGGGCTATGTACACCAGAAAAACATGTTCTTAATCCATTCCTGTGGGTGTGAGCCCATTGCAGATAGGACCTTTTGAAGATATTATTATAGTTAAGGTGTGGATAACTGAAACAGAATGTATCCTAACCCTATTACTGGAGTCCTTTATAAGAATGAAATTAAGACATACAGAGAGAAAACTCCCAGAGCATCCAGAAGCTGGAAGGCAAAGAACCCAGAAGAGGAGAGGCACTATATGCATTGCTGTGTGACAGAACAAAACAAGGACTAAGAATCAACAGCAGCCAGCCCCAGAATACCACAGCCTTTCGGGAGAAAGCATTGCCTTGATGACACCTTGATTTTGGACTCCTCTTCACCTCAAAACTCTGAGCCAACAAATTCCCATCACTTAAGCCAACCCATTGCATGGTATTTGTTTTAGTAACCAGGAAACTAAAACACACAATTTTTTTATTTTTATTTTTTACATTTGACATCAGTGTAGTGCTTGGATGAAATGGTTAATATTTTTGTTATTTTTCTGAATATTTTCTAAATTTCATTATTCTATTCCATTCCTAAAAATTATAAGGATCGTATTCTCAAATAAGCAGAGAACATTATGAAAAAAAAAAAAAAAAAGAAAAAAACCTCAATCATTAGCCCTATCTATCCCCGTAGAATTTAGCAGAATTTTGCACATTCTAGAAAAACAGAACGTTAAAGATGGAAGAGTCATAATGGGTCCCTATTGAAACTCTTTCATTTTATACAGAAGGAAATTGAGGCCCAGATAAAGTATAAGCCTTGACTAAGGGTCACCCAAGTGTGTAGTTGCTGATTAGAATGAGCTTCCAATTCTGTGTGTTCCAGAGCAGGGCTATTTCAAACACTGTACTTTGTTTAAAATGCAATTACAAAAACAAGATATAAAAATATCTTCTCTATAGCTTAAACTCAGAAAATTTAGACCAATGTTATACATTATTTATAATGAATAAATAAATTCAAGAAAATAATATGAGTAGGAGGGGATATTAAAATGTTTTATGCTTCTTTAAAGAGAACATGTGGAGTGGAAAATGCTCATAATCTAGTGTGTGGTTACACTTGGGAAGTCTTGGGTAAGTGGCATGTGAGACACATGTAGTATGAAGAGCATTTTATGTCTTGTGAAGAGGAAGATAGATACATTTGTTTAAAGGAGTGCCTAAAGATCTTCAGGAAATGACTCAAGATTGGTATATTAGCATCCTGAGACATCATAGAAATTAAAGGGTTTCTAGGAAAAACATTCTAAATGAACAGAGGGCTTTATTTCAATAGAGGATCAAATGTTATTGGAATTTATTTTAAAAACATGAGAAATTTTCATAACTTGGCCAGTGTCTTAGTATGCCAGGGCTGCATTAAGTACCACATACTACATGCCTTAAAACAAGAGAAACCTATTGACTCCCAGTGCTGGAAGATAGAGGGCTGAAATCAAGGCTTCAGCAGGGCCAAGTTTCCTTTCAAGGTTCAGAATCTGTTTCCAAGCCAACCCCTTGTCTTCTGGTGGGTTGCCGGCAATCTATTATGCATCTTGGTTTGTGGCATAAATCAATCTTTGCCTTCTGTCGCATGGCTGTTTTTCTGGCTGTTTCTCTAATTGTGTCCAATTTTTTTCTCCTTGTAAGGACACTAGTCATATTGATTACGATCCTCTCTAATCCAATTTGGCCCCCTCTTAACTAGTCACATTTTCAAAAATCCTATTTACAAATAAGTTTGCATTCATAGGTCCAGGGTTAGAATTTGAGCATGTCTTTATGGGGAACACTACTCAATCTACAACAGACTTGGTGGTGGTAGGAGAGGCCAGATCAAGAAAGGTGCCAATGGGAGAGCAGGCAAACACTCAGGGTCAGCTCCCGGTCAAAATGCATGTGGCCAGGACCTGGTTACTCAGTGGTCAAATAGACTCCTCTGTGAAACGCTTTCACAGTACCTGGTTCATATCCTTTATGCCACTTACCATTGTATGCAATGAAAAAAATTTGGTTATTTCATTGCTGCCTATTTTTCCCTAGTATGCAGTAAGCTTCATAGAGCAGAAGCTGTTTTTGCTTTGACCAAGACTCTGCTCAGTTCCTGACTCAGAGTAGAAGATCAAAACATATTTGTTGAACTAATGTATGCATTAAAAAATCATGGAAGGATGCTATTCATTTTATTTTTAAAAAGCATGCTATTATAACATTGTTCTTTTGTAACATTTGAGTGTTCCACAAGTCATTTAGTAAGTATACACTATTAATATTATGAAAGTCATGTCATAATTATATATATAATTCATATAATAGCTAAAATTATCCTGTTTTATGAGTGTTGGTGGTTAAATTACTGTAGATTTCTTAATATGGCATACACTAATATAAATCGAATTATTATTGCAATGGAACTAAGTCATTCTAATTCTCCTATAAAATTCTCTTCCTCCTTGCCATTTTTCTTGACCTTTATTTGTCATTTCTTTTACTTTTCTGATTTTTAAGTTCATCAGATTAGTGTAGTCAAACAAATGTTTAATAATAGAATCCCTTCAGGACAGCCTACCTGAAACTAAATGAAGAAAATCTTCTGTAAAGACCTATCATTTATAACTCTAATAAATTCTTTCAAAAGGAAGCACTATTTATGAAGAGGCTTTTGACACATTTTTAAAATAAATTCAATATGAGTAAATTTGAAAAGTGTGAAATCACTACATTGTTCTGATAGTCTTCTTTTTCCTTTGGGAAATGTGATTTAGAGAGTGACAGAGGAGTGAAGATCAAACTGAGACTGAAATGATAACATGACAGTTCCTGATGGGGAGGGATCCAGAAAAAGGTTCAGTATGATGCCGTGAGGAAGAAGAGGGAGAAAGAAGACAGGAAAAAAAACCTTACAAAATTCTGAACCCGTTCATCAAATGAATCTTCTGTTCTTACTGCCTCTAGTAATCTTTCTAAAGTATGCATCCAAGTCTTTTATATTCTGTAAAAACACCCAACTTTCTATTCACTGCTGGCAGCGCAAAGGATGAACTTAAAATCCTTCATTTTTTCTTTCTTCATCATTTCCATATCCAGCCTCTTCTCTTCCCAGTTGCCTCCACAGAACTCGTGTTTTAGCAGCCCTGAAGAACTTACAGGTCCCATTGTTTTCTTTCTATCAGTCGGGTCCTTCCAAGAATGGCGTCGACTGTTGGGGAAGATGGTAAATAGAATATGAAGAACTGGCATCATCACAGAGTTCAAAGTCAGTAAACTTTATTCAGGATATAAGAAGCAGAGTTGGATTCAATCTTCACAGATAATTCTGTATGGTAACCAGCAAAGAGCTTGAGAGGTGGATGGGAGGAATTAAAAAATGGTGTGGGAATAAATATTGTTTGAGTATTTACTAGGTGACACGTACATACAAGTTGTTTCACATACCCTATCATTACATCTTCATAACAGTCCTGTAAGTTAGGGGATAAGACACCATTTTTAAAGACTAGGAAGCTGAGCATAAGGTCTCATACCTGGGAATTGGCAGATCCAGAGTTCAGATCCCAGACATTCTTGAAATAATTCCAACCCATAATTAATATTTATAATTTTTAAAAAATCTATGAAATGCCTCCATATACTTTACTCTTCCTTCTTGCTGATGCACTTCTTTAGTTTATTAAAATAGAGTTTTCTAGGAAATCCGACTGGCCACCCAATAGAGTCTTACAGAGCAATAGCCCACAGACACTAGTCACAAATTCCAGCCTCTGATCTACAACTTTTTAAGACAGTTTGAGGCTACTGATATTCACAAGAGGTTGATATATACAATACAATTCTGTTTTATTCATTTACAATTGGAAATATAACTGTCAAGCAGATCAGAATTTTTTTGTCCATTATCCATTAAATTTTCTCCTTGTAAACAAATTTGTAAATTATAGTTAGAAATTTATTCAATGACAATGGAATCACTTCAATGCTAATAGAGAGAGCAACTACAACACTCCAGGTATTGTGCTATACTCTTTATTTACATAATTTCATTGAGTTGTCATAATGTGATTTTGTGAATATCTATTTCATAGATAAGGATAGGAACACTCAGGGAGTTCAAGTAACTTGGTCAAGTTTACATCACTAGTAAGGATCAGAGCCAGAATTCAAGCCTAAATCTTATCAGACTTCAGAGAAAAACTCTTAAGCATGACTGCCCGCTGCTTTCCAAACATGTTATAAGTTCCTAGAGGGCAGGAGAGTCTTATTAACAATAACAGCTCCCACTGGAGCAGTGTTTTAGTTTGCCATGCTACTATGACCAGTGCCACACAGTGGGTTGGCTTAAACAACAAGAATTTACTGGATCATGGTTTTAGAGGCCAGAAGTCCCAAATCAAGGCATTAAAAGATTGTGCTATCGGGTTTGGTAGTGTTCTGGTGATGTCGGTCCTCCATCACATGCCAATGTCCTTGGTTTCTTCCTGTCTTTCTCTGACTTCTCTGTATAAGACCTCCAGTACTGTGGATTAAGACCTACTCTATTCAGTTGAGCCTTACTTAAATAGGATCTTAAAAGATTCCTATACAGAAATCAGTCCACACCTGAACTGATAATACATCTTCAAAGGGTCCTATTGAGAAATTGGTTTACACCATTAGAAATGCAGAGTATGATTAGGATCATGTTTTCTGGGGCACATAATACACTCTACCACAAGCAGTGCATAGCATAGCCCCATATTTTAAATTCAGTCCTTTATACTATGCTCTCATTCTCACATCAATCCCTTGATATTGATACTTTCATCACCATTTTACAGAAAAGAAAAGGAAGCTTAAATATGAGATCATTTCCTGAGGCCATACAGCTGATAAGTAGCAAGTCTGGGGAAGACTCATTCTACCATTTTGAAGCTTGCAGTCTTTCTGTAGCTGCATGCTACCTTTCCAAGCCAAGTATATTTGTTAGGTGATATAGGACTCATCATATGCCAGTATAATATGTATAAAGTTCATGCTCTAGAACTTTATACATATCAACTTATTTAAATTTTATAGCAGTTTTATGAATGTGTTTCTATCATTATCCTCAATTTATGGATAAGGAAATGTAGTCAGTTGAGGAGTTAAGTAATCTGCCCAGGTTTGCACAACTATTAAGTGGTTCACCTGGAATATAACCCAGGCAATTTGACTACAGAGCCCTATGCTTTGCTGACTGTTAATAGCAAATAACTAGCTATATGACCTGATGCATTTAATTTCACTCTAGAAATATTTTCTCTATAGGCATCAGAATACCCCCCCCCATACAAGGATGATAAAAATGTAATGAAGGAAATGGATTCATAAAGAGAAAGATCATATTTGTTGTTGCCGTAAAAAATATTCTTGGACCAGAGTGCATATGATGCAGATGTTTGGATTAAAGGTTAATCAGCTACCCTATTTCTAATCTTACTTCCCTGAGACTCTATTCCAGTCACTTTGACAGAATTTGAGTATGAGTTGCATGGACATGTTGTGTTCAAAAGAAGTAGACAAGAAGGGCAAAATAAGCAGAGTTGTAAAGAGCTACATGCGGAAACCACAAAAACATGATACTGTATGTGTCAGGTGAGGTTCAAAGGGGAGTTGAGCAGAAATGTTGCAATGGTAAGATACACTTTAGGGAGCCACCTGAGACTAAAGACGAGATGCACATATTCTTGTTTAAAGAAGTAGTATACAGAGTCAAAAACTGCTAGATGTTACATTTTGTAAAACTTTGAGAAAGGATGGTAAGGAGTTTAGGTATTAATCAAGTGCAAATGCCACAAAAGGAGAGGAAGGCTCTGAGAAATGGACTTCACACCATACAATCACAGATGGTGTTGATGAAGAAGAAAATGTCGGGATATCTAAAGAGATCAGAGCAGCTGACTGGGGAAGCTTGTTGATGTCCATGTAAAATGATGGAAGTAGTGGCATATAAACAGAAGAATAATATAGACACCTAAGAAAGTTGTCTGAGTTTAAAATCAAAGGGGATTAAGAAAAATAAAAAGAGGAAAATCTGCTGCTTGGGGCTGAGGGTAACATATTAACAGATAACCATGGGAAAGCAGAACTACTCAGTTACATTTGGCTTCCTGCTTTAGAAGTAAAGAGGATAACTTGCATTCTATGTGGATGACAAGGCACCTATCAACTTTGATTACACTCTATAAGTTTTTTTTTTCCAGCTGCTTCTTTGTTTTTAAATACAATTTTATTGAGATATATTCACACACCATATAATCCAATGAAAGTATACAATCAATGGTTCACAGTATCTTCATAAAGTTGTGCATTCACCACCACAATCAATTTTAGAACATATTCATTACTCCAAAATACAGAAAAAAATAAAAATAAAAATAAAAAGAACACCCAAAACATCCCCTATGCTTTATTTCACCCTATTATTTATATATATTTTTGTCCTTACTTTATTACTCATGTGCCCATATACTGGATAAAGGGAGTGTCAGTCACAAGATTTTCACAATTACGTGGGCCTATGATAAAATCTATATAGTTATGAAATCATCATAAGAATCAAGTCTACTGGACTGCAGCTCAACAGATTCAGGTATTACCTTCCAGCTATTCTGATACACTAGAAACTAAAAAGGAATACCTATATAATACAGAAGAATAACCTCCAGACTGACCTCTATCAACTCTATTTGAAATTTCTTAGCCACTGAAACTTTATTTTGTTTCATTTCTTTTTCTCCCTTTTGGTTAAGAAGGCATTCTCAATCCCATGATGCCAGGACCAGGGTCATCCCTGGGAATTATGTCCAATGTTGCCAGGGAGACTTACACCCCTGAGAGTCATGTTCCCCATAGGAGGGGAGGGTAGTGAGTTTATTTGCAGAGTTGGCTGGGAGACAGGAGCTACATCTGAGCAACAAAAGAGGTTATCTGGGGGTGATTCTTAGACATAATTATAAGTAGCCTTAGCATCTCCTTTTCAGAATTAGTTTCATAAGTGGAAGCCCCAAGATAAAGGGCTTGACTTATTAAATTGAGAGTCCCTAGTGCTTGCGAGAATATCAGGAATTCCCCAGGCGTGGAAGTTTAAATTTTCCACGTTTCCCCAGTCCTTCAAGGGGACTTTGCAAATATTTTTTTTTTTTTTATTTTCTGCCCAAAATACTCTGGGCTGTATTGGGATATTACATTAACCTGTACAGAATAACAAGATCTCATTCCCTATTCTAGGCTCCATGTAATTATGTTGTTTAAAAAGACTGACCATACAGGTTAAATTAGATGGTGTGCTACAGAGAATAAAAATGTTGTACCAAATAAACATCTCTTAAGTAACAGTTAAAACTCAGGAATCGATGTGACTGCTGTAAGAGCTTAAAATCTAGGAACTTAAAGTAAGCTGTATTGAACATTCTATACTCCTATTGCATAATAGATTGCCCAATCTGTGCCCATGTTCAATCCCCTGATAACCTATGCTCTCAAATTCAATTCTCAGCATTTGTACATTATAGTTAATTTATATAAGAGAGAACTTACAATATTTGTCCTTTTGTTTCTGGTTTATTTCACTGAACACAATGTCTTCAAGTTTCATTCAACTAGCTGCATGCCTCACAACCTCATTCCTTCTTGCAGACACTCAATACTCCATTTTAAGTGTACACCACTGTTCGCCCTTCCATTAACTATCTATGTACACTTAGGTCACTTCCATCCATTGAAAATCACGAATACTGCCACCATAAACACCAGCATGAAAATGCTTATTTGCATCCCTGCTTTCAGTTCCTCCAAGTATATACCAAATAACTGTGTTGCAGGATCATATGGCAACCCTATACCCAGCTTCCAGTGGATCCACCACACTGCCCTCCAGAGGGCTGCACCATTTCACCTCCCCACTGAAGCCACATATCTCTCTCTCCACATCTTCTCCAGCACTTGTGATTACACTCTATGCTATTGTGAAGATTTGAAATCAATATGACTGAGTTATTTCTGTTTCTTCATGTTTTCATATAAGTGCTTAAATATAGCTGGCACTGTACTAGGTACTTTTTTTTGTTTTGTTTGTTTTTCCTTTTTTTGCTTTTTGCTTTTAAGTTCAGTTTTATTGAAATATATTCACATACCATACAATCATCCATGGTATACAATCAACAGTTCATAGTATGATCATATAGTTATGCATTCATCACCACAATCTATTTTTGAACATTTTCCTTACATCAGAAAGAATCAGAATAAGAATAAAAAATAAAAGTGAAAAAAGAACACCCAAACCATCCCCCCCATCCCACCCTATTGTCATTTAGTTTTTATCCCCATTTTTCTACTCATCCATCCATACACTAGATAAAGGGGATGTGATCCACAAGGCTTTCACAATCACATTGTCACCCCTTGTAATCTACATTATTATATAATTGTCTTCAGGAGTCCAGACTGTTGGGTTGGAGTTTTGTAGTTTCAGGTATTTACTTCTAGCTATTCCAATACATTAAAACCGAAGAGGTGTTATCTATATAGTGCATAAGAATGTTCACCAGAGTGACCTCTTGACTCCATTTGAAATGTCTGAGCCACTGAAACTATTTCGTCTCATTTTGCATCCCCCTTTTGGTCAAGAAGATACTCTCGGTCTCACGATGCCAGGTCCAGATTCATCCCCAGAAGTCATATCCTGCATTGCCAGGGAGATTTACACCCCTTGGAGTCAGGTCCCATGTAGGGGGGAGTTAGAGAGAGAGAGGGCCACATCTGAGCAACAAAGAGGTACTCAGGGGGAGACTCTTAGGCACAATTATATGCAAGTTTAGCCTCTCCTTTGCAGTAACAAGCTTCATAAGGGCAAGTCCCATGATCAAGGGCTCAGCACATCAAACCGCCAGTCCCAATGTTTGTGAGAACATCAACACCAGTCCAAGTGAGGAAGTCCAACACCTCTGCACCTTCCCCCAGCTCCCCGGGGCTGGGGGGGGAAGGCTGTAAATATACTCTTTATTATCTGCCCAAATTACTTTGGAATGTGTCACTATTTCACTCTAGCCTATACTAACCTACCTTATCTCACTTCCTATTCCAAGTTCCATGTAATTGTTGTGTTTGTACAAACTGAATGTAGAGTTGTACTGTTTAGAAAATATAGATCCTGTACCAACTAGACATCTCTTCCCTTGGTCTCTTATGGAAGTTGAAGTTTTAAAACACAGTCAGTTTCGACCTTTACCCTTTGGCCCAGTTTGCCCTGGTCTTAACCAGACCTGCTTCATTCATATCACTAATTGAAGTCTGGGCTCTTTTTCAGCATTTTTTTTTTTAACAGTGGCCGTATGCACTAATATTGACATTCATATCTGCCGAGCTCTAGCTCTGAGTTTCAGGTGTCTCAGAGATACGCATTGTTCCAGAAACCAATCAGGTTATACACTAAGGGATCAGCATCTCAAAGTTTAGAGATAGGCCTTACAATTCAGGAATAGAGTTAACTGCTGTAAGAGCTTACAATCTAGGGACTATTACAATAATTATGTCCATGTTAGGCAATGTTCTAAAATTCAATTCTGAGTTTACACATTGTAGTTAGTCCATATTGGTGAGGCATTTAAGTGTTTGCCTTTATTTCTGGTGTACTTCACTCAAATACTGTGTACAGGATCCATTCATCTCGTTGTGTGTCTCACAGCTTCACTCCTTCTCATAGTTGCTCAATGTTCCACTGTATGCATACACCACAGTATACCATTCCATTCTTCAGTCATGTACTAGGTACTTTTTAATTGTCAACACATTTAATCCCTAAAGTATTTATTTCAAACTTTGCAAGTTTGATGATCTTTCCAGAGCTGTGGAGAATGGAGGACTGATATAAAATATAAAGTGTTATTTTCAGTTCCAAGATCTACCAGTCCAGTGACTCCATTTACTTAAGTGAGGTTATTTGGCATAACTTGTTCTTTCTGAACTCAGCTCTTACTAGGAATCCATATTTAGTGTTCTTTAATCTGTTTATGATCTAATTTACAGTAATTACTTGAAGAATTTTATGCTGTTTAGACATTAAACTGACTAGTTATTGAAGCATACAAATTATAAATGCCATACTGATCAAATCTTTAGTTCATATGATGTTGAGAGCAATACCACATATGCTGAATGACAGAATCTTCAGTCTGCACGAAGGACTGACTACAAAATGAAGCTTGATAAGAAGTCGTAAATCACTTAAAAAAATTGAATAATTATGAATTACAGAAGTCTGAATGTCTCCCAAGAACAGATATTATTCTTTATCATTCTCTGTACCATTATTTGGTACAGTTGTAAAAATGATTCATATTTCAAAAGTCAAGACTTCCAATGTATTAATGTGAACTTAAACTGCACTAAAATAGTTGTAGAGTTCAGATGATTCATTCTCCTTTTATGTATGCAGTTCATACATTTATGCATCTTTAATAAAAACCTATGATATGACACTGGATTTCCTGTCCTCAGGGCACCAATATGTACCTGATATTTTTAGTTGGTTGTTCCTTGGATGTATGAAACTGAGCTTATTTTTCTATTTCCAAACAAACACTTTTTTTTTTTCTGATTGTGCTGGTTTGAATGTATTATTTCCCTGAAAATGCCATTATCTTTGATGCAATCTTGTGTGGACAGACATATTAATGTTGATTAGATTGTAATTCCTTGATTCGCTGTTTCCATGGAGATGCGACCCACCCAAGTGTAGGTGATAACTGATTAGATAATTTCCATGGAGGTTTGGCCACACCCATTCAGCATAGGTCTTGATTAGAGTAATATATAAGCTCAGACAGAAGGAATGAGCTTGCTACAGCCAAGAGGGACCCTGTGAAGAATGCGCAAGAGCTGAGAGAGGAGCTGCAGCTTACAGAGACATTTTGAAAGCAGTCTTTTGCTCCTGAGAAGCTAAGAGGGTACAACGCACCAAGAGCAACTGAGTAACAGTTTGAAGAGATGCTGCTGCCTAGAGAGGAACATCCTGGGAGAAAGCCATTTTGAAACCACAATTCTGGAGCATACGCCAACCACGTGCCTTCTGAGCTAACAGAGGTTTTCCAGACACCATTGGCCATCCTCCAGTGAAGGTACCCTATTGTTGATGCACTATTAGACACTTTACGGCCTTAAGACTGTAACTGCGTAACCAGATAAACCCCCTTTATAAAAGCCTATCCATTTCTGGTGTTTTGCATTCCAGCAGCATTAGCAAACTGGAACACTGGTCAACATTATATTTATCAGTCAGGATAGGCTAGGTTATTCTTTTGTAACCAATGCCACCAAACCTCAATGGCTTAACACAATGAAGTTTTATTTCTTGAACATACCACATGAGGATAGCATGGGGGTAGTGAGTGGTCTTTGCTTTCTGTCATCAACATTCTTATTCCTGGACCCAGACTGTTTCAGTTTTTTAATGTTGTGTAACAAAGTAGCCCAACATTTAGTAGTTTAAAACAATAGCCATAATACTGATTCTCATAGTTCTATGAATTGAATGGCCTCAGTGGGTGGTTTTTCCACTCTATATGTTATCTGCTGTGGCTGCAGTTAACTGGGAGCTTTATTCATCTTGAATGTCCAAAGTGGATCATTTACATAGCTGACAGTTGTTGCTGAATTTTGGTGGGGAGCTTTGGTAGGGCTGTCTGCTGAACAATCTACATGAAGTCTGTTTCTGTGGCTTGTCTTCTCGCAGCAAGACAGCAGGGTTCCTAAAGGTCATGTTCCAAGAGCAAGTGTTCCAAGAGGCAGGAAGTGAAAGCTGCAAATCCCTTTAAAGACTAGACCTGAAAATGGTGCATATCTTTGTGCATATTTTTTGAGCAATGGGGTCAATCTGTTCATATCATTTTGCAATTAGCTTTCTTTAATTTAGCAGCATGATATGAACATTTTTCATGATAATAAATAGGTATGTGTGTGTCTCATGTTTATGTTTTAAAAGATTATGGCCTTTCATTATATGGGTGCACCATATTTTATTTGGCTCTAATTCTATAATATTAAGATTGAGGTTTATTCCAAATTTTCATTAACAAAAGCAATGTTGAATATCTGTATTCATATATTTTATGATCTATAATAAATTATTTTAAAATTATACTTTTAGTTCTGGATTTTTAGAATCAAATGATTTTCTAATTTTAATGTTTTTTGATATCAGGTGACCATTTTCCCTCTGTATAAGCTACAAAAATTTATTCTCCGACTAGCAAAGAATAAGAACCCCTCTTTTCTCAGCTCACATCAAAACAGTATTATCATTTTTAAGTTTTAGCAATTAATAGGTTAAAAGGGTATGACAATGTTATTTTAATTTATATTCCTTTGATTACTAGTGTGGAATATTTTGCAAGTTAATTCTTTGGCTATTTATGCATATTTTTCTTATTGCTTTGAAAGAGGTCTTTATACATTAAAAATAAAATATTCTGTATGCCATATATGTTGAAAATATTTATGCTAAATTTGCCATTTGTCTTTAAATTCTTCATATGCTGTTTTTTGTGATATCAAAAATTTTTAATTATTAAGGTAATCAACTTATAAATCTTTCTCTTTGTGGTTTCAGCTCTAGCTTTCATACTTAGAAATCTAATTTTATATTTAATTTTTTCCCTTAAATATTTAAAACACCTGGATTATGTTTAGTATAGGTGTGAAATTGGAACCTATTATTTTTCAAATCTTAGTTCAAATATCATTTATTAAGTAATCTATTATTTCCCATATTTTCATACACTAAAATTATGAGTTTGTGTTTGCTCTATTTTGTTTTCTTGATCCATCTGTTTTGATATGCACAATACAAACTTTTTATTATAAAAGCATAATGATAAATTGTATCCTGATGAGGTAATTTTTCTACTTTTTCAAAATATTAATTCATTATTATGCATTTTTATTCTAGAGGACTTTTAGAATTATGCAATGATATTACCTAAAACTCATTAAGATATTTTCATTAGGCTTACAATTTTTAGGTCAATTTTCTTCAAAATATTTCAGATTATGCCAAGTAGGCAATTATATCCTCGAAAAGTAATGATAACTTAGGATCCTATTTTTAGTATTTGCTCTTATCTGGTTTTCTCATCTAGCATTATTAAATTTTACACTTACAATATTAAATAATAGTAAAAAAAATCCTCTCTTGTCTTGTTTCTAATTTTAATGGGAATCACTTTAGCTAATGATGATCATTCCTTTGAAATTGGTGCATTTTAGTAGTTAAAAAATTATACTTCTAGTATGTGTTGAAATTTTAAATAAAACTTTAATTACATTGTATCAAATTTTATGTTGGCATCTACTTAGATAAGATTTTCCCCTTGGATTTATGAATGAACCATGTCTGGATGGTTCGATAACAGTATAATTTTTAAAATTAATGTTGGATTCAGTGTACTACTATTATTAATTTGGTACTCTTACATACAGAGTTCAGTTTTCTTTTGTGCTATTTTCAGATTTTGATATCTGGTTTATATTTACTATACTTAATATTTGGGAATTAGCTATGGCCATGACAATGCTATTTGAGAAAGCATTCCTAAATTAATAAAGTAAAACAACTTCCATTTATTATTTCTTATGAATCTACAGGTTGGATGGTTGAGTCTGCTGATGTGGATCAGGCTTGGTTCATCTCAGCTGGGCTTGCTTATCATCTGGAGACCAGTGGCAAGTCCACTGAGAGCCAATTTAGGATTTCCTAAACTGGCATAATTCACTCTCCTTGATGGATCTCCCACATCTCTACAGCAGTCTAGTCCAGTCATGTTCTCATGGTGTTGTCAAGGATCCGAGAGAGAAAATTGAACTATGTCTATACCTTTTAGCTTCTGCTTGCATTGTCTGCTATTGTCCCATTGGCCAAACAATTAATATAGTCAAGCCTAGAATCTGTGAGGGAAAACACTACCAAAGGGCACAGATACAGACAGGTGTGAAAAATTGTGGTACAGTAATGAAATCAAACCACCAAAAGAATTACTTCTTGATATCTTCTTCTCTGAAGAGATTAAAAGGAGCTTCCCCTACAATCCACTTTGCTGTGGTCGGCTTCTCTTTCTCATATCTAAAGGTAAAGACCATATTGTTATGTTCAACAATTAATTAAATTTGCCATGCTTAGTAAGCATTCCACTTATATAAGTTTTTTGGTCCTGAGATACACTAAACTTAATTGATGTAATTAAGACAGAACGTTATTTGAACACCAGCTTTATGGCAGACACCACTGCCTTTTTTTTTTAGCCCACTTACCGCTTAATGACTAAGTCTTCCAAAATAAAAAAACATTATCATCTAGCCTCTTTACTTCCTTAACCTGCTTTGATTAGTAATTTCTGAATATTTTTAGAAAGAGAGAAACTAAGGAAGCAGCAGGTAGTAGACCTGGATAAGAGCTATGGCTATGAATGAAGATAGTTCTCACGTTGTTCCACATGGCTTCCTGTTTTCCTGATCCATTTAGCCTCTCAGCCTAAATTCAGCATAATCAAATGCATTATGCTATATAAGGGGATTCCTTGGGCTTCCCTGCCCTGTTCTGGTTTTGAGTATGGGATGTGGAATACATAGGTGAAGTATGCACTTTTGAATCTATATCCAATATCAATTTATTTAATAGAAATTCTGAGAATTTATCATATATCTTTTGCCTAACTTGATTTATGGCTTCTGTAGTGTTTTTTGTTGATCTTTCTTTTCTTTTAAATCATCATGGGAATTTTTAAAATGGATAATTAGAGGAAGCATATCAGACCCAGCTAATGTTAAATTAAATCCCAAACCCAGTCACCCTTACATTAATTCCCACCTTTCATGCCATCTTTAAGTTTAGTTGCCACTCCCTTGCCTTAATTTTAACAATTTGTTTCAATCTATATAATTCTTTATAAATATTCTAAATAAAAAATGACTTCTTTATTTCTTAAATCTGACTTATCTTGTTAATTGAAAAAAGATAGTACAAAAAGGGAAAATATTTTTAAAATGCCACTATCCTTGGTTTAAAATCACCTATGAAAGGAAAGTACAGCCATGAGAAATAAATAGAATAGATAGGATAATAGAGAGCAAATTGTGCCAAACAAAGCTGGTTGGTTTTTTATAACTTCACAGTTTTAGTAAATAAGCAGAGTGGAATAAAGGATGTAATGCATCTTGATTTCTAGCAAAGTACTAGAGACAATTCCATGTGAAATTTTGATTGCAAAATTAATTGGAGTTGGCTTGAAAAACACTGTTAAAGGAAATGTAAGTTAGTTGAAAGGACATTATAATGAAGAATGTTGATTAATGCCAAGGGTCTAATGACTTGAGTGAGATTTTCAGTTACTATCATAGGTGTGGATTTTAGATGGAGTTACTACTAAATGTTTTTGTTATCTTTTGGAAAGAGAATAACATCAGGGTGATTGGTTTAGAGCAGATAATTTATCAGGCAACACTAATGATTTACCGAACAGCTATATAAAGACATGAATTTATCTTAGAGAAAAAAAAAACAGAAACAGAACACAATTTTATTTGAAGATTCCATCTTTTTATCATGAAAGGGAATACATTGAAGTTTCAATGCTTAAAGACCTTTATATGGCAGAATTTCTTAAAACCAATTAGAAAATAAAGGATGTGATATCTCAGTAAGGCAAAAACACCATTTTAACCCAGTTAGTAGCTGCATTTTATCCAAAATGAGAAAGTGATGGCAAATGCTTAACTAGAGGACATGGCTATATTTGTAACTCTACCTTACCAGAAATACAAAATGTAACTGGAAAACTGGTCTAGAAGCCCTTGGGCAGAATAGGGAGAAGGAGAAAATTAAGGAAGCAGGTGGTAATTACATTCTTAACTATGGGAATAATTTTGTAAAACTATACATAACTAAAATTATTTTTTAAATGGAATTATTTTAATACATTATAAGGACAAAGGCTAGGAAATTGTAACTTTTCAAAAGTAGATGTTTTAATGCTAATGAAAAACTAGTGAGCTGTGAGCAAATTAGACATTCAGTTAAACAATAAAATTTCAAAATCACTAAACTGGATTAGTCTTACAGATAAATCAAATATGCAAAAATAAGAAGATAAGTTGGATACATATGAGAATCTTTGCTCTTTTCCAGTGCTAGAATGTTGGAAAAGTTTTAATAACTCAGAAGAAAGGCTCAATTACATCTAAGAATAATAATAATAATAAATATTTTAGTGGCATTCATTCAATACATAATTTCTTGAACACCTTATATGTGCAACATTTTTGGTTTTGTGGGAGGTCCAAACATGATTACAGCAGAGCATGTTTGTTTCCTGAAGCTGCAGTAACAAATTACCACAAACTAGGCAGCTTCAAACAACTGAAATTGATTTTCTCACAATTCTGGAGGCAAGATGTCTGAAATCAAGGTGTCAGTAGGGCCACACACCTTTCCAGACTTTAAGAGATAATCTGGCTAGAAGCGGGGCAAGATGGCAGACTGGTGAGCTGTATGTTTTAGTTACTCCTCCAGGAAAGTAGGTAGAAAGCCAGGAACTGCGTGGACTGGACACCACAGAGCAATCTGACTTTGGGCATACTTCATACAACACTCATGAAAACGTGGAACTGCTGAGATCAGCGAAATCTGTAAGTTTTTGCGGCCAGGGGACCCGCGCCCCTCCCTGCCAGGCTCAGTCCCGTGGGAGGAGGGGCTGTCAGCTCTGGGAAGGAGAAGGGAGAACTGCAGTGGCAGCCCTTATCGGAAACTCATTCTGCTGATCCAAACTCCAACCATAGATAGACGGAGACCAGACACCAGAGAATCTGAGAGCAGCCAGCCCAGCAGAGAGGAGACAGGCATAGAAAAAAAACAACACAAAAAACTCCAAAATAAAAGCGGAGGATTTTTGGAGTTCTGGTGAACATAGAAGGGGGAAGGGCAGAGCTCAGGCCGGAGCTCAGGCCCTGAGGCGCATATGCAAATCCCGAAGAAAAGCTGATCTCTCTGCCCTGTGGACCTTTCCTTAATGGCCCTGGTTGCTTTGTCTCTTAGCATTTCAATAACCCATTAGATCTCTGAGGAGGGCCCTGTTTTTTTTTTTTTTTTTTAATCCTTTTTTCTTTTTCTAAAACAATTACTCTAAGAAGCCCAATACAGAAAGCTTCAAAGACTTGCAATTTGGGCAGGTCAAGTCAAGAGCAGAACTAGGAGAGCTCTGAGACAAAAGGCAATAATCCAGTGGCTGAGAAAATTCACTAAACACCACAACTTCCCAAGAAAAGGGGGGTGTCCGCTCACAGCCATCATCCTGGTGGACAGGAAACACTCCTGCCCATCGCCAGCCCCATAGCCCAGAACTGCCCCAGATAACCCAGTGTGACGGAAGTGCTTCAAATAACAGGCACACACCACAAAACTGGGCGTGGACATTAGCCTTCCCTGCAACCTCAGCTGATTGTCCCAGAGTTGGGAAGGTAGAGCAGTGTGAATTAACAAAGCCCCATTCAGCCATCATTTCAGCAGACTGGGAGCCTCCCTACACAGCCCAGCAGCCCAGAACTGCCCTGGGGGGATGGCACTCACCTGTGACATAGCACAGTCATCCCTCAACAGAGGACCCGGGGTGCACGGCCTGGAAGAGGGGCCCACTTGCAAGTCTCAGGAGCCATACGCCAATACCAAGGACTTGTGGGTCAGTGGCAGAGACAAACTGTGGCAGGACTGAACTGAAGGATTAGACTATTGCAGCAGCTTTAAAACTCTAGGATCACCAGGGAGATTTGATTGTTAGAGCCACCCTCCCCCTCCCTGACTGCCCAGAAACACGCCCCATACACAGGGCAGGCAACACCAACTACACACGCAAGCTTGGTACACCAACTGGACCCCACAAGACTCACTCCCCCACTCACCAAAAAGGCTAACCAGGGGAGAACTGGCTTGTGGAGAACAGGTGGCTCATGGATGCCACCTGCTGGTTACTTAGAGAAAGTGTACTCCATGAAGCTGTAGATCTGATAAATTAGAGATAAGGACTTCAATTGGTCTACAAATCCTAAAAGAACCCTATCAAGTTCAGCAAATGCCACGAGGCCAAAAACAACAGATGAAAAAGCATATGAAAAAACCAGACGATATGGATAACCTAAGCCCAAGCACCCAAATCAAAAGATCAGAAGAGACACAGCACCTAGAGCAGCTACTCAAAGAACTAAAGATGAACAATGAGACCATAGTACGGGAGACAAAGGAAATCAAGAAGACCCTAGAAGAGCATAAAGAAGACATTGCAAGACTAAATAAAAAAATGGATGATCTTATGGAAATTAAAGAAACTGTTGACCAAATTAAAAAGATTCTGGACACTCATAGTACAAGACTAGAGGAAGTTGAACAACGAATCAGTGACCTGGAAGATGACAGAATGGAAAATGAAAGAATAAAAGAAAGAATGGGGAAAAAAATTGAAAAAATCGAAATGGACCTCAGCAATATGATAGATAATATGAAACATCCGAATATAAGACTCATTGGTGTCCCAGAAGGGGAAGAAAAGGGTAAAGGTCTAGGAAGAGTATTCAAAGAAATTGTTGGGGAAAACTTCCCAAATCTTCTAAACAACATAAATACACAAATCATAAATGCTCAGCGAACTCCAAATAGAATAAATCCAAATAAACCCACTCCGAGACATATACTGATCACACTGTAAAACACAGAAGAGAAGGAGCAAGTTCTGAAAGCAGCAAGAGAAAAGCAATTCACCACATACAAAGGAAACAGCAGAAGACTAAGTAGTGACTACTCAGCAGCCACCATGGAGGCGAGAAGGCAGTGGCACGATATATTTAAAATTCTGAGTGAGAAAAATTTCCAGCCAAGAATACTTTATCCAGCAAAGCTCTCCTTCAAATTTGAGGGAGAGCTTAAATTTTTCACAGACAAACAAATGCTGAGAGAATTTGCTAACAAGAGACCTGCCCTACTGGAGATACTCAAGGGAGCCCTACAGACAGAGAAACAAAGACAGGACAGAGAGACTTGGAGAAAGGTTCAGTACTAAAGAGATTCGGTATGGGTACAGTAAAGGATATTAATAGACAGAGGGGAAAAATATGACAAACATAAACCAAAGGATAAGATGGCTGATTCAAGAAATGCCTTCACGGTTATAATGTTGAATGTAAATGGATTAAACTCCCCAATTAAAAGATATAGATTCGCAGAATGGATCCAAAAAATGAACCATCAATATGTTGCATACAAGAGACTCATCTTAGACACAGGGACACAAAGAAACTGAAAGTGAAAGGATGGAAAAAAATATTTCATGCAAGCTACAGCCAAAAGAAAGCAGGTGTAGCAATATTAATCTCAGATAAAATAGACTTCAAATGCAGGGATGTTTTGAGAGACAAAGAAGGCCACTACATACTAATAAAAGGGGCAATTCAGCAAGAAGAAATAACAATCGTAAATGTCTATGCACCCAATCAAGGTGCCACAAAATACATGAGAGAAACACTGGCAAAACTAAAGGAAGCAATTGATGTTTCCACAATAATTGTGGGAGACTTCAACACATCACTCTCTCCTACAGATAGATCAACCAGACAGAAGACCAATAAGGAAATTGAAAACCTAAACAATCTGATAAATGAATTAGATTTAACAGACATATACACGACATTACATCCCAAATCACCAGGATACACATACTTTTCTAGTGCTCATGGAACTTTCTCCAGGATAGATCATATGCTGGGACATAAAAAAAGCCTCAATAAATTTAAAAAGATTGAAATTATTCAAAGCACATTCTCTGACCACAATGGAATACAATTAGAAGTCAATAAGCATCAGAGACTTAGAAAATTCACAAATACCTGGAGGTTAAACAAGAGATAATCTGTTCTTGGTTTCTTTGAGCTTCTGGTGGCTGCTGGCATTCCTCAATTTATGGCCAGATCACTGCACTCTCTGCCTCTGTTCCTTACATGATCTCCTCCTCTTCTGCCTGTCAAATCTCCCTTGGCCTCACTCTTGTAAGGACACCTGCCATTGGATTTGGGGCTCTCATATTTAGTCAAGGATGATTTCCTCATTTCCAGAACCTTAACTTAATTAATTATGCAAAAACCCTTTTCTAATTAGGGTAACGTTTACAAATTCTAGGGATTAGGATCTGATATCTTTCGGTGACCATTATACAAGAGCTTTTTCTATTAAGGAGATTAAAACTAGGCTGTCACTGCCTGAAAACATTCACAGGACCATCTCCATCTTTTCTAACAAACATTCTACAAACACAAATCACATCTTTAGTAGAGTAAAGTTGTTTTTCATGTTAAGAAAATGGGGTTATGAAAGTATAATCCATCAATTTTTTCCAAAATAGTATCTATTCATTGTCCTATTCACATTCTCTCCATGCTGCTCCGCAGTCACTAAATCCTATTGATTCTGTCTCTGAAGTGGGCCTCAGATTCTTCCCTTCTCTATTAATCCTCACTGTAATTCCTTTATGTTAAACTCAAATAGCCAGTGCTATGCTATTGCCTTCTAATTGGTATTCTGCTTCTAATCCTTGCCTCTACCCTTTGCCTTCCACACAAACATATGTTTGTGAAATCCAGACCTGATTGTGTTCTCTACTTAACAATCTTTATGGCTTTCAGATACATAAATAAAGTCCAGTCTTCTTTTAGAATATTCAAGGATTTTCAGAAAATTATTAATCTTTGCCAGTGCCTGCAGTTTCTTCACTTAATATTCCTCTTCTCACTCCCTGATATCACAAATTCACCCCCACCTTCTCCCACATTTCCCTGATGTTCCAGTCATGCTAATTGTTCATTGTTCCTTGAACATTTCACATACTGATACTGTACATTCTTATATTATTCCCTGAGTCTGGAGTGCTCTTCCTTTTCTACTTTAAAATTTTCTGCAAGACACTAAGGCTCGAATGAAATATCACATAACTTTATACTCATGGTTCTTTATATGTAAGTCTATTACTGTGCATATCACTTTATATTATGTTGAATTATTTATTTTGTGACTGCTTTGAGGGAGGAACTGGGTTTTATCTCTCTTTATATCTTAGCCACTTATATGGTCCCTGGCACATAGTAGATGCTCTTAAACACTTGATGAACTAAATTAATTTAAATTAAAGCCCTGGATGCATATATATGACTTGATTTACCTCTATTTATGTTACAATCATAAACATGGTTAGCAAATTGAGCAAAGTACATCAAGAACCACAAAACCAATATGCAACATCTGCTATGTTAAGATAGGAAGAAGCATTGAGTTGTTGATTCAGAAAGCATTTACTGAATCACTAGGCATTGCAGAAAGGCAGAGAATTCCAAAATAGAATATATGAAATGCTTGTGTTTCAATATTAAATGCAAAAAGCATCATATTTTTCAAGACTATTTGGTTTAGTTGACATAAACCGATTCAAAGTTTAAGCAAAAAAAGAGCCTAACTGTATTTTTAAATTGAGAAGCCCAGGATGACAGGAGGCACCAGGTACAATTGAATTTAGGGGCTCAAACAATGCCATCAGAAAGCTGTCTTTCTTTCTCCAATAATCAAGTTTGCTATTCCTTTGTTTTGGCTTCCTTCTCAGGCACATTCTCCTCATGTAGGAAGCTACATGAAACTGCAGCTCTAGACACTGTCTTCATAAAGTCACTGTCTTCACAAAGGGGATTCCTCTTACCCTGTTGTTCCAGCAAATAATTAATGGAAGCCTCTTTTTGAACTAGCCTAGTCTACTTGCCCATCCCTGAACCAATCACTGTGGTCTAGAGGATGGAGTCATCTCATCTTTCTGGACAAGAACTAAATAATGAGGCAGAGATTGACTACCACAACTAGGGGAGGGTGGTGCCCCAAAGAGAAGCTGTACATAGAAAAACAATAGCTATCATTTAGCACACCATAACACATTTAATCTTCTCAAAAGTCCTAAGAGGGAGGCAGTTTTGTTCTTCCAGTTTTATAGTTAAGAAGACTGAGGCACAGAGAAGTTAGGAGAGTACCCCAGGTCTTATTCAGCAATGAGTGGCAAAGCCAGGATTTGAACCCAACCAGTCTGGCTCGAGTCTGGGCCCAGAAGCACTAGATTATATTAACAAAAAAATTATAAAAGTTAGGATTTCAACTAAGTAAAGAAAATTAAATCATACTTGAAAAAAAAGACTAGAAGAAAATACTCTAAACATCACAAATGCTTTCCTTCCTATTTTTAATGTATTGATATTTATGTAATTATTATGTATTTCTTTTGTAATTAATAAGTACATACACACTTTATATTTTAATATAAAAGTAAGTGATGGTTGAATTAGTTTCCTAGGGCTGCCCTAAGAAAGTACCACAAAGTTGGTAGCTTAAAACAACAAAAACACATTGTCTCATAGTTCTGGAGGCTAGAAGCCAAAAAACAACCTGTTGGAAGAATGATGCTCCTTCTGAAGTCTGTAGGGAAAAATCTGTTCCATGTCTCTCTCCTGGTTTCTGGTGGTGGCTGGCCCTATGTGACATTCCTTGACTTATGGCAGTGTAACTCCAGACTCTGCCTCTGTCATCAAATGGCAATCTCCTCGCCTGTGTCTGTGTCTTCCCTCCTTCTTATAAGGACACCAGTCACAGAGTAGGGGCTTGCCAACTCCAATAAAACCTCATCCTAATTTAACTATTCCTTGTGTAATGACCCTGTTTCCAAAAAAGATCACATTCTGATGTTCTGGGTGTTAGGACTTCACTGTATCTTTTGGGGGACACAATTCAACCCATAACAATGGCCCCTGCTTTCAAAGCCCTCATTGTGTAGGATTAAAGAAATACAAGTAACCCCCTCCCCCCCCCCAAAAAATGCAATACAGTATCTTGAAATATAAATGTAAATTGAGTGTTAAGGATCTTCTCAGGAATAATTCATCCTTCCAAGGAATGCCAATGAAATTTTCACAGGAGGAAATTAATTTTGAATTGAGTTTTCAAGGAATTTGCCAACCAGAAAAGACAGAGAAGGGTGTTCCTGGAAAACAAAACTGTATATTCACACCTGATAGTGAGAATTATAATAACACTTATTTTTATTATTATTTTTCCAATTTCCATTGCCTTCCACTGCCCTGACTACAAAATCCTCCATGTTGGTGTCTTCATGCTTGGTTTCCATGACATTGTATCTTGTATTTCCTCATTATTCTCTACATCTTAATTCTTTCTTTAGTTGTTTCTTCTTCCTCTTTTTCTTCCATTTGGGTCATCATCATTAATGGGAGAACTCATTTAACTACCTTTTAAATGCCTCTAGTGTCTTCTCCCTTCACTGCATCTTCCATGCTGCTTCCACACTAATTTTTTATAAATATTGCTTTCATCAGAAGTATTATGTACTTTAGAAGCATTGGAACCAAACAGGCCTTGTTTGGGATACAATAGTAGATATTCCACATACCAGTTATATGACCATGGGAAGGTATTGCAACTTCTGCAAACTTCACCAGAAATGCCCACTTTGCAAGATAATTTATGAAAACATGTAGAGACTATATATAGCTCTCAAGCAGTGCTAGCCACTGGATAGGTGTGTAATATATAAGTAAAAAAATGCTCTTGGTGTGGGTATCCATATTGCTTCTTTGCCCACAGCCCAACAGTGAGTGGCTATGTACCTTATTAACTTGATGGTAGACTCATGGGTATTCATTTTTAAAACCCACACTTTCTGATCTCAAACCTTAAACCTCTTTCCTAGGCTTTCAGTTTTTAGACCTTCTATTTTTGGCCTTACTCCCATTATTTCTGAATAGGAATCATTTGCTGTTCTTTTAATCCTTTCTTTTCCTCAGACCTTGCTGATAGCTATCATGCTGATACCTGTGTTTTTGCTTTTGTCGCCTTCATTCCAGAAGTTCTCTGCCAACTTTTGTGCTTATTCACTCCCTGCTCACAGTTCAAATGACATCTCTTTCCTAAATATTTTACTTCCAGAAGAAACTTAGGTAAAACATCTCCCTTCTTTAAGTTAGTTTCTGCACTGGCAGTTGGTAACATGATTTAATAATTTAATCTCTCCATCTCATAATGCAGTAGTGATTTATATAGTATATAGCATAAGGTGCTGCAGGTAGAATATAGCCATGTTGAATGATTATCTTATATTCATTTATTGATTCCCCAACAAAATGTTATTAACCATGAACAGAAACCATGTCTTATGCATCTTTGCACTTCCAAATGCCATTTTCTTGATTAAGGGATCTCGTTCATTTCCCTGGAATCTGAATTGACATAGAGAGTATGAATTCTTCTGTAACTGAATCTTTGTTGTGGTAGTTAACATTGAGGCTTGCTTATACAGAGAATTAAGCCTTATTGCATATTTGTGCATAATTAATTCACTACTCTCCAGTGCATCTTGAATGGTGCTAGCTTGGACTATCCTGGGGAAATTGAGAAAATGATCACTAAGATCAGTTTTAGTGTCTTGTAGTTCAAATGAGGAATATCAGTTGAGAAACAGTATGTAGCAGGTTGCCTTGGTTAAATAATAAAAGTACTTGCAAGGAAGTAGATTTAGAAATGATTGAAACAATAGTTAGATTTATCTATAGTACAGAAGGCTTATTAGGGTAGTTCCATGCTATCATGTATTGCCTTAAGTGGAAAATTGTTGTTGCCATGCCAATTCTTCATTTAAAACCCATCATGCATCTGTTATCTATCACTTCCCACTTAAATGCTTAGGACAGGTAGATTGCACTGCCAAGTTAGGTCATTATTACTCCAACAGATGCTGTCATGTAGATGAAGAAAACTCATTTTAAATGATAGTATTTTTTTAAAATATGTTTTTCCATGTGTCTAAGTGTGCTGGTTTGAATGTATTATGTCCCCCAGAAAAAGCCATATTCTTTGATGCAATCTTGTGGGGCAGACATATTAGTGGGGATTAAGTTGGAACGTTTGGATTAGGTTGTTTGCATGGAAATGTGCCCCACCCAACTGTAGGTGATAACTCTGATGAGATATTTCCATGGAGGCGTCCCCTACCCATTCAGGGTGGGCCTTGATCAGTGGAGCCATATAGATGAGCTGACAGGCAAAGAGAACTCAGTGCAGCTGTAAGTGACATTCTGAAGAAGAGCTATAGCCAAGAGAGACACTTGAAGAAAGCACAGAAGCTGCAGATGAGAGACATTTTGAAGATGGCCGTTGGAAGCAGACTCTTGATCTGGAGAAGCTAAGAGAGGACAAATACCCCAAGTGCAACTAAGAGTGACATTTCTGAGGAACTGCAGCCTAGAGAGGAATGTCCTGGAAGAAGGCCATTTTGAAATCAGAACTTTGGAGCAGATGCCAGCCACATGCCTTCCCAGCTAACAGAGGTTTTCCAAACACCATTGGCCATCCTCCAGTGAAGGTACCCGATTGCTGATGTGTTACCTTGGAGACTTTCTGGCCTTAAGACTGTAACTGTGTAACTAAATAGACCCCCCTTTATACAAGCCAATCCATTTCTGGTGTTTTGCATCCCGGCAGCATTAGCAAACTAGAACACTAAGGAAGGCAAGGATATATCATATTAGCTCTTCAGATTCAGTTTCCAATCAGTGCAGTATGTTGTGATTCAACCACTACCCTATTTCAGAATCAGTGCAGAGTAACAAGAAAGTCCTTGCAGGGATGCTTTCCCTGCCCTAGTTGTCTTATGCGTTAATAACCCTTCATTTCATCAGTTGCTTATAAAGGAATAATGGGTGGATCGGCTGAGGAAATGGTAAACTAAGGAACTGTGCTTATGGTAGACTATAGGGCTGCGACATAGCTGGATCAGTTTTTATTTGGTTAGCATGTCTAACTAATGGCTTGGGTTTTGCCAACTGGCATATTGTTTTGTTTGTTTGTTTGTTTAATATTTAAATATCCCAGTATACAATTTTATTTTTCTTTAACAGTTAAGGGTCAACTGAAATTCCCCAAATGCATCCCTGTCCCTCTTCTTCCTCCTGGAGGTACTCCTATCAGAAACTGATGGTTGTCATTCTGTGCCATAAATAAATTCTTAGTTATAAGTGCATATAGTAGATATTTTTAACTACTCTTTCTTCATAACTGCTTAAAAAATGGAGGTAAGAATTAGCTCTTCTTAAAAATATGTCAATATTGTACATTTTTTACATTTATTTAATTTTTTGCATTTATTTTTCCAATAAATTTTTACTAGTTTCTTTTCATCAGATTTGACTAAGTATAACTTATTTGAATGTTGTAGTAAGTTTTCTTATCCAAGAACGTTCAGAAATTTCCTCAGTGTTCAAAATTGTATTATTTGTGCCATATTGCAAAGAAGATGTAGAATACATTTCATAATCTAGACCCAGCCATAGAGAACATCTGAAAAGAAAACATTTATTCTAATTAAAGTTCTTAAAAAAAATTATGTCCTCAATATGAAACCATTACAAAATACTCCTGTTGGCAATTTAATCTGCACTATATTTTTAGGTCCTAAATAGCACATATTAGGCAAGTACATCTGCTTATAAATGGAAAGAAAAAAAATACGGTTATACATATATAGATAATATATTTCATACAATATTTCTTTTTCCTAGAAGTTTTTATTTTTGTTTCATGTAACTAACAATTTCCTTATCTTCTAAAATATGTTTCTTTTAAATTCTTGGACAATATGATCTCCTAACATAAAGTTTCAAATTATGTATGTTTTGAGAGACAATTTCCATAGGTCTTTTGAAATTCTGCACCTCTTACAAGTCATTGACCACTTTTATTCCAAACTATCTTTTCAAAAATGTTTGTATAGTGGGCAGCCTTGGAAGTTAGAAATAGCGTCTTCCTTCAGAAAAAAGGGCAGGTTTGTTTACTGTCTAGGATAATAAAGATAATGTCTCTTTCTGGGGCAGTCATGCTTATTGTCCATTATAAAAGATTTGGGATTCCCAATCTTAGGATTTCTCTCCTGTAATGCAACACACTCCTTGCACTGGCATCTTCTGGCTCTCCGTGTCACCCTGTGAAAACTGGGGCTTGAGGAACTGGTGGCAATTGTTAGGTCGGAGTCATTCGGGAATCCACACAATGCAGCGAGTCATGGTTTAAGTAGAGAGTTTAAGGTTTATTAGAGGAAGGAAGCAGGTGGGAGCCAGCAGAAAAGAAAGAAAGAAAGAAAGTGGCTCTGGGTCTCTATCTGAGAGCAGCATTTTTTAAAGGAAAAAACTACGTGGGGAGGGAAGGGTGGTCTGTGCTTTGAGTAGGTGAGGGCTTATCAATTTCTGAGCTGAGTGCCTACTAGGGTTCTAACACACTACTCTTCTTTGATGTGCACTGTATTATCCATGTGGAGGAAGCAGGCCTTTTGGCTTGTTTGTGGTCATTCGTCTTACGGACCTAGCTGCTCTTGTCTTATATGCTTTTGGGGTCTAAGCATCACTATGACTGGGATTTCTAAAACAGCCTTCAACCCTTAGTTTATGGTGCACCTGGTATCTATGAGATAAGCAGCAGGGCCCCTGGATCAGACGTTCCTTCTATATGTTAGACTCTTTTTTCTGGGGTCTGACAGCAATGTGGATATTAGAGGAGAAAACCCTTTTTCTCTCACCGAGGAGTAGTATGTCTTCTGCTAAATTCATGAAACTGTGGCAGGCTCACTTGTTTGCAAGTAAGGTAAAATCTCAGATGCTTCAAAATTCTGAGCTATATGATGTCCAGGTTTTTGTTTCTCCTTTGAATCCCTGGATAGATGGCTATTTTGGCCTGTGGGCCTCATTTCATCTGGGAATATACTTGTGTCATAATGCATAAGGGCAGTCACTTTAGTATCTGTTCTTCCTGATAGGTTCAAGATGAGAGAAAGGAATGACTCCCAGGGCTGACAACTCCACATACTACAAAACCAAAGTTAGTCAATCTTCTCACCCCAAAAGTAACTTCCTTAAAGAAGAAGCAGCAATACGAAGAGGCAGTATTTCTAGGCTCTAATCCCCTAGTTTTAGAAGTCTGGAAAGGAAAACAGTGGAGGAGTGAATGTTTAAAACTTGTCAGCCTGTATCTAAGTTTTCCAGTTCTGTATCCCAGTAGAAGTTTTACACTTTGTTAGGTTTTACATTGCCCCACCTTGGTAATTAAGCAGTGCTAAGGATTTCTGCAGTGAAGCAGCAGTAAGACAATGAGGGAAGAATCAAGTCCTATTTAAACCACTGGACTTTATCTTCTCACTGCTGCTTTCTGCCACCCTCCCCCCAAGCTACAACCACCTATACTCTATGCATAACAGTTCATTGTGTCCTTCGCCTTCCAGAGGTTTCTCACAGTGATGTATAGATTCCTGGAATCTATGTTTCCTTCAGTAGTTTCTTAAGAGGAAGCAAACCAAAAACATTGGTTATTTAACCATCAAATCATCAAATATGTTTAAATTATGATATATATATATATATATATAATATGAAGAAATTATATAATGAGAATTTTAGTTTTGTCACCACTAGTGAAACTAATAAATGAATATTAATGGCTAAGGTCATCACTAAGAAAGAGAGAGACATTATGTGCCTTCTGTTTAAAGTACACAATACAAAATTCTTGCCAAATATGAGAGCAATCCTCTAGAGTTACCATTTTACAAATAATACCAGAGTTTGGGGAATATGTTAATTGTCAATCAGTCCAATCCACACTTTGGCAAACTGCTGTAAAAAAAATGACCAAATTTTATTTGACATATAAATTGAAAGGTCAAAAAAAGGTAGTTGAATACAGAACCCATAGATAAAAGGCTTAAGAAACACATTAGTCATTGTGAAATATGGATCCTAACTCAAATAAATAAGAGGAATTTAGATCAGATAACTGTTAATATTAAGAAATTATTGTAAATTTTGGGGCGGTTATGATAATGGTATTGTGATTGTGTTTAGAAGGTACTTTTTTCAGAGATATATATTGAAATAATAATGGATAAAATGATGTGATTTCTGGTATTTGTTTCAAAATAATTCTGATAGGATGGTGGCAGGAAGTGGTAAATTGGATTGAGTTGGACAAGCAAGGTTGGACATAAGTTGATAATTGTTTAAGCTGGCTGATTAGTACTTAGGTTCATTATTCAATTCTCTGTATATATCTTTGAAATTTTCCATAATAAAACCCCAAAAAAGATTTAAATTTTAGATTTTGTGAATGTTCACTAATGTCAGTTGTACATCTTTTTATTATTTATACTGTGATGGTGAGTCTTTCTAGCTGTTTGATGAGTTTTCCTTAGAAGGTTAATTTTGTGAATTTGAGAGCTGTCTGGGGTTAAGAGAGCAAGCTCTAATTGACGAAGAGTTTTTCTGCTCTCTACACTAAACTACCTTGCATGATTATTACACTTTTATGACATTCTGATAAGCACAATACTCTATTCACCTGTGTTAACCTGTCCTATTTAAACCAGATGTTTTTCTGATAGTGTTCAGTCAATAATTTAGACTTCACACAGCAGTGATTGTCATTTAAAGCCTTTCTGTTCCAAATATTTCAAGAAATGTCCAATCTAGCTATTAGCCTGACTGTATAAAATGTTGTAATAATACGTTGAGGATTGAAATGAAGTTTGCAGTGTGTCAAGAGTCTGTTCCCTTTGGAATTAGGAAATAGTTTTGCCAGAACCAAAATGAAATTCCAAATCTAGATTTTTATTTTACTTACCACAATAATCATGCATTTCAAAAAGCATTCCAAACCTGAAGAAATTCTATGGAAAAAGTATTATATTCTGATTACTTATGTATTAAACTAATAAGAATAGACTTTAAGAGAAAATTGTTCTGCATCTAAACTTTAATTTCCACACATGTAGTTGCCAATTTTGGTCAATAGTTACAAAATTTTGGCCATTTTATAAGAGGGTTTTGTGATTAACAGTAAATGAAACAATGAATGTAAAATGCTCTGAGCAGTTCCAGGTACAGAGTAAACTCTCCACAAATTGTAGGTACTGTGGTGGTTTGAAGCTGTCTGATTAGATTCTTAAGTCTAATCCATTCCTGTGAGTGTGCACCCATTGCATATAGGACCTTTTGATGAGGTTATTTCAGTTAAGGTGTGGCCCAGTCCAATCAGGATGGTTCTTAATCCTGTTACTGGAGCCCTTTAGAAGTAGAATGAAATTCAGACATAGAGGGAGAAAGCCAAAGGGATAAAGCCAGAAGCCAAACATCAATGGAACCCAGAAGAGAAGGAAGAGACCAGGAGATGCTAACATGTGCTTTGCCATGTGACACGGTGAGGACCAAGGATCACCAGCAGCCAGCCCCAGAATGCCACATTCTTTGGGGAAAAAACAGCACCTTGACGATGCCTTGATTTGGACTTTTTCCTAACCTCAAAACCATGCACGACTAAATTCCCATAGTTTAACCTGACTCATTTAGTGGTATTTACTTGAGCAGCCTAGGAAACTAAAACAGGTACTTTGATTGTTTTGAATATTTTTCTCTAAAATTGTCATATCTTGATAAAAATCTTAAGCCTGACTATTTTCTCTATATTTGTATGTTTTGAAAATAACTCAGTATGCTTAAATCTAGAGGATATTTCTTATTTAACCAAATTGGATTTAGATTTAAATAAATCCCCTAAATGGTTTCCACACAAAGAAAAGTTGCTGACATCTCCAATATTATCAGAGGCTATACAGAGAAGTCCATTGCAATATTTGAGTAAGAATTCATGAGAAATAAACCTTCTTAAATATGCATCCTATAAAGGGAAGCTCTTATCTGTTTCTCTGCTAAGGGTTCTGGATTTGTTATTACAAAATAATCAGCTTCTCCTAGGTTCATTTACTATGGATTGTAATAATTTACTAAAGAGGATCATTGAATCAACAAACCCACAATTATACTAAAATCTTATATATTTTACTATATGGGTCACAAAATTCATAAGCATATGTGGTAGGATTATGGTATTGATATTTAAATGGATTTTTATTAAGGGGCTAGAAATATTCCTCATTAAGGTATGGCTAAGATAATGGTCACTGTTTTGGTCTGTCTAGATTCAAATTTTGATTCCAAGTTCTCTGATACTGCACAAGTGTCTTTTCTGGATCTGTCTTCATACTTTGGCTGGAAGCCTTTATACATCTGGTACTCTGTTGTACTATGATTTTGTTGAAATGTTAGTTTGTTTTTGCTCTAAGGGGTAACTGCTTGAGTGAGGTCCCAGCTGAAAATCTTTTCCTTAGTTGGACAGAATAACCTTAAACAAGATTTCCTCTCTTACCCCTAATCATTCCTCCTATGTGCAGAGGCCCAAGATTATTTAATGATTTCACTCCTAGGAACCTATGATCTGCATTATTGGCAAGGCAAGAATGGTACTTTGTTATAGATTTTCTAAATTAAGGAAAGATGTCTTAAGAAATCTATATGCTTTAAATCCAGGTTAGGATTTGCCCATATATGGGCAAAAAAAAAAAAAAAAAAGGATGATTTTATAGTAAGGTTTTATTATATATAACATAATCAACCATTTAGTATCCTAGGGCTGCTGTAACAAAGCACTACAGATGTTGTTGGCTTATTACAGAAATGTATTGTCTCATAGGTCTTGAGGCCAGAAGGTGTTAGCACAACCATACTTTCTCTGAAGTCTGTAGGAAATATTCTGTTCCATGCCTTTCTCCTGGCTTTTAGTGATGGCTAGAAGGTAATTAGTCTGGGTATCATCCTGTTGGTGTCTTGAGTTGGACAATTTCATGGCCTAAGAACTGTAACTTGTGAGTTAATAAACCCCCCTTGTAAAAGCCAGTCAATTTTTGGTATATTGCACTTCGTCAGCTTTAGTAAACTGAAACACCCAGGAACCTGTAAATGAACCTTATTTGGAAAAATGTTCTTTTCAGCTGTAATTAATTAAGGATCTCGAGATGAAATCGTCCTGAATTATCCAGGTGAGTCAATGACAATTATCCTTATAAGAAGAAGACAGAGGGAGAGTTGAGACAGAGAAGGGAGAAGAGGAGAAGGCTGTGTCAAGTCAGAGGCAGAGAAGGAAGTTACATAGCCACAAGCTAAAGAACGCCAGGAGCCACCAGGAAACTAGAAGAGGCTAGAACAGATTCACCCCTAGAGCTTTGAGAGAGACACCTTGATTTCAGACTTCTGGACTCCAGAACTGCGAGCAAATAAATTTCTATTGTTTTATGCTATTTTAAATGTGTAGTAATTTGTTACAGCAGCCATAGGGAGCACATACATGATCTAATTTGCCTTATTTTCCAAAACATACACAATTTTGAAAGAGTTTCAATCAGACACTACAAAGATGAAAGTTCATGCAGGAATGTCTTTGTTGCATTAGGGAAACATTTTTCATTGTAAAAAGAAAGGAAAAAAACACTTTAAGTTCTAAAGGAAAGTATTGAGAGAACAAGAAAGATTATCTCTCATATATGCACATATATGCAAAAGTCTCGGCTACCTTCTAGAAGCCTTAGGCATGCAGTCAATTTCAAAGGCAAAAGCTACCATTAACTGTCTACAAATCATGTGTTTCACTTATTTTTTACTGTCTAACAAAACACCCCAAAACTTACTGGTTTAAAACAATGGCTATTTTATTGCTAAGGATCCTGTGTGTCTGGAACTTAGGCAGGGCTCATTGGGAATGAGTCGTCTCTGCTTCACGTGGTATTGACTGTGATCGTCCCACAGGGTGGAGGATCCAACATGGCTTCACTAACATGTCTGGGGTCTTGGTGCTGGCTGTTGGCTGGGGTGTCTTGGTTTTCTTTCATGAGGACCCTTTTTTGAGTCATCTGGGTCATCCCTTTTTACAAGATGTTTGGCTTCCAGTAAGGAGAAAACAAGAGTTGTAAGATTCTTAAGGCCCAGGTGCAGAAATCAAACACCATCACATCTGCCACATTCTCTTATTGAATGCAAGTCACAGAACTAGCCCTGATAAACGGGGAGGGTGAATGGACTCGACTTATTGATGGGGATAGGTGGAATTATCTGTCACCATGTTGCAGACAGTCTATCGCACAAGCTCTGATTTTCTAATATTTAAAAAATATTTTTCTTTGATCTTTTCTCACAGATAACCTCCCTTCTTTGAATACTGAGCACTTATTATTTATATCAGTCTTATAGATAATGTTCCATGTTTCCCTGTATCTCATAACACCAATACAGTAGGTATTTAATAAATCTGTTTTATTTTATAAATATTGTGTGATGGGAGAAAAAACATTTATGCTATGTCTTAATCTCCACTAGATTAATTATTGCTAAATCCCTTGCGCATTATTGTGGTTGATTGGTCCTGACCTTGTCCAACTCCCCTGCCTTTTCTCATGCTTATCATATGTGTGTGGCTATAGCTAATAGTTTTCCAATGGAAATATATATGGAGAAAAATATCTAAAGTCATTAATAGAAAAGAGTAATTGGAAAGCAAATAAACCCATAAAGAAATAACAACTCATTTTTAAACTATGCCAGCATTTTTCAACATGCCTGATGAGGAGGTGATGATTTATGGGGGGGTCTCAATTGTCTAAATGTTTGCAACACTCCACAATGAAAAAAAAAAGTCTCTAAAGCTTGTAAAAATTCTCAGAGGCACAGTCAATCATTTGATGATTCATAGTTACCAACGAAGCCCAAGCACTCCATCCTCATGTGAACTTAAGCACAGGCTTCTGACACAGAAGGAGCTGGAAAGGAAAGATTATCCAGAGACCTAGACAAAAGTGTCGTGTAGCATCAGATAAATTGATTGCAGTGGCTGATTTTACTGCCTATGGGGAGAGAGGTTTAGAACATTTGAATGAGAAACCCTTTCTTGTCCATCACAGGAATAACAATTGGTATGAATCCAGTCATATTAAACAATTGTAAAAGTAACAAGTTAGACAGGATTTTATGAGGTCTACTGATTTATCCTATCATCTTAAGACAAAATCTGCATGCCACAATATTCTTCTCTACAATTGACGTTTAATTTGAGAAAAATAAGACCCAGTCATTCATTCAATATTTATTTACTGTGTGCAAATGGTGTATTAGACATTGTTCAGTGTGGTTGATATACATCAATGAATAAAACAGGCAAAGGTCTCTGCCTTCGTGGAACTTGCAGACTAGTAGGGGGATATAAGCAATTCCATAAACTTCCTCTTTATCGATATCAATAACCCATACTGCTTTATATGTATGTTAAATTGGCTTACTGATATTATAAGAAACGCTCCACAAAATAAACCCAATCACTAATAAACTGTTAGTTATGAGAAAATAGTTTAGTATTCACATACAATAATAAGTGATTTCATTTTCAGATGAACAAACTAGGATTCAAAAAGATTGATTCTTCAAATGGAAGTAAAATCTAGGCCTTCAAACACCCAATCCAGTGTTCTTTACTCTTTGCCCACATTTTTCAAAAATATCTTCACCATCTTCTTTTTTCTATGTTATAAAATGTGTACACAAAATATACCACAGCATCCTTGCATATTAGTTATACATCTTTTCATTCTATAAAACAGAAACCTAGCTTGAATAGCAGAAACTAAAAGAGCAGAGAGGGGAGTTGATATAAGGAAATTGCAGTTTCTAAAAGACCTAAAACTAAATAGAATTCAACCTGGAGAACAAACACTCAAAAGCCATTAAGACTGTGTTTTCATCCCTTAGTCTCTATTACTCTCTAAAAAATTGTCTTATTCATTGATATCAAAATGACCAAGTGGTTTCTGGAGCCATACTGCCTGGCTTCAAATCCTGGAGTCCTAGATTTGAATGACCTAGAGCTGGTCATTTAATCTTTCTAATCCTCAATTTTCTCATCTGTTAAAATTAGAATAATTTTATTACTTGCTTGATGAGATCGTAGCAACAAAGGAAACTGAATAGTACCCAGGATTTGACACATGCCTGCCCCAAAAGACTTCCTCAACAAGCAAGAACCAGCATTGTTGAATGAGAACCATCATTGTTGAATGAGAAGGATTTCTTCTAGATGGGTAATGAGTCATTCCAAAAGGTTCAAGAGTTTACATTTCATGGGTATGTGGTAGTTCTCTTTCTAGTGATATGGTATATATAAATGCCTTAAAATGGGGCCTGGTCCGTGAAAAGTTATCTACCAAGGGTGAGGTATTGCTCTTATTCTTCTTATTGCTATTTTTATATAAACAGTCCAATTGTAGCCCAAATATAACAACTCATTATATTTCTAAAGGGTTAGGTGATAACCTTATTCTTTGTATGGAAGGCTGTTTGAAAGCATTCTTGATCTTTGCCATGCAGAATTCAACCCTCTGCACCCAGGACAAAGAGAGTTGGAAATTTATAAAACAAATTAAGAAAAAAATCCTCAGATGGTAACAATGTCTTGGCTAACTATTGAGATCATCCTTTAGGGCATCATTTAAGAAAAAATCACTGCAAAATATATTAAGTTTCTTGTTTAAAAATCATCTGAATTTTCTTGATAGTCAACAAAAATTGAGGGCCCATTTTGTGCCAGGAATTGTGTATTTTATGGAGGTGGAAAGTGACAAAAATATTCATTTTTCCTAACCCCATGGAAATGTGCAGTTTAATTGGTGCAACAAATATTTATCATATAAAGTATAAATAAAAGAAAAAATGTTAACTGTGATATTACTACAAAAGAGAGGAGTGTGATGATTTATTAGAATAACATGACCTAACCTGAAGGTGGGGAGGTGTCAGAAAAGTTTTACCCTGAGCTATAGATGTTTACACTGAAATCTAAGGCAGGGGTAAGAAGTACATCAGTGAAGATTGGCAGGTGCCTAAGATTGTTCCAATCATGAACAATGGTATATGAAAAAACCCTTGGCTTTCAAATTTGGCTATACTTTGGAATCACCTTGGAAACATTAAAAAATATCCATGCCTAAATTAAATTCTGATTTAATTGGCATGGGGTGTGGCTTTGGCATCGGGATTAAAAAAAAAAAAAACACCCCATGTGGTTCTGATATGCATCAAAGTTTAAGAAACAATGTTCAAATTCTTAAGGCAGGAGAATTATATCTTATTCAAGATGGCATTCACTGTCTCATGCTATACCATAGTCTAGTATGATTGGAATTCAAAGAATGAGAGGGAATATGGTATGGCATGAGAGAGTGAATGAAGACAGAGTCAAATCATACAAGTCATGTTAGGCAGAGTTTGGTGTTTATCCTGACAGCAATGGAAAAATTTTGAGCAGAAGATATAATATCTAAGTTTAGGTTTTATAAAGATCACTTGATCTGCAGGATAGAGGGAAGATGAAAGAGAAGCCATGAGTGAGGTTGGGCTAAGATGGAGATGGAGTTAAGTGGATTTAAGAGTCTGTTTTTTTTTAATGGAGTTAAAATGTTTGACTATGGCAATAGACTGGCTATGAGAGGTGCTAAGGGTGATTCATTGGTTTCTGGTTAGAGCAACTGATGGATGGTAGAGAATACATTATGAACTCAATCATATAGTTTTTTGAGGTATCATTGAGATAATCTAACCACAGATGTTGAATAGATGGTAGAATATAAGAAGATATCTGGCCATGAGATTGTTTGGAAATAGAGTAAAATTTTTAAATGCATTAAAGATACTCTCATTAAATTTGTCATTTTCATGGAAAAATAATTATTTTTCATTCTTATGACACTATAGTAGTCACTGGGCACACACGCACACTCAAAAAGATTGTAATCGTGGCCCTAACCGTAAGTGTTTCACTATTTAATGGAAAAGATAGGAAAACCCATGAGAATTCCAATATGATTATAAAATGGAGATCACCTTCAAAAAGTTTCACGAAAGAACAGGAAGGAAGAGAAGAAAGTCCAGCAACTTTTATCAGGCTGTAATCATAAATGCTAAAATTTGGTTAAAGAAATAATAGAATTCTGATTAGAAAGAAGAGGAAAGCTAACAGCATTTGTGTGAGAGGAATCACCCTAAAAAATCATGAATATTCTCTGGATCAAGCTGATAATGGGACACAAGTTCAGGTTGGGGGTATTTTAGTTTTTTGTTCAATTTGAACTGGAGAGTCAAAAATAGAGAATAATAGAGACCACCTCAAGAGTTTTAATTCATACGTCCATTAATCAGATTTCTACCAGGAGCTACCATGTTCCAGTACACCAATATTACAAGGGCTAGGAGTACAATGGTTGACAAGGTAGGTATCATTCTTACTTCACAGAGCGTATAGGCTAGTATCCTGTTTAAAACAAATACACTAACAAACAAAACAGCTTATTTGACAAAGTTCCTAGTTAGCTTTTGCAGAAGAAGCCAGTAATAGTGAGGTTATGCCTTTTACTCAATAACGTTAAGTAGCCTTAGTCTAAGTTTACTTTCCCTGTATATTAGAGCAAGCTTCAGAGCAGTGGTTCTCAACCATAGCTGAAGACTAAAGTCACCTAGAAAGCTTTACAAAGTCATGATGCCTGGGTCACACCCCTGAAGATTCTGATTTAATTGGTCTGGGGTTCAGCTGGGGCATCAGTTTTCAAAGCTCTCCAGGTGATTCTAATATGCAGACAAAGTTAGGAACCATAGCTTCAGAAGCATCCTTCATCACCAGAAGTGAATGAGACTGAGCAAAGAACAAAAGAATTCTGATTGTAAAGGCATATTAAGGGCAAATCTTCTCTATTTTGACAGAAGTTCTTGATGGAAGTGTGTCAAGAGCACTTATATATTAACCTGTTGACCTATATTAACTATAGGTAAACTATATTAACTATAGGTAAACTATATTAACTCATTAAGTAGTCCCAACAGCACTTTGAGGAAGTTCCTTTCATTATTCCCATTTTGAGAGGTGAGGAAGCTGAGGCCCAAAGACCCATGACCAGTATGTGTCAGAGTAGACTTGAACCTAAGTAGTCTGGCTCTAGAGTCTATGCTTTTAACCACTACAAAATATTGCCTGTCAATAAGGTGTGATAGTAATTTTACATCAAGAAGAAATATAGAAGAAAGGAAAATGTATAATGAAATAAAACATTAAAAATCAGTTAAGTGCTAGTTGTCAACCGAGAGTGGTTATTTTGACTGTATAAAACATGTTTGGGCTGTATCTTTATAGTCATTGCTCTTCGTGTTTTTATTCTTCATTTTTGGGAATCAATTAACAAGTTCATCTTGTTATATAGTACAGAAATTTTGTTTCAGTGGGGAGGCAGGAAGATATAAGCAGTTAAATCATTTGATTTTTCTCTGAATTTTCAAAGACATCGTTTCCTGAAGGAAACTCAAGGTCCAAGACTATTCCACATAATCTAAAGAACAGCTACTACTTCATGGTAATGACCAAGCTGTAGGAATAGAATCTTAGGAGTAAGGAATCATCCACTAAGGAGCACGTCTTACAAATTGAACTTATTTTAAAGGTAGAAAATAACATAAAGAATGTTGTTATTGTAGGGATTACTGAACACTGCATTCCTACACATGTCAAAGAGAACATTCAAATTTAACTCTGTAAAACATGTATCAGTGTCAACATGCCATTTGCATTTATTTTACACTTTCTATCTCATTACAAAAGTAATATCTACCAAATAAGTGCTGTACATCTGTAAATGGTTAGCTTACAAGCTGCTTTGCCTGTGCCCTTGTTTTCCCCTCTTTTCATTTAAAGATGGAGAAAGCAATTAAATGTAGTGACTGGGAGCATACACCCTCAGTGCAGTGCATATTTTGTGTCCTGCAGTTGATCCTAGTTGTGTCCTAGCTTTGATACTGTAGCTAAGCTTCTTTTGTTCCATATGAGTACAAACTAATAAATGCAAGGAATTCCATTTGGTATTCAATTATGAGCTCTCTTGACTCCTGTTATTAAAGCCTACAAACTGTTGAGCATAAAATTAAAGTTGAGCAATTCAGCTTTCTTTTTGACATCATAACACTCTCTGAAAAATAGCGATGTAAAACCCAAGAGTCAAAAGTCATCACATAAAGCCCATGTGCAAATGAAAAGTGAAAACACTGAAGGAAAAGAAATATATAACTTGTTATTTATACATTATGTTAGGAGCATGCTACTGTCCTCATGCAAATACAGCAACCAGTTTGTTGAACACAAGTTACTGTATTGGTTTTAACAGAGTGCTACATGATTATTATTGCCAAAGTTCCAATGAAGGAAATAATTAAAGCATTATGCATTTTTAAGCTTTTAAAATGACTTTAGGCAATAACCAGAAAATACTATAGGGAATCAATATACTGTAATTGAAAGGAAATTGAATTGCTCCTTACATTTTTATCCCTTCCAAATTTTCTCTAGACTGCCAGACCACTGGAGACAGTGGATCTTATTTTGCCAACAGCATTGTGCCTTTTTGTAAATCTCATGTGCTGGAGAGACCATTGTTTTATTTAGAAAGTGCTCAGCTGAATAGATAGTGTTATGAGTTTTGGTTTGCATTTTATCTTTATTAGTCTCTAGCCTCATTGTTAAAAAAAAAATAGAAACAAAAATAAAAACACAACCAGACAAAAACAGCCTTCTCCACATAGCCAAAAAGTCAAGTTAATGAGATTTTAAACAATGGAATTCAGAGAAGTTGTTAGATAAGCCTCACACCTGAACCTAAATGAAATTATTCTAATTTTTATCATATTTATCCCTGTCAATTTTGCTAACCTGCCAGGACTATTCCTCATTGAGATACAAATTCAACTTGTATCTATTTTAACCTAATTCATTTTTATTGCTTATTATTGAAAGGAGTTACTGCAATCAAATTTGAATAGCATGAAGTGAACCTCAGGGAGATGGGTGGATATGAACAGGAATTAAGAAATCCTAAAACTTAAGAAGTATTTAAAAATATGTGAATGATCAACATTTCCTCTGTGTGTTACTATTGCTTATTTCCTCATTCATGATCAAGCCTTGAGACAAATGAAACATGTCTCACACTTATTTTTAGTAAGTTGATCACAGAAAGGAGAGAGTTCCAGGAATGCTTTGTGAGAATCTCTCATCTACTTAATTTTTCTATTAATTGCCTTAATTTATCCAATGTTCTCTTGACCAGTTAAGTGGATAAAAGTCCTTAGTTTCCCCAACTATAACATGGGGCTTACAGTACCTTCCTCCAAGGAGTGCATTGAGAATTAAATGAGTTGATGTAAAAATCTCTCAGATGACTGAGCAAAGAAAATATTTTTATAAAATTATGACCGTGATGATGATTTTGCCTTTGAAGTTTTATTGTTAAGATGTAACCTCACTAGTTATTATATTGAGCCAGCTGCTGAAAAATTCTGAACCTCAATTTCCTTGACTATAAAATAGAATAACATCTTTTCTACTTACCTTAAATAGATCATGTGAGTGAAAATAATTTTTAAATTACAAAAAAATCACTGCAATTAAAAACTCTGAACCCGGATGTATGAAAGAAAGAACTGGATTTAACTGCTTGTTTCATCTCTTAATTCAGTACTTAGTTTCCTTATCTATTAAATAGTAATGGTAATAGCACTTTCTTCATAAAGTTATTGTGAGGATTTAATGAGATCATGTATAAAGAGCTCACTACCATAGCTGATACATAGAAAAGTATTTGAAAATATAAAGTATAGTTTTATTCAAATAGGAAATAAGTATTATTTTAGTTTCTCAAACTTTTTTTGTTATAACTCATTTTGATATATGATAAACAGATATGTTTTATTTCCATTTTTTCAGAAAATCTCTACCTTAAACTTTTTCTGTCTACAAATTCAGTCTCTGAACAGCTTAGTTCTTACTTTCTATAGCTGATATTTAAGAAGTATTGAAGTTTGGTATAAATGAAGGCAGAACTGAGTTAAATAAAAGAAGCTTCCAATCCTAAAATCCACAATGCTGTTATTAAAAACAGAAACAACTTTATAAATGTTAAGATCAAAAGACATGTGAGTCAGTGCAAAAGGAGTCAACCAAGCTTCAAAAGACTTTAGACAAACTTTTTTTTTGTTTTCACTCTGACAGAGAATAGGGGCATAGTCCTCAAGACTGCCAAATCTGACCAAGACTTCTGACACCAGCTGAAACTTTCTCCAAACCACCCTCAGGTTGGATGATTTGCTAGAAAGATTCATAGAACTCACTGAAATATATTATAGTCACATTTATTACAGGGAAAGGATATAAACTAGAACCTGTCAAAGGAAAAAATGCACAGGACAAAGTCTGGGGGGTGGAGGTTTCCAAAGGCAAAGCTTCCATTGTCCTCTGGGATGGTTTTGCCCTATTGTCTTAGATGTGTGACAATATGCACAGATTCTTGTCAAGGAAGGAAGCCCACTCAGGCTTTGATGTCCAGATTTTTTATTGGTGTTTCATTACATAGGCATGATTGATTGAATCATTGTCCAGTTAATTGAACTCAGTCTCCAGCCCCCTCCCTCCCTGGAGGTTAGGCTGATGTCATGTGATTTGAGGGGCCCACCATGAGCCACCTTGTTTGCAAACACTATCTGGTGTGCTCTCAGGGCCTACATGGAAAACATAAACATTCCTATCCCTCCTGATTATTAGTTACCTCTCAGGAGCTTAAACAAAGGCCAGACCTCTCTTCAGTGAGGCCAAATTCATATATATATATATATAGTCATATAGCAAAAAAAAAAAAAAAAAAAAAAAGGAGTAGAGAATATAGAAAGGTGAAAAATCTTCATTAAGGAGAGGAAAGAATCAATATATTTTAATATATATAAGAAAGAACTTTGGAAAATATTTTTTAAATGAGAAATATCATTTATGGTACAAATAATGCTTAAGTCACTGCATAGATCTGAAGATGATTTATGTCTACTTACTCCAAATGCTTTTTGATTGTATTTGTTCCAAACTCCCAAACACCAGAATATTTTAGAATTATTTAAACATTGATTACATATAGTTATGTTTAAATGAGGACATAATTAAGCTGACACTATATATTTCTAAATATTTTTCCATAGCATTATTAAACAAACAGCCCAAGTTTGTCACTAACATAGAAGTAGTATTTTCACTACTCAGTGAACCAAAGGGCTATGCTTGAGTTGACACTACTAGATATCATTTATTTAGGCAAGTTGCCAATATGTTCATCAAGCTTAAAAAACATCTCTGAAGGGAACAAAAATAAATTCTTGTTTTCACTCTGACAGCTAAGAACATATTTATCACGAACAAGATGATAGTCTAAAAGCCATTCATTAATCTTAAACTTAAGTACTCTAATTATAAATTAGATTGTACATTAAAAATTAAACTCTTCACTTAATGTTATAGAACACATTTTTTTTCCAACCAATATTATTTGTTCTCAGAAAATAAAATCCCTGAAGAAGTAATTAGAAAAAGCACACATCAAGGAATGTAGTTGAGGATAGACTTTGGAAGACCTCCAAAGATAACAAAAGCTCAAAGAAATTCCATAAGGTTTTAAATTTAGCAAAAGGACAACAAATATCTCTGATAATTAGACTTTCAACACATTTGGGTTTGCTAATTGGCTGTAAGTTCTAATTAGACTTTTTAATGTAACTAAGAATGACATATCACTGTATGAATGAATGTATTTTACAGTTGAAACCAACAATTAGCAGCATTTTCCAACGTATTTTAATAAGGGAAAAAGCTAGTTTTGTTGTTTATATGGTGACATCTTCATCTATTAAGACGTATTATGTACATTTTAGTTTTCTTAATTAAATTCCTTTTGGGGAGCTCAAAGAGAAACTTGAGTTTTAATAGGAAGCATCGAAATTGTTTATTTGTAAGGGAGCTTGCCAGTTTGTTGATGATTTTGGAAGCCACAAACAAAATGTAACACCAGGAAATAAATCACAGTCATCAGGGGGAAGCAGTACAAACAACCAGGTGCCCCATAACCATTCAGTTAATCATAACAGTCTCCTAATACGACTAAAGGTCTTTTACATTTTTCAAGTATGTGAATATAGATTAGGTTCCCAAATGTGAAGGCTCATGAAGCTGGCATCAGGATTAATAGTGTGGCATTTCTTCCCAAGATGTGCATAATGACACTTTCTTTGTGGCTTTGCTCCTTTAATCTGCCAATTTAAGCCACATCATCTCTCTGTTCCCCTTATTTCTGAATTGAGAGTCATCAGTTTTCACCCCACTGAGATTTATAAGTAATCTCAAAACTGGTAGCCCTGATACTTGGATATTACAAAAGATAAGAACTACATGATGGTACAAAATTAAACCAGCATTTTGGAGAGTAAAAAGCAAGACTTTAAGGGAGAGACCACTGCCAAAATATTGAAATAAAATTGAAAGCTCCGAGAAAAAGGCTAATTATATTGTTTCATGTACTGTGAACACTTTGTGAACAACAAAGCCAAATACGTGATCCTTTCCCCAAATAAAAGCAGTAACCCTTCTAACCACATTTAAAATCGTGTAGCTTTTTTCCGTGAAAGCAGTGTAAGACTAATTAAAATCATTGAAACTGTAAGAAAATCAAACTTAGACGGTAATTGACATATTAGAACAGATGTTATGCTAGAATTATATGAGCAATTATTTTTCCAATTAGTTTATAACTGGGGTTGAGTTATTGGTATATTTGTAACTTCTCATTAACTCAAGCATCCTTAGTGAGCCTCCTAAAGCATGTTGTGTGCTGTCATATATCATATGATGATATTTAAAAGCATGAAATGACATTTTTGATTGCACCATTTGCTATTAAAAAAGAAAACCTATGTAGGGTACTTTCCATACCAGTTATTCCAAGAAACATGACACAGTTCTCTGAAAGATCTATCCATAAATGATTGAGCTGTTCAGACAGAAAAAGTAACCAAAGCTATTTTATCTTTCAGCTTGGGTGCTGGAATCCTGTCACAGGGCTGAATGGGTCCCTGACTGACAAGAAACTGGAGAATAACATGCGTGGAGTGGTTCTACGTGTGGTGACTGTTCTGGTAAGTCTGATCTGATCCTTGTGGTTTTGGTTTTTGGAGGTTACTTTATCCTTCATTTGTTTATATTTTATTGACACCTAATCTTAAAAGAGCTTTTAACAAGCCCTGTCTATGCTTTCTAAGGTATTTTTTTATTGGTTATATTTTCCAGCCCTCAATTAAATTTATGTGGATGAGTATCAGATTTTTGTAAGCTTTTCCTCTAATTTGTAAATAATTAAATTTGTAAATAGATTTGCTTTTTAAAATATGTTTCTTAGGCATTTAAAATCCAATTTATGTCCTTCTACAAGTTTCTGGACATGATAAAGTAAAAGGTATCCATCAGTCATTTCTCACTGGAACGCTCTAATATACATAAATGAAGATAATTATAACAAACTAGGGTAGAATTGATTATATATTAAATAATGGTAAAATATTAGCCGATTAAGCTAATCCTTTTTTAGTATCCTTTTTTACTTCAAAGGAAAGGTCATCCAGTTATTTATTGAGTATCAACTGTGTTTCAAGCTCAGTGCTGATTACTGAGGACATTAATGAATAAAATAGATATGATTCTGCCTTTGCGAAGCTTGTCATCTAGTGATTCTGTGAATATTGGGACTAGATATGTGAAATTTTATTCAATTCCATTAACGTATTAGGAAATTAACAAATGGTCACTGTTACCATTAATCAATACATTATTATTTTCTTTCCTAATTACCATATAAAATAAGATGTTAGAAATATTCTTAAACAGTAAAATATTAAAATGGGTACAATCTAAATAAAGCATAATAATGAAGGCATACACTCTCCCTTATCACATTAAGACCTGTGTTACTTTATAGTGAATTTCTAAACCTGATAGTCCATAGTTATTAACTTTATTTTTATCCAGGTAAGTCTACTAGTTTTTAAATTTGAAAAAGGCTTTCCTTTTATTTCCTAGGCAAAATAAATTGCAGAATTAGTATATGGGAGAGGCAAACAGTCTTTTTTGACATGTTAGTGTTAATTGGATAGTCTTCAAGATGTGTAACAGAATGGCTGCCGTTTGTATATTGTCTGATATAAATTAAGTAGATCCAACATAATTTTACTGTCTTAAAAAAGGATCTATGAATATTCTCTACAAAAGTAAATTCACATGTGTTTTCTATTTCCCCTTTTACATGATTATAATTTTATTTCATCTATTATTTTGATGAGGTTTTCCCTTCTTGGTAAATAATTATAGTGTGAATGCTTTACAACTTAAATGTGAATGTGCTTCCTTATATCCTAAGGGTGTGGATAAACATTTACAGTGATGTGCAAATGTTAAAAAAGAAGACATATTTGAAGTGCATTAAGTTATTAATAGTTTATTCCCCAGTGATTAACATGAAAACACAGGTGACGATTGTAATAAAAAATCGATTTATGTGCTTTGTTTTGGTTTTTGAGATTCAACTTTCTAAGGCAAACTAACCTCATTAAGTTGTTAAGCAATTATTTATTAAGTAATTAGTATATGATAGATGAGGTAATGGACATAATATGATTACTACAGACCCTGTCCTCAAAGGATGCAAAGTGACTTGCTGGCAAGAAGCACATACAAAAAAAAAAAAAAACAAAAAACAAAACAGTTGAGACAGATTAAGTATGTACTATGTGTCCAATGTTCTACTAAGTCCTTTACATGTGTTACAGTATTCAGTTCTCACAGTTTTCCCAAGAAATAGGTACTGCTATGATCCCAATTACATAGATAAGAAAATGAGACTTTCCAATGTTAAAATTGTGTAACAAGTTATGACAGGAAGTAGCAAAGTTAAGATTCTAATTCAGAAAGTGTGACTCCAGAACTCTTAACCTCTTCCTTCTTATTAAAGTTACATTATACTCTCTGCACTCCTACTGTGTAAAGGGGGTGAATTGAGGTATCTATATGATTTTATGTGAATTGAGAGTTGGAAATGTTTAATTCTGAATAAGTTGAAGGTGAGTTTTATTGGGAAATCTTCAGAGGGTAAATTATTTTAAATTCATTTCCAGGCTGAACAAAGTGATTGCTATTTTGTGCATGGAATGGTATTTCTTCACACCATGTTAACGCCTGCATGCCCCACGCTCACTCATAATGGCTTCTTACTTGCAAGCTTATAATTAGCGAGTTGTGATATGGAAACAGTCTATTTTTCCCAAGTTTTCTGTGATGCAATATGTATTTATCAACTTGGGTGTTCAGTTGAGTAAAAGGTTGTTTCACTTAGTTCAGTCCTACAGCACATAGCCAGTGGTTTTTCCTGTAATTCTTAAGGGAATGAAAAACAGCCATGACCTTCTTATTTATTTCCTATAGGCAACTCTCTAAGTCTGGCTTTCACTTATATGTCCTTGAAAGCTTCATTCTCCCATTGCTGAGAATCACTCTCTCCTCATCTTGATGCTTTACTTGACTAAACCCTAGAACTAGGATGTGGTCTGCATTAGAATTGGTTTGGCCACTTAAACGCCATCTGCTTGTACTCTAAGTATTTACCTGCAACACTTCCCAGAGGAAGAAACTGGAGGAGCTATGTGTAAAGCCTCTTGGGGAGAGCAATTGTTTGGCCTGATTCCATTCTAATTGCAAACCAGTCCCAGTTCCACACCATTCCACACTTCACTTCATAGGAAATGTTTGGCAACAGTTTATTTATCCTGTACATACAGGATAATGCATTTGATTTTCCTTACCTAAGTTTCAAAACTCCCTTCCCATAACTGTTACTGACACAGCTATGACTTGAAGGAAATAATCTAATAGTTGTCTTAAATGAAATAATTCTGCACTATATTGTTTGTGATCCTAGGAGCAAATAAATGGCACACTCAAATGCTTAATTGAAGAGAGTTAAATAAAACATTTATTAACAAAGATGTAAATAGAGTTACAGAAATCAGCAAGTGATGTTGAAGCACCAGGGCCTTGGCACACAGGAAGATTTGATTGTCCTGAAGACTGAGGAGACTTGGGGACAGAGCAGTATTACCAGACCTAGAAATACTTAGAACCATGGGAGGAAGAACCCTCAATAGTAGCCATGAATTTTGGCAGAGGAAGAAATGGAGGAAGACAATCCTTGCCCAAACCCCAATCAGGCAGTGAGGAAATGGAGGGGGGAGTGGGCATATGCCGGTCTCTCTCATCCTGTCCTTCCCTGTCCTTCCCTCATGTCCCATTGCCAAACCCAACCAGAAGGCAAAGGGCAGTGAAGCCCAAGTGACCAACACCATGAGGGTCAGCCTACCCAGACACGGAGGAGGGCAGTGAAGGGCAATTTGGTCTTATTTGAAATAAACACAGTGGCATCTCTAATGAAACATATATTCACTCATAGATTTATTTGAGAAACATTTATTAAGTACCCTCTAGACCTTCTTCTAGATGCTTGGGGATGCCATCAAAACAAAGATCCCCAACTTCAGGGAGTTTCCTTCTAACAGGAAATTTTCTAAAGCATTCAGAATATTCTTGAAAAAAATGCAAGACAGTTATTTTACATTAAACTTATAATACAATATTTCCTTGACTGAAATTACTATAAAAGTAGTTCAACAAACTTGTATAAAGATATGCTTGGAAGTTTATGTTAAAGTTGTGGTGGTGATTTTTTTTCTATGTTGTATAAATTAAAAAACTTGCAATTTTTCACATTTTAATATCTCTGAAATCTGGATGCATATTTCAGTTGACGGCTCCTTGCAATTATAATTGGCAGCATTTTTGTCTTTCTTAGTGGTAGGTAAGACAATTGGGTATTTTACAATTGAAAACATCTTAGATTGAATAAAATATGGTATTTGTGCAAAATTAATTAAGTTAATGGATATTCCTGGAAAGCTAATTCAAAAGAACTGGGCAAGAAGCCATCATAAAGAGAGAGACTATTTTTAAAAAATACCTCCAAAAGAAAAGAAATAGCAGTAGGAGATGAAGCCAGCTGGAAATAAAAAGACAGTAATAGCAATGAAAAAAATTACTGTCCAGACTAATACTGTCAGTATAGTCATAGATGGATAAAAGAACAAAATGTACAAAGACAGCCTTAAACTAAACTATCTTAAACTAAAACCACATAAAGCAAGTCCAAACAATGTGTTGAAATAAAGGTAGGTTTCCCTAAACAACTCACCATAGGAGCGATTATTTTCCCTGCTGCAGAAGACAGCTACCTACAGTGTTATCTTCTTAAGAGTAATTCACCTTTGCTAAAATATTTCCCTATCATTAACTTCACTTTTTGGGATTGTTTTCAGCAGGCCTCATTTCCCTGTGAAAATTCACATGTTATCTGAGTTCTGAGAGAGACAAAACTTTATTATACAGTGTTGGGGATTGAATCATGTCCCCCACAAAAGGCATGTTCAAGTACCAACCCCTGGCCTTGTGGATGTGAATCCATTTGTAAACCAGACCTTTGAACAATGTTATTAGTCAAGGTGTGCCCAAACTGAATAAGGGTGGACCTTAATCCAACATGGCTGAAGTCCTTATAATCAAAGGAAATTAGATACAGAGAAGCCACAGAGACCAGCCAGAAGCTGAAAGTCAATGGAACCCAGAACCCAGAATAGAAAGGAGTAGATTCTGCTATGTGTATTATCATGAGACAGAAAGAACCAAGCATCAGGGAGGCAACCAGCTGGGAATGCCAACGTCTTTAGGGAGAAAGCATCACCTTACTGATTGTTCTGGTTTGCTAATGCTGCCATTATGCAAAATACCAGAAAAGGATTGGCTTTTATAAAGGGGATTTATTAGGTTACAAATTGACAGTTCTAAGCATGGATGTGTCCAGACTAAGGCATCAACAAGAGGATACCTTCACTGAGGAAAGGCCAGTGGCATCCGGAACACCTCTGTCAGCTGAGAAGGCACATGGCTGGCATCTGCTTGTCCTTTGCTCCTGGGTTCTGGTTTCAAAATGGCTTACTGCAAAATATCTCTGGGCTTCTGTCTCTGTTAGCCTCTGTCTCTCAGCCTCTATGCATCCTTGCTTGTTTGCCCAGAGTGTTTCTTTCTAAGCATCTGTGGGGTCCTCTCTTAGCTTTTCTGGGGCAAACTCTGGGCTTCATCTCTTAGCTTAGCATCTCCAAACATCCTTCTGTCTGCATCTTCCAGTATCTCCAAGCATCTGGGTCTGGGTCATACCTCCATGGAACTGTTCTAATCAAAAGGTCTTATCTAGGGGCAAGATGGCAGAGTGGTGAGGACTATGTTTTAGTTACTCCTCCAGGGCAGTAGGTAGAAAGTCAGCAACTGCATGGACCAGGCACTGCAGAGCAATTTGACTTTATGCATACTTCATAAAACACTCATGAACATATGGAACAGCTGACATCAGTGAAATCTGTAAGTTTTTGCAGCCAGGGGACCCATACTCCTCCCTGCCAGGCTCAGTCCTGTGGGAGGAGGAGCTGTCAGTGCTGGGAATGAGGAGGGAGAACTACAGTTTCAGCCCTTATCAGAAACTCATTCTAATGTTCCAAACTCCAAGCATAGACAGACTGAGACCAGACACTAGAGAATCCAGGAGCAGCCGGCCAGCTGGGTGGAGTGGAGGTAGAAATAGCAGAAACAGCAACAAAAACCCAAAAATAAAAGTGGAAGCTTTTTAGAGTTTTGGTGAACATAGAATGGGGAAAGGAAGAGCTCAGGCAGAGTCAGGCTCATATGCAAATCCAGAAGATGAGTTTCTTTGTCTGAAAAACCAGTTTCTCTGCTCCCTGGACCATTCATTAATGGCCCTAATTGCCTTGTCTCTTAGCATTTCAATAACCTATTAGATCTGCAAGGAGGGCCTTTCCCTTTTTTTTTTTTTAAATCTTTTTCTCTTTTTCTGGAACAATTACTCTAAGAAGCCCAATACAGAAAACCTCAAAGACTTGCAGTATGGGCAAGTCAAGACAAGAGCAGAACTAAGAGAGCTCTGAGACACAAGACAATAAGTCCAAGGGCTGAGAAAATTCACTAAACACCACAACTTCCCAAGAAAAGGGGGCATCCCCTCACAGCCATCTTCCTGGCAGGCAGGGAACACTCCTGCCCATCGCCGGCCCCATAGCCCAGAGCTGCCCCAGACAACCCAGTGTGATGGGAAGTGCTTCCAACAACACATGCACACACCACAAAATCAGGCGTGGACATTAGCCTTCCCTGCACCCTCAGCTGGTTGTCCCAGAGTTTGGAAGGGGGAGTAGTGTGAATTAACTCACCCCATTCAGCCATCCTTTCAGCAAACTGGGAGCATCCCTACACAGCCCTGCAGCCCAGAACTGCCCTGGGGGGATGGCACTCAGCTGTGATATAGCACAGTCATCCCTTAACAGAGGACCTGGGGGTGCACAGCCTGGAAGAGGGACCCACTCGCAAGTCTCAGGGGCCATACACCAATACCAAGGACTTGTGGGTCAGTGGCAGAGACAAACTGTGGCAGGACTGAACTAAGGATTAGACTATTGCAACAGCTTTAAAACTCCAGGAACACCAGGGAGATTTGACTGTTAGAGCTGCCCCATATCCCTGACCTCCCAGACACCCACCCCATATACAGGGTGGGCAACACCAACTACACACGCATGCTTGGTACACCAGTTGGACTCCACAAGACTCACACCCCCACTCACCACAAAGACAAAGTGGGGGAGAACTGTCTTGAGGGGAATAGGTGGTTCACAGATGCCACCTGCTGGTTAGTTAGAGAAGGTGCACTCCACAAAGCTGTAGATCTGACAAATTAGACATAAGGGTTTTAATCAGTCAGTCTACAAATCCTAAAAGAACCTAATCAAATTAAGCAAATACCAAGAGGCCAAAAACAACAGAAAATTTTAAAGTATATGAAAAAAACAGACTATATGGATAACCCAAGCCCAAGCACCCAAATCAAAAGATCAGAGGAGACAGCAATTCATCAAAGAACTAAAGATGAACAGTGAGAACATGGCACAGGATATAAAGGACATGAAAAAGAGCAAGGCACAGGATATAAAGGACATCAAGAAGACCCTAGAAGAGCATAAAGAAGAAATTGCAAGAGTAAATAAAAAAATAGATGATCTTATGGAAATTAAAGAAACTGTTGACCAAATTAAAAAGATTCTGGATACTTATAGTACAAGACTAGAGGAAGTTGAACAATGAATCAGTGACCTGGAAGACAACAGAATGGAAAATGAAAGAACAAAAGAAAGAATGGGGGAAAAAAAATCGAAATGGACCTCAGGGATATGATAGATAATACAAAACATCCAAATATAAGACTCATTGGTGTTCCAGAAGGGGAAGAGAAAGGAAAAGGTCTAGGAAGAGTATTCAAAGAAATTGTTGGGGAAAACTTCCCAAATCTTCTAAACACCATAAATACACAAATCATAAATGCCAGCGAACTCCAAGTAGAATAAATCCAAATAAACCCACTACAAGACATATTCTGATCACACTATCAAATACAGAAGAGAAGGAGCAAGTTCTGAAAGCAAGAGAAAAGCAATTCACCACATACAAATGAAACAGCATAGGACTAAGTAGTGACTACTCAGCAGCCACCATGGAAGCAAGAAGGCAGTGGCATGACATATTTAAAACTCTGAGAGAGAAAAATTGCCAACCAGGAATGCTTTATCCAGCAAAGCTTTCCTTCAAACTTGAGGGAGAGCTTAAAATTTTCACAGACAAACAAATACCAAGAGAATTTGCTAACAAGAGACCTGCCCTACTTGAGATACTAAAGGAAGCCCTACCAACAGAGAAACAAAGAAAACACGGAGAGAGATGGAGAAAGATTCAGTACTAAAGAGTTTCAGTATGGGTACATTAAAGGACATTAATAGAGAGAGGGAAAAAATACGTATGACAAACATAAGCCAAAGGATAAGATGGCTGATTCAAGAAATGCCTTCACAGTTATAATGTTGAATGTAAATGCATTAAACTCCCCAATTAAGAGATATAGATTTGCCGAAAGGATAAAAAAAATGAACCATCAATATGTTGCATACAAGAGACTCATCTTAGACACAGGGACACAAAGAAATTGAAAGTGAAAGGATGGGAAAAAATATTTCACGCAAGCTACAGCCAAAAGAAAGCAGGAGTAGTAATATTAATCTCAGATAAAATAGACTTTAAATGCAAGGATGTTATGAGAGACAAAGAAGGCCACTACATACTAATAAAAGGGGCAATTGAACAAGAAGAAATAACAACCAAAAATGTTTACACACCCAATCATGGTACCACAAAATACATGAGAGAAACACTGGCAAAACTAAAGGAAGCAATTGATGTTTCCACAATAAATGTGGGAGACTTCAACACATCACTCTCTCCTATAGATAGATCAACCAGACAGAAGACCAATAAGGAAATTGAAAACCTAAACAATCTGATAAATGAATTTTACTTAATAGACATATATAGAACATTACACCCCAAATCACCAATATAAACATTCTTCTCTAGTGCTCATGGAACTTTCTCCAGAATAGATCATATGCTGCTACATAACAGAAGCCTCAGTAAATTTAAAAAAATTGAAATTATTCAAAGCACATTCTCTGACCACACTGGAACACAATTAGAAGTCAGTAACCACAAATTCACAAATTTGTTTAAACTGGAGGTTAAACAACACTCTCCTAAATGACCAGTGGGTTAAAGAAGAAATAGCAAGAGAAATTGCTAAATATATAGAGATGAATGAAAATGAGAACACAACATACCAAAACCTATGGGATGCAGCAAAAGCGTTACTGAGGGGGAACTTTATTAAAAAGGAAGAAAGAGCTAAAATCAAAGAACTAATGGATCAACTGAAGAAGCTAGAAAATGAACAGCAAACCAATCCTAGACCAAGTAGAAGAAAAGAAATAACAAGGATTAAAGCAGAAATAAATGACTGAGAGAACAAAAAAACAATAGAGAGGATAAATAATACCAAAAGTTGGTTCTTTGAGAAGATCAACAAGATTGACAAGCCCCTAGCTAAACTGACAAAATCAAAAAGAGAGAAGACCCATATAAACAAAATAATAAATGGGAAAGGTGACATTACTGAGGATCCCGAAGAAATTTAAAAAATTATAAGAGGATAGTATGAACAACTGTATGCCAACAAACTGGATAATGTAGAAGAAATGGACAATTTCCTGGAAACATATGAACAACCTAGACTGACCAGAGAAGAAACAGAAGACCTCAACCAACCCATCACAAGCAAAGAGATCCAATCAGTCATCAAAAAGCTTCCCACAAATAAATGTCCAGGGCCAGATGGCTTCATATGGGAATTCTACCAAACTTTCCAAAAAGAACTGACACTAATCTTACTTAAACTCTTTCAAAACATCAAAGAAAATGGAACACTACCTAACTCATTTTATGAAGCTAACATCAGTCTAATACCAAAACCAGGCAAAAATGTTACAAAAAAGGAAAACTACAGGCCTATCTCCCTAATGAATATAGATGCAAAAATTCTCAACAAAATACTTGCAAATTGAATCCAAAGACACATTAAAAAAAAAATCATACACCATGACCAAGTGGGGTTCATTTCAGGCATGCAAGGATGGTTCAACATAAGAAAATCAATCAATGTATTACAACACATTAATGAATCAAAAAAAAAAAAAAATCAAATGATCATCTCAATAGATGCTGAAAAAGCATTCGGCAAAATCCAACATCCTTTTTTGATAAAAACACTTCAAAAGGTAGAAATTGAAGGAAACTTCCTCAATATGATAAAGAGCATATATAAAAAACCCACAGCCAGCAAGGTACTCAATGGTGAGAGACTGAAAGCCTTCCCTCTAAAATCAGGAACAAGACAAGGATGCCTGCTATCACCATTCTTATTCAACATTGTGCTGGAAGTGCTAGCCAGGGCAATCTTGCAAGAGAAGGAAATAAAAGGCTTCCAAATTGGAAAGGAAGAAGTAAAACTGTCATTGTTTGCAGATGATATGATCTTATATCTGAAAAACCCTGAGAAATTGATGACACAGCTACTAGAGCTAATAAATAAATTTAGCAAAGTAGCGATACAAGATTAATGCACATAAATCAGTAATGTTTCTGTATGCTAGAAATGAGCAAACTGAAGAGACACTCAAGAAAAAGATACCATTTTCAATAGCAACTAAAAAAATCAAGTACCTAGGAATAAACTTAACCAAAGATGTAAAAGACCTATACAAAGAAAACTATATAACTCTACTAAAAAAAATAGAAGGGGACCTTAAAAGATGGAAAAATATCCCCTGTTCATGGGTAGGAAGGCTAAATGTCATTAAGATGTCAATTCTACCCAAACTCATCTATAGATTCAATGCAATCCCAATCAAAATTCCAACAACCTACTTTGCAGACTTGGAAAAGCTAGTAATCAAGTTTATTTGGAAAGAGAAGATGCCTTGAATTGCTAAAGACACTCTAAAAAAGAAAAATGAAGTGGGAGGACTTATACTCCCTGACTTTGAAGCTTATTATAAAGCCACAGTTGTCAAAACAGCATGGTACTGGCACAAATGTAGACATATTGATCAATGGAATCGAATTTAGAATTCGGAGATAGACCCCCAGATCTATAGCTGACTGATGCTTGATAAGGTGCCCAATGTCACTGAACTGGGTCATAACAGTCTTTTCAACAAATGGGGCTGGGAGAGTTGGATATCCATATCCAAAAGAATAAAAGAGGACCCCTACCTCACACCCTATACAAAAATTAACTGAAAGTGGATCAAAGACCTCAGTATAAGAAACAGTATCATAAAACTCCTAGCAGATAATGTAGAAAAACATCTTCAAGACCTTGTATTAGGCGGACACTTCCTAGACTTTACACCCAAAGCACAAGCAACAAAAGAAAAAATAGATAAATGGGAACTCCTCAAGCTTAGAAGTTTCTGTACCTCAAAGGAATTTGTCAAGAAGGTGAAGAGGCAGCCAACTCAATGGGAGAGAATATTTGCAAACTATGTATCTGATAAGAGACTGGTATCTTGCATATATAAAGAAATCCTACAACTCAATGACGATAGTACAGACAGTCCAATTGTAAAATGGGCAAAAGATATGAAAAGATAGTTATCTGAAGAGGAAATACAAATGGCCAAGAAACGTGAAAAAATGTTCAGCTTCACTAGCTATTAGAGAGATGCAAATTAAGACCACAATGAGATACCATCTCACACTGATTGGAAAGGCTGCCATTAAACAAACAGGAAACTACAAATGCTAGAGAGAATGTGGAGAAATTGGAACTCTTATTCGTTGTTGGTGGGACTGCATAAATGGTTCAGCCACTCTGGAAGTCAGTCTGGAAGTTCCTTAGAAAACTAGATATAGAGTTACCCTTTGATCTAGCAATTGCAATTCTTGGTATATACCTGGAAGATCTGAAAGCAGTGCCACGAACAGGTATCTGCACAGCAATGTTCATAGCAGCATTATTCACAATTGCCAAGAGATTGGAACAACCCAAATGTCCTTCAACAGATGAGTGGATAAATAAAATGTGGTATATACACACGATTGAAACTATGCGGCTGTAAGAAGGAACGATGTCATGAAACACATGACAACATGGATGAACCTTGAAGACATAATGCTGAGCAAAATAAGCCAGGCACAAAAAGAGAAATATTATATGCTACCACTAATGTGAACATTGAAAAATGTAAAACAAATGGTTTATAAGGTAGAGTGTAGGGAACTAGTGATAGAGCACAATTAAGGAAGGGGAATGATAATCCAATAAGAACAGATAAGCTATCGTGGGTAAATTTAACATTCTGGGAATGCCCAGGAATGACTACGGTCTGTTAATTTCTGATGGGTGTAGTAGGAACAAGATCACAGAAATGTTGCTATATTAGGTTACTTTCTTGGGGTAGAGTGGGAACATGTTGGAAGTAAAGTAGTTATCTTAGGTTAATTGTCTTTTTCTTACTCCCTTGTTATGGTCTGTTTGAAATGTTTTTTTATTGTATGTTTTTAAATTTTTTTTTTATTTTTTATATAGTTGATTAAAAAAAAATAGTTAATTAAAAAAAAAAAACAATGAAAAAAATTTAGAGCCCCCTTGAGGAGCTGGTGGAGAATGCAAGGGTACTGGGCTTCCCCACCTCGATAACGTGCTCACAGACATAGGGGACTGGTAGTTTGATGGGTTGAGCCCTCTACCACAGACTTGCCCTTGGGAAGACTGTTGCTGCAAAGGAGAGGCTAGGCCTCCATGTAATTGTGCCTAAGAGCCTCCTCCCGAATGCCTCTTTGTTGCTCAGATGTGGCCCTCTCTTTCTAGCTAAGCCAACTTGAATGGTGAAATCACTGCCCTCCCCCCTATATGGGATCAGACACCCAGGGGAGTGAATCTCCCTGGCAACGTGGAATATGACTCCCGGGAAGGAATCTAGACCTGGCATCATGGGATGGAGAACATCTTCTTGATCAAAAGGGGGATGTTAAAGGAAATGAAATAAGCTACAGTGGCAGAGAGATTCCAAAAGGAGTTGAGAGGTCACTCTGGTGGGCACTCTTATGCGCAATATAGACAACCCTTTTTAGGTTTCAGTGAATTGGAGTAGCTACCAGTAAATACCTGAAACTATCAAACTACAACCTAGAACCCATTAATCTTGAAGACGATTGTATAAAAATGTAGCTTATGAGGGGTGACAATGTGACTGGGAAAGCCAAATGGACCACACACCCCTTTGTCTAGATTAAGGATGGATAAGTAGAAAAATGGGGGAAGGAACAAACAAACAAACAAATGCACCCAGTGTTCTTTTTTACTTTAATTGCTCTTTTTCACTTTAATTATTATTCTTGTTATTTTTGTGTGTGTGGTAATGAAGGTGTCAGGGATTGATTCTGGTGATGAATGCACAACTATGTAATGGTACTGTGAACAATCAAATGTACGCTTTGCTTTGTATGAGTGCATGGTATGTGAATGTATCTCAATAAAATGAATTACAAAAAAAATGGTCTCACCTGCAGTTGAGTGGGTCACATCTCCATGGAAACAACCTAATCACAATGTACCACCCTAATCAAAAGACTAAGTCTGCCCCAACAAGATTGCATTAGAGAACATGGCTTTTGTGGGAGACATAATAGATTCAAACCAGCCTACTGATGCTGCAATCTTGGAGTTCTCTTAGCCTCAAAACCATGAACCAATAAATTCCTATTATTTCAGCCAACCCATCATATGGTATTTGTTTTAGCAGCCAAGAATCTAAGACATATAGTATAACCCCAACTATTGGCTTTGACTCAACAACTATTTATTGAGCATAAATATATTGTTAGCTAAGAATTGTGCTAAATTTCAGAGAGGCAAAGATAAGTAATATATAGTCCCTGCTTTCAAGGAGCTCCATGTAAACTGTTTTATCAAAATTATCACATTCTCCAACAGAAAAGAAGTCTGGTGTGTGTAGGAGTCAGAATTGAATGTATTTAGGGAAAATAAATGGAAAAGAAAGAAAAAAGTGAGGATTTGAGAGAAAAAAGAGAGAAAGGATATGAGAGCAAGACAATTTTATTCCCCATTGCACTGTGTTCTTTCACTCAGAACTCTTTGCAACTCTCTTTTTTTTTTTTGTAATAATTTCATTAGTGTTGGACACCCTCCATTAAACTTTAACTACTAATAAAACACAAAGTTGGTTTTCACTTACAATGCCTGGCATATAGAAGCAGCTCTGTAAATATTTGTTAAATGAACAAATTAAAATATTCTGGTAGGTGATATTAGGGGTCTTCATTCTGTGATTTCCATCCACCAAATCCAGAGATATGGCAGATAAAAGATATGGCAGATTTGTATTCTTTATTTCAATCTGAGATTTCATCCCTGAATCCTTGTCTTATTATTACACCTTGGTAAACTGAATAAGATAATCCAGATAGAACTAGGGGTGTGTTTCATGTATTTTGTGTATTTTATTTATGGCTTGAGCAAGTGCTAAGTTCACTATTCCCCTCTGGAGAATACCCTGGTTTCTCAGACTTTTCAGAGGTACACAAGAGCACCTCAAAGTTCCAAAAATGCCTTATCCAATTTCAGCAGTCCCCAACAATCAAAGATGAAATGGCTGAAAAAATCCCAGCCTCTTCCAGCTTTTGTAGATTTCTAAGCTCTTTACTTCTTCTCCTAGAATTCCATTCCTTCCGCTCACCCTAGTAAGGGAGGTAGGGGTCTGCCAACCTTTCTGCTGCCTCTGTACACCCAAGCCTTAATATTTTCATACTCAAACAACCTACTCCATTTACTGTTGCCATGACTCATTAGCCTTCCCATTCATTCATTGATACATTCAACCTAGTATTACTTATTCAGTATCCTCTCTATGCCAGGCATTATGCTAGGTGATGGGGATGCAAAAGTGAACAAAATAGACAGTCATTGCTGTCACAGAATGTGACATCTATTGGAGAAAACTGGCAACATTCAAATAATGGCACAATGAGATCAGTCAACACTTCACTGAGGGAGAATTACTTGAGCTATAAGTGAAAGACCTTTATATATGTCCTAAATATCTCCCAGAATAAGTTGGAGTGTGAAAGATAGAGAGAGGGCATGAGTGACAAGATGGTTTGCACATATGAAAAATCCACATTACATTATTATATTATTAAAGTCCAAAGCTGCTAGGAACATAATCATACAGAATCTGTACACTTTTTAGCCACCTGTTTTCTTATAAACTCTATAGGTTTAATCTGCCACTTAAAATTTTACATTTAGACTCAGTACTCATTATAAATAGCATTAAGGATTATTTCCAGAAATCAAAAGAATCAAGGTGATTAAATGTATTGACATAGTTGATACTAAAAAATGACTTTGTCTATTAATGGTGGGTCCAAATAACTATGTGCCTCTTAGGTAAAGAATTGGAAAGTTTTAATTCAAAACATCAAAGTCTTTCACTTTATGAAATAGAAAACCAATATAGACTCATTTAACATTCTTTTGGTCTTAAGCAGTTATCATTGTTTACCTTCTTAGTTCCACAATATTTTCATTTCCACATGTACTGATATTTCATAATTTATCTTCCCACAACCTATGAGAAGCATAGAATTAGACAAAATCAATTTGATGGATAAAGGGGAAAAAGAGTGAAATAAAAGTATAATTGTGTAGGTTCCCAATCGTTTAAGGAAATAGCACTTCAAATAGAAAGAAAGAGCCTATCTCTTTTATACTCTTAGAGTGTGTCTCTTAAAGAATATTAAAAATTTAACCTTCTTATAATATATACAGGTAAAAAGTTTTGTTTTCTTTTTTCATTTTGAGGGACATTGTGACTGATACCAAGACAACAGATTCTTGGCTTTTGCAATGTACAAAAAAAAGTTAGATTTAGTTTTTCATGTATATGAGCATAAGGTCAGCTGTTTACTTATTTTCCTCTTGATATACATTTTAACTAAAGAGTAAATAATATACAATTAATTTTATTATGGAATTGCTTCAATCTATTCCATTGACTTTTACCCTCTGGTATCCTCAACACACTCCTTGGCAATGGGATATACTACAAAAAACACTGGACTTGCCTCAAAAGATATCAGTTCAAGTTCAGGCTTTCCTACTTAATAGACCATTGAATTTATGGCAGCCGAGAAACCTCTTTGAACCTCAATTTTCCATATATAAAGGAGGAATAACAAAATCAGCCACACTGGGCCATTATAAGATCAAATAGGTTAAACTATGTGAAAGCACATAGCAATGCACATAGTGTTTCTAAATATAAGGTGTTATTATCACTGCCTTGGAACTCAAATGAGTAAATTAACTAAGAAAAAGAAAATAAAATGAGCCTGAGCAGTCATGGAAGCGTAATTAATTATTTTCATGAATCTCCAGATTCTTTTGTTGGCTTTTATCCAGAAAACCCTATGGCAGACAGACAAACATGAACTGCAGAATCATGTGTTCTAGGCTCACTTTTACCTTAATTTGAGAATCTGATAATGAGGACTACAAAAACTATTCAGTTAGTGAAGTTCATGCTATCTAGAAGAAAAAGGAATAAAAAATTCAATTGCACCAAAGGAGAAGAAGAAGAAAGGAAGAAAGGAAAAAAAAAAAAAAATAAAGCTCCAAATTATAAACTGTGAGATTTATAAAACTTTGCAGGTCAGTTGCATTGTCTCCTCTGAATTGTAGTTGGTTCCAGTTATATATTAATATATAACTAAAAGAATGTCCCTCTAGTAATAGCCCTGAAATATCACTCTTCTTAACATAAACAGACCCTTCTGAATTCTGAGTGTTTGCTACTTAGACACCTTCAAGCTTTTGAACCCCCCAGAAGTTTAAGCATTCCTGAGGCTTCAACTTTTAAGCCAGGTGAATCTGGAGGCAAGGTTAGGGGCTTGGAGAGCAAGCTTGATAAGAAGCTCTACTGGACAAGTACTCACAGCAAGGAGATAGAAAGGGAGTTGATGACAAGCTCTGGTTGTTCCCACAGCAATCTCTGAGGAGGAAGAGTTAATAAATAATAAAATCTGTTCTAAGGCTACAGGCAAAACTGACAACTCTTCTTGAGGATAATATATAAAATAAACTGAAGTCAAAATTATTTGAAGTCAAAATAAGGTATGGTTAAGTTTAATGGGCATTATACTAGAAGTATGTGGTATAGCATTGTGGTTAAGAACACTGTTCTTGCAGGAGTTCCACTTCTGGGATGGAAGCACGAGAAGTTTCACAGACCCACTCCTCAGTGAAACAAACAAATTTAGAGAAGACTATAAAAACAAAAAAAAAACACAACTGTTTAAAGTCTCTGGAAAATGTCCTAAATGCCTAGAGAAAATGACTAACATTTATTCAAGAAAATTACTAAATCTTGTTGAAAACAACAGTCTATGGCATTTGATCCAGAGCACGCTCCTACTCTACCCCTGACCGCAGCTCAGCTTGCAGGAAGTTCCGCTGTGAGCATGTTTGGCAAAGAAGATAGGACTCTCTGTCTTGTGACTACCAAACAAAGATTACCATATCTCATTTAGAGAGACAGACTAGCAGCATTTCTCATCCCCTCAAGCTCCAAGTTGAAGAGGCCAAATTACTGCTGAGCATGGCCTGGAATTTGGGGTTTCCCTTCCTCCACCTACCCCCACATTAAGACAGAAACTCTATCCCAGATATAGCAAGGCAGGAAAACTGGGGTCCAGATTACCCTCATTCCCCCTCGCCCCAAAGACAGAGGTTCTGCCCCAGAGAAGCAAGCAAAAACCAGCATCAACCACCTCACCCATTGCCCAGAGTAGTGGCTCAAAAATTTTGCCATGGGGAAAGGCAGTCTATTAAAACAAAACAAAACAAAACAAAAAAAAAGAAGAGCTCCTAAACTTTCTCCAAAGGAAATGAATTTATTTGAAAGAGAGTAATGAGAAGTTCAGGCTTAATACACTCTTGAAATCAACGGTTCCTCTTAATAATTACAACAAATTCAGCCAGAGGCCAGCTAGTTCATCAGAGAAAACCAAGAAAAGAGACAACTTAGGACATCTCTACTGGGGTTAAGACAAATTTCAAAACTGGCCTCAGAAATTACCTCTGCCTGAATTTATTTGGTTCAAACTTTTGAGCAATTATGCCCTAAGACATTATAAAATATATATATATATAGAAATCAGCCAGTAATTAGTGGAGGCTATTGGCTGGGTATAATACCAAATAAGGCAGACAGTTTAATAGAGATCATGGAAAGAAACAACTAAAGAGAGCACTGTCTAAACCACTGTCATCCTGGGGTGACTGTGGCCCACAGCTGTGTGTTCTAAGGAGCAACACCGAAGACTTGACTCTATGGGGAAAACTGACTTCACTAAAATAGCCTAGCCAAGTCATGAAAGGGGGGAGGAGAATCACTATCCAAATGTGCTGCAGAATGTTACCTAAAATGTCCAGTATTCAACAAGAATTTGTGAGACAGGCAAAGAAACAGGAAAGTGTGACCAATACATTGGGGTGGGGGGAGGTAATTATCCAAATCAAAATGCTGGGAGAGGAACAGATGTCATGTTTATCAGAAAAAGATTTCAAAGTAGTTATTATATATATTAATATAATATAATGTAATATAATATAATATAAATGTTCAAAGAACTAAAGGGCACCATGCTCAAAGAAGTAAAGGAATAGGTGAAGATAATAACTCATCAATAAAGAATATCAATAAAGAGAGAGAAATTATTTTTTTAAAAAGCAGAAATTCTAGAGCTGAAAATTATAATAACTGAAATAAAAATTCATCAGAGACACAACAGTAAATTTGAACTTGTAGAAGAAAGAATTGGTGAACTTAAAGGTAGGTTAATAGAGAGCATGCAATCTGAAGAAAAGAGGGAAAATAGAATAAAGGAAAATGAATGGAATTTCAGAAAAATGTGGGATACTTTTAAGCACACTAACATGTGTAATGTGAGTACCAATGGTTGGTCTTAGAGGTTGAGGGGAGGGGATAAAGAGAAGGATGGAAGAAATAAAAAGGAGCAGAAAAAAATTTGAAGAAATAATACTAGCAGAAAATTTCCCAAATTTGCTAAAAATACTGATCCACACAAGAATCCCAGCAAACTCAAAGCATGAGAAGTAGAAAGACAGCCATGCCCAGACACATCAGAGTAAAAAAGCTGAGAACCAAAAACAGAACAACTCTTAAAAGGAGTAAGAGAAAAATAACTCATCACCTACAAGGAAACCAGGAAAAGATTAACACTGAGTTGTCATCAAAATGAAGGTGGCCATGAGGCAATGGGATGACATATTCTAGTTACTGAAAACAAAAACAAAACAATCAGCAAAGAATTATATATCCACCAAGGCTATCTTTTAAAAATGAAAGTGAAATAAAGACATTCCCAAATAAAGAAATACTGAAATAATTTAGAGCTGGCCTTCAAGATATACTGCAGTAAGTTCTTCAGGCTGAAAGCAAGTAAACCCAGATGGGGATTGTTCTAGTTTGCTAATGCTGCAGAATGCAAAACACCAGAGATGGACTGGCTTTTATAAAATGAGGGTTTATTTCACTACACAGTTACAGTCTTAAGGCCACAAAACGTCCAAGGTAACACATCAGTAATCGGGTACCTTCACTGGAGATGGCCAATGGCGTCCGGAAAACCTCTCTTAGCTGGGAAGGCACATGGCTGGCATCTGCTCCAAAGTTCTGGTTTCAAAATGGCTTTCTCCTGGGATGTTCCTCTCTAGCAAGCTTGCTCCTCTTAAAAACGTCACTCATAGCTGCACTCTGTTCAGTCTCCTTGCGTCAGCACATTTATATGGCTCCACTGATCAAGGCCCACCCCAAATGGGCGGGGCCACACCTCCATGGAAATATCCCATCAGTTATCATCTACAGTTGGGTGGGGCGTATCTCTGAATCCAAACATTCCAACTTAATCCCCACTATTATACCTGCCCTACAAGATTGCATCAAAGAATATGGCTTTTTCTGGGGGACATAATATATTCAAACCGGCACAGGGATTGAAACCATATGCACACAAAAAGCATTAAAAGTACTTATGCAATTATAAAAGACAGGTGTAAATACATATTTCTTCTTCATTATTCTTTTATCTGATTTAAAAAACAGTGCATGGAAATATGTGTATATAATTGTATTGTATAAAATTGTTATATATATATGTGTGTATATACACACACGCACACACACACACACACATATCAATAACAACACGAAAGAGTTTGGTGGGAACAAAGTTGTACTGAAGTAAGGCAGATGGTAACTTGAACTCATAGGAACAAATGAAAAGAGCCAAGAAGGGAAATATGACAAATACTGCAAATGTATACTTGCTATACTTTTTTTTCTCAGCTCCTGTGATGGACTTGAAATTATGTAAGGTAATATTTACAACAACATTTTGTTGGATTTGTAACATACATATGTGTAATATCTATTACAGTGATAACACAAAATGGAGGAAGAGGGACTAGAGCAATATAAGACTAAAATTTCTATATATCACTGGAATTAAATTAGTAGAAATCTGAAGTAGACTCTGTTAAGTTAAGACATATACAGTGAAAAGAACTTCTAGGAAAGATGCAGAGCAGGCAGCTCCAGGACTCAGTCCATCCTCTAGGGCGGCTAGTAAACAGCCAGGAGCTGTTGAAACATCTGGTCTGGAGCTCCTGAGGCCACAAGAACACTGTAGAACATCCAGGGGAAGGGCAGGAGGAAGAGACAGTGAACTGTGAAGAACTGTGAGTAGCACTCTCCGCATGAGCATGGATGGTGCCCATCCCCCACTCTCATGGCAGGCTGCCTTGAGATCCAGTCCCTGACAGCTATGCTGGCAGAAAGGGACATAAAAATCCTCTTCCCCAAGAAGGGGTGGGGAGGCATGGCCTAGCACTGATCACATCTTTTGATTAATGAATTCAGATTGCTGGGTCCAGGCTCTGAGCTATGGTCATTTTCTAATGACAAAAGGGTAACTCTAGCAGGAGATTTTAATGATTATAAAAAAATATGCACCTAACAACAGAGTCTGAAACGACATGAAGCAAAACTAATAGAACTGAAGTAAGAAATAGACAGTTCAACAATAATATTGGAGACTTCAATTCTCCACTTTCACTAATGGATAAGGACAAAAGATGTGATTGAACCTATATACAAGTGAGACCTAATAGATATCTATAGAACATTCCATCAAACAAGAGTAGAATACACATTCTTCTCAAGCATACATGGAACATTCTACAGCGTGGGCAAAGTGCTAGGCCTTCAAACAAACCTCAATAAATTTGAAAGAATTTAAATCCTACAAAGTGTATTCTCCAATCACAATGTAGTGAAATTAGAAATTAATAAAAGAAATAAATATGAGATTCTCAAAAACATATGGAAATTAAGCAGCACAGTCATAAATAACCAGCAGGTCAAAGAACAAATCACAAGGAAGGAAATTAAGAAATATTTGGAGATGAATGAAAATGAAGATACAGCATACCAAAACTTAAGGGATTCAGCTAAAACAGTGCTTAGAAAGAAATATATAGCTGTAAACTCCTACATTAAAAAAAAGATCTCAAATTAGCAACCTAACCTTCTACCTTAAAACACTGAAAAAGAAGAGCAAACTAAACCCAAAATAAGGGAGAAAACAGAAATAATAAGTATGGAAGCAGAAATTAATGAAATAGAGTAAAAAAAAAAAAAAAAAAAAAAAGAAAATCAATGAAATAAAAAGTTGGTTCATCGAAAATGTCAACAAAATTGACACCCTTAGCTAGACTGACCAAGATAAAAAAGAAAAGATTCATTTTACTAGAATCAAGAATGAAAGAGAAGACATTACAAACAAACTTACAGAAAGAAAAAGCATTATAAAGGAATACTATGAAAAATTGTACACTAAAAATTAGTTAACAAAGAAGAAATGGAAAAATTTATAGAAAGTCACAAAATACCAAAACTGACTCAAGAAGAAACAGAATGTCTGCATGACCCTATAGCAATTAAAGAAAACTGAATAATGAATAAATATCCCACAAAGAAAGAGAAGTACCAGGTAACTTCACTAATAAATTCTACCAAACATTTAAAAAAGAATTAACATTAACACTTCAGAAAGCCTTCTAAAGCATAGAAGAGGAGGGAAACATTCCTAAATCGTTCTATGAAGCCAGATTTATACTGCTATCATAACCAGAAAGACATCACAAGGAAAGAAAACTTTAAGTACCAATGAAACATAAAGTTGGTTTTCACTTACAATGCCTTTTGTTGTTGTTGTTGTTGAGTTGTATAATTTCGTTATACATTCTGGATATCAAACACTTATCAGATATGTTGTTTCCAAATATTTTCTCCCATTGAGTCCATTGCCTTTTCACTTTCTTGAAAGAGTCCTTTGAAGCACAGAAGTATTCAATTTTTAGGAGTTTCCATTTATCTATTCTTTTTCTTTCATTGCTTGTGCTTTGAGTGTAGTTGAAGAAACTATGACCTGTCACTTGATCTTGAAGATATATCCCTACATTTTCTTCTAGGAGTTTTATGGTACTGATTCTTATATTTAGGTCTTTGATTTGAGTTAATTTTTGTATAGGGTGTGAGATATGGGTCCTCTTTCATTATTTTGGTTATGTATATCCAGTTTCCCAACACCATTTATTGAAGAAACTGTTCTGTCCCAGGTGATTGGACTTGATAGCCTTGTCAAGAATCAATTGACCATAGATCTGAGGGTCTATTTTAGAACTCTTTATCTGATTCCATTGATCAATATGTCTATCTCTGTGCCAGTTTGACCACTATGGCTTTATTACTTGATTTAAATCAGGAAGTCTGAGTCCTCCCACTTCCTTCTCCTTTTTCAAGATGTTTTTGACTATTAAAGGCCCCTTACCCTTCCAAATAAACTTGATAATCAGCTATTTCTGCAAAGTAAGCTGTTGGAATTTTGATTGGTATTGCATTGACTCTGTAGAACTATTTGGGTAGAATTGACATCTTAATGGCATTTAGCTTTCCAATCCATGACCATGGAATGCCTTTCCATTTATTTAGGTCTTCTTTGATTTCTTTTCACAATATGGGTAGTTTTCTGCGTACAAGTACTTTACACCCTTGGTTAAGTTTATTCCTAGATATTTGATTCTTTTAGTTGCTATTATAAATGATTTTTTTTTCTTGATTACCTCCTTGACTAGCTCATTACTAGTCTATAGAAACATCATTGATTTTTGTATGTTGATCTCATACCCTACACTTTGCTGAACTCATTTATTAGCTCAGGTTAATTTGTTGTGGCTTTTTCAGGATGTTCTGCATATAGGATCATGTCATCTGCAAATGGTGAAAGTTTTACTTCCTTCACTACAATTTGGATGCCTTTTATCTCTTTTTCTTGACTGATTGCTCTATCTAGAACCTCTTGTACAATGTTGAGTAACAGTGGTGAGAGTGATCATCTCTGTCGTATTACCAATCTTAGACAGAAAGCTTTCTGTCTCTCAGCATTGAGTATGATGTTAGCTGTGGGTTTTTCATATATGCCCTTTATCATGTTGAGAAAATTTTGTACAATTCCTACTTTTCAAATTGTTTTTATTAAAGGATGCTGAATTTTGTGAAATGCCTTTTCCGCATCAATCGAGATGATCATGTGGTTTTTTCCCTTTGATTTATTGATGTGAGTTTCTTGTGTTGATCCATACTTGCATACCTGGAATAAAACCCACTTGGTCATGGTGTATAGTTCTTTTAATACTCAGTTAGAGTCAATTTTCAAGTATTTTATTGAGGATTTTTGCATTTTTATTCATTAGAGTGGATTGGTCTGTAGTTTTCTTGTAGTATCCTTATCAGGCTTTTCTTTTAGGGTGATATTGGCTTCACAGAACGAGTTAGGGAGTGCTATCTTGTCTTCAACTTTTTGGAAGAGTTTGAGCAGGAATGGTATTAATTCTTCCTGGAATACTTGGTAAGATTTGCCTGTGAAGCATGACCTTGGATTTTGCAGTAGGTTCTTAGAAATGGCATAAGAAGCACAAGTGACAAAAGAAAAAAATAGATTACTTGGACTTAATAAAAATTGTAACCATTTGCGCATCAAAGGACATTATTGAGAAAGTGAAAAGACATCTTAGAGAGTGGAAGAAAATATTTGCAACCTATAATTTGATACGTTTCTAGTATCCAGATTAAAGAAAGTTCTTACAACTGAACAACTAAAAGGCAGACATTCTAAAATAAAAATTAGCAATGACTAGAATAGACATTTCTCTAAAGACTTGAATAGACATTTCTCTAAAGAAGATATACAGATAGCCAGAAGCAGTTGAAAATATGCTTGTCATCATTATTCATTAGGGAAACGCAAATAAAAAACAAAATGCCATACCACTTCACACCTACTATGTTGACTACATTTTCTTTAAAAAAAAAAAAAAAAAAAGGCAGAAAATAACAAGTGGTGGAGCAGATGGGGAGAAATTGGAACATCATACATTGTTGTGGGAATTAAAAATCATGCAGCCACTTTGGAAAACAGTTTAGCAGTTCCTCAAAAATTAAACATAGAATTGCCATATGTTCCATCAATTCCATTTCTGCTTATATACTGTAAGTATTTAAAATCAGTGCTCTAACAAATACTTGTGCAGGAATGTTCATGAAGCACTATTCACAATAGCTTAAAGATAGAAATGACCCATAAAGGTAGAAATGAACATAAAAGAAGCATTTAATCATGGATGGGGCATTCGGAGAAGCTTAAAGGATGGCAGGTTTTGCAATCTGAGCAGAGATTATCAAGGCATGGATAAAAGGGAAGGGTACATCCAGCAATGGAAACAGCACATGCAAAAGTATGCAGATATGATATTCTCTCAAGAATTTAAAGTATCCTCAAAGTAATCTGCAATGTCATCTGAAGTAAATGAAATTGGGATACAGGAAATTCCAGCAGTGTGTGTGTAAAGTACTGCTTTTTGGGAGTTCCTTTAGAATTAGAAATTCATTTGTGAATGTGAAGTTAACATTGCATAATTTGGCTTTCAATAAGGTAAAATCCTGATCTAGCCTAAAGTTTAGATAAAATGGGGCTCATATTTATTATCAAAACAATGTAATCAGAAGTGTTGGGCTCTGTATTGTATACATATTTTGTCTTGTCCATTCTCCTGATTGTGCTCATCCTTTATGGAGGGAAAAAGGGCAGGAATGTGATTTTTATAAACAGACACTTTAAGAAAAATGGCCTAGGCAAATGATGTAAGATATAGCAACACTGGAATATCTGCTCACTTCATTGATGATGGAATAAAATCATCATGAGAATTGATTCATAATAGTGACTTGACAATTCCTTATTCTTTCTCATCACACCAATTCTTGTGATATATAGTTGCCATGCAGATGTGTGAGTATTGTTATTGTGCAGGAGGTAACCATGCATGACCCTTTATGTTATCATTTGCCAATGCAGTAGCTTTAACTTGATCAAAATAACACCCTAAAAATGTTTTTTTCTTTTTGTAAAATGACTCAAGAATTAAATGAGTATAAACATTAAAACTGAAGAGATGCTTCTGCTATAGATTTTACTTTTTAGAGTTACAAAAGAATATAAAAGAATGTTAGAAAATTGTAAGCAAAACATTTCCAGAGCTCATACATGATGAAGAAAATTTTAAACTCTTAGTAGCCCGAGTATAGTCTTCAGTGATCACTTGGCATATTCAGTGGCGATTGTAGAGACTTAGTAGTAGAATTAGAATAACCCCTGACGAAGGAAGCTACTCTAGTTTCAGCCTAGAAAAACTTAAAAACAGTCCTCAAAGAGACCAAGCCGAACTGCAAGTAACTTATATGTCTGCCCAATGAAGCCCAAAACTATTTAAATCTTTTTAAAATAAGATAATAAAATTCAGATGCTCTTCACAATGTAGAATTTACTATCCACAGCATCCAAAAAATTTTACTAAATGTGGCAAATAGCAACAAAATGTGCACCAAGACCAGCAGAAATATCTTTCAATAGAAACAGACACAGAAATGACAGATATGATGGAACAAGCTGATAATTATGTTAAAACACCTATTATAACTATGCACAAGTATTTAAAGTAAAATCTGAACACAGTGAGAAAATGGAAGGTTTTATTTTTTAAAGAATAAAATTGAAATTCTGGAGATGAAAAATAGAACATATGAAATGTTATATTACAGGATTAACAACAGGTTAGACATTGCAGAAGAAAGATCATTGAAATTCAAGACAAAGCAATAGAATTTATGAAAAATGAATCAGAGAGAAAAGACTGAAATAAAATTAAGCAGAGCCTTGGAGACCTGTAGGAATAATATTGTGTGGTCTAACATACTTGTAATTTGGCTCCCAGAAAGAAGGAGGAGGAAGAAAAATTTTTAATGTATAATGATGGCCAGTATTTTTCCAAATTTGAGTAACACTATAAACTCATGTAGCCAAGAAATTCAACCAGCCCCAAGCAGGATAAACATAATCTTACAACACCATTGGCATATTTTAATCCAATTACTAAAAAACAGTGATGAAGAGAAAATCTTAAAAGTAGCCAAAGGAAAAAAGACACATTGCATGCTATTTTGTTTCATGTAAGCCAGCGTTTGTATTATACCAATTATGTAAATTTATTGAATTACCTAGCGGTTTATACTCTGCCTATTTCTACAATGGTTTTGAGATAGTTCAAAGTGTCATAAATAATCTTACAATGTCATAATGATTAAATTTCTCCATTAATAAAGAAAAGTGCAGATACACTAAATAAATGAAAGCATAATTTTGTTAAAACTGAGTTCCTAATTTGTGCTAAGCTTCTTTGCAGTCAGGGCGAAAAAAAAAAAAAAAATGGAAATACTGTTTACTGTCAATTGCTCTTTAGATAGTAGATAATATTGGCTATGTTGAAAGGAAACTATATTTTCCTAAACCAAATTTTTAGAACTGAACCTGGAGAAAAGAGATTCAAGTTTGATGAGGGTAGTGAGTGCCTGGAGTCAAAGATCATAGCTGTGACTGTCCATAGTTGGAGGAACTCTTTATTCCTATTTTGGCTGTCGCCTGATTTGGATTGGCTTCACCTGTCTCCCTATGCAGACATATGTATTGTTCCATGCCCCTTCGTGATTTCCTAACTTGGCCCAATGACCTTTTATAATCCATCCTCGTCTTATTTTTTTGACGTCCTATCTCTCTTCCCATTTGTGTGGACTAGTGTAACAGTCCTCCGTACTGAGTCTGTCTTATTCCAAATCACAGAATATCAGAACTTCCTGCTATTATTTTACTGAAAAAGAAACAAGCACAGAATGTGAGAAATTTCATAAACAATGAATGGCAGCATGAGCTGTAAAACCCTGGCCTCTTGATTTATGGTTCTGAAACCAGAGGTCACCAGTGTTGTGTCCCCAAATTCCTGTCCTTTATGATTCACTTCCTAGCTAAGAAAACTTCTGAACAATCCTACCCCCAGATTTGGAGTCTTACCTGGCATTCAAGTCCTTCACATTACCTTTTGGATGTAAAACTCCAATCAAATCTTCTCATAGCCTTTTTGCATATGTCCTCTGCCCCTGTCTTGTTCTTCTCCCAATATAATTCACATCTTTAGTTAGGTCCCTTTCTCTACCTAAAATGCCCAAACCCTCACCCCATTCTTTCCACTCCACTAAATTCTTTCCATTATGTTTCTCTTCATTAATGACTTAACCATATACCCTTATGCTCTACCCTCTGCACTACATTCTAACCTTATCTCATATTCTCCCCCTTTTTATTTTCAACATTCTGGTACAGTTGACTTTCTTTGGGGTCCTTGAACATAGATGTTTCTTCTCATTGCCTGAAATATGCTTTCCTTCCTTTTCTCCAACTAATGGCATTTATTCAGAGGAGCCTTCCATAATCTTCTCCTATCCTGTAATAGTTCATGTTCCCTGTGAAATGGTCTCTTTGGAATGCTCTTCTCCCAGATATATCCACATGGTTTACTCTGGCAGTTCCTTCTGGTATCTATTCAAATACCACCTCAACAGAGAGAACTTTTCTGACTACCCCATCAAATATAGCAACTACCTCTATCAGCCTCTTTTCTCAACTTTTCTTCATGACTTTTGCCATTACTTGACTTTATTTATCGTCTGCATCCCCACACTCATAAAGTGCAAGCAGAGATAGACTTTGTTTTGTTAACTGTTGTATTCTCAGTTGATATATTATCTAGTCAATGTAGTCAATGTAGAATAGATTGACTATTATTCATAGAACCTCCTTTAGGAATCAAGCTACAATGCCTGATACAGAAAATGTAAGAAGGGCTTTCTCCTATAAAACTCAGCATCTCGTTAGCACCCTGAAGAATGAAATCTGGGGAATATTGGAAAATGGGGACACTGCCACATAGTTTTCTCATTATCAGCAGCAGCAAGGCTCCTTCAAGCTACCAGGCACTGGGTATCAACAGGGAGTTATCCAAGCAAGAGAAGAACATGAAAGATACCGCATGGTAATCATTTTGTTATTTCATGAGGTATCATTTTGGATACTCCTAAAAATAACTGATTATTAGAGGTTGGTCATGGTTATTTTCTACACAAATTGGTGATATGGTCAGAGCCATTGTAATATTGGCATAGATGTAAAAATAACCGATTTTGTAGCGATACACTTATCTGGCCCAAATATTGTAGATACATATAGACTTTACTTCATATACGTATGCCAAATTTTAATATAACTTCTGTCCAAAAAAGAGCAGAAAATGAACCTTTCCTATAGCAGATTTCATTTTCTTTTAGAGCATTCATCCCATGGAATGTCCCAGGGTTTGTGAATGGGATGAATGTAGGTATTGACCTTGCCAATTAACAAGATACCAGTCTCTTTGACTTGAACTCTCTGTGTTAATTTATCTAATAATCAGATCTTTGGATTTTCTGTCCTTTGACCTATTGTTCTCTGGTATGATAGTTGAGTGCATGGAAAACCTGTGCACCTCAAGCCCACATTCCAGTTAAGTGACTTCATGCCTAAAGGGAAGACTTTTGGATCCTTATATCATGCCCGGCTTGTTGCTTGTCCTAGTAGCACAGTGGATGTTATGGCCCGATCTCTTACCTGTAATTATACTAGTTACATTCAATTTTGGAACAATTGTATAGGCACATTACACTCAAATTTATTTCCCCAGCTATTTGACTTGAAAACTGTTGCTTTTTTTTTTTTTTTTCCAGTGACCTAGCCCTCTTCTCAGTTAGTGAGCTTTTCAGGTCTTTTTCAATTTACCTCCTTCCCTTCCCACCCCATGCACTCATCCTCAGTAAGGATTTCTGGAATTCCTGGCAAACATTTGCAGTCCACAGGGTGCCAGGGGATGACTCAAGCAGTAATGTCCCCAGTAATGCAACAATTCTGGGGCCATGTTGACTCTGGCCTTGAGCCAAATGCCAGATTTTTCATAAAGGTCTGCAGCCTGCCCCAGGCCCACGCTACATCTGGAGAAACAGGCCCTAGACCTTTTTCTCAGTTTCCTTCATGCCTATCCAAATTTTTCTACCGTGTACATTCTTTCTCCCTCAATAAAGGTGATAAGAGTACCTGACCTCCGCTTTTGCTTCCTACTTCTCACTTCCTTCTCCCTCTATCTATAAGACTGGGATGAGTTCTTTCCCTCTTTTTCCTATGGGAAGGATTCCCTTTTGTACTATCCTGTTGTCTCAACCCTTTGTTTATAGATCTAGGTCTGGATCCTTCTGTGTAGTTGGCACATCAAGATTTTGGACAGCACAATCTTTTCTAAGAGTGGGGCGGGGGAAGCTTGGATTTAAAGATTTTTATCTTGCTGTAGATATTTTTAAATGTCCTTAATACCAACCACTGAACCATTAACTTTATTCATTCCTAACCCAATAATTCTAATGCTTTCTAAGGCAAACATGTCTCTTTCAGAATGAGGACAAAATGATAATAAAAATGACAAAATAATGATAAAAAGTAATTACTGTAATGCTTATTTCACAATTGAGGTTGATTTAGATTCAAAGGAGAGGAGAAAATATTTGATAAGAACTGCTAACAATATAACTTAACTTTAAGGTAACAAGGAGTCCTGTTGGTATAACAAAAGTTTGACCAGAGTTTAGATATGTCTAACAGGGATAACATCAGAGTTTCCAAAAGTTACTGGAAAATTATACTAGATGCTTCCTTAGAATCATTCAGTTTTAAGATCCTAAACTTCAATAAGATTCTCATTTTAATAAGCTCTTTACATTTGCAAACTGCTGCTAGCCTCACATTAAAAAGTTTAATGTATACAGTGGTTTCATTTTGCTTTCTGGATACTTTAAACATGTTGAAGATACAGAACTTAACAAGTGCACATTGTAATCTGCAAAGTTGCATTAGACTGGGTGAGTCCTTCTCAATAACACCTATTGTGTGCAAAATCTAAGTGTATATACCATGCACTTCATTCTGGGCAGTAAGCATAAAAAATGTAACAGGAAATATTTGTCCACAAATACAACTCCATTCTAACATGCCTCTATGAATTATTTGAAAAATTGCTTCTAGAAATAATCCCCCCAAAAAGAGCTTATACACATTTTCACTCCAGAAACCAAAGAAAGGTTAACTCATAAGATTTACGTTAATAAAGCTTTCATTGATGTTTATTACAAATTTCCGAACTCTGCAAATGAAATCATATTTAGAACCTTTGTTGTCTCCTCACAATACTGCAATGGCCATGGACTCTGCAGAATCGCTATTATGAGGTAAAAGAAAAGGGTTGAGGGCAGCCCAGGTTTGAAGCTGTGCCGGTTCAGATGTATTATGTCCCCCAAAATGCCATTATCTTTCATGCAATCTTGTGTGGGCAGACGTATTAGTGTTGATTAGATTGTAATTCTTTGATTGAGTGTTTCTATGGACATGCGACCCATCCAACTGTAGGTGGTAACTCTGATTAGGTAATTTCCATGGAGGTATGGCTCTGCCCATTCAGCGTAGGCCTTGATTAGTTTACTAGAGCACTATATAAGCTCAGACAGAAGGAGCGAGCTTGCTACAGCCAACAGGGACACTTTGAAAAACATACAGCCAACAGGGACACTTTGAAGAACACACAACAGGGACACTTTGAAGAACACACAGAGGAGCTACAGCTTACAGAGACATTTTGGAAACAGCCTTTGAAAGCAGACTTTTGCTCCAGAGAATCTAAGAAAGGACAAATGCCCTAAGAGCAACTGAGAGTGATGTTTTGGAGAGAAGATGCAGCCTAGAAAGGGACGTCCTGGGAGAAAACCGTTTTGAAACCAGAACTCCGGAGCAGACACCAGCCACATGACTTCCCAGCTAACCGAAGTTTTTCCGGATGCCATTGGCCATCTTCCAGTGAAGGTACCCTATTGTTGATGTGTTACCTTGGACACTTTATGGCCTTAAGACTGTAAGTGTGTAACCAAATAAACCCCCTTTTATGAAAGCCAATCCATTTCTGGTGTTTTGCAAAAAGGCAGCATTAGCAAACCGGAACAGAAGCATTGGTAGTAAGGGAAACATTCTGACTTAGGGATTTATCATGGCAAGGAAACTTTGTTGTTTGAAATTCATTTTGTGTATAAGTAATGTTATTCCCTATCATCTACACCCTTCATTTTGGGTGTATGAAAAATAAAGGGATGTAAAGGGAAGAAATGAAAAGTCGTTCTATTCTTCTAAATTTGCCTTGTATATCTGTTATTTCTGTAGATGGTTTAGTCTAATTTTTCCCAATATTTTACTACCTTAAAGAGAGTCAGACATGTGCCTCTAATGGAAGTATGGTAACAATGAACCTAAAACCAGCTTACACCATAATCAAACATATTATGTGGTTATGAAATCTCAGTATTTGAAGTATATTTAATTGGAGTCAGGGTTTAAAAAAAAGTTTCCATTTTCTTTAATTTTACTTTTATGTTACCCCAAAAAACAATTATTTCTGAGTTAGAATTAAGTATGTACCAAATTAAAGATTAGGAAATTTGGTTGTACTTTTAGCTATACTCATAATCTTCAGCATCACAAAAGGTTTTCTCCTTTGTGCCATAAGGTAAAATGGATCCAGCTAAGTATATTTTGTAAGATTTTTATAATGCTTAATAAATTTGGAGTAAGCTTTGAAAATTTCAGACGTAAAAAACATAGTGTAGTTCATGAAAACAATGTTTTGCATACATTATACAAAAACAAAATAAATTCTTTTGGGGGAAAGAAAGAACCAGAATTAAAAATGATTCAGTTAAAATAATTCATTAAGTTGGTTTCCAGTCATCCTCTAGTATTAAAAAAAATGAAAAACATTAAGAAAGATTTCATTTTGGGGGATCTTATAATACCAAGATGTTAAAAGGATACATGAAAAGCATGTATTTATTTTTGAGATTACTTAGTAATTAGTAGATATTTAGATGAGCAAACTTATATAGATGTAAAATGGGATACTTCTATACAGCTTGCTATTTCAGTGTTTTAAATGTTGACCTGTCCTCTCAAAAGGTCGTTTTTATTAAGAAAGCACATTTTCACCTGCCACATCAGATCTCCAATAGCCTGTTAATGCTGTCCTTATTGCTATTTTATAGCTGGCATAAATCAGCATTGGTAAACGGATGCAAAAAAGAAAAAATAACAGAAGGTTGTCCTGCTTACATCTAAGAAATTTCCCTGATCAGCAGGGAAAAAAAACCTTAAAATAAATGGATTTTAGTTTACTAAGGGAAAAAAAATTGAAAAACCTTGTTTGATTCCCCAGTCCTCCTCAGAGGGCCACAGAGTCTTAGATGACAGCCCACCAACGAAAAACCTATTCCCTTGGACTGTTTTGAAGGAACAGTAACATATTTTGACCAATAGGGAACCATTTATCAAATCACTATTCCATTGAACTAAATGGTACTCTGGGCAGTCTGAAATAAGAAAAGATATCTCGAAAAAGCACTCAACTCATTTGTCAGCTTCTAGAACACAGAGGCACTATGAAAATTCAGCTCCCTCTGGGGAGGTAGGAGGCAGTCAAGGGGAGAACCACCATACTGCATGGAGGCCCCTGAAATGGAAAAGTTGGTCATGGAAAGTAAGGCAAATGTATACTCTTTCAGAATAACCCCCTTGGGTTTTTTAATGATCAGTCGAAATAGAAAGAGGTCTGCGTTTTAAGGTGTTCCTTCACAGCATCTCCATGCAAACTGCCTACTAAACATTTTAACCTGGAAACAAAAAGGCCAACATACTTAAAATTGAACTTGTTATTCTTGCAAGTTTAAAATCATTCAGTAAGGAATTATGGGTTCTCCAGGTGATGGAAGTAGCATAAACAAATTAACTTCACATTTTTAAGGGTTTTTTTTTCCTTATGTCAGTTTGGAGTTTTGGGTTTTTTATTTTTATTTTTTATTTTTTTTTCCTCTTTTATAGTTTTAATTATTCCTAATGGCATGACTTTGGAAATTGGAAAATGAAACATTTACAATAAACCTTTCCATTTATTCTAACATAATATATCCTTTGGTTCAATTAAAAATAAGAAGCTGCTATGTTACTGTAAGCCAAATGTGATCTCCAGGACTGTGGTCAATAAAGCACTCACGAAAATGAAGTATTTAGGCTGAATGGTCTAAAATGTATTGGGGAATAAAGAAGCAACCAATTAGCATTTGAAAGCAAGGTCTTTAACTTTTTTTAAAAGTCAAGAGAAATCAAAAAGTGATCACCCATCAAGAACAGAGTTTGAAAAATAGCCCACCTTTTTTATGACTCCTCTCAATGCTTTAGGAATGACCTTTGGTCATCAGTCCCAATAACTAAGTTGCATAAGGGAGAAGATGACAGAGCAGCCAGCTCCAGGAATCAGTCCCTTCATCACAACAATTATTAAACAGGCAGAAACTATTTGAATCAGCTATATCAAAACTCTGGAGTCCAGTAGAACACTGCACAGCATGCAGAGAAGAGCAGGAGGAAGAGGCTGATGGCAGTTACCAGTGCCCATCCCCCCACTCTCACAGCAGGCAGCAGTGGGATCCAACCCTTGGCATAGTTTGCTGGTGTCAGAAAAGGACATAAAAATCCACTTCCCCAAAATCTGAGGGAGGGAGGTGTGGGCAGATGGCTTATCATTGCTTTTGATTAGATTTTTTGTGTCACTGGGGCCCCAGCTCTGAGGGTGGCCATTGTAACAACCTGCTCCAGACAAAGGCAGCAAGGAGACTTAAAGACTTTACAGTTCCTTAGAGATGATGAGGACAGTTGAAGGGCTGCATTGGCTGGGCAGGGGCCAAATCAAGAAAACGTAGCGTTGGGGAACCATGGAAGAAACTCCAGGCATCCTTCCTGGCCACTCCCTCAGCCCCACACAAGGGCAGTTTGGAGCCAACTGTTGGTTCCTGTCCTTGTTCCATCTGGGAAAGACTAACTTGGGAAAATCCTTTCCAGTATGCTTCTCTCTCAGTATTTTCCCTCCAAGCAAAAACAGCTTGACATAAAGAAAGCAGTATAAGAAACCATTGGAATGAGCAGCCTAGGGCAAATGCTTACCTGCTTTAAGTCCTTGAGTAAAAGATCCAGTATATGGAGAAGATCTATTTCTTGGGAAATAAAGGGGGCATTCAAACTATTATAAACAGGGGAACCCCTAAGGCTACTAGCAAGCACATGCCCAAACAAGGCACAGGTCCAGAAAAGACAGGGATGACCCAGGACTCTGAATTCACCTTCAACTGATCTGCCTGATAGGAGGGCTGAATTTGAAGGAGTGCACCAGCCAATGCAAAGCCAATTTAAAACGATGGTGAAAGGTGTTTTGTGCTTACATTTGCTTGGTTTTGTTAGCACCTGACACTCAAGAAAATCACTGTCACATCATTAGCTGACTACAAACTGAAGACAAAGACATCTGAGGGAATAAGACCCAGAGTTAACATTTTAAAATATTACAATGTACACTAAGGAACAAAAGGTCACAAGTCAAGGAAACAGGAAATGATGGCCCATCCAAAGGAAGAGGATAAAAATACATAAAAAACATCAATGAAGAAGACCAGAGTGCGGCTATACCAGACTGTTCTGGTTTGCTAATGATGCCATTATGCAAAACACCAGAAATGGATTGGCTTTTATAAAGGGGGCTTATTTAATTACAACTTTACAGTATGAAGTCCATGAAAATATCCAAATAAAAGCATTAACACAAGTATGCCTTTATTGAAGGAAGGCCAACAGCATCCAGAAAACCTCTGTTAGCTGGGAAGGCACGTGGCTGGCATCTGCTGATCCCAGGTTGTGTTCCACTCTCAGCTCCTGTGCATTCTTCAAAATGTTGCTCTTGGGGCATTTTGTCCTCTCTTAGCTTCTCCAGAGCAAAGTATCAGCAAAAGTCTACTTTCAATGGCCATCTCCAAAATGTCTCTCTTGGCAGCAGCTCTCTCCAAAATGTCACTCTTAGCTGCTCTGAGGGCCTTCTGTCTGTGAACTCTTTTATATGACTCCAGTTGATTAAATCAAGACCCACCCTGAATGGGTGGGGCCCAACCTCCATGGAAACATTCAGTCAAGAGGTCATACCCTAATCAAAGGTGTCACTCACAGTTGGGTGGGTCACATCTCCACAGAAACACTCAGTCAAAAGGTGCCAACCTAATGAACACTAAAAGTTGGCACCCAAAAGATTGCATTAAAGAACATGTCATTTTGGGGGACATAATACATCCAAACTGGCACTCAAAGACTTAAAAACGATTATCTTCATTAAGCTCAAGGAGATGAAGAAAAGTACAGGGAAAGAACTAAAGGAAAGCAGGAAAACGGTGAATGAACAATATGAGAATATATCAATAAAGAGAAAGAAATTTTAAAAAAGAACCAAACAGAACTACTAGAGTTGAAGACCACAATAACTGAAATGATCAGTTTCCAGGAGGATTTTGTTCTAGTTTTCTAGGCTACGTAAAGCAGACACCAGGAAAGTGTCTTAAAGTGTGGGAATTTATATCTGACCAATGGGGTAGAAGGGCTACCCTCTACAAGTTCTGGAGCAAACTCACCCCTTCACACACATGAATGGGCCTGCTCTCTTGGCCAAAGGAGATGCCTTGGGTCCAGAGCTCAGTTTCTGACCTTGAAGTGATTTTTCCTACAATCTGTCCCTTTACTGGCTTTTTTAGTTCAGGTTGGTAGCACTTCCTTTTTTACAGCCCTCACAAAGAAAGTGTTGGTTTTGCATGATATACACAAGGGTGCAAACCAGCAGACAAAAGGACTTTCTGGAGATCCTTCTTGGATAACTGCACCTCCCATCCTGACTTGCAATGAAATGGCTGACTGGATCCATGTTTAGGTAAACCCTCATATGGGGCACTATTTTATGGGAATTACCTTTCTGGAAGCTCAGAATTTTCTAAGCCATCAACTTCTGGTTCCTTTGTGCAAAGGAGTACAATTCTCAGCTTATCCTTTTTCTCTTTCATTTTACTATAAGCTGCAAGGAGAAACTAGGCTGCATTTTCCACACTTAGATTGTAACTATCCTCAGCTAAATGTCCAACATTACTGCTTTTAAAGTCTGCCTTCCATCCAACATTAAAACTCAATTTTGCCAAGTTCTCTGCTACTTTAAAAAAAGGATCATCTTTCTTCCAGTTTCCAATAAAACAGACATTATTTCTAAGGCTGAATCAGAAATACCTTTAGTGTCTATATTTCTATGAACAATCTCTTCAAAGCAATTAGAGCCTTTTCTATCAAACAGCTCACAATTCTTCCAGCCTCTATCTATTAACCAATTCCAAAGCTTTTTCCACATTTTTGGTACTCACAATAGCAGCACCCCACTTCTGATACAAAATGTGTTTTAGTTCCCTAGGCTGCCTACAGCAGGTTCCATGAAATGGATTAGCTTAAAGAAATGTGAATTCAGTAGCTTACAGTTTGAGTTCAAGAAGATGTCCAAATCAAGGCATCATCAGGGCAATGCTTTATTCCTGAAGACCAGCTGCCAGTGATCCTTTACTCCTCTGCCACATGGCAAGGCACATGGCAGCATCTGCTGGTCTCTCCCTTTTCTTCAGGGTTTTATTGCTTTCAGTTCTTGCTTCTACAGCTTTATTTTTCATTCTGTATTTATTCCATTTATAAAGAATTCCAATAAGAGGATTAAGACTCAACTGAATGAGGTGGGTCACAGTTTCACTGAATTAGCCTCATCAAAAGTTCCTGCTTACAATGGGTCTGCACCCAGAGGAGAGGATTAAATTTAAGAACATGTTTTCCCGGGGTACATATAATTAAAGCCATCACATTTTCAATAGCATGTTGGAACTGGTGGACTTAAAAGAAAGAAAATTAAAATAATTCAGTCTTAGGAGGAGAAAGAGAAAAGAATTATAAAGACTGAAAATAGTCCAAGAGACTTCTGGGACATCATCTAGCATTCCAATATCTGCACTATGGGAGTCTCAGAAGGAGAAGAAGAGAGAAAGGAACAGAGGGAATATCCAAAGAAATAATGTCAGAAAACCTCCTCAATTTTAGGAAAAGATGTGAATATGAACAATCAGAAAACCCAGAGAACACCAAATAGGATAAATTTGAAGAACAATAAGCCCTGTCACATACTGATAAAAATGTTGAATGCAAAGGACAAGGGGAGAGTTCTGAAAGCTGCAAGAGAAAAGCGATGAGTTATGTACAAGGGAGTCCCAGTCAGATGAAGTGTCACTTTAGCATCATGAGGCAAGAAGGCAATAGGTTGAAATATGTAAAGTGCTGAAAGAAAACAATAGCTGACTGAGAATTTTATATCCAGCAAGACTTTCTTTCAAAAATGAAGGAGAGATTAAGACATTCCCAGTTAAACAAAAGCTGAGGGAGTTCATTACCACTAGACCTGTCCTACAAGCAATGCTAAGGGAGTTATTTAGATTGAAAAGAAAGGGCACTAAACAGTGGTTCAAAGCAACATAAGGAAACAGAGACCTCCAGTAAAGGTAATCATATGAGTAATTATAAATGCCAGTAATATTGTGCTGTATTTTTTGTTATGTAACCCCACTTACTACATCCTACAGCTGCTAAAATGCAAATGCATTAAAAGTAATGATAAATTATTGGTTTTGGACATACAATGTATGAAGATAATTTGCAACAAGTACAAAAATGGTGAGGGCATTTAGGGGCACAGGAGCAGTGTAGGTATATGCTATTGAAGTCAAGTTGGTGCCAAATTAAATATGATTGTTATATATTTAGGATGTTAAATTGTAAGCCATTTGTAACCACAAGGAAACTACATGAAAAATATATCCAAATAGGAATGAGAAGGGACTCAATATGATACAATACAAAAATAAAAACAAATATGAAAGTAGGTATTAATGGAAGAGTTGAGGGGCAAAAAAGGTATAATACTTACAAAGACTAAATAACAAACTGGCAAAAGACAGTACTGCAGAATCAGTAATAATTTTAAGTGTAAATGGATTAAACTCTCCAATTAAGGCAGAGATTGGCAGAATGGATAAAAAAGCATGACCCAACTATGATCACCTTAAATTCGAAGACATAAGTAGTTTGAAAGTGAAAGGATGAAAAAAATATACCATGCAAATAGTAACCAAAAGAGAGCTGGTGTGGCTACACTAATATGAGATAAAATATAGACTTTCAGTCAAAAACAATTTTAAGGGACAAAGATGGTCATTATATACTGACAAAGGGGTCAATTCAATAAGATGATGCAACAATTATAAATATATATTTACCTAACAGTAGAGCTCCAAAATATATGATGCAAATACTGACAGATTTGAAGAGAGAATAGATTATTCTACATTAATAGTGAGAAATGTAAATGCACCAGTTTCAATAATGGATAGAACATTTAGACAGAAGATCAGTAAGAAAATACAAGACTTGAAAGACAGTCTAAACCAACTATACCTAACAGACAAATATGGAACACTTCACACAACAACAAAATACACTTTTTTCTCAAGTACACTTGGATCATTCTCTAGGAAAGGCCATAACTTGGGTCACAAAACAAGTCTTAACAAATTAAAAATATTGAAATCATACCATGTATCTTCTCCCACAACAATGGAATGAAGCTAGAAATTAATAACAAAGAGATAAATGGAAAATTCACAAATATGTGGAAATTAAACATACTCTTTAAGCAACCAATGAGTTAAAACAGAAATCACAAGAGACATTAGGAAATAGAGGTGAGTGAAAATGAAAATACAACACACCAAAACTTATAGAATACAGCAAAGGCAGTGCAGAGAGGGAAATTTATAGCTTTGAATGCCTACATTAAAAAAGAAGAAATACTTCAGAGACCTAACCTCAATATTGGAAGGACTAGTAAATGAAGAATAACTGAAAACAAAAGTGAGCAGAAGAAAGGAAATAACAAAGATTAGAACGGAGTTAAAGAAATGGTGAAAAATGGAATCAATAAAACAAAAAGGTGGTTCTTTGAAAAGATCAATAAAATTGACAAACATTAAGCTAGACTAAGGGAAAAAAGAGATGACACAAGTACTAAAATCAGAAATGAATGGGAGACATTACTACCAAACACACTGAAATAAAAAGGATCATAAGAGAATACCATGAATAACTGTACACCAATAAATTAGATAACCTAGATGAAATAGACAAATTCCTAGAAACAGACAAACTATACTCTGACTCAAGAAGAAATAGAAGATCTCACAAACCAATAACTAGTAAAAAAGAGTGAGCTGGTAATCAGAATAATACAAACAAAGAACAGATGGCTTCACAAGGGAATTTTACCACACATTCCAGGGAGGATGGACAACCATCCTGCTCAAACTCTTCCAAAAAATTGAAGAGGGGGGAACACACCCTAATTCATTCTATGAGGTCCACATCACTCTCATACCAAAGCCAGATAAAGATACCACAAGAAAAGAATATAAAGGCAAATACGTCTTATGAATTTTGCATCTATGCAAAAATCCTCAACAAAATAATAGCAAACAGAAGCAACAGCACATTAAAATAATTATGCACCATGGCAAAGAGGGGTATATCCCAGTTATGCAAGAGTGGTTCAACATAAGAAAATCAATTACTCTAATAAACCACATTAACAAAATGAAGGGAAAAAAACATGTTCATCTCAACTGACGCAAAAAAGGCATTTGAAAAAATTCAGCACCCTTCCTTGATATAAAAGAGAAAACAGAAAATTAGCAACTGAAGGGAATTTCTCACCATAATAAGGAACATACATGAAAATCCCACAACTAACGTCATACATAATGGTGAAACACTGAGATCTTTAATATCAGGAACAAGGTGAGGATGCCCACTGTCACCACTGTTATTCAACATTTTACTGCAAGTTCTAGCCAGAGCAATTAGGCAAGAAAAAGAAATAAAAAGTATCCAAATTGGAAAGGAAGAAATAAAACTTTTCCCTATTTGCAGGTGACATGATCTTATACATAGAAAATCCACAAAGGCACTAGAGCTAATAAATGAATTCAGCAAAGTGGTGGGGTACAAAATCATAGAGAGAGGAAACAGGGATATGGAAGCATAGAACATGTATGCTAATGAACCTAAGTTGGTATCTTTTTAAATTAGTAGGTTATAGATATAAGTTGGGCATATAAACTTCAGGGTAACCACAAAGTAATTTAAAAAATATACAGACACAGAAATGAGAACAGGATCAGTCAGATACATTAGAAAAGATCAGCTATACAAAAAGAGGCTGCAATAAAGGAAAAGAGAGACAAAAGAGATATGACATATAAAAACCAAAGGACAAATTGGCTGAAGTACTGCCTTTACAGTAATAATACTGAATGTTAATGGATTAAACTCCCCAATCAAAAGACATAGATTGGCAGAATGGATAAAAAAGTATGGTCCAACTATATGCTGTTTACAAGTCTCACCTAAGACCCAAAGACACAAATATGTTGAAAGTGAAAGGATGAAAAAAGATATTCCAATGCAAACACTCACCAAAAAAGAGCATGGATAGCTATATGGATATTAAAAAAAAATAGACTTTAAGTGAAAAGTTGTTACAATAGAAAAACAGGGACACTATTTATTAATAAAGGGGAGCAATCCACCAAGAAGAAATAATCATAAATATTTATGCACATAACCATAATGCCCCAAATTACATGAGGCAAACATTGGTGAAACTGAAGGAAAAAATAGACACCTCTACAATAATAGGTAGAGACTTCAATACACCACTCTCCTCAATAGAACATCTAGCAGAAGATCAATAAGGAGACAGAGAAGTTGAATAATATGATAAATGTGCTAGACCTAATAGATATATACAGAATATTGTACCCCAAGAGCAGTATGTACTTTTTTCTCAAGTGCACATAGATTCTTCTCCAGGATATATCACATTTGGGGTCACAAAACAAGTCTCAATAAATTTTAAAAGATTGGAATTATACAAAGCATCTTCTCTGACTAAAATGGAGTGAAGCTGGAAATCAGTAACAGTCAGAGAACTTGGAAACTCACAAATATATGGAAGTCAAGCAAACTCTTAGTGAGTCAAATAAGAAATCACAAGGGAAATCAGTAAATATATTGATATAAATGAAAACAGAAACAAAACATGTCAAAACTAAAGGTATTCAGTGAAAGCAGTGCTGGGAGGGGTATTTATAGAAGAAAGAGCTAAAATCAAAGACCTAATCCTATCATGAAAGTAAAAAGACAACCTAAAGTTTAGGAGAAAATATTTGGACACCACATAGTCAATAAAGGTTTAGTATCCACAACATGTAAAGAAATCTTTCAACTTAACACCAAAAAGACAAACTACCCAATTTAAATATGTCCAAAGGATTTGAGTAGTCATTTCTCCAAAGATATACACATATGATCAAAATGCACACAGTGAGATACTAAACATCATTAGCCATCAGGGAAATGCAAATCAAAACCACAAGGTAACATTTCACACCCACTAGAATGACTACTATTAAAAAAATGAAAAATTAAAAGTGTTGGAGAAGATGTAGAGAAATAGGAACACTCATTCATTGCTGGTGAGAATGCAAAATGGTTCAGCCTCTGTGGAAGACAGGTTGGAAGTTACTCAGAAAGCGAAGTATAGAATTACCATATTACCAGTTGTGTGGGTTTGAACATTATCATGTCCCCCAGAAAAAGCCATGTTCTTTGATGCAATCCTGTGGAGCAGATGTATCACTGTTGATTAGATTGTAATTCTTTGAGTGTTTCTGTGGAGATGTGCCCACCCAACTGTGGGTGATGACTCTGATTGGATAATTTCCATGGAGGTGTTACCCCACCCATTTAGGGTGGGTCTAAATTAAATCACTGGAGCCATGTGAATGAGCTGACAAACAGAAGGAACTCAGTGCAGTTGAGAGTGACATTTTGAAGAGGAGCTACAGCCAATTGACTGATAATTTAATAAACCAGCCTGCTGGTTTATTAACCAGCCACAAAAGCCCTCACAGCAATTGTTAGGCTAGTGCTTGCTTGATCAGCAGCTGGGTACTATCACCTGGCCAAGTTGACACATGAACATAACCATCACACCAGTCAACCCACTTCTAGGGATATACCCAAAAGAATTGACAGCAGGGACTGTAACAGATATATGCACACTGATATACATAGTTGCATTATTCACAATTGCCAAAAAGTTGGAAATAGCCCGAGTATCCATCAACTAATTAATGCATAAAGAAAATATGGCACATAGAGAAAATGGAATATTATTCAGCCCTAAAAGGAATGAAGTTATGATACATGCTACAGTGTGGATGGACCTTGGAGACATTATGCTGAGTTAAATAAGCCAGACATAAAAGGGTAAATATTGTGTGATTTCACTTATATGAAATAACCATAATAAGCAAACCCATGTAGTGTCTGAATCTATAATATAGTTGATTGGAGGCAGTGTGTGGGTAGGAAATACAGAGTCAAGTCTTAAAATGTACTGAGTTTCTATTTGGGATGATAGAAAAGTTTTGGTAGTGGATGGTGGTGATGACAGGACAACATTGTGAATGTCATTAATGACAATGAATCATATATTTGAATGTGATTAAAAGGGGAAATTTTAGGTTGTATATATGTTACTAGAATTTAAAAAAAAAATCCATGAAACTGCAGAACACAAACAAAATAGTGAACCCTAAGTTAAACCATGGACTATAGTTAATAATACAATTATAAAAGTGTGTTGTCATTAATTGTAGTAAGTATTCCACACAAATGCAATTTGTTAATAATAGGGTGGAATATGGAAACCCTTTAATTTATGAATGATTTTTCTGTAAAACCACAATGTCTCTAATTAAAAAAAAAATTAAAAGAACTAAGATGCATTTAGATGTTACATTTGGGAACAGTCCTAGAGTATCTACTGAAGAATGCAAGAATAAATATTAGGACCAAGGCTTATATTGTGTCACTTCTAAGTAACATTTGCTTCATGCACTGAAGGTTGTCAAAGACTAGATAACTGTAAGAGCTAGTTTTGGTTAAGCACTGCAATTTATTGTGCCATATAATATAAAATGAAAGAAAAATGTTTGGTATAACTACATTTTCCAGTTAATTATGGGAACCTCCCTGTAATTCCCTAATGTATGCTCTGTAGTTATTCAATACTGTTGTTCACTTCCACAGTCTTTCTTATAAATGTGAAAAGTTTATATAGAGCTCATTTTATGTGCTTTATTATTAATTTTTATAGCATCTCTAGTAATCTTTTATATGCTTATGACTTTGTGAAACAAAATATTGTCTTTGTTGCTTTAAATTCAGTTTTCTCCACATTTTGTAAATCCCCGTAGATTTGTTTCTTGCTTTCAAATATCAGCACCTTTCTGCTTTCTACTCTTATGGTCTGCCCTCTAAGCAGGAGATCTTTTCTTTTAAGTTTCCCACTGTGTTTCATAATAAAATCAAAAGAAAAAGTTACATCCATCAGAAAGCAATCAGCTCACTAGAAATAGAAAATCTGTCACCTTATTCTTAAAATCTTAGATCAGCCAGTCCAGTGGCAGAAATAGTGTGTAGTTTCTACAAAGGGTATATAGTGGTGTTAGTAAAATTACATCCTTTGTTCTCTCCAAATCTTTTTTTGGGGAAGAGACTATCTTTGTTCAGGAAAATGGCTTGATATGCTGACTAGAGTTGAAGTGTGGCTTGGAAGGAGGAAAAAGACAAATAGCTCTACTTTAGATATGAAAAGGAATTGAGAGACAGAAAGAGAAAGAGAAAGGGACGAGTGAGGGAATGACGAAGAGGGAGGGATGGATGAAGGAGAAAGAGAGACAAGGATGAGAGAGGGAGACCATCATGTGGTATAAGACTGTAGGACGATTCTTTCTCTCTTATCAACCAGGAATTTTCTCCATCTGCTCCACCTCCCAACCCATACATATGCACACGTCCGTATTCTGATGAAGGCAGTCCAAATCAATGGTTAAGAATCCATTAGCTTTTGCAACAGGCAACACTGAATTCAAATTTTAATCTTTTTTAGTAGCCTTGTAACCTCAGTCAAATTACTTACTTATTCTACCCTCAAGTCTCAGTTTTCTCATTTGTAAAATGACAATAACACCAGATATTGTAAGAGCTAAGTGAGGGGGTGAATGTAAAGTGCTAAGCATGATGATTGGGTAAAGTAAGTTTTTTACTGCTGCTGGTTTTGTTTTCATTTGCTGCTTCTCCTTAGCCTAAAAGCCTCTTTTTTCCTACTGATTTGTCTTACCCTGAACCACCTCTTTTCTATACTCATGTAAGTACATTCTTCTCTCATGTGAGTGTCTCAAGACTTCTGTTCGTCTCTGCTTCAGCATTTACTTTCATCCTCAAACCACTGAAATTTGGCTTCTACTTTCACTTTTCCAAAGAAGCTGCATTTCAAAAGTACTTCATGCTCTCCTAATTGACTAATGAAATGGATGCTGAAAGGCCTTCTTGAAATCCATTCTCTCTTGCTCCCTCCAAGAAGATCTTTTCCTCCTCTTCAAGATCCATTGCCTTCATTGTGTTCTAGATTCCCATCCCTGGTTCTTTCTACATTTTCCCCCTGAAAGACTTCATCTAGTTTCTTGAAAATTACAACCGAATTTTTATTTCTAACCCTGGCCTCTCTCTTATGCTTCAAAGTCATTTATCCTAAGTGTTGTTGATAAAAGTATTATATATTCAAAGACAGAAACTAAGAAAATGTAGAATACAAAAAACTAAAACAATAGCAAAATCTTCCCTTTTCCTCCATTGTAAAATTACTCACTAATATTTTAGCATCTGTCACTTACTAGTTAAACTAAAGTTTCCTTATCCATAACAATGGAGATAATTAGTGCCAAATTCATAGGGCAGTTGGACAAAAATATGCAAAAAACATCTGAAAAGTACACAGTACATAGAAGTCCTATATGTATGTTTTCTGATATTAATTTTGTTATTATTGCTACAGGTTTCAAATTTTAAACACACAAGCACATGGATAATTTTGTACATATTCTTTCCATTTAGCAATAAATGCATGAATGTTTTCAATGTAAATAAATAGCTTTTGTTTGTATAACAGATATGATCAATACTTTTTTCAACTACATATTGAATAGTCTTTACAGTTGCCTCAACATTCCATTAATTTATATGGAACTTGACGTAGTATTTATTTCTCATGTACTGAAATATGTCAGAATACAAATGAAAGTAGTTTTTACAGTGATATTTGGAATCCCTCTATGAAGCAAACAAATAAACAAAACAAATCAATCCCAAACTTAAAATGTTATTCTGAGTTAAAAAAAAAAAAAAAAAAAGACCTGTGGCCAACTCCAAGCAGATGACTATGTACTAGTACACTGAGATGCTGAGGTTGCAAATCAGATATCCTAAAACCAGATTTTTAATTACTTTATAGTGGTCAATCATACAGATATACTTTAAAACAAAAAAAAATCAGTCCCTAATTATCCAATATTTAGAGTGTTTTCAACTTCTTACTATCTAAATAAGTTTGCATTGAACATTCTTTTAGGTACACAGTTGTATTCATTTATGACTACTTAAAAATAAAATTTCAAGAATATGAAAATGTGAAGACATTTGATTTTCTACTGCAAATTTATTTTCTACAGAAGTTGTACCAGTTTTAACTCATATTAATAATGTATAGGAAAGCCTGTTTTTTCACAGCCTTGCTGATACACATAAACATTCTTTTTCATCCTTGCCAATCTGAAGAGCAATAAATAAACCACCTTAAGTTACATCAATTTAAGAGGATAAAAAGTAAATAATTCACCTTCAAAATTTGCTATTGAACTTTTTCCTTTTAAAATTTAAACTTTAAAGATTGTGATGGTTTCAATGATTGTTATTTCTTCTAAGTAACATTGTTTGTCTTTTAAATACTGCATAAGTCACATGTATTCAGGAAATAAAAAAGTACACATTTTCATGCTTCCTACTATTAAATTTGATTGTATATTTAATTTTGTATTCAGTATAAGGTTTTTCAACACTATCTTTAATTCTGTTGTACACATCCACCTTGAGGATGTTAGTCTATTGATTGAAAGCTTTAGTTCCATTAATAGAAGTGAAACATGCTCCAAATAAAATGCATTCAGGAGGAGTCCCAGAAGTGCATACTCTTCCAAAGACTGATGTGTCTGCTGAAGGATATCCAGGAAGTATGGTATAACATTACATTACTTCTCACTAAGTATTTATAACCCCATAACCAATATATCAGCAAATCCCATCAACTCTATCTTTAAGATATCTAGAATCTGATTCCTTCTCATCAAATTAATTTTACTATCACCTCGTGCCAAGTCATAATCATCTTACTTCTGGTTTATTGCAAAAGACTTGCAACTGACATCTCTGCTTTTATCCTTGCAGTCTATTGTCAATAAAGGGTCCCAAGTTGACTCTTAAAACATGACAGATCATGTCCCTCCTCTGCTCAGACCCCTCCAATGGCTTCCTGTTTCAGTCAAGGTAGCAGCTAAAGTCATCACAATGGCCTATAGGCCCTGCCTATGCTCAGCTCCATTCCAGACCAATTACCTCTCAGATCTTCTATCAGGCCATAACTCCCTCAGTCCAAGCTCCACTAAGATCCCTTCTGTCTCTAGAACACACCAGCAAAAGTCCTGCGTAAAGCATTTGCACTTAGTGTTCCATGGGTCTGGAATGTTCTTTCCAGAAACTGTTCCTAATTGAAGGTAAAGCCCTTTCTCACATACTCTTTGTTTTAGTTTGTTATGAATTGAATTATGTCCTCCAAAAAGACATGTTCACACCCTAACCTCTGCTCCTGTGAGTGTGACCTTATTTAGAAATAGGGTCTTTGAAGATGGAATTAGTTAAGATGAGGTCAAACTGGATTAGGGTGAACCCTTATCCAATATGACAGGTGTGCTTATAAGAAGAGAGAAATTTGGACACACAGATAGACAGCCAAGACAGGAGAACAAGGCCATTGGAAGATGGAGGCAGAGATTGAAGTGATGCATCTACAAGCCAAAGAACACCAAGGATGGCAGCAAACACCGGAAACTACAAGAGGCAAAGAAGGATTCTTTCCTATAGGTTTTGAAGGGAGCATGGCCCTGCTGACACCTTGATTTTTTTTTTTTTAAATTAAAGTCAGCTTTATTGAGATGTATTCACATACCATACAATCATCTATAGTGTACAATCAACTGTTCATAGTACCATCACAGATTTATGCATTTATCACCCCAATCTATTTTTGAACATTTTCTTGCACCAGAAAGAATCAGAATAAGAATAAAAAATAAAAATAAAATAGGAATCAGAAGTAAAATACAAGTTATGGGTTTAGGAAGTTAGAATGATTTAATATTTTTTCTAGCTATCACTTATAATTGAATCTTAGTCTGATGAAACTATTTCAGCAAGGATTTTAAAAGAAAACCTTAGTGCAATGTTTTCTCAGCATTTGCTCTTCTATAAAATCTTCCCTGTGAAAACTTAAAATATTTTCATTGTATGTCCCTGTGACTTGCATTTCTTCTCTCCATGCAGCTCAGCTTTACAACACCTATATTGTTTCTATTCTCTCCAGCTGTTCTTTGTGTGTGTTTTCTTGTCCTGGTGCTTGATATCTCTCTAATATCAAATTCCATACCTTTATCCTTTTTGAACTTATAAAAATTTCTAATACCTATATATGGTCTATAAAAATAATGAGGTTTTCCCAAGTGGGATGGTGGTTATTAATTCTGTATATATCAAAGTGGAGTGTGTATCCCTAAGTAAAACAGAAACTCACACTGTAGATAAAGACAACTCTTGTTGCTTTAGCCAAGAGCATGTTTTATCAGAAAAACAATTTTTAACCAGGCAATTAGGAAATGTTCTCATTTTCTCTTTGATGTCTTTGAGCTGCATTTGTGAGCAGAATTGTAAGTAATTTCTAGTGAGTCATTCCGAGGTTTGGCCATCCTGGCATTCTGTAAAATCATGCATATTAAAACCTCTAAATAGCTCTCAGTAAAACCTTGGCCGTAGAGCTTGTAGCTTGTAACTATCAAAAATATGAGATATTTTTCAAACTCTATCACTAGCAAACAATATTGCATAGTTATTAAAATATGGGAATTAACTGAAAAATCTGCAAGTTGCAAACAGTGTTGTAAATCAACTGAGCAATTAGCATCAGTTTTTTTTAAGTGACTGAATACAAATTCAGAATTATGAAGTTATTATCTAATAACTCAACAAGAGATGTGAATAAATCCTTGCTAATATGACAATTATCAAGCACTGAAACACACTATTCTACAATCAGGTCTATGGATCCTCATGCTAATGCACTTAGACTGATAAACCACAGACATTCTGTGAGAGCTTCGTTTATCCCAGTTGCTGAGGCTTGAGCTCAGATAATCTGTCATCCAAATGATCAGCAAATCGAAATTTACAATTTGTTTCCATTTAAAAGCAGACAGGTTTTCACCAACTTAGACTCAGTCCTATGAATACTCTAAAACTAATTGCTTGAAGATGAATTTTAAAGGCAGTATTTTATAATTTCCACCCCTCCACCCTATGATAGAAGATTCAAAGTCGACTGCACATACTTTGAACAATATGTTAAATAGGCACAGACCAAAATGTCTGTGACTGTCATCTAGACTGTTACAAGGACCCTTAATCCTCTCTCTTGCCATGATTCATTCTACACTCTACTCTCAAGATTACTTTCTGATTATTCTATCCCCCTTGCACAAAAGCTTCAGTTCCCTACTTAATAAAAGACAGATACTTTAGTAGGCTTCAATGCCCTCCATTATCTGGTCCTAGTTAATGCACTTTCTTTTTGGTTTCGTTTTATATTGCGACAGGAAAAAGCAAAAAATAATAATTAATGGATAATAAAATAACATCGAGGTAATGACTGCTCAGATAAAAAAAAAATTCATTACCACAGGAGACAACTTCCCTTGTATACTTTCTGATGGTACCCTTTCCCTGCAGCCCAGAGCTCACCAACCACAGGTGACCACTTCTGTGATTTTCTTTATAGTGTCCCCACCTCCATATTAATCCTTAAATAATGCTGGTAAGTTGCCATGTTTCTGAATGTTACATAAATGGAATCAAACTCCATTTTCTTTGGGCATTGCTTTTCTTACTCATTTTTTAAAAATCCATCTTATGTTATTGCATATAGCTCTAGTTTGTTCAGTTTTTAGCTGCTTAGTATTGCATCAATTTATCACAATATATTTTTTCCTTTCCATATTGATGAACATTTGGATTTGTAGATTATTTCCAGATTTTGGTTGTTAGAAACAGTGCTGCTGTAAACAGTCTTGGACATATATTTTAGTGCTCAGAATTCTCAAGTGCTCATGCTCTAGGAGTAGAACTGCTAAGACACAGCTATTCATATCTTTACACTAGATAAATGTTTATGCAACACTCAAAAACAGGCAAATTTAATTTTGGTATAAATATTTCCATACTCTTAGTAGATAATGTCAAAATGTTTTCCAAAGTGGTAGTACCAATTCATACATGTACCTGGAGTGATTGATAGCTCCTAGTTCTTCATATCTTTAACTGTACTTGGGATTACCAGACTAGATCTCTTTCTGTTCCTTTTCTATTTACTATTGCATTGAGGTTTTCTATCTTTTTGTTTATTTCTTCTGTACCCTAGATGTTAATTCTCACCTATTGAAGTTCACTAATTCTCTCCATTTGTTTCTAGTTTGCTGGTAAACTCAGTCTTAAATTCTTGATTTTGATCATTATCATTTCTAATTCTCAAATTTCTGTTGGTTCTTTTTCAACCCTATAAGGCCACTTGTGTATAGTTTCCTGCCAAATTCTTTTATATTTGTCCTTTATTTCTTTAAACATAGTAAACAGATTTTTTGTAATACACATCTGATAAATTTACTATCTGAATTCTTTAAGGATATATTTCTGTTTTATACCAGTTCTCATATATGAAATATACTCTCCTTCCACCTGAAATCTCTGATTTTGTGTTGGACATTGTATTCAAACAATTATTTGATTGAATAATGTGAAGTCTAAAATAAAGATACTTCGCTCGTGAGAGAATTGCACGTGTTTACTCAGGCATCTGGAGTCTTTACCAGTCTATTAGCACCACCTTAAAGTGTGTTAAAATGTGATAAATTATGCATTCTGGATTTAGCTCTGCTTTGAGTTCCATTTCACTTTGAAGTGGTAGATATTGGGGTTCTAGTTTACCATGAGAAAGTTTCTCCATTGTGTTTCTGTCCTTAGAAGTACTCTGGGCTTAGATCTTTCCCTGTAAAGCCATTGCAGATTCCACTATCAGAAAAAAAATACTCTGGGTTCTCATTTTCTCTTCTCTTTTGGCCTGGTAATTTCTTATGCTTATTATTTCTTCAGTGCTTCAAAGAGGCGATTTTAAATTTTCATTGCAGCTTTTATCTCCAAAACTTCCATTTATCTTTTTTATTCTATGGTAAGCTAGAACTATTCAACTTTTCCCTAAAACAGATATACTCTGTTAATTCCACGCCATTGTTTATACTGTTGCAACTGCTTAAATTGTTATCTTCTCTATATACGCCTGCCCAAATCAGACTACTTCCTGAAGACTATACAATATTTCAAATTTTCAATTTAGAAGCATATAACCCCAACATATTCTCACTGAATGGGACTTTAGAGATCATCTAGTCCAATAGGTTTTCACTCTGTGTTTTGAGATCCTCTAAATATTCTGTAAAGGAGACACAGCAACAGTGGGTGGTCAGAGGGGTTTGAACGGTTCTGTTTTGACGTCTTTTGCATGTTGGGCTTCTGATAATATTTTATTAAAATTGTTTCTAATACCTAAGAAAAAGTAGAAAGACAAAAGAAAACCTGATTTTCCAACTCTCTCCATTCATAGGTTAAAAAAAAAAATGAGTTCCAGAAAGAGAAAGTTAAATAAAACAAATGATGACTACTTCTTCTGTAACTTATTATGTGACCTTGAGTTGAAACTCTTTGAACTTAAGATTTTCATTTGTTAAAGAAAAAAAAACATGTTGTGTGCAACCCCCAAAATGGTGATTTTCTTTTCTTATCCAGTTTCCAATGTGTTCCTATGGTATTTTGTTTTTATTTTTTTGAGTACATGTCTTTCCCCTTACTATGTTATCATTATTTTGCAAGTGGTACCCATTACTTTTTACTATAGTCGTCACTATATTGAGTGCAGTAACTTGAAGGCATAGCTTCTTAATGGATATTAAATGGATGCATTTATGAATGAATAAACTTTGAAAAAGAGTTTCAAAGATAAAAGTGGTTAAACAAAACTCAGTATTGCCATAGAGAAGGAATGAGAATCTTTTCCAGAGCTTCAATCTAATTTCTATTGCTATGTTTACCTGTCCAGTATATCGACTGATTTTCCTCATAAAGCATGACTGGTCTGTGGTAGAATTTATGAATAGTGATTCAAAAAATGTAATAGAGCTTAAAAAGAAAGCTGAAAGACATTTATTCAGAAGGAGTGATAGTATGTAATAAAGGTTTATTTAGTGCATAAACTTTAAAGCATGTTCATCAATAATTTATCAACCTTGTTTGAAAGAAATCTTAGTATAACCATTACTATTCCATACCTTTAAATCAATTCTAGCTGATGTTACTATGACCAGATTTTGACTTTAGATACATCATTGAAAGGGATCCATTTACCTAGGGATTTACATATAAAATTCAAATTAAAATAATTCATTGAAAGGAATTAGCATATTAAGAAAATGTAACATAATTTAATGCATTAAAAATTGTTCTAAAGAGAAAGGAGTAAAAATGGAAGAAAAACTAATACTTCATAGCAAAGCACACATTGGAATATTATGTTTTGCCACATCTATCACTTAGCTCTGCAATTAAATTATGTTCTTAATTCTTTACATATCAATTACCTTGACAAGTGTTATTCAATTTCCTGGTGATTAAATTACTGGTAAACTGAACAGAATTGTTAAATTTTCAAGGCCCTGCATAAATAAACAATACACATGACCCAGATTATTGATAAAGGACCAGTTAAATGAGATTTTTCATGAATCCATTGATTTGTCTATGAAAAGATGTTCAAAATCTAGAAATGAATGAGATGCATGGAAGGAAATAAGTGTATGTTCTGTTGTCACCATTTGCAACAAAGTGTAGGCTAACAAAGCCCTGTTAACTATAAAACTTCCAGATATTATTTACATGCTCCCTAAATTTGATCTTTATTTTGGAATTCCTTTTATCCATTCTGATTCTTATGATCTTAGGATGTACTTCAGATAATTTGTGCAATTCATAGCTATTGGCTAGGTCTATATTTTGTCCAACTAACCAAATTAAAAGTAACAAAATCTACTGACTGTCTGGAAGTTTTATTTTATACTTTAAAAAATATAAATATTTTGTAGCATCAAAATGTTTCATATTTTATACATAATATTAAGAGCTTGATAGAATTTTCATTTTTCACTCTTGAATTCGATGTGCTTTAGATTGAAGATGTCAATATTACTAGAAATTTTGATTCATTCTCAAAACTTCTTAGCTATTGATTTATGAATCTATCAAAGTTCATGAGCATCAAATATTACTATAACAGAAAACAAAAAACAGAAGCTTTAAAACAAAATTGAAATTTATTTTCCTCACATTCCAGAACCCTAGAAAGTCAGTCAGAGTCTGGTATCACATTTCAAGTGTCAATGACATAGACTTCTTCTTGTTTCTCTGATGTGTGGTCTAAGGTAGTTGCCAGAGCTCCAGCCATTGTGTGTTCATTCCAGCTATGAGGAAGTAGAAAGGACAGCAAGAGAAAACCCTCTTTTCTTTGAGGAAAAATCCAAGAATTTGGACAATCACTCTGCTTCCATTGCATTGGTCAGAATTTAGTCACATGGCCACACCATGCTTGAAAGAGACTATGTATTGTCTTTATTCTTGGTAATGCTAAAGTAAAAATATATATAATTAAAAAAGAAGAGGAGAATGGCTACCGGGGGACAACTAGCAGTCATCTCTTCTATCTAAATGCTCATTTGCTGATTCATTTAACTGTAAGATAAAATACAAGCAAAGTCAAAAATTTTTAAAGGAGAAAATATAAGTACATCAGAAAACCAAGACTAAAAATATAGAAAATACCGCAAAATTAACATCGTTATAGGTGAGCATCGAATTTAGTGCCAATCTTCTGAGTATTCGAAATGAAAAGGGATACCTACATAATTAATTACCATATTTTTAGCATCCAGAAAATATAAAAACGACATTACTGAGGCAAAATGAAGTTTAAGGTGTTGAACAATTAAATTTATCTCATGATTTTTATAGAAAAAACTGAGTAATTATAGTGGAAAATATTCCTGTAACAGGTGCAGTGATTTTATAAGGTTATTACTTTGTGTTTTTGAGTAAAAGCCAAAAGCAAAGTATTATTTTACATCTCAATGAAGGCTATTTTGTGAGTCCCTGGGGAAAAATAATCCAAGGATAAAATCCTTGGGTAGTCTGGCTTTGATCCAAGGACAGATTTTAGCCTGCCCAGAGGGCTGCATGGACTATTTACACTGTAAACTCTTATCTGTAAATATCACTGTTGCTGAAAGATTTCTGAACAAGTTTAGAAAATTAAGGAATAGGTTATCCAAGTTTCTCAAGTCTGCCAATATGTTTCAAACCAATCGAGCTCTCTTAACACCAGATCTTCTAAAACGTGGCTAGCTTTAAGAGCATAAAACGCAAAAAGATAAAAGAGGTAGAAGCAGAAATCAGTTTGCTGAATTTACTAAAGTGGAAAATTTACCAAAAAGGTAAATGAATTTTTCATAGCAGAGGTAGAGAAGCTATTTTTTGTAAAGAAATGTGTTTATACCATTACAAAATTACTTAGCAAGTAACTCCAATAAATGTAATGTTATAAATTTTAGCTAAATTATGTGTTCTTAGAATTCTTTTTTATTTTTTGAGTGAGTTGTATGTAGATTACATCCATATTTTGATATATATAAACATATATTCCTGAAAATTGATACAATAAATTTATTTTCTTAAATATGATTTTGTTATTGCTGAATTTTAAATAGGTCATGAGATGACAAGGAAAATGAACTCATGGCCCCTGAAATTTTGTGGTCACTTGCATCTAATTTTTGGTATGGCAATAATTAACTGAGAAATAACAAGGAACTGGTTGATTAAATAAACTTAGTTCAGTAATATGATACATTAATAATGCATGAATTATTTGTCTAAATTAATCCTCTCAAAATGTAAAGGTAATTTTTAAACTGCTTGTGAATAAAACTCTTTGAACAATTGGCTTTTGTATTTAGGGCACTATAGATTGGCATCAAGGATTTCTCTTTTTTCCACCTAGGAAGAACCTTTTGTAATGGTCTCTGAAAATGTCTTGGGGAAGCCAAAGAAATACCAGGGCTTCTCCATCGATGTCTTGGATGCCTTATCAAACTACCTGGGTTTTAACTATGAAATTTATGTTGCACCGGATCATAAATATGGGAGCCCACAAGAAGATGGGACATGGAATGGCCTGGTAGGAGAGTTAGTCTTTAAGGTAAGGATTTATTTATTTGTTTATCTCACATCTAAAAGTTGATCTGTAACCCCTGAAAGAAAATGTCAGATAAAATAAGAGCAAAGCAAAGTATTAAGTGGCAGTGTTGAATGCAAAAGTCTCAGACAATACTATTTAATGAAATATGTGGAAAAAATGACAAAATAAAGCTAAAATTTTAAATATTTGCTGTAATAAAAAAGGATCTAGAACAAAGGCTTGTCTTTGCCAAATTTAGACTCCAAAACATTTTGCCAGTATGTGGTACATGATGAAGTCACAGTATAATTTACAAACAGAATTCAGACCATTGTTTCTTTTAAAAATACAATGTCATTGGCAAAATATTTAAAATCCTGATCACTTTAGGAACTAATTTAGTTTCAAGATCTAAGTAGTGTACATCTATGCTTATATTTTTCTGTTTATTCTTTCAATTCTCAAAATGGTGTTTAAATATCTCTATCTCTTTCTTTAGTTCTCAGTTTTTGCTTCATTTTTGAAGCTCTGTTATTAAGTTGCATACCCGTCTATAAATATTAAGTCTTCTTAATAAATTTTTCAATAGTCAGTTTAGGTTTATAATTTACTATTTGATTTGCATGTGTCCACCTTTGTTTTTTTCTCTGCTCCTTCTTTGCCTGACTTCCTTTGCATTAATTGAAAAATTTTTAGTAGTTCCTTTTATTCCTTCGGTTGGCATTTAAGCTATAACTCTCTTTGTATTTCTGTTTGCTTTTTTTATTAGCCTAGAGATAATCATAAACATTCTTAACTTACTATACTCAATTTATAATTACTATCATACCACTTCACATTAAAATGTAATATACTTGCAGCAATGTAATTCTGTCTACGCCCACCCAATTCTTTGTGCTAACATGGTCATATATTTACATCTTATAAGCTCTATATAAGATGTTACAATTTTTTTTAAAATAATTCATTGTTTTGCACAGATATAAAGAAAAAAAAATAGTCACTGATATTTAACCAGATATGTACTAGTTCTGGAGCTCTTCATTCCTTTCTGTGTATTTGAGATCCTATCTGGTGGCATTTACTATCTACCTGAAGAATTTCCTTTAGCTATTTTGAAGTGCAGGCCTACAAGACACATAAATGCTCAACTTTCATTTACTTTAAAATGTCTTTATTTACCCTAATTTTTGAATGATATTTTTGCTATATATCAAGTTCTAGTTTGACAATGGTTTTTTTCTTTTCTTTTCTTTTCCCTTCCCTTCCCTTCCCTTTCCCTTTCCCTTTCCCTTCCTCTTTCCCCTTCTCTTTCCAGCACTTTAAAAATGTTATTCTGTTGTCTTCTACAATGTATTGTTTCTGGTGGGATATTATCCATCATTTATATCCTTATGTACAAAATGTCTTTTTACGTATGTGAAGGGAAGGGAGTGGCTATTTTATAAGCCTCTATTTTTAATGTTTTACAATTTAACTAGAAAGCTTTAAATGTGATTTTCTTCGTATTTATCTTGCTTTGGGTTCACCAAATTTCTGGGATATGTCTCATAAAATTTAAGAAATGTTGGCAATTATTTATTCAATTATTTTTCTACCCTCTTTTTTTTATTTCTCTGTGTGAGGCTCAGAGAACATTTAAGTTAGACCATTTAATGTTGTTTCCAAGTCACTGAGGCCTTGTTCATTTTTCAAAATATTTTTACTCTCTGATCTTCAGATGGAATAATTATACTGATCTACCTTCAAATTTACTGACCTTTCTTCTTTTATCTCCACTTTTCTATTAAGTCCATTTAGTGAAATTTTCATTCTATATAGCTACTTTTCAGTCTTAGAATTTCATTTTTTAAAAACTATTTCCATTTCTCTCCTGAGATTCTTTATCTATTTACGCATTATGATCATCTTTTCTTTTAAGTCCTTGGTCATATACATAAAAACAATCCTTGACTGTTAAAATTTCAATAACTGTGTCATCTCAGGGTCAATTTATATTGACTAGTGGTTTTCATTTTGCATGTAAGAGCATGCCATCATTGTATGATAATTTATAGTTCAGTGAAGTGACTTTACAAATTGTACATTGAGACTTAAAGAAACTAACTGACACGAACACCCTTTTCAGCCTGAAAAGCTATAAAGCTATTCATAGCAACTGGCTCTTTATTTTAATGAAGAGACATTTAGACATTCTCAGTGGGTTTTGAAAAACACCATATTAAGCAGGTGGAGGAGGATAAGCCTACATAAGAGACTTTGAGCAGGCAGAGATATAGGAAGAAAACCAGGAGCATGTGGTGTCATGAAAGGCAAGGGAAGACGGCATTTCAAAAAGGGAAGGGCAGTCAACATTATACAAGGACTGCCAAGATGTCCTGAATACATGACATTCTCCTTAACTTTATTCTGACTGTTATCAGTAGAGAATTTAAGTTCTAATTTTCAGCAATTAAAAGTGCCAATTCAATTATACACATGATAATACAGTAAAATGTCATAAGATAACTTTGGTTAGCAGTGAGATTTATCAAGTTAAAAATTTTTATCAGTTATTTTCACCCCTTTACAGCTAACTAACATGAAATGGCCTAATAATGCTATGACAGAGCTCCAGAAAAGTGAACTTATTATTATTATTACACTTTCTACTGATGTAAATATTTTTTATGAATCTAAGTATATTATAAATAATAGTAAAAATTGCTGTTGAATACCTTTATACATGACAATAAAATTTCTAAAATTAACAGTTAATTAATTAATGCCTGCCTTCCTAAGGGGAGCCAAAATTAAAAGAACATTTCACAATCTATGGCATGATGATTATGGGCAGACCATCACATTAAAAAATAGTCAAAGAAGAAACAATGGAAAGTGTGTACCAAATTCATATGATTGCTCTATGGTGATTGCCAGGGGTGGCACTCAGGCTTCTGAGTAGGGTTTATCTTATGTTAAAGGATCTTCAGTACATAAAAACATTTTAGAGAGGGAAATACAGCCTAAGAGAGCAAATGATTGTCCAAATGTATATATTGAATCTATTTGATAACTAAGAATGTAGCAAAGTCTCCTCTATTCCTTATCTGCCTCTTTACCTTCATGATTTTCTGCAATTCATATGCTGTTAAAATTTATGAGAACACAGATTTCAATGTGAAATAGGTAAATTCTCAGAACAAGAATTAAGGATGTGTTAATGTAACTGATAAATTATTTTCTTCTGGTTTCAAAGAAAGAGCAGAAATGATAAGACCAGAGAGAACTTTGTATAGGAAATAGCAAGTATATGAAATTTAAGATAGAAGTAAAAAACAAAACAAAAACTAAGAAAACAAAGAAAGAGACCTATGAGTTTTAAAGCCAGATGTTCTATTATTCACTTCCTTCCTTGGGCGGTATTCTTTAAAGCCAGCAGCTTTTCAGCTTGGTTTCTCTTGGCACTGAAAGTCTTCCCAAGGGGCAACCAGCACTGGTAGTGTAATAGGAAATCAATGTCCAGATTCTCAATTCCTATTAAGTAATCTTGCCTAAAAATGATCTGCTGGAGAGCATGACCTTGGTTTTTATTCTTTTCCATATCCTTTTCCTGCTTTATAAATTAGAGACATACCTTTCATGCATGTAAAATCTTTCTATGATATGTGGCTCTGGGTATAAATATTTTCTGAGGCACCAAACTAAGATACAATAGAAACACTGGTGCCAATGGAATCTTTTTGTAAGTCGCATGGTGTAATGGTTAATTTCATGTCGACGTGGCTATGTTATGATGTCTAGTTGTTTGGGTGAGCAAACACTGACCTGATTGTTACTGTAAGGGTATTTTATTGAAGGATTTGTATCTATAGTCAGTTGATTGCATCTAAGGTTGACTGCAACTACAATCAACAAAGGAAATTGTCCTCACCTATGCGGAGAGTCTCCTCATCCAATCAGTTGAAGGTCTAAAGGTCAGAACTGAGGCTTTCAGAGCTCTTTGCCAGCCAGCTTCTCCTTGGTAATTCAATTTCACTTTCATTGGAATTACCCAAATTCCAATATGCCCTATGGAATTTGGACTTGCCAATCCCATGACTGTATGAGCCAATTCCTATAACAAATCTCTTAATATTTAGATTGTGATTTTCCACACATAACATGGAAGGATTTCAAGGAATTGAGTGACATGGCTATATATATAAAAAAAAATTCCTTCCTTTCCAACCTATTCATTTTATTAACAAGGTTTCTATGAAAGATGAAAAACAAATAAAAATATAATCTTGATGCTAAACCCTACCTTATTCAAACTTAATCTTGGCCCATGTATATCTGAATTAATTGAAAAATAAAAGTCCAATCCATATCATTAATACCTACATTTCTAATAAAAATCTCTTTTATAGACAGATTGTTTACCAATATAATGATGACTCAATCTAGAAGAATTGTTTTGTACCTACAATTTATTGTCACAAGCTTTTCAATAAAAATTTTAATTTTAATTTGCATACATAGTTTTGATGCAAAAATATAGGTTGGTGATCAAGAAAAGACTTTCAAGAACACATCATATTTGGATAAAGATATTGTGGAGGGTTGTCAAATATAAACATAGTTCAAGAAAAAATAGAACTATATAAATGTCCTAACTATTAAAGAAGAGTGGGAGCTCAAATCACTACAATATTTGGATTGTAATGAATACATTTAAAAGAATGACCTCACAATTTTATTTTGAACTGTTAATATTTATACACCACACATAAGTCAGTGTCCATTCAGTTAAACCATAACCAGTCTTGGAATTTCAGAGGAGAGAATTTAATATATGGGATTGATCACTAAAGTGTTGAAAAGAAGGAAAGAGCAAAAGAGAAAGAGTGGGGGCATTTTGGAAGCAAAAAAGAGGAGGAATAACATGCAGATGTTGTTAAGAACTACCTGTGTCACTTCTGGTAGGTCAAATTATATACTCCAGAAAATATGTTCTTAATCTTCATCCATTCCCATGGGTATGAAACCATTGTAGATAAAACTTTTGGAAAATGTTATTTTTAGTTAAGTTATGGCCAACTGAATCAGGAAGGGTCTCAATGCTATTATTTGAGGCTTTACGGAGAAAGCCATGTGGAGAGACAGAAGATAAAAGTCAGTGGAACCCAGAAGAAAAAAAAGAAGACACTGCCATGTGCATTGCCTTGTCATGGAAAAGCCAAGAACCCAAAGGATAGCAAGCAGCCAACCCCAGAATACCACAGTCTTCAGGGAGAAAGAATCTACTTTGCTGTTTTATCAGTTTTAGACTTCTCTAGCCTAAAAACTGTGAGCCAACAAATTCCCATTGTGTAAGCCAACCGTTGTATGTTATTTGTTTTAGCAGACAGGAAACTAAGACACCCCTGCTCTTGCAGTTGATTCTGTATCTGCTGACTAGGAACTCATCAACTAGGACTGGAACTGCCAAGAGGGTGCTGCATCTGCCCCAGCTCCTGGAGTTGGGAGTCAGCTACCATTACTGCTGCTACAACCACTGAAATAATTCCTTAAAGCAGAAATCTCTTCTCCTTCTTCTGCCATATGATATACTCAAGTGCTTCTTTCTGGCAGGAATTAACAGGAAGCCAGATGGCAAAGGAGCCTTGGGAATGTACTTTGCAGTGTCCTGTCCCTGTAAGCTTTATAGGACAGAGCAGAGTAGAAAATGGTAGATGTGGCACTGAGAGACAGCAGATAAAATACAAGGACTGTCCAGAAATGGTATCCTTTAATATTGAGGTACATAACTAAAAAATTCCTTTTGTGGTTATACCAACAAAAAAGTTTGAGGAGTATGGTTGTGGAAGATTTATTTTTATATAGAGAACAGGACTGATTTGGAACTTAAAAATAATTTATAGCTAATCTCTAACCTCTATTTTACCTGTGAGTTTCCATATTTTGGACTTTATTTTGGTATAAATGATATTAAGTGGAAAAATTACATGGCAAGGGTTTTACCCCCTAGGAGGGCAGATATCAAAATGGAATAATGCCAGAATCCAGGAAATGGAAGAGAAGGAAGAAGAGTAGGATAAATTCTAGTTCTATAAAACTGGGATGAAATATTTATACTTAACATTTAACTAATATGCTAATTCTTAAAAGTTAAAAAAATAGCACTATTGAAAATCCTTTGTCTAATTTCTAAAATTCTAGAACAATATTGGGCTCTTTTGTCACTTCTTTCTCCAGTGCATTTCCACAAGGATCAAGAACTTTTCCTACGGTAGTCTTACTGTAATATTGGAGGTGAGGACAGGATTCTAATCAGTGATTGTAATACCAATAGTGTCATTTTCCTGACAAGGTGTGCTGGTTTATATATATTTGGTCCCCCAAAAAAACCATATTCTTTAATGCAATCTTGTGGGGGCAGACATATTAGTGTTGATTAGGTTGTAACCTTCTGATTGAGTGTTTCCATGGAGATGTCACCAACTCAACTGTGAGTGACACCTTTGATTAGGATGTGACCTCTTGATTGAATGTTTCCATGGAAATATGACCCCATCCATTCAGGGTAGGTCTTGGTTAGTTCACTGGAGTCCTATAAAAAGAGCTCATAAACAGAGGGACCCCAGAGAGCAACTGAGAGTGACATTTTGGAGAGCAGCAGCTGAGGCAGACATTTTGAAGATGGCCGTTGAAAGCAGGGTTTTGCTGATGCTTTGGAGGTACTAGCCCAGAGTTTGCCCCAAGAAGCTGCAGCTTAAAGACACTTTGGAGAATGCCATTTTGAAATGCAACCTGGGAGCAAGCAGATGCCAACCATGTGTCTTCCCAGCTAACAGAGGTTTTCCAGATGCCAATGGCCTTTCGCCAGTGAAGGGACCCTATTGTTGATGCCTTACCTTGGACGCTGTATGGCCTTAAAACTGTAACTTTGTAACCAAATAAACCCCCTTTATAAAAGCCAATCCATTTCTGGTATTTTGCATAATGGTAGCGTTAGCAAACCGAACGCAAGGATTCTCAGGACTAATTGGAAGAAAAAACATGCTTTGGGCCACATAGCTATTCTTGATTGTAATGATTGACATGAATTTGGCAATTCTTTAGTTTTAATAGAAAATGTAGTTCTATTCTATATATTTTAATGTATTGGTGCATTCAGCATAGAAAACATGTATTTTACCAGTTGTTTTATAAATGTTTTTAAATATATATCAATTAACAAGTACTTATTGATCACATGCCATGGTCAAGAAGCTATGGAGAGATGCAAGAGAGAATAAGATATGGCCATCCACAACTAATAAATTACTTTGGTGGCCTCTATGTGCCATGCATTCTGATAGGCATTGGAGACACAAAGATAAATAAAACATGGTTCTTGCTCTTGTTGAGCTCTTAACCTAATAGGAAACATAGATGTTAAACTACATAATTACAAAATAGTGTCGTAAATATGATAAAGATGTAAATCAGATGCTAAGAAAGCTCAGAGAGGGTGTCCAGCTCATTTTGAGGCTATAAATAGGGTAGAGTAAACATAAACTTCTGAAAGGAGAAAATGGGTATCCTGATGGCAAAATAATAAGTAGTAATCATCTAGGCAAAGTTACAGTCATAGAAAGCAAGGGGAATCCACCACTAGAGAAAAGAGCAAAAGCAAAGACAGAAAGGGGAGATGTAACACGGTAAGCAGAGACTTTAATGCAGTTCTATTTCTAGAGGATGCCTAGCAAAGACTACAGGGAGAATAGGAGGTAGATCATGAGGGTTTTGTATACTATATTAAAGTACATTGATGTTCTGCTATGGATAACACATAGAACTACTGAACTTTCTGAAAAGAGAACTCCAAGCAAGAAGTGGTGACAATCTGTTCTAATAACTAATAACACTAATTTGGTGCTAATAACACTAATAGTATGAATGGAGTGAAAGATGCCATTAGAGACATAAATGACTTAATGACTAAGGTGAGGGGCAGAGAGGAGTCAAGGATAATCAGTTGGGTAACTAACTGGGAAAGAGACTGTGGAAAAGGATTTAGTGAGGAAAGGAATGAGGCCAATTAGTGTGTAGGATGAGTTAGATGTACATGTTGGATATTCATGGATATGTAAGACTCTGAAGCTTACCAAAAGGCATACATTTGTGAGGTAGTCATCAGCCAATGTGTGATAGCTAAACACATGAAAGTGTACAAGATTGTCAAAGAATATACTGAGTAAAAAGGTAGCTGGGTTGATCTTAGGATGAAACCCTGATGAAAGACACTACTTTTAAGAACTGACAGAGGAAGAAGAGTTTACACAAAAAACAAACAAGCAAACAAACAAACAAAAAACAGTATAGATAGCAAGAGAGGCATGAGAGAATGATGGGAGAAGAGGCCAGGCCATGAGAGTTTCAAGAACTAAAATAAGATAAATGACGTAAAAAAAAGAAATCTATGATAAGGACTGTCAAATGTCCACCAATTGGCTATTTGAAAGTTGTTGGTAACCTAAGCCAGTACTGTTTGGTAGAGTGGGCAGAGGGGGGGTAGAAGCCAGATTACAAAAGTTTGTGGGAGAACTTGAAGATGAAAAGGTGAAAGTAACATGCTTATCTATTACCCTTTTAGAAAGTTTAGATGGGGAGGGAATATAAAAAGAGGTAATGGTAGGGCAGATTATTGTTCAGGTATTTTGTTGTTGTTGTTTAAGTTAATAGAGTCTTAAATATAATTACAAACTATGGAAGAAAAATAAAGGAGAATTGATTATAAGAAAAAGAAGTTATTATGTGAGCTATAAAGATGCCAGAGGAGATGGAATAAAAGATTAGATTGAGAGTTGACTTTGATAGGGTAAAGATATTTCTCTGATACCAAAAAAAACATGATGATAATGTGTTTGATTATAGTTCAACCAGTAGACAGAAGATTGGAGGTTAAGGGAAATCCTATCATATTGCTTCACATTTCTGGATAAAAATAAGAGATAAAGTCTTTTGACGGTGATGAGGACAGGTATTACTTAACAGTCTACAGGAGATTGATGCGAGTTTGAAATAGATATTGAGGAAAGTGAGAGTAATCGCTAAACTAGAATAGATAAAAGAATGGATCAGTTGTGCTGAGAATTAAGCTGAGGTTTATCTTTCATTGCTACTAGTTTTCACAGTGGTGTGACTTTCTTCATTTGCGATTGAATTACCAAGTATAGGAGCAGAGAAGACTAAAACATCCATATGGTTGAGATATGGTGATGAACTTAGCAAGGAAATTGAGTGAAATGAAAGAAAAGCTCAAACTATCTAGGAAGCCTGACCATGCTGAATGAGACAGACCTGGATAAAATTTTGGAAGAATTTATTGGATGGCAATAGGAGGATGAAAAATAGATACAGTAAAATTGAAGATATGAGAGAGCTAGTAGGTTGGAAAGAGGTAACCAGAGACTGAAATATTAAAGGTCTAGGATTTGACCCTGAGGGTCATGGCAGAATATTAGAGGAGACAAAGTAATTGGAGTTAAAAATGGCCCAAAATGATTGTTGAAGAGTCATCTACATTGATACTGAAATCTCTTAGGAAGTTGGCAGATTGAGGGGCAAAGAGGAATATTGAGCCTGAGCTCAAAGTTTTTAGTAAATGTTAAGAAAATATTGTGAAGTCTGTCTAGTAGAGACAATAAGATAAGTCCCTCTGAGAAGGCACACATTTGATTGACAAAGCAAAATAATACAAAAATGGAGATAGCATACACAGAGTCTCATCATTAAAAAACAGAAATCAGATTCCTTGGTTATCTGAGAAAAGACAAAACTGCATAACCTTTAATAAATAATGAACATGATGAAAGTGAATTCTCACTCCAGGTAAACTCAAAATAAGGATAAATTATTGCCCAAGTCATCTACAATCTCTTGATCTTTTTCTTTGCTTCCTGTGCTCATTCCTCCTCCCACTCCTCCAGAGTAGCTAATAGCTAATAGAACCTTCACTGATTTCTCCAGTGCCATTTAATCAGTTAGATGCTAATTTTTTATTTAAATCTCCACAATCATCAATCCAAGCATATCCCATGCCTATCCAGTCTCTATTCCTAGTCTCATTCTCCATCGTTGGCATTCTTCTCAGTTGCTAAAGCTCATCGTTTACTTCAAGGACTATGTGAATCTACTATGAGACCCTTGTTTTTGCACTCAAAATCCTTCCACTTATTCTCTCATCCTTATTTTCAATATAGAGGCTTTGGTGTAAAATAGACATTAGTAGTGGATACTGGCTACACACTTATTAGCTATATGAATCTAAGAGAGTTTTTAACCTCTTGAATTACAGTGCTCACATCTTATCTGTGGAATTGAGCTATTGTGAAGATTAACCAAAAAATGAATTCAGGAGTATGCTGTTGATGTTGTTGATGGTAAATATCTTGCCTTCCAACATAGGTAGATTGGTAAAATATTCCTCAGATTCTATATTTTAAAATATAATGGGTTCTTTCAGGGATTGAATCATGCATCCACAAAACAAGCTCAAGTCTTAACCCCAGTTCCTATGGATGTGGATTCATTTGTAAATAAGATCTTTGAAAAGCCTATTAACATGAGGCAAAATTGCATGAGGGTGGGCTTTATTCCAATACAACTGGAGTCTTTATATGCAAAGGAAATTTGGACATGGAAGTAGAAGCCAAAAGAGAAGACAGGAGACAAAACTCCATGTGACAGAGGTAGAGATTGAGCCACCACCAGAATACTATAGACTTCAGAGGAAGCATGGCCTACTGATACCTTGATTTTGGACTTCTAGCCTCTGAAATTATTTATTGTGAGCCAATAAATTCCTGTTGTTGAGCCAACAAGTTTGCGGTATTTGTTATAGCAGCCCTATAAACTAAGACAGGTTCAATATATAGTCTGAATGTAGAACCGACAGGGTTTGCTGATAAATTAGAAGGGGCAGGTGAAAGAAAAAGCAAAAGCAAATATATCTTCTAACTCAAGTCTTTATATCTTGTTTTTCTGCTGCAGTAGCAGAAAAAGTCTTCCTTTTTTCCATTTTTCCCTAGCTCCACTCACCACCTTATTTCTAGCCATAATCATCTCTTCCTTGGATGGCAGCTATAGAGTTTCAATTATTCTCCTCTTTCCACTCTTCAATATACCTTTAAAATCCATGTTGAGTGATGCAGTCACTCCTCTGTTGACAGCCATTTGATGGCTTCCCATCCTACTCTGGGTAAAATCCACTCTTAAAATTGTCTACATAATCTACCCTACCAATTACCTTTCCTACTCTTCTCCTACTATTTCTCCCTCGCTCACCATGCTGTAATGCAGACCCGCGGTCCTCCTTGCTCTTCCCATATACTTGCTGAACTTAGCCATTAGCACTTCCTGGTCTATCTTGCCTGAAATGCTTGGTAGTTTGAAGCTGTTATGTACCCCAAAAAGGTCATGTTCTTTTGGTCCAATCCTGTTGGTACAGAACTACTGTAAGTGGGACCTTTTTGATTAGGTTATTTCCATTGAAATGTGACCCACCCCATTCAGGGTGGGTCTTAATCACTTTACTGGAGTCCTTTATAAGAGGATGAAGGACATAGGAATACCCCAGAAAGCACAGAAAAGTCCCAGAGAAGCTAAAAGATGAAATTAAGAGAAGCTCACAGAAAAAGTTCCTGAGAAGCTGAGAGGAAGCCACTGAAGCCAGAAGCCAGAAGCATCAAAACCTGGGAGAGAAGGACAAGCAGATGCCAGCCATGTGGCAGAAGTGTCTTGGTGCCAACAGCCTTTCTTCAGGAAGAAGATATCATCCTGCTGATGCTTTAATTTGGACATTTTCCTGGTCTTAGGACTGTAAATTTGTAAGCCAATAAATCCCTGTTGTTAAAAACCAGTCCATTTCTGGTATATTGTATTTCATCATCTTTAGCAAATGGTGCTCTTCCACCAGTTATCTGTGTCTCCACCTCATTTTTTTCAAGTCTATGTTTAAAAGTTAATTTATCAGAGCCTTTCATGATCACCCTATTTCAAATAGTTCCAACCACTGCACTTTGCCCCTTACCCTGTTTTGTTTTTCTTCATAATACATATTGCCATCTTATTATATACTTGTTCAAATGTCTTCCCCTGCTAAAATATTAGCTTAATTTGGGCAAAGATTTTGTAGATTTGGTTTACCATTGAATCCTCTGTATCTTGAACATATTTGTATAATGAAAGAACTAATAGAAGTCAAGTGATCTTGATCTTTTAAGATATGTAATAGATAATAATCCTCTAATTAAAAATTTTCAATGGTTCCCATTGGTCTTCTAATAATATCAACCAACCTACCAAAGCTTGCAAAACTTGATCTTATCTAAAAGACGTTTCTATCTTTATTGTAAGGCTAAATTTTGGGCTCTTGATCAAATATGTCCTTATTATTTTAAGCTCTTATTCCCTTAATTATATAGGGACTAAAATATATGTAATAATAGTCACTCACTCCCATTCCTCTACAGTTGGATTGAGGGTAGCATTTACTGGCATGGGTAAGACTAAGGAAGAAAATATTTGGAAGGGAGTATGGAATCAAAATTAATATTTTGGAAATGAGTAATAATAGTAACTACATTTTAGAATTGCCAGGTGCTATTCTAAAGCGTTATAGATACTGACTTCTTAAATCCTTATAACAACTCTATGAAATAGATACTATTAGCCCCTTCCCCCCATGTAGGTGTGAAAACTAAGGCACAGGGAGGGTAAGTGATTTGCTCAAGATCACTTAGCTAATGTCAGTTATTTCGCTGCTCAAGCAAATACCATGAAACAGTTCAGCCTAAACAAGGAATTTATTCACTCACAGTTTTGAGGCTGAGAAAATGTCCAAATCAAGGTATCATCAAGGCAATGCTTTCTCCTTGAAGACTGTGCCATTCTGGGCTGGCTGCCAGTGATCCTTGGCTCCTCTCTTACACGGGAAGGCACATGGCAGCGTCGCCTGGTCTCTTCCTTCTCTTCTGGGTTCTGCTTCAGCTTCTTGCTTCCTGTAGCTTTCTCTGTCTGTATGAATTTCACATCACTTGTAAGGACTCCAATAATAGGATTAAGACCCATCCTGATTGAGGCAGGGCACATCTTAACAGAAATAGCCTCATCAGAAGGTCCTACTTAAAATGGGTTTACACCCACAGGTAAATTTCAGAACATGTTCCTCTGGAGTACATACAGCTTCAACCCACCCCAGCTAATAAGTGGAAGAACTAGGATAGGAACTCAAGTTGTTTGATTCCAGATCCCATTCTATTAACAACTGTGGATATGCCACCTCAGAGCTATACAAATGGAAAATGAAATAAGTAATTTGACTTATGAGTCTGGAGTTCATGAAAGGATTCTAGGATGGACATATACATTTGAAACTATTCAGAATATAGATGAAATTTATATTGCTCCTTTACCTTTCTTTCCCCCCATGTCTCATATCATCAACCTTTTTCACATTCCCTGCTACTACTACAATGCTTGAAAATAGCCTCTATCTTAAAACAATCTTCTTATATTTTCCAAGCTAAATTAATTAGGTCTCTTCCTTTGCAAATGATAATCCAGTTAAAGTTAAATGATAATTTAACAGTTCACAAAGCTGAACTATACAGGGATAAGATCCAGTGCATTTCTCCAGGCCTTGTTATTATTCTCTTTGTCTCTCAGCTCTGCTTTCCTTCAAGATGCCTCAGTTCTCAGGTGGTCTCCTTTTTTTGGCCACAGGGTGACTTTCAGCGACTCCATCGTCTCATCTATTCTAATATAAGCATAGATTCTCTTTTACCAACATTTCAATATAGCACCTCAGCTTTAAGATCCACTGGATCTGACTGTGAAGTACTGTGGCCAGGAGGAGGCAGTGCTCTCAGTGCCTGGGTCAAAGGCCCAACTCTAGCCCTGAGGGCAGGAGTAAGTCAGTGCAAAACAATTGGAGGAAACTTGGAGGAATGTTGAGTCCCTAAGGGACATAGGGATGCTCTTATCAGATGGAGGGATAATGGATATTGGGCAGACAAAAGATAATTCTTCATAGGCTTAAAAAGAACAGACATGTTAACTTTCAAAGTGCAGCTCAACAAGTTGTTATATAGGTAATTTAAAAAAATGTTATGGGTTACATTTCCACGGTTTCAGTTCTTTCGTTATTGTGAAATACAAGATATACACAGAAAGTGATAGCTTTCAAAGCACAATTCAATGAATAGCTATAGAGCAGATTTCAAACAATTTTATAGGTTACAGTTCCACCATTTCAGTTATTTCCTTCTAGCTATTCTAACACCCTAGCATCTAAAAATATATATGTAAAAATAAAGTTTCAGTATTTGTAATCATTTGCTAAATCCTATCTTGTCTGTTGCCACCCCTTCCTCTCATTTAATCACTTTCTGAATCTTCAGGGATGTCTAGGCAGTGAGCACCATAACCTGTTCATACTGAAAGGGGGTGTCAACATGGGGAAGGGGGCTGCATCAGGTTGATGCTCTTAAAAAGGCTGTTGTCTCTGGGTTCCAGAACTTGTCTGGCATAGGAACACTCTGGTGGATTTAAGTTTCTGAGAGATTAAACGTAGTGAGAGAATCTTTTATAGAATCTCAGATAGGGACCTAGGTATTTTGGGACTACTGTTGGTTAGGGCATGGCATACTGTGTCCATTTGGGATATCTAGCTGGAGATTGCATAAGAGAAACCTCCAGGACAGCCTCTTGACTCTATTTGAGATCTCTTAGCCACTGTAACCTTATTTTGTTACCTTTCTGCTCCCCCTTTTGGTCAAGTAGGGCATTTTCAATCCCTTGATGCCAGAGCCAGGCTCCTTCCTGGGTGTCATGTCCCACATCAGCAGGGAGATTCATTCCCCTGGGATTCATGTCCCACATTGTGGGGAGGTTGCTGAATGTCTTTGCCAAGTTGGGCTTAGAAAGAGAAAGGTCACATCTGAGCAACAAAAGAGGTTCTCTGGAGGTGCCTCTTAGGCATAATTATAGGAAGGCTTAGCCTCCCATTTACAGCCCTGAGTTTCATAAGAGCAAGCCTCAAGGTTGAGGGCCTGATTTATTAAGTAGTGGGTTCCTAATTTCACATAACATATATTCTGTCCCAAGATAAACAGTTTCTCACATTATCTTCACTTATTTGTAAGATCATCATCCCTCTCAATTTTAAACAATTATCATAATATAAAACATCCTAGAGCTCTTATTAGCCACTATTATTCATCCTCAGTATTAGTGTAGTGGTGGTAAGATATGTCTATTAAATATAGTCTATAATATGTAATGGGTAGTTTTTTTTTTCCACATACCACTCTGTTGTTAACTCTTTGTATCAGTGTCATAACTTTGGTGGGCATCTTTGATTTGCATATTTATGTCATCTAAGAGGGTTGGAAAGTTTTCCCCAACAATATCTTCGAATACTCTTCCTGGCCTTTTACTCTTCTCTTCACTTTCTGAAACACCAGTGATTCTTACATTGGTGCACTTCATGTTGTCCATTATTTCCCTAAGATTCATTTCAATTTTTTTGACCATTTGTTTTTTTGTGCTTTCACATTCCATCACTCTATCCTCTAGTTTGCTGATTCTTTCATCTGCCTCTTCAAATATGCTGTTGTGTCTCAAGTGTATTTTTAATTTGATCAACAGTATCTTTTATTTCCAGAAGATCTGCTTTTTTTAAAATGTCCTCTTTCAAAATCTTCTTTATGTTCTTCTAGGCTTTTTTTGATGTCTTTATGCCCTTAGCTATCTCATTGAAGTTGTTCTGGAGATTTGTGTGTACTTCTTTGATTAATTGCTCCAAGTTCTGTGTCTTCTCTGGCTTTTTAATTTGATCATTTGGGTTGTCCACATCTTCTGGTTTCTTCATTTGCTTTGTAATTTTCTGTTGTTGGCCTCATGGCATTTGCTTATATTAATAATGTTATTTTAGGATATGAAGGATTATTTGAACATTTATCTATTATTTGGCAGAGCTACAGCTTGTTGGAGTGTGCTTTCCCTGTCCTACCATCAGATGGTGCTCTTAAGCCACCTCTTCCTCTGAAGATAGCTCTCCCTCAACTTCATCTTTGCTTGGGTGGGATCCAAACTGGGTGGAAATCCAATCAGCACACCAATTTACCATGTGCACTAGGGACTGCCAGCACTGTGGGAGAGGAGCAGGTCCTGCACAGTTCAGCAGGGGTTGCACTCCAGGGCACAGTGGTCCTGGCAATTCCCAGGACTGCAAGCGGACTGCTCTGAACTGGAGGAACTGCGTGTGTCACCTTCCAGCTCAAATGCACTGCAGTCCCTGTCTGCCGTGCACCTGTGAGTCCCTGGAGTTTGGGAGGGTCTCCTGGCACCTCCATGCAGTGCCCTTGCCTCTTGGCTGTGCTCACCATGGGCTTCCATGGAGGAAGAGTGGTTTTGGTCATAAGACCACCGAATCCCAAATTCTCTCATGGCTGTGGAGCTGTGAAAGATTATCTCTCTAGCCAACTGCCAAGATGGGTGCACGGGGCTTAGAAAGCTGCTCACTCTGCACTCATCTGCTGGCTCCAATCCTCAGTCCCTGGTATGGGAGCTCTTGGCCATGGGGCTGTGAGGGGTTATCAACCCAGCCAATTGCTGAGAAGGGTACACAGGGAGTGGGAGGCTGTTCCCCTCTGTGCTCATCAGCCAGCTCTAACCACCCATCCCTGGTGGCGTTCTATGCTGAACATTTGCTCATCCTAAATGCGTCTCTTGGCCTTTCTAACTTCCTCCTCACTATGTGGTGTAGAAGTCCCTGCCTGGCCAGTGGCACCCTGGAACTGCTTTTCTAGAGTGCTTTCTGTCCTTTATCTAGTGTTTTTCATGGAGAAGAATTTTCCTCTGCCTTCCTAATCTGCCATCTTCCCAGAAGTCCTCAAGAAACATGCTTTTCATCCATTGGCAGGCCTTCGTTTTGTCATAGCAGCAAAAACATATCCACATCCTCCATTCACATTTCAGTGCACTTCGGGTCTGTCACCATGCAGAGCCGTTTAAGAGGCACTGTCCACTGAAACAGTCACCTTAGAGAAATGCCTTTCTGGCCTACCCTGGCTTTCTTCACAACTTCACCTAAGTGGCATCCCCTTGGGGCTGGGTAGCACTTTTATTAAGAAAAAGCTACAACTTTGTGTTGTATATGCTTAGAATAAATTTATATGTTGTGTTTTATAATAAAAATAGAATAATATTAGAATTAGATGATCATATTTCAGTGGCAATTAACCCAGGCACCCCAGGATATTAAAAAACATAGTTTAAAAGTGATGAAATAATGATTACTAGCATGTATATAGAGTGTACTACTGCTGACACATTTCTATACACTTTGCATTTATTAGTTCTTGTGGTCCTTACCTCATTAGGTCAGCACCATACTCATCGCAATGACGTAGATGATGAAACAGTCACAGAGAGGGAAAGTAACTTTTCCATGGTCTTATAGCAATGTTGTAGATAAATCATGATTCAAACCTGGGCAGTTTGGCTCCAGAGTCCAAGTGCTTAATTTCAGTATCAACTGAGAGAGGGGATCAGAGTTCTATTGTCAGTATGGGCTGTACAAGCATCATTCTTTTTTTGTCCTGATTGTAACCCTTCTACCATGCCAATGCATTATAATAAACTAAAATCACATGAAAACCAGGATATAGTACCCAGAAACTGTTCAGCACAGATTGTTTAAGTCCTGCACACTTCCAAGAAGCTTCAGATGGAGTTTGGGTGGGGTATGACTGGAAGATAAAAAGTAAGATTATATGAGCAAGAATTTAGGGTGTGACTCACAAGACTTGCAACTCTAAACTTCTAAAAAATCTCACTTCTTTCTCAAAAATCTGCCTCTTTTCTCCAATTCTAAAAAAAATTAAAACTCCTTAGAAATGCATAAAATATTATCTAAAGTCTGTGTCTCACTTCAAACTTACATTTTCATTACCCTCTATAAAATTCACATGCAGCTGCGTCCTGCCTGAGCTGCCCTTACTCACGTCATCATACTAAATTTTCAAACCCAGCTAAACTCCTTTTTGTCTCACTTAAGACTTTCCAAACAACTCCCATCCCTTAGTAATCCATACTTCAGAGAACACCTATTCCACGTCTTTTCAAACAACCCTTTTGGAACATGATATATATATATATATATATATATATATACATATGGAAAGAGAGGCCTTTTCTTTGGATAGTCCCTCTTTTGGAAACCAGAAGGCTAAGGTTGTGTTTACTTTTACTTTATATGCCAAGTACACAACTGAATGCCCTATATTCATCCATTCATCCCCACACATTTTTGAATGCATGCTATATTCTGGGCACTGTGCCTAGCATTAAAGATACAAAGAAATGGAAGACTTTGTTCCTGCTTTCAAAAATCTCATAGTATACAGGGGAAGACAAATGTGTAAATAAATAATTAAAACACCAAAATGCCCTGGTGTAATAATACAGAGTGCTATGGCAACACAGGGGGAGGTGGGGGGTGGCAGTCCCTGCCTTGGGAGTTGCAAAGATTTCAAAGAAGAGATTTCTGAGCCAGGTGTTGAAGACAAGTAGGAGTGTGAGAGGCAACAGTAGGGATAATTACAAAAGCATGTATGCCATGCTGAGGAGTTTGGACTTTATCATTTAGCCAGTGAAAATTATAAAAGGTTTTTACGTAATGGAAGAATGTGAATTAATTTATGTTTGAGAACAATGAGAGAGGTAGGGCAGAAGATGCAATGGAATGCAGAAGGGAAGAGACAAAGACTTTTGCAACAATCTAGACAAGAAGAAAGGTCGAATCTAAACAACAGCAATAGACAGCAAGAAGAATGATTTTGAGGGAAAAAATCAATATTTCATATATAATTAAAAGAACTTGATAACTTGGAAGACTGGAAAAAGGAAGTGTCGAGACTTGATGGGAAAACTAGAAGAGGAAAATAAGCAGATGGACAATCAATAACTGAAATAAGGAATTCAGAAAGAACAGACTGGAAAAGGGCAACAAAGATATTGAACTTGGTTGTAGATATTTTAGTTTTCTCATACCTGAGGAACATCCTAAAGGAATTGCCAAAGAGCAGTGAGTAAATGTACAACTGGAACCCAGGAGAATGTCTAGGGCTGAAAAAACAAAAAGGTTTAGGGAATATAGATATTCCCTTCACCTGCATTCTAAAAACTAAACTGAGAGAGTCGGATTAACATGAAAATTGTGCACAAAATAATTATTTAAGGTCCTAAATTATTCCCTCTGAGCCTCGGTGAGGAAGACTAAGTGAGGAGGATGGGCTTGGTTACTTTTGGTTAAAAGGAAAGAAAATAAGGAGGATAGAAAGAGGAAAGAGATATTTTGGGGAGGAGAGATCAGGTAACCTGAACACGATTTGGCCCTTCCCTGTCCACAATGGAGAGGGAATGGCTAGGGGCTAGTTGTAAGGCACTATGCTTACCTCCCATAAAGTCACACCGATCTGTACTCTCGCTCTACCCCCCATTTCCTATGAAGTCAACTTTGGAATGGCAGAAATGCCTAGAATGGTCTAGAGAAGATGGAGGAAAGTAACTGAGACAAAGGCGGGAGCAATCTCTGGGACGAGGAGAAGGCACTATATGAAGAGGGATGCTTGTGGATCAAGAGGGAGGGGCCCTTAGCTGGGTACCTGAAGACATTCAAATATGCACCATGGTCACAAAATATCCTTACATATTTCCATTACATCTTCCCATTACTGCAAACTAGCCTTGAGAATATGTGTATCCACCAATATAACTTCACCCACCAAAGAACACCCCTCACATACACACACACTTGCCAGTGACTACCCAGGGATGAAAGCTTATAACTCTTGTGAAATGAACGTTTGTTTACAAAGGATGGTAAAAATATGTAAAGAGAAAGGAAGCCTTACGGAGACTTTAAAATGGACAGTGACAAAGATTTTAATTCTTCAGTTACATTAAGCAAGTATTCATTGATTGAGTTTCCCCAAGTATGTCAGTTATAGTCAGGAAGTTCACAATCAACAAAATAACGTGTGGTCATAAAAATGCAGGTTTGTGTGTCTGAATGGTGATTATTTAAAATAGTCCACTGTATATATATATGTGTGTGTGTATATATATATATATATGATGGTGCTGCAGCACAGATGTGGGAGAATACACCAGCAGTATGTATGCAAGTAGAAGAGAAAAAATGGCCAAAGTATCTGTGGCTGGTAAGGAAAGATTTTGGTCTGATGAAAGAGAAGGATAAAGGGAAATGTGTGAAACAAATAAATTAGGTAGATGCTAATGACTTAGTGAATGGTTGTAGGAGCAATTTTCTAAATTTGCAGGTGATATTTAATTGGCAGACATTGCAAACAGTAAAGAGCAATTCAATCAGATTAAGGGCTTGAATCATTATGTACTTGGCCTAATAGAAGGAAAGCACAGATAAGTGGTGAATAATGTCTTGAATCCAAGCTAAAGAAGTAAGAACGAATATTTGCCAACGAGAAAGATGCTGTCCAGGAATGGCTCTTAGGTATAAAGAGAACTTATAGGTCAGGACAAACAAAACATCAGTAAAATATGTGCAGAATTAAAAAGATTTTGTGAGTCATAGGTTGTAAATTAACAGACCACTGCATCAGTCAAAGCCAAGGTGATAAAAAAAGACTGGAGCTATGATGAGAAAATCTCATAACTCGAGGATATATAAATCCCAAAATCCACAGATGGGTATTGAAATGCCATCCATTACCTAGATTTCATCTATCTCTAGTCATAGTTCAGGGGTAAAATGAATGAATAAGATAACTTCCAGGCACATCACAGAGTGGAGATTTGAGAGAGGATATTCTAGGTAATTTTTAAAAAGAGCATTTCAATCCTGAAATTCTATGTAATTTTTTGGGCATAATTGTAGGGTATTGTGCTTAGAATGTTTGGACATTTTTATTTAGGATTTTTATTGTATTTATGGAAAATTCCATAAAATAATCATCTATATAATTCTAGAAATTATAACCATAGAGAAATATGCTACAAGTGAAAGAGGGCAATAAAAATTTACAATTGCTTAAGAAATCAGTTGATGCAATAGAGAATGGCACTTCTTTCCCTCTGTCTTTTCACTGTTGGCTACTTGATTAAATTAAAACATTAATTTTAATAATGAAGAGAAAGGGAAATAGTCTCTATTACAACATCAAAACCACATGTGAAACCTTTAAGTAGTCACTCGCGTATAGCAGTCATAGAATTATTTTTACCTTAACAGATTGTTATTCAAAGTAAATGTTTGGCGTTTGAGACATACTTTGAAAAATAATTGTGAGTTTACTCTTTCCTGCCATTTTGGATGCTTCTGATTTTGATTGTTTCAAGTCTTAATGATTCTGAGGTTTCTCTTTGTAATTTGATGATTTTATAATAGCAGGCTTTAGATTACGTAAAAATTTCCCTGTTTAAAAAACAAAACAAAACAAAACTGAGCTAAACTGTATCAAGGTAGGTGACTGCAGGTTGGTGACAGAAGCTTCCTCTAACTGTGTGAGGACTTCTGAGTGCATCTCTTACTTATTTTATATTTCACTTAATTGTTCACAGACTCTTTAGGCAAACAGCCAGTATAGACTCACCTCTCACTCAAACTGTTTCTGGGAGCTAGTTCTCGTTTCATTTGCAGGGAACTTACATTTTCCCCCTACAGAGCCCCAAAACCATCAGTACTAACAATGTTAAATGAATTCTAGAACAATTGAAAATTTCATTGTAATGAAATAAAAATCTCTCAATTCTAATCACCATTATTGGTTTGCATTTTATTGAAATGTGGGTTTGCAGTTTGTGCATTTCAGGTGGATTGCTTCTATATGCTCTGTTCACAAAGTTGAAAAAGTCTAAATATGATGAATTCTTTCCAATGGTCTTTTTCTTCTAGGTGGTGAAAAGTAAAGTGTTCTTAGAAAGAATTTAAAATTAGGTCAAGGTCAATGAGTAAAATGGGCATGGGGCATGGTTGGTGAAAAAGGAGAGCTGGAAGAATGGATGCAAGGTGGATCTAGAGCAAGGGTTTAGAGAGAACTTTAAGAATGACCACACAGAAACTGACCTAATAAGAATGACTTTTTAACAATGGTGGTGTCAAAGACAAAACATCTATTGAAATTCTGAAAAATATTTATTTCTAGAAATAACAGTGTGGCAGGGACCAAGAAACACTTTTCAATTTAATATACTCTAAATTGCAAGATCAAATATTTATTGATTATAGTAGACCCAAAATGGAAATATTCTAAAAGTCATTCAAGGCAGAACTGATTAAATTAATCAGTGACTCCATGATCAACAAACACTTATTGAGTATCTGCCTTGGGTTGTTTTTCTATGTGCTGAAAATATAAAGATGACAAAAATAATCCTTGTGGGGAATTCTGTGCAGCCTTTAGAATGACTGGGTAGCTTTACATGTCTGCATGGATCTATAAGTTCTCCAAATATTATAAATATGTGAAGTATGATCATATTTGTGGATACACACACACACACACACGTGTCTATGTAGAAGTAGACAAGAACATGCATTAATATTGAAACAGTGGTTACCTATGTGTTACCTATGGTGAAATGTGGCAAAGATTGCTGAAGTCCTTAAATATCTGTTCTCCCCTTCATTAGTACATAGCTTTTGAATTATAGCCAGATACAGGCTGCCCATCATATACATTTCTCAGCTTCTCTCCTAAGCTAGTGTGGTCATGGGACTAGGTTCTAGCCAATGATATTTAAGCAGAAGTATTATGTGAAGCTTCTGGGAAATGCTCCTAAAGGGGAGATTCCTACCTTTATTCAGATCTTTCTTCTTCCTGCTGGCTGGAGCAGCCATCTTAAACCACGAGTTGGAAGCAATATACTGAAGAGAAAAAAGCAAGAGAAAGGGAGGCCGGTTCCTAACACTGAAAGCTTTACCAGCCTGGGACTGTCAGAAACTGAACTTGTTTAATATTAACATTGAAGCTTGTGATATTTGGGGCATTTCTTTTACTTGCAGGAAAAGAATAGGCTGCTTGTATTTAATTTGAACTTTTGGAAACTAAAATGTATTCATATTCTAGTTTTACAGTCTAAAGTTTAGGCTTATTTACTTATTGTTCATCTTAGTTTTGATTTATGTTTTACGAATGGTAAAATTGCTAGCTAGTGCTGCAATATATAAAAGGGTTTTTGTTGTTATTGTTATGTTTTGTTTTTTGTTTTTGTTTTTTTTTACCACACTGGCCCATATTCTGCGTTGAGGTAAACGGACTCACATGGTTTAACTTATCTGACAAAGTCACACGTCTTCGATAATTCAGGCTAAAAAAATCATTTTCTTACATTTTTTAAGAGCAGAAACTTAGAACATGTACAACTTTATAGCTGTTTGAGAACAATATCCACTGACTTCTCTTGTTTGAGCTCCTCCAAAAGATTTCTTGACTTTATTTATTTTAGAAAACATTAAAATAATTATTCCGTTGTGAAAATTTTAGAAATTTTTGAGCTTTTTGTTCAATTAAGATGTTGAAGTGAGCATAGGCAACTACCTCTTTCTTTATAACTCTCCATTTACATGACAAATTAGGTATAACAATAGAGGTAAACATAAAACTACACTCAGAATTGAGGAAGGGTGCCTTTTATGAACTAGAAGTTATCAGATTACAGGAAAGTGCAATTAATAGTAACTTTATCAGGTAACCGTGACAGAATTACATTAATTATCCTAATTCAGAACAGTATAGACTGCAGGCCATGAGCTCAAATAGGAAGCATAACAGTTGTTCTCCAATTTGCTGTTGTGACTCAGTGGCATTTCTGCTTTCTTCTTCACAGCTTCTCACTCTCCACTCTCCAGCAAGCAAGTTAGGGCTCATTTACATGGTGATCTCAGGGTTCCAAGCACAGAAGATAAAAGCCAAGCCACATTGTGCAAACTTCTCAAGACTCTGCATATATCTTATTGCTTCTCTACCATTGGCTAAAGCAAGTCACTGGCTAATCCCAGATTCAAAAGGTAGGAGGTATAGATAACACCAATTAAAGAGAAGAGCTGTAAAGTCACATTGCAAAGGAAGGTGAATATAGGATTAGGAAGAATTGTGTGGCCTTTGTTTGTAATTTACCATGATGACAAATAAATAGAAAAAGCTAATAAATAGAAAAAGTAGAGGATCAGAAACTCGAATACCTAACAGGGACCAGGCAGTTAAGGTAAATGAATGAAGTTGGACATGAGTATATACACATAGGGTATGCTTGAATGAAAGGGCTAAAGGGAAATGGAAATCACATGCACTTTCTAAAAGGGCAACTGTCTCTCAGATCCAACATGCTTGCTACAAACATCGAGGTTTTTCCAAATGAAGCTATAAGTTTGGATTCTTTTGTGGAATTTTCTAATTCTGGATTCTGGATGAAATATTTAAAGTTTCTGGTTGGGCATAACAAGCACATCTTCAAGCTACTCATGAACCACAACCATCAGCTTGTAAATTTTGATATAGTAGATTGGAAAGAAAAAAATTGAAGTTTTTTTAATACACTATAAATACTTTAATTAATAAAAGTTAATTAATGAGTTAGTTAATGAGTTAGGTAAATTTGTGTCCTACCAATTGTGGAAGACTATAGAGTAATTGTAAAAAGTGATAATATATCAAAACATAAATAAAAATTAATTAAAACCTGTTATTTTAGAATTCATAAATCAATAGAATTGATTAAAGGGAAAGAAACAGTCATTTGGAAAGACCTAAAAAAAAAAAAAAAAAAGAAACAAACAAAAAAAAACCTGTGGCTAGTCTTGTTTAATAGAATGTAATGCATGAATAGATAATATTAAGAAAAAGTATTTATGTTGCCAATAAAGAAAATTTTCACAAGTATAATGGAATAATAAGTCCAACTCTGTGCTAACACTTATTTGAAAAATCTTAAGAAATGAATGATTGCCAAGGAAAGCATAAAGTTGACTCAGGAAGACATATGAATAGAAAAAATTTTAAAAAATGAACTTCAAATATGCCAAAAATGTGCATCATGTAGAAACAAATTTTTAAAGGTTATACTCTATCCCTTTTCTTTATTCCTTTCAGTAAAATACAGACCAAACGGCTTAAAACATTTCATGAAAGTTATTCAATTAATTTTATACTGCAAGAATAATCCCCAAAACAAAGCCTGATAATACCACTTGATAATATCACATCACTTACAAATATAAAAATTCAAAATTTGTAAATTATATCCTGTCAAGTTTGATCTACCCACATATTAAAATATAATAAAGTATTAGCAAATAGAGATTATTTCAAAAATAGAATGATTATTTAATTGAATGATAATATATTTTAGGTTAGTAAGGAAGAAAAATCCTATAATTATCACAAGAGGTGACCAAAAATTAAAGTCATTTAGGAAGATCAAGTTGGGAGACAGTAATGGTGGCCACAGCATTGACTAGTCCATGTATTCTTTCCTAAACTACAAGACAACTAGGAATACACACAAAATCACATATAACCACAGAAAGTACCAAAGAGACAGATCACTAAAACTTTTCTGGAAGTATAAAATAAATATCCAATCCCAAAAGAGACACTACCGGAGTCCCGGGTGAGGTTGTAAGGCTATAGGGGAAGAAAATGGAAAGGGGAAACTTAGGTGATTTCAAGAGAAAGAGTGAAGCAGAGACATGAAAGAAGCAGAGACAAAATAACCCTCAGAAAGAGAAAATTTAATACCAAGTGTTAATACACTGAACACAAATCCAGGACTTGGTAGTTCACAACACTGGTTACAGGGAAGGGACTTAGAAGTCAGTGTGCCAAGGCAGTACCCTCAGGGAAGCATTGTTTCTGGAGGAGGAGATAAATAAAGAAGATACGGACTTCTTGGATAGGTAGTAGTGAAGCTAAAGAGTGAAACAAAAGAATACTAAGAATCCTACGGAAACTAAACAGAAATAGTATATGTCAACCCTCCCCAACCCTACACATAAATATCCTCCGTTAAAAAACCACCTCTTAGGATACTGACAGAAGAGCTGTTGCACTAGTAACCCTGTAACAAAATATCTAGGAATAGAAAAGAAATTGAACCAACTTTATTCAAAACTACTGTAAGAAGAAAACAGAAAGTAAGTCAAAATATTGTAGTTTATTAAAGTTCTCTTCACACAAACAACCACAGAGCAAAATAAAACTGTAATTCTACATTCCAAAATGAATTAAATGTCTCACATAAGCATTTGGAATTATAAAAAATATAAAACAGAATTGGAAATTCAAAAATTAAGTCTTGAAATGGCCTAAAATGACAACAATGCAACGTCAGGATATAAATTGAAAAGCAAAATAAATGACAAAATTCATCACAGAAACTACAAAGGAGAATAGAATAAATGGATGTTGAAGAGAGACAAGATAAAAGAGAATAAAAGTGAGATGAAAGTAGTAAAGGATCAGAATGAAAAGGTTTTAAATAGGAGGTTTCATATATTTAAATTTGATGTCCCCTAAAAAAGAAAACAACAGAGTGGAACAATTAATATTTAGCAGTATAATCTAAGGAAACTTTCTGAAAATGAAATGTAAATGTGTACAAGAAATTAACTTAGCATGGACCTCTAGACAAACTGATGCAGGACAATAAACCCTGAGATACAGCTAATGAAAATTAAACTCAGAGATATAGCTTAGGAAATTTATTAAAGTTAAAAGATAAACAAAATATCATCAAGTTTCTAAGCAAAAATATCAAATCACTCTTAGTAGTAAGAAAATTATACCACTATCAGACTTCTTAAGAGCAACCCACAAATTAAGCCAATAGTGGAGAAGCACTTTCAAGAAACTCAGAAAACAAAAGTGTGAGTCAAAGACTGTATACCTAGCCAAGTTCTCCATCATAGGTATAGAAAAAACAGTTTTAAACATGCAAATGTTGACAAAACTACTGGAACTACTAGCTTCATTCATCCAAGAAATAATTGGGGAAATTTGGCAAAATCATCAATAGTGAGCATTTAGTGTATTTAATGCAGAATTGATACTAAGGTTGAAGACATTGGTTAAAGAATATTATGAAATCATCATATGTCATAAAAATTAAAGAATAACACCAACACTACACAATGGGAGGAGAAAGGGGAAATAAGGAGAAAGTAGAATACCATTATTGACTGTAATGTAGGGAATAAGTGATAGATTCCATTTAAAACTGGAAAAATAGAGAATAAATGTTAAGTGGAGAAAAGAAGAGTGAAGGCAGTATAAAAGATACAACTATAAAGATAATCACTATAATAAAAGCGCAAATCTTTCTAAACACCAAAAGAAAAAAAAAGAGCAAAGAGGATACATCACATAGAAAAACCCAATAACTACAACAAAGTTCACCCAATAATTATAGCATAGATCATGTATTCAGTAATAGATATCTTTTGGACTTTTATAAAATACTACACACTGTTACTATGCCTTTTTCTCCAGTACACATGGACCACTGACAAAAACTGATCATATATTAGATTTCAAAGAAGACACCATTAAGTTCCACAAGAGGATTATATTACAAATAATATTCTCTGATCAAAATATAAAACCTGAAATTGAAAAAAATAATAATAACCTTTTTGCACCTGAAATTAAGAAAGCCTTCTATTAAACATTTCTTGGGAAAGAGGAAAAATGCAAACATACATTATGGAATTGTTGAAGAGTAACAGTGTGAAAACACCACATGTCAGAATGTATGAGGAATATTAAAGGAATAATTCATAATCTTAAAAAGTTATATCAATAAAAATAAAAGAATTAAAATAAATATATTTAATTCCCATCATCAAAAGCTAGATAAAAGTACAAATTTTAACCAAAAAAGACACAAGGAAGTAAATAATAAAGATAAGAGAAGAAAATAAAAAGATAGATAACAGGAAAAAAATAGATCAAATTAATAAATTAAATCCTGGTTCTTAGAAAATATCAACAAAAGAGACCAACTGTTAGCTAATTCAATCAAGTAAAAAGGAGATAACACAAATGTATAAGGTAAGAAATGAAAGGGGGGTAATAATTATTGATACAGTGGAAATAAACATTTTAAGAGACTACTTTGCATACCTTTATGTAAATAAATTTGAAAACCTGAACAATATGGATGATTTCTTTGAAAAATATGATTTAACAAAATTGAATTGGGAATTCTGTCAGCCCTTTATAAAACAAACAGCTTCATTGCTGTTCCAGATTAAAGGACACTAAAGAGAGACAATTACTAAACACAATCCATAATCCCGGAGAGATCTTTAGGACAGGACATTATTGGGACCAATGACAAAGTTGCACTATGGACTATAGATTAAATTATGATATGCTTTCATCAACACTGTCAATTTTCATTATCCAAAAAGAAAAACCTCATATGCTTTATGCCACCCCCATTATGGACCCTTAGCATTGGTATGGTACATTTGATGAAAGAATATTAAAATATTACTGTTAACTGTAGTCCATATTTGCATTTTCCCCGTATTAGTAACTCCTTATAATAGTGACATATATTTGTTATAGTTAATGAAAGAACATTCTCACATTTGTACTATTAACCACAGTCATCATCCACAACAGGGTTCACTGTATTATACAGTCCATGTTTTTATCCTCTAGCTTTCCTTCCAGTGCATACAGGACCCTAAACATCCCCTTTAAGCCACACTCACATTCCCAATTCAGTGCTGTTATTTACACAGCACCTTCACCCTATCAATTTCCGAACATTTACAATCCACCTTATTAAAGAATTCTCCACAAATTAAGCAGCAGTTTTCCATTCTCAATCCTCATTCTATCATCTGGTAACTTACATTCTAGATATTAACTCTATGAGTTTGCTTATTATTTTTAATAAAAACGTTCAATATTTTGGAGAGTTTAAAAATATGCAAAATCATGAACTGCCCTATGCAGTTGCTCTAAAGAGGGGGAAATTAGACTTGAATAAATGGAAAGATATAAAGTTCCCAAATCCAAAGATTTTATGAAAATGTTATTTTTTAATAAAGTAAACTATAAGTTATCTTTGAGTTCACTCAAAATCCCAAAGGGATTTTTCATGAACTTATGAGAATTGATTTAAAATATATCTAAAGATATGTTTAAATGGTTGTAGCTCAGAAAATTCTGAAGATCAACAAAAGGAAAAGCAAGAAAGTCTTGAATTTTAGATATTAAAATATTATAAAGCTAAAATAATTAATTTTTATGGAATTAGATCAATAGAACAGAATAGAAACCCCAGAATATGACTAAATACATTGTGTGTGTGTGTGTGTGTGTGTGTGTGTGTGTGTGTGTGTGTGTGTGAATTAGGCATATACTGAAGAAGTTATTTGGAATCAGGAGAGAAAGAATGGATTCTTCTAGAAAAATACTGAGGTAGTGGGCTACTTATCTTCAGGGAAAAAAAGTAGTTGTCTCTCATTCCACTCAAAAAAATATAGACCAGATGGGCTAAAGAATTTCATGTAAAAATTGAAAACCTCTAAAGAATTAAAAGACAGATAAATACTCTCAGCAGAGAAACAAAATAAGTAACCATAAAGGACAAGGAAAATATTGATACATATGATAATGTAAACCTCTAAATTTCAGTACTGTTTTACATACACACACAGACACACATGCACACACTCCAAAAGTAAATTTAAAATAACAAAAAAACTTCTTAAAATTGCAATATTTGTGAGGATAAAAGGGTCAGTAACAAACATGTATATAACTATGTGATAATTTACTTCCAAAGGTTTGGTAAATTTGAAAGACCTATTCAACCTCATTAGATAGCAAAAATATATTGATTAAAGTACCAATGTAATATCACATTTGTCTATAAGCTTGTGAAATTTTTTTTGGTAAATGATTATACCCACGACTGGTCTAGATGCAGTGAATTGGCACACTAATATTCTGCTGAAAAGGTATAACAGCATAAATTTTATGGAGGGAAGTTTGGCAAGGTTTATTAGTCTTATAGAGGCTTAAAAATGACCATAATGTTTTTCCATGACTGGGAATTTAGATGAGTAAATTCTGAAAATATTTCCAAAGCCATTATAAAACTCTAATGCAAAGGATTATCCATCATTGTACTATTTCAAATATTAAAAAAAAAAAAATACAGTGAATAGCCTAAAAATCTAACAATAAATGATTAGCTAAATAATTTACATAGGATAAAGAAGGTAAAACGTACAAATGCAAAGTAAAAGTGATTGTTCTTTATGTGTAAGTGATTCTTTAAGTTTTTTAAGTTTCTTTAATAACCATAAATATTATGTCATAAAAATAAACAGATGCTTTTTTTATAGTAGAGAAGTTAGCTAAGCTCAAAAGACCCTACAGGCAACCTGCCTCATTTGGAATCCTAGATCTACCACTTCTTAGCTATATGACAAAAGTCAAGTTACTTAATCTCTCTGTACCTCACTTTCATATATGTAAAATGCAGTTAATAATAATATTTACCACAACCACAAGGTAGTTGTGAAGATTAAATATGTTGATAATTGAAAAGTGCTTGACATATAGTAAGCACTATTATTAGATAGTTGTAGTAGTAAAAAAATAGATTATATGTATCGTTAATATTTGTCTTAATTTGAATTCTAATTGCCTTATCATGTACTAAACTGTAACCAAATTAATAACATTCTTCAATGAGCTTTCAAGTATCTTGCATAGAAGTGTAAAAATATTATAAAAATGTTAAGAAAGTTACACCAGAGGTAGGATTGTTGGGATATTAATTTTCTCTTTATAATTTTTTTATTTCATAATTTTCTAGAATTATTGTGTGCTTTTAATAATCAGAATAAAAGCTACTTTCACAACAGTTTTCATTGGCTGTACATAGAAATTTATTCATTTTCAGTGGTATATTTTTAAATTAATGGATAGTGTGCTATGTGTTTCTAATTGAAACTGAAAAATTAATATCTAGCAATGATATATTGCTATATATATCAATATATATATATCATTATATATCATTATATATATATCAATATAATATATATATCAATATATTATATGTATATAATGACCATGTTTCTTTCAAAGAAATTTGAACTTTAAGAAAATTAATATTTTGTCATTTATTTGACAGTTTGGTCACTTTTCTTTTTCCTAGTGTTTATGTTTTAGTTTCTCCCATAACTAGTAACTGATTACATACTATATTTAGTTAGAAAGTTTTGTCAGAATATCAAGTCTTTCTGAATTTAGAACAAAGACATTTGTATTTTTATACTACCAAGCATAGAATGAGCACATAAAGCCTCAATGAAATATTCTTAGCATTAGAATTTCAGTTAGAAAGATGTTTATTCATCACACAAATGAGTTATCTACAATGACAAGAATTAGGCTACTTATCCCAAGTTATACAGCTTTAATTGACAGATGTAAGACTTGAATACATTCATCCAGCCTCCCTCCCTCTATTCCTCCGTTCTTTCCTCCTACCTTTCTTTTCTTTCTTCTTTTAACATTTTTTGAACGCCTATTTCCCCCCAAGCAAACTTGGAATCTTTATCTTTTAACATTTTGAAGACCAAAGGCTATCAAATAATATTTAGCAAAACTGTCAAGGAATAAAAAAAAAAAATCTGTAAACAATTTATTTGTGTGAAGAGCAAGAGGAGAGATATATTTTAAGAAGTCGAGTAAGTCAAGGTAGACTTGATGCTTGTTAAATGCATGCTAAAACTCTTCCAATAACTGTTTTGCTTCCATTTTATGCAAAAAAATCTTCAAGGTGGGAATGAATTGAAACTCATGATAGGCATTTTTAATAAGCTCCAATTTCCAGGTCCAGATGAATGATATCCTAGGGAAATGAATGCGTTTCCTGAATAGATATATTAGTTACTGTAGATAATAAGTGCAAAACATGAATAATGAGAGAGGCATTATACAGTGGGATATTGGCAGATTCAAAACCAGAAAAAAAGCTTGTTCATTCTGACAGAGAAGTGGGTTTTATTACAATCTCAGGTAAAATTGCAGAAAGGATTGTTAATCAGATGTGTTGTAGATGGTATTAAAAAAAACAGTTCATTTTCTTTTGTGATAACATTAGCTATTCACTAGAAGATGAAGATCTGATTACCTATGCATTTTAAATTCAGTAATTCCTTTTGCGAAGCATTTACAAACTATATGGAGACACCTGATGGGATGACAGTATAGTAAAGAATACTCATAGGTGGTTGAAAAACCACATCCAAAGAGCAGTAACTAATGAGTGATCATCAAAGTGGGTAGAACTTTAGAGGCATTTTGCAGAACTTTGAACTTGTGTATGCACTTTTCATCAATATGTTATCCTCAATGTGGATAAAAACTTGAAGACCTGTTTTCCAAACTTCAAAATGGCTCAAAGCTGGAAGGAAAAGTTGACATGATGAGAGACAGCTAAAGATTCAAAATATTCCAAACAGATAAGAAGGATATAAAAGAACCAAAAAATGAAATTAAAGAGCAACAAATATAAAATCCAACATTTTGCTTCAAAGTCAATTGTACAGGACTAATGAAGATTCTAATTTGATCATTTTTTTTGGTATATAATTTATTCCAGATAGTTTACAATAAATGCTTTTTTTTTAAACTTTTCTTTGTTTAAGTTTACAAGTATCAATGATTCTATGGCTTATTAGTCATGTCCTATTGTACTGTCCAACTATCTCCTTTTCATGATGTAAGAGAATGTAAATCTTATATCTCTTTCCAAAGAAAATGTTATGACTCCATAATTAGAATCATTTTGAAAACAATTATTTATATTCCAGTGTTACTGCTATTTCTTATCAAAATTTAAATAATCATTGAACATTAAGCATTTGATAGATAATATATTGAGATATATTGGACGTACTCTGATAGACACTTTAACTTAGTTAATGGTAAATAATGTAAATATAAATATACTGGTAAACCAAGAACTTTATTTTAATTATTGAAGTAATTATTCATCAATATAAAAATCTTATCACTGCTATAAAACTTAGTCAATTTTCATATTGCAATTTTCTTTTAATTCTCTTGGGAATACTGAGAAAAAGAGATTTATAAGAAGCAGGTAACGAACATTTAGTGGATGTTCCATCTTCATTCATCCATCTGTGAAACAAGTATTTATTAACCATGAACTCTATATCAGGCAACATGGTAGGTACCAGAAATATGACTTTAAGAAGTATCAAAATCTCTGCATTCATGGGGCTTCTGTTCTAGTAGAAGAGTCAGACATTTTTAAAAGAATTATACTATGTATAAACTTAAAACTATCATAACTGCTATAAAAGTGAGGCATATAAGCTTCTGATAATATAAATAATAGGAGTTATTGTTCTAGTCAAAGGAAGTCATGGATAGCTTCTCTGATGAAGTAATTGTTAAGCTGATATGAATATGAGTAAGAGTTTACTTGAGGAAGGTTTGGGAGGGGTCAGTTAGGCAGCGGAGCCATATACAAGGATAATACAGCAGGAAGAAGTGCTGGACGAGAAAATGCTCCAGGATAAATATGTAGAAGCAGGTTGGGGCCAGTCCCTCTAAAGGTCTGTGCACCATGGTAAGATTTTAATCTTTATCCTAAAAGCAATACAAACCCATTGAAAATATTTAAACCGTAGCAGGGGACAGGGTCAGGTTTGCTTTTCAGAAATTTTACTTTACCTGCAGGAGGGAAATTAGAGAGAAGGAAAAGTAGATTTCAGTTAAACTCCTGGGTGTGCTACTGCTGGGGCCCAGAGAAGCAGTGATGGGACCTGGTAATAACAGAGAAGTAGAGAAGTGAGTGGATGTTAGGGTTTCCGGTAGTTAAAGTCAACAGTTCTTGGAGACAGAAGAGGGAGCATAAGGCTGGGGAGGTGATGAGGACACCAAGTTTAATGAATTAAATGAAATACGTCATCCACTGAGACAGGAGACATTGGAACAGGACAGGTTTAGGGTTAAGCATCATGAGTTTGGCCTTGGCCATGTTAAGTTTGAGGTGCTTCTGAGACACCTAACGGAAATGTCAAGTATGTGGTTAAACAAATCAGTCCAGGCTCTAGAGCTAAGATCTAGATTAAGAAAAATAAATGTGTGAATCATGAATATAGATGGGTTCAATGGAAGTTATGGACAAGTATGAAATTGCCTAGGGAGAGTTATAAAATGAGAGTATAAGGCCCAAGCCTAGAGGATTGTCAACAAGAGCTTTAAAAAAGGACTGAGAAAGAGACCTGTATCCTGTCATGAAATTCAAGGGATGAGTATTTAAGATGGAGTAAGTATCCATCACTGTCGAATATTGTCAAGAGGTCTAATCATATGAGAACTAAATTATATCCATTTGCCTCAGCAATGCAAAGATTAAGAAGTGCTTTTTCTGTTGCATAATAAAGTACTCAACAATTCAGTTACTACAGTCTTCCTACTGTGACTGGGATGTGTAGACATACAGTTCTCCAGAGAAAATTGACTGAGAAAAAGGGAGAGAAAAGGGGTAATATTTAGGATGGGGTGGGGGGGGCATGGTGGGTGGGTGGTCACAGAGAATAAATGAAAAGACTTTCTGCTTTAGTTTTAAATTGAATGGAAAAGAGTTAAATAATCTTTTAAAGGAAACCTACAGTTGATAGGATGATGTCAAATATATGGGACAAGAGTTTATCCTGAAAAGAAGGGAACGGATTTATAAGTTTATTTGGTGGAGGATTGGCCTTAGATAGGAAAGAACAGCTCCTCTATTGCAAACAAGGGTTAAATAGAATAAACTTGGAATAGGCTGTAAGTTGGAGACAGAAATAAGGGTGAATTTTAATCTGATATCTTCTGTGTTTTCTATAAAATAGTAGTGGAGGTCATCTTCTGAGACTTAGGAAAGGAGTAGAAAGAATAAAGGTTTCATGGAGGCAATGATTTGAAAAGTCATTACAGAGAATGGAAAAAGTGAGTTGATAAAAAATATTAAAATTATATGAATGATCAGTTGTCCCTGATCATTGCTGGCTATGTTGACAAATGTTTGGGAAGTTTTAGGGCATCTCTCTGAATCAGTGATCTTTGGAATTTTTCTGCTTTAGTAGAGCAGCTCCAATACAAGTAAAGACTCTTACATACACAGATCAATAGCAATGGCTCATTATATCACTGATTCTGAAGGATGAAGTGAGCCACCTCCTTAAGAAGGGATCTACAAATCTCAAAGACAGGAAAGTACATATGTGTATGCATGTTTGCATTATGTGTATGTGTGTGAGTATATGCAGCATGAAACAGCCCATTGTATGATTCTGATATGCCCTCTACAGGAAGGCTGTGTTGAAAGCAGACCAGAATTTAGAAAGTTCTCCATAGAAATAGGAAAATAATTGTGATACTTAATTAACTATTTTAGCATATACAAAATAGTCAATTCCCTTTTCAAAAAAGAATATCTTGGTCTCTGGATTATCTTTATTCCATCAAACAAAATCACTTGGTGATACTTAGAATGAACATTCCAATTTACAACCATTTAGATGTAAAACCTTAATTATTTATAAGCAAAATATTTATGAACAATTTACGAATATTCAATCAACGTGCTGTCAGAAAATTCCTCCTTAGGTCTTTGGTTGAGTCATTAAATCTTTTGGGTCACTAGTGCACCAATTAGTAAATTACCGATCCATAGTACTTTAATGACCTGAAAAAAGTAAATGTACCTTCTGAAAGCCTAATTGAATCTTGGAGAGTTATTTATTCACCATTAAGATCAAGATGAATGAATCAGCTCACAAGAGTGATACTAAGCAGAGGTAAATTCATTTCACAAATAGATAAACTAAAGTTGGAAAGATGGGATTAGAGAGCTAAGGATCCAAGTTAGGCTTGCAATATAGAAAGACCCAATTCCTAATATCTAGCTATAAAAAGAATAAATGTATGAGCTTGAAAGCAATAATAAATATTTCTCTGCAAGTTCCTTTTCATATACTGTTTTTAACGATTAATACCTCTCAGTTAATAAGTCTAACTTCATGGTACCTTTATTAATATAGTTTTAAATAGTACAATGAGAAATTTCTCTGTTAAGGTAAAATTTGTCTTAAAATCAGATATCCTGACTACCTACAATGTGGGTTATTTGGAAAGTGAATTGTTTCTTGCAATTTGAAAAGACAGTTATGAGCATAAGCTTTGGAGTGAGAAAAAGATAACTTTAATATCTAGCTTCTAAATTTATTGACTGCAAGAACTGAATGACTGACTTTTTTTTTTTTTATTAAGTTCAGCTTTACTGAAATACATTTGCACACCATACAATCATCCATGGTATACAATCCACTGTCCACAGTATGATAACATTGTTATGCGTTCATCACCACAATCTATCTCTGAACATTTTCCTTACATCAGAAAGAACCAGAACAAGAATAAAAAATAAAAGTGAAAAAAGAACACCCAAATCATCCCCCCATCCCACCCCATTTGTCCTTTAGTTTTTATCCCCATTTTTCTACTCATCCATACACTAGATAAAGGGGGTGTGATCCACAAGGTCTTCACAATCACACTGTCACCCCTTGTAATCTACATTATTATATAATTGTCTTCAGGAGTCCAGACTGCTGGGTTGGGTTTGATAGTTTCAGGTATTTACTTCTAGCTATTCCAATACATTAAAACCTAAGACGTGCTATCTATATAGTGCATAAGACTGTCCACCAGAGTGACCTCTCGACTCCATTTGAAATCTCTCAGCAACTGAAACTATTTCATCTCATTTTGCATCCCCTTTTGGTCAAGAAGGTACTCTCAGTCCCACGATGCTGGGTCCACATTCATCCCCGGGAGTCATATTCTGCATTGCCAGGGAGATTTACAACCCTGGGAGTCGGGTCCCACGTAGGGGGGAGGGCAGCGAGTTCACCTGTCGAGGTGGTTCAGTTGGAAAGAGAGAGGTCCACATCTGAACAACAAAGAGGTACTCAGGGGGAGACTCTTAGGTACAATTATATGCAAGTTTAGCCTCTCCTTTGCAGTAACGAGCTTCATAAGGGTATGTCCCATGATCGAGGGCTCGGCACATCAAACCGCCAGTCCCAATGTTTGTGACAACATCAACCCCAGTGAATGACTGACTTTTAAACTCTTTGTTTTGGTTTCTCCATCTAAAAAATAGAGAAAAAAACATGTAATTTTAGCTAATTGTAAGGATTAAATGAGAATATTTATTTAAATATTTAGCTCTGGGCTTGGCAAATCTGTACGGGCCTGGCATAAATAAATAAATGCATACAAACACACATATACACACACACAAACACACAAGATGCTCAACTTTACTTAGAATGTTTTTAAAGAATTAATTCAGATACTAGATTCATTTGAACTCATTTAGCATTCAACTAGGCACTTTTTTTCTCTTTTTTTGTCCCCAAAATTAGTGAAACCAATTTCTATCCTCTTTCAGAAGAAATGAGAGACACAGAGAGAGAGAGAGATGGAGAGAGAAAGAGAGATTTCAGAGAAAGAAAGAAAACCTGGAAGTGTTCAGCAAATAAATACATTTACTAGTGCCTGTACAGTATTTATCTGGAAGGTGCTTCCCATGGCTTTAATCACAGTCGCTGACCATTATTTCAAACAAGTTGCCTCCTTTTGCTATTTAAACACCCATTCTCCTATCACAGAAGTCAAATGTGAAGTCATTTATTCTGTACTTTCACTGCAGTTCTGTCTTATGTGTTTTAAATAAGTGAAAGAGCACATGCTCTAGTTGTGACTGCTATAACTGAGACTCTAAGGCATACTGAAAAAAGATTATTACTTCAAGAAGAATTATCTATCTCTTTAATCTTTAATTGTTAACTAAAATGTTCCTGACATTTATACAATAAAATCATGGTAGACACCACTGGCAGGTGACATTATAACTTAGAGCTGTAAAATCTCTAACAAATTCTAATGTTTAAGGTCTGATAATGTAAATTTTGATGCAAAAATGTAAATCAAGGTTGAAATGTCATTTTAAGGTTTTAAAATCACCTAATAACTCACATGGTAAGAACAGATTGAATATCTTGGGGACATTTTCTCAGAAATAATTCTTTAGCATAAGCTTTATCTTTGTCACTGCGTTAATGATGGCTTTGATAAAATGACCCAAGATAAAATGACAATATCCTTCAGGTGTTATTTAAGTCTAAAATATTCTTCACTGATTTCACATTCACTGATAATATGAACAAGGTGATTTGTCTGACTCTCGTGGGACAAGATTTGAAGTAAGAAGCACAAAATTTATACATAGCTCGTCTGTTAGAAGTCTTTGCAGTGTTTTCAGTTTATATAAAAGACTTAAGATGTTGCCTGAGGGATCTATTTTTTTTTCCTTAAGGCAAGATGAAGTGCCACAAATCAAATTGTTTTCACACAGTTAATGTATTCTTTCTCTTTCGATTTCTCAGAGAGCTGACATAGGGATTTCTGCTTTAACCATCACCCCAGATCGTGAGAATGTGGTGGACTTTACAACACGTTACATGGACTACTCAGTGGGTGTTCTACTTCGGAGGGCTGAAAAGACTGTGGATATGTTTGCCTGTCTTGCACCATTTGATCTCTCTCTATGGGCTTGCATTGCTGGCACAGTTCTTCTGGTGGGTCTACTGGTCTACCTCTTGAACTGGCTTAATCCCCCACGATTACAGATGGGATCAATGACTTCTACTACTCTCTACAATTCCATGTGGTTTGTGTATGGATCCTTTGTACAGCAAGGTAAGTAGAAAAAGTACATTTGAGTATAACAAAAGTATGTGATGTTTCAAATGCCATGAATTCATTTAAAAATATTTTGTATCTAATATCAATAAGTGTTCTAAAGAGTCCTCACCACAATATGCAGAAAAGAACATTTCCTACTCCCTGCTAGTGGATCTCAGATACAGCAGGTTTGCAGCAATAATGGTTCATTATCTTTTGATGTAAGTTCAGTTTTGTCAACAAAGGCAAAAATGAATGCTAGAGGTAAGGTTCACAAAAAAGCCCAAGATCAGATTTTTCTCCCCAAGTTCTGACATTCTGAGAAATAGTCTTACAGGATAAGACTACCTACTATGAGAGCAGATTGTAAGAGAAAGCAGAAATTTTTCTTTGTTCAGGCACATTATTTCATGTATTGAAAATATTCCTTGGTTAATTGAAGATCTGATTTAAAAAATCATATTTTTTTATCTTTCACTTCAATATATAATCTTTTCGAATGATTCAACTTACTATTTCATTATATGCTAAAGAATGTCTCTGCTTTATTATTCAATATCCAATCTGCCCCACTCTAAATTGTTTGAATAATTTTTGGGCTTTCTAGATTTATTGATTGTTTCAGAATAGATTAATAATTATTGAATTCCTTATTTGAGACTATTAACATCATAGAAAATGAAATAATAAAATCCTCAGGGGATTGATGGTATCTTGCAAATTTGGCATATGTATTGAACAGAAAAAATATGTGCCAAAGTGGAGGCATGTGGCACTTTCGCCTTAATATTTATACTGTTCGATAGGGTCTTACTTTTTATTTGTACTTACCATTGGAACTTCCATTAAATTTCATTCTTTATCTTCTCATTTAACTTATTAAAAGTTTGTCTAACTTCTTCATCTCCACTTCCTAACTTTTAATCTATCCCTTCTGTAAGCATGCTTCTCCCTCCATCTTTCTGAATCAAGGCAAATGACAAAAATTAACTGTCACTATATCAGTCAATTCATTTATCATTAATTCAGTAAATATTTAATCCATGCTCTTTACTTAAGTAGAACTCTTCAAGGCACTGAGTACAGACTGGTAAGCCAGAAAATCTTTGCCCTCATTGTGCTACAAGTCTAGTGGTCTAGGAGGACAAAAGCGTGCAAACAAACAATTACAGTAATGTTTGGAAATGCTGTCATACAGAAAAGCACAAACTTTTATATAGGTAGAGGGATACACAGACACACACACACACACACACACACACACACACACACACATACATATATATATTCCCTATCTCTACCTCTATATAGAGGTAAGGAAGCTCAATATATCTTAGTGTAGCAAAGAGGGCCTCATGAAGTAGTAGTATAAAAACAGAGGCAGAGTGGAGCATTTAAAGAGCTTGTTGAAGAAAGGGAATGGAGGAAAGGAGACCTAAATGGGCAGGATAGAATTTCAGACCAAGAAGTAAGGAAAGGCATGAGCATACACTATGAGGAAGGGAGCTCATAAAGATGAGGCTGAAGATATATTTGTTATTATGAGGAATTTGAACTTGATATTCAGGGAAATGATCAGCTATTTAAAGGTATTAAACAGGAAAAAGCATGTTCAGATTTGTGCTATAGAAATATTCTGATTATAATGTGTGGCAAAGAAGATTGAAAAAGGGCAGTGTGGAAAGTGATACAAATTAAAAGACCATAAAAATAACTAGGTAAAGAGTTGATGTGGCTTAAACTAAGTAAGGTAGCACTGGGAATTAAGAGAAGGGTATTGATGAAATTGAATCATTAGAACTTGATTAATTGTATAGTGGTGTGGAGGTTGGTACTGAGAGAGGAAAAGCAGGGGAAAGTCTATTTTAGGTTTCTGAATTCAGCAATTACAGTATGTAGATTGAGTGTTGATGTCATTTACTAAAATAAATAAAACAGAAAGAACAGGTAGACGGAGAAGGTCAGTTAATTTTTGTGCATGTTGACTTTGAGGTATCTGTGAAACATCCAAGGGAAGACCTATAAAACTTATTAGTGGTGTAATGTTTGTTAGAAACACAGAAGAAACATCTGGACTAAATATGTATTTAGGATACATTCCCATGTTGGAGAGCATTGAAGGAAGCCAGGAGCATGAGTAAGATGGTTCAGTATGGTTATTCTCAATTGTATATTCCTGATTGAGACTACTGGCTCAGAGAGGGCCTAGGATAAAGCCCTAAGGAAAGTAATGGGTGGAAGATCTCTCAATGGTGACTGAGGAGTGACAAGAGAGTCACAAGTACAATCAGAGCATACATTGTTGTATAAAGGCAGTACTATATAAAGACAATATTTAAAGATGAAGGGTTCAACATTTCAAAGGATCAAGTAAAATTTAGGTTTGAAATTAAATTTCAATTTCAATCATTCACTGAATTTAGAAATTAACTTGTCATTGATAGTGTTCCAGTGGCTATGGTTGCACAACAAATGACTCCAAATCTAGTGGCAAAAACCAAACATCTATTATGCTCAATGTTGTAAGTCAGGAGTTCAGACAAGGCACAGTGAGTATAGCTTGTCTTTTTTCCATGATGTCTGGTTTCATCAGCTAGAAAACTCAAAGATTAGAATCTGGAATAATCTGAAGGCTTGTCCACTTTACTCACATGTCTGGTGTTTAATGCTGGATGTAGGCTTGGGGCCTCAATTTTTCTCCATTTGGGCCACTCCAAGTGCTCTCTCAACATGGGATAGTTTGGCATTTCTCACAGCATGGTAGTTGCTTTCTCCATAGAGAGCTTCCCAAGAAGAGAGGGCAGGGTCAATGAAACAAAGGAATTTTGTGATAGTTTGAGTTGCTCTTGCAGGGAACATCCTAGATGTGCCTACCACATGGGTATATTATAAGAATTCCCTGGCTAAAACTGAAGTTCTTGGATATAGTATATAAATGTCATATATGGATTTATTAAATTTAAAAAAAAAACAAATTAGACTCAGTTGTGAATGATTAATACATGCAACAAAAGGATAACAAGGCAAGTGATTTCAGATGATTGAAATGGTAGATCCTGAGTTATATGGAACACTGAAAAACAGAAGGACCAATAATGAGAATTTAATAGACAGTAGAGGTGGGGAGGAAAAGAGTAGTGGTAGGAGAGAATAAAGGTCTTGAAGAGGCTAAAGAACTCTACGAGTAGAAATTTTAGAGTGAGAGAGTATGAAGGTTCTGTTCATAAAAAGCAACACCTGAACTTTAAAATTTTGGAAATAGAATGGTAGAGGACAAGTTACAGGTACATGGATGAGGAGAAGGACTTTAAAGTGGATCAAAGAACTGAGGCGCCAGAGTGTAGATGAGCCATTTGTAATATTGGGAGGCTTGTACTGGTGAGGGAAAAAAAATGAGCCATGTGCAAAGTTTTCAATAAATGAGGAGTAATAGATGTGAACATTGACTAGAACTAGAAGGTGGTATAGATATATGAAATTAACCTTAGTTTCATCTTCTTCCCATTCCATTCACTTTTTTTGTGCATGGTTTCAACAACCACCAATATGATGACTTCCAAATCTACATCAACCATCCTTGAACTTCAGATTTGGATATTCAACTGCTCACTGGACCACACTCTAGATATACCAGAGGCACCACAAATTCCAACATGCCAAAAATTGAATTCATTTTACACTTTAAACTTTCTTAGTTCTTATGTTCTCTACCCCAGCTGACACATTAACCACTCAGTCACACAGGTTAGAAATCCTGAAAATATTTTTGATTTCTTCCTTTCCCTCATCCCCTATATCCAATAATACTCAAGTCATGTCAGTATTACCTCCTAAGTATTTCTAGAAGTGGAACTCTCTTTTTACTATTACCTAGATGAGGCCTACCTGATTTCTCACCTAAATTATAGGAGCCTCATAATAGGTCTTCCTTTTTCAAATTTTGTTCCCTGCACATTGGAGGATATAACATACATAACCAAGTTGACTATATCATGGAGAGCTGACCACATAATGCCCATTATTCAAATATTTCCTTGGCTTCCCAATGCCACTCCCTAGCTCATGCATAATTGCCAGCTACCCCAAACTGGTTTTGGTCCCTGAAACACAAGACCAGACTGTCTGTTGTCTCTCTACCTTTGCTTCTGATCTTTCCAGTTCCTGAAATGCCTTTATTACCAACTGATGTATTCTCCACTCCCACCCCTGCTTTCATACGGTAAATTCCTGTTCATCCTCTAATTGTTGCTTTGACCTCACTTCTTCCAGGAAATCATTGTTGGGATTAAGGACCACCTTCTAAGCTCCTTAAGATATGTTTACCATAGTACTTATCATACTGTAAGGCAGTTTCCCTTTCTTTTTTTTTCTTCATTTGACTCCACCACTTGACTTCTAAATTCTTTGAACACAAGTACAGGGTTTTAATCATCTTTCAATTCTCTATGCCTATATTTCAATGTCTTGGACATAGTAGATTTTTACAAACTGTGTATTGATCAGGTGAATGAATAAATGAAGGGATGCTAAATATTTAATTAAATCATGCATGGAGTTAGTTCTATATTGTATTTATTAGATAACAATCTAAAATGAAAACATCACCAATATTGTTCCCCAATACTATGAAACTCACTAAACCAAGCAGGAAGTTATTTGGAATGTCCCTCTGAGTGTATTTTGTAAATAGTTAAAATGAGAAACACGTGAATAAGATCTATTGCTTAAAGCCTTATCTTTGAGGATGTTAGCATGTTTATGGAGTGGCTTTCTGATTTCTGCCTCCAGGTGGCCAAATCTCAATAAATTTTGGAGCATACCCAAGAGAAAAAGATAAATAAAATTACCCATATGGTTAGAATGCTTTTCTAGTTCTGTAAACATGCAGCAGATATGAAAAGCTATAAATATGTTAAGCACCTTTCTATCCCAACTGTACCCTTAAGTGAGTTACACAGCTTGTAGGTTGATTGTACATTTAAACAAATTCATAAAGATGGGTAATGCTGCATTGCATATGATTAAATGCTTCAGTTTTGAAGTGCTACTATTCTTATACTTGCTAACAATGAAATGGTGAATTCATTCTAGGACAGTGAAAGCATCTTTATGCTCTGATTAAAAATAAGTTAAGGAAAGGCTCATAAACCCCTATGAAAAAGAGAATCAATCAGTGATAATTTCCATGCACAGGCAATGGAGTTAGAATTAATGATAATTTCCAATAAAAATACAGTCTTTTAAGAAGTACACTTTTTATTCAGCTACTATAGCAGATTGAATAGGGATAAAGAGGCATTTCACATGTCATCAGATAGATTTCTGAAAAAGTTTGGGAACAGCTAAAAGCAGAAAATTGTTAAATATATGTGAGCTGTTTATGAATCTTGTTTTTTGTTGTTTTTTCTTTAATCTGTAACTTCAAAGCATTCAAAAAAAAAAAAAAAAGAAAGAAAGGAAAACAGCTCAGGGAATCCAACTGTGTAAAAGCAGTGTGGTCTATTATAGAGCTAAACTCAGTACATCTGTTTGGCTGGAACATTAGAGCTTGTGAATTGGTTTATTAAATGCACAAATGAGAGATCAACTTTATACATAGAGTTTTGTTGTCATTTTATATCTTCCCTCATCTCCATGTCTATGTACATCTCCCTGCATCTTCCCTCACCTCCATGTCTATGTACATCTCCCTGCAATCGACATACTTAAAAAAAAATAAAACTACCCTGGAGTTTGATTTTCTAAGATCTCTTATCTTTAGTTTATTGGGTGACTTTTGATATCATCTAAGGCATGGAGAACCCCTGTGACTTGTTCACATCACACATGTATACAATTTGTTTGTTGTTATAGGCAAAGGACAATCTCAGAGTTACACTCAGTTTCCTCTGATTCTTCAAAGAATAAATATTTAGAATCATGTAAAACTTTGAAGCAATCACATATGTTTGTTTAACAACAAGCACTTATTAAGTATCAACTGTGTTCCAGACAGAGTGAAAGGGAATCAAGGAATAACTACATTAACTGATTTAATAAATATTTCTTGGGAAGACTGTGTGCCATGCCTGGCCTAAATGTTTTGAATACAGTGATAAATAATGAATACAGTCCTTGCAGGAGTATTCAGCACCATGTAAATGGGCCATAGCCAAATTGGGACCAAAATAAAGCACTTCTGAGGAGGGGAACAAACAGAACTACTGGAAAGAGTAAAAAAGGAAAATTCCTTTGGTAGCTTTCTTAAAGATCAAATAGCTCCACAGATGCTACCGATGAATAGAAAGAGGACCTTTAGGAGTGATATAAATTCTGAAGTTGACATGATGGCTGCTGCCCAGGAGTTAACATGAGAGCAACCCACTGGCTTTGAGATCCCAGGACAATATTTGGAAGAAAATAAGGTGTTCTACCCACTGCCAATGGATTGCACTGTTAAGAAGAATCTCAATTTTCTCATTTCCACAAAAATAACAATCTGACATTCTTCTCTATTAAACTAGATAACAGAGGAGATTGTTGGGGAGAGAGCAGCTCTTTAAAACTTCACATAGGGGACTAACTCAAAAAGACATCCATTTTAATATTATAGATATCAAATATATGAATTTTACCAATGATCTATTCACAAAGTCCCAAAGGATTCCAGCTTTGGAATGCAGAAACTAAAGCTATTGCTTTGTAATGTTATCTGATATTTCACATTCAATTTGAACATAACAAAAATGATATTGGCTAACTCTGTTGTTTACTAACCCTAATGAATACAGGGAAAATGAGAGTAATTCCCAGTGACAGGTTAACTGGGCTGGAGAGACAAGTTTCTTTCCACATTCTGTTCTTATAGATATTACTAAAAAATGTTCTTTGTAATATCTATTTAGGTTAGAACAACATCTCTGTTGTCATTAATTATGACTGGCCTTCCTTAATGAAGAGAGCATCAAGCACTCTTAGTCCTGTCGCATCCACTTGTGAATTTCCCCACGCTGATTTAAAACATGACAAGGTGCTCATTTCCTTTCTTTTCTTTTTGTCACCAGAATTCTTTACCATGAAAGAAAAAAATAAAAGTTGAACTGCAGTGCTGAAAGAGACTGTTCAAACAATTATTCTATGCACTATATGCATGCATTATGCCCCTGAACTCATTTAGTTTAATACCAACTCTATATTATTTGAGCCAGAAAATTCTTTCTCATGCTGAACTGGATTTTGGAAAAGTTTAAGAACAATCAAAGAGCATATAGCACAAATCAGATTTCTGCCCCTAAAGCAACTACTGGTATCAACAATATTTTCTGGACTCCTTTTAAACTATTTAAAAATAAATTCCATAATTACAAGCATTATTTTAGTATTTAAAGAAACAAAGGAGTGATTTCCTGAGAGACATAAAAATTATTGAAAGGGAAATTTAAGATACTCTGAGTTTGTTTTTATTATTCTCCAATGTGCTTCAGAAAACACATTTTAAAAAATCAAAATCTAAATGAAAGAAAAAGCAGGTCCCATGGTTCCTTTCAATAACATTGTCTGTCATCTGAATAGTTCTCAGTGTTTTTACAGTACCTTATCACAATTCTATTCAGCTTAAGTAATAAGAATAGGAATAGACATCACCAAAGATTAATTTATTCTAAAGGTGATTTAGGATTGATTCAAGCTAAAGTATTGGACTCGAGGGACTACAGGTGGTGGTAGAGAACATAGGTTTAGAATATAAATTTGAAAATTCAATTTCTATTTGACATGCCCACACTTGAATCTGTTTTTTCCTCTACCTATGAATATGTAATTAGAAGTTTAATAAGTGATGGCTGTGTTTCTAAAAGTATGGGAAACCGACCACAGCCGTTGCAAACAAAATCAAATATGCTTTAAAAATTAAAACTCGGTATTTCACCCAACTCTTATAGGCAAGGCATTAATAAACCAAGCATAAGGCATATGATGTTGAACTTAGGATTCCTGTAATACTTTTGCTAAATATCCTTGACTATGGCACAATATTTACTTGTGTTTTTCAAAATTATAAAATAGAGAAATTCCAGTGTGTAACATGAAACATAAATTCACATTATGTATCTCATCATACATATCAGTGTCCCACGTTTGAACACTACATATTTTGATGGAAATTTTTATTTTTTGTGTCAAGATTTAACAAAAGACTGATGCCTGATTCATATTCCCACACTGTGGGCACATAAAATTGTTCTTTGATATGTGGCTGTGGCCAAAATTTATAGGGTCTTTTTATATTTACGACTCTGTCTCTTAAATTCTAAATTAAGAATCCATTTGGGACTGCTACACAGTTTGTTCTGTCTGCTTCAGTTGTTTTCTTAGCAGTTAATGTTTATATCCATTGTTTGAGTTCTACTTTAGCATGTCCTAAAAGTATTTCTTCTGCTCTTGCTGTTTTAAATTCTTCATTCCCTGGGAAACATCTGTTTAGGTATTAAACAAAAATTATTTAGTGACAATGAATGGGACAGCATGGTGTCTGTCTTCATGAAGCTTACAATGTACAAGTGACACAAACTAAACCATGTAGCTCAATCACAGAATCATAATTATCATGCTGAGGAAAGCATGGGATACTACTGGTGTGTAATTTATAGATATGCTGCTATTTGGCACATTGCAATTGGATTAAGAATATCCCAATTCATGACCTATAAATGAGAGGAATACAGAATATGAACCAATTTTTTACCTAGTGACAATGAAGGAAATGAATTGTTCAATTAACTCACATGATCTTTGTTTCCTGATCTATAAAATAAATAGTGTCAAATGATTTTTGAGTTTTTTTCCAGCTATAAAATCAAATGGTACTATCTTATGAATATCTAATTAAATAACCCCTTTCTATCTTTGTGTTTCCTTGAGAGGCATCTCAGTTTTAAATCCTATCTCCACCACTTGCTAGCTGTGTGACCTTGGACAAGTTCTTTAACCTCTAGATGCCTTAGTTTCCCGGATACTAATTGTACCTACTTTATTGGGTGTTAGAGGAAATTAAGAGTTCATGGATATAGAACACTTAGAATTGTGTGCATGACACAATTGCATCACCCAACAAGGCAAGGAACCACGACCAGCTGAGGTGCTTGAGACTATTGTAACAGCTATGAGCCTGCCTTCCTTATTTTGTTATGAATATGAACATATATAAAGCAAATATCTTTGTTTTCTTCATTCACTTATCCTCTTATCATACAACATAAACAGTATGAACTTTATATCATAGTATTTAATTTACAAGATATCAAGTCTAAGAGTAAATATCACCCAAGGACTTGCATCCTCTTCTGGGGAAAGGGTTAGTACATTTTTGGTTGTATGCAGAACTGTTGGATTATTTAAGGTGAAACTATGACTGTCATTGACTTTGGGGATTAAGTATGGTTTCAGAAAATGTGTATGGGTGTCAAGTGAGCAAAGGGGGAATTGTGATGGCTAAGTTCATGTGTCATCTTGGTTAGTTTATAGTGTCGTTTTTTTCATCAAGCAAACTGTGAGGGTATTTCATAGATGCATTTGCGTCTATAGTCAGTTGATTACATCTATATTCAACAAAGGAGATTTCCCTGGACACTGTAGGGATTCTCTTAATCTAATCAGTCTGAGGTCACAAAGCCAGTACTGAGAATTTCAGAAGTCTGAATAAAGAATTCCAGCCTCTACTTCAGCCAGCCAGCTTCTCCTGGGCAATTCAACTTCACCCTCATTGGAGTTTCCAACTTATGGCCTGCTCTATGAAATCTGGACTTGCCAATCCCCACGGTCATGTGAGCCAATATAATAAATATCTAATAATATGGAGAACTCTGACTAATACAGCACTTGACTTTATGGTTACTATTTCCTCAATGTTTTTATAGGTCATGGCAGGAGATTGAACCAGCCACATTGTTTAATGCTTTATATACTCATCATTACCTCACAGAAATAAGCATTAGTTTAATGAAACATGTTGTAATAAGGCATAAGGAAAGGTATTAGGAAAACTGGTCTAGCAAATGAAAATCCTGACACCAAAAACCATATGCTAACCAACGCATGATAAATTTGTGTCATTCAACTAGGTATAAAAAGCTACTAAAACATTTTCCCTTATGTCAGCACAACATTAACCCATGTATTTGCAATAGCATATAGCTAACATGGACAAACATATTATAAATTAATGAGCACAAGGACAATGGCATTACAAATTTTGATTCAGGATGTTTCAAATTATTTATTAAATCTTTCTTAAATCAAAAAGACTAATTCAGTCTTTCAGGGACTGATAACATATAAAAACTGTGTATGTATGTGCTTAGTTTTTGGAATTCTATCTTGGGATTTGTAAGTAAAATCTCACAACATTTAGGATAAGCATGATACTATGGAAGGCTAATTTTCTTAAGCTAAGCAATGTTCAAAAACTGCCATGAATGATAGTCTAGAACCACTTGGAGCCTTTCTAGAGCACAAATGATGATGATAATTACAATAATGCTTATTTTTAAGTTTTAGTATATTGATAATGCCATTATTAAAAACTAAAATATTTTATAATTTAAAAACCTAATGTGTATTTGGTCATTCAATATTAATAAGACCAAAAGCAAGCACTTAAATTATATATAAGTATATATATATATATATATATATATACAACCTATGTTAAATACTATGTTAAAATTTTTATTTCATTGAAGAAATGCCTTTATTTTAAGAGCATTGCTGATTTCATCATTATGTATATGTAACATTTATAATGTAAATACCTATGTAATATGATCTAATACATAGGAAAGTTAAAAATAATATGGGTGAGTCTGCTACCATTACTTTATATTATTGCAGTACTGGAATATATCACACAGGATACAAGGTTAATTTTAAGATGAAAATATTTTATCATTAACAAGTAAAATTTGTGACTTCATCTGAGAAATCAAAACACATGATAGCATTCTGAGTTAAATTCAAGACAGAGAATATGCCATAGTTTTCAAAAAGTTGATTCTGAATTAAAACCATCTTTGATATTAATATTAACAAGCTCAAAATAAATTGAATTATATTATTAAAATTACTGATAAATGAATAAAAGTCCCTTGGATCTTTTTCCAAAAAATTCTTTTAGTAGAGTTTTGCTGAGGACAGTTTCCAAGGTCCTAAATCCATAATCATCTGTTGCCTGAAATATATTTTTTTGAGAAGTATATATTTTAAATACAGGCAATCTAATTTTGTTGGTTTTTAAATTTTAAAATGTAAGACTTCTCCACAGAATTAAACTGTCTGCAAAGACATGAAAAATTGTTGATGGCATCTTGTTCTAACTTGGATGCTTTTTAATACCATGATGATCTATTTTTTCTTTCTAAATATAAAAGTAATTTTGCTCTATCAGCAGGGACTGTCTGCAAGTACCACATTTCTATGTTCTTGTTGTACTATTCAGAGGGTTAAAACCACTTAGTCTTCAGTCCTCTGTCTTACATCACCACCCAAGGAGTGCTATAATCCTCTAGAAATGTGTTGCCTGGAGTGTGGCACTGCTTAATAAATCACTCCATCTTATTTATCTTTCTCTTGACATATATCTAGCAGCAGGAACCATTATCCTGTGACAATGTTAAGTTCTATTGACATTTTCTCTTAATTAACTACACCATTGGCTGAATATTTTATATTAGGAATAAACCTCCTTTGTGTAATGCTTTCTTGAATGAAGGGAGTGTTAATTTTGTTATGCATTTATTGTTATAACTGGTTTTGAATTACGTGAACTGTTTTTGTTTACTTTTGCCAAGAACAAGTTCATTCGTCTAAGAAAACATCAAACAGAATATGTATTTACAAAATCATGTTGCATCATGATTTTTTCTAGATTCTTCAAACATCTTAGTGAATATATGTTAAAATTTCTCTGTGAAACATAACCTTGCAGTCAATTGAGTAACTTTTATGTATGCTTCCATAAAGTGATAGTAATATTTATTTTCAAATGAGAAGTTTTGTGAACCTTAAACCTAGTTTTTTGGATCCAAATTAAAGGTCACGCATTCATTTCATTCAGGATCCAAATTAAAGGTCATTCATTCATTTCATTCATTCAGCATTTATTGAGTATATACTTTGTCGCAGGCACTGTTCAAGCTCTTGGGGATACCTTTATAAGCCAAACAAAGACTCATGCCTTTGCAGAGCTCACATTCTAATGGTGGGAGGCAGGTGATAAAAAAATGTCACGAGAAATAAATAAACGATATAGCATATTAGAACACAAATACTCTAGAAAAAATTAAATGTGTGAAGGAGTTCCAATATTCAGTGGGTTCATTGAGGTAAGACTTTTTGAGAATTTGATATTAGAGCAAAAACTGAAGGACAGAAAGGAGTATCCCATGTACATATCTGGAGGAGGGTTGATCAGGGGAAGGGAACCATAAATGCAAAGGCCCTATTCAAAGAGTCCAGAAGATTAGCTTGGTTGAAGGTGATGTCAGAGAGGTCCATGAGTGGAGATGAAATTGGGCTTTGTAGACTCACTTCTACTTTGAGAGAACTGGAGAGCTACTGGAGTGTTTTAAGCAAAGGAGCAATGGAACAAAAATGTAGACTAATATGAATAATTTTAGAAGGCATTAATAGACACACCTTTCTATATCTGTTCTATTTTCAAATCCCCAGCATATTTGGGGATTTTATATTTAGCTCAAAAGTTTTTTTGACGATTTTTATCTATATAAGTCGTGATCATTTTTATAGGTATATAAATGTATATCTGTTAGGTAGATACATATTATTTACAAAATATATCCATCCACTGTACCATGTTTTTTAAAATTTTAAAAAACTTTGCCCCCGAGATCCAGTCACAATGTTTTTAACTATGCAGATGAGCAAATATGATTATCTACTTCAGTCAATGTATTAAGAGTAAATCAAGAGGTACTTACTATTCCTAGCTGGAATTTTGGTGACAGCACCTGAAGAGGACCATTTTCTTCTTCTGAGTGTTTTCTTCCAGTGCTTTTGGTGGAGAGGGAGCACGGAGAAGAGTTTATTTCTTCACAGTTTATTTCTTCCTTCTCAATAAATTTCTTGAATTCTTTAGGGAACTGGAAATATATTTTACAAAACATTTTTAGCTTTTTACATGAACTATATACATCTTGTGGGAATTTTTTTTTTCTGTACAGTCTAACCCACTAGTCATTCCTTTCGTTTAATGCAGGAGTAAACAAGTCCCCTTTTCATAAATCACCAGAAATACAATTCTCTATAAAGAAGTTTTACTGTAAAGGATTGAAGTTCTTTATTATTATTTTTATATATTTGCAAATTAGATGTACTCCTCTTTTATCTAAAAAGTTTTTAATATCTTCTAACATTCATATTAGCACTGCATTCCTTTGCTTTTCTCAAGAAAAAAAACTCAATAACCTTATACCCCCAATTTTCCTTGTCAAGCCCAGGTCTTTCCATTTAAAAGAAATCTTGATTCTTAAATCTGCAATCATTTGGTCAGAAAGGCCAGCTGGAGTATAAGATTAAATAGAAGCTAACTTCAGCCACTGCAGGAAACTGTAAACTCAGCATTATCCCTCAGAAAACCTTCCTTTTAAAATGATGTGCAGTACATCCAATGGGGGCTGTACTTAATCTCTAGGCTATGGGGAAACAAGGTCAAATCTTCTGTTGACACCAAGAAATAGTCCAACTGGTCCCTGTGTGGTTGTTCCGAGTAGTTATGCAGATTAGTGATACTTTCTGAAAAACTAAAAATTTTCAATACAGGAAAAAGTTTAGGTTAAAGAGTGAAAATCTGATTTCCATTGATTTTTGTTTTTTTTTTTTCTGAGCTAGTATTGAGCTAATTAGCATTCTACAAATGCTGAGTTGAATTAGGTTAAACAAGTTGGAAATTATATTTGATGGCCTGAATAATTCATAAACAAGGATAAGCATTACAGCTGCTTTAGCGGCACACATTTCTTATAATAGTGTAAGATATTGAAGCTGGCCTTATACAATGTCTGGGATGGTCATTTTTAAGTTGGAACTTTTGTGCTATTAAATTACATGAAATGTGTAACTGATAAACCAAAAGAGAGTAATTTGGCCAAGGAAAAGTCATTCCTGACACTAAAAGGCAATTTAACATGCAGTTACACCCAGGAAAGCTTAGAAAATGAACCGTAATTGTGGGGGTCAAATTTTAAGCTGGCTGTGTTTACTTATTTCACTCTAAGACTTGACCACATTGCAATTTAGACCACAAATCTGTAGCTATCTAAGACTGTCATAGAATTCAAGTTGTTTATCGACTGGGAAAACTGTAAATAACTCATAAGCACATATTCAAAGGATAAATAATTCCATATGCCAAACAATTACAAATATGAAGTATTAGGGGCTTATAAACTAACATACTATATACATATTATATGTATATATGCAAGTGTGTGTATACACACATGTATATTTATTATGTAAATACACACACACATATATATTTAAAATTTCTCCTTTGGTAGAATACCTCATCCTGATCAACAATTGCCATTTAACTGATGAAGTTGAAAACAAATATTGTGTAATGTACAGGTGCCAGAAAGTAATAAAAAATGTATGAGTTTTGCAAACAAAAATCTACACGCTTTACTCTTTTATTTTTGCTCTTGAGCAGTAGCTAAATAGTCCTTCAAAATAAATATTTTCATTTAAAATACCAGCTTTTATATTTTATTTCATTTATGACATTGTAAAATGCATTTCAATTTAAAAAATTATATTAAAATAAATCAGCAAACACAATGTTTATTAGTGAATTTCTATATTGTTTTTCAAGTGTTATTTTTTCAGTCATATTATTTTTGTCTATATTATTTTTCAAGTCTTTCAGCAATATAATTAAAAATATTTGAAATAAGGGAATTCAAAATAAAGGAATGTGAAAAGCCTAACGGAATAAAGATAGTATTCCCCTTTTTTAAAATTTAGATCTGATTTTTAAATTGGAACATCTGGCTTTAGTGAAATAAAGTGAAACACACCTCACAGATAAAATTTTAAATGTTATTTAAACTCTTTTCTTCCTTTCTTTTGCTTCTGTGCAGATGATATTTTGATAATCTTTCTGAAGGGCACTGAGGCTGTGCTGCTTCTTATAAATAGGCTGTATTTTAAAAAAATGCCACTACTCCAACTTTTAGAGTGTCTCTTCATGAGATACACATTTTCAACAGTACTGTTTCAATAACCCATCCTCTAGTTTGTTTTCCCCTTTAATTTATTGTCATTGACTGAATTATAAAATAAACAAAGAGATGGTAGGAATTCTATAATGGATCTGAGAGGTTTGAGATCCTGAGATCCTCCCAGGCTGATTTTTAAGTGCTTTGATTCGGTACTTTTGATCTTGAATTTGGTGTGTTATTGCTTAACAAGATGCTTTAACTGGATGTGAACATAATTAACAGCACTGAATTATACATTTGAATGTGGTTAAAAGGGATATTTTTGGGTTTCTATATATATTACTAGAATAAAAAAATTTTTAAAGCATAGTACTGTACAACACAAACTGCTAAGCCTAATGTAAACCATGAACTATAGTTAATAGTACAATTATAAAAATGTACCATGCCAATGCAAAGTGTTAATAATAGGGTGGAATATGGGAAGTCTGTTTTATGCATGATTTTTCTGTAAACCTACAACTTCTATAATCAAAAAAATTTTTTTAAAGATACTTTATCTGGTAAACTTCCCCTTACACAGAAAAATGAAGAAATTTAAAATGTAAACAATTCTCAGGGTTAGATTTTCTCAAGATTAAGAAATATTTCCTATTCATCAGTGAATACATCATTGCCATTTTTTCTCCAAAATCTACTATTTTGTTCATGCTTATTAAAGTTAGAATTTTATTAGCAGATGATCTGACAGAGTATAACTTTTAACCACAACAAAAAAGTTGCATTAAATTAGACTTTTTGCTTATACATCTTTAAAGTAAAAAATACTACTGACTGTATGGCCCTTTTATTTAAAACAGTGATGGCAATGACAACATAATCCAGATAGCTAAATGATCATCATGATGGACACATCCAAATTATTTATCCTGGGTTTTAAAAGTGAGCAGGGATTCCAAACCTCTGAGCAGTTGAACAGTGTGAGGATCCCTTACTTCCATATGGGTGGAACAAAGGAGGGTAGGAAGGCAGATGTAGATGACACCAGAGAGAAAGTTAGGGGCCAGATTACAGGGTGGCAAAGAAATTTGGACTTTATCCCATAGAAAATAGCATCGTTAAAGAGGTTTCATCATAAAACTGGCCAAATTGAAATTGTGTTTAAGAGTGTGCCATTTGAAGACAGTATGAAGAATGGCTTGGATGTCTTGGAGGTTATGAGATGATGAAATCGACCAACTGAAGTGGTGCTAGTCTAAAGCACGTCGACAACCACCACCATCATCACCATCACAACAAAGTGAAAAGTAAGAAAGGAGAGGAGAGAATAAATTAGAAATACTGAGTGTCAGTATAAAGAAAATACATAGATAGGTATATACACAACAATGGTTACATACATATATAATATTTCTTTTATGAAATTAATACTACATCCCGAATAGCTATTTTTTCCTCTAACTATTCTTCTTTAGAACTTTTCTTAACTATCTACTTAAGAATCTGTATTTTACATATGTATATAGACAGATGTTTGTGTGTGTGTGCATGCATAATTCGTTTGCCAAATTTCCTATTCTTATATGTTTATAAAATTGTAATAATCATTTTAGTGGGTCAAACTTTGTGCATGTCCATGATTAGTTTCTTGAGAAATATTCCTAGATATGTGGTCTCTGAAAAAATGATGTATATGCTTCTAAGACTTTCCACGCTTTAGCCAAACATTGTACCATATTGCATATTCACATATTTTTTATTTCTTATTTTTTAAACAGTTGTATCCACACACCATATAATCCTTCCTAAGTGAACTATCAATTGCTCCTGGTATAATCACATAGTTATGCATTCATCACCACAATCTATATGAGAATGTTTCCATTTCTCAGCAAAGAAAGAAGAAAAGAAAAAAAATTATACAAAAGAATAATAAAAAATAAATAAAAAGGAAAGACACCCACAACAATAGCAAGAATCCCATACCACTCCCTTATATCCCCATCTTACTGACATCTAGCTTTAGTATATTGTCTTTGTTGCAGCTAACGGGAGCATATTGTAATGTTACTGTTAACTATAGACTCTAGCTTGCATTGACTGTATTTTTTCCCCTATACCATCCAATTTTCAACACGTTGCAATGGTGTCATTCATTTGTTCTCCCTTATGTAAAAACTTTCTTATATTTGTACATTTAATCACTGACATTGTCCACTCTAGGTTACCCTAAGTTATACAGTCCCACTTTTTATCCTCTGTCTATCCTTCCGGTGTCAGACATGCCCCTAGCCTTCCTCTTTCAACTGTACTCACACTCAGCTTTGTTCATTACACCACAGTTTTGTGCTACCAACAGACAGTATTGCATTCACATATTTTTAAGAATTAAAATTATACAAATTGTAATCTAATAGTATTGTGTATAATTCAGTGTTTCATTACTGTATTTCATTGGATTTTTATAAAACACAAACATTTTCGTATAGAGGAAATTACTTGTTTGACTTAAGGACATGAAGCATGACAACTATATAACCCTTTACAAATGTTAACAAAATCATTAGGCCAAATAAGAATACAGAAAGCAGACTTAAATTTAGCTTAATCATTTAAGCGTGCATGAGTTGTACTTACAAAAGGTATGTAATGATAGCATATAATACAGTTAGACTATTCCAATAATACAAAATATAACAGCAAAACTTCAATATACCTAACGATAAGGAGGGGTTGTGTTGTTTGAAATAATATTGAGGAAAATCTAATATCTTCATACAGAGAAAACAAAACATAATAAAAAAGTAACAGATCAAAATTTGCCTAGGGTGGCTTATCAGATTGGTACATGTTTTAATTTCATTCTTAAAAAAACATAAAAATTCAAATAATCCTTAAATCATAACTTCCAGAGTTACCAAAAATTGTTAGGCAGGGACAGATTCTAAAAGGTTTTGTGAAGAGGTTTTGTTAAATGATAAAGAAGGTTATCCACCAATGATTAGTTTGGATTTTATTATTTGTCTACAAATGTCAAATATTTTCAAAAAAGTCTGTCTGCAAGAAAAGTTCATTCCATAGTATAGTCAGAATAAGTTTGTGCCTTGAACAACATGATAAAAGACATAAGAGGAAAGTTGCAGAAGATTGCACAGGAACTTAGCTATATAAACTATAATTAATATTAATGACAATTCCCCAGATAATATCTTCACATAAACCGTGCCCAGCATGTATATTTTTAAAATAACAGCCCAGATGCTCAAACACTTGTAGGGTTCTCTTTAATATTGCCATATGTGCACAGACATTCTCTTTGGGAAGAAATTTCAAAGTCTATGAAACTTGGAAAAAACAAAAAATATATATTTTTCTATTTTCAATAAACCTATGCAGAGGACCAGGGTGAATAAATGTCTCTAGGGAAAAGAAAAACAAAAAAATAACTCATCATTTTGTTTGCATGTAAAGCTTATATATCGAAAATGTTATTTACCTGCAGATAAGTCATTATATCTAAGGTTAGCAATTTATCAAAATAATTTCTAAAGAAAATATAATAGCTATTTATAATTCCTATACTTGAGGCTTAGAATTTTTAATGATTCAATATAAAAGAAAAAGAATGGTTTGTACCTTGCCTTAAAAGAGAAATGGCATAGATACTTTCTGAGTTATCCCAACAGTGAAGTTAAGGTATCTAGAATCACAACTTACATCCCAGAACAATTGTGAGGAAAGAGATTTTCACCTACCTTTTTAATTCTATTACTTATTTGTCTTTGTAATCTTTTGTATTGTAGTATCACCTTCCTTTCATCCTCTTGACATGTTACTTCCAAGATGACCAATTAATTATTGGTTATGCTTTAAGTTGACAGTTCCTAGTATCATCTAAGTACCTTGATTTTATAAGTACTCGATTTGCAAGTCAAACTAATAGGGACCTTGTCTGAGTCTTTTTGATAGCTAAATTTCATACTGTCTATTTGAATTTTGTTTACTTGTCACTGTCTTTAATTTTTGGTCTAGCAACTCATGAATTAAAACTATTTATTCTTGTCATTGAGGAAAAGAGGAAGGAAATTAAGTGATAATAATAAATCAGAATCCTTGATGGAAGAAATGATGTGTGTACTTGGAGAGGGACATACAACAAGGCTTCCTGGAATCTCTAACAGTTGTCACTCCTGGACTGATCTTTTCCCTTGCCTATGACAGCCTGTGAGCATGAATCCATATTTCCTACTCATCTTTAAGATTTTGGCATTGTCTTAGGAAACTTAATCTGGCTTTCCTAATCATTCCATAAGGCCTCTGTGAAAATTAAATAAGAAAATACTTATAAAACACTTCACACATGCCTGGTGCTTAGCAAATGCTCAGCAGAGGCTTTTGTTATTTTGCTTCCTGACTTTTGCTTTATCATCTCTTACTCCATGATTCTGGCTTTTTTTTTTCTGAGGGATTGAGGGGACTACACCCTGATCCCCTTCCTCTCTGACCCCACTTCCTTCATGTGACATCCATGGTCTTGATTTCACTCTTCAGGGCAGCAAGAGGATTTCATTTTCTGATTCGACCACTGCTCATCAATTAAGCCAAGACCTCAACAAAGGGAATCTAGAAACATCCAGAGGGAATCTGGAAACCTCATTGTGAAAAAAAAAGCAGATAGCAGTCCAGTAAAATATTTAAGCTTCATGAGAAATTCAAAAAGATACGCAACTTTACATTTTTGCATTTGCACACACACACACACACACACACACAGACCAGTGGGTTGTGTTTCATTTGCATTTGCTTATTCATTTGGCCATGTTGTGGAAGTCACTCTAAAACATGAATTGATGTCCTTCAATTACAGATCTGTTTGCAATTTTTGCTGTTAATCTATCTGAATATATGGAGCTCTCATACCAAATAGAATGTCTGTATTGTATCCCAATAAATTTTCTGTAGCACTGGAACACCAAAATCTCATTCCATTAGCCATTTCAACCTATTATTCAAAAACATATACTGAAAACTGAGAGGAATCTGTTTTTATCTTCTGCTCTTTAAGATATTCTTTTATGAACTTAAGCATAAAAGCTCTGGAAAATGAGAAACTGTGGAAGAAAACAATGTTCAAAATTGAGAAGGCTGATATTATTTTTGAAAGAACAAGTTTGTAACGTTAAATGATTCCCTTCTTCTCTGCCAAATTGTAAATCCTAATCTGGACTCAATAAATTAGTTCTAATTTAAAACTAATCTCCAACATTGGTTAACAGGTTGTGTTATGGTATTTTCAAGTTTTTAAAATTAGATTTTAGAGTTACTCTTTTGCCCTTTTATTCTCATTAAAACTGATTGAACATGTATTGGCATTCTCTCACCTTGTGGAACTAATGGCACACTTATGCATAAGGTCCAATTTAGGAACCAGTCTCAGAAACACCAGAGGTAATTAGAAACTTCACTCTTGATTCTTGTTAACACCTACTGCTTACCCTTTGAACTTTCATGCTTCTCTAATTGGCAAAAGGGATGCAGTTTTCCTCAGAACCAATGATTGATTGAATGTTGGAAAAGTGGGGTTGATAATGGTACTAGAATTTATGTAGTGGATTTATATAGTGGCTTAGGCCTCACTATAATTATTTTAAAGCATTAAAAGCTAATACATCACTACAGAGTGGCAGACCCTGACTCAATGCAATCTTGCTTCACACTGTTTGACAAATGACTAGTCATCCAGACAATATTTCCTCCTCTTTCAGTGCCTTTCCCAGCTCTCAATTCATTGCCAGGTCTGTAGTTATATCAGTAGGTAACAGAGAAAATAGTAAAAAGGAAAGAGAATAAACTTCTGATACTTTCAGGAAATAGCATTTGGATAAATTTTTTAAATCATTATGTATTCCTTGTTCAAACCATGCATCAATTGCTTATTTTGTTTTGTTTTTTTTTTTTTGGTGATTTTGTTTTTTGTTTTTGTTTTATTTTGGTGAGTGTAAAGTCAGGTGGTGTAAATTTATATATTAAAAAAGAAACAATCCTAAAGGATCAATAAAATTTTTAATAAACAAAATATCAAACATGTTATATGAAGCCAGATTTGGTAGAGAAGAGAAAAACAAAGGGATGACATAAAATGGACTTAAACATTTACAGTACATTCCTGAACTAAACTACCTGCCAACTTTCTAAAGATTTTGAGTGATTTGTTTGAATATCTTTCCCTCCTTTTGAATTGAATTACTGAAATCCTAAATGTTTTATTTTTGAAATAGGTAGAAAAATGCAAAATTCTGTCTACTATACACTTAAATCATTTTCCAAAATCTTGGACTTACACACTTGAATCTTATATAGTAAGGCATTTATTAGCATATATAAAGACAAGCCAAAAGAGGAAGGATGAGTCTATTTGGTTTCTCCTCTAAAATAGAAAAATGAAACATATAAGAACATGAATACAGAAGCTGAAGTCATTGCTAAAATTCCTCCTAAATAAATGTGTGTACAAAATGATAACTAAAGGAAGCCAGATAAGTGATGGGAAATATTCTGGGAGCCAATGAAGGTCTGGGACAAACTAATAATATATTTGTTGAAATTTAGTTGAGCTAATCTAAAGCTAAAAAGTGTTATTTTTATCATTAACACTTGTAAGGATTCTTTGGATAGATACTGGGAAAGAAAAGCAAAAAACGAGGTGAGCAAATACATTGTTGCATATAAAAATGACAAGGAATTCAAGGAAGATGTGGCAAGTGGACACATTATGCTTTGTGCTGAAGCTGCTCTTATCAAGCATTGATACCATAAAATGCAGCTCTATAGATAACTGGAAATATCAGAAGATAGCTGTATATATATATATACACAAGCCTTCTAGCTAAAGCACTCATTTTCAAAATCTTTAGAAGCTCATTTAAAACAGATCCCTTAAAATGAGAAGAAGAGCATCTAATTTCAATGCTATTTCAAAATTTCTAAAAGAGTAACTTGACCAATTCTAAGTGGATTAATCAGCCCCATAAAAGAGAACTTTGTTAATTATTGTTCTGGAAGATTTATTTGTCTGACACAATAAAGTTCATGTTCAGGCATACCTCGCATATTGCAGGTTTGGTTCCAGACAACAGCAATAAAGAGAATATTGCAATGAAGTGAGTCACACAATTTTTTTTTGGTTTCCCAGTGCTTATAAAAGTTAGGTTTACACAGTACTGTAGTCTGTAAAATGTGCAATAACAGTATGTGTAAAAAGACAATGTACATACTTTAATTAGAAAATACTTTCTCACTATAAAATGTTAACCATCATCTGAGCCTTCAGCGAGTCATAATCTTTTTGCTTTTGGAGGGTCTTTCTTGATGTTGATGGCTGCTGACTGATCAGGGTAGTGATTGCTGAAGGTTTAGCTGGCTGTGACAATTTCTTAAAATAAGACAACATTGAAGTTTGGTGCATTGATTGACTTGCTTTCACAAAAGTTTTCTCTGTATCGCGTGATGCTGTTTGAAAGCATTTTACCCACTTTCATAAATGGAGTCAGTCCTCTCAAACCCTGCCAATGCTTCATCAACAAGTTTGATGTAAATTCTAAATATTTTGTGTCATTTTAACAGTTTTCACAACATCATCATCATGAGTAGTTTCCACATCAAGAAACCATTTTCTTTGCTCATCCATAAGAAGGAATTCCTAATTCATTCAGGTTTTATCATGAGATTGCAGCAATTCAGTCGCATATTCAGGGTCCACTTCTAATTCTAGTTCTCTTGCTATTGCCACCATATCTGTAGTTGCTTCCTCTACTGAAATCTTGAACCCCTCACAGTCATTCCTGAGGTTTGGAATCACCTTTATCGAAACTCTGGTTAATGTTCATATTTTGACTTCCTCACATGCATCATGAAATTTTAATAGCATCTAGAATGGTTAATCCTTTCCAGAAGGTTTTAAATTACCTTTGCCCAGATCCATAAGAGGAATCACAATCTATGAGAGCTATAGCCTTATAAAGTGTATTTCTTAAATAATAAGACTTGAAAGTCAAGATTACTCCTTGATCCATGGGCTGCAGAATGGATATTGTGTTAGCAGACACAAAAACAACATTAATCTCATTGTGTATCTCCTACAGAGCTCTTGGGTAACCAGGTGCGTTGTCAATGAGCAGTCATATTTTTAAAGGAATCTTTTTTTCCCAAGCAGCAGGTATCAATAGTGGGCTTGAAATACTCAGTAAACAGATGTTCTGTCATGCCGGTTTTGTTGTTCCATTTATAGAACACAGGCAAAGCAGATTTAGCATAATTCTTAAGGGACCTAGGATTTTTGAAATGGTAAATGTGCACTGGCTTCAACCTGAAGTCACTGGCTGCATTAGCAGCTAACAAGATAGTCAACCTATTCTTTGAAGCTATGAAGCCAGGCATTGACTTCTCTCTAGCCATGAAAGTTCTAGATGGCATCTTCTTCCAGCTGAAGGCAGTTTCATCTACATTGAAAATCTGTTGTTCAGTGTGGCCACCTTAATCAATGTTCTTAGCTACATATTCTGGATAACTTGCTGAAGCTTCTACTTTGGCACTTGCTGCTTCACCTTGCACTTTTATGTTACTGAGGCAGCTTCTTTCCTTAAATCTCATGAACCTACCTCTACCAATTTCAAACTTCTGCAGCTTCCTCACCTCTCTCAGCCTTCATAGAATTAAAGAGAGTCAGGGACTTACACTGGATTAGGCTTTGGCTTAAGGCAATTATGTGGCTGGTTTGACCATCTATCCAGACCATCAAAACTTTCTCCATGTGAGCAAAATGCTGTTTCACTTTCTTATATTTGTGTGTTCACTGGTGTAGCACTTTTCATTCCCTTAAAGAATTTTTCCTTTGCATTCACAACTTGGCTAACTTGCATTCACAAGTTTGGTGTAGCCTATCTCAGCTTTCACCATGCCTTCCTCACCAAGCTTACTCATTTCTAGCTTTTGATTTAAAGTGGGAGATGTGCAACTCCTCCTTTCACTTGAAAACTTAGAGGCCATTGTAGGGTTGATAATTGGCATAGTTTCAATATTGTTGTGTCTCAGGGAATCAAGAAGCCTGAAGACAGGGAGAGAGATAGCAGAAAGGCCAGTCAGTGGAGCAGTCAGAACACACATTTATCAGTTAAGTTCAGCATCTCACATGGATGGAGTTTGTGGCACCCCAAAGCAATGACAGTAGTAACATCACAAATCACTGATCACAAATCACCATAATAGACATAATAATAATGAAATAGCTTGAAATATTGGGGGAATTACCAAAATGTGACATAGAGACACAAAGTGAACACACAGAAGTGAACACACACTAGTAAAAAATGGCACTGATTGACTTCATTAATGTAGGGTTGCCACAGACTTTCAATTTTTAAAAAAATGCAACATCCGTGAAGTTCAATAAAATGAGACATGCCTATATAACACGTTACTTTCAATATGTTTAGTGCAATGAAGTCATGCCATCATCAGGTTGTACAGTAGAATTGAATTAAAAGCAATTGATGCAGGAGAAAAAAAATCCCTCATTAAATGAGACCAAGGGGATTTACAGCAAGGGTTTCTAAATACTATCACTGCCACTATCCTTGGAGACATATAAATTAAACAGTCGTGGGGGTGGGGGTTGGGAGGATCATGGAAAACCCTCTAGTTTTTGTTCATCACTGTGATCTTCCTGTTGCACTTTAGGAAGTTTTTATCTCCATACAGCACTTACCACAGGATTTTTAGCTCTTACTTGAGGCACTGTATAAAACTGCAATGCAATTCACCTTAACATACTGGAAACCTGACTTTCAGTGGGCTGAATTTTATTCTTTAGCTCATTTAAAACAATGAGAATTTTATATAGGCTGGAATAATGAAAACATTGTGAAAGTAAGAAGCTGCCAAGTGTTACTTTTTGTTTTGTACACTCTAATTCAATTTAGTTCTAATAAAAGTTAGAGACTGGCACTTTGAAGTTACCATAACATTAGCATATAAGGTTTATGTGGTATAAGTAGCAGCCATTTAATTTCACTGTAATTAATTTTTAATTTAAGATTTCTCAAATCTGTTCATTGGAAATATTCCATGGTACTGAATTCAGTAAAATAAACTTAACTACTTGTATTAAACCTAAACTTTCAGGAATTAAAAAGCATATATCCTTCTTTAGGAAGTCTTAATTCTTTCTTGGCTTGATATAAACATTCAAATTTCAGGTAATTATATGTAGATGGTAGATGAATATGTAAAACAATTTTATCTTCATAAATTCAGAAAACGTGAAATATTTTCAAATTTAGTATTTAACAAATGAGAACTTTTCAAAAAAAGTAGAATATAAATAATGTTGAAGAGTTGGAAAGAAGGAACTGTCATTTATAAGCAGTTTTACATGTATCATAATTATCCTCTATACAGGAGATTGTTATTTCAATTTCATGATCTAATGCCTTCTAGCCTATATTTGCTTGTCTGCAAATAGACTTATCAGCCAGTACAGAACAATAATTCACCTTTCAAAATCAACTGAAATGTCAACGCTTCAGAAAGGCATTTGTTAACAATAGAGAAGTGATGTTACCTATCACTATTTGTTCAATAAATAATGTTAAAAAATATGTTTGAAAATTCTTATCACTTGCATAAGACATATAAAACATATTTCTTTCACCAAATAACTTCTCTTCATGGATTCTGTCCAGAGAAAATAATTCAGAATATTTAAAAGATTACATGCTTGAAGATATTTTTCACAAAATATGTAATCACGTAAAATCTGAATTTCAAAACATAGTGTATTTAAGTAAGCTACAGTACTTCTGAGTAACGAAATATAATTCAGCCATTGAAAACATAATAAGTTGGATATAAAATATAAAATTGTAAGTTTGGCATGTGATATGACTATTACTATTTAAAAATTACCTAAGAGAAAGGTCAAAAAGAAAGAAAATTAAAAATACTGCCTATTATATTGAAATGGTGACACTATGGGGGATTTATTTCTCTTTTATTTCCTTAATGCCAAATTCCTATAATGTTATATTATTTTGAGTAAATCTGAATGTTTCCTACCATGAGCTTGGGAGTGGGGGAGTGAAATGAGTGGGACTTAGAAACATGAAGACAATGTACCTCACTGCTTGTTTTAATTTCCTAGGCTGCTCAGGCAAATACTATGCAAAGAGGTGGCTTAAACAATGGGAATTTAATAGCTCACAGTTTTGAGGCCAGGAAAAAGTCCAGATCAAGGCATCATCAAAGCAATTCTTTCTCCCTGAACAGTGTGGCATTCTGGGGCTGGCTGCTGGTGATCCTTGGTTCTTCTGTCTCATGACAAGGCAGTACCTCCTACTCCCTTCTGGGTTCCATTTCGATTTCTTGCTTCCTGTGCCTTTCTCTCTATCCATCTGAATTTCATTCTGGTTATAAAGGACTCCAGTAATAGGATTAAGACCCATCCTGATTGAGGTGGGCAACACCTTAAATGAAGTAACCTCATCGAAAGCTCCTACTTACAAAAATGCATACATACATACATACATACATGCATACATATATAAGTATAATAAAAAAAGTTCTACTTTCAATGGGTTCACACCCACAGGAATGGATTAAGTTTAAGAACATGTTTTTCTGGGGTGTGTACAGCTCCAAACCACCACACTGCCTAACTTCATAGAATGGCAAAAGTGCGTGTTGAATCATAAAAATGTGATAATACTGTCCAAAAGAGTGCTTCTCATTTGAACTTTTTTGCAATCATGGAAATGCTGTTTGTATGCTTCAGTATGATAGACACTAGCTACATGCAGCTAAAGAGCTCTTGAAGGTGGCTAGTGTGACCAAACAAATAAATTTAAATTATATTTAATTTTAATTAATTTTAATTTAAATAGCCACATGTGCCTTGTGACTACTATATAAATTGTGCCACCTTGTCTTAGTTCAATTTTCTCCATAATTAAGTAGAAATTACAATTTGCTTCACAAAGATAAGAAATAATAAAGAATTTTGAGCACTTTAATGTCATACAACTTTCAATGGCTCTTCAGTCATTCTCTGGCTTGAATATTGTCTTTCTATCTACATGATTATATATATCAATATCTGTTTAGTTTAGAAATTTTGGCACAACAATTTATCGCTGTTTTTCAGCCATTATGCATTTTGCCATAGCCGTTTGTGGTTTCTTTCTTGTGACTTATCATTTGATAACAATGGCAAAACAGAAACCCTTAGCATTTTCCCCGGCCATTTCTTAGTGGCTATGTTTTCCCATTTGTTTCTTTGTTTTTCCTTCTTCCTTCCTTTCTCCCACCATAATCTCTTCTTAAAAAATGGATTTGTATAACCGTCCTATAGCTTCACTTTTCTCAAGCATCAGTCATTGGAGAGCATCATCTTTAAAACTCTTGCCATGTCTGCATACAACTGCTGTCAATATTTCTTTTAACATTTAATTTGGAACTAATGTAGACTTACAGAAAAGTTCCAAAAAGATGATAAAAAGTACCTGTATACCTCTCACCTAATGTCTCTAATGTTAACATCTTATATAAAAATAGTGGAATTATCAAAACCAGAAAATCAACATTGATACAATACTGTTAAATAAACTGCCAGCCTTATTCAAATTTCAGCTATTTTTCTCCGAATGTCTTTCATCCGTTTCGCTGTCAATATTAATATAGTTCTGTAAATTACTTAACATTTTTACTTCATTCATTCAATAAATAAATGTTTCTTGAGCCATGCATTATTGAACCTACACTAAGGGTATGGTAGTATCAAGTTATATAAAATTCCCATCTTCACGGAGCTTACATACAGTGTGTGTGGAGGCGGGGAATAGACAAACATTTAACCCAATAATTGAATTATATAGAATATTAGGAAATGACGTGCTATGTGGGGGAAAAAATTAAGAACAGAGAGTGACTGAATGGGTTTAGGAATAACATTTTTTAATGTAGCAGTCAGAGAAGACCTCATCAGTTCTGACATATGAGTCAAGACTTAAATGAGGCCAGAGATTACTTTTCTGATAAGAATGGAAAAATAACTTGGGAAAGGTTATTCAAAGCAGAGGGCCAGTAAATTCAAAGCCCCAGGTAGAGAACATGCCTGGTTTGTTTGAACAACAGATGTTTAATTAACTAACTGCTTAAGGGAATTTCCAGTAACACCAGAGCTATGGGTTGAGGATGAGACCAAAAAGCAGTAGAAGCAGGTACCTGTAAGTCTGGGCTACTGGCTTGTGTAGTTATTTGTGTCTTCCAAGCTTGTTTGGGCTTAATTTCATAGATACTATTTATATTTTACAATGGAGATGCTATGTCCATTGTAGACATTTGGTAGATCAGATAATATACAGTTCATGATGGGTGTTCCAGCTCGTATAATCAGTTAGTGCTCCATTGCTCAGTGACAAGTCTGTACCAGAATCCAGTAACAGGCCAGAAGCTGTTTATCAAATAAAGAATGAAATGATTGATGGCAGAAGAAGACATGATCTTAACCCAAAACCCTAGGATCTCTGTCATGTCAGTGCTATTGGAGTTTACCATATAGCATCTCTGTCTACTTCAGAAACTTCCAGTTCTATTGGTCCTGCTGGGCTATAAGGCCCAAGTGGGAGACAAGACTGGGATTGTAGCCTTGACCTGATTCAGAGTCTTTTCTTGTTCTGAGTCCTACTCAAAACAGGCTTCCCTTTGTGTACCTGGTAATTAAGTGAGAGTAGCACATATAAATGCCTCCAAAACCCAAAGAGGCCTTAAAAAGAGTAATGTCTTTTTCTTCCTGGTGGGAAGTGCAGGTGCCGTATCTTGTCGCTCCTTCTGGAGGGTTATGTCAACATCCCAAGGAACTTTATCTACATGATATCAGGTCTCTGGACTTCTGTGGGGTTTTATCCTCCACTATACAGCATGTCTGGGGCTTACTGAGATTTTCAGGCTGCTTGTTACAGCCTACTCTGCAAGTTCCAATATCATAGTATTATCTGTATAATGGTTCAGCATGCTTTTATTTGGATATCAATATGCTCAAGGTACCTTTCAACTATATTATGCCAGAAGGTAGGAGAGTTAGCATAGCCATAAGACAAGACAGTAAAATTGTACTGCCATCTGTGACTTATGAAGGCAAAATTATTTTGATTACTTTCCTGATAAGAATGGAAAAATTATTTATTATGTCAATATTTACATGCCAGTTCCCAAGGGCTGTTGCTTTGTTCTAATAAGATTCCATATCTGGAACTCAGCTGAGATTCACGTTGCCTTCATACTGTTTGCAACAAAGTTTTCTTCAAGGGCAATCTGGCTTTTGCACCGGTGAGTTAAATGAGGATTTGTTATGAGCCATCACAGTCCTCATTGGTGACACTAATCTCAGCAGTTCTTCTGGGGTTGTGGTATTCCTTTTAGTTTCCTACTTTGTCAGAAAGAGAAAGTTCCAAGGGACTTTTGCTTAACCCTTAGTTACAATAATAGCTCTTAGGAAACAATTGTGGGGATTCTGCCAGATACTAAGTCTATTCTTGCTATATAAAGCAGGACTGGGGAAATAACTACAGGATAAATTTGAAGTTCCATTGGACCAAATTTATGTGAGATGGACTTGAACCAAAATATCACCTATTAAGCCCCATCTATTAAGACCTCCATAAGACCTCACTCTGACTAGTAAATAATAACATTGTTTTGGTTCTCTGGGGATAACATTAGTTCAAAGCCAATATCAAATAACCCCCAGAATGGCCAGGTATTTCTCTTTGTCCAGAGCACAGTCACCATGGTAAATGCCATAGGTGCCACCAGGAAAATCCTGGTGGAGAATTCATGAGATATATCTATAGATACTTTTCAGAGAACTTCCTAAAATATCCTGGTCTCTCCTTCAATAGTGGGGTTCTGGTTCAGTAAACTGGCTGAGGTCTGGAAATTGGATAAGATGCTCCAAATCCTCACTAAGTATTAAAGATAGATCTCTGTCCTCAGATCTAGACTTGTTTTCTCCATACTTTGTTAAGAAGCATCTTAGCAGGCTGCCAGTCAGTTTCATTCTTAGGAGTACTGTGATCAATAAGCTATTACTATAGATCTCTGAAGATCAATGTACTCTATTTACCAATCTTAAACAGTCATGGCATATTATGGTAATTTTACTTGTCACTGATAGTTAAGCTTCTCCACCTAGCCTCTAGCCTCTACCAATCTGGGATACTGTTTTCATTTTGATATCAGGAAATCCAATTGTATTACACCATTCCCCAATGTCATCTCAGGCCTACCCAGTAGAAGCACACAGAACTCTTCAGAGATGCATGTCCCCCCACCCCCACCCCCATGACATGCATTTCTTAATACCTTGGTGTAGGGAGTGTTTCATGGATCTTCTCTCTCAGCTACGCAAGGGAGGGGAGCATGTTGTTTAGTAGAGATCCATTCCAACATTCCAACATTCCCATCTCCCTGAACCTTTAGAGTATGCCATAGAAGTGGATTCCAGAGGTGGGGCAAGATGGCAGACTAGTGAGCTGTATGTTTTAGTTACTCCTCCAGGAAAGTAGGTAGAAAGCCAGGAACTGCGTGGACTGGACACCACAGAGCAATCTGACTTTGCGCATACTTCATACAACACTCATGAAAACGTGGAACTGCTGAGATCAGCGAAATCTGTAAGTTTTTGCGGCCAGGGGACCCGCGCCCCTCCCTGCCAGGCTCAGTCCCGTGGGAGGAGGGGTTGTCAGCTCCGGGAACGAGAAGGGAGAACTGCAGTGGCAGCCCTTATCGGAAACTCATTCTGCTGATCCAAACTCCAACCATAGATAGACGGAGACCAGACACCAGAGAATCTGAGAGCAGCCAGCCCAGCAGAGAGGAGACAGGCATAGAAAAAAAACAACACGAAAAACTCCAAAATAAAAGCGGAGGATTTTTGGAGTTCTGGTGAACATAGAAAGGGGAAGGGCAGAGCTCAGGCCGGAGCTCAGGCCCTGAGGCGCATATGCAAATCCCGAAGAAAAGCTGATCTCTCTGCCCTGTGGACCTTTCCTTAATTTCCCTGGTTGCTTTGTCTCTTAGCATTTCAATAACCCATTAGATCTCTGAGGAGGGCCCTTTTTTTTTTTTTTAATCCTTTTTTCTTTTTCTAAAACAATTACTCTAAGAAGCCCAATACAGAAAGCTTCAAAGACCTGCAATTTGGGCAGGTCAAGTCAAGAGCAGAACTAGGAGAGCTCTGAGACAAAACACAATAATCCAGTGGCTGAGAAAATTCACTAAACACCACAACTTCCCAAGAAAAGGGGGGTGTCCGCTCACAGCCATCATCCTGGTGGACAGGAAACACTCCTGCCCATCGCCAGCCCCATAGCCCAGAACTGCCCCAGACAACCCAGTGTGACAGAAGTGCTTCAAATAACAGGCACACACCACAAAACTGGGTGTGGACATTAGCTTTCCCTGCAACCTCAGCTGATTGTCCCAGAGTTGGGAAGGTAGAGCAGTGTGAAATAACAAAGCCCCATTCAGCCATCATTTCAGCAGACTGGGAGCCTCCCTACACAGCCCAGCAGCCCAGAACTGCCCTGGGGGGACGGCACTCACCTGTGACATAGCACAGTCATCCCTCAACAGAGGACCCGGGGGTGCACGGCCTGGAAGAGGGGCCCACTTGCAAGTCTCAGGAGCCATACGCCAATACCAAGGACTTGTGGGTCAGTGGCAGAGACAAACTGTGGCAGGACTGAACTGAAGGATTAGACTATTGCAGCAGCCTTAAAACTCTAGGATCACCAGGGAGATTTGATTGTTAGAGCCACCCCCCCCTCCCTGACTGCCCAGAAACACGCCCCATATACAGGGCAGGCAACACCAACTACACACGCAAGCTTGGTACACCAATTGGACCCCACAAGACTCACTCCCCCACTCACCAAAAAGGCTAAGCAGGGGAGAACTGGCTTGTGGAGAACAGGTGGCTCGTGGACGCCACCTGCTGGTTAGTTAGAGAAAGTGTACTCCACGAAGCTGTAGATCTGATAAATTAGAGATAAGGACTTCAATTGGTCTACAAATCCTAAAAGAACCCTATCAAGTTCAGCAAATGCCACGAGGCCAAAAACAACAGAAAATTATAAAGCATATGAAAAAACCAGACGATATGGATAACCCAAGCCCAAGCACCCAAATCAAAAGACCAGAAGAGACACAGCACCTAGAGCAGCTACTCAAAGAACTAAAGATGAACAATGAGACCATAGTATGGGATATGAAGGAAATCAAGAAGACTCTAGAAGAGCATAAAGAAGACATTGCAAGACTAAATAAAAAAACGGATGATCTTATGGAAATTAAAGAAACTGTTGACCAAATTAAAAAGATTCTGGACACTCATAGTACAAGACTAGAGGAAGTTGAACAACGAATCAGTGACCTCGAAGATGACAGAATGGAAAATGAAAGCATAAAAGAAAGAATGGGGGAAAAAATTGAAAAAATCGAAATGGACCTCAGGGATATGATAGATAATATGAAACGTCCAAATATAAGACTCATTGGTGTCCCAGAAGGGGAAGAAAAGGGTAAAGGTCTAGGAAGAGTATTCAAAGAAATTGTTGGGGAAAACTTCCCAAATCTTCTAAACAACATAAATACACAAATCATAAATGCTCAGCAAACCCCAAATAGAATAAATCCAAATAAAACCACTCCGAGACATATACTGATCATACTGTCAAACACGGAAGAGAAGGAGCAAGTTCTGAAAGCAGCAAGAGAAAAGCAATTCACCACATACAAAGGAAACAGCCTAAGACTAAGTAGTGACTACTCAGCAGCCACCATGGAGGCGAGAAGGCAGTGGCACGATATATTTAAAATTCTGAGTGAGAAAAATTTCCAGTCAAGAATACTTTATCCAGCAAAGCTCTCCTTCAAATTTGAGGGAGAGCTTAAATTTTTCACAGACAAACAAATGCTGAGAGAATTTGCTAACAAGAGACCTGCCCTACTGGAGATACTGAAGGGAGCCCTACAGACAGAGAAACAAAGACAGGACAGAGAGACTTGGAGAAAGGTTCAGTACTAAAGAGATTCGGTATGGGTACAATAAAGGATATTAATAGACAGAGGGGAAAAATATGACAAACATAAACCAAAGGATAAGATGGCTGATTCAAGAAATGCCTTCACAGTTATAACGTTGAATGTAAATGGATTAAACTCCCCAATTAAAAGATATAGATTCGCAGAATGGATCAAAAAAAATGAACCATCAATATGTTGCATACAAGAGACTCATCTTAGACACAGGGACACAAAGAAACTGAAAGTGAAAGGATGGAAAAGAATATTTCATGCAAGCTACAGCCAAAAGAAAGCAGGTGTAGCAATACTAATCTCAGATAAAATAGACTTCAAATGCAGGGATGTTTTGAGAGACAAAGAAGGCCACTACATACTAATAAAAGGGGCAATTCAGCAAGAAGAAATAACAATCGTAAATGTCTATGCACCCAATCAAGGTGCCACAAAATACATGAGAGAAACACTGGCAAAACTAAAGGAAGCAATTGATGTTTCCACAATAATTGTGGGAGACTTCAACACATCACTCTCTCCTATAGATAGATCAACCAGACAGAAGACCAATAAGGAAATTGAAAACCTAAACAATCTGATAAATGAATTAGATTTAACAGACATATACAGGACATTACATCCCAAATCACCAGGATACACATACTTTTCTAGTGCTCATGGAACTTTCTCCAGAATAGATCATATGCTGGGACATAAAACAAGCCTCAATAAATTTAAAAAGATTGAAATTATTCAAAGCACATTCTCTGACCACAATAGAATACAATTAGAAGTCAATAACCATCAGAGACTTAGAAAATTCACAAATACCTGGAGGTTAAACAACACACTCCTGAACAATCACTGGGTTAAAGAAGAAATAGCAAGAGAAATTGCTAAATATATAGAGACAAATGAAAATGAGAACACAACATACCAAAACCTATGGGATGCAGCAAAAGCAGTGCTAAGGGGGAAATTTATAGCACTAAACGCATATATTAAAAAGGAAGAAAGAGCCAAAATCAAAGAACTAATGGATCAACTGAAGAAGCTAGAAAATGAACAGCAAACCAATCCTAAACCAAGTAGAAGAAAAGAAATAACAAGAATTAAAGCAGAAATAAATGACATAGAGAACAAAAAAACAATAGAGAGGATAAATATCACCAAAAGTTGGTTCTTTGAGAAGATCAACAAGATTGACAAGCCCCTAGCTAGACTGACAAAATCAAAAAGAGAGAAGACCCATATAAACAAAATAATGAATGAAAAAGGTGACATAACTGCAGATCCTGAAGAAATTAAAAAAATTATAAGAGGATACTATGAGCAACTGTATGGCAACAAACTGGATAATGTAGAGGAAATGGACAATTTCCTGGAAACATATGAACAACCTAGACTGACCCGAGAAGAAATAGAAGACCTCAACCAACCCATCAAAAGCAAAGAGATCCAATCAGTCATCAAAAATCTTCCCACAAATAAATGCCCAGGGCCAGATGGCTTCACAGGGGAATTCTACCAAACTTTCCAGAAAGAAATGACACCAATCTTACTCAAACTCTTTTAAAACGTTGAAGAAAATGGAACACTACCTAACTCATTTTATGAAGCTAACATCAATCTAATACCAAAACCAGGCAAAGATGCTACAAAAAAGGAAAACTACCGGCCAATCTCCCTAATGAATATAGATGCAAAAATCCTCAACAAAATACTTGCAATTCGAATCCAAAGACACATTAAAAAAATCATACACCATGACCAAGTGGGGTTTATTCCAGGCATGCAAGGATGGTTCAACATAAGAAAATCAATCAATGTATTACAACACATTAACAAGTCAAAAGGGAAAAAATCAATTGATCATCTCAATAGATGCTGAAAAAGCATTTGACAAAATCCAACATCCGTTTTTGATAAAAACACTTCAAAAGGTAGGAATTGAAGGAAACTTCCTCAACATGATAAAGAGCATATATGAAAAACCAACAGCCAGCATAGTACTCAATGGTGAGAGACTGAAAGCCTTCCCTCTAAGATCAGGAACAAGACAAGGATGCCTGCTGTCACCACTGTTATTCAACATTGTGCTGGAAGTGCTAGCCAGGGCAATCCGGCAAGACAAAGAAATAAAAGGCATCCAAATTGGAAAAGAAGAAGTAAAACTGTCATTGTTTGCAGATGATATGATCTTATATCTAGAAAACCCTGAGAAATCGACGATACACCTACTAGAGCTAATAAACAAATTTAGCAAAGTAGCGGGATACAAGGTTAATGCACATAAGTCAGTAATGTTTCTATATGCTAGAAATGAACAAACTGAAGAGACACTCAAGAAAAAGATACCATTTTCAATAGCAACTAAAAAAATCAAGTACCTAGGAATAAACTTAACCAAAGATGTAAAAGACCTATACAAAGAAAACTACATAACTCTACTCAAAGAAATAGAAGGGGACCTTAAAAGATGGAAAAATATTCCATGTTCATGGATAGGAAAGCTAAATGTCATTAAGATGTCAATTCTACCCAAACTCATCTACAGATTCAATGCAATCCCAATCAAAATTCCAACAACCTACTTTGCAGACTTGGAAAAGCTAGTTATCAAATTTATTTGGAAAGGGAAGATGCCTCGAATTGCTAAAGACACTCTGAAAAAGAAAAACGAAGTGGGAGGACTTACACTCCCTGACTTTGAAGCTTATTATAAAGCCACAGTTGCCAAAACAGCATGGTACTGGCACAAAGATAGACATATAGATCAATGGAATCGAATTGAGAATTCGGAGATAGACCCTCAGATCTATGGCCGACTGATCTTTGATAAGGCCCCCAGAGTCACTGAACTGAGTCATAATGGTCTTTTCAACAAATGGGGCTGGGAGAGTTGGATATCCATATCCAAAAGAATGAAAGAGGACCCCTACCTCACCCCCTACACAAAAATTAACTCAAAATGGACCAAAGATCTCAATATAAAAGAAAGTACCATAAAACTCCTAGAAGATAATGTAGGAAAACATCTTCAAGACCTTGTATGAGGCGGCCACTTCCTAGACTTTACACCCAAAGCACAAGCAACAAGAGAGAAAATAGATAAATGGGAATTCCTCAAGCTTAGAAGTTTCTGCACCTCAAAGGAATTTCTCAAAAAGGTAAAGAGGCAGCCAACTCAATGGGAAAAAATTTTTGGAAACCATGTGTCTGACAAAAGACTGATATCTTGCATATATAAAGAAATCCTACAACTTAATGACAGTAGTACAGACAGCCCAATTATAAAATGGGTAAAAGATATGAAAAGACAGTTCTCTGAAGAGGAAATACAAATGGCCAAGAAACACATGAAAAAATGTTCAGCTTCACTAGCTATTAGAGAGATGCAAATTAAGACCACAATGAGATACCATCTAACACCGGTTAGAATGGCTGCCATTAAACAAACAGGAAACTACAAATGCTGGAGGGGATGTGGAGAAATTGGAACTCTTATTCATTGTTGGTGGGACTGTATAATGGTTCAGCCACTCTGGAAGTCAGTCTGGCAGTTCCTTAGAAAACTAGATATAGAGTTACCATTCGATCCAGCGATTGCACTTCTCGGTATATACCCGGAAGGTCAGAAAGCAGTGACACGAACAGATATCTGCACGCCAATGTTCATAGCAGCATTATTCACAATTGCCAAGAGATGGAAACAACCCAAATGTCCTTCAACAGATGAGTGGATAAATAAAATGTGGTATATACACACGATGGAATACTACACGGCAGTAAGAAGGAACGATCTCGTGAAACATATGACAACATGGATGAACCTTGAAGACATAATGCTGAGCGAAATAAGCCAGGCACCAAAAGAGAAATATTATATGCTACCACTAATGTGAACTTTGAAAAATGTAAAACAAATGGTTTATAATGTAGAATGTAGGGGAACTAGCAATAGAGAGCAATTAAGGAAGGGGGAACAATAATCCAAGAAGAACAGATAAGCTATTTAACGTTCTGGGGATGCCCAGGAATGACTATGGTCTGTTAATTTCTGATGGATATAGTAGGAGCAAGTTCACAGAAATGTTGCTATATTAGGTAACTTTCTTGGGGTAAAGTAGGAACATGTTGGAAGTTAAGCAGTTATCTTAGGTTAGTTGTCTTTTTCTTACTCCCTTGTTATGGTCTCTTTGAAATTTTCTTTTATTGTATGTTTGTTTTCTTTTTAACTTTTTTTTTCATACAGTTGATTTAAAAAAGAAGGGAAAGTTGAGAAAAAAAAAAAAGAAAAACAAGGAAAAAAAAAAGATGTAGTGCCCCCTTGAGGAGCCTGTGGAGAATGCAGGGATATTCGCCTACCCCACCTCCATGGTTGCTAACATGACCACAGACATAGGGGACTGGTGGTTTGATGGGTTGAGCCCTCTACCACAGGTTTTACCCTTGGGAAGACAGTTGCTGCAAAGGAGAGGTTAGGCCTCCCTATGGTTGTGCCTAAGAGCCTCCTCCCGAATGCCTCTTTGTTGCTCAGATGTGGCCCTGTCTCTCTAGCTAAGCCAACTTGAAAGGTGAAATCACTGCCCTCCCCCCTACGTGGGATCAGACACCCAGGGGAGTGAATCTCCCTGGCAACGTGGAATATGACTCCCGGGGAGGAATGTAGACCTGGCATCGTGGGACGGAGAACATCTTCTTGACCAAAAGGGGGATGTGAAAGGAAATGTAATAACCTTCAGTGGCAGAGAGATTCCAAAAGGAGCCGAGAGGTCACTCTGGTGGGCACTCTTATGCACACTTTAGACAACCCTTTTTAGGTTCTAAAGAATTGGGGTAGCTGGTGGTGGATACCTGAAACTATCAAACTACAACCCAGAACCCATGAATCTCGAAGACAGTTGTATAAAAATGTAGCTTATGAGGGGTGACAATGGGATTGGGAAAGCCATAAGGACCACACTCCACTTTGTCTAGTTTATGGATGGATGAGTAGAAAAATAGGGGAAGGAAACAAACAGACAAAGGTACCCAGTGTTCTTTTTTACTTCAATTGCTCTTTTTCACTCTAATTATTATTCTTGTTATTTTTGTGTGTGTGCTAATGAAGGTGTCAGGGATTGATTTGGGTGATGAATGTACCACTATGTAATGGTACTGTAAACAATTGAAAGTACGATTTGTTTTGTATGACTGCGTGGTATATGAATATATCTCAATGAAATGAAGATTAAAAAAAAAAAAAAAAAAAGAAGTGGATTCCAACCTCTTTCATTATTGGTCCATTCTTCAGTTAGCCAATTTTACAAACTACAACCACCACCACCCCAAGTATCAAGCCAACACATCCCAAATCCTAGATCACTACTACCCTTGATAATATATTAACCCTAATCAGTTCTTACATTTCAAACTCTGTGATCTAAAACTTTTATAAATGGGCCTTATACTTCTCTGATTTGTTAGTGTTTAACTTGTAGCCTAGAGGAAATGAGGGTGATGTGGGTGAGTCCAGAAGAGAATTGTGATCCCCAGGTCTAGTCACTGAGAACCATTTATATAGGGGAAAGCTGACTCCCTCAGATGGGCTGAGAGGTTGCTTCTAAAAGCAAGGAGGCTTGGGGGATTTGGAAGTTCACATCTCTCACTGATGACCTTACCTTAGCATGGGAGACCTTATATAGCAGAAGATTTAATGATTGAACTGTGTCACCCTTACAGCCAAGCCTTAGTCCTGTCCTCAGCCATATCTGCCCTGAACTACAAAATTAAGAGATTTCTTCTAAGGTACCTTCAAGACCTTTAAATTTTCCCTTGTGTCTGAGTTGGGTATTCATTGCCTTTAAATTCTCCTTTACCCTTTGTATTCATCCTGAGGCTTCAAAGCAGTTTGCTGGAACCACAATCATTAAAATCACTATTATTACCACAGTCACTTGATCTCCTGATGCTTTGCATTCTACTTGCACTTCATCACTATGTAACTATAGGCTGTGGATTATCAGTGTACTATTTCCCACCAATTTGCTCTACTCAGATATGTGAATGTTCCAGTTTGCTAGAGCTGCTGTTATGAAAAATACCAGAAATGGATTGGCTTTTATAAAGGGGATTTATTAGGTTATAAATTTACAGTTCTAAGGCCATAAAAAATGTCCAGACTAAGGCATCAACAAAAGGTTACCTTCACTGAAGAAAGGTTGATGGCATCTGGAACACTTCTGTTAGCTGAGAAGGCATGTGGCTGGTGTCTGCTGGTCCTTTGCTCTTGGGTTCTGGTTTCAAAATGGCTTTCTCCAAAATGTCTCTGGGCATCTGTGTCTCTTAGCTTCTCTCTCTCAGTTCATGTGCATCCTTGCTTGTTCTCCCAGAGCATTTCTCTCTAAGCATCTGGGGGTCATCTCTTAGCTTCTCCGGGGCAAACTCTGGTCTTCATCTCTTAGTTTAGCACCTGCAAATGTCCTTCTCTCTGCATCTCCAAGCACCTCTCTGCTTCTAGGTCTGTGTGGGCTCTCAGCTTTCCTAAGGACTCCAGGGATCTAATTAAGACCCACCCTGAATGGGTGGTCACACCTCCATGGAAATAATCTAATCAAAAGTTCTCACCCACAGTTGGATGGGCCACATCTCCATGGAAACAACCTAATCAAAAGATCCCACCCATATTAAGTCTGCACCCACAAGACTGCATTAAAGAACGTAGTCTTTCCTGAAGTACATAACAGTTTCAAACCAGCACAGTGTGCAATCTATTCCCAGATTCTCATTTTTGTTGCTCTATCTGGGACTATACATGCTACTATACAGAAAATAGGTAGCATATTTGATATGGGAAATTGAGTAAATTTACTAAAGGCATTAAAGGGACTATTAACAAGTATGGGTGTGGGGTTTCAAGGAAATAACACAGGTTGGTGCTCTATCAGTTAGTTAGAGGGGGGACTTTTTATCAGCCCTAGGCTTGAGGAGCAGGGGAAAGGAATTGTTACCGGAACCTGAAAAGAGGGCTGTATGAGCCAGCTTCCCAAAATGGACTATAGCCTTCAGTAGAGAGACACAGTCAAATGTATTTTAAACTCATTTGAAGTAATTCTGCCCTCTGTATAATTGTGCCACTAACTTGATAAGCTCTCAGGTTTTTTTTGTATCCATTTGTTTTCAATTTAATTTTTTAAATTTAATTTTCTTTTTAATTATATAAAATGTTTACGTGTTCCAAATTCAAAACTAAATAACAAAGTACAGTCATGGAAATCTTAACTCCATTCTTATCCCTTCCACCTTGTTCCCTCCCACCCTCCATATGTAATTATTTCCCCTTCATTTCTTTTGAAAATATAAGCATATTTCCCTCCTTTCTTACACAAATGTGCATTCTATAAACTGTTTTGCACCTTTTTTCCCTCTGGAAGTTCCTTCCGTTTGCTTTAATTTTCTAAATGGAAGAGATTTCATGGTCATCAGCTGAGTGTGAGGATGGGGGAGAGGTGCTCGTATTAGTGAAGAGAGAAAAACTGAAACGAGTGTCTAGAAAAATGCAAGAGAGAATCTCTAGCAAGATGTTATAGGATCTCAGATCACTACTACATGGGGCTGCATTAAAGGCTCACTGAAGTTTGTGGCTGTGAATTTAAAGTGAGCTGCACAGCTGTATGTTATTCTATCATCACATGCACAGTTCAGACACACAGTAGGGGAGGGTTGGATTTGACTTGGTTTGGGAAAATTTCAGTAGAGAATTTCAAGAGAAATTCAAGAGGATTTCAAAAGAGTTGAGGTTGAAAGCAATGGAATGATTTTAACGAATCGCTTGATTTAAGCTGTGTAAAATAGAAATGTATCCATGGCGGAGGTGTCGGGTGGAGAGAGTGAAAAGGCTGTAGGTGTCAATGGATCATAGATCTTGCTGGGACTGTAGACATGATGGAGGGAGGAAGTTCAAAAGATCGAAGATGGCGTGGGAGAGTGGAACGCTTGACATTGAGGTTATAGAGGGGTTAAAGTTATTGTTGTTAAAGATTATGTTCACTATTACAAATATAAAAGCAGTAACATTTGCATTAAATAGAAAATAACTATAAGTCTAATATAAATGATATTTTATTAAATTCCAATTAGTTTCTGTTGTTTGCCAAAGGTAGTTTTAGATCTGCCCTCCCCTTGTAAAAATAGCTTCAAATTTTAGAGATGTACTGCTACTAAACTCAGTCTTTGTTCTTGCCATGATAAAAATTACTGAAAGATAAATGTAAATGGATTAACTTCTTCACTACAACACAATGCCATTTTATGCTGTCTTTCCCTACCACCTAAAGTCAACTCTTCTGCCAAGGATAGATATTCCACGTTTGGGGAAACCTGCCTTAGCTTGGAAATGGGTTTGAGATAGTGGACCTACAGCAGCAAATTGCACTGCTAACTCATGTCCTCTTCCTTATTCCCACACTCTCCACCAAAAGAAAAAAAAAAAAATTAAAGCATTTACAAATCTATTCATTGCCAGTCTCCACATATGACTATTTATCAGTAATTCTCAAAGAGCAAATTAATATGTAAAAGTGACTGACATACATTAAACACTTAAGAGATAATACTTGCAATCTCTTCCATCCTTGAATGTAGAATATGTTTATACTGGCAATGACTTCCACAATAATTGCCAACAATATCCTTCTTCGTATTTTTTTAAATTGTGATTCTGTAAGTATAAGAAATTATAATATTTACTGTTATTTCAATTAATTGGCTTACCTGAACACCTTCTGTCACCCTTAATATTAATTTTTTTCTATTTTCTATAAAGCATTTCTAGCCATTTTGCTAGTAACTTAGTTCCAATAATGACCCAACCCTTGAAAAAGAAAGTTTGTAAAGAAAGCTAATAATTTTTCTTCTGTTTTTTTCTTAGTCATAATTCATAGAAGAGTTCAACAGTCCCAATTGCAAAATAAAAATTTTATGAGTCTTTAAACATATAAGAACCAAAAAAAATTGGAGAATCTTATGATAATTAATTACTCTCATATTTTTAGACAAGCACAAAGATGTATATATACTTACACAGAATAGGATTTATAGCAACAAATTTTTGCCTGGCTCAGGTGGAATTATCAAGTTTCAGAATCTCGCCTGAGGGCAAAACATTATTTTATTTCTTTAAAAACTTTTATAAATAAGATAACATATACAGTAGCAAGGTTGATATATCTTTAATGTGTCAAACATCCACATCAAAATGCAAATGTTTGTCCAGAAGATCCTCCTTATAGCAGAGGGGATAACTTTGTATAATGCAAATTCCTCATACTTCTGCAAAATGAAATTGGGTGTCTTCAAATTTATCAAGAGTTGCAGGAATCAAAATACCCAACTTTAGAGCCATGCCTTTAAAGGCCCATGAAGTGCCTAATTTTTGCTGTGATTTATTTAGTAAGGTGAAATTTTGTTTTTAATTCAGCAGACTATTTTTCTTTTGTCTTTTACCTGATTGTTTCTTCTAGCTTCCTGGATCTATGAAAAGACTTACTTTCAAATTGTTAGCAAAGAGAAGCCAAAAAAAAAAAAAAAACAAAAAAAAAAAAAAACAAAAAAAAAAGGAAATAAATGTTTTTGTTAAAAACACCCGCTCTTCTTTTGTTTATTTTTTTTAATTATGAAACACTATTTACATACTGAAATGTGCACAAAACTTAAATGTGCATCTCAATGAATTACTGCCAACTGAACAACTGTGTAATCAATGCAAAGACAAAGATAGCACATTCTGGGTGACCCAGCTCCCATTCTTCTATTCCCTCCTTCTTCCCAAAGTTAATCACCAATGGGACTACATACCACTACCGTTCACTTTGCCAGTTTTTGAACATTTATCATTCAGAGTGCATTCTTTCACTCAACACTAGGTCTGTGAAATTCATTCATTATGTTATGTGGAATTGAGGTTTGTTCATTTTCATTGCTGTATAGCATATTCCATTTTATGAATATATCTATTTTACTTTTGATGAGTGTTTAGGCTGTCTCCAGTTTGGGGCTTTATGAATAAGGCAGCTATGGACATTCATTCATGGGGCTCATGTTTATCTGTTGTATATTTGCCTAAGGAATGGAATTGCTGAGTTTTAAGTGTTGCATACATTAGGTATCAGAGATGGTGCCAAATTGTTTTTCAAAGTGATTGAATCAATTTATAATCCCACCAACAGGGTGCAAGCATTCTGGTTGTTCTGCATCATCACCAACACTTGATATTGTCTTTCTTTTTATTTTAATCATTCTGGAGGGTGTGTACTGATATTTCGTTTTAATTTTTTTGCATATCCCTAGTTAATAATGATGCTAGCCTCTTTTCATATATTTTTCACCATTCAATTATCTTCTTTTGTGAAGGAACTTGCCTATTTTTCTGATTGTTGTCTATTTTTTTTTCTTATTGATGTATAGAAGTTACTAACATATATTGATGTTTTCTTGTTAAATATATATATTGCAAAAGTTTTTTCTGTGGCTTGTCTTTTCACGCTCAAATGATATCTTTTAAACTTCTAAGTATTACTGTAGTTTAGTATATCAGACTTTCCCTTTGTTGCTAGTGCTTTTTGTACTCTGTCCAAGAAATCTTTTTCTAGTCAAAGTGGTGGACATGTTCTCCTATATTTTTTTTCTAGAACGTTTATTGTCGAGCTTTTACATTTATATGTATAAGCCCTTTGGAATTGATTTTTATTTATGATGTAAGTTAGGAGACAAGCTTCAATTTTTTCATGTGTATATCTAGTTGACCTACTACTACTTAAAGAAAAGACCACCCTTTCTGAACTGCCCTGCAGTGCCCCCTAGGCAGCTAGGCATAAATCAAGTATCCATATATGCATGGATAATTTTCATTGATCTATTTGGTCTATCCTTGTACAACTACCATCTTAATTACTATATAAATCTATAGTCAGCAAGAACCAGACTTTACCTTCTCCTTGAACATTTTCATATACATTTTCCATTAATTTATTCAACAGACACACCCACACATATGCACACATGCTCACTCAAAGAATCTGGCAGTTCACAGAATCTATAAATCACTTTGATAATTTATGTCTGTGCTAGTTTGTATATATTATGTCCCCCAAGAAAAAGCCATGATCTTTTAATCCAATCTCATGGGATATTTGGATTAGGTTGTTTCCATGGAGATGTGACCCACCCAACTGAAAGTGACACCTTTGACTAGGGTGTGACCTCTTGATTGAATGTTTCCATGGAGGTGTGGCCCCACCCATTTAGCCTGGGTCTTGATTAGTTTACCTGAGCACTATTAGAGCTCAGACAGAAGGCACTCAAAGTGCTGCAGCTTAGAGAGACATTTGGGAGACAGCCGTTGAAAGCAGATTTTGCTGACGCTTTGGAGATACTAGCCCAGAGTTGGCTCTGGAGAAGCTAAGAGAGGACAAAATGCCCCAAGAACAACATTTTGAATGCACAGGAGCTGAGAGAGAAGCTGAAACACAACCCAGATCAGCAGATGCCAGCCACGTGCCTTCCCAGCTAACAGAGGTTTTCAGGTGCCATTGGCCTTCCTTTGCTGAAGGTACACTTGTGTTGATGCCTTAATTTGAACATTTTCATGGCCTTCAGACTGTAAATTTGTAACCAAATAACCCCCTTTATAAAAGCCAATCCATTTCTGGTATTTTGCATGATGGCAGCATTAGCAAACCGGAACAATGTGTAATAATGATTCTTTCTATCAATGAATATGGTATGTCTCCATTGATACAATCTTTTATTTCATTCAAAAAAATTTTAGTTTTTCATGTAGAAGTGTTTAACATCATTAAATAGATTTATTTCTTGGCATTTGATATTCTTAATGATATTGAAATGATATTATTATATACCAGCAACAAACACTTAAAATATGGAATTAAAAAATACATGTCATTTCAATATCATAATTGATTTTTGAACTTTGTGTATCATAATAAACTGGTAACCAGCTTACTAGTTTCGGTACTTTATTCCATATTCTCTTGGATTTTCTACATACATATTTATATCATCTCCAGTCTAATCACTTTTATTTCTTTATTTCTGAACCTTAAATGTTTTTCCTGTTTTTTTTTTTGTTTTGTTTTTTTTTGTCTTATTGCATTGCACTGGTTAGGACCTCTAATTCGATGCTGAATTGAAGTGGTTACATTTGGTAGACTTTAGGCAATCTTAAAAGAATACTTATTTTATTAATAAATATGATGAGTATGCTATAGGTTTTCCAGAAGCACTTTTTATGAGAAAAAGAAAGAGTCTTTTATTTCTAGTTTGCTACGTTATCTCTAGTTTTTGTTGTTTCTTAAGACTGAATAATGAATTTTACCTGTATCTTTGTAGCATTTACCAAGATTTTCATATAATTTTTCTCCCTTATGGTGCTAATGTAGTGAATTATGATGATTGATTTTTAAATACCAACCCAACCCCAATTTCATACAATAAACCCAAATTGGTTGTGATGCTCTTTTATATATTAAAGCTTTCAGTTTGCTAATTTATTTAAGAATTTTTGTATCTACAATCATGAGAAAGATAGACCTATAATTTTCCTTTCTTGCCAGGTTTTGGTATTAAAGTTATGCTGTCCTCATTAAATGAATAGTATAGTGTCCTGATTTTTTTTAAACCTCAGGAAGAGTTTGTATAATATTAAAGTTAATTATTCCATCAATATTTGGTTGATTTTGTCAGTAAAGCCACCTGGCCTTGAATTTTCTTGGTGGGAAAATTTTCATTCTGGATTTAATGTCTGTAATAGTTATAAGACCATGAAATTTTTCTAGGAATTTGTTCATCTCATCTCAACTTTCAAATTTATTGGCATAGAATTGTACATAGTTTCCTCTTTTCATCTTTATCATGTCTGTGAAATTTGTTGCAACATACCCTTTTTATTCCTGTTTCTTATTTTTTGTATCCTCACTTATTATCTTGATTAGTCTTAACAGCTCTTTTAAAAAAAAAAATCCTGTTTGATCAATATGTACTATTATTGTATTTTTTAATCTACTTTATTATTTTTTGCTCTTATATTTATTATTTCCTTCCTTAAGGTTTAACTTGATTTTTTTTAATTTCTTCAAGTTCAGAAGTAGCTCATTAATTTTTCAGCCTTCTTTGTTTACACATATAAACTTTCCTCTAAACACAAATATAGCTACATCTTACAAGTTTTGACATGGAGTATTTTCATTATCACTCATTTCAAAACATATTATTTTTTTTAATTTCTCTTGTAATTTTTCCTTGTCTCATAGTTTAATTAGAATTGTATTTATTGATTCCAAGCGTATGGGAATTTTCTGGTTTTGCCAGGTACACACCCATGTTAGCAAGCCCCAGACCACAATTTTTTATAACTACCTAAATTTTGAAGGCTGTCAAAGGCTTTGTTCAGCTTCTCAGCCTCTTCTTCAATTGGTACATGCATCTCCTGGAAAAGTAGTCACAAATACCAGGTCATATCTGGGTTTTCTGAATTCTGCAGTAGTAGATGCTTTAAATGTTCAATTTTTCTAGTTGCTGTTAGTGGGAGAATTTTTTTGAATAGCCTAGTCCTCCAGTACTAGATTCCTATTACTTAGAACATTTGATTTCTAAATGCAGGCATATTATTTTATTTGTATTATACAGGAATATTGGAAATCCCAGAGTTGCAAATTTCGTACCACAGATGAAGAAGGCATAGCAAGTATTCTTTCATATGGGTGATAACTCTTATCAATGCTAAACACTAAATAGAAGCAAACCTCCAATTAACTTTTTTAGTCATAAATATATTGTTCTACTCTTATTATACATACTTAACATCATTTAGTCTTTAGTTATAATCTTGCTCAGATTTTATTACTTTTTCAGTTAGTTTTGCCCAGAAAGCCCCCATGTGGATTTAAAAGTAAATGTTTTTCTTTTGCTTTTATCTTTTAAAAGTTGAGTGAATATTTCCTTTGCTTTGAAGAAAAAAGTACCTAAAATGCATTATAACTGCTTCTGGAGAAAGTGTTCAGATATCAGAGGTTAGCCTGTTGTGAGTACAATATATCAGGAAAATAACTCAGATAATGACCAAAGGGTATGTTGACACCGCATTTAGAATTTAGAGATATTAGACTGTGAGAACTACTGGTTGGAATAAAAAATCTGCCGTATGTTATAGCTAATTAAACCCTGTTGATTTGTTCCCATATTGGTTGTCCTAGGTGGAGGTAGTATTTTATCTCTTTGATTTATTTCTACTGCTAGTATAAGACTAATTTATTTTAGAAGGCATATTCATTAAACAAAATATTATCCACTTAATATGGCACAGAAACTTTTCCAAATAATTCCAGTAATTATTTTAGAAAGGATGGAAATAAATAAAAATACATAAAATACGTAACAAAATATGATTTTATAAGGTGAGGACTGGGAGTCTGGGGTTGAGGGAGTTATTTTTAGATTCACTGGTGATGGAAGTTTAAAGGTCATTATGAAGAGATATCATCAGAGCAGAAACCTGAATACATTGAAGGGAAATGTCACTTGGAAATTAAAAGAGAATTCCGGGCATAAAGATTTGTAACTGCAAAGACACTGGGGTAGAAATCAATATGTTTCCATAGACAAAATTGCAAGAAGGACAGTGGGAAAGTAGTTACAGATAAGGTCTGAGAGTTGACCTGAGATCAGTTCATATAGGGCCTGGATGGCTTTGGTAAAGATTTTGAATTTTGTCCTAATAGTAATACAAAGCCACTGAAAGGTTTAATCCTAGTAGTACCATGATCTTATTTTCAGTTTTGAAACTATGATGATAGACTTAGGAGTGGTGGTGACTAGAATGTAACGGATGATGTTGGCTTGGACTTGGATGGTAGCAGTGGAAATGATGGGATGGGGTAGGATTTGGGATATAGTTTGAAGTCAGTGGGACAGGACTTGTTACTGGATGAGATGTTGGGTAATTCCTAAGATTTGGGTCAGAGCGACTGAGTCAATAGTGGTGCCAGTCCCTGAGTGGATAGGAGTTAATTTGGGAGTAAAAATAAAAGAGTCCTGCTTTGGATAAGGTAAGTCTGAGACATTCATTAGATTCCAAGTAGAAATCATACAGGCATTTGACTCTAGCTCTCTAAACAGAGTGGGGCTTCAAATACAAATTTGAAAGTCATCGGCGTATACTGTAGATGATATTCAAAGTCAGGAGAATTGTTGAGATGTCCCAGGGTAGGAATGTGTGGTCTAAGGACTGAGCCAAGGACACTAACATTTAGAGGATGGAGAATATTATGCAATGAGATTGTGAAAGACTAGCTAATGAATTAGGAGGAAAGCAGGCAAATATAAGGATGCTGAAGCCAATTCTAATATGTATGACTCTGAGATCATTAATAATTCATATTTCTCAAGAATTTAACCAAAAAAATCTCTTCAATACTATGTACTGAACTGGAAATTGGAAAAGTTATGTTAAATATATGCATAACAGTATCAATATCACCTAACAAGTGAATAATAAAAAACTTAGAAAGTGTATATGTGTATCTGTGATTATGATAAGGTAGTAATTAATTCTAGGGTTGTACAGAAAGGGGATGAACTATCATTTAAACATGTTACTACTAAATATTTATCATGTTATTTTGACTGGGTGTCATGTTATAGTCTAATGAAAGAGAATTAAATATGAAGTGATGAACATAAGCAAATATAGAGATTTATGCTGACATTAAATAGGAAGATTTCTCGCTAAACAGTTACTTTGGTATTGAACTTGTATGACTCAAGATTCTCAATAAATGCTTATTGATGTTCTTTTAACCTCTTTTCTTCTTTCCACAGGTGGGGAGGTCCCATACACAACTCTGGCTACTCGAATGATGATGGGGGCTTGGTGGCTATTTGCTTTGATTGTCATTTCATCTTATACAGCAAACCTTGCTGCTTTCCTCACTATCACCCGTATTGAAAGCTCCATTCAGTAAGTAGACAAAGATTCCATTTATGACAAAATGTGAAAAACTGTGGAAGTGTTCAAAGCTGTTTGAGAAGAAATATATTGTATCTGATAACATATTTACAACTTCCTTGGGATTAAAGGCTCAATTTTTATGATACAGTGCATTACCACAGGATAATCTGACTCCTGAAAATATAGTATTGGTGAGACTTTTTTTATAAAATGAAATTTAGGGTATAGTTTGAAGGTTGCTTCCCACTTTTTCCAAGAAGTATAACACATCTTCAAAACTGCATTTTTCCAAGAAGCATAACACATCTTCAAAACTGCAACCTCCACAAAGAACCAAAACATCTGGCAATAATGTAAGAAGGAATGAAAATGGGTCAGGGCCAAAAAAGATATATTTAAAGTTTGACATTTTCAGTCTTTGCATTGACACTGTCCCATTTTTCCCAGTCAGAGTAAACAGGTGAATAGACATAGATGATTGAAAGATAGATGGATAGATGGGTGGATAGCTAAATACATATATAGACACATAGATAGATAGATAGATAGATGCATAGCTAGATAGATAATAGTTATAGCTATCAAGAAAGAAAATCTGGTATTTCAGTAACCATGTTCTGTTTATCTCTTTACTACATTATAGTTAGATTACAGCTTAATACAATCTTCATTGCTGTTGTTTTCCCAGCAGTAATGATGGGAAATGGTGATTAATCATGGTACACCTACTTAAATCCTTGAATATTAGAGCCAGATGAGAGCTTCAAGAGTATCTACCTCAGTGCCTAAATTCATGAATGCCACTCCCGTGAGCCCTCAGAGCCCAAGACTTTTGATTCACCATGGCCAATTTTGCCCCTGTGGTCTCATGCTGTGAGATCAGCACCAAATGCAAGTTCTGCCTTGTTAGATACATATTATTATATATATAGTTTTAAGACAAATTTCCCTGAAAGTATTTTATTCATCTGAAAACAGGATAGTTTGAATTTTCTTCAAAGTTGAAAAACATTATCTCAACAAGTCTGGCAGTTCAAAATGAAAATAATTAGGTATGCTGGAAAAATGCCTTAGGGATTTATCTTGTCCTTAAAGGAAAACATAAAAATTCTTCTTACTTTTAAAATAATGTGGAATTAAAGTCCATTAGTAACCACAAAATTATTATAGCACAATACTAAAAAATAAGTTCAAGAATTAATGATCTATGAAGAAATAGGATAGTTTTCTTAACAATTGCTTGTGTTATACAAGCTACTAATACTCATAGGCAGTTAATTATTTCATCCACTTCTGAAAATGATGCTTTTAATATTTCTTATCAAATGATGCTCCACAAGCTGTTTTCCAGATTATTTCTGTGATTCAAAACCTTCATAGTCGCAACCCTATTCCCTTTGTAGCCAGTACTATGTGTGGTATAAGTTAAAAATGGAATGGAGTGAAGTTCATGGGAAACTTAACACGGATAACCCCATCAGCATCATATTTTAACCAATAGTGAAACCACCAAGCCAAAAATCAATGAAATTAGTAAAATTATGAAAATAGTATTTATTAAGAACTTACAAGACACCAAACTTTGTTCTAAATGTTTTACATACATTGGCTCATTTAATTCTTACAATCATTCTGAAATACATACAATGGATAACCTATTCTTCAAATGAGGAAAATGAATTTGAGGTGATCTGTTACTTGCTCAAATTCATGCAGATACAAATGGTTGAGTAAAGACTAGACCTTATATCTGACTCCTAAACCCATGTCCTAACTGTGTTATGCTAGTTCCACCCCCCACACTTGCCCTTTTGTATGGCCAGTAGCTTTTAAAGAACATCATAAATTATCAGGTGCAAAGTATAGGGACATAAAGAATAACATTCGCCAAATCCTCAATTGTCCTGGAGAAGTAATATGAAGTTAGGTGATTCTTATGTTGGACCAATTCTGTAGGAATGCATCTCAACATAAGCTAATTGCATCTATAATTGATATCCACCATTCAAAGCAGAATTTCTTGGCTGATACAATCAGTTGAAATCATATTAAGAAAATAGTTTTTAAAAATTTAAATGGAGTGTTTATCTCATTAGCATACTTCTTATCAGTTACATTGTTAACTTGTCACATTTTTCGTGTACCTAAAGCAAAAACTCATGTAATTCAGATCCGTCTTTGAAGCAAATTTTAAATACATGAATGAAGAAAATTTTACATAAGCTGATGGATTTTATACATTAAATAACAATAATTATATTAATAAAATTACAGCCAAAATTAATTGAGAATTTATTATGAACCATGTAGTATGTTAAGCATTTTACATGCATTATCTCAATTATTCCTCAAAATAATGCTAATAAGACATGTACTACTGTTGTTCGCCTTTTAAAAATGAAGAGACAGAAATTTTTGAAATTTAATGTTCAATATCACACAGTCAGTAAATGTCAGAGCTGGGATTCTAGCCCATGTCAATCTGATACCAATCCACGGCCTAACTCACTGAACTCTTTTCCTTATCTAGAGGTGGGTTCTAGTTTCTTCACTTGATCTGCTGTTTCACGGAGGTTGCAAACATAATGGTGTATATACCTGAGCTATTTAGTCATTACTAACTTTCCCAGCATCAGTTCGTATCTATACTTTCGTTAATAGCAGTAGTAGAAGCCTCTATCAAATTTTTTATACCCCTAAAGTTTCTTTAAAAGTAGCATCTAATGGAAAAAGATCATAATTTCACATCATGTTTCTCTCAAGTATAGTTCCACAACCTCAAATAACAGAGCTTTCATTTTTTAAAAACATATTCCTTCATTTTAACGGACATTATTAAAAGTCAGCAGTGGATATAATAAATCTCCACTCTTTTCCCAGTGTTATCACTAGACTAATTTTGGCTGAGGAAAATCAGAACCAAATAAGTTAAAAGAAGCCTGATTATTTCCCCAAACTTAAAGATATCTTCTAATTTCATGCCTCAACTGTGTTGGTAAACATAATTGCCTGCAGTGTTTCTTGGAAACATTCAGAGTTCAATTTGTAACTAATGCCAATGTTTCTTGGAAAATTCTAAATCTGATTTTTCCAGGAAAAGACAAAAACTTTTTTCACAGTGCTATCCACTGTCACACTCCTTATCATGTATATTCATAAGGTTTGCTCATCACAAAACGAAACAGTGCGTGTTAATGCACCTCTTTTCCACCCCAAATTTTTGGTGCCATTGGCACATATATGTCAACCACGTTTTCAGTCCCCAAATTCATAGTTGCTTCTCCAGACCAAGATGGACAGAGAGTGGTTAGAGGGATGTCAGTGAGAGAGAGAGGAAGATCAGCTTCTTTTGAACAGATGGCTAACAAACTCTTATAGTTTGGTTGTAGAAATGCAATGGATTTATTCTTAGGAAACTGAGTATTTCTTATAAAATTTTACCCCATTTTCAAAATTAGATATTTTTTGGAATTTAACCTTCTAGTTGGCACTTGCCACTAATAAAATTTTTGAAAGTGGATTTTCCCTGAAAAAGATAATCCAGAAGTTTAAGTTCATATTCCTTTGAAGATGGGAGCAGCCAAATATAACCGTGTTCTGCCTCATGATATGACGTAACATGACAGATTCATACAGTTGGGAAAGGACAGTATTGAGTTGTTGTCCATTTTCTAAAGGAAAAAAGAAACTTCATTTCCACAAGACTCTAATGATAATCTTGAGTTCCCATTCTTATTGAAAGGTAACAACATATAGCTAATTGTTTTCAAACATCAATAAAATTGAATACACTATTTAAAACAGGTAACCAGGCTAAAAGTGGCAATGGTAAGATTGAGCATGTGAAGCTTTGAAGTATTTCCAGAGTAAATACTGGGTTATAGCATCATCAAAATGAGCTCCTTTAGCCTTTGCTGTGATGTAATTTTCAAAAACCATACTTCAGCATGTATCACACATATACAAGTCAAAACAGCTAAGAGTAAATCATAGTTGTACAGTTAGAGTCATTACCAACTTTAGAGTCAGATTGGTCTTTGGTGAAATTTGAGGTCTTTCATTCCCTTGAAGTGTAAGCAAGCTTGGGTCTACTCAAAGAGTTCACAACATTCTTCCATATTTTGTGTCCAATATATATTCATTCTCCGTAATGCTTGAGGTTTGGCCAGACAAAATATTGAGATGATACTATGACCAAATCAAAGTAATCTTGGATAACATTTCTTTCCAAGCAAATGCTACAAGGGATCAAAGAATAGTCTATACCTGGGGAAGATCTCCTTTCTCCCTAACATAACATTAACAAGATTTTTGTATCCCCATTTGGAAAACGAATATATATATATATATATATACACACACACACATACACATATATGTATTTGTTTTTTTTCAATGTCACACAGTGAGTATGAGCTGATACTAAGCCTAATAACCTAAGCTTGTCATCAGATCAGTTCAGGCAGTAAATTGTGGGGAAAGAGAGATTGGAAGCAAATGGCAGATACTCGCTAATGAAATGAATTTTTTTTTCATTTTCTTTGTTTTCACCAAACTATGTAACTTTCTTTAGCAAGTTACTATTTTAAAATGTCATTACAGTCACACTTTTGGAAATGAAGGTATTCCTAATTAAAAAAATTCCTAAATTAATATATAAATTAATATGTTCTTTTAGTTCATTTAATTATATCACATTTTAAACACTGTACTAGGCATTTAGTCTATAAAGATATTTAGATATTGTCCCTGAGTCACCATCTAGTTGAGGAGCTAGCAATGTAAAAGTTATTAAAATTCAATACATAGAGGATATGTTATATTTATTTATGAAATGCTGTGTGAACAGAATAGAACAAGTGATTCAACTCAATAGCTTGAGTGGGAAGGAGAAAGGAAAGAAGCTATCAGGTATTCCAGAGCTTCTGTGAGGCATCATCTGAGAGTTTGACCTTGAAGGATGAAGGATGGCCTGCTACTGGGGAGATATTTTCAAAGGTGGCAGAGGCACATCACCACTAGCAAAGTGTCTAGCAAAGGGTAGATGTTCAATATGCATTAGTTTCCTTCCCAGTTTGAGATGAGCGATGTGAGAGTGGAAATGAAATAGAAAAGGAGGGTGGGGCCAAGTCCTGATAGGGAAATAGAGAGCTATTATTATGAGGAAATTCTAGAAATCACTCTGGCTAGGTCACTCTTCAGATGCAATTTCATAGAAAAGTTACATCTCGGGGTCTGCTATTCATGCACCCCATATCCTGTCTGTCAATCATTTTTAGCCTTGAGCTATCAACAAAGAAGTCAGACTTATTTTTATTCCATTTTAATACATTTTTGTCTGACTATAAAAGTAATACAAGGCTATTTTGAGAAAAGAGGAGAGTATAAAAAGTTTGAAAGACAAAACATTAATAATCCATAAACATTAGGTAGCAATAAACTCTGTTATATGTGAGTGAAATTATCTTAACTTTTTATTTTGAAATACTCACAGATACACAGAAAGTTGCAAAGATATAATACAGCAAGTTCTCATGTATTCTTCATCCAGTTTACCCTGATGGTTAAGTAACTATAGTATAATATTCAAAACCAGGAAGTTTGCATCAGTACAATGTTTGTATATGGTTCTATGCCATTTTATCACATATGTAGATTCGTATAACCACTACCACAATTGAGTGGCATATATAGAACTATTCTGTCACCACAAAGATCTCCCTCGTGCTACCCCATAGAGTCACATTCACTCCCTTCTCCCCATCATTCATAACCCCTGGAAACCACTAATTAATATGTTCTTCATTTCTATAATTTTGTAATTTCAAGAATGTTATATAAAAGTAATCATACAGTATGTGACATTTTGAAATTGGCTTTTGTTTCCCCCAATCAGCATAATGCTCTTGAAATCCATCTAAAATGTTGCATGTATTAAGAGTTCATTCCTTTTTATTGCTGAGTAGCATTCCTACTCAGGATGTACCATGGTTTGTTTAAACATTTACCTATTGAATGATATTTTGGTTGTTTCTAATTTGGGACTATTACTAATGAAGCTGCTAAGAACATTCAAGTGTAGGTGTTTGTGTGGATATGTCTTCATTTCTCTGGAATTGAATGCCCAGGTGTGTGATTGCCAAGTCATATGTATATGTACATTTAGATTTAAGAAATTGCCTATTTTCTGGAGCAGCTGTACCATTTTATAGCCCCACCAGCAATTCATGAGAGACCTAGTTTCCCTGAATCCTTGCCAGCATTTGATGTTGTCACTAATTTTTTATTTTAACTTTTCTAATAAGCATGCACTGATAGCTCACTGTGGTCTTAAATTACATTTCCCTAATGGCCAGTGATGTTAAACATCTTACCACATGCTTTTTTGTCATTCATATATCCTCTTCAGTGAAAGGTCTCAAGTATTTTGCCCATTTTCTAATTGGATTGTTTGAGGTTTTTTTTTATTCTTTACGTATTCTCACTAAGAATCTTTCATCAGATACGTGGTTTGCAAATATGTTCTCCTAGTTAGTAGCCTGTCTTTTCATCCTCTTAACAAGGTCTTTTACAGAACAAAAGGTTTTAATCTTGATGAAATCCAATTTCTCATTTTTTTTTCTTTTATGGATTGTGCTTTTGGTGTCATGACTATGACTGTATATCAAGCTGTAGATCTTAAATTTTTCTCCAATGTTTTCTTCTAAAATTTTATAGCTTTACATTTTATGTTTAAATCTAAAATCCATTTTGAGTTGATTTTTATATTAGATAGGAAGTTTTGGTTGATTTGCTTTTTTTGTTTTTTGTTTTGTTTGTTTGTTTTTTTGGTCTATGTTGGAAATAAAGTGGTACCTGTAAGGGAATAAACGCTCTCTCGGTTCTGGAGGAGAAAAGAATTTATTTACGATCTTGCAAGATGGGGCGTCCAGCCAAACACGCGGAAGGCTGGCGCGCCAGAGGAAGAGAATGGCGATGTTTAAATCTCCTACTCCTAATTCGCAAGTCCCTCCCCTGTTTCCCCATTGACTGGGTACTACAGAGGTTACAGCCTATCCGAGAACACTAACTAATTCATCTTTTGAGATTTTAATTTGTACAGACAATCCCAGAGAGCCAACTAGCTCATTATTGAGATTTTGAACTGATTAGCCAATGCCCCCCCCCCAAATTTTTATTTTTTTGCTGTGAGTTCCCGCCTCTGATACTACCTCATGTCTCTTTACATCAAGCAGATTCTCTCTTCTCTTTGTCTGGGGCTTGTTTAAACTGGTTTTGCCTCCATTTCCCTTATTCCATGCTGTCTCTATGTGAAAACGAAACTTATTCCTTTCTTACAGTCTATGGATATTCACATGCTCCATCAGCATTGCTGAAAAGTCTGTCCTTCATCCATTGAATTCCTTTGCAACTTAGTTAAAAATCAGTTGGCCATACTCAGGTGGGTATATTAGGTTTCCTGTTCTGTTTCATTGATCTATGTGTCTATCTGACAATAACACAGCCTTGATTATTATAACGTATAACTTGAAATTAGGTAGAATTATTACTTCCATGTACTCTTTGTTTTTCCGAAAATAATTTGATTTAACTATTCTAGTTTCTTTTCTTTTCCATATACATTTTAGAGTAATCATGTCTGTATCTACAAAAAAAAAATAATCTTGCAGGGATTTTTATAGGAATTGCATGAAATCTGCACATCACTTTTGGGAAAATTTACATCTTTACTATGTTGAGTCTTCTAAACCATGAACACAGTATGACTCTCCACTTATTTAGATGTTCTTTGATTGCTTTCATCAGCATTTTGTAATTTTCAGTATATTAGTCCTGTACATGTTTTGTTAGGTCTATAACTATTTTTTTTTTTGAGTAAGTATAAATAACATTGGATTTTTAATTTCAGTTTCCGTGTATTCATTGTTAAGATATAGAAATAAAATTGATTATTGTATGTTGATCTTGTATCTTATGACCAGGCTGAACTCACTTATTAGTTCTAGGATTTTTTTGGTAGATTTACTGGGATTTTCATGTAACCTGTCATGCCATTTGCAAATAGGGGCAATTGTATTTCTCCCCTTCCAATCCATATGCCTTTTATTTCCTTTTCTTGCCTTGTGCTGGTTAGAATTTCAAGTATTGTGTTGAATAGGAGTGGGAGGAGCAGACATGTTTGCCCTGTTTCTGATCTTAAGGAGAAAGCACTTAGTCTTTTGTTTATCAAGTGTGACGTTAGCTGTAGGGTTTTCTTTTGTTTTGTTTTGTTTGTACATATCTTTATCCAGTTGAGAAAGTTCTTTACTATTCCTGGTTTTCTGTGTGTTTTTACGATGAAAGGATGTTGGATTTAGTGAAATAAATTGGTATGATCATGGGAATTTTTGTCATTAGCCTGTTAATGTAGTACATTACATTGCTTGGTTATCAAACTATTTTTAAAATGATATAAAGTTGAACTATTTTCCCTATTTCTTTTCCATCTCCTCTTCTAAATCTTTCTTTCCTTCTTAATTTTCTCCTTTTTATTGACCTTGTGCCATGAAAAATCATGGTTTTCCCTGCCTGCTTCCTCACCTCACTCTCTCCTTTCTTACCTTGACTACTGATTCCCTCTATCCATTCTCTTCCCATTTGAATTTATCTTTCGGAGTCTGTAGTCAAGGCTGTTATTTGCCTCCTATTCTCAAATCTGATAAAAATTGGCTTGAAACCTCCATTATTACCTTATCCAATCAAGACAATGCCTAGATCCATTAGTAGAACATCCTAAAGCTTACAAAAGCTTCTTTCACTGCTGCCAATTAATCCATTTTCACTCTTGTTCATGTTTCAGCCCAGTCAAACTCTCACAGGACTTTTCATGCCTTTGTGAAGTAGTACATGTTGTTCTCTCTTCCTGAAGTAACCCTAAATTTCCTTCTTTTTCTCTGGCATCTCCTGTTTCCCCAGGCAGAATTAGTCATTACACACGTGTGTTTTTTCCCAGCGATTAAGTTCTTCCAAGAGAAGGTCTGTGTGGTACTCATCTTTGTAACCTTTGTGCCTCTCAGAATGGTAGTACTAATAAGAGCAGCTAATATTTTTTGAGTGTTTGATATATGACAGATATTTTTTCTAAATGGTTTGCATTCAATCTTAATTATAGTCCCACAATGTATATAGTATTATTATCATCACCTTTTCACAGACAAACTAAAGTCTAAGATAGCACACCTGGGTAATATGGCTTAAGAGCCTTTGTCTTAATCAGTGAATCATTCTGTTTGCCAATAGCAAATATACTAAACATTTACAGAATGAAATAAATAAGCTGAATAAATGAATGACAACCATACAGATCATTATACATACTTGAAAATGAACAAAATTTGGCAGAAAAAAAAATTAATGACTGAGAAGTCAATTCCTGATATTTCTCAATTACGTGGTATTCTTGAAACAAGCACCAAAGGCTATGGATTCAAATGAATCTGCATTCAAATCCTGGCTTTGACACCTGTTAGCTGAATGTTCTTGTCAGTTTTCCATAATCATTCTAAACAATGTTTTGCCCATAGGTTAAAAAGGGTAGATTCAACTTCATAGGTTTAGTGTGAAGAGTAAATGGATAATCACGACATAAATAATAACACAGTTCTCTGGACACCGTACCTAACATTGGCTTCCAATCCTCTACTTGCTCTCTGGGAGTTCACTCAGATCCCTTAGAGTGCTCTTCCCTGTCCCCATTTTTGGTGGTGTTAATAACTATTCTTTTCACCATTTTGTCCACATTCCATATGGTAAATTCTTCGTTTCACCTGATCCTCCTATCCCTCAAAATTTCTTATCATTGTTATTACTGTTTCTGACACAACTGCCACTGCCCAACCACATGGTACGTCTCTCGCTGGTCCTTGTCTACTTGCTCTCCTACTGCATTAATCCTCCAAGCCTTCTAAGGGTGAAAAGTCGGTGTGTTGGTCAGCCTTACCTGAATTTAATTATAAGTAACAATGTAGAGGAATGATTCACACTACTGTACCTCCTTAGTTTGATTGACTAGCACAAAGATAAAGCTTCCACAGAGTGACTGGCACTAAACCCGGGTCAGGACACCTGTTTGCTGGGCAAATTTTCTTTCCTGACTCATCTTTATTTACCCCTTTCATTCATTATATGCAGGTCAAATACAACCTCCTCTATGCAGACACTAGATTTAGTGTCTCCCTTCTTGAACCACTTGGCATCTACCTCACAGACAGTTGCATCATATCTACCTTTTCATCGGAATATTAGTCTCCTTGCTATCTATACCTTCCCAACTAAAATTGGGAAATCCTTGAGTGCTGTTTTATCACCTTTGTATTAACACAGTGCCTTAAGTAGTACACTATTGAGTACATAGTTGGTTACAAGTAAATATTTATTAGATGAATGCACTGGAAAGGGATTTCTTAGAATTTGACATGAGACTACGAAGCACCAAGACTTGTGTATATACCTAACAAAAAATCGGAAAGAAATATCAAAGCCATCTGTTTGTCCTATTATTCCAAGATAAGAGAGGGAGCCCCAAATTATATGCTATTTAGGCTACCTCAGCTTCTCACCCATTCCCTTTAATCCTCCAATAGGAACTTATTTCATAGCTCTCAGCAGGGAATTGCACACTTTATTAGAAGCAGTCAAAATCAAAGTGGCTGATGTGAGCTAGGCTTGATATATATACTGCTTTAAGTTTCATTTTAGTACAGAATTGTATAGGCTCAGCTACAGGGCACACATAAATACTATAGTAATGGTTTTATAAACATATAACCATCTAGATGTTATAGATAAGATGTGTCTTTCCTTGAAAAAAACCTTTCAAGTTTTTTGGGCTTTCAAAGGGTGCTTCGATAAGCATTTAATTAAAAGTTGTCTCCTACTTTATTTGTGACTCTAGGAAGAGAGCTATATTAGCACTGTCATAGAGTATGTTTACACTGAGCTCACCAAGATGAAACCTTTGCCAACTTAATAAGCTTCCACAACCCTTAAGATGATCTCCTTTTTTTGGCATAAGTTGAATCATTCTAAAGAAGTCAAATCCTCTTTTCACTTTCTCTTTTTCTCTCTCTTCCCAATCTTACTCATCTCAGCCTGGAATCCCATTAAGTTTTGAAAAATATAAATTCCTATCTCATCTATTTCTTGTTATTTTTCCTTCCTTGTCTGAAGTGTGTTCAATAAATAAATTCTATTGACCAAATATATATAGGTATGGTGAAAACCCTATACTTGGGTGTAATGATGTTTAGTCATTCTTCTAGAAGAAATATTTTGAGTATTGGGCATGGTTTTGTAAAATTATTGCAGGATGAGTAGCAACAGATACCAGCAACAGTGGAATTGACATTCAGGGTTGTTTGGCAGAAGATTGCTGTTGAAGGAGACTGGAGATCTGAGTTCAAGTTTCCAAGTCCCCTTCTTACTACTACATAATAAGGGAAGTTTTAAAACACTTTTCACCTGAGTTTTACATCTTTAAAAAAAATGCACTTATTCCTTTATTCATGCCACAAATATTTGCTGAAAGGCTACTATTTTCCACAGTTTGAATTAAATTATTTTCCATGTCCCTTCAACAATAAAATTCTGTATCAACTAATCACATGAGGCACCTTATCTATATTATTCAGAGTTCTACAGGAACTCTGATGAAGATTTTCCATGAATTCCAGGAAAGTTTGGCTGAAACAGGGATGGAAATACCAACTACTGATTGCTGAAATCATTTCTCCCTTTAAGGCTTTCAACTGACTGGATGAGATAGCTCCCATTGCTGACAGCAATCTCCTTAGTAGATTGTAGATGTAATCAGCCATAGATGCAATCAACTAACGATTTAAATCTTAGGAATATCCTCAGTGCCTGCTTGACCAAAAACTGGACACCGTAACCTGGCCAAATTGACACAAGAATTTCACCATCACAATCCTTGTCAACTTGGCAGCCACACATATCTCCTTAAACCATACTTAGACTTTAAATAAAAACAATAACAGTAATATTTTCACCTAACAAAATTCAATTATCCTTTGTACAACCAGAAATGCAACTCTTCCCCCAGTATAGAATACAAGTCCTTGAGTAATAGTCACTCTTAAACTTGATATCCTATAACTTGAATACTGTCAGATGAAATTAATATAATTTATTTTTTATGATAAGAGAATAGAAAAGAGAAGAAAACATAACAAAACAAGGAAGAAATATTCATAACTATTAGCCATCATTTCCGTAACTGGTCATGTGGTTGTAGCACATATTTATAACTACCTTCTTCTACCTATTCCATATTCCATTCAGCCCCAGCAAGCATATCAGTGGGCTGTGGTTCTTTGCCTGCTGGAATGACACAGCCCTTCATTCCTGAAGTTTATGAGCCATTAGTAATCCTTCCTAAATTGGGTTATACTAGTTTTCCACAGACCTTAACCACAGGGCATTGTAGTACTAAGAGACACCCTAAGGGATCTCCTGCATTCCAGGCAAACTCTTCTTTACCTCCATTGTTTAGTAGCAGTCCTATTTTCCCTTGATAATCAGATTCTATCACCCTAGCTAGTATAATAATTCCCTTCTTTGCATGTTGGCTCAAAAGCATGAGGCAACAAATATGGTTATGTGGCACCATTAACCTCTAGTTCAATGGAATCATATTTGACTCCTGGTGAGACCACTCTTCCTTTTGGAACTATGTCCTGTAGACCAGCAAAGTTTAAGGTTACAGGGAAAGGAAGCAAAAATTTTTCTAGTGGATAATTAGGGGTAATAGTGAGTGCAGCCACTCCCGTTTCTACCCTTGATTGCTAGACCCATAAATCCTGGCTATAGGAGACGCAGTACCACAGAGTGGACTCTGATTTAGAGCATGAACAAGCCTCCTGGAGAACATTGCTCAAGCCCTGAAAGGTATCACCACCTAGTTGGCACCATAATTCAGTCTTCAGAAGGCCATTCCACCATTCTATCAATCTAGCTGCTTCAATATATTGGGGAACATGGAGAGACCAGTGAGTTCCAGGGACATGTGTCCACTCTGCACTTCATTTGCCATGAAGTGGGTTCCTTGATCAGTAGCAATACTGTGTGGAATACCATGATGTTGGCTAAGGCATTCTTTAAGTCCGTAGATGGTAGATTGGCAGAAGCACTGTGTGCAGAGAAGGAAAACTTTAATTAGAATATGTGCTTACTCCATTTAGAATAAAATCCTGCCCCTTCCATGATGGAAGTGGTCCAATGTAATCAACTTGCCACCAGGTAGCAGGCTGATCACCTTGGGGTTGGTACCTTATTGGTAACAATATATTGGTCTCTGCTGCTGGCAGATGGGCACTCAGCAGTGAGTGAAGCCAGGTCAGCCTTGGTGAGTAGAAATCACCAAGCCTATCTGTTGGTGAGCATGCATAACCTCTATCCCTACCATCATGGCAACTTTGTTCATGAGCCCATCAGGCAATATCAAGAGTGAGTGGAAAAAGAGGCTGACTGGTATCCATAGAACAGGTCATCCTATCCACTTGATTATTAAAGTCTTCCTCTGCTGAAGTCATCCACTGGTGAGAATTCATGTGGGACACAAATATTTTCATGTTTTTCACCCAATCAGAAAGGTCTCTCTCCATACCTCTCCCCAGGCCTCTTTGCCATCAATGTTCCAATCATGTTCCTTCTAAGTCCCTGACAGTACAGCCAAACCATTGCCCACAGCCCATCAGTCAGTACATAAAAGCAATTCTGGCCATTTCTCCTCCATCAAAAATGAACAATGAGGTGCCCTCTCACAGTTCTGCCCACTGGAAGGATTTCCCTTTACCATTGGCCTTCAGGGAGGTCCCAGAAAGGGGCTGTAGTGCTGCAGCTGTCCACCTTCAGTGGATACCTGAATATCATGCAGCACTATCTGGAAACCAGACCCACATTTTATCTTCCTAAGTCAAGTTATCACAGGGAACTCTCCAAGGGGCTGTAGCAGTGGGTTGGGAAAGAGAAGGTAACATGGTAGTAGTAGGGGTCATTGACCTTTGGGCCACTTACTTGGTCCTTCAGGCCCACCTTGAACCTGATCTTGTATATAGTACTTCTATGTGATGAAAGAGTGCTGCTGGGCACACCCAAATTGATGGCTTAATGGGTCAGACAGCAGCTAGTTCATGATAGGCAATTAAGGTATAGTAAATTAATGGCCCATGATTTAGCATTCATTCTCCATCAAGGCTCAGTAATAGGCCAAAATCCATTTCTCAAAAGGAGAGTAATTATCTGCAGAGTATTACTCCAAAACCCTAAGGGTCTGCTTGCTGATGCTGTTATAGGGGCCTCTCAGAGTCTCCAGACAGTATGTCTATTTGCCACTGATCTAGCATTATTGGATCTGCTAGATCATGTGTCCCGAGTTACAGAACAGCTTGCTCAGCAGCCTTGACCTGTCACAGAGCCTCCTCTTTTTCTGGTCCCCATGCAAAACTAGCAGCTTTTTAAGTCATTCAGTAAATATACTGGAGTAGCACATCCAAATGAGGAATATTTTGCCTCAGAAATCTAAAGAGAGCAACTAGGCATAGTGTCTTTTTTTTTTTTTTTGGTTGTAAGAGGTATGCGATGCAAACATTTATTCTTCACTTTAGAAGAGGTATCTCTCTTTTAAACATGCCCCACACCACTGGATGTCTAAAAATATCACTGAGGTGGAAGGCCACTGAATTTTAGTTGGATTTATTGCCCACCTCTGACATGCAAATATTGGACAAATAAGTCTAGTGTAGTTGCTACTTCTTGCTCACTAAATCCAACCAACATGATGTCATCAACATAACGGACCAGTGTGATGTTCTGTGGGAGGGAGAGATGATCAAGGTCCCTGTGGACCAGATTATGACATAAGGCTGGCGGGTTGATATACATCTGAGGTAGGACAGTACAGCTGAAAACAAACTGGTTCTGGTGGTCTTTACCAACAGCAATTGAGAAAACAGTACTTGCACGATCAATAGCTGTATACCAAGTACCAGGAGATGTGTTGATATGCTCAAGCAATGATATCACATCTGGAACAGCAGCTGCAGTTGGAGTCACCACCTTGATAAGTTTATGATAATCCATTGTTATCCTCCAAGTTTCATCTGTTTTCTGCAAAGGCCAAATAGGAGAGTTGAATGGGGATGTGATGGGAATCACCATCCCTGCATCTTTCAAGTCGTTGATGGTGGCACTAATCTCTGCAATCCCTCCAGGAATCTGGCATTACTTTTGATTTGGTATGTGGCTAATAGAGAAGTTCTATTGGCTTCCACTTAGCCTTTCCTACCATAATAGCCCTCACTCCACAAGTCAAGGAAGCAATATGGGTACTCTGTCAGTTGCTGCATTTGTCTATTCCAATTATTCATTCTGGAGCTGGGATAATAACCACAGAATGGGTTCAGGAACTTGCTGGGCCCACTGTGAGATGGACCTGAGCTAAAGCTCCATTGGTCACACGACTTTCGTAAGTGCCTACTCTAACTGACAGATCACAGTGACATTTTGGATCTCTTGAAATTAATGTCACTTCCAAGCCATTGTATAATGATCCCTGAAATGTCTGATCATTTACTATTCCCCAGTGTGCAGTAACCCTGTTTAAAATCCATAGGTCCCTGGCGTTTGATGTGCTGAGCCCTCGATCGTGGGACTTGCCCTTGTGAAGCTCGTTACTGCAAATGAGAGGCTAAACTTGCATATAATTGTGCCTAAGAGTCTCCCCCTGAGTACCTCTTTGTTGCTCAGATGTGGCCCTTTCTCTCTCTAACTGAGCCACCTCTGCAGGTGAACTCACTGCCCTCTCCCCTACATGGGACCCAACTCCCAGGAATGTAAATCTCCCTGGCAATGCAGGATATGACTCCTGGGAATGAATCTGGACCTGGCATCGTGGGATTGAGAATATCTTCTTGACCAAAAGGGGGATGCAAAATGAGATAAAATAGTTTCAGTGGCTGAGAGATTTCAAATGGAGTCAAGAGGTCACTCTGATGGACATTCTTATGCACTATATAGATAACACCTCTTAGGTTTTAATGTATTGGAATAGCTAGAAGTAAATACCTGAAACTACCAAACTCCAACCCAGCAGTCTGGACTCCTGAAGACAATTATATAATAATGTAGATTACAAGGGGTGACAGTGTGATTGTGAAAACCTTGTGGATCACACTCCCTTTATCTAGTGTATGGATGGATGAGTAGAAAAATGGGGATAAAAACTAAATGACAAATAGAGTGGGAAGGGGGGATGGTTCGGATGTTCTTTTTTTACTTTTATTTTTTATTCTTATTCTGATTCTTTCTGATGTAAGGAAAATGTTCGGAAATAGATTGGGGTGATGAATGCATAACTATATGATCATACTGTGAACAGTTGATTGTATACCATGTTGGTTGCATGCTATATGAATATATTTCAATAAAACTGAATTTAAAAAACAAAACAAAACAAAAAAACCAAAGGTCCCTTTAGGGAAGGCTGGAAGGAGGATTAATAGTATAAATTTTAGGCATTATAGCAGAGTCCCTCCCCAAGGGGTCCCAGCTTTCCCTTCATTCAAGTGTTTCTGGGTACTGTCTCAAATCTGGTAATTGATTGAAGGACTGTGACTTTCTGTTTTTTATAATTCAAATTAGACTGCTGTTCACTTGACCTAGAATTCTTCTGCTTATACAGATCAAGTAAGAATTTAGTAGATTGTTCAGCTGTTTTACTTCTAGATACCCCATAATCTATTAACCAATGCCATCAGTCTCTGCAAGTCAGACAATTCTGATTACTGCTTTGAGTCTGCTGTCCAATATGGTAGCCATGCCCACCTTGTATCTGGCGATTAAGTGCTGCCACTGGCTTCTTCCAACCTGGGATCCAATCATCCCCATTGTGTTTAAGGATCCAATTTCAGTGACAGCAGTTCCCACAGTGATGTCTAACCTACAGAGACAAATGAAGACACAGTTCTTCAGGGATAATGCAATTAGTTGCACAAATGTATTACTCACAGTCTTGGTAAAAGATACCTACAGACGTTCCTGGGGTGGGTGAGTAGGTCCTACATGATAACTGCACTCCAAAATTCCAATCTCTCTAAACCTTTGGATCCCCTCATTTACATTATACCAGGAATGTTCTGGCATTTTGACCTCAGGCATTGTAGACCACCTTTTGGCCAAGCTTCAGCCAAGCACTCAAACAGTTAGAGACCTTTCTAACCCCTCCAGCCACAAAATTAAATCCAGAATCTCTCCTTAGTGGGCCTTAATCAACAGATCCATCCATATCCAACTCTACGTTCCTTCCACCATAATCCCACATAATTCTGACACATATTTCCCTGATTTCTGTCTCTATAATTTGGAAAATCACACATTTCTTTTAAAGCGTACTGCACCTCCTTCTGGGTCAACACTTTGTATCTCACCCTTTGGGGTCTGTTAGGCCTTCAGTCTAGTTCTATAACTAGAAAAGAAGGGTGGTGGGAGTAGGCCATGATAAGAACCAGCAGTGTCTTGCAAGCCTACTCCTTAGGGCATTCCATTGCGGTTTTGTCTGGAAAAACAGGATTAATCTCTTTAGAAGGAGGTGTAAGGACTGCTTTCTTAGGGGAGGCAGTTACAGATTTATCAGGCACAGTAGGGTTACTCTCTTTAGATGGAAGCTGGAATCCTAGGGAGTGACTGGAAGTAGGAGGGCTAATTCCCCAAGGAAGACTATTACAGTTTATCTGACAAAGGCTCAGCAGAATCTAGGGTTTCTGTGTCTCTACCTTCATCATTATCAACCCATATGACCCAATTCCAATTTTTAGGATCCCATTCCTTTCCATTCAATGCCTTCACTTTAACACCAGATACCCTGCAAGGTTGGGAATTCAATTTACGTTGTAATTCTACAAGAAATAAGAATTTTTTCAGGATACATATAGAAACTTTCATTTCCTTCATACATTGCATAAGCTAGGAATTTGAAGCTTTGAGCTCATCCCTTTCTTTAACAACTGTATACTACATATTTAGAAACAACCAGCCAACGTCATTATTCCCTTTAACCCCACAAGTTCTGTTAAGGTATCAAATACACCCAAAGTCTTGCCTCTTGTAAGCATTTGAGTAGCAGTATCCAATTGTGATAGGCTGTGTATCTCTAATGCTAATTCATTTCATAAACTATCAGTGTCATCTTGATAATTGGAAATAGGGTCATTAGTGCATTTGTGTATAATCAGATTAGAGAACCAACTACTTAAACCCCAGAACCAATTCAGAAATCTCATCCTTAGGATTCTGCTTATCAGGAACCACTCCCAGATTTGGTATTAAATGGGGTTCTCCAGGAAAACAGAACTGACAGTGTGTGTGTGTGTGTGTGTGTGTGTGTGTGTGTGTACATAGATATTTATATATTGTAGATATTATGAGATTTATATAGAATTGGCTAACCTGACTGTGAGGATGGGAAAGGCCTAATTTCATAGGGCAGGCCACAAGCTGCAAACACTGATGGTTTTTGATGAATTCCCCAGGAGAGTCTGGCTGACTGAAATAGAGATGGAAATTCTGTCTTCTGACTGCTGAAATCATCAATTCTACCTTTAAGGCCATTAGCTGATTTGATGAGACTTCTCTTATTGCTGAAGGCAATTTCCTTAGCTGATTGTAGATATAATCAGCCATTGATGGAATCAACTTGCTGATGATTTAAATCCATAAAATATCCTCACAGTAACAATTAAGCCAGTGCTTGCTTGACCAAAAAATTGGACACCATCGCCTAACCAAGTTGACACGATTTTAACCATCACATTGCCAAACAAGGTCTGAATAACTAATATAAATATATTCACATGGACACCTTAATAAAAGAAACCTTAGATTGAAAAGTAAAACTGAAAGGAAACCCTTGTTTTACTGTATCTTCTTATCTTTTAATTTTTGTTCTATTTATCTAGTCCCAACTTTCTTTCCCTGGTCTCTTTATCATGCCAGCAATCTTTGTGGGCTGACCTCCATTCTCCACTAAGTACCTGCTTGACCCCATTAGTTCTCTGATCCTTTTATTTCCTTCAGAAGCTCATATCATCTAAAGATACTCAATTTAGTTTTAATGGCTTTCTCCTTCACACACACACACACACACACACACACACACACACACACACTCATATAAACACATACATAAAAATTTACTCCAGATCCCATTTCTGAAACCCTGGTGCTAAGGATGAGGTTGGAAAATAGATTGCCTCGATAATGGCAAATGATGAGGAAGCTGAGGAACAAGATTTGTAGGTGGCTGGATAAACTGTCTGTTTAGATGAAGACTGTGAGTATCCCTTTCTGAAAGGGATGCTACAGAAATCAAGTACAAGGTTTACTGCTGAATATGGGCACATTTGCCAAACAGTTTGGGCACTTATAATCTCAGAGAGGCTGTTAATGAACATGTGGCTCTCAGGTATCAGATATTCATTTTTGTACCTACCTCCAGTTGAAATCCATCAAAAGGCAAACATCACCTTATTCAGAATAGAGGATAATTTCTCTAAATCACTCAAAAAATTTTTTGAGAAATCCACAGACCTACCATACAAGGAAGAAGGAAAACTTCTTTTATATTTGGTAAATTTGAAGTTCTCAATAGAAACTTGGTCCCCTGCTCTGTTAGGTTTTTATTTTTAGTCATATTCATTAGAATATTCACAGAAGCTATGACCTCCTACCTTACTTAAACAATAATATTTCATTGTGTTCTCAAATAGGCTATTTAAATTAGCTTTACCGATGTTCCCCTTAACTTCTTTCTCTCTAGTTATTTTTTCCACTACAAAAATTTGATAATTTGATTAATGTTTTGAACTCTTCAAAAGACTTGGGGTGGGGAACTACAAATTACTATTGATTCCTCATTTGAATCCATAATGTATTTTATTTAGGTCATTGTTTCATCTGGTAATATTAAGTATTATTGTACTACAGCTTGTTAGTGGGCCATGTGTGAGGTAGTGATCAATGGTTCGACATTAGCCTTGGAGGGTGTATTGAATAAATTTTTTTCCACAATTCAGCATCAGTCCTGATTCTAAATAATGTCTTCAGTGTTGATTTGAAGTATGAAATAAGGAGTAAGCTTATTAAATATGCAGATTACTCTATCTTGAGTCAGAGTGATTATTGACTAGAACTACCCTGAAAGAATTCATAAGGACTTTGACAAATTAAACAAGGTGATTGGAAGTAAGATAAAGTTTAAAAGAGAAAAATGTGATAATTCAAGCAGAGATAAAAAAGACAAAATTCTGTGTGTGTGTGTGTGTGTGTGTGTGTGTGTGTGTCTATGATAGTTCAAAACTGGGGAATAAAGGCAGTTTCAGAATGAACCATCTGTCATTTATAACTTGTAATGTGGCACAGGCATTACAAAGAAAATGATGAAACTCATGTACCAGTATGAAAGTTGTTCAAGCCTTTTAAAAACTACCATGGTGATTTATAAATCCTATAAATTACAATATAAGAGAAAAGATGGTTTATTTAATAACAATGTTAAAAAGTGAATAATAGATTGTGGGTAATAACTGAAGGAATTTAGTTTGTAACTCAGCAAGGAGAAGGCTAAAGGATGAAAGAAATGTTTTATCACATAAACAGATGTTGTACTCACAGTGGTGACCAGCTATTGTCCATTTACACTTTGAACAAGATGAGAGACTCATGTGAAATAGTAGGGTTTTAGGTTAAACATGAGTAAGGACTTCCTGATCTTAGGTTCTTAAAGTCACTATAGTGCCTAGGAAGAAAACTAAAGTCAGAATTAAGGGTTGGCTTATGTACCTTAAGGCACGTAATCTAATTGTGTGATACCTTCAGCAAGCCTTTCAATTCTCTAGTTTTATGATTGTATCAGGATTCTTTCTTAATATTATTTAGAAACTTGATCATACTCAGGAAAATTCATGGGAATTAGTTAAGTTCTCCCTGTATATTCAAGAAATGGAATATAAAAACCCACTATTCCACTAGTGAATTCTACTGGATTATTTAAGGATATTGTCTGAACATAAGCTTTACAATTAGCTGATAAACTGGTTACATAATGAAACACTGGCTATATTAGTCAGGGTTGTGTGGAAGTAGAATCTACAGAAGATATCTGTAAATATCATGAGAGTTTTATAGGAATTGTCTTGCATGTCTGTGTGAATACACAAGTCAAAATTCTATAAGGCAGGCTTCAAGCTGGGAACTCTGATGAAGTTTTTTTGTGAATTCCCCAGGAGAAAGCTGGCTGACTGAAATAGAGATGGAAATTCCCCCCTTTTGATTGCTGAAATCATCAATTCTCCTTTCAACTGACTAGACAAGACTTCCTTCATTGTTGAAGGCAATCTCCTTTGTTGATTGTATATGCAATCAGCTGTAGATGAAATCAACTGACTGTAATTTAAATCCAAGGAATATCCTCACAGTAACAATCAGGCCAATGCTTGCTTGATCAAAAACTGGACACCATAACCTAGCCAAGTTGACACAAGCATTTCACTATCACAGTCCACCCCTAGCAGCCATACACATCTCCTTAATCTATATTTAATCTCTAAAAAGAATAACAGTCATATTTTCACCTAACAATAGTCAACTGTCTAAATTCCACCAGAAATGCACTAACTTTCCCCAGTATAGAATGCAAGTCCTTAAGTTGTAAGTATCCTATAACTTAAATACTATGACATGAAGCTACTACAGTTTATGTCATATGATAAGGAGATAAGATAGGGAAGAAAACAAAGATATTTGTTTTATGTATATAAAAAACAAGGAATAAATGTTCATAACTAATACTGTCCTTGTTTCTATAACAGATCTTGAGATCATAGTTCATATTTTTAACTACCTGCTTCCACTACCCATTCAATATTTCCTTTACCTTCAACAAGCCTATCAGCTGGGCATGGTTCTTTGCCTTATAGACTGAACCAAACCTTCCTTCCTGAAGTTTCTGGACCATTATTAGCCTTGCCCAGATTGGATTAATGCAGTTTTCCATTGACTTTAATCACAGGTCATGGTAGTATTAAAAGCAATCTCTTCTTCACCTCCATTGTCTAGTAGCAGTCCCCTTGATAATCAAGAACAATCACTCCAGCCAGTATAGTAATTCCTTCTTTGCCTGTTGATTCAGAAGTATGAGGTGCCCAAAGTGGCCAGGTGACAGTCTACAATTACAGTTGAATGGAATCATTGATGTGTCTCCTGGTGGAAGCACTCCTTTTCTTTGGAACTAAGACCTGAGACCAGCAGAGCTTAAGTTGCAGAGACAGGAAGCAAAAATTTTCTAGAGGATCTCTAGAGGTAAATGTTAGTGGTGCCATTTCCATTTCCACCCCTTGATTCCTGGATCCCTGGCTATGGGAGAAACCACATCATAGAGTGGATGCTGATTTAGAACATACACAGCTGGAGAATACCCAGCTCTGCAAGGTATTTCCACCTAGTTGACACCATAATTGAGTCTTCAAAAGGCCAATCCATTGGCATTGTGCATCTTTTTTTGGTTGTAGGAGGATCCAGATGCAACAGCTTATTGCTCACCTTAAAAGGGATATTTCAAAATGCCCCTCACTACTAGACACCTAGAAATTTCTCTGAGGTAGAATGACTCTGAATTTTTGTTGGATTTATCTCCCATCCACTGACACACTAATGCCTTACTAAGAAGATTATAGTAGTTGCTAATTCTTGCTCATCAGGGCCAATCAACATGATATCATCTAATATAATGGACCAGTGTGATGTCTTGTAGGAGGAAGAAATGATCAAGGTCCCTGTGGAATAGATATGACACTGCATTTAGAGTCACCACCTGAATAAGTTTATGATAATCTGCTGTCATCCTCCAAGATTCATCTGTTTTCTCCATAAGCCAAATAGGAGAGTTGAATGGGGATGTGGTGGAAATCACCACTCCCACATCCTTCAAGTCTTTGATGGTGACACTACTCTCAGCAATCCTTCCAGGAATCTGGTATTGCTTTTGATTTATTATTTTGCTAGTTATGGGCAGTTCTACTGGCTTTCACTTGGCCTTTCCTACCATAGTAGCTCCCACCCCACAATCAGGGAACTAATGTGGGGATTCTGTTAGTGGCTGCATATGTCTATTCTAATTATGCATTCTAGAACTGGGGAAATTACCACACAATGGATTCAAGTATACACTGTACCCATTGTGAGAAGGACCTGAGCTAAAATTCCATTGTTCATTTGGCCCTGATAAGCCCCTGTTCTGACTGTTGGATCACAGTGGCATTTTGGGTCTCCTACAATTAATGTCACTTCTGAGCCTGTGTCTAATAATCCCTGAAATGTCTGATCATTTCTTTTTCCCCAATGTAGTTACCCAGGCAATAGGAAGTAGGTCTCTTTGAGGAAGGCTGGGAGGAAGATTAACAGTATAAATTTTTTTGCAGTGTAGTAGTGTCCTTCCTCAGGGGGACCTTCATTCAAAGGCTTCTGGGTTTGGAAACTGTCTCATGTCTGGGAATTGATTGGAGGACTGTAATTTTCTGTTTTTGTAATTCAAGTTAGACTTCTGTTCACTCAACCTAGAACTCTTCTGCTTCTAGAGATTAAGTAAGAATGTAGTAGACTGCCCATGTAATTTATGTTTAGGTACCCCATGATCTACCATGATCAATGCCATAAGCCTCTGCGAGTCACACTATTTTGATTGCTGCTTTGAGTCTGCTTTCCATTATGGTAGCCACACTCACCTTGTCTTTACAATTAAGTACTGCCACATGGCTTCTGTGAGCTCAGAATCTGATCATCTTCATTCTGCATAAGAATTCCAGATCCATGACAGCAATTCCCACAGTAATATCTGACCGATAGAGAAGAGCAACCACAGAGCTCTTCAGGGAAGATGGAATTAGTCTCACAAATTTATTGCTCACAGTCCTGATGAAAGTTGTGGGGTGGGTTAGCAGGCCTTACATGATAATTTCACTCTAACATACCATTCTCTCTAAGTCTTTGGTTCTCCTCATTTACATTATACCAGGACAGTTCTGGAATTTTGACCTCAAGCAATGTAGGCCAACTTTTGGTCCATGCTTTAGCCAAGTACCCAAATAAGCTGTTGGACCCCTTTCTAGCCCCTCAAGCTACAATATTAAAGCCAGAATCTCTGCTTAGTGGGCCCATGTCAATAAATTCTGTCTAAACCAATTTTATATTCCTTCTACCATGTTCTGGTTTGCTAAAGCTGCCAAAATGCAATATACCCGAAATGGATTGTCTTTTACAATGGGGGCTTATATTAGTCCACAAATTTACAGTTCTAGGTCCATTAAAATGTCCCAGTTAAGGCGTCAAGAGTAAGATACCTTCTCTGAGGAAAGGCTGATGGCCTCCTCTGTCACATGAGAAGGCACATGGTCGGAGTCTGCTTGTACTCTCCCGGGTTTAGCTTCTGGTTTCTGTGGCTTTCTCCAAAATGTCTCTGGGCTTTTGTCTTAGCTTCCCTCAGCTCCTGTGTGTCCTTCTTGCTTCACCTGCGGGCAAACTCTGGATTTCATCTCTTAGCTTAGCATCTTCAAATGTCTTTCTGTCTGCATCTCCAAGCGTCTGGGTCTGTGTCGGCTCTGGGTTCTCTCTCTGTCCCTGGGCTCTCTTAAGTACTCCAGTAAACCAATTAAGACCTACCTTGAATGGCAGTGTCACATCTCCATGGAAATGATTAATCAAAAGTCTCACACAAAATTGGGTGAGTCACATCTCTATGGAAACGACCTAATCAAAAGATCCCACCCACACTAAATCTGCACCCACAAGATTTGATTAAAAGAACATGGCTTTTCTGGGGTACATAACAGATCCAAACCAGCACACACCATTATCCCACACCCTTAGTCTTTTTGACACAAATTCCCCTGATTTCTGTCTATATAAATTGGAAAAATCATGCATTTCTTTTGAAGTATAGTGCACCTCTCATGAGTAACACTTTGTATCTCACCTTTTAGGGCCTTTTGGGACTTCAGTCTCATTATAGTTCTGGAAGAAAAGAGAAGTGGTTGGGGTGGGTCCTAAGAAGAATAAACGTGTTTTGCAAGCCAGTTTCCTCAGGGCATTCCATTGCAGTTTCATCTGGTGAAACAAGATTAATCTCTTCAGACAGAGGAGTGAGGACTGTTTGCTCAGGAGAGGTACTTACAGGTTTATCAAGCACAGCAAGTTTAATCTCTTCAGGTGGAGGTTGGATGTTAAATTCCTCAGGGCAGACTGGAGGTTGGGAGTTTGGTTTGTCAGGGAAGACTAGAGGTTCCTATGGCTGGTTTCTCAAATCAGACCATTACAGGTTTATCTGACAGAGATTCAGCAGAATCAAGGGTTCCAATGTCCTCACCTCCATCATTATCAACCTACATGTACCCATTCCAGTTTTCAGGATCCCATTCCTTCCAATATGTGCCCTCACTTGAGCACAGATACCCTGCAAGGTTGGGAATTTATTTTGTAATTCAGCCACTCACACATGAGACTCTGGGTTTGGTTTTCAGAAATCTCAGGTCTATGTCTACATGAAATAAGATTTTCTTTCAGGGCACACATAGAAACTTTCATGGCCTTCATGGGGCACTTAAGCCTTGAGCACATCTATATATATATAAATAACTGTATCCAGTATATTTAGGAAAAACCAGCCATCATTAAACCTTTTAACTCCACAAATCTCTACTAAGGTGTCAAAAGCACTCTCACCCACAGCTTTGCCTCTTATAAGCATTTGAGTAGCCGTATTCAGTGATGACACTTTGTGTTTCTCTATTGTCAACTCATGCCATAGACTATCAGTGCCATCTTGATCACTGGAAATAGAGTCATTAGTATCTTTGAATTTAATCCGATTGGAGAACCAATTCCAAAAAATACCTGTACCTATTCAGAAATCTCATACTTAAGATTCTGTTTCTTAAGAACCACTCCCATTCCCAAAGCTGTATTAGTCATGATTCTCTAGGGAAACAGAACCAACAGGAAATATCTGTAAATATTATGACATTTTAATACGAATTGTCTCACACGACTGTGGGGATGCACTAGTACAAATTCCGTAGGGCAGGCTGCAAGCTGGGAACTCCAATGGGTTTTTTTTGTTGTTGTTGTTTTGTTTTTTTAACTAAAATGATGGTTTTTAATGGGAACCAGAGGTATGGTTACAATTACTTAGTCCGACACAAAAAACCCGTGGGTGGATCAGGAATTGGAAGGTTACGAAATAATGAGGGTAACGCTGGGTGTACAGGAAGAAAAGCTGTTCCAGAGAGCCTCAGGAGCCAGGCTAATACAGCCTCTCCCTGCGATCCTGTCTGTGCTCACCCCTGGAATCCATCTTTCCAGGGCCAAAGCCACCTCTGTCGCCACCACCCCGGCCCCCTTTGAAGCCCCCATGGTCTCCACCACCGCCTCGGTAGCCTCCCGGATCATAGCCTCCTCTGCCACCATGATGATCATCTCCATAGTTACCCCCCATGTGAGAGCCTCCTGGACCCCCTCCTGGACCCTCGGGCTTAGGGGTCTTACATTGGTTGCACTCATTCCTCCAAGAAAAGTTCATGTTCTCACATGTCGAAGTAGGACACTTCCAGTCCCCAGCTTGCTGCTGTCCTCCACCGCCACCACCTCCACTGGGGAATCCTCCCCAGCCACCACCACCACTGCCACCTCCTCCGTAGCCTCCACGACCCATGGGTCCTCCCCGCCCTCGGCCTCCACGACCTGCCACCACCCCGATTGAAGTCTGCTCGCCGAGTAGCAATGGAGACCTTGATAGTGTTCCCAGAGAACTCTTTACCATCAAACCAGTCAATGGCGGCTTTAGCAGAAGGTGGGTCATCAAATGAGACTGTTGCCTGTCCCTTCAGTTTGCCTGTTTCCCTGTCTGTGTACAGATTAATCATGGGCTGCCCTGTTTTCTTATTTGTCTTAATAATAACCAATCTGTTTGAAGTAATCAGCCACAGACTCAATTGTAACATTTTCGCCTAAACCTTGCACAAAGATGGTGTTGTTGTCTGAATTATCCTGTTCGGAGTCATGACATGATCCTTGGTCCCGAGGGCCACCAAATTTATTGAAGCCACCATGGCCATTTCCACCCATGCTGCCTCTGCCTCCACGGCCACCTCCATGACCTCTGGGTTCATAGCCACCACTGCTACGGTTGTAACTGCCGCCACCACCCCAGCCATGGCCCACACGGTCCTGCTTTCCTCCCCTGTAGCCACCACTGCCACCACTCTGGTCCTGATTGCCATAACCGCCACTGCCACTGCTCATAGATGGCTGATCTTGCCCGTAGTTACCTCCACCACCCCCTCCGCTGCCCCCACTGCCACTGTTGTACTGGTTCCGCTGTCCATAGCCCTGAGGGGGATTATAGGAGCTTGGCTGTGCACCGTAGCTGGAACTCTGCCCATAGCCTCCACTTGGTGGCTGTCTGTAACTGCTGCTCTGAGAACTGCCACCATAGCTTTCCGAGGTGCTGCTGGGAGCTAGCTGCTGCCCGTAGCCAGGGTAGAAGGGCTGCTGCCCGTAAGACGACTGGGAACTCTGGCTACCACCATAGCCACTAGTTGACCATATCCCTGGGAAGCTGACTGGGTGCCATAACCTGTGTTCTGGGTCTGCCCGTAAGAACCACCATCGCTGCTGTGGCTATAGCCTGAAGTGTCTGCTGACTGGCCATAACCACCGTAACTCTGCTGTCCGTAGGGCTGACTGCTCTGCTGGGAGTACCCCTGCCCAGGCTGGGTGGGGTAGGCCCCATAGCTTTGAGTTCCTTGTTGGGTATAGTCGTTTGAGGCCATGTCTGCACACGCACGGGCTGACAAGCAGCAAGATTCCAACGCCTCAGAGCACCGACCCCTCGAGGACTCCAATGGGTTTTTGATGAATTCCCCACGAAAAGCTGACTGGCTGAAATAGAGATGGAAATTCTTCCTTCTGACTGCTGAAATCATCACTTCTTCTTTTAAAGTCTTCAACTTCATTTGGATGAGATGTCTCTCGTTGTTGAAGGCAATCTCTTTTGTTAATTGTAGACACAATCAGCTATAGATGCATTCAACTTACTGATGATTTAAGTCCATAAAATATCCTCACAGTAACAATCAGGCCAGTGCTTATGTGACTAAACCAAAACCTGGTTACATTGACACATGAACTTAACAGTTACACTGGCCATACAAATTTATTATAATTCCATTTCCATTCCTACTATCCTGGGGTAAATAACTGTTGTATCAATTTCATGATAAATCAAAAAGAAACTGAACTTGATTTGTAGTATAAAAAAGAAAACTGCAGAATTAGCAAAATACTGGGTCCTTATGTTTTCCAGAATTTTATAAAATTCATATGTATGTGTGTATATATCATTAAAAGGTACTGTATTAAACTAATAGACCATTTTAAATAAAACACAAGGTCATAAATGATAATTCTGTCAATACTGTCAGGACTGTGGGGGCTTGTGGTTGAAAAATAGTGTCTGCCACATAGCAGGATTCATGGCATGACAAAATTAGTTCCTACTTTATACTGTGGGTCAGCAAGTCAGACAAGTCCATCAGGTTTTCAGATGACTTCTCTAGCGTTTGTATAACATTGTCATTTTGAAGAGAGTTTAGTGATCATCTTTATTAATTACACCCAACATATTAAGAGGGACAGAATGAAAAATGACCTAGTGTATCTACCAGTCTGAACCAACTTTTAAATTTGTATGGAAAGTACAGTTTCACTAAGTGATGGAGGATGTTGTTGTTTCCCTAAGTAGTTCATGGTATCCATCATTCTCTAGTGCACCTTCTCTATATGAACTTCCAGTTTTACCTGGGATTCTTCTTTCTTTACCACATGGAAGACAGTGTTGCCTCTGACTACTCTATGGGGGAAAATGGTGTGGGAAATATTCTTAAATCTCTCAGGCTTTAGAGTCATCTGCTGGGCTGTAATCCTCCATGTCTAATAATCCACAAAGGAGGGACAGTGTTCAGGAAGGGAGAATTGTCCTCTTCTTGAGTACTGCCACACTTTCTACACTAAACGCACTTGAAATTCTGATGGGTATTTAAAAAGTTCTCAAACATAAAGATCTATTAAGAGTCTGAGGAATTTCAGAGCACAGGGACCTGAAACTGTTCTTTTATCTAATTTAATTTACTCTGTTGTACCACATAACTGAGGGTTTAGGGGCAAGTAAAGGGTGAAGGACAGAAGTGAGGAAGGAACAGACTGAGGGGAAAAAGACTAGAGAGGACTTAGGCCTTCTTCAAGTGTCCCATATGGAGCTTTTTTTATCCATTGACCCTCCCTAAATCTCCAATCCTCTTTGGTCCTCATATGAAATGTTTTATAAACCACCCTCTCCATCAAGGGTCCCCTATTCCACAAGACAAGGAGCTCTCACCTTCCATCCTGCCTGCTGTTATTCAAACTCGGTGGCCTCATACTTCTGCTTATTATTCAAAAACTTCCTTTGTTTTGAGAACAAAAAGATTCTGACTCCATGAGAGAAGGGAGACACGTACACTTCAGTGCCAGTCCATTCTCTCTACCAGAGATGGCTGTGGCAGGTTTCCCCTTGAACTTCCTAAAGAAATGTATCTTGCCTCCATGAAATACACTTTTGCTTAAACAATCTAATTTTATATGAGAGAAACATATTTCTTCTAGTAACATTACTTTGCTCTCAATCCCTTTAAATAAGAATCCTAGTATTATTGGTCTAAGGAACTTTTCTCCATTAGAGAGAGCACTCCTCAAGAACTGAAAATAATTTTCACTGAGCTAAGTAGACACCCAGCCATCTACAAGCAAATTGCTCCTCTGATATCAAGAGATGTTAGAGTTTTGTTTACCACATCAAAAACTCTTCAGATACTTTTATATTTCATCAAACTTTCTTTAAAAACTGTTATCCGTATAGACTGGGAAAACTTCACTGAGGAGAAGCTACTAAGATGCGTAACATAGTTACTCAAGGGACAAATGGCCATTGGCTATGCTAAAAATGGGAAGGTGAAAGAGTCTTTTGATGGTGATTATTCCATTCTCTTATAAGTAAAACATATACATTCTCCTTTTTTCCTTTTTATCTAAATACTCAAACCTTGAAAAAATATTAAAACTTAATTTTCTGTAATAATACTCAATATTACCCAAAGTAGTGACTGTTCTCTCCTTTTTTTGGTCCTCACTGAGTTTTGCTACTAAAGCCACCAATTATTCTTCTTCTTTTTTTTAAAATCATTTCAGTTAAAGAGTTACTTGAGAAATTTTCTTTACCATTTTATCTTACTTCTGACATTTCGTTCAGGAATCATTCGTTGAACCAACTGCTTGTCTGCTCTGTTTCTGTGCTGCTTAAGTAATTATTGCTTTCAGAACAGACTTTCCACCTTGTTCCTGGTCCTGTTTCTACCAGAATCATGGGCTAGAACCTCAGCTTTCCCAAATACTTTGTTTCAGTCCTCTTTGTTTGAGTCTTCTTTTTATTTACCTCACCTCTATATTTATTTATGTATTCATTTATTTTAATATACATGGCAAAATGCTTTGCCAAGCAACTTGCGGGAGCTACGGTGAAGTTTTGCAACTGATTTTATTACAACTGAAATTTTCAAAGCTCCCTTAAAATAAAGGTTTATTTTCTAACTGCAAAATACTGCTCTCCGTGATTAGTCACCCACAGAATAGTTGATGATATACAGTAAAAGTCCCAGTTTTTTTCCATGCTACAATAATGGGATCACTGGCTTTACAAAACGAAAGTGTCTCTCGGTGAAGAATTCTCTAGTCAAAACAAATAAGACTCATTGTTTGCTGACTATTTTCCAGTCATTAGACCAGCTTCTGGGTTTCAAAGATGAATAAAAAACAATTCATGAGAACCAGCAATGTATATTCTAATGAGGTAGACAAAAAAGTAAAATTTTATAGCACAGGTCTAAAGTGTGACTATATTATAGTGTTAGAAGAGCACTTAAGAGGCAGTGGAGTTAAGTCTTAAAGAGCAAGGAATTCACCAGATGGACAAGGTAGTAAAAGCATCCCATGTGAGAAAACATCCTGTGCCAAGACATGGAGCTGTGATAAAAACAAGAATTGATGAAATGGGATAAGAGGTGACAGCACACTGCTGAGAACGGAAAAAAAAAGATTTTAGGTCAAATTTTTTAAGTACCCTGAGAGCTAAGGAGTTTAACTGGTTTCCAAAAACAGCAGGGAATATAGGAAATACTTCAATAAGGGAGTGATATGATCAGCTTTGCCTCTCCGAAAGGAAAATTTAGCTGTGATTTAGAGGCTAGATTAGAGGTGGCTGAGAGGGGAGGCAGGGAGAAGACCTAGAAATTATTGTCTAGGTAGGAATAATTAGTGTATTGGCAATAAGAGGGTATAGGTAGCAACAGACTTGTAAGATTTAGCAAGTAAAATGTACACATCTTGATGTCAGATAAGATGGAGTGGGAGTGGTTAGAGAGAAGGGTCTCAGATGAGGAAAAGGAATTAGCTGAGAATGAATCTAATTGTTGGGAAATGAGTAGTGGTAATTCCAGAAACCATAATAGAGAACAAAGTAATAGTAATAAAGTTAATAATATCAGTAATGGCTACTATTATTAATGGACCACTTATAGAGGGCTAACCCTAAGTTAAGCATTTTACATGCAATATCTAATTCAAATCTCCAGAACCTTATTATAAAATATTTTCTCCCACTTACACAAAGGTACTACAATTTGGAGTAGTAGAAGTAATTTTTCCAAGGATTCAAACTCAAACCTATATGTATCCAAAATCCATGCTTTTCCAAACTAAGAGATTGGCAGTGGATTTTTTTTTCCTCGCACGGGAGTTTTATTTCCTCAGCCACTGCTTCTCCCAGGCCTGGGCTTTTGCTAATTTTGATCCCGGGCTGGGGGCTAGGTGGGCATTGCCCCCAGAGTGGGCACAAGATGCCCCAGCTGAGTTCCTGCAGCCCACCCCTCCCCACCAAGCCAGGCTCCACCCCAAGGGAGTCTGGCTTCTTTCTTCCCTGGTTGATGCTGACACAGCAGCAGGTTCCAGAACAAACCCAGGTGGTGAAGGTCATATCAGAATGTCCTGTGAACACCCAGGAGGCCTCATCTCCCACCCCTCACCCGACTTCTTGGACATGGCCAGGCTGATAAACGGAAGAGGCACTGCTGTCCAGCAGGAAGGTCATGGCGTGCTTCAGCTCCTGGGCCTGCGGCAGCTCAAACCAGATAGTTCAAGGGCTGTCAACCGAGCCTTAGCTGAGCTCCAGGCTGGACAGCTGGTCTTCTTCTAGGGTGCTCAGCAGGTGTAGCCGCTGCATGTCTCTCAGCACAATGGAGCAGCGCAGTGTCTGGGAGCTGGAGTCCATGATGAGGAGGTGCTGGCAGTTGAGCCCCAGGAGGCCGGGTCCAGGAAAGGCCAGCTTGCCCACTTGCAGGACCACATACACCGTGTAGCCAAAGAGGGGCAGCTTGCACATGGCCTTGGCACATGGCACTTCCTGGGGGCGGTTTTGTGGCAGCTGCGTCAGCTCCTAGTCCATCAGGTGCTTTATGGCGGCTGTGTTCACCTGCTGCTGCAGTGGCTTTGGCATGTAAGCCAGCAGGTCTTGTTCCGAGGGGGGCTCCTGGGTATCCCTGCTGAGGTGCTGGAAGGCAGCCAGCTGGGCAAATTGAGCCTCGGCCTGGGCACTGGCCAGCAGCTCCCCCTGCAGGTGGTCCCGCAGCACGTGCCTCTCACAGTGGCATGCCTGCAACACCTGATCACCCCAATCTGTTTTTCTGATACTTTTCTCTGCTTCTTCAAATTGAATGACACCAATTCTCACTCTGCAAACGCTATACTGTAGCATATTAGTTGTTCTGTCAATAATTCTCAAATTTGGTGCATTTGTTATGTTTGAAAACCTGCCCCTGAACTCCTCTCATGACAGCTCTCTGCAGCTTCAACCAAGAGGCTTTGGGGGCTAAACCAATATCTGCATTTTGGAATATGCTGAAATCAGCACCCACAGGGAAAAAAAGGGGTGAGAATGGGGGAGGGGAGATGGACAAGAACTGTATTGGAGGTCATTTTTAAATATTCCCCTACTCATTTGTCTTTTTTCCACTGGCATCCCTTTTCCTGAAGCATCTAGTGCCTATCCAATCAGTCACGTTCCGGTTTTCTCCCCTTGAAGAAAAATCCCTTCTGATGCAATAACTTGAGTTGACTTGTTCCATTCCTTAAAAACTGAGATTAGATTTAGATTTTCCAATTCCCCAGAGCCAGGTCTGACAGCTCCCTCTTGTCATTTGTTGGTGAGCATTCTGCACAAAAAAAAAGCTCAAAGGATTTGTTTGTTGTTGTTCGTGTTGTTGTTTTTTAAAGAGGGTGAAGAAGGAAGGTAGGAAGGAAAGGAAGGGAAGGGAAGGGAAGACAGAGATGGAACAGAGAGGTTTATGGGAGTTATTGTAAAGTTTTATATAGTTAAGTATTCTCTTGCTAAAGGAAAATAAGTAAAATTATGAGTGAAAATTCACCACAGAGACACTAGGCATTGGGTCTCTTTTGAAAATATAACCAATTGATGAACCTTTAGACAAGTAAATTTTTTAGTCACACATTCATCATAATTTCATTAACAGAAAGTCATATGCATGTCCCAAAGGCTTGGCTATGAAGAGAATTATGTCTATTTGGTATCACAGATTCATACATCCATACAATCTTGTACTTGGAAGGGAAATTAGACATTATTTAAATCAACTCTAATGCGTGCATCTCTTCAACAATGTTTATAAAGGGTCATCCTGCCTCTGTCAGAAATTCCTTTGGAAAGCATTAAATAGGATATTATAGGGATGATAATGATAATAATTATCTTCATATAAAAACAATAGATCCCTTGATCAAATGATGATGGGACAGCTCCTCTCATCATAACTCTGAGGAGGACACTGTTATTATCACCTTTATATAAACGAGGAAAGTAAGGTTTACCAGGGTACCTAACATCACACTGTTCATGAATAACAGAAATGCTTTACTGGAAGATCAAACCTAGCCAGTGACAAAGCTGTTTATGTCAGTTATATCTAATACCAAACTATCACATATATCAAAATAAATTTTAAATGATAGAAAGAGTCTTAAGTTTTATTACCTCTTCCCATAGAAAGAGTTTCATTCTCCGAGCCACTCAAATTCCTAAAACTTACCTTCCCAGAAGTGGCCTAAATTATGCAGTTTCTCAATATATGTAAAGGTCACAATTAAGTATATACGTTATATAAATAACTAAATATTAGTTACTTGGCAGCTTTCAGAACTCTTTAGTACCATGGGTAGATTCTGGTCTGATATGAGATCAGTATGGGGAATAAAAGAAGAATTTCATTAAGATGTTGAAAACATACGACAGATTAAAGCAGTAAAACACTGGCTTTCTTATATCATTTACCACATATAGCAATAGACACTAATTTTATTACTCTGAGTATCTGTACAGAGCTGTGAGTTTGGAAGACAAGGGGTCAGGCTTGATAGATTCACAGAATGAGCATTTGCTGAGTTCTATGTGAGAATACATATATACATACATAAATATATTTGGAGAAAAGGAGTACATTAGTATGAGTATATTCACGAATTACTCTTCTCTGGAATGCCCATTACTTTTTTTTTTTTGTTTCTGCCTGGGTAAACATTGCCAATTGTTAAAAAGAAATGTCAATATTTGCCATGGGAAATTAATTTATATATTAGGTGCTCACTAATGATTCTTGGATTGTTTTGCATTTTAAAATAATGATTGGACATACTCCTTCAGATTTTGACTTTCATATATAATTTTTTGAGAATTACCAGTTGTAGAATAACCCTCTGCATTTCTTTTAAGGGTTGATAATAACAACCCTTAAACATAGGCCATAGCATTTCTGCTTATCTTGATGTAAAATCTCATTAGCGTCAAAATAACAAAATAACCCCTTGTAACAGACACTATCTTCCTGTGTTCGGCTCCTAAAATAGCATTCTTTTTCCCATAATAAGCTATTTGTGTTCACTTGATTTTGCTTCAGTCATTTTATTTTTGTCACCTTTGGTGGCTGTCTTGGGATCCTATAATGGAATGATGCTGAATCAGACAAGCTGTAATTTTTATTGCAAGCGTATCTCAAGGTAAATTTATAAGCTCAACTTGATATGAGAAATGAAACTAGAAGAAACATACCTTTGTTCTAAGTTACAAAATCCTCTGCTATTCTAACCTTGAAGTGTGTTAAAAATAAACTGCCTTCTTTCTGATTTCAGGAACCTTACATTGGCAATATATTAATATATTCTTTTAAATAATTTCATTGTATACAAAACAGCCTCACCAACCAAACTGTTTGCATTGTAACCCTACATTCTGGTTGCAAAACTAGTATTTTGGTGAAGCTATGTTACAGAAACCTGATGATATTAAATACTCTAACACTTTATTTCCTTTTTCTTTTCATGGAAAGCTAAGAGGTAGTATTTATTTAATAATATTTTACTAGGGTAAATATTAGGGCAGACCAGTTATAAATGATTATATATGTAAATGTAGGCATAAAAAATTTTCACCAATAGACTAGGTTTTCACCTCCACCAAACTGAAGACTTCTAGATAGTTAAAATCTAGACTATTAATTTCTGCTTAACTGCAGAACTGCCAACCAACACTAGGCCAATCCTATACTGGTAAAGACTCTGATGTACTCTAACATGGGCTTTCTCTATACATAGACCTTGAGGTTCTATATGATGCTAATTGTGTACAAGTACTTAGCCATGACCTTTGTATTTATACAAACTGAATGAGCCCTGATGCTATGAACAAGGATATGTTTCATTTCTTCCTGTTGTGTTACCACATTAGAGCATCCTCCACTGAACAGTGGGAAGTATTTTTAAACATTAATGTTGTTAATAGAGTTTTACTCCTACCACTGGAAAAAGCAGTAAATAAGCAGTAAATTCTTCTTTTGAAACAAAATGTTTATTGTACAATATTACCCACATAATTATGGTATGTCCCAGGAGCAAACACCCTGTCACTCTGCTATTAAGTTGCACCCCAGCCACCAGTGGCTCACTTTTATTCCTGCTGTTGCCCTCAATCATTCATCTACACTGCCACTTTAGCTTATCTTTTACAAATGATAGAATTAGTCCTATAGCTGTAAAATATTCCAGAAAATTGTCCTTTCAAATAGTACTTTGTGTGTGTGTGTGTGTGTGTGTTTAATTGAAATACATTCACATGCCATACAATCATCCATGGTGTATAATCAGCTGTTCACAGTACCATCATATAGTTGTGCATTCATCACTACAGTCTGTTTCTGAACATTTTCCTTACATCAGAAAGAATCAGAATAAGAATAAAAAATACAAGTAAAAAAGAACACCCAAATCATCCCCCATCCCACCCTATTTTTCATTTAGTTTTTGTCCCCATTTTTCTACTCATCCATCTATACACTATATAAAAGGAGTGAGATCCACAAGGATTTCACAATCACACTGTCAGCCCTTGTAATCTACATTGTCATACAATCGTCTTCAGGAGTCCAGACTACTGGAGTTTGGTAGTTTCAGGTATTTACTTCTAGCTGTTCCAATACATTAAAACCTAAGAGGTGTTATCTATATAGTGCATAAGAATGTCCACCAGAGTGACCTCTAGACTCCATTTGAAATTTCTCAGCCACTGAAACTTTATTTCATTTCATTTTGCATCCCCTTTTGGTCAAGAAGATGTTCTCAATCCCACGATGCCAGGTCCAGATTCATCCCCGAGAGTCATGTCGTGTGTTGCCAGGGAGATTTACACCGCTGGGAGTCAGGTCCCACGTAGTGGGGAGGGCAGTGAGTTCACTTGCCACGGTGGCTGAGTTAGAGAGAGAGAGGGCCACATCTGAGCAACAAAGAGGTACTCAGGGGGAGACTCTCAGGCAGAATTACATGCAAGTTTAGCCTCTCCTTTGCTGTAACGAGCTTCATAGGGGCAAGTCCCATGATAGAGGGCTCAGCACATCAAACCTCCAATCCTAATGTTTGTGATAACATCAGCAACAGTCCAGGTGAGGGAGTCAACACTCCCACACTTTCCTCCAGCTCCTCAGGGGGGAGCCTGTAAATATATTTTTATTCTCTGCCCCAATTACTTTGGGATGTGTCACTATTTCACTCTAACCTATACTAACCTACCATATCTCACTTCCTATTCAAAGTTCCACATAATTGTGGTGTTTGAACAACCCGACTGTAGAGTTATACTGTTTAGAAAATATAGATCCTACACCAAATAGACATCTCTTCCCTTGGTCTCACATGGAAGTTGAAGCTTTAAAACACAGTCAGTTTTGACCTTTACCCTGTGGCCTGGTTTGCCCTAGTTTTAACCAGATCTGCTTAACCAGATCTACTTCATTCATATCTCTATTTGAAGTCTGGGCTCTTTTTCAACTTTTTTTTTTCTTTTTTTAACAGTTGGTGTATGCACTAATACTAGCATTCATATCTGCTGAGCTCTAGCTCTGAGTTTCAGGTGTCACAGAGATACCTATTGTTCCAGAGACCAATCAGGTTCTACACTAAGAGGTCAGCATCTCAAATTTTAGAGCTAGCCATTACAATACAGGAATAGATTTGACTGCTGTAAGAGCTTATAATCTAGAGACCATTACAATAATTACTCCCCTCCTAGACTGTGTTTTAAGATTCAATTCTGAGTTTACACATTGTTGTTAGTCCATATTGGTGAGGCATTATTGTGTTTGCCTTTATTTCTGGCGTACTTCAGTCAAAATGCTGTGTACAGGATCCATTCACCTCATTGAGGTCTCACAGCTTGACTCCTTATCATAGTTGTTAAATATTCCATTGTATGCATACACCACAGTTCACCATTCTGTTCCTCCGTCAGTGTACCCTTAGGCCACCTCCACCCATTGCAAGTCATGAATACTGCTTCCATGAACACCAGTGTGCAAAAGTCCATTCATGTCTCTGCTCTCAGGTCTTCCAATGACATACCCCATAATGAGGTTGCAGGACATTATCGCCCCCACATACTTAGCTTCTTGTGGAACCACTACACTGACCTTCAGAAAGGCTACACCATTCTGCCTGCTCATCAACAGTAGATAGGCATGTCCCTCTCTCCATGTTTTCTCCAACACTTTTACTCCTATATATATATATATATATATATATATATTCCTTACAATTTTTTAGAGTTATATTCACATACCATATATTTATCCACAGTGTACGGTCATTCGTTCATGGTATCATCATAAAGTTGTACATTTATCACCACAATCAGCACTTGAACATATTGATTACTAAAAAAAAAAAGTGTTTTTTTGTTGTTTGTTTTTTTAGTGAATAGTAAAAAAGATGATAAAAAGAAAAATAACATGTCATACAATACAATATAATAGTAAGGACAGAAAACAACACCATTACCAAGAATCCCATATCCCTCCCCTATATCCCCCTCTCATACACACTTAGCATTGGTATATTGCCTTTATTATATTTAATGGAAGCATATTACAGTGTTACTGTTGACCATAAACTCCAGTTTGCTTTGATTATGTTTTTTCCCCAAATACCATCCCTTTTTCAACACTCTGCATGGTTGACCTTCATTTGCTCTCCCACATGCAAAAACATCAAATAGTACTTTTTAAATGCATCATTTTACGCAGCAGATGTGCAGAGCAAAAGGGAATAGCAGAGGAAATGATATACATCCACAGAACCAAACTCAGTAAAAGGAAGATTAAATTTTCAACATGTTACCATTAAAATTTGGTGCAAATATTCCTTTAAACTCATGGACCATAATTTGTTGTTTGCAACACATTTTGCTCATGATGGAGATTCATGACCTGCAAGAGTATTCCCAATATCCTTGCCCAATGCTAGTGTTGGTTATAATTCCCCCACCCCCAGGAAAGCATCAGCAACCCCATCTATGAACCTACTAAAAGATCAGAGGCATATATTAGATAAGATTCATGTTCCATGGTTGTGTAGTGCTAAGAGCATTGATTGTTGTTCAAAATGTGGTATAGTGTTTCATAACATCTGCTCCCATTCCCAAAGGTTAGCAAGTTTGAAGCATGCCAACGTTTGATTTTGAAGACTATGCCAAAGACACATACTTGTTCTTAAATGTTAGTCATTAGAGTTGGGTACCTATACAAATTCATGAGTTCCAGTGGAACAGTAATTGATTCTCCAATTTAGAAGGTATAGACATGATTCAGAAACTCAAATTTAAGGAAATCAACCACCAATCTAGAGACAGATAAGATGGGACAAGTAGAAAACATCCGTAACTCAAAGATTGATTTGAAAATCCTGAAGTATTGTTCCTAGAAATAGAAAACTGGAAACATGTGCAGCTTTCCAGAGGCATGAAATGTATTCTATTTGAACACAAATAGAAGTCACACACACACACATATGTGCACACACATGCACGCACATTTAGAGCAAATATAGTGAAAGTAATGTGTCAGCATCTTGCAGTGGAAAAAATATTGCCCCTGGGGCTGGACAGACCTACATTTGAATTCTAGCTTTATCACTCACTAATTCTGCCATATTCAGCAAGTCAATCATTCTCCCAACTAAAGTTTCATCTATTAAACTTGAGATATTGCTATGAGAATAATGTATGTCAATTGCCTGGCACATATGTGGTAGCCACTCCTTAAGTAATAACTATCATAATTACCAAGAAATGTAATGGCATAGAAAGACCACTAAAAGAATTTGAATCAAAAACTACAGTTGGTGAAAATTATATCAAATGTCCTGAATGTTAAGTCCTAAAAAATGTATAAGTATATACTTGATCCCAAAGCATGTTGTTTATGTGAAACGTAATTATTTTATAAAAACATTTAAGCCTGACCACCTGAAGGAAATGCAGACCTATTGTTTATAACATACAGAAATTTTAAAAAGCCAATTAAATCTAATTTAATTTATCTTTGCTTTAATGGAATTGCTAATTTTTTTCCCAAAGAGCATTCACAATAAAATCACTAAAATTTTTCACCTTTCCTTCAGTCACAATTTTGTCTTATAATTTATGTGTCATATACTCAAATACCAGTTCTCCCTATATTTCACATCTTTATATTAAGAAACAACAAAATAAGTAAAGTAATTTGACATCTGTCTTCATGTATATTGTCCTTTGCATGCTTTCATCTTTATTTCCACTTGAAAATATTCAGTATTCTCTCTCATGTCTCTCTTTTCTTTCAATAATCAAGGTCTCTCCAGGACCTTTCCAAGCAAACAGACATCCCTTATGGCACTGTTCTGGACTCTGCAGTATATGAGCATGTCCGCATGAAGGGAATGAATCCTTTCGAGAGGGACAGCATGTATTCCCAAATGTGGCGGATGATCAACCGCAGCAATGGATCAGAGAACAATGTTCTGGAGTCCCAAGCAGGCATTCAAAAGGTACTGGCCATTGGTCTTCATTAATAGTCCTTATCATGTCTCCCATGTTTGAATTGCTAAGTTGAGATTTGTTCATTTCTTTTTTATCTTTAAGTCTGAAACAAGGTTTTCAGTTAAATTATACCTTCTGTTGACGTAAAGAAGGTTTTAGGGGTGTTTGGTGCACCAGTACAAGAAGTTAAAAGCCCTTCTTGGTGTGTCTAATGAATCAGTTTTCAATGGGATTCCAAAGCTATTTCAATGAGCTGATGTTTTGTTCACAAAAGAGTCAAGGACTTATAAACATGAATCCTGAAAACTTTTTTACAAATCCCATTCCAAATGTCATTCAGGTTATCGGATTCTTTAAATGACTCAGGATATTTTCTATACTATTTTGTTTTTAGATGAAAACCTTACTTGTGGTTATGTGAAACTATCTGGCAGTAAAAGTTAAACTTGTCAACAAATAAGATTCCTACACGTGTTGGTTTCTATATCCAAAAGTGAAAATCTTTGTTTAGATCTTATTTTTCTGTAACCATCCTTGAGAAATAACTTGTAAAAATGGGTTTAAAAGCACTTTTTTATGTGAAAAATTTTAAGTTAAATTTTATTCTATTCAGTAGTTTATAAGCTTGTGGACAGAAGCAATTCTTTCTTCCTCAGGCCCCATCAACCTCAGTGAGAAAACTGACTGTGTTTGTGTTTTCGTTTAAAGTATCTCCAGTGACTGGCACATTGAAAAGCACTGCAATCGGCATTCAGTAAATACAGAATGAATGAATGAATGAATGAATGAATGTCGATAACAGCAACAAAGGTTGTATATGCTTTTTTCTCTGTGACATTCCATAGCAGAATAATTTAGACTCTGATTTCCCTGTTTGAAAAGCAGACTATATAATACCATGCCAAAATAATGTTTTGATGGCTAGAAACATACTGCCACAGGTTCCAGTATTATTCTCTGCCTATACTTGTGGTGTCCTTCATCTGCTACTGCTGTTGCTATAGTTTCCTAGAGTCGACCTAGTGATTCTTGCAGTCACCACACTGATATCGTTATTTTAAGAACTGATGATACTGGTACAAAACCAGTATCTAACAATGCCTTTAAGAGAGTAAATGTCATTGAGATGTTAGCAATCATCTCTAACTCCTTCACCCTTATTGTACTAATTATAGTTTCCCAGGGCCCAGATATTCATCCTCAGCTATGTATTTCTTGTTTTTCTCAAGAGACTGTTTGGCTCCTGGAAGTATAATGTGGTGTCCTCCAGTTACTAGATCTGGGAATGAAAATGTATGTTAAAAAAAAACAGGGAGAAAGGAAGTTCGACATTTTGGAGTTACTAGCTTCATCTGGGATGTGAAATAAACTTGAGTTTCACAATAAGTATACTAAATAGCTCTTGGAATAGGTATTTTCTTCCATTCTTGCATATTGCCTATTTCTAAAACAATTTGCTTTCTTGAGGATTTATATAAATAGAAATTCATAGTTTATATTTCTATTCCACTTGAGGAGCAGAAGTTTCCCACATTTTACAATGAGATAAGAGATCATGGAGTAAGGTTAGTAGGCAGGGATTATATCATGTAGGACCTTGTTGACTTTGGGTTAGGAATCTGGATTTTATTTAGACTGAAAATATAGCTACTGAAATATTGGAGTGACATGATTATTTTACCTTTCAAGAATGTCAGTATAGCTGATATATGGGAAAATTGGTCAAGTTAGATAAGAGTGGAAATAGTGAGTTCATTAGGAAACTGTTTGCATGGGAAAAATTATAGTAGCCAGTCAAATTGAAGCTTGTAAACAAGGCCTTGTCTTATCCTTCTGTCCTTACACACATTCCCATGCACGCACACACACACACACAAACACACCATATCTGCTTTTATTATTTGCATTAATACAAATTGGGTAAACCTCCTATATCCTGATATTTCCAAAATAATACATAAATCATAAAGATATAGGATATCATTTACCACATAGAATCTTTAGTCATATATGTTTCAAGATGTGCATATATATATATATGCTGGCCCTTCAGTATTGTTTAAGAAAATCTCTCTGTTTCTTAGTATTTACATGCAGTTTTATGTCTGGCTCTTCCAGTTCTTAGTTGTATTACTTTAGGCAAGTCACTTGGCTTCTCTGAGCCAAAATTTACTTACCTGTAAAGTGATCACAGTGTAGGAATTAAAAGCATGGGCTTTGCAGGCAGTTCAACCTGGGTTTGAATCCAGCTCATTGCTTTATAAAATGCATAAACGTGACTAGATACTTAAATATCTTGGCTTCAGTGTTTTCATCATGACAGTAAGAATTCCTTTCTCAAAAAGTTTTTTTTCTAGATAAAATAACATAAATATGTACGCGTCATCAAATAATATTTTTAAAGTCATAAACCCATCTTGTAAAATGGTGTTGAAGATTACCTGATTACCTGAGAGAACACGTATATGTCTATGTTTGTGTATGTGTGTGTGTGTATGTATATATATATATGGGGTTTGTAAATATAAAGCTTTATTGTTTAAAATTTCTTAAAGGTAACTTAAAAATTATAACATAATTAAAAATAAAGTGCAATAGAAGAAGTAGAGAGCATTTTCTAGTTCCTATTCATCTGCTGATAAAGGGGGCTTATGAGTTTAAAATTGTCAAGCAAATCCCCAAATATTTATAATACCATATTTATTCAGTTTCCTGACTTATTAGAAGGGTATTGAAGAATTCCTTCCTAAATTCATAGTAGAAATTACCAAAGTGAAACTCGTATGTAGTATACCTTTTTTTCAACCGAAATCAAAGACAATTGAAAATTGATTTGACGAAGAATAGGTAGCACTGACAAAATATATGTCAGTTCAGTTTGCAAAGTTTTGTCCAGCTTCTATTAAAAAACAAAACCAACCAAAAAACAAACAAAAACCTTTTCACCTGCTAAAGCACACTGGAGATTCATGAGTTTGAGAAAAACAACCTGTGAAATGTGCCCGTGGTTTCCTCCTCAAGCTGCTAGTCATGCACAGTCACCCAGCAGCCTCCTATTCACTGTCACTGATTTCTAATTTGTGCAGACAGAAGAGATCTCGGAGGTCTTCCAGGCCAATATTCCACAAAAGGCCAAACTTTTTCTATGGTATCTCTGAAAGGAATTCATATATAAAGTAAGTGCCTTCCTGGAAAGTCTGCGTTACTGTGAAAAACAATTCTTAGAACCTAATTATAACTTTAAATAGACTCCATTAAAGTCTCTGGTTGTGATTGTTCTTAATTGTGCTACTAGTCTCATTAAGTTTCTCTTACTGGAAGGTCTATCCTGATCACTTCTAACACCTCAGTTCTGCCTGTACCAAAGAAACCTGTATAAATGAGGACTAGGTAGATTGGTTCTGACTTCCTATTCTTGGAAGACATTCACCTGTACCAAACTACCCTAATTAAACTGAAACAAATCTGTTTCTGTCTTGCTCTGCCAGGGATTTTTTGCATAAGTAGAAAAAGTGTGATTTTAAAAATATAACTGAACTTTTCATGCATTCTTTCAACAGTTACTTATTGAGCACCTTCTATGTTTCAGAAGTGAACAGAACTGAAAAACAAATTGCATTCATGGAATTTACATTCTAGCGGGAAGGCAGACAGTAAACAAGATCATTGAATAAAATATATTGTATGTTAGGTAGTGATAAATATTAAAGTGAAAAATAGAGTAGGAGAGAGTGTGGGATACATAAGGAAGGGGAGTGGTTTGTGGGCAGGGAAGACTTCACTGAGAAAGTGGCATTTGAATAAAGACTTTTGAAGCAAGTGGGAGAGAAAGAAGAAGGACTAGAACAAAAGAGAGGCATGTGTATATGTGGGTGAAGAGTTTCCAGGCAGAGGGTCAGACAGTGCAAAGTCTTTAAGGTGGAAGCATGCCTGAATGTTCCAAGACAGAGAAAGAGACCACTGTGACTCCAGGAATAGGGTACAAAATCAGAAGTGTAACAAGATCAGAGAGGTAATGGGGCTCAGGAGGTGGGAAGAAGGCAGATCATGTAAAGTAGTGCCTCTCAAAGGTGATCCTGTGAAACAGCAGCAGTAGTGTCACCTGGAGCTTGTTTGAAACGCAGTATCTTAGGCCCACCCCAGCCCTTCTGACTGTGAATCTCATTTTAACAAGATCACCAGGTGATTTGTTTACTTATTAAAGATTATGAAGTACTAATATAGGGCTGTATAGGATATTTAAAAAGGTTGACTTACTCCGTGTGAAAGTTGAAACTTCAAAGACATGATATAAATCATATTTTATCAAGTCAGTATGGCTGCTGCATTGAGAAAAACTGAAGTTGGCAATGTAAAAGCTGGAAAACTGGTTAGGAGGTCATGGTGGTGACTTGGCAGCATTCTGAAATTGCAGCATTGAAAGTCCATCCCTGCAAAAACCCAAAGACATCTTGGAGGACTAAGATGTGACACTGTTACTGATATTAGCACATTAATGGAATTTGGTCTATCAGATTATTTTTTGATGAACATGGCTTAAGACAGGTAATTTCTGAGAGTAGTTGGAGAGAAGTGTTAGGTCACCAGAAAGAATCTGACCAGGAATGAATAATGATCTGTGTGTAGTACTGAAATAGAGAAGCCCCTGGATTTTATGAAGGCAGTATTAATTTCCTAATAACCTATTGTAACTTAGGTGATGAAGAACAAATAATTCCAGAACCTTGACAATGAAGACTACTAGGGAAGAAAAGACAATTAAAATTGGTAGGATTAGAACTCCTGTCCTAGCCACAGGACCTCAGTGGTAAGTAACTAATAGTTCACTACAAAGTTCAAAGGGGATGTAAACTCAGATGGAAACTGTTGCAACAGGGAAGAGGGCAGTGGTGCAGGCAGCAGCAATATTCAATCATAAAGAGAGCATCAGTTGGTGTGGGCATCAGTCCACTTAAGGCATGCCTTTAAATAACCCATCATCCCAGCAGGGTGGGGTGGGGGAAACTTACCAGGGTCAGGTGGGGCTTCAAGGCTCCAAGCAAGCCTCCAGGTTGTAGAGCCCAACTCTAGTCCTAGCTGGAATACTGGAATGTTGAAATGAAAATCAAGCCAAAAGATTGCTCAGATAAACTGGGCTAATATCACATATTTTTGGAGAAGTACTAGGGCAGGAAGACAAATTCTATATACCATGAACTCATAAGGCGAGCTTACACAAGTTTAATTCAGCTCTGACTCAAAGACAGGGTGGACTGAATCTGTCATTTTTCTTACTCATTTTACACGTAGTCAGTGAGCACCTGCTATTACCAGAAACTGTTTGAGGCATTGGGAGAATTAACAGGACAGGCAAAGTCCCTGTTCTCATGTTGATTACATTGTAGTGGAGAGAAAGTAAATAGACAAACATATACATATGTGCCATAGAGAATAATAAGAAGGGTATGAATGAGAAAGAGCAAAAGTAGGGTAGTCTGGGAAGACACTTCTAAGACAGTGATATTTGAGTAGAGCCTTAAAGGAGAACAGGGTTTTGGCCATGCAGATAGTGTGGGGGTGGAGAGGAAGAATTAGGAAGTGTTCCCAACAGAGAGAATACTCATTACAATATTCCTGAGGCAGAAGCTATCTTAGCATGATGGAGAGGAATGCCAAAAAGGTCAAAGTGCTTGGACCAGGGTGCACAGAGAGGAAAGATAGGAAGTAGCAGGGCAAAGGGGCAGGAGATAAGATCAGAGGAGTAGGGGAGCAGAACAGAAGCCCTTGAGTATGCTGATGCCTCGGCCCCACTAAAGTTCCAATTGTGTCTTCAGTGGGGGAATAGAAGGCATTTGAAATTTCTTAAATCCCTTCAGGTGATTCTTATTCATTATAGGGTTTGAGAACCACTGATATAATATTTTGAGAGCCACTTTAATAGCTTTGGCTTTTACTCTGAGATGAGAAACCAGTGGAGTGTTTGGAACAGAAGAGTGACATGACCTGACTTCCTTGGTAAAGTTTCACTCTAGCTCTTGTGTGGAGAATGCAAAAAGCAAGGGTGGAAGCAGGAAGACCAGTTAGGAGGCCACGGCATAATCCATGTGAGACATGGTAGATTGGCAGATCAGAGTGGTTATGATGGAAGTGGTGAGAAGTAATTGAATCTGAATATATTTTAAAGGTAGCTCTGACAATATTTTCCTAAAAAAAATTGAATGTGGGATATGAAAAAGAGCATTTAAGGATGAGTCCAAAGAATTTGGCCTAAGTAAGTGAAAGAAAGGGGTTGCCACTTATTGAGATTGAGGAAATTATGGGATGAGCAGGTTTGGGAAGCCAAACGAGAATTTGGCATGCCAATTTGAAATGCTCATTAATTTTCCAGGAGAAGATGCCAGGCAAGCAGCTGCATATATAAAACAGGAGTTCAGGAGAAGGTTCTGACTAGAGATAGAAATTTGGGGAACATACCACAGAGTTTATATTTAAAGCCATAATACCAGATCAGGTCACCAAATAAATGAATGTATTCATAGCAGAAGGCTGTCTAAAGTGTAAATCCATGGGACAATCTAATATTTAGAGGAGGGAGCAATAAGGAGGATATAATAAAGGATCTGCCAGTGAGATAGGTGGAAAACCTAGAGTAGTGGTTTAGTAGCCAAATGAAAAAAGTGTTTCAAGGAAGCTGGAATAATCAACTGCCGAATGATGCTCAAGGATCAAGTTTGGTGAAGATTGAGAATTATCACTGATTTGGGAAACTCAGTCACTGGTGACCTTGACAAGAGAAGGGAAAAGACAGAATTAGATGGGACAGAAAAAATAACTGGAAAAGAAGATATGGAGGCTATGAGAACAGGTAACTTTTTCAGGAAGTTTTGCTGAAAAGAAGCACAGAGAGGTTCTTGGAAGAGTATGTGAGGGTTGGGGAGTTTTTTGTTTTTTGTTTTTTATAGAAGAAGATATATATAATGTTCGTATTATTGATGGGAATGATAAAGATGAAAAACTGATAATACATAAGAGAGAAGGAAGAACTGCTGGAGAAATGTCCTTGAATGAGTGATAAGTAATGGGATCTAGTGCACAAGTAGAAACTTTGGACTTAAGAGCACAATTCATCTATAGTAACAGAAGAGACGTTCAAGTATCTGGGCATAAATACACATTTAGGGAGATATGGTGTGGGAGCATGTGGGAATTCATTTTTGACTGGTACATTTACTCAAAGAAACAGGAACCAAGGTCATCACCAAAGTGTAAGCAATCTGATAGAAAAGAGAAGTTCAAGTATCTGGGCATAAATACAGATATAGGGAGATATGGTGTGGGAGCATATGGGAATTCATTTTTGACTGGTACATTTACTCATAGAAAGAGAAACCAAGGTCATCACCAAAGTGTAAGCAATCTGATAGAAATTTTGGAGGTCTGCATAAAGAGAAAAGAGAAGGTAGGAATATTTTACTTGAGAATTGGAAAGACAGTAGACTAGTGAAATGTAATGGGTTTCCTAGGCATCACTATGGGCCCTTTTAGGGTGAGTGGCCAGAAGTATAAATTGGAACCAATCAGCAAGATTGTGGATTTTTCTCTAGCCATCTTCAGCTGCCTGAGTGTAAACATGAAGTTGACAGAGAGTAGATTTCACCACAGTTGGTGTTTTCCATATAAGTATGGTAGAAGACAAGAGGGATGAGAGTTGAGAGTATATGAAAAGCAGTGATTATTATTATAGATCATGGAATCTGAGCTGTACAGGAGGAAAGTGGTGACATGATGGGGATTGAAACTACCAAAAGAATAGCATGAGCAATGTTTTGTAGCTCTGGCTGGGACTGAATAATTTTTGGAGTCATTGTGCCAGAAAGAGAGAATTGGAAACAATATGAAGTTAATAATGAGATGAGACATTTGACATTGAGGTTATGAAGAGGATGCAGTTATTGGTAATGATATGACATGGGTGTGGGTGGCTGAGATAGGAGAAAAGAGAAGATCTATGGAGAAGAGGAATCCAGAAATAGAGAAGTTGAGTATTGGAAAGGGATGTCAATAATCAAGTCAGCAAGAACAATGACAAAACTAGTATTTGAGAGAATGACAGAGAGCCAAGTGTTAAAATTTTTGAGCGATGATGGGGGAGTGGTGGAGTCAGTACATGACTGCAGTAAGAATGAGTAGCAGGTGGTACAGTCTGATAGCATGAGCTTCAAAACTGGAGGTCTTTAGGGACAAGGGTCTAGAAGTGGTCTGAGGGGCAACCTATCCCTCATCCAGCCCCAGTTATAAAAATGATGTGGAGAGAAAAATAGCTAATGCTAAAGAAAGTCATTGGGGAAGTGATATGTACAGAGGAGAGGAAGACTCTATTTAGCAAAAGAAGATAAAAGGAAGTTTTAGAAAACAGGTTGAGGATATAGGTAAGGTGACTGACTACATGTCCTAGTTTGCTTGGGCTGTCTTGGCTTTGTGAGTTATCCTAGTGTTATTGTTAATAGCATCTCCTTTTCACTCTCAAGAGCATCCCCACTAGAACAATAAATTGTATGATATCCCTAGATATAGGGATAGTGGTGATGATGGGGATTCCTAAAGTAGAGGTGGATGGTTTAGAGAGATAGAGAGGAGTGAGAAAATCATTCAAAATAGAAGGATGTTCAGATCAATACCAATGAGAGATGAGGAGTGACCTAGAAGTCTTGGAATTTTCGTGATGACCAGTTTTAGTTTCCAAGCTTCTGAAGCAAATACTGTGCAATGGATTAGCTTCACAACAGGAATTTATTGGTTCATGCTTTCAGAGGCTGGAAAGCTTGCTTCCTTGGTGGTAGGTATCTTCTGGCTGGCCAGCAATCTTTGGGATTCCTTGGCTTGTCCATCACAAGTCAATGCACATGGTGGCATCTTCCTTTTCTTTCTGGTTACATTGACTTCCAGCTTCTGGCTGTTCCTCGTGACTTCTCCTTTGGTGTCCAATTTTCTTTGCTTATCAAGACTTCAACCATATTGGATTAAGGTCCATCCTCATTCAGTTTGGGCACACCTTAACTAATAACCTCTTCAAGTCCTATTTACAGAGGGGCTGGAACCTGAACATCCCTTTTGTAGGCAACATGATTCAACCCCAAACACCAGCATTCAGGGGTCTAGAACCATGAAGGGCTTTAGGTTGTAGACAAATCTTGTTTGTAAGGAAGTAAATATGGGGAGCCATAAGAGATAAGCATGCTGCCAGGAGGACACTGATGTGTGGAGCTCCCTTGTCACACCTGACAATGACAGATGGAAGTCTGGCTAAGAGCAGTCCTACCAGCAGCTGACAGTTTTGAGGGCATTGCTTCCCACAGCTGAGTGAAGCTAGAAAAGTAGCAGCTGACACATGATTAGATGTAAGTGGGAACCAAGTCACATAGAGGAAAGAGGGTTATGAGAAGAAAACAAATTTCAACGATTACACAGTTTTACACAGAGTTAATCCTGGCCTTATGCATCTAAAACCCATGAACCACACTGGTGATACCCTCTTTTCTGGTTGCTCAACTCCCTGTCCTCTTTGAGCTGTATAGCATAATTTGGCATTGAGTAAAAATGCAAAGTAGATGCTCATGCATGAGCCAACAGCAGAAAGAGGGTAGGAGCCAACTTGAGCTTCAGTAAACAACTTGGTAATTTACCAACTAGGCGAATGACCTTAAACCTAGGTTAAATACTTATATAAATGAATTATCAGATTGAACACTGCTTGAAGAAAAACAAGACAAGATACTAAACAGCTCTGGTTATGAAAATGCCAAGAGTCCTTGGCTGTCATACAACTGTGCTTGAAGGTAGCAGTGTATTTGCTACATTTGCCCTTTGGCCAAAGAATTCCAACAAACAATATATAGTTCACTTGAGCACTTCACCCTGCAGCTGGGAGCTTAGATGCCACTGGCATATTTGCTGCTCTACAAAAATCACAGTGAAAGAAGAGAACTGCACCAATGGGAGAGTGAAAACATAGAGATAATTTCCAACATCCCTGCCAATGCATTTTTAATGCTGGGGATTGGGTGTTTTTTTTTTAATTACTATTTTTAAAACTTTTTTTTAATAACAATCTTCATTCATGTTTGAAATTAAAATCAGTCTTGATTAAATATTTTCTCAAAGACAAAAAGAGAAACCTAAACTATACACTTCTTAAATGGTCATAAATATTTTAACTTGAGTTAGAATGTCAAATCTTATAGCACACACAGTAGGCTATACAAATAAGCATCTCATCTGAAAAAAGAATATATGTATAATATATGTTATATATATAATATTTGTAATAAATAGAATGTTAAGACAAAGTAAAGAAAAATTTCCCCTTTTTCTATGTTGTTTTTATGAATGCTGAAATTAATTTTAGGAATATATAGAGTCTATAAATTAGAGTAAGTACTGATAAAAATAAAGTTCTTTCCTTTAATAGAGCAAGTATTTTTTTCCAAGTTACATTTATTTTTTATTTTTTATGCAATTTTACTGAGATATGTTCACATACCAGATAATCATCCAAAGTGTATAATCAATACTTCACAATATCATCATATAGTTGTTCATTCATCACCACAACAATTTTTGAGCACTTTCATTACTCCAAAAATAATAATAAATAAAAACAAGAATAAAAATAATAAAAAAACCCTAAAACATCCCATACCACTTATGAGTTTCCTTACTCATCTGTCCATATACTGGCTAAAGGGAATGTCAGTCACAAGGTTTTCACAATTACAGTCACACCATAAAAGCTATATAGTTTTACAATCATCTTCAAGAATCAAGGATACTGGATTGCAATTCAACACTTTCAGGTATTTCCTTATAGCTATTCCAATACACTAAAAACTTAAAAGGGATATCTATATAACGCATAAGAATAACATCCAGAATAACCTTCGACTCTATTTGAAATCTCTCAGCCACTGAAATTCTATATTGTTTCCTTTCTCTTGCCCCTTTTGGTCAAGAAGGCTTTCTCAATCCCACAATACCAGGGCCAGACTCATCCCTGGGAGTCATGTCCCACGTTGCCAGGAAAATTTACACCCCTAGGAGTCAAGTCCCACATAGAGGGGAAGCCAGTGAGCTTACCTGCAGAGTTGGCTTAGAGAGAGAAGCTACATCTGAGCAACAGAAGAGGTTCTCTGAGGGTGATTTTTAGGCATAATTATAAGTAGACTTAGCATCTCCTTTGCAGGAATAAGTTTTATAAGGGCAAGCCCCAAGATCAAGGGCTCAGTCTACTAAGTTGGTAGTCCCCAATGCTTGCAAGAATATCAGAAATTCCCCAAGTGGGGAAGTTTAATAGTTCCATATTTTCCCCCAGTCCCTCAAGGGGGCCTTGCAAATACTTTTTTATTCTCTGCTCAAGTTCCTCTGGGATGTTGGGGTATCACGCTAACTGTATACAAACCAATAAGATCTCTCTCCCTCTTCAAGGTTCCCGTATATTATTCAAATAAACTGACCATACAAGTAATTAGATAGTGTGCTACAGAAAGTAAAAATTTTGCACCAAATAAACATTTCTTCCTTTGGTCTCACACAGAAGTTGAAGTTCCAAAACACAGCCACTATCATCTTTTACTCTATAGTCTGATTTGCCTTAGTCCTAACCAGATCAGCTTCATTCATATCTTTAATTAAAGTCTGATCTTTTTTTTTCAGTTTTTTTTTTTTTTTAACAGTTGCTTGTTGGCGTAATGTTGACTATCATAGGTGTAGAATTCTAGCTCTGAATCTCATGTGTCATGCAGATACCCAAAGTATCAGGGAATGACCTGGTTATACACAAAGAGCCTAACATTTCAGAACTTAGAAATAACCATAACAACTCAGGAATAGATGTGACTGCTGTAAGAGCTTACAATCTAGGAACCTTTACAATAAGCCATCCCCTGATAATGTATGTGCTCAAATTCAATTCTCAGAGTTTGCACATTATATTTAGTCCATATTAGTGAGGTACTATAATATTAGTCTTTTTGTTTCTGACTTATTTCACTCAACATACCGCCCTCAAGGTTCATGGTTGTATGCCTCACAACTCCATTCCTTCTTGCAGCCACACAATATTCCATTGTATGTATATAGCACAGTTTTCCCAGGCCACCTCCATCCATTGCAAATTGTGAATACTGCCTCCATAAACACCAGTGTGCAAATATCCATTTGCATCCCTGCTTTCAGTTCTTCCATGTATATACCTAAAAACAGGGTTGCAGGGTCACGTGGCAACCCTATACTCGGCCTCCTGCAGAAACACCATACTGCCCTCCAGATGTGCTGCACCATTCTACTTCCCTACCAACAGTGAATAGTTGTATCTCTCTCTCCACATTTTCTCCAGCACTTGTATCTTTCTATTTATTTTTTAAACAGTTTAATTCATGCACCATAAAATCCCTGCTAAGTAAGCAAACAATTGTTCCTGGTATTATCACATAGTTATGCATTCACCACCACAATCTATATGAGGACTTTTCCATTTCTTCCACAAAGAAACAAGAGGAAAAAATGAAGAATAAAAAATAATAGAATAAAATAAAATAAGGAGAAACAACAACAACACCAATAATCCCATACCCCTCCCTTATATCCCTCTTTTATTGACATTTAGCTTTTGTATATAGCCTTTGTTACATTTCTTGGAAGCATATTACAATGTTACTACTAACTATAGACCCTAACTTGCATTGATTGTATTTTTATATATACCACCCCATTTTCAGCACCTTACAATGTTGACATTCATTTGTTCTCCTTCATGTAAATGCATTCCAATATTTGTACATTTAATCATCATCATTATCCACCCTAGGTTTGCTAAGTTATAGAGTCCCAATTCTTCTATCCTTCCTTCTGTTATCATACATGCCCCTATCTTCCTCTTCCAATCATACTCACACTCTGCTTTGTGCTACCATCAGATAGTATAGTGCTATCCATTTCTGGATCTTTACAATGAATCCTGTTGAGCATTCTGTACTCCTTCAACCTCAAATGCCCAATCTCTACCCTCTTTCTATCTCCTGATAACCTGTGTTCTCCATTTTAACTCTCAAAGTTCGGTCATTAGTGTTAGTTCATATTAGTGAGAGCATACAGTATTTGTCCTTTTGTTTCTGGCTAATTTTGCTCAATGTAAGGTCCTCAAGGTTCATTCATGCTGTTATATGCTTCATAACTTTATTCTGTCTTACAGCTTCTCTCTCTCTTTTTACCCTTACTGATAGTCTTAATTTCTACTTTCTTCTCCAAACCTCTCTCTCCTGTCTTTTCCTATCTGCCAGCAGTACTCCCCTTAGTATTTCTTTTACAGCAGGTTTCTTGCTCACAAACTCTCTCAATATCTGTTTGTCTAAAAATATTTTAAACTCTCCATCATCTTTGAAGGACAGTTTTGCTAGATATAGAATTCTTTGTTGGCAGTTTTTTTCTTTCAGTATCTTAAATATATCATGCCACTGCCTTCTTGCCTCCATGGTTTCTGCTTCTCTTATTGAGTTTCCCTTGTACGTGATGGATTGCTTTTCTCTTGCTGCTTTCAGAATTCTCTTTGTCTTTGACATTGGACAATCTGATTAATAAGTCTTGCAGTAGGTCTATACAGATCTGTTTTGTTTGGGGTATGCAGCACTTCTTGGATGTGCAATTTTATGTCTTTCATAAGAGATGGGAAATTTTCAGTGATTATTTCCTCTGTTACTCTTTCTGTCCCTTTTCCCTTCTCTTCTCCTTTTGGGACACACATGACATATTTATTTGTATGCTACATGTTGTCATTCAATTCCCTGAGACCCTGCCCATATTTTTCCATTCTTCTCCCTATCTGTTCTTTTGTGAGTAGAACTTCAGATGTCCTGTCCTCTATTTCACTATTCCTTCCTTCTTACTCTTCAAATCTGCTGTTGTAAGTCTCCACTGTGTTTTCATCTCTTCTATAGTGCCTTTCATTCCCATAAGTTCTGCCATTTGTCTTTTCAAACCCTTGAGTTCCTCCATAAGTTCACCCAATGTCTTCTTAAATCCTTCATCAATTTTGCCATATCTTCCCTCAACTTGATTTGATTTTTGAATTGACTTAGCATGTTTGTTTGAACATCATTAATTAATGTTTCAACTCCTGTATATTGTTTCAAGTGTTTGTTTGTTCCTTTGATGAGGTCATGTCTTCATTTTTCCTAGTGTGGCTTGCAATTTTTGTTTGTGTCTAGGCAAATGGTTTCCTTGATTAGTTTATTCTAGAAGTCATTTTCACTCTTTTACCTAGAGTTTTCTTGTTAGTTTGTTCTTTGTTCTCTATCTGTCCTTTGGCATTTAATTCAATTATTCTAGGTCTCTACATAGCTTCTGTTTAACTGATCAGAGTTTTTCAGCTCTTGTTATTCTGTTTATCACCCTGCCTGTATGGAACCTAGTTTTTAGGAGACTTTATCTAGATTTGAGCAACCCCAATCAGATTTTCCCAGACCAAAGTGACCCAGGTCTCAGGAAGAGGGTATAATCGGTATCAAGTTTCCCTGAGGTTGAGACCCAGCAGGTTTTCAGACTTTCCTGTGAGGCTGTAAACTCTGTTTTTCCTTTCCTTCCCAGCAGGTGGGACTTATCAGCCTACAGTTCCCCAGCAGTGTGGTATGGTGCCTTTAATTCTCAGCAGACTCTATCCATGCCAGGGGCGTTTTTGATGTAGAAGGCAAGCTTAAGCTGTTTCTGTTTTTTTTGTTTTGTTTTGTTTTGCTTTGTTTTGTTTTATTTATTTCATTTTTTTATTTTCCAGACCCTGGAGTCTGAATTCTTGGAAGGAGGGCTGCCACTTGATCTGGGCACTACCCCACCATTTTCTTGGAGAAGATATGCCCTTAAGGGAATTATCTCCTTCACTTGACTCCTTACATTGTCTCTCAGACCTCTCTTAATTCCATCCTTGCCTGGATCAGTGCTGACAATTGAAAATGCCTGAGGCTTTCTCTAATCAGCTACTTAGAATAGTTTTTAAAAAGAAAAAAAAGAAATCTGGTTTTCAGATCCAGTCTCCAGCCCTCAAGTTTTGCCAGTCAAGAGCCAGAGTTGGTACCTGGCTTTATTTGCCCCTTTTCTTGGGGCACAGCCTTTTTCTAGTATTCTGAACTGGGCTGATTCCAAAAGCCTGTGTTTTCATTTATTTATCTTATTATTTTTTTTTCCTTTAGCCTGTCTCCTCTATGCCAGGAGAGACCACAGGGTTCCTTTCCTGCTTGTTCTGGGTTTATCTGTACATGTAGCTTGTATTCAGTTGTCCAAATTTGTTAGCTAAAGCCGCACTTGGAGCTTGGTTGATCTACTTTCCCTTTGTTCCTACTAGAAACTTCCTCTTTTTTACCACAAGGAAGTGTTCCAACCCAGCCTGCCATGCCAGTGGGAAGGGGTGCCAGCCCCTGCAGGGGTTTTGCTTACAGTTCTATGCTGAGATCTGCCATTCCACCCATGCCAGACTTGTGTATTATGTGTGTATGGACACTTATATCCTCCAAACAGTTGTTCCGGACAGTTCCTAGCTATTTACTAGTTGTTCTAGGGGACTAACTAAATTCCACACCTCCTACACCACCATCTTATCCTGCTTCTCAGTATTTTTAAATTGCTATTTTCCATGGTGATTTGATCCAAGATGAAGGCAGACTTGCTCCAATTCTTCTTTTAATTAGCCATGTTCAATTCTAATTTATTCATTTATGCATTCCTTTAATCAACAAACATTTATACAATGGCTCCAAAGTTCCAGAAACTATGGTAGGCGTAGATGATACAGAGGTAGATGAGTCTAATCAGGAGGGGAGAGTAAAATGCATCATACAAAATACCTTCACAGTGGAATGTATAGCTATGAGAACATAGAGAAAGACTGCCTAACATAGGCTGGGAGATGAGGCTAAGTTAGATCAGCAAAGGCTTCCTAGAGGAAGTAATGCTGAACTTAGAATAAATAGGATTTAACTAGGGAAAAAGAAGAGAGGAGCAAGTGGAATAGGGAAGGGATGGACTGAACAAAGGTATAAAGGGGGAAAGAACATAATATGTGCAGAAATCAAGAAAGCAATAAGGTAGAATAAAAGTGCTGCAGGAGAGTCACTGGGGTGGGAAGTACAGGTAAATGGCTGTGGAACAAAGAAGCCATATATCATCTGAACCTGCTCATTAAAATTTAATTAATAGTTCTAGCAAAGTGAGCCAAAAGGTGTGAAAAGAATAATCAAAAAATTTGGAAAAAAGTACCTGGATTAAAAAAAGGACATAGCCACTCACAGCTTCAGTTCTCTTCCTCATCTTTAAAATAGATGAAGTCTAACATTTCTTCTGGATCTAATGCTCAGTGAATCCGTAGGACCTAATTTCAAACTGTTTAACAGCCATGTCAGAGAAATATGCCTCCCAGGTAACTGCAGAGGGCCCTCATGGGAGCCTCAAGCCATTGTTCTTAGTCCTGGTTTAACACACATCCTCAAGCTCAGGGCAAAATTTCTCCAAGGGGATTCCAACCTTATAGTTTCCAGATAACAAAGAATGGATGTGTGCATCTTTTTTTCCCCATGGTTCCATATATTCACAAACTCCTTTATATATGAATGTTTTAATGGTACACTTGCCTTGGCTTAATTCTTAATCTTCAAAGTTAATTCACAAATTGAAAAATGCATAAACTTTTTTTTTAAGTTACTGTTGGGAAAATACGAAAAAAGTAAAAATAAAAATCCCACCATAATTTCAAAATAATCTTCCTCAACTCATCTAATTTCACCCCTAGGGTTAACCTCCATTAATAACCTCTTCATGGCTTTTTTCTGCATTTAGATAAACACACAAACGCATACTGAATTTTTTTTGGTTTCCATTTTGATTTTTTTTTTAACAAAAATGTTCTGTGCCTTTTGCCTTTTTCAATTTATGTGTCATAAACTTCTTTCATGTTGGCATATGTATCTGTACGTAATTTTAATACCTTCAAAATATACCATGAATTACAATAACTCATTAAATAATTGCCCGTGAACACTTTGAATGGTTCATATATTTTTCTTTTAAAAACAGCTAAAATGAATATATATTTACATTTTTTACATTTCTTTTTATAGATGCATTCCTAAAACTGGGACTCTGGGTTGAAAAGCATGTGCATTTACAAATTTAATAACTACTCTCTAAGTAGTCTCTAAAAGCAATGGGCCAATTTTGATTTATCTCAATAGAATTAGAGAACAACGGTCCCTACTTTCTTGCCAGTAGTTGCTAGAAGTAAATGGAATTGCTTTCATTTTTTGCTAAAATGATGAATGAAAAGTGTGACATTTTTATTTTTGTTTCTCTAATAGTTAATGAAGTTGGACATTTTTACTAATGTGTATTGACTTCTGTATGTGCCTATGAAATGCTAAATTATTTTCTTGGCTCCTTTTTCTATTAATTTGTCTTTTTCTTATAAATTTTGATAACTTTAAAAAATATTTTATTAGTACTTGATCTCTTCTGTTACTCTTCATTTAACCCTTCAGGTGTTCTAGTCCAGTTCATGTCCACATCTGTGTTTATATTGTCAGAAATACTGGCAAGCAATCACCATATGGTCACATCCTAATATAAATCCAGACTCTCAAGTGTATATATCAGAAGACATTTTGTTTGCCAGCCCTTGCATTCAAAGAGCATCATCTACTTTGCAAAAAACAGGAAAAACTAAGTGGTTTTGTAAATATGCCTTTCAAAGCTGCCAACTGTTCTCTTCCTCTCTATTCCTAAGACTTCATGTAATCAGGAATTTTGCAAAACAGTTCTATGGTAGAAGATAATATACTGAAAGAGCTCAAATTTTTTGAAACTTTTTCTCTGGACATTTTCTGGTCAAGATATTGGAATTCCATGCCTATGTATTTGTTCCCAGTACGTTAAACTGGAGGCCTTTAACATATATTTTGAATTTTCAGTTTTTTTTGTAAAACTCCCCTTCCCTCAGTGGCAGAATTAGGATCCCAAATAGGTTTCATTTACATTCCTTTGGTCCTAGCCACTGGCTGGCTGGCCTTTCACTCCTTAAAAGGGCCCTCCCTCCTCTCTCACTCTGATTTATGTTTTTGTGCTCTATAGCTGTTTTTTTTTTTTTTTTTCCTTCTTCTGTACATGGCATAGATGCCATGACTACTAGCATATCCTTCTACTTTTACATTCCTCAGACTAACAGTCCTCTTGGGCACTGAAGTTTCTGATTACAGATTCCTCCTTTCTTGTTAAATATCTATAGCTATATTATTTCCCTTATTTTAAATCAATATGTCTTGCAAAATCCTTTAGGACTGCCATCTGGCACCAACTATGTCTGGGAGATAATCAAGTAAATAAAACTTGAATTCCTTGATAGTATTTTGGGCAATAAACATATTAGAATATAAAACCATACTCATGTTTAATAGAAAATAATCTACCTTTTCAGTTTTGTCTGTTTCTCCTATTACACATATGTTAAGTACTGGAATCCAAAGGTGTAAAATAAGTTTAAAAAAAAGGTCCATAATCAATTATGTATTGGTTCATAATACAATCTGAATACATCACATTAACAATTCTCAGTTTAAGCATTCAACATATAAATTTAAGTTCTCTTTTAATACAAAGGTACTATTTTGGCGTACAAACTTGAATCACTATTATCTCCATCATTTACATTAGATTGTTCTAATTTTATTTGTTCCAGTCATATAAAACGAAGTATATCTGAGAGGAAAGATTCAATCCAGACCACAAAAATGGCACACCCCAATAGTGATTCTCAAAGACAGAAGAGATAGGTAACCTAACAGCCTACCTCCAGCAAGAGAGGCAATTCAGAATGGGGGTAGTGAAATGTGTAGTTCAACAAAAACTCATGTTATTCTGATACAACCAATGGAGAAGCATTGGTTTTCATAAAGTCTGCTAAATTGTTTATCTCTGACCATTACCCATTACTATTCCCAGAATTTGCAAGCTTAGAGCTAAAATGGAATGTGGAAATCCTCCAGTTTAGTCATTTCATTTTATAGATGAGAAAATTATACCTAAAAAGGTTAGGTGATTTACCTAAGACCACACAGCTAATTAGTGTCAAGATTTATGACTACAACCTGCATAACTTAACTCTGGGTCACTTGCTCTTTCTACCACAATTACAGAACTTAAGTCTCTAATGTCCTCCCAAAGCTAATTAATTTACATTGCAATTTCTTTAAAGTTGTTCTCAAACTTTAAAAGGTCCAAAATTGCCTAGAGAGACTGTTCAAAATGCTTATTCCCAAACTCCAAACCCAGACACTAGGATTTCTGGGTCTGGGATAGGGCCTCAAGAATTAAATTTTTAACAGGCAATCCATCTGGTTCTGATGGATCACAGATTATTTTACGAGAATCGCTTTCTGGACGTTATTTAAAATCCCTGTCCTAACCAGTGATCCTCAAAGTGTGGGCCCTAGATCAACAGCATCAGCACCACATGGGAACTTGCTAGAAATGCAAATTCTTGGACCCTACACTAGAACTACTTAACCAGAGTCTCGGGGGGTGAGCAGAAATCAATAGTTTAACAAGCTCGTTGGGTGACTCTGATGTATCTAAAGTTTGAGAACCAGTGGCCTAAACTATAGTTTAGTCCAAGCAAGCCATTCATTTTGTTCTCTTGCCTTCCAGTGAGGAGCTGTATGTATCCAAAAGCTTCAGGCACATCTAGCTTATCTAAAATCTTTTATTTCCCTGATACTACCAGGTTTTTATCTGAATTGCGTGATCTTCTTGGAAGTTTCAACTCTAAAGAATAAAACCTTTCCTGTCTTTCCTCCTTACATGCAATTGATCAGAAAGTAGAGGTTAAGTGCAGGATGCATCAAGTAGCAAGTGTGGCTTCTCCCTTGTGATGGCATTTATGTTTTAGAAACAAGGCAACATTATCTGCTTGCTGCACATCTCCGCCTGGCTGCCCTGTCAGTGCCCCTGCCAGTCATATGTCTAACGCTGAACTAAGTATCTTTCTTCACAAGTTGATGCTCATCATTCTGTTTCTTTCTGTTAAAAACACCAATACCTTCCCTGTCATCCAGGCTGGAAATTGCGGAGTCATTTTCAATGTTTTAATTTCTCTTGCCAGAGCCAATTAATTGGTTTAACTATCAATCCTACCTCTGCAACATCTCTTCTATTTATTCCGTCTTTTCATTTTCTACATCCAATTTAGTAATTCAAGACATTATGACTACCCTCCTGGACTACAGAAATAACTAATTGATTGACTGTCTCTTGTAAATTAATCTTCCCTTAGCATTGTTCTGAAAGTGACTCATCTTTGCTCAAGAACAAAAGTTCTGCTGTATCTCAAGTGCAAATTGTTTATCCTAGCATTCAAATGTCTCTACGATTTGGCATTATCTTACCTTTTCAGTATTCATTTTTTTTTTCATTCAAAGAACATTACTGAACACCTACTCTATGCTAGGCATTAGCCTAGGTGTCTTCTTTTCCTTTTTTACATGCCTTTTATTCCTACCAAACTAAGTTACTGGCTCTCTCGTAATAATCCTTAATATTCTCACATATCAAGCATTGCTCATTCCTTTTCTTCTATCAGGAATCCACATCTTCCCATTGTGTTCTATTCTATTGGCTCTTCATTTTTGTGGTCTGTTTCAGTTATTAACAAGAAATCTTTCCTCATTCCCCTGCCTAATGTATTTTCTTCCTCCCTGAACTCTCAGAATAATTTATCCCTCCCCACATATGCTATTTTCTTAACATTATACTTGTCTGTGTCTGTCTGTCCTTTGATATTGTAGACTTCATTGGGTCAGGATCCATGCCTGATCAGTTTATGCCCATGGTCCCCACAGTAACTCATTTATAATAAGTGCTCTGTAAATCTTTATTTTTTTTAATTCAGTTTTATTGAGATAAATTCATGTACCATACAGTCATTCACAGTATACAATCATTTGTTCACAGTGCCATCATATAGTTGTGCATTCCTCACCACAATCAATTTTTGAACATTTTCCTTACTCCCCCCTAAAATAGAAATAAGAATAAAAATAAAAGTAAAAAAGAACACCCAAAGCATTTCATCCCCCATTCCGCTCTATTTTTCATTTAATTTTGTCCCCATTTTTCTACTCATCTGTCCATACACTGGATAGAGGGAGTAGGAGCCATGTTTTCACAATCACACCTTCACAGCATGTAAGTTACATAATTATGCCTCGTCCTCAAGAATCAAGACTACTGGTTTGCAGTTTGACAGTTTTAGGTATTTTCTTCTTGCTATTTCAATATGCTAAAAACTAAAAAGTGTAAATCTTTATTGAATTTACAAATGAGAAAGCTCTAGTTTGGGATATCAATCTCAAGCTTGATTTTTAGTCTTTCTTTCCAACTTCAGTGGCTAAAATAGTTAGAGGAATCTTTGATTACTAATGAATTCAGATGCCCAGATTTCTTAGCCTGAGTACTTACAGTGTGTTCTTCTTAATGGGACTAGAGATTTTTGTAGTTTTCTTATATTCTAAGTGGTACAATTTATTTACAATCTCAAACAGCTCTCAGTAAAATAATTTGTCTTGTAAATAGAATAGATTTTAATACTTTTCAAACTAATGCACACGATCTCAATTTCATTGTGTGTTTATTTAACCGTTAGCCATTGCTTTGATTAAGGGAGGCTGATATGTAGAATTACATTTATTTAGGTTGGCAAAATGATCTTTTGAATATACTTCTTTTATACTCCTTGTCTGTGAGGCTAGGAAGCAAGGCTGGAAGGACCCAGCTGGGCTGGGCCAGGGTCACACAAGAGAGGAACTCACCAAGGTGCAAAATCTAAGGGGGCTCCAAAAACCTGAGTAATCACTAGACAAGATAAGCATTACTGATTTTCTCTTTACCTCAGACTCTAATATGGATCCACATGGCACTGACCAGTGCTCTCTTCAGTCAAAATTTTTGTATTTTGTTTGTCACGGATTTTTTGCATTAATTTTTATTTTTAAAAATATTGCAATAAAATATTATACATCTTCATTTCTGGGTTTTTGTTGCTTCCTTAAATTTTGCATCTGAAGCAAATGCAAATGCTGTACTCATCTCAACCCAGTCCAGGCCCCAGAAGCAAACAGCAAACAAGGCAAGAAAAACAGAAGAAAGGAAAATAAAAGGAGGCAAAAGGCAGGGAGGCAGACAGACAAAGAGCCTTTATTACATAATCTCCTTCTTAAGTTTAAAATATTATATCAGATTGATAACAGATATATAAAAACAGTGAATTATTCTGTCAGTATTGGTCTAAATCAATGGCATGTGCTTGTGTGTAGTGTGTATGTACTATATACAGATGTACATAGTGGATTTTATATTTTAAGCTTGAATATTATAATATTTTGTGTTCATTAGATTAGCCCAGGAAAGGTCAATTCTGAATTCTTTTTATTTTTTCCTTGTTAAAATTAATAACAAGTTTTGTGATTTGTTAGGAGACTTTAGGAGATTTACCTACTAACCTCTGACAATTTCCAAACCATGCTTTCTTAAATATTTCTTCAAGATTCCAAAACTTACATCGTTTGAGCTTTGCAAACAGATAAAATGGAATTTGAATCTAATTTGCCACTAACTAACCATGAAGGCTTGTCATAATCCTGAAAGATTTCCAGGTAAATTTCCCTAAAAGCAGCACATAATTTGTAACACACCCTAACTGGGGTGGGGGTGGGGAGCTATACTATGGAAACAAATTAAAATTTCAGAATCCCTATACTTGTGTTAATTCAATGAATACATATTTTTTAATCCCCTGAGCCTCAGTTTTTGTTTGCTTGTTTGTTTTGTTTGTTTGTTTTTTTGTGTTTTTTTTTTTTAACCTATGATAAAATAAGATATGGGTAGTGTTGGATAAAAACAGCAACAAAGTTTATTTTTAAAGAGTGTATCAGAGTGCCTGGGAAGGAGTAGATAGTCACTAATTGTTGCCGTCTTCCCTGACAACAGGACCAGCAATATACCTTTGAGGATTCATACCTAGTGCCTTAAGCTTGGGCACCCCATCTGCTCAGTGGTATGTAAATGTGATGGAAAATCTCTGCCTCAAATGATATCACTGTCAGAAATGTATTGCATTTAATACTTGTGTGTATTTAACTCTTATGTAAAATATTTAGCCTGCAGGAAATGTGTGAATTAGTCATGTGAAATACTGCTCTCAGGTTGGAAAGCACAAGAAGCTTTTATCAGCTTTTCAACTTAAAATATCAATATTCTTATCTGTGTTAATACATACAGGATACACACATTTATGCAATTCAAGCAATAGAGAGATTCTTACTTAGCATTTCTGCATATGGGGCAAATTTAGACAAACTTCTGTTTTAGAGGATCAAATTTAGTTGGTCAATCTAACTGCTTTTGGGAAATTGCTCCACATGTTATATACAATAATAAGTCTCATTTTTTAACCCTGCATTCTAAAGTACTGCCCACATTATTTTGTACATTATCTGGTAATATACTGTTTGAAATACAGGAGCATTGTCCATGGCCTTAGAATTGTTTTTGTTTTGTTTTTGACTGGACCAACAAGTACATCTTAAGTTGACTGTTCTGTGAGTGCCACTGAATGACCAAATTGGCCAAAAATATTTACCCATTTGATATTATCTATTCCTCATGATTTGATACACAATATATACAGTATTCAATATCTAATACATATTCAAATTTATTATAACTAAAAATGAACAGTTGCTGTACCTTTAGTCTTTTCCTTCTCAGTTAGTGGCAGATCCATTCACCCAATTTCTTTGTCCTAAAAAGTCATGCTTGACTCCTCTCTTTCTCTCATACCCCATATCAATCAATCAGCACATCCTATTGGTTTTACATTTAAAAACACAATCAGAATCTCACCACCTCTACTGTGATTACCCTGGTCCACGCTACCACTCTCTCCTTCCTGGATAATTGTTTTACACCCAGTCTCCCTGCTTGCTCTACTCCACTAGTCTATTTTCAATGTAACAGCCTGAATGAACCTCCTGTCATTCTTCTGCTCAAAACCCTCCAATGGCTCCCTACCTCATCCGAAGCAAGAGCCAAAATCCTTACTATGGTCTGCAAGGCCGAGCATGATCTGAGCCTACCCAGCCCATTATCTTCTGACTTAGCTTATCTGGTCTCTGCTGTTTCTTGAACATGCCAAGCAAAGCCTGCCTTCGAGTCCTCTCCACTTGCCTTTCCTCTGCCAGGAATGCTCTTTCCCCATATAGCTCAGTGCCGCCTTCTCAGTGAGACCTCTCTGACCACCCTATTTTAAAATGCAATGCTCCATACACCTTAGAAGTTTATATCCTCCTTCCCTGCTTTTTTTTCATTCACCATAGCACTTTCTAATACACCATTTGCTGGTTTAATTTCTTTAATTGTTTTCCTGTACTAGAATGTGATCTCCAGAGGACAGGAATTGTCTGTTTTGCTCACTGCTATATTCCAAACACCTAGAATGGTGCTTGAAATATAGAAAGTTTTCAATAAATGTTTGCTGAAAAGATAAATAATCTGAACAAAAATTACTGAAAAATCATTAAACAAAAGCGAATTGGTGGTCAAAAGCAAATTGCCTCTATGAGTTCCTTTTTCTGTAATAAGAAATTATTTGGGTAATATATTCCAAATATATCAAATTGTCAGTTTTTAAATGTTATAGTTCAAAACATACAGTTATAGGAAAGTGAAATTACCAACATTCATTTTTTTCCAAACACTGCTTCATTACTCATTAAAAATAGCACACTTTAGAAACCACTATTTGGGACATTTGATAAGGAATGCTAATTTTAAGCAAATTTGTCATTTCTATTTTATTTATTTTAAAAAAATATATCTTTCCATGACAAATTTATCTAGTTAAGTGAATATCTTCACAAAAAATAAAGTTTTGATGTGTTATATTTATTAAATGAGAAATTTTCCTAACAGCTTCTGTGCCTCCAGAGTATGGATTGTCAGTTTGTCTAATTTACTTCCAAGCATCTGAGACAATGAGATATAATTTCATTGTAAAATCAGCCCAGCGATAAGCCCCAGATGCTGTTGGGTAAGAAGAATTCTCAACCAAGAAAGACAGGGCAAAAGATTGAGGAATGAATGCTGAAAGATATGTGTTGTGGCAAACAAAAATGGGGTGGTAGAGACTGTTGTCTGTGAGAAACTTTGAGTACATCACAGTTTTATTAGATGTATTTTTTGTATTTTTGTGATTGGACTTGCCTTCCATTTAGGATTTGTGGAAGGGTAACTATAAAATATAATTTAAGAATCATAAAAAAAAAACTCTTTATTGACTAAATGCAGAATCAAAGAACCTTAGAACTGGTAAGGAGCTCTGGAGTGATTAATGACAACCGCCCATGCTATGCAGAAACTCTCCATTTCTCACGAGCCCATTCATTTCGCTTTTGAAGAGTCCAGCTGTTAAAAGCCTTCCTCACACTATGCCAAAATCTCTCTGTATCATTCATTCATTACTTTTGGTTGCTGTCTGAACAAGCCTAAACCCTTCAGATATTTAGCTACAAATTTAAATTGTTACTTTCTAAATTGGACATCTCTTTAATGATTGCTCAGATACCATGGTTCCCTGAAAATTTAATTTCTTCTGAATTAACTGTTTTGTCAATGTCTTTCTTAAATGATTGCTTCAAAAGCTGAACACAAACTTTCATTGCTCAGCTTAGAATTGCCCTTATTTCAGATGCCATACTTCAAAAGCCACATCACATAAGTGATTCATTGAGCTTGTACATAACACAAAGATTTACATCATTTATAGAATTGCTTATTCAGTCCATTTCTCTAAAACAAAAAGTATATAGGTTTATACATCTCAAATTGCTCCTTGTTTTTTTCTATTCCTTCCAGCTTTAGGTCATTTGCAAATTTTTGAAGTGATCCATAGATACAATTCACTAGTACATAGATTTTGAACTCTTAAAATAATGAGGCAGTCTTTATTCTCTTAAGGTCCTCTCATATATTTGGAACATCAGTGTCCTTTTTACCTTGTTTATCTTACTCTGTCCTGTTGGTGGTACCTCTTGTTTTTGGGCAAATGCAAACAGTTGTGTAATCCATATCTGTATCAAGATATAAAACATTTCCAACATGCTAGAAAACTCTTATATGCCCCTTCACAGTCAACATCCCCTCCCAAAATCTATGTCTGACTCATCTTCATTTCTCTCTCAAACAACTCCAATTTAAGGCACATAATAATAATCACCAATCTGATTTATATGATCATAAATTAGATATGACTGTTCTAGAACTTTATATTTTGTTCCAGTAAAGCAATTTAGTGTAATGTTTTAGAGATTTGCCCATGTTTTTCTGTGTGTCAGTAGTTCATTTATTTTATTGCTGAATAGTTTCCCATTGTATGACAAACCACAGGGCATCCATTCTCCTACTGATGGATACCAAGGGTGTTACCAGTTTTGGGATATTTTGAGTAAAACAATTATTAACATTCTTATACAGGACTTCCTGAGGAAATATGTTTTCATTTCTCTTGGGGGAAATATTTAAGATGCCCATTGTTGATTTTTTACAACAGATTTATTGCCATTATCCATGTACCAAAATTTCACCCTTTTAAAGTGTACAAATCAGAGGGATTTTGTATATTCAGAGTTGCACAACCATCATCATTATTGAAATTTAAACATTTTTATCATTCCAAAAAGAAGCCCCTTATTCATTATCATTCATTTCATATTTCACCCACTCCTCCACCCACCTACCCCATCCTTTGACAATCACTGATTTCCTTTCTGTCTTTAAGGATTTGCCTATTCTGGACATTTCATATAAATGGGTTCATAAAATATGTGGCATTTTGTGACTGGCTTCTTTCACTTAGCATAATGTTTTCAAGGTTCAGCCACACTGTGACATGTACAAGTACTTCATTCCTTTTCATTGCCAAATAATATTCCATCGTATGGTATATATTGCATTTTGTTTACCCATTCATCAGTTGATAGACATTTGCATTGTTTCCACTTTGACTGTTATGAATAATGGTTCTTAAATATTTGTGTACAAGTTTTATGTGGACATATGTTTTCAATTTTCTTTGGTATTATCTAGGAGTACAATTGCTGGGTCATATGGTAAATCTACATTTAATACTTTGAGGAACTGCCAGATTGTTTTCCAAAACAACCACAGCATTAGACAACCTTACCAGCAGTGTGTGAGGGTTCCAATTTCTCCACAGAAGGAAAACCATGTTTAAAGCCCAAAGGCAAGACTGAGCTTGTTCCATTGGAAAAATAGAGTTAAGAAAGGGACAAAGAAGTTGGAGTTGGTAGAAGGGGAAGAGATGCAAGGGATTAATTTTCTGCTTTAGAAAGAAAGTTTTAGTCTTAAACCAAAGACTCAGAGCTCAGGCCAGAGGTCTTCATAATTTACACCCAGACAATGGAAGGCACACGATCTGTCCAGGCAGGTCTATCTCCTGTAGATCCCAAGGAAACAGCAGCAGCCACCCTCTCTCTCTGGCTCTTTTTATGAACGCTATTTTTATAAGCCACTTACAGCTTTCTTTATCTTTCAATGAACCACTGCATTTTCAGTTTGTTTAATATCAACTTCTCCATTTCTTTGGTGAAGAAACTAAGGCCCCAGGCCAGAAGCTTATTAGCACTTTTATCGCTAAAAATTCTCTATTGGAATTTGTAGTTTCATCAAGAGAGTATAAACATGCTGTTCTAACGTCATTTAAAGTTCCCAGAACTCGAGTGAAAAGGAACATGACAGCCCAACAGAGGAAAAGGGTTGTGTTTGCCTAACTAGAAATGTCATTGAGAAGCACCGTGGAAGAAACTTAGCCTAACTCAGTGAAATTGAGGTTTATTAGATTTTAAAAAGCAGAAGGAAGACAATGAAACTCCAGATACATTTCCCCAAAAGACATTTTGTACATGAAAACAATAAATCCCAGTGTCATTGTGCCTTTTGTTCATAGTGTTCAGAAATTTTCTTGAGAGCTGTAGAATTATAAAAGTTAACAACATAACTGCATTGGTTCCCAGCAAAACCCCCAGAAGACAGCCCTTAAATTGTAAGGTTCCAGTGCTTTTAGGGTAGCAGTGTATTCCACTGTGTTCACGGAGAACAGGAGTTCATGTCTCTTGGGGATTTTTCTCTCTTCAAATTCAGGCTACAAACCCCTTTTTTCAGAGGGGAGGAGGAACTCTAGTGGGAGAATAATTCTCTTACTGTCCTGGCTCTACCTTATCCTAAAAACCTCGCCAAAGAGTATTTGTTATTTTCTCAAAGACTCTGTAGTCATTTACAGACCTTCTTGGCATTTCACTGCATATTTACACCCGATCTAATTAGAACGGCCTTATGAGCTGTATCTCCCACTTTTAAAACCCCTATGAGGAAAGTTTCCATGCAGTGCTGTTTGGGAGTTGCTGTACAATGAGAACCTTGGTCTGAAAGACAAAATGACTGAACTTTTAGAAATTAGCTTTTAAAATTAACTAATAGTTGCATTTTATGACTCTGGTAAGGCAGAGTCAGGGAATAAGTCAATGAATGACTCAAAATTGCCCTTAACTTAGGACCTCCTCGTCTTTCTGTTCACTCTTTGCGAAACATGTAATGGTTATCAGAGACTTTAAAGACCCATTGCATGAGAATTTCCTGGGGAAATTATATTTTCCTAATTGAGGCAGCAGAATCACTCCCATATTATTCTGACACGTTCAGACTCAAAAGTAACCCTCATCCTATCTCAACCTGAATCACTATCTTACATATAACCCTCTCTAATTTCCTTTGAGGGCACTTACTACTATTTTAAGTTAATTTATTTAGATGTTAACTTCAAATTGTCTGTTTCCATTCACTAGACTAGGGTAGGTTGTAGATGGGGCAGCAAGACTTTTTCTGTCTTGTCTATTTTGCTGCTTGCTGAGTTTTTAGCACCAGAATAATGCCTGGCAGTGCTCGATAAATATTTATTGAGGAAAATATTGTGTTCTCCTGGACTCAGATTTTGTTTATTCAACAGAACCAAGCCCCAGCCAAAAGAACCTTTTCTGTTTTGTTTCAGTAATTCTTTTCTTGTATTCTACTGACAAGCAGAGCAAGTAGAGAAGAAATTGCTGGAGCTGGCAATAACTCCAACAAATAGTTACCAATCTGATAGTGCTGATGAAATATATAGGTTTAGTTGCAAATATTAAAGTGTGTACTAGCAATGTAACTATATTATAGAATAAGAAGGTTCATTCTCTTCATTTCTGCCCCCCGGAAATAGAAGAAAGGAGCTGGGAACGGATGGAATCATGAAGTCAATAAGATAGGAGGAGCTATAAATTCATTTAGCTTCACATTCCCCAAAGAAGGGTTCTGAAAGAAAAAGCATGAAGGAGCCAGGCATTACCCACCAGGAAAGAGGTAGACCTGGTTCTAATACTCAAGAGTGAAGGAGCAACACTCTCAGGACAACCTAAACCTCTACCTCCTTTTTCAAAGCACCGGAAAAGCAAAAGACCCTCTTTTTCTACCATCCTGATTCAACCACTCTCTGCCTTCTGGCATAATTTAAACTCTTCTTTTCCAATATCTTCTCCTTTCCTAGGGGCAGTGATCTTAGCTGTCTTTTTCCTGATGCTATACTTGCATAGATATTAGCTATAGATACTTAGTGGTCATCAATGTCGTCACTCAAATTGCAAGCCAACAATGTGGAGGTGTCAAATGCTCATTTGTACAATTCACTGCAAGCCTTGATATTGGACATTTGCCAAAACTCAAGTGGTCCCCTAATATAGGTCACTGACTCACAATGTGCTGTGTATGTCCCTTCTCTGGAGTTTCTGGTGGAAACTGAACAGAAGAAATATTTATTTTAATGAGATGAAAACACCTTGTTTTTGCTACCAACATTTCCTAAAGCTAGAAATGGCATTTGAATGGTCTATATTTGTGATTGTAAGCTTTTCAACACTCAGACATTTGGGGAGCAAAGTAATATCTGTGGCCTTTGGGGTAAGGAGATAGGAATGAGAGAAGAAAATAAACCTAAATACTCTACTTCCAAGCTTAATAAAGACATTTAAAAACTGGGTTTTTTTTTAAAAAAAAATAAATTTTGCTGAGATACCAACAGAGACAAAGTGCCTTAAATAACTGGTAAACATTAGATGCATTTTTCAGTTGTGTCTTATTGATTGTTATGCATTAACACATTATGCACCAAGCTCTGAAGAAACAAGAGGGAAAAGAATTAACCTAGTTGCCCATATAAACTAGGTTGCCAGCATGAGTGAGTGAAAATAAAATTGCTGAAAATATTTGTTTATTCTGTTTCAGCCGGTTGACAATAAAATAGAAAGTATTAATGTCTCAGTAAGCAGTAACTTCAGCTTGTGAGAATATCAACCAGACTGGGAGTAAGAGCTAGCTTGAGAAAGAGCAAAAATGAGAGGGGGGCGGGGGTGGGGGGAGAGAGAGAAAGAGAACAAGCAAGAATGAGAGTGAAGGGAGAAGCATTCACTGGATCACAGGGAAGCTAGAAACTTGTGATGTCCCAGAGTTGGGCTGACATGGCCATTAAGGTGACCTTGAAACAAAATATTTTATTACTAGCAAGACAAGTTATGCAGGTGCTGTAACAAGAGCCTAACACAGAACATGTCTGATGTAAGAACTATACACTTGCCTTTAAATTCTTCAGCTGTTTTGCACACCCTCTACATTATATCAAAATGTTTTCATGCTAGACATATTTCAGAGGAAAGCACACCAAACTAGATATAGATTGCCTGAGTTCTAAGATCAACTCTCCCAGCAACCCATTTTGTAACCATTGGGAACATAATATTTCTGCTCTCATTTTCTCATCATAGATCTAATGATGCTGGTTCCCAAATATTAGAGGATGTTTGCTCAAGGTATGATTAGCATTTAAGATAAATAGCTTAAAACCAAATAGGGGAAGTGTTCTGTATTTGTAATATATTCTGGTCTACCATAAATTGTACATCTTGATAATGATGATAACAATTACTGATTACTTATCAGATGTCTTACATTTGGTGTATCTTATTAACTCTCAAGTTTAATCCTGAAAATTATCTTCATTTCAGAAATTAAGATAAAAAGAAAAATGTAGGCCCAGAGAGGTTAAATGAATGGCAGACCAGGCATTTGAATCTGTGGCTGTTAAAACACCTTGCTTTAATGCCACCCCTTATGGAGGGGACTGCCTGATTCTTAAAATATGCCGTTTCTCATCTGAATTGGCATTTATATCTCATGATGCCATTGCGGATATTGCAACCCCTAAGAGAATTAGTCACTCCTTTGTAACTACATAATTCATCCATTCATTCATTCTTTCAACTGTGGTCAGCCCCAAGGGGAGTGGAGAGGCCAGAGAGAGAGGAAGGCAGCAGGGCTGAGGCCAAGTGCTGATTCACACAGAAACTTCCCCTGCCCCACTCTTCAGGCTAGTAGTGGCTGCAACTCAGAAGACAGGCATGATGTAGTACATCTTCCTGCAGCCATTGTGGCAGCACTTAGTTTGGTCCCAGGTTGTAGCAGATGTCAATAACAGGGATGCCAGGGTTTATCTGGGGGCAGAAACCCTTCTTTTCATTGGGCATAAGGCTGAGGGTGGCGCAGCTGGCCTGGCATCACTTGAGGTCCTCACAGTCTTCATTCAAGATGCAATCCACTGTAAAGTTGTGACAGCCCTTTAGCTGGTGGCACACACTGGCTTTCAGGGCTCTAGGGGCAGGGTAGGAGGAGCAGCAGCAAGCCAGGGAGCAGGGAGGTGGCAAGCAGCTGAGGCAGCAGGGAAGCCTGGTGCTGCACTGGGGTAGGGCGTGCATGTGAGTGCCCAACACATTCATTAAGCACCTTCTCCATGGCAGGTTCTGAGCTGGGCCCTGGGATATAACAGTGAATAAAACAAACAAGGTCTCTGTCTTTGTAGAGCCTAAATTCTAGTGCAGAGGCAGAAAATAAATAAAGAGCTAATTAAATGAAAATGGCAGACTGCAATTACTGCTATGAAAGAAGGAAACTGCAATTTTAGAGTAAAACAGGGAGCAGCCAATTTAGATTGTATCATCAGGGGAAAGCTTTCTAAGTGCTGACATTTTACAGCTGAATCATGGAGGATGGGAATGAGCAGCCATGGGATGAAGTGGGCCAGAGGGACCAGCAAGTTCAAAAGGCAGTAAAAGGCTTGCTTTGTCCAAGCGAAAGGAAGAGGGTCAATGTGGCTAAAAAAGTGATGACAGAATTATATATAGGATGAAGTTGGAGAGGTAGGCAGGAGGCAAATAATGGTAAGGAGTTTGGATCCTATTCAAAGAAAATGGGAATGGTGTGCTGGAGCCAGTTCCTACTAGCCCATGGGAGAGGATTCTGTGCATCTCTTCCCAGCTCCATGTTAGGTGAGGTCGTGTTGGTAGTTTGAAATCACCAATGGTGAGAGGGGAGTATTTACATATCTTTATCTGGGTGGTGGTTGAACAATTGTATACATATGTAAAAAAAAATGTGGTATAAACAATATTTGTGCACTTTACTCTAGGATGTTATGACTCAATAATTTTTTTTCCAAAAAAGAGAGAGAAGCTTACAATGAAAACTTACAAAATAAGCAAAGGAACAATTCATTATGAGTGAGAACCATCAGTCACAACAAACAGCATTAATAACACAAGAACTTAATAATAGAGCTACAGTTTGAAAGAGTATAAAATAATAGTGCTTTAAAGAAACAAAAAAGAAGAAAAATAGACAATATCTGAAGAGATTTGAGAAATATGATTAAGAATTTCTAAATCAACAAAAGGCATAAATTCTCATATTCAGGATATGTTTCATTCAAAATATATTTTGAAGATAGAATCAATAAGACTTGACAGTGAATTAGATTTGGGGAGTCAAGGAAAATGAGGATTACTGCTAGATTCTTCGCTTCAGTTACTGGGTGGTTTGTGGTGGCATTGACTTACACAGGAATAAATGGGAGAGAAACAGGTTTGGAGGGGTGAGTTAGGCTGCTTGAGATGCTGATTGAACCACCAAGTATAGAGGTGAAGTGGCAGTTAGATAGGAAAAGTCTAGAGCTCAAGGACTAGATAAGGGCAGGTAAACCAGATTTGGGTATTATCTGAATAGAGGAGGTATTTAAAGCCATGTGTATAGATGAGATACTCCAAGGAGATATGTAGACAGAGAGGAGAGGGGCTCAGACTAAGCCAGGCAACTCTAGTGTTTCTGCTCTGGACAGAGGGGGAGTCCCTGCAAAGAGGACTAAGAAGGGCCAGTAACTTGCAAGTTTCGTTTCTAGGTGTTGCAGAGTCAGTGTGATGTACTGAAGAGACCTGTACAAGACATCAAAATAACTATAATCTAGAGCTTGCTTAGATAGGTAATGAAAATGTTTTGTGTACTGTTTTAGTTTCCTCATTGCTTAAGCAAATACCATACAATGGGTTTGCTTTAACAATGAGAATTTATTGGTTCAATAAAGAATTCCAAATCAAGGCATCATCATCAAGTCTTTCTTCCCAAAGACTAGTATTCTGGGACTGGCTGCCAGTGATCCTTGGTCCTTGGCTCCTCTGTCACACAGCAATGCACATGGTGGCCTCTCCTGGCCTCCCCCTTCTCTTCCAGATTCCCTTGATCTTCAGCTGTTTGCTTCCCATAGCTTTCTCTCTCTGTGTGTCTGAATTTCATTCTGCTTATAAAGGACTCCAGTAATAGGATTAAGACCCATCCTGATTGAGGTGGGCCACATCTTAACTGAATTAACCTCATCAATAGGTTCTACTTACAATGGGTTCATACCCACCGGAATGGATTAACTGTGAGAATGTTTTTCTCGGGTATGTAGCTCCAAACCACCACATGCACCTATTTTTCTTATCTATAAAATGGAGATGATGATTCCTTTTCAGTTTACCTAATAGGATGCACATAAGGATCACAGAATTTATGATCGTGGGTATATTTTATAACCTAAAGCTACAAAGGAGTTCCATTAGTACAAACTTAGAGAACCATGTTGAAAATGACTTTCCCTCTTTTCCTAAATGTTATTAATGATCTGTAATGAGTAATATTACTATATTACTGTATTAACAATTATCAGTAAACTGTCCTTAAGTACCTATACTTTGCTGTTCTATTTTGATAAAGTAGTTGTCTTATTTCAGATTTAAAAATAGAAAAAACTGGAGAGTGAATATTCCTAATAGGAACAAATTAATTCAAAGTCATGTTCTCAAAGGTCTTCCTAGTTTTGTCTTTAAAAGACTCTGTAAGAGGTGAAAGACTCAGAACTTTGCATAGGCACAGAGCCAGCCTATCATTAGCAAGACAACCTAGTTCTCAAAATTCAATTTCTAGAATCAATAGAGAGAATTAATATTCTTTCTTGTTATATCCAATTTTGCTGGTTCAGCATTTTGGAATTTTCTTTAAGAGTAAAGTAAGTAGAATTCCTACAATAGATTAGGAATTTCAATTCTGAATGAATATTATTTTACATATTTGGGGGAAGGAAGACATTTATTTGCTTTTATCTAAGATCCTGAAGGCTGAAGTATCTAAAATGACTTAATATTCCCTATTTATATACCCAAAAGTGTTTTTAAATTGGTAATGCAGTTAAATCCAATAAATTTTGAACAATTTTTAAAAATTAATCCAATCTCTTAAAAGATTTCCTTTCACAATAGGCCAAATGCAGAAATCAAAGGACCATTTGTCTGAAATGTAACTCTTAGTAAGATGATCTTCAGTGAAAATGTTGTAATAAGAACTTGCCTCCATTTGGGTTTACTCTGGTTAAGACCATGTGCTAAAACTTTCAATATATTACCCTTCATAGTCCTCACAGAAGTGTTATGCGTGAAGTACCTCTGCTGCCCAATTCTGAGAGTGAAGTCTGCAGTAGCCACATGACTTGCCAAGAGTTGCATAGCCAGAAAGTGGTAGAGCTGAGATCGAAACCCACGCAGTCTGACCTCAGAGCTGCGCTCCTGACCCCACTGCCTGCTGGGGAGCTTTTCCTTTTGGGAGCCATCGCAGAACAGCCTGAGATGCTATAACTGAATCAATAACCAGCACAGTAATGCTCTTTCTAAGTACAAAGAGAACACTGAATTTATTTTGAGCAAAGAGGTAGCATTCTTCATTTTGAAAATTGGTGGCAATTTCAGGACTTGAAAATACTAGTATGGCAGAAACTTTTTAAAGAAAGGAATGAATTATCCTAAGAGTGAACTGACCCACAAGAAGTACATATTAGAAAATATTTTAAGACTGGAGGCACTTGCATGGAAATAGCACTGTACAGGGAACCATATTATGTGAAGTTGATTCCCAATTCTAGCAGTAAATTTCCTTCTTGACCTTGAGCAAGGTCCTTTACATTTTTTAAATCTCAATGTCTTATATATAGTATAGCATCACAGAGAACAGTTCCTTTATGCCAAGGGCTTATTTGTAATGGAAGACATGTTATGGGGTACTATTTTGAGATCCTTGAGAACAATACTCAATAAAAGTAAGATGGTAATAGTATGTAAAATAATCAACATCATAATCAGAGAAGTTCTATATCCTCTTACACCACAGTTCTCAATAAGATTGACTGCCCTGGTCGTAGCCATATTTTATTAAAAGAAGGAAAACTATCCATTGCTAATAATCTGCTGAATCCCATTCCTGAACTCACAGTATGTCCGTTTTGTGGCAGATAATCTGCCTTATTGCTAACATTCCTTTAGACAGATATAATAGAACTAATATATTGAAACATGGCCCTCATTTATTTTCCGATTAGTCTGTGTTATACTAGACAGTGAATCACATCCCTAAAGTGTGACCTTGATTCCTTGATTTTAGAGAAGTGAAAAGAACAAAGTATATTTCTTTCCTAAAATCTAGGTAGAAGAAGTGAAGTTTATAAATATGATATGCCAAAATCCCTTGAAATTTATATGAAATTTTAAAATGTTTTTCTTATCAAATAAAAGATCAACCCCAAATCAATAGATTAAACAATGCAGTATTAAAAAACATATTTTTTTCTCTCCCAATCCAATACAGTTGGTTGCGCCTGGAGAAAAACTGAGCTATCATCTCATCAAAACATGTCAAACAAAGGTCATAATATTTTTATTAGGAAAAAAATAGAGAATGAGGCTGAGGGAGAGGAAAAGAAGCACTTGCTTTTACTTACACCAAAGACCATGACAAAAAGAGTATAGTCCAATAAAATTGGCACATTAGTCATAAGTGGAAAACATCCCCAGGTAGAGGAACAGGATTTTACAAAGAGGAAACGTGTTGGAAGAGTCAGCCATTAGCATTAACATTATTAATTACAACACATTTTAAAACAATCCTTGATATTTCAAACACTGAAATTGACTGATTGAAGCACACTCGTATTTCATATGGCTAAATGAATGGCATGTGGATTTTGTCACACTAGTGTAGGAAATGTTCAAAATTCAAATTCAAGCTCTCAGGCTTTTGCATATTGGTGCCCTGTGATATTTGTCAGATCTACACTGTGGGGCAAAATTTGACTGAGGATAAACAAATCCATAGGTAGGGATTTTTATGTGTTCTCAAGAGAATTGTATTCATTCATAACAGTGTTCTACCAGACTGGATTGTTGAAGTTCTTGTTCTCATAGGGAAGGGAGGTTTTCTGGCAAACAAATTAATTAATGTAATTAGGAAAGCCAAAATTTGTCAGCCTGTCATTGGGCCTGCTGTAATGCTGAATAAAGACCACAGGTAATACTCCTTTGTTGTTCCTTCTGGAAGAAAGAAAAGAATGTAATGTGGTAGTATGAGCAGAGGTTTTGAGTTAGACTGATCTATAATCAAACCACAACTTGGCCTCTTACTTGCTCTGCCACCCACCCGAATAAATTATTCAATTTCTCTGAACTTATACACAAAATCAGAATAACACCTACCTCATAGACTGCAGTAAAGATACAATGAGAAAATGTCTAACCTGTTAGTTCCTTCTTCACTCATCCTTTACTTCCCTGACTGTTTCTGAGGTTTGTAAATATAAAGGGATTTCTGTACATTTTGCCTTTGGTAACAAATCAGTTTAACACTCTGATAGATTCTAGGGTAAAAACCATAAAAGTGGACGTTCTTAGAGCTGAATCTCAGAGAGCTTCCACTAATATTAAGCTTATGCTTGGATATTTACAGAAGAGATTGCTACTTTAAAAGGCTGCCATGTCTCTTTGATCAGCAAGATTTATGAGAAAGTACATTCTCACAAGGGGTAGAAACATATGCTTTCTTATAACTTCTATTCACATGTCTTTGTTCTGTTTTCTGTGTGCATTCAGACATTCAAGGACTTATGAAAGCCTACCTTACATGACTTTTTCACCAACCTAAAATTCCCAAGCTCTACAAACCTTTCATCAAATGACATCATTTCTAGAACTTTCATCATTTTGGTCACTTTTAAACAGATATGCTCCATTGAATAAAATAATTCTTCAGTGGAACTGAGTATCATATTCCATAAATTTTCTGACCAGTGCAGAATAATAATAATAATAATAATATATTATTGTTGCTATGAACATTTATTGCCTTGCACTGGCTTAAATATTTTAGATACATACGCTTTTTAACATAATACTAGTATTAAAATTTTATATTTAGTCATTCAGCAAAATGTTAGCTAGCACCTACAGTGAGGTGCTATAGCATGGTAGCTAAGGTTTTGGTCTCCAGAGCCAGAAGTCCTGGATTTGAATTCTAGCTCTGTGACTTGGGGTAAATTAACTTAACCTTTCTGTTCCTCAGTTTCTCCAATTGCAAATGGAATTTTACAGATTGTCTAAAATGGTATCAAGCTATATATGTGCAACACTTAGAATAGTGCCTAGTGCATGGTAATTCTCACATAAATGTCAGTAGGCACCATTAGGGAGCTTGTATCCTAGTGGAGGAAATGGACAACTGAAAACGATGTAATTTAATTTAACATTGGGGTAAGTGCCATGAAAAATAAAGTGTAGAAGGATGTTCTGGTTTGAATTGTGCCCCTCAAAAAAAATGTTAAAGTCCTAAACCCCAGTTCCTGTGAATGTGACCTTATTTCAGAAATAGGGTCATTGAAAATGAAATTTAAATTAAAATGAGGTCATCCTGAAGTGTGTGTGTCTGTGGAGGGACATTAACCCAACATTACTGTTTTTTTAATAAAAAGGGGAGAGGAGACACAGAGACACAGAGAGAAGATGGTCATGGGACAGTAGAGACAGACATTGAGTTACGCCACAAGCCAAGGAATGCCAAGGATTGTTGGCCATTACCAGAAGCCAGGAAAGAGGAAAGAACTAGATTCTTTCCTGCAGACTGCAGAGGGAGCACAGGCCCTCCGACACCTTAGTTTCAGACTCCTAGTCTACAGAACTGGAAATCACCTGCTTTGTGCTACTTTGTTATGGCAACCCTCGGACACCAAGACAAAGGGGAAAAGAAGTGCTGAAGTAGTAGGTTGTTGGGGGTAAGTAGGGGGAGGCATTAAATAAGGAGGTCTCAGAATGCCTTTTTTGGGAGCTGACATTTCAACAAATCTAGAAGAATTAAAGAAACAAGCCAAGTGAATGTGTAGTGGGACAGTGTCAGGAAGAGGGAATGACTAGCAGAAGAGGCTCTGTAGTGAGATGAACTTGGCAGATATAGGGATGTTTAGAGAAAGCAAGCAGTCCAAGCAAGCAAGGTGGAGAAGGCTAAGCAAAGTTGTTGAGTAAGAGAGGTAAGCAGAGGCCAGATCACATAGAACTTAACCCAGGGATGTTAAGCACCTTGTAAAAAGTCACAAAGCTAAGAGGCAAATCCAGAATGAGAACCCAGTTTCTTTGATTCTAAATCTTAGTTAGTTCTTAATCATTTTGCTGTCCTTGTTATGGACAAAATATTTTACTCCTGTTAAGATTCCATCAGATTTTTTGAAAGTTACAACATACTGATAGATTATGCTATTATTGGTCCTATATTTATACTTAATACAGTGTTTTCTCTACTTATATACAAGTTTGAAAATTTCAATAACGAAAAATTAAGAACAAAGCAGAACCAAACCAACTCTCTAGAGGGCACTAATGGAAGCCTTAATAGTGTATGCATTTGAACCGCCAATTTCACTTCTAGAAATTATGGCCATGAGTAAAAATTTCTCTTAAATGGTTGTTCTAGTTTGCTAATACTTCCAGAATGCAAAACACCAGAAATGTTTCATAAAAGGGGGTTTATTTGGTTACACAGTTACAGTCTTAAGTCCATAAAATGTCCAAGGTAACGCATCGACAATTGGGTACCTTCACTGGAGGATGGCCAATGGTGTCCAGAAAACCTTTCTTAGCTGGGAAGGCACATGGCTGGTGTCTGCTTGCTCCCAGGTTGCATTTCAAAATGGCATTCTCCAGAATGTCTGCATCAGCTTCCAACGGCAGTCATCAAAATGTCTGTCTCAGCTCCAGCTACTCTCTCAGCTCCTGTGCATTCTTCAGTGTCCCTCTTGACTGTGGAAAGCTCGTTCCTTCTGTCTGAGCTTATATAGTGCTTCTAGTAAACTAATCAAGGCCCATGCTGAATGGGTGGGGCCATACCTCCATGGATATTATCCAATTAGAGTTATCACCCAGAGTTGGGTGGGTCACATCTCCAAGGAAACACCCAATCAAAGAATCACAATCCAATCAACACCAATATGTCTGCCCACACAAGATTGCGTTAAAGAATATGGCTTTTTCTGGGGGACATAATATATATACAAATGGGTGCAATGGTTTTCATCACATTTCATCACATTATTTTTTTATGGTAGTGTAAAGTACAAATAATTTAAATGTTCAATGATAAGGGACTTCGTAAAACTTGGTAGTTATGGTGAAATATATTGAATCATTGCAATGAGTTAGCCTACAGTTAAGTATGTGCAAATTATAAAATCTACATTAGAAAAGCATTTATGTCTCTAATCTTTCTAGGCTTCTGTAGGATATTTGTAACACAACATTGTTTCCATTTCTACCATCCTTTCTATTTGTCCATATATTCTACACCATGAACCTACCTGATTCATTGCTTTCTAAATGCTGTATCTTGTTGACATACACTGTTAGTCCCCTTCTCTTAAATCTATTTCTTTCTATTGAACGCATTGTACCATTCCATTTTCTCATTTTGGTCCTGCATTTTGATTTATCACTCTTATCATAACAACAAATAAACAAATTTATCTTTTCTAAATATTCCATATAAGATCTGTACCAAAAATACAGATCACCCAGCAGTCTTAGTGTTGAAAATATTTATCATGTAGCTTGAGTCCTTAAAAATTGTATTTCAGTTCCAGGAAAAAAAAACACAACACTACAGCTTATTATGAACTGAATGAGGCACAGCTAGAGTACTTTAAAAAAAGTCTCATTCCACTAAACAAAACTGTACCCAAAAGGAAAATGGCCATGAAGTTCTTTGTAACCTTATTTTGCTTTATTATTTCAGTGTCTTGGTGTGTAGATTAGCTTAAACAATTGGAGGAAAATGTGCCATGAAAAAAAGCATTTTGTTGTTTTGGATTACATTAATTTATTTTTATTTATCAGATTTAATTTGATCACATTTATTATTTGTTATTATAATGTTTCATATAGTGTTGAAAATATGCTGAGATGCTACATCTTAACTTTGTGACATTGATTTCAAGTCTGTGAAATCAACAATGAAAAAATAAACTGAAACAAATAAAAGGTGTTAAGTTCACATTAATTGACTAAAATTTGGGGATGCCTGCTACTACCGAGGAAATATATCATGCTCACATAAAATTTTACAGTGGTAACTAAATATATAGAGACCTAACCTACATAGTTACTATCCTACCATGAATTAATATAGAAAAATAGAAAATATTCTTAAGCCAGATGGCAAATCCAAGGAAAAGGATTTTTAAAATAAACCCCATATAAATTTGAAACTGTGCCATAAAAATTTGTCAAGGTCTAAACTTCCCTGGCTTGACTTAATATGATTGGCATTCTTTAAGAGAAAAATGGGCATTCCAGTACAATCTGCTTAATGGATGCCCTTTTATTTGTTTCCATTGCTTCATTTTCCTTTCCTGTCTCTCAAATGCTCTTGTCTCAAAGGGTTTATTCTCTAGGTTGAGTGGTCTTCTTTAGACAAGAAAGAACTTAGGTAAGGAATAAAGTTAGGGTTGCACTGAGTAAACTTTCCAACAGTCAAAATATATTTGTCAAAATTAATGTGACATTTGGCAAGGTAATGACAGTAGCATTGACTTGATTGTCTTAACATGTCGACAGCACACAGGAGCTGAAAATCTGCCTTTTAATAAACGGATGGTACCCCTAGGCTAAAGAATAATGAGTGTACTCTTTTGGGGCATCTTCTCTTTATCTAACCTGCCATTCTGTACTGTATGCATTAGAAGTAGACGGTGCAGATGTCTGGCTTGAAAATACAGCTCTTGTAAATCAGTGTCTGCATAACAGAGATGAGCTAGGTTTGGCAGAAAGTAAACAGGGAAGTGGAAGAGGGTTTCTGAGACAGACAGAGCAGAATTTCACAGCAATAGAATACCAATTTACAAATATATGCCATGGTTTCCTCAATTTATATCTGAGCCAGCTTGTAACTGCTCACCTGATGATCTAAATTTTAACAACCTATAAAAATATTTAAGCCAAATAATCAATATGCTACTTTAACTATTAGAATGGTGAGAAATGTAATTAAGCACGTTTTACAAATAGGTATTTTTTTTGGTTTATGAAACCAAGGTACATTAAGTATAAGAGGAAATAATAATGAATATAAACCTATTTGTGAACTGTAGAAGAAGTGCATAGTGCAGCACTTTCTATAGTACATCTAGTCTAAGATTCTGTCTATGGTCTGAGAAAACAGTGTATTATTTATTTACTTATTCTAGTTCACTTATCTTAAGAATATATTTAATTGTTGTTGAATTTAAAAGAATAAAGAGAACCTTTTGAAACTGAAGAGCTGTAGAACTTAATATAAATGTTTCCTTTCTGTGAGATGTTCTTTCATAAAGGATCTCTCCAAAGCAATAAGGTTTATGAATATTTTTAAGAAACAAGTCATTATGCTTTAAGAAAAAATCTGCCACAGGTAATAAAATTGTGTGGAACTTAATACATACAGACATACATACACATACACATGCGTGTGTATACACACAAATGAGTACAAGTAATATTGGGTAAATCTTAATACAATTGGTGAATTATATCAATGTCAATATCCTGGTTGTGAGTATTGTACTATAGTTTTGCAGAAAGTCACTCCGGAGAAAACTAGACAAAATGTGTGAGGAATCTCTCTGTGTCATTTCTTACAACTATATGTAAATGTACAATTATCTCTAAACATTTTAAATTAAAAAAAGAAATCTATGTTTTAATGGACATAAGTTTAAATTTTCAGGTAGCAAAATATGATCAATCTTTTCTTACCTCATATATATAAACTAAACTTTTAGATGTAAACTTAATTTGGGGATAACTCTCTAAGAAAATCAATATGGAAATACTGAAAATAAGAAAATTATTCCATGAAAATTAAAATTCATATGCAGAAAAGAAGAAAAACTTTTTAAGCAAATATTTATTACCACTGTAAATCCTAGCATACATCTATCCCCTTTCTTCTTTGGTATCAGCATCCAGGTTTGAGTATATGCTTTCTTCACATTCAGAGTCTAAAAATTGTTAAGAATCAGTTTATGTATGAGCAATTATGTATAGTATCAAGTTAGCAATTTGACATGGTCTTGCCCTTTTTAGGACTGATAGTATAATTCTGAGTCATTAGGGTAAGCAAATCTTGGTGACTAAACCAATTAAAAGTTTATTTTTTGCTCATCTCAGAACACCATATAACAGTGGGGGCTTTGCTCCACACAGTCATTCAGGGTACTAGGCTTTTTCTATCAGATGGTTTCTCCATTTTCTAGGGCATAAGTCTCCTCTACCAAATCCCCCACATCTGGCCGGGAGGGAGGGATGAAAGGAGTAGTAGTAAGGAAGATGTGAGAAATTGGGGGTGGGAGGGAATGCGGCATGGTTTAGGAGACAGGACTGGAGATGGTGTACATTACAACCACGTTAAATTGGCCAGAACTCGGTAACATGGACTCACCAAGGGGAGGTTAGAAAATTTATTTCTGTGGTGGTGGTGGAATAGCAGCCCCATCTATATTGCTTATTAATTAAACATGTAATCTCAATTCATCTTTAACTGAATAATATATATCTACAAGTTAAACAGTTCCTTTCTAAATTAAGATTGGAGGTATTGATTAAAAGATATTTGTGGCCAGAATGAGATTTCTTTATTATATGTGAATAGGTCATCCCAGCCTCTAGTAACTTTGATGATTCCATTACTTACTATAAAAGCTTTGGGCATTTTGACTGCCTTTATGTGTATTTCTTACATGATAGATAATCTTTTCACTTAAAACCACATAAACAACACTTTTGTATATGCCATCAAAACACAAGAACACAAATTCACTTACTTAAGTATCTGCAGCAAAGTTCAGTAACTTATTAGAAGTTTTCTAGTTCACAGCATGGTTCAACTTACTCTTTTTTTCACAGCAAATTAAAAATAAACTCACATACTAGGTATGTTTTCTAATGGACGTGAAAGAAATAGCACCCCTTACCCAGGCTTCCCATTGCCCTAACTCTTCTCAAACCTGGGAATTCTCATTTTTCTAGGCTTTTGCTTCTCAGGATGGCTGTGGCTAGCTGGATGTGATATTGATGGCGGGACCATAGTTCATTTGATTGGTTCCTTATTGTTTCTGGCATGGAGTATCAGAGGAATAAGCTTAGGTCTCAGTGGTGGGATGGAGTTAAAATTATTTGCAGCAGCCCCATTATATAACCATGACACAGAATTCTTAGAGCACCACTCTTAAGTTCTGATTTTCAGAACAGAGTCAGCTTCTTCCTGTGTATTTTCTCTAATGTTTGAATACCAGGAGTATAGACAGTAGTGTAACAGAGGGGTTAAGTGTTTGGATTGTAGACACAACCTGATTGGGTTCAGATCTTGGTTTGCCATTTATTAACTGTTTGACTTGGGCAAGTTGCTTAATGTCCCTGTGCCTCAATTTCCCCATGTGAAATATGGATATTTATTAATATCTAATTCTATGATGATTGAGCTACTATTTATGTGATTGTTAAATATGTGTATTTGTTAAATAAATGTGTTTTTTTCTCATGGATATATCTCATCCTAAAATCCAAGTAGAAGAGAGGGGATCTAACTAATTTTGACTCACCTACCTTGTCCTACTTTAGGAGAATATTCTTCTGACTGGACTTTGCTGACCAGTACAGTTACCTTATAATTCATGATGTACTTTAAATAAAACATTCACTATCTAAACTCTGGATAGTTTTATAAGGAAAGACACTTTTTATATAAGGAAAAACATTTTTAGAAAAAAATTCCTATTGAAAATTTAATACCAAATGCTTGCATGTAGATATTCATAGCAGTTTGATTTGTAATAGCGAAACAATCCAGTTTCTATCAGTTGGAGAATAAAAAAACAAATTGTGGTACTATGCAGTAATAACAGAATACTACTTATCAATGAAAAAGAACAAACTATTTATACAGGTTACATGCAGTGCCATGAATGACTCTGAGAAGTGTTAAACTACGTGAAAGGAGCCCAGACTAAAGGTTATGGACTTTATGATTCCATTTATAGAATATTGTAGAAAAAGTTTTTTTAAAAAGCAAACACATAGGTACAAATCAGTAGTTACTAGGAACTAAGGGTGGAAGGAGGTGTTTGCATGGGGAAGAGGAAATTTTTAAGGTGATGGAAATGTTCTCTATCTTGATTGTGGTCATGATTACATGATTGTACATATTTTTCAAAACTCATCAAATGATTAAAATCAAAACTCATTTAAATGATTAAAAAGGTTGAATTTTATTGTATGTAAATTATATCTTAATAAATCTGACTTTTAAAAAAGCAAATTTAATACTTTCTTTATGCTTTCTATCCCAAGCTTTCAAAATGATCAGAAACACACTTAAGAACTATCTACAACAGTTTGTTCCCATCTCAAAAGCTGTAAAGTGTGGTTTGTGCACCAGCAACATCAACATCACTGGGAGCATTTTAGAAATACTCATTCATGCCCCATTCTCCTATGCCTACTGTGCCAGTTTGAATGTATTATGTCCCCCAAAACGCCATTATCTTTGATGTAATCTTGTGTAGGCAGATGTATCAGTGTTGATTAGACTGTAATTCTTTGAGTGTTTCCACAGAGATGTGCCCCACCCAACGGTGGGTGATGACTCTGATGGGATAATTTCCATGGAGGTGTTAACCCACCCATTCAGGGTGGGTCTAAATTAAATCACTGGAGGCATATAAATGAGCTGACAAACAGAAGGAACTCAGTGCAGCTGAGAGTGACATTTTGAAGAGGAGCTACAGCCAAGAGGGATATTTTGAAGAATGCACAGGAGCTGAGAAGAGAGGAGCTGCAGATGAGAGACATTTTGAAGATGGCTGTTGAAAGCAGACTTTTGCTCTGGAGAAGCTAAGAGGGGACAAATGCCCCAAGAGCAACTAAGAGTGACATTTTTGAGGAACTGTAGTCTAAAGAAGAACATCCTGGGAGAAAGCCATTTTGAAACCAGAACTTTGGAACAGCGAACAGAGATTTTCCGGACACCATTGGCCATCCTCCAGTGAAGGTACCCGTTGCTGATGGACACTTTATGGCCTTAAGACTGTAACTTTGTAACCAAATAAACCCCCTTTTATAAAAGCCAATCCATTTCTGGTGTTTTGCATTCTGGCAGCATTAGCAAACTAGAACACCTACTGAATCAGATTATCTAGGATCAGGGACCAGGAATCTGATTTTAACAAGCTTTTTAGATCATACCAAAGTTCAAAAATTACTGCTGTAAGTACTTGGCTGATGCTTTATGAAAAAATAATGACGTGGTCATTTTTTGAGTGATAAATATATTGTAAATTTAAATCTAATGCCACTCTTTTCTGTTATTCTTGTACATGCAACTTTTCGGTTCCATGTTGCATTATACTGTAATATTATTAACTACATCTTAAACAGCTTAAGTAGAAACTTAAGCTTCTGTGTTATTACCAATGAGAGCACATGTAGAAGGCAATAACAGTTAAATTTCCAACTTCTCTTCTCCCCAAGGGTTGAGCAAGTTGTCTTCCAATGGCAAATGACAGCCTCATCACAATTTTCCATATATTAGAATGTAACATTTAAATTGATCTTAGAATTGTGAAAGTGATACGTATCTTCCTTAAAATTCCCATATCTCAAATGAAATGTAATGATTATCAACTCTGGAGAAATAACTAAAGATAAATATGTAATGTAGGATATGCATGTACTATGTCGGGAAATAAAAGGCATAAACTTTCTAGATAACTCTTTGACCAGTTTGGAGCCGGACCTCAGCAGAAGAGTGATGTAGCTTTTGCTCTGACCAGCAGAGTGGTCTGGTCCCTTTTTCAAAGTTGGAGAATGGAGCAGCAACCTTCTGGCCAAAGTGACTGCCATGTTCTCAGCTTTCTTGGTAGATTTTAGAGGCAGTCTAAGTTAACACCATGACATTTTAAATGGAGTTTGGAGTTTTAATATTTTTATAGACAGTCTATGAATTATCTTCTGAATATTAGGCTTTACTGTGTGTGCCCCATGATACAAGTTTATAGCACTGACAACAAATTGGCATTCACAGCAATGAACTCATTCACTTTTTTTTTTTCTTATTAGGGAAGTTTTGGGTTTACAGAACATTCATGCATAAAATATAGGATTCCCATATAACATCCCACCAGCAAACCTTGCATTGGTTTGGAACAATTGTTACAATTGATGATAGCACATTTTTATAATTGTACTATTAATTATAGTCCATTGTTTAACTCAGGGTTCACTGTGTAGTGTCGTTCTATGGATTTTTTAAAATTTTTTCTTCTGTTACCATTGTATGAATCTAACATTCCCTCTTTAATCACATTCAGTTATATATTTCAGTGCTGTTCATTGTGTTCACAATGGTGAGCTACCATCACCACCATCCATTACCAAGACATTTCTATCATTCCACATAGGAACTCTGTACATTTTAAGCCTTAACTTCCCATTCTCTATCCCAACCCATCTCCTGATAAGTATATTCTAGTTTCTGACACCATAAATTTGCTTATTCTAATTGTTTCAAATCAGTAAGATCATACAATGTTTGTCCTTTTGTGTTCAGCCTGTTTCACTCAACATGATGTCTTCCAGGTTCATCCATGTCATCACATGTAGCAGAACTTCATTCCCTTTTACAGCTGAGTGATATTCCATTATGTATATAACACATTTTATTTATCCATTCTTTGGTTGATGGGCACTTGGGTTGCTGCATCTTTTGGCAATTGTGAATAATGCCACAATGAACATAGGTGTGCAAATACCTGTTTGAGTCCCTGCTTTCAATTCTTTGGGTTATATACCTAGTAGTGGACTTGTCAGGTTGTCTGGTAGTTCTATACAAGTCCCATTTTGCTCGATACAAAATTCTTGGCCAGCAGTTTTTCTCTTTCGGCACTTTAAGTATTTCAACACATTGCCTTCTTGCCTTCATGGTTTCTGATAAGAAATCGGCACTCAGTCTAATTGGTACTCCCTTGTATGTAACAAGTTGTTTTTCTCTTCTCTTCATGTTGCAGCTTTCAGAACCCTCTCCCTGTCTTTTGCATTTGATGGTGTAACCAATATATGATGGGGTGTATTTTTCTTCATGTTTATCTTGTTAGGGGCTCTCTGAGCTACTTGGATGTGCATATTCATATCTTTTGCTAAGTTTGTGATGTTCTCTGTCATTTCTTTAAATATTCCTTCTGCCCCTTTCTCTCTTTCTTCTCCTTCTAGGACTCCCCTAATGCATACATTGATGTGCTTAATGGTGTGGCATATTTCTCTTAGGGTTTTTTTTTTTTTTTCCACTCTTACTATTTCATTTTTGTTTCTGCTCCTCAACCTGATTCATTTCAAGTATCTTGTCTTCAATTTCACTGATTCTTTCTTCTACCAGCTCCAATCTGCTCTTGAAACTCCTGGGAATTTTTCTTCTCAGTTATCATGGTCTTCAACTGCAATAGTTCTCTTTGGTTCTTTTTTTAAAATTTCTCTCTCTTTATTCAGACTCTCATATTGCTCATTCATTATTTTCCTGATATACTTTACTGCTTTCTCTGTATTTTCCTTCATTTCCTTGAACATTTTCAAGATCATATTTTTAAAGGCTTTGTTTGTTATGGTCACAATCTGATCTTCTTCATTGGTGTTTTCTGTATTTTTATCCTCTTCCTTTAGATGGGCCCTCATTTCCTTCTTCTTTGTTTCTCTTGTACTCATAGGTGCATACTGTGCATTTTAATATTTTAAAATGCTAAATCTGGGATGTATTCCTTGAGATGTCCATTTCTTGGTTTTGTAACCACCTGGTGAGCTTCAATCCTCAGATCAGGATGGTTTGCTCAAGGCAAATGCAGTGTACAGGATTTTCCCTGCTTTTCTGGTCCTCTATCTTTTCCTAGCTTTTGCTTTTTAGTTGTTTTGGAGTTCTCCTTTTACAGTAGTTTGGTTCTCCCCTCTGTTTCCCAGTAGACAGACCTCCCTCTCCCTGGTGTTTGAAGCCAGTAGACCTTTATCCCAGACTGTTGTCCATAGGTTTTTATAATCCTTTTATTGTCTCAAGCTGCTTTTGCCTAGAGGGCAAATTCTAGGTGGAGGGTCACCCTGCAGAGGACTTTTCCAAGTCAGTCTTTGCCAGTCAAAAAATATCCAGAGAGTCACAAAAAAGGGCACAGCCTGTCTCCACAGTGCCCTGGAGAGAGGATTGTTAAGGTTCCTAAAAGCTACCCTGATGAATTCCCGATACTGAGCTTTCCTTGTCTGCCCAGCAAATGCAGCCCTTCAGCTAACTGTCCCTCTGCAGCCCTGAGGAGTCACTGCATCTTGAGATCTCCATCACTTCCACCCCTCTCCAGGGAAGGTTGAAACAGTGGCTGCTGCTGCCTTTGTCCAGAGCAGGTTTAAACAAAAGCTGCCCTCAGTGCTGGGTCCCCAGAGATCTGAATTTGTTAATCAAAAGCTGTGATCAGTGACTGGCTATGCCTATCCCTGTTCTTGGGGAAGAGAGTTTTTATGTCCCTTCCTCTCACCAGTGAGCTAGCCAGGAACTGTACCCTAAGGCAGCCTGCCTTGTGAGTGGAATATGGGGGTCAGGAGTTGCCATGCAGAGGAGCAATTTACTGTCATTTACCACAGTTTATCAGCCTCTTCCTCCCTCTCTTCCCTGGATGCTGTTCAGTGTTCTTCTGGCCTCCAGAGTTTCAAAATAGTTGTTTCAGTCAGTTCCTGCCTGTTTAGTATGTGTGTTGGTAGAAGGATTGAGTCCTGGATCTCCCAACTCCACCATCTTTCCTGGAGGTCCCACTCATTCACTTCTCACAACCTTTATTCAAATAGCTTGGTGATTTACAAAGAGCATGAGCCTTAGAGTCAGACAGAAATAGATGTAATCTTAGCTCTGCCCTAGCTGTGTGATTCCGGCAATATACTTAACCTCCTCCAGATTCACTTTCATCTATAAAGCAAGAATTATGAGGACTTTTTTTCACCTGGACTAATTCACTTGCCTTTTAACTGCCCCAATCCATTTCCTGCATAGCCCACAAGTGATTTATTTGTAATATAAATCATATTTTGTCACTATCCTACATAAAATCTTACAAATACCTCCTTTTCCCCCAGAACAAAATCCAAGCCCTTTATTAAAACTATAGTTCCCTACATCTCTATTCAGTGGCATCCAAAACATCCTAATCTTACCACTTTATTCAAGCCACGCTAGTCTCTTTCTCTTTCTCTTTCTTTCTCTCTGTCTCTCTTATGTGTATTTTACCTCAGAGTCTTTGTACCTTGCTGTTCTCTCTGACCATACTGTTCTCTCAGATTTTCTCCTCTTTCATCTCAGCTTAAATGCTACTTCTTCAAAGAAACCCAGTCTCACCACCCCATTTAAATTGCAAGCTCCAGTCATTTTCCATCATATATTACTGCATTATTTCCCCATATCTTTTGTTATTATCTGATATTAACTTGTTTACTTGTTTGTTTGATTGTTTTCTCTCAATGTCACTAGAATGTAAATTCTTGAGACCAGGGACCTTGTCTGTACAGTATCATAAATGTCTTTATTAACTGCCCCATAATCAATGCTCAATTAATATCTGTTAAACAAATGAAATATGAATGATTTCTCATTAAAGAGATGAAGGAAATGGAATTCTGAATATTAAGTAACTTACCCAAGGTCTCACAAACTCTATGTGGTAGAGCTAGAAATCAAACTCAGTTGAATTCTTACACATTTATTTATGCCTCCTTAGGTTTCTGAAATTTGCTCAAGAATATTGATCAGCTCCAGTCTCAGAGAGCCTCATTGCGGTCCCACAGACCTAGCCCTGAAAATCAGCATTATACTGTGCTCTAATTGAAGTTCTTAGGGTGTTGAGATTGGGAAAGGAAAAAAAACAGCAAACTAAGTCAAACTACTGGCGAAAAATGTGTGGTGGGAAAGGAAAAAAAACAGCAAGCTAAGTCAAATACTGGAGAAAAATGTGAGGTATGTGGTAGAACAAAGAAGTTGGTAAAGAGGATATTAAGAAAAGGGAATACTTTGAAAGATAGTAGATATTATTCATGTATTTAAAAAGCATGTATTAGGCATCCATAATACAAAAACATTATGCTAAGGGCAACAAAATAATGGCCCAATATACTTGAAGTCTAGTAGAGAAAATTAGACCTAAATAATTTTAATGCAAATCAAAAGGAAGTTACATAACATAATATATACAAATAAAGTATATTGGTAGTTTAAAGAAGGAAGGGATTGTAGTTTTTAGATCAGTAAACAGAGCAGGGCATTAAAAAGCATGTGTTGAATAAACTAATTACAGACAATGAAAATTATAGAATAACTAAACTTTTAGAATAATTAAAATTATTGAAATTAATAATTATAGACTAATCTTTTGGAATCTCTTTGATAGTCTGGGAATTATTAATGTTGGCAGCTGGACATGCTGAACATCAAGTAAATTGGCCCTGAATTGTTCTCATTGCCACTTTGCATAGATGTATGGAATGTTAAATGGGAGAAATCAAATGCCAAAAGAAAACTACTTCCCTCTCCTCTTTCATTTATTCATTAATTCATTCATTCACTGCTCTATTCATTCATATGTCATTATTTTAACAGCTATTTATCAAATACTTATTATATGCATCACTATATTTTCAACAATGAGAATATATGTGTGTGTACGTGTGCCTATATATGTGTGTGTATGTATGTCTGACCTGTCTAGAATATTTCAAGAGGTTTAAACTGAGTTCTGAAAGAAGACTGGGAATTAACTAGAGATTAAATGGGAAAGGATGATTTCAGTTGGGTGGCAGGGGTTAAAGCCCTGAAAAAGGAAGGCTCATGAAAACACCTTCTTTCCCCTTTTCACCTTGAAATCTCATCTATAACAATAATATATAAATAGGTTTTTTGGGCCATTTTCCCCTTAATGTCTGTGGAACAAATACACATAATTTATATAGTGTATAACTACAAATATTTTTATTTAAATTATATAACTATATTATGTAAATTATACATAATTTTCCTTTGGAGACATTTTTGTTATTATTCTGCATTAAAAGGTAACCTTCATTTGGGTAGTCAAGCTGAACTTGTACATGTATTTCAGAAATAGTAGAGAAAGAGCTATGTCCTTTTAGCTTCAACCTGAAGTTTTAAATTTAAATGAAAAATTCATGAAGGTTTCAAGAATTTCATACTAGTGAAGTTTAGCAACATCATATCATCTGTGAAACAATTTTACTTATCAGTTTATTATGGAAGAAAAGTTTAAATCAAAGTGACAAAAAACATGGTTTTAAAACTAGTTTTTGTTTTGTAGTAAGAAAACAATACATATCACTCATGACTCATATTATTAAATGAAAAGTAAAAGAAAACTTTAATAAGAGATTAAAAGAAGAATAACTCAGTATGTCACAGAAAAGAGATACATTTGTGATAACAAAGAGACAGTGTGCTGGTTTGGATATATTGTGTCCCCCAAAATGCCATGTTCTTTGATGTAATCTTGTGGCAGCAGACGTATTAGTGTTGATTAGGTTGGAACCTATTGATTGTTTCCGTGGAGATGTGACTCAATCAACTGTGGGCAAAATCTCTGTTTGGATAATTTCCAAGGAGGTGTTATGCCACCCATTCAGGGTGGGTCTTAATTAAATCACTGGAGCAATATAGCTGACAAACAGCCAAGAGGGACACTTTGAAGAATGCACAAGAGCTGAGAGTCCTGCAGCCAAGAGAGACACTTTGAAGAATGCACAGGAGCTGAGAGTGCAGCTTGAACACAACCTGGGATCAGCAGATGCCGGCCACGTGCCTTCCCAGCTAACAGTTCTTACAGATGCCATTGAACTTCCTTTGGTGAAGGTATACCTGTGTTGATGCCTTCATTCAGACATTTTTATGGCCTTCAGACAGTAACTTTGTAACCAAATAAAACCCATTTATAAAAGCCAATCCATTTTGGGTGTTTTGCAAAACAGCAGCATTAGCAAACTGGAACAGATAGTAAGCAAATTTTCAGAAAAATAGGTAAGTGTGGTAAGAACTGCATTTCCATACTTTAAAAACTCTGGTGAAAAGACTAAAAGTTAATGAACAAATCAGTCTTAATGGCAGAAAAGAATTAATGATATTTGGATTTAGAAAGATTTTCTTAAGCTTATTTTCAATTTTTAAATGAAGTAAACATCAGAAAGCAAATGAGAAACTGACAATCATTGTTTGGCCTTAACACTCTGGTAAAAGGCATGGTTACCAATGCTTGAAAGATCATTGGACCCACCCTCTGCAATGAGATGTTTTCATTTTATTCAGAACCTGTTCATATGTCCAATTTTAGACAATGGTATAGAGAAACTGTAAAAACATTTTGGAATATTTGAGTCATACGTCTCATATAATAAAATGCAAAAACTAATGAAATTCACCCTCTCGAAAAGAGGTCCTTGCAATCACTTGGAAGGTAAGATGTGAAGCATTTCATCTAGCCTGTCAAGGTGACTGAAGATAAATATAGTTAGTTCAGATGGGCAAACATTTGCTCTAGCACCTTCCATAATATGTTCAGAGTTCCATTGTGGGTATTTTGGGTAGGAATTATTTTTCAATCATTTTCTTCCCATTTTAGAAGCATATATAATTTAATATTTTATGCGTCTCATTTTATTCTGTCTGCTCAACTTTCTTAATGCTACATCTTTCCTATTTTAATACAGAGTATTTAATAATGAACTTGTCAGCTTTCTGCTTGACATATATATAAAGTCTCATTTTAGTTAAGTCTGAAAAATGAAACAATGTTAATAAAGTATGTATGGAACATGTGATAGACAGACTTATTACAGTAGAGGAGTCTTGTAAATATTGTAAATGCAATTCATTTACTCATCATGTGGGTTTCCATGAACTAGATTTCAAGCACATGGTCTCACCCAACCATCTAAAAGAGGACTTATATATGTATTTATTTTTGGTAAATGGGTAGCAATATTAGCCACAAAAGAGTAGCAATTATTGCCATTAATATAAACGCTTTCCAGTTCAGAGAATGGAGAGGATATTGGGTCCTAAGATACAACAGCCTGCAACACATATTTTTATTAAATTGGAGCCTTTCATATTTTTTCTCAGGGTGTATCCCTGAACAAATTTTAAATCTGAGAGCTCTAATGCTTAATTAAACTGCAAGATGCATGAGTATTATATTATTCCCCTCTAGAAAGTAAGCTCTAGCACCTCATTTGATTACATATGTATTTGTATGTCTATTATAAATGTGTTTGTGTGTGTGTGTGTGTGTGTGTGTGTATATATATATATATATACACACACACACACACACACAGAGAAAATTAATCCTATAACTGGCAGACCTGCATTTGCAGCACAAGAATGTCATGTGTTAACTTTGTGTTTTTGTTTTTCTTTGCCACCTGTCTGACTTTGCACAAATTACCAAATCTTTCATCACTAGGCTGCTACTACTATATAACTCTTTTCAGTACTTTTAGTAAGATAGAAATTATGTGGTCCCTCTACTCATTTCTCTTTTATGTGAAACAAGAGAAAGAAAACTAGGGCTAATTGAATGTCCCTTACGTGCCTGGCACTGTGCTAGACACATTAGACTACATGATACTATTAAACAAGGCAGATTGGAATTGGTCCAACACAGCCTGACTGCATCCTCCCTTTGTCTTCATAAGGAAGCTATCAACAATTTGGACAGCTCAAGCAGGATTGCCACAGAACAGCCATAAATCGTTTTAAGGATCAAGACTAACTTCACAGATGAGAAAGACGTCTCTGGGATTCATTCTGCCAGAACCTGCTTAGTAAAGTACAGACTGTCTCTGAATAATATTGCTGCTACTGAACTCCTTTATTCTTCTTGAGAATATCCAGATCCTCCTTTATATGATTTCTAGGGCAGGGGTAATGCTAACTATTTAGCATACTAGTAGTATGCTGAATGGGAAATTATAGATCTCCTCCTGAACAAAGCATGCTCTTTTGGGAATTCTGCAACCTTCCCTTAGACACTGCAAAAGTTTAAAGCTCCGTATGTAGAAAAAGCTTGTGAAAATAGTTCAAGGTTTGGAGACAAATATCTATGGGTTTGAATCTCAACTCTACAACTTTTAAGATAAACTTACAGCTTTAAATCTTACTTTATTTACAAATAATAAAGTTTTTTTTTTTAAATAAAACTCTTGAAAGAATGAGAGCCATCCTAGTTAGTCCCTTTGAACATAGTAGGTACTCAATAAAGGACACTGTGATTGGCATAGGTTGGGAGTAAGAAGGGATACTATTTCACCTTTAAATTTCTTTTGTCCACTTTACCATTTGCACAAGAGGAGAGGGTTTGGATAGTAAGTTAAATTCACAGTTCCTATCCAATACCTGCCTTTCCTCTAATGCTCAGATCAAACTGTACTCCTCTGGCCATTCCATCACAAATCAATCTTGTCCAGTATCATTTACCCTTCCTATAGTAGAACCACATGTCAGGAAGACTGTGTCAAGTGTGGATTTTGTTCTTTATTTACTCTGACCTGAGGCAAGTCAATTTAAATTTCTGTGTTTCAATTTCCTTATTAAAATGTTTGTGGGGCTGTCTTAAAGATTAAATAAGATAACAAATGGAAGAGTTTACAAACTTTAAAATACCTTGCCTTTTTTTCTTTTTTTCTTTCATTATCTATGGCTGTGTAACAAATCACCATAAAATTTAGTGGCTTGAAATGATAATGATTTATTATTTCTCATAGTTCCAAAGTCTGGGCTGGGATCAGCTGGGCAGTTGTACTACGCAAAAGTGGTGTTGGGGTGGCTGCTCCACCAACTTGTCTAGCGACTTACTGAGATGGCTGGAATAGCTGGGGCCTACCTGGACAACCCTCTCTTATCACGTGTTCTCTCTGTCAAGATAGCCAGACCTTTTTGCACGTTGGCTCGAGGATCCCAGAGAGCATGTTGCAAGAGCACAAGCCTCAAGCCTCTGCTTGCATCATCCTCGTTAATGTTCTGTTAGCCAAAGCAAATTGTAGGGTTAATCCCACAGCAGTTGGGGGAGGGCACCACACAAGGACATGAACACCAAATGTGCAGTTCTTGGAAGCTATCATGTTAACAGTCCACCACACCAGTGTAAGCAGTAATTGATATTCCCACTTCTATTACTTGTTGATATCACACAATTTGGCATTTGCTTTGCATTCATTGTTTTTCTTGGTTCATTTATGTCTTCACATTCCAAGGAAATGATAGTTTTTATTATTGCTGTGACTGTGCCCTAGTGTTATTTTATATTCTCACAAAGCCAGCTTTTATGGAATAGTGAAATACTGTACATAGGTTTTGGAGGCTTTACAGACTAGGTCCAAATCCCTCTCAAGTCACTTATCGGCTATGTGGTCTTAGGCAGGTTACTTAACCTCCCTTAGCCTCAGTTTCCTCTGCATAATAGGAGTAAAAATAATTTCTTCTAGGTAGGATTATCTTGATAATTAAATAAGTTAATATTTGGGAAAAACAGAGCAGTGCCTAGACCAGAATAAACTTTAAATATTAGGGTAATATTTTATTGATACAAAGATAGCCATCATGTACTTATTTAATTTGTGTTCCATTTCTCACCTATGGGCCCTTCCTGCCACTTCAGGAAGGGATGGATTTCTGGATTAATTCATATAGAAATGTATTACAGCCTCAAAATTTCTGAAAAACATATACAGATAAAATAAAATAAATTCTGAATTTTAACACTACATTCTGACAATTTGGTTAAGGCCTCAATATTTTTGTTTATCATTTCCCAACTATAAAATAAGGAATCTATTTTGGTTATATCCCTAATCTTTTTGGGTTTAGGTGATCTTATTTGTTAATTTCAGTTAAACATGTATCAAAATAGCTATACTAAGATATTATAATTGAGAACCTAATGGCACTGAAACTTCTTTGTAGATTCCACTTGCCTGAACTCCATGATACAAAGTGAACAAGAATATTTAGACATTGTTTACATGTGAAGATCTTAGTGTGAACTTTGGGACCTAAAGGTACTCTGTGAATTATATTCAAGTTATTCCTGCCACTATGCCATCCTCTTTAAAATTCAACAGAATTCCTTTTGTGCAAGGGGATGTAGCTGGCAACATCAATAGAAATTGATTTTCTATTCACATTCCCTCTTTTCCACCCAGTGAATTTTATTACTTCACAGGCAGCAACAGTTGTATCCTCTAATTCACTCCACTATCTCCACTCCACACTTAAAAACAAATGTCTGCTGACAAAAGAAAATAACTTCTCTTTGGAAGTATTAGACCACAAAATGTCACTGGAGTGAGGGTCAGGGTAATTAAGAAGCTTAAATATTAGATATATTTATTTTGCAAACCAAATTTAATTAACTTTGTATCTTTTATATTAACTTCATAAATATTTTAAAACTGTAAGAGTATTAATTTACCCCTTCACATTTAGGAGTTATTAAATTCTCCACATATATTTCAAATATAGAGAAACTGTCCATATGAAGTAGATATATGTGTAGTTTGCAAGCATATTTGCCTTCCTTAACTTTTTACTGGGCCTATATTGCTACTCATTTGATATATATACATTTCCTTTTTTTTCCCCTCTTCAGACAGCCATTGTCTTCAATCAGGTATTTTCCAAAAGAAAAAGAACATTGCAACATGTATGTGTTTCTGTGTTCAAAGTATGTTCAGATGAAAACGAATTGGTTGGGAGGTGGTGAAGGCTCAAAAAAGTAAGAAGGACACAATTTTACTGGAATTAAAGCATGAAAAAAAAAGAAAGTGAGGAAACAGAAACATTGTTTCTGTTTTCTTACTGATCTAGGAAGAGTTTAAAAGTATATTCAAATTGCCTATGCCCATTCTTTTACTGTAACAGGAAAAATTGTACAAATCAGAAAATTGTATTTATTTACCTCCAAAATATATTTTCTGATCATTATTTGATTTAATATTGACAATAAACCTGTGTTATTTCTTCTTTTATCAAACACTTATTGAGTGGGTACTATGTGCGAGTTATACAAAGCCCTCAAATTACTTAAAGCCTTGCATAGGACACAGATATGTGAATGAATAAGTTCAAAATCAATTATGGATTTGCTGATAAATATCTGTTTGGAAATGCATGGGAGAAGAGAAAGCACTTCTAAGTTCAAAGATAGTCGCTAAGAAACCACAGTGATTAAGGGATCTTTTTAGTTCAAAAATGTAAAAAAATAAAAGAGGAAAATTGTGAGTTAACCAAATGTAAAAAGGTAATATTTTTCCAAATTCAGTCAAGATTTAGAATATTAAGGACAAGAACTGAAAATACATTTTCTACCTGCATCTATCAAAATATTTGCAATTTTATCAGAAAATGTTTTCTAGTTTTTTGGAGAGAAAAAAATCACATAAAGCCTATTTTTCTGCTTATTGATTCATTCAACAAATACCCATGTGACTTCTACTTTGTGCCAGCTACCAGAGGAGTTATTGGGAGTAGAATGGTAAGAAAAAATAATAAAGTCCCTGCCCTTGTGGAACTTAAAGTGAGCATGACAAAATGTTTCCCTCAAGTCTCCTGTAGTCCCTTTACAAAATGAAATGGCACAAGCCATGACAACTCCTGTGCTTTATAAAGTATGGAGGCATTTTTGCCAGCTTTCTGGAGAAGTCTTAATATTGTTAGGAGGCAAATTTGCATTTAATATCTACTTAACTCAGGTCATATTGTTTTCAGTTTTGACTTTAAGAAGAAATTGTGATTGGTAATAACAACAAGATGGGCACAATTATTTAGAAGGGAGTGTTTATGCCAAGAAAATTACAGAGGCAGATAAAGATTTTCAAGGAGATGGCATTTTTCCAGTAATTGCTCTCTGGATGTCTGTGAAGCAGGTTTGATTTAGGGACACTATTTGGGAGCTTCTTTCCTTGCAGAGAGGTCTGTCTGCTGCTGCACCTAGTGATGTTTTATCTGCTCTTCTGTGGTTTCATCTTAACAACCCTAGCAACACTACCAGCACTTCCCCACACTCCGTCAACATTCAGGAGAAGGCTAGTCTTGTCTTTATGGGACTGGTCTTACAGCTGCTTTTAGAGAATTCCCCATTCATCACAAGTATATTTTTTAAAAAATGGTTTCCTGAGGAAGAATAAGTAAGTATTTTGAGAGATGGCTGTGATTTATTTTTAACCTACTGAGCAAATCTCGATTGCCTTAGGATAAGAGCAGATCCAGGTTTTGTGAGCCCTAAAGCTCATGCAATTGGGGAAGAAGGAAAGGAATGGAGCTCTATTTTTTTAAAAGTATGCAAAATTAAGAATTCATAATTAGATGCAAAGACGAATATTTTCATAGAGAGGATATTACATCAAATTATAAATTTAGAAAATCTGATAAGCACCAGATACAACAAAATCCAGAAAAATAACCTACCTTTGTTTTAATTAACTATCAGACACACTTCTATAATAATTTTTCCATATAATTTCCTATCGGCATACTCACTGATTTCCTCTTCATGAAGGACTTTGTAAAATCATTTTCTGTAGAGAGCTAGAATGATAATTCAGTCTTTCCACTAGTATGGTGATCAAAATACTTTTTTTATTATTTGATAGTCTAACATAGCTTCTTTCTACTTTACAACTCATTATTGGTTGTAAATTTTTTTAATTGTTGTAAAATTTGGGAATTCCTCTATCAGATTTATTTCATTTATGACTTGTGAGATTTGGAAAAAACATTTCACTGACTAGCTTTTGGCTCTGAACATTTCAAGCTGATAATCTACTCCACTACCCACGAACTTCCAGTATCAAGCACCAGGGGACATGTTCATGTCACACTACTACATGCAACCCTGCACATTTTTGTTAGAAAGCTGGATAGGTCAGCCCAATAGGTGGTCAGAGTATTCCCGGTCTGACAGCTGTAACTTTCCCATATGCGAGAGTGACTGCAGATCACCTAAAGTTTTCCCACTCAATTTATTTTCAACATACCCAAGTCAGATTCCCCTTAGCTGGATCCAAAACAATATCCATGACTACTCCAGTGTCAACTGACCAAGGGAAAGAATAATGAGAAACTCGGTGTAGAAAAAGACAGTGGTCTTAAGTGACCGCAGTTAAAGTATTTTAATTTTGCCAGACAAGTGAGGGGCCCTGATCTGAGCTCCGTAGGTTTATGGTAAATCTGTCTCTGTTTATCATGCACTCACCAGACCTTTGCCTGCCAATCTCCCTCCGGAAGAGAGTCAACATCTTGTAAGTTTGCTTAACATTCCTCTCAGGCATCTCAACTCCATCCTGCCTTCATTTACTTTAGCCCAGTCATTTTTTATCAGATGAAAGCCTGATTGATAAAATGGAAAATAAGACTGAGTAGCTGAAGAGATGTGCATGCATTATTTGCATCTACTCCAGTAATCTATGTTCTTGGTTACCAAGGTTTTCCAAAAATTATTTTGCAGAATAGGATGGTGAGCTTACCTTTCTGACAGTTTATCTGTATTTCTTTCTTTTTCTTTTATTTTTCAGAAGGTACATAATGGAACTGAATATAAAAGAGAATGAGTGCCAGTGACTTCAGTGAATGTTGATCAAAATATTCCTTCTCTGTTGTGTGTGGTGTTGCGATTTCTCCATGAAGTGCTGCCAACATCAGCTCAGCACAGTCTCTAGAACATCTTATGGGGCATAATGTAGCCTTATCAACAAGTCTATTGAACATGCAGGAGGTGGTGGGAAGCGTTCATTAAACTGTGCCAAATGGATTATTACTTTATTCTCTTCCCCAGTTTCCCACCATAAAATGAGGAGGGGAATGATATACTGTTATGATGATGAAGTAGCATTCACTGACAATACAATGATTATTTCCTTCTGAGCATTTCTGGAGAGAACGCCTATTTTCTTCAGGCTTGTACTTTACCCACATAAATCTGTAATTGACTGAAGTTTGGAGTGAAACTTACAAGGTAGATGTGAAGCAATTTACTGTATTTTTTGCATCAGGAACATTGGCAGCTTATTCAAAATGCTTTGGACGGTATTTTCTTTTGCATGTAATAATGCCATATTTAAATTAACATTACCATTTTCTTTGGCACATTTTTAAAACATTCCATAAGGCATTGCATGGCTAATTATCAGAAAGTCAGCAGTGAAGCAAGTGGAAAGTGAATTACCTGTATAATAAGTCAAAAATGAAGATTCATCGGTGTTCAAGTCAATCAGCTAATCCCTCAACTACACAGCTTTTATTTCCTAAATATGTTACAGTAATCTGAAAATGCAAAATATTTTAAATTGGCAATGTTAGGAAAGGCAAGTGTCGTGCAATAATAGAATTGGCTCTCCTAATTCTGTTTTTGTTTTTTGTTCTGTTGTTTAAAATGGAAAGGGCTGAATGTCTGACCTATTGGTGAGAAACCTGATACGCAAGGAAATGAAGTGACTTACCTTAAGTTTACAATCTGCTAGTGATAGATGGGGCTAAATTTTAGTCTGCTTATTACTCCAGAACTCTTCACATAAACATCTTACTTATTCCTACACTGGTGGCTGGTTTTATGTGATGTGACATTCAGCTTATGAACTAGACCAAGCAGTACTTTTCAGGTCAGGAGTTCTTATTTTAAAGTGGTGCCGTGTTCTTCTTAGTATGTTGTGCCTGTTTGAATGTATTATGTCCCCCAAATGCCATTATCTTTGATGTAATCTTGTGTGGGCAGACCTATCAGTGTTAATTAGATTGTAATTCTTTGAGTGTTTCCGTGGAGATGTGCCCCACCCAACTGTAAGTGATGACTCTGATGGGATAATTTCCATGGAGGGGTTACCTCGCCCACTTAGGGTGGATCTAAATTAAATCACTGGAGCCATATAAATGAGCTGGCAAACAGAAGGGACTTAGTGCAGCTGTGAGTGATGTTTTGAAGAGGAGCTACAGCCAAGAGGGACACTTGAAAGAATGCACTGGAACTGAGAGAGGAGCTTCAGCTTACAGAGACATTTTGGAGATGGCTTCTGAAAGCAGACTTTTGCTCTGGAGAAGCTAACAGAGGACAAATGCCCCAAGAGCAACTAAGAGTGACATTTTTGAGGAACTGAAACCTAGAGAGGACCATCCTGGGAGAACTGGGAGAAAGCCATTTTGAAACCAGAACTTGGAGCAGACGCTGGCCATGTGCCTTCCCAGTTAACAGAGGTTTTCTGGACACCATCGACCATCCTCCAGTGAAGGTACCCGATTGTTGATGTGTTACCTTGGACACTTCATGGCCTTAAGACTGTAACTGTGTAACCAAATAAACCCCTTTTATAAAAGCCAATCCATTTCTGGTGTTTTGCATTCCAGCAGCGTTAGCAAACTAGAATGTATGTATTAAAGGAAGACAGAAATATCAACTCTTGAAAAAAATGAGATTTTGTGGTTGAAATTTTTAATAAATTCTTATATAAATCTTTGCACATTTTTGTGCTGCATGTATTGATTTCCTGTTGCTCCTGTAACAAGTTACCACAAACTTAGTGGCTTAAAAGCACACGAATTTATTATTTTACAATTCTGGAAGTCAGACATTCAAATGGGTCACACAGTCTAAAATAAAGGTGTCAGCAGGGCTGGGCTCTTTTTGGACACTCTCTGGAAGAGTCTGTTACCTTCCAGCTTCTGGAAGCTGCCTGCATTATTTGGTTCATGGTCTCTTCCTCCATCTTCAAAGCTGGCAGCTTTAACATTTTCCAGTCTCTCTCTGACTCTGACTCCTGACTTCCTTTTATGATTAATCACTAATCCCCTTGTGATTATATTGTACCCGACTGTATAATCCAGGATAATCCTTCCATGGCAAGAATCTTCACTTAATCACACCTGCGAAGTCCTTTTTGCCATGTAAATTAGCACATCCACAGTTTCTAGACATGGGAGGTGAACATCTTTAGGCAGCTATAAGTTTACTGACCACACTGCCCCACTTAACAAAAGTCAATTGTTTTTATTTGTTCCTCACTATAGTTTACTTGTGTTTTAAGATCCTTTTGGGTTTATCAGGAGTACAGTGGTGATTAAATTGTTTAGCATATTTTCAGATATATGTCAAAAATAAGTCTTTATAATTCTGACTTTTAAAAAATGTATTTGTCTCTCTCACACTGCACTTTTGTAATTGAGACCTTACTTGCTTGTGTATAATTTTTTTCTAGAAAAAAGATAAGGAGAAAATTTATGAGAAATGAAATCATAGATAACATTTAAATTGTGAGAATAAAAAATTCTTTAGGTTATTCAAAGGATGAAAATACAAAACCTAATCTCTTCCCATTCCCAATTAGAAATGTTTGTATATGCCATTGTATTAGTTTCCTAGGGCTGCCATAAATTGCCACAAGTTTGGTGGCTTACAAAAACAGTAATTTATTCTTTCACAGTTCTGGAGGCCAGAAGTACAAAATCAAGATGCTAGCAGGGCCATGTTCCCTCCGAAGGCTTTAGGAAATTCCTTCTTTACTTCTACCAGCTTCTGGTGGCCCAGGCATTCTTTGGCTTGTGGCAGCAAAACTACCATCTCTGCCTCTGTCTTCACACAGCCTTGCCTCTGTGTGTCTCCAATCTTCCATTGCTTTTCTGTTATAAAGACATTTTTTCATTTAGGACCCACCAGTGTAATCCAAGACAATCTCATCTTGAGATCCTTAACTTAATTATGGCTACAAAGACCCTATTTCCAAATAAGGTCACATTCTGAGGTTCTGGGTAGACATGAATTTTTGTTGGAAGGGCACTTTTCAACTCACTACAGACATAAAAATGCATTAAGGGATTATTCTTTAAAATTAACCTCCTATTTAGTTTTTTTTCCCATTTCCCTTTGCTTGAAAATATGAATGACAAATAAAAAACCTTCTTCTACCCTAATGTTGTCAACCTTTTTCCTGTTATTATTAGTATTTTAATATTGGCCTAGTTCTTAGGAATTCCCTCAATTCTAAGTAATAATTATATAATAATGATTCTCATTGAAAATTTTTTACTATGTGCTTGACAGTAGTCACCTATAATTATAAACATTTAATCTTCACACCAATCCTATCAGGTTGTTTTGTTGTTCCTTACACACACATCAAAAAAACTGAGGTTCAAAAAATCTCAGTAACTGGATCAATGTATATATCTAGGAGGTGACAGAGGTCAGAATCAGATGCAAATAACAAAGTATCCTCCTCATCCATTTTTTCAGTGTTGTCATCACAAGGTCCATTCTGCCCTGGTATGTATTCCAAACACATCCACTCTCCTTCCATTATCACTTTTGAATTCACCTCCAGGTTTATGCACCAGCATAACTAATGAAAACTAATGCTTTTCCTTCAAACTTTCTGCATGCAAACTGCAACAATAACAGCAACAACTAGAATTTTAAAAGTTCAAGAGTAGCGATAAAAAAGAGAAAACCAACCAACCAACAAACAAGACATCTGTAAACAGTGCTATTGGATTTAGGAACCACAGGAAGCAGATGGAAAATGCTGAAACATTTCCAGAGACATTGAAAAAATGTTCTCTATTAAATTGGGAAGGGTTTAGGACTCTGATTTTATATCACAAATGAAACAAAAACAGTTTCAGGAAAATACAACTGTTGGTGAGTAAAATGTATCCAGAAATTCCTTGACTTACTAAGTTAACCTACCTTGGGGTAGGTTAACTTTTTTATTCAAAAAGCATTTTAAATAGATGAGCTAGTCCCTTAAAAGCTCTTGCTCTTGACCCTATAATATAGCTTTGCAAGTAAAAAAAAAAAAAAAAGTAAGAAAAAGAAGAATTAGAGTGCAATATTGTTACCATGTTTGTTGATAAATAAAACTAGGAGCAAATAAAATGAATAATATCTTGAATACTGTTCTTGAATAGTAGAGGCATTTGGGATGTTGACAAAATTGTTAAATAGATTGACAATTCTACCTTTTGGTAAACACTCAATTTAGAGAGAGCTCTTTAAAACTTTTCCTCCTTTCTCATTCTTTGATAATTTCCCTCAGTGAATTAAAATTTTACTTTCTCATATGAAGGGTACTTCCTTTCTCTTATTAACTGGGCTATTATGTACTAGTTAGATTTTTTTTTCTTTTTTTGTAAGAGAATACAGTGAAATTAGGAACTGAAGAGCTTACATAGAATATTCACCTTTATTTCTGAGTAAATACAAGTCTCTCTTGCTTAAATTGTGCCTACCAGTCTTCATTTGTGCTAAGACTCTATCCTGAGCCTTCTACTCCAACTTTCCCTTGCTGATTTTGTAACAACTCATGAATTTACTACCATTTATTAAATTGATGACAGCTAACCTTATGGCTCCAGCAGATACCTTACCACTGAGCATGATCTGCACATCCAAACATCTACTGAATGTTACCCCTTGAATGTTCCTAGATATCTTAATTTCCACATAACCAAAACTAATCACATCACCTTTTATCCCAAACCTGGCCTTCATTTAGATGGCACCGCCAATAACCCATTCAGCCAATGCAGATATCTGGGTGTCATCCCAGATGTGTCCCTCATACTCGGGACTTAATTGGTCTGGTCACCAAATCTGGAGAAATCTGTCTCCCAAACATTTCCTATATCCATTACCTTATTACATTTCTTCTGCTCATCTACATTATAATACCTCCTAATTGGTCTCCAAACCTAGATTCTTGACTCTATCAAAAGCATTACCCTCCTATCATTAGGTGGTCTTTATAAAACCAAAATCCTTCAATGGCTTGCCCTAGTTTTCAACAAGGGATTAATAATAATGATTAATGCCATTTTTTTGTGCTTATTATGTGTTGACTACTATTCTCTCTACGTTAACCTTCATCCCAATCAATCCTGTAAGATAAATATTACCCTAATATTATAAATAGAAAAACTGAGGCTCAGAAAGCTTGGGTGACTTGTTCAAGACTTGTAAACCAGTTAGTGACAAAGCTGAGACTCAATCATAGGATATCTGCTGCAAAGCTTTCTCTTCCACTGGACCTGTTGGTAAGTTAAACTCGTGAAATCAGCACACAAGGCCCTTTATGATCTGACACACTCAGCGGATCTTCCCTAGCATAGGATTTGCTTCAGCAATACCAAATATTTCCTTTTCTTTCTTTTTTCTATCTTTTTTTTCAACTTCAAACATGTCATTTTTTAAATTACTCAAGCAATACATTCATGTTGTTAAAAATTCAAACAAAGTAAACGTAATTTATGTAAATTATCCCTTCTTTCCACGGTTCCAATATACTCCTAAAAGTTTGGCCTTGACTGTGGATCCATTTGCCCTAAAGACTTGGATCTCCTGCTCTGGGAAGCTTCCTTCTACCATTTCTCTTTATTATCTCTGTTCGCCAACTCCAGAACTCCTACACTAGCAGATCTGCCATCACCACTGTCATATCCTTGTGCTTTAACTATTCAGTGGAGAAAGCAAACAGAAAATGCATCAAATCACATTGTAATTGTCCATTTTTTTCCTGTGGTCATTAGCTAATGCTCTCATTTTGATACAGCTCCAATAAAATCAGTGAGCAACTTCCTGTAGAAGGCTATGGAGGCACACTCACCACTGGCTTCACCAGGTGGGCAAACCAGCAACATCTTTCCATGCAGCCCAAGACTTGAGCAATGTTTAAAAATGTTTGAGCTCCCTAAAGATAAATAAAAATTAAGAAATTTCCTCCCTACATGTGGATTTTTAGCTTCCCTGGTAAAACTGGAAATTTTGATAACATTGGGCCTGCTTTCTTGCTAGACTACATTCAGCAGGATCTGGGTTTTGTCTGACCAAGTTAGATGGGGCACGAACTCTTTACATTATACACGAACATCATATACATTATACACAGAATGAAGTCTCAACTTTTCAGCCTGAAATTCAGTGACATTTATAGTCTCGTCTTTCCTTGCTTTTTCAGACATTCTACTTGTTCTTCTCTTACAATTGTGTCTTCCGTGTTCCAGCCTAGTTCACCTGCCCCATCCTTTAAGATCTAATTTGACATTTATATCTCTGAGAAACCTTCCAGACACACCCCAGTTTTCTGTGTGATCCTTCTGTGTTAATTGTCTATGCCATTCTGAAACAGTTTTTAGTCCTGGTGTCTCTATGACAGCCTGCTGGCATTATCTTAAAATTTAAGTAAATATTTTATTGGTCTTTAGCTTTTCATGATTTTATATGTTTCTTTGCCGCCTTTTCACTTATCACATATTTTTCACACCTGGAACAGGTTCTGATGTCTGTGACTTAGAAAAGACCACGGCTCCTACTTACTGCTGCGTGAACTTGAGCAATTAGTTTATTGATCTCTAATCTTCACTTAGTTCCAACATTTGTAAAATGGGGATAATAATAATACCCACTCAGAATAATGCCTTCTCATAGAGTTATTACAAAATCAATGAGGCAGTATATGAAAAATATTTTGGACTGTGTAACTCAATAAATATGTTTGTGTTATTATTATTCCTCTACTGTAGTCACTCTCATGAGAATCATTAAAAAGACCTACCCTGATTTCTTTTTACTCATAAGAATTGCCCCCTTGCTTTAGCTACATAGCTAACTTTCACCAATTCCTCCTTTTAATTAATACCTCTATAAAAATATTCTTCTAATATTCTTAAGATGTCCTTGTCATTATTTCATTTGCATTTCCATGTTAAGATCTTATAGAATGCAAATAAAATGTGCAGATCACCATCTGCTATTCAAATAAGAATGGCAATAATTACTTCTACCCACCATTTATCCCCTATAATGTGTCAGGCACTGTGGTAGATATTTATTTCCTTATCACTACTGCTCAAAACTCTGCAGGTAGGTACTATGATACTCACTTTATAAACAAAAAAACTGAAGTCCCAGATAGTTCAAGAAACTACCCATGCTCACTCATCTATGTAACAGAACTGGGTTTGAAATAAGATGTGTCTCTAAAGCCTATACCTCTAATTACCTTTTGCATTGTATTCATTATCTAGTTCCGTACTGAGCCATTCAAGAATAAAAGTGCCCTGAGAAATCTTTAAAATTCTAGAAATGTGGAAACAGTCTATGTGTAATGCATAACACATTCTCCTTGCTACCACTAATGATATTCCTGTTACCCCAAATTTGGCTCTCCAAGAAAATCAAGGCTACTTGAGAAAGCATGAGTCATAATTTTAAGACATTTTCCCAGATGCAAGTTAAAATTGATTGTTTGGCCTGACTCACCAATAGAATGAATTTTAGCACTTGCTTGCAATGTCTGTTTCCAAGACGGAACTTCCTATAATTCTCTTACAGCCGTCCTCATTGTTCATCATCCTTATCAGGGCAGTCACTCCAGCAAATCTCCCTATCACACAACCCAGAAATCCCAAGACATTTTTCATTGCCCATCCTTTTTTGCCTCCCAAATTGGTTAGCTTGCAGTTCAGCTGCTTTTTACACTTCTTTGAATCCAGATATTTCTTCCTGCCTCAATGAAAATGAACATCCTTGTATAGGTATCTATTTTACAGCCAGATTTCAGTCACTGAGTTCTTGTTATATTCTATTCCCCAGCTTTGTTTCACACCTAAATTTCCACTTACTGCTTTTCAATACTTTTTGCTACTTCCTCTACAGCCAGAGACAACTCTAAATCAAATAGAAACTGCTGCATTGAAAGCTGTTTATTAACTGAAAGCCTGACAATGTACTGTAGTCTTATTTCTTAATAACAGGAAGAATGGATTAAAAAAATTAACCTTTTACTGTAAACAGACAACGGGATACTGCATGCCTTATACTTTCTTTTGTATAACCTGCATGACAACTATCTGAGTTAGTAATTGTGGTGACTTGGAGTTAGGTACTCCAGAAAAACATGTTCTTAATCTTAATCCATTCCTATGGGTATGAACCCATTGTAAACAGGACCTTTTGAGGATGTTATTTTTAGTTAATGTGTGGCTAACTGAATCAGGAGGGGTCTTAATCGTATTGCTGGAAGCCTTATAGAGAAGGCCAGAGAGAGAAAACCACTGAACCCAGAAGATAAAAGAGAAGATGCCTCCATGTACATTGCTATGTGAAGGAAAAGCCAAAGACAATCAAGGATCACAGCAGCCAGCCCCAGATTGACACAGTCTTTGGGAGAAAGCATCGCCTTGCTGTTGCCTAGACTTTGTAGTTCTCCTAGCTTCAAAACTGTGAGCCAAAAAATGTCCATTGTTATAAGCCACCCCATTGCATGGTATCTGTTTTAGCAGCCAGGGAACTAACACAATGATTACGACCAACTCGGTGGAAACTGAAACTCACAGAATCTACCACATTCTAATTAGAAGTGTGTGGTTTCACATTTCACTCCCAGGCAGAAGGATTCTAGACTCCCTGCCTTTAGATTCAAAACAATATTACTTATTTTTATAGTTTCCGTTCCACTTCCACTTCATTTCATGAAGTTATTCTGCAACTTCATGAAATTACTCAGTCGCTTCCAGCTGCCATCCCTCCTCCCTTCTCAATCTCTTTCTCTCATTCTCTCAACTTTCTCTCTATTCTCCTCCCTCATTTATTCCTTTCCATCTTCCCTCACTTTCCTTTATTGTTTATTTCTTTCTGCTAAGCACTGAGAGATAAAATTTTTAACAAATTAAAGTTTCTCAGAGGTTAATAACTGGTCTTTTGCCCCTGAAACAAGAAATATTATTCTTTCTCTCTTGTAAATTCCTGAGTCTTTGCTTCTTTTCCCCACAAAATTTCTCCTGATTATTTTTGCTTATTCTTTAAGATCTAATCTAATCCTAAGTAGTTTTACCCAGGAGGGTAAAACAAATTATTGTTTATATTTGCATTTTAATATATTTTGTATTTATATATTTTGACTCTTCTGTTAAAATGCATTCTTCTTATTAGCAGTGTAATATTATGCACTTCTGGATAATGTGAATTAAATATATACTCTGCCTCTCTCTTTTTTCTTTTTAATAGCTTTCTGTTTTTATAACTTATTGATACAAAATAATGCAGATGAGTGTGTGTATGTGTCTGTATAAAGAATAGGTGCTGCAAGAATTGGGCATCATGTAGCTTTATAATAAGTACATATTATATATGAGTTTTGTTATCACTTCAGGACATAGAACAAGACTCACTGTAACCAGCCCCTAAATGACTCCAACCCATAGTGATAATTCTCATTTTAAATTTTTCAATGATTATACATGGAGTCTCCACCATAAAATCATAGACTGGGTTAAACATTGCTATACAGTTTACTCCCGGCTCAATTGTAGGATTTTCAAGATCAGGGAATCGTGCTGTCTCCTTTCACTTCTGGTCTAACGCCCTATATAATACCAGTACACAGTTCCTGCCCAACAAATACTACTGGATTGAGTTGAGTATGAATCACCTGCAGCACTCTGTGTAATGGTTATGCATATATTCCAACAGAGAACTCAAAAGAAGCAGATCTGGAGAAGAGAAAAATTTTTAAGCCCTGTCATTAATGGGCACTTGTAAACATAAGGAGAGTCAAAAGTGTTTCACCTAAAATTTAGAGATAGACCAGCCACTTCAGGTGTACTTCAGGTAAATAGATTACTAGTAAATTGCAGGCATTTCTTTAAGTGAAAGAGGCTTTTAGATGATTACACAAAGTCTCATGAAAATAATTTTATCATCATTGCAATTCAATGTAATTTTCTCCTAAGTAAATTTCACTTCCAAATCCATCACTTAAATTTGAGGTAAAATAATCCTAAAGCTACAACTTCCATTTGCTTCCATTGATCTACTGGAAAATGATGTTATACTTTGGTTCCAGTAACGGCTAAGTACCTTGTATGAGACTAATCCTCTCACAAATTGCAGTTATGAACTCTGGACAAAAGCAGGCAGAAACTGGAAGGAATATAACCCTTAAGAGAAAGAAGTTGCACAAAGAGAGATCCAACATTTATATGGTTTTTTTCCTGAGCAGACTTCTAAGTCTGTGCACAACACAAGCAGCTAGAACTCAAAAAGAAATTTGCAGATTTTTTTGGCTTGAGGTATCACAGGCAGAGTTCAGAGATACCAAAAAAAATTGAAAATTAAGGGGGACCTCAGAAAGAAAGGAGGCACATCAGGAAAAACTCCCAAATCTTCAAACGAACTGGCCTCAAATTCTTGTCTGACACTCAAGTATGCATGTACAGGGAAGAAACCATGGAGCATAGTGGAAACCAATAGCTAAAAGGCCAAAAGACCTAAGCATGTAATTTAGCTGCTCTGCACCACTGCATAGGCAGTTTTGAGTTGGAGTCCTGCCAGATTAGAAGGGCTAGCTAAACATATTGGGTAGCCCATTAAAACTTTGCAAAGGCCTTGAAAGAGTTAAACTATGATTTGACAAAGTCAGTTTTTTAGAAAAAGGACAAACTTGATATTTGGTTTTATCAAAATAAAAATATTTGTACTTGTCAAACATATTATTAAAAGAATGAAAAGATAAATTACATAATGGAGAAAATATTTGCTAGATATAAATATATCTGACAAAGACCTTTTATATGAAGAACTTCTAAAATAAATAAAAAAGACAACCCAATAAAAAGTAAGTAAAATGTTTGAATAGTCACCTCACCAAAATGACATGTTTAATTAACATCAATAGTGATCAAGTTAATGAAAATTAAACCACAGTGATTTATACTTTACACCCACTAGAATAGCTAAAATTTAAAAAGACTGACAGCACCATATATTGGCAAGGATGTGGAGCATCTAGAACTCCCAGATATTGATGGTGCAAAATGTGTTAAAACCATTTTGGACAACTGTTTTAGCAATTTTTTACTAAACTAGAAACATACTTACCCTATTACCCAACAATTCCAAATCTAGGTATTTACCCAGGAAAAATGAAAACTTTCATCACAGGAGAGTTGAACTGTCTTGTCCTTAGCAGCTTTACTCATATCACTCCGAGCTAGAAGCATTCCTAATGTCCAACAGGGTAATCAGAAGATAAATTGTAGCATATTCAGACAATACTACAATAATAAAGAATGAATTGCTGATATATGCAACAATGTGGATGGATCACAAAAGCTTTGTGTTGTTCAAAAGAATCCAGAGACAGAAGAGTTCATGCTGATGGTTCCATTTATATGCAGCTAAACTAATCTCTGGTGATAGAAATCAGAGCAAGTTCCCTATGGTAGTGAGGTTTGACCAGAAGAGGACAAGGAAACTTTCTAGGAGGATGGGAATATTCTGCATCTTAATTGAGGTGGTGGATAAATTGGTGTATATTTTTTTATCAAAACGCATTGAATTGGATACTTAAGACCTATGCTTCTCATGGTGTGTAAATTTTAAATTAATGAAAATACTACAAATGGTTATTATGTAGCCACACATATAATTTACATTACATATAGAAGAGCCAGATGATAAGAATTGAAAACAGAGTATATGCCAACTCTAGGTAATTCCTGATTCAGCTCTCTCTACACATCACACTTTATCCCACGTAAGTACTTGAGTATACTGAAACATGTTCCAATTTTGTGTTTTATTCCTCATTAATATTATTATATTTATTCCCTTTCCTCACTCCTTACTGTTTTTGTAAATTCGGACTGCTCCAATCACTGAGCATCATTTTTAGCTAAGGCATCCCTGATATACCATATCAGTACCAAATGCTGAGAAAAGTTTTGCAGGCTGGTAGTTTCCAAAAGTTCATCTATAGCAAAGATCAGTGAATTGATGAGTATTACCACTGTGTCTGATTTGGGGACACAATAAACAATGATGAACTGAGTATTTTTGGTTATTAATCTTAAAATTTTATTTCCATTGGATAGATCCTGGAAGTGGAAATGCTGAGCTAAAAGTCAACCATATGTTTGTTTGTTTCTTTGTTTTATTTTAATCTATGTTGTTTTTGAAAATGCCTGTGATGCTTTCCCATTTCCACTAGCAATGTATGAGAATATACTTTTCCATTGATCTTCAAGAGCAATTTGTCAGACCAAATTTTATAAAGCAGTAGGTTACTGATATTTTACTTTGCACTTACCTAATCACTGGTAAGTTTTAGCATTTTTCATATGTTTACTGGCCATGTATATTTGCTCCAATTTGAATTTTCTCTTCAGATGCTTTATATATTTTTCTTTTGCATTCTCTATTCTTTTCTACTCTATTAGTTAGAGCAACTGTATATTTATAGGTTAACTTTTTGTCCCCTGTGATCCAATATTTTTCCAAATTTATTAGTCTTCTGTTGATTTATGTATTGTATCCTTTGCCATATAAAAGTTTCCTTAAAGTTTTTATGTAGAAAATAATCTGTTTTGCATATAAATTTGCTGTATTTCATAGGTTGAATAAAAATATACTATATATGCTCCCATAGTTTTTTTTTATATAGGACTTTCACTATTTCACTTTGAGCTCTTTAATCCAACTGGAAATTACTTTTATTTGGAGTAAGAAAAGGGTCCCATTTTATTTTCTTCCTGACAGCCGGTTATGCCAACCACATTCATTAATAAGGTAAGCAACTTTTTAGAGATCCCACCCAGAACACAACTAAACCAAACAAACAAACCCATAATAATATAATGTATATTAAATAACAATGCACATATGTATAACTAGTTTAATATAAAACATGAAAAATAGACACTTATTCAGTGTTATTTATTTTGTTACAAAATGCTATTATTTACAGAAAACAGCAATAGGACTGCTTAGTTTCAATTAGTAGTAACTGACAGATGGACTGCTTAACCAAATAATAATACAATATATGTGATAAAATGTAACAATATTTTTATAGTTCTTTCTGTCCCCTGATAATACAGCACTTTATTATTACTTCTTTTTAACTCTTTATTACCTGTGTAAATTTTGTAGTCTATGTTATTATGCATTTTTTGAGACACATAAATGTAAGACTTTTGAAAGGAGACTGTAAATTAGTAGGACTAATTAAACAGATATGAACTCTATTAAAGAACAAATAATAATGAATTTTCTTACTGTCTCATAATCCAGTAAGCTATCTTTACTCTTTCTGATCATTTCCAATAATACTTCTCTGAATCTCCTGAAGCCTTTAGGTCATCCTTCTTCCACTTTACGTGGTGGTAAAACTGAAATATAGTGAAATGTAAAATTCACTTTGACTTGCAACACTTTTCTTATCAAGCCCACATTACACAGATTCTGCTGTCAATCCAAAGTGATGACATCAAGCTAAATATGCTCTAAAAGTGTTTGAGTATGAGTTGACTTATTAGCAACAAGTGTTTTTAAACTTGTAGGAATTAGTTTCCAGCTCTCCAAAACCTTGTCCATTAACTTTGTATCAACAGGTTTGCTTTGGTAGACCAGCTATTTGTCAATTAGGTACTTTGCACATACAAATTCATCATATAGGCTAAATATGTCTAAGATGTCCATCATTTTTAAAAACTCTGAAGCACAATGAATGTCATTGTAAGTGAAATCACTCTCAGGAAAATGGTTTAAAAGTGCTCAGGTAATTTGTATTTGTGAAATCAATGAATGAAATCAAATTCCAAGGAAGTTATAGTTTTGGTAGAGAAATTGAGAAATTCCTGTTTGACTTGACTGCCCTTTTAATGTTTATAGCTTAGTTTTTCTACTTTATTAGAGAAAGTGTGTGTTTGTAGAACAATCTTGCATAAAATAAAGGATTCCCATATGCCACCCTATTATTAACACCTTGCAATGGTGTGGAATATTAGTTATAATAGACAATAGCACATTTTTATAATTGTACTATTAATTAAAGTCCATGGTTTAACTTAGTGTTCCCTGTGTAGGGTAGTTCCAAGGATTTTTAAAATTATTATTCTTTCACCGTATATACTATTTAAAATTTCCCCCTTTTCATCACATTCAAATATATATTTCAGTGCTGTTAATTATATTCAAATACTGTGTTACCATCACCACCATCCATTACCAAAACATTTTCTATCATTCCAAATAGGAACCCTGTACATTTTAAGTCTTAACTTTACCTTACCTAGGCCATGCCATCTTCTAGTAGCCTATATTCTAGATTTTAACTCTATGGGTTTCCTTATTCTAATTGTTTCCAATCAGTGAGATCATACAATATTTGTCCTTTTGGGTCTAGCTTATTTCACTCAACATGATGTGTCATCCATGGTATTGCATATATCAGGACTTCACTCATTTTTATGACTGAATAATATCTCATTGTATGTATGAACATTTTATTTATCCATTCATTGATTGATGCGCACTTGGATTGCTTCCATCTTTTGGCAATTGTGAATAAGGCCGCTATGAACATCAGTGTGAAAATACCTGTTTGATTTCCATTTTTCAATTCTTCGGAGTATATACTTAGTATTTGGATTGCTGGATAATATGGTAGTTCTATACTTAGCGTTCTGTGGAATTGCCAAACTGTCTTCCACAGTGGCTGCACCATTTTATTTTGCCACCAGCAATGAATGAGTGTTGCTATTTCTCTGCACCCTCTGCAACACGTATTTAACAGTTTTAATGGCAGTTAGTCTAATGGGTATGAAATGGTATCTCACTGTGGTTTTGATTTGCATTTCCTGGATGGCTAATGATGATGAACATATTTTCATATGCCTTCTGGATATTTTTATATCTTCTTTGGAGAGATGCCTGTCCAAGTCTGTTCTGATTTGCTAAAGCTACCTTTATGCAAAATACCAGAAATGGATCGGATTTTCTAAGGGAGATTTATTTGTTTACAAATTTACAGTTCTAAGGCCATAAAAGTGTCCAAACTAAGGCATCAACAAGAGGATACCTTCACTGAAGAAAGGCCGATGGCATCCAGAACACCTCCATCAGCTGGGAAGGCACGTGGCTGGTGTCTGTTTGTCCTTTGCTCCTGGGTTCTCGTTTTAAAATGACTTTCTCCAAAATGTCTCTGGGCTTCTGTGTCTCTCAGCTTCTCTCTTACAATTCCTGTGCAACCTTGCTTGTTCTCCCAGGGTATTTCTCTTTAAGAATCTGGGGGTCCTCTCTTAGCTTTTCCATGGCAAACTCTGAGCTTCATCTCTTAGTTTAGCACCTCCAAACATCATTCTGTCTGCATCTACAAGCATCTCAAAGCATATCTAAGCATCTAGGTCTGTGCGGGCTCTCAGCTCTCTTAAGGAATCCAGTGATCTAATTAAGACCCACCCTGAATGGGCAAGGTCACACCTCCACAGAAATAATCTAATCAAAAGGTATCACCCACAGTTAGGTGGGTCATACTTCCATGGGAAAAAACCCAATCAAAAGATCCCATACATAAAAGTCTGCCCCCACAAGACTGCATTAAAGCACAGTCTTTCCTGGGGTACATAATAGTTTCAAACTGGTATAAAGTGTTTTGCCCATTTTTTAATTGGGTTATTTGTCTTTTTGTTGTTAAGTTGAAGAATTTCTTTATATATTCTTGATATTAAGCCTTTATCAGATATGGCTTCAAAATATATTCTGGAGAGGATCTAAGATGGTGGCATAGGGAGTGGAAGCTAAGTAGTCTCCCTGAAACAACTAAAAAAAAACAGAAATAACTAGTAAATAATCCAGAATAACTGTGGGGGGACAAACAAGACCATCCACTCATTATACACCAACCTGAATTGGGAGGAATGCTGAGATCACAGCATAAAATCTGTAAGTAAAAACTGCAGATTCAAGTCGGGAGACCCCTCCCCCCACAGCCCAAGCTGCAAAGCCTCGTGGTGCCAGAGAGATGCTTTCTCCCAGCAAGCGAATATAGCTCAGCTGAGCTCCAACTGGGGTTTTAATTAGCAAGTGTGAACTGCTCACTATGAGGTACGAATCCCCAACAAGCAGACAGAAGCTTTGGGTGACCACTGACCTTGGAGAGCCAGAGGGTCACCTCCAACTAACTCTGAAGGGGACTTTCTGTTGCTTTTTCGGCTCAGTGGAGAAAGCCTCAGCCTTTTTCAGTTCCCAGTGCTGTGACCCAGACAAGGGTATAGCACAGGCAGAGAGAGACCACTGAAATGCTAATGACTTCCCCCTGGGGCGTCTGTCTTCTCTAAGAGGAAAGGGGTGGGGCCCAGCTCTACTATCCACCTTCCATTCAGAACTAGGGAAAAACAGCCACACCTCTTTACACCAGTCAAGAATTCTAGGCTGTGCTTTTCTGCTGCACAGAAAAGCACAGAGACCCGAGGCATCACAGGGTATACCAGTTTTCTAAGATGCACCCTCAGGGAAACCAGATACTGAATATTTCTTCCTTCTGGGACCCGAGCCCATTCTGGTCTGGGAAGATCTGATTGGGGTATCCAAGGAAACCATGTCTAGACAGCAGAAAACAATAACCTACACTAAGAAAGATGAAATTATGACCCAGTCAAAGGAACAAACTTACACTTCAACTGTGATACAGGAATTGAAACAACTAATAAGTCAATTCAAAAAGTTTAGGGAAGATATGGCGAAAGAGCTGAACTGTATAATGAAAACACAGGACGTATGTAAGGTAGAAATTGAAAGTTCAAAAAACCAACTGGCAGAATCTATGGAAATGAAAGGCACAACACAAGAGATGAAGACACAATGGAAACTTACAACAGCAGATCTCAAGAAGCAGAAGAACACACTCAGGAACTGCAGAACAAGGCACCTGAAAGCCTACACACAGAGGAATGGATAGAGAAAAGAATGGAAAAATATGAGCAACATCTCTGGAAACTTAAAGACTAAATGAAAAGCAAGAATTTATGTGTCATTGGTGTCCCAGAAGGAGAAGAGAAGGGAAGAGGGGCAGAAGCAATAATAGAGGAAATAATCAATGAAAATTTCCCATCTCTTATGAAAGACATAAAATTACAGATCCAAGAAATGCAGCATACCCCAAACAGAATAGATCTGAATAGGCCTATGCCAAGACACTTAATAATCACATTATCAAATGTCAAAGATAAAGAGAGAATCCAGAAAGCAGCAAGAGAAAAGTGATCTATCACATACAAAGGAAGCTTGATAAGACTATGTGGGGATTTCTCAATAGAAACTATGGAGGCAAGAAGGAAGTGGTGTGGTATATTTAAGATACTGAAAGAGAAAAACCACCAACCAAGAATCCTATATCCGGCAAAACTATTCTACAGATATGAGGGAGAGCTTAAAATATTCTCTGACAAACAATGACAGAGTTTGTGAACCAGATACCTACTCTACAGGAAACACTAAAGGAAGCATTGCAGACAGAAAGGAAATGACAGGAGTGAGAGGTTTGGAAAACAATTTTGTTAGATAGTAGCACAGCAATGTAAGTACACTTCTGTTGCTTATTCAGCTCAGTGGAGAAAGCCTCAGCCTTTTTCAGTTCCCAGTGCTGTGACCCAGACAAGGGTATAGCACAGGCAGAGAGAGACCATTGAAATGCTAATGACCTCCCCCTGGGGGGTCTTTCTTCTCTAAGAGGAAAGGAGTGGGGCCCAGCTCTGCTATCCACCTTCCATTCAGAACTAGGGGAAAACAGCCACACCTCCTTACACCAGTCAAGAATTATAGGGACACCAGAACAAATGACAAACAATAAATACTGGGACTGTGTAATTCAGGGAAACCTGGGGTGCTCAATGATTGTAATAAGAGGTACAAATATGTTTTTACATGAGGTAGATCAAATGAATGTCAACATTGCAAGGTGTTAAAAATAGGGTGGGATTGGGGGAAAATACAATTAATGCAAACTAGAGGCTAGGATTAACAGAAACATTGTGTTATGCTTCCTTTGATGTAGCAAGGGCAGTGTACCAAAGCTAAATGCATATGAGGGGGGTGGGGAATAGGAGAAGAGTATGGGACTCCTGGCATTGGTGATGTCATCTGACTCTTCTACTTTTGGTTGATGCTATCTTTCCTTTCATAGCTTTCTAGCTATCAAGTTTTTTTGTTTGTTTTGTTTGTTTGTTTTTCTCTCTTTCTCTTTTCTTTTACTTTTGTTTGTCTGCCTTCTTTGACTCTTTTCCTCCGTCTTTGTGGAAAAAATGGAGATGTCCTACTATAAAGATTGCCGATGGTGCTCAATACATACATATGTGACCTTATGGAGAACCAATGATTGTTTACTTAGGGTGGAATGTATGAAGTGTGAACAAAACCATCTTAAAAGAAATGGGTTGATGAAGAAACCTTGAGGGCACTATATTGAGTGAAATAAGACAGACACATTAAGGCAAATATTGCAGGGTCTCACTGATATGAACTAATTATAATATGTAAACTCATAGACATGAAATATAGGTCACCAGGATATAGAAATGAGGCTAAAGAATGGGAAGTGGTTGCTTATTGTGAGCAGCATGTTCAACTAGGGTGAACTTAAATGTTTGGAAATGGACAGGGGTGAAGGTAGCATGCTACGAGAATAACTAACAGTGCTGAAAAGTGTGTGAAGGTGGTGGAAAGGGTAAGCTCAGAGTCATGTATGTCACCGGAAGAAAAGTTGGAGGTTAAAAGATGGGAATGTATAAAACAGTGAATCTTGTGGTGGACAATGTCCATGATTAACTATACAAATATTAGAAATCTCTCTCATGAAATAGAACAAATGTATGTCACTATAACTAGAAATTAATAATAGAGGCATATAGGGAAAAAATATATACCTATTGCAAGCTATATACTACAGTTAGTAGTATTTTAACATTCTTTTATCAACAGTAACAAATGTACTATACCAAAACTATGAATCAATAATGGAGGGGGCATGGTTAGGGGTATGGGAGGATCTGAGTTTCCTTTTTTCTTGTCTTTGTTTTTTTTCTGGAGCAGTGAAAATATTCTAAAAATTGAAAAAAAATTGTGTTGATGGATGCGAGGCTGTATGATGGTGCTGTGGGCAGTTGATTGTACACTTTGGATCTTTGGATAGTTGCATGGTGTCTGAACAATCTCAATAAAAAGATATATATATATGTATGTATATATATATATATATTCTGCCATTCTGTAGGTTGTCATTTTACTTTCATGGTAAAGTCCTTTGAGGAAAACAAATTTTAATTTTGGTGAAGTCCCACTTATCTATGTTTTCTTTTGTTGCTCATACTTTGGGTGAAAGTCTAAGAAACCACTCCCTATAGAGGTCCTGAAGATGCTTCCCTACATTTTCTTCTAGGAGTTTGATAGTTTTAGTTCTTATATATGGGTCTTTGATACAATTGAGTTGATTTTCATATAAGATGTGTGGTATGGGTCCTCTTTCTTTTTTCTTTTTCTTTTTTTTTCAAATGGAGATCCAGTTTTCCCAGCACCATTTTGTGAATAAACTATTCTTTCCCAATTGAGTGGATTTTGCCCCATTGTCAAAAACCAATTGGCCATAAATGTTGATTTCTGAGATCTGAATTCTATTCCATTGGTCTATATGTCTTCTTGTACCAGTACCATGCTGTTTTGATTACTATGGCTTTGTAATATAGGGAAGTGTGATTTCTCCAGCTTCATTCTTCTTTTTCAAGATAGCTTTAGCTATTCAAGGCCCCTTACCCTTCCATATAAATTTGATGATTGGATTTTCCATTGCTGCAAAGAAGGTTGTTGGAATTTTGATTGGGATTGCATAGAATCTATAAGTTGCTTTAGATAGGATTGTCATCTAAACACTATTTAGTCTTCCAATCCATGAACATGGAATATCCTTCCATTTATTTATGTCTTTAGTTTTTTTTTAGCAGTGTTTTATAATTTTCTGTATACAAGCCCTTTACTTCCTTGGTTAGGTGTAATCCTAGATATTTGATTCATTTACTTGCTATTGTGAATGGAATTTTTTCTTGATTTCTTCTCTAATTGTTCATTGTTGTATATTCAATCATTACTGATTTGGGGTGTTGAGCTTATACACTGCCATTTTGCTGAATTAATTTATTAGCTCTAGGAGTTTTCTTGCGGATATTGTCTGTGTGTGCGTGTGTGTGTGTGTGTGTGTGTGTGTGTGTGTGTGTGTGTGTGTGTAGGATCATAGCATCTGCAAATAGGGAAGGTTTTACTTCTTCCTTTCCAATTTGAATGCTTTTAATTTCATTTTCTTGCCTAATTGCTCTGGTGAGATCTTCCAATACAATGTTGAATAATATTGGTGACAATGGACATTTTTGTCTCTCAATCCTTCAATATTTCACCATTAAGTAGGATATTTGCTGTGGGATTTTCATATATACCCTTTATTATATTGAGAAATATTCCTTCTATTCTTTCTAAGTGTTTCTATTTCTAAGTGTTTTTATCAAGAATGGAGTTGTATTTTGTCAAATGTCTTTTGTGCTTCAATTGAGATGATCATTTATTTTTTTCCCCTTCATCATGCTAATGTGGTGTATCATATCAATTGATTTTCTTAGGTTGAGCCAAACTTGCATACCAGGGATAAACCCCATTTAATCATGTTGTATAATTCTTTTTTTTTCTTGTAAACAAAAGTGTGTGTTTAATTCATAAATTGAGGTGGCTGGACCCTGGCAGAAGCTCAGTGAAGAAGCTTCTCCAAGAAGAGAAAAAAGAAGATGGGAGTTTGGGGACAGACCCTGGCCCCATTTCTGAGGGCTGATCTGCATTTTGTACTCTGGTTAGCAATAGGAAAACCCATATAAGATGTTTTTGAATCTTTGCATTGGTCTTCTTGTATGCATTTCTTCATTTCATCACCTATGCTGTTAACACCTGTGTTTACAATGCCAGAGAATTCAAAACAGTGTATTTTATCTGCTGCACTTAAAACCATTGGATCCGAATTCATCAACATTCTTCTCCTCCAGGTCACTCATTTCAATCTTCCAGGAGACTGCCAGGAAGGGCACAAAAGCAAAGTTGCAGGCCAAGAGGAGGCTCTCTGGAACTGCTGGGCACATGGCTGAGGCCAAGTCCCCTTTCTCTGCCACTGTGATTCCTGGCCTTCACTTCCTGGATGGCCTGAGAGGACTCAGTATAATTCTTTGAGTATGTTGTTGGGTACAGTTTGTTAGTATTTTGTTGAGGATTTTTGCACCTATATTCATAAGAGGTATAGATCTGCAGTTTTCTTTTCTTGTGGTATCTTTATCTAGCTTTGATATGTGGGTGATGTTTAGTGTGTAGAATGAATTAGGGAGTTCTCCTTCCTCTTAATTTTTTTTTTTTTTTGGAATAGTTTGAGCAGAATTAGAGTTAAGTCTTCTTGGAATGTTTGGTAGAATTTCCTTGTGAAGCCACCTGGTCCTCAGCTTTTCATTGTTGGGAAGTTTTGATTACTGATTCGATGTCTTTACTAGTAATTGGTTCGTCAAGATATTCTATTACTTCTTGAGTTCATGTTAGTAGTTTGTGTATTTACATTTCATCTAGGTTGTCTAATTGATTGGCATGCAGTTGTTCATAGTATCCTCTGATAGTCCTTTTTATTTCAGCGGCATCAGTAGTAACGGCCCCCTTTTCATTTTTTATTTTAGTTATTTGTATCCTCTCTTTTTCCTTAGTCTAGCTAAATGTCAATTTTATTGATCTTTGCAAAGAACCAACTTTTGGTTTTGTTAATTCTATTGTTTTTCTATTATCTATTTCATTTATCACTCTGATCTTTCTTATTTCCTTCATTCTGCTCATTTTGGGTTTGGTTGGATCTTCTTTTTCTAGTTCTTCCAGCTTTGCGGTTAGGTCTCAGTTTTGAAGTCTTTCTTTTTTAGTGTAAGCATTTAGAGCTACCAATTTCCCTCTCAGCACTACCTTTTCTGCATCCCATAAGTTTTGGTATATTGTATTTTTATTTTCGTTCACTTCAAGATATTTCCTAATTTCACTTCTGATTTCATCTTTAACCATTGGTTGTTTCAGAGTATGTTGCTTAATTTCCATATATTTGTGATTTTTTCCATTTCTCCATTTTTTTTTTTTTTTTATTTCTAGCTTCATTCTGTTGTGGTCAGAGAAGATACATTGCATGATTTCATAATTTTTGGATTTACTGAGACTTGTTTTACAAGATAACACATGATCAATCCTAGAGAATAATCTATGTGCACTCAGGAAGAATGTGAATTCTGTTTTTGTTGGATGAAGTGTTCATATATGTCCCATTAGGTCTAGTTGGTTTAAAGTATCATTCAAGTCTTGTATTACCTTACTGATCTTCTAACTAGCAGTTTTATCTATTATTGAAAGTGGTGAATTGGATTACTATTAATGTAGAACCATCAATTTCTCCCTTTAAATCTGTCAGTATTTTCTCCATATATTTTGGGACTCTGCTGTTAAATGCATATGCAGTTATAATTGTTAGATATTTTCTTGTTGAATTGCCCCCTTTGTTAGTACATAATGACTGTCTTTGTCCCTCATAACTGTTTTTGACTTATAGACTATTTTATCTATTCATATAGCTACCCTGGCTCTCTTCTAGCTACTTCTTGCATGGTATATTTTTCCTATTCTTTCACTTTCAACCCTTTTGTATCTCTGAATTTAAGGAGAGTCTCTTGAAGAGTGCTTATAGTTGGGTCATGCTTTCTTTATCTGTTCTACCATTCTCTGCCTTTTGACTGGAGAGTTTAATCCATGTACATTTAAATCCACTACTGATAATATGGAAATTTCTTCTGCCATTTTGCTATTTAGCATTTTTAACTCCTATGTCTTTTTTATCCCTCATTTCCATTAATACCTAATTTTATATTTATTTGCCTTTTTTGTGTTTTACCACATTGAGTGCCATCCTATTTCTATCTGGATATATTTTTCATCTATTTTCCTTGTGGTTACTATGAGGCTAAAATTTAACATCCTAAGTATGTAGCAATCATATTTCATTTGATACCAACTTCACTTCAGTACCATGAACATATACTTTTCCTACACCCCTCTGTCCCCTACCATTTTTTGTAGCTGTTACCACTTATATATCTTTGTACATTGTGTGTCCAAAACATAAACTTATCATTACTTTTTATGCATTTCCATTTTAACACATTTAGGAAGGGAGAAGTGGAGTTAAATACCAAACATTTCACTAAGATAACACTGGCATTTATACTTACTCAAATGGTTAGCTTTACCTCAGGTCTTTCTTTATTCTGCTTTGAACCACTGTCTAATGTGCTTTCCTTTCACTCTGAAGAACTCCCTTTAGTGTTGTGTGCAGGGCAGGTTTTTCTCTCGTTCTTCTCCTTCTGGGACTCCCGTAATGTATATATATGTTACCCTAGCATGATATTCCAGGGGTGTCAGACTATTTTCACTTCTAATGTTCCTTTTTTCTTTCTGTTCCTCAACCTGATTATTTCAAGTGTCTTGTCTTCAAGTTCACTAATTCTTTCTTCTGCCAGCTCCAATCTGTTCTTGAAACTATCCTGGGAATTTCTCATTTCAGTTGTTGTTGTCTTCAACTCCAGCAGTTCTGTTTGATTACTTTTTAAAACTTCTGTCTCTTTACGAAGAGACTCATTGCTCATTAATTGTTTTCCTGATATCCTTTAGTTCTTTCTCTGTAATTTCCTTCATCTTGTTGAGCATTTTTAAGATCACTTTTTTTAACATCTTTGCTCAGTATGTCCACATTCTGGATTCTGGTCTTCTTTGTTGCTGTTTTCTGGATTTTTATCCTCTTCCTTTGGATGGGCCATCATTTCCTGTTTCTTTGTTTGTCACGTGCTCTTTTGTTGCACACTGTACATTTTATTATTTTAAAATGTTAACTCTGGTATTTATTCCTTGCAATATTTGTTTCTTGATTTTTGTAACCAGTGGGTGATAAAACAGATTTTCTTGAGCTTCGGCCCTCCTATCAGGAAGGTCTGCCCAAGGTGAATGCAGTGTGCAGGGTTTTCTCTGTCTTTCTGGGCCTCTGCTTTTTCTTGGGCTTTTGCTTGTCGATTGTTTTGGAGTCCCCTGTTTACAGGAGTTTGTTGGTCCCCTCTCTTTCCCAGGAGACAGACCTCTGTCTCCCAGGTGTTTGAAGCAGGCAGTTCTTTGTCTCAGACTATATGTCTCTATACTTTTTTACTTCCCTTTCATTGCCTCAAGCTATTTATTCCTGGAAGTCAAATACTGGACAGAGGGACATGCCAGAGATGATTTTCCCAAGTCAGTCTTTCTCAGCCAAAACAGGTCCAGCAACCCATAAAAGGGGTGAAGATTGGCTCCACAGTGCCCTGGAGAGAGAATCAGAAATGGTGCCAAAATCTTCTCTGATGGATCCCCAAAGCTGAGATTTCCTTACCTGCCCAGCAAATGCAGCCCTTCAGCTAACTTTCCCCCATAGCCCTGAGGAAGCATAGCATCCTTAGAGCTCCACCACCTCTTCCCCTGTACATGGTGAATTGAAATAGTTGTTGAATCCGCCTTTGTCCAGAATGACTTGAAACAATGGGAGCTCTCAGAGCCAGGGCGCCAGAGATCTGAAATCACTAATCAAAAGCCATAATCAGTGATCAGATTTGCCCACCTCTGGTCTTGGGGAAAGGGATTTTTATGTTCCTTTCTGTCATCAGAGAGCTAGCCAGGGGCTGGTCCTCATGCGCTCCGTGAGAGTAGGGGATGCACGTCAGTAGTTGCCATGTGGAGAGAGCAGTTTACTGTCCTTTACTCAAATGTATCAGCCTCTTCCTCAATTCTGTACACTATTCTTCTGGATTCTGGAGTTTCAAAGTAGTTATTTCAGAGAGTTCCTGCCTGTTTAACAGTTGTTTTGATGTAAAGACCAAGTCCTTAAGCTCCCTACTCCACCATCTTCCCACAATCCCTCTGGTTGCTGTTTTTTAAATTTTATGAAGTTGTGATATTTCATAAATACGAGTCATTTTTTAACTATGAGTTTTTGTCACTGCCTACACATAACATCAAACAATTCAGGTGCAGCTAATTCATTCTTTTGTAGGCTCCTTAAGATTTCTTCAAAGATCAGGTAGTTATATAAATATGATGAACATTTTTTGTTGCTATTTGATACCTAACTGTTCTAGTTTGCTAATGCTGCCAGAATGCAAAACACCAGAGATGGACTGGCTTTTATAAAAGGGGGTTTATTTGGTTACACACTTACAGTCTTCAGGCCATAAAGTGTCCAAGGTAACACATCAGCAATGGGGTACCTTCACTGGAGGATGGCCAATGGCATCTGGAAAACCTCTGTTAGCTGGGAAGGCACATGGCTGGTGTCTGCTCCAAAGTTCTGATTTCAAAATGGCTTTCCCCCAGGATGTTCCTCTCTGGGCTGCAGTTCCTCAAAAATGTCACTCTTAGTTGCACTTGGGATATTTGTCCTCTCTCAGCTTCTCCAGAGCAAGAGTCTGCTTTCAATGGCCATCTTCAAACTGTCTCTCATCTGCAGCTCCTGTGCTTTCTTCAAAGTGTCCCTCTTGGCTGTAGCTCCTCTTCAAAACATCACTCACAGCTGCACTGAGTTCCTTCTGCTTGTCGGCTCATTTATATGGCTCCACTGATCAAGGCCCACCCTAAATGGGTGGTCCACACCTCCATGGAAATATCCAATCAGAGTCATCACCTACAGCTGGGTGGGGTGCATCTCCAAAGAAACACTCAAAGAAATCTAATCAAAACTGATAACATCTGCCCATACAAGATTACATCAAAGATAATGGCATTTGGGGGGCACAATACATTCAAACTGGCACACTAACTATATACATAACTTGTAGAAATATGATCATTGGTAAGATTGAAAGGAATCAGTTCAGCATTGTAAGGGACCAACACATCTGTTATCAAAATTTGTCTCTTTTGCTTGCGCATTTTATTTGTACACTCTGAATCAGGAAATGCAGCTTTACTCAGTTTCATAGAGCAATCCAGGGGAATGATATGATTATGCATGCTTGTTCATTTGGTATGCCCAAACTAATTCACCAGCTGCTGTTTTCAACTGAACATTGATGTCTTTTTCTAATCACTTTTGAGTGATTTGGAAGTATTGCCTTTCTCACCCTGCACTTGTGAGATTCAGTCTCTAGATATGCCTTCACATACTCTTCTCCATCATCCCCAATCCTAAATCCTTTTCTGCATATTGTTCAGTATGCTCTGTATTGGTTACTTGCCTCCTTAATCCAGTTATATGTGTCCTTCCATCTGTCATGAAGATAACACAGTCATGTAGCCTCCTTTTTCAATGATGCCTGCATCATGCTGGCATTGGTATTATAATCATTCTCTTTTTCATTGTATGAACTCAAACATGATCACACAAAAAGCTAGGTATGTGGGGGTTTCAAGGTCCTTCAGCCTTAGTATGGGGTATATACTTGGAAGATTGGAAAGCAGGGACATGAATGGGCATTTATGCACCAGTATATATGGCAGCAATATTCACTATTTGCAATAGATGGAGATGGCCTAAGACTACATTGACTGATGAACAGAATGGTGAACTGTAGTGTATGCATACAATAGAAAATTGAGTGGCCACAAGAAGAAATGAAGCTGTGAGACACGCAACTAGGTGCATGGCTCTTGAGTACAACATTTTGAGTGAATCACACTAGAAATGAGAGGACAAACATTATAATGCCTCACTAATATGGACTAACTATAATGTGTAAACTCTGAGAACTGAATCTTAGGGCACAGTTTATCAGGGGAATGCTTATTTTAATGGTCCCTACATTGTAAGCTCTTACAGCAGTCACTTCTGCTTCTGAGTTGTAATGGTTATCTCTAAATCCTGAGATGCTGAGCTCCTTGTATATAACCTGATTGGTCTCTGAAACTTTGGGTATCTGTATGACACCTGACACTCAGAGCTAGAACTTGGCAGCTATGAATGTATCACCCCATATGACAACTGTTGAAAGAGCTGAAAAAGAATTCAGACTTTAATTAGGGATATGAATGAAGAGGATCTGGCTAGGACTAAGGCAAATCAGGCCCAAGGGTAAAGTATGAAACTGACTGCATTTTAAAACGACAACTTATATGGAGACCAAAGGAGGAGATGTTTATCCGGTGCAGAATATATATTTTCTATGGCACACTAGAGAATTTAATTTGTACAATAAGTTTGTTTGAACACCAGTGGTGCAGGGAGCGGTGAAAGGGAAGTGGGCTTTGGTGAGTTGTACAGGTTGGGATGAAATCCCGACACATCCCAGAGTGATATGGGCAGAGAGTATAAGTGTATTTGCAGGGGCCCCCCAAGGAACTGGGGAGAAATGCAGAGGTATTGGACTTCCCTACCTTGGCTATTGCTGATATTCCCACAAACATGGAGGACTGCCAATTTAGTGGGCCAAGCCCTCGATCTGGGGGCCTTCCCCTGCGAGGCTAGCAATCCTCTGGAGGGTATTCCTATGTACTATATAGATATCACCTTTTAGTCTTTAGTATGTTGGAACTGCTAGAGGGAAATACTTGAAGCTGTCAAACTGTAACCCAGTGAGCTTGATTCTTGAAGATGATTGTATAACTATGTAGATTGCATAGTGTGGCTATGGGACCATGAAAACCTTGTGGCCTGCCCTCCCTTTATCCAGTATATGGAAAGATGAGTGGAAAAATGGGGATAAAATTAGATGAAGAATAGGGTGGGATGGAGGGGATAGAAAGATTTAGGTGTTCTTTTTGCTTTTATTTTTAATTTGGAATATGGAAAATTTTCAAAAATTGATTCTAGTGATGAATGCACAACTGTATGATGGTGCTATGAATAATTGATTGTACATGGTAGAAGACAGTAGGGTATGTGAATGTATCTCAATTAAACTGTATTAAGAAAAAGCAAATGAACAATAGGGGGAGGAGGGGAATGGGATGTTTTGGATTTCTTTTTAATTTTCATTTTATTTTTTAGAGTAATGAAAATATTGTTTGTGGTGATGAAAGCACAACTATATGATGACACTGTGAACAACTGATTGTACACTTTGAATGATTGTATGTTATGTGATTATATCTCAATAAAATTGAATAAAAAATGATCACAATATTCCCAACATTGAAAATTAAATTGGCATTATCTTAATACAAAGCACAATCGTCAATCCACAGGGAAAGGACTGTTAACATTCACAGTTACAGTGCACTTAATTTGCCTACTTAAGTCTTAACATTCACAGTGATGCAACAATAGATGATCCATTTTTGTGAACAGCCAATCACAGTTTCCATATTAACAGCTGGGGGAAAATCAGTGATAGTGATTGAAGAAGACAGATAATCTATGCCATGTCCATCTGAAACTAAACATTTTGCTTTCAGCCTCTATTTTTTGAGCCATCATATAGTTTTGTACTTCTCCCCCAACCTTCTGCACCCATCACCAAAAACCTAGACTTTTTGTATCCTTAGAATATTTCTCTGTGACATGGGTATTTCAGTGATGCAACTGGAATGGCTCAAGAAAACTGGGACTGTTGTCATCCTAATTCTTCCATCTGAGGTTGCAGAATGTTTATGACATTTTCTCCTTCAATTCTTCTTTTCAGTTTTTTGGTTGAGTCTGGTTGGTTGTTTTATAGCCACATTATATTTTTAGACTCACACTTCAATCTGGTTAAATACCCTTATTTTTCTGTTAAATTTGCAATCTCCTATTCCTACAATGCTCTTTTCCTGGAATATGTTCTATTTGTTTGAATCCATCCTTCCTCCCTGACTGTAGGTTCCACTATATGGTTGTTCTTTTTCTTTGTCATCTCATAGAGGCTCAAGTCCGTTTGTTAGATAATCCTAGGTATTGGCAGTCTTGCCAGTGGTAGGAGGTGCAATGGTCCTTGCCCTCTATGGACCAACATTGCAGAAGGTGAGTCACAAACCCCCTTGCTAATACACTCAGAAGAAACTCTGGGTTTTCCGGTCTTCTTGTTTGTTCCAGGCTCCAGAACTGGTAGGTTTCTGTCCATTCATTCAACACTTTCCTGGCCAATTTAAAGGAAACAGTACAGGAATATCTAAGGAAGGAAGGTAGGAGGAATTGGGGATTAAAGAAATCCACCCACAGGTTTCTCTAAACCAAGCACTCTCCAAACTTAATTTCTTCATGACCCTCCCCAGGGGTTCCAATGGCTTTCTCAGGTACTCACCCAGTCTGAGGGAGACAATTACCAATTAATTCCCTTACACAATTCCTAGACCCCCAGACTCTACCAGCTTTCTAACTTCCAGACCCTGTTAGCCATTTGTCTCAAGAGATAGTGGCCAGTATAGGGGAAGGAAGCTGAGTTCAGTTTTCCATATTCCCAGAATGTTTCTTAATGCAATTTTATTGAGATATATTCATATACCATACGATCATCCAAAGCATACAATCAGTTGTTCACAGCACCATCATATAGTTGTGCATTCATCACCACAATCAGTTTTTGAACATTTTCATTACTCCAAAAAAATAAAAATAAGAATAAAATAAAAGTAAAAAAGAGCACCCAAAATATCCCACCGCCCACCCTCTTCTATTAGTCATTTAATTTTTGTTCCCAGTTTTCTACTCATCTGTCCATACACTGGATAAAGGGAGTGTGAGCCACAAGATTTTCACAATCACATGTTCGCTCTGTATAAGCTATTTAGTTATACAATTGTCTTCAAGAATCCAGGCTACTGGATTGCAGTTCAGCAGTTTCAGGTACTTCTCTAGCTACTCTAATTCACTAAAAGCTAAAAAGGAATATCTATACAATGCATAAGAATAACCTCCAGAATGACCTCATGACTCTATTTGAAATCTCTCAGCCACTGAAACTTTATTTTGTTTCCCCTTTTGGTCAAAAAGTCTTTTTCAATCCCATGATGCCAGGTTCAGGCCCATCCCTGTGAGTCATATCCCATGTTGCCAGGAAGATTTACACTCCTGGGAATTATGTCCCATGTATGCGGGAGGCCAGTGAGTTTACCTGCAGAGTTGGCTTAGAGAGAGAGAGGCCACCTCTGAGCACCAAAAATGTTCTCTGGGGGTGACTCTCAGGCACAATTATAAGTAGGCTTAGCCTCTCCTTTGCAGTAACAAGCTTCATAAGGGCAAGCCTCAAGTTTGAGGGCTCGGCCTTCTAAATTGGTAGTCCCCAATGCTTGCGAGAATGGTGGGGAAGTTTAATAGTTCTACATTTTCCCCCAGCCCTTCAAGGGAGTTTTGCAAATACTTTTTTTATTCTCTTCCCAAATTATTTGGGATGTATTGGGGCTCCACATTAACCTCTGCAAACTAACCAGAACTCACTCCTTATTCAAGGTTCCATGTAATTATAGTGTTTGAATAAACTGACTATACAGGTTTAATTATACAGTGTGCTACACAAAATATAGATTTTGCAGCAAATAAACATCCCTTCTTTGGTCTCACACAGAAGTTGAAGTTTTAAAACAGTCAGTATCATTCTTTACCTTTAAGTCTGATTTACCTAAGTCCTAACCAAGTCCATTTCATTTGTATCTCCAATTGAAGTCTGAACTCTTTTTCAGCTTCTTTAACAGATGCTGTATAAGGTAATAATGACATTCATAGCTGCCAAACTCTGGTTCTGAGTCTTAGGTGTCACGCCAATACCTGAAGTTCCAGGGACTAACCAGGTTATACACAAAGAGCTCAGCATCTCAGAATTTTAAAATAACCATTACACATTACAACTTAGGAATAGATGTAACTATTGTAAGAGCTTACAATCTAGGATTCTTTATAATAAGCCTTCCCTGATAACTCAGATTCAATTCTGAGTTCAATTTTGTTCTCAGATTCAATTCTCAGAATTTGCACATTATAGTTAGTCCATATTAGTGTGGCATTATAATGTTTGTCATTTTGTTTCTAGCTTATTTCACTCAACATACTGTCCTCAAGGTCCATTAGCCTAGTTGCATGCTCAACAACTTCATTCCTTCTTGCAGCTGCTAATATTCCATTGTATGCATACACCACAGTTCACCATTCCATTAGTCAGTCAATGTACCCTAAGGACACCTCCATCCATTGAAAATCGTGATTACTGTCGCCATAAACACTGGTGTGCAAATGTCCATTCATGTCCCTGCTTGAAGTTCTTCCAAGTATATTCCCAATAACAGGGTTGCAGGACCATATAGCAACTCTATTCTTACCTTTCTAGGGAACCAACGCACTGCCTTCCAGATGCGCTGCACCATTCTACTCCCCCACCAACAGTAAATAGGTACATCCCTCTCTCCGTGTTTTCTCCAGCACTTCTATCCCTCTGTTTATTTTTTAAACAGTTTTATTCACACACCATACATTCTCTCCTAAGTAAATAATCATTGGTTCCCAATAGAATCACACACAAAGCATTCACCACCACAATCTATATGAGGACATTTCCATTTAGTTCTTCATTGTGATCTCGGCTATTTCACCTGTTCCAGACTGGTGCATGATGTGTGTCCTGTCACAGAAATCTCCAAAACAGTTGTTCCATACAGTTCCTGGCTATTTACCAGCCTCCCTAGAGGAGTAACTAAATTCCACATCTCACCACTCCGCCATCTTGCCCCAAAAACCTCAGAATGTTTTTTATTATTATTTTAATATTTGGTTCCAGTAACCTAAAAAAAAAACAAAAAAAAAGGCAAGAGGTAAGTTTAGAGGTAGGCATGCTCTTCTTCTAGAATAAAAATGTATATTTTAAAAATAAGCTGGTATTGATTTATTTTAAAGACATTCATATCTTACTTGTGAATAGTTGTGCCCTGTGATGACTACCTCAGAGCACAGATGCAAATTCTAACCTAATAACAGATAAAATATGGTACAACAACATTAAGGCAGCAATAAACAAAAGAATACATATTTTAAAAGTCAGTTTTAAGCACTAAAATATGGGCTTGATCATGATTTACTGGTCTGAAAAAGTTCAGAAGAATTGATGAATGAAGCTAAATTATTAATTTGCCCAAAGTGGGAGAGGTCACCACCTAGAATCATTGGTCATAAATATTAAGGCATCCCATCTTAATGACTTATGTGAGCAATGAATTACAAGGACCACTAAAGATTGATTCTGGATTAATCATAACTCTTTGTGCCAGTGTTTACAGTCACTTTATCTCCCACTGACCATTAGTTAAAATTGTAAAGAAGTTAGCAGCTTACTGTGCAAGGTTAGAATTTATTTGTCTCTCACATTGTTTTCAGGCCTTTTAATTTTTATTGGTAAAGAGAAATAATAGATTTCCATCCTGCAGACTTCATTTTAATTTTAAAAAAGCACTCCTTTTGTTTCAATCCTGAAGATCAGAAATGCTTAGATAAAAATGGTTACAAAATCCATAAGCCTCAGGGCCCAGAATCACATAAACAAGATATTCATTCCAACGATTTTGACAAACAAGCAATCTTTTTTAAAAAGTTCAGTTTTTATGATCTTAATACTGGGATCACATAGCATTAAGGAAGTTGCATTCTTTTCATGGTCTTTCCACAAACTGTATTACATTTTGTTTATTTACACAAATGTAATTTCTCCAACTAGATGGGCTATGCCTTGAAAGCAAAGACCAGCATGCCTCATGCATTTCTGCATTACCATGGCAAATGTCTTCCAGAAATGTGTCTTGAATGTAGTGAATAGAGCATAAGATTTGGCCTTGCACTCAAGTTCCACATCTACCACTAATAATTGGTATAACTTTGATCAAGTTTCATTACCTTATCTGTGAATTAGGTATCATAATATCAGCTGTCACACAGTGTTTGAGGAACAAGTAAAATTATGTATAAGGGGCATTTTTTAAGAGTTAAAGGTTTCCTTAAAGTTAGCTATTATCATAAAGAAGACATGGAGGAAGAATGGGGGATGTTCCTTCTTCAGCGAGGAGAAATTTTGTCTTACTTTTTGGTTTAAATGTGATCTTTCACATTTGTTCCCATGGATTGTTTAATTAAAAAGAATCATCATGGTTCTCTCTCTGTAGCTATAGGTTTTGAAGTGGGACTTGTAAAAATTAGCTAAATTAAAGATTCATGGGAGAAAGAAGATGATTCTCCTAATTAAAACCAAAGTCAATGGGATAGCAGGTAGTGATAAGCTTATTTGGTTGTGCTATGTCCTTCAGCAGATATGACACAGGAATGCTGCCTAATGAACTGAAAAGAAAAGTGCTTTCAGCATTGGGTTATGATGGAGATGTAAGAGCAGGTGCAGGCAGGGCAAGAACAGTCCACAGAGAAAGAGAAATGTGCCACATTCCATACCATGGTAAGGAGCATGGGTGCAGATTTTGAAAATACATTTTCCCATCCTTCACTTTACTTGACAAGAAAGGCAGGTATTTGAGAAAATAACATTGTTTATAGTTCTTCACCTGACAGGTGGAAAATTGCAGAAAACTAGTGGGTTAGAAAAGTGTGCATAAATAGAAATGGTCACCAAAGGTTATCTGTGTTTAATCAGTAAGGTGCTATAGATAAGGAACTTAAATATTTGGGATTTTTCTTGTGCAGTTATTTTGGTTACCAGAATATTTGAGCAGGCTGTCCTGATTCCCCTCAATGAGAAGTAATTTCCTCTTGCTTTGAACCCATTAACAATTTGAGCTTTTCTTATGGCACTTAGCATGACCTGCTTTGTGTTACAGCAATTTAGTTCTTGATTATCCCCACTATTGGGTTGTAAGCAGCTTGTGAGCAGGGATCTACATCTTACTCATCTTTGCATCCCCTACAGTATGAAATTAATGTATAATAATTGTTAGTAAAATTGAATTTAAAGAAAGACTACTATAGAAATGATGTCAAATGGAACAAAATCTAGCTCCCAGCATTATCTCAGAAGTAAGAAATTTATCACAATTATTGACGTTTTGGGCACTTTATGAGGATTCAGTTGCTGAATGCTAAGGATCAATAACTACCATTGTCCATCCATCACCAAGCATCCTAGAATCTCTATTTGGGGACCAGAAGTTGATAATATTGGAGACAGCTGCCACTTTTGATTCTCTGCCCTTGCTCGCACCTAGATCTTGGTATGAACTGACAGATGCACATTTGCCTTCTGTTTACCCTGGTGTGAAACATTTAACTTGCATGGAATCCACTGGTAAATAAATCTGGGCATGTAAGTCAGTTGCCTATCCATACATGACCTTGAAACAAGGGCTAGATGAAAATTTTTGAGTAACAGCCATCACTTAGTCCGATGGATCAAACATTTCCTAGGCTAACCCTTCTATTATTATTGTGTTGAAAAGTGACTAGATTTTGTTGATGAGTGTTTGCTAGATAGTTTTAATTTGATGGTTAAAAACCATCCAAAGAACAGTGATTGTATGTTGTAGTAGAGGAAAAAAGCTTGAGATATTTTTAAAAGCTAAAATAGTTTGGGTTACTATGCAACACTTCACTGGCACTGCTACAGGCTATAATCATACTGTTTTAATGATTCCCTTTTTAAAAATGGATTTGAAATGCTTTGTAACATTAGAATTGCTAGAAACACGTGTATAATGGCAATGATAATGTTATCAGGCATTTAAACAAAGTTCTACAGTTCACAAAGCAGTAACAACAATGCTAGAGCACTCTTTTCGCAGCAAAGTAATATGTCCCCAACTGGGAAAGTCCCTGGAGGGTTGTGAAGAAGCTGCAAGGGGATCCAGGAGGCCAGGATGACTGTTTGAAATAGAAAAGAATAGCTAAAATAAAAGTAGGTTGTTAGAGGAAGCTTCAAGGTCACTGCTATATTTCCATTACTTGTAGATCTGGATACAGGAAGCTAAAAGCAGATCTTAAGTTGGTGTTTAGCACAAACAAACAGTGAAAAGGAGGAAGGACTATTGGATATACCTGCCATGTGAGTGGCCACTGTAGAGGAATCCTAACAGAGTATCTTTCCCATTCCCAGACCTGTCAACACTCCAGGAAGCTGCATTAGTTTTTATGATTGTATCAAGTCTCATGTGTATGCAATTGTTCCCATTTATATAACTCACTTTTGTATCACTTGCAACAGTAGTATGCCAAACTCTATGTGCTTAAGCAGCAACAGTCAGGATTGTTAAAATGAGCATTCTTAAACCCCAAACACCAAACATCCCAATTAAATAAATTTGGGTTGAATCTGGAGTCTGCATTTTTAACACAAGAATCTCTTGGTAATTCTGATGCTGGTGGTCTTAATATATGAAAAGAAGTACTTACCTGCAGGACATAACAGGAGTCTAATATATAGCAGGCATTCTGTGAGTATTAATTGTATTGAGTGATTTCTTCAGGGAAAGAACTTTTATCTCTGTTTCAATACTTATGGATGGGTTGGGGTTTCACCCCCACTAACAAAAGATAGTATGCACCCACTTAGCACAGTAAACAAGTCTGAACATTTTAGGTCACTTATTATTTCATGTAAAACTTTTTATTGAGTATCCATTGGGAACACAAAGCCTGATCTAAGTAAATGTATAAAGCAGGAAGTAGTCACATGTATCAAATATTTTATTTACATATCTTATTCTTTTTTCCAGTATCAGAAAAATACAATCTTATCTGTTCCTCTAGCATTTATTTATTGTGAAGTTTGGATTCATTTTTCATTACATTTAATGTGTGCATTTCAGGGGTTTATTTTGTGTAGGGTGTAAGATAGTGCTCCAATATTGACTGTTTTGATATAATCATTTGTCTTAGTCTCATTTATTGAATATTTCATATATGCCACACTGGGTGATTTGAATTACAGCCTTTATAATATAAAATAATATATTTGTATATTTTTATTAGTTTCTAGGATTTTTTTCTAGTCCACTGATTTTCTATTCTTAAACAAATTCCATACTGTTACATTTTTAAGCTTTATAACACATTTCTCTTCCTAGTATTCTAAGTCTCCAACATCATTTTTCATTTTCAAAATTTCTTTGCTATTCTCATCTGCTATTCTTTCAAATAATTTGCAAAGATTTTAATGAGCCCTAAAACATTCTATGGGAATATTATTCAGAATTATAATGAGTATCTAATAATCTGAGGAAAACTGACATTTTACAATTGTGCAACCACCCTTTTAGGAATTTGCTATGATTTATTCAGAAATGAGATAGAGTCTTCTTGAATCAGTTATTGAGGTTTACTTCCTGTATTTCCTACTCATTTATTGTTAAATTTATTATTAGGTATATGTATTTAGTGTAAATGGATATTTTTACTCAAACTGTTCATTTTCTTTTATTCATTTATTAATACAAAAGCTCTTGATCTGTATAAATCTATTTATAATCAATCAATTTGTTGAAATGTATTTTTTCTAATATACTTTTAGTTTATTCTTTTGGACTTCATAAGTATGTCATCAAATAATGATATTTTTGTCTAGACCTAAGATAATTTTGTCCCTATAGATTGAAGTCAGGTTTCTGTTTTCTGCCTTGTTGCATAGGATAAAATTTTCACAGTCTTTTAAAATTTTGGAATAAAGTAGGCCTCGTTTTATTAATTTTAGCAGTAATGCTATTAGAGTTTCAGTTTCCAATATGTTTACTGTCTGTTTAGTTATTCTGTATCTCATTAAAGAAAAACATTTCCTGCATAGTTACATAGATAGATAGATAGATAGATAGATAGATAGATAGATAGATAGATAGATAGATAGATAATGGTTTTCAATTTTGTCAAATGTCTTTCTGGTGTCTGTTGAAATGTCGTTTAATTCTTTTTATAAAGACTCATTTGTAAGAAATATTATCCCAGTAACCTTCCTAATACTGAACTAAATTTGTTTTTCCCTGTTTAGTAATGATGCATTATTCTTTAAATATACCATTAAAATCAGTAGGCTTACATTTTGGTGAGAATTAGTCTGTCTGATTTTTGGATGTTTATCTTTAGTTTCAAGGTTATGGAGCTTTTCAATATGGAGAATCAAGCTTTTTCACTGTGCTAGAACAGTTGCCAATTTTTCTTGAGAAATTTTGGCAATTTCTCTTTTCCCAGGAAATTACCAAATTTATTGATATTTTAATTTTGTTGTTATAGAATCACTTATAATATTCTTTTAAACATATTTCTGAACATATTTTATTCCATCTCTAGTTTCTGATTATCTATATTTTTATATATTTTTCTTTTTCCCTAATCAAATTTACTAACAAATTATACCCCCTTCCAAAATATAGAGAAACTAACTTTTAGATTTGATTTTTAATTTTTAGTTCTGTTTATTTTATGAATTTGTTACATTTCATTTTTATCTCTAATAATTTTCTAAATAAACTTTACTAAGATGCTTACAATATTGCATTTTATTTTAATTTTTGGTAAACTCGTGACTTAGGATATGAATGATTATTGAGGGAAAATTAGGTAACCACTAAATTGGATTGTAAACAACCAGAGTAGAATTTATGCTCCCTAGATGATGGTAGAGAAGGTTTAGGAATTATTTTTACCTCATTTCATTAACTCATTGGGTGAAAGGGTTTCTTCTAAATTCAAATATTATTTTACCTTAGGCCACACCTGGCAAAAGATTAAATTAGAAGGGCATAGGACAGGAAAGTACTGCAGGGCAGTACTGGTCATTTCTCTTCAATGTGAGTTGTACTTGGAGCATTCATTTAGCATGCAGATCAGGTGCAAGGAGATGTCATCTACATTGGTGAGTGCAAAAACTTGCTTGACATAGAAGCTTCATAGCCCAAAGGAGCCAGTAGTTTTTATATCAACTTGAAAGGTACAGCTTCCAAGTTTCCCAAAAAAGGACAGGCTTAATTACAAGAATTGCCACATTAAAAGAAGTTCAAGGGACATGGCTTCCTATCATGCATTTATTGTTCTTCTATTCTAGATGACATTTACCATTCAGGGTTCATTTGTACTAGAAGCAGTGTTGCCTAGTAACGTAGTTAACATTCCATCTTGATCAGGTTTCCAAGAGAACAGAGCCATAAATTAACCAAAGACCAAAATTTTATGCAGAATGGGGAAGGGTTTAGTTAGACATATATATCTTATTACTTTCTGCATAATCAAAAATATATCAATGTAATATTTCTTGCCCTGCCTATATAACTTAAAAATACAATTTTAAATTCTATTTTCATTCTTTTTTTGATCTCTATTCTTTCACAGGTAAAATACGGAAATTATGCTTTTGTGTGGGATGCAGCTGTATTGGAATATGTGGCTATTAATGATCCAGATTGTTCCTTTTACACCATTGGTAATACTGTTGCTGATCGAGGATATGGAATTGCATTGCAGCATGGCAGTCCTTACAGGGATGTTTTTTCACAAAGGTAAGATTTGTATGTGATTCAAATAAGCAAGAGGGAATTTAGACCAAGAAAATTCACTTGGTTACCCAGTCTGGTTTATGACATTTTGTTTTCTTTGTTTGGAAAAGCGTTTCATTTTCAAGAACAACAACAAAAAAGTTAGTCATGAGTGGTTGTTCAATAAGACATTCATTTACTAAAGGATGTACTGAAGTCTTATGGTTACATGGAAAAAATTTCCCTATAAATGAAAAAAAAAATAGCACTGTATATGACTGCCTTTATTCTAATATTTGATATACAAAGTAATTAGTATGTTATTAATTTCTGTTAAAATTGTGTGAGCAATCTACTCTCTGCTTTTATAAACTAAATGTCATATCATTAAGAAAATTAATTCACTTGCAATTCACTTGTCAGAGCATAAAAGTTAAAGCTCTGCTCTACTGAAACACGTAACGTTAGAGATTTTTCCTTCTGAATTTTGGAAAGGACCTAGATAAGAATTCTAGTATCTTTCACCTGGTGACAAAGTAGACATAAGACTTCAGGAAGCAACAAGGGCTCAAATTTCAAACTATTTGAGTTGTATTTCTCAAAATTTTAGGAAAATGAAGAAACTGGAATTTTGTGTTTCAAATAAATAAATAAATAGGTAGTCCAGAATTTATGCCATAACTTTTCTGTTGGTTAACTAGAAAAATCTAGGCCTCTTTCCTTATCTGCAAAATGAAGATGTTAGGTAAACTCTAAGTTTCTGTATCAGAAAGCTTTTCCATATAGCAAACCCTCCCAAAGTATGAGTGACTTAAAAAAATAATTTCTCATTCATGAAACTTTAGGGTTGTGTGTTAGTTTTGTTCTTCGGAAAGCTGTGGGCCAATTGTAGGTCTACTCCATGCATCTCTTCACTCCAGGGAACAGACAGAAGAAGCAGCAGCCCTTTCTGGGAACGTGCTATTCTCATTGCAAAGAGCAGTCACAAAAGAGGCTGGTAGAAACAGGCAGTGTCTTTTGTACTTCTGCTTGGATGTGGCATATGTCACATCTGCTCTCAGATCACTAACCAGAGAAAGTCACATGGTCAACCCAAAATCAATGGGGTGGGTAAGTGTATTCCACAAAAAGGGAAGAAAGGAGTAAATAATTGAGAACAATAATGCAATCTATCAGTAGTCTCTTTTGGCTCTAAAAAAATTCTAAGTGTAAGACAAGAAGGATATATGTATAGGTAGGTTTGCAAAATATCAAGGTATAAAAATGATTAATCAACCAAAATGCATTTATTGAATACCTGTAATATGGATAATAAGGTCAACAATGTGCAGATGCTAAAGGGGAACAAACAAGAAAGCCAGTTATGGCTGAGGAAATCTGTCTGCACGGCACTTAGAAGCTAGTTGGAGGTACAAGACTGATAAACATGAAGCAATGAACAATACAGACATTTCTATCAATTTGTGTTTTGTGTTGACATTTATATATATATATATAATAGCTGTATTCCTTACTTATTTTGTGTTAAATTATATAGTTGAGATTTGGATAGAATTGAATAGCATATAGAACAAAGAGTTAAACAAAGGATACATGAGTGTGTACTAGAATTATTGGAATAAGCTCTCCAGAGGAGGTGAGCCTTGAACTTGACCTTGAAGAATTAGTAGATTATAGTTAAATGGAAAGGAAAAAATGTATATATAATTCTTGGAAACACAATGAGACCAACAGAATAGATGTAGAAGAGAGCATAATGTGTTGAGGAAAAGTAAGGACACCAAGTTAATTTGAAAGGATATTTGAAGTTTAGAATTCTTATTGTAGGCTACAAGCAGCTACAAGAATCCATTGTCCATTCTAAATCCCAGGAATAAAATTATGATGGTGACATTTAAGGGAAAGTTAACCTAATTTTGATATAAAGGACAGATTCAAATTGGCAAACACTAGAAAAAACTAGGAGACATGGATAATGAAGGCCTGCTCTAGAACTGTGCACATGAGAATGATGATGAAGGAAAAAATAGAAGAGACCTCGCTAAAGGAAAATGAGCGTCATTGCTTTTACTAATTTAGATGTGAGGACTGAAAAGCATGGTAGAGTTTAAGGACATGCCAGAATTTCATGGTGAAGACCAGCAGAAAAGGATAATGAATCTTAACATGAACCAGATAGTAGAGAGAAGGATTATTTATTCCTCAATTGTGGTTTATGGGCTTTATCTTCACTAAAGTTGTTCTTTGTTTCCAGATAAAGCCAAATAAAATCAATTTGTGAGCATAGTAGCATCTAAAGAAGTGTTTAATGTATTACATCATGTGTTCCACTTCCTATTATCCCCGTGGTGCTTTAACCATCAGCAATTTGGATTCCAAGGAAATGTACTCCTGCAAACTTCTGAAAAGTAATATTAAGTAGTCAGCATCATTTTTCCTTTGTTTGATATTCATTATGGATGTCCACAATTTAAATTGCCCCTTTCTGTGGAGTTCCTTAATAATGACACCCTACATCCCCATTCCCTGACATTTGGAAGATGAGAGATCCAGAAAACTAAGATGATCAGTCAATCATCAATGTGCCGACTCATCTTTTGATATGCCTGTGTCACATTAATCTGCTACCCGGTCTGCCCCTGAGCTCAGAAAGAATTTGCGTTTGTTCTCTTTTGCTACAGCTAGTAAGGAAAAGAGATTTTCCCATTTTCATTAACTGATTGACAAAATTATAAGCACCATCAAATTTAACAATTGTAATACTCTTTGAAAATCAGTATATCTAACTTTAATTCATCAGTTTGTCCTGTGCCATTGATTAAACTAGATCACTGATTTCCATAGCAATTATTTTCAATGAAAATGACAGTATTCCAAGTGACTTTCAATGCAATATTAATTGTTTTTTCAGGTGATTCTATGCCTTTACCACAATTTGTAAGATATAAAAGTGCATTAATATTTAAGGACTAAAATATGTGTAGTAATACAGTAACTACATTTTTATCTACTGTTGGTGGGTATCTTACATGCTTATATATATACAATTTGTTTTTTGTTTTTTGCTATATACCGGCAACTGATTTTTTTTTTTTTTTTTTTTTGCTATATAGTTACATGGCAACTGACTTTTTTTTGCTATATTTTATATTTTATTGACACTTCAGAGCAATCTGACAAGATTTCACACTTTATTATACACTTGCATATTACTGCACAACTGTATGCTACAAGTGTATACACTGAGTGGATGGGCCTGCACCTTGGCGAGCATCAGGTTGAGCAAGAGAGACATGGAATACACTCATTCACTCGTTCAATTGTATGTAGGTAGTTACAGGCAGAAATTATTTTTAAGGACCAGTAAGTGCTACAATGTATATAGCCATAAAATTGGATAGAAGACTCTTTCTGCACAAAATTAGGTAACTTGTCAGCAGAAGTTAAAGTATCTGTATATCTAATGAAATGGGTATAAGGAGTTACTATTCTATGGTTTTATGGGATGATTTGGAGTTTTCTTTTTGCTTGTTTCTTTTGTTTTTTTGCTTTGCACTAGGATGCTATAATCTGGCTTTTGACATGAGCACAAAGTGCTAGGCACTCTTGTTGACTTCCAGCGGGTGGGATGGGGAAATAACAGCAATTCTTGGTAAAGTCTTTTATAATAATGATTTGATTTTTTTTTTTAATTTCAGGATAATCTCTTTTTTTCCAGTGTATGATTTTTCCCCTTTTCCCAGTTTCCTAATTTCCTATAGATGGCTTATTTTGCATTCATGCAGGCTATGTTACAAATCTGTTTCTTCTAGTAAAGTGAAAATTATTGCTTAATGAAAAATTAATGGTGATTAATGTTTGCAATGAATCTACCTGAAATTTTCTATTCATCAAATTCTTTATGTGGCCCCTGGCTTGTAACAGTTCGTAATATTTAAAAACAAAATCAAATGTTTCATTATAGGTATTTAAGAACAAGAAAACTGAATTTTTCAGAGTGATTTCATTGTGCTATTAATAAATTAAGTCCACTATTGGTCATAAGATCTATTCAGAAGGCTAAAAATATTACCCAAAAAATTTTCATTGAGCATGTAGTATGAACTTACCTCTGTGCTCAAATCTTAGGGGTTAGGTGTGAAGTAGTGGCTAATTTATGAGTTTAGTTTTATACTTCAGCAATAAAAGAGGAGTCACACTTTTGCTTATTGGAGTCTTTTGCTTAAATTTTGGGTCTGGAAATACCAGGTGTCACAGATTCCACAATTATGTATTTCAAGTGGCATGGAGAATTGCCATGGATTTACTTGGATACATGCTAGTGGCACAGATGCACAAACAATATTTTGACCTAATCACAGAATTTCAGAATTTTTAGACATTGATGGGATATCAGTACTCCCCTCCCCCACTTTTTTTTTTTTTCTTTTAACCATGGATAAAGCCAGTCCAAAAGGGTAAGGACTTGCTCAAAATCACAAAAAGAAATGAAATTGAAAAATTTCCAAGATATCTGATTCCATTTACAGTTTTCTGGTAATTATGCACCCTGCTTTCTATCTTTCTTCTAAAAGCATATGCGAATAATGGCAAACACTTATATAGTACTTACTATATGCCGGACTCTGAGTTCTTACACATAGTAATTATCAGGTAAATGCTATTGTTTATATTTTACAGATACGGAAACTGAGATATAAAGAGGTAAAGTAACGTGTCCAAGTTCCCAAAATATTGAGTAGTAGAGTCAAGATTCAAACCCAGGTAGTCTGGCTTCATAAACCCAGGTTTTTTTTTTACCACTTTGCTGCACTTTTTCTTATGTCAGTGGCATACCCTTTAAAACAAGCTGTGTTTCAAATAAACACTTGGAATCCACCACCCCCTGCCCCCTTTTCTTGTCTCCCTCTCCCTCTCTCCTATCTCAGAGAGCAAAATAGAATTAAAAATAATCCTTGATTTATGATATACTTTCATTATTTTCCCATGAATGGATGGCTGCTTTTATTTATTTTATCAATTTTAAAACTCCTTGGATATAGTCTTTTTGCCCCCTTGCGTGGTTAACTATTAGAATATAGTGCTTTACCGTGTATTTTTTTCTTGAATTCAGGAAAAGAACATTAGATATTTGTTACCTCCCTCTGTCTTAATAACTTTCACACTTTACCTCTTTGTTCCTGCCTCATGTCAGTAAGCTCCTTGAGTTCAGGCATATGTATGTGCATCCTTCCTGCCTAGCACAGAGTAAGCATTCAGTAAATATTTGATGAATGAATAAAAAGGTCTACCAAACTTTTTGGTCAAAGATCATCCTATTTACTTATATTAAAATATCATGTTTTGGGCTTGCCTGATATTGAAATTAAAAAGTCTTCTATTTCTTTTATCATAATAATTTTTTTCTTTCTTGAGGTCTCCAGTTTTTTATACAGTGAGTATGCAGGAAGAAAAAGAAAACAAACCCAGTTCTTTCCTGTGTACCTTTCTTTCTAATTCCTTGCTGCTTTCTAACTTTTATGCTTTCGTTCCCACAAGGAATATAGAAAACATTCCCTTAACTTGAAAGCATAGAGCCCTAATCCTTTTATTCTCCAACTAGAATAATGTACTTTCCAAGCATTTTGTTCCCTTTTCATGAAGGGAAAAAAGCAACCTGCCCTGTTGGCAGCTTCAGGATCTGTCAACAACTGGCTTAAGCTCTCCACTTCGTTGGCTGGAAGGTTCCTTCACAACAGTGCTTGTCACCAAACAATTAACTAGTTTCCCTTCAGTGGTAAAAAAATATAAACAGTCCCTCTGCTCTAGGAATAAGAGTGACATTGTCGAAACACATATTAACACATTGAATAATGTGAAATTTACATTAAATGGTACCATATAGAGAATAAATGCTGAAAAACATTTTGGAGAAAAGGAAATTAGTGAGGAGTAGAATAAAAAATATTATATTAGACTTAAGCTAGGAAATTAGGAAAAACAGAATTTGGGTGTGGGTGACAGGTGTGGGTAAGACACAGGAAAACATAGGAAATCATAGAAATGAAAAGAGTAATAGTGAGTTCAAAAGAGAAGGAATGATTTGCCTGGAGATATTGGTAGGAGGATATATAGAAGCTAAAATAGAATGTGTAGAGTATTTATAGCTGCTACTTATCCAGCACTACTATGCTAAACACTTGCTATATTTCATATAATGCTTGCCAAAACTCTGTGAAATGGGCATTTATTAATTATATTTATTGATTTGAGGAAATTGAGACTCAAAATTAAGTATCTTTCCAAGTCACACAGCTAATGGCAAGTGGAGCTAGAATTCAAACCCAGGTCAGAGCTCATGTCCTATCTTAGGCTCCCACACCGGCTTTGAGGGGCTTTGAGGAGAGGAACTACCTGGACAGAGCAGCCTTTGAGAAGTATTCTGAGCTGTTGGGTTGAAGGAAAAGAGAGCTTGATTGAGGAAGGTCATTTGTAAGACTGTTGTATTATTCCCACTGGGAAGAAATAAGGATGTTCTCAATGAGAATGAGGAGACAAGATTAGAAGGAAAAGGGTACAGTTTGAAGAAGGCATAGGCAGGATTTGGTGAACAGTAGAGGACTGCACAGAACCCAGAAACCTGAAAAGGAAAGGATGTGCAGTTTTGAGTGTCCAGAAACAAGTCCTTCTTTCTTCCTACTCCTTCCAGCTCTCTTACCTTTCCTTCTTGGTCACCTCTATTACTAGCTTAACATCGACTCTATTTCATCTCCAGGTAAAACCAACTGGAGGGTGATTTCTACAAAATCACTGACTATATGTATTTTAAAAATGATAATTCAGGACCCTATAGAACTTTTTTTCAAAGAAACTTCCAGCCTACAGATTTTTGTTTGTTCTATAGTAGTTCATCACTGACTACATATACTTAATAAATGATAATTCACTATGCTGTAGAACTTGATTTCAAAGAAATTTTCAGTGTACACATTTGTTTTATAATAGTTTGTATCACATTTCCATATCCTCATTGGCACTGCACATCAGATAATATTTTCAAAATTCATGCATGTATCCACACACATGTATATATACAAATATATATAAAGTGTTAGTAGAAATTAGTTTAGTTTATCATATATCATATCAATTTCTGTTGTATATCCCAAAAATAATGGAATTTTTTAGCACTTCCTTAAACATCATCAATTTGTAAACCTAAATGTGTACTGCTTAGTTCAAAATGGAATGAATAGTATGTTGGTGGGCCTGGTTCTGATGCAGCACTGATAAACACAAACTCCTGGAAATTAGAGTTATGGTAGAGGATCAATATTAATGATATGCCAAATGCAACTATTCTGAGACAAATAAAATAGCTAACTACAGAGCACCATTGAAAGCAGATGGTGCATGCATTCCCTGATGCCTGCTGGTTACTGAAGTAACACTAAAATTAACTGGTTTCGTCATATCATATTTTCTGTTCTAGGTCAAAAAAATAAGATAAGATGGGCAGGTTTTTATAAAGTAAGAAGAGAAAATGTTTGAGGAGTCTAAAAACAAAAGCAGAAAGAGGACAATGAAGGTTCACTTTCAAAGGGATACAGAAGTAGAATGAAATAATGATATATAATTTATTGTGTAATTATAGATAATATTTTTATTTTAAAATGATTTATATTTTAACCTATAAAGTATGAAATTAGTCTTTTATCACATAATATATATCTATTAAATAAGCATCAGACTCTGGAAACCATTGAAAGGAATGTACTGCCTTATTTCAGAGCAATGTCCCTTTAAAACATTTGTTTTAAATTTAAATTTTAGAATTCTGAATTTAGAATTCACACAAAAGAGAAAAAATGAGTTTGTGTATTTGTCATTTTTTCTTTGTTTCCTGAACCCATTTAGCTATTGTTATGACTAATATCCCGTGGGTTTTCCAATCACCCTGACTACTTCTAGAGGAGATCCTGAATAATTAATGTTTGTTTTAGTGTTTAGTCTGAATAGATGGGAGCATAAACACAGTGGGTGATTTTTACAGTATAGGAATATTTCAAAAATGTGTACTACATGGGAACTATATGATTTGGGATTAGTTTTATTAATCTTGAAAAGCTATAGTCAACTTTTGAGAAAATTACAAGACTTGACTCTCAGAAGGCATTCATCATTCTGACTGCTGAGCACAACCTAGCCATTAGGCAGTGCAGTCTCATGGAGCAGATCTGAAGTGTTACATGATTCTGTTTTCCTTGTACTTACATCACACAGCATTTGTGGAACACTTCATCCAAGGTACAAAAGTACTTCTTATAAACAAGCATCTTTATTCACCTTTTTCTGAGAAAACTACTGAGGCTTAGGAAAGATAAATGATTCATGCAAGGTGCAAAGTAGTATTATTTCAGCTAGGTAATGAGCCCACAATACTGGGGCAAGCTGTACTGCAAGAAGCAAGTATGACCAGCTTTTTTCTTACAAGATTTTTGCTGTACAAGATCTCAGTAAGTATTGTTTCCTTCAAAAAGCAGTTTTTTGAAAATCATAGTTATTACAGTGACTTAAGTGTGACTAAAGGCTGAGTTTTTAACAAAGCATTTCAGACCTTACAACTACAAATGTGTATGGCACTTGAAAGTACATGTGCGCCTGTGCACACACACAAAAACACACACACACACACACACACCAGTCAATTATAAGCTTCTCTAGATAATATTATATTATAGTTACATCACATTTTTTATTCAAAACAGCCAATTTATTCACCGGACTTAGCCCCCAAGACAATTTTTCACTGTTCTAAACAAGAATCTGCTCTTAAAGGGAAAATTTAATGTTACTTCCTCATAGACAGTTAAAATACTGTAGGCCTAGTGACACCATGGAAATAAATGGATGGTCTCCCATGGTAATTATGTTGAAAGAGGAAACAACCGTGAAATAAATATGAGACTTGAATGAGATTTTGGCTTTGATGTAGATGAACTCACTAGTTTTACGAATGTGAAACTAAGTAGGGAAGCTGAATGACCTGCAAGAACCTAACCATTGGTCAGAACTTGACCTTGGGCCAAGCTCTCAGAGCAGTGTTCCATCACCTCCACTGTTTTGCCAGTTCCCTTTGTTTAAAAAAAAAAAACAGCTTTTTATCCCTAAAATTTACTATTAAAATAAATGTTTACCCAAGCACATTTGCTATCAATATCTTACACAAAGGAGCAGGAATATTAATTAGTAAATATATTCAGCAGGGTCATAAACATAAACATCTGTTTAAAAATTGTCATTACTTAATAGAAATATAGCAAAAGTAGCAAGCAGATGGATGGAGCCTTATGGCATGTGTTATTCCAATTTATAGACAGAAATACCGTAGCGTAAAATAATGGTTAACAGTCATTGCAGACTTACTATGTACCAGGTACAATTAAGTACCCTATGTTAACTCGTCTTATCCTCACAATAGCCTTATGAGTAAACACTATTGTTAGCCTCATTTTAAAGATGAGGAAACTGAACTACAGAAAGTATTTGCAATTTGCCCAAGGTCATAAAGCTAATAAGTGGCAGAACCGAGGTTTGAACCCATGCTGTCAACTACTAAATTATCCTGGTTCTTACACAAGTCTAAGCACTCATGTCGGTGTTAGAAATGGATAGCAAGCATCTGAATTGTCTTTATTCTGCTCAGATAGCTCATTTCTCTCACATCAAAATGCTGAGGGGCATTTTAGTTTAAATTAAATGTGGGTGACTTCCAGAAACTTAAAGAGCATGCTGAGCCCAAGAGTCCTCCATTGCAATGAGGGGACAGATTCATCTGAAATGAAAGCCGTTTAGCATCAGCTGATCAGAAGTAAACAATAAAAGTACTGAAAATCGAAAGCTGTGGAAGGATACTGCAATTATTCTCCCTCCTTCCCATCTTTTGCTACAAGCAGCTTGAGTTTTTATGTAGCCAAAACTTGTAAGTCTTCCATTATGGACGCTTTCATTCACTGTCACTTTTTAAATGATGGAATGCATACTTGCCTCATATCTCTATCACATTTCCTAGTACCTTGAGCAGTTCAAATAAACTATCATCCACAATTGGACTGTCCACTCGCATGTTAAATATTTACTAATATGAAACAGAATGCATATTTGGGGACATGAATTATAACTAAGTTAAAAATACAAAAATTTCCATGTGGAATGAGACCCTTGAGTATGTGTAGCCCAGAATGATAAGTCTAACAGAGGCACCAAAAATTTTTGCCGTAATGAGCATACTTCTGTGCTCTAGCACCAACTTCAAAAATATGTACCTAAAAGTAGATACCTCAAAAGAGTTCACTCACTATTTTTCTTAATAATACATTCTGAAACTGTAATTTTGTGAAGATGTTATGTTTGAAATAATGCTAGCACAAATGAAATTGCTTGAAATTCAATGTTTTTTATTTTATATATTACTGACCTTAGAAAATGTAGACAAAAATTGATGCTTAATGATATTCTTATTATTATTCTACAAGGCAGAGGCATGAGGTAGAGCTGGTGGCCTGGAAGCTGTCCACACACACACACAAAATGTGGTGCACCTACCTTCTGTTCTCAGAAAGCTTTTTTTTTTTCCTAAAATAATGTTTTCTTTAGTAGTATTTCTATTCTAAAGGATTGTCTCAAATTTCTGTTTCTTTTCCATTAATTGACCAAGGTCCTTATAAAAGCCAGCATGGCCCTTCTAGGCAATCGCCTATATTCTTTGAGCTAATCAATGTGAATTTTACTATTGTGTATTTCTTCTTCTCTTTGTTTTGTTCAGCAACCTCAGGAATTTGACAAACAAATTACCTTCCAACCAGAATGCATTCAGTAAAGTGGTGCTGAACACTTCATTAAGGCTGGAGATAGAAGAGACTAGAACCAGAGGTCCTGAATATCAGTCCTGTATTTAGGACACAGAACTTAAATTCACTGAAAAATTTAAGTAGAGAGTAGTCATAGTCAGAAGTATGCTTCTGATCTTTCTAGAAAGATTGTGTTCAATGAAATAAGAAAGGATTTGACGAGAAGGAAGGGTAAATTAGGAGGCTACAATGTAAACTCCAGCAGGCTGGGACTTTTGGTCTGCTTTATTCAGAGGCGTGTCCCAAGCACCTAGTAGAAGCCCTACCATATAGTAGGTGTTTGATCAACATTAGCTGAATGAATGAATGAATAAATGAATCACCTAGGAAAAGCTAAAGGCCTAAGCTAGAGTGAAAGAGTAGAAATGGAAGGGAAGGGAGAGATACTGTAAAGATGCTTTGACAATCAGCTGGACACAAAGATAAGGGAAAAGGGGAATCAAACATGACTTTGAATTCTTCAGCCTTGCTGGTTGAGAAGTGGGGAGATCATTAACAAAAAAGAAGCCAGGGGAGGGCAATTATTTGAGAGTAAAAGTGATCATTTTAGTTTCAGTATGTTGAGCTTAAGGCATGGATGGATAATGCATCTATGTAAAGAAATGTAGGGAATACAACAACAAATAGCAATGAAGGTAGGAATTTGAGAGCAAGGTTAAAGCAATTATTTATAGTCTTAAGCAAAATCTTCATTGAGATCATGAAAGCCAATGAAAAGGGTATAGAGATAGAAAGAGGTTGAGGCAAAAACTTGCTTTCAAATGTTCCCTTTTTTGCTTTCCTTTCCTTTCTATTCCATAATCACTAACCCTAATTGAATCTCTTAACACATCATGTCTCCTTGCTTCTGGGAACATGATCATCCCTTTCTCTCCAAACCTATTCAAACCTTATACATTCTGGGGCCCCAGAACATGATCTATCTGCAGCGTAAATAAAGCTTCCCTAACAAATTTAACTCCAATCAAAACCTTCATTGTGTTTCTGTCTTTTATCTTCTGTTACCACACATTTCAAGGTTTTGTTAATTAACCATTTCTTGTGTTGATACCTTGATTTCTCAAATATATTCTCTTAGCCTGCTTAAAAAAAAAAAACAACTATCTTACACTTCCTTTTTTTACCTTGCATAATAAATAGATTATATATATAAATAAGTGTTTAATGAATTTTAAGTAAAGTTTTAGGGTAAAATGGAAATAAATATATCTTTATTTTACTAAGGCAAGCAACTTATTAAAGAATAGTAATAAATATAGCCGTGCTTACTCATTCAATCAACAAATATTTGTTGAGCAACTACTTAGGGCCAAATGCCATTCTGCTTAACTAGAGTTAAAACACTGACCAAGATTGGGAAGGTTCTTGCTCTAATGGATTATACTAGAGAGGAGGAAGAAGAAACACTTAATAAATAAGAAAATAAAATGGATGATTTCATATTGGAAAAAAAGTGCCATGAAGTGAATATAACTGGAACAGAAAAAAAGGGAATAGGTATAAGCTTTGGAGAACAGTTCAGATAGTTTGGCCAGAGAAGATCTTTCTGAAGAGGTGACTTGATTACTATGCACTGGCAACAACAGATGTAAAATTTTGGCAGTGTTTGGAGTGTTTAAGCAATGGCAAGGGGGGCAGTGTGGATGAAAGAGAGTAAACAAAAAGAGTGGTATGAAATGTGATTAAAGAGTTAGTTGGGGCTGGGTTATGGAATGTAGAACCTTGAAAAACAAGTTTAAGAGTTCAGCTTTTATTCTAGTAACAAAGCAATTGGAGGTTTTGAAAAGAGTATTTATTTCCTCTGGCTGTCAGAGTAGGAGAAGGAAATATGGTGGGAAGGAGGGAGGGCAGCAGAAGCAGTGAGTAAGAGTGAATGCAGGAAGATAAATTAAGAAGCTAATGCAGTAGCTCAGGAAAAGATGATGGTGATTTGGGCTAGGGTAGTATAATTGAATAGTGAAAAGTGATAGGTTTCAGTCCGTCATTGCTATAAAACTGACAGTACTTGCAAACGATTTGGATGTGATGAGTGAGGTAAAGACAAGAACTGAGAAAATATTGTTTTGAACAAATAAATTGATGATGGTACCATTAGCCGAAATGAATAAAATGAGCCAGAAGTAGGTTAAGAGCCAAGAGGAATAAAGATTTAGGCTTTGGGCTTGGTAAATCTAAGATTTTAATTTAGACACCCAATGGATAACAGGAAGTTATAAGTGTAAATCTAGAATTTAGGAGAGAAGACAATACACTAAATACAATATGATAGGTAGAAGGTACTATGTTATGAAAAAACCTTTGTACTAATTGGAGGAGTTTGGACTTGATGAATTTAAAGATTACTTTAGTAGCAATTTGAAAGAGATTCTTAAATGATTTCATGGTGGGAGGAGATTGTAAAGAAAAAATAATAGGCACCTTTTATAAAGATCCAAAATTTAGTAATAAGAATGGCAAATGATGCATTTCTATGTGTTGACTGCAAGGAAAGAATACCAGATCAAACTTTCTTAAGGAAAGAAATTTCTGTTACATAGTAACACATCTAGAGGTCAAATGGGCCCCAGGAATGTTGATTCCGAGGACCAACAACATTCTCAAGAACTAAGGTTCTTTCCATCTCTCTACTTGGCCATTTTTGCTGAGTGTATCAGGATTATCCTCAGCCGGTTTTCCCTATGATGGAAGGAAGACTTAATAGCAGCAACGTTGGCACTTGTTTTCTTGTTCACATTCGAGAGAAGAGACTGAAAAATATCTCATCAATCATGTATATAAATCTGTCCCTTCAGCTTAACTAGGTCATCTTAGGTTGTGAGCTCACCCCTGAACTGTGCAAGTCACCACAAGAATATATACTGATGACTGAGTATCCTGTGGGATAGAAAAGATGTTGAAGAGTCATCTACCATATCCCTCAACAAATCTGAAAGAATTAACAGATGTTAGAGATAAAAAGAACAAAGAATCAACACAAGACCCACAATAATAGCCAACATTGTCTTCACATTTATCATGTGTCAAACACTGTTCTCAAAGTTTTACATAGATTAACTCGTTTAATCCTCACAACAACCCAGGAGATACGTGTTATATCATCCCATTTTACAGTCAAGGAAACTGACACATAGCAATTTTAAGTGAACTGCTCAAGTTATATTTAGTAAATGGCTGAACTGAGATTTGAACTCAGAGTACTATGGCTCCAGAGGTCACATCCTTAACTAATATGGTCTGGTTAAAGTGTGAAAGAACAAGGATACCATTTACTCAACTGGAAATTTGCACAGAACTGCACAGAAAAGAGGGCTGTATGGAAAGGAAGAGTGCAATGCTGGCTTTGCACATTTGAATTTGCAGCGACATTAGGAGATCTAGATGAAAACTGTTGAAAATACCAGACTGGAGGTTCAGTGTAGATTTAAAAATTATCAGTACAAATTTACAAGGGAAAAAGATCCAGTAAAAAATATGTGCAGAGAAAAGAGAGCCAAGGCCCAAAGACTAATATTGGAGGCAAAAAGAGGAAGAGTCACTAGTTAAGAAGTGTCTAGGAAAGTGTATAACAAATAGTTAACAGTAAAATTTGAAATATCTGTATCCTCAGGACCATGCAGAGCAATTTCTGAAAGCAAGCTATTTCCTAATTGAAAATGAACTGCTGCTCAGGACTGCCTCTCAGTTCTGCTTGTGGTTTACTTACTCTAACCCATCAGTTCTCAAACTTTAGCAACATCAGAATCACATGAAGGGGCCAGTCAAAGCGTGGATTGCTATGTCCCACCCCTAGAGTTTCTGATTCAGTAGGTCTGAGGTGGGACCCAGAGTTTTCATTTCAAAGAAGTTCCCAGATGATGTTGATGATGCTGTTCTGGGGTCCACACTTTGAGGACCACTGCTCTGACACACAACCTTTAACTTCTTTACTATTTTATAATCTCATTCTCTCGCTTGCATCTCTTTTCCTGCTTCTTTACTCTTTCCCTTTTTTCAAAATTTTGACTTTATTTTCAATCGTGTACAGACAGCTCCCATTCTATATTATTTAATCCTTATAAAATGTCATTTGGGGAAAGGATTATTGGCCCTATTTCATAGATTAAGAAATTAAGTCGCAGAGAGAATAAGGAGCAAAAAAAAAAAAAAAAAAAAAAAAACTTTAATTTTGAACCTGTAATCCTAATTATACATTGGGCTAAGCAAAATTATACTCTTTGCCCACATCCTCCCCAGTTTCACTTGTTGAATTTCTTCCATGTCAACTATGAGGTAATCTTCAGCAACCAAAATCACTTTTCATAACTGCTATTTTGACCATGTCATACTATTTTTCATATCTTTTATTATTGTTGTTCTCTTCATCTCTATAGAATCCATGTTGTTAATCAGTTGGTTTCTCTATAATTTGGTCTAGTGTCTTGAAGAGTGCTTTGCCCATAGTGACAGAACAAAATGATATTAACTGGGTGGTGATCCACCAGACTTTCCTCTCAGCCTACTCTGTATGTACAAAGGCACCTTTGTTCCTGTCGAATTTCAGATTTCTTTTCTTTTATTGTCATAACAACTCCTTGAATGTAAAAACAAACTTTGCCTATCACAGTCACTAAATCTTGCCTTGTTTCCCTGGAGAAAAAAGAAAAAAATTGCTAGTAACAAGTGTTTTTGCTTGAAGAATGAAAACAACATGTCCCTGTTTATATTCTTTAGGCTACATTCCTGGTGGTTCACCTGCTTCACACCAAAATGTCTGAGTGCCTTGTTAACGTAAAATCACAGAGTCTTAAACTCTTTAAACTAAAGATGTTGATGTGTCATGTTTCAAAGCCGTCTTTATCCAGGTCACTGTGAGGTAACAGAGTCCCAGAGAGGAGAGATGAATGGGCCAGAGTCACGTGGTTACACCCTGGCAGAGTTTGGAGTGCAGAAAATTCCAGACTTTCCTAATAACAGCCTGGTGTGTTTCCTTCTACCTCATAAATTTATAACCCTAAAATCCTAATCCATCTCCAAACTTCAAGAGGTAAAAGTCCTAAATAGACAAATTGCAAATCATGTACTATAAACCCAAAAAGAAAAATAGAAGAAATCAAAAGGATCCTAAAAGCTTCTCCTTGTCTAACCCCCCCCCCCCCCGCCTCTCCCAATCATTTTGTATCACTCCTTCTTAACAAACTGCAACACAAGGCAATGGCTTCTTTAGGTGCCCTACTCCTATTGCCAGTTTCCAATGCCATTATACACACACATAACACTGACAGGATGTTCCTCAGTCCATTGTGAACAGGAAAAAAAAAAAGACAAAGTAGTCAGATGTTAGCCGAACAGATCAATTTAGGTAACCCTTTTTTTCAATGAGATTTTGTTCTGAGATTTGTCTTTTGTTCTGAGTTTATATACTTCTCATATTGTGTACTTTAACAACAACAACAACAAAAACAAAAAACATGGCGCAACTTCCCCCAAATATTTTTGTCTTGAAATCTAACAGTCTTGGAATTACATATTCATTACTCAAAATTAGTGTGAAGAAACGGGGTGGTGGTGGGGAGAAGGGGCAAATAACATAGTATAAGTGTGTAAGCACCTGGCTGTAGAGGGCTCAGTCTTGCTTTTTAAAGCAGCCCAATGCTGGGTTGAGTGTATGATATCCAGGAGCTTTTAAGTGATGCTGCTGACTCTGCCTTTCAGGTTTCTTACATTTAAAAAAAAAAAAAAAGGCCTTTGGGATGGTTTATGCAGAATTCTATGTCCTCCTTTAAATTTAAGAACTTTTTTGACCTTCAGTGCATGTAGAAAAATGTAAAAAATAAATGAGAAAAGTAGCCTATTCAAAGAGAAGCTTTCAAAAAATCTTAAAACAAAGCTTTTCTGTGTTATCATTGATTAAAATAAAGAAGTAACAAACTGAAAGCTTTAAAATGAGATGTCTCCTAAAACCTTTTATACACATACTGCAAAAAATTTTTCCATTCTGAAGCAGAGGCTTGTAGAGTGAGCTTATGGAATACAAAATGATCAGACTGTTTTATTCATAAGTGAAGGTGACCATCTGAGGCCTCAAATAGCCATTGTGACCACCATCTGTAAAATCATTTCTCTGAAAACTGGCTACCTCTAGGATACAGATTCTGCATAATCTTACAAAAGACAGTAGAGAAATCCCTTTAGGAAAGATGTAATTAATGGGCCTTTGCATACCACCTTCAGATTTTCCCACATCCTTTGCCAACATTGACAAATCCATCTTAACCCTGACAGTGGACAACTAATTAGTATGTTCCCACAGGTGAGAAAATGTTCCTTTTCTTTTCCACTGAAGATGACCTTGCATACACCACCAGTTTTGCAGGCATCACAGGCAGTTGTTCTTTATAGATAATCCAGGATTTAAATTTCAGAACTGCCGAATCACACAGGAAGAGTTCTAAAGTATGTGGTCAATTTGTGGAGCTTATATTGAATAAAACAGATTGGTACCACAATGAAACACCTGGTAAAGATCATCTTGAATACTTAAGTTTCCTTCCTTCTGCATTTTTACTCTTTGGAAATCTACGCAGTTTTTATGTGCTGCATGAAATGTGAAAACTTGCATTGCCTCAGTATTCGTAGTTGTATGCCTATTTTGAGGCAGTCACACTACACAGCTAATATGAAAAATAAGTCTAAAAATAACTCTGTACTAAATTTACAAGTCAAGATAAAAGGAAAATCTATACTGAAACCAGTGGAATCAGCCATACATATTATGTTTAAAACCTTTTAAGCTAGTGTAAATTGGTTTGGAAGAAGAAAAAACAAAGAAACAAATGCAGCCTAGCAGTGCTTCATTCCCATTCAACAAGCATTTATTAACCATCTACTAAGTGCTAGACCTAATGCTAGGTAGTGGATTTACAGCTGTGACGTACACACAGTGCCAGCCTCCAAACTACTTACTTGCTCTACAGAAGGAAAGTTAAGGAAGTGAGTGAGCTATTTTCTGTGCAGTGTAATATGTGTTCTTGGAACACAGGGAAGCGGTATGGAACCCAGGTGGAAAGTGTTAAGAAGTCTTCCTAATGCAATAGATAGCAGGCAGACAATTTGAAGAACAATTGAAGTTGGTTGATGGAAAAAAGCTCAGCCTAAAGAGAAGGAACTTTTGTAAGAGGTACCATGTGGGAGAGTATGAATCAGGAATAGGCAGCAAATGAGTTAGGGACAAACCCAGGGAGGTACAGGGGGACATCTCCAGCTTCATTCATGAAGAACCTGAAATGCCTGACCAAAGCATTCAGATTTGATCCTGATGATGACAGGAAACAACTGAAATTTTTAAAGTGAGATTACATATAAAAGGCTCACATTTTATAAAATTTGTTCTTCCTGTACTATTGATTACTGATTACCTGAGAGCAAGACTTTAGCAGCTAGGAGACCAATCAGGAATTTATTGCAATAATCCAGACGAGAGATGACAGTGACCTCAAACACGGTGAAAAAATGAAAAAGAAAAAAGGTAACATTGAGATATAAAGGAATCACATGGAACAATGAAAAATGCTATAGGACAAAAGATGGGAACAAAGTTATTAGAACAATTTATGAAGAGATTCCCTAACACTGTTTAATCTTTCCAAGATAGACCCGTTTATGAGAGAGGAGGCAAATTCCATTTTTATTAGTTAATATACTTGTCAACATCCCCTAAGGTACCTGCCAACATCAGTCTGTATCTCAGGACTGTACTCTTGAACTATGAGGCTGAAGGACACTTAAGTTCATTCACACTTACAAAGAACATGGATTGAAACATATTTATAATAACTATATTTATAACACTGCCCAGAAGCACTCTATTTTGTGCATGTGAAATTGCCAATAGAATACTCACAAACCCTCTTAACTTATATCCCCAGCCTTGACATCTCTGTGGAAGAATAAACTGTCTTCTAAACATAGCTAAGAGAAAGTGGGAGAAGGAGAGAAAAAGGGAGAAGAAAAGGAAGAGATAAATTTATTTTCACCAGCATGACTGATCAGATAATCTCTTTCCCAAAACTACCTAATTTTAGGGTATATAAAAGGATGCAGTTTCTTTCTAGGATGAGAGTTGAATCCCTACTGGAATCTATATGAAGTCAGCATGTCTGATTTTATCAGGAGCTCTGCATGTGGGCAAGCAGGTGTTAGCAAAAGACATGTAAAGTCAATGAATCTCACACGTGCAAAAACTTTATTTGCTATTTTAAATGTCAGTAAGTTTTTCAGAACTAAGGACAGAACTAAGGAAAGATTTTAGCAAATTGCATATCAGAATTTTTTTTTATTTTCTGGGAGTTTCTTACTTAGTGGTTTTATTGTAGCCTGGTTGTTTTTCTGCTGTCCATTAGCCAACATTCTCATCTTCTACATTTAGTAATCATGTGTTTCTCTTTTATTTCCCAACTGTCCTTTACTGCCTTTATCTTCTTTTTAAACATTGTGTGATGGTTAAGTTCATGTGTCACCTTGCCTAAGGGAATGGTTGTTTGATCAATCAAGCCTTGGCCTGATTGTTACTGTGCAGATATTTCATAGATGGATTGGCATCTATAATCAGATAATTGTATCTACAGCTAGTTTCATCTGAAATCAACAAAGGTGATTGCCCTCAGCAACACAGTTTACTTATCCAGTAAATTGGAGGTCTTAAAAGCCAGAACTGAGGATTTCAAAGATCAGAAAGAAGAATTTCTGCCTCATCTTCAGCATCACTTTTATCAGAGTTTCCAGCTTGTAGCCTGCCCTAGGGAATTCAGACTGGCCAGCCCCCACAGTCACAAGAGGCAATTCTTATAATAAATCTCTTTATTTGTTCTGTTTCTCTGAAGACTAATACACACAGTGTGAATTTCCATACCGGAAGGTTTTTAAGGGAACATCACTTTGTTGTGCTTCCTGCCATAGCACAAACAGAAATTATATGGCAGAGCCAAGCTCTTGCCCCTACTTTGTCCATAAAACTCTTTGCAAAATGCATTTAGTAATTTGCCATTGTAACCACCAGTACTGAGAGCTTTCAGGGCCGAGTCCTGACACTGTGTTTAGTTCATAGTTTGACTGCTCAGCTAAAACTTCCATTTGCATGCATTTATTCTGCTTCACACATTATGTTATCAGTCACTTTCAATATTTCAAAGTCACAGCAGGCTTTTTCTGACACACATTTGTCAGAATGAACTGCTGTGATTGCTATTATTACAGACTACAGTGTCTGAGTAAGGGGGAAAAGCTTATGTAGTAACAGAATATTGAAAATGCCTGATGAAACAATAGATACAAGGGAATAAAAATAGAATAAATGGATATCAACAGATGCTTCAAAAGACCAGGAAAGTATGAGATTACAAAATAGGCATATGGAATTCAAAAACCCATGAAGAAAAATATAATAAAAATTTTTGTGAAGAAGAGAAGGAACTGATTGGAAATTCCACTGCCTGAATGTCAGGAATAAGTGAGTATTATGTCAGTACTTCCTTTCCAGTAGTCAGAGATTTAAGTAGGCTCTGATAATAGATGCTGTCATTGAGAGTAATTTTATCATGGAATCCACTACTGAACAACAAGGAACACACACACAAAAAAAACACATGGTCTTCCAAAAATAAACTTAATTAAATCTATAAGAAACTAACCAGAATGCCAGACCCATATCTCCTGTATCATTCTTGAGAAGACATTGAACTTATAGCCCAACAGAAGAATTGTGTTCCATTTGTCTACTCTTTATTCCACATTTTGACCTTAACCATAGTTTGTAACTGCGCACTATACCAATAGAAATGGGTTTGATGGAGAATTTCAGTTTCTATGGGAATGGATCCCCTTCAGAATTCCACAAATTTCAAGACTTGCATACAGCATGGGACAAGAAAATTAAATAAGCTATAAAAAAATAGCATACTGGGTCCTTTTCCAAAATAGAAGGAATAAAATACTGAAATCTGAAATATGTTTAATAATATAACATCAGAAAAACAGAAAAGACTAAATGGTGTTATACATTCTTTGGGCCATTTGTAAAATTTATGAATTTACCTAAACTCATACATTCCTCTACATTATTTTCTAGTCAAATTCATGCAATTGTGGTAAACATAGACAATCTCCATCATCCAACAGATCCACAGTTTGGAAACCCAGTGTTATTTAAAAAAAAAACAAAAACAAAAACAAAAAAAAACATTCTAATGATAAGAAATTATCACAATTAGAAGAGATTATGAAGGCAAAAAAAAAAGACCAGAAGATCTAGGTCAAAACATGCTTACTATTTCCATTTCCAGAAATATGATTTAATTCCTTTTGAAGAAATTAGTTTTTATCTGTATGTAATTTAAAGCTTAAAAATAAAGGATTGCCATTTTAATTCTGCTTGTGTACTAATACTGAAATATTAAAATCACGTTTCAAAATTTTTAAGCAGTTTAAGTTTCCTCTTTTGAAATATTAATTTAAATTTCAGTCACTCCATATCCACCAAACATATACACTCCCTTCTTACCTTTCCCCTACCTGCTGGCAACCTCTAATCTACTTGAAATCTCTGCAAATTTGCTATTGCTAGAAATTTCTTATGTGACTTCTACAATATTTCTACTTATGTGCCTCACTTGTTTCATGCAACATAATGTTTTCAAGGTTCTTCATGTTGCAGCATCTCAGAACTGAATTCTTTCTTATGGCTGAATAATATTCCATTGAATATATGTGCCACATTTTATTTATAATTCATTTCTTGGCAGACACTTGGGTTGTCTCCATTTTTGTCTATTGTGACTAATGCTGTTATAAATATTGGGGTACAAGTATCTGTTTGAGACTCTGTTTACACTTTCTTTGGGGATATATCTAGAAGTGGAATTTCCAAGTTATATGGTAGTTCTTCATGTAACTTTTTAAGGAACTGCCATATTGCTTCCCACAGTAGGTGCACAATTTTAAATTCCCACCAACAATGCAGTAAACTTCCAGTTTCTCCACATACTCTCAACATTTGGTATTTTCTGTTTTGTTGCACTTTTAAAAATAATGGCCATCCTTATGGGTTATGAAGTGGTATCTTGTTACGGTTTTTGATTTGCATTTCCCTAATGGCTAATGATGCTGAGCATCTTTTCATATGTTTATTTGCCATTTAAATAACTTTTTTGAAAATGTCTGTTGAGATCCTTTGCCCATTTCTTAATTGAGTTGTCTTTTTGTTGTTTCATTGTACAAGTTCTTTATATATTTTGAATATTAAGCCCTTATCTCACACGATTGGCAACTTTCTCCCATCCTGTAGGTTTTTTCACTTTCTTAATAATGTCCATTGATGCACAAAAGCTATTTATTTTGATGAAGGCATTTTATCTATTTTTTCTTTTATCACTCTTGCTTTTGTTGTCATATCTAAGAATTCATTACAGAAGCTCAGGTTGTGAAGATATGTTGTTGTCTAAGAGTTTTATCATTTTTGCTTTTATGTTTAGGTCCTTGGCCTACTTTGAGTTCACCTTTGTATATGGTGTGATGTAGGGTCTAACTTCATTCTTCTGCATGTAGATATCCAGTTTTCCCAGCACCATTTGTTTAAGAGGCTCTTCTTTCCCCATTGCATGTACTTGGCACCCTTGTCAAAAATCAGTTGACCATATTTATGGACTTTCAATTCTGTCACATTGATTTATATATCTATCTTTATGCTAGTACCCCACTGTTTTGATTATTGTCACTACATAGTACAATTTGAAATTGGGACATGTGAGTCATCCAAATTTGTACTTCTTTTTCAAAATTACTTGGGGTATTCACCACCCCTTATAATTCCATATGAATTTGGGGATTAAATGTTACATTTTTGAAAACAAAAACTCCTGGAATTTTGATAAGGATTTCATTGAATTTGTATATCACTTCAGGTAATAATGATATCTTAACAATATCAAGCTTTTTCACTCCATAAGCATGGATGTCTTGCCATTTATCTAGGTCTTTAATTTCTTCCAGCAGTATTTTGTAGTTTTAAAGTGTACAATTCTTTTATATGTTGGGTTAAATTTATTCCTAGATATTGTATTCTTTAAGATTCTATTGTAAATGGAATTGTTTTCTAAATTTCTTATTTGGATTTTCATTGGTAATGTCTACAAACACAATTGTTTTTTATATGTTGACCTTGTACCCTGCCACTTTGCTGAAATTCTTTTAGCTCTAATAAACTTTCCACAATTTTCCTGTGGATTCCTTTGGTTTTCCTATATAAAAGATCATGTGATTGGTGAATACTGATCATTTTAATTCTTCCTTTCCAATTTGAATGCCTTTTGTTTCTTTTTCTTGCCTAATTGCTCTGTCTCAAACATCTAGTCAATATTAGATAGCACTGTGAAATCAGGCATCCCTATGTTGTTACTGATCTGAAGAGAAAGGCTTAATGGTCTTTCCTCATTGAGTATGATGTCAGCTATGAATATTTCATAAATGGCCTTTATGCTGAGAAAGTTCTCTTTTATTCCTGCTGTTTTGTTTTTATCAAGAAAAGGTGCTGGGTTTTGAAAAATACCTTGTCCTCATCTATTAAAATCATGATGTGTTTTTTTCCCTTTGTTCTATGTATGTGGTGTATTACATTGATTTATTTTTATATGTCCAACAACCCTTACGATCCCAGGATAAATCCCAGTTGGTCTTTGTGAACAAATATTTAATATCTTGTTGGACTTGGTTTGCTAGTATTTTATTGAGGATTCTTGCATCTATATTCATAAAGGAAATTGGCCTGTAATTTTCTTTTGTTGTGATTCCTTTATCAGGTTTTGTATTTAGATAATGCTAGACTCATAAAATTAATTAGGAAATGTTTCCTCCTCTTGATTTCTTTGGAAATTTAGAAAATTATTGGGAATAGTTTTCTTAAAATATTTAGTAGAATTCACCAACAAAGACTTCTGGTCCTGGACTTTTCTTTGCTGGAAAGTTTTTGATTGTTGATTCAATCTCTGCAATTCTTATAGGTTTATTGAGGTTTTCTATTTCTTCCTGAGTCAATTTAGGTATTTTGTGTATTTCTATGAGTCTTTCCATTTTGTCTAGATTAATTTGTTGATGTACCATTGTTCATAGTATTCTCTTTTTTGTGGCTGCATTTTAAAAATTTTTATTTTGAAATCATCTCAAACTTACAAGATAGTTGCAGAAGTAATACCAACCTCAATCAGAGAATTCCAGCATACTCCACACTCAGATACCCAGATATAACAGCTTTTAACATGTTGCCACAATTGCCATATCATTTTCCATCTATCCATCTATCTTTCTATTTTCTAAGCATCTGAGAGTAGTTTGTACACACCATTCTCCTTGAACACTTAATCCTTCCTTGTACATTTCCTAAGAACAAGGCTATTCACCTATGCAACCATTTAAGTGCAGTTATAAAGACCAAGAAATTTAACATTGATGTAAAGCTTACAGTGTTTTATTCAATTTTTTCGTAAGTCCCAATAATGTCCTTTTGGGCATTTTCTCTTTCATTATTAGATCCAATCCAGGAATAGCTATTGTATTTAGTTGTTATTGTCTCTTTAATATCTTTCACTTTTTTTAATTGGAAAAATAACATATACAACATGAACTTTCCAACCTCAACTACTCCCAGGCAAACAATTCAGTAGAATTACTCATACTCACAATGTTGTGCTGCCCTCACTACCACCCATTATGGGAGCATTCCCATCAACCTAAACAGGAACCTTATCCTTATTATACATTAACTCTCCATCTCCCCTTACCTACCCCTAGTTACCTGTACTCTACTTTCTTTCTCTATGGATTTGCATATTCTAGCTATTTCATTTAAGCAGAATCATACAATATCTGTCCCTTTGTATCTGACTTATTAGTCTCAACATGATGTCTTCATGTTTCATCCATGTAGTCACATTTATCAGAACTTCATTCTTTTTTAGGGCTGAATAATATTCTGCTGCATCTATATACTACATTACTTTTAGCCATTCATCTGCTGATGCAACTCCAGTTGCCTCCAGACTTTGAGCATTGGGAACAATGCTAATGTAAACATTGGTGTACAAGAATCTAAGTTCCTACTTACAATTCTTTGGGGAATATACCAAGTAGGGTTTCCATGTCATAGGGTACTTCTATGTTTAAGTTTTCAAGGAATCACCAAACTCTTTTAAACAGTGGCTGGACCTTTCATACTCCCACCTACAATGTAGTAAGGTTCCCGTTTCTCTGCATCCTCACCAGCACTTGTTACTTTCCATTTCTTTAAGAATAGCTATTTTAGTGAAAGTGAGGTTGTATTTCACTGTGGTTCTGATTTGCATTTCCCCAACAGCCAGTGATACTGAGCATCCCTTCCAGTGCCTATTTGCCATCTGCACCCTTCCTTGGAGAAATATCTATTCTAGTCCTTCACCCATTTTTGTGATGCCTTTTATAACCCCTTCTCCTTTCTTTCTGTGCATATTTTCCCAGTGTTTTTGCGGTTACCATGGGGCATAAATTTAACATTCTACATCTATAAACATCTTGTTTGAATTGATACCAACTTAACTTTGATAATATACACAGACTATGTTCTGAACACCCTCCTTCCCCCAAACTTGAAGTGGTTCTTTTTGCAGACTTCATATTTATACATTATAAATCCAAAACTCTTGATTTATTATTACTTTTTATGTATTTTTCATTTTAGATCCTGTAGAAGTAACAAGTGGGGTTACAAACCAAAAATGCAACAGTACAGCCATTTATATTTACCTGTATTGCTAACTTTACCAGAAATCTTTATTTCTTCATGTGATTTTGATCTGTTGTCTAGTGTTCTTTCCTCTCAACCTGGAGAACTCACGTTAGCATTTCTTGTAGGGACAGTATTGTAGCGACAAACTCCCTCAGCTTTTGTTTATCTGGGAATGTCATAATTTCTCCCTCATTTTTGTAAGACAGTTCACCAGATATAGAATTTTTGATTAGCAATATTTTTGTTTTCAGCACTTTAAATATGTTGCTCCACTGTCTTCATGGCTCCATGCTTTCCTGTGAGAAATTGGCACTTCTACATGACATGTTGCTTCTCTCTTGCAACTTTTGAAATTCTTTCTTTATTGGCAGCATTTGACAGTTTAATTATCATATGTCTTGGCTTATGTCTATTTGGGTTTATCGTATTTGGAGTTCATTGATATTTTTGGAAGTCTATATTCATATCTTTCATGAAATTGGGGACATTTTCAACCATTATTTCTTCAAATATGCTTTCTGTCCCCCTTTTTCTTTATCTTTTCCTTCTGGGATTCCCACAATGCATATATTGAGATACTTCATGGTGTCCCACAGGTTTCTCAGTCTCTATTCCCTTTTCTTCACTCTTTTTTTCTTTTTGCTCCTGACATTGAATAATTTCAATTGTCTTTTGTCTTGTCTTCAAATACACTGATTCTGTCTTCTGCCAGTTCCAATCAGATGTAGAATTTTTGTTTCTCTTACTGACCTCTTCAATTCTGTTTGGTTTATTTTAATGATGTTTATCTATTTATTGGCATTCTCTTCACCTGTTATTTTCCTGATTCCTTTGGTTCTTTTTCCATGTGTTCCCTTGGTTCTTTGAGTACATCACAGATTGTTTCTTAAAAGCCTTTAAAAACCTTTGTCTAAGTTTTGTCCTGTTCATCAATAGTTTCTAATTCTTTATCCTGCTTCTTTGCACCAGCCATCATTTCCTGTTTCTTTGTATGCTTTGTAACCTTTTGTTGCAATCTGGACATTTGGATATTTTAATGTGTTATTTTTGAAATTTAGACACTGAAGTGTCTGTTCCTCATGCTCATATCCAGCTGATGCTATGGCAGAGATTTCCTTGGAAAAAAAGAAATAAATAAACAAAAAGGAAAAAAATACACCTTTTTTTATTTTTTACATTTTTGGTTTAGGTTTCTTCCTTCAAAGCTTAACTGTCCTAAAAATAAATTTAGAGAATAACCTGAGACAAAAATACAGGGTGCTCTGCAGTGTTATCTGCACATGCATCTTATATCTTGTTTACTGATCTGAATGCCCACCTCTTCCTTAGAAAGCAGTATTTTCTCATGGTCTTGGGCAATGCACTCTATGTACCACAGCTAGCAAAACTATGTACCACAGCTAGCAAAACTTTACCCCAGGCAACTGTGATTTGTCAGTACTCTTTCAGCACTCTGTAGGAGAGCTCTTTGAGCTGCCTTCTATACACAAGGCAAGCTCTGTGATAGCAAGCTGACTTGTGTCCTGGTTTGGTCCTTCAGGCTGTCATCAGAAAAAGCTGGTACAGACAGACATACATGCTCCCAGTATTTCCATGAGGGTTACTTTGCCCCCTCCAGAAGTTGGTCCAGGGACCTGCATTGGGAATACAGGCTGGCTCTGCACCAAGCCAGTGAGGGGATGAGGAGGGGTCCACGAGGATTCACAAGGAGGTTTTTCTGTGACTTTTAAGTTGTTTTTTTTCTTGATTTGGCATGTGCCATGTTGCTGCAACCCTTTCATTGTTTTCTTTTTTCTGTCTTTTTTTCTGTCAGTTTTAAACCTTTATTTATTCTATGACCCTTATGGTGGAGGCAAATTTTTCCAGATACTCAAACGCTCAGACAGGAGATAAAAGTAATAGGGACTCACCTGGAACTATCAGCAGCTCTTAATAAGTTATGTTTTAATCTTCTTGACCAAAAAGGGGATGTGAAAGGAAATGAAATAAGCTGCAGTGGCAGAGAGATTCCAAAAGGAGCCGAGAGGTCACTCTGGTGGCCACTCTTACATATACTATAGACAACCCTTTTTAAGTTCTAATTAATTGGAATAGCTAGCAGTAAATACCTGAAACTATCAAAGTACAACCCAGAACCCTTGAATCTTAAAGACGATTGTATAAAAATGTAGCTTATGTGGGGTGACAGTGTGATTGGGAAAGCCATATGGACCACACTCCCCTTTGTCCAGTTTATGGATGGATAAGTAGAAAAATGGGGGAAGAAAAAAAAAACAGGCACCAGGGTTCTTTTTTACTTTAATTGTTCTTTTTCACTTTAGTTTTTATTCTTATTACTTTTGTGTGTGTAGTAATAAAAATGTCAAAAATTAATTTTGGTTATAAATGCACAACTATATAATGGTACTGTAAATAATTGAATGTACACTTTGTTTTGTATGACTGCATGGTATGTGAATATATCTCAATAAAAAATGAATTTAAAAAAAAAGAAGTTATGTTTTAGCTTCGGATCATTTATTTAGGACCATGAGCATCAAATTTAATAGAAAATACATCATCAAATACAAACAGTAGCTAGACATGAAAGTGCTGAATAGGATAAACTGGGCTGCTGGTCTTGGAGCTTGTTTTATTTATTATATATTATATGTATGTTATATATAAATATTAGATGATTTTATAGTTTTACAGAAAATCATGTTGAAAATAGAGTTCCCATATAGCAACCCTTTCATGTGCAGTTTTACCAATTATTAACACTTTGCATTAGTGTTGTACCTATGTTATATGGTAGAATATTGATGACAGAATATTATTATGATTCTACTATTAAATATAGTCCATAGATTACATTAGAGTGCACTGTTTGTGTTGCATGATCATATGACTTTTAAAAACTAGCTTTTCTAGTGGCATCTACACAACCTAAAATTTCTCTTTAACCACATTCAAATATAATTCAGTGGTGTTAATTACATTCATAATGTTGTGCTACCATCATCATTACCAAAAGTTTACATCATCTTAAACAAAAATTCTGTACCAATTAAGCATTAACTCCAATTCTCAACCCTACCCAGGCCCCTGATAACCTGTATTCTAGTTTCTGATGCTATTAATTTACTTATTCCAATTATTTCATATTAGTGAGATAATACAATACTTTCCCTTTTGTGTATAACTCATTACACTCAACATAATGCCTTCAAGGTACTTCTATGTTGTCATATGTATCAGAACTCCATTCCTTTTTTTTTTTTTTTTTTTTTTTTGGTAAAGATTTGAAGATTTATTCAAAACAGTATGATCTGAGGGGTTTGTAGTGGCTGCATCTCCCAATCAGAGGGTACATGGTAGAGTGTTCTAGAAGGTTCTACGGACACAATAGGCAAGGGCTCAAGTATGGAAACTACTGCATTTACATTTAAGCTAGAGAGTTGAGCTTCTGAATTTATTTAAAGCCACAGACTCAGTTTAGCTTTAACCTAGACAGGAAGTGAAAGGCATTTTACAGGTCCAAGAGGCAGCAAGAAATAAGGCAACAGATAATATGTCAAAGCTGGAACAAGGGCAGAGGTCAGGACGCATCTGGCTATTAGCTTTGTCCTTGACTGCTAAAAAAGCCAACCTTTTTGTTCCTCTGGATCGTCAGCATACCAAGTTCAGAAGTTATGCAAATGGATTTCCAAAAGGATCCCTATATACATTAGGAGCTGTGGGTTGAGGAGCCACAGGGATTTGTGGTGAAGAACTGAAAGAACCTTTAGAGAAAGGGTTCTCAAATGCATTATCAGCAGATTTGGTAACTGGCAGGGCACCTTGTCTTGGAGCTGGCTTTGGCGGTTCATTGATTTTGCTCAACAATTGATTAGCATCAAAGTCATCATGGTCTGCATTATCTTGAGGAATGCCAACTTTGCTGTGAAAATAACTGGAGAAAGCACTGGAAGTCCCAGAGGAAGACTGCTCTCCCTTCCTTGCAGGTACAGGTGGCTGCCGCAGTTGTAAGTCCTTAAACATTTCTTTTACTTCCTTAACGTCTTTATCCCCTAGTGGGTCTAAGGCAGTGAAGGCATCTTTGGAGATGTCCTGGGCAGCAGCAGTTCTAGGAGGTGGCTGAGGAGGAGCGACCAGAAGAGAAGGGAGCATAGAAGAGGATTGGGCTGGCACAGGAGCTGGAAAGACATTGCTCTGAAAAGGATTCCCTAAGGAGGTTGTTGAGGGCCAAGCGTTAACTGCCACAGATGCTAAAGGGCCCCAAACAGCAGAGGCTGGAGGGGAGGTTGAGGTTGCAAAGGATGAAGGCTGGTTCCAACCTGGAACAGCTGGTCTTGTGCCAAAAATAAGCGACTGACCAAATCCTGAAGGTTGACCACCCACAATAGCTCCTGGGACCACTGAAGGGGACTGATTGAAGACTAAGGATGGTGGGGGGTTCCATGGTCCTGCCTGAGGGGGTGTAACTGGTACACCACCTAGACCCGTAAGGGGCCCTACTGGGACAGAAACACTTGTTTTGAAGAGATCCAGAGGGTTGGTCTGTTGGGTTGCAGGTTGTCCTGTAGGTGACATCTGGCCTGGAGATTCTGAGACGGGAGGAGCAAAGAGGTCTGATGGGAGCAAGTCACTGGCTGAAGACTTAGCAGTCCTTCTGCCTCTTCCTGGTTTGGTATTTTGAGGAGGTGGGATAATGGCTATGGAGTCATGTGGTGAGGACTGGACAGAGCTTTCCAAGTCCTGCTTTATGCCATTCGGTACTGACAGTCCTTTTGGAGGGCTTCCCACAAAAGGGTTGGGGGAAGATTTGATATGAAAGCCATTCTGTTCTCCTTCAGATACCCCATTCTGAGTTCTCACTGCTGGCTGTGTCTGCGTACTCGAAAAGGGCCACGAGCCTGCCTGAGCCTCCTGTTTTCCAGTCCGGTTAGAGATTTGGTCAAATTGCTGACCAAAATAATCAACATCACCATTCAGGGGCCCATTACTCAGTGGAGTAGACAAGCTACTCAAATTCTCTTTCTTCTGATCTGGAGATTTGAGAGAATCAAACGAAGAAGGTGCCGATTGGTCTGGTTGTGTGAAAGGATCGTCACGGAAAGGATCAGGATTAGGGGTGGGAAAGAAGTTGAGATTGGTAGAAAAAGCATTTTCAGGCAAGAAGGATGCCTGAGGCTTCGGTCGAGGAAGAGAGCAGGAGGCGGTGCCATTTGTTAAGAACGGATTTTCTCTTAAAGAATTCTGATTGGTGTCGATTTCAGAGTTTAGATCCACTAACAGGATATCTTTGCTTTCTGTTGGACTATTTAGGTCAGGAGGTGTAGACATGTCCCCAAACAAATCCATCTGGTCAATACCCAATTTCAATTTGGTAGTTTGGTCATCAAGAGTCAGGAGGTTCTCACTGCCATTCTCTACTGCTTTGTTGGCTTCTTCAGTCTTTTTCTTTTCTTCTTCTTTTTTCTTTACATTGTAGATAACTTGAAAGAGATCTTTAAGATCAACGACCAATGGCTCGGCCTGCTGCCCTGTTTTTATGGCAAAAAACTGGTGTTGGCCTTCTCCTCCACATACATAACCAAATGCCCGGTTGTCTGTCACATCACGAGCAATGAAAGAAATTTTATTCACTGGATGTTCATGTTCTATTACCCCAGTTTTCTCATCAATTAATTTTATCCCGGATAGCGAAATGTTGACCCAGAGCTTTTGTTTGTGCTGTCCTTGAGACCGAGCAGCTGCCGCCATTCCCTTTAGTTTCATCATAGAATCTTGGCTCATTTTATCCCCTCTTGCATCTGGCACATCATCAATGCCAATTAGCTTGGCCTTGTATTTCACACCATCACCTTTAAACCTGGCCAAGAGATACTCATCTGTCTTTTCAGAGCCTTTCTTCTTTTCCTTCTTTGATGGGGCTTTTGGTGCAGCCTGTTGGTCAGGATGACCGTTGGTTGTACTCGTCTCTACTTCGTTCGACATGGCAAGAAATTAGGCAGCAAACCCTGGCTTTAGTGGAGACTTAGTGATACCAGGTGATTTCCGGTGGAGAAGTCTCAAATGAACATACCCTACAGACACATGCTAGCTAGCGCCTCTGCGATACGAGCATGACTCCTCCGTCCCCGGAGCCTCCAGGCTGCAGCCTCCATTCCTTTTTATGGCTGAATAATATTCCACTGTATGTGTATACCACATTTTATTTATCCATTCATCTGTTGATGGACATTTGGGTTGCTTCCATATTTTAGCAACTGTGAATAATGCCATCATGAACATCAGTGTACAAATATCTGTTTAAATCCCTTCTCTGAATTTTTGGGTATATATCTAAAAATGGGATTGCCAAGTCATATGGTAATTTTATACTTAACTTTCTGAGGAACCACCAAACTATTGATCCATTTTACTTTCCCACCAACAATGAAAGAATGTTCCTATTTTTCCACATCTTCTCCAACACTTGTTATTTTCCATTTTTAAAAAAAAAATTTAACCATTCTAGTGGGTATCTATTTGTGGTTTTGATTTGCATTTTCCTAATGGCTAATGATGTTGAGCATCTTTTCATATGCTTTTTGCCCATTTGTGTATCTTATTTGAGAGATGTCTATTCAAATCTTTGCCCATTTTTTAATTGGGTTGTTTCTTTTTTTGTTGTTGAGTTTTAGGATTTCTTTATGTTCTCTGTGTATTAAAACCTTATCATATATCTGGTTTCTAAATATTTTGTCCCATTCTGTCAGTTGTCTTTTCCTTTATGATTAAGTCCTTTGCTACACAAAAGTTTGTAATTTTGATGAAGTTCCATTTATCTATTTTTATTTTTGTTGCTCATGCTTTTAGTGGAAAATCTAAGAAATCATTGCTTTATACAAGGTTCTGCAGATGTTTTCTTGTGCTTTCTTCTTGGAGTTTTACTGTTTTGGTTCTTATATTTAGGTCTTTGATCCATTTCAAGTTGACTTTTGCATATGATGTTGTATTAGTTAGGGTTCTCTGGGGAAACAGGAGCAACAGGAGATATCTGCAAATATGAGACTTTATAAAATTGCCAATGCAACTGTGGGGATGCAAAAGTCCAAATACTGTAGGGCAGGCAATGAGCTGGCAACTCCAGTGAAGGTCTTCAATGAACTTCCCAGGAGAGGTTGGCTGGATGAAGAAGAAGTGAAAGTTCTCTCTCCCTTAAAAGTCCTCAACTGATTGGATTAAATCCAGCTGACTGAATTTCTCTCATTGCAGGAGGCATGCCCTTCATTGATGTAATAAGCCACAGATGTAATCAATTGACTGATGATTTAATAAGTCAGCCTTCTGGTTTATTAACCAGCTACAAATGTCCTTGCAGTAATGGTTAGGCCAGTGCTTGCTTGACCAGAAACCTGGGCACCATCATCTGACGAAGTTGACACATGAACCTAACCATCACAGATATGAAGTAGGAGTCTACCTTCGTTCTTTTGCATATGCATAACCTATTTTCCCAGCACTATTTGTTGAAAACTATTCCTTCCCAATTGAGTGGCCTTTGAATCCTTGTTCACAATCAATTGGCCATAAATGTAAGGGTTGATTTCTACACTCTCAATTCAATTCTGTTGGTCTTTATGTCTGTTCTTGTGCCAGTACCATGCTGTCTTGATTACTGTAAGTTTGTAATAATTTTTAAAATCAAGAGGTGTGAGTCATCCAACTTCATGATTTTTCATGATGGTTCCGTTTACTGATGCCCCTTGCCTTTCCATATGCATTTGATGATTGGCTTTTCCATTTCTGAAAAGAAAGATGTTAGAATTTTGATTGGGATTGCATTAAAAATGCAAATCACTTAGTGTAGAATTGACATCTTAACAATATTTGGTCTTCCTATCCATAAACAGAGAATGTCCTTCTGTTTATTTATGTCTTCTTTAATTTCTTTTAGCAAATGTTTAATAATTTTCCATATGTAAGTCCTTTACATCTTTGGTTAAATTTATCCTAGATATTTTATTCTTTTTTGTTGTTGTTATGTCTTTTTTTAATTTTAATTTTTAAAATTTTTATTGTGGTAACATATGTATAACACAACATTTCCCATTTTAACCACTTTGTGTGTATGATTCAGTGGTATTAATTACATTCACAGTACTGTGCTGATATTTTATTCTTTTAATTGCTGTTGTAAAAGGAATTTTTTCTTGATTTCCTCTTCAGACTGTTCATTCCTAGTGTGTAAGAACTGATTTTTGCATGTTGATTGTGCCCTGCTACTTTGCTGAAATCATTGAATAGCTAGAAGCTTTGTTGTGGATTTTCCATATATAGGATCATATCGTCTGCAAAAGGTGAAATTTTACTCCTTCCATTCCAATTTGAATGTCTTTTATTTCTTTTCTTGCCTAATTGCTCGAGCTATAACTTCCAGTACAATGCTGAATAACAAGTGACAGTGGGCATCCTTGTCATGTTCCTGATCTTAGGGTGAAACTTTCAGTCTTTAACCATTGAATGCAATAATAGTTGTGTGTTTTTCATATATGCCCTTTTAACTGCTTTCTGGAGCTTTGAGAAGGATGGTTCTGTCAGCTGTTTTGTTGTTGTTGCTTAAAGATTCTTTTGCCCATAGTGTTCTCTTACAATCCTTTTTATTTCTATCACTATTCTCTTTTCTGATTAAAATGTTTGTGTCTTTTCCTTTCTTTTCCTTGTTGGTTTGGCTAAAGGTTTGTCTTTTTGTTTTGTTGATTTTCTGAATTGTGCTTTTCTCTATTTCATTTACCTATACTAATCTTAAATATTTCCTTCTGTTTCAGTTTGCTAAGCTGCCAGAATGCAATATACCAGAAATGGATTGGCTTTTACAATGGGAGTTTATTAGTTCACAAATGTACTGTTCTAAGGCCATGAAAATGTCCCAATTAGGGCATCAAGAGTAGGATACCTTCTCTGAAGAAAGGCCAATGGCATCTGGGGTTCCTCTATCACATGGGAAGGCACATGGCCATAGTCTGCTGATTCTCACCTGGATTTAGCTTCTGGTTTCCATGGCTTTCTCCATGAAATCTCCAGGCTTCTATCTTAGCTTCTCTCTTTGCTTCTCCTGGGGGCAAACTCTGGATGATATATCCTAGCTTCTCTGAGCTCTCTCGCTCCATGAACTCTCTTAAAGGACTCCAGTAAAGGATTAAAATTCACCTTGAATGGGTGGATCACATCTCCATGGAAACAACCTAATCAAAAGGTCCCACCAACAATAGGTCTGCCCTTACAAGGTTGGATTAAAAGAATATAGTCTTTTCTAGGGTACATAATAGATTCAAGCCAGCATAACCTCTTTATTCTAACTTTTGGTTTACTTTGCTATTTGTCTAACTCTTCAAGACGTGAGGTTAAGTTATTAATTTGAGATTTTTCTTCTTATGTAAGTTAAGCATTCATAGCTATAAATTTCGTACACATACTGCCTTCACTGAATCCCATGTTTTTGTATACTGTCTCCATAGTTTCATTAGTCTATAAATGTTTTCTAATTTCCCTTGTAATTTCTTCTTTTACCCATTGATTGCTTAAGAATGTGTTAATTTCCACATATTTGTAAAATTTCCAGTTTTTCTTCTGTTACTGATTTCCAGATTCACTCCATTGTGAACTCTCTTAAAGGATCCAGTAACACCCTCAGCTTTTGTTTATCTGGTAATTCTCCCTCCCTGAAGGGCAGCTTTGCCAGATATATTATCCTTGGAAAACGGTCTTTCTTCTTTCAGCACATTAAATATGTCCTTCTACTGCCCTCTGGCCACCATGTTCTCTAATGAGAAATCAGTAACTAATCTTATTGTGTATCACTTGTGCATAATGTGTTGCATCTCTCTTGCTGTTTTCAAAATTCTTTTTCCTTGGCTGTTGACAGTTTGATTATAATGAATCCCTTTGTGTTCATCCTGATTTTTGTTCATTGAACTTCTTGGATTTGTATTTTTGGATATTTCATTAGAGTTGGGGAGTTTTCAGTCATTACTGCCTAAAATATTTTTTCTGCCCCTTTATCTCTCTCTTTTCCTCAGGAACACCTATGATGTGTAAATTGGTATGCTGAGCAGTGTGCCACAGGTTCCTCAAGTTCTGTTCATTTTATCATTCTTTTTTATTTCTGCTCCTCTGACAGGGTGATTTCAATTGTGTTATCTTTAAGTTCACTGATCCTTTCTTCTGCCTTCTCCAGTATGCTGTTGAACCTCTCTGTTGAATTTTTAATTTCAATTATTATATTTTTCAGGTCCAGAATTCCCATTTTGTCCTTTTTTATAATTTCTATCTCAATACTGAAATTCTTATTTTGTTCATATATTGTTTTCCTAATTTTGTTTAGTTCTTCTTCAATGTTTTCTTTTAGTTAATTGATTTTTTTAAGAGGGTTGATCTAAGATTGTTAATTACTAATTTCACAGACTGGGCTTCCTCTGGAATAGTTCCTGTCAAATTCTTTTATTGGTGACCAGGCCATTCTTTTCTGTCTTCTTAAATGTTTTGTAATTATTTGTCAAAGACTGGATATTCTGAATATCATATTGTGGTAATTCTTAAGATCTAGGTCTCTTGCTCTTCAATCTGCCAGCCCAAGAACAAGAAACAAAGAAAGAAAAAAAAAGTACAAGGAAAGAAAGAGAAAAAAAGTAAAAAGAAAAATAAACACTAACAAATAGACAAAACTCTAGATTAAACATCTTTAACCACCTCATCCTCTCACCTACTCATCATCCTGAACTACTTCTTAAAAATATTAAAGGCATTTTTGGTGCTTATTGATTCTTCAGTCACCATCTGTCTATTAGCATAATGGCAGAATTATGATCAGAAAAGTAATTACTGTGAAATACACACTGATAGAGTTCAGACAATATTTAGAAAAATATGAGCAACATCTGCATTCACATAATTATAATATTCATAAATAATTTTTCTAAAAATTATTAAAAGACATGCCCTGTAGAATGTAAAAGTAAATTTTGAGATTATGAGATTTTTAAATAAAAAAATCAAGATAGTTCAGAGAGTACACGGGATATAATATAAAAACATTTTCAATATATATCTTATGTTCAGTGCACCCAGGCCAATTTGAAACATTAGCAATTTTATTGAAATGATTTTATAATAATAATAGCTTATAAGAGCCAATTATTTCTTTCTGTGGAAAAAATTGTGTGTTAGAGTCAATATTCATTCTAGTGAAGAATGTCTCTTCTAATTAATGCATTAGAAGGGATCAATATATTCAGTTTAATATGAGGGAACACTTGAAATTCATTTTCTATTGAAGGAATAAATATTTCCAGCCTTCCTGATATCCCATAGTTTGTGGACACATGAAAATTAACAAGTACCTTAAAGCATGAAGATATGGGACAAGAAAAGCCCCTAAAATGCTTTAGTTAATTTATTTGCATTAATTAACCCAGTTAGCATTTTTGATAAATCATTATGTCAGCTTGGAACTACTACAGATATTTGCAATGTAAGCTACTAAATAAAGTAAATTTAGCCTGTTCAAAATGCAAATAAAACAGAAAATATCATCTGTAGAGTGCATAGTTTAAGGCAAATCACCAATAAACAGATAATCAAGATTTTAACAGACTTGCTACTTATAATTCCTCATCTACTTTCACACATCACACTTTACACAAATCTGTAACCACATATGTGTGCATAGATGTACACACACACACACATGCACGCACACCACCACTCGCCACATTCCACACTCCCAGATATGCATCTCCCTCCCCATGTTTGATTTATAATTACCACACCATAATAGACTTCTCTGGTAGAGGGAAACAACTAATTTTATCAGTCATTTCAATAGACTATTCCACAAGAAGTTCAATTTTTCTATGACCTTTTTACAGTATCCAGTGTTTCAGAAAAGCTTGAATAATCAGTTCTTTATTTAGGTAGTTCTGAGGGTGTGATTTTTATCACGCATGTTTTACTGCCCCTGAGGGGAAAAGGTGCCAATATATTATCAATTGGTGTACTTTGGCTCTGTGGTGTGTATAGGAAGTCTGGCATCTGATTTGCTCTACCTAGGGAAGTGTACATGGACAAACACCTTTTTAAGGATATGGAATTCTTCTTTAGCCAGTACTGTCTTCAGGGATATCCATGTTCTTAAACCTTTACATATAATATTTCCTTATAACCCTATGCTGTTTCCAGCTTTTTTTTTGTAAATTGGTAGAAACTCATTTTAATTTATTTTTATAAGAATTATAATAATACTTTAGTGTGTTTGTAATATTGCATATCTTATCTAATACTTAGATCACTGTACATGTTTTAACAGATGTATGGTGAATACTGATATTAAGCTGTATATAGACCGACCAAATTACTTGGAACTAGTGTTATCTTTATGGATGAGGAGTTCCACAAAATCATTACATTTTTCTCTACTATAAGTATCCAGTTTTGGAAGTAATTGGTTGGTGAGACTATATGCATCCTACCATAGTCTTCCCTGGGTGCAAAAACAAAAAAAAGTAAATACTGCATACTCTTTGATTGACACCTGTGAGAATACTCTTCTTATTTGTTTGTTTTCTGTGGTTGAGTTCTTATTCAAAATGTTGTACTTAGGTCTCTCCTTGGGGGAATATCTGGAAGCTACATTGAGGGTGGAAGTCTAACATCTGATTGCCTAAGGTACAAATTTCTTGGGGAACATAATACAGCTGCCAATTTACTTTTGAGGGCAATCAGGATGTTCATGTGTAATTGAATTGAAGCAGAAAGGAACTTCATTTGTACCAAGTCAGTGACTTGGATCTTTTTAGAATGTGTGTTGAGTTGAAATGGACCATTTCATTTCTACTTCCACTGGGATCCTGTACAAAAAGGTTGTTGCTTCTACCTTCTACTGATCATGATAGGGATGTTCAGGAGCAGAAATCAATGCTTTTTGTTTGTCACTTATATCTTAGAGTAACTTTTATAAGTGATTTTTTATCACTCTTAGAGCATGAGATAAACCCTATCACTTTAGATTAGCCTATTGGACTGAGTCCAACACCTTTAGTTGGTAGGAAGTTGAAACATGATGACAGTAAACTGAGATGAATAAAAGGATTCAGAAATAGAGAAAATAAAAATTAAACAGATATATCCAGAAGTTGTTATAAGATTATAGGAACTACTGAAATACTAAATAATAATTCCACCTTAATAACTTTATTAGCAAAGGCCTATATAGAGCATATGATGGTCAGGCACTATTTTAAGAGCTTTGCATATATTATCTCCTTTTATCCTTACAACTACCCCATATGACAGATAAAAACACTGGTGATTACAATGAGGTTAAGCAACTTGCCAAAGATCATATAAGTACTAAGTGATGGAGCTGGGATTCAAACCCCATCTGGCTCCAGAGTCCATGCATTTAACCACTACACCTTATCACTAGTCTGGAAGGCTGGTGACGTGGGTCACCATGATTATATTCCTTCAGGTTCTGAGTTACCTCCAGTGAAGGAATTAGTCATAAGGGATGAGTATGCTCAGCCAAATAGCAATGTCTTCATTATCAAGGGGGAAGAGCAATTTTAGAATTTCACAGTGCTCTATCTTCAATGTTTTTTAATAGAGAAATTGAATATAAGAGCTGAAATAACTATTTTTTACTGAAAGTGTGTGTTAGAACTTGAGAGCACAAGTTAATGAAGCTTTGGAACCAGTTAACAGGGAATAGCTTACATAAACAAGGTATTCAGACTTCTATGGAGATTCCAAACATTGAAACGGGGGCACTACCAGACATAAGGCAGAACCAGCCCAGCGTTAGTACCAGCCCTAGCAGGAGGAGGATGCCATTCAGCCTATAGCAACTTAGCAGCAGAAGCAAGAACAACTGGGTTGAGGAGGAGCATTTTTCAGGCTCCAAGATTTTGAAGGCCTTAGCATCACGCAAAAAATGCCAAGGAATGGAGAATTGCAAAGGAGCCACATGGCAGCTCAAAGCCAGGGATTCTTATAAGACTTGCTCAGGTGATTCCCAAAATTAATTGAAAGGAAACTGTGAAGAGCCTGGAGGTCCCATACTTACAGGTGGAGATGGTGCTAGAAGAATATTTCTTGTTACTAAAAGTTATCACACCTTTCTCCTTTATGGATACAGGCTGATAAATACAGATTAAATAGTCATCCAGAAATTACTAATAATCTTTTCTGAACTTTTTAAAATGCATTAATCATATTATATTTAATAAAAATATTATTAGCACCAAGACTCAATTTGCCAGATAGAAAGTTGTGAAATTAAAAGAAAATAATTTAATTTGCTAGACATCATGTCTTAAAAATGGAGGATAAATTCCATTTATAGATTTTTTTAGGTTTTGCATTTTGCCATAAATTTCTCTGCGCTAGATGATTGACTGACTAGAATAAGACATCAAGAAAAGGAGATATCATGAATATTTAGAAGGCAGAGTGCAGACACAAACATAGCTGAGTCGTCCATGGGAATTTCCATTCCTTTCTCTTAAATTTTAAATTTGTCTTCACTATTAAGAGGGCTCAGTACTGGGGATATGAGGGCTAGTTCTCAAATTGAAAACGTGATCAAGAATTTTCAATCTGACTCTTCTGTACAGTATGTTTTAAAATTAAGGTTTTAATGTCTTCTTTTCATAATAGAATCTCTGATTTACTAACAAAATAGCTTTAACATGACTCATTATTTTACATGACTGCCAGCATTGTTATGATAATAGTGTCTGACCTAGGATTGGATATTTTCCTTAAAAAAAAAAAATGAGTATTCTAGATAATTAGAGATGGATTTGAGAACATTATTCATATGAATTATTTCTAACAAAGGATGTTCTCATTTGAAATGCAGGGGAATCCTGTGTTTCTGACTACATTTACTCAGTGTTTTAATGTCAATTAGAGTACTATCTTGGTCAAAATCACTCCTATATATGTAAAATTATGGTTATTTCTCAAATTATACTACATTTTTTTCTTTAAGTGAAACTACATTTAAATGATGTTATTTTGACTTGCCTGTAGGCACGTGTAGTTGCCTAAAAAAGCTTTATACTCAAGACAGTGCTTAAAGTCAGGAAAAAGAATATTTTCTATAATTTTGTAATGAGATAAAAAGAAAGTAAGGAAGATACTATTTTTTAATTCAGTTTTATTGAGATATATTCACATACCATACAATCATCTGTGGTTTACAGCTGTTCACAGTACCATCATATAGTTGTGCATTCATCACCACAATCTATTTTTTGAACATTTTCCTTATACCAGAAAAAATAAGAATTAAAAAAAAAGTAAAAAAGAACACCCAAATCATTCCCCTCATCCCACCTTATTTTTCATTTAGTTTTTGTCCCCATTTTTCTTCTCATCCATTCATACACTGGATAAAGGGAGTGTGATCCACAAGGCTTTCACAATCACACTGTCACCCTTTGTAAGCTACGTTGTTATACAATCATCTTGAAGAGTCAAGGCCACTGTGTTGCAGTTTGACAGTTTCAGATATTTACTTCTAGCTATTCCAATACATTGAAACCTAAAAAGGGTTATCTATATAGTGTGTAAGAATGCCCACCAGAGTCACCTCTCAACTCCATTTGAAATCTCTCAGCCACTGAAACTTTATTTGTTTCATTTTGCATCCCCCTTTTGGTCAAGAAGATGTTCTCATTTACACAATGCCAGGTCCAGATTCATCCTCAGGAGTCATATCCTGCATTGCCAGGAAGAATTACACCCCTGGGAGTCAGATCCGACATAGGGGGGGAGGGCAGTGAGTTCATCTGCTGAGTTGGCTTAGCTAGAGAGAGAGGGCCACATCTGAACAACAAATTGGCGCTCGGGGGAGACTCTTAGGCACAATTATAAACAGGTTTAGCCTTTCCTTTGCAGTAACGAGCTTCATAAGAGCAAGCCCCAAGATAGAGGGCTCAGCATACCAAACTGTCAGCTATCAATGTTTGTGAGGACATCAGCAACAATTCAGGTGAGGAAGTCCAATCCTTGCACATTTTCCTCAGGGGGGCCCTGCATATATATCTTTATTCTCTGCTCAAATTACTTTGAGATACATTGCTATTTCACACTAACCTAAGCAAACCTACTGGATCTCACTTCCCATTCAAAGCTCCATGTAATTATGGTGTTTGAACAAACTGAGTGTACAAGTTAAATTGTTTAGAAAATATAGATCCTGCACAAATAAACATCTCTTCCCTTGGTCTCACATGGAAGTTGAAGTTTTAAAACAGTCAGTATTGTCCTTTACCCTTTGGCCTGATTTGCCCTAGTCCAAACCAGATCTGCTTCAGTCATATCTCCAATTGACATCTGGACTCTTTTTCAGCTTTTTAAATAGTTGCTGTGTGTGCTAGTACTGACATTCGTATCTGCTGAGCTCTAGCTCTGAGTTTCAGGTGTCACACAGATACCCAAAGTTCCAGAGACCAATCAAGTTATACACAAAGAGTTCAGCATCTCAGAATTTGGAGATAGACATTACAATTCAGGAATAGATTTGACTGCTGTAAGAACTTACAATCTAGGGACTTTTACAGTAATCTTTCCCCTGTTAGGCTATGCTCTAAGATTCAATTCTGAGTTTACACATTGTAGTTAGTCCATATTAGTGAGGCATTATAATGTTTGCCTTTGTTTTTTGTGTACTTCACTCAAAATGCTGTCTACAGGATCCATTCACCTCGTTGTGTGTCTCACAGCTTCACTCTCTCTTGCAGTTGCTCAATATTCCATTGTATATACACACCACAGTTCACCATTCTGTCCCTCAGTTGATGTATCCTTAGGCCACCTCCACCCACTGCAAATCATGAATACTGCCTCCATAAACACCAGTGTGCAAATATCCATTCATGTCACTGCTCTCAGATCATTCAAGTATATACCCCATAATGATTTTGCAGGACCTTGTGGCACCCACATACTTAGCTTCTTGAGGAACCACTACACTGTCCTCCAGAAAGGCTACAACATTCTGCCTCCTCACCAGCAGTAAATAAGTACATCCCTCTCTCCATGTTTTCTCCAGCATTTTTATCCCTATTTATATTTTTCCTACAATTGTATATTCACATACCATAAAATTATCCACAGTATACAGTCAGTTGTTCACAACATCATCATATAGTTGTGCATTTATCACCACAGTCAGCACTTAAACATATTGATTACTATGACAAAAAGATTTTTTAATGAATAATAAAAAAGATAATAGAAAGAAAAATAAAATATCATAGAATACAATATAATAGTTAGGTCAGACAACAACACTACTACCAAGAATCCCATATCCCTCCTTTATATCCCCCTCTCATACACATTTAGCTTTGGTATATTGCCTTTGTTACATTTAACAGAAGCATATTACAATGTTACTGTTGACCATATACTCCAGTTTGCTTTGATTGTATTTTTTCCCAATACCATCCCTTTTCCAACAGTCTGCATGGGTGACATTTGTTTGTTCTCCTGCATGCAAGAACAGTTTTATATTTGTACATTTAGTCACAATCATTGAGCATTCCAGTTTTCGCTAAGTTAAACAGTCCCAGTCTTTATCTTCTATCTTTACCTCAGGTGTCATACATGCCCCTACCCCACGTCTTTCAGGTTTACTCATGGACATCTTTGTTCAGTGTACTTACAATATTGTGCTACCATCACACAGTAATATACTATCTATTTCTGGATCTATACAGTCAATCCTGCTGAACATTCTGTAGTCCTCCAACACCAAACAGCCAATCTCTACCCTCTTTCTATCTCCTGATAGCCTGTGTTATCAGCTTTTAACTCTCAAAGTTTGCTCATTAATGTTAGTTCATATTAGTGAGAACATATGGTATTTGTCCTTTTATTTCTGGCTAAGTTTGCTCAATGTAATGACCTCAAAGTTCATTTTTGTTCTGAGGAAGGCACTATTTTAATTCAGGTGGATATCATCCATGTGTTGGAATGATTGTCATAAAAATAACATTACATTGGTTGAGGGTCCTATCAAGGAATGTAAAAAATACTCTCTATTTAATAGGCCAACAGACATGCACCTACTCCCTAACTTGTAAGCAAAAGCTTTTAAAAAATTTTAAGAAACAAATAAAATTATAAATATGACAAGACTTGTGAAGCATCTGAGATTGTATCCTACTTACAAGCTGTGAAGTTAGCCTGACACAGTTTCATAGATGCTGGTAAAAGACACAAGACTCCTGGTTCAGAAACAAAGGACTTTATTATTCAGGGCATGGTGGTGTGAACTGCATATTTGTACCAGTTCCCCTTGGCCCCAATTTTCATAGAAGGAATGCAGAGGTAGGCTCAGAAAGCTCCTGATCACATGGTGGGTTTAGGAAAATCCCAAACTTATAAGGGAGCTCCTAGTAAACCTGCCCAATCTTTGTTGCATAGGGAGATATTATCTTTATTATTCTGACCAGAAGACAAATATATCCTCTAACCAAGAGAAAGATACTACCTATATCTTTGTAATCTGCTATACAAACATCCATGTAAAGAGTCTGAACAAAAAAAAAACTATCACAGACATGTAGAAACAAAGTAGGGAACTGACCCCACAAAATACCATATAGTCAGTGTTCCAGATTGCTAATGCTGTCCATTATGCAAAATACCAGAAATGGATCGGCTTTTATAAAGGAGTTTTATTTGGTTACAAAGTTACAGTCCTAAGGCCATATAGTGTCCAAGATAAGGCATCAGCAACAGAGTACCTTCACTGAAGGATGGCCAATGGTGTCTGGAACACCTCTGTTATCTGGGAAGGCACGTGGCTGGCGTCTTCTTCCTTTGCTTCCAGGTCATATTTCAAAATGGCTTGCTTTCTCCAAAATGTTTCTGTTAGCTGCAGCTCCTCTCTCAGCTCCTGTGCATTCTTCAAGGTGTCTCTCTTGGCTGTAACAAGCTCGCTCCTTCTTTCTGAGCTTATATAGCATTCTAGTAAATTAATCAAGGCCCATGCTGAATGGCTGAATGGGCAGGGCCACACCTCCATGGAAATTATCTAATCAGAGTTATCACCTACAGTTGGGTGGGTCACAACTCCATGGAAACATTCAATCAAAGAATTACAATCTAATCAACACTAATACCTCTGCCCACACAAGATTGCATCAAAGATAATGGCATTTTGGGGAACATAATACATTCAGACTGGCACATGCAGTCAGAAATGACAGCAACCCTGCTTCAACTCTTGCTCCCTTGCATTCTACCCCCAATAAAACAACTAAAGTGATCCTTATAAAACCTAAGTGAATCATAACTTAGCTCTGTTCACAGTTCTCCAACGACTTAACCTAATTCAGAACCCAAAGCAACCTTATCTCAATGGCCCTACAGCATCTGTCCTCCCCACTTTACCAGCCCTTTCCCTGTGGGCTGTGACTTCAGCTTCTTCTACTCGCCCCCTTGCTCATTTTGTTCCCTGGAAACTCTGACTTCTTTGATGTTTATGGAACCCTTCAGGCAGATTCCTGCCTCAAGACCTAAAAAGCTCTTTTCCTTTTTCTAGATCTCTAAATATCTTATTCCCTCATCTCTTTCAGTTGTTTGTTAAAATGTCACCTTCTCATTGTTGTCATATCTGATTAAACTACTTAAGGTTACAAGCCTACCCTCCTAACCCTGGTATTCCTCACTGCCCTTCCCTGTTTTATTGTCCTCCAGAGGAATATTGCCATCTGACATAAATATTAAGTATGCATTTGCTTATCTTTATCCTTCCCACATAGTGTAGGTATTATTGCCTGTTTTGTTCATGGCTGTATACTCATAGCCTGGAACACTGCCTGCCTCATAACAGATGCTTAATAAACATTTGTTGAAGAAAATAAATAAGACATCTCTTGGAGTTTTCAGTGACTTTCTTTCTTGCAATAGGAAAAGCTCAATCTTAATCTGTTCTTAAAGGAAGTTCCTCAGACATTTCTTCAAAACAGATAAATAAGCACTGGGAGAGTCAGAGCTCCAAAATCTTGCTGGGGCTCAGCCAGGCTAGAAAGGTAGTTGGAAAAAGGTAACAGGGTATTTCCAAGCTGTCTTGAAAAGAAAGGAACATCTAATTTCTTCATTTTTATGTAGACAATATTTTTAGTAGCATGAGAGTTGATATTAGAACAGAAAAATAAAAATGGTTTTTAAAAAAAATCCACTCACCCAAAAAAAGTGCTGCCTCTTCAATTTCTTTGTCCAGTAATACCAAATTAAACTAATCCCTTACATAGGGAAAAGAGTGCTTTTTCTTCAGAAAATAAAGCAATTATATTCTACCTAAGTGGTCCCTAAAACATGAAAGATTTCACTTAACTAACTGAGAACACACAGCTTGTTTAAATCCTAAATAAAGATTCAGTCTTCATTAATGAAAGGCAGGTCCCTTAGAAACATGTTTCTCTCTGCACTTATACAGATTCAGGAGCTATCACTGTGCTTTAGTAAGCTGCCACAGATAGCCACAGAACAAATACCAGGCAAATTGTGAAATGTGTTTTGGTTTGGTGTTAACTGTTACTCGGAGTTTGCCACCAAGTGGCTTTCTCATATGATTGTAAACCAAATTTCTATGGGCCTCACCAACTGGGGTGTGCTAGTGAGGTCACATCACCTATAAGAACTTCAAGTTCACTGGCTCATGGTCCTCCAGCCTTCCCTCAGTTTTTCGCATGAACATTTTGGGTGCTCCATGAACAGTTCTTTCAAGATTTTTCACTTTGGTCTTCCTTGCTAGTGTCCCCCCAAACTGCTTGAAAGTGGCATTTTAGCTGCCAAAACTCACCTTAAGAATATACATTCATACAAAGGATGCAAACCCTTGAAAGGCAAAGCAAAGGCAATTTTTCCACGGTCCTCACTACCCTTGCTTGAGCCATGCTGCATCCCAAATAAGAAAGCTGCTCTCCTGAACTGGGTCACACTTCTCCGCTCTGTAAGTGCACCACTTCTGTCTGCTTCTGCCCTCTACCTCTCTGGGTAAAAGCCTCTAACTGAGGCCTTCATACAGAGCTCAAGGCAGTGCTGTCCTTAACACCCTCTGTTTCTCACCCTGGTGCCTAAACACAAGTTTCCTCTATGCAGACTCCTCTTTCCAAAAAAATCAACTCAATCAAAGAGACCTCAGCCCAGAAATTTATCATTCATCTTCTCAGACGAGACATACTTTCCCTCCAATCAATCAGTCAGTCTCTCTTATTCTTCCTCTCTCTCTCACACACACATTATATTCTCAATTATTTCTTCATTCATTATTTATTCAGCAAATTTGAATTTGTATAAAATGCAAGGCATACAAAGAAGAATGAGATAGATTTCCTACACTCAAATTTCTGAAAACATTTTAGAAAATAAATATATTTTTCTCTCCTACAACATATGTGCCTATTCACATTATCATAACCTTGGGGTAAGAGCCACAAGATACAACAAAATGCAGTTGGAATATAAAGGAGTTAGAGGACACTGTAGGTTGAAAGATGGGGGATTGTTTCATGATGGAAAGGGCATTTATATAGACCTCAGTCTATGGGTAGTATGTATGTATTACCATTTTTATAATTCAATTCATGGCTAGAAAAATTATTTCCTTAGTTTCCCTGACTTATATTTCAAAAGACAATCTAAAATTCTAATGAATTAGTGAACTCACTTAAAAAAATTCCTTATATAAAAAGTGGTTACATATGCCCTCTCACTGAGGAAATATGAAAGATAACTTTAGTCTATGCTACATGGAGAAATCTTTTTCATACATCACTGGTTATAAAAGAGGTATTTCTGCTTAAGAATATCCTACTTTTATGGAACCTGCATTCTAGTGGAAGAACACAAAGAATATATCAAATATCATATATTTGATATATATATATGTGTGTGTGGTTTGTTAGTGTTAGCTACAGAGGACAATCATGCAAAGTAAGGAGGAAAATGAATGGGGTGAGTTGTAGGTTATTATTAATATATATATATATATAAGATGCTATAATTATCAAGGGTAGACTCTTTAATTTAGTGGCATGTGAGCAGAAACCTGAAGCCAGGGAAGGGAAGCCAGGGAAGGAATCAAGAAAATATTTGGTGGAAGAGCATTCAGACAGAAGGGATAGAAACGCAAAGGTGCTGAAGTGGAAGCATAAATGACATGGTACAGCAAGGAGGCAGAGCAAAATGATCAAATGGGAGAGTGGTAAGAGTTGAAGTCAAATCATGATCTAGCCCAGGGCCAGATCATGTACAATCTTAGAAGCCAATGCCAAGACCTTGCTTTTAATTTGAATGAGATGAAAAGGCACTGGAAGTTTTGAGCAGAGAAATGATGCTTTCTGACTTAAGGTTTAAAAAGATTACAGTGGATGTTTTGTTATGGGCAAACTGCAGTGGGCAAAGTGGAAAAGAGAGCCCAATTAGGAGGCTCATGCAATAATCCAGGCCATCTATGATAGTGGCTTGGAACAAGATGGCAGCAATAAAGAGGATGTGAAGTGGTCTGATTCTGAATATGAGGAAGAATTTATTAGCAGGCAGAATGAGAGGTTTGAAAGAAAGAGGAGTCGAGCTTGACCCCAAGGCTCACTTTAAGGTGGGGCTTTTATATACATTTTTCTTCTGTTCTTCTCACAATGCTAGTGCATGGAGAGCAGTAAGAACTGCTTCACACCCAGTTAGCGCCATCACCTCAAAATCAGTTAGTTTGTTGTTACATTTAGCACCTTAGTTATGTACAAAGTACTCTCTAAAGCTGGTTTTTCTAATTCTGAATGCACTGGGTTTCACATTCATTAGGTTTTTGGATATACTACATTTTCTATATGTTCTTAGAGATGTCTCCTCTTAAATTTTCAACTTTGTCTCCCATGAGGGTCACATCTATTCTGAGGCCCCACTACCAAAGTACATTTACTGTTCCTCAAGAAACCTCTGGATTTGCATGTCACCGTGTTTTTTTTTTAATTAACTTTATTTATCAAAAAAATTTCCTAGAAAACATAGCTACTTTTGAAAATGGACCTGCAGCATCAATGTAAAAAAGAAGGAAACACAAAATCTTAATACAATTATTTTTGAATATCAGTAAACTTCAAATGATGATCAAATTCCAGCTTGGTTTCAGATGCTCTAAGTTTATTTGTAACAAAAATGGAAACATTTCATTCATCAGTCACTAATTCACTCTAATTAATGGAACAAACATCTTTTTTTGTGATGGATTCTTTCTTAGGATGTGGAGATACAAATTAAAATCAGTGCATCCTTGCTTTATTAGTCAGGGTTCTCTAAGAAAGCAGACCTGAGAATTTTTTAATAGGAATTGGCTCATGTGACTCTGAGAATAGGCAAGTCAAAATTCCACAGGGCAGGCTGCAAGCTGGGAACTCTGATGAAGTCTTTTGATAAATTCCCCAGGAGAAGCTGGCTGGCTGAATTAGAGATGGAAAGTCTCCCTTCTAACTGCTGAAACCATCACTTCTCCTTTTAAGCCTTTCAAGTGTTTGGATGTGACTTCTCTCATTGTTGAATGCAATCTCCTCAGTTGATTATAGATGTAATGAGTCATAGATGCAGTCAACTTACTGATGATTTAAATCCAGGAAATATGCTCACAGTAACAACCAGGCCAGTGCTTACTTGACCAAACAACTGGACTCCATAGCCTGACCAAGTTGACACATCAACTTAACCATCACAGTCCACCCCTTGTGATTTTTAACATCTCCTTAAAACATACTTAATCTCTAAATGAAAACAATAACAGTCATATATTCACCTAATACTCAACTGTCCTGCGTACAACTGGAAATACACTAACTTTCCCCAGAATAGGTTGCAAGTCCTTGGGTAACATTTAATCTTAAACTTGTTATCCTATAACTTAAATACTACAACATGAAACTAATGCAACTTATGTCATATGATAACGGGTTACGATAGGAAAGAAAACAAAGATATTTGCTTTAGTATATGCGCAAACATAGTCAAAACAAGGAAGAATTATAAGTATTACAGTCCTTGTTTCTGTAACTGATTATGGAGTTGTAGCTCATATTTATAACTATCTTCTTCCATTATCCATTCCATGTTCCCTTTACCCTCGGCAGGCACCTCAGCTGGCCATGTTTCTTTGCCTGGTAGAATGACCAAAACCATTACTCCTGAAGTTTCTGGGCCATTAGTAGCTCTGCCTGGATTGGGTTGCTGCAGTATTCCACTCACTTTAATCACAGGGCCTGATAGTACTAAGAGATGCCCTAGAGGATCTCCTGTATTCCAGGCAAACTCCTCTCCCTCAATTGTGTAGTAGCAGTCCTATTTCCCCTTGATAATCAGCATTTCTCACCCCAGCCAGTATGTAATTCCTGTTGATACAGAGGCATGAGGATTTTAAAGAGAATGAGTGGCAGTCCTAACTTCCACTTCAATGAAATCATATCTCCCAGTAGAAGCACTCCTCCTTTTGGAACTAAGACTTGTAGACCATCAGAGGTTAAGGTTGCAGGAACAGGATGCAAAAATTTTCCTAGTGGATCATTAGAGATAATAGTGAGTGGTGCCACTCTCAGTTTGACCCCTTGGTTCTTGGACCCATGAATCCTGCCTATGGGAGAAACAGCACCATGGAGTGGGCATTGACTTAGAGCGTATACAGCCTCCTGGAGGACACTGCTCCAGTTCTGCAAGGTATTGCCATCCAGTTGGCACAGTAATTGAGTTTGCAAAAGGCCACTCCCCCATTCTATCAATCCAGCTGCTTCAGGATGATGGGGAAAAAGGTAGGTCAAGTGAATTCCATGTGCATGTACTCATTCCCACACTTCATTTGCCATGAAGTGGGTTCCTTGATCATTTGCCAGGTGGAATACCATAATGGTAGATAAGGAATTTTGTAAGTCCATGGATGGTAGTTGTGGCAGATGCCTTGGGTGCAGGGAAGGCAACTCATATCCAGAGTATGTGTCTATTCCAGTTAGAACAACATGCTGCCCCTTCCATGAAGGAAGTGGTCCAATGTAAGCAATCTGCCACCAAGTGGCAGGCTGATCACCTCAGGTAATGGTGCTATATTGGGTGCTGTGAGTTGGTCTCTGCTGCTGGCAGATTGAGAACTCAGTAGTGGTTGTAGCAAGGTTGGCGTTGGTGAGTGGAAGTCCATAGTACTGCATAACCTCTATCCCTACCACCATGAGCCCATTGCTTAATCTCAGGAGTGGCTGGGGAAAGTTATCCACAGAATGAGTCATACTATCTCTCCACTTGATTATTAAAATCCTTCTCTGCTGAAGTCACCCTCTGGTGAGCATTCACATGGAGTACGAATATTCTCTTGTTTTTTGCCCACTCACAGAGGTCTATCCACATATCTCTCCCCCAGACTTCATCAATTTTCCAATCATGTTTCTTCTAAGTTCTTGACCATCCAGCTGAAATATTGGCAAACAGCCCATGAATCAATATATAAATGCACCTCTGGCCATTTCTCTTCCAATCATAATGAACAACAAGGTAGATTTTTCAAAGTTCTGCCCACTGGGAGGATTTCCCTTCACCACTATCCTCCAGGCATATCCTAGAAAGGTGCTGTAGTGATGCAACTGTCCACTTTCAGGTTGTACCTATATATCATGCAGAATTGCCTGCAAACCAGGCCCCAGTTTTCTCTTCCTCAGTCAACTGTTCATAAGGAACTCCTCAAGAGGCCATAGCTGTGGGCTGTTGAAGAGAAGGTAATGTAGCAGGAGTAGGGGCCATGAAAAATTTGGCCCTTCCTCACATAATTTATTTGTGCCCTCAGGGATTGCTCAAGCCCTATCTCATATATACCACTTCAATTTTATGATGGGGCGTTTCTGTGCTTGCCCAACTTTATGGCTTGGTGGGTCAGACAGCACCGAGCTCATAATAGGTGACTCAGGTCTCATGGTAACTTAGTGGTCCATGGTTTCTACTAAGTCCCAGTAACAGACCAGAAGTTTTTACTCAAAGGAGAGTAGTTATCTGCAAAGGATGGCAGGGCTTTTCTCCAAAATCGTATGGGTGTGTGCTGGAAGGGGCCTGCAAAAGGCCACAGACAGCATCTCTAGTTATCATGAACACTTCCAGCATCATTACATCTGCTGGATCATATGGTTCAAGTGTCAGAGCTGCTTGCCAGCAGCCTTGACCTAGTGCAGAGCCTCCTCTTGTTGTGATCCCCACTCAAAACTAGCAGCTTGCAGGTTGCTTGGTAAATAGGCTGGAGTAGCACACCCAAATGAGAAATGTATTGTCTCCAAATTTCAAAGAAGCCAACTAGGCATTGTTCCTCTTTTTTGTTTATAAGAGGGGCCAAATGTTACAGCTTATTCTTTACTTTAGAAGGGATATGTCAACATGCCCCACACCACTGGACACAAAAATTTCACTGAGGTGGAAGGACCCTGAATTTTTGTTGGATTTGTCTCCCACCCTCTGACACACAAATGCCTCATCAATAAATCTTGAGTAGTTGCTATTTCTGGCTCACTGTGTCCAATCAACATGATATCATCAATATAATGGCCCAGTGTGATGTCTTGTTGGAGGGAGAGATGATCAAGATCCTTGCAGACTAGTTTATGACATAGGACTGGAGAGCTGATATACCCCTGGGGTAGGACAGTGAAAGTTTATTGCTGGCTGTGCCAGCTGAAAGCAAACCGTTTCTGGTAGTCTTCACTAACAGAAATTGAAAGAAAAGCATGTTCCAGATCAATAGCTGCATACCAGGTACCAGGAGATGTGTTGATTTCCTCAAGCAATAATATAACATCTGGAACAGCAGTTGCAGTTGGAGTCACCACTTGGTTAAGTTTATGATAATCCACTTTCATCTTCCAGGATCCATTTGTTTTCTGCACAGGACAAATAGGAGAGTTGAATGAGGCTGTGGTGGGAATCACCAGCCCTGCATCCCTCAAGTCCTTGATGGTGGCATTAATCTCTGCAGTCCCTCCAGGAAAGCAGTATTATGTTTGATTTACTATTTTGCTAGGTAGGGGCAGTTCTAGTGGCTTCCACTTGGCCTTTTCTACCACAATAGCCCCCACTTCACAAGTCAGGAAACCAACGTGGAGATTCTGCCAGTTGTTGAGTATGTCTATTCAAATTATGCATTCCAGAACTGCGAAAATAACCAAAGAATGGGTCCGGGGACCTACTGGACCTATTGTGAGGTGGGCCTGAACTAAAACTCCATTGATCACCTGACCTCTATATGCCCATACTATGACTGGTGGGCCACAGTGATGTTTTGGATCTTCTGGAATTAATGTCACTTCCAAGCTGGTGTCTAATAGTCCCCCAAATGCCCATTCATTTCCTTTTCCCTAATGCACAGAATAAAAGGCTGTAGGTCTCTTTGGGGAAGATTGGGAGGAAAATTAGCAGTATAAATTTTATTCAGTGTAGTAGGGTCCTTCCCCAAGGGTACAAGTCCTTCCCTTCATTCAAGGGGCTCTGGGTCTGTAAACTGTCCCAAGTCTTAGAATTGATTAAGGGGTCATGACTCTCTGTTTTTGTAATTTAAGTTAGACCTAGAACTGTTATGCTTATACATATCAAATGAGAATTGAGTAGACTTCCCATCTATTTTACTTCTAAGTATCTCATGATTTACTAGCCAGCACCATAGGTCTGAGTGAGTCAGGCTATTTTGATTATTGCTTTGAATCTGCATCCATTATAGTAGCCACACCACCTAGTCTTTATTGATTAAGTACTGCCACTTTGCTTCTGCCAACACGAGATCTGATCCTCCCCATTGTGTTTAAGGATCCAAGTTCAGTAACAGCAGTTCCCACAGTAATTTCTGAGCTACCAAGAAGAGCGAGCAGAACTACATAACTTTTCAGGGATGATAAAGTTAGTCTTACAAATTTATTTTTCATTCCTGATGAAAGGTGTGTCCTCTGGATATTCCTGGAGGGAGCTGAGGGAAGGATGAGCAGATCTTACATGATAACACTAACATTCCATTGCCTCTAAGCCTTTGTGTCCCCTTATCTACAGTATACCAGGGAAGTTCTGGCATTTTGACTTCAGGCAAGATAGGTCACATTTTGTCCATGCTTCAGCCAGCCATCCAAACTGTTAGAGCCGTTTCTAACCCCTTGAGCCTCAACATAGAATCCAGAATCTCTGCTTAATGAGCCGATATCAATAAATTTGGCCTGATCCAACTTCATATTCCTTTCACCATTATCCCACACCCTTAATATCCATTCCCACACATATTCCCCTGATTTCTGTTTCTATAAATTGGAAAAATCATGCAGTTATTTTGGAGTGCAGTGTACCTCCTCAAGGGTCACACATTGTACCTCACTTATTAGTGCCTGTTGGAACTTCTGTCTAGTTATAGGACCGGAAGAAAAGAGGGGTAGTGGGAGTCAGTCATGCAAGGAATTAGAACTTCCAAGCCAACTACTTCATGGCATTCCATTGCTGTTTCATCTGGTAAAACAGGATTAATCTCCTCAGACAGACATGTAAGGGCTGTTTCCTCAGGGGAGATGGTTATGGGTTTATGAGGCACAGTAGAGTTAATCTCTTCAAGTGGAAATTGGATGGCAGATTCCTCACGGCAGACCCTTACAGATTTATCTGGCAAAAACTCAACAGAATCCAGGGTTTCAATGCCTCCACCATTATTATTATCAACGCATATGTCCCCATTCCGATTTTTGGTATCATATTTCTTTCCAATCAGTGACCTCACTTTAACAGCAGACACCTTGCAAAATTGGGAATTCAATTTACATTGTAATTCAGCTACTTGAACAGTGAGACTCTGGGACTGATTTTCAGAAATCTCAAGCCTACAGATGCACAAAATAAGATTTTCTTTCAAAGAACATGTAGAAACTTTCATATCTTCATGTGGTGCTTAAGTTGGGTATTTGAAGCCTCAAGCTCATCCCTTTCTTTTACAACTATATACAGCATACTTGGGAACAACCATCTAACATCATTATACTTTTTAAGTTCACAAAACTCTTCTAAGGTGCCAAAAACACTCTCACCCAGAGTCTTGCCTCTTATAAGCATTTGAGTAGACATGTCCAGTGGTGATATTTTGTGTATCTCTATTGCCACCTCATGCCATGGACTATCGGTGCCATCTTGAGTGTTGGAAATAGACTCATTTGTGTCTTTGTACCTAATGAGGCTAGAGAACCAATTCTAAAAACCCCAGAACAATCTCAGAAGTTTCATCCTTAAGATTCTGTTTCTCAAGAACCACTTCTGGTACCTAAATCTATATTAGTCAGTGTTCTCTAGGAAAACAGAACTGACTATAGATCTAGATCTAGATCTAGATCTAGATAGATAGATAGATATAATCAAAATATTATGAGATTTTTTATAGGAATTGTTTCATATGACGGTTAGGATGGGCAAGTCCAAATGCTCTAAGCAGGCTGCAAGCTGGGAACTCTGATGAAAGCTTTCAATGAATTCCCCAGGAGAAGCTGGCTGGCTGAAGTAGAGATGGAAAGTGTCCTTTCTGACTGCTGAAATCATCACTTCTCCTTTTAAGCCTTTCAACTGACTGGATGTAACTTCTCTCATTGTTAGAGTCAGTCTCCTCAGTTGATTGTAGATGTAATCAGCCATAGATGCAATCAACTTACTGATGATTTAAATCCAGGAAATATCCTTACACTAGCAATCAGGCCAGTGCTTGCTTGACAAACAACTGGACCCCATAACATGGCCAAATTGACACATCAACTTAACCATCATACTTGCCTTTAAGTAGTTTATTCCAACTGACTAAAAAGAAAAATAAGTAAAACATTTCAGAACACCATGGTAAGAGTATATCAGGGGTGTGCATGAGTTGTTCAGGAGAAAAGAGAAGTACCTAAATCAGGCTGGAAAGCAAAGGTAAGTTTTCTTGAAGGAAGTGGTGTACTTAAACTGATTTTGAAGGACAAAGACAGATTGACATGGCATAACCACTACATAACAAAACCATTTGAGCAAGTACATCTAGGTTCCATTATAACTGTTAACATTTTTTTTTTAAACTGTGCTCTTTATAGCCCTAGTGATAACCAGAAGGTACCACCTATGGAGAAGACTTATCTCTACTGCCTTTGAAGAAGCATAATTCTAATGTGAAGTGCCTTTTATGGGCTTTAATGATCGAAAGAGAAGTCTGCAGAGAGGGGTTTCATAGAGAGCAGTAGCTTCATGAGTCAAGAGTTCTAGGATAAACTGTCTTGTCCATCACCAAGGTGCTATGAAAATAAATCACTGTTACTTCCATTTCCTGAAAATAAAAAAGCATTCTTTCTCCAGCTTTTAAGTGAACACACTGATTAATATTCTAACCATAAAATTTATAAAGTAACATTCCCATATAAATATCATAAGAGCTTTTAATCTGTTACAAAAATGATCTCAAGACATTGAATTTATTGATCCACATAACCATTGTTTCTTTTGTTTAATTCACCATGCAAAACTATATTTAACATAATACAGTGTAGGACCAGCATGGTGCTCTGAGATGGACTCCAGATGCTTCTAATTTAAAAACAGTGGTAAATTATGGGACTATTTCTTTTCTAGATGATCAAATGTAGCCATGCCTTTCACTCTTATTTTATTATCTTTTAAAATGCATCTTTAAATTTTGAATAAAGGATTAACATTTTTTTTCTTTTTATCATTTTGCAACCCAGAAACATATGAATTGTTATGCATTAACTCAATCAATGATAATCTTAGTAACGTTTTAGTTTTCTGCCACCATCAGGTGATTTTTATAATTTTCCATATATCTCAAGATTTCTCCTCAAGAATTATACACTTCCCTTCCTCTATATAAAGAGTATTTTGACCTGGAGTAATCACTATGAAAATCTGTTATTATACTGTGCTTTAATACTGTGATACCATTAGGTATTGCTGAGATATACATAATTATTTTCTCCTCACTCACTGAGTTTAATTGTTTTCTTATTTTCTTGGTTTTTATCTCTCTTTCTTTGCCATCAGACTGTTTGCCCTGACTCATTATAATTGCTATTGTCATCTGCTTTTTCAGCATCCCCTTTTATAATACACTATTTAATATGCAATTTATTTCAGCAGTTACTGAGGATGTACTGTGTTAGGCACAGGAGCAATGTTTAGGGATTCAAACATAAATAAAACATAGCCTCAACCTTCGAAGAACTGTCAGGCTAGAAAGAAATAGAGATATAAACTAGTAATTACAATTCCATGTGCTATCTGCTACTGTTAGGATTTCATTTCATGAACAATGCAGCATGTTTCTCCCTGGTTTTGGCAATTATGGAATGGCACAAAACAGGATGGGAGGCCTCAGTTTTAGTGGATCAGAGAACTCAAAGCAGATTTATTTGAAGTGTATCTTAAAATATGCATGTGAGTGCCTATCCCATGGAGAAAAGTACACTATAAAATATGGTAGATAAATTTTTAAAAGTTTTGTATAAAGAGCAGATTACTCTTAGTGTGACCAAAGAGACTGTCCTAGTACATGAGCTTTGGACGTTTACTTTGCAACATCTCCTTTGACCACTTGGAGTCTTATTTTACTAACTTGCTGGTTCTACAGCATGTACAAGATGGTCTGGAGTATCTGATAGTGATATCCCAGTAAGCCAAATGTTAATGTATTTACTATGAGAACATTAATTATATTATGTTATATTACTTTGCATTTTTCTATAACATGTTCTGATGCCAACTACGTTTCCACTATTGGCTAATATTTTCTAAAAAGAGAATATTTCAAAAATGATATTAGGCATACAGACAGCCTGAAAGTTAATTTGGGTTCATACTTCTGAATATGCTTTCTTTATCCAACAATTTGTGTTTATGATGGAATCATATATGGAAACCATATAATTGTGCATAGAAAATATGTCCCTGCCCATTAAATAGTCACCTACTAAAAATTTCTGGCAGCAAATATATTTATTGTCTTTTCATATTTAAAATAGCATTCTTAGAATGATGCACTGGCACAATAAATATTGGCTATTATTATTATCATCATTAAAAATAATATACAGCCAGACTTATGCCAGAGCCCTGCTGAAATTCCTACACATTTTGAAAGAAATGTTTAACGTTATATTCAAAGTTAACAACACTAATGTCAGTAAAATTAAAAAAATAATGAACCTTGCTGTAATATATTCAGTCTTTGAGCTTGCTGAATTTCAACTTAACCTCAGAGTTTGACTTTCGTCTGCTTCCACACCATTCGCTTTCATAACTTTCACATAACACACTCCCACCAATTATTTCTTTTATTTCATGTAATGATTTTCAAGGGAATGAGTGGAAACAGTGCACATCAGTTTCTCTAGGTAGTATATATTGTTTAAAAAAGTCACTGCTACTCAAAAAATATTTCCATTTCAAGATCATAAGTTAAATTTCTTGCCTGTTTAACAAATAGGCTCCATCAATATTTTCATACAAAGTTTAGAGCAGTTCTAGGATGCATCAACATCTGCCCCTCAGGGCAAGAGGAAAGCTGGCTGAGTTGAGTTCTAGGAATTTCATCAACTTGTTTCTACTACGAACAACTCTTGTGGTATTCATTTTAGACATACTCAGTTTCCATATTGATTTCATTTTTTAAAGAATCCACTACTAAAATCATTTGAGAATTGCTAGGTCTGTCAAAAGGAGCCATGTGTTTAGAGCAAATAGAGGTAAACAAATTAGCAAGGATCAGAATCTTTCAGCCAAAGCAGACCTTGAATGAAGCCAAGTGTGCGTTTGCTTTATGATCAAATGTTCTATGCAAGTTAGTAGTGTTAAGACCTAATCAGAGAGAGGCCAAGGGATAGGAATAAATAGCAGTTATTTTGTTTTTGTTTCTACTTTTACCATAGAACCTTGACGAAAAAAGATCAAAGAAGCTAAGGCAAATATACCACAAATTTGAAATTATATTTCTGAGTATGGATAAGATGGTGAGACTTGGGCAAAAGGCCTAATAAAACTAGGTTCAAAGTGTTCTACCACGTTGTAATCTCCTAGGGAAGAAACCAGTGTGAGTAGAGCGAGGTTCTAAAATCCTGTGTCTTGAGGAGATGAGTTTTTGTCTAAACCTTAGACCAAGGTTCTTTGGAAGAATTTCCCCTTAATCATGCCTGCTTATGACACTTAAACATATTACCCAAAAGCCTTTCTTTTCTTTTCTTTTTTTTTTTCATTATAAGCATTCAAAAATCTTGGGGCATGACCACTGCATTGGCTGCATGGTTTAGAAGGCCTGTTGCAAACTTGGCCACCCTGTACCCGGCATAGTACAATGGAAAGAACCCTATATTAAAAATACCTGGGTATGAGTTCTGCCACTGCTTTTGACTCCTCTTAGGACCTTGACACATCATTTAACTTCTTTGAGACTCAGTGTTCCTCTTTGTAAAACTATGATAATAATTCCTATCTATCTCACAGGTATATTTGTCAAATTTCAATGAGATTAGGAACTTGAAAGCTAAATGTAAATAGAAAAACATATACAAATTAGTTCTTATTAAAATGTAGCAGAGCAGTATCTTCCTTAAACCCAAGCAAAAAAGACCCCTGCTATGGGCCCTGCTTTTTCAAGTCCCCCTTCCAGCCTTCTTCTTGTCACTCCCCTTCCCACCAGCTGAAGGGTCTGCAGAGTTAAGAGGGCATATCCAGCAGAATCCTGTGCCCTTCTTTCCCTTATCTAGACTACATGCTAAGTATCCAGACTCCATAATTCCCTGCCTGTATTAGTTAGGGTTCTCTAGGGAAACAGAATGAATAAGAGGTATATATGACTATCAAATTTATAAAAGTGACTCACGCAACTGTGGGTATGCACGAGTCCAAATTCTGTAGGGCAGTCAGCAAACTATCAAATCCAAAGGAGATGTTTGATGAACTCCTCAGAAAACGAACCGGCAACTTCGACAAACTCCTCAGGAAACGCTTCACTGGGCAGCCAAAGAAGAAGGTCCTCTATCTGTCTCGCTTATAAGTCTTCAACTGATTAATTGGATTAAATCCAGCCAATTGCATTCTCTCATTGTGGAAGACACACCCTTCGATGAGTCATCAGTGACAGCTGCAGCCAATTGACTGATAATTTAATAAACCAGACTGTTGGTTTATTAACTAGCCACAAATGTCCTTGCAGCAATTGTTAGGCCAGTGCTTGCTTGACCAGACAGCTGGGTACTATCACCTGACCAAGTTGACACATGAACCTAACCATCACACTGCCCAAACTGCCCTGATCCCATTTTCTGAAACTATGGGCCACTTCTCCCCAATATATTCCCCAAGGGGAGTCATACCACTACAATGCTTAGGCCCACAGGTTACCAGCGGACAACTATTTGTGAGGGTATGGACGGAGCTTGAATGTGCACCTAAACTGTCTACTTGCCTGTGGGTAAGTTCCCTCATGGTGTAGAAAAGAGCTAGGGTGAGAAGAGAAAGGGGTCATGCAGCTCTGATTCAAGAAGTCTGAGACTTCCGAATGAGATCCTGATCCTCCAAGTTATTATGAAGATTCATTTGTCAAGGTGGAAAGACAGACATATTTTATCTAAAATTTTGATAGCTTAACTTAACAACTTTTAAATATTTTGAATATGTGGTATACCAACCTCTGTACTTTTGCAGGAGGTTCCACAAATGTTAAGGGAGGACACTTCACAGTTGTCATTAAATATCCTTCCATGGGTTTACAATTTATTCCCACAAATATTTTTCCTAATTTTAGGAATAATTATTGTTTCTAATTGTTTTACACTGGAGTGGGAAAGCATACTGTGTACAGAAATAGTTCTGAGTTGTTTTGTCTGCTCCAAATCCCAGCCATTCATCCACAATTGTCCACCTGCCATGCCCTTGCTTACGCTGCAGCAGTCTAAACAATCCGTAGGCATTGTGCATTTCACACTGTGACAGTACCACCTGATGGGTACAATCCTCTTCCACATCTGCTTGGAAAAAAATAATTGTAATCTCCTCTTCCTTTGGTAGCCAAAGATAAACCCTTTTAAAAAAATGAATGTAGAGGATTAGTAAGGAGATTAGGTAGTTAAAGCTTTATACTTAAAATGGTCTACACTGAATCTTAGGAATGATTTTGTACAATTATAAATAGCACAGAATGCTATTTATCAGCACAAGAATCAACTTAAATGACTTTCCACCTTGATGGTTAGTTGGCACTGGTTCAGTTGGCAGGTTGGCAAATCACAGCAACTATCACATGTTATTTTCATTATATAGGTTATTAACACTAGAGACTAAACAATTAATCAAATTCTTTCATTAGAACTGGGACTATCATTTTTACTCTTTAGTGGTTCCCTATATCAGGAAGTGCTTAATAAACTACAAGCAACTAAAGAAAGTGGAAAATCTACCAGTAAATCTTGTGTTTGGAAGAAAATTATTTTTGTTGTCATCTTTGACTTAAAAGATTGTGTCGAAGCTTTAAATACTTTCCTATCTCAGTGAGAAAGAATGTGAAAAAAATCACCGCTGCCATTCCCTGCTGATGTATGGAACTTTTTTTTTGTTCCAACGTTGTGCTTTCTTATCGATTATCTCATTTCTGCATCATGACAGTCTTATATATTAGGCAAACATTCTGAAATTTTCACAAACATCTCACAGTCATCTTATGTTTTTCACTAGCCATCTCCTATTTTACTTTTGTCTATTATTCCATGACAATTGAGTCATTCCAAAACACTCTAATATATATGGACAGACCTCTCATTCAAATTCCTAAGCCAACCCATCCATGAACCAAAACACAGACATCTGATAAAAGCAGTCTTGGATGTTCTGATCCTTCTTCTTTTTTTTTTTTTTTTTTAAATTTTGAAATAAATTCAAAGTTATAGGAACAGTTGCAAAAACAATAATAACCCCATATACAGAATTCCATCATACCCTGACCCGCCTCTCCTGATAGCCCCATCCACCAACTTTAACATGCTGTCACATCACTATTTCTTTCCATCCCTCCCTTCCTCCCTCCCTATCTATCATCCATCATCTATTGCTCTGTCTTCTGAACATATGAGAGCTAGCTGCTCACACCCTTGAACAAACACTATAATTCACATATACACTTCCCATGAATAAGAACATTCTTTTATGCAATCCCATTAAGCGCAGCTAAGAAGTACGAGATTCAACAATGATACAAAGCTTACATTCTATATTTCCTTTTCCTTATGTCTCAACTGTGACCCTTTGAGCCTCCTGTCCTCCATCCTCCAATCCCATCCAGGTTCATCCTTGGCATTCAATTGTCATCTATTTAGACTGTCTTTTTTTTTTTTCAGTTGTGGAAACATATATACAGCCTAAATCTTCCCATTCCACCCCCTCCCTAGCCTTCCATTAGTGGATTAATCACATTTAGAATGTTGTAATGCTCTTTCCCACCATCCATTACTAGAAATTTCCCTTCACCTCAAACAGCAACCCTACACTCATTTCTTAACTCCCCATTGCCCCTTCCCCCATTTCTCTTAACCCATACTCTACTTTTCATCCCTATGGTTATATTCTCTAATAATTTCTTTGTGTTTACTGTGGGGCTTAAAATTAACCTCTTAAATCCATAACAATCTTGTTTTTCTTTGATACCACCTTCATTTCAATAGGACACATAAACTATGTTTCTACACTCCTCCATTCCCCCACCTTTATACAGTTGTCTAAAATTATGTATTTTACATTGAGTTCAAAACCACTGATTTGTCATTAGAGTTTGTGTATTTTATATCATGTAGGAAGTAAATAGTGGAGTTACGGTTCAAAACTTCTTGACTTCCATTTTTATTCCATTGTGGTTGGAGAATGTGCTTTGAGTATATTCATTTTTTTTTTTTTTTTTTTTTTAATTTCTTGAGGCTTGTTTTATGTCCCAGCTTATGGTCCCTTCTGGAGAAAGATCCATGGTCACTAGAGAAAAATGAGTGTCCTGGTGATTTGGGATGTAAGGTACTATATATGTCTGTTAAACTTCTCTATATCTCTTTCTCCTTTCTTTGTTTCTCTGTTGGCAGGGCTCCCTTTAGAATCTGAAGTAGGGCAGGTCTTTTATTGGCAAAGTCTCTCAGCATTTGTTTGTCTGTGAAAAATTTAAGCTCTCCCTCAAATTTGAAGGAGAGTTTTGCTGGATAAAGTATTTTTAGTTGGAAATTTTTCTCTCTCAGAATTTTAAATATGTCATGCCACTGCCTACTCACCTCCATGGTGGCTGCTGAATAGTCACACCTTAGTCTTATGTTGTTTCCTTTGTATGTGGTGAATTGCTTTTCTCTTGCTGCTTTCAGAACTTGCTCCTTCTCTTCAGTATTTGAGAGTCTGATCAGAATATGTCTCGGAGTGGGTTTCTTTGGATTTATTCTATTTGGAGTTCGCTGGGCATTTATGCTTTGTGTATTTATATTGTGTATAGGGGGAAGTTTTCCCCAACAATTTCTTTGAATACTCTTTCTAGACCTTTACCCTTCTCTTTCCCTTCTGGGACACCAATGAGTCTTAAGTTTGGACGTTTTATTTTATCTATTGTGTCCCTGAGATCCATTTCAATTTTTTTGATTTTTTTCTCCATTCTTTCTTTTGTTCTTTCATTTTCTGTTCTGTGGACTTCTAGGACACTGAGACGTTGTTCAGCTTCCTCTAATCTTGTATTGTGAATATCCAGAGTCTTTTTAATTTGGCCAACAATTTCTTTTATTTCCATAAGATCTTCTATTTTTTTATTTACTCTTGCAATGTCTTCTTTATGCTCTTCTAGGGTCTTCTTTATGTCACTTATATCCTGGGCCGTGGTCTTCTTGATGTCCTTTAAATCCTTTGCCATGTTTTCATTCCTCGATTGTAGTTCTTTGATTAATTCTGCCAAGTACTGAGTCTCTTCCGATATCTTGATTTGTGTGTTTGGAGTTGGATTCTCCATATCATCTGGTTTTATCATATGCATTAAGATTTTCTGTTGTTTTTGGCCTCTTGGCATTTGTTTTGTTTAATAGGGTTCTTTCAAGTTGTAAAAAAAAAGGATATCAATCTAATTTTTCAGGAACAGTTTGGTGACATACACTTTCTCTAACTAACCAGCAGATGGTGTCTGTGAGTCACTATATCCCTGAAGTCAGTTCTCAACCTTGTTCCCGCAGTGTGTGGGGAAATGATTCTTGTGGGGTTCAGTTGGAGAACTCAGTTTGGGTGTGTTGCTGGAGCCTTCCGCCCTGACTGTGGGGCATGTGTATGGGTGGCCAGGGAGGAAGAGCAGCTTTGATATTCAAATCCCCCAGGTTCCCGGAGATTCAAGGCCGCCGCAAGAGTCTAAGCCTTCATTTCAGTTCAGCCCCAGACCCTCTCTCTCGCTGTCCAACAAACCACTGGACTTGGCATAGCGTCCCTGGGTTTTCCGAGCGGGTCTCCCCTCCCAGCTGCGATCCTCCAGGACCTCTGCTGAAGGAATGCTGTGCTATGTCATCAGTGTGCTCCATCCCTCAAGGGAAGCCCCAGGCTGCCAGCCGTGCAGCGGCGCTGTCAGCCTGAAGCAAAAATGACCGAACGGGGTTTCTCAACCCCCTCCTCCTCGCACAGTTCCTCCTTCGCTGCTCTGGGACAACTGGCGGGGCTCTGGGCTGTGGGCATGGCCCCAGGCAGGAGTTTATCCAGCCCTCCAGGGGGCCAGCTGCTAGCCGCGGGGTTTCTTTCTGCTTCCAGCTCTCCCCTCCGTTCCGCCAGCTCCGAGGGTATCTGCAGCAGACTATCCTCCAGGCCAGACACTGAGAGGCCAGCCCAGACCCCCTTGCTGTGTTTTAGTGCTTGGTTCCCACTCCCGCGACTGCAGCCGCTCCTGGGTTTTTCCCTTTTTTTTTTTTTTTTTTTTAAAGAGCCAGTTGGTCTCCAAATGCCAAGCCCTGACTTCCCCACAATGCCGCGCGACTACGGGTCTTCCAGCCAGCTTACTCACTCGTTTCAGAATGCAGACTCCCGGTTTCACTAAGTATATGGCCCCTGTGATACTAGCAGAACTCATCCAGTTGGTGCATCGCTGTAACCGGTATTCTGGGTCACTTTCTGGTTTTTATCTAGTGTTTTTCACGGAGGTGTTTTTTGCCCTGTCTCACCTAGCTGCCATCTTAGTTTCTCTCCTCTGATCCTTCTTGATCAATAGTCCTCAGGGTTTGCAAACTCAAATGCTGACAAGAAGGGGCAATTAGTGAAAGTCATGCAGCATAGACCCCTAGATCAAGTAAATCCTAGGAATTTTTGTGTGTGATTAGCTTCACATTTGCCTAATTACATTGCTTTTATAACTCTATCGGTAGAGAACCAAGTGGGTGCTTCTCAGAATCACTGAGTGGGTGACTCCTCTGTAGCTGTCCTTCTTTCCCTCTTCACCTCCTTCTTCAACCTGCACTTTTTCAAATCCATGGCTTTTGGCTTTGAATTAATCAGGACTCTCCAGAGAAAATTGATGATATATATATGAGATTTATTACCGGAATTGACTCACTCAACTATTGGGATTGTCAAGTCTGAATTCTGTATTTCTGTAGGGCAGACCACAAGCTGGAAATTTCAAGAAAGGTGATTCTGAAATCCAGCACGTCTGAACTCTGTAAGGCAGGACACAAACTGGAAACTCCAATGAACATGAAGTTGTATTCCCCAAGAGCTGCTAGCTGGCTGAAAAAAAGGCAGAAATTCTTCTTTCTAACTGCTGAAATCCTCAGTTCTCACTTTAAGACCTCCAACTGATTAGGTGAGGAGACTCTCCTCATTGTTGAAGGCAATCTGCTTTGTGAATTGTAGAAGCAATCAGTTGAGTAATGATGTAAATTCATCTAAGAGATGTCCTTACACTAACAATCAGGCTAGTGCTTGCTTCACCAAACTACTGGACACCATAACCTCACCAAGTTGGCAGATGAAATTAATCACTACAGGCTTTATCTTCTATCTGGAACTCAAAATTGCTCCTTCAATTCATAGCATATTTGGCTTCTCCAGTTTTGACACTTTAGCACTATCTTTGAAATAGAGTTTGCAAGTATCGTCTGCCTACATTCTTGTCTTGCCTGTAGTGTTATTTGTCCGGCGCTCTCTCCGCCCCGCCTCGAGTCCTCGGTCGGCCGGCGATGGGGACCAGAGAGATAAGGGGAGAGAGGGTGCGGACAATGTCTTACCCGACGCACTTGTGATCACTCTGGACTCGCAGCAGTGAAGCATGTAGGCTTTTAATGGAACTAGGCAATCATCCTCTTTACAGGTTCCGCCCGGGGCAAGACGCCTCGGGGGAGAACAACCTCGATGCGGCCGTCAGGCGCGGCTCCTTGTGGGCTGTCTCTCCGAGCTCTGCCCGGGAACTTTCTTATAAACCTTACGTATATCCAATGGGCTAACGCCACGCACACAAGCATGATTGGTGAATACAGCGGGTTGTCACATACATCACAAAGCGGAAGCAGGATGTGGGCGCCATCTTTGCACCACTCGATGGGCGGGGGGAACTCAAGGGCAGGCTGCAGCTTGTCTACTAGGCCTAATCCGGAATGTGGCTGCTCACATCTCCCCCTTTTTGTTTTTTATGCCCCAGTGTCTCCAGTGATGAATGTGCTCCCGTGGACCAAGATGGCCCACAACGTATTTTTTGGTGCTTTGGGGAGTCTGGACTAGGTCCCGGCCATACTGAGGTGGGACCTCTGGCACCGACCAGAATGCTCACTTCATATAGAGACCGGAGAGCCCATGAGCTGGAAACCATGTGGCTCTCCTTGCAGTACTCAGTCTCGCAACTGGGGGACAAGAGGGTTAGGAGAACGGTAGCCAGTGTCGAGGGCGTCACTAGGTGTCTCTGTGCAATGGCAGGGGTCCCGTCTGGCCACAACTAGGACTCTGCCCAAGAGATCTACCTGAGACAAAAATAGGACCACTGGTGCCGATTATTTATATCCGGGATTTTGCCAAATACTTAGCTGCGAACCTTGCCCCCAAATGCCCCGCTTCGAGTGGTTGGGATGGGTGCTGGGCAGAGGGACTATAGTCATCAGGAGGGTTACAGGCAGAGGACATGGCCATCATGGCGGTAACACGTAATTGCTGTTGTCTTTGAAACAAACGCTCCAGCAAACTCTTAACAATGATCAAACCTACTAATAACCCCACAGCAAGAAGAACCCAGTTGGTCAGATTAGGCCAAGAGAACCAGGAGGGAAAAAAGGTCAATATTCCTGGCCCTCTTCCCGGTCTGCTGGGGAGTGGTCGACACCGTCGACATCATTTGACCGCTCATCACGCGAGTTGAGGACTGGATCCAACAGGTCACGTTGGGGGTTTAACGACCCGTCAGGCTGCAGTTCTTTGGTGTTCTCAGGCGACTGCACGGTTCTCACCAATCTCTCCGGTACCCACACTGGTTGGCGTCCTGGTTCCTTCTCGCGGTGATCAGTCGCGGAAGTCAAGCCACGGATCCCGGGAGCACGTCTCCGTCGGGTCGAGGGGAACGCGAATGAGTTCCCCGTACGGGCCACCACTTGTCCGGCGCTCTCTCCGCCCCGCCTCGAGTCCTCGGTCGGCCGGCGATGGGGACCAGAGAGATAAGGGGAGAGAGGGTGCGGACAATGTCTTACCCGACGCACTTGTGATCACTCTGGACTCGCAGCAGTGAAGCATGTAGGCTTTTAATGGAACTAGGCAATCATCCTCTTTACAGGTTCCGCCCGGGGCAAGACGCCTCGGGGGAGAACAACCTCGATGCGGCCGTCAGGCGCGGCTCCTTGTGGGCTGTCTCTCCGAGCTCTGCCCGGGAACTTTCTTATAAACCTTACGTATATCCAATGGGCTAACGCCACGCACACAAGCATGATTGGTGAATACAGCGGGTTGTCACATACATCACAAAGCGGAAGCAGGATGTGGGCGCCATCTTTGCACCACTCGATGGGCGGGGGGAACTCAAGGGCAGGCTGCAGCTTGTCTACTAGGCCTAATCCGGAATGTGGCTGCTCACAGTTATTCTCTGAAGTAGAGAGTCAAAATTAAGTCACATCTGTGTTAGCAATAGGCACCGCTGATGGGTCTGCCCTGTGTGTCATCCCTCTCTCCACCTCTAACCCTTGTGAAAGAAAGTTAAGATAATCACAACCCTTATTAAAATCAGTCACCACCATAAATATTAAGTTCATTTTTAATTAATTATATTTAAGTGCCATTCCATGTTTCAGTGATATGTTTTAGTCTATAGCAGGTACAATGGTCTACAATCACCACGATTAATCTTTTTCCTTTAAAAGAAAAAAAAAAAAAAAGGACATTTGTTTCTGACTTCAAATCCTCTTTCTGTAATCAATGATCAGTATGAATGCATAAGGGCTCATTAACATTTCCATCCTTGTTTTGATTATTATTTAAACTCTTCTGTCATGGTTTATGAACAGGGGGTTTCATCATATTTAACGTTTCAGGGCATAAAGGTGAATGTTTTCCAGATTTTTCTAAATATTGTAAGGCATAATAGATCACTTCACTGCTAACTTTCCATTTATAGAAAATTTATTTCTTCTAAATAAAAAAGCCCAAATGATAAATCCATGATCTTTGAACAAATGAATATATTTTCTTTATTGCTAAGAGACTAAAAAATCATTGTGCCAATTTCTTTGAATTTTTCAACTATACATTAGGCATAGCTTCTGTATAATTGAAACTTTTTTTCTGCTCAACGTTTCTCAGAGAATATGCTGGAGACAGATGTTAGGCAATGGAATGGATGGATGGATAAATAGACATATAGATTTATCTCAGTTTAGCAGTATCAGCTTATTTTATCATGAGATTTACCCTATCTATTATTTATAAGCTTATTGAGACTGACAAAAAAGGGGAATTGTGCATGTAAAACATTAGTAACAGAGTCCAAGAGATGTTTGACTAATATTTCAACTCTTTAAGACATACCACAAACAACATGGTTCTAGCAAATATGGTATGTGTGTGTAACTGTGTGTGTATTCCTTTCCCTTCTATATATCAACAGTAATAAATTGATTACAGAAGGAAATAGGCTGCAGTAGCTTGATAAAGACCTCGACTTAAGTAACTAAAATAATTGTACATTATATAATAGTCTTTTTACAGGCAAACTAGCACACAAAAATCACTTAGATCATAGTAGCAATTTGTGGATAGTAATTATTAATAACACCTTAAACTTATACCATAATAGGGCCTTTTCTCTACATGCTTTGATAATCTGGGATTTATTGAGCACTTGCTAAATTAAATATTCTTCCAAGTGCTTATCATGTATGAATATGTTTAATTTTCTCAGCTACACTCTGATAAGGAAGCTGAGACTCAGAGAGACCAAGTAATTTGCCAGCGTGCACACACCAAACAAGTAGAGGTGGTGCAGCCTCCATGCAGTCAGTCTGGATCTAGAACTCACTTTTCTCACTGCTCTGCTCTCCTGCTTCTCAGTAGCAGTGAGGTGGGAGAGGAAAGGGGAAATGGCCCGTTTCTCCAACTTCATATTAAACATCACTCACCAAGCCTCTTAAGTATTTTATACTTGTGCATGGAATATATATTGTTTTTGCAAGGTTACTCGCAAAGAAAAACACCATTACACAAGCAATAATAATGGCTCATACTTTCCACTTCAAAGCATTTCCTAACCAGAGGTTGGAAACACTTTTAACACATCACTGCAAGAGAGCTCCCTTCCACTGTATAATGCTAATGTTTATTATCACCTGATAGCCTCAGACAGGACAGTATTTTCAAATTCAAGAGTAATTTAAGGTAAACAGAATGTGAATACACTAGAGAAGGGTAACCATATTTCAAAATAAATAGTTCAGTGTCTTTCACACCATAATTCGTCAGTATCTATTGCTGCTAATGCTAGAGCAGTTAGATAGACCAAAGAAACTTTTATCTTGTGTGTGAAACTGGTCCTTAAAGAACTGTGACTTTGGACAAATCAAGTAAGCCTCTGTGTTCACTATCCATTAATGCCGAAAAATGTGTTTAGTAAATTAGTGTTTATTAAGGTATAAAATTCTTAAGTATATGCAAAAATGGGGTTGGGGGACAGTGTGGCCCTCCTGTGAGTTCTGGCACAGGTTACGAGTTATAAGGACTCAACATCGTATTGAAGCATTTGTTGAGCATCGAAATGGCCAGGTTGTAGTTTCAGCATACACTCGTGAATGGGCTATTAAAAAACATCTTTATAGGACCAGAAATGTGGTGGCTTGTGAGCATCTAGGAAGAGTGCTGGCCGAGAGATGCCTAGAGGCAGGCATCAACTTTATGGTCTTCCAGCCAACTGCTTGGGAGGCAACCTCAGACCCGATGAAACAACTGCAAAGTGCTATGACAGAAGGTGGTGGTGTATTATAGGAACCTCGGAGAATCTTTGAATAAAATAGAAAAGTTAATAGTTTTGAACTTGTACAAAACTTCCAACCATTACAGTCATCAAAAGAGAACTTCTGGAACAAAATGAGTCACAGAATCAATGAGCAGTGTTCTAGAAATTCCAGACCATCCTAAAGAAGAAGATAGAATAACTTTAAATTTGTATGTGTAAAACAAAATGTCCTGTGATTTTATTGATGACATTGGAACTTGAATGAGAAATACAAATTCCAAGCAGACATGGTAATCTGGTCTTACCCATTATATAGTCCTGTTAGCACAAAAATGGCATCCACTCCATTTTGTTACGAACAGTACAAACTGTGGAATTGTATAACATATGATGATAAACAAAGTTTAGTTCTTTAGCTTTCAAAATAAAACTACCATCATCTGTTTCAGAAGAAAAAACTCTAGGATAAAAACTCAAGAATATTATGATCCAAGGACCTTGCACATTAATAGTGAAAACAAATGGTCACAAATTTTTAACATAGTTTAACCTGCTACCTTTGAAAAGCTTATATCCATTACCATAGCATAGCCTCTCTCCCTCAACTTCTCTCTGTCATTTAATCATCTGCAATTTCCATGAGATTAGAGATCAGGCCAATCTTCTTCACTCTTCACTGTGTCTGGTCTCTAGCACCTTCTGAATAAATGACACTAGTAGTGGCTGTGATGGTTGTAGTTGTAGTCCAGGCTTTTCTCGAATAATCTCATCTTCTTTCATGGATTTAAATTATCATCTATGTAGCAGGCACTCCCAACTCTGTTATCACATTTTCTCTACCAAGTTTTAGATACTTACTTCCAACTGTTAAGGACACAGACCACCTGAGTTCGTAGTTTTGCCTCTGCCACTGTCACTTTGAGCAGGTTGTCCTTAATTTCTCTGTGCTTTCAGTTTCTTCATATCTTAAAAAAAGGGGGGGAGGGGGAGAAAGCAGTTCCAAGGCTTAAAAGGGCTAATATGTGCAAAACATTTAAACCATGTCTGCCATAATGTCAGCTTTTACTTCATCACTCCTCCCCTACTACTGCTGTGGCTGGTGCTGATGACGCACTTACTGTTTTGCTACTAGGCATGTTCCTGACCTATTATACTCTCTCTCTAGTACAAGATTCTAAAACTGAACTCCTTGTCTCTCCATTGCCAAAACTTTTAGTACTCCTTATATTCTCCTTTTCAATTCATTTTATCCCCATCTACCCAATTACATAAGCAGATGCTGTGAATGACACTCAACTTCCTCCCTACCCTGTCACCCTGTATCATCCAGTAAATCCCTAAACCCTGCTTTTGATGCCTTATGAACATCTCACACTTACCTCCTCCTCTCTATCCTCACTGCTCTTGTTCAGACACCACCATGTCCTGCACCAATAGCTTCCTAACTGATCTCACTGCTTTCAGTCTCTTACTTCTGCAATCCACTTGTTCTTTCAACAAATGTTTATTGAGCAACTACTGTGTGCCAAGCATGCTTTAAAGGATTGGGATATATCAGTAAACAGACAAAAAAATCCCTGATATCATGAAACTTATAATTTAGTGGGAGGGAACAAGAAACAAATCCTGAGCACTATAAAGAAGCAAATTATATAAAATATTAGAAGATAATCACTGTGAAAAATAGAAAAGGATAGGGAGTTATAGACTTGGTGGACAGTTTGCAATTTTAAAAAGGGTAGTCAGGGAAAGTACGATAGTTTGAAGCTGTAATGTATCCCAGAAAAGATCATGTTCTTAAAGGTAATCCATTCCTGTGTGTGTAAACCTATTATGGGTGGGACCTTTTGGTTAGGTTCTTTCAGTTGAGGCCTGTCCCAGGTGGGTCTTAATCCTCTTACTGGAGTCCTTTACAAGAGATGAAATTCAGAGAAGCACATAGAGAAACTGAGAGAGAAAAGCCAGAGAAGCGGAGAAGGGATAGACAGAAAACAGAGAAAAAACACAGAAACAGAGAGGGAGCCGTTGAAGCCAGAAGCTGGAAGCAATGAAACCCAGGAGGATGGGAGAGACCAGCAGATGCCATGTGTGGCCAGGTGACAGAGGAGCTGAGGATAGCCAGTAGCATTGCCTATTGATGCCCTGATTTGGACATTTTCACAGCCTCAGAACTGTAAACTTATAAGTCAATAAATCCCGATTGCAAAAGCCAACCCATTTCTGGTATATTGCATTTTGCTAGCTTTAGCAAACTAAAACAGCAGGTCTCCTTGATAAGGGGTCATATGAGCAAAAACTTGAAGGAAATGAGAGAGTGAGCCTTGCAGATATCTAGGGGAAGAGGAGCCCAGACAAAGTGCTCAGCTAGTGCAAATGTCCAGAAGTAAGATTATGTCTGGTATTTTAAAGAAACAGTAAAGAGGCCATTGCAGCTGGAGTAGAGAGAATAAGGAAGACGTATAAGATTATGTCAGAGAGGTAACCACAGACCAGACAGAATGGGGTGTGTAGGCCACTTTAAGGTCTTTTATTTTTACTCTGAGTGAAATGAGGAGCCACTGTAGGGTTTCCAGCAAAGTAGAGACATGATCTGGCTGCAGCATTGAAAAAAGACTGAAAGTAGAAAGTAAGCTTCAATAGTGGGCACTGTTTCCCCATAGCCAGCAGGTCTCAATCCGTGGCCAATGCAAGGAGATGTTCTAAGGGCATTAGCCCTCTTTGTGTGTGTGTGTGTGTGTGTGTGTGTGTGTGTGTGTGTGTGTGCACCATGGTGGAAGAACCCCGTTCCCTCTCCACCAAAGACAGATATACCACTAGGATGTGAGCCAGATGTCATAAAACAATAAAACATATGCAATGAAAAATCTACAAATGCTCAGGCCAATAGGGAAAGGACTATATGAGCAATCCTCTTATCTTCTAGGGGTTTTTGATTTATCTCGCCAGGCTGACATATCTGGTCCTGAACACAGGATGTATTTTTGGGTCCCAGGGAAAAGTAGCAGGCCACATTAAGACTGTCCCCTACCACAGAGCCTATTGCAATAAACCACTTGAAGATGGTGATATCTTGGACATGAGCTGTACCAGTGGAAATAGTGAGAAGTGTTCAGAATCTGCAGATATTCTGAATATTCATAGCTGATGGCTTTGGATGTGGGATATGAGAGAGAGAAGTTTCTGATGAAATGAGATGAGAGAAAGGATGGCTCTCAGATGTTTGGCCCTCACAGCTGAAAGTTAGTATTATCAAAAGAGATGGGCATATTGTGGAAAGACTAGGTTAGTGGGAGAGAGGAGAACAGGAGTTCAATTTTGGACATAAACTCCAGATTCCCGTTATCTGTAGTTCTGGGAAGTAGTACTGGCTAGAAATATAAATGTAGGAGCTACATGCAGAAGAAAAGAGGTCAAAGGCTTAGTTCTGAGGCACTCCCATGATGAGATGAGAGCAAACAAAAGATACCAAGAAGAACTAGCCATCAACGCAGAAGATAAACAAGGTGGTGTAGTATCCTAGAAGGTAAACGAAGAAAGAGATTCAAGGAAGGATTGAACAAGTCTGTCGGATGCTGCTGATTTAACAAGTAAGATTAAGAACTGAACACTGAATTAATAAGTAGAGGTCATTGATGTCTTTGACAAGAGAATTTTTGGAAGAATGGTAAGGGAGAAAATCTAATTAGCCGGAATGAAAGGAGTTTAAAAAGGAATTAAAGGTGAGAAAATGGAGGTGATGAGAATAGACAGCTTCTTCAAGGCTTTCAGTTATAAATGGGAGCAAAGAAATAAGGTGGTAGCTAGAAGAGGAAAAAGGATCAAGAAATATTTTTAAGATGGAAAAAGATTATAGTATATATGTATGCTAATGGAAATTATCTAGTAGGACAGGAAAGACTGCTGAAATAGAAGAGAAAAATAATCAGCAAAGAAGAGAAATGAGATAAGGAACTGGCCTTTGCTGGGAGAAGTGACAACCCCTCCATTGTAAGAGGAGGGAAGAAGGGGCACTCTTGCAGGTGCAGCTGGTTTGGGTGGCAGAAAGACAAAGGAGTTCATATCTCATAGTTTCTGTTTATCAATGGAGTATAATATAAGAGTTTAAAATGGAGCATCAACAGCTAAGAATGAGAATATAGAGGGGATCTTGGAGGTTTGACTATGAAATCATTGTCTCAGAAAGTGGAATCAAGGCTGTTAGAAAAGCACAGTATTTGATTTTTCCTCTCTTTAAAACTCCAGTGTAGGTCCTGCAGTGGATTTAACTGTGTACCCCAGTTGGGACGTGTTCTTGGTTTTGGTCTGCATTCTTGTGGGTGTGAACCCATTGTAAACAAGAACTCTTTAAGATGTTACTTCAGTTAAGATATGGCCCAACTGAATCAGTTTGAGCTTTAATCTAGATTACTAGACTCATTTATGAGCAGAGTGAAAGTCAGATGGAGAGAGAAGCCACGGGGAGAGCCAGAAGTCAGTAGGATCCCAAAAGAGAAAAGAGAAGATGCTGCCATGTACATTGCCACATGATGGAAAAGCCAAGAGCCAAGGATCACTGGCAGCCAGCCCAGAATGCCACTGTTTCTGGGAGAAAGCATCACCTTGCCAAAGTCTTAATTTTGGACTTCTCCTAGCCTCAAAACTCTCAGCCAATAATTTCCCATGGTTGAAGCCAACCCATTGTGTGGTGTTTGTTTTAGCAGCTAAGAAAATAAAACAGCCTTCAAACCTGATAGAACTGTATTTCCCTTTTTGGGTGTAGTAGGGGTAAGGGTTGTGGTAAGTTTCCTTGGCCAGCACATACATTTCCAGTGTTATTGCTGAACCACTACTTCCAGCCAGGCTGTGCTACTTGCTGATCCCAAAACAACACATCATGCTGTGTTTGATGCCTCTATGTCTAGATTCATGCTGTCTCATCAACCTGGACTCCTCTCCCTCAACACTACCCTGTATACCTGGAAAATTCTTGAACCTTTTCCTCTGTGCCTCCACTGTTATTTCATAATTGCTAGAATCAGTTGATAATTCTCTATTTCTGGCACTCCAAGAGGCATGTAATAGATGTCATCTCATTGAACCTTTATAATTAACTTGAAAGGTAGATTTTTTATTTCCATTTTACAAAAGAGAGGTCAGCTAACATTCTCACAAGCACAACAGTGAGCATTTATAACACCTGTATTTTAAACCAGAGCTATGTAATTCAAAACTATCTCGTTATGTTTTTTCTTGTGTATACACATATGTATGTATGTTCATTTACAAAGGTAGCATTATATTTGTCTCTCATACACTGTAAGCTTCTTATAGTAGTGACTGGGTATCAGCAGCTATAGATTCCAAGCACAATACCTCAAAGAGAGTGGTCACCCACTAAGCATTTGTTGAATGAAAGAATAAAAGATGGAAGGACCACATTTAATCAACACAATACCATTACTCTCTCTGTTACACAGATGAGGAAACTGAAGCTAAATAATTTACTCACAGTTTAATGGCAAATTACAATAAGTGACCAAGTTCATTATTATAACTCATGTATTCCACCTTCTACACTCTCACTAACTCTTCTATTATTGTAGAAACAAAACATTCCATCTCTTTTCCAGAAGGTATCAAGATGTTGACTTATTGAGTCAAAATATTGAAATATGTTAGTGGGAAGTAATTTGGTTACCACAGTGCCTGAAACATCATAAGCACTTAACAAATAGTTTTGGGATAAATAAATGATTTTAAAAATAAATTTGCATAACAAAGGCATTCTTCTAGCTGCTCTGGTTTGGTCCTCCTTGAACTTGAGAAAAGATATGGATAGCACCTCATCACCCATCCATGACTCCATCTTGAGAACACACAAATCAAAGTCATTAACTTAGCATTTCCTTCCTGCCCTCCCTAAAAAAAACCTCAAAATAAAAAGATTTCATAAAAATCCTGAGCCTCAAGCATTTAGTGCCCATGGTAACAAGGAAAGGATTTTATAAAATATGAAGAAAACGTAGTCCTTCAGCATCAACACACTATCAATTAAGCATATTCTAATTTGTTTTTCTCTTCAGTCTAAGGTCTTTTAAATGATTGATAATGTAATGTTAAAAACAGGGAAGGAGGCGGGGCAAGATGGCAGACTGGTGAGCTGTATGTTTTAGTTACTCCTCCAGGAAAGTAGGTAAAAAGCCAGGAACTGCGTGGACTGGACACCACAGAGCAATCTGTCTTTGGGCATACTTCATACAACACTCATGAAAACGTGGAACTGCTGAGATCAGCGAAATCTGTAAGTTTTTGCGGCCAGGGGACCCGCGCCCCTCCCTGCCAGGCTCAGTCCCGGGGGAGGAGGGGCTGTCAGCTCCAGGAAGGAGAAGGGAGAATTGCAGTGGCTGCTCTTACCGGAAACTCATTCTACTGATTCAAACTCCAACCATAGATAGACTGAGGCCAGACACCAGAGACTCTGAGAGCAGCCAGCCCAGCAGAGAGGAGACAAGCATAGAAAAAAAACAACACGAAAAACTCCAAAATAAAAGCGGAGGATTTTTGGAGTTCTGGTGAACACAGAAAGGGGAAGGGCGGAGATCAGGCCTTGAGGCGCATATGCAAATCCCGAAGCAAGGCTGATCTCTCTGCCCTGGGCACTTTTCCTTAATGGCCCTGGTTGCTTTGTCTATTAGCATTTCAATAACCCATTAGATCTCTGAGGAGGGCCGTTTTTTTTTTTTTTTTTTAAACCCTTTTTGCTTTTTCTAAAACAATTACTCTAAGAAGCTCAATACAGAAAGCTTCAAAGAATTGAAATTTGGGCACGTCAAGTCAAGAGCAGAACTAAGAGAGCTCTGAGACAAAAGGCAATAATCCAGTGGCTGAGAAAATTCACTAAACAACACAACTTCCCAAGAAAAGGGGGGTGTCCGCTCACAGCCACCATCCTGGTGGACAGGAAACACTCCTGCCCATCGCCAGCCCCATAGCCCAGAGCTGCCCCAGACAACCCAGTGTGACGGAAGTGCTTCAAATAACAGGCACACACCACAAAACTGGGCGTGGACATTAGCCTTCCCTGCAACCTCAGCTGAATGTCCCAGAGCTGGGAAGGGGGAGCAGTGTGAATTAACAGAGCCCCATTCAGCCATCATTTGAGCAGACTGGGAGCCTCCCAACACAGCCCAGCAGCCCAGAACTGCCCTGGGGGGACGGCACTCACCTGCGACATAGCACAGTCATCGCCTCAACAGAGGACCCGGGGTGCACAGCCTGGAAGAGGGGCCCACTTGCAAGTCTCAGGAGCCATACGCCAATACCAAAGACTTGTGGGTCAGTGGCAGAGACAAACTGTGGCAGGACTGAACTGAAGGATTAGACTATTGCAGTAGCTTTAAAACTCTAGGATCATCAGGGAGATTTGATTGTTAGGGCCACCCCCCCTCCCCGACTGCCCAGAAACACGCCCCACATACAGGGCAGGCAACACCAACTACACACGCAAGCTTGGGACACCAATTGGGCCCCACAAGACTCACTCCCCCACTCACCAAAAAGGCTAAGCAGGGGAGATCTGGCTTGTGGAGAACAGGTGGCTCGTGGATGCCACCTGCTGGTTAGTTAGAGAAAGTGTACTCCACGAAGCTGTAGATCTGATAAATTAGAGATAAGGACTTCAACTGGTCTACAAACCCTAAAAGAACCCTATCAAGGTCAGCAAATGCCACGAGGCCAAAAACAACAGAAAATTATAAAGCATATGAAAAAACCAGACGATATGGATAACCCAAGCCCAAGCACCCAAATCAAAAGACCAGAAGAGACACACCTAGAGCAGCTACTCAAAGAACTAAAGATGAACAATGAGACCCTAGTACGGGATATGAAGGAAATCAAGAAGACCCTAGAAGAGCATAAAGAAGACATTGCAAGACTAAATAAAAAAATGGATGATCTTATGGAAATTAAAGAAACTGTTGACCAAATTAAAAAGATTCTGGACACTCATAGTACAAGACTAGAGGAAGTTGAACAACGAATCAGTGACCTGGAAGATGACAGAATGGAAAATGAAAACATAAAAGAAAGAATGGGGAAAAAAATTGAAAAACTCGAAATGGACCTCAGGGATATGATAGATAATATGAAACGTCCGAATATAAGACTCATTGGTGTCCCAGAAGGGGAAGAAAAGGGTAAAGGTCTAGGAAGAGTATTCAAAGAAATTGTTGGGGAAAACTTCCCAAATCTTCTAAACAACATAAATACACAAATCATAAATGCTCAGCGAACTCCAAATAGAATAAATCCAAAAAAACCCACTCCGAGACATATACTGATCACACTGTCAAACATAGAAGAGAAGGAGCAAGTTCTGAAAGCAGCAAGAGAAAAGCAATTCACCACATACAAAGGAAACAGCATAAGACTAAGTAGTGACTACTCAGCAGCCACCATGGAGGCGAGAAGGCAGTGGCACGATATATTTAAAATTCTGAGTGAGAGGAATTTCCAGCCAAGAATACTTTATCCAGCAAAGCTCTCCTTCAAATTTGAGGGAGAGCTTAAATTTTTCACAGACAAAGAAATGCTGAGAGAATTTGCTAACAAGAGACCTGCCCTACTGGAGATACTAAAGGGAGCCCTACAGACAGAGAAACAAAGACAGGACAGAGAGACTTGGAGAAAGGTTCAGTACTAAAGAGATTCGGTATGGGTACAATAAAGGATATTAATAGAGAGAGGGAAAAATATGGCAAACATAATCCAAAGGATAAGATGGCCGATTCAAGAAATGCCTTCACGGTTTTAACGTTGAATGTAAATGGATTAAACTCCCCAATTAAAAGATATAGATTCGCAGAATGGATCAAAAAAAATGAACCATCAATATGTTGCATACAAGAGACTCATCTTAGACACAGGGACACAAAGAAACTGAAAGTGAAAGGATGGAAAAAAATATTTCATGCAAGCTACAGCCAAAAGAAAGCAGGTGTAGCAATATTAATCTCAGATAAAATAGACTTCAAATGCAGGGATGTTTTGAGAGACAAAGAAGGCCACTACATACTAATAAAAGGGGCAATTCAGCAAGAAGAAATAACAATCGTAAATGTCTATGCACCCAATCAAGGTGCCACAAAATACATGAGAGAAACATTGGCAAAACTAAAGGAAGCAATTGATGTTTCCACAATAATTGTGGGAGACTTCAACACATCACTCTCTCCTATAGATAGATCAACCAGACAGAAGACCAATAAGGAAATTGAAAACCTAAACAATCTGATAAATGAATTAGATTTAACAGACATCTACAGGACATTACATCCCAAATCAACAGGATACACATACTTTTCTAGTGCTCACGGAACTTTCTCCAGAATAGATCATATGCTGGGACATAAAACAAGCCTCAATAAATTTAAAAAGATTGAAATTATTCAAAGCACATTCTCTGACCACAATGGAATACAATTAGAAGTCAATAACCATCAGAGACTTAGAAAATTCACAAATACCTGGAGGTTAAACAACACACTCCTAAACAATCAGTGGGTTAAAGAAGAAATAGCAAGAGAAATTGCTAAATATATAGAGACGAATGAAAATGAGAACACAACATACCAAAACCTATGGGATGCAGCAAAAGCAGTGCTAAGGGGGAAATTTATAGCACTAAACGCATATATTAAAAAGGAAGAAAGAGCCAAAATCAAAGAACTAATGGATCAACTGAAGAAGCTAGAAAATGAACAGCAAACCAATCCTAAACCAAGTACAAGAAAAGAAATAACAAGGATTAAAGCAGAAATAAATGACATAGAGAACAAAAAAACAATAGAAAGGATAAATATCACCAAAAGTTGGTTCTTTGAGAAGATCAACAAGATTGACAAGCCCCTAGCTAGACTGACAAAATCAAAAAGAGAGAAGACCCATATAAACAAAATAATGAATGAAAAAGGTGACATAACTGCAGATCCTGAAGAAATTAAAAAAATTATAAGAGGATATTACGAACAACTGTATGGCAACAAACTGGATAATGTAGAAGAAATGGACAATTTCCTGGAAACATATGAACAACCTAGACTGACCAGAGAAGAAATAGAAGACCTCAACCAACCCATCACAAGCAAAGAGATCCAATCAGTCATCAAAAATCTTCCCACAAATAAATGCCCAGGGCCAGATGGCTTCACAGGGGAATTCTACCAAACTTTCCAGAAAGAACTGACACCAATCTTACTCAAACTCTTTCAAAACATTGAAAAAAATGGAACACTACCTAATTCATTTTATGAAGCTAACATCAATCTAATACCAAAACCAGGCAAAGATGCTACAAAAAAGGAAAACTACCGGCCAATCTCCCTAATGAATATAGATGCAAAAATCCTCAACAAAATACTTGCAAATCGAATCCAAAGACACATTAAAAAAATCATACACCATGACCAAGTGGGGTTCATTCCAGGCATGCAAGGATGGTTCAACATAAGAAAAACAATCAATGTATTACAACACATTAAAAACTCGAAAGGGAAAAATCAATTGATCATCTCAATAGATGCTGAAAAAGCATTTGACAAAATCCAACATCCGTTTTTGATAAAAACACTTCAAAAGGTAGGAATTGAAGGAAACTTCCTCAACATGATAAAGAGCATATATGAAAAACCCACAGCCAGCATAGTACTCAATGGTGAGAGACTGAAAGCCTTCCCTCTAAGATCAGGAACAAGACAAGGATGCCCGCTGTCACCACTGTTATTCAACATTGTGCTGGAAGTGCTAGCCAGGGCAATCCGGCAAGACAAAGAAATAAAAGGCATCCAAATTGGAAAAGAAGAAGTAAAACTGTCATTGTTTGCAGATGATATGATCTTATATCTAGAAAACCCTGAGAAATCAACGATACACCTACTAGAGCTAATAAACAAATTTAGCAAAGTAGCGGGATACAAGATTAATGCACATAAGTCAGTAATGTTTCTATATGCTAGAAATGAACAAACTGAAGAGACACTCAAGAAAAAGATACCATTTTCAATAGCAACTAAAAAAATCAAGTACCTAGGAATAAACTTAACCAAAGATGTAAAAGACCTATACAAAGAAAACTACATAACTCTACTAAAAGAAATAGAAGGGGACCTTAAAAGATGGAAAAATATTCCATGTTCATGGATAGGAAGGCTAAATGTCATTAAGATGTCAATTCTACCCAAACTCATCTACAGATTCAATGCAATCCCAATCAAAATTCCAACAACCTACTTTGCAGACTTGGAAAAGCTAGTTATCAAATTTATTTGGAAAGGGAAGATGCCTCGAATTGCTAAAGACACTTTAAAAAAGAAAAACGAAGTGGGAGGACTTACACTCCCTGACTTTGAAGCTTATTATAAAGCCACAGTTGCCAAAACAGCATGGTACTGGCACAAAGATAGACATATAGATCAATGGAATCGAATTGAGAATTCAGAGATAGACCCTCAGATCTATGGCCGACTGATCTTTGATAAGGCCCCCAAAGTCACCGAACTGAGCCATAATGGTCTTTTCAACAAATGGGGCTGGGAGAGTTGGATATCCATATCCAAAAGAATGAAAGAGGACCCCTACCTCACCCCCTACACAAAAATTAACTCAAAATGGACCAAAGATCTCAATATAAAAGAAAGTACCATTAAACTCCTAGAAGATAATGTAGGAAAACATCTTCAAGACCTTGTATTAGGAGGCCACTTCCTAGACTTTACACCCAAAGCACAAGCAACAAAAGAGAAAATAGATAAATGGGAACTCCTCAAGCTTAGAAGTTTCTGCACCTCAAAGGAATTTCTCAAAAAGGTAAAGAGGCAGCCAACTCAATGGGAAAAAATTTTTGGAAACCATGTATCTGACAAAAGACTGATATCTTGCATATACAAAGAAATCCTACAACTCAATGACAATAGTACAGACAGCCCAATTATAAAATGGGCAAAAGATATGAAAAGACAGTTCTCTGAAGAGGAAATACAAATGGCCAAGAAACACATGAAAAAATGTTCAGCTTCACTAGCTATTAGAGAGATGCAAATTAAGACCACAATGAGATACCATCTAACACCGGTTAGAATGGCTGCCATTAAACAAACAGGAAACTACAAATGCTGGAGGGGATGTGGAGAAATTGGAACTCTTATTCATTGTTGGTGGGACTGTATAATGGTTCAGCCACTCTGGAAGTCAGTCTGGCAGTTCCTTAGAAAACTAGAGATAGAGCTACCATTCGATCCAGCGATTGCACTTCTCGGGATATACCCGGAAGATCGGAAAGCAGTGACACGAACAGATATCTGCACGCCAATGTTCATAGCAGCATTATTCACAATTGCCAAGAGATGGAAACAACCCAAATGTCCATCAACAGATGAGTGGATAAATAAAATGTGGTATATGCACACGATGGAATACTACGCGGCAGTAAGAAGGAATGATCTGGTGAAACATATGACAACATGGATGAACCTTGAAGACATAATGCTGAGCGAAATAAGCCAGGCACAAAAAGAGAAATATTATATGCTACCACTAATGTGACCTTTGAAAAATGTAAAACAAATGGTTTATAATGTAGAATGTAGGGGAACTAGCAGTAGAGAGCAATTAAGGAAGGGGGAACAATAATCCAAGAAGAACAGATAAGCTATTTAACGTTCTGGGGATGCCCAGAAATGACTATGGTCTGTTAATTTCTGATGGATGTAGTAGGAACAAGTTCACTGAAATGTTGCTATAGTATGTAACTTTCTTGGGGTAAAGTAGGAACATGTTGGAAGTTAAGCAGTTATCTTAGGTTAGTTGTCTTTTTCTTACTCCCTTGCTATGGTCTCTTTGAAATGTTCTTTTATTGTATGTTTGTTTTCTTTTTAACTTTTTTTTTCATACAGTTGATTTGAAAAAAGAAGGGAAAGTTAAAAAAAAAAAAAAAAGAAAAAAGACAAACAAGGAAAAAAAAAAACAAAAAAAAAAAAAACGATGTAGTGCCCCCTTGAGGAGCCTGTGGAGAATGCAGGGGTATTCGCCTACCCCACCTCCATGGTTGCTAACATGACCACAGACATAGGGGACTGGTGGTTTGATGGGTTGAGCCCTCTACCATAAGTTTTACCCTTGGGAAGACGGTTGCTGCAAAGGAGAGGCTAGGCCTCCCTGTATTTGTGCCTAAGAGTCTCCTCCTGAATGCCTCTTTGTTGCTCAGATGTGGCCCTCTCTCTCTGGCTAAGCCAACTTGAAAGGTGAAATCACTGCCCTCCCCCCTACGCGGGATCAGACACCCAGGGAAGTGAATCTCCCTGGCAACGTGGAATATGACTCCCGGGGAGGAATGTAGACCCGGCATCGTTGGATGGAGAACATCTTCTTGACCAAAAGGGGGATGTGAAAGGAAATGAAATAAGCTTCAGTGGCAGAGAGATTCCAAAACGAGCCGAGAGATCACTCTGGTGGGCACTCTTACGCACACTTTAGACAACCTTTTTTAGGTTCTAAAGAATTGGGGTAGCTGGTGGTGGATACCTGAAACTATTAAACTACAACCCAGAACCCATGAATCTCGAAGACAGTTGTATAAAAATGTAGCTTATGAGGGGTGACAGTGGGATTGGGAATGCCATAAGGACCAAACTCCACTTTGTCTAGTTTATGGATCGATGTGTAGAAAAGTAGGGGAAGCAAACAAACAGACAAAGGTACCTAGTGTTCTTTTTTACTTCAATTGCTCTTTTTCACTCTAATTATTATTCTTGTTATTTTTGTGTGTGTGCTAATGAAGGTGTCAGGGATTGATTTAGGTGATGAATGTACAACTATGTAATGGTACTGTAAACAATCGAAAGTACAATTTGTTTTGTATGACTGCGTGGTATGTGAATATATCTCAATAAAATGATGATTAAAAAAAAAAAAAAAAAAAAAAAAAAAAAAAGATGCTATTAGCTATTTAGAAAGTGTATGTCCCATAAAGTAATTTGCATTAAAAAAAATAAGGCTTTCTTACCCCAAAACACTAGGCTTCCACAATTCTCCACCTTCATATCCATGCCCATGCACCTCTGGGTAATTTAGTTGTTCCACCTCCGCATGAGTCAAGTCAATTTCTTCATCCTTGACTGTCACCGATTCCTGGAAGAACAAGCACATTCTTACAGGGCCTGTCAATACTTTAGGGAAGGGACCAGAGAAAATGTTTTTGAATCTGAACGTTAAAACTTTAACTATTTTAATGGAATATTCCAAAATATGCTAAGTATTAGTCTGTGTTATAAAGAATAATAACTAACATTTATAATGTACTTTCTATGTGCCAAGTTCATATAAGGTAAGTACTATTATTTACCTTATTTACAGAAGTAAGGGTCAGATCTGGGATTTGGACCCAGGCTGTCTAATCCCAAAACTACACTCTTAATTATATTCTTCTGCTTCCTACATATTTTACTAAATAAATTGAATGTAAGTTAATTGTGGAATGATAACTAAATGTTAATTGCTATATTATATAGTAGATGGGATAAGGTAAGGCTTAGATATATAATTTATACTGATTCCAGGAATATTCTGAAATTTTGTAGAAATTTGGTTTCACACCCTGAATGTCTGTAGAGAATCATGTTGTCCTAGAAGTGTCTTCTTTCTCTGTACTTAGGACCATAACTTCTAGATTTACTTAGTTATCCTTTAATAACTAAAGTTCTCCTAGATGAGTGAATTTGCTGGTTTTATATTGAAAATGTCAGTTGTTCTAAAGTAAATATTCATACTATATGTTATATTGTCAGTCATGTGAGCGTACTCTGGTGACCATAACGAACTGGAGAATACTTTGTGGGAAAGTCATTTAACAGAACAGAGTGGCTAGACATACCTGGGTTCTGATTAGGGTTCACCCAGTTGATGATTCTGAGCAAGGTCCTGTGGCCTCAGGTTGCTTCATCTGTTAAATAGGTATTTGCTTCCTAACTCTTAGGATTATTTAAAATAAATGAAATAATGTTCAAAAAAAAAAAAAAAAAAAAAAAAAAAAAACAGGGAACATGGTTTTATTTAAGAGATTAAAATACAGAATACTGTTTATATATCACATGAACTCTACCCACACTTTGAATTAATATCTTTTTAAAATATATTGAAAGATTACATTTATCACAGAAAATTTGAAAGACACAGGAGAGTCAGAGAAAAAACAATCATCCAATCTCCTACCATCAAAGATAACTGATAATACTTGAACTCATTTCATGCAGGTATGTATGTAAATGTGTGTATGTGTATGTGTGTGTGTGTATATATATGTAATTTTCTATTGCACTTATTCATTTTTTATTAGAGAAGTTGTGAATGTACAGAACAATCATGCAAAAAAAAATACATGATTCCCATATACCACCCTATTACTAATACCTTGCATTGGTGCTGAGTATTTGTTACAATTGATGAAAGCCTATTTTTATAATCATGCTATTAACTATATAGTCCATAGGTAAATTTAGTGTTTATTGTTTCTCTTGTGCAGTTTCATGCAGTTTTTTGAAAAAAAATTATATTCTAATAACATATACACAACCTAAAATTTCCCCTTTTAACCACAATCAAATATATAATTTAGTGCTGTTAATTACATTCACAATGTTGTGCTACCTTCAACACCATCCATTACCAAAATTTTCCATCATCCCAGATAGAAACTCTGTACATTTTAAGCCTTAATTCCCTATTCCCTTTCTCTATCTTGTCCCTTTGTTAACCTATATTCTAGATTCTGTCTCAAGGAGTTGGCTTACTCTAATTATTTCATATTTATGACTGAATAATATTCCATTGTGTGTCATGCTACATTTTGTTTACCTGTTCATTGGTTGATGAACACTTGGGTTGCTTCCACTTTTTGGAAATTGTGAATAATGTCACTGTGAACATCAGTGTGCAGATATTCATTTGAGTCCCTGCTTTCAATTCTTTTGCGTATATACCCAGAAATGGGATTGCCAGGTTATATAGTAATTCTGTACTTAGATTTCTAAGGAACTGCCAAACTGTCTTCCACAATAGATGCACCATGTTACATTTCATCGACAAAAAAATGAGTGCTCCTATTTATCTGCATCCACTCCAACACTTGTAATTTTCTATTTTTTTAATGGTAGCCATGCTAATGGGTTTGAAATGGTATCTCATTGTGCATTTGACTTGCAATCCCTAATGGCTATTGATATTGAGGATCTTTTCATGTGCTTTATTGCCATTTGTATATCTTCTTTAGAAAAATGTCTTTTCAGGTCTTTAGCCCATTTTTTAAATGGGTTATTCATTTTTTTGTTACTGAGTTGAAGGATTTCTTCATATATTCTGGAAGTTAACCCTTATTGGATATGTGGTTTCCAAGTATTTTCTCCCATTGTGTGGTTGTCATTTTACTTTCATGATAAAGTCCTTTGAGGCATAAAAGTTTTTAATTTTATTGAGGTCCTATTTATCTATTTTTTCTTTTGTTGCTTGTGCTTTGGGTGTAAAGTCTCAGAAACCCTTGCTTAATGCAAGGTTCTAAAGTTGCTTCCCTATGTTTTCTTCTAGAAGTTTTACAGTGTCAACACTTATAGTTAGCTCTTTTATCCATTTTGACTTAATACTTGTATAAGATGTGAGGTAGGAATCCACTTTCATTCTTTTACATATGGAGATCCAGCTTTCCCAGTACCATTTGTTCAACAAACTATTCTTTTCCAATTGAGTAGTCTTTGCCCCCTTGTCAAAAATCAGTTGGCCATAAATGTGAGGGTTGGTTTTTGAGCTCTCAATTTAATTCCTTTGGTCTATATGTCTGTTCTTGTGCACAGACACAAAGTGTCTCTTTTTATTACAATGGCTTTGCAATAAGTTTCAATCTCTTTACTAGTTACTGGCTTGTTGAGGTCTTTTATTTCTTCTTGAATCAGTGTATGTAGTTAGTGTGTTTCTAGGAGTTTCTCCATTTCCTCTAGGTTATTTAATTTGTTGGCATGCAGTTGTTCATACTATCTTCGTACAGCCCTTTGTATTCCAGTGGAGTTGGTTGTAATGTGCTGCTTACCATTTCTGATTTATTTATTTGTGTCCTCTTTCTTTTTTACTTCATCAGTCTAGCTGAAGATTTGTCCCTTTTATTGATCATTTCAATGAACCAAATTTTGTTTTTTTCGTTTCTCTCTACTGTATTTTGTTTGTTCGTTTGTTTTCTGTTTCATTTATCTCTGCTGTAATCTTCGTTATTTTCTTCTTTCTCTTCACTTTGGTTGCTTTTCTTTTTCTAGTTCTTTCAGTATGAGATTAAGTCTCTTACCTGAAGTCTTTCTTCTTTTTGAATGTAAGCATTTAGAGCCATAAATTTCCCTCTCAGCACTGACTTCACTTCATGCCAAATATTTGGTATGTTGCAGTTTCATTTTCATCCACCCCAAGATATTTTCTCCTTTCTCTTGTGATTTACTCATTAATCCATTGATTGTTTAAGAGCATGTTGTTTACTTAGCACATATTTGTGGATTTTCCATTTCTCCCTCTGTTAGTGAATTTTAATTTCATTCCATGTGGTCAGAGAAAATAATAGGGTATGGTTTCAATATTGTTGAACTTATTGAGACGTGTTTTGTGACCTAAGATGCATGATACATCCTGGAGAATAATCCATGTGTTCTCAAGAAGAAAATGTATTCTGTTGTTATTAGGTACAGTGTTCTGTATACGTCTGTTAGGTCTACTTGGTTTAGAATATCATATTTCCTTATTGATCTTCTGTCTAGATGTTCTATCCATTATTGCAAATGGTGTATTAAAACCTCCTACTATTAATGTAGAATTGTTTATTTCTCCCTGCAAATATATTGCTTCATATATTTGGGGGTTCTGTTCTGAGGTTTATACATATTTATAATTGTTACATCTTCTTGTTGAATTTACCCCTTTCGCAGTATTTAATGACTATCTCTGTCCCTCATAACTTTTTTTACTTAAAGTGTATTTTATCTGCTATTAGTATAGCCACACCAACTCTCTTTTGGCTACTCCTTGCGAACTGTATTTTTTTCATCCTTCCCCTTTCAATGTACTTGTATCTTTGAACTTAAGATGACTGTCTTGTACACAGCACATAGTAGGGTCATACTTGTTTTAAGCATTCTGATCTTCTCTGCCTTTTAACCAGAGAGTTTAATCCATTCACATTTAAAGTCACTATGGATAATGCAGGACTTTCTTCCTCCATTTTGCTATTTAGTCTTTGTAAGTCATACCTTTTTTGTCCCTCAGTTCTTCCATTAATACCTATGTTTATATTTATTTGATTTTTATATTGCACCTTATTTAGTACCTTCTCATTTCTACCTGGATATATTTTTCATATATTTTCCTCGTGGTTGCCAAGGGGTTAAAATTAAATGAACTAGGAACTTCTTGGGAAGATGGCAGAGGAGGGAATACCAAGACTCACTCCTTTCTCCAAAGCAGCTAGGAAACAAGAAGAAACTGTTTAAAACAACTGTGCTGGGGTTCCAGAGGCCAGAAGAACATTATACAGCATCCAGGGAAGAGTGAAAGGAAAAGGCTGAAAAACCACAGTAAAGAACTGTGAGTCGCTCACCCCATGGCAGCTGCCAGTGCCCATATCCCCCACTCACCTTGGGATCCAGCCCCTGGATAGCTGCTGTGGGCAGAAGGGGACATAACAATCTTCATCCTTAAGATCAGATGTGAGCACAGCTGAGCACCTATCACAGCATTTGATTACCGATTTCAGATTGCATCATCCTGACTCTGAGTTACTGTTTCAACCCACCCCAGAATGGACACAGACATTTTTCAACTCCACCCCCAACAGGGGTGGAGCTGGTGGAGGTTTAAAGACAGTGCCTCCTTAGGGAGGCAGGAACAGTTGACTGAAGGGCACCATTTGCTAGGCAGGCCAGGACAGCACAGATTCAGGGATCCATCAATAAAGGCATTGGGTGCCTTTCCTGACCATCTCCCCAGAGTGCTCTGGAGCCAGTCTGTGACCCCTTCATGGAACTCTGGCTCTGTTTTAGCTGGGAAATACTGACTTGGGAAAATCCTCTTTGGGGTGACCCTCCTCCCAGAATGTTCCCTCCAGGTAAAAGCAGCTAGAGGCAATGGTAGTAGTGTTTTAAAAAAAAAACCTATAAAGAACAGATCACTATTCCCAGAGGAGGAACAGAGGGAAGGAAGCTTTCTCTTGGAGTGGAACTATTGCACAAATAGTGCAATCTTAAAAATTGTACCACAAATCCAGGTCAGGAATCAAATGAAGAAGAGCTAAAAAAAAAAAAATTTTTTTGATCAGTTAAACGTGGACAATTCTAAAGGTCTAGAATAAGTTGAACCAGGTGTCAAAGAACTTGACACAAAACCAGTCAACAATAAAGCCCTATTTGTAAGAGACAGAAACTGATCTTCAGCATAAATTCATCAATGCCTAGACATCAGCCAAAAAGTATGTCATGCTAAGAAACAGGAAGATATGACCCAGTCAAAGGGACAAATTAAAACTTTGAAGGAGGCACAGAATTTGGAAAAACTAACGAAGATGGTCAAACAAATCTCTTAAATCAATTCAAGGAGATGAAGGAAAATATTGTTAAAGAGATAGAGGTTATTAAGAAGACATTGTGTGAGCCTAAGGAAGAATTTGAAAGTATAGAAAGAAGCATAACAGAGATCATGGGAATGAAAGGCATAGAAGACATTAAAAAATAACTAAAGCATACAACAGATTTGAACAGGCCAAAGAAGTAATCAACAAATTAGAAGACAGGACAATTGAAATCTTACAGACAGAAGAGATACTGAAAACAATGGAAAAAGTTGAGGAGGGTCTCAGGGATTTGAGTGATAGTACAAAGCAAACAAACATACATATCATGGGAGTCCCAGAAGGAGAAGGGAAAGGTGGCAGAAAGTATATTTGAGGAAATAATGGCTCAAAATTTCCCAACTCTTATGGAAGACATAAATATACATGTCCAAGAAGAACAATGTACTCAAAACAGAACAAATCCTAGTAGACATACTCTGAGACATGCAATAATCAGAATGTCACATGCCAATCATAAAGGTAGAACCCTGAAACCAGCAAGAGAAAAGTGGTTCATCACATAAAAGTGCATGAACAAGGGCATGAATGAAAATGAGAGCACTGCAGTAAGACTAAGTTCCAATTTCTCATCAAGAAGAACAATGTACTCAAAACAGAATAAATCCTAATAGACCTACTCTGAGACATGTAATATCAGAATGTCACATGCCAAAGATAAAGGTAGAATCCTGAAACCAGCAAGAGAAAAGTGGTTCATCACATAAAAGAGCATGAACAAGGGCATGAATGAAAATGAGAGCACTGCAATAAGACTAAGTTCCAATTTCTCATCACAAATCATGGAGGTGAGAAGGCAGTGGTATGATGTAATTAAGGTACTGAAAGAGAAAAACTGCCAGCCAAGAATTCTTTATCTGAGAAAAATGTCCTTAAAAATGAGAGTGTTTAATATTCACTGATAAACAGAAACATAGTTTCTCAACAAGAGTACTGCCCTTCAGGAAATATTAAAGGGGTTTCTACAGGCTGAATGGAAAAGACAGGACAGAGCTGTTTGGAGGAGAGTGTAGAAATGAAGATTATCAATAAGGGTAACTAAAATGGTAAAAAGAGAAACACAAATAAATGACAAATAAGGATAAATTGGTTGAAGTAAGCACAGCTTTACAGTAACAGCATTAAATTTTAATGGATTGACCTCCCCAATCAAAAGAAACAGACTGACAGAAGGTATGATCCAACTACAAGCTATCTGTAAGAGACTCACCTTAGATCCAAAGACACAAATAGGTTGAAGGTGAAAGGATGGAAAAAAGATATTCCATGCAAACTGTAACCAAAAGAGAGCTGTTATAATGGAGGAAGAAGGACACTATATATTAATGAAAAGTGCAATACACCAGGAAGAAATATTTATACATTTAACCAGGGTGCCCTAAAATATAAGAGGCAAACACTGACAAAATTGAATGGAGAAATAGACACCTCACCTCGACAATAATAGTTGAAGACTTCAGTGTACCATTCTCATCAATAGAATGTCTAGGCAGAGCACCAGAAGGAAACAGAGAATTTGAGTAATATGATAAATGTACTAGACCTAACAGACATATACAGAACATTGCAATCCAAAGAGCAATAGGCACATTCTTCTTAAGAACTCATGGATCATTTTCCAGGATAAACCACATGTTGCGTCACAAATCAAGCCTCAATAAACTAAAAAGATTGAGATTATACAAAGCACTTTCTCTGACAATAATGAGAATGAGGATGGGAAGCAATAACATGCAGAGAGCTGGAATGTTCACAAATACAAGGAAGTTAACACATTTTAAACAATCAATTGGTCAAAGAAGAAATTACAAGAGAAATCAGCAAATATCTTGACATGAATGAAAATGAGAGCACATGTCAAAGCTTACAGGATGCAGCAAAGGCAGTGCTGAAAGGAAAATTTATAGCCCTAAATGCCTACATTTAAAAAGAAGAAAGAGCTAAAACCAAAGACCTGACTGCACACCTGGAGGAACTAGAAAAAGAACAGCAACCTAAGCCCAATGCAACTAAGAGGAAAGAATTGACAAATACTAGAGAAGAAAAAAATTTAACTGAGAATAAAATAACAATAGATATTAACAAAACAAAAAGTTGGTTCTTAGAAAAAGATCAATAAAATTTGTAAATCATCAACTATACTGACGCAGAAAATTGGAGAGAAAATGCAAATAAATAAAATCAGAAATGAGAGGAGGCATTACTACTGATCCCACAGAAATAAAAAGGATCATAAGAGGATACCATGAACAATTGTATGCCAGCAAATTAGACAACCTATATGAAACAGACAGATTTCTAGAAACACACGAACAACCTATACTGACTCTGGAAGAAATAGATGAAAGATCCAACAGACCAATTACAAGCAAAGACACTGAGTCAGTCATCAAAAACCTCCCGACAAAAAAAAGCCCAGGACCAGATGGCTTCATAAATGAATTCTACTGATCATCCCAAGAAGAATTAATACCAATCCTGCTCAAATTTTTCCAAAGAATTGAAGAAGAGGGAATACTACCTAACTCACTATCTACCTAACCAAAGTCAGATGAAGGTACTACAAGAAAAGAAAATTGCAGATTAATTTCTCTAATGAATATAGGTGCAGAAATCCTCAACAAAATACTAGTAGATTGAATCCAACAGCACATTAAAAGAATTATACAACATGATCAAGTGGGTTTTATACCAGGTATGCAGTGGTGGCTCAACATGAGAAAAACTGATTACTGCAATACACCACATTAACAAAACCAAGGGAAAAAACCACATGATCATCTTGACTGACACAGAAAACACATCTGACAAAATCCAGCATCCTTCATAAAAATACTTCAAAAGATAGGAATGGCAGGAAACATCCTAAACATGGAACAGGGCATGTATGACAAACCCAGAGCCAACACTGAACTGAATGGTGGAAGACTGAAAGTTTTCTCTCTAAGCTCTTTGTCTAAAGATACCCACTGTCACCGCTGTTTTTCAACATTATAATGGAAGTTCTAGCCAGAGTAGTTAAGCATGAAAAAGAAGTAAAAGGCACCCAAATTAGGAAGGAAGAAATAAAACTCTATTTGTAGATGACATGATCCTATATATAGAAAGTCCTGAAGAATCAACAACAAAGCTAATAGAGTTAATAAATGAATTTGGCAAAGTGCTAGGATACAAGATCAACATACAAAAATCAGTAGTGTTTCTATACACAAGTAATGAGCAATCTGAGAAGGAAATCAAGAAAAAAGTTACATTTACAATAGCAAATAAAAGAATACAATAAATAGGAGTAAACTGAACCAAGGATATAAAGGACTTGTACATAGAATTCTACAAAACATTATGAAAAGAAATCAAAGAAGGCCTAAATAAATGGAAGGACATTCCATGTTCATAGATTGGAAGGCTAAATATCATTAAGTTGTCAATTCTTCCCAAATTGATTTACAGATTCAATGCAATCCCAATCAAAATTCTGAAAGTGTAATTTGCATAAATAGAAAAGCCAGTTATCAAATTTATTTGGAAGGGCAATGGCCCCCAAATAGCCCAAAACATCTTGAAAAAGAAGAACAAAGTTAGAGGACGTGCACTTCATGACATTAAAGCATATTGCAAAGCTATAAGTGGCCAAAACAGCATGGTGCTAGCATAAAGATAGATATATTGATGACTGGAATCTAACTGAAAGTTCAGAAATAGACTTTCATATATATGGCCAATTGATATTTCACAAGGATACCAAGTCCACTCAACTGGGAAAGTACAGTCTCTTAAACAATGGCACTAGGAGAACTGGATATCAATATGCAAAGAATGAAAGAGGATTCCTATCTCACACCTTATACAAAATTTAACTCAAAATGGGTCAAAGACCTAAATATTTCTTAGGGCCATAAAACTCCTAGAAAAAAAATGTAGGGGAGCATCTTCAAGATCTTGTGGTAAGCAATGGTTTCTTAGACTGTACACCCAAACCACAAGAAGAAAAGAAAAAATAGATAAATGAGACCTCTTCAAAATCAAAAACTTTTTTGCTTCAAAGGACCTTGTCAAGAAAGAGGAAAGGAAACCTCAATGAGATAAAATATTTTGAAACCACATATCCAATAAGAGTTTAATATCCTGAATATATAAAGTAATCCTACAACTCAACCATAAAAAGACAAGCAACCCAATTAAACAAGAGCCAAAGCCATGAACAGACATTTTTCCAAAGAGGAAATACAAATTGCTAAAAAACACATGAAAAATGCTCAACTTCACTAGCTATTAGGGAAATGCAAATCAAAATACCATTTCACACCTACTAGAGTGGCCACTATTAAACAGAAAACTGGAAGTGTTGGAGAGGATGTGTAGAAGTAGGAACATTTATTCACTGCCAGAGGGAATGGAAAATGGTGCAGCTGCAGAGGGTGACAGTTTGTTCCTCAGGAAGCTAAGTATAGACTGCTATATGATCCAACAATCCCACTACTAGGTATATACCTAGAAGAACTGAAAGCAGGGATGCGAACAGACATTTGTACCCCAGTGTTCATAGTGGCTTTGTTCACAATTTCCAAAAGATGGAAGAAACCCAAGTGTCCATCAGCTGATGAACAGATAGACAAAATGTGGTACATACATACAATGGAATATTATTGAGCTGTAAGAAGGAATGAAGGCCTGATACATGAGACAACATGGATGAACCTTGGGGACATTATGTTGAGTGAAATAAGCCAGACACAAAAGGACATATATTGTATGATCTCATTGTTATGAACAAATTGTAATAAGCCAGCTCATAGAGTTAGAAACTAGAATATAAATTACCAGGAGATAACTTGTACAGAATTTCTATTTAGGCTGGTGATAAAGTATTAGAAATGGATGGTGGTGATGGTAGCATTTTATTGTGAGTGTAATTGATAGCACTGAACTATATAGGTGAATGTTATTTAAAAAGGAAACTTTAGGATGTATAAATTACTATAATAAAAATTAAAAGGTAAAACATAGAACTGTATAGCACAGTGAACCCTATTGTAGACAATGGACTATAGTTAATAGTACAGGTATAAGAATGTTCTTTCATGGGTTATAACAAATGTGTAATACTAATACAAGGTGGTAATAATAGAGTGGTATATGGGGAGAAAATACACATAATGTAAATAATGAATGATAGATAAATCTATTTTAAAAATCTTTCATCAATTGTAACAAAGGTAACTACTGTTAAGAAAAATAGTACAATTATTTAAAAAGTGCTATCAGTAATAAGAACAAATGTTCCACACCAATGCAAGGTGTTGGTAGTGGGGTGGTATATGGGAATCCTGTATTTTACACATGATTGTTTTATGAACTCACAAGTTCTCTAATAGAAAAATTTAGTATCCTAAATATTTAACAGCCATATTTGATTTGATACCAACTTGACTTCAATAGTATACATATACACTGTCCTTTAACCCTTCACCTCCCCCATCTTTTTTTGTACTTGTGACCAATTATATCTTGGTACATTGTATGTCTGAAACCATTGATATGTCATTACCTTTTATGCATTTGCATGTTATCACCTGTAGGAAGTAAAAGATGGAATTACATACTAAAATTTCACTACAACAGTACTGGCATTAATAATTATCCAAATGGCTACCTTTACTGGAGGTCTTTATTTCTTCATGTCCTTTGAACCATTGTGTAGTGTCCTTTCCTTTCAGTCTAAAGAACTCCCTTTAGCATTGCTTGTAAGGTCTAGTGGTGATGAACTGTCAGCTTTTGTTTATCTGGGAATGTCTTAATCTCTCCTCCTTTTTTTGAAAGTGTCACTGGAGATAAAATTCTTGGTTGACAGTTTTCTTTCAGTACTTTAAGTATTCCAACACACTTCCTTCTTGCTTCTATGGTTTCTGATGAGAAATCAGCATTTAATCTATTTGGTGCTCTCTTGTACATACATGTTGTTTTCCCCTTGCAGCTATCAGAACCCTCTCCTTGTCCTTTGCATACAACAGTTTGATCAGTATGTAATGGGGCATATTTTTCTTCAATTTTATCCTGTTTGTTGTTTTCTGGGCTTCTTGGATGTGCATATTCACATCTCTTCCTAAATTTGGAAAGTTTTCTGTCGTTGTTTCTTCGAATATTCCTTCCATTCCTTTCTCTTTCTTCCCCTTCTGGGACTCCCATATTGCATATACTGGTATACTTTTTGGTGTCCCAGATGTCTGTGAGGCTATTTTCACTTTTTATGTATTTTTTTATTTCTGATCCTAAGAAAGAAAAAATTGATATCAATTTTTGTCATATCAAATGTTTTGTTTTTTACTTTACTAATTCTTTCTTCTGCTAGCTCCAATATACTCTTGAAACCCTCCTGGGAAATTTTCATTTCAATTATTATGGTCTTCAACTCCAGTAGTTTGGTTTTGCCCCTTTTAAAATTTCTATCTCTTTATTGAGAGTCTCATAGTGTTCATTCTTTGTTTTCCTGAGAATCCTTTAGTTCTTTCTCTGTATTTTCCTTCATCTCTTCAAGCAAATTGAAGATCATTTTTCAAAGTCTTTGTCCAGTATGTTCACCAACTGGTCTTCTTCATGATATTTCCTGGATTTTTGTCCTTTTCCTTTGGTTGCTGTTCCATTGTTTGCCTTCTAATCATTTGATGCATAGCGTACATTTTTAAATGTTTACTCTAGCACTTATTTCCTGAAGTGTCTGTTTCTTGAATTTATAACCAGCTGGTGACATGACAGAGAGTTTCTTGATGTCAGAAACTAACAAAGCCAAACAAATCTAAGCAGAAAAGAGCTTTTACCGCCTTTCAAATTGGCTTTGCATTGGCTGGTGCTCAGTGTCAGAGTTCAGCCCAACTATCAGGCAGATCAGGCCAATGCAAAGTACAAGGTCTTCCCTGTCTGTTCTGGGCCTGTGCGTTGTCCTGGCCTTGGGCTTACTAGTTGCTTTGGAGTTACTGTGTTGCAGGAGTTTGAATGCCTCCTCTGCTTCTCAGGAAATGTATCTTCTCCCTCTCCCCAGGTCTTCCACTCCAGGATTTAAAGCATGTAAGCCTTTGCCCTAAGCCATCAGCCACAGTTATTTTTTACACTGCTCTTTTTCTCAAGCTACTTTTGCCTGGAGGGCAAATTCTAGGAGGCTGGGGAAGAGGAATTTCCCAAGTCAATCTTTCCCACTTGGAAGGCCGGGGACCAACAAAGGGAGGGGATCAGGGATTTTCCAGGAAGGGTGCCAAGAGCTTCTTTCATGTCTCCCTAAAACTGTGCTTTCTGGACTTAGCCCCAGCCCAGCTAATGTAGCCCTTCAACTGTCCTCCACAGTTCTGAGGAATCATACTCTACCTCTCCACTGCCTTTGTCCAAGGCAGGTTGAGACAATGGCCACTCTCAGAGCAGAACACCCAGCAATCTGAAGTGGCTAATCAAAAGTAGTTATCAGCAACAGCCCCTATGACCCCCAGCTCTTGGGGACGTGCTTTCATATGTCCTTCTATAGCACCAGTACGCTATGGCAAAGGCCAGACCCCGTCACAAGAGTAAGTGATTGGCAACAAAAACTGCTGTGTGGAAGGAGCAATTTACTGTTATTTACCATAATTTATCAGCCTCTTCTTTCTGCTCTTCCCTGGATGCTTTACAATGTTCTACTGGATTCTGGAGTTTCAAGATAGTTGATTCAGACAGTTTCTGACTGCTTAATAGTTGTTCTGGTGGATGGACTGTTTCCTGGAGCTTCCTCCTCCATCTTACACCTTTACTCTTTATTCTTACCATTATAAAATATGCATTTTATGTTATAAATTCTTTGCAAACATTTTAAATCTATATAACAATTTTTACAGCGGCAGTTTCATACTTTATATAGGCATTCCTCTTTTTTGCTTTTATAAAAATCATTGGTGATATGTCCCCATTTGTGTGAAGCAATGTTGTGCCTGTATCTAACAACTTTTCTTAAAATTAGTGCATCAAGCTATAAAAACAAACTGTTGATATGCAACTTGTGGGAAAGAGTGGGGTCAAAGTGACTTTCAAGGAGCACTGTTACTTCCTAATAATGTAATTCTGCATTATTTAAGGAGCATATATTATTTCTGCAATTAAAATATTTTAAAATAAAATGACACTGCAGTGAACACATTTGTATATAAAACTCTTCCTAAATTTCAGATTATTGGCTTGGCATAAATTCCCAGAAATGGAATTACTAAATTAAAGTGTCTGAACATTTTGAAGCCTTTTGATTAAAAATTGGCAAATTGCTTTCCTAATGAGCTGTCACGAGTAGTCTCTTGAGGAAAATAGTAAACAAATGAACCAGAGGAAATATTCTCATCACAAATTTCAAATGAGCTTGGCTCATCAAATTTCAACTCTAAATATACCCCTTAACTCTTTCAAGTGTTTTCTCTTACTGGGAAAGTTAAACTAGATAATTGTTCCAAAAATGCATTAGGCATATATAATAAACTCTACAATTTAATAATATCTGTTGAACTATAAGAATGCAGGTTTATAAGATCTTTATTATAGAAATATGTATTTAATCTCAATTTAATATTACCTATATAAATATAAGAATGCAGGTTTATAAGATCTTTATTATAGAAATATGTATTTAATCTCTTTAGACTTTTAATAAATACCTGGAAAATCATTTTTCCAATTTTTTTCAACAACTTTCAATGTGAATGTATTTTGTTTGACTCACATGTGAAATACAAATGATGTCATCTTTAATTTATTCCAAAGATCAGTTTTCTTAGTTGATTTAATTGCTTTCTTTGAACTTTCTAAAATGAAACGATGATCTTTAAATGTTGAAAAATGACACATTGAATAGGACAAATTTTATTTATGACATGAAATAATTAAATGTTTCTTTTTCTATTTTCTCAAAAGCAAATTATCAGGAAATCCAAAGTATTTTGTGGATGGGTTATTCTTGTTTTAATGTCATCCATAAGTTTGAGTATAGAAATTAAAAATACAATAGGAAATAGTTAAAATATAAATGGTTCATCACATTTAAAGTATTTAACCAGGAAGGACAATAAGGTATAGTGAAAAGGGTTTAGGGCTTGGCTAGACAGACTTGAGTTCAAATACCCACCTTGCTGGTTATTGGCCCTGTGACCTTGAATGTTATTTAATCTTGCTTAAACTCAGTATTTTTCACCTCTGAAATACATAACATAAATAATTGCAATGATTTTTTTAGGTTTGCAGCAATAGATGCTTAAACAATAGTAGCTATAATTTTATGTCCAAGTCAATATAAGATGGGTGTTATTACAAGGTTTTAAAATAGAAAATGAATTATGATATCCATTACCTGAACTGTTTCCCTATGACCAAATACCCAACTATTTAATTTCATTTGAATATAAGGACATAGATATATCAATATTCTGGAATATACTTATATAATTTTATATAATATCAAATATAAATATTTAAACATACAGAGTTTCATTACTTATGTAAACAGTTTATATTATTATTATATTACTAATCACAGTTGTATATTCAATAAGTATTCATTGAATACTTATAATATGCCTGGCAGTGTTCTAGCTGGACACCATCATATGAGATCAAAATGAGACACAAATCAGAATGACATAGAGTTGACATTCAAATAAAAATACAAATGAATGAAATATACAGCTTGTTAAAAGGTGATAAGTGCTATTTAGGAAAACAGACAAGAAAGGGAGATAAAAGAATAAGCATCAGAGAAGAAGGCTTTACTAAGATAGCATCTGAATAATGACCTAATGGAAGTAAGGGAGCAAGTAGCCTACATATCTGAGGTAAGAGCTTTCCAGGCATGGGGAACAGCAGATGCAAAAGCTCTGAAGTGGGAGCATACCTGGAAAAGGGCTAGTGGCTCAACACCACCTCACTGGAGTTACTGTGAGGTTTTTATGAATTTAATACATTTAAAGCACTGAGAAAAGCACCTACCATATAGAAAAAGCTTAATAAACTTTAGTTATTATTAAATATCTTTGTAATTTTATTTAATAACCATTAAATATTTAGTCATCTTCTTAACATTAGTCATTTTATTGAATGATAAAAAATATTTTATATTTGTTTCAAAGTGTTCAGTTTGCATTCCTGTATTTGGAATCATGTATACTTAGGCTCATGTCATTTAAGTCATTGTATAAATAATTTCTATTTCTAACTATATGTAATGTAGTAATTACATAAGATATATTCTTGTAAAATAAGGCACATTCTATCTCTCCAACTGCATATAAAATTCTTGTTTCTTCCTGTATCCTGTATGGCACTAATTTAAACATGATACTTTTTTTTTTTTTTTAAAAGAGCCACTGGTGACATTTTAATTTACAAATTAGCATCATTTTGGTTGACAAATATCCATATGCTGTTTTCTTCTGCCACAAGAATTGTACAGAGAAAAGAACAGCATGACTTCTGATGTTAATCACACATTTCTTCTGGAATTTCATGTGGATTAAGGATGCCATGGACAGACATTTGAAGTTTATGTTTCAGCCTGTCAAAGGGCTGTTTCTCATTCATCTAAAAACAAATCAGATGTATCTTCACCTGTAAACTCCTTTAACTGTACTAAGAAATCCCTAAGATGTTCCTTGAAAGCAGGAATATCTTGATTTAGGCTGAAAAGTCTTCCACAAAGAGTTTAACTTGAGCATCTTGTAGATGAGGGAATGCAGACTTAAGGAGATCAGCCACATATTCCTGAATAAACATTTTGTTGTTAACTGGATTTCCAGGATTTAATGGTGTACTGATTTTTCCTTCTTCTACCAAATTAAACATATATGCAAGAACTGATGCATGCATTGTTAAACCAGCAGTGTGTGAGTGTCTGTCACAACAGAGAAGATGTGCTGAAGAATGTCACAAAAATACGTTTGATAGAAACTCTGAGTTGCAGCTTCGTCTTGGGCAATATTTTGTAAGAGTGTAAAAAGTATCTGTAAGCCTGTATCTGCAACGTTCCTCATAGTATGTTTGAAAGCCCAAATAATGGAATCCAAAACGAGCTTGAACTGTGCAGGTGGAATAGCCAAGCATGCTGGGAAACAATGAGAACTGACAGCCTGAAGTAGTAAGAAAAAGTTTGTTCTGTGTTCAGGATATTCTTCCAAGTCCTTATTTATCATGTTTAATGTGCCTTCAAAACCAACATCAAATATTTGAGGTATTTCAGCTGTTACATGTCCTCCTAACTTGTTGACAATAATAGCCATAGTACTAAGCACTTCTGGTTCTCTAGCAGCTGGAACATTTCTCTGATAATCAATGAGAACTGCATCTGACAGAGGAGGAACAAAATTTTCAGCTACCATCTGTGGATCATCGGACCGACTCACCCAACTGGATATTAACTTTCAAGTTTCCCTTTTTATTGTTCGCATACTTCTTTTCAGTGGTTGCTTTGTAACCATCTCACCATTAGCTTGAATAGCTGCCAAAATGTTTTCACTGAGGCACTTGTATATGTTAAGCATATCTAAATAAATTCTTCCAAGTTGAATTACAAAGGGGTGTCCAACAGCTTTGCAAGCTCTCACATTTGTTTTCAATATGCTACCAAGTTGCTTGACTGTTTCAGGATCTTTAAGTATATCCACATTCTTGGTAGCCTGCTGGATTATGCTGTCCCGCACTTGACTAGGAAGTAGCATGTACTTTTCTATCAAAAAACATGATACATTTTGTAGAGTTTTCTTCACTGAATGAGAGAATGAGTATGTTATTATTGAGTAACTATTTACGGTTTGGCAGATTGGCCGCATTCACCAAATCATAGTTAACTATATTTTATCATGCAGATTATAATTTGGAATGCCCTCATTAGCTCATTCATTAATTTTTATGATTGTCTAAAAGTGTCATTGCTTAGTGAAATATAAATATGATTTTAAAAAGATGCTATTCAGGTAGGGAAAGCTATTATAAGTTAGATAGCTTGTTAGTGATTGTCAATTAAATTAAGATCTGCTTGTGGAGTGAGTTTCTATTCAGTTTGTCATGAGAATACAGGCTCAGGCACAACAGACATTCTCAAAAAGTGACCATTTTATTACTTATATAACATAAAGGGTCCAAAAGAGCAGGGCAAGAGGTCCCATCATGGCTGGCCCCTGGGGAGGCCAACTGCTTTGGTTCCCAGGGGTAGGTCGATTGCAGCTCCACAAGTTTCACTTTGTGTCTGAGATGAGGGACATTTGTGCTCCCTGATGCCTGGGTATTTATACACTTTGGGGGAAGGAAGGCTGCCACTGAGAAAAAAAACATGTATCAAGCAAACTTTGTGCAGAGTTACCACTCTGATAAGCACCTGGGCTGCTTGTTTCCAGTTTGGGGTTCAAGGCATAGTCAGGCTATTCCATTAGACCCAATGTCTCCTCTAGGCTGTGAAATTGAAGCATATTGAAACATCTGTACCCATAGACTAGGAGGGAGTAGGCAAGGGCTGGGAGATGGCTGCTGAGCATTTCTGTGACTTCCTCTGCACTGTTATAATATACATTTCAATGAATCAATTCATTTGACCCTGAGTTTGACTATTTCTTTTGTCTGTTTGCTAAAGTTTGATTTTGCATTAACAAGAAATTATAAAATTACAGACTTTTATATGTGTAATATAAGTAATATTGTGAAGCAGTTTGTTTTTTTATTACCTTCCAAAAGCAAAAGGAAATTCTTTAGGTTAAGACTAGTGTTGCATTTAGAAATTATCTCATTCACAGTATTATCTAGTTGAAATAAACTGAGCACTTGGTTGACATTTTTGGCATCTGCTTCACTCAACTATACCGTCTTAAGATAATGCTGAAATCCAAAAAGACAAAGATAGATCTGTTTGACTCAAATGAAAATTGGTTGAATTATGATCTGAAAACTAGATAACCCCTAGGGGTGGTTCTTCTGTAAAATTGCCAAGCTGTTTTGCTTTCTATTTAAAGTGTTTGACATTGGAAAACTCTTCATTTTATAAAGCAGCAAGCTGGGAAAGCAGTCTAAATAAATTTTCAGGAGAAAGTGTGCATTTTTAAATGATATTGTTCTGAGCATGGTTGAACAGTATAGCATGCAATTTTTTCTGCATGTGAAATTCCTCACTAAATTTAATTTTTACCATTTCAAGGGCCAAAGTATCATACTATATCAGAAAACAGTAAAACCACTAGAACACCAATAATTTACAATCATAAAAATCTGAAAAAAAAGTATTGTGGAAATACCTAACCAAAAGAACTATAGCACAAGACTTCTAAAGTAAGTATGTGGAATGAAAAAAGACTGAATTGGCCTTTAAGAGATAATCAGTCCTAAAGGATCCAAGAAATAAAAGTGAAGACAGGAAATGTGGTTGGAAAACAAAGACCAAAGAACCATTGATCAAGAATAGAAATGGCTACAGATGCCTGAAGAGAGATGTTTATGAATGAGCACTGAAAGGATCTGTCAAAAGGCAGGGGAGCATTATTCCAAGAAAGTAGGGCTAAAATTTTAATATCAGAGAAGAAACTATTTACAAGACATAAAATATCTCTTCTTCATATTCAGATCTTTTTCCTTCTCAATTGTACTTTCATTTCTGTAATACCATTCTCCCATAAATTCTGTACTGTCATTCATACTTATCCCTTTCCCAAATCATCCAATAGCTTCCACAGCCACTTCCACAGAACCACCCCCAACCTTCTCCTTTATTGTTACCAAACATCCATATATCTTTACTCTCTCACTCCTCATGCTTATATTTTTTATGCAATTCCATTGCATCACATATCATGCAATCATCCAAAGTGCACAATCAGTTGTTCACAGCACCATCACGTAACTGTGCATTCATCACCACAATCAATCCCTAAACATTTCATCACTCCAAAAAATAAAAAAACAAGAATATAAATAAAATTGAAAGTAAAAAAGAACACCCCAATCTTCTCACCCCCTTTCACTATTCATTCACTCCTTGTCCCCATATTTTCACTCATTTTTCCATACACTGGACAAAAGAAGTGCAAGCCACAGGGCTTCCACAACCACCAGGCCACACTGTGCAAGGCATATAGCCATATGATCATATTCAAGAATCAAGGATACTGGCTTGTAGTTCAACAGGTTCAGGCACTACCCTCCAGCCACTCTAATACACCACAAACCAAAAGGGATGTCTATATAATGCATAAAAATAACCCCCAGAATGACCTCTCAACTCCACCCAAAATCTCTCAGCCACTGAAACTATTTTGCTCATTTCTCTTCCCTTTTTGCTCCAGAAGGCTTTCTCAATCCAACAATGCCGGATCCAACCTCATCCCTGGGAGTCATGTCCCATGTTGCCAGGGAGATTTATATCCCAGGGAGTCATGTCTCACATAGAGGGGAAGGCAGCAAGTCCACCTGCCAAGGTGGCTTAGAGAGAGAGGCCACATCTGAGCAACAAAAGAGGTACTCCGGGGGTGAGTCTCAGGCACAATTATAAGTAGGCTCAGCCTCTCCTTTGCAGTAATAAGCTTCAAAAATGCTTCATAAGAGTCCCTAATGCTTGTTAGAATATCAGGAATTTCCCAGGTGGACAAGTTCAACACTTCCATGTTTTTCCCAAGTACCTCAAGGGAGCTTTGCAAAAACTTTTATTCTCTGCCCAAATTACTCTTGAATGTATTGAGGCTTTATGCTAACTTACACAAACCAATCAGATCTCACTCCTTATTCAAGTTTCCATGTAATTATGGTATTTGAATAAACTGACCATACAATTTAAATTATATAGTGTGCTACAGAAAATATAGGTTTTGCACCAAATAAATATCTCTTCCTTTGATCTCACACAAAAGTTGAAGTTTTAAAACACAGTCAATTTCATCCTTTACCCTTTAGTCAAATTTACCTTAATCCTAACCAAGTCCATTTCATTCATATCTGTAATTAAAGTCTATTCTCTTTTTCAGCTTCTTTAACAGTTGCTGTATAGGGTAATGTTGACATTCATAGCTGTCAAAATCTGGTTCTGAGTCTCAGGTGTCATGAAGATACCTGAAGTTCCAAGGACTGACCAAGTTATACACAAACAGCTCAGCATCTCAGAATTTAGAAATAACAACTCATGAATAGCTATGACTGCTGTGAGAGTTTACAATCTAGGAACATTTACAATAAGCTTTCCCTGTTAACCTATGCTCTCAGATTCAATTCTAAGTGTTTGCATATTATAATTAGTCCATATTAGTGAGGCGTTATAATATTTGTCTTTTCCTTTCGGGTTTATTTCACTCAACATACTGTCCTCAAGGTCCATTCAACTAGTTGCATACCTCACAACTTCATTCCTTCTTGCCACTGCTCAATATTCCATTGTATGTATACATCACAGTTCACCATTCCATTTATCAGTCAATGTACCCTTAGGTCACCTGCATGCATCGAAAATCGTGAATACTGCTACCATAAACCCCACTGTGCAAATGTCCACTCATGTCCCTCTTTTCAGTTCTTCCAAATATATACATAATAACAGGGTTGCAGGACCATATGGCAACCCCATGCTTAGCTTCCTATGGTGTAGATGGGCTACACCATTCTACTTCCCCACCAACAGTGAATAGGTACATCCCTCTCTCCACATTTCTGCAGCACTTGTATCCCTCTGTTAATTTTTTAAACAGTTTTGTTAACATACCATACGATCTATCCTAAATAGACAAGCATTGATTCCCGGTATAATCACATAGTTATGCATTCACCATCACAGTCCGTATGAGGACATTTCCATTTCTTCCACAAAGAGGAAGAGGAGGAAAAAAAATTAAGAATAAAAAATAAAATATAGAATAAAAAATAAAATAAAATAAAATAAAATAAAAAGAAAAGGTCAAACAAGGACACCACCATCAAGAACCCCAGGCCACTCCCTCTTCCTACTTATGATACCCCTTCCTTTAAAACACTCTTGGGCAAAGAACTGGGTCTTCCAATCCACTATAGGTTGTAGTTTTATTCCTTTACAAGTCTTGCACTAATGTTTCCAAAACATTGACTTACCGCCTCTACTTTAACAATGTTTGAAACCCATGATTTAAAAACACAAACATCTGGGCATACAATTCACTCCCTATCTCTATCACCTTCCAGACATTTGTCCTTGTTCTAGAATTAATTATTTCATTACTGAATCAAAATTTTGCTTTCTCCTCATCCATTCTCTTACACGGCATCAATGTTGATGACTCATTTGACTGTCCTCAGTTATTTCTCCTCTTTATTATCTGATGACCGTCCTTTTCATTTCCTCTAAAGTATGCAAATATACATAATAGTATAAGAATTCATAATCACCTGAAAATGCTTACTTGAAGATCTCAAATTCCAAATGCTTGTATCAAAGAAATGTCAGAGATGACTGAGTGCTATGGCAGGGTATTTAAAGTCGGAAACATCTTGGTGCATTCTTTATAGGTGAGGCTCTTAGCCTCAACTTCATGAATTTTTTTTTTATTTGTCTTGAATTTTCCTAATACTTATTTAGTGTGGGACTGGATCATATTGCCATAAAACAAATACAATAAATCAAAATTCAAGAAGAATAATTTATGTTGAGAAATAGAACCAAGAGGCCAGAATATGTATGTGCACTGTCAGTGCACATTCTCTACAGTACAAGTCAAATAATTATGGGAAGTTTGCTTCTGTAAACACCAGAGAATCATAAGAGAGAGAAACAATAATGACCAGTATGATGGAAATAAGATAGCTCAGTACATGCATTTCCTTCCATATTCTATGAAAAGGATGATGCTTACAGTAGATTTTACAGAAGACTCACTAATGTGCTGTCATTCTTTGGCTCTATTTTCTCTGTTTGTCAGTCCTTCAACAACTACTACAGACAGAGAACAAACCAGTTAAGTAGGAGACATCTAGAGAGCATTGGACTAGGAGTAGGAGAATCCACTTTGTGCATCCTTTGACAAGTCATTTTACCTGCCTAAACTATTGAACTTTCCCTCAACTGTAAAAAGGAAATAATATCATCTTTCTCTCATTAAGTGGTCATTTAATGAAATAATGTATTTGAAAATGCTCTGTAATTTGTAAAACTCTATAAAATGCACGCACTCTCTCTGCCTCTTGCTCTCTTTCTATATATAACATTATATATAATGCCATATATATAATTATACATATATATGTTTTGACACATTCCAGGCCAGAGAACATAACTGAGATTCTTGGTAAAACAGGATTATAATTTCACAAACAACACATTTACACATTACTTTAAAGTGGGATTTTTGGATAAACAACCACAACCATTCTGCATTATTTCTTAGCAAATTCTATTTCAAAAGGCAACATATTCCTGACTTTTTCCCCAATTCCTGGTGTATAACCTATTTGAGATCTTGACACGAGACATCTCCTTTCTGTCTATATCTCCTATTCACTACATCAATTGACTCTGATCTTTGCCCTCTTCCAACACTGAATTTCTTGATTTCTTCTCTGCTTACCTTAGCTTTTCTCTCAAGCTACAATTCCATTCCTGGATCAGCTGTCACTATTTCCTTACCTCACATTTCATTCTTTCCAATCTCAGTAATCAACTTCACAGCACTTCTAATACCACTTCTAAAACTTCCCTCTGGAAAAACAGAAATGACTTCCTAATTGCCTTACTAAATACTTTCTTTCCAGTACTCATGTTATTTAACATTGCTGGATTTGATACTTCTTGAAAATTTCTCCTCCCTTGGCATTTACAACAATGAATAAAACAGAACTGACATTCACAAAGAAGAATGACTGAGATTAAAATCTGTGAAATTGTCTTAAAATGTTAGTAAAACCCTTCAAATGATTACTAAATTCTAGGTCTGCTTTTCATATCAAATTTGAAACTATATGCCAAATTCTTCCCCATAACCCCTATCAAAATTCTCAACATTTTCCAAGTTCCTGCTCAAATTCAGTTTTATCCACAAAACTTTTCCTGTCCCATTAATCCCTCCCTTCTCTAGAGCCCCAAATATTTTCTTTTTAATTTTTCTACACATGATCATGTCCAAAATAGTATTATTTTAATTGTGTATACATCTGTCTTCACAGGCTTATATAGAGATCATACAACAACAATGCTATCCACATTGTAGATATTCAGTAACAGAATTTTGAATAAATAACCAAGGTCAGCATTCATTAACCCACTCTACATTATTCTTTCTAAACACTCCATTGGAAAAAAATACTAAAGTTCTTCTAAGAAAAATGAAGATACATATCTTAAAACGGTTCAACAGTTCTACAAATATTAAACAGATCAACTTTGGATATTTGAAGAACACTGAGTTTATAGAGTTTGGAGACAAGGAATTTAATGTGACTATTTTAATGTAAGTGAGCTCAAGGGCTCCTAAATGTCATCATGATTTCATGACTGAATCAAAGTAAATACTTATTTTTCATAAGCAGTAAGAAACAATTATATTCTGAAAAATCGACTAGTTTGCTGACTCTTAGTTTCAAAATCCTTCAGGCACACTGGGTGAAGTATGCATATTGATTGGCTTATCATTCTGATTTTTGTGAACAAGAGCAGAGTTTGTGGGCTATATACCAAGTTTATGATCTCAGGATATAATCTAGTGCCAAAAGGTAGACGTAGAAAATGACTGTCAAATTCTCTCAAGAGAGCAAGGATTCAGACTATTGAGTTCACTTTGCACCTAAGTACTTTCATTGGAAGTCAAGGTGGATGTCTTCCATGCCAGAAATCAATTACCACCCATATTTTAATTTGCTCTTTGGAGAAAGATACAGTGGTAAATGCTTCGAAATGAGAGTCAATTTCTCACTTAAAAAATAAACACCCTTCTATTCTTATTTCAAAAATTGTTGGGTTCTACTTACATTAAATTGATGCTTACCATAAAAGTTTTACAGAATACTTTAGTCACTGCACTTTCAAACTCTTAATTATGATGCTATTTTACTTATCCCCCAAAGAACAATTAGTCAAATGTTTTTGCATTTGCTTTTCAATTTTTTACCATATATTTGTATAAACTACTGTATGGATCAGATGATTTCTTCTCTCCTCCTTCAAAATTATTACAGAAATCACTTTGAAATTCCAAATGTATATTTGTTCTATTTTATTAACATATATATTTAAACTGATGCTCTTATCAATACACTAAATCAGTACTTATAACTAGCAAGTATGTTCAAGCTTAAATAACTTATAATAATATTTAACAGACCAATACAACAGCTTGTCTGCAGGATTTAATAAACCATACTTACCCGCAATGTCTGAGAAAAGCAGAAGAGACTCTGCTGTGTATTTTATTATTTTATAAAAAGTACATGAAAGTAAATAAGTAAAAGTAAATGTGGGTTCTATTTTTTTTGGTGGAAATGAAATGATCTAATTGAAGTGGTAACTTGAGCTCAAGTTTCATTAAAGACAGAAGCACCTTGTCTTTTATATTCTAAAATAGATATGTTGATAAAATTATGCTTACAGATTAATTAATAAGAGCATTATAAAATGTACTGTCAAACTGTATCTCAAATAATATAATTGCAAAACATTTCAAAAGCATTAACACCTGATATAGCATTCCAATAGCATCAATTTTAAAAGGAAATTTCAATTTCATTAAGATTAAGTTAAATGTCAAATTTTCATTTTCAAGTTTTGTGAATATGCTTGTTACTCTATTTAACTTCAAAAGCATTCATCTTCAGGGTATTTAAGGATCAGATTACAACTGTTCACTAAGAGTATCCTGTTTAACAGAAGTAACATACTATGATTTGTTAAAAGCTAGTACTTTGGTATTAGGCAAACCTGGATTCGAGCCCTAGTTTTGCCACTTATTAACCTGTGACCTTGGGAAAATTCTAGAACGCACTAATGCTTAATTCCCTTGTAAATTAGGGACAATTCCAATTCTTGCTTTCAGTGGTTGTCATGAGAATTACATGAGAGTGTATGTAAAGTGCTAAGTAGGGTACTGTTCACATAAATATTAGCTTCAACTCATCAACTCAACACCTTTTATCATTAACATTTATTATTAATGCAGTACCCATGAAGAAATACTCTTACTACAAGAAGTATTTGAGAAACTGACTTGAAAAACATTTAAAGAGAATGGTCTTTTTTAAAATGTAGATTTGGGTCAAGGAAAAAGCAGTTAAAGCATTTAGAATGAGTTCAATAGTTTTGGTGAAATGAAAGCTATTCAACAGCTAAGATATGATTTGATGATGCCAAGATTGTTAACCTTAATGTAACCATTTTTTATGAGTTAAATGAGGTATTCAGAAAAGGAAGAAATATATATTCTTTTAAAGTTTATTAAGGAGTGAGGTTGTGGGAACAACCCAGGTGCAGAAGATTTATTATGTAAAAACTATAACCTCGGCATTGACTCTTCAGAATAATCCCATATGTTCTTAATATCTACATTTTGCAAATGAAAAACTGAGTTAAGAATCATCAAGTAGTTTGCCTAAAGTTACACGCTGGTCAGTTGAAGGAGATGGAAGTAAAACCTACATCTCTAAACCCAAGGCCCTTCATAGTCACTGTCTTCAGCTTTGTGACGGTGTGATTCTGAAGGTGGGAAACTTGAGGGTGAGCACAAAAGTCCCGGAATATGAAAACTCAAACAGCTGAAAAAGGCTTCTCTGTTTTATTCAATTAATTTTTGTCCTTAACGTTGGTTATAATTTATGACATGAAGTTCAAGACATTATGTGGTATTCCAATTTTCTCTGCTTTGATACAGTACAAAATCTTGCAAGCTGAGACTCTAGTGTTATTAATATGAGTTAGGAATGCATTTAACTTAGACTTCTAACTAAAATTCAATGACACATTAAATACAAGTCTTTATTCAACTGGATTGAATATCTTGGGCAGAAATTTATAATACAGTAGAGGTAAGAAATTTTTCAGCACCAAGATTCTAGAAAATCAACAAGAACAAGTATAGCATATAAATTTAATTATCCAAAGATAAAGTCTATGCCATTGTAATTCCCTAGTGTCTCATTTTACATTTGGATATTTTTAAATTCTCTTTCCAAGTGCATTTACATTGTGAATGCCTAATTGGTACTCTAATATTGAGAAGGTTTTTCCTAGACTTTCATAGATAGGTATATGGAGAGATTTCCACATGTCAACCATATTATACTTAGCTTCATTACCATGTATAAGTAATACCTATACAAGGCCTGAATGGATTTTTGTAATTTTTCATTACTAATCTCATGAGTGACTTCAGCTTCACTATGAAGAATTCACTCTTAAACATTTCAGTTAACTCAATTAAGTGTTACTTGTTTGTTACGTTAAAAAATTTCTGATTAGAAAAGATGGCTATTGCAATATGTGACTGACACAGCTAGGTTTGCAAAGAGTAACTCATTCCATGCTTCATCATTCATTCTCCGGGGTCCATTAACAGTGTCTTTCCAAGAGCTTGGTGATAGTTTTAAAGTGAGATAAATCTACGAAGAAATTATTTTTGAAGCAGTTCCTCTCTTCTTTTTCTCGCCCCAAGCTCCAGGCCCCTAGGGCAACTTTATCAAAGGGTTCAGTATGTGATCAAGGATCTGAAATAGTCTTGCTGCTTAAGAAAATGAGGCATTAAGGCTGTTTTGTATTCCTGTGGGTGAGCAGTATTTAGACAGTGCAGTGGTGCCTGCTGCTTAAGATGGTGGGGTAGGAAAGTGGGTTTGGAAGGGGATTGTGTGGGTGCACCATAATGATTCTGTTTTATATTTGAATGACTCCACATGCTCTTGGAAAGCTATCAATTCTTTCTCTTGCTCTTTTTTCCCCCCTTCTCCTTTTAATTTCAAGATGAATTGATTCTGGATTGCTGCTGCTAATGTTGACACCACTGAATACGAACGTGTCATTTTAAAATGAACCATAGCATATTCTTAATAAGCTACCTTCACAGAGAGTTATAGTTTTTGGCATTTAGATATAGACTTATCCTCAGTTAGGGAAGCTCTGTTCAAGTCGATGCACATTAAGAGGAATGAGAAATAAAAAGTAATTGGATTGGTATTAAATATATATTTTCCTTGCTATTTTTTGAGCAATCATATTACATTGCCCACTTCCTTCTACCAGGAAAATTGGAAAAGGAATGATTTGAAATCAAAAACTTAATTTCAGAGAGCGTATGAATGGTCTTAGAACTATAGCTTACAGATTTATAGTAAAATCTGACTTCCATGAAATCTTCCTTAAAATTGGTAATGTCTGGGGAAAAAATAAACATAAAGTTTTAGTAAATCCTATAGAAAACGTGCCATGAAAACAATATGTAAAAATGAATAATGGAAATCATTTTGACTAATTCCTTTTATAAAAATCTGTATATCCCAGGAGCCGACTTTCTAGACTACAGTAAGTCCTTAGAAAACAATTTTATATTTTGTGTCTCATTTCCTTTTTATTTAAAGAATATCTGAAATAGATATAGAATGACGATTATAATTTGCATTATCTTATATGCAAAAAAGATAAGTAATTTTATTAAACACAAGATGATCATGTTTTTCTCTTTACAAGTGTTGTATGAAAGTTCTTCAGTGGATTTTACTTTAAAAATGTATAAAGACTCTGCAAGTGAATGGATTAAAAAACACCATCCATCTATATGTTCTTTACAAGACTCTCACCTTGGACACAAAGACACAAATAGGTTGAAATTGGAAAGATGGAAAAAGATAACCCATGCAAGTGTTAACCAAAAAAGACCTGTACAGCTACAGAAATATTGGACAAAATAGACTTTAAGTCAAAAGCTGTTGCAAGAGACAATGAAGGACACTGTATATTAATGAAAGGGTCAATCCAACAAGAAGAAATAATAATCATAAATATTTATGCACCCAACCACAGTGCTCCAGAATATAAGAGGCAAACACTGACAAAACTGAAGGGAGAAATAGACACCTCTATAATAATTTGAGAATTCAATATCCCACCTCTAACAATAGATAGAACTTCTAGACAGAGGATCAATAAGGAAACAAAGAACTTGAATAATGAGATAAATAAACTAGACCAAACAGACATATACAGAACGTTGCATCCCCGAATAGCAGGATACACATTCTTCTCAAGTGCGTATGGATTGTCTCCAGGATATACCACATGTCGGGTGACAAAACAAGTCTCAATAAATTTAAAAAGATTGAATTCTTTTTTAAAAAAGCATCCTCTCTAAACACAATAAAAGGAAGCTGGAAATCAGACAACTGGAAAATTCACAAATATATGGAAGTTGTAGTCTTAAACCATCAGTGAGTCAAAGAAGAAATTGCAAGGGAAATCAAGTAAATATCTTGAGATAAATGAAAATGAGAACAAAACAGATCAAAACTGAGATCAAAACTAATGGGATGTGGTGAAGGCAGTGCTGAGAAGGAAATTTATAGCCCTAAACACTTACATTAAAAAAAGAAGAAAGCTAAAATCAAAGACCTAACTGCACACCTGGAGGAACTAGAAAAAGAGCACAATCTAAACCAAAAGCAAGCAGGAGGAAAGAAATAACAAATACTAGAGCAGAAATAAATTAAAATGGAAATTAAAAAAAAAGAAACCATTAACAAAACAAAAAGTTGGTTCTTAGAAAATTGACAAACCCTCAGCTAGACTGACAAAGAAAGAAAAGAGAAGATGCAAATAAATAAAATCAGAAATGAAAGGGGGAACTTGACTACTCACCCCACAGAAGTAAAAAGGATCATAAGAGGATACCATGAACTACTGTATTTTGGTTTGCTAAAACTGCCAGAATACAGTATACCAGAAATGGGATGGCTTTTAGCAATGGGGATTTATTAAGTAACAAGTTACAATTCTAAGGCCATGAAAGTGTCCAAATTAAGGCATCAACAGAGGATATCCTCTCTGAAGAAAGGCTCCTGGCATCTGGGGTTCCTGTGTCAGATATCAAGGCACATGGCCAACATCTGCTGTTCCTTCACTCTTGGGTTTCATTACTTTCAGCTTCTCATTAGAGTGGCTTTCTCTCTGATCATCCCTGGGTTCTCTCTAAGCATTTCCAGGGCGTTTCTCTCTCTCCTCTCTCCAAATGTCTCTGCCTTGTATTCTCTCATAAAGGACTCCAGTAAAGGATTAAGACCCACCTTGAATGGGCTGGGTCAAATCTCTATTGAAACAACCTAATCAAAAGGTCCCACTCACAATAGGTCTGCACCCACAAGAATGGATTGAAAGAACATGGCCTTTTCTGGGATACGTAACAGCTCCAAACCAGCACAAACTGTTTGCCAACAAATTAGCTACCTAAATGAAATGGGAAAATTTCTAGAAACACATGAACAACCTATACTGACTCTGAAAGAAATAGATGAAAGACTTTAACAGACCAATTACAAGTAAAGACATTGAATCAGTCATCAAAAAACTCCCAACAAAGAAAAGTCCAGGACCAGATGGCTGCGCAGGTGAGTTTAACCAATCAATCCACAAAGAATTAATACCAATCATGATCAAGCTCTTTCAAAGATTGAAGAGGAGGGAACACTACCTAACTCTTTCTATGAGGCCAACATCTCCCTCATACCAAAGTCAGTTAAAGATACTACAAGAAAAGAAAATTGCAGACCAATTTCTCTAATGAATATAGACACAAAAATCCTCAGCAAAACACTGACAAATCAAATTCAACAGCACTTTAAAAGAATTGTACACCACAATCAAGTGGGTTTTATCAGGTATGCAAGGGTGGTTCAACACAAGAAAATCGATTAATGAAATACACCACATTAACAAAACAAAGGGAGGACACCACAGGAGCATCTCAACTGGCACAGAAAAGGCGTTTGACAAAATCCATCATCCTTTCTTGATAAGCACTTAAAAAAATAGGTGTAATAGGAAATTTCCCCAATGTGATAAAGGGCATATATGAAAAACCCACAGCCAACACTGTACTCAATGATCAAAGACTGAAAGCTTTCCATCTAAGATCAGGAAGGAGATAAGCATGCCCACTGTCACCACTGTTGTTCAATGTTATAATGGATGTTCTAGCCAGAACATTTAGGCATGAGAAAGAAATAAAAGTCACTAAAATTGGAAAGGAAGAAGTAAAACATTCATTATTTATAGATGATGTGAAAAATCCTGAAAAATCTACAACAGAGCTGCCAGAGCTAATAAATGAATTCAATAAAGTGCCAGGATACAAAAATCAACACCCAAAAATCAGTAGTGTTTCTCTACACTATTAATAGCAATAAGAGGAGAAATCAAGAAAACCATTTCATTTACAATAGCAAATAAAAGAATAAAATATCTAGGAATAAGTTCACGTAAATGACTTACACATAGAAAACTACAAAACTTTGTTAAAAGTAATCAAGGAAGATCTAAATAACTGGAAGAACATTCCATGGTCATGGATTGACAGACTTAACTATTGTTAAGATGTCAATTCTACCCAGAGTAATTTACAGATTCAATGCAATCCCAAGCAAAATTCCAACAGTACGCTTTGCAGAAATGGAAAAGCCAGTTATCAAATTTATTTGGAAAGGTACGTGTCCCCTGCATAGCCACAATAATCTTGAAAAAGAAGAACAAAGTTGTAGAACTCACACTTCCTGACTTAAAAATTCATTACAAAGCTACATGGTCAAAACAGCATGATACTGGTATGAGGACAGATATATAAAACAATGGAATTGAGTTGAGAGTTCAGAAATAGACCCTCATATCTATGGCCAATTGATTTTTGACAAGGCTGCCAAGTCCAAACAATTGGGAAATAATAGTCTGCTCAACAAATGGTGCTGGGAAAACTGGATATAGATATGTAAAAGAATAAAGGAGGACTCCTGTCTCATGCCATAGATAAAAATTAATTCAAAATGGATCAAAGACCTAAATATAAAAATCAGGACTGTATATCTCCTAGAAGAAAACATAGGGAAGCATCTTCAGGACCTTGTGGTAAGCAATGGTTTCTTAGACTTCACATCCAAAGGACAAACAACCAAAGAAAAAACAAAGAAGATCTCATCAAAATTTAAAACTTTTGCACATCAAAGATATCTATCATGAGAGTAAAATGACCACCTACTCAATGGGAGAAAATATTTGGAAACCACATATCTGATAAGGGTTTACTATCCAGATTATATTTTAAAAATCCTATAATAAAAAGACAACCAAGTTTAATATACGGAATCTATTTTTAAAAAGTCCTTTCAACTCAATAATAAAAAGACAACCCAATTTAAAAATGGACAAAATCTTGAATAGACATTTCTCCAAAGAAGATATACAAAATGGCTGAAAAACACATGAAAAGATGCTCAGCATCATTAGCTATTAGGGAACTGCAAATAAAAACCACATGAGATACCATTTCAAACACACTGGTATAGCTAAGATTAAAAGAAAAAAAAACAGAAAAATACAAGTGTTGAAGAGGATGTGGAGAAATAGGAACACTCTTTTATTGCTTGTGGCAATGTAAACCGGTGCAACCACTGGGGAAGACAGTTTGACAGCTCCTCAGAAAGCTACATTTAGAATTACCATATGACCCAGCAATCCCATTACTAAGTATATATGCAAAAGAATTGAAAGCAGAGACTCGAACAAGGATTTCCACACTGATATTCAGAGCACCATTTTTCACAATTGTCAAAAGATGGAAACAACCCAAATGTCCACCAATGAATGAGTAAACAAAATGTGGTTTATACATACAATGGAATGTTATTCAGCCGTAAATAGGAATGAATATCTGATTAATGCAACAACACGGATGAACTTTGAAAACATCTTGTTGAGAGGAATAAGCTAGACACAAAAGGAAAACTATTGTATGATCTCACAGATATGAAATAATAGAATAAGTCAACTCGTCGAGTCAGAATCTAAATTATAGGTTACCAGGGACTGGGTTAAGGATAGGGAATAGAGTTAATGCTTATATTGTAAGCATTTCTATTTGGGTTGATCATAAAATTTTGGAAATGGGTGGTGGTGATGATAGCACAATATTGTAAATGTAATTAACAGCACTGAATTATATATGTGAATGTGTTTAAAAGGGGAAAATTTAGGTTGTATTTATGTTACTAGAATAAAAATTAAAAGAAAAAAATAGGACTGTAAGACTCTGCAGGTTTGAGACATTTTATTAATTCATATTCTACAAATGCAACCTGCATTTTTAGAAGATGCATTAAGCAGTCTGACAAAATTTGATCTTATATTTCTAGTTGGGAGTGTGCTATATGGAATTTATTAACTAAGTTTATTAGCGTAGTCCCAAAGAGCTGTTAGTTTGCTGATGCTTAATTAGATGTTTCATTATTAAATTGACTCTTATTTCTCCAACTGATTATTAATAATTTAAACACAAGTTTAACAAGTTTCAATTCTAGATATATCTTGTTCAACGTAATTGAACATGTTATATATAAATTGATTTTTTTGTAAATAGATTCCATACCCCAATGATGCCTAGATTTAAAGGAACCTTACATTCAATCCTGTTATAAAACATATAATTCTTTTGCAAAGTGATTATTTGAATATTTATCTGTTTTCCTTAAAATTGGATGAATTAGAATATCTATCTCATTCATCTATCCCTCCCCATACTTCATTTCTAAATCCTGCTGATGTTACCTCATATGTATTTACCATCCACAGTAGAGAGAATTAAATAACAAATACCCATGTACCTAGAAACCAACTTTAGAAATGAGACATTACAGATTAAAACCTGACTGTAAGCTTACCTGATCTTATTCTCCTTTCTCTCCCTAGAAGTAAACTCTATCCTGAATTTGGTGCTTTTCATTTCCATGCATGTTTATAAACTTGCACTATTTATTAATGTATTCATAAAATATATTGTGCCTTTGCACATTGGTATTGAACTGTACACATAATTCTGTATTATGCGTTTTCTCTAAACATTGTGTTTTTCAGATTTATCTATGTTGATCTATAGGTAGCTACAGTTCACTCACTTTAACTGCTGTTCAATATTCCAATGTAGGAATACATTAAAATGTGGTTATCTTTTCTTTTATTGATGTATGCTTATATTGCTTCCAACTTTTTGCTATTACACTTAATGCTAAAATAAGCATGATTGTACTTACCTCCTTCTGCAAGTGTGCACAAGTTTGCCTGAGAGAATATATTGCTTTGGAAACATCATGTTTATGGCAAGCCCATCGTCAATATTATTGCCAAATAATTCCCCCAAAGTATTTGTAACAATAGATACTGCTTGAGTGATTTATGGAAGTTTCCATTGCTCCCTTCATTTCTTCATTCAATAAATATTTATTGTGGATCCATGTGACAGACATTGTTCTAGACACCAGGTATATAGAAGTAAACCAAACATAAAACTTTTGACTAAGTGGAGCTTACATTCTAAGGTGTGTAGGTAGGCAGTAAAGAAATAATATGCCAGATAGATAAATCCTATAGATAAAAATAAACCAAGGAAGAGTGATTGGGAGTGCTGGGGTCAATTTTAAATAAGGAGGTCAAGAAAAACTCTGCTGAGATAGTGAAGTTTGAGCAAAGAACTGAAGTGGCTAAGGGAAAAAACCATACACCCTCAGTAATACTTGGTATTATAACACTAATTTGTGCTAAACTAAATGGAGGTAAAAAAGTGTCTTGGGATTATTAATTTGTTTTTTCTGAGATTGAGTATATTTTTATATGTTAGTTTTCCATTTCAGTTTTCTCTGTTGTGAATTGTGCATTACTTAAGCCGTTTTTTTCTACTGGGTGACTTGCTTTTTCTTATTGAATAACAGAGTTCTAGAGAAACTACTCCTTTATTGTTTTTATGTGTTGCAAATAACTTGTGCCATTTTGTGGCTTAACTTTTCACTTTTTTCATAGTGTCTTTTCATACCCAAAATTTATTTTTTTGAGGTGTATGATCTATTTTTAATTCTAATGATAGTTAACACTTATCCACCAAGAATTGTGCTACTCACTATATATACATTACCTTTTTTCTTTTTATGTATTTATTTTTTTGTTTTTTCCAAATATTCCCCTTCTCCCCTCCCCCACTGCTCCTGGTAACCTCTAATCTATTTTCTATCTCTGCAAATTTGCTATTTCAAGTTATCTCTTAAAAGTGGTACCATACAATGTTTATCCTTATGTGCCTTTCTTATTTCACTTGGTATAATGTTTTCAAGATTCTTTCATATTGCAGCATGTCCCAAAACTTCATTCTTTCTCATGGCAGAATAATATTCCATTGTGTATATGTACCATATTTTGTTTATCCATTCATTTGCTGATGGGCATTTGAGTTCTTTCCACTTTTGGCTATTGTGAATAATGCTGTTTTAAGTATTGGTATTAAAGCATCTGTTTGAGACCCTGTTTTTGCCTTCTTTGGGTATATATCTACAAGTGAAATTGCAAGGTAATATGGCAGTTCTATATTTAAATTTTTGAGTAACCACCATATTGCTTTCCACGGTGGATGCACCATTTTACATTCACCAACAAAGCACTAGAGTTCAACTTCTCTGCATCCTCTCCAATATTTTTTTTTTAATAATTGCCATTCTTGTGGGTGTGAAGTTGTATCACATTGTCATTTTGACTTGCATTTCGCTAATGGCTAATGATGTTGAGCATCTTTCCATATCCTTGTTGCCATTTGAATACCTTCTTTAGAAAAATGTCTATTCAAGTCCTTTGCCCATTTTTAAATTGGGCTGTTTGTCTTCTTGTTGCATCTTAAAAGTTCTATACATATTCTAGATATTAAGCCATTATACAATATATAGTTTGTAACTATTTTCTCCCATTCTGTAGGTTGTCTTTTAATTTTCTTGGTAATGTCCTTTGTTGCACAAAAGTTTTTGAATTTTGAAGAAGTCAAATTTATCTACTGTTTCTTTTGTTGCTTATGCTTTGGGTGTCTTCTCTAAGAATCCATTGCTATATCCCAGGTCATGAAGATTTGCCCTCATGTTATCTTCTAAGGCTATTACAGTTTTAGCTCTTTTACTTAGATCCTTGATGCATTTTGAGTTGATTTTTGTATATTTTATAAGATATGGATCTAATTTCATTCTTTTGCATGTGGACATCCAGTATTCCAGCACCATTTGTTGAATAGGTTATTCTTTACTCATTGCATGTACTTAGCACCCTTGTCAAAAATCAATTGGCCATAGATGTACGGGTTTATTTCTGGACTTTCAGTTTCATTCCATTGGTCTATTAGTCTATCTCTATCCAAGTGTCATACTGTTTTGATGACTGTAGCTTTGAAATCGGGAAGTGTGAGTCCTCAAACTTTGTCCTTCTTTTTCAAAATTGCTTTGTCTATTCAGGGACACTTGCAGTTCTACATAAATTTGAGGATTGGTTTTTCCATTTCTGAAAAAAAGGCTGCTGGACTTTTGATAGGATTCCATTGAATCTGTAGATCACTTTGGGTGATAGTGACATCTTAATGATATTGACTCTTCCAATCCATTAACATGAGATGTCTTGCCATTTATTTAAATCTTCTTTAATTTCTTTCAGCACTGTTTTGTAGTTTTCAGTATGCCAGTCTTCTGTATCCTTGGTTACATTTATTATGAGATATTTTATTCTTTTAATGACATTGTAATTGGAATTTTTAAAAAATTTCCTCTTTGGATTGTTCATTGCTAGTGTATACAAACACAATTCACTTTTTCATGCTGATCTTCTACCTTGCCACTTTGATGAACTTGTTTGTTAGCTGTAATAGTTTTCTTGTGGATTCCCTTGGATTGTCTATATATAAGATCATGTCATGTGCAAATAGAAGTAGTTTTACTTCTTCCTTTCCAATTTGGACATCTTTTATTTATTTTTCTTGTCTAATTTCTCTGGCCATAATTTCTTAATTTTATTGTTATTTCCTTGATTGAATCTGTCAGTCTCTTCCTTTATGGTTTTTACTTGCTGAGTCTTGTCTAAGAAATCTTTCCCTAGCCTTTACATTGTATTCTGAATATTCATATTTTTGTTTGTTTTCATATTTGGACTTTAGTCTACTTGGAATTTATTTCTCTGTATGGTGTGAGGTGGGGATCCAATTTCATATTTTTCCATGTGTTTAAAAATTATTCTGTCATAATGGCTACTCTTTTAAAATGCAAATTTTATCTCTACTTAAATTCCATTTGCAGAAAGCATATTTTGACCATTTTGACAGGGCTATATCACACTGTTATATGTGCTATAACCCCCTATAATTCTCCTTTTAGAACTTAAATTATTTTAAATAATTGATTATTCATATAATTATTTGTTCAATTTCTGGTTTCACTCAGACTCTCCCCCCAAACCATAAACTTCATGAGGGCATAAATGCTCTCTCACTTAAAACTTAACCTCAGTTCCAACATGCGGCCTAGCTCAGAATAAGTGCCTATAAATGTGCTGAATGACTACATAACAAGTTTTCTCACTTCAGTAATATTTGAGATAAAAATTGCATTGATTTCTGATACTTCAAAATTTTAATAAGGCTGAATATGGCTATTCATTTTTCTGTATTTATGTGATCCCGAAAAAAACCTCTGTGTACTTCTTGACTTCTTAAGATATTTGACTGTTTTCTTAAAAGCTGCCATTCATATAATTGGCTTCTTCCCCACAAGTTGAAAAGAGGTAAGAGATACCACAGGTATCTGGTATGCAAGTCAATAAGACATGTAAAATCTATACCTCAGCAATGTGTCATCCTACATCCCAACTGACCAATTTATCTATATTTATATAGAACCATATATGGGCCATTTTCATTAATGCAAAAGTTGTGTGTTTGTGTGTTTGTTGTTGTTTTGTTTTGTTTTGTTTTACTTTTAAGGGTCTTGAAATCAATAGTCCGCTTTCCAAAAGAATCACATGAAAAGTGGGGAAAATTTCCCCAGGTGGATAAGAACTCTCCAATGGTTCCCAGGAGATTACTTCTTTATGGTCAAAATAGATGTCCAATAATATCTTCTTTTCCAGTAGGATATAAGTTCATTTTAGAAACAATACATTGATGTTTCCAGAATTCTGTGGTGTCAATTTTGGACATGTTTTAAGCCTCTCCTTGATAGTACTATGTGATGGTTTGAAGTTGCATGTACCTCAGAAAAATGTGTTCTTAAATCTAATCCATCCCTGTGGGTGTGAACCCATTGTAAGTAGGACCTGTTGATAAGATTACTTCAGTTAAGGTGTGGCCCACCTCAGTCAGGATGAGTCTTAATCATATTACTAGAGTCCTTTATAAGCAGATTGAAATTTAGAAGAGAGAGAGAAAACCACAGGATGTGAGAAACTTAGACGGAAACCAGAAAAGAAGAAAGAGACCAGGGAACCCTGCCATGTGCCTTGCCATGTGACAAAGGAAACAAGGATCTCCAGTGGCCAATCCCAGAATGCCACAGTCTTTGGGGAGAGAGCATTTCCTTGATGATGCCTTGATTTGAACATTTTCCCAGACTCAAAACTGTGAGCAAATAAATTCACGTTGTTTAAGCCAAACCATTTCATGGTATTTGCTTGAGCAGCCTAGAACACTAAGACACTCTACTTCTTTGTTCACTTTGTGCCCCTTTTAAAATTGTTGAGTATTTGAAGTGGGCTTCATAATTTTAACAAACTGAAATTTCAAATGTGAAATTCATTCATTTGTTCATTCATTCAACAAATAGTTAATGAGTGCCTACTATTTCACAGTCATTGTTCCATGTGCCAGCATACAGTGGTGAAAAAGAGAAACAAAATCCATACATTGATGGGACTTATACTGCTCCAAGGAAGTAGATAACAAAAGAAACAAAATAACTATATTACATAATGTTAGGTAGTAAGAAAGATAAAGCAGGTATAACGGGAGCCTTTTAAGTGTGTGTGTGTGCTTAGGAGTACATGAGTAAATATGTGTTCTTGTTATGCTAGAAAAACATCCAAAATTGTGTACAACTACATGCATGCATTAGGGATAAGACATACAGAAAGGATGAGGAAAAGAACTGTACTGTGCGTTGCTAAAAATTTCTTAATTTTTTTTTATTAAAACTGGATTATCACTGCAGAGCCAAAACATAGCTGGGGCCAGAGCTCAGAAACGTTCCTCTGGGTCAGCTGTACCTGATCTGTCATCTATGAACAACTCACTCAAACTATTCCAGGCACATACTTAAATATTTCCATATTACTGTCAATGGAATATATTAGACACTTAACAACTCTGACTACAAAGACAATAATTATAAAAGTGGGATTCATTTTGCACTGGTCATACTCAATGCAGTGCATTAAATGATAGCTATTAAAATGAACAACCATTAATTGCATTACTACTCTCACCTTTTCAAATCAAGTGTATACTTAAGTACTAACAAGCTAGCTCCCCCTACCTCCTTCTCTAAAATTAGTTTTTCTTCCCTGCATATATCTGTTGAATTTCTCTTCAGTTTCAATATGCATATAAAAATTATTCCCCAAATATCAGGAATTTACATATATACAACTGACCATTATAAATGGTATTCAACAAAAGACTGCTGGATCAATGCAAATTATTTTCCTTTAGATCATGACTAATAAAATGTAGCCAGGATCAAAATACGACTGAAGTTCTTTTTATCTATACTTAAGAAGTATTCAGTGAAAACTATTCAGTTTCAACTAGATTAAGGAGCCTTTACAAAGTACTTTATCAGCTTCAATAATTAAAAGATTTCCTGCTAACTATTCAGTAAGAATCTTCTTTATAACTCTGCTTTGCAGAGTCAGTTCTTCCTAACTCTTCCTTTGAAAAGTCTAATTAAAGTTAGAAGCTTTTTATTTCTATTCATTCTGCTTTTGCAATATTGGACTTAGATGTGAAAATAACTAATTAAATGACAGTACATGCTCTTTCTTCATTCTTGTCCTGTTGGGATTTTAATGGGTGTATATTTTCCAAGTTTAGTTTTTGAAGTTGATTTCTTGTCACTTTTGCAGTGTTAAATACCTTTGGGGCTAATGGATGTAATATGGATAACTTCCTCCCTGATTCCTGTATCGATCCTATAATAGGTTTCAGAATAATTAACTAAAGATGAACAAAACTGAACGCTTCAGAGCTCTTGCATTCCCCTTGTGAACATTGCTTAAGCACTGTCAAAAACTATGTTTCAAAAATTTATTTGTTGTAGTGTTAAAAGAAATTTGAATGGGAGAGAAGTCTCCCATTTTCCTATCTCCCCAACACAATTTTTATTTTTTTATTTTTCTGTGTTTCTTTCTATCTTTATCTGTAGGCATATATACTTAAGGTCATAATACTTATGTGCTGTATCTGGTTTACAAATTTTTTGCTCCTTATTCCAATTATAATTTCTATCCAGTTCGTGTCCCTTTTGAAAAAAGGTGACATGTCTTTTATAGAATCAAGTGCTGGGATAAAGAATCCTAAAAATTTACTTCAACTGTTGGAATGGTGAGCTGTTAAATAGTTAAAACTGTTCCGTCACAATTCAATGAGAACATCCTGGCCCATCCTACTTGTTTCTCAAGGGAATTACAATTATAGAGCCAGAGATAAATCTGTATGCGAGTTACTGCAATACAAGAAAAAATATGATGGCTGTTAAAATAGACTACAAAGTATTTCAGCAGCACAGTGCTTTGTGGCTAACCTATGACAGACAAAGATTTCAAAATAAGGTCGTATGACTGTATGTGTATATGTGTGCACGTGTATACATTCCAAGTGGAAAAGCATCATAAATAAAGGCCTAGAGACAAAATTGACACTTTCAATCCTGTTGAGGCATGGGACAGAAAGAAAGACATTCTAGAATTTTATCAGAACATCCATATTAGTTGAGCGACTGCTCTAACAGACAGATCTCTAAGAATAGCCATTCCGAATAAAAGACTAAACTCCACACTCAGACAAAAATTCCTGATTTATAATATTTATTAAAATATATTTATATTATTAAAGTAATATATATTTGATAGTATTATTTAATAATAACCATGGTCAGAAATCCTAAGTTAATGTTTTTTACATAAAGCTAATAATACCTTCCTGGAAGATGTGGTTTGCTTTAATTTCATTGTAAGTTCCATGAGAGCAGGTACTGTTTCTCTTTTGTTTATTTATATATCCAAAGCACCTGAAATAGTACCTATACAGGATAGTCACTCAATATATATTTGTTGGACAAATGAATGGAATTCCAGGGGCAAATGAGTCTCAATCCATGCCTGTTAGGTAATCAAGAAAAATTGAGGCAACTGGTCAGAATTATGGACTGAATTCTTAAAACTAGATCCGTAGGAGCCAATGCAGTATGGAGGATAAAACACAAAACTGGAAGCCGAAACACTTGGTTCTACTGCTAATAATGAGTTGCAAAATGAAGGCCAAGTTATTTAATCTCCCTAATGTCTCCATCTGACTAACATATTTTCTGATTATCAAATTCTATGAATCTATTCTCAGCATAACTCATAACTCTTAAAAATTCATAGAAGGTTACCCAAGCTTTTTGTGCATCAAATTGACTTTGCGATAAAGATAAATCAATAGCTGATCATGGAAGATTACATGAGGAATTATAAAAATGCTTTAAAAGCTTTCGAATGATAATATTCATATAAGGTTGAAGAAAAATGTGACAATTCCATTCAGTTACCTAATGCTTTTTTTTTTTTCTCTCCCACAAGGGAAATATTGCAAATGCATTGCAAATATTTCCATTGCACTTAAAAATGGAAAAGAATATTTGAGGTCTATTTTTCTCCCTATCGGTCTAGCTAGTTTCTACTTATATTAGATTGAATCTACTCTAAGTTTAACAGGATGAACAGAAGAATTTTATGCAAACATATGTGAATTTAGCAACTGCAAGTCTATGACACATTATTTTTTGTAATATAATAAAACCAGAAGATAATAGTAGACTTTATTTCAATCCAAGAGATGATTTTTTAATGTGTGAAGGACTGCTGAATTCCCCAAAACCTAATCTTTTATAGGTAAATAAAATATTCTTTCTTGCCCATATGACAACTATTATGGTATTTTGGATTTTCATTCTCCATTCACAGTAGGGCTACTTTTGCTCACAAGGCAGTGTTATTGCATTCCTTCAGACAGTGAAAAATTATAAAGCACCAGTCATAGCTGTAGGGAGTTCCTACCATGAAGTATATAGTTTCACCACAGACATAATTAATAAAATAATAGTTAATAAAATAATAATAATAATGATGTCATACTCATTTATCACCAGACCTACAAATGAATGTTTGTTGTCACCCCTCCACCTGACTCTTTCTGGATAAGACTGATAAAAGCCAGATATGAAACCAAATACATTTTTCCTGGATAATCCCTTCGCTGCCTGATTGGCTCCCTGATGTTTCCCATTCGTTCCCAGCTGCTCTTTCCCTACCTCATTCAAAATTGGAGATTTCTCTCACACACGTCTCATCTGCTGTCTCTATTCCTAAACCACAAGCTTGACTTCCTTCTTACTACCCTATGGTATTCTTTGGTGAAGTCTGTTTTATCATAGGATCATTAAAGACCAAATCTCATAGAATGAAGTCAACCCTGCTTATCAGTATAAGATTTGATTTTAATGATACAAAAGAACAAAGTCCAATAGTTGGTTTAGAGAGTTAGAGCCTGACAAAAATGACTATAAAAGAGGACAAAAAAGTACATAAAAAGAACTTTACAGTCCAGTCCCTAGTATATATTATTGGCTGCCTATTATGCCAATAATAGGCAGCCAATAATAATGAAGATAGAGAATAATGATTGTATATCAGCCAAGTCCTTAGACAGCCTAGAAATCTTATATTAACTCCTCCTCTACCCAAATTTCAGACCAAACATGCTAAAAACCTGTGTAATTCACTGCTTTAATTTTACTTCCTTTTATTTCTCTGTTCATCCTCTGAATTAAATGATACTCATAGTGAAACAGTCAGGAAGTAACTACAGAACAAGAAGGAGGGGAGTGGTTACAGACACTTATTAGGAATTTTCCATATACTGGGCACTGTACTGAGAATTCAACATATATTTGAATTAACCATCTGAATAACTCACAGGCCAATATTATTAAATTGATCCTGCTTGCAAGGACCAAATGAGAACACCTTCCTTTATATGATTTAATCACAGAAGAATCAGCCAAACCTGAGCTTTCCTTGGTGCTCCAAGTCACAAGGGCAAAAACAAGAAAGTACAACCACTTCCTAATAACATTTTAAGACACAGAATTCCACTTAAAGATAAGTTTTCTCAAAATCTCTACAGCTACTGAGATAAATGACACTTTTATGGGTTTATAGGCCTTTTCAAGTGCTTTGTGTTTACAGACCATAGCAAGAATAACACAAACGTTTTTTTTTTTTCCTACCAGAATACAATCTGTCTTTGGGACTTACAGGATGAACACAAGGTATAATGTTTGCATCCTGAGATTTGCCAGTAAAAGAAACTTCAAGTTCTGCATTATTCCCCATTTTTTTAAGCTCAGCTCATTCTGATCACACTTGGAGTCTTACAAGAAATCAAAGGCTTTGTTTTCAAAGATTGATTACAAATAAACTTTGTTTAGTCATAAACTTTGTAATGTATATTTTGAGGTCTTTCTCAATACATTCACAGGGTGTGGTACTATTCCTGAACCTAACAAAATGATTCATGTCGTTTTAAAATTAGCACAGTCAAAAAGGAGCAGGGTATAACCAAAAAATTTATTTTAGGTAACATGGATCAAAATTTCAATAAAAATTGAAACTGTTCTTTTAGCAACTTAAATTCTCTGGATTGGGTAGTTGGAAGTTGGTCACTGGATTATTAACTTGTTCTCTAGGTTTCACAGGTCCACAGACAGGGGAATTGTGCCTTAGGATAGACCAAACCAGGAAGCAAACTTGATGAGGCTTTGTACTTAGCATTGTTTCTGAAATGACTTAAGGCTTTTGGTATATTGTGATGGAATGAATGTATTTCACATATAGAAAGAACTTGTCTTTTTGGGATCCAGAAGTTTGAGGGTGGTGGTTTGAAGTGGCATAAACAAGTTACCTGCTTCCAATATACAATGGAGGGACAGGCATAGGATAAACATTCCCATTCCCACAGGGAGAAATTGGAAGGGAAACAGGGCTCACGGGTCCCAAGCAATTCCAAAACCCTGCAGGATTACTCCATTATGGTACCTTTACCATACATATTGGTACAAACAGTCTCTTCAAAGTAATCTAGGCCTTTTCTCTCAAGCACAATTCTTGCAGCCTCTACCCATTATCCAATTCCAAAGCCGTTTCCACATTTTTGTTATTTGCAATAGCAGCACCCCACTTCTTGTATCAAAATCTGTTTTAGATTCCTAGGCTGCACCAAGAAAATACTTGAAATGGATTGGCTTAAACAAAGGGAATTGATTAGCTTACAGTTTTGAAGCCCGGAAAATGTTCAAATCAAGGTGTCATCAAGGCATTGCTTTCTTCCTGAAGACCAGCCGCCAGTGATCCCTAGCTCCTCTGTCACACGGTAACATACACAGTAGCATCTGCTGGTCTCTTCTTTCTCTTCCAGACTTTGCTGATTTCAGCTTCTGTTTTCCGTGGCTTTCTCTCTGTTTTTCTGAATTTCATTCTCTTACAAAGGATTCCAATAATAGGATTAAGACCCATCCTAAATGAGGTGGGTCACACCTTAACTGAAGTAATCTCATCAAAAGATTCTACTTGCAATTGGGTCCACACACACAGGAATTGATTAGATTTAAGAATATATTTATGGGATAGATACAGCTTAAAACAGCCACAGTTAGTTACTTTTATAACTATATAATTTTAGCATTTCCTTGCATTCAAAAATCCTATAATCCAGTCATTTATATAATCCCTAAAATTGTTCCCCAATTTTTGGGGGTTCAAGTGTTATTTTATTTAATCTTCATAATAAACAGGTGTAAGCCAGAAGCTTTTGAGCATATTCTCTCTCTAATTCTGTAAAGAAATTCAAAATCAAGAAGTAGGAAAAGGAATCATTTCTTAGTACCTTTCTAAATACCAGGTACCTTATTATATACTTTACATCCAATATCACATTTAATCCCACCTCAAGGCTATGTATTATTACTCCCAATTTAAAGATGAGAAAACCAAACAAATTTTTCAGGATCATGCTGTTAGTGAGTTATGGAACAGGAACTTTAACCCAAGTTATCTAAAGTCAATACCTGTCTTCTTTCTAACACATATTTATGGCCTTATCACAAACCAACACATTAGTGTCACTTGAAACACAACACGTTTAGAATCAAACACATAATCTTCTTCATACCCTCAACCACTGTGCCTCCCCCTAAAATAAAAATAAAACTTCATCTCCTAGATCCCTTATATATGTTCATGGATTTATATCGATCCACCCAATCACTCAAGTTAGAAGCTATACCTCATCCTTGATTTCTCACTTTCTCACCATCCATATTTAAACACCAAGTACTGTAGGATATCTCCATAAAGACTTGTAGATTTGGCTCCTGAAAACTCTCTCCATGGACACGACCCTAGGTCCTCATAAGATCTTGCCTTATATTTTACTTTATATCAACTCCAAGTCCCTGAGAATTGAGAATTTTTATATTTTACAACCAGCATACTGCAGCCATAGCTATCTTTCCAAAGCACAGATCTACAGATCTAATTGTTTTTAATATCATTTCTTTGCTTTCACAGTAAATTCCAAACTTCTTTATGGGATATCAAAAATGTTTTTACCATATGGCCTTAGGATATTGTACTCCAACTTTAATAAATTCTAGGTACATTGATAAATTGATACATTGATAAAACATTTTTACAGTTATTTCTTCCTTTATAACTTTCCCTCTGTCCAAAATGCCTTTTATCTATTAGGTAAGCTAAATTTCCACACATTCTTCAAAGACCAGCTTGTCCTCCACCTCAACCCTCAGGGAGAATTAATCATGCCCCGTTTTTTCCCCATAATATTTTATACCTTTTTCTGATAGAATATTCATCCTATCAATTAATCATTCCTATGTGAAGGACTCACGAGTAGAGACCATGTTTAATAGTCCCAGTATCACCAGAATTATCACAAAGGAGACACAATAGTTTTTGAGAACTAATGAGTCAATGGATGATTAAATACATAAATGTTGTAGCTAATATGCATATTCCAAATATTTCAACAACTGTATGGTACTGTTCAGTCCATATTGGCTAATTATTAGCCCTGGGTGCAGCCCAAGTCATTCAATTTCATTCAAGACTTTTTTCAATAACTTTTATCAATATTTCTGTTCCTCCAAAGAACAGAGAAGTGTCCTCAATGTGTTCAATTTGAGTGAATTCAGTAGTTTGACTGGTGGATCAATTTAATCTCTGCAATCATTTATTATCTGCCCTATATGCACCAAGCACTCACTGAGATACAAAGAATTCCTGGTTGAATAAGGCATAAACTCTGTCTTCTAGGAATCATAGACTACAGAGTCTTCCTTATTTTTTTCTATCATTAACTAAAATAAAAGATTGACAACTGATTAAAGGCAGACAGTCTTCTCAATGTACGTGGTTAACTTGTCTCTTTAGAAACAGAGACCATTTTAAAGCTTATGCTTTCAAATTTGCAGAAAGCATGGAGAAATATTCCTTCCACTAAGATAAGCCTCCTTGCTAAAGGAGGTTGCAGGCAGTAAAAGGAGTTACTGTTGAAATGTGAATGATGAAGAATGTGATAGTACGTTTAAAAGAACCAAAATGGGTCCTATAGGAATTTGGCTATCATCCAAACTCACTTTGTTCTCAAACTTCAGTCAAAAAGGACAGGTACACCTGGTTTTAAAACCAATTCTGCTAGATAAAATGTACCAGCAGATGCTGATTGCTGTCTTCCAGAAGTATGGTAGGACCATCCCCACAATAAGTCAGAAAATAGACTAGGCATTCAACCTCCCTTACAGAACAAAGATTACTGAAATAAATTAAAGAAGACATAAATAAAGGGAAAGTATTCCATGCTCATAGATTAGAAAACTTAATATTGTTAAGATTCCAATTCTTATCAAAGCAATTTACAGATTTAACATAACCCCAATCAAAATTCCAATTACCTTCTTCACAGAAATGGAGAATTGAATCATCAGATTCATATGGCCAGCCTAAAATAGCCAAAACCATTTTGAAAAAAGGACAAAATTGGAAGATTACAGCTCCCGATTTCAAAACTTATTCAAAAGCCACAGTAATCAAACAGTATAGTTTTGGCTCAAGGACAGATATATAGATCAATGGAATAGAATTGAGAGCACAAAAAATAAATCCACACATTTATAGACAATTTATTTTTTGCCTAGGGAACCAAGTTACTCAATGGGGAAAAAATAGTCTCTTCAACAAATGGTTCTGGGGAAACTGGATATCCACAGGCAATAAAGTAGAAGTGGACATGTACCACACAACATATATAAAAGTAAATCAAAAAAAGGATTAATGGCCTATATATATAAGAGCTAAAACTATAAAACTCTTAGAAGAAAATATAGGGAAATGTCTTCTGGAACTTGTATTAGACTTTGCACCAAAAGTATTGGCAACAAAAGATAGATAAAAAGATAGATAACAAAAAATGGGTAACTGTGACTTCATCAAAATTAAAAACTTTCATGCACCAAAGGACATCATCAAGAAAATGAGAAGACAACCTACAGAAGGGGAGAAAAAAACTGGAAACCATCTGTTCTGGTTTTCTAATGCTACCCGTTGTACAAAATACCAGAAATGGATCAGCTTTTATAAAGGGGGTTCATTTGGTTACAAAGTTACAGTCTTAAGGCCATAAAGTGTCCAAGGTAAGTCGTCAACAATTGGGTACCTTCACTGGAGGATGGCCAATGGCATCCGGAAAACCTCCGTTAGCTTGGAAGGCATGTGGCTGGCGACTGCTCCAAAGTTCTGGTTTCAAAATGGCTTTCTCCCAGGACGGTCCTCTCTAGGCTGCAGCTTCTCTCCAAAATGTCACTTTCAGTTGCTCTTGGGGCGTTTGTCCTCTTTTAGCTTCTCCAGAGCAAAATCTGCTTTCAAAGGCTGTCTCTAAAATGTCTCTGTAAACTGCAGTTCATCTCTCAGCTCCTGTGCATTCTTCAAAGTGTCCCTGTTGGCTGTAGCAAGCTTGCTCCTTCCCTCTGAGCTTATCTAGTGCCCTAGTAAAGTAATCAAGGCCTGAAGGGGCAGGGTCACACCTCCATGGAAATTATCCAATCAGAGTTATCACCTACAGTTGGGTGGGTCGCATCTCCATGGAAACACTCAAAGAATTACAGTCTAATCAACACTAATACATCTGCCCACACAAGATTGCATCAAAGGTAATGGCATTTTGGGGGACATAATACATTAAAACTGGCACACCATCTGTCTGATAAGGATTTAATATCCAGAATATATAGAGTTCTACAACTCAATAACAAAAAGCTAAGGACTTGAATAGATATTTCTCCAAAGAAAATATACAAATGACCAGTAAGCACATGTAAAGATGTTCAGTATCACTAACCATTAGGCAAATGCAAATCCAAACTACAGTGAGATACCACCTCATGCCCACTAAGTAGCTATTATTTTAAAAAGTGAAAAATAACAAGTGCTGGCGAGGATGTGGAGCAGTAGTACATGTTTGGTGGGAAAGTAAAATGGTACAGCTGCTGTAGAAAACAGTTTGGCAATTCCTCAAAAAGTTAAACATGTAACTACAATATGACCCAGCAATCCCACTTCTAGGTATATACCCCAAAGAAATGAAAGCAAGGACTTGGACTTATACTTGCATAATAGTGTTCATTGCAGCATTATTCACAATATCCAAAAGGTGGAAACAACCCAAATATCATCAACATATGGAAGAATAAACAAAAGTGGTATACACATGCAGTGGAATATTATTCAGCCTTAAAAAGAAATGAAATTCTGATACATGCTGCTACATTGATGAACCTTGAAGACATCATGTTGAGTGAAAAAAGTCATATACAAAGGAACAGATACTGTATGAGTCCACTTAAATGAAATAGCTAAAATATGCAAATTCATAAAGACAGAAAGTAAAATACAAGTTACCTGGAACATGGAGGGAGAAGGAACTGGGATTTAACACATAATAGGTGTAGGGTTTCTGTTTGGGGTGATGGGAAAGTTGTGGTAATGGATGGTGGCAAAGGTAGTGCAATATTTTGAATGGTATGCCTGTGAGTGACTGAGAAAGGATGGTTTATATTTTATATATGCTTCCATAATATAAAAAATAAATACGGACTTAAGAGACAATGGCAATTAAACGCAGTACATGATTCTGGACTGGTTCTAATAGTGGAGAAGAAAAGGTCCAAAAAGGACATTATTGAGACATATGAAGAAATTGGAATATAGACTGTAAGCTTGATATGAATGTTGAATTTCTAATAGTACTTAAGGTGGTTACATAAGTGAATACCCTTGTTCTTAGGAAATGTACATGCAAATACTAAGTGTTCAAGGAGCACGATGTATAACCTACTCTCAAAGGTTTAGAAAATAGATAAATAAGAGAAAGAGAGAGAGAGAAATGATAGATGGTAGATAGAGAAAGAAAGAATAATACATGGATGGATGGATGGATGGATGGATAGATATAGAGAAAAACAATAATGCTGCAAATGTTGCAAAATGTTCAAAATTGGTGGATATGGCTATCTGTGGGGGGACATGTTAGAGTTTTCTGTATGGATTTTGTATTATTTTTACAACTGCCCTGTAACTTTGAAATTACTTCAAAATAGAATTTTAAAAAAAATTGTCATTTCTCCAATCTACAGCTCACACTGGGTTCCCTTTTGAAAAGCCCTGCAGTTACAGAAGAGAGACCACGTGAGTGCCTGAGTGAAGACAAGTAGACGTAGGAAAGAAGAAGCTGAGAGAGAGATGGCTTGGTAGAGAAGAGGAGAGAGAGTTGTCATGGTCTTGTTCTCCATTGGGAGAGAGAAAATTCATCACTGCAGGATGCTGTAGGATTTTCTCTAAGAACATCAGAGAGCATGTAGGAAGTGACAGGCTTAGAGATCTGCTAAGTATAAAGATCTGTTAGTAGATTTCAATCTATGGGCTGGAGATTCAGGATGGGATAAGATTGAGAACTTCTTTGTTCAGGCTAGGGTATAGAAAGCAAATAATGAGAACTTCTGTACTTGAATCGCTGTACTCCAGCCATGCTGTATTTTTTCGAAAATACCATTTCTGCTGCCGAGAACACTCTTTTCTCCTCCTTTGCCCTTTCTTGCTAATTTCTACAATTCTTAATTCACTTCTGCAAAGAAGCATTTTCTGAAGCACCAAGACAGGTTAGGGACCCCTTTTATATACTCTGTAGCACTCTGTGTATAGCTTCATGGCACTCACAGCATGTATAATTAAATGGTTCATGTTCAACATCTGTCTCTAAAATTGTGTAGGTGTGTGTTCCAGGACAGCAGGGGCCTGTGTGTTCCTATCCATGCCTGTATCTCCAGGGCCTAGTACAGAGCTTGGCACATAGGAAGAACTCAGTAAATGTTTACTAACTGTATGAATGATGAATAAGTGAATGAATCAATAAATGAATGTGCTACCTCTGGAACATATAAGCAGATATATCTAGTAGACAGAATTTTCTGAGCTCAGAGGAGAGATTGGGGCTGGCAATAAATATTGGGGAGTCACCAGCTTACAAGAGGCAATGAAATTCATAGAATAAATCTCCTAGGAAGAATAAAATTTCAGAAGACTGAAAGCAAACAAAGGATTTAGATCCCATGGAAGTAATTCAGAAAATTTGCACAGAAAGCAGCCTAGAGAGTGGCTAAGAGCTCAGATGGTTTAGGCAAGCAGGCTAACTTTTAATCTTAGCTCCAACTCACTGTATGAACGAGGTAAATTCCTAAAACTCTCTGGATCTGTTTCCTAACCTCTGCCTACCTCATGGGTTGTTATGAAAATTTAGCTATATGCTTGACATACATGCAGTGATCCATAAATAGGAACTCCATAAGAGTGAGTTAGATGGGAGGAACACCACTGAGGCTAAGAAAGAAAAGGCAAATAAGGTCATAACTGAAATTATCTGTTGCATTCAATGCCTGTTACTAATGACCTCAGGAGAGTATTTCAGTGGACTAAGGAAATGGAAATCCCAGTGCAACAGGTAATCAGCAAATGGCAAGTAATAGAGATGAGACAGCAAGTACCAAGTCATCTATGAAGATATTGGTGAGAGTGAGAACCTGTTTGCAGCTAATTAAGATACATGAGAATGTACAGCTGTCATCTGATTTGTAAGGAGTTTGTCTCCCAAATGCCTTCAAATTTCAACAAAATGATTAGTGTGGGTTTGAAGGCTGACCAGCAAATTATTTTTGAGAGAAGATAAAAAGGCTCAGGACAGGGGGCAAGGTCTTCTGGGAGGAACCCTGGCTAGTAGCGGCTGCAGGTCACACAGAATCAACATGGATAAAACCACAGAGCCTGCAGTTTGCAAACTCTTTCCACATGTGCAGGCTTCCCCTCAGGATCCCTCATTTATCTTTTATCCTGCCTAAAAAACCATGCAGTTTCCACTGCCTCCAGCCCCCTTTCTATAAAGCAGCCAGCTTTTATCCTCCCAAAGCCTGAGCCGTGACAGTCTGAGAAGTGACATTCCACTCACTTCTCTATAAAGCTAAGCTTCGCTTCTGTTCAACCGATTCAGAAAAATCATAGACTCATGTTCTCATACAATCCATTTGGTATAGCACATCTCTTCTCTCCTCCTGCCCTAACCAGAAATGAATTCTAAATAATTTGTTATATCTTTATATTTTTTGAGATGTGCAACAAACCATGATTCATCTCTAAACACTAAACCATTCAGAGAAATCAGCTTAAGAGGTAAAACACCAAATTCCCATTATAGTACTACAACCAAAGGAGAAAGCAAACATGCATATCACAGACTCTCCATGGAGGATGTGAATCCGTAGCACAGTGAGGCCCATGCAATGGGATTTATTACACTTTTTATATAAGAGTAATATTTCAGGACTTTCAGGTATATTTCATGCAAAGGCTGTTTCTTACACTAAAACACCAAGAGAGATGCATGAAGCCCAGTAACCCTTGAAGTCGTAGCTGAAATCACCCAGATGTTTGTATGAGAAGGAAATTAAAAGAAAGCAGCAAAACAGCTGTGAACTATTAAGTGAAATATTTTAATCACGTTTAACTCAGTAGGTTTAGGCCTGCTGCCATTTCTCCCATTTCTTTAGTAGAGTATCATCTTCTGCCTTTGCTGTTTATAGGAATACATTTTATTTCAAAGCAAGATTTTTCTTGGCACTCACTCACCCATGACTTTATCGCTGAATATTTTTTAAATGTTATAACTCAACTCTTTGCATGGCTAAAATGACTGAGGCTCTTTGATGTTGTTTTCATTGTTTTACATCAAGTATTCTGACCAATGCTGTCAAAATCTGATAATAAGTGAAGATTTCTCCCACACTGGACCTCTTATAACCATGGCAACTCCATCAGCAGCTAATGGTCACATTGCAAAAACGCGTTGGGAAAGGACAGCTCATACTGCTATAGTACAAAGTCTTTTCTTACTCTCCATAATGATGGTGAGAAAACAACACATCTCAAGCAAACATTTGCTATGTCATTCACATGTGGGACCACACACACACACACAAAAAAAAAAAAAAATCAAAAAGGAAAAGAGAAACTACAGATAATAAGAAGTGAAAGGCTGTTTGAAAGTACAGCACTAAAGTGGAAAAAGATGCCGATGGCTTAGTGCCATTAACAACATATTTCCATCATGTTTACAACTGAAATTTGTGTGCATATTACTTCTTACGAATTTGAGAATTTTTATGGCTGTAACCTCACTGTACCACCAACCAAAGAGGTTTTCCTAAAGCATGCTTGTTTTAAGTCTCGTAGTACTCGTCTCCCTGAAAAATTGATTACTTTTAGGTAATACCGCTATATGCACACACTGCTGATATTGTGTTTGCCTGAGACTGACACTTTCAAGTTCTTCCATATGTCAGTGAAAGAACCCCAGAGAACAATCAGCATATGAGTCCTTCAGCCTGCCTTACATGCATTCCCACAGTGCTGTAAAAACATAAATTCTTATCTGAGTCCTACTATCAGATTCTCAAAGATTTTCTCTTTTCCTTCTTTATAAAGTAGACCAAAACTAGTTTTTAACTGTAGAAAATTTTCCCTGTGGACCTGCGTCTGGACTGGCCTACCTATTAAAATAAAGGAGGACATTTTCCACTTTGATATTACTTCCTGCTAATATTTTGTACCTGTTTAAATGGAAATAAGAGACATTCAGATCTTTCTCTGTGTGTGTGTCTATCTCCCAGTTTGTCATCTAGATAAAATTATATATCAATGGAAAAACACTGCCCCAAATCCCACAGAACTCAGAGCTTGAGTTCTTTTCAGTTTTCCTTCAACTCTCAATCATAATCAATAAATACCTACAGATTAGAACTCAGCGTTAGGCTTTCAAATCTGTCAGGATTTATCAGTGCCATCTACACTGATATTAGATACATTTACTAAATGCAACTAATCATCTTTTTTCAGTTTTCAGAATTTAATGGTCTATGGAGAGCAGAACTAAGAGTAGGGAGGATCCAGGCCACAGAGCCAGCAGCAAAGCCTATTTTCATTAACCATCATTAACCATTTTTTATTTTATGTGGCCAATTACCCATTCTCCACCCAAAACTTTTGTTAACCCTTCCTGAAGGTGTTCTCTCCACATAAACGTCCATTGATCCCATGGATGAACTTTAATTGTTAAGACCTCCTTAGATTTGTATCCCAGGAGTGCTCCTTTCTGCTTGGAGACTGTGGGCAATTTACTCTATCTCAAAGCATTTATTTATAAAACCAGTGTGATACTAGTCCTCCTTCACAGGATACCTAGGAAGATTGGTTGAGTTATTACATATGCAAGTACCCAGCTCTGTAACTGGAAGAAACTGTATTTTCCAAGAATGACTTTTTCCCTTTCTTACCATCATTCCTCAATCTCCCTTTCTCCTTTTCCTTAGCATAACTAGTCATGATATTATGCTCATCTTCCTGATTTGTAATCCATTTTTAAAAATCATTTTTCTAAGCATGCAAAATTATTTGATATCTTCTAAGAACACATTGAACTATAAACCACAAGATTATTACCAGTGAGCTTTTTGTTTTCCTTAACCAAATCTAAAATTGTAGTATATGATAAAATGCACAAAAGATCACCACCACAAAATACTAAACCTCAGATCACAAAACATGATGTTTGCTTTTTGAACTGATTCACCAAGTTTCAGCAGAGGGACGAACTTAGAGAATCCCGTCACTGACAGCCCAGACAACAAACTATAGCCTGATCTTATTTACTTCAGAGGTGGGAACATATCAGGCTAGTAAGAAAACACAAATAGTAGCAAATAAAGATGTCAGGATGTCCTACAAGAAAAGTTTCTTCTAAATCTTTTTTTAAGGCAATCTTTAGAGAAAAATTGAACAGAGAACATTGCAAACCATTAATTTTTACCCTGACATGGCACCTTTCATCCATTGGAAATCACCAGAATAAATTCTAAGCCTTTAATAAAATACTTTGTGTGGCTGCAAAAGCAACACTAAACATAAATAAATAAGTCTCTGCCACTGACTTATTTTGAAGTATAGTCTTTCAAGTACATTGATGCTGCAATATGCAGGTGTAAGCAAAACTTTTTGAAATAGCAGGAAAGTCAGAATTCATGTAAGTATTCCTCTCTGTTATCGTGAGACCAAAGCAAGTGTTGCAAAATAAGCATCCAGGGTTGTTAGCCCAGTGTGAGGGAAAGCCTGAATGAAGAAAAAATGAATAAAAGAAGAACAAAGGAAAAAGAATGTTGTTCTCTAATTAAGCAAATTAAATCAGTGTGAAAGGACAACATTTCTCCAAGTACACATTTGATTACACAAAAGAGTCACTGTGTTCATCTAATGTTTCTTGGGCCTTAGTTATTCAAATGGAATTTTTGCCCTTCTCTTTTTGGCCCTACCTTCAACACTTTCAACAGCCTAATGAAAGTGACATGTATACAACTAACAATTTTCTTTCCAAATATAATTTTTTTTTCTTTCAAAGGCCAAATCTTCTGTTGGGAGAAAAAATAAAATCACCAACTATTTATTTAAGTCATTTTGTTTCCTATCTAGGACTCCATAGAAAAATTAATATTGCCTCTTTGTAAAATGTAATTTTCCTTACATTAATCATTATAACTCTGGTTCTTTACAAAAATGATGGAAATGTTCCTGGCTCAAAATTATAATTTGAAATATAAATGGCATTAAATGACAGGTTCCCTTAGAGAACATGATCACATTTTCTTCAGAGCAATGTTGACATTACTTAGTCAATAAAGTAATATTTTCTTCTATAGTAACTCATTTGATAGAAACAAGTTCCGGGTGGGCTGATCCATCTGACCATAATAGCTAAAATCTAAAGTTTTTTGTTGTTTTCTCTGTTAAGTGTTCAGAAGCCATATGTTTTTCTTTCTTGTTTTCTTTTCTTTTTTGTGTTGTTTGCTTTTCATAACGACATCCACTAACATATATATGCCTACCATTCTATGCTGTATGCATGGAGAGAGCCGATTCAGCAGAGAATGAGAAAGAGGATACAGGGAAAGAAAAGCGGAAAAGTCAATTTGCAGTTTACTGTAATCTAGTTGCTAAGACAGAATTTCTGCTCATTGTTTTTAAAAAAAGATGAAAGACAATGTTTGCTAGGAATAAAAAGTCCAGGTTTATTAGTCACATACAACTATATTTCTAAAAATTCTGTTTCAAAGAGGTTCTTGAAGTTCCTTGTGTTGGTTTTAAAATTGCACGTGACAATGATTAGCACAGAGTAGGTACTCGATAAGTAATGAACTTACCAGTGAACATGACCTAATAGAAATATTTATTTAGCACTTATTCTAGTGCTAGGATTTTAAATTTTATACCAAATGCAGTGGGAAACCATATAATGGTTTTAAGCATAGAAATGACAGGATCTAATTTAATTTTAATAAGGAGCTCTCAGGAATTTGTGTGCAGACCAAATTGGAAAGAGAGATATTAGAACATTTAGATCATATAAAAAGCTAATGTAATCCAGGCTGGAATTGATAGTGGCCTGGCTTAGAAGAATGGCTGTGAAGATGCAAGAAGTGGGTAGATTTGAAAGATATATATTGCAGGTAGATTTAATAGATGTCTAATAGCTTTATGTCTAATAGATTTAATGATAGAATGTGAAGGTAGAAGAAATAGAAGGGGTGAGGGATGAAGTTGGGGTTCTATATTAAGCAACTCCATTTATGTCCAGGGTATAACTTGCAGATATACAGTTAGAGAAGATCAAATACAGTAAGAACTGAGGACATAATTTGGAGACTCTACTGGACAGTCGGTGCTTAGTGAAGCAATGTAGACAAGTTACATAAATTGGAATTTATCAACATATAGATGGTACTTTATAAAGATGAATGAGATAATGTAGAAGGAGAGTAATTGGAGAAGAGAAGAGTAGCTAGAACCTGGGTCTGAGTAACTCCAGCATTTAATCAGAGAGAGGAAGAGAAATGTGACAGAAGATTGAGAAAACAATTGTAACAAGGATGGAGTAGTTGCTTCACATGGGAAAGCACTTACTTGCTCTGAAGCTATACAACACGTATGTTTTCCTCAAAGAGAGAGCCAATAGGTTCTGAGCCTGGCTCAGTCCAAGAGCTGTAAACTGGCTTAAGGGGTTGATGGAAGGAGGGAAGGGCACAGCCTCCTCAGAAGGGGTTCCTGAAATTTCAGTTACTTCACAGTTTTATTTAAGGCCAAGCCATTTCCTCATTGCCGATGATGCTTCCTCTGTAGATAAGACTTTTACTATCATTCTGTATGTTTGCATTAAAAATACTCAATACTTAAGCTCTGTTTACCTCCTAGAAGCTTCCTCGACAATTTGCATCACTGCCACTTCTTTGGCTATGGCCTCATGGTCCAGAAAGGCCATCTCTGTATAGAAAACATCTTGATTTTTTTTTTTCCTTTCCATGCCATATAGAGCGAAGTGCTTCCACCTTCCTCAAACTACGGGCCCCAGGATACTGAAAGTTGCAGATTGGCCCTCCGAAAAGGGGATATAAAAAGTCCTAAGGGAAGGAAAAACTTGGAATTACCCCAGTGTTAATGGATAACACATTAGACATATCGTTTCTGATCTGGTCACTCAACTTCCTTGACTTGAGATAGGGTACAGACTTTAAAGGACACTTAATTTGGAGGAAAGGTAGTCGCTGCCCACAAGATGATGCCACTCCTCCCACCCAACGCAGCTAAGAGGGCAAACCTAGTTACAGATCTATTTCAAGAAATTCACCCCTCAGAGAGCACTTAAGTGGTTGCTTCCAACTCTGACCTCTTGCATGCTGCATTAAATCCTCTGATTCTAGCTTGGCCACACTGACTGATTTCTCTGCCTTAGACTGCTCTAGCTTTCTTGCCCTTTTCAGGAGCCTTAGACAATGCCTAATAAATTTCAAGCACTTAACAAATACTAGTTCCCTCCTCTTCTGCCTATCTGCATGACTGGATCTCAGCTTCTGGTTGACCTGATTGCTTTCCTAAATTCTAAAACTATTTTAAATCCCAATAATAAATGTCATTCTCATATTTACCATTTCATTTAATAGTCACAATAATGCTATACAATTGGCCTGAATGAAAATGCCATGTTGCTGCTTGTTCAGACAGGTATTTTGTTGAAAGGTGGGTTTCAGGTTACTCTTGATTGAGGATTAAGAAGAAATCCTTCGGAGTGACATGACAAATACCCCACCTTCCAATAGGCTGGGCTGAACCCTGTGTAAGTAGCTGTTGGGAACTGGCCTCTCTATGCTCTCCATTCTGGTCAGACTTAGCTCCCTAATCCATGCAGAACAGCTAGTTCCTCTAGCCACTTACTTTTAAGAAGATTTTTTGAAAAATTTATCCAAGGTCAACTTCTACTGAAGTTGCTACAGTTCCAGCCTCAGATCTTTGGGGACATAAAGTTCATAGATAAGATGCCTATTTCTAATGTTTCCATCAATCAGTTTGTTACTTCCTTGTCTTCAGAACCATAAATCCTAATCCAGAATGATGCTTGAACTTTCTTCTTAATTTTAAAACCATATATTCCACATAGTCATTAAGCATATATTTCTAATAGGATAGAACAATTCAATGATAATCCCACCTTACTGTATATTATAGTGGAGACAAAAGCAGAAGATTTAAATTCTAAGGGCCTGGATTCCAGTCTTGGTTCTACTATGTTTTGAGTGGTCTTAAGTTTTTTGAACTTCAGTTCATTTTTCTCTACTGTTCTACGTACCTGAAAGGATTGCTATGAATCGGAATTAAGATGATATATTTGAAAGCAATAAAAATCATTATTCATATCTGTTAATAATTTTGTAACTCTATAATTTCAAACTACTTCTATATATTTAGGCTGGTTTGAGTTCCCATCTCAACCTCACTTTGCTTAAAAGGAAAAGAATGATCTAAATCATTAGGTCCCACACTTGACATTAGCAGAATCCTCTGGGAAGCTTTTAAATATATATATAAATAGATTCACTGGCTCTACCTACCAAGGTTTGGCTTCTGTGAACCTAGATATAAGCTCAGGAGTCTGTATTTAGAAAAAAGAAAACAACAACTTCTCAAGCAAATTGCTACAGCCGTCTTGGAGAGAGAAAGTTGGCAATCGGTATTAATATGTGTAATATGCCTAATTTTTGACCTGTAATTTTATTTCTAGGAATTTATCCTACCAATATACTAGAACAAGTATAGAATAATGCACATACAAGAATATTTACTGCAATTTTGTTTCTAATATTAAAAAAAAACAACCTGGATATCCATCAAAAGGGGCTCTTTAAATAAATGATGGCAAAGTTCATGCCTTGAAAACTTAGGCAGATGTCAAAGAATGAAGTGCTGACATTGACAGATGCCCACAATATACTTTATTCTTAAATAAACACGGCATATTATACAATGGTTTTATGATATGATCTTCTTAATGAAATATGGAAAGTATTTGTAGTAAATATGTTCATGTGTGTGTGTATAAAAGAGACACACTGGACTGTTAATAGTAACCAATCTGGGAAATAGGTTTGGAAAATGGGAGCAAGCAAAATGTGGGACTGTAACTTTTTAATTTATAAATTTGTTTACAGATTTTTTATCCTTTTAAACATACATGCATTCCATTTAAACAAAAGTATCCCTATGTGATTCTAATGAGTAGTCACGTCCAAAATTGTTTAAGAAGACTATCAGCCTCCTTTATTATTACTCTCATAGTTATTTTTAGAGCTCTTATGCATGATTTTATCCTTGCCAGCCTCATCACTCAGTGCATTCCTGAATCTACCCTGTATATATCTCTAGCACTGATTAATTCATTTATAGTCTATGAATATATACTGAGTGTCTCTGCCAACTAAGTAACATGCACAATTCCCAGCACTAGCAACAAACCAGGCTAAGTCCTGCCATCATGAACTGAGTATACTAACTTCTCCAAGTCTCAGTCTCTTCATCTATACAATGGGGATAGTAATAGAGTTTTATGAAGATGAAATTAAATAAGGTATGTAAAGCACTTAGCATATAGCCCAGCACCATAGCAATTGTACGCTGCAGTGTTATTGTTGTCATCATCATCATCATTTTTCATGACCAATTGCTTGATCCAGTGTGAATTTTCTGAGAAACAGCTCCACAGCTACATGTCATCTTACAAATGTTGTCATTGACCTTGTAAACAATTTGAAATACATCTCCTTTGCTGAATCACAGCAGATTCTAGAAGGCTTAGAGAAAAAGAGAGTAGAAGTTAATAAGAGGGAAAATGTTGCCTCCTACTTATCTAAACAGCCCTCAGCCACAAAATTCTAATTTCCTAGGTTTAGCAAAGTAGATTACACAGCAGAGGCTGATGCACATTTTTAAAAATATATGACATTTAGTTCATGTCAGTGAGGATGAGGAATCTCTTTTGGAGATACGATTACCAAAGAGTGATGGGTGGCCCCTTAATCCTAAAAGCAAATACTCCATGAGTGGAAGCTACAGTTTATGAAGATTTTGAAATGGATTTCTTTTTACTTTTGCACTTGATTTTTAAAAGCCAGTTTGTGCTTCTTTTCTCATGACTCAGAAGCTAAATATGGAGCCAAGTTTGACTGTTAATTAAATGCATTGTTTAAAAATGAAAACAAATACATTTTCAATTATAATGAGGGTGGAAATTGCAATTGCTTTAGCTATGCTTTCTTTTAGTTTTGATTATTTTTGTTGGTGGTGGTTGTTTATATTGATGCATTCAAAGTTAACTCTTCTTCCAGCAAAGGAAAAAAAAATGAAACTGATTATTAGCGGACTTCCTGGAATGGTCCCCTATTAGATCACATTGACTTACCTTAGTATTTGCAGCAGGGGTTTAACTTGTCTGATTCTGTTAACTCTAAAAGAAATCTCAGGGTAAATAGAGTCACTGCAGATAGTAAAGCTCTGAGCAACAGATGATTTCATGTGATAGGTCTGGAAAATTTTCTATGCAAAATATAGGTTCCTGTATTCTAAAAGCTAATTTTTAAATTGAAAAATAAAAAAAGGCAAGCAGAATCCTGAAGTTCATGAGACAAAAATTATTTGTGACAGAAAGAGGGAAATTACTAAGTTTTCAGTGAACAAATATGTATTATATATCAATATGCCTAATCACTGCACTAGGAAATAGCTTAAAAGTGAATATTATACAACAGCTGCTCTTAAAGAATAGAGCTATTGTAGTCACAGCCATGTGAAGCTGTGACATAGGAATGCTTTATTTCATGCCTTGTTTATGATATCCTACCTGGATTATTCTGGCAACTTGGTCAAATTTTAGTCAAAAGACAGTATAGTTAACTCTCCCAATGTGTACTGGCCTGTTGTGCCTGTTTGAATGTATTATGACCCCCCAAACGCTATTATCTTTGATGTCATCTTGTGTGGGCAGATGTATCAGTGTTGATTAGATTGTAATTCTTTGAGTGTTTCAATGGAGATGCCACCCACCCAACTGTGGGTGATGACTCTAATTAGATAGTTTCCATGGAGGTGTGGTCCTGCCCATTCAGTGTGGGCCTTGATTAGTTCACTGGAGTCCTATAAAAGTTCAGACAGAAGGAGCGAGCTTGCCACGGCCAAGGGGAACACTTTGAAGAACGCACAAGAGCAGAGAGAGGAGCTTCAGCTTACAGAGACATTTTGGAGATGGCCTTTGGAAACAGACTTTTGCTCCAAAGAAGCTAAAAGAGGACAAACACCCCAAGAACAACTAAGAGTGACATTTTTGAGGACCTGAAGCCTAGGGAGGAACATCCTGGGAGAAAGCCATTTTGAAACCAGAACTCTGGAGCAGATGCCAGCCACGTGCCTTCCCAGCTAACAGAGGTTTTCCAGACGCCATTGGCCATCCTCCAGTGAAGGTACCTGATTGTTGATGCATTACCTTGGAGACTTTATGGCCTTAAGACTGTAATTGTATAACCAAATAAACCCCCTTTTATAAAAGCCAATCCATTTCTGGTGTTTTGCATCCCAGCAGCATTAGCAAACTAAAACACCCATAGAGAATTCTGTCCACAAATTCTTGACATTTAGGATGCCATCTTTCTCAGGAACAATTATTAAAGAAATGTCTTCACTCCTGAATTTGTTCTCGACAGGACTACCAAGTTGTGAGAAAATACAGAATATTGGATAAAAAAGAAAGACTCAAATCATTTTGTAGTGGCAGCAATTTTATGTTTAGGGTGACCATTGTTTAAATGCATGCAATACAGTATATTGTAATACGTTATTTTAAGCCAGCATATTCTTTCAGTCCCTTACAGTTATGTAGCGGGTCTATTTCATTTGCCTAGCTTAGTGATTAAGGTGAATCTTTAGATCTGGGGATAGGAGAGAATATGTTGTTTCACTCTTGCCTTATTTGCGTGTATGTGTGTATACTACATAAAACAAGAATGTATTCTTCTCAAAGTATATCTAGCAAATTTATGTAGCATTTTTCACACACGCACACACACAAAAACACAATACAAAACTGTGACATGACATCCATCATACCTGATCATAACCCTTTTTAAAAGATTTCTCCAAAGTCCTGTTACCCCACTGGAGGAAAGTTGGAGGCAATTGTTTAAAAGCACATGTAATTTAATTGAAGAGCAATAAATTTGCCTCTGTATATATATAGCTTTCTTCTTAAATACTGCTTTGTTTAGTATAACTGTGAAAGTATTAATTCTTAAAGAGTTGAAAGACCATTCCAAAACACATTTATCTTCTTTTGACCATTGGAATTTTCTAAGTGAGTCAAATATCTTTATTATAGTCTCCATAAATATCTCTCATGTGTAGTTCTTAGTTCAGCCATAATACTACATTTGTGAGGTTATTTGACTAATATCTATGTCTCCCATTAGGCTATATGCTCAGTGAAGACAGGGATCATCCTCCATTACTTCTCATTATTCCACAGTATCAGCTAGGGCCTGACATGTAGTAAATGTTGAACAATTATTTGTTAAATGAACTTTATGCCATAGTGGGCAGTTTGGAAAAAGTGGTTAATCTCTATGACTTAATTTTGCTATTTACATAAAGACTAATCACTTATATACCAAAAACTGCTACACATATTTAGTGTTGAAGTAGATTGTTACTGCAAAATGCTTAAAATGATTCAGAGAAATAGCACACTAAAAGTCAAAGTTAATGTTGATATTATCACATACACAATTCCTTAAATATTGCCTGTGGTTTGAAATCATTGACTTTAAAAACTTTGAAAACATTGACATCAATTTTCACAGTGTCATCATGAAGCAACTACTATTTTTTAAATTGCAGAGGAAATTTTCATCTACTTAAAGATAAAGACTACTTGGTTATTTAGTTTCTGGATTAGTAAGTTTCCTTGGATATATAATATCTAATAACAAGAAAAACTGATGACTGTTCAGAAAAATTAAATGAGGATAAAAAGTGTCTTGACCAAAAACATTATTTACCATCAGAAAAAAGATGATGTATAAATTAATAAAAATTTCCACACACAAAAAGGCTACAGGTTTATTTTATGAGTTGAGACATTGTACAGAGATACTATGTGGGTCAATATCTAGAGCAAGTCATCATCTAAGAATTTTTCAAGTGATATACACATAGAGTAAAATGGGCATCCACAATGAAATCTCCGTGAATTCTAAGTGTGGTCAATGTTAATCTGTTTATGTTTTTTCAGTGTAAATTATCCCTTGGACACTAACATCAATAGAATGTTTTTACCCAGAAAGATTCTACAAGACTCTATGGAGCTGAAGGCAGAGTAGGATTTAGGAACAGCAACCTCTCTGCATCATTCAGATGATTCCTTGGGGAGTTTTAGGGAGGCCAGTTGTAATTAGTTGGAACTTGTCTTTGAACCAGAGTTGAGAGTCACTTCTGCCAGTGAGAAAAATGCTTGAAGACACTCAATTATTAGAGGAATCTAAACCAAGTTCAAACGCGTGTACATAAGACAACATGCATCCTTTCCTTAAAAGTGCCCCATGGTTTTTCATTCTATTATTTTTAACTGCATTGTGTGCCAATGATCCATTTTCCTTCTTGCTATTCTGGCATAATGTGGAGCATGACAGAGATGGCAAGGGGGCGAGGCAAGGAGGAAAACTGAAATAACCTTCTTTTTTTTTTTTTAAGGTAAAGGCCCAAAGAAAACATAGATCATCTTGATAAACGTGTTGCATCTTCATATTTCATTTGCAGAATTCTTGCCAAGTAACTATTAAGTAAACCAGAGCAACTGTTAGATAGGTAGATATATTTACTTCAGCTGCAGCCATATTTGACCTCAAATCAAAGTACCACCCTTGTCCTGATGTGTCTTCATTCTGTTGGGTAGATTAGGTAAATGGGGTGGAGTGGGGATTTTTCCCTCGCCCTGTGTGTTTATGTATGTGTATGTGTGAGTGAAAGAGAGAGAAGGAGGTGTTGGGGGGAGTGTTGTGAGATTTTAAAAATAATTTCAAATTTTATTTTGTTAGTTTGAATTTGTTTTTTTGGTGTTGTTCAAAATGTTCTAGTTTCCCATATGATAAAGGGCTTTTATAAGGTTGACTGAACTGGAAGGCAGTTTAGAAAAGATGCACTATATAAGGGAAATGATTGTTTACAAAATAAGGCATTGATTAGGAAGAAGGGAGAAGTGAAGTTGTAGTGACTTTTCAAGAGGAAAATGGAAGTTCATGACTGGTGGGGGAAATGGCCATGCTAGTTTCCATGCTTTAGTGAACAGGTGCGTCAATCATCTATCCTTTCTTTTGTTCTCACTCTTGGATTTGGGTGGATAGGGGAGGGTAAGGAGTGGCATTGAGCTTCCTCCAGCTGATGAAGGGAATAGCAAGGAAAACTGAAGTCACAATTCTCCCACCATGCTTCAGTTCAGACTATTCCCTCTCCCGATGTATCCATCCATCCTCTCTGTATGTTTCAGAAACTTCAGTCAGTTCAAACAGCTGCCTCCCAATTTCAGTGTATGACTATAGAACTAAGTAATGATTCTTTAATGACTCTTATTGCTTTTTTGTGTGAATTATTTTGTTCTTCCTCTCTCTGCCAAAAACAAAAGACACCAAAAATAAATACATCAGTCATTTGTAGTTTTCATCTTCTGAACTTAGGAAAATTATTTCACTTCTTTGTGCCTCAGTTTCTTGATATATAACAATAGAGATAATATCAGTAATACCTCATAGTGTGGTTTTGAGAATTACATGAGTGAATCCCTGTAAAATGCCCAGAATAGTTCAGATGAAGAGATAGGTGCTCAATTAATCTGAGAAACTATTAGCTATCATTACTGCCTGCTGTACCTGGTGAGTGTGTGTTGTGTAATTTCCCTTCTTGAGCTTATTCCACATATTGATTGAATGAATGTTATGTGCAAACCACTACAGTAAGTACTGCAAAGCACACAAAGATCCATAAGACACCATTATCTGACATAAGAATAATCCTTGAAGGAGGTAAAACAAACCTTTTTAGTCAAGGAGCAAAATGACAATGGCATTCGGAATTATAAGCAAACTTCTGGGGAAAGTTCTAAGGATGGATAAATCAGTGATTTCCCCCAAACTTCCTTGATTGCCAGAATCTCCTGAAGAGAATGCTGTTTAAAAATATAGATACCCAGCTGTTGACCCAAAACTAGTGAATCAGAATCCCTGATTTGTTACCAAGGAAATTAAGCAATTCTGATGTTTATCCAAGGGGAGAATCTCTAGAATAGTAACACCCAGTTGGGGATAAAGGCTTTCTGATAAAAACTAGCTGTGACCAGGAGTTGGGGCACTTTTTTTAAAAGAGTTAGAAAGAAGAGAGAGTGATGTCACTTAAAAGAGAAGAGGGAGTTTCTAGCCAGTGACTTTATTTTCTCAGTAAAGTAGGAAATAAGATCCTCTGTCAAGAATGAGACAGGTGAAAGAGCAGTTCAAAGTTTGGGAAATGTGGAGAAGGTTGGAAGAGTTGCTATGGAGAATGTTACAGGGATAACAATAGGTGAATTAAAATGAAGGCTCATTGTGCTGAAATATCTCTCTCTGGAATTACCAAGTCCACTTTATACCTGGGCTAGGATCACTCTTTTCAAATCCCAAGAGTTCATATGAATGAAAATGTATTTGTTTTATCAATAAAAGTAAATTTTTTAATATTACTGACATCAGGATCAAGTATTGTGAATCTTGTACAGCAATTGACCATCTCATTTGCTCTGCCCAGTAGGAAATTTGAAATCTGATCTCACGAAATGTCTAGAAGTCAGATTCCCGTGAGTAATGCATCCAACTAATCCACCCATTGTACTCTTTGTCGATCTGTGGCTGGCATCTGAATATATGAATTCCCCTAGGATGAGAATAAGACTTTATAATCAAACCTGTGTTGCTGTTGCTTTTCGTGTATTTTTCTTTTTGGTGAGTGAACTCTTTTATTCCTCTCATTTTTCCACATCAAATTCTCAGTGTTGTAATGGGTCTCCCACAGTTCCAGGCAGTTACTGGTTCTTGGGGGGAATGCTCCTGTGGTATTATTGATTGCAGCCTTCATGGGAAGGACAGTGATTAACTATGTTGCTTCCCGTGCAGCTGTGAATTTGCTGTACAGTGACAGGGCCTTCAGTGGCATCCTGTCTCAACTTGACAAGAGATCTAAAGACGGAGCTAGTTGTATTGAAATGAAAGTGTCCTCACCCCATATTGCATTCTATCCCTCAAACTAAATCCAGGTCAATGAAAGCATAGTGAAAGCATGTTAAGAACATACTAAGTGAGGACACTGGAATTGAGGCTGTGACCGCTGTCTCCACAAAGACTCGGATCCCTGACTTGGCCTCGCAAAAGCTTCATGTGTCATCCTCACCACCTCCCTATTTCCCTAGGCTTTTCACAGCTGCCTGCTTCCTCACCCACACTCTCACCACTGCACCCTCGAACATTCCAGTTATTTTCTTAGCTAGAATAGCAGACTGGGCATTTGAACTTAGGCAGCACAGTAGGCTTGGACTTAAACATTAGTCATACCAATGTTCAGATCTGAAAAGAGGAATTGAAAACCTATTGCAAATGGACTCCACTGCATCATCATGGATGAGCTACTTTAGTCTTTAAGATGATTATAGCTCCCTGGTTTTGCTGAGTGCTTTACATACAATGTACAATTTTGAAAGCCGGTGTTATTATTCCATTCCATGGGTGAAAAGACTGAAGCTCAGAGAAGTTGTGTAGTTTTGCTGGTACATAATCAAGAAGCAACAAAGCCAGGATTTCACCCATTTGTCTAACTCTAATTCTCATACACTCAATTGCTACACTCTCCTCTTCCCAAAATCAGAGTCCTTAAATTATTTCTCCTCCTTCACATTCCCTAAACCCTTACCTGTACCTCATGTTATTCTTTGACTTCTCTTTTGTCACTAACTGTTTTATATGTGTATGCCTTCCATCTACCTTCATACCTGCAAATAGATTTTTATGGGTAGAATTCATATCATCTATTAATCTTATGCCCTCTAAAATGCTTAATATATTGGAATTTTACCCTTTGTAGCCTCAATTTTCTAGGTGGCTATATTCTGATTTATCATGAGTGAAACTGATAACACTGGCATGGGGATGGGGAAGATGGGAGAGAAACCAAAGAATTATCATTGATTCTCTGAAGGATGCTGGGACTTAATAGACCCTGCAATCATGTTGTTAAATACGATCTCTTTGGACAGTGTTTCCCACACCTCCCACTTGCATGCCTACAGGCAGGCTTTGTCCAGAGCTAAAAGAAAATAGAACCCAAAAGTTTAAAAAAAAAATTTATTTTCAGGATCCCAAGAACTCTTCCCAGTGTTCTCAGACTATGATTAGTGACATTAAACGGTAACATCCTCTGTCGTCTCTTCCATACTCTATCTGCGATGTTCACCCGGATGCCAGCCTATCCTGTTCCTGCATCTTAGACCAATTCTTATATATGAGAGACCCTGGGGGATCTCCAGAACTCTATGCACCACCATTGAAACCTACTGAGATGTAACGCAGTGCTTAATGTCACAAGGGTTCTAAAATCAGTTCTTATTTTTTATTTCCTCTGATTTGTGCTCACAGGCCAGGCCTCTTTGGGAAGAATGAATAAGAGTTACAAGTCATCTTTTTCCATCGCATCTATGAAAAAAAATCACTACGCACCACTTTTGCTATAATCTCGTAGTGGCATGTAAGCAGACAACAGTAATGACCTCTACAAAGAGGCTGTTTTTCTCAAATTCCTCTTGTTGCTATGATAATGTGCCTATTTATTGTATATGGAACGTTATTACTTGCAGTGACCTATATATGAGTTTTACCTCAGCAATCCTTTCATCAGAGGATATTATTTTTCTTCTCATCTAAAATCAAATAGACATAGAGTAGTGTCTAGTATTGCTTACTATCATGTACAAGGTAAAGAGTCCTCATGATTTTCCAGTTCATTTGCTGATAAATAAAAACGGCTATCCGAAAGTGTGGACTGCACTCCCACAATTATCCATTGAGGCTCTTATAAATATTTCAGATCCCCACTTAGCTGAGCTGCTTTCATTTCTAAATCATCAAAATTTGGAAGAGATTTGAGAGGTTGATTGTGTCAGGTTTGAGGTAAAGTAGAAAAATAACAGGCTTTGCAAATGCCTACATTTCATATATACACATATATGGCATTAGCAGACCTAACTCTGAATAAGGAGTCCAGCCACTCAGTCCCTCTGAAAATTATCGGGACTGAATGGCACTCAATTTTTATCAAGCCTCTTCTCTGAGTTACTGAAGCCTCCAGTAATATCATCAAGTAAGTAAACATTGCCATGCATATAGCTCTTGCTATTATCATGGAAAATAGAAAACAGCTCTCATAAGCTTGCACAAGAACTGTGGGAATCAACATCCCTTTCAAAACAGCAGCATATCCACACCATTTCATTTTATCTAGCCACATAGATACATGGAAAGAAAGACTATTCCCTTTATGTCTATTGCTAAATTTTCTTTCTAATAACTGCTGAAAACTTCACTCCAGTAAGCAGTCAGTCCTGCTGGTTGAAGAAAATAGATACATTATCTGTGGTAATAGATAAGTCTCATTAAGAAGATGGAATAGACTAATTCCCAGCATATCTCCCATGCGTGGGAAAACAAAATTGTGAAGTATGGCAGTAACACATCAGTTATCCTTGCTACATGGAATTAGATGAGTCTCACTGCTACTTTATACCACATTATGTAATTTTTTTTATAAATAATCATTTATATCAGAGTACCTCAGTTTGCTGCCTCATAAAAAAAAAAGACAGCCAACACTTCTAGCTTCCTAATCAGACATTCCTGAAACTACTTAGGCAATCCAGGTGTTCTATTTAAAATGTATGTTTCTACTTATTAATATATGCCCAAAGAGTGATTGTTTAGTATTAGCCTAAAAACAAATGCTACACATCTGATAATATTAAACTTTTAATGAAGATTCACAATTCACCCCTAGTCACTAAAATAGAACTAGCTGTAAGCATTTAAATTAAAGTCTTTGGAGGCCTTGTGCTAAATAATGATTTCTAATCAGTTTACTTTAAGTAGTTTATCAGCTTTTGGAATAAAAATTGTCAAAGATGAAGTATTTGAAAACAATCCATTTTCTTAAGTAGTTTAAATTTCTCTCCCACACTCTTGTTTACACAATTAATTTTTATTAGCAAATGTTTATTTATATCAGACTACATGATCTCAGATACTGAAATTTTATATTGCAGAAGTTAAAGTAATAGAAGTTTATAAATGAAAACCTTGCTTACTAAAGCAATTGATAAAGTGGGATACTTCTTTGTTTTAATTTGTGGACTGTGTACTAAAAACAAGGTAATGACGATATAAATGTTTTTTAAATTATAAAGTGCTGTTTTAAAAAAAGAAAGTATTACATTTGTATGTATCTTAGTCATTAAAAATATTTTGTTGATCCAGAGAAGAAGCAACATAAAATCTGGAGGTTCTGAGCCTAAGATCAATTCTACCCCACACATGATTCAGAAGGAGAAGGAAAATACCAGAATAGGAAAAGTGCTAAGAAGGAAAAGCCACTCCTAAGTGACAGCCACACTCTGTGGAATCGTGACACTGCTGTTGTGCTTTATGTTTCTCAGTCCTTTATGTTTCTCAAAAAAAATTGAGCACCATTTTTTTACAGCCTTATAAATGAAATTAATGGATATTTACTGAGCTAATACTGAAGGCAAGTCACTATGATTGTGGAGTAGAAAATAGAACAAAATACATAATTGAAGATCCCTGCCATCAAGGAGTTTACAGCCTGGTTGGGACTATAAGAAAAGGACAAGTAGAAAAGTATGTAATTCAACATGAAAACAAAGGTGTCACAATGTTTCAATGGTTCAATACTAAATGGCTGAATACTAAATGGACTCAGAGATGTTTTTTCAAAGAAGATGTTTGAGTCTTGTCTTAGTTACCAGGCTGCTATGACAAATACAGCTGAAATTTATTTTATCGTTTCGGAGTCTGGAAGGCTTGCTTCTCCATGGGGTTGGTATCTTCTGGCTAGCTGGCAATCCTTGAGGTTCCTTGGCTTTCCCCTCATATAGCTTCTCTTTCAGTTTCCTTCTAGACTTTCTACTTCTGATTCCTCTCTGTGGCTTTCTCTCTTTATAAGTCCTCCAGTGACAGGATTAAGACCCATCCTGAATCAATTGACCACATCTTAACTGAAAAATAGTATCTTCAATAGGTCCTATTTACAATGGGTTCACACCCACAGGGATGGAATTAAAATTAAGAACATCTTTTCTGGTGTACATAAATCAATCTACCACAAGTCCTGAGAGATGAGGAAGAGAACGGAAGGCACTCCTGTCATTTATTCACTCATCGTTTGCTAAAAGTATATTATGTGCCAGGAGCTGGAGTTTAAAAAATTCGTATTGTGTAGTATCTACCCCCAAGAAAGTTAGCATCTAGAAGAGAAAAAGAAAATGCCAATAAACTCAAGGCAAAGGCTATACTCCTTAAACAATTTGCAATCCTGGCCTGCTTCTCCAGCATTAGGCAGGCCATTTCCACACCTGGACTCTCAGCTTGGGGAACTCATTTCACGTCCTCGAAATGCCTGTACTTTCTCCCTGTTGGGCCTTTGCACAAGCTGTTTGCCTGTCTTACCTTTACTCATTCCTAATTGCTCAGTATTGATAACACTTATTCCAAAGGATTGTCCTTAAATTTTCCATCCTTCCAAAGCAAGGCTCAGTGTGCGTTTCCCACAATGCCTTTCAGAGCACTGTCTCTTTTAGAATACATAATCATACTGCAGTGGAATTACATGGTGGTGTAACAGCAAGTTAACATTCAAGAAATGGTTTTTGTTTTATCTTTACCATTTATAGAAACATGATAGTATGTTAAGATCCATAATGGAAAGAAATTACAAAGTAGAATTCACCTTTAAAAATGTCTAAAGTAAAGAGAAATTGATTGTTTTCCTATGATTCTACTCATCTTCAGAAAAGTTTATGTTCTGTTGCTGTCTTAACACTCTGCTAAAAAACCCAAAACACTTTCCCAGCAGGGTTAGAATAATGCTAAATATAATACAATACACTTAAAAAGTTAGAATATAATTTTTAAAAAGCATTTAGATTTTCCGTCTCTGAAAATGTGCATAAAACATAGTAAAATTACTTTCTTAGAGTTTTATTATTATTGATGATATGACTCTTGGCTGAGAGTTTTAATTACATATACTGAATTTATCTAAGAACTTTATTACAAATATGCTCTGAGTTGTTTTTTTTAATCATCTATCAATATAAAATCTCTAACTTAGGAGTTATTTGCATCACAAATGAATTCTTCAGTTATTAAAATACCTACTGTGGCAGCTCTTAGAATAATGAATTCTTTCCATACATTTAAATTGTGATTCAACTTAATAAAAAGTTCAGTGTTTATGCAAATGTTCAAGAGAATGTCTGTTCCTTCAAAAAGCATCCTTCTCCATAATCTTTTCTCTCCTAATGCTGTGCCAATCAAGGATACATATCATGATCTTTATCCTATTTTATATACAGACACACACTTCAAGATCCCACTTATCTTAAGATTTAGTTGTCTGACTCAAAGATACACAAAATTCATAAAATATATACAAAAACTAAGCAAAATTGTTTGACTTTATGACACTTTTTGATATATATGCATTAGAAAGGTCTGCTTAGGAAGATTTTGTATTGCCCAAAGAGTGACTCTAAGTAGGGATGATCACTGCCAGCCTCTCACTGAAGAATGAAAGAATTTTTCCCCTTTACCCTATAACCCAAATATCACACTGAGCTTAAGGATGAAGTTGACATTTTAAAAGATCACCAAAAGTGTTCTCTTTCCAATTGCAATTATGCCCTCGCTCTCAGTCGGAGACATTGTCTGGGTCTTTTCAGCTCTCCAGCATCTTTCTGGCTTACTTTCATTATCCTGATTATCCATTCATTTGCCACCCAGCACTCATTTTATGAAAGATCATGTCTGCCATTTCTATAATGAGTGCTTGACTTTTACTGCCAGCATAAACACATAAAATATATAATAATTAAAGTTCACTAGCCAACAAAGTCTTGAAATCTATCATGTTGCTAATTTGATTCTTCAAGCAATTGCTTCTCTGTGAAGAAGGCTGATTTTGCCCCATTAGTCAGTACGAGACTTGTGATTGAAGGGTGTGCCTCTAACCTAGAGAGATCAATTTGAATGGGCACCAAGTATTTCAACTTGAGGATCATCTTTAACCAAATAACAAACTTATAAAGTATGATGATTTATAAAGATGACAAAAGTCTCATCAAATATTTGCACATGATTTTTAAGTACTAAAGATTAAATAACGCACAGTTGTCAAAATATAAAGAGTTATTAAATAAATACTGTACCTTTTATGCAATATTGTTTAAACTCTAAGGAAAAGGGTCATTGGAATAACTATGGAAACCTGCATATTATAGATTGGAAACTTCACAGTATGTTGACTTACATTGGGTCAAGACAAAGTTTCAGAACATGACTTCCTTATTTTAAACACACTTCCTTATTTTGATAACATCAGCAAAGCCCCTAAGTGCCCCACAATAATTAATTCATCAGACATTTACTCTAATCACACAGAGATTAATGAACTCATGAGATAGGCGTGTGGCTCTCTGGGGACATCAAGATGTGTTACACAGAGTGTAGTGTTTGTAAACAGATACAATGGAACACGTGTTATCCAAAGGACTTGAGTAGTCAAGCCCTCAGTTAATAAAGAAACAGGAAATAAAGAGGCAGCTTCCATTTATACAGATTTTATTTAGGGATAATGAAGATCTTGATGGTCTCCTGGAAAGAAACGCAGAATTCAGAAGACCTGAATTTGAGAGCTGATTGGACAGCATACCAGCCATGCAGCATTGGGAAATTCTCTTCACTTCCAAACCTCAATTTCCTTAGGCATAAAATGAGAACATAATGACATCAGCTTCATTAAAACTTTCTATAAGAATAGGGGGAGGTGGCACAATTAATAAATGAACACAAATATAATTTCTCCCTCACTCTGTTATTTTAAGAAGTAAAGCGAATAATATGCAATGTTTTTAAAAAGTGCTTTATAAACTTTATGGTCCTATGCATATCTTTGTCATTATTTTTATTCCTTTGGAAAACATGTTCTTTGGGTAAAGTTTACAGTTTTTTTCCCGTAAGCAGAAAAGTGGATGCCTTGGGAAGACATTAGCTACTAGAGACATGGATGCTAGTTTCTTAATAAGAAAACCAGAGCTGTTCAATTAAAGGCTTTATCAAATTATCTTTTGCAGCTCTGAGAGTGAGACATCAGGTTTGAAGCAACACAGAAAACTTTCTTTTCCTATATAGGTGTCTGATAAGCAGCCTTCAACAATAACTGAGCTTTATAATTAAATTTGGCCCTCTTGATTCTGCTCTGCAGTGAGGGGCTGGACATGTCACTTCACGTCACTGGCAGCACTGAAATATGGTCTCATTTCCCAGATTCTTTCCAGTAGTAGCACACTGACATTCTCATTAATTGAGGATAGTAATTCTTTACCAATACTGAAAAGCATCTGATTGCTTTATAATACTTACAGTCACACATAATTAAAAAAACATTTTTCTCTCTTTTAATTAAAAGATATATACCTTTTCTGCCTCAGTTGATTGTCTTACCCATTCTGATCACAATCACTTCCCTGGAATTTCTTTTTGATAGTATAATATCTTCTTATAGCCCCTTGATTCAAGTGAAAGCTGCCATTACCTAGAAGATGAATAAGCAAATGTAAGCCTTAGACCACAAATACTACCTGATCTCGAGTAGTTAAGGCAATCATTCTTTGGTACATGGGGCAGCCCCAATCTCAGGATAAATGTTTCAAGATAATCCGAAAACCAAAGAAATCCAAATTCACTTCAAGGAGTGTGCTCCCGCTGTCAATATACAATGTGTGTGTGAAATTCTTTCTCTACTTCATCAAATATATAATCAACACATAATCTCTCTGTACTCATTTAAAGGCACACACATATTAATGCAGATAGTTAAAAGGGCAATGAATAAGATCCACAATCAGTGGTACGAAAACTGGCTCTGAGGCTTTCTAATGTTATGACTTTGGTCAAGTCATTTAAGCTCTTGAATTTAAATATCTTTATCAGAAAAACAGGAACTTGTTGACTTCATTGAGTTATTTGTCACAGGGAGTCTAAAACATGTGAGCAAACTGCAGTCAGCCAGCCGAGTTTGGCTTGCAGCATATTTTTGTAAATGAAGGTTTATTTCAACACAGCCGTGCCCATTTGTTTAAGTATTATCTATGGCTACTTTCATACTACAGAGGCGGAGTTGGGTAGTTGTGACAGAAACCATATGGTCCACAAAGTCTAAAATGTTTGTTATCTGATCATTTGCAGAAAAAGTTTACTGACCCTTGATCTAAGAGATAATATTCATAAACTTACTTGAAAGGGCAAAAAATGTTAATTCACCTATATGATCTTAGGCAATCTTAGTGAATTGGACTTAAAGCAACTAGCACGTGGCTCAACTAACTGGAAGAACTAGTTAGCAGTTCAATTTAAACAAAGGAAATAGCATCTAAGTCTCCTTTAGGCTATTTGGTATTACATAGGTATTAAATGTTACCAGTAAATAGTTGTTACATCTAATTGACTAAATGATCACCAGGAGATTTTGCTTAAGGAAAAAAAAAATTGACTGATGCCTGATTCACAGGAAATTGATAGAATCTGTTTTTATAACTCTGATGTTCAAAGTGAGATATCATATATGCCAATCAGAGTACTGCTATACTTAATTGATTGCTTAAAGCTGAATCTTTGACAGGTGCTTTTGCTTTCATCAAAATTTACCTTCATTTTCCAAGACCAAAATGAACAAAATGATGAATGAATGAAAAACCTATCGAGCTGTCTATTTTTCCTGAAAATAGTCTGCATATTATTAATTCTTTCTCAGTAACCATAGAAAGGAAAATTTAGTGAATATCCACTAAGTGAATTTAATAATGTCAAAATTTAAGAATGTCAAAAAATATATATATTTTTAGATATTCCCAAATTTCTTTCTCAGTGATAAGTGACATTAAATATTTATAAGTAATGAGATTCTATCCCAAATATCTTTCTAATTTTGGTTACATAAAACCCATAAGTATGTAATAGATATAATATTTTGAAGCATTAAAATAGTTTTGCATCCCCACCAATTACTCAATGCTTTCAAATCAGAAGAAATGCCTGGAGGTCTCAGATCATAGTGTTTTATCATTGTGTACTTAGAATTTCCTTTCACTATGCCAAGCTGTGCCAGTTTGGATGTACTATGTCCCCCAAAATGCCATGTTCTGTGATGCAATTTTGTGGGGGCAGAAGTATTAGGGTTGATTAGGTTGGAATCTTTGATTGAGTGTTTCCGCGGGGATGTGACTCAATCAACTGTGGGTGAGAGCTTTGATTGGATACTTTCTGTGGAGGTGTTATCCCACCCATTGAGGGTGGGTCTTTATTAAATCACTGGAGTCCTATAAAAAGAGTTCAAAGACAGAAGGAGCTCAGAGCAACTGAGAGTTGTTAGGTTTTTTGACTGGGAAGAGAAGAGATCAAAGCTCAATTGAAGAAAGTTTTATTGCCGACATGCACAGGCAGACTGAAGCCTAAGAGTGGCAACAGCCCAGAACAAAGGTGGGAGTACGGTTTTATAGCTTTTTGGGAGGGGGTTGGGGGAATAATTGTTGGTGGGTAAGATAGAGAAGTAAGGAGTTGAGTGAGAGGATTGGTTTGCTCAGGGTAAGATAAGGAGTTGATGTCAGGGAGGTTATTACATTATGGAAAATTGTTTATGTTCTTGCTAAGACTGCTACGTTAGCTAAAAGTGGGTTTTACGTAAACAAGTCATGTCTGTTGTGGGAGAGCTTCTAAGGGTGTGTTGTGTATGTGTCGGGGGTGGGGAGTTTTGCCTAACAGGAGTGACATTTTGGAGAGGAGCTGCAACCAAGAGTGACATTTTGAAGACAGCCATTGAAAGTAGAATTTCGCTACTCTAGAGTTTTCCTGGGAGAAACTAAGAGAATACCCACAGATGCCTAGAGAGAAACTTCCTGGGAGAAAGCCATTTTGAAACACAAACTGGGAGCAAAGGAAGCAGACGCCAGCCCAGTGCCTTCCCAGCTAACAGAGGTTTTCCAGATGCCATTGGCCATTCTCCAGTGAAGATACCCAATTGTTGACGCCTTACATTGGACACTTTATGGCCTTAAGACAGTAACTGTGTAACCAAATAAACCCCCTTTTATAAAAGCCAATCCATTTCTGGTGTTTTGTATTCTGGCAGCATTAGCAAACCGGAACACAAGCCAAGAAGCTTAAGGACTTAAGGTGTAAGAAGATTATGCAGTAGAGGAAAGGAAAGTCCCACCTCTTCTGGCCAGGAGATTGGTAGAGAGGAGAAGTGGGAGGTGGGCAAGTGGAAAGGCATTAGGGTGAAAGGAACACCAAGGTTAGAAAACCTGATGCTTCCTTTCCCTTGGGTCTCTGAGGGGAGCTCATTGGAAAAAATAGTACACCAGGCTCTGTACTATCAGAAAAGGACTCAGATGGTTGAGAAGCCAGAGCAGCATAGTCAGGAAAAAATGGCACTGCCTTGGGACCCTCCACCATGAGTGACCAGGTGACACCATAGTAATGTCTGAAGGGGTCCAGAATCCTAGGGAGCTGGATGAAGAAAATGGCAGAGGCTTAGAAGGGTGCACAGCACCCCAGAGAGCCAAAGTATACCAAGTCAGCAGTGAGGAGCCTGCAAGCCCTAAAAGATCTGAAAAAGACATTAGCCAACTTTAGCAGTCTTAAAGCCTTCTCTGACTTCAGTAACAGTCATCAATTAATGTCTAAGAACGAGACCCAGACCCATTGTACTTCAAACGAGAGACCCAGACCCATTGTACTTCCAAAGCACATCCAGGACCAGCAAGAGGCTACCAGCTCCTGTTCTCTCAACTCCCGCCCCCCTAGAAGGCATAATGTTGTCCACTGTAAATGCAGATGCCATCTTGGAGAAGAACAAGGGAAAAGGAGAGGGACAGGAAGGATTGTGAATGCTCTCAAGTAGATTGAGACATATTTAATGATTGGGTCTGATTGAGTTTGAAATCATATGGGGTTAAATTTAGTTTTTGTTCCCACTACTCAGTGGACACATTCCTCCTAAAGAAGATCAATTAAGATATAGAGAAAAGTTACATTATCTTCGCACATCCAAGTTATATGAATACATTTGCAATCATAAAACAATTATATTGTTAGGTTTAGAGGAAACATATTGACAACAGTTTTACTCAGAGTCTAACAAATCTCTGATACTAAAAGAGGTAGCTCTTCTCTAAGTAGTTACTCTTAGAGGTAGTGTTCAGTAATGGATGAACACGTGTTGGAAGACAGGTCTGCGTTCTGGCCCCAACTTTACCACTTACTGTCCGTGGGAGTCCCTAAGAATGTTATTGATCTCTATCTACAGCAGAGATTCCCAACAGATGTGTCTTCACTGATGTACTAGGATATTGCTAAACTATTGACTCTTTAGCCCTCGTGGTAGCCAGAGCGGAGTGAGGTGGCTGGAGCTCTCCCCCATCTCCACCCCCACCCCAGGCATCTTATCTCTGGCTGCAAAGAGCCACTGATTACTCGAGTGTGCTATGTAAATTATTTTTATGTGTGTTTTAATGTGAAAAATTGGGGGAACCATTGCTTTATATGACTTGATTTCCTCATCTATGTAATAGGTAGAGAGGGAGGTGGACACAATAGATGCTGTCTGCAGCCCTTTCCATTGTAATAGCTTTTGCTTCTGGGAACATGAAGAGAGAGATCCCAATCTCAAAGGAGTCGAAGGATTTCCTACACAAATCACCTGATAAAAAGAATTCCTCAACTAATTTTTTAAAATCTCTGATTGCTCCTAAGCTTTTTCCTTAAAGAAATGACTGAAATGGCAGGTGTCATTTTTCTCAGATAACCAGTATTTTTTTTACAATTGGTTCACCAGGAACTTAACCTAAAGGCCATGATTTCAAAGAAATTAGAAAGGAACCTGTAGACTGCTATAGTATTCAAAAGCAAAATCAAAGTTACCTAGATGAGATTAGAAATTTTTATCATCTTTCAACAACCCGTTTTGTTATAATTAAATTAATTGGAAAATCAATTGCTAGAGTAGTGATTAAAGATGGTAAGTGATCAATAATTAGTTCAGTTTCCATATACAAATGAGCTTATTATCTTGAAAGTAAGTAAAAAGTTTTTCATGACAAATGCCTCAAATCTGTTGAATATTTTCATTTGAATATGAAAGAAGGGTCTTTTGCTTCCCTACTCCCTTCGCCTGAAGTATGCTCATTTATATCAATAAATGATTTAATGGATGCAGAATTGATCTATTAACCATTTTAAATTGAAGATGGACTTCTAAGATTCGTCTACTCAATGAGATCACAAATGTTTTCGGACAAAAAAGGAAATGCAATGTTCTTATCAGTGAATCAATCATTCAATGATTTAAATGAGAATATGACTCTCCAGTAAGAAGTGAGTACTAGAAAAGAATCAAAGAAAGAATGGTAGTTGCACTTACAACAATAATTCTAGCTTTTCAGTTTTGGTAGCCTCTTATGTGCTAAGCAATGAACAAGATGTTTTTATGTACAGCCTCATTGAGTCTCGCCACAATAATCCTCAAAAGTATTCTCATCACCTGGGGTAAAAATGCAGAATGTCTCTGACTACACTCAAAGAGGAGGTTTTAGCCATCCAATTGTTTGTCATCATCTAATATCTGACTTTGTTTCTAATAATTTCAGTGTTTACAACACCAAGAAGTCTAGTTTGCACATTTCAAAATCCCAGAATGCTAACGATACCTGTAGTGCCACTCTGCTGTCTGTGAGCAAAGACCGCCATCTTGTGGAAATTGTGTTCATAACAAAAATATTCATTAAGCATTTTGCAACTAGACTCTTGCGCTGTTGTACACACAAGCACACATGCATCAATGTGGCTTATAATTAAAAGGCAAGACTTTTCTTTCAGTGTGTTTTCAAGTCTCATTGAAATGTGCCAGTGCCATTGGAACACCTGAAAAGAGAAAATATCTATTTTTAATAAATACTCATCCTATCATTCTTTTAGGCAGTGCTTTGTATTTGCTAAACTTTCTTCACCTAATCCTTAAGTAACTTTTTGTTTAATAATTGAAAGGAGGGCATGGTAAGACTTTTCTGATGGAATTTCCAGGAGCATTAGATTTTGTAGCAAGATTGTATGACAGAATTTTGAGCTTAGAGAACACTTCCATTCCACGCCATATTTCTGGAATCTTTTGTGAGCTAAAGATTTCAAGAGCTTGACTGAGGGATCCTGCTGTCCATTGCTGTGCTTCAGTGACCACCACATTAACCTTATAAAGAGAGCTACGTGGTGTGATGATACTTGAAGGGACTAGAGATATTCCTTCCCTCCCTTCCTTTCAGTGAAGTCCCTATTGCCCAGCTCTCTGAAGCTTAGAATTTTGCAATTTAAACAAATTTTTTTGATTTAAGGCCCTCAACTCTTATCAGAATCAAAATGGGTATAGTACATATGCTTCAAAAATTATCGTTTCAACCAAAATATTTTCCAAGTGTAGGAAAAATAAGGAGACAGAGTAAGTAAATGAAACATGGGAGTCTCAAATACCATTGAAGAGGAAGAGGTCAGGGGTAGACAATAATAATTTCTTAAATGAATATGTGAATAAATAAATGAATGAATGAGTGAATAATGAATGAATCAATATGCAAGGAGGTTGTTAAAAAGGAACAGTTTTGCAGAATTTCCTAGACCAATATGGCTGAATATGCAATCATGATTTAATATAAATTTTGTACCCAAGGTAATGTCTGGCACAAAGTCACTGCAATATATATTGAACGAATACATGGATAAGGAGGGGATGGAATAAATTGGAAAATTGCATTAAATAGAAGAAACAATATTATCTGAGAAAAAAACATGGGGAGGGTTCGTTTACCAAATGCATTTTGAGCACATTCAACCAAAAAAGCGTGTACCTGTTCTATGTTGGCAATATGGAGGACAGTGTGCACGTCTTCCGCAAAGGGACAGACATTAAAGAAGTAACCAAAAGCTAATACAAATGATGATATGAGCTAGTATCCTGGCCAGTGAAGGAGGTAGGGGGCAGGGAAACTTGGGATCTCCTTTTGTGCCCACGTATTCTCACAGAGCACACTTTGCTGAAGTTTTCTTTTATTTCAATATGTACCTATGAACTTAAATTTAAGATAAATAAACTTTTAAGAGATGACAACATTTTTCCTTCAAGGTATTTAGTGGTGCCCTGAATAGACACAAAACTGGCAAGTCTTGCCTATGTATTTGAATGGTATTCATGAATAGGTCAAGCAAACAACTATGATGCTATGTATGTATGTATGCAATACTTAGCACAATGCCAGGAATTCCTACAAGTTGTCGCTTCTTTGGATCAAGGCATTATTTCTCAAGTGTTGCTCAATATCCTAACACCATAAGTTATTAATATATGTTGTGGGGTGGGGGAAGGATGAAGGTAAGATATGTTTGGGAAATGCTGAATTAAAATCATGCAAGTTTCTTTTCTGCAAGACTTCTTAGAACCTTTAATAGGCTACCATATTTGCAAATCTCCAAGTGGGTGTTTCTCAAAATAAATGACCATAGGACCCTCTTGCAGATTCCCACTAGGGGCTTGCTTCCCATGGAAAAACACACTTTTGGGATTTCTGGAAATACAAATGTTTCTGTCCAGGATAGATGCTGGAATGAGGGTGAAAATATAATCTGTTAATATTTATAATCATTTTAGTAAATCTGATTAAGCAAATTAGCTGCCTTTCTAGATCAACACTTAGAGGCAACATTGAACTAGACAGATCGATTTCGTAAGAAGAAAGAAGGAAGGTACAGGCTATGGGGAAGGCTCCAGTGCAATGTTAATCCTGGAGTACCAGGAAGAAGCCAGCATGAGGCACCAGGAGAAAGGTGATGGGAATATCCAAAGGAATGACAGGGATGTAAGACCAAGTCTCCATCATAGCCCCTACAGCTGCTCTTACTCTTGTTTAACTGGTTGAGTATTCACCCGACTCCCAACACACAAAATCTTCCTTTTTAATTTTGTTCATTCATCCAGACTCATCGATGGCATGAAACAGGCAAAAACATAACATATCACTGGAAGTGAGTCATTTACTCCTTCCAGATAGGTGTAGTTCTTCTCTCTAAAGTTTTGTACAATCTCACTGCAAGAATCTAAGACCTGGGGCAAGAGTCCATGTGTGTGTCCACAAATCTTAAATCTAACTATATAAAAAATATACATCAAGCTCAGAAACTGTTAGATAAAATGTGTTCTATCTTCTTATTTGACAAATATGCCTTCATGACCATGAGGAGGCTAGGTGTGAATTTTGAATTCGCAGATGGATTGGAGCTCTGCACTGAGCTGGAGTCACAGGGAAACAGCCTCTGGCCCCCTCTCTTCCCACCTCCAGCTCTGTCCTGCATAGTGAAGTGTCTGCCACACGAAGGTGTGTACACCTGATCTCACACATTGGACCTCTGTCCACGCTCTCTGTAGACACCACTCCTTTAGACCTCTGGTGCACCCTTGGCTGTGGGTTCTGCTCTCAGGGGGAAGTAGCTGAGGCTAGTCCTTCACGGGCCCTGGAAGCACACTCAGAGCTGTTTGGGTAGGAAATTCAAGGGTACCCTGTGAAGGTCAGGCTCTGGACAGTGACATAGTTTTGGCCCTGATCCTTCTCACAGGGTGAGAAAGGGTGCAGCTGGAGAAGGGCCAGAGCAAGGCAGTTCTCATGTAGAATCTAAGGAACATTTGGAATGGAGAATAAAACCTTTGTGAAACTAATACTAAAAAAGCTGCATTCTTTGCAGTTACCCCCAAACCATGGGTAGGGATGGGGGTGGGAGGGGGGAGATATTTTTTATTTGAATTTAAATGCTTCTGAAAGCCTCTGGTCAACTTTTCTTCTTATTCTCCAAGGTAAGATGATTTCCCCTTTGGCATTAAAAGGGAAACTAGATCAGTTGCCTGGAAAACCCAAAACGATGTATTTTATCAACTTCAAACTTGTCCCAAGGCTCTCTCCCACACTGTGTTAAATAATAGAAGTCTTTTTAATTGAATTTCTTTGTGGGTAGCATATGCTGGGTGATATTATGCCAGTGTCTTGCTCTAAGCAGCAAAATGTTCTTCATAAAAGCATTAAGATCCAGAGCACCATTCTGTAGGGAAAGAGCACAGAACTGCAGCAGCTTGAAACCACATAAAAACAGTGCCTCTGAAATGTAATTGTTAAAACACATCGCAACAAACCAGGGGGAAAATATTTAGAACTATTGAATGAAACAAAAGAAGAGGAAGAAGAAGAGGAAAGAAGAGAGGGAGGGAAGGAGGAAGCACTGTGGCACAACTTTGTCTATAGAATCAAGGCAATAATGCTTTTGGTTTCCCAGCATTCCATCTGCAAGCTGATCTATACATTCATTTCTGCTTGACAGCCACTGTGCTTTAGAGATGGGCTTGTAATGGGTGTGTGGTGGGCCCAGGCAATAAATAACCGTGCCTGCAGTAACAGAGTCGTGTTCTTTACCCCAAGGATCCTGGAGCTTCAGCAGAATGGTGACATGGACATCCTGAAACACAAATGGTGGCCTAAGAATGGCCAGTGTGACCTGTACTCTTCAGTGGACACAAAGCAGAAAGGAGGCGCCCTGGACATAAAGAGCTTTGCAGGGGTTTTTTGTATCCTGGCTGCCGGAATTGTCCTCTCCTGCTTTATAGCTATGCTGGAGACGTGGTGGAACAAGAGGAAAGGCTCCCGGGTCCCATCGAAAGAGGTACTTGACCGAGAGCTTCAGCCCTTTAGTTGAACAGGCAGGCTGTATTTCCAGGGAGGATAATCACCAGGAGGAAGATACTGGTCTGGGTGTAGTCATTGTTTCTTTTTTCTTTGAAGATTGAAACAAAAAATTTGTGGAATATAAAAGTTGATAAGACAAATACCAATTTCCATTTAAGGACATCCAGATAAAGGAAGAGGAGACTATAGCGTTCTAAAGACTGACAATTCCATGTGCCACAATGGGCCTTGAAATTCTCCCAGATCTCAGATAGATGTTAGTTAAATCAATGATTTTTTAAAGGCTGTGATTCCCTTGACCGGTGCAAAAAAATGTTTACTATTTTATTTCAATTAGTTGTTTAGCCTGTAAAATAAATTGCCTTTGTCTCCATTACTGGGCCTAAGAAATGCAATACTAAAATAAAATAATCAGAATTTTCTCTTCACTACCAGTGACTGCTTTCCTCTGGCTACATGTAGACCTGTAGAAGTGATCATATATTTTTTGACTCTTTGATGGCCCCCAGCTTACTAAATCCACTCTGTGCAGTCATCCAGAATTCAATTTTTCTCCTTCACCTGGAGTCAGCTTAACTCCAGGGTCGTATTAATTTTTTTTCTACAGCTTTAAAAAAAATCACTACAAAGTTACACGTAATGTCCCTTTTAAGTGACAGTTCCCTGTTCCTAGTTTTCATAAAAAATATGGGATTTATAAATCATCCGAAAAAAAAACGTAAATTAAAAAACTACATCTATCTTATTTTCACTAGAGCAAAATGTGAGAAATTTTTAAATAACGAAATCATAGCACGAAAACTTCACAAACTGAAATGAAAAACAACCTGGATTTTCTGAATGGTTTGAGTTGTTGGATGGTATCAAAGAAAGAGTTTTTAAACTATAACTTGAACTCAGTTAAGCACCTGATGCCTAGTCAGAATCCCAAGAGGATCCACTTTAATGTACAAATAAAAATGACTTCTCATTTGCCTATGAATTTCTGCATAGTAATGTGTTCTTTCAAACAGATTGATTTCTAAAGTAGTCTACAGATTCCTTACTACTGCCTTTTATGCAAAATTGGTCAGCGCTATTTATAAAGAAATGTTTGGCTTAGATAAGATAAAATTTGAGTCGCCTACCTGTCTGAATGATCACAAATTCTAAATTAGTGGAGTATGAATTAAAAATTAATCAGGTTTTCTTGTAGTGTTTTCTTTGTGGAATAAGCTTCTGGTATCTCTGTTGACATTGATTCAATGCAAAAGAACACATTAATGCAATATTATAGGCAAGACTTCATATTCTCAAAATTTGGGGAAATTAAGGACTCCCCAAGCCCTTTACATTTTGAATTACTATATATGATATTAAGTTTTTGCATTATTATATCTGTTGATACATTACAGTTGCTGTGGGAACCATAAAATTGTATCTTTCAGCCCTCTAAATTCTTAGTGATAATATTGCATTAATGGATATTTTTATTGGATTTTAAAATGAGAAAAGAGAAAGAGAAACAGTGATGCACATCAAAATAATCTTCACCGAGGAACATTATAATAGCATGATTAAAAAAAAAATACATACTCCACTCTACTCATGACATCTAATCCAGATCCCATGAAAAAATATTTTCTCCTCATATGATTAATAGATATTTTTAAATCCTATAAATTTAATTTATTGAGCTTGGCTATAAGTAAGATTGAAAACGACCATTTTATTTCTTGCCAGCTTTATTTTTCAAATATTGGGCTTTAATGCTCAGTTTTAGTGTAACTCCTGAGGGATTTATGAATTGGTTTCAACCCCAGCAATCTGAGGTTTTACTTCCTTTTTGTTTATTAAGCTCCTTCTTGTCAAGGTGCTGTTAGCATGGTTTAAAGTATCTTTGCTTTAAAGGCCATTTAACATAAGCCTGGCCTTAAACTAAAGCTGTCACCCACATGCCTTGATTAAAGAGATCTCTAAAGGTCCCACTGACCTAACAATATTGTCTCATTCAGGTGCTAAGGCTAGAGTCTATGAATCTCTCAATTAGAAGTTGATTCTTTTGTGTTGAATGTTGCCCTGTCTATACAATCTCACCTATCTAAGGTGTATGAAAAAATAATACTTTAACCATCACTAACACTTTAGTGTAAAACAGCATATCATATTACTTACATCAAGATTGGAAAGTGGGGGTTAGGAGGGAGTGCTGGAAAGGAACAAAAATCCAACTTGGAACAAAACACCCTGAAAGAGGAGGAAGAATGTGTAAAGAAGAGGTGGGGAGAGGGGGTGTGAGTGCTAAAACTATGCTTTTTATTTGTATAATTTTACCTGCATCTGTCCATGCTCTTATAGATTTGCAGTCACCCCTCTATTGCTCTCATGTCTTTGTAGTTGCATGCGGTTTATGCTTATTTTAGAACTTTTACTGCAAGAAAAATATTTATTATAGCTAACCTTGAGAACAAGGATCATTTCAGAATCGTATTGTTACCCACCCAACCCCACCCCAGAAACTTGCACAGTGCCTGGCTCATATTAGGTGCTCAATAAATATTTGTTAAATGAATAAATCCCAAAGTTCAGTTAATTACATATCATGCTTGCTGAACTACTTTTTTTTTTTTTTTAACCATGGAAGCTAGTACTGATAAGAACCTTATCTTCTTTTTCTTCATCTCCAGGATGACAAGGAAATTGACCTGGAGCACCTCCATAGACGTGTAAATAGCTTGTGCACAGATGACGACAGCCCCCATAAACAGTTTTCCACCTCGTCAATTGATTTGACCCCTCTGGACATTGACACTTTGCCAACACGACAAGCACTGGAGCAAATCAGTGATTTCAGGAACACTCATATTACCACAACAACCTTTATCCCAGAGCAGATCCAGACTCTTAGCCGCACACTGTCAGCTAAAGCTGCCTCTGGTTTCGCTTTTGGCAACATGCCTGAGCACCGAACTGGCCCTTTTAGGCACAGGGCACCTAATGGAGGCTTTTTCAGGAGTCCTATAAAAACAATGTCATCTATTCCTTATCAACAAACTCCTACTCTGGGGCTCAATCTGGGTAATGATCCAGACCGAGGCACCTCCATATGAGCATCAAACAAAATCTCTTCACTGTTTTCTTTTTTAGGACTCCCTTTGCAAGGAGCAACTGTAATATTGTGGGACTAACATGGATGTAACATTTTTTCAAAAAAAAAAATCAGGATTATTAGTAACAATTCTAGTTCCTTCTCCCCACCTTCTCCGCCTTCTCTATCTTCTCTTTCTCTCTCTTCTTCCTTCTCTTCCCATACATTTCCCACCACTTTTTTTCATTACTCAACTTGTTTCCCCAGAATACCATATACTAGAATCCTATTAGTCTGCTTTTCATATACTGTACTTCAAGTATAGGAAATGTGCACTGAGTATACTAAAAGTATATGCAGGATTAATTTTACATAAAGGCCTCTTATGTAACGTCTCTCTATTTTTAAAACTATAATTGCAATAACTTCAGTCTTTTTACATTCTTCTGCTGCATTCATACAATGCTCCACTGCTGTTGAGTGTCCTTTAACTGTGGACCAAAGGCAACCCCTGCAGTGTTTATAAAACAATTTAAAGACCATTCAGGCCGCATAATATGAGAATGCAATTTTGTAGGATTACAAAAAGCCATTAATATGCCAGTCAAGACTACAGTTAAAACTATTCTTGCACTGCAACAGTGCATATGACCTTTATGCGATTGTACAGTATTAAAACATTTTTCTTATGTACAGTAAACTATCAAATGGCAGAAGCCTCTGTTGTGTTAAATAAATTAGTATCTCATATATATATACATATATATGCATCTATATAATGTGTATATATATATAAAGGTGGCCATTGCTATTGCAATTCATTTAATAAAGCTTTAGTTTTTAAAAAAAGTATTGTACACAGGAAATATGTATAGTGCAGAGGTTCTTTTCAGTTAGAAAAGGCAGGTTGCTTTAATATTATTCTGACTCGCATCATTTGCCAACAGAGAATATTTTATACTTTTGTTATTAGAACATCCAGGGCGATTTAATATTTGTTCCTAGATGTAACTCATTTGAATGAGTTTTGCGTTTGTTATTCAGCAGTGTATAAAGCAAACCTTGATAATTTTGCTTTTAATTAATTATCTAAGTGCAAAATGCTATTAGCTGAACCACAACAGCACATAGAATGCTCTATAAGAGTTTAACCATAGATCATTGAAGGTTAATAAATTCTCTTCCAAAACAGTAAACCAGTCAATACAATAATTGTAGTGGGGGAGAGCCCTTAAGAAATACTGATGTGGCCTTAATTGTTGTCATATATTATCCTAAAGCAGAAAATATAATAATCATATTGGGCTCTCAACTTAACCCCCTCTTTTATTCAGTTCTGTTTGGAGGAGTTAATGTATTTTTTACATTAGTGCCAAGTGTATAGCAAGATGACAGCAAAAACAGTGCCTCTTTGCGCACAACCCTTTTAAAGTAGCATTCTTACCTGTTAGAAATGTAGAATGAACTTTGTTTGTAATCCTTAAAAATTAAAACGTGGTAAGTAGGAAGCAAGAACTTTATCCTGTGTTTTCACGCAGACGTACACTTATTTTAATCTAATTCATTCCATGGCTAAGATTGATGTAGGAATCAACCTATGTGATTTGCTTTAGGAGAAATTTAAAGGGTATATTCTTAAAGGTATATTATATTTTGATGCTAATTCTGTTCTGGGGAGCATCTTGTATTGTCACTGTTTTTGTACTAAATCTTCAAATATTGTCTACTGTGTAAGGCAGAAAAATTTCTTATCATGCAAAAAATCATTTTGTTTCCAGGGTAACAAGTACCTAAGTGCATGCACAACTTGTTTTCCCTTGTAACATTCATGATCTCATTCACAACTCTGATTTTAAAACAAAAAATCTTTACAACAAGCTATATAGGGACATACCAGATGTTGCAGTGATTTTAGCTATCAACAAACTGTTAACCATGTACAATATTTAAAAATAGGCCTATTTTGATGTATTGCCTATTACACAAATACACAAAACACTTTTTGGAGGCCTCAGTTATGAGTGGCAGAGCTTTCTGTGTATAATTTGTCTAAATAATTTGTCTAATAAAAATGTTTTCTAAACTTGCTCTCATACTATTGAAGTCTTAAATGTGAAGTATGAAAATGCTTATTCTCACAGATAGAGCTGAATTTTTCTGAAAATTTATCCAGAGTTAATTAAAGCATAAAACATATTGTTTATTAGCAGAACTGTGCCAAAATGAGTGGCTCTTTAGAACCAATACTAAGTGATATCCTAAACCAATGAAAGATTGCCTTTGTGTTATTTGAGACTATTTGAACCAACAATATGTTTGATTTTCTTCTTAGAAGTCTCTGTGGACAATTTGGGGGAAGGATTTAGCCTGGGTCATGTAAACAATATAACCATTATAATATAGCAGGATCAGGTTCATTATATTTTATAAAAAAGTAAAGGAAGGAGGGAAGGAAGAAAGGAAGGGAGGGAAGGAGGGAGGGAGGGAAGGAAAGGAAGGGAAAGGAGGGAGGAAATTACTAAACTTCGGATTTAATTCTTAAAATTTGATTTGCTGTTAGAGAAATATTCATCATGCTGAATTTGTTAATTTGAAAATTAATTCAGACTCCAAGATTATTTCTAACACTGTGTTATTTTCTGCATGATCAACAATATTAAATCCTTCTAGCATTTAATCACCCAACAAATCCATATCTGAAAATATATTTGATTAGGTTACAATCTCTGCTGTTTAAAATTCCATTAAAAGTAAATCTTAAAATGTTAGAAAGAACAAGGAGGAAATTTAGAGATCTAGACAATCTCCCTCATTTTACAAATGAGACAACATTAGATGCCAAGAAGCTGGACTTGCCCAGATGTTTGACAACCAAGAGTTAAAACTGGTTCTTTCTTTCTCTTTCTTTCTTTCTTTCTTTCTTTCTTTCTTTCTTTACTATGCTATTCATCTGTCAAGTTCATGTGGATCCTTTCAATTATAAATTTAGGGATGACTCATACACAGTGCCTTACTTGTTCCTGTCACCAAACCCAATTTCTAGAAAACTTCTTTCCTTCACATGGATTATATGACCCAACTCCTCCTTTTACAGATGGGAAAATGAGTACCTCAAGTTATTTACCCAAGAACATAGAGTTAGTTAATGGCAGAACTTAACACCAGAACCTGTTTCTGCTAGTGCTAATCTTTTTAACCTATTGTTTGCCTTGGTGTGCACCACGTATACTAACCTTGCTATTCAATAAAGACAAATATTTCATGTTGAAGTATCTCTATTTTACTTAAATGTCCAATTGATACCATTGGTGAATCATTAAGAGATCGGGTTATCACTTTCACCACTTCTGAACTTATGTGCAGGTTTTGGTTTAACCATACATACTTAGAAAAGTATAAGTCCCCTTTCTTCCTTACATGTTAGGCTACAGACAATTTGCTGTTTTCTTAATAATGCTATTTTTTTCTTCTCCTTTAATTTGGGATTGACTGTCAACTGAATAAAGGCTTTAAAATAGACTTAGCTGAATGATACATTGCTTCATCAATTAAAAACAAAAAAATTAAATGAAAAGATCCATTGTATCCAATATGATACCTTCTAAACCACAAAATTGGACAACAAATTATTTCTGTTTTATAATCAGGATTTTGATAAGGTCAAACACATTCTGAATTATGAGTACAATAAAAAAGGCAGAGCTAAGAACTTACATGGTGGTAAGCATAGGGCTTTTCCCTTAAAGATATATATGTCACAATTGATAAAATGCAATGAATGGACTCATTAAAATTACCTTCTTTCTAAAAACAAATCTTATAACCAAGCCTTGTGAACAGATATTAATAGACAGCTCCCAGTTATGACCATAATTATCATTTCAACAAATATTTTAGTAGATGACCTCGGATGAGGTAGCATATGTGAGCTCCTTTGGTTGGAAATGACTTACCTGACCCTGAGACATAAGGAATAAAGCCTCTTAGATTTGATAATTCAATTCAATTCTATTTATATTTACAGAGAATGTACTATGTGAAAGCCAATGTGCTAAGCAGTTACACAAGATGTAAATAAACTGTATACACTTAGGAATGGTTCTGTGTCCTACCACTCCAGATCTTTCCTTGCTCCATATTGAAATGCATGCTAGAGAGGCCGCCACCTTGCAGACTTTCTGAGGGGGCAGAATGAACCACCCCAAACCAGAACTGCCTTTTTTGGGTTTGGACAATCCAGCTGACTGGTGCAATCCATCCTGATGGTTCTCAACAGCTGATTTAGTCTGTCTTCTTAGGTTCAGACCGCCTCCACTAAGAAGACTTGGAAACCTCCCAAGAAGCAATACAACTAAGCCAGGTTTTCATAAAAGTGAAAATTACCATAAGCCACAGGCAAACTGCTATCTGACCCATTCTTAACAATACCTGCATGACAGTCAGAGACTGGCCCCTACCCTCAGGTATCCACATCAGAATGATTTGGAGCACAATAACTCATTTTCTATCTCTGCGGGTCTGACTGTGACAGTTAGGGCTCTACAGTGTTTTAAACAACTTGCTTCGAAGGGACCAAACACAGTAAATCTTATTCAGGCTCTTTTCCATATGGAAGCTACTGCGATTGGGCCTTCTGGCCATGTCTCCTGGCATCCCAGACACAGGACACAGCGCTACCTATGACCACAAGGAATGTAAGGTGTTTTAAAGGTTGTCCAACATGACAACAGCCACAACCCCACAGATACCACCAGAAGAATAGAAACTTCACATTTTTCCTCCATTTTATAGAGCTGTGCAGATGCATGGAACAGTTAAACAATGTAATGGTTCAGCCTATCCCAGGGAAGAGACTAAAGGAGATGTCTCTCATTTCCTCACCTGAATTTTCCATATTCCTATTTTTTCAACAGTACTCATTTGTTTTGTTTCCCTGTAAAATTAATGACCAAGCAAAAATCATCCCAAATTCAGAACATTTTTTTACTATCTAAAAGCTCTATCTTGACTTTCTATTTCATACAAATTAGGACCACATGTCACCTTTGACTAATTTTGCACATTTCCTAGGATTTCTTCAGAGTGGAGAAGAGAAACTGGCTGTGCTATGTGGACTTATTACCTACCTTTTACTGTAGACGTTTCTGTCTAGGGTTTATGAGGAATGAGGACCTGGTTTCCTTTTGGAGAAACCCCATAGGTATTCACCTGGGAAGTAAGCAGCATATTTAAAAGGTCTCAAATCATCTGTGATGTGACAGAAAATTCACAAAATTTTCAAGACAACATTAATTCTCATTAATTCAAAAAAACAAGCTTTCATAACAGCTGCATTAGAAGGAGGAAACATATGTCACAAAATCAGAAACTGAAACACATTGGAACCAGAGAAGGGAAGAAAAACATTGCTTTTAATAAATATTTACCTACCACAAAATTTGAAACATTAGTAGAAAGCAAAACTTTCATTTTTAAAGTCGTTATATTTTATTTTTAAATTTGATGCTACTGAAAAACTTGAGGAAGCAAGTAGCCTACATCTGGGGCTATTTTAATATGTAAAACTTGGACATCAATGTTGTTTTTTTTAAACCTACACAAGTACACATATTAAAATCCTGAATTTTAAGAAGTAAACAAATTACAGCTTGCCTATTCACTACACAAAAGATTATTCATAATAAGAGGCCTTTAAGAATGAGTTCTTCTAATATGTAATAAAGTAAGAATCAATTTGCAAAAATTTAAGTTACATTAAACTTTTCAGAATCACAGCCATTTCCTAGAGACTTGCATCTTGTACTTATATCTGTTTCATGTTAAGTAAATGCACAGCTGAATGGTAACATTTAATTCCTTTTCATAATTATATTAAAGTTGACTTTAAAAGTAATGCAAGCCATCTTTTAATACCTGTTTACAAGGGTTGACTATAAGATTTGTTTTTAGAAATAAAAATATACTGAAATTAAGTTGAAAATAGGGATGCCTTATGTCCAGCTGATTTCATTTGACTTTTTCATTCTAGAAATACTTATTGAATACCTAATATGCTCAGGTACTTCTTTCGGTGCTGTCAAAAAAACATTTTGAACACTAATTGTTGGGTGGATTATAGCTGGGTGAGTGAATATAGTTATATACTTCCCTGACATTATGAACATTAAATATCAAATACAGAACTGCATTCACACATAATATATTCTAATGAGTACAAAACCTCTGTCTTAACTGACATACCAAAAATGAAAATTAAAGATAACTAACTAGTGCAGCAAGATATATTTTTAATTGGGACTCCCAGATTCAATTTTACACAACCAAGCATTTCAATACTTACTGCTCATTCCCTCAAATTTCTCCATCAAAATATCATGGTAAAAATGGCTGTTCATAAACTTACCAATGTGTGTATAAAAACACTTCTCACGTGTACAGCCTCCAAACTTCATGGTGTGTCTCATGAACGTGGTAAGTTCCATGATACATAGCGCTCAATCACCAAAAGTTGATGTTTTAATTAATTCTTTCTTGTTCATCATCATTAAATGAAGTTTTATTTCCTTACTCTATAATGATGCTTTCATGTCTCCTTGTTTTTATTAGTATTAGTAGATATACCTAAACTTAGCAAGGCTACAGAGAATAATAGGAATAAAACAATCATATGGAATCAATCAGACCACAACCAATACTTGCTGAGCACCTACTATGAGCAAGGCACCAAGGGGCAGAGTTCCCCTGAGCCTCCAAGGGTTCTGGTGTGCTGAGATATTGGTCCCCTCGTGTCTCAGGATGGTGGACCAGATCCCCGGGCTAGAATTCTGGTCACAAGTCAATCTCTTCACTTTTACCTGGGCCTCTCCTCAGAGGGCTTCCAAAATGTTTAAACAAAATTTAAACATTGAAAAGTTAAATAAAAACTTATTGTTCAAACAACACCAGAAGATATGGCTCCAAATTACTTGACAGTGCAGAGTATAAATATAGTTCATTGTCAAATTATTGGTATAGAGAAAACATTCTATGAGTTAAGAAGAGAAAAAGAATAATGTCATCTGTGTGGCTTGGGATGATTTCATGGAATACATGGAAATTTAGCTTAATCTTAGAGAATATGGAAAGGTCAGAAAAATGGAAAGGGGCTTCCAAGTGGAGGGTACAGTGCAATCGAAGGCACGAGGATGGAAAAGAGCATTTGGAGGAACAGTCGGTCACAGTGGCTGGAATACGGGCTTTGTGTCAGGGAAAAGTGGCAGGTAAAGCTGGGCTGAGAGGGTGGAAGGCTTGAGGCTTGGCACAAGAGATTGAACTATATCCTGTTCATTTATTCATGTATTCAACATATGTTCACTGAGGTCCTACTATGTGCAAAACACTATGCTAGGTGCTGGGGCTACATCAGTAAGCAAGACAGAAATCCCTGCCCTCACAGAGCTTACACTTTACTGGAGCAGATAGACAGTAAGCGGGATAAATAAATGAAGTGTATTTTCTATTAGGAGATGATAAGTACAGTGGAGAAAAACAAAACAGAGAAGGAGGAGAGGGAAGCCCAAGGAGGGAGTGGTGATGTGCCATTTAAAATAAACTGGTCAGGGAAGATCTCATTAATAGCTTGACATTTCATCAAAGCTCTAAACAGGGTGAGGGAATTGGCCATGTTGCTGTCTGGAGATAGAACATTCCAGAACAGACAATGCAAAGCTTCTAAAGTAAGAGTATGCCAGGCATGTTTGAAGAACAGCAAGAAGATTAATGTGTTTGGACCAGAATGAGTGATGGAGAAGGAAAGAGCTCAGATAGATAAAAAGGGGGCATATCTATTATGGAGACTTGAAGTCCATCGTAAGGATGTTGGCTTTTATTCTGCATGAGATGGGAAACCACTGGAGTGTTTTGAACAAAGTGGCATGACTGTCACAAGTTCCAACAGATTGACTGCAATGTCAGAGGTTGGTCAATCCTGGAATCATAATTGCTGCCACTTCCCCAACCTCCCTTGGATCCAACTATTTACCACCATTTTAAGTAGAGTGGTATGGAGAGAGTGGTATGGTGATGCCAGTTCCCGGCCATACCTCCTTTTGCATTTCAGCCCTTGAACCATCAGAAAGAGATTGGAGCCAGGCTGGTGTTCACGGAGACCCATTACCATAGAACGTATGGAGACCTTCACTGTGGGCAGTAGGGAGCCACGCAAGATTTTGACCAAGGAAGAAACTTGTTCTAAAAGAGGTGTTTTAGAAAGACTAAGCTGGTAGTAATTCATAAAATGGAATGGAGAAGAGGCCAATTAAGAGGCTTTTGAAATAGACATGAGCTGAACATGAGTAGCACATAAAAAGAAAGAAGATACAAATGATAGATGGATTTTGAAGGGAGAATCAAGAGAACTTGAAGACTAACTGAAAATAGAGTGTAAAAGAGAATTGATATTTCTATTTCAAATGCTAGAAAAGATGGGAATAATTTTACTAGAATGTGGTTAAATCCAAAGAATACCTGTTCTGCTAAGTTTAATTTTTCTTTAAATTGGGGGGGAGGGTGCTTAGGGAGAAGAAATAATGGAATTGAAAACTGTTTTGTGAGCATGAATGATGGATTCTTAAGAGGTGCAGGGGCCCTGAGGGATCATCTAGAGTCCAGATTTTTAAACTAGTCTCTACAGATCCCTGAGGGTTTTTCCTGAGACTTTAGGGGATGCTGTTGGGCTGAGGTAAGGCCCACTGGGCTTCAGTCAGAGCAGTGCTGCTTTGATCTCTTCATATATTCGACTTCCAGTTAAGATTTCCTTCATCCTCTGGATAATACCTTACTGACAGATGACCAAAACTTCAACTCAAATGTTTTCTGAGGCAGCCCATTACAGCGTTCAACCATTTTAACTGTCTAATTGTTAGATGATTCCTCCTTATTTTTGGTCTTTGTATTGTTGAAATTTGACCCCTCTTGGTTCTTTGAAGTGCTATAGAACAAGTCTTTTTCCCACATGACACTTTCATGTTTCCCACATGGTGAATAGCCAGAAATTACCAAAATGTCCTTTTATATGGTGACAATGACTCAAATCCCATCATCGGGGCTTGAAATAGACAAAATATGTCCAAGATCCTTGAAGAGAGAATGAACTAGTCCAAAGTCCCCTTATGTTAGGCTCACTGAAACAACCCTGGAGCAAACGTACCTAAATAGAAATTCAAAAAATGTTTCCAACTAAACATTTCTCTTAGAAAAGGAACAAACTAAAATTAGCCCAAACATTATAAACACCTATTATGTACAGGCCAGTATATAAGTGACACTCTAAATAGAATAAATTATCTGTGGGACGGTGTTTGGTTCCCTGTAATTGATGTGTGCTTTTAGTTCCGGGTCTATTTCAACTTGAGGGTACAGAAAGCATCCACTAACACAGTCAAGAATGCTATGAGTGACTACAAGGTAGGCCTGAAATATGTGTCACCACCAATCCTGCCTCTGAAAGTTGAAAAGGTAAGCTTCCACCAAGCAGCTGCCATCAAAAAAACTGCTTGGATTTCATTTTGGATCTGTTCTACCGGCATTAACTACTTCTCAACCCTGAGCTCACTATAATGGTTCACCTTTAAAAGGTCAAGGGTGAGTTCCCAATGCTAGGGGAAAAAAGTCATATATCAAATGATTTTGAGAGTCCATTATGATTAAGACAAGATGCTAGATACAGGTAGCATGTGTCTTTATGAATTTAGACTAGCTTTGACAAAGCCTACTTTTCAAATCATTTTAAGACTATAATTCCTTGCAATTTATTCATGCTACACATGAAGGACAATCATAAAACACAAATCATGAATTACACACTCACACATGCACAACAAATGTTCATTCCTATAAAAGAGAATAGCACATAATATGTGTGCACATGTTGCATTGAATATCTGTACAACATAAGAATTTCACGATAGTTTGCAGAGACACATTTCTAAATCGCAATTAATAAAACACATGGTGCAAGTCCTCAGCAAGAATTATTTCATAGATAAAGAAGTTTAAACCACTCCAATCTGAAGAAGTAAGTTGCTAGTGCCTGTTTCAATTCTTGTTCTCTACAAACCAATATCTGTACTCTTATAAGTATAGCATCTATACGGCAGAAGTGCATGCTGGCCATGTGACAGAACAGTGCTAGGTACTTCATATGTGTCTCACTCAGTTCTCACAATAACCCTGTAAGTTTGTTATTATATATATACATATTCAGTAGTAATTGATCTGATCTAAAACAACAAACCAACAAAAACCCCATGGCTCTAGAAAGTTAGGTAATTTGACCAAGGTCATACAATTAGTAAGATTAAAAAAAAAACAACTCAAACCCACAACTCTCTAATTCAGAAGCCCATCCCATTTCCACTTCACCAGGCTGCTCCCCAGGATCAAAAAGAGATTGGAAGCAAAGGATCCTTTATAGTCCCTCACTGCTGCAAGGGCTTTGCACACTATGGGGATCCAAAAAAATCAACTGGTCCTCAGTGTATATTTTTTATATGAAATCTAGAAACTTTGAATAAAAAATTCATGAAGGATGAATGTAGATGATGTGTATGCACTGCACCTTGGTAAATACAAACAGATTCAGAAAAATTTCCTGCCAGATGGGAGTCTACAATAGAAACTGCTTTACTACTGGCAAACTTGCTCGGCCTCCACCTGTGTTCTCTATCTTGGCTAATGTCTCAGTGACCGTTTTAGTTTTTCTCCCCTCTTTATTAGACTCTATGTCAAGTAAACTGTCAACCCCATTGAGTCAACTTGTGTAATACTCTAATTCTTGATCCCTTTTTCCAGCCCTACTGCTACTAGACAAGTTTAGGCACAACCATTGCAATAGGTTCCCCATCTACCTCTTTCCTATACATCTTCCTGGATAATCTTGCTAAATTACTTCTCAATTTAAGTCTCTCCATGATTTAATTTTTTCCATGGTCTTTCTGTGGCTCACTAACTAATACCCAGGCACTTTAGCCAAGACTGGCCCAGATCCTTCTGGCAGGAACTACTAAGGCAGCCTTCAGAGAAAAGCAGCATTTGGGCCAAAGAGGTTGAATTTTGACAATAGGAGATATGAATGCAGACTGTGTAAGCTATATGTAAAAAGGAAATGATAAAATGTAATTGGTAAGTAGGGGACAAGGACAAAGACTATTTGGCCTGAAACTAGAGTTCCCACGTAGATATGCTAAAGATAAGGAGGAAGAGCTGATTCACTGATGCTTTCAACAATTAGGTTTTGAGAGTCCATTATGATTAAGACAAGATGCTAGGTATTGCAGTGTATACAAATATGCTAGGGTCCCAAAGCTCTTAAAGAAGAGATATCACATGTATACATAAGTACAACATAAGGCAAAATATGATGTGTTCCATAAAAGTGATACACCATATTATAAGAATTAAGAGAAAGGAGAAATGCTGCTCTTCTAGGTATCCTTTAATTGAAGTACAGCAACAACTACAAGTTAAAATAATATATGATAAGCATTAAAAAACAGTCCAAAGTATTTTGAGAATTCCGAGAAAGGCAAGACTTTCTCTTTCAAGAGTGATAAAATGTCTTCATGGAAAAGACAGTTTTGGAAATGGGCCTTGACACTGAGTATCTTTTCCACAGGTATGGAATAGAGAGAGACTATTTTAGGCAAAGGGAAAGATATGATCCAAGTCACAGAGAAAGAAATCACAAAGCACACTTGAGAAAGAACAAATAATTTGGCTGGAACATATTATCCATGAAAAGCAGTGAGGATATAAGAAAACAGAACAGTAAAAATTAAATCCAGCCACTTACCTGATGTTTGAGTTTCATCCTTTTTATGATCCATCCCATTTTTGAACAGTTGTAAATTTTAGGAATGGGATGGTGTTTATAGTCTACTGGGAAAGACAGACCATTTAATAGGCAATGGCAATAAATTACAAGAAGTGCTCCAGTAATGGAAATGCAAGGGGCTTTGCAACACAGCACAAAGACAGGAAAAGCTGCTAGAGGATGGAATTCCAAGCTAGACCTGAGAGGTAAGTCAAAGTCAGCCAGGCAAAGGAAATAAGGGTAGTCCAGACCAGGTGACCAGCACTTGCAAAGGCCTAAGCCAGAGGACAAGATTTTTTCCAGAAACTGAAAGAAGACAAACCGAGCTGGAATACTGAGTGAAAGAAGAGTATCAAGAGAATAAAACTAACAGGTCGGGGAGAAGGCCTTGAAATCCTTCATAGGCCACATTAATGAATTTGTACTTTTAACATATGTTCCAGGAAGACATTGAAGTATTCAAAGTGGAGTAGTGACCTGATCAGATTCCTATTTTAAAATAATCACTCTAGCTGCCCTAAGGAGAAAGTTTTGGAACGGGACAAGACCCGATGAAAACAGATCAATTGGGAATCTCTTGTGTCAATTCAGTCAGAGGGCACAGCTGAGTCTCAGGCAGGAGCCACATGGAAGGAGGGAGACGGTTTTGTGGGAGAAGGGTGCAATACGATATTGGGTCTGGGCTTGAGAAGCAGATTTGGTGTAACTGAAGCCTTGGACGTAATGAAATTATCCAGGAATCCATGGGTCTATTCAGCAGGAAACAGGTCAAGGCATAAAACCCTGAAGAAGATCAGCAAAGACAGAAGAAAGTGCCAAAAATATTAACAAGCTGAAAGAGAAACAGGAAGAAAACAATGAAAATGGGTGATCACAGAAGGCAACAGAAGAGACTGTTTCAAATGAGTATGACCAACACTGTCAAGTGCTACTCAGGGGTTGAAAAACACCCATTAGAATTAGCAACATGAAAGTCCTCAGGACCTTGGACAGAACAGTGTTCAGGAGAATGGTGAAGACTGAAGTCAAACTGCAGTTGGCAAAAGAATAAGTTGAAGGGCATGTACACTGTATGGTGACAAAGAAAGGAAATCAAAGGAGTGGTATGTAGAGGAGAAAATGGGATCCAAGGAGGATATTTTCTGTTTGTTTTTATTTTTGTTTTTCCAAATTAGGAGATACTTGAACACACTTAAATATAAATAGGAAGAAACCAGTGATGAGGTAAATGTAGAGAATATGGTAGCAAGTAGGAGTGTTAAATAAAGTGTGGTCCCTAAAAAGGTAGAGAGAATGGGATCCAGGGAACAGGTAAACAATTAATCTTTAATTAGTCAAAGTATTGTCTTCAATTAGTCTATTGAAGGATACTATTTTGTTGTAACCACATATTTTGTTGTAACCACATGAAAGAGGGAAAGGATGAATATAAATACAAGTAAATGTCTAGTTTCAATAACAGGATGTTTAGTGAGAGCTCTGTTGAATTCTATTTTATATATGAGATAGGAGACAAATTGCTTGTAAGGTGGAGGGTCAGAGATTTTAGAAGAACAGAGAATGGGAGAGCCGACTAGTGCAAATTAGCGACACTGGTGTACAGCATTATGAGCTTAGCCAAGGGATGGAAGCCATCAGTTTACCACAGCACTAATCTGTTCAGCTGTAGTTTTTCCTCAACTGTCTTCAATATGGGAAAACAGGAGTTGGATTTAACCAAAGTTAAAGATGTGAGTACAAATAAGCAACAAAGTGACCATTTAAAGAAGCACAAAAAGAAAGTTAATCTCAGTGGTGTCTCAGTGTTCTAAGAATTGCAAAGACAGGCTAAATTAGGGTAAATAATGCTATCTCCCATAAAAAAATAAGCCCCCCAGATCTCAGTGTGTTAATACAATTGGCAATTTTTCACTCACAAAAAATTCAAAAGGACAAGCATATTCAGGACCCAGATTCCTTCTTTCTGGTGGCTGTGTTGTGCCTAGAGTCCTTTGATGGATCAGCTGACAGATGAGGTGGGGAGAGAACACAGAGAATTGTAGGAGTCATCATGAGCCAGAGCTGGCAGTAGTGCAACTTTGTCATTTCTACCCTATGCCATTGGCTGGGACCTAGTCCTATAGCCACATCAGAACAGTTCTGATAAGCTTTTGACCTGACTGCCACTGAGGCACAGAGTCAAGTTAGGAGGCTATTATAATCATCTAAAGGTAAAGAAATAAGGAGGTCATTGAGATAAAGTTCACCGGAAATGAAAAGGAAAGCACACTGGGAGAAAATCAACAGAATTTGGTGATTGCTTTCATCAAGGATGTTAAAGTTCTGTGGAAAGCAGTGTTAAAAACAATTCCGAGACCAAAATCCAGGATCAGTGAGGCCTACCCTAACCATTCCATTCAAGTTGCAACCCCTTCCCCAGCACACCCCATGGCCCCATATCTTGCTCAATTCCTTTTCATAGCATGTCATCTAACACACTATAACTAACTATACAATTTACCTACTTACTGGTTTTTCCTTCCACAATAATGTAAGCAAATTGAGAGCAGAAGTTTTCCACTCTTTTGTGTGCTTCTCTTTCCCAGTGCCTAAAACAATGTCTGCCATGTGGGGTTCACTGAATTATTACTTGCTGAGTGACGGAATGCCATGATTATTAACAAGGACCATTATTGTGAAGTTCAGTGGCTGTGGAGTATGCAGATATGCATTTCCTAATGCCCAGTTCACTGTAGAGAGGGAAGAAAGACTCAAATATTATGACAGGGATTCAAGGTTGGAGATCTGGAGGAAGAATTGACTCTTGTACATGCAGTGGAAGATGATACTTAGTTTTAGAAATGCCATATTAAAGATGAAGGTAAAATATCCAGGTGGACATATTCAGAAGGAAACTGACAATGTATAACCGGGGTTTAGGCAAAACATTGAGAATTGGAAATTAAGGTTCTCAGGATTCGAAAATGGAAAATTACTCCTCAGGCAATGAAATTTTTGAATAGCCAAATTACATGATCTAAGGGATATTTAAATACATTTAATCTGGTGGCCTCCTACTGGGTAGAATTACAATATCAGAACCCATTTCTGTCAAAAATTATTTCCATAAAGGAATCCTTTACTGCATCATTTAATCAATCTCAGTGTACTTATACAAAGTGTATCTCTACAAAATAGAAGCCAAAAACATGTTTTTTCATGGTTCTCTTTGTGAAATATGATCCATATCTAAGCCCTCTTGTGGCAGTTTTGGAGAGGAGTGGGTCTGTCCCTCAAGGAATACTGAGTTGAACTATTCCTTGAGAACACTGCAGAAAAGCAATTTATCTTATAATTATTCTGCATCTATATCCTTGGAAAACAGAGAAATAACCTTTTTTCTCCTCACAATATTCTTTTTCATATCTACCCCATCCCCAAAGCAATAGATAAAATACTTGGGGAATAGAAATATGGGCAAAAATCATTGTCACAAACACTTAACAAATGTTAGATTGATGATCTAAACCTTTTTAAATTGAAATTTTCAGTAAATAACCATACAAATGATTTTAATTGCTATGCTAAATGTTGATTTTTTCAGTTTCATTTAAATTAGCTATTATGAAATTTAATAAAAAATAAGCAGAAATATTATTAATGCCATATATATATGTAAATACACTTAGAAATACTTACAAAGATAATCACCCAGTTGTACACGAAGAATTTTTTAAAATAAACAAACAGCCAATGTTCCAGCTAAGACTTCAATTCATATAATAGTTAGCCTTAATGTTGAGCTAATACTTCATACTACCTCATATACCAAGAGGTAACTTAGCAACCCCAACATCTCTGTGTTCTTGGTCAAATTGATTTTCCAGTCCAGGCATACAGCACAAAAATAAGTACACTCTTATGATATTTTGGGAGTTATACTTTAAAATTTTATCTTCATAGACATTGACTAAATTTATAGCAAATACCCTACACAGCCTCATTTTTTCTATCCCCATTAGAATAAAATGGGACATATTCTACTGTATTTGAAAAAAACACCAGCTCAAGAAAGATCAGTTTAAAGTATTACATTAATTTTATTTTCATTTGAGAAGCTCTAAACTTCTTGAGGGTAATAAGGATTATGAAAGATACATTTTAAACTTACAAATCTTAAATTCAGAGTGGTTTGTGAGGCTCATTGTTATATATCCACAGACTCCCTGAAACTGATAAAGTATGAATCTAAGAAGTATCTGGACCTCTGGGGAATTCCAGAAAAGTCCAGATGTTCTGATAAATATAAGAAAGACTGACGTTTCTCTGTATATTCCCAATTTATAAAGAGCTGTTTCCCAAAATTACTTTTTAGAACACACTACAATAAAATGAGCATTAGTAGCTCAATATGATTATCTGAAGTAATTATTCAGAATCTGAAATAGAAAATAAGGCACAATAAAAATAGTCTTCAAGTTATGAAACGTTCATTTCCCAAAGTTCATTTGCAAGTCACTTATTTTCACCCTCAAAATCTTGTTTAACCATTTACATTGTTGAAATATGTTTAATAAAAAATATTTCAAAGCAATATTTTTATTAAATAGGTTCATACATAAAGAGGAAAAACGTGATAATATGAAAGAGCATAGAACTGTAAATATTTTTAGAATATCAGTATCCTGAGAAAATGGATTTAGTATAGTAATCAAAGACGTGGGCACTAAAGGCCAGGGTTCAAATCTTCCATTTGTCAGCTGTGTTACTTCAGGCAAGTTACTGAATGACTCTGTGTTTCATTTTCTTCATTCATAAAATGGAAATAGTAATAGAATATCCTCATAGTATTGTTGAAGGGATTTAATGTCTTAATATACATTAATATACATAAAGCACTTTAAATGGTGCATTCAGAGTAGGCTCAAAACATGTAATTTCATAAACAGTTCTGTTTAATATAATGCAAAAATTAATAAAAGACATGCTGCATGAGTGCAAAATATGGTAAAAGATAATGTTCAATCTTTCAAGTCAATTCTAAAATATTTTTATTGACAGAGATGTGCAAATGAAAATACATGGCATGCTGTTGTGACTTGGCAATTTTTGACCATAATATAGTGTAAAAAATATTTGAAGGCATTTGGATTGTAGAAGCATAAATTTTAAACCAAGCAAGCCTACTTTTAAATATGCAATAAAAAATTATTTCTCCTTGCCTTCAGGCTCAAAATTGTCCTCCTGGTTATGTATTAGAATCTGTTTTATCTTAAATATTTCTAGAGCTTTAAGAACTTTAACAATATTTAAAAAGGATTACAAGTTGAAAATCAGTGATATAAACCTTTTAGTAGAAGTTCTACCAAAGTAGCACTAAAACTACAGGCTTTTAATGCAGTAACAAAACAAACAAAAAAACAACTTTAAAGAAGTGCTCTTTGTTTTTAGGTTTAATCCACTAAAAATGTGTCTCTCAAGTTAAAAGAAAAATAGAATAAGGAGATAGTCATTTTTTAGGACCATTGACGTTTATTTCAGCTGAAGTAGTGACAAGAACACGGTTATACTAAGAAAGTTCCTTCTTTTCCTTCCTTAAACGCCCTTCAGAGAACAGGAAACGCCAACTTTTGTCCTCGTCTGATATTGTGATTCCCTGCTGTGTTTTGTAAGGCCAGGTGGTGGCGCTGTGGTACCATTTGTCAAGATTTTAGCTTTAAATTCTCAGACTTTTATAAGCAATAGCATTTTTTTTTTTTGAAAAGGCTGATGCCCTCATATGAAAAAGAAAATTACTTCGAACTTTTTTGTTCTCTTTAGTGATGGGTAAGCCCACCGTTTAAGGCCTTTAGGTATATATTCTCTTTACGAGGATGCATCTAAACCCTGAAAATATAGGCAATTTATAGTGTTCTTTCTCAAGGATTGAGAGTAGGTGGTGGTATTTTGTCACTGTTGTTTTCTTAATTAAAAAGAGTAAAAAGTGAAATGAAGTGGTATATTTTGTCCATTAGATATAGCATATTGTTTTCAAATATCCATAATTTCTTAATAATGTTTAACAACACTTCCACATTCCTTCACTATATCTTCATTTAAAAAAAAACTTTTCTTAACAAAAGTAAACCCAAATTGAATCTGACTCTCTCTTTCCCTCTCTCTTTCTTCCTCTCTCTCTCTCTCTCTCTCTCTCTCTCTCTCTCTCTCTCTCTCTCTCTCACCTTCTCAAATCTTTGGGTGAGAATGCTTTTTCTTACTGAAAGTGTTGCTATTGGATTAGTTAGGTGGTGCACACTCCCTGCCTCTAATTTTCCTGAACACTTTACCTCTCTGTTGAGCTCACTAAACCACCTTCTTCTGAGTTTAGTTTGACTTACATCCCATGGATGAAAACTGGAAACAGTTGGCTAATGCAAAATTATAAATTGGGCCATTTTCTTCCCCACCACCTTTGAATCAATATTCTTTTTCTTTTACCTTTGGCAAGGACAAAAATCATGCTGGATGGGTGATCCTACCATGCTCCTTCCACTCTATCCCTAATTCTGAATAAAGTGAATGTTGAGAAAATAGAATCAGTGCAACGATTGGAACTCCAGGTCACAGTAGATACATTACAGAGGAAAAATGAAACCCAAGGAGGCATCAGAAAGAGACAATGGGGACCATTTAGAGTCCATGCCACAGGGACTCTCGTGGCCAAGGTGCAGCCTCAGTGTCACCCGAGCTATCTTGGTGAACGAGGGAAGGTTTGGAGAGGATTCAAGGATTCGTGATAGTTTATGAGTGGCCCAGCTGGAGGTACCACCTTCTTCTGTCCATGAACACCTCTCCCTCTTCTAGTAGGTCCTTCAAAGCATTTGACTTTGGGACTTGAAGAGATTTCCTACCCCTTCTAGATAAACGGTGAAGCAGTGTATACGCAATTAGGCTGCAGCCCCACTGCAGTCCTGTTTTAACCTATTGAGAGTTTAATTTAGCTTCAGTCCTACTGCATTTCTACAGTTTTAACCTATTTTTTCAATGGAAAAAATGTTCTTTTCCAAACAAAACCTTATGAAGATTCCCAATATGCCAAACAAACAAAAACAGTATTTTAAACATGCTTACTTTATAATTTAAAAATTATGAAATTTGCTGATTAAAAGACAAGAAATGAGGAAAATGGACAACAGTTCTAAACCAAAGACAAAGCATTGAATTTTTTTGGTGTTTTCATGGGCCTGCACACATAAACAGTATAAAAAAATGTCTATATCACAGAATTTGAGGAGAGCCATTGCTAGCCTGGTTTGATGCTGCCCTGTGTCCTCATAGGGAAAAAGAAATATGCTTGAAGAAATTGAATTCTAGTAATGAATTTAGAGGCATTACATGTAATACACTTTACAAACCATTGTTCTATGACAATGCCCTGATTTTTTTTTTTTTTTTTTTTTTTTTTTTTTGCCTTATTCTATTTTGTTAGGCAACTTCCAATTCCTCCTATGTGTGCAGTTGATCTTAAAGGAGAGTTAATATTTTCCATCTTGGTTGAATGGGAATTCTGACCATCATTGATGGTTGTCTGTAATTTAACATGCCTCATCTATTTCTATTAACCTACTTCTAATTGTCTTCTAAAATTGTGATATTGAGATGCACTTCAAAGCAAATGATTTGAGAGAACTTTCCAAATTCCCTGATGCTACTTAGCATTTTTGTGAACAAGGACATAAGTCAAGAATTTTCTAATGTACAAAGAGTTTAAGCTTCCAAAGTGCCTGTAGTGTAGGAAAACAGAAAGCAAATATGATGAGCACTCTCTCATCTTGGCATGCTTTTGTCAACCAGTTTTCACATCTTGGGGCTGCTCTCCTCCTTTAAAATAAAAAAGTAAAAGTGGGGTGAGAAGGGGGGAAATGTCAAGAATCCTGCCTTTTGCCAGGGACCAGTTCTGGTTATAAGCTTAAACTAATGTGAATCTTTAAAAGATAAAGGCTTTCTTATTTTTCCCACCTACAACAACAAAAAAGAATACTATGATATACCTGATTGCAAATCAGCGTTAGGGAGTCTGTGAATAAAAAGACAATATAAATTGTTTCCATTGTAAGTGCTTCTCCCAACTATAAGATCAAGTGCTAACAGAAATAATATCAGGGTGTTCCTAAGCCCGAACATAAATGATAGGTTCCTTTTAGATGGCAGTGATACGTCTGTGGAGTTTTATTTCCAGGGAGACAGGGCAGGATTTGCTGCTATGCAGACTGAATAATGTTGGAAGCCAACATCATGTCACATTTTGTGTGCGCTTTCCAAAGATTAATCCAAGCGTTACAAATGGGACACAGACTGCCATTGTCCCAGGGACACTTTAATAACCCACACCTACAATATTCAACCTGTTGTTTGCATAGGGACAACTTTGGGACACAAAAACCCACCAGAACGACTTAGGGAAGGGAGCCACAGAGAGGCAGAGACCCGGCGCCACGGCACCTCTACATTTCATCCTTCATGGCAAATGAGTCTGCTTGGAGTTTATTTATGCTGAGGCTGGGGGTCGTGCAGCCTGCTTTCTTCAAAGCTACTCAGCTAGCATGTCTTAAATCCGCTGCACACTGACTCAGTTTCTTACATATGCTGTATTTTCAGCAGGGTCTGCCAAATTGCAGATAATTTTTGTTTTGTTTTTGCATCATGCGGCTCAAACTAAATAATATACCACATGCCCCTGAGGATTTAAATTGTGCCTGGCCAGTTCCTTCTTTTGTTTTTCTCCACATCTCCCTTCCCTTTCCTTATAATTCCTAGCATCTATTGTTTTACTAGGATAGTCTTCAGGAATAGAAGACTCGGGAGAAAGTTTCAGGATGACAAGATGGTGAGAGGATATGAGAAAAACTAATAATTTTCACATTTCCCTATTTATCACCTTTAAATACTTCTATGAAATACTTCTTATTTATTATTACAACCTTTTTTATTTTAGAAAATTAACTCAAATGGAGATCACAATTGATAACTAAAATCCATATTGAATTTCAAATCAGTGTCATTTTTTAACTTAAGAAGATATTTTTAGTGTGTAGAAATATTTAGGGATTAATATAAATTAATATGGGTATATTAGGGATAGAAATATTTGAAGGGTGTAATAAGCATAATCATAACTAGTTATGAAAAATTTAATCCTAGATATTTTGAACAGTATAATAAAAACAAAAATATTTTTCTTTTCACAGTATATTATTACCATACCCTATTGTAGCATGACTAGAACAGGGACAAAAATTCAAAGCTTAAAGGCTGTTTAAAGAAAAACATTTTGGAGAAATCACAATAATGCTGAAAGATTTACAGAATTATGAAGGGAAAAATTATGTATAATATATACTGCATCTAATCTTATCAAAATGTACCATATACAATTAAGTTAATTTCCACTTTAAAGAAAGATTTCCATTACATACAAGATACAGAGAGAGAAGTAAAGTGAGGGTTAACAGTATACGGTATGCTACAGGATATGCTCCTACAGCTTAAATTTAATACTGTTTTCATTTTCAGAGTCATATCACAATTTCCTTATTTCTTCACAGTTGTCTTCCTTTGATATCCTGCCTTTCTATGACAGTTGAAAACAGACTTTTTATATGAAAGTTTTCCAAATAACCATTTTTGTCACCCAAATGAATGTATGATATTTTATCTAAATAAGTATTGATAAATCCATAATAATGTATCATTTAAAATTTAGTATTTGGCATGTTTTTTTAATTAAAATTATTGTATTATTTAATATAAATATTTTTATTTTTACTACCTCTCATAACCATGTGAATGAGTATAAGTTTCTTCTTATGTAAATATTAACTCTCAGATACAAAAATAATTTGATTTAAACAAGAACATGTGTATGAGGTGGTCAGTTAAAAGTCTTATGTGCAAGTATATTAACAGCATGTAGTTCTTGTGAAAACAGCATGTAGATTATTTTGACTTTAGAAGCTTAGTACGATACAATAATGTGATACAGCTGGTAGGAGGAAGAGTTGGGGGAGAGTGTGGAGGGACCCAAGTTTGTTCTCTGCACAGGGTCTTACAAAACTGAAATCAAGGTGTTAATTGGACTGCATTCCTATTTTGGACTCCAGGGTTCTCTTCACCCACATGATTGCGGTTGTAGGACTGAGGTTCATTCTTTTGCCAGCTTGACCACTCACAGCTCTTAGAGGCTTGCCACATTTCCTTTCCACTTAGTCATCTCCATAAGGCCCCTAAGTTTTGAATCTCTCTGGCTTGCCGAAGGACCCAGGCCCTTTTAAGGACTCACCTCATTAGGTCAGTCCCATCCAGATCATTTGTCTTTTGTTTAACTCAAAGTCAACTGAACAGTAACTAATCACGGGAGTGATCACCAATCCCATTCACACATCCAACCTACACTCAATGGGAAAGGAATATATGAATGTGTGCACCAGAGGAGAGGAATCTTAAGGACCATCTTAGAATTCTGCCTACACACAAGTTAATTATAGATCCTAAAACTACTGAAAAGGAAATAAATTAGGGCATAGGGAAAGGAGGAACGTGTGCAGATAGAATGGTCAGAAAAGTCCTTTCTGGGATGATATTTGATCTTTATAGGGCACAGAATGTACAAGACACTGGAAAGCACTTCAAAAAGCTGTTGATTTGCTACTCAAATTCAATGCATTATAATACTGATATAATTCCATTCGTATGTCAAAGTAGGAGCTAAATTTTTTGAGGTTTTATAATAAGAAAATTCCTGTTTCAAACCCATATGTTTAAATAAAACTTCTTTTTCTAGGAGCTCTAATTATAGTTCCTGCAGGAGAAAGAACTTGTGATATGCTTGAGCACATAACAGTGACTGCCTTTTCCGGGGGCTCTGCAGAGAAAGGTTTCTCAATAACTATGGGCAGGGAAATACCTAGGGGGTTTGCCCTTAGATAGATGAAGAGAACACCCTAGAAACCACTAATAATAATAATTTTGTTATGGTATCTTATGTTGAAACCACTCAGTCATTTATTCAAAAAGCATTTGTGGTAGAAACATTTTGAAATATCAATTTATATCCTGCTTTCTGCATTTTCTCTTCTTCCCTATTCCAAGTGCAGAGCCATGCATGCCCTTCACATTTCTTTGCCTGGGGGATTTTGCAGAGCAAAAAGCAGAGCTGTCAGGTGTTTCTCCTATCTTTGGCAAAAATTTAGTTAAAGAGAAATGATACTGGGCAACCTAAAGAGTCAGGGCTGCCAGAGAGCTACTGTCAGAGAATGAAGAAGGAAAAGGGAAGGAAAAAAGGTTTCCCTCAGAATTAATTTTTAAAAAAAAAATAGGCTGGTGGGTTGGGGAGAAGGAGCTGTCAGTGAAAGGGGACTCTGGAGAGGTCACAGGACATGGGGAAAGGCTCTATTGTGCGGTAGCCACTGGGACCCCAGTTTCTCCAAAGACCCCTACTCCAAAACATGATTAGAAGCAACAAAGCCATTGGACTTGAAAGGGACCTTCCCCTCAGCCTGGCACAGTGAGCATCTCAATAGAAAACCACTGCAGACCCATAACCAGAGCAGGCTCCAGGATAGTGTGACAGTTTTGAAGACCCCAGGACAAAGTTTGGTTGGAGGAGGTGAAGGAGAACGTCAATGATGACTGCAGTTGAATTCTCCTGGGTCAGGTTTAAATCCACGTGTGAGTCTGCAGACCAGGCATTGTGCACATAATACTGAGTATTTATATACCAGGTGCATCAGGAGACTGCTAACAAATTCTGCCCTCATCAACTCACACCCAAGAATTACTCATACAAAGTTATTGCTAATGTAGAGAAAGCTTTGCTAATTTAAATGGTTTGAAGCATTTCTATACCTTAGACAGTTCAGTTTTGCTTCCACTTTCTCAGATGCTGCTTGTTATCCTTGGAATGCAGTGTGGTGTAGCAGGAAAAGAGCTGGACTAGAAAACTGGAGTTCTGAGTGTATTTATGTGGTGACCATTTATTAAGCACTTTTTAATTATCCAGGCACCATACTGGGCTTCCAAAGATAACTAAGACCATGTTCTGCCTTTAACATCCTGAGAGTGATGAAAGGCAAGAGAGAGAACAGCAGGTTATAGGCAATATTGCACAGTGGTTATGCACAGAGGCTTTGAAATCAGAAAACAGTTTAAATCTCAGTTTTTCTGCTACTTAGTTGGGCAAACCTTTGAAAGATTCTCAACCTCAGTTATCTCATCTGTTGAAAGTTTCTACAGTTTATAGCTTCTGTTAATGGTTTCTGCCTTATAGTGTTGCTGTGGCAATGAAAGAGTCTTTATGAAAGTTGATTATTATAAATAAGTTATTGTAACACCATGTGTTAAGTATCCTGGTACTTGTATTGTCTTATGTGACTTGACATCAATTCCTCCAGTCAACATAACTTTATTGTGGACCTACTATGTTTCTGGACTTCAATGGTGAAAGTTAGTAACCTCTCCAAGGCTGCCTCCTTAGTAAAATGAGTTTGGAATAGATGATCCTTAGCATCCCTGCAAAATGAGTCACGAGCTCCAGGCAGAACTGTACCGAACACCAGTCCATTGTGCTTCTACAAATACATTACATCCATGTATACATATTGCGGGGAGAATAGAAACAAAAGACAAGAAAAATTAAAGTCACCCAAACAATTATTTCTTTTTAAAATAAATAAAAATAAAATGTTGGAAACTGATAACTAAAATTTTGAATAAGTGCATCATCTCACAATTCCTTTCAGTGAAATAGAGACCATGTGGCTATCTGGAAAATTTCATCAATAGAGGCAACCAATCAGCTTTAAGTTGAAGTGGTATCTCAAGTCTATTCTTTGACTCATTAATTAAAAGTTTAATTTAAAATCCAATTGAATTCAGTCAACTAGTTTCTAACCCAATGGCTATGCTTTGTTTCTGCTTAAAAAGAAAAATATTTGACTAAATTCATTTGTTTTCCTAAGTGGTTGCTGTAATCACGACTAATAATTTTCAGTGAGACACTAATAGAAACTTATTTTACTCAAATAAATGGAAACATTGCTAAGTCTAGAGCTTGTCAATCCATTTCAAAAGGCCAAATTTCTCTTAACTTTTACATCTTTTTAAACAATAAAAACACTTCTGTCTCCTGGGTTTAGGTTAATATGTAAAGTATGTTTTAGAGTCTGACACCTGACATGCCAAATTTCTATGTGATTTCACAGGTCAAAGATGACACCTCTGCAGAAAAGAAGAAAGAGGCAGAAAGCAACTGTAACCATAGCAAGACAAGTTTTCTAGTGCAATTAAAATATATAATATTACAATCAGTGTGATGCAATGTGATAGCAGGAATCCTGTGTAAACTGGGAAACCCTATACATGTCTCCTTCAAAATTTTTGGTTTTCACTGACATTTATAAACAAGAATGGGAGGATTATATGACCCTTTACATGCAGCCACTTGCCATAAAGCTGGAAAGTCTGATATGCACTTGTGTATCTTATCAAATTTAGGTTTAAACAATTTGGAAACAACCAATTTCTAGAAATGTTATGTAACATTAAGGAAAAAACCCAGAATTAGTTTGTGTTGCATCAGAAAGACGAAAACACTTCTTTTATACTCTTCTATACATATTTATTTGAATTGTAGTAAATATTTGGTTTTTGTTTAAAGAACACAGACCCCATTAAACTTTCCAGATAACACTGAAATGTTCATTGTGCATTCCCAAGCTTCACTATTGGCAGAGAAATTTTCCTTATGTATTTACAGATATTTGCACAAGTATTCATAGACAGTAAGTTGGGTATGTATGAAGGAACTCAAAAGACACCATAGTTATAAAAGACCACTAAAATTCCAAGTTTGTTAAAATTAACAGTCCCATATTATTGTTAAAATATATATTTTGTAACTATTTGAACTTCAGAAATCAATTCCTCTCTTTCTTTTAAACTATAGTTGAACAGACCAAAGTTACAAGGAATTGTGGCAATTAGCTGGTTGCTTGGTTGTCTTAGAATAAATATCTTGGAAAATGCTGAATGAATTCAGTGATACCACTAGTTATTTTTCAGAGTCAATAGATAATGTCATTAGCACAAATGTGTAATTCAATACATTTACCAAACTGAATCAAATTTAATAGAAAATATTAAATTGCTTGTCAAATTTCTATTCTTTTCCCCAGATCTATTATTCAGCTAGTAACATATTATTTTTCAATAAACTTAGGAATATACATGCATGGGTGTGAGCTCAATTATTTATACAAAATAAAGAATACACCTAATTTATATATACTGATTTTCTAAATTGGCCAAACAAATTGGATAATTACCAAATTTCTACCTGAGTTTGCTTTTCTAACTGCCTTGGTTTTAAAAATAAGATTTCTTTTAGAGATCTGGGGAAAAATAGAATTGAACTTCTATTTAAAATTTAGTTTTAATTTGAGCTTTTTTAATTTGAATGAGTTTGCATATGTATAAACTTAAACTATGCTATGTTTTTACTTGTTCTGGGTTTTGTTTTTTTTTTCAGTTCCAAGTTCTAATTCAGTGACATAGTACTGAAAGATTTGTCATAAAGTATAATATGTGAGTAAACAGAGATATTTAAAATAAAACATAACACTGTTTAATTAAATATTTTTAATTTATGAAAATAGAAATACTGATATTGGGTATAAAATAATTAACTCTTCTTTCTATCTAAGCTTTCAATTAATATTAATATTAGTGTCTTCTAACAGTAGTTTGACAATACTTAGTAGCAACATTTCTTCAATGTTAATCATTTATAAACAATTAAAGAGAGAGTTAAAGCACTGCACTTCCTTAAATTTTTTATAGGAAGTAAGGATGAAAAATAGGATAACTTAGGAGAAAGTGCCATTGAAAATCTCAGATATGTTGTTGCCATGACAGCAACAAAACAGGAAAAATTTAATTTGCAATTGTCTGTGGAATTTGGTTAGGCTAATGAATATATAAGTGCATAGTTTAGATTACTATCATAGGCTCAACCCAGTTAAAAAATCTCACCAAATGCCTACTTCTCATAAAATTTACAGTACATCACACTTTAAAATTATGTATGTAGAATACAGTGCATGTGTGCCCCGTCCACCTCCCAAGGTGTTTTGATGTTTTTTGAGAGAGAAAATTCTGCTTCTAGACCTGAAGCTTTCTTGCTATTGTACAGTAACTGCTTCAGACCTGTGTGCTTATGTTTCCGATTCCTGGGAAGTTCTCTTTGCCGCAGGGCGTGCCCTGAAACACATCAAAAGAACCAAGTTCTACAAAGGAAAAAAGAAACTCAAGTAGGCTTGAACATACAAAGAGAAGGAGAAAGAGATGAGAAAGGGGCCAGGCAGTGTTGAATACAAAATGAGTTCAACCAACCCCAGGAGCTCTTCATCACTTACATTTATCTTATTCTGGGAGAGGGGCATCAAAACCAGCCCTGACATAAACCACCCACTGCCTTGACTTTGACTCTGTGTGTGAGTGCGTTAGTGTGTGTGTGTGTGTGTATGTGTGTGATGTGTATTATACATAAAAAAGAACCATTTCTTGAGGTGTCACTGTTACCTCACAAAAATTAAAAAGAAAATAAAATATTTAAAAATGCAAATTACCAAGGTCCAAGTAAATAAATTTAGTCTGGTCTTCATTTAATTAATTCATACTGTTTATATCAAAATATTATAATTGTGCAATGCTTTAACATCTTTACTACAGTATTTATAGTGTACCTTCTGTAGTCATTATCATAAAGTATGTGAAACTTTAAATTTCTCCTTGCAGTGTTTTGTACATGTTTAACATTTTGGGATCCAAACTCATGGCCAAAATCCCTGCACGAAGATAGATTCTGTATGATAAATAATAATAAAATAATTAAAATGTAAATGATCCAAATAACTGAAAGAATAAGGGAGGTGTTTCCCAAGTCCATGCTAATTGCATCTTTGAAATTAATACCCCCAATTCTGACTCTGTATGTGCTTGAAAAGTATATTTCAATTGACAAATCCCTTTTGATAAATTTTACTATCTCATGGGGAACATGGTCTTGAATGCCTGCATAAAGTTTTCTGGAGTACAGAAAGTATAATGTCAGACCTCACCTCACAATAGCCCTGCAATGGAATGGCCTTTAAATTTTGGTGGTTTGGAGGTAAGTAATTTAACAGTGAATGGGAAGAGATGAAGTTTTTGTTTTAAAAAAAACTCCTATCACATAGACTTTTCTTATTAGAAAGATTTAGAAAACATTACAATAAGGGCCCCATTTAGAATTTCAGTACAAGTTTTTGTTATCAAAATGATAAACTGGTAGGTTCAAGATTGTTTCTACTTCATAGGATATTGATTGCATAATAGATGAATTTAACAGTAGTATACACCTACTAAAATTATGAAAGTTATTTTATTTTTGCTTCCCTGAGATTTTCTAATTTCTGCTTTACTATGTTGGCATTATTTTTATCTATCTAAACTACTGGTACCAATCTAAAATAAAATATAATAATTCTCATGGCTTGCTTTTGTTAATCAGCATTCAATATAAAAACTAAATTTTTTTGGAAACACTTAAGTAAAAAGTCTTTCTCAGTGGACTGTGCAAAGCCCTGCTCTCACAGTCCTGCTTGAACAGACAAAAGGTATCAGTCAGCCAGCAGTCTGTAATGAAGAGGTAGACCCCCTTTTCCCTGTTTATATGCAGTGGAATTTTGCTGCCTTAAGTAACTACAGTGAAATTTTAAACTCATTTACTGGCTTTTCCTCTCTTTTGGTTTTCTTCCATTTTCTTAAGCCAATAAGATAATTAAAAATTTCAAACCATTTAGAGTTTTGGAATGTTTACTCTCAACTCTGTATACTGTGGAACACCAGTAATATCAAAATAAAATCACATGATTTCACTATCATTTTTACAGTGAATTATCCCTAAAGCCCTTCTTTAGAGAGAAAGAGAGAGAAAAGTAGAAAGAAATAGAAGCAATAAAGAAAAATTCAATGTGGGTCACAGTTTTGAATGTTATTAGTCCTGGTCCAGGTTTTCCTGCCTTCAAAATCAGCCCTTTTTACAAATATGCCACACAAATTTACCATATGATTTTGATGTGGTTGCTTTCTTTCTTACATACCTTGTTTCGGAATAGCATTTAAAATATTCCAAAGTGTAAATGCAGCAATGAAAAAAGCAGACTAAGTTTTAAAGATTTAAAACAAAAACAACATAAAACTACAAATGCTACCATGCTGCATCCAATTCCCGGAGGTTGTAGGTGAGGTTTCCAGGCTATACAGCTTCTATGCACAATGATTTGGTCAGAGAGAAAGGGAAAAGAATATCACAACTTTGTAGCCACTCAGAATCCTGAGGGTCTGATAATTCACTTTAACTGTAGGCCTTATAATCCCTAAGGCCAATCTCATCTACCCTGACCTCCTGGATATCCTGGTGCTCTCAGCAGGCAGCAACTTGCCTTTAGGTAACAACTCCAGGCAGTGGAATTGGGAATACCCCCACAGAGGGACGTACTACTCCATGGGACTGATGCAACTGTGTTTTAAGCAGGAAACCATCTGTAAAGCTAATTATTTATTAAGTCAAGCCCCAAGCTGTTGGAGATGTGCTGCTGGTCTTTTCCAATGACATATTTCATGATCAACTCAAAATCTACATATCCAAAACCAATCCCTTTATCCAATGTTTCCATCTGCCAAAAGAAGGGACATTCATACCATCTCCAGGTTTGACCGAGGGTGAAGAAAATAGGCTCTGAAGTTGAACAGACCTAGTTCCAATCCTGACCCTGCCATTTACTAGCAGTGTGACTTGGTGCAAATTCCTACACCTCCTTAGTCTATTGCCCTGTCAGTGAAATGGCGATTATGATTCTCATTTAATTGAACTGTTGTGGAAAAGAGATGAGATTGAATTAGAGACTAAACCCAAGTGCCCAGTGCAATCTATAATAATCATTCAATAAATTTTAGCTATTATTATTAAACTTAAAAATCTTTGATTCATTTTCCTTGTGGATCTTTCATATCAGCCAGTTATAGAGACTCAACCACTTTACATTTGTGTTTTTTCCCTCACATTTTTAGTGCTCCTAATTTGATTTTAGACCCTTATCTTCTAGCAACAAGAGTCTTTAACAGTTTCAATTGATTCACTGATTCATTTTTACTCCATTTTCAAACTATATATCACTGCCAGTTTTTTATAAATAACACTTTCAGTAATTCCGGCCACTGTTGTTAAAATTTTTTTTACTGGTTCCCTCTTTCCTATTCTTCTTTCTGGTATTCAAGATCCTGCACATTCAAATTCTACTCAACCTATCCATTATTCCCTGACACAAATTCCATGCTGATCTAGACAGTTGCCAGCCATATTATTTTTTTCATTGATTTCCTCATAGTCAACAAATATTTATTGAGGATCCCCCATGTGACCAGATGCCAGGGATGAATTGATACTAATTTCCACCACTGTAAAAATAAATGAAGCACTGTCCCTGCCTTCAAGGGAACTGCCACAGACAGTAGACAAAAAAAACTCGTTATCATACTCCTGGTAAGAAGAACTCTAATAGAAGTATAGTACAAATGAAAAAGAACGATACTGCTGTAACGTTCTGTCCTTCAAGTGGGAAGTCCTGAAAATATATTAGAATTAACTGATTAAAATATAATAAAAGTATTGTTTTCCACACTACTTCTTGCCCTTAGGAGCCTTAGGGTAACACAAGTTTGTATGTATTCTTTCCTTTTATTAATAGTGCCCTCAACCTATCAAAATCCTAGCCATCCTCACAAAACCAGCTCCATCTCCCTGTGATTTTTTTCTGTCATTATTCCAATACTTGATTCCCCTCTCTGGGACTACAGCAACTACTTAAATGTGCATTATTTCACTTAGGACTTAGTTATACAGAATTTTTGGTATTTTAATATTGTTTTATGTGTGATAGACTTATCTTCTTAACCACCTTATGAACCTTAAGGGTAGAATTCATGTCTTATACAAATGCATTTCCATTTTCCAAAGCACCTAGCTTAATTCTCAGACAAAGGTAGTAATAAATAACTAGTTTCAATAATTTATTTACTTTCAGTGGAGAAAATGTATAAATTTTTAATTGAGTTTTTTTCCCACATTACTTGCTTGTCCGGAATTCCCTAAATTGTTCTATGTAGCACCAGTTCTACAGAATGCTAATAAATATAACTCCAGAACTTGACTCCATGTGGATATGTTGGAGCCTTACTGAGTTAAGCATAGTTAAATAAGTTTATTTACTACAGGTCTTCTGAGAGACTAAACATTGTACAATGTAAGTCTTCAAGAGAAGGACACATTATACAGTGTTTCCCAAATCCAACTGATGCCAAAACCCATTTCTTGGAGTTAATGTTCACTTTGGTAAATTCTGATGTTCTCTAAGGTCTTTAAAGCTATTTCCATTTTTAGTCAGTGAAAGGAAAACTTGGTCAAACCATTTGTGAAATAACTGATTATTTAATTCAATTAACTGGTAAGTGCTATCACTCCACTAACACGATTAGAAACACTTAGTGTTCTCTAAGTTAAATAACATTAGCAAAGATTTTGATAAACATAAAACCTGGGCACAAGTTCTCCTAAAAAAGACACAGAGGTAAAGATCACACCGCCCCTTCTGAGGCTGGTAAGCTGACCACAGTTAAAGATTCAGGATTTTTGCCTAGATTCAAGGTTCCTACTGCTGATGTAAATTTTTATAATTTAACAGCTGAATTATGAGGCCTAGCCCTTAGATTTCAAGAAAGAAGTTCCTTATTTAAGAGTATATATTTAAATGGGTAGATTAAGCTGAATTTAACAATATCAAATTTAATTAGTGATTGCAACTATAGTAATATTTATGTCTTTATCATTAATTATAAGTCTTTTAAAGCTTATGCATGGCTGGAACCAATAATTAAAAGTCAAGAGCTGAGATTCACAATCTAAGGAAACAGGCTCCAGATTTTGTATGCGACCATATATCAAGAACAACTTTGATAGAACACTCTCTTCATTCACCATGTGAGGATGATGCTGACTTTTTTTCTGATGGAAGTATCCAAAGCCTCATCCACTCTAAACTACCAATGTTTCCTACCCCATACTTGGTTGAATTCCAAGGCCCTTCCTGAACAGGTACTAGCAAACCAGGAGCTAATGTGCTCTGCTTTCTGATGGCTACCTCGGTCCGAAAACTTATGAAGTCCTAAATCAGAGGTCTGCATCAGCTGTGATCATCCTGCACTTTGTTTACAGTGGACTTCAAGGTGGAGCTAATATCTTATAAGTAGTGATAGGGCATGGAAAGCCAAACCTTGTCTGAAGTCACCATTGATGTGACCTTATGCTTTATTTTCCCACAGGCTTCATCCCTGCAGAATGAAACTACAACATCTGAAAGAAGGAATGTTTGGTCTTTAAGGCCATGTTTGAAACTTGGCAATAATACATGGAGAAGCCAGGCATCTAGTCATGGCCTGCACCAACCATCACAACTAGGAGGACCTCTGGATGACCCCTAGCCTCTGTCAGCACAGAGCTGCTGACAACTTTCCCACCTATTGATTTCAGGACCCAGTAGATCCTGAGTACCCAAAACTGGTGAGCTGATGTACTCGCTCCAAAATTTAAAACTCTTATTCAGTTCAATGAAGCTGAATTCACCAGGTTGTGATACCCAGAAAACGTCACTGCAATCCACTCATAGAAGAGCAACAACAGGAGTGCTGCATTCAGCTCTGATCATGGGTCCTGCCTGAGCCAGTCCATTGGCCTTGGAGGGATCCTGCTCTGTGGTGGATTTCCTGTCTATGTGCCCTCGTCAGGAGCACTCACACTGAGGTTTATGTCCGTAGAGCAACAGCTTTGTCCTCCAGTTTCCACCTGTTCAAATTGACCACAGACTCAACCCTGGGTCTTGGCACTTGGTGAAGGGTCCAGGAGATATGGAGGACCAGGGAGAATGTGCCTTGGCAGACAGTACCAGAGAAAAAAAGAGACTTCTTCTGCTCCTTATTGAATCACTGGCGATTGTGATTAACCGTCTTTGAAGATTTTTATCTCAAAGCTCTCTTGATATTAGTAAAACAATGTTACCTTCATATTTGCCAAAACGGTCCACTTTCCTCCACTCCAACAGACTTTGCCCTCACCCCCAGTAGCCATTAAATACTGACATTCTGCATGGATTCCTGGCTAATGTAGAGCCTCCAGTTTGAATCCACACTTAGTAGATCTGTCATTATAGACAAAGATAACTTGAATCACGACATTATACCCTATAATTGCAGGGCCTGTGTACACTACCTGCCACCAACATAACTGGGTTATCCCTATACCCACTTCCATATTCATCTGTAAACATCTTCCATGCAAATCCTTCTCTTCCAAGTAAAATATAAAGGCATTACATGAAACATCCTAACCTCTCATGAATTTAACACATTTTTGTTGAGTACCTACTATGTACCTACTATGTGACAAGCACTGTATTAAATTCTGGGAATACAGTGATGAATAAGCCACAGTCCTTGCCCCTAAGAAGTCTACATACCTTTCGGAAGTCAGACAATTGAACATTGCTTTAATGTTAGAGCAGTGTATTGATTACCATGAGAGTTCCCTCATCCTTGTTCCTTGACCACTGTAGGGGACTCCTAGATACCCAAGCTGACATGCAGATGGTCTTCTAATATGCCAAAGCAACCCACAAGATCCAAGCCAACAAGCAGCATTCCCCAGGGGAACTTCTGCAAGTCGTTATCTGGTGGATTCCAGTTACTAATATATTATTTCTAAGCCATTTGACTTCTAAACAAGTTAGATGTTCACTTACTGAGCACCTTCCCCATTATGTCATCAAACTGGTAACCATCAGGTTGTAGCTGCCCATAGGTAAAACCACGTTGTGTGAAGTTGGAAGTCATGGCTTCAAGTTTGAGTTCTGATACTTAAGATTGTGGGCAAATCACTTAATCTCTTGAGTCGTTGGTGTCTCTCTTTACAAAATAAAAATAAAATCAATACATACTGTACCTACCTCACAGGGTTGTTGTGAGAATCAAGTGAAAATGTGTGTGAAAGCACTTTGTAAATTTTCTTATTTTTGGTTACCCTATTTTCCATAGGTTCTTCCTCCTCCCTACTGAATACAATCCTGTAATTTACCAGAAAGATGTACTCTCATCTCCCTCTTCAAGTAAATGGTACAAAGGAGATGAAGTTTTTGCCCATCTGGATATCTGGTTTCAGTCTGGGAGTTTTGATGTTTCACAGAATATCAAGGATATAATCCAGAGGACCAAACTGCCCCATGGATGTTCTACCATTAACAGATCACAGATCTGGACACCAGCTATCCCTCTTAAGGGCATCTGGGAAGGAATGTGCCCAAGCCTCATTGCAATGAACAGTTCTGGGCCCCAGAGAACTAATCAGACGGCAGAGGTGCAGGGACCAGCCACTCAGAAGTGCAGCCACTCCAATAGAGAGGACACCTCCTAATATAGAACCAGAAGACCTAGTTAAAGAGGACACTGACCCAATTAAACAAAACCACAAGCCATCCCTACCTGGCTGACCTATTATAGTAGTGATGGTAAGGGAATCCCCTAGATACTCATTTAAAGCCAGGATTTTGTGAAACTTCTTTTAACAGTTTAACCCTCAGGCCAACCTGACTCTTACCTCTGATTCTGACTTGTTTACTCCCTCTCTGTCCCACAGACCTGATATGATGTGTTCCTTGCCTACAAGTCTCACATGTTCCCCTTACACACACGTGTGCACACACATGCAACAATGAGGAATCCTAGCCATGTTTCCTTTCCTAGCCACGTGGCCAAGCCCTAGCTTGGTCTTCCACTTCTTATTTCAGTATGGACTCTGGATAGGTTTGGTCTCAGAGAGCAATCCTGACCCCTCTCAGTTTGGGACCCTGACCTGGATAGAAGTTTAAATAGAGCACCTACAGAGCCACTGATAGGCAGCAATCCTTTAAGCAAAGAGAAGTCTCTCTATCTAGAATGCAGCAGCTCCTCCAAAACCAAGAACATAGTAGCATGTACTTCCAGGAATAGTATAAAGTTTCTCTGAAAGTTCTCCTGAGTGAACAGTGATAATTATACCAAAAATATTTGATAAGATTGGCACCCCAGACTCTGTGGTATAAGTTCTTAATTCTAAAAGAGAAAATTCAATTATAATCCATTCCTCACGTTCCTGGAACAAGGAGAGAGGATTGTAGGAGAAGTTTTTATTCAATCTTTATATCAGTTTCCAAAATACTTTTTAATGGAATGGAAAATAATTTACAATCTCTTCCTCATCCTCACTACATGTGAGAAGGTTGACCTAATGTGCCAGTTCAGTTAACTGAGAAATTTCCAAATCTTTTCTTAAGGCTACAATATTAAAATTTCATCTTAATACTTTAAAAAATCAGAAAAAATATAAAATACTATTTTATTTTATGGCTTATGATCACCACTTGCTATGGGAAGGGAGCCAGAGAGTCTCAGAGTACCAGCCACCCAAGGTCAAAGGCACTGAGCCAAAGGACCCAGCAAAGAGCAGATCCAAGCCAGGAAGAAAAGCTGTTCCCAAAGTGACAGACCAGCATATGAAACAAGATGATCACCAGGTCATGACAGACGAGAAAGAAGAATAGACAGATCCAAGCTGGGAAGCCAATTAAGTTGTTGGAACAGGTATCGGGGTGAATGAGTCTGGGCAGGAGTTGAAGTCACCTATAGTCACACCAGGCTTGTCTTACAATAGCCTTTCTTGTGAGTTGTAATATTACACACTAGTTTCTTTTTCAGAAGTAAAATCCTCAGTGTCACTATGTTGCTTAGATAGTCAGTCCAAAGCAGAAAACCCTGCTTTACACACAGACATACCTATTACTATTTTAGTTGATACCATTTTCTTTTTCAGAGGTTCTTAATTTTCCCATAAGTCTTCGATAAATTATTTTATCAATAAAAATTTGTTAAGGAAGAAATTTCTTGGTTGAATTCCAATTCCTTCTTTGATGATTGAAAATGAATAGTCAAATGAACTATCCTAATTAATTGTTTGTCTGTGTTTGCATTCCCAAGGCTATGTGAGAGGGCGGAAATGTTCTAACATAGACAACGTGGACGTGGGTGTGAAATGATTATAGTACCAGGCAAGGGCAGCCAGGGGAATGTTTGATAGTGACACACAGCAAGCATTCCAGTTTAATGTCTATCTGCAAATTGTACCTCTCTTCAGAAAGTCAGAGACGATCAACTCTCCCACTGCCGTATCAGGATGTGGAGACTGCTGAGTGAGAGACAGGTACAAAGGATAGCCAAGAATAAAGCAGGCAGCATTTTGCAGAGAGAGGTAGCAGAACACAGAGACCAGCCACTCCCCATAGCTGGCGGGAGTGCCAGGCTTTTCAGAGAACTCACATTAGAAGCTCCAGCAGTGGATGGAAACAGGCCAGGAGACACAATAGTGGGGAGAGTTGGATAGTTTCTGTAATTAAAGTCTGAACTCTGCACACTTTCAAACAGACTAAGTACTCTCTACAATTGGCAACGAGGACTGATTTTTTTTTCAAGCAATTGTTCTAACCAACCTGGTAAGGCATAAATCCGTGTGGGCATTAAAGGAAGTCAGTGGATTACAGCCTTTGGCTTAAGAAAGAAGAAGATAATCTGAATACCACCAGGAAGGAGACAGAGCCACAATATCCCTAGCATAAGGAACTGGATTACTAACAGAGGGTATCATTTTGTGTCCCTCCCAAATGCTGTATATATGGTTACTCTTAAATTGACTGCTTAGTAAATTGCAATTGGTTCTTGATTATTTGTGTAAATTCACTTCTTCTGTATTGAATCCTTTCATTGTCTTTTAAAAGTCCAGCATTAAAGAACTCTTCAAAGATAACAAAGTGCCTGCTACTATCTGAACCAGGTGTACCCTAACTGACAATTGCCATCAGTATTCTAGAATATTTAAACCAAATAAGCAGCAACTCTTTGTTTAATAAAACTTATTCCCAACTTGATGTATATATATATTACTCCTGGATGATGTAATGGTGTTATTTCTGTATACAGTGGCCCATAGTGGAAATATAATCCCAAATTTCTAATCATCTACTCCCCACAAACACAACTAAATTTCTATAAACTGCAAATCAGCACAGAGAGTTTTATTTTCTAGATCAAAATTTGGCAGCAACTAAACTGTTCTTTGAAGGAACTGCTAAAACTAGGTTAAAATCCTTGAAGAAATTATTTCTTGGAATTTTTATTTATCGAGTGCCAATTGATTTTCAGGCACTGCATTAAAAAACAGGCATAATATAGCAAAAAAAAAAAAAAAAATCAGACACAATCCCTGTTCTTTACAGAGTCTGAGACAGACATTACAAATAATCACACCAATGAACGTGTAATTACCAACTGAGATAAAAACTCCCTGAAGGAAAGGAATAAGATACAATGAGAGTGTATGACAAGGAAATCTGACCTAGTTTAGGAGGCTTGCTTGCTGGAAGAAGGAAAGCTTGAGCTAATGTAAGAACAATGTATGGACGTTAACTAGCTTTGGGGAACAGAGGAGGAGCATACAGACAGAGGAGCGATCAGTCATCCTTTGGTAAAGCTCATCTGAGAACCGAAGGGCCAATGTGGCTGAAAGAACTGAAAGCAGGTCTAAATGGTTAGAGCACTGAAAGCAAAGGTAGGATTGGCAGGTGGTGAGTTATAGAGATGGGTAGGATCCAGTCTATGTAGAATCTGATAAACCAAGCTCAGGATCTGGGTCTTTAGCCTAAGAAAATTGTAAAACCTACAAGTTTTAGCAGGAGTCAATTTGTTTGGCTTACTGTGTTGTTGTATACATAGTGTTCTAAATATATTGAGTGACTCAATATATACTGAGTGAATATATATTGAATGTATCAATCTATGCTGAGTGAATCAATATATATTGAGAGAATAGTTATTGAATGATTTGGGGAAGAAAATTTTCTCACAAATTATCCTGGAGAACTGTGTTATCATATATTATTATATTTTTAAATTGAGTTGATTATCAGAATCATTACCTAGAAAATTTTCACTTCCACTTCCATTCTGAGATGCAATTTCAAGTGACACCAATAATAAATTCTATTACAGCATTATCATGTACATGGTGTGTACAGGGATATTGTCTTTAAAACCAATCAAAAAACTGTCCCAGTAACAGTCTTACAGAAGAAGTATTTTGGAAGCTTCCTTGAGAGTAAATGAAGGGATCAATAGTAAATACTATTTACTATTTTACAAGGAATAGGAATCAATTTAGAATGGAAAGAGGTAATAAAGGAACCTTAGAAATACAGAGATGCCCAATTTGTATGCACACCAAATAGCAATTTTAGGTTGCACTCCGTCGTCCATTAACCCTTCCCTCACCCCAGCCTTCAGAGATCCAGCAGCTGAGCCTCTTCAAGGAACTGTGGCAGATATTGGTCTGCTTTTCCTTGGTTTTCCCTGCAGACTAACATGTAGGCTTTCTCAGTTCTGCTAAGTCAATTATCACTTGTCCATCTGTTTCCATTTTGTAAAAATTTGTTGACATCGCTCATTTGTTATTGTCTGTTTAACTATTCTCTTTATTATGTGGGTTTATGCCTCTTTTGTCGTTTCTGTCATATTAATAATGTTTGAGCAGGGAATCTCGATCTTAAGTGTGTTCAATCTGAAATAGTTAACTGAAACTTTCTTATTGTTTTAATTTGCATTTCCTGGTTAGATTTTTTTTTCATTTTTATGGACCATTTTTATTTCTCCCTCATGAATTTACCTGATCTTATCTTTTGTCTGTTTTTTATTGGACACTAGACAATTTCTTATCAAACTTAATGGCTCCCTAATTATATTACATATGGTAACCCACTGTGTATAAAATGTGTTACTGATATTTTTCCAGTTTGTCGTTTACTTTCAACTTTTATGAGTTTTTGTACATGAAAAATCTTTATTTTAATGTTTATGTACTAGAGTTTGTGTAACTTCATTATTAAAGATTATTAATTTTTAAAATATTTAATTCATTATTTAATTATTAAATCTTCTGGTGATTTTACGCCCTTATTTAGCCTTATTTAGCCCAATATCAGTTAAACACCTACTTAAGTTATCTTCTAGATAGGCTTATAATTTCACAATTTTAATTTAACTTTTTAGTCTTCTGGAATTTATTTTTAGGTTCAATATGAAGGAAGGTATAAAACATTAATTGTGAATTATAGCATATATACTATCAAATATATAAAACCTAAATGTACAATTTAACATTAACAGAAATAATTAAAAAGCCAATACCCATCAACAACAAACTGAATCCTTATCTAAGGATCTACTTTGGAGAACACCAAAACTGAAATAATTCACACTGGGAAGTCATCTTAAGAAGTATATCCTCATATAGATTTCTGCAATCAGGTCACTCATTAGCCAGATAACAACAAAAACACATTGTTAGTGATAAGTGAGTTGTGATAACCCCTGGCATACTGTGGGACCACAGTTCTAAGACTCTTATCTGTGGTAAAGTGGGACAGAAAGCAGGAGAAAGAGGATATACTGAACTTATGTGATGTCTCTGTCATTTAAGAGATACGGCCACAATAATATTCATAAAAAAAAGAAAACACCATGGAGATGGTGAGTTATCATTAAGTACCATAGACGCACCAACGGAAAAACCTGGTGGGCCCAAGTCAACCTCTCACCAGGTTAGGACTCCATGCAGAATTCAAAGACCTCTATGATACACACATCTCCTGCAACCAGAGGACAGTACCAGTTAAAAACCAGGCATGATTGTGAGACTAATAGAATTGCAGAGGTGTAATACACCACCCTGGAAAATCTACATGCTAAACTTAAGGCCCTGATAGAGAAGAGGTGGTGACATATGAATACATATGTTTGAGATCCCCATATTCTGCTGAACCATCTGGGCCTCCTGATGTGGCCCACTCTAGCATTCAAGAACATCAACTACACTTACCCGGAGACCACACAGAGGCCTCTCTTGAGCAAGATGCCTCGTACATTAATATTTGCCCTCACCAAGATTGCCCCCACTTTTTCTCAAATTTGTAGGCATAAGATCAAATCTCAGTAAGGCCCAAATGGGAGGTACTGTTGCCTTGGAAGCAAAATAATTTTTCAACGAAAGTGCTGCAGCACCTAGCTAATATTTGTTGGTAGGAACCCAGAGTCTGGGCCTTTGAATGAATTTTGAGGGGCTGAACTAGGGGAAGGGTGACAATATAAGACTAAAAAAGGATGAATTTCAAAATACAGGGGCACTGTCCATAACTCAGGATTTAATGCCCTAGCGATCCTAATATGATGTTGGGATGGCTTTCTTAAAACTTGGGAGAAATGTTGACCCACCGTAAATAAAGTGGAGATGCCAGAATGTCCTTATCAAAGTTCTAAGGAAAGGGAAAAATGGCTTAGAGAGGATAATATGCCTAAATTGATTTGTTGCTTAAGACCAAAGAATCTATTGGCTGAATATATTTCCCAGTAGAACCCAGAGGACACCCTCTTCACTAAAGCAAACAAGAACGTGCTAGTAGGTGACAATGTTTAAAAAATGGCATTGTTATTAAAAAACACTCATGGAATCTGTCCTTTTTAGGCCAGGATATACAGTAGGGAAAGCTACCATAGAATGGGCTTTTTAATGTCAACAGAGTAACAGAATTCTGGAATAGCAGAAGACAGCTGCTGTCAATTAACAGTCAAGCAAGGTGGATGAATTGGTAAGTAAAGACAGAATAGAGCCCTGACATGCAGGGATCTGTGGCAAAAGCCAGTAGGCCGTAGAATTTCCAAGGGCACAACAGATCAGTACCCAACAAGGGTATTACTTGACCTATAAAGAGTAGTTCGACCAATGATTGAGGTCAGTCACCACAATAAATATTCACTAATTTTTCCCAGTTTCTGCATCCAACCAAGATTGAACCAATCAATGGAAATGGATTTCAGGCCCCTTTAAGGATTCCTCCAATCCTTTTTCAAATGGATCTATAACCATTTATGAGGAATATACTTGAGAAAGGAAAATATACAGATCATTAAAGGGTTTTATTTTATATTTTTTTTATTTTTTGAAGTAGATTCTGAGCTAACACTGATGCCAACAGAACCAAAATACTATTATGAATCTTTTGCTAGAGCATATGGGGGCCAGGTGAGATCTTCTTCAAAATATCATGGTGGTCCATTATATTGCTGACATCATTTTAATTGGACCTGAAGAGCAGAAAGTGGCCTTGAGAGAAATATCCTTATAAGACATATGTGGACCAGGAGGTGGAAGATAAATATTACAAAAATCCAGAATGCTGACAAGATGATGATGTTTTTAAGATCCAAGAAACTTGGGGCATACCCTCTCTAAGTAAATGGCATTTACTCAGAGTAAGTATTTCTCCTTGCACCTCCTGCCACTATGAAAGGTATAATAACTGGTAGTTCTCTTTGAATTTTGGAGACAACACATACCACATTTGCAAATACAACTCCAACTCATTTACCAGTTGATTCAGAAGGCAACTAGTTTCTTGTGGGGCTTTGCAGCAGATTGAAGCTGTGGAACAAGCAGCACTGTTATTTAGATCATATAATCCAGCATATCTCTTGGTGCTAGAAGTAATTGTGGATGTTAAGGGTGCCATGTGGAGTCTCTGGTAAGCCACATTAGAAGAGTCACAGCAGAGAATTCTAGAGATATCAAGCAAAGCTAAGATACATTCAGCACAGAACTATTCCTCATTCCAAAAGCAGCTTTTATCATGTTACTGGACCTTAGTAGAAACTGAACCCCTAAGCTAGGGATATTAAGTGACTATGTATCTGGAGCTACCCATCTTGAGCTGGGTATCACATCAAGTCATAAGTTTGGTGGGTTGGAGGGCACAATAGCAATCTATCATATTATATAAATTATACCTTCTGCAGGTCTAGAGAGCCTAAGTGAGTTACATGAACAGATACTCCAACCCTTATACCATTTATTCTTATACCATGCATCAATGACTCATCCCCAGTGAACATCTGTGGCACTCCCTATGACCAGTTAACAGAAAGAAAAACTCATACCTTGTTCATGGACAGGGATATGATTTCAAGCTGAAAATAGGCTACTGTTACACTACTGCGCCTCTCAGAGGAGGCTCTGAAAGACAGTAGCAAGCATAAACCCTACCAAGGCACAGAGATTCACTACATTCACCTTATCATCAGCTTTGTATGAAGAAAGAAATGCCCTAAGGTTAGAATATATATTTAGGTACCTGGGCATTATCTGGTTAATCAGGGTCCTGGGAGGAACAAGATTAGAAGAGTAGAGACAATGACGTGAGGGGAAGAAGCATGTGAATGGACCCATAGGAGTGAGTACAAAGTATGCAGATCTTCATGTTTCACATCAATGCCTACCAGCGACCAGCGACCTCAGAGGAGTCACTGAACAGGCTGAGCAAGGATAACTCGTCAAGTGAATCAACCAGCTTCTTTCCCCAGCTGCCCCAATGCTTACACAATGGGTCCATGAATAAAACAGCCTTGTTGGCAAGGATGGAGGCTGTGCATGGACCAAGGCTAATCTGGATAATGCTGATGTTGAATGTCCAATCTGGCAGCAGCAGAGACCAAAGCTGCATGCTTGACATGATATCATCCCTCAAAATTACCAATGTGGTAGCAGATTTATTACGTTAGACCTTTACTGGGATACATATGTTTTAAATATGCCCTCTCTGCCTGCAGTGGCTCCATCAGCATCATGAACCAAGAATTGGTTTATCATCATAGGATCCCACATAACATTACCTCAAACCAAAAGATCCATTTTACAGAAAAGGTTTTGCGGCAATGGGCACATGACCATGGGATCCGCAGATCCTACCATAGAACTCATCAGCCAGAAGGGGCCGGCCTGATTGTACAAGCAAATGATTTCTTAAAGGTACAGCTAAAGTGCCAGTGTGGAGGTGACATTTCGTGGGTTGAAACACTGTCCTGAGAGTTATGGTATTCATTATGAACTAACGGCTATTAAATGGTGCTATTATAAATAGAATAATTACTTCTAGAAAACAAGGGATGGAGATAGGAGTGGTTCTTATTATTACTCCCATAATCCACTTGGGAAACTTGTGTTCCACACCCAAAATTTTAATCTTTGCTGGATTAGAGAGCCTGATTCTGCCAGTGGACAAGGTAATGATTCCATTAAAACTAGAGCTTTAATCACTATAGTATTACACTGAATTCCTCATGCCAACAGACCAGCTTGGAAAGAAAGGAATTAATACACTGGCAAAGGCAAATGACCCTGATTTTCATATAGAGTAGGGGCAAGGGTTGCTGTTACAAAATGGGAATAGAGAGGGGTATGTGGAACTTGGGAAATTTCTAGACCTCTTGATGTTTCCATGCCCAACAACAGTTGCAGCAACCATTACTTGAAAAGTTCATACCAACCAGGGACTCAGAGTCCTCAGGGAGGCAAGTCTTAGTCACTTCATGGACAAGACATAAGGACAAACAGAAAGATGAGAGGACTTTAGAATAAGTGGTAGAAGAGGGAGATGACTTCAATTATGACTGACGACCAACAATAGCAGTAGGGACTGTAACTGTTCTCACTAACCTTCTCACAGTAGTATGTCCTTTATTTTATTTTATTTTAACATGTAAGTAGGCATGTCCTTGAATAACTAGTGATAGGATAGAGTGAATCTAACTTGGGCTATGGGTGGATCTAAGAGGTGCAGAGTTTGAACTGTAGCAGTGTGGGCTATATCAAAAGCTGTCAGTAGCCAACCTATATTCCTCTAGCCCTACAATTTCAATGTACTTTGAAAACAACTGCCAGTGTTTGTATCACTGCGCTGGATGCCATTTTTTTTTACAGCCAGAAGGCTGTTCTGCATGCTTACATGGTAGGCCAGAAATGCCAAAGAATTATCACCACTTGGTTAAGATCCCAACCAATGACTAAACGAAATCAGTGTATTCATAATCCAGTCCCCTCTTGTCTTGAGGGACACACAAAGGCTGGAGTGTTTATCCTGTTTTCTAGATTTTTCCTGCAGGATTGAGTTCCAGTTGCCCACCATGGTATCTGGCTTAATAGTTCCCTCTTTATTGGTCATATTCTCCTTCCTATATCAATTCTCTACCATCATGATGACGTTTCCTGTACTTCCCAATTAGTTACTTGTCTCAATTAAATGAGAGATCCCAAAATGAGATAGGGAGCTTAAAGATAACTGGTCTTAGATACTACTAAAGCAGGGATATGCCCATCCATTACAACAGCAGTGATTACCATTACTCATGCTCACCCTACACTTATGCCACTACAGATAAGATGCAAGTCTACAACAGCTGACCAAGAATAACTGGAGGCCACTATTTTACTCACCAGACTATACAACTTCCCAGTGTGTGACTTTTTCAAGAAGCCCGTAAGTGTGTCTGTTTATTGGTCCTTGGTTGCCAAGAACTCTAGATTCAAGGGAGTCTGGGAAATGAAGATTTTTTGTTCTGATTTTGATTTTGATTTAGTTTTTGGCTTTCAAGTCTGAAGAACAAGGACGTGACCTATAAATGTTTAAAGTAAGTGTAAAACAAGCCAATTTACAATATTGACAATATATTTTATATTTTGTTGCTGCTGTGAATGAAAATTTTTTTCCTTTATGTTTTCTATATGGCTACTGATAAATAGGGAGTCACTGCTTTGTCAATTGTTGCTCGACAACAATGGCAGCAACCATCTGATCTTTCCAATATTTATCAATAGCTTTTATATGGACATTTTTGAAGTTTTAGGCATCCAATCACATCATCTATACTTGATTATGCTGTCTCCTTTCCAATGGGTTATATCTGTTTTGTATACCATTGGATTGGCTAGAACTTCCTGAAAACCATTAATAATAGTGACCAGGGATCTCTTTCTTTCTACTGATTTTAATGGAAATGTAACCTGTACTTCACCATTGTATATCTTATTGGCTATTGATTTAAGACAGATACTTTACTGTGTTAAATATATATTCTTCCAGTCTCCATTGCTAAAAACTATTTTTTACAAATAGATGTTTAAATTTAGCATATGAAATCTAATGAATGCTTATATTTTTATTTGAGTAATTTATGTCAGATAGCAACAGAAGACTATAAATTAAATGAATCTTTAATTACTAGCCTTATACAATCATAGTGGATTGTATATTGTTCTATTTTTAAAATGCATTTTGTCTTAGCAATATAGTTGGCCTTACTGTAATCAATTTATTTTATGATTTGAGAGTTTTTGTTTTTTGCCATTAAGTAGACTATGTTTTATTTATTTTCTTCTCTGTGTTGATTTAGAATATGAAAACAATTCTTAATTCCTCAAGAGGTGACTTTAAGTGTATTTAATATATACTCAAACAATATTTCTCTAATTTTAAAAGGACAGAGAAAAGCAATACATTTTCTAATGATGTCTGAGGTTTGAAATTAAACTTTGTCACCAAGTGATCACTGTCGTTTCCATTAGTTCTTTTGACTTACTTTTAATTCTAACCTCCAATCAATACACATTTCCAGGAAACGTAGCTGAAGGTATATTTACAGAAAACATGCCTATCTTAGAATGCATATATTTTGTCTAAACTCTCCAAATGAATATGGAAACTGAGGATATAGGGCAGTTATCAATTCATTTATTACAGATACTGTGCTGAGTTTTGAGGCTACAACAATGAACAAGACAGGAATAGGCCATGCTCTCCAGAGCTTATAGTCTGGTGAAGGGGAAAGAGGAAAGTTAGACATTAAATAAATAATCACACAAATGATTATTTGATCATGATTATCAGTATTAAAGGAAACAAAGATAAGGTACCATAAAAGTGTAAAACAGGCAACCTGAGAAGTATTCTGGAGAATGAATGAATACTTTTCTGAAGAAGTAAGATCTGAAGGTTGAATAGAAAGTAGCTAGGGAAAGAGGGGACAGTCAAGAAAGGAAGAGGATAGCAGATGGACATGGGAAAATATTTGGTACATATGAGCAAAGAAAGAAGACTCATGTGGCTAGAGAGGCATAACTGAGTAAGAGAGTGGTGGAGGTGAGAATGAAGAGGTAGAGTGGGACCAGATAAAGCAGAACCTTAGAGTTCATGGTAAGAAGTACTTTCTGAATGTTGGAGACAGCTAGCTGATTAAAGAGGATTTAGAAATGAATCAGTGGATGCAAGAAAGTGGAGACAGTCTTTAAAGACATATCTTTTGAAAAGTTTTCTTGGCAACTTGCCTTACAAGACATCACAACACATTACAAAGTCAGGGTCAAAACCATGTGTTATTGTCATAGAAGTAGACAACAAGAGATCACTGAAACAAATTAAAGTGCCCAGAAATAGATCCCCATATGTATCAAAGTTTAATATTTAACAAAGTCGGTATTTCAGTAAATTAGGAAACAATAATTTATTTAATAAATAATGATAGGATAATTCACTATCAGTCTAAAAGAAAATTTAAGCCAGGCCACTACTTCATATCATATACTAATAAAAACACTTTGTGGATGAAATGAAAATTAAAATCATGGAAAAATATTTTGAAATATATATTCAATTGAAGAATTTAAAGGCCATTTTTACTACTATAGAAAACCCAAGTGCTATTTAAAACAAAAGTTTAAAATATCTGAACATGTAGATTTAATATTCTACATGAAAAAAAATTACCATAAACAAAGTAAGAAGACATGATGTATTGAGAAATATGGGCAAACTCCTTTGGCCAGAAAGAAGAAAGGAAGGATGGGAATAGATGGAGTTGGATTGCAGACAAATAATGGGAAATTGAGAGAGTTCCTTATGAAACAAAAGTCAGATCAGAATTACACTTGTTCATCAATTGCAACCATTGGTTGGCTATGGAAACAAGACTTTGGAAAAATCAATGATGCCATTCTGTGAGAATCAATTGCCTATTTGGAATTATGAATATTTTATTATTTATAAATTGTGCAGCACACATTGCTATAATAAGCTTATAAATTTATAATAAACTTGCATAGTTGTATACATACATACCTTTTTTTCAGAGAGCCAATTGTTATATATTCACAAGCACATCACTGCCTCTATCAATAATAATCCTTAGAGAAATGCTTAGGATATACCTATATAAATGCAAAATAAACTTATAAACAAGACTTTGAAATAAAAGTAGATATCACAAAAATGGAAGGAAAGGGAATACAGTGGAAAGGCTTTCAATCTTGCCATTGCGTACTATGCTGGCTGTGGGATTTTCATATATGCCCTTTATCATATTGAGGAAGTTTCCATCAATTCCTACCTTTTGAAGTGTTTTTATCAAAAAAGGATGCTGGAATTTGTCAAATGCCTTTTCAGCATCTATTGAGATGATCATTTGATTTTTCTCTTTTGATTTGTTAATGTGTTGTATTACATTGATTGATTTTCTTATGTTGAACCACCCTTGCATGCCTGAAATGAACCTCATGTGGTCAAGGTGTATGATTTTTTTTTAATGTGTCTTTGGATTCCATTTACAAGTATTTTTATTGAGAATTTGTGTGTCTATATTGGTGAGGGAGACTGGCCTGTAGTTTTCCTTTCTTGTAGCCTCTTTACCTGGTTTTGGTATTAGAGTGATGTTAGCTTCACAAAATGAGTTAGGTAGTGTTCCATTTTCTTCAATTTTTTGAAAGAGTTTAAGTAAGATTGGTGCCTGTCCTTTTTGGAAAGTTTGGTAGAATTCCCCTGTGAAGCCATATGGTCCTGGGCATTTATTTGTGGGAAGCTTTTTGATGACTGATTGGATCTCTTTGCTTGTGACTGTTTTGTTGAGGTCTCCTATTTCTTCTCTGAGCAGTCTATGTTTTTCATGTATTTCCAAGAAATTGTCCATTTCCTCTACATTATCTTGTTTGTTGGCATACAGTTGTTCATAGTACCATCTTACGATTTTTTTTTAATTTCTTCAGGATCCACAGTAATGTCCCTTCTCTCATTTATTATTTTGTTTATTTGGGTCTTCTCTCTTCTTGATTTTGTCAGTCTAGCTAAGGGCTTGTCAATCTTGTTGACCTTCTCAAAGAACCAACTTTTGGTTTTATTTATTCTCTCTACTGATTTTTTCTTTTCTGTGTCATTTATTTCTGTTTTAATCCTTGTTATTTCTTTTCTTCTGCTTTGTTTAGGACTAGTTTGCTGTTCATTTTCTAGTTTCTTCTGTTGTTCCATTAGTTCTTTGATTTTAGCTCTTTCTTCCTTTTTAATGTATGCATTTAGAGCTATAAATTCTGCCCCCCCCCCCAATATTACCTTAGCTGCATCCCATAAGTTTTGGTATGTTGTTTTCTGATTTTCATTTGTGTCTAGATATTTAGCAATTTCTCTTGCTATTTCCTCTTTAACCAGCTGATTATTTAGGATTGTGTTGTTTAATCTCCAGATATTTGTGAATGCTCTAAATCTTTGATGGTTATTGACTTCTAGTTGTATTCCATTGTGATCAGAGACTGTGCTTTGAATAATTTCAATCTTTTGAGATTTATTGAGTCTTGTTTTTGTAGCCAGCATATGATCTATTCTGGCGCATTAGAGAAGAATGTATATCCTGGTGATTTGGGATGTAATGCTCTATATATGTCTGTTAAGTCAAAATAATTTATCACATTGTTTAGCTTTTCAATTTCCGTATTGTTCCTCTGTCTGGTTGATGTGTCTATAGGAGACAGTGATGTATTGAAGTCTCCCACAATTATTGTGGAAACATCTATTGCTTCCTTCAGTTTTGCCAATGTTATCTCATGTACTTTGGGGCACCTTTGTTGGGTACATAGACGTTTATGATTGTTATTTCTTCTTGTTGAATTATCCCTTTCATTAGTATATAGTGTCCTTCTTTGTCTCTTATGACATCTTTACATTTAAAGTCTATTTTATCTGAGGTTAATATTGCTACTCTTGCTTTCTTTTGGCTGTAGCTTGCATGGAACATATTTTTCCATCCTTTCACTTTCAATTTCTGTGTATCTCTGGGTCTAAGATGAGTCTCTTGTAAGCAACATATTGATGGTTCATATTTTTTAATCCATTCTGCCAATCTATATCTTTTAATTGGGGAGTGCAATCCATTCACATTCAATGTTATTACATTGAAGGCAGTTCTTGAATCAGCCATCATATCTTTTGGTTTTTATTTGTCATTGTTCTAGTTTGCTAATGCTGCCAGAATGCAAAACACCAGAAATGGATTGGCTTGTATAAAGGGCTTTATTTGGTTACAGAGTTACAGTCTCAAGGCCATAAAGTGTCCAAGGTAAGTCATCAGCAATTGGGTACCTTCACTGGAGGATGGCCAATGGCATCCAGAAAATCTCTGTTAGCTGGGAAGGCACATGGCTGATGACTGTCCCAGAGTTCTGGTTTCAAAATGGCTTTCTCCCAGGATGTTCGTCTCTAGGCTGCAGCTTCTCTCCAAAATGTCACTCTCAGTTGCTTTTGGGGCATTTGTCCTCTTAGATTCTCTGGAACAAAAGTCTGCTTTCAACGGCCATCTCCAAAATGTCTCTGTAAACAGCAGTTCCTCTCTCAGGTCCTGTGCATTCTTCAAAGTGTCCCTCTTGGCTATATCAAGCTTGCTCCTTCTGTCTGAGCCTATACAGTGCTCCAGTAAACTAATCAAGGCCCATGCTAAATGGGTGGGGCCACAACTCCATGGAAATTATCCAATGAAAGATCTTGCCCACAGTTGAGTGATCACATCTCCACGGAATCATCCAATCAAATGTCTCCAACCCAATCAACACCAATATGTTTCCTGCCCACACAAGACTGCATCAAAGATAATGGTGTTTGGGGGGACATACTACATCCAAACCAGCATAGTCAGATATATTCCACCCCCCTTTATTTCCTCTAACATATCCTTACTAAAACTGTTTAGTTCTGTACCTTTCTCCAGACCTCTCTCTCCTTTCTTTTTTTCTCAGCTGGTAGGGCTTCCTTTAGTATTTCTTGTAGGGCAGGTCTCTTGTTAGCAAATTCTCTCAGCATTTGTTTGTCTGTGAAAATTTTAAACTCTCTCTCAAATTTGAAGGAGAGCTTTGCTGGATAAAGAATTCTTGGTTGGCAATTTTCTCTTTCAGAATTTTAAATATGTCATACCACTGCTTTCTCACCTCCATGGTGGCTGCTGAGTAGTCAGTTCTTACTCTTATGCTGTTTCTCTTGTATGTTGTGAATTGCTTCTCTCTTGATGCTTTCAGAACTTACTCCTTCACTTTAGCATTTGACAACCTGATCAGAATATGTCTGGGAGTGGGTTTATTTGTATTTATTCTGTTTGGAGTTCATTGGGCATGTATGATTTGTGTATTTATTTCATTTAGAAGGGTTAGGACGTTCTCTCCAACAATGTCTTTGAATACTCTTCCTTATCCTTTACCCTTCTCTTTCCCTTCTGGAACACCAATGATTCTTATATTTGTACACTTCATGTTGTCCATCATATCCCTAAGATCCTTTTCAGATTTTTCAATTTTTTTCTCCATTCTTTATTTTGTACTTTCACTTTCCAATCTGCACTCTTCCAATTCACTTATTCTTTCCTCAGCTTCCTCTAATCTAGTACTGTGTGTATCAAGAATCTTTTAAATTTGATCAACAGTTCTTTTTATTTCCATAAGATCATCTATTTTTTATTTACTCTTGCAAATTCTTCTTCTAGGGTCTTCTTGATGTCCTTTATTTCCTGAGCCATCATATTGGTGTTTTGATTACTTCTTTGATTAATTTCTCCAAGTTATGTATCTCCTCTGATTTTTTAATTTGGGTGCTTGGGTTATCCATAACTTCTGGTTTCTTCATGTGCTTCATAATTTTCTGTTGTTTTTGGCCTCTTGGCATTTGTTTATCTTGATAAGGTTCTTTTATGGCATGCAGGATTATTTAAACAAATATCTATAATTTTGACAGAGCTACATCTTGATGCAGTGCACTTTCCCTGACCTACCAGCAGGTGGTGCTCCTGAGCCACCTCTTATCCTCAATCCAGATCTCCCCAACTTCATTTATACAGCAAGTGGGGATCCAAACAATGGATGTCCATCCAGTGCACCAATTTTCCATGTGCAATGGGAATTGCCAGCCCTGTGGTTGGGGGTTGTGTCCTGTGCAGTTAGACAGGGAAGAGGTCTTTTTGACCCAGTACTCTTGGCCATTCCCAGTTTGCAATTTATATAGGAAAGATAAGATAAATGATTAATTCTGTTCAATAATTGCCAATTATTAAAGGAAGTTTACTTCCAGTGGTGAAAACAATGCTTTTGTTGCTGTTGTTTTTGTTTATTTGTTTTTTAATGTTTGTAACCTGAATAGGACAATGTTTGGAGATTTGATCTGGTAGTTACATGCAGAATGTATCAGAGGAAGAATAGACTTGAGACAGGGAGATAAGTTGGATATCAGTATACAGCAGCAATATGTGAGAAATAATAAATACCTGAATTATGCTAATGGCATGATATTTCTTCTTCAGAAGTTACTTCAACAAGAGATATCTCAAATATTGATTTGTTCCACATAACAAATGGATTGGAAAATTTGAGCAAAAAAATTATTAATAAAACTCTTAAAAATAAATCATTCAAAAATATTTATGTCTAAAATGTGCTAGGTACAGGAGGTAAAAGATGATTAAGATACAATTCCACCCTCCAAGATGCTGGCAATTAGTTGAGAATGCACAGTAGTAATTTATACTAATATGCAATGTGGGGGCCCCTCCTGAAGTTGGCAGAATTTGAAAAATAAATATAACTTTTATAAAGTAGCTAATGCAGTAGTAACATCTCTTAAATTCTGGACCAGCCAGAATTTTTTCATTACTTCTGATCGAAGTTACTTAAGAATTAAAAAGCAAATGGAGGGACGGGGCAAGATGGCAGAGTGGTGAGGAGCAGAATTTCATCTCTCCCCTAGAGCAGCTGGCAGTTACCCAAGAACTATATGAAACAGGGTTTTCAGGGTCTCCAGTAACCAGTCACACATCGGACACAAGTTTGGAATTGGAGGAAAAGCTGAGATCACAGTGAACATTGTAAGTTCCCAGACCAGGGGTCTGGCGCCCTTCCCCACCCAGAACTCACAGACTGTCTTGCTGCCAGCTCCCTGAAAGGGGGAAAAAAAAAACCAAAAACAGCAATCTGCTGAGGGCAAGAAGGGAGGCTCAACCCAGCCTCAACTGCAGAATTAATTAACAAATTAATTAACTAACTTTGGGAGCTGGGGTGCTAAAGAAGGGCTGGGCTCCGAGAAGTGGGGGCACGTAAAAGCGGGCACCCATTCCCAGACTCCAAAAAAGCCATTTTCTCCCCCCTACATTTTGCCCCTTCTGGCTTCTCACTGATCCCTTATCTTTTTGCATTTCAATGGCCCCCAGCAGGGGTGGAACTGAAGCTGTTGGAGAGTAATTATCAGACAATAGCCCAAAGCATATCTTTAAATGCTCTATTCTGACACTGACAAAACTTTCAGGTTGGGGAAAGGCTTTTAAAAGAGGCTCTTTTTTTTTCTTTTTTCTTTTTCTTGTTTTTGTTTTCTATTTTTTTTAATCTAAAAGTAATATATGTGGTTATTTTCTATTGGAAAGCCCAGGTTGAGGGACTAGGCTGGGCTTGGGGGGAGACAGAGTACCCACAGTGTCTTTGAGTTCCATATTCACTACTGAAGGTCTCCACCCCCATCTTTAATTGGCAACTCAGGCTGACCAAGGAATCTACCTGGAGAGGCCCCAAAGAGGAGAGGGGAGAAGGGAATAGTGACCCTGAGAGACAACTGGAGTTCTGAGGATTGGGAGAGTGGAGGGAGGTCCAGCTCAACTGGCAGTCCTCCTTCTGGGAACTCAGACCCCAGGGGCTGGAATTCAGATTCTGGCTTCAGTCAGCCATGCCCCGACAGGATCAGAGTCATCAGGAGAACTAAAGTCTACATACCTCCTTACACTGGTGGGAGAGCTGCGGGCTGGCAAGCGCCACCTGCTGGACAGGAGAGGAAAAGTACCAATTCTAAAGGCCGCATAGGAGGGTCTCATTCTCAGGAAAACTCCATACCCTCCCAATGAGACCTGGGCCTCACTAGACTGGGAAAATCTGACTAGGGTCGACCATATCTGAGGAGACCCACTCACAAAAAGGTTACCTAGAGGCAGAGCAAGAAACAGAAAAAACAAGAGGGGAAAAATTCTGATCAACTAAATAGAACCTGTTAGAGGTCTAGAATAAGTTGAACTGAATAACAGAGGCCAGAGAACAAAGCCAATCAACAAGAAAACCACTAGGTAAAAGATAGAAAACAAGCTCCAAAATAAACTAGTCAAGAAAATCAGATGCCTAGACAACTTAAGATAACAAGCCATATGAGGAAACATGAAAACATGGACCAGCCAAAGGAACAAACTAATAACTCAGGTGAGATACAGGAGTGGAGGCAACTAATGCTAAATAAATTTGATGAAATAAAGGAAGATATAGCAAAAGAGCTGAAGGATGTAAAGAAGACACTGGATGACCACAAAGAAGAACTCATAAACTTAAAAAAGCAAATGGCAAAACTCATGGGAATGAAGGCCACAATGGAGGAGATGAAAAACACAATGGAGGGACACAACAGTAGATTTGAACAGGCAGAAGAAAGGATCAGTGAACTGGAAGACAGGTCATTCAAATTCATACACACAAAAGAACAGATGGTGAAAAAAATGGAAAAATATGAGCAGGGTCTTAGGGAGCTGAGTGACAACATGAAATGCACAAACATACATGTTATGGGTATCCCAGAAGGAGAAGAGAGGGGAAAAGGGGCAGAAAGAGTAATAGAAGACATATTCACTGAAAATTTCCCAACTCTTATAAAAGACAGAAGATTAGAGATTCAAGAAGTACAACGTACCCCAAATAGAATAGATCCCAATAGACCTACTCCAAGACACTTACTGGTCAGATTGTCCAATGTCAAACACAAAGAGAGGATTCTGAAAGCAGCAAGAGAAAAGTGATCCATCACATACAAGGGAAGGTCAATAAGACTATGTACAGATTTCTCTGCAGAAATCATGGAGGCAAGAAGACAGTGGCATGATATATTTAAGATACTGAAAGAGAAAAACTGCCAACCAAGAATTCTATATCCAGCAAAACTTTCCTTCAAAAATGAGGGAGAGATTAAAACATTTTCAGACAAACAGACACTGAGAGAGTTTGTGAATAAGAGACTGGCATTACAAGAAATATTAAAGGGAGTGCTACAGGCTGATAGGAAAAGACAGGAGAGAGAGAGTTGGAGAAGAGTGCAGAAATGAAGATTATCAGGAAAGGTAAAAGGAGAGGAAAAAATAAGATATGACATATACATTCCAAAAAACAAAATGGTAGTAGAAAGTACTGCCCTTACAGTAATAACACTAAATGTAAATGGATTAAACTCCCCAATAAAAAGACACAGACTGGCAGAATGGATTAAAAAACAGGACCCATCTATATGCTGTCTACAAGAAACTCACTTTAGACACAAGGACAAAAATAGACTGAAAGTGAAAGGTTGGAAAAAGATATTTCATGCAAACAACAACCAGAAAAAAGCAGGAGTAGCTATATTAATATCAGACAAGTTAGACTTCAAAAGCAAAACAATTAAAAGAGACAAAGAAGGACACTATATATTAATAAAAGGGTCAATTCATCAAGAAAACATAACAATCATAAATATTTATGCACCAAGCCAGAATGCCCCAAAATTCATGAGGCAAACACTGCAATCACTGAAAGGAGAAATAGATACCTCTGCAATAATAGTTGGAGACTTCAGTACACCACTCTCATCAATGGATAGAACATCTAGACAGAGGATCACTAAAGAAACAGAGATGTTGAATTGTATGATAAATGAACTAGACTTAACAGACATTTATAGAACACTACATCCAACAACAGCAGGATACACCTTTTTCTCAAGTGCTCATGGAGCATTCTCTAGGATAGACCACATGTTGGGTCACAAAGCAAGTCTCAACACATTTAAAAATACTGGTATTATACAAAACACTTTCTCAGACCACAATGGAATGAAGTTGGAAATACATAAAAGGCAGAAGGTCATAAAATTCACAAACATATGGAGGTTAAACAACACCCTCTTAGAAAACCAGTGGGTAAAGGAAGAAATTACAAGAGAAATTAGTGAATACCTCAAGGCAAATGACAATGAAAACACAACTTATCAAAACTTATGGGATGCAGCAAAGGTGGTGCTGAGAAGGAAATTTATTGCCTTAAATGCATATGTTAAAAGAGAAGAGAGAGCAAAAATTGAAGAGTTAACTGCTCACCTGGAGGAATTAGAGATAGAACAGCAAACTAACCCCAAAGCAAGCAGAAGGGAAGAAATAACAAAGATTAGAGCAGAAATAAATGCAATTGAGAACAGGAAAACAATAGAAAGAATCAACAAAACCAGAAGTTGGTTCCTTGAGAAAATCAGTAAAATCGATAGACCACTGGCTAGGCTAACAAAAAAAAGAGAGAACAGATGCAAATAAACGCAATCAGAAATGGGAAAGGAAATATAACTACATACCCTACAGAAATTAAGGAGATAATGAAAAGATACTATGAGCAACTATATGCTAATAAACTAGACAACTTAGATGAAATGGACAACTTCCTAGAAAAGCATAAACAACCAACATTAACTCAAGAAGAAATAGATGACCTCAACAAACCAATCACAAGTAAAGAGATTGAGTCAGTCATCAAAAAGCTCCCCAAAAGGAAAAGCCCAGGACCAGATGGTTTCACATGTGAATTCTACCAAGCATTCAAGAACGAATTAGTACCAATCCTGCTCAAACTCTTGAAAAAATTGAAGAAGAGGGAAAGCTACCTAACTCTTTCTATGAAGCCAACATCACCCTAATACCAAAACCAAACAAAGATACTAAAAAAAAAGAAAATTATAGACCAATTTCTTTAATGAATATAGACACAAAAATCCTCAACAAAATACTCGCAAATTGAATCCAGCAGCACATTAAAAGAATTATACACCACGACCAGGTGAGATTTATTCCAGGTATGCAAGTCTGGTTCAACACAAGAAAATCAATTAATGTAATACACCACATCAATAAATCAAAGCAGAAGAACCACATGATCATCTTGATTGATGCAGAAAAGACATTTGACAAAATTCAACATCCTTTCCTGATGAAAACACTTCAAAGGATAGGAATAGAAGGGAACTTTTTCAATATGATAAAGGCAATATATGAAAACCCACAGCTAACATCACACTCAATGGGGAGAGACTGAAAGCTTTTCCTCTAAGATCAGGAACAAGACAGGGATGCCCACTATCACCACTGTTATTCAACATTGTGCTGGAAGTTCTAGCTAGAGCAATTAGGCAAGAAAAAGAAATAAAAGGCATCCAAATTGGAGAGGAAGAAGTAAAACTTTCACTATTTGCAGATGACATGATTCTATATGTAGGAAATCCAGAAAAATCTATAGCAAAGCTACTAGAACTAGTCAATGAATACAGCAAAGTAGCAGGCTACAAGATCAACACGCAAAAATCTGTAGTGTTCCTATACTCAAGTAATGTGCAACAAGAGGAGGAAATCAAGAAAAAAATCCCATTTACAATAGCAACCAAAAGAATCAAGTATTTAGGAATAAACTTAACCAAGGACACAAAAGACCTTTACATAGAAAACTATAAGCAACTGCTAAAAGAAATTGAACAAGACCTAAGAAAATGGAAGAACATACCATGTTCATGGATTGGAAGACTAAATATAGTTAAGATGGCAATTTTACCTAAACTGATTTACAGATTCAATGCAATACCAATTCAAATCCCAACAACTTACTTTACAGAAATAGAAAAACCAATACCTAAATTTATTTGGAAGGGTAAGGTGCCCCGAATAGCCAAAAATGTCTTGAGAAAGAGGAATGAAGTGGGAGGTCTCACACTACCTGACTTTGAAGCATATTACAAAGCTACAGTGCTCAAAACAGCATGGTACTGGCATAAGGACAGATATACTGATCAATGGACTCAAATTGAGTGTTCAGAAGTAGACCCTTGCATCTACAGACAACTGATCTTTCATAAGGCAGTGAAGCCGAAGCAACTGGGAAAGAGCAGTCTGTTCAATAAACGGTGTTTGGAGAACTGGATATCCATTTCCAAAAGAATGAAAGAGGATGTCCATCTCACACCTTATACCAAAATTAACTCAAAGTGGATCAAAGACCTAAACATTAGCACCAAGACCATAAAACTCTTAGAAGAAAAGGTAGGGCAATATCTTAAAGATCTTGTGATAGGAGGTGGTTTCTCAGACCTCACACCCAAGGCACGAGCAACCAAAGAACAAATAGACAAATGGGATCTCCTCAAAATTAAACACTTTGTACATCAAAGGACTTTGTCAGAAAAGTAAAAAGACAACCTACACAATGGGAGATGATATTTGGAAACCACATATCAGATAAGGGTTTAATATCCCAAATATATAAAGGAATACTGCATCTCAATAACAGAAAGACAAACAATCCAATTAAAAAATGGGCAAAAGACATGAACAGACATTTTTCTGAAGAGGAAATACAAATGGCTCAAAAACATATGAAAAAATTCTCAACTTCACTGGCTATTAAGGAAATGCAAATCAAAACCACAATGAGATATCATCTCACACCTACCAGAATGGCCATTATCCAAAAAACAGAAAATGACAAGTGCTGGAGAGGATGTGGAGAAAGGCACAATTATTCATTGTTGGTGGTAATGTAGAATGGTGCAACCACTCTGGAAGACAGTGTGGAGATTCCTCAGGAAGCTAAATATAGATTTGCCATATGACCCAGCTATTCCATTGCTAGGTATATACTCAGAGGAACTGAAACTTAAGACACAAACAGACATTTGTAAACTGATGTTTATTGCAGCATTATTCACAATTGCCAAGAGATAAAAACAGCCCAAATGTCCATCAAAGGACAAGTGGATAAACAAACTGTGGTATATACACATGATGGAATATTATGCAGCTGTAAGACAGAAAAAAGACATGGATCATGTAATAATGTGGATGAACCTTGAGGACATTATGTTGAGTGAAGTTAGCCAGAAACAAAAGGACAGATTCTGTATGGTCTCACTAATATGAACTGACATTAATGAACAAACTTTGGGAGTTAAAAGCTGACAACACAGGTGACCAGGAGACAGAAAGAGGGCAGAGACCAGCCATTTGATGCTGAAGGACTACAGAATGTTTAGGATTGATTGCATAGATCCAGAAATAGATAGCATAATACTGTGTGATGGTAGCACAGAATTGTAAGTACACTGAACAAAGATGTCTGTTAGTAAAGCTGAAAGAGGTGGGATAGGAGAATGTATGACACCAGAGGTAAAGATAGATGATAAAGACTGGACTGTATAACATGGAAAAACTGGAGTGGCCAATGACTGTTACTAAATATACAAATATAAAAATGTTTTTGCATGTGGGAAAGCAAATGAATGTCAACCATGTAGAGAGTTGAAAAGGGGATGGTATTCAGGAAGAAACATAATCAAAGCAAACTGGAGTCTCTGGTCAACAGTAACATCGTAATATACCTCCATTAAATGTAACAAAGGCAATATGCCAATGCTAAATGTATATGAGAGGGGGATATAGGGGAGGAATATGGGATTCTTGGTAGTGGTGTTATTTGCTGTCCTTACTAGTATATTGTATTGTATGATGTTATTTTTCTTTTTGTCATTTTTTTTCTTATTGCTAAAAAAAAAAAAACAATTTTTCTTGTAGTAATCAATATGTTCAAGTGCTGATTGTGGTGATAAATGTACAACTTTATGATGATAACATGAACAACTGATTGTACACTGTGGATAAATGTAGGCTATGTGAATATAACTCTATAAAATTGTAAGAAAATATATATATAGGAGTAAAAGTGTTGGAGAAAACATGATGAGAGGGATGATGCCTCACTAATATGGACTAACTACAATGTGTAAACTCAGAATTGAATCTTAGAACATAGCCTAATGTGGACATAATAATTGTAATAGTCCCTAGATTGTAAGCTCTTACAGCAGTTAACTCTATCCCTGAATTGTAATGCCTATCTCTAAACTTTGAGATGCTGATTCCCTAGCGTATAACCTGATTGGTATCTGGAAAAATGCATATCTCTGAGACACCTGAAACTCAGAGCTAGAGCTCGGCAGATATGAATGTCAGCATTAGTGCATACAGCCACTGTTAAAAAAAAAAAAAAAAAAAAAAAAAAAAAGCTGAAAAAGAGCCCAGACTTCAATTAGTGATATGAATGAAGCAGGTCTGGTTAAGACCAGGGCAAGCCAGGCCAAAGGGTAAAGGTTGAAACTGATTGTGTTTTAAAACTTCAACTTCCATATGAGACCAAGGGAATAGATATCTATTTGGTACAGGATCTAAATTTTCTAAATGGTACAACTCTACAGTTGATTTGTTCAAACACCACAATTGCATGGAACTTTGAATAGGAAGTGAGATACAGTAGGTTAGCATAGGCTGGAGTGAAATAGTGACACATCCCAGAGTAATTTGGACAGATAATAAAAAATATATTTACAGCCTCCCCCTCCCCAGCCCCGAGGATCTAGGGAAGGTGCGGATGTGTTGGACATCCTCACCTGGACTGGTGTTGATGTTGTCACAAACATTGGGACTGGCGGTTTGATGTGCTGAGCCCTCGATCATGGGATTTGCCCTTGTGGGGCTCGTTACTGCAAAGGAGAGTCTAAACTTGCATGTAATTGTGCCTAAGAGTCTCCCCCTGATTACCTCTTTGTTGCTCAGATGTGGCCCTCTCTCTCTAACTGAGCCATCTCAACAGGTGAACTTGCTGCCCTCCCCTCTATGTGGGACCTGACTCCCAGGGTTGTAAATCTCTCTGCAATGCAGAATATGACTCCCGGGGATGAATGTGGACCCGGCATCGTGGGACTGAGAGTACCTTCTTGACCAAGAGGGGGATGCAAAATGAGACAAAATAGTTTCAGTGGCTGAGAGATTTCAAATGGAGTCAAGAGGTCACTCTGGTGGACATTCTTATGCACTATATAGATAACACCTCTTAGGTTTTAATGTATTGGAATAGCTAGAAGTAAATAGCCGAAACTACCAAACTCCAACCCAGCAGTCTGGACTCTTGAAGACAATTGTATAATAATGTAGATTAGAAGGGGTGACAGTGTGATTGTGAAGACCTTGTGGATCACACCCCCTTTATCTAGTGTATGGATGAGTAGAAAAATGGGGATAAAAACTAAAGGACAAGTGGGGTGGGATGGAGGGATGATTTGGGTGTTCTTCTTTCACTTTTATTTTTTATTCTTATTCTGGCTCTTTCTGATGTAAGGAAAATGTTCAGAGATAGATTGTGGTGATGAACACATAACTATGTTATCTATACTGTGGACAGTGGATTGTATACCATGGATGATTGTATGGTGTGTGAATGTATTTCAATAAAACTGAATTTAATTAAAAAAAAAAGCAAATGGAGGTAAAATATGATTTCTTTCATTAATTAAAAAGATTGAAATAAAATGAAACAGGGGGCAAGATGGCAGCATAGGGAGGTGTGGAAGTTAGTTAGTCCTCTGGAACAACTAGCATGTAGCCAGGAACAACTGGTAAACAGTCTGGAACAACTGTTGAGGGACATTTGTGACTGGACAAACATCATACATCAGTCTGGAATGGATGGAATGGCTGATATTGCAGCATAAGAACTGTAAGTAAAGCATCCCAATCCCAAACTGTGGAACTGGTGCTCCTCCCCTTCTGGCATGACAGGCTGAGTTGGAAGATTTCCCTGTGGGAAAAAGAAGCAGTCTACTAGGATGAAGGGAAGGTAGCCCAACCAAGCTCCAATTGCAGTTTAATTAACAAATTTGGACTACTGAATACAAGCTATGAGCACAAATAAATGTGGAGCAAACAGGAAAGAAACCCAGAGGTTCCTCCTGGCAGAGAGGAGGTGGGACTGATGGGAAAAAAAATACATAAATAAATAAAAACAGAGTCTTTTGGAACTGGCTGAGCAAAGAATACTAGAAAAGGCTGTGTCCCACAAAAAGGGGCACATATAAATGGGCACCAACTCTGGTTCTTGACTGGTAACTGGGGGGCTAGGTACTTGCTCTTAAAAGAGCAATTCTTTCTTTTTTTCTCTCTTTTTCTCTCAGTCTAAGTAGCTCATTAGAGAAAGCCTCAGTCATTTTCAATTATCATTGCTGATCCAGGCAAGGGTGGAGTTAAGAAAGTCAGAGAGTCAAAGTAAGAAATCAAGTATAGGAGATAAATGCCTAAAGGGCTTATCTTCCCTAAGAAAAGGGGGAGCTGGGGCCCAGTTCAAGTGGCTGTCCTCCCTCGAAGAACTCAGACCCTAGGGCCTGGGTAGAAATATAAAACCAATCATAAACAACTGAAGTTTGGCTTCTAACACCCTCGGTCCCTGGCCACGACAGGCTCCCCTGAGAATTAAAGGGACCACACATCTTAACATAGTGGGGAGCGGTGGGCTAATAACTACCACTTGCAGGGCATAATAGGAAAAGCACAGAGTCTAAAAGCCTCACAGTAAAGACTGACAGCCTACTGGTTCTCATCTTCAGGGAAACCTGATACTGATTACACCCTCTTCCTGAGACCTGGACCCATCTGGTCTGGGAAAATCTGATTGGGGTTATCAAGGAAGCCAGATGCCTGGACAACAAAAACTTATGAATCACACTAGAAAAAAATGAAGATATTGTCCAGTCAAAGGAATAACCTTACACTTCAAATGAGATACAGGAGTTGAAACAACTAATTAAAGATCTTCAAACAAATACACTAAATCAACTCAAAAATCAAATCAACAACTTGAGGGAAGATATGGCAAAAGTGATGAAGGATATAAAGAAGACATTGGGTGAACTTGAGGAAGAACTTGAAAATTTTAAAAAAAACAATTGGCAGAACATATGGGAATGAGAGGCACAATAGAAGAGATGAAAAACACAATGGAGACATACAACAGCAGATTTGAAGAGGCAGAAGAAAGGATTCAGGAACTAGAGGGCAGAACATCTGAAATCCTACACAAAAAAAGAACAGATAGGGAAAAGAATGGAAAAATATGAGCAGGGTTTCAGGGAATTGAATGACAAAAAGAAGTACATGAATATACCTGTTATGCATGTCCCAGAAAGAGAAGAGAAGGGAAAAGAAGCAGAAACAATAAAGGAGGAAATAATCAATGAAATTTCCCATCTGTTCCGGTTTGCTAATGCTGCCATCATGCAAAATACCAGAAATGGATTGGCTTTTATAAAGGGGGTTTATTTGGTTACAAATTTTTAGTCCTAAGGTCATAAGAGTGTCCAAACAAAGGCATCAACAATAGAATACCTTCACCAAAGGAAGACCAATGCCATCCAGAAAACCTCTGTTAGCTCAGAAGGTATGGGGCTGGTGTCTGCTTGCTTGCTCCTGGGTTGCATTTCAAAATGACTTTCTCCCAGGAGGTTTCTGTTTGGGCATCTGAGGGTATTCTCTTAGTTTCTCCCAGACAAATTCTGGAGTAGCAAATGGCTGTCTTCAAAATATCTCTCTCATCTGCAGCTCCAAAATGTCACTCCTAGTTTCTCTCCAAAATGTCACTCTTAGCTGCTCTGAGGTCCTTCTGTTTGTGAGCTTTTTATATGACTCCAGTGATTCAATTAAGAACCACCCTGAATGGATGTGGTAACACCTCCATGGAAATTATCCAATCAAATGTCTCAGCCACAGTTGAATGAATCACATCTCCAAGGAAACACTCAATCAAAGGATTCCAACCTAATCAACACTAACATGTCTTCCCCCACAAGATTGCATCAAAGAACATGGTGTTTTGGGGGACATAATACATCCAAGCCAGGACACCATCTCTTAGGAAAGACATAAAATTGCAGATCCAAGAAGTGTGGTGTACCCCAAATAGAATAGAGCTGAATAGACCTACTCCAAGACACTTAATATTCAGATTATCAAATGTCAAAGACAAAGAGAGAATTCTGAAAGCAGCAAGAGAAAAGCAATCCATCAAATACAAATAAAAGGAAGCTCAATAAGACTATGTGAATATTTCTCAGTAGAAACCATGGAGGCAAGAAGGCAGTGGATGATATATTTAAGGTACTGAAAGAGAAAAACTGCCAACCAAGAATTCTATATCCAGCAAAGCTGTCCTTTAAAAAATAAGAGAGAGTTTAAAATATGTTCAGACAAACAGACACCACAAGAGTTTGTGAACAAGAGACCTGCTCTATAAGAAATATTAAAGAGAGCACTACAGGCAGATGGGAAAAGACAGGAGAGAGAGGTTTTGAGAAAACAGTAGAATTGAAGACTATCACTAAGTGTAAAAAGAGAAAGAGAGAAAAAATAAAAATAAGTTATGACATATAAAATCCAAAAGACAAAAAGGTAGACAGTAGACCTTACATTGAGTGAAATGAGCCAGAAACAAAAGGATGGGTACTCTACGGACTCACTAATATGAACTAACACTGATGAGTGAAATTTGAGAATTAAAGTTGAGAATACAGGTTGTCAAGAGATAGAAGTTAGAAACTGGGTATTTGTTGCTGAAGGAGTACAAAAGTTTCAACAGGATTTATTGTATAGATCCAGAAATGAATAGCTTAATACTGTGTGATGTAGCACAATACCTTAAGTACACTGAACAAAGATGAGTGCGAGTGTGGTCGAAAGTAGAAGGCTAGGAGCATGTATGACACCAGAAGGAAAGATAGAAGATAAAGACTGGAATTGTATAACTTAGCAAATCCTAGAGTGGTCAATGATGACTAAATGCACAAATATAAGAATTGTTTTTAAAAATGGGAGAATAAATGAATGTTAACCTTGCAAGGTGTTGAACATTAGATGGTATAGGGGAAAAATACAGTCAATGCAAACTAGAATCTATAGTTAATGGTACCATTGTAAGATTCTTCCATAAATTGTAACAAAGGCAATATACCAAAGCTAAATGTCTATAATAGGGGGCTTTAAGGGAGTGATACGGGATTCTTGGTGGTGGGTTGTTGTATGACCTTTTCATTGTATTTTATTTTTATTTTTCTTCTATCTTTTACATTTTTATTCTTCATCTTTTTTCTCTACTTTTCTTCTGTCTTTGTGGAAGATATGGAAATGTCCTTATATAGATTGTGGTGGTGAGTGCATAATTATGTGATTATACTGGGAATCATTGATTGTTTACTTAGAATGGATTGTATGGTGTGTGAATAAAACTGTTTAAAAAATAAACAGAGGGATACAAGTGCTGGAGAAAATGTGGAGAGAGGGATGTATCTATTCACTGTTAGTGGGGAAGTAGAATGGGGCAGCCCATCTGGAGGGCAGTGTAAAGTTTCCACAGTAAGCTAACTACGGGGTTGCCATATGGTCCTGCAACCCCATTATTGGGTATATAGTTGAAAGAACTGAGAGCAAGGACATGGATGGACATTTCACAGTGGTGTTTATGGTGGCAGTATTCATTATTCGCAATGGATGGAGGTAACCTAAGGGTACATCGACTGATAAACAGAATGGTGAACTGTGGCATACACATACAGTGGAATATTGAGCGGCAGCAAGAAGAAATGAAGTTGTGAGGTATGCAACTAGGTTTATGGACAGTATGTTGAGTGAAATAAGCCAGAATGGAAAAGACAAACATTACAATGCCTCACTAATATGGACTAATTATAACGTGCAAACCTTGAGAATGGAATCTGAAAGCATAGGTTATCACGGGAAGGCCTATGGTAAAGTTTCCTAGATTGTAAGCTCTTACAGCAGTCACATCTATTCATGATTTGCAATGGTTATGTCTAAATTCTGAGATGATGAGCTGTTTGTATATAACCTGGTTGGTCCCTGGAACTTTGGGTATCTGTGTGACATCAGAGACTCGGAGCCAGAGTTCGGTAGCTATAGATGTCAGCATTACTCCTTACAGCGAATGTTAAAGAAGCTGAGAAAGAGATCAGACTTTAATGAGACATATGAACAAAATGGGCTTGATTAGGACTAAGGTAAACCAGACTAAAGGGAAAAGGATGATATTGATTGAGTTTTGAAACTTCGACTTCTGTGTGAGATCAAAGGAAGAGATGTTTATTTGGTGAAAATCTATATTTTCTGCAGCATGCCATATGATGTAATTTGTGTGGTCAGTTTACTCAAGCACCATAGTTACATGGAACCTTGGATAGGGGGTGAGATCTGGTTAATTTGTACAGGTTAGCACGAAACCCCAATAAATCCCAGAGTAATTTGGGCAGAGAATAGAAAGTATCTGCAAAGCCCTCTTGAGGGACTAGGGAAAAACTGGAAATTTAAACTTCCCACCTGTGGAATTCCTGATATTCTCGCAAGCACTGGGAACTACCATTGTAGTAGGCCAATCCCTCAATCTTGAGGCTTGCCCTTATGAAGCTTGTTACTGAAAAGGAAAGGCTAAGCCTATTTATAATTGTACCTAAGAGTCACCCCCAGAGAACCTCTTTTGATGCTCAGATGTAGCCTCTCACTCTAAGCCAACACTGTAGAATTCACTGCCCTTCCCCCTATGTGGGACATGACTCCCAGGGGTGTAAATCTCCCTGGAGACGTGGGACATGATTCCCGGGGATGAGCCTGGACCCGGCGTTGTGGAATTGAGAAAGTCTTCTTCACAAAAAGGGGGAAGAGAAATGAAACAAAATAGTTTCAGTGGTGAGAGATTTCAAATGGAGTTGAGAGGTCATTCTGGAGGTTATTCTTATGCATTAAAAAGGTATCCCTTTTTAGTTTGTAGTGTATTGAAATAGCTAGAAGGAAATATCTGAAACTGTTAAACTGTAATCCAGTATCCTTGATTCTTGAAGACAATTGTGTAACTATATAGCTTATATGGGATCACTGTGTGATTGTGAAAACCTTGTGGCCCACACTCCCTTTATGCTTATGTATGGACAGATGAGTAGAAAAGAGGAGGACCAAACATAAATGAATAATGGGGTGGAGGGAGAAAGAGTATGAGATGTTTGGGGTGTTCTTTTATACTTTTATTTTTATTCTTATTTATATTTTCATTTCTTGGAGTAATGAAAATGTTCAAAAAATTTATTGTGGTGATGAATGCACAACTATATGATGATACTGTGAACAACTGATTGCATACTTTGGATGATTTTATGGTATGTGAATATATTTCAATAAAATAGCATAAAAAATGAAATAGCTTCATTTTGTGAGTTAAGATATGGATAATATCTTTGAGTGTTTCTCTTCCAACCAATGTATTACCATATAATTTTAACTCATATCTAAATGTACCCTAGTGTATTTTTAGTGTTTTCTTCTGTTTTTTCCCAAAGAAAACAGTTATATGCCTGTGTTCATTGTACTTCTAGAACTGAACCCCAAAAGACTTCTATCATGATTTTAAATAGATAAGGCAGATTTTAATGTGGAAGTTCCATTAGATTAGAGACTCCACAAATCAGAAGCTCCTCAGTCCAGGAGAATTCATTGGTGGTGTCTTTGTTCGGAGTAGAGAACGTGGCTTTGAAGGGTTTTCTTTAAAAGTTCATCTGATCTTAAGGAAGAAAAGAACAACAAAGTCAAGAGATATATTCTGGAAACTTTTAATGATTTATCATGACTTGGAAACTCTTATTTAAAATAACCTGTAAGATAATGCATTTTTAATGAATATTCAATTTTTTGGAATCATCTGAGAAATATTTTATGAGTTCTTGCGAATGGAACAGTTTTTAAAATCATGAGGATTGATAAACTCATTAGATAAATCCTCTTCTGTGGCTGGGCAGAGTGAAATTAAACTTAAAGGTTCAGCAGGCCTCAACATACTAGATGTAATGCTTGGATTGTCTTGAATTACTAAATTTGTAAATCTAAAGAACAAACTAAATATGCCTATTTTTTGTTTACTTTTTATTTTGAAACAGTCTCAAATTTGTAGAAAAGTTGCAAGTAAAGTACAAAGAACCTTTTTCCTAAACCATTTGAAAGTAAGGTGCCTGATTTTCCCCTAATACTTGAGTGAGCATTCAAAAAATGAGGTCCTCTGTATAACAACAATTCAACCATCAAAAATCAAGAAATTAACATTGCTACATATCTACCAACTATTTCCCAAACATCATTCAAGGTTTGCCAATTGTCCCATTGATGCCTTTTATAAGAAGAGGACCCAGTTTAGGATCAGGCATTAGGTTTATCATGTCTCTTCATCCTCCTTTATCCTGGAATCTCTCTTGAGACATTGTTTGCCTTTCATCGTCTTGACACTATTAAAGATTACAGGACGGTTATCTTCTCAAATGTTTCTCAGTTTGGGTTTGTCTGATGTTTTCTCATGTTTGGATTCAGGTGTACATCTTTGGCATGAATATCATAGAAGTGATGCTGTGTATTATGCATCCTAACAAATGTCACGTGATTTCAATTTGTTGATTTCCAGTGATGTGAATTTTTATCACTTGATTAAGTTGGTGCCTGCCATACTTCTCCACGATGGTCAGTCTTCTTTCATTTATAAGCAACATGCATTTTGTAACAAGTAAGTACTTATCAAAACTTCAACATATCCATTTATTCTATTTATATTTGTAAGAATTCATAGATTCCTATATTTTTCAGTGGCAGATAATCTGTTAATGTTACTTATTTTGATGCTTGAATTGTCCTAGATTTTGCCAGTCGGATCCCATTCAAGCAGGCTTCTCTGTTCTTTGGACACGTTTTCATTTTTCTTTGGGCACTTCCTGATTTCTGATACAACACAATGTTTTACTATTCATCTGGTACTTTTTATGGCCCATCCCTAGAATCAGCCCATTGTTCCAGGAACTCTGATTCTTCTAAGTGGAGAATCATGTTTAGAAACTAATACCGAGGAGTTAGTTATGCTCATCGCTGATCCCAGGCCCTGTCAGTGAAAACAGCTACGGAATATATATAGGTACACACACACACACACACACACACACACACATAAACACACACCACACATCACATTTATATCTATATTTATTTCTATATTACCTTTTCGTATATATTGAAAACAATAAGCTCATATCAAAGTCTCCCAGTCAAATCCAACATCACATTCTCCATTTCCATATTTGTAACTGCCTTCTTTTGCAGTGAAAAAACATTATTCCCATTGTCCTCAAATGCGGGTAGCTGAGCTTGTACCTCAGCTTGCCAGGCCTGGGCCAGGGGACCTGATCACCCCCTGGGGAGGGTAGTAGGTACGGGCGTGAGTGCCCTCTGCAGCCCCCCCGAGCCTGGGGAGCGAGGTCAAGGCAGCTCCCTTTTCCTCACCCAAAATGCCACTGGCAGGGGAGGCTTGCCGGAGGAAACCGCCTTTCTCCCAACCGCCCTTTCCTCACTTCCTTATCTTACCCACTCACTCCCTGGTGCCAAGGCCACTCCTGCCACCGCCAGCGCGCATGCACCGTGGCCAAAACAACCCCCGCCCGCTGCAACGGCTCCTGCGTCCTCTCAGAACCAATCCTAGCCCCTCTCCCTTCAATATTGCCATTTTAGGCTACTTCACCTCCTTTCCAGCCCTGCCCCTCTTACCAGCCTATATAACCTGTAATCACCCCTGAATAAATCTATTTGGCGCATACTCCTACTGGATGAAGAGTGTCTTGTCCTTATCGCCGCCCTCCACACCTTGCACGCCTCTCGCCGAGGACCCGGCCAAGTCCTCCGCCTCGCCCTCGCCTCCGGGAAAGAGCCCCCGCCGCCGGTACCCTTTAAGCAGCCCCGAGAGCTGAGGGCTCGGCTACCGGCCGCCCCTCCCCCCAGAAGCAGTAACCCCGACCGCAACTGGTGCCCCGTGTGAGGAACGTCTCCACACGACAGTTCGGCAGGTCGCCCGCTCGCCCGGACGCCTCTCCAGCTTCCCGTTTCCTCGCCTGCAAGGTAAGGGCCGCCTCTCCTTCGCCGCTTCCGGAGCCGTGGGAGGTTCCTTGCTCCGAAGCCGCTCCTCCCTTCCCCCACGCTCTCTTCATCCAGTAGGAGTATCCCCCACGCTCTCTTCGTCCTCTTGTATGCGCACTTCTATGACCCCCGTTCCTCCTAACGCTCTCCCTCTTCCCCTCCATTACTTTGCTGTAGTTCTTTGTATCTTTCTTTCCTCATTTGGCACCGTGTGCCTCTTTGCAACCGCCCCCCCCCGACTGCTCCCGTTGCCAAAGGGCACTGCTTTCCGCTCTCGCCGTCTCCTTCGGCCTTGCGGCCACAGTTTATCTCATTCTCTCTGCTCGGTAAACAAACCCCCCTCCTCTCCCCTCAGCTATGGGTAATCGTATATCTACATGCCAGGCACCTCAAGTTCGTGCTTTAGCGGGTCTCCTAGACACGCATCGCTGTAAAGTGTCTGTCCAGCAGCTGCAGATATACTGGGATCTCCTGCTACCCTTTAACCCATGGCTCACCACTTGCCATCTTTGGGACCCTGTTACTTATGATCGCCTTATTGATCGAGTCACCAACGCCATGGAACATGAGAGCAAGCGCTTCCCTCCCGGCTTGCTCCCCACTCTGATAACCATCCGCTCCTGCCTTCAAGGCTCCCTCCCCCCTGATCGAGGCCCCGTTAAATCCAAAGAGGCCCTATCAACCCAGCCAACAGATTCAGATAGCGATACTAATTCAAATCATGACTCGGACACAGAGTCCTTAGTCGAGCAGATTAACAACGCGCTCGAGGTGACTCCCAAAAAGCAAAATAACACTGCGCCACGCCAAGATGGCGAACTTCCTCCTTCTTCTTCCATCGAGGGGAGGAAATGCTCCGGCGATGACATCAGCCCTAAGCTGGGCCGGAAACCGCATATGCTTTACCCCGCCCTTCCACAGGGCGGAGCTAGTCCACCATCTTATGCCTTGAACCCCACCCTTTCACAGGGCGGGGCTGATCCACCATCTTGTGTCTTAGCCACGCCCACCGCGCCGCCATCTTGCGACGCTTGGGGCCTCCCACTCCCGCCTCCCCCTTCAGCGAGCTCCCCCTCGGAGCCGCTGCCGGCAGCTGCCGCCGCTCCTTCCACCCTGCCGACTAACAACCCCTGGCTGCCTTCTGCACCTCAAGGCAACCCTTGGGGCAACGCTCCCCCTACCCCCACTCCCGCGCCAAGCCCTCTGCAAGCGCGTCCTCCTTTCTCTCGTGCTTTTCGCTGCTTTCCTCTTAATCTCGTGCCTTTCACTGCTTTCCTCTTAACCTTGCCCCCACCCCACAGAGGCCGCATGACTGGTATCCCATTGACTTAGATACTATCAAGCGGCTTCGCAGGGCCGTCAGGGAGGACGGGTTAGGTAGCCCATATGCTTCCCAAATACTACAGGATCTCGCCATGAACTATTGCCTCCCACAAGACTGGGCCTCGCTTGCCCGTTCAATTTTTAACCCCGGTCAGTTTGTTGACTGGCGTGCTCACTTCCAGGCAGAAGCAGCTAAGCAAAGTGAGCAAGACGCAGCCATTGGAGTCTATCATCCCCCCAAAGCCTATTTGGGCACTGGAGCGTTTATAAATGCATCTGCCTATATTAATGCCCCTGCTGCCTTCTAGACTGTCCTCAGAGGCATCGCCTTACGCGCGTTTGCCAATTGCTCTGCCTGTCGGCCTAATAAATTCACCAAGCTCTTCCAGGAGCCGAGTAAGCCTTTCGCCACCTTTGTCTCCAGAGTCGAAGAAACCTGCGCTCAAAAGGTAAGTGATCCCCAGGCCCAATATTACATGTGCCCATCCTCAAATCCTGGAAAATCGTGCTGTAATTCCCCCAACAAGTACTACTGTGCATACTGGGGGTGTGAAACATTAGCCACTAATTGGAAGCCTCCTGTTCCTAATCATTACCTTACCTTAAAATGGACCCCTACAGGGTGCAAACTCCCTACAGTTAACTGGCTCGGCCAAGAAAGCGAGGGATCCTGCACACATCTTAATCTTACAGTGCAGCTCCCCACTGATCCCTCCTGGTTACTCGGTCAAACCTGGGGCTTCAGAATCTATTTGGAAGGAGCCAACCCAAGTTCCCTTATTTTGATAAAAAAGGAGGCTGTACTAAAAAACCCCTCTGCCATTGGTCCCAATAAAGTCATTAACCCTCTTTTTCCACAGCCCTCCAGCCGCACCTCAGCTCCAACCAGCCGCACCTCAGCTATATCTCAAACACCACCACCCCAACCTTTTCTACCCCCCTCTCATTACTCCTCTCCCCTATTCAGCCTTATCCAAGCGGCCTTCACCTCAGTGAACTCCTCCAACCCCAATCTTACCTCCTCCTGCTGGCTCTGCCTCTCCACCGCCTCCTCCCTGTACGAGCCCGTTGCCTCCAACCTCTCCTTTTCAGAAAACACAGAGGACAGCCCCTTGAAATGCAATTGGAATACCTCTGCCGTCCCCCTGACCTTTCATTCAGTCTCCTATACGGGAAAGTGCGTCCGCCCTCGCTCCATTAACTCTCCCGACCTCACTGCCTGTGCCAGCTACTCATCTCCCAGCAGCTCGGCAAAATTTCTCATTCCTCATAACTCCTCCCAATGGCTCTGCTCCTCTACAGGACTTACCCCCTGTCTCAGCACGAATATCATCAGTGAATATAAAGAAACTTGCCTCCTAATTGTCCTTATCCCTAGGGTCTTATACCACAGCGAAGAAGACTTCTTCCTCCGTCTGGAAAAAACTGCAGCTCCTGTCCTTCTGCAAAAGCGAGAGCCCATCACCGTCCTTACAATTGCCTCCCTCCTAGGTCTTGCCGGCACTGGCACCGGAATCGCTGCACTAGCCAGTCAAGGCTCCGCCCTAACTCACCTCAGGGCGGCTGTTGACGAGGACATTCGTCACTTACAAAACGCTATTTACCATCTAAAAAATTCTGTCAATTCCCTCTCTGAGGTCGTGCTCCAAAACCGCCGAGGTCTTGACCTTCTCCTCCTCAAAGAAGGAGGCCTCTGCGCCGCCCTAGGAGAAGAGTGCTGTGTATATGCCAATTCCACAGGTCTCGTCGAGGACAGCCTGAAAAGGGTCCGAGAGGGACTGGAAAAGCGTAAAAGAGATCGTGAAGCCACCAATTATTGGTCCAGTTTTTTCACTCCCATCCTCCCATACATCCTTCCTTTTCTTGGCCCCTTATTAATAATTATTCTAGCTCTCATCTTAGGACCCTGCCTCATCCGCAAAATTGTCCAGCTTGTAAGAAAACAAACGGATGCCATTTTTTCCTCGTTCGTGCAAATCCAGTATCAGCGACTCGCCACCTCTGACGCCCCCCACTCCAAAATGACAGCCAACCCTCCGCGACCTCAACGCCACCGGTCGACTCGCCAACCGCGAGGCCCTTCCCAATCACCTGAACATCGCTCTCGCCTCGAGTTCCAGCTTCTCTGAACCCCTGAACTTTAAACCCCTCACCTTCGCCCAGCCCGCTGCAGCGAAGCCATTGTCAAGCGCCCGGGCACCACACCAACACTGAGCTCCAGCCTCGCTGAGCCACCGTCAACCCCTTTTTCCCTTCCCTGACCTCCCCCCTTCCCTCACCCTTAGCGGGCCTCTCCGGTAAAGCCTCTTCCTCTAATTAGAAAAGAAAGGGGAATTGCGGGTAGCTGAGCTTGTACCTCAGCTTGCCAGGCCTGGGCCAGGGGACCTGATCACCCCCTGGGGAGGGTAGTAGGTACGGGCGTGAGTGCCCTCTGCAGCCCCCCCGAGCCTGGGGAGCGAGGTCAAGGCAGCTCCCTTTTCCTCACCCAAAATGCCACTGGCAGGGGAGGCTTGCCGGAGGAAACCGCCTTTCTCCCAACCGCCCTTTCCTCACTTCCTTATCTTACCCACTCACTCCCTGGTGCCAAGGCCACTCCTGCCACCGCCAGCGCGCATGCACCGTGGCCAAAACAACCCCCGCCCGCTGCAACGGCTCCTGCGTCCTCTCAGAACCAATCCTAGCCCCTCTCCCTTCAATATTGCCATTTTAGGCTACTTCACCTCCTTTCCAGCCCTGCCCCTCTTACCAGCCTATATAACCTGTAATCACCCCTGAATAAATCTCTTTGGCGCATACTCCTACTGGATGAAGAGTGTCTTGTCCTTATCGCCGCCCTCCACACCTTGCACGCCTCTCGCCGAGGACCCGGCCAAGTCCTCCGCCTCGCCCTCGCCTCCGGGAAAGAGCCCCCGCCGCCGGTACCCTTTAAGCAGCCCCGAGAGCTGAGGGCTCGGCTACCGGCCGCCCCTCCCCCCAGAAGCAGTAACCCCGACCGCACTCAAATATTTACTTTTTTCATTAATCCTTTGGTATGTAACTAAGCAAGTTACCCACACACACAGAAGCCTTCACCCTGCTTGAACTCCAACACCAGGGCTGCTGCCATGGCCCAGCCCCCACAGACACTCACTCGACTCAGTGTTTGATATCCCATGGCACAAACCCTCCACAGGGACACAATGCTCACACTTCCCAGGATCCAACTGGCTCCCTGTATCCCCCTCCCCAGCTCAGATGCCTAGCCTCCTCAACACCACCTAATGCAAGTGAAGGATGAAACAGAAAAGGAAGGAAGGAAGAATAGCCAAAAAAAAAAAAAATGTATTTCATCATTCCCTAATTTACTCACCGAAAAATCGAGAGTTGCTCCAAAAAATATAATAATAGTAATAACTATTTGTAAAACTGGCAAATTGGACCAATTATTCTATGTATTCAGCAAATATTTGGTTATGGCCCATAAACTGTTTAAACTCAAAAGAAAATGAATATTTTGCAGTACACAGTTACATTTCAAAATGCAGACAAAAAGTGGTTGATGCAAGCCTAAGTTACATTTAGGCTGCTACATATTTGGTAGTGACATTATGTGAATTCCAGGAGTGACTTTCCTCTGATATAACTGGAAAAGATCAAAGAATGTAGGGAAAGAAAGGTTATATTGACCATGGATACTTCCTGGTCCTAGAAGCTTAATGATTTTTCTGAAAGTTTCATGTTGGCACCCACAGCTGTCAGCAATTATTTTTTTTAAGTGGCAAATGTTATACAGACAGCATCATTAGTTGATCCCAAAAATACCTTGGCCAATCACCAAAAAATTGGAGGGTTTTCTTCCCCCTGCCCCCCAAAAAAGTACTAGAAGGCTTTACCTTTTCACTATTTCTTTTTCTTTATTCTCATTAAAGGTTTTCAGATTAAGTTTGGGTTCTTCTCTATTTTTGTTTTTGTTTCTGCAAGTGTTTATTTACAACGTTTGTTTCAGCAGAGCCTAAGAACTCACAGAAGAGTAGAGCTCTACCTTTTCTGGCTCTCAGGGTCCGAAGGCCCAGAACTGCCCCTACAAGCCTACAAATTGATAAGGGTGAAGGAGAAACCGCCGAAGAGACGAGCATTAGGCACCATTTTAGTACTCTGTTCTCTTCTATTTATTTATGGGTTATATTTATTAAACGAATACTAACGAGAACAACTTTCAGGCGTCTCCAGGCACCGCGAAGGCAGATTTCAGGGAGCTATTATCTCTGCTGGCTCTTCTTTATCTTTCCTGGAGGAAGAAACTACTCGCGAAACGACATCAGCCACGAAAATCAAAAGCAGCAACCGCACTAACTAGTTGCGTCCCCCTCCCGCGCCCTCGGGGCGGTACTGGAGAGCGCTGGGAGCTCCGCGCGCAGGGCGCGAGCCGAGGCGTACCCCGGGCGAGAGCGCTTCTCATTGGCTCTCTGCTGCGATTAGACTTGGCTAATGGGGCTGTCAGGCAGGGTGGAAGCGGAGCTGTTCACCTGGGAGAGATCGCACCCTGCCTCGCCGAGAACCTCCAGGGTTACTGGGCCCTGGGGGGAGGGGGGAGGCGGGGGGAGTTGGGGGTGTTCAGGGGGAGAGGGAGGGGGTCGGAAGCACTCTCTAAAAAGGAGCGGGGGTTGGAGGACGAGTTGCTGGAGAAGCGACGCGCGGTAGTAGACTAGGGTTACCGAGGCAGAAGAAGAGGTAATTTGGAGATGCTGTGCCTTGAAAGTGTTCAGAATTGCAGAGAATATAGGCGCCATTCATTTTTCTTTGGGCCACTCATTTTTCTTTGATTCCAGCATTAGTGAGGAGATCCCTGCTGTGGGTGTTGAAACTTCCCGTATAATACTGTAAAATATCGGTGCCCCAAAAATACACTCAGCGGAGAGCTTTCTGCAGATTACAAGATGCTAGTGAAAGGGAATGGAGAGGACTGGAGTATCTGGAATTTGGTCATTCTACAAATATACCGCAGTTTTACTTTCCTTTAAGAAAAAGATTACCTAACAAAGTCTAACCAAGAAACCTGCACCGAGAGATGAAAACACGTAGTGAAATTAAGAGACGTATTCCCGAGGAGTTTTGGTTTTATTTTTTCCCCCTTTATTCTAACAGCGATTTTGAATGACAGACACCTTTAGCATAAATATCTATGAGATTTTAAATGTTCAGGCATAACCGTTTGGAGCTGCGAACCCTGCCTGAAGTCAGCAAAGGGCAGGCTGGCTTCTCTCTCCGCCGCCCTCCCGTCAGCCCGCCCGGGGCCGCGCACACCTGACTCTAGTGTGCTCCGACTCCAGCCCAGAGCCCGCTCGGCACTAGCTTACGCACCTTAGCCACAGGGGCGGTGACACAACAGCGGAGTCGCCGCAATTAATTTATGAATTTGACTAACTTAAAAGGGAAAGAAAAAACAAAAACCCTCTGCCTGCGCCGGAGAACTTTTCTGTGGGCTGTAAAAACTCTTTGATTGGCTGCTCGCACGCGCCTGCCCGCGCCCTCCATTGGCTGAGTAGACACGCGACCGGCGCGAGGAGGGGGCTGGGAGAGGAGCGGGAGGGGTGTAGGGGGAAACACACTGGCGCGTGCCGCTTTTTAAAGGGGCGCAGCGCTTTCAGCAACCGGAGAAGCTTCGTTGCACGCGACCTGGTGTGTGATCTCCGAGTGGGTGGGGGAGGGTCGAGGAGGAAAAAAACAAGACATTGCAGAAGAGACCCGGGAAGGGTTTTTGTTGTCGGGCTGGTGTGCCAGAGCGTCCTCCGGCCCTGAGCCTCCGAGCCTCTGCAGTGCAATGTCCCGCCTGCTGCATGCCGAAGAGTGGGCTGAAGTGAAGGAGTTGGGGGACCACTATCGCCATCCCCAACCGCACCACCACCCGCAGCCACCGCCGCCCCAGCCACCTGCGACCTTGCAGGCCAGAGAGCATCCCGTGTACCCGGCGGAGCTATCCCTCCTAGACAGTACCGACCCACGCGCCTGGCTGGCTCCCACTTTGCAGGGCATCTGCACGGCACGCGCCGCCCAGTACTTGCTACATTCCCCGGAGCCGGGTGCCTCGGAAGCCGCGGCGCCCCGGAAAGAGGCGGAAGGCCGTGGGGAGCTGATAAGGAGGAGCAGCGGCGGCAGCGGCAGCAACAAGAGTCCCGGGGCAGTGAAAGTGCGGGAACAGCTGTGCAAGCTGAAAGGCGGCATGGTGGTGGACGAACTGGGCTGCAGCCGCCAGCGCGCCCCTTCCAGCAAACAGGTGAACGGGGTGCAGAAGCAGAGGCGGCTGGCAGCCAACGCCAGGGAGCGGCGCAGGATGCACGGGCTGAACCACGCCTTCGACCAGCTGCGCAACGTTATCCCGTCCTTCAACAACGACAAGAAGCTGTCCAAGTATGAGACCCTGCAGATGGCCCAAATCTACATCAACGCCTTGTCGGAGCTGCTGCAAACGCCCAGCGGCGGGGAGCAGCCGCCGCCACCGCCCTCCTCATGCAAAAGCGACCACCACCACCTTCGTGCCTCTGTCTCCTACGAAGGTGCCGCGGACACTGCAGTCTCAGCGGGGGCTCCGCCGGCTTCCGGAGGGGGGCAGCGGCCCACGCAACCCGGGAGTTGCCGGACTCGCTTCTCAACCTTGGCCCCCTCAGGAGGATACTCGATGCAGCTGGACACTCTGCACTTCTCAACTTTCGAGGACAGCGCCTTGACGACAATGATGGCGCAAAAGAACTTGTCGCCTTCGCTGCCCGGGGGCATCCTGCAACCGGTGCAGGAGGAAAGTAGCAAAACTTCACCCCGGTCCCACAGAAGCGACGGGGAGTTTTCCCCTCATTCCCACTACAGTGACTCGGATGAGGCAAGTTAGGAAGGTGACAGGAACCCTGAAAACTGCGACAGAAACAAAAGCGCCCTTTCCCAGTGCGCTGGAAGCCCCGCGGTTAAAGATTCCCGCACCCTTTAATTTTTGCTCTGCGATAGTCGTTGTTTAGCAACGACTTGGCTTCACTTGGCAGCTACATTTGATGGTTTGTAAATGCCGCCGCTATTCCAAACTTCCAGTGGTCCATTATGTTTGAGGAAAACTTGCCGTTAAAGCTGTGCGCTTTCCTCTCACCTTCTGCTCCCCCTGTAGATAAGGTATACTTCTACACACCCATATGTAGCATCATTATTCTAGTTCCCTGCTGCCAATATGCTGCTAAAACGTTGCGTCTTCTTCTCTGTCGCTGGTTTGGGTTTTATTTTATTCCCTGGGTATCCATCCCTGTGTGTTGCGCTCACTCACTAATGGGAGAGTTCGTCTTCCGAAGTTGTTTCCCAAAATGCATTATGAAACGCAAAGTTCGTGCTTACAAAGTGAATAACTTTGACTGTGGAATTATTAGAAAATAGGGAACCTTAAGGTTTACATATTGTATAAACATACTCAGTATGTATATCCACTGGCGTCTTGTAGGCAACTTGGCGCACGCACTTTATCAGCTGCTGCTGCTGCTGCGGCTCCAGGAGAAACTCAACTGCCAATTGCAGCCTTTTTTTTTTTTTTTTTTTTTTTTTTTTTTTTTTTTTTTTTTTTTTAACACAGCCACTTATAACCCTTAACCCCTTTGCAAATATTTGTTTAAAAAAAATAACTCCACAATTTAGTAGTGTCAAAAGCATTTGGTTGATTTTATTTTGCTTTGTTAATGTTAGAAAACTTATTTATTATTGAGTGTTTGCTACCATTTCTATTCACCTTGGTTCATTTTTTAAATGTTTTCTACTCGAGATCATTTTATTTTAATTTAGCAAAGCCAGTTGCCATTGTTTCATGTATTTCCTTTTGCAAATGATAAAAATAAACGTGAAAAGTAACTTTCATTTGTCATCGCTTTATTCTACCATAAGTATTGAAAATATTGTAAATGACCTTGAAAACCTCAACTGTCTTCTGTTAAATATGCAGTTATGTGATCGAAGAGTTTTGAAGAAAAATTTTGTTGTAAATCCTGTACTTTCAAGTAGCACCAGGAAAAGTATCTTAAATTATTGAATTGTAAGATAAAACTTTTCCTTAAGTTGCAACACAATTTTGCCTCTTGAATGCCCATGATCTTTCCAGTCTTCCTTACTTTTAGCCCCCAACTACCATTGCAAGAGAAGGCATGTGTTTCGGGTCTTCTAAATTCTTGCCAAGAGTACTGAACTTTACCCAAGTAAGCTATTTCCACTTCGTAAAAACTTTAGCCAAGCAGAAAGCTTTTCAACTCGGTCAAACACACAGCACAAACTTACCAATCTCTCTCTCCCTTTCCCTCTGTCTCTGTCACTTTCTCTCTCTACCCACTATGGGAGGAGGAATGGAAAGGGAAACAGAACAATGGAAAAGAACTTGAGTTGTGTAGATTTAAAAATTAGAAGCATGGGCAGTTGTCCTAGGAAATTGCTGATCACTCATTTTTTTCTTTCCAAACATAGAAGCTAACATTTGCCTTTGTCTTGTCCTGAACTACCTTCTATGTGGAAAACATTTAACTACATTTTTAAAGTCAATTGCAGTAACTAAACCGTGAGCTCATTTTCACTGCTCAGGTGTCCTCACTAAGGAAAAGTACTGTTCTGGGACTCGGGATCATTGATTTCGAAACGGCTAATTCGGTATGTGGATGGAGAGAGTGGAAAGCGGAATTAAAGATATAGAGATATTTGAGTGGCAAACAAGAGTAGAAACATTTTTGAAACGAAAGACTGGCAATGTCGGACTGAATAAAACATTGCTGAATTTGAGAGGCTGATTTTAAACCAAAATCTTTCTTTTGCATCTTCTTTGGGGATAACAAATTGCTGGGATAAGAAATCGCAAAAGAAGTGAGGAAAGGTTAGTTCATTCGCTTCTGCATGCCCTTTCTCACCTAGAAAAGAAGAGAGCGCCACAAACTGGGTTTGCAGAAAAAGTAGTAAGTGAGAGAGTGGAGGCTTTCGTTTTGAGTCGGGAATAGCAGTTTAACTGACCACTTGGGTATCCTTGGTATTTGGGTGATGCCGACCCGACGGAAGCTGAGAACCTCAGCCAGTTCTCCGGGACAGGTGAGCGGCAGCTCATGACACTTTACAGGGGCAGAAACAATGCACCTGTCCCTTAGATAACCTTTTGCACCCACTGAGTTTGCCGTGCTCAGGATAAGCATCAGGAATCTTCGGGCTGCTGAATAAATCAAGCGATTGCTTCCAACACATTTCCATTTCGCTCTGTATAATCATACTCAGCAGGCATGGACATACAGCAGCCTTACAGGACTAGAGCACATATATTTTTATAGTTACTTCCCTTGGTGTGTTTGCAGGTATGTGTAGAGAGAGAGAGAGAGAGAAGACGTCTTAGAATTCTTTTACCTGTTATGAGTCTGAGTAGGGTAAGGACAGGAAGAAAAAACGTTGTGATTTTTGCTCAAACAGTCTTATTTCATTTTTCAAAATCATGTGTGCTCATTTTGTGTCATCCAAAGTGGAAAAAAGCCTAACCTCTTCCAAAGTTGTTACCTTGGGACTCAGAAATTTCCAGGGACTCATAGAAATTTTAAAACAGAAGGGACATCAGGAATCTCATCTTTCACATCTTCTTTTATAAATGAGGAAACTACTGTCCCTAACTTGCCCCCAAATCAAATAACTGGAAAATGTTAATATCAAGCACTAGATCTTAGTACCCTATCTACCAGGTCAATACCCTTACAAAGATTTCTCTAAGAAAATTGATAGATTGTATCTTTAGAAGAGATGTAACAGCTATCCGAATGTTAAAGTGTGGTTTATTTTTTTCCTATACCACCATAATAGGCAGATATTGGTACTTTAAATGTCACTGGCCTTATATTGGAGATGAAGATATCTTTATTTAAGGAAGTCACTTTACATTTCTTCTCAAAAGAAAACAACCATAACAGAAAATCAGCTTGGAAACTCTACATCACACAGATTGAAAAATGAGGATGAATTCTTCAAACCCATCATGGCATGCACAAAAAGCCAAGTCATTTTGTGGCAAATTGAGTGCTCAAAGTTCAGAGGAGGACTTTAACCTCTTTTCTTTCCATCATTCTATTTTTTTCTTTATGCTGGCATTTCTTTGAAAGAGATGCACAAACACATTTCCATTTTAAGGTTCTGCTATGGAGTTTGCATAACAAACGTTTGGCAGCTCGCTCTCTTACACTCCATTAGCAAGCTGTAACATATAGCTGCAGGTTGCTATAATCTCATTAATATTTTGGAAACTTGAATATTGAGTATTTCTGAGGGCTCATTCCCCATATGCCAGACCACTTCTGCCATGCTGACTGGTTCCTTTCTCTCCATTATTAGCAATTAGCTTCTACCTTCCAAAGTCAGATCCAAGTATCCAAGATACTAGCAAAGGAATCAACTATGTGTGCAAGTTAAGCATGCTTAATATCACCCAAACAAACAAAGAGGCAGCATTTCTTAAAGTAATGAAGATAGATAAATCGGTTTAGCCTTTTGCAACACTGCTGGTGCTTTCTAGAGTTTTATGTACTTTAAGCAGCTTGTTTTATATTCTGTTTTTGCCTCCCACCCCACCACCACTTTTATTTATTGAGGGTTTTGGCTCGCCACACTTTGGGCAACTTATTTGATTTCACGGAGAGCTGAAGAAAGATTATTTTTGGCAACAAAAGAATTTAAACACGTTCTCTATGGCACATCGCTAACTGGGGGTCCAGCTTGACCAGAAAGAATGGGGAAAGAGAGAGGCTGGTTTCCTTCGTCTTAAATGCACAACCAACGCTTTTATGAGGCCTAGCTTTCTGTTGATTTTAGAGATTTGAACATGGACCAGATAAGTGGTCTTTTATCAAAAGCTATCTTGTAATTATTTCTCTCATCTGCTCATTTGAAAGTTCAAGAGATCATCAACTTCGTCTTGCCAGTTCCAAACCCCAACTGGAATCGGAGGCAGTTAAACGAAAAGTAGCAGACCGACTCGTCAATTACAACCTATATATACTCAGCAATTGCATTCTAGAAAAATTAGTGAGTGCTGGTGGGAATTAAAGACCTTTAGTAGTTGAATTGCTTGCGGTTGGTTTTGCCCAAAGGGGTGGGAAATAGGAGGATATAATGGAGGTAAAAGTTTTCCTCGCTGTTTTTGACTCTACTTGCACTAGCTGCCCTCACCCCTTGGCCGGGCAGACTCTCCAAGACACTGACGCTGAAGTCTCTCCCCGCCTTTGCTAGGCCCCTAACAAGAGATGGCAAAAGAAGTGGAGAATGGGTTAAATCCGAGGATGCAGAGCAGAGGCAGGGGAGGAGAGAAGTCGGGGAAGATAAAGAAAAGGACAGGAACCAAGAAGCGTGGGGGTGGTTTGCCGTAATGTGAGTGTTTCTTAATTAGAGTAAGGCTGACAATAGAGGGGCTGGCAGAGGCTCCTGGCCGCGGTGCGGAGCGTCTGGAGCGGAGCACGCGCTGTCAGCTGGTGAGCGCACTCTCCTTTCAGGCAGCTCCCCGGGGAGTTGCGCGGCCACATTTAACACCATCATCACCCCTCCCCGGCCTCCTCAACCTCAGCCTCCTCCTTGTCGACAGCCTTCCTCGGACCCCCACCGGCAGAGCTCACAGAAGCGAGCGACTCTCGCCGCCTTCAGCACTCGGCCGGGGCCCCTCTCCTCCCCCAGCTTCGCAGCGGGAGCCGCCACTGCCCACTGCACCTCCCAGCAACCAGAAAAAAAAGCTGCGCAAAGTTAAAGCCAAGCAATGCCAAGGGGAGGGGAAGCTGGAGGAGGAGGCGGTGGGAGAACTTGTGGGGCTGTCCAGTAAGTTAGGCTGTGAGCTGAGGCACCTGAGGCAGTGAACCAGGACAGGGAAGCTTGTCCACCCTCCTGCCCAAGCAGGGTGGATGCAAACGCGTTTCCCCGCGACCCCACACCGCCGCCGGGCCCAGAGGAGTCACCGAAGATACATTTCCTCAGGCCCTCCATTACTCTAAAGAGAAAAAAAAAGTTTGAATTTTGGATGCTTTTAAAGTTCTCAAGTTTTAGACGTTAATCGAAAGGACAGTGCACAGGCATTTTCTCTTACAATGCAGGGCAGTGACAACTGTGCCTGTCTTTGCTTCAGTTTCTTAAGAAAGGCAGGCTTGGGCATATAAAGATATAAAGATTTTAGGCCTGTCTACATCCCAGGTACCCTTTCACTCTGATTTCAGTCCTGTTTTCTCTGGTCCAAATCAACCAAGCTAATAAAATAGGCGTGTGTGTGTGTGTGTGTGTGTGTGTGTGTGTGTGTGTGTGTGCGCGCGCGCGCGCGCGCGCGCCTAATCTACAGCGTTCCCAGGTCCATTCTACAGATCATATTTTCCCCAGAGAAGCCGGAAGGTTTCATCCATAGGGACGAAAAATAAGATGTTACCAAATTTAAGTATTCTTGTGGCTATATTTTGAACAATTCTAATTAAATAATTAAGAGATCTGAATAAAGGAAATGGTGTTTTGATGGCTAGCTGGTTCACCAGGCTGCAGGGCCCAGCTACTGTCAAGATGGTGAAGAAAGGTGTAACTTAGGATCTGAGTTGGATGTCTTGAGGTTGCTCAAGCCAAGAGATGCCCTTGCGTTTTTGAGCCACTGGCACTTACATGTCTCTTCTAGAGAATTCCTCTTAATCTTTCCCAACTTCCTGCTCTTTTAGTGCTAGGGTTCTGTTGGGGAACGGGTCAGAATTGGGAGGGATCCTCAGCCACTTGGGAAGAGGTGAAGGTGGCACGTGAGGGGGGAGCTGGCATCGTTCATTATACCTTACAGGCCAAAAAGCTGGGAGGAATCTGAAAATACTAGTTGATCGGGAGTATGGAAGTTCAGTTCTTTTCATTTTGAATGTGTCTGCTTCTGAAAATAACCAAGCAGAAATGATAGGAGATTTGGTTCTCTTTAAATTTTCTTCTAACCTAAGAGATGTTGATTCAGTAGGTCAAGGAACAATCCCAGAAATCTCCACACAAGATCCTGATGCAAGTGGCCAAAGAAGTGGCTGTGAGAAGCATAGGCTTTTAAGAAGTTTCTGTTAGACCCCTTCTTGGATTGCCCATGCCTTCTTTTACAGTTCAGTCAGTTTTCCAAGAAGAGAGAAGCAGACAATTCAGTGCCTTTGTTGCTTTCAAGCTATGAGGCCTGGGGCAATATGCTCCAGGACTGAGATGTCTCAACTCTACAGTGAGGCCAGCTGCCTTCAGAGGCATAAGGGCATTGTTCCAGAAGGTGCAAGACATTCATTCCCTGGCTGTCTGTCCAACGAAAGAGTCTCAGTAGGACAAGCCATAGTCATAACCAGTGAGCACTTGTGAAAAGCAGAGATTTTCTCAGGCTTCATGATCACTAAGAGATACAGGGTAGGTAGGGTTGTCACAAAGCACGTGGTTTAAAGAAAGTAGACTAAGTCACATCACTCTGCAATAACTCCAGACTGAATTTAGAGGATAGATAACTTTGATGGAAGGATCAGCCACCTATAACTTGACCAAAGAAGTAGGCATTCCCTTGCATTGATAATAATAATAAGAAAATACAGAGGAACCAATTTTAGGGAAGGCAATGATCCCATAGAACATAGCAACTTCCTTTGGTGACTAATTCTTAGTTCCTTCCAACCCCTTGTCCCACTCTTTCTTATTCATATTCTTCAGTCTTTCCCTTCTCTGTACTGATGAAGAGATACTGCATACTGATGGCAGAGTGGCACTGAGGTTAACCACTGTGAGAGATGCACAAAAAATAAAGTAGAATCTCCAGATTTATGGAACTTAGAACTTGGTTGGAATCTCAGAACTAAAACTGGAAAAGAAGTGTCCTCCCCTAGATGAGGGTGACATTCTTGCTACAAGTGAACCTACCAGGCTGGTAGTCACATTTACTATCAAAGTATTTCACCCGCAGTTTCAGGTTTACCCTATTCATAGCCTTCATTACCCCCCTCAAAGATCATAGTGATTTCAGGTAGTTTGAATTCCTAAGTGCTGATCTTCAAATCAATCACAGGCCTAATCTCTTCCTTTCTGAACTTAGAGGATAGATTTGTTTAGTTTTTTTTTATGAAGTTTGCAGTGAGTGACATCACAGTTTCATACCAGAGGAAATGATGTCTCTGAGAGACATCATACAGCCTGCTGTCATGGAACTTGGCAGGTCCACAGCCACAGAAATCCAGGTTTGCTCTGACTCTTCCAGCAGTGTTCTCTCTACCACACTTCACCTGCCTCAGGTGCATACTTTGAATCCAATACCTGCTATTCCCAATCTTGCCCAATCTGGGAGGTGATAGAGATTGCTGAACTCTTCTATTTTATATTTGCTCCAGAGAAGGATGACTTGATTTTTTTTTTTTTTTTTTTTTTTTTTTTTGAAGATGGCCATGAGACAGGCTCCATTTCCAGGTGACAGATTTAAGAGACACACTGGTTAAGGAAATTTTCATTTTGAATGCCAGCCTCACTCCTCTGATTTGACTGATCCCATTGGTAGGTGCCTCTTATTGTATATAGAAATTCATTTCTACTTTCATCTAGAAAAATCCATCTAAATAATACATATTAATTATGAACTAGTGCATGTAGGATAAGGAGCAAGGCTGAGGAATGTTATATAAAAATGTGTCCTGAGGAGTAATGGCCCAAAAGCTGGTCATTTTCCCAAATTTGTTGAACCATCTCTGCTTGTAAGGATGGTAGGAAAATAGGACCATGATTTTAATTGTTTTTCTTAGAGAGAGAAGTGAATTAAGCTGCTACATTTGTAGCTGTGGATTCAGTCAGTGATAACATACATTTTTTATTCACCTGGTTATCTGAGCTATTGGCTTTCTTCCCATAAACCTTTCTCCAAGTAAACACTTACTACTGTCTTTAGTGGTTCAATGTCTGAAAAAAATATATATTTCTTTGCCTTGAAAAGTTCTGTTTTTTACCTGTCATGAGTCAGTATTACATTTTATAACACTTTTATTCATTGGTTTAAACAATCTCTTTTGTATTACTTATGACTTAGATGCTTTTAACTGCCCCCCCCCCAGGAGTGAGCTATTTGAAAAGCAAAGAACATTTCTAATCAAAAAGAAAGTTCACAAGAAGCTATAAAGCCCACATTTAAAAATCAATGGATAAACTTTTATACTTGCAGTCATGTCTAGATATTTTCCTATAGGATATTTATCCTCCATTGCTTCTTCTCCCAACCCATATATCCAGAAAACTCCTAAGGATTTAATAGAGAGCACTTTTTGCCCCTGCTCCCTAGTATTTCCTGAATTATGATGCCACATGATCCTCCTGGCCAAACTCCCACACTCCACCCCCTATTTTGGAGAGTCAAAGTTTCTATGAAGGAAATCCTGTTTCTATTTAGCCTGCCTCTAAAAATGACTCTAAAGAGTTCACCGAGGGAGCCACTTTCCCAATATTTTATTGAATGTGCCTTTACTCGTTCCTCTTCGATTTGCTTTTTGATATCAACATGGAGAGGTGTGGATCTACTCAGACCAGGGATATGGGCATTGGTTCCATGTTTTCTCATATGGCCATCACCCTGTGCCAACCAGTTGGTCCATGGACTAGAGACGCAGGGGCAGGGAGACATGGTTACTCAGTCAAAGCCTATATTAATCCAGGAGAGTGTGGCATCTCAGGGGCTGTGGGAGGGGAGGCGTCATTTAGTAGAATCCATCCGGGAGAATCTCTGGAGAGCATTGTCAGGTGTTGTCATTTTAGAAGTCCTTCTTTGGGCAAGCCCTCCTCAACCCCCTCACTCCTGGGGAATAAAGATGAAAATAATTCATCTTGTTAACTAAGGGTTGTTCTCAAAACTCTTCCTTCACTCCAGAGCTCACCTCTGAAGTACCTCCCCACCCGTCCAGGGTCTGGTGGGGACTCATCTTTTTTTTTTTTTTTTTTCTGTTGTCTTGGAACCCCGTGCAAATCTATCTAACATTCCACTGAAACTGCTGATTCATTTTTAAAGGGCCAGCCCCTTGAGGGCAGGAGCTGTGTCTAATTTGACTTCCCCACTGTCCCAGGGGTCGGCAGATACTGCTTATGGAAGAGATAATTGAGAATTGAGGTCATCCTAGGAGGCTTCAGTGTGCTCTGCAGGGCAATAGAATTCCTTGTCTCACCTTTACTTTAAATTAGATAGACTCTTTAAATTGATTACAGCCAAAATAGGAACGTCTTTCTCTGAACTGGAAACTTCTAACAGGCCTTTCTAACAGGCTCTTCTCTTCCTTCTTTAACTTTTTTCCTAACCTCTGCACCTCCTAGGCAGAATCAGGTGCTCCCTCCTCGGTGCTCCAAGGGCCCTCTAACAACTGACACATTGTTTTTGGAAGCGCTTTTCTGTGAGCTTCTTGGGGTCAGGGCTAGATCATATTCACCTTTGCAACCCGGGCTTATAAATACGCCCAGTTTACCTTTCCAGGATTTGTCTGGACAGCCCGATGCCCTTTAGGCATCTCACAGCAGAGAATGGAGAATGTGTTGCCGCCGCCCTGTGTGATCCTAACGATACCCCACACCATCCCTGGAAAGCAGAGGCGAGATTCCCGCCTCTTTTCTCCCTTAACATTTTTCTCGCGACCCTATGCGTTCCCTAGCGCATTATTCCCTTCTACGCATCACCTTCCCTTCCTATTTATGAATTCCCACATGCTTTTCATTCTTTTCTTTCATTTTCCACTTCCCTGTCATCTCCCCCCAGCCCTTATGTCATCCCGTGGTGCGATTTCCCCTTTTATCCCTCCTCCACTCACTCCCTCCATCTTTATTTCCCAGTCCTGGTCCTCCTCAGCCAGTGGTTTTATCTCGTTTCTACGCTCCTTTACCAACATTTCCCTACCCTCTTCGGTCTCTCTTCCTCAGATCTTTCCTTCCTTATTTGCCCCTCGTCTCCCACTGTCATGGCAAATTCCGAGCAGCCACTTCGCCTAGCGGCAAGCAAGGCAGCTCCACTTCCTCCCAGAAACCAAAGAAGGGTCTGGTGGGGGTCAAGGTCTGCGGAGATCGAAAAAATCCGCAGAGCCTCCAGTAGGAGCAGCGGCCGGCATCACCCCTAAACCCTGGTCTGGAAACGGAGCGAGGCAGGGCGGTGCTGGTGGGCGGCCGAGAGTTCGCGAAACCGGATCTCCTCTCAGTGCGAACCGAAGGTTTCTTCCTCCTTTATTACTTTTTTTCTCTCCCGTCTCTTTCCTCACAGGTACCCAACAGTGTTCAGGTGACTGCGCTGTGGACTTCCGCCTCCTAATCTCGGTTAATAAACTCTGGATCACTGGTGCAGGTTAGCATCATCCTATCTGTTTGATCCAGAGTCAGAGATCTCTATTTCTTTTGCGGTCAGAATTCTTCCCTAGGTGGGCACCTTGCTAAAGTAACCTTCATATAATACTCCCATTATCATTAGCATCAGAGCTCATCAACACGTCTTTTTCTCAGGAGAATCCCTCCTCCTCCACCTGCAGGATAGGTGGAGCGCCCAGGAATACCTTTTGCAAGCTCACCTTGACTGCAGTTTAGAGGAACTGGTGCTGGTTTCAGCACCAAATAAGCACTAAGCAGTAAACTTTTCAGAATTTCTTTCTAGAATAAATCCTCAGTTGTTTCTGTTCCTTTTCATCACGTACCCTTTTCAGCTAAGCAGTAAACGAAATACTCTCATTCAAATTCCCCAAAGACACTGTCCTCAATCAACAGGAATAAATTTGGCCGATCATGCTTGTAAACTGGTTTGCAGGACATTTGGAAAGAACAATGGAGGAAAGGAAATAAACCATTCAGAACTGTGCTCTAAAATTTACCAAGGTAATTGATCCTGTCCTGAATTTTTCAACAGTAAACCAGTTCATCTCCAACTGATGGTTTTACCATTATTATATGTTTCACAGACAGCAGAGGCTTAAATTATTACAATGTTTATCCTAATTTTAAAAATGAATAAAGCATTTGGTTAAAATAATACTCCTAGAAACCAAATAATGGGGGGGGGGAAGAGAGGGAGAGAGAATGCTAACACAAGAATGGATTTGCACCTGTACAACTTGTGGTTGCTTAATGTCTGCTCAAGTCTAGAGGTATTCGCCAAGACAGCTGGTAAGTAGAGGGTTAATCATTACAGAAAATTATGCACAGTATCTTTTCAGTTTGGTTTATACAGAAGGGCAGTAAAGATTTATGCTTCAGAAGAATAAAACTGTTCTTTTCAGAGTGTGGTTGACCCGCTGAAAGTTTAATTTCTAAGGAAATGTAGATATCGACGTTCTATATTAAGAATATCCCAAGCTCTCCCGAAAAGAACTCTGATTCTGTACTTTAGTTACCTGGACCTTCTTAGGTTATATGAAAACTTCATAAACTTCTGCAAAGTTCTAACATCTAAGGTGTATGATGAAGTTGGACTATGAAGAAAATTGGACTGTAGTAAAATATTTCTAAAAAATAAAATTCTTTAGACATTTCATTAAATTAGGTAATAGCACGGTTTGGCTAAATTAGTTTCACTTTCTTACAGTGTTGAAAAAAGAAGAGTTTATTCTCCAGTATTTCCTAATACTGCTAATCACATTTTAACGTGGAAAAATTTAGTGATCTCACCTTTTTTTCTGATAGAGAGGATGCCTATTTTTCTTATATTTGCTGAAAATTTATTCATGGATATAAATAAGATAGGTGTATCTTATTGCTATATATCTCTCTGGTATTGTATTTTCCAATTCCAGGAAAGCAAAGTTGAAAGAGCATTCTGTCATAAGCTAGTTATTAACAAAAACAGTATTCATTGCCATTCTGGTTGCAGGCAGCATCTGAAGCTCCTTGTGGTTCGATCCTGTGATTATTAACTCACTCTCCACCAGTATCTTATACAGGCCATTATCTACTGTCAATATTTTTATAGCCTATGCGGAGAAGTCCTACTTACTTCCTGTTAGAGGGGAGGTAACAGGGCTTTTTCTTTCTCTTTTTTTTAAAGTAGATAAATATGTACTCTACAAATATGTTTGATTGAGGGGGTAAAAAGGGAGGGAAAGGGAGCCTAGCATCTGCTGTCTCACAGACTTATTGTGTGGTTAATAATTGCTCTAGAATAGTTTTACAGGGTGTAGGCTTTCTTTCAGAAACAAGGATTACTGAAAGATCCAGGTTCAAAAACATTTTTCAGTTCTGTTCATATAGTAAATCCTAGATTATTATGTAAAATATTTCTTCTTCTTCCACTTCTTCCCCCCGCTTCTTCCTTCTCCTCCTTCTAAAACCACCTTTTCTCAGTGTAAACCATTTTGATTTCCTGACTTCAAGCAGTATCTAAGGTATGTTTTCCTGAAACAGATCACCTCATTACATTGTTTCCCCTTCAAGAAAATGGACCATCATGACATAAGACTATTGTAAGGATGTAGTATGAATGCATGGTTTATGTTACCAAAAGCCTATTTTGCATGAGTAAACACAATTTTAATTGTTTATGCAAATAAAACATAGACTTTAGTTGCAAGTATGTACTTTAAAAAGTGGCTTTTATCACCCTTCTTATATTCTTTTTCTCATTGCAATTCTGATGAAACAAAAGACCAAGGCAAATTATCATAGAGGTGGGATAACATGAAATGTCATGGTGAATCATAATATTTTAAATATAAATTGGGATATGTAATGTTCAAATTTGAAAATTTTCAAAGTGAATGTACTTCTTTCAAGAACTGGAAGTAAAAAATTCTTCTAAAAGAGCAATACACTTAAGTAAACAAATCTAAGTCTTGTCTTCAGTTTTCTCACATATTAGCTCTGTGTACCTATGGCAAGATGTTTACATCTCTGAGCCTCAGTTTCCTTCTCTGTTAAAAAAAGGGAGGGTGAATGGATAAAAAATAAAACCTGAGCCTCCTACCTCAAAGAGTTGTTGTGAGGATCACATAACAAATATCTATCAGTCAGGTTAGGCTAGGTTATGCTGTGGTAACAAACAAGACCTCAGTGATTTAAGCAACAAAGGCTTATTTCTTGCTCATGATACAAAACTATCACAGGTTAGTCTCATGTCAGAGACCCATAATGACACAGCACCAGTCTCAAACATTGCTAGTCATCTAATGCAGAAGATAAGAAGACTCTGGAGGCAAATATTATCTTCTTGGAATGGGCACATATTACTTCTGCTCACAATTCATTAGCCAGAACTATTCAAAATGCCTCATCCAACCACAAGGAGGCCAGAAAGTACAAAACTACCATGAAAAGAGAACCAGAAATATTTGTAGTATAGCGATAATGACCATCACAGTTTATGAGAGGAAATTATTAATGACAAAGTGCTTTTTGGTGAAAAGTGTTATTTACCAAAAGTACACCAGGAATTTCAGGAATTTGGGGGTAACACAATTAAGCCAACACCATATTACCCTCTTGTGATTTAACTCCATAGTGAACTTATTTGAATGCCATTAAATTAAATGGCATGGATATAGTTCCTTGGGACTATGGAAAAATTTGACCCAGAGGTTCCTAAGGTGAAATGTGACATTTCACTTGACTCCAAGCCAGGTCACAGTTTTCCTGACTGTGAAGGTTCTTAACAATTCATTGAGATACATTATTTAAAGAGAAAATAAACACAGAACTTGGCAAAAGTCAAAAAATATTTTGAATAATTGCTTTATTTATTACTTATGGATAAATCAGTCTTCTCCAAAATTAAGTTGCCATCAGATAAAATGGAGTGAGAAAGAGCCTATTTTAGCTAGGATTACAAAGTGAAACAAATGTATTAAAGGACTGTCAGTCTTCCCTTTGGGGATATTCTTCATCGTGTTTTCACTGTCAATCAGATCTACTCATTTGTGCTAAGATTTTAAAGCTGGGGTTGTGAACTGGTAACCCACAGACCATCTTCACCTGCCAGGTCTGTTTTCTTTGCCCTGAAATAATTATGGCAACTCTTCTTTGGTCTTTGGCTATTAACCAACATTTTAATATAGAAAAATTTATGAAAATTAATATTTTTAGTCTCTTTGGAAAAATCAAAAGCTATAACAAACATGGGCCACATTCCTGCCTGATAACAAATGACCGGACCTGAGTGGCCACTTTGTTCTTTGTATGAGCTCTCTGTTTTCCAGTTCTCCTTTCTCACTCCAACAGCTTCACTCACCTTAACTGCATCATTGGCTCCTCTAGGCAGTTGACTTTGGGACTCCTGTATGAGAGATTTAAAATATGATACCTCCAACATTATTGATTTTTAATAGACTGAGGAGAGAAAGATGGTCTAAGACAAAGGAATAAATCACAAATAATGAGATTTCAGTCTTTTGGAGGCAATCTGGCTCCAATCTTCTTTTCCACTTTATTTCTACTTACCTACTTCCCATACCCTACCTGTTCCTATACATTTTCACAATTGCTTGGCTATTTTTTGTCTTCATGCAGTTCCTTTCTCTACTTACCCATCTGACAAGTCCCAGGGCTTGTATCACTTCCCCTGTGAAGCCTGACCCACCCTTCCAGGGAAAATTAATCAATCTCCCCTCCCTGTTCCCCTAGCAGTTTCTATGGATCATAGAACACATCACAATATATTGGTGATCACGGTGTATGTATCAGTATCTCCCGTTAGGCTCTTTGGTATGGAAACTGAGTCTCAGGCTTTTCTGTATCCTTAGTGCCTAGACATGGTACACAAAAACTAGATTTTCTTTGAGAGGGAAAGCCTCTTGGAACCTTAAAAATTTCATCACAGAGTCTGCTGTCTAAGAAAGTATGATGGGCCTCTGATGATTTCCTCCCCTACTCCCAGTTTGTGTGTTTCAAGTGAGGCTGAATCCACCCCTTGTTGGAAGGGATGTGTCCTAGCCTGACCCCAGCAAATCCTGTAAAACCTTGGCCATAGATTGACTGGGGAGGAAGGGGAGAGTATGATTCAATATGAACCAGTCACAGTCAATCCAAAGACTTTTGGAGGGGCTTTAGAGAAAAAGAAGATTTCGTCCATGAAATTTGAGAGATTGTAAGATATGAGTCTGGAGTTGTAAGCAATCGCCTCTTACTACATGGCTAAAACCTTCCTGGAGAAGATAGTCAAACCAGCAGAAAGCAGAGCAGGGGTAGAAAGAGAGAGAAAGGAGAGAGAGAGAGAGAGAGAGAGAGAGAGAGAGAGAGAGAGAGAGAGAGAGAGGGAGAATTTCCTGATTTCATCAGTCTCTAAATTCAGTCATGCTAAAAATTAGCTGTATCCTTTAGCCCCCTGATTTTTTAAACCAATAAGTCACTCTCTCCTCATTATTTTTCTTTAGACCATTTTGAGTTGGGTTCCTGCCATCTGTATTTAAATGAGTCCTGTTTACTGCAGAAAATGTATGTTATGCTATGTTAAACTTAACTGCTAAAAGAATGAGAATTTCAAATGACATCCTAAGAACAAAATAAAATTTAGAATCAGACAAATACTTTACTGATGTGTCCATGATTTAGGGTCTGTATTTTCCTCTACTATTTGGATCACTTTGTGTGCTGGTTTGAAGTTGTTATGTACCCCAGAAAAGACCATGTTCTTTTAATCCTTTCCTGTGGGTGCAGATCTATCGTGGGTGGGACCTTTTTGTTTAATTGAGATGTGACCCAGTCCATTCAAGGTGGGTCTTAATCCTTTTCCTGGAGTCCTTTATGAAAGGATAAAAGGCAGAAAAAGCCGATAGAGCTCAGAGAGGGAAACACCCAGAGAGCTTGGAGAGAAAAGCCCTGGGAATGCTGAGAGGACCCACAGAAACTCAGAGAGGAGGCCACTGGAACCAGAAGCTGACAGCAATGAAACCCGGGGAAGAAGGACCAGCAGATGCCAGCCACGTGCCTTCCCATGTGACACAGGTGACCCTGATGCCAGCGGCCTCTCTTCAGAGTCCAGGTGTTGTCTTGTTGATGCATTGAGTTGACGTTTTCATGGCCTACAAACTGTAATTTGCAAGTTAATAAATCCTCCTTGTAAAAGTCAACCCATTTCTGGTATATTGCATTCTGGCAGCTTTAGCAAACCGAAACACTTTGATAAAAAACTGTACGTATATAAGTTTTGGCCTGAGCTAATAGGCTAAGTCAGAGTGGTCATTTGGGCAATGGTGGTAATCTAACAAAGATGGTGAGCAGGAGTCTGTACCTACTTAACCTCTCTAGCAAAGTCAACCATCTTTCCCTAGAGGGAAATAAATTTAAATGTTCTATGCAAATTTCATCCTTGGTCATCAATTCATCTGAGATTATTTTCTATTTTTACTGAATACCTACTACATGCAGCATTGTACTAAATCCTAAATTATAAAAGATTTTTGGGTGAGTGTGGGGATGTGTGAGATAAAAGGATGAATAAACTTGAACTGTCTCCTTTTTAAAATTATTTTTTGTTCACCATGTATTTATTGAATAACTACTATGGGCCAGTTATTATTCTAGGTGCTTGTCTTCTGCTATGGAGAGAGATAAAATAAAAATTTAAATAAGAAAAATAGTAGCGGGGTACATAGTGATAAGTGCTAAGGGAGAAATAAAGTCAGTAAGGATAATATATAGAGTTGGGTAAGAGGTTGAAATTTTATATAGGGTGGCCAAGGCAAACCTTGCCGAGAGGGTGACTTTGGAGAAAAAGACGAAAAGAAAGTGAAGAAGCTAACTCTTGTGTGTATCTCAGGGGGAAGTATTCTAGGCAGAAAATAACTTATGCAAAAGCCCTGAGATGGGAATGTGCCTGGTATGTGCAAGGATGAGTCAAGAGTTCAGGGTGGGCCGAGTAGCAGGCTAGAGAGGTAAAAAGGAGTTAAATCACCTAGGGCCTTGTAGGGTATAGGAGGAATTTTGGCTTTTGCTCTGAATGAAAGGAGGAGCCATCTCAGGGTTTTGAGCAGAGGAATGACACAACATGAGCCTGTGTTTAACAGGTTGTCTGTTGGAGATTGAATCATGTCCTGCACAAGAGATGTTCAAATCCTAACCCCTGGTCTCATGGGCATGAACCCATTTGTAAACAGGAAATTCAGAGGTACTATTTAGATGAGGCCCCATTGAACCAGGCTGGGCTTTAATCCAATATGACTGAAATCCTTGTAAGCAGGGAAAATGTGTATGCAATCAATTAGTTGAACACACACACACACACACACACACACACACACACACACGAGACATCGCCATGTGATGGCAGCAAAGATTGATGGCCAGCAAGCCACAAGGCACCACTAGAACACTGCAGACTTTGGGGAGAAGGCATGGGCTGCTGACACTTTGATTTTGTATTTCTAGTCTCTAAAACTGGAGATAATAAGTTTCTATTGTTTAAGCTGACCAGTTTTTGGTATCTGTTACAGCAAATTGCACACTGAGACATTCTCTCTGGGTTGATAGATTGTAGGAAGATGCATTAATCCAAATGAGAGATGATGGTGGCTTGGATCAGGCAATAAGCAGTGTGAATGGTGATAACTGGTCAAATTCTGGACATAATTTGAAGGTATAGACAACAGGATTTGGTGACACACTGGAAGTGAGATGTTAAAGTGAGGTTACTAAGAACACACCAAAGTTTTGGGTCTGAGCACCTAGAAGGGAGTTGCCATTAACTGAGATGAGAAATACAGCAGAAGAAATACCTTTGGTATGATAGAAGGGAGGCTCACTTTTGGACATGTTACGTCTTCAAGGTGTTCTTAGTGACTTCTCTGCCAAGTATCAAGAAAGGTAAATCTATCTGACCAAAAAAAAGAAGGAAGTTTAATTAACTTAAAAGAAGTCATAGTGGAGAAAATCCAACATATTATTAGAAAACATGGGTTCTAATCACTTAATAGTTAGGCATCTGGGCTCTAGCATCAGACTCCCTAGGTTTAAATCCAAGCACCATCATTTTGATACTGTGTGACCTTGAAGAAGTTACTTAGCATCATTAGATTTTTGTTGCTTCATCTGTCAATTAGATAAAATAATCTTACTACTGTATAGATTTGTGTGTTCTAGGAGCTTAGGCCAGTGCATTGCATATAATGAGCATGCAAGAAATATATGCCAACAGTTGCTGGAGAGGTAATATGGTTTGTCTCTCTTGCTTGACTGAGAGCTCATTAAATAAAGGGATCTATCTCATTTTTCTAATTTGCCACCTTAGCAAAGCAGTGGAAATACAGTAACAGTTAAATTAACAAAAACCTGTAGCTGAGTGCAGCTGAGAGAGGCTAGAATATAAATCCCTCACCTAGCACTGGCTATTTAGTCTTTATTCTACCCAAGCACAGGTAGTAATTATGTATACAGTTTTGTACAGGTGGTAAAGACTGAACAGCTCTTTGACCATGGAATTGTGAGGGAGATTATATCAAGTAAAAGGAAGAGCCTGAAGAAAGGCAGAAAAATGGAAATATGTATGATATTTTCTCTCTCAGAATCCTCAGCACTTAATTAAATCTCTATTATAGCCCCTAAACATTACCCATTTATATTTTCCCAGTAGATGAGTACCATCAAGGATATATGAAAGAGAATGAATCAGAGTAAGTTAAAATGAAATTGTGGTATTAAGAATTCACCTTGGAATTGGGAGATCAGACATCTAGCCCTTCTCTGCTAAGTATTAACCAATGTGAGAATAGACTCCATGAACTTTAGTTCCCACATCTCTTCAAACTTACAGACTGGATATGACGATAAATGAGATTATTCATTTATATATCTACTTATGCTCTGCAAAAACTATCAGAGTATAATGTAAACCCCAAAATTTGGGCAGTAAATTGTGGATTAAGAACACTTGAGAAAGGCTCCAGTTCCAAGGAAGATGCAGTAATTACATTACTTGCTATCCTTCACACTGAATGCAAGTATAAATGCTGTAGCAGCTATATGAGTATGCTGAAAAGTAAATTTGGGGAAAAGAGGCCAGAATTTGTAGGCATACAAAACCAGTGGTAAGTTTCCCATGTTTCCTCCTCCAGTGTCACCTGGCATAGTTTCAAGGAATGTCCTAATCTCAGAAGTGCACAATGGATGAAAAGAGAAAAGCCCCAAGTAAAGCTCCCTTTTTTTGAGAAAGGGGTTGTGGAAAAGAGGAATCCCATGGCTCAGAGAAAGTGAGAGCAATCTCCTGCATTTATTATTATTTTTTCCCCCTTTTCTCCAGTCCCAGCCACCAGGTAACATGATGAAGGCAGCAGTGGCTGGGGAAGTATCTATGGTTTTTTTCTTTCTCTGTTCTCCTACACCTGCAGTAAATGCAGATAATCACCAAAAGAGCTGGGTAGACAAAATAAATTAAAGCCCTGATTTTCTGGACAGAAGACTGGGAAGGTAGCCCCCAAGGAGCCAGAAAGTGTTGGAGAGATCACGGACAGGAGGAAAATCAAGAAAGCAAATTAATAAACTTGTGTATGTACTCCTGGGCTGATCTATGAACTGTGCATGCATGGAATATAACCCTAAACAGCATGCCACTTGTAACTCACTACCTGAGTTACAAGGTAGACTATTGCCCAGGTCCCAGACTGGCCACTAGGTGGCACACATCCGGGGCTGATCTTTGAAAATGAAAATAATATTTGAAGCACTGATCACAGAGACATGTCAGAACTTGGATCTTTAATTTAATCTGGTTGATTTTGTGCTGAAACAGAAAATAAACTTTCTTCTTAAGATTTAAACAAGACCCATATTCAACCAAATATTCAAAGTTTCCAAGATACAATTAAAAATATACCTTTAACATATAAAGAAACAGGAAAATCTCAACTCACAAAGGAAAATACATTAAATAGATGCCAACCCTGATATGATACAGATGTTGAAATTATCAGACTTCAAAGAAGCTATGTAACCATGCCTGAAGGAATAAGGGAGAACACTCTTGTAATGAATGGGGAGTCTCTGCAAAGCAATAGAAGACATGAAGAAGAACAAATAAAAAATGTAGAAGTAAAACATTCATAATCTAAAACAATTCATTAGATGGGCTCAACAGCAAAATGGAGATGAAGAATAAAATGTTAGTAAACTTAAAAATAGATCAATAAAATTATTCAAACTGAACAAAAGACACACACAAAAAAAAAATAAAGAAAGAAATAGAGCCTTAGGATTCTATGAGACATTAACAAAACATCTAAGTTTTGTGCCAGTAAAGTCCCAAAAACATGGAGCAGGAAAAAAATCATGAAGTAATAATGGCTGAAAACTCACCAAATTTGGCAGTCATAAATTTACAAATTTTAGAATTTCAAGATAAATTAAAAGCAATTCATACCCAGACACATCATAATCAAACTGGTAATTGTTAAAGACAGAAAAAAGAAAAAATATTCCGAGAACAACCAGAGAAAAAGAGTAGCAATGATTTGAGTAACTACAGATTTCTCATTGGAAACTATGGCAGACAAAGGAAGTGGAATGACGTCTTCAAAGTTTTGAAAGAACTGTCAACCCCAAATTCTATATCCAGTTAAAACATACTTCAGGAATGAAGGCAAAATAAAGAAATTCTGAAATGAAGGAAAACTAAGCGAATCTGTCACCACAGACATGCTCTAAAATAATGCCAAAGGAAGTTCTTCAGACAGAAATGAAATGATACCAGAGGGAAATGTGGAACATTGGGCATGACGGAAGTGCAGCAGAAATGGTAAGACCTGGATAAATGTTATGGATTATTTTTCTCTTCTACATTCATTAATGTATAATGCCTGTTGAAAGAAAAAATTATTACATTGTCTGGATGGGATTTTCAAGTAATGTAGAAGTAATATGAAAACTACAGTATGAACAGGGGAGGGTAAAGGAACCTATAGGTTGGTAAGATATCTACATTCTTTAATTGGTATACATTAATCCTAAAATAATTTAGAAATGTTTAGAAAAAATATGTGCTCTTCAGAGCAACCATTTTAAAAAGCTACACAAAGAGACATAATAAAATACTCAGTAGATAAATTAAATAGAAATATTGAAAATATTCAAATAATCTGAAGAAATCAGGGAAGGGAACACAGAGGAACAAAAACAGAGGAAATAAATAGAAAAATTAATAAAACAACAGACCTAATTCCAAACTTAGCAACAATTTTATTAAACATAAATGATCCAAGCAGACCAATTACAAAACAGATTTTTAAAAAAAGACTTAACTATATGGTGTCTATAAGAAACCTACTTTAAATATATTGATATTAATATGTTAAATGTAAAAGAATGGAAAAAGATATACCATGCAAAGACCAATCAAAAGGAAATTGGAGTAGCTATATTAATAACAGAAAAAGTAGAACATAAAGCAAGGAAAATTACTAGGGATTAAGAGAGGCATTGCATAAACAGGTAAATTTATGAGAAAACAGAAAAAAATACTAAATATATAAAGCCAAAACTGATAGAGCTGAAAGGAGAAATGGGTATATCCACAATTATACTTAGAAACTTCAACACTCTTTCCCAACAAATGCATAATATATAGTCTTCTCAGATGGAATATGTCACCATGGAATACTCACCAAGACAGACTATATCCAGCATTATCTTGATACCAAATCCAGAAAAAAACAGTCCCAGCACAGACTAATATCATTCATGATATAGACACCAACATCATCAACAAAATGCTAGCAAATCAAACCCACAAAACATAAAAAATAATAATATACTGTGAACAAGGATGGGTTTGTCCTGGGAATTCAAGGCTGGCTCAATATTCAAAAATCAATTTAATCCACCATACTAAAAGACAAAAGAAGAAAATCCATATGAATATATCAATTGATGCAGAAAAAGCATTTGAAAAAAAATCCAACATACTTTCATGGTAAAAAAAATACACAGTAAACTAGGAATAGAGGGGAACTTTCTTAATCTGATAAAGGGAATCTATGAGACACTGACAGCTTTCAACGTACTTCATGGTGAAAGAATAAATATTTCACACCACCCTCTAACCCCCAAGATAGAGAATAAGGTAAGATTGGACTTTCCATTCTCATCACTCTTATTCAGCTTTGTACTGGAAGTTGTAGCCAATGCAATAAGGCATGACAAACAGATTTGAAAGTTAGAATTAAACTGTGCCTATTTACAGATGACATGCTTGTTTATGTAGAAAGTCTCCTGGAATCAATAAAAAAAAATCTCTTGGAACAAATAAATGGATTAGCAATGTTCCAGGATCCGAGTTCAATTCACAAAAATCAATCATATTTGTATATAGTACTGATGAATAATTGGAAACTCAAATTTTAAAAATACCATTTACAGTAATTCCACTTAAAACTGAAAATATTTAAGTATAAATCTAACATTATATGTGGAGGTTCTATAAGCTGAAAACTACAAAACCATTATGAAATGAAAGAAAACTTGAAAAAATAGAGAAACATAACCTGTCCATGCACTGGAAGACTCAACATAGTTAAGATATCAATTTTCCCCTAAACTGATCTATAGATTTAATACAATACCAATCAAAATCCAAGCAGGAATTTTTGTAGCTATAGGCAAACTGATTCTATAATTTATATGAAAAGGCAGAGCAAAAAACCACAATTTTTAAAAAGAAGAAAAAATTTGGAAGATTTATACCAACCAATTTTAGGAATTTCTATAAAACTACATTAATCAAGAAATTGTGGTTTTGGCAAACAGCCACATAGATCAATGAAACACAATAGAGTATACAGAAATAGATCCACATAATTAAGGCCAATTGATTTTGACAAAGGTGCAAGGTAAATTTCTTTTTAACAAATGGTAGTGGAAAAACATAGAAAATATCATTATGACCTGAGGTTACACAAGGAATTCTTAGATCCATCACAAATACGTGATTCATAAAAGGGAAAAACGGCAAATTGGATTTCAACAAAATCTAAGCTTTTGCTTTGTGAAAGACAATGTTAAGAATGAAAAGACGACTTGAAAACTGGAAGAAAATACTTGCAAATCACTTTTCCAACATAGTATTTTTATTCAGAATATATAAGGAATGCTCAAAATTTAACAATAAGAAAAGTATTTTTCAAAATGAATGTGATGGAACTGCTTTGTATCCTGACTGATTGTGGTGATGGTTACATGAATTACTTGTGATAAAATGCAGAGAAAAGCACACCAGAAAAAAAAATTAAAAAGAAAAAACTCAATCTTACCATTTGTTAATTTCAAAAATGGAATAACTAAAAGAGTACCTAAACTAAAATAATAATTACAATTCTAGAAAAAAAATTACTACCGGAGAAAGCAAAAGGAGAGATGTAGAGATCAACTCATTTTATTAAAACAGAATGCACATAAGCAGATACTAAAAAGTAATTACAAGTTACACACCATGACTTAATTGACATGTTTAAGATCCAATGAGAGTGGACCAAAATTAGAGTCAGAGTCTCGAAAATTATACTAAGGTTGATAAGGGGTGGAATTGGATGTTTTTTTTTAAACATATAACTAAAGGTCCTAGGTTTTAATAATAAATTGACCAGAACATAGACCATTGTGATTTAATGCACAAGTTCTAAGAAAATAGATTTTGTCAAGAATGCTATGATTAAAGAAGAATGTGGAGAACAAGGGGAAGGTTCAAAAGAAAGGCACCCAGATAATAGAAAACAAGAAAGGATGAAAGACGCTTTCCATATTACACTCCCTTATATCAAATATTTTGGGGTGTGTGTGTGTGTGTGTGTGTGTGTGTGTGTATACTTGCTTTTTCTGAGTTTCTTGAGTACAAGAGCCAAGACAGAAATGGTCTCTGGATAGAAATGCTTAGAGGTGGCAATCTTGTTAGGGGTATGAGTTGGGAGTGGTATGCTCTTAATAGTGGATGTGTCTAGAATGTGCTTTAAAATATTAAGTAAGTGTTTTTACTTGGATTGTGTGATTATTTAGGAAGGCTGAGGGTGAACAGTAGGGTTTAGGGTGGAAATAACCTCCCTCCCCTACAGCCACTGTCTCTGACGAGAAATATATTTTGCTTATGTTTATACCCACTGTTGCAATTAGCATACTGACTGACACATAGTAAGTGCTTATTAAACATTTGTTCACAGTTGAGTAGAACCCTTCCTTCAATTCTAAGCTATCTCCTAAATTCTCAAAGAAGATCAGTCCATATGAGAAAAAGTGAAAGAGATGTTAAGGGAAAGGACCACTTGAAGAATAATTCTATTCCTCATGCTGAATTCTTAGAGTAACTCTAGTTCTCAAACAAAGGTATTGTTTAAGGTGAGTATAGAAAGCTGAACTTTCCATGTTCTTGGGAGAAATTCCAACTGCAGAAAAAGCACAAAATCTTGAAAATTTAAAATGTTCTGGACTGATATTTACTGTCAGACTCCTCAGGGAGGAAACCTTATTATATTACTAAAAACGCTTATTTTCAGGATGAATGTAGTTGCTTTACTAGAATTCATGCAAAAGTTAATCAGTGATGGTCTCAACAAGTTAAAAATTTTTAAACATAAACATAATTTTTGATCAAGGTATCTAATAAGGTATTTAAGTGAACAAAACAATGACCTTTGGATCTGTCATTGCTTTGCCTGGGTGATTAATTCCAATTTTTTACTTTACACACCCTGCCATAAACTTTTTTATTTACACTTTATTGTAACTGACTTCATGACATTTACTCTTGCTTAATAATAATCGGTTAACAGCTCAGGGCAGGTGTTCTCAAGGATGTGGAATGAAGTCTAAACAGTTTTTAAAATCATCATAAAAAGTATAAAGATAAAACCATTTCATTCTAGTGTAACTGAAGGGAGGAAAGATATATCTATGCAAAGAAGGAGTAAAGGATGGGTCTGTTTCTCTGATGAACCCTGATGAATACAGGCAGAGAATTTGAAAAGTAAGAAGTGATGGTGACATATCCATTCTGAGTTTATTGGCTGCCTTTCTTTTTAATATTTGTATTTGGTAGATCACACCAGGTGATTGTCTCTTTTAGTACCCTTATTTTTACATGGTTTACATGGTTTTTGTTTTGTTTAGATGTAAAAAGGTAAATTAAACTTTAGGCTGAATTTCTATAGAGTTTGAGTCTGATTTCTGATTTTCTGAGACCATGATAATAATCCACCTCTCTACACCCTATTTTCTTCCATGAAATGTCCTCTTCACCGACAATCAAGTTTCTTTCTGTTCCCCTACTCACTTCAGAAATACGTTCTGTCTCCTTTCATTATCCCACCTTCACACACTCTAACAAGTTCCCTCCAAACTGTCTTCCACTTCCATTTATCCCAAATGTCGTCGCATTATCCCATCAGCTACTGCAGGGTGGTCTGAAGAACCTCAGTAGCTGCCCTCATTGTTCTCTTGGCCCTTTCTCCCATCGAATTGCCACCATGAATAATAACCTTTAGAATAAACAAAGAAGATCCTGGGGTGTGGTTAAAAATTAATATGTAATCCGGGCCAGCCTATCTAGCAATTAGAATATTGACTTGGATTAATTTATTAGTCATTTGGTATCCTGAAGGAATGCCATTCAGGAGCATCTAGAGTTGAACAGATAAACTCAATCTGGTTCTTGTAGCAACTGTGGGGGTCAGGATGAAAAGCAGAATATTTTAGAATAAGGGGAGAGAGAGGTAGAGATGGATAGGTAAAAGAGAGGCGATAATTGGATAGATAGATAGATAGACATATATAGATTTGGTGATGATCAGGGTAATGGTGGTAGTTGGAGGAGTACACACTGATGTAAAAGTAACAGAAACAATTGCCGAAAGGAAGGGCAAGTTCTGCTAGATACCAAACAGAGACCGAATTGTCCTCCTTAGCAATGTTTTGATTTGAGAAGATCTCTTTTTAAAATTGCAACCCTAATAGACTTATGGCAATTCACTCCTTTATTAAAAAAAAAAAAAATTCATTGGTTCTAGACATTCCCTATTTAAATTCAAATATGCAGAGGGTAGCTATTACACCAAAATATTATATTGGGTCCTGTGCTCAATTCCATTTTGTGAACCAATTAGTTAAAAGAGGATCCATATGCAATAGCTGAACAAGTTAGATGCTTTCATTTGCAGGGAACAGAAAGCATCCCTTAAACTGACTTACATAATAAAGGAGATTTATCAGCTCAACTAACTGACAAGCCCTGGGATAGTGATCCAAATTTTCACAGTGTTATCAGGGTCTTCAGCTATTTTTCTGCAATTCTCTCAGCTCTGCCCACTTCCATGGGTTGACTTTGTACTCAGCCTGGCTTACCTACATGCTTTTTCATTCACACCCAGAGGGAGAAAGTGTGTATTTTCTCCAGTAGTCAAACAGAAGTCCTGAGCGCCACTGTGATTGCACTAAATTAGGACATGTAGTTACCCTTGCCATAGTGTCAAGAGCAAAGGCATTAACTTGATTAATGTAGATCACAGAACCTGTGTATGCTGCAGTGGGAAGTATTTGAATGTACAGGAAGCAACCACTGTGTAGACCTCATGAAGGACTTCACTCTTTGAGAGATAGTCCAGAGCTGGAACACTAATTGAAGGTAGGCATGAGCAAGTTACGTTAGAGGGAAGTCTGGTTTTACTGGAATACCTCCTGAAGACAATAGGCTCCTGGTGATTCCATGAAAAAGGTGGAGATCAACAATCAGCATATTCTACTTCAGGACTCTTCCTTTCCAGCAGTGAACTCCTGTCATGGAAACAACTTGCCACATCCTTAGCCTAGTGACCAAGGTGATTGTAGTGGGTCGTCGAAAAGCTGCATCATCTGTGTGTACAGAGAAGTTTAATTTGCCACTCCAGTCCAGATCCTTCTAGTGGTTTTTGCTGATCCTTCGCAATGCTATGAAGCCATCTCGACCAACATACCCCAATCCCCTTTCCAGAAGAGATCTCTTTGGTTGTGAATACGAATGTGTTTCTGAAAGTTGGCCTTTCTTTCCAGACTGCCATGAGCATATTCCTATATCACAGTAAAGTTAGTTTAAAGCAAGTCAGTTGCTTTCTGTAATTTCTAAAGAATTTTATCCTTCTATTCTTAATCTTGAAGACTTATAATCAAGTTACCTGAACAAAGTTGGAGATAGAGTCTGTTTCTCTTGCACTTCAGCTGCAGAATAAATCCTAAAGCGATGAATGTTATGTATAATAACAGATTAGATTTTTAAATAGAACAAGCTAAAACTGTGTTTTTGTACCCTGGCTGTACATTAGAAAACCTAGGTGCCTAGGTTCTTCTCTGGAAAGATTCATATATAATTATTCCAGAATGAGTCCCAGGCATCTACCTTTTTTAAAACATCTGTTTTGAGATACAATGCGCATGCCATAAAATTCACCTCTTTAAAATGTGCAATTCAATGATATTTAATATATTCACAGAATTGGGACACCTACATTTTTAATGCTCCCCAAATATTGTAAGACATAAGGCTGAGAATCACTGAGAAAAAGCAAATTATTAGAATTTGAAACAACCTAAAAATTAACTGAACTGTACATTAAAAATTATTCTAAAAAACATTTTTAAATTATTCTAAAAAAACTCTCTAATTTAGTTGACATTCTAAGTCTGAGAGAAATTGGAAGTCTAATAATGTTCATGTTTTCTTGGGAAAAAATTCTCAAAATGGATATTCTCCTTGTAAAGAATCACTTTTTATGCATTTGAAATATAAAGTAAAATCATCTAATTTGCAGAATAAGGTTTTTTTCTCTCTTTCCTTTTAAATCTCTTTTGCAGTTTATTGATCAACACTTTCCTGGCTCTCTTTTATTGGAGAAATAAAGCATTTGAACCAAATTTCAGCAATATGTAACTGAAAATATCCAATATTAATCTAATCCTTGTGCTTTCTTTTCTATCTTTGATATAAAGGATTGAAACATATTAGCTGTATATATTTATATAAAACAACTGTGTTGTCATTTGCTTTTGAAAGAAATATTGATCATCCTTAGGTAAATTTGATCTACAGAAAACATTTATAATCAGAAAAGTTTGGGTATGGAATATTTAGTATAAAAAGTTGTCTAAACTGCTATAAAGATAAAAATGATCCCACCTCATTCATAGAATTTTCTGCTTGACATCTCAACTTTGATGACCAATAGGCATCTCAACATGTCAAAGCTGACTTCCTGATTTTCTCTGCCTAAACATGCTGTACATGTAGTCTTTCCTATTTCAGTTAACGGCAACTCAATCTTTCTGGCTCCATCTGTTGAGATAAAAAAAAATCTTGCAGTCATGTGTGACTCCTCTCTTTCTTTCCCTCTCCACACACAATCCATCAAACAAATACTGTTTGCTCTATTTTTGAAACAGATCCAGAGTCTAACCACTTCTCACTACCTTCCCTAGTACTACCCTGATCCTTGCCATCTTCACCTTTTGTCTGAATTATTATAATAGTCTCCTAAGTGCTCTCCCTGGCTTTGCCCTTGTCTTCTGCAGTGTATTCTCAACACAGTAGAAAAGTTGTCCTTTTTGAAACATAAGACAGATCGTGCCACCCTTCTGCTCAAAACCCTTCAGCGGCTCTCTATTTCACTTAGGGTAAGGGCTAAATTTAATACAGTGGAGTGCCAGGCCCTGCACACTGTGACTTCCAGTTGCTCCTATGGTCTCATCTACTGCTCTCCCCTCCATTCCAGTCATCCTAACGTCTTGTCTGTCCTTGAACCTGGCAGGTGTACTCCTACACTGTACTTTTCCATTTGCTTTTCCCTCTCTCTGGGATGCCCTTTTCCTCAATATCCATGTGGCTTATTCTCTCACCTTTTTCAAGTCATTGCCCAGATGTTACCTTTTCAGTATCCAATTAAAATTTTTAGTATCCACTCCCATCATGAAGCACTACTTATCCTGTTGTTCTGCCTTAATTTTCTTCAAAGCACTTATCATCTTTTAATATACTCTATATTAGTGACTCTATTGTCTATCCCCACCCCAATCCCCCAAAATATAAGTTTCAGGAAGGGAAGAATTTTTCAGTTTCATTCACTACTGTGTCCACATTGCCTAGAAACGGTGCTCAGTAAGTACTCAAAAAATATTTGTTCAATGAGTGAATGAATGTTTTTTCCCTAACTCCAGTCTTTATTGCACATTAGAATTTAGTGACTTCCATTTTACTAGACAGAGCAAGGTATCCTCATTGACCACTCCAGGTTGAGTTCATCTCTCCTCCCACAGACATGCTCTTTTCTTCTCTTTCTTCTTACTCTTTTTCAGTTGAGGGGATCTGTCACCAATAAAGGAACGCACTCTTGACTGGAAAATACATCGGGAATTTCTCAATAGTTGGAAAGATCATACCAGCACTAGGAATGATGACAAAGTAAGTGGGGTGCTTGCTAAAGAAAAGAGGAAATTATTAATGTTGGGAATGGTGAATTATGCCTCTGAAAAATGCCTTGTACATAGAATTTAAATCCTACCAAGCATTCTTTTCTAGAGGAGAAAATGGTTTCAAAAATCTCTCTTGTGAAAATATTACATAAACTTACTTCTTTCAGGTAGTTGCTTAAATTCTGACCCGCTAAACAATTAGTGTAGAGTAGAAAGACATGGAAATAAATAAGCAAAACTAAGTCAGTTTAACAAAGCCATGAAGAGGGAAAAGTGAATCTCACCAGTCAGATTGATTTCTGAGGGCCTAATCATTTGAAGAAACCATTTTTAAGGTGAGGTAACAGCCATCTGTCTTGGATTCTTTAGGTACAAACCTGACCATCAGTAAAGAACTAAGTCATCTAACTCCTTAGGGTCTACGCCAGTTCTGTGAGCTTCTTCTAGGGGCTTAGAGCTTTAATCCTTCTTTATGTGTCCATAGCATCAAAATGACATCTGGTTTCTTGCAGGATTTATTGACAGGAATCACAAACCCCTTAATATGTGTATTGTTTGCTGTTATAATTATGAAGTTATACATAATTGTGTACATTACGGATTGCTGAGAATAAAAATGCTTCCAAGATTCCTAGTTCCCATTTTGCTTCAGAGACAGAGCTCTTGAAAAGGTAGACTGCTCCCATTTCTACACACTAATTTCTCCCAGCTGAAAGTGTGCAAAGGAGTGAAATGTAAGTCAAGATTGTAAAAGAAAATATTTCAATAATTTCCTTCTAGCAGTGGGCTCTAATCCTTGACCCAACTCTTGCCAGCAATCTTAAATTGAATCTAGAAATATTAGCTCTGAAAGGGGCAGGGTCAGAATCAATACTTCTTACCACTTTTTTCTTCCAACATTAAATATGAACAGCAGAGGTAGCATTACAATGAAACTAATGACACTTAAGTTGCTTCAGGGCACCTCACTTGCACAAGCATCTTGAACACTTGGAGTTGCTGGGAGTTGCAGAGAGCTCCAGGTTGGGAGGGGAAGTCAGGTTGCAATCGGGAAACATTTCTGTGTAAACTTTTCTGATAAATTGCCTTAGGAGATCTTAGGAGAAAACAAACTGAATCTCCAAATTAGTTTATGTGATATCTTTTCTCATTATAATTAAATATTCACTGTCCGCTCTGATTTTTTATTCAAAATTTTGTATTCATTTTTTAAAAGGAATCCATACCCCTACCTTGAACATGCCAGGTGTACTTTTACATTATACCTTTGCACTTGTTTTTCCCTCTAATTATATAAACTCGAGTCTGCACAAAACCTAGATTTGCCTTGGATGCATGGATAATTCTTATGTATGAGTATTGTATATGGTCCAATCAGGTACTAAAGAATAAAAAATACCCAAGACAATTGGACTTCTTGTCCTTTCTCCATAAGATCAAGTTAAATGTCAAAATACCTCTGCTATTGCAAGTACTATTTATTTTGGTGTAATTAATGGTGTTTAACATGTTTTAGCACCTGGATTTCACTCTAAAGAATATTAGTAATTTTACTGTAGTAGATATAACATTATATCTCAAAAAAAAAAAAAAAAAAGAGTGCAGCATACTCATTGTTTCCTTGAAAAATCTGGTTCCCTAGGATCAGTTGAATAACTATAGGCTAAAAAGTAGTATTAAAAAAAAATTTTTTTTAACTAAATTATATGCTTATCTATCCAAATACCTATATCTTTATGATCTAATCATCATCAGAAAATATTTAGAGTTTAAACATTTCATTAAAGGAACCACAATAATTTCTAACCCCTATTTGGCTAAACATTTCAAAACAGGATTGTTTTTTGTTTGCTCATCAATAATAATATTATTCAAGGTGTTTGTATTCCTATGGGTTTACATCTTCTCTTCTGAATTAGCTTCCAGTAGGTACTGTATGTTCCTTTAAAATTATTGCTTGCTGTAAACGTGGGCACACACACGCCAGGGTGTGCGTTAGGCAGCTTTTACAATGCTCCCCGGGTGTGCTAGGCCTCTGGGGCATGGAGCCAAAAGTGAAGCGGCCATCATTCAACAGTATAAAATGCATACTGTGATGTGTCATCGCAATTATTCCTTTTTATGGCTTTGAAAACGCTCCATCTTCCTTTGGGTAATTTTAAACATTAACCTTCAGCTCTCAGAAGTACTCAAAATGGCTCAACTACCTGCTTTCCACGTCCAAGAAGGGGTTCAATAAAAATTAACTCTTCCTCACCACAATAAAAATTTTCATCCATTACAAATCCTAATTTCAAAATATGCAAGCGTTTGTAAGAAAAATTTGTGGAAGAATTTTTCAAGGTATGTGTTTTCTATTAAACTGGCAAAACAAAATCTGGCAGAAATATTTCCAAGAATTCTAGAAATTTGGGATTATCTTGAGGCATTTACATGTTTTGTTCATTAAAGTCACATATATAAAAGAAATTTTCAGTTGGATAAAATATATATTCTTGGTCTTATTTTAAATGGAACGTTCTTTACTTTCCACAAACTTAGCATCTAATAGTTGAGGGATAATAAAAGCAAATACATAAAAACATTAATACTAGCAATCAGTTATTTGCTCTAGAACTTTAAAGTTTACATTTAACACCCACCCTCATGTCTTTTTCAATTCAGGTCATAGAAACATGTGCAACAAATTACATTTTGAATGAGATACAACCTGGGGCAGAAATGATGAAAGAAAGACTTAGGGAATCTAAAGGGGAAGCAGGAAGTGATTGACATGGATGAATCCAGGTGGAGAAACTTAGTACAATTTGACAGAAATGCTAATGTTTGGTGGAATTTTGACAGAGGAAAAGGTTGCTATTTAAGGATGAGAAATGGATATGATATTCTAGTGATATTATAGTATTTATCATTGTGAGACACTCATAATTGGCAAGGAAGAAACATTTTTATAGGATCTTAAAGTTGGTAAAGCTACTTGGAAATCACTTTGTTCAATTTTCTTACATAAGGCAGTCTGCTGGTGGTTTTCAATAATATCTATGATAGAATCCTTGAAAATAGCTATCCAGTCTTTCCTTGAACACATTGTGAAAACGAGGAAATAAACAAACCTCATTATATTGTGTGGCATCACTTTCCTCTGTCAGACAACTGAATAGGTTGGTCTTCAAAATGGGTTGAATTTTATTCTACTATAATTTCTGCCTATCAGATTTTCCCTGTTCTTTAAAACAATAAAAAATCTATTCTTTCAAGGATTTAGACGCCTGTCAAACATCTCTCCCTCCAGCCATCTGCCCCCATTCTTCTTTCCCCATGTTGTCTTCCCTATACCAAGAAATCTCTGTTTGCTAATAATTTCTCATTTGTCACGGTTTCTAGACCACTTACTATACTTTACGTTAGCATTTAAGTTTATTTAGTTTATCCTTCTTAAAGTGGAGCACCCAGAATTAGTCATAATTCTTCATGACACAATGAAGTTTAACTTTTGTTGACTTTATTGACCAAAGAAATATGCTGTTATTAAAGTAGTCAATGTTTACATTGACTTTCTTAAAATCTTAGTTACATTGTTGACTTAAGTTAACCTTCAATCACATGAAATTACCAGATCATTTCTTAAGAAATATTTTGTACTGTTAAGTTAGGTCATCTCTGTCTTATCCATGTCTAGTTGACTTTTATGAATGTTAGTATAAGAGTTTTCATTTAGGTCTATTTTGTTGCATTCATTTGTTTTGGCCTTCATTGGAGCCTATAAAATTTTGTTTCAGTAGCCAATGAATCAGCCATACCGTATTTATATCACTTGCAAATATGATAGGCATGTCTTTCATGTCATCAAATACATGCATTCATGGAGCATGGACTTTAGAAACAGACTGGAGTTTGAATTTTGGATTTTTCACTTACTATAAGTGACTTCTGACAAGTTACTTAAACTCTCTGAACCTTCATAGAATGGGAAAAATAATGCTTACTTCATGGAGTTGTAATGAGATTTAGATGAGATATTGAATGAAAGTACTTAGCACAGTTATTGGTACATAATACATACATATGTATATATATATGTTTAATCATATTTTTCATTTTGGAATATAATGTATATACATAGAAGTGATAGCTTTCCAAGTGCAATATAACAAGTAGTTAGAGAGCAAATTTCAAAGAATGTTATGGTTTACAGTTCTATAGTTTCAGTTATTTCCTTATTGTGAAATATAACATGTATGCAAAAAGGTAATATCTTTCAAAGTATGATTTAACAAGTAGTTATATAGGAAATTCTCAAAAATGTTATGGTTACAGTACCATAGTTTCAGTTATTTCCTTATTGTGAAATACAGCATATATACAAAAGGTATAGCTTTCAAATTACAATTTAACAAGTAGCTATAGAACAAATTTCAAATTTGGCATACAGTTCCACCATTTCAATTCTTTCCTTCTAGCTATTCTAATACCCTAGGAACTAAGAAGAAGTAAGTTATATAAAGAATCAGTATTCATAATCCTTTGTTGAATTAATATATTTTAAAAAATATCTCTTTATATAGGAGGGCAGTGGAGGTAGAGGCAGCAGCAGTAATAGAAGAAGCAAACATGTTTATCTGACAGAATAGGAGAGTTCACAATACTTGAAAATAAAGGCAGATGGTAATATAGGTAATACATTGACTAACTGACAGATGTTAAAATTCATGGGCCACCATTTTGTTTCTATGAAGTGGGCAATTGACACCAACTACTGGATTCTGAGTTTAACGACAGAAGCAAAACCACACTTGAAGTTGATTACTGATGGCCCACATTTATTTTATTGGGAAAAAGTGAGACTGAAGTCCAGGCAGGCTAACAACACCCAACACACCTGAACAATGAACAATGATGCAGGGAGGCAGCCAGCAGGAAAAGCATATTTTTTTCCTGAAGAAGTAAAAAATGAGCACGAGTTTATGTGCATATACTCAACCCATAACCAACTCTCGCTTACTTCAGTAAGGCTGAGTTTAGAATTGTATCTCTTTTGTCTCCCTTGACTTTAACATAATTTTGATTACCTAGCAGTATTGGGGATAGGGTGAAGGTTTGAGTACATAGTATGATTTTCCTCAAGTTGGCATCATCTCACGATGGCATTGTGCCTCCAACATCATGACCCAGAAAGCCTGGCATTGATAAGAAGAAAACACCTCCATCAATGCCAGGTTCTATCCCAAAGGGGAAGTTATGACTTTAATTCTTTCCTTCTAGTAATAACACTAGTAGTGAGTATTTATTGAATGCTTATTTTGTGCCACTGTTCTAAGCACTTTATGAGTATAATCTCACAACAATCCTCTGAGTAGGTACTACCATTTTTCTCCAGTTCACAGAAGAGATCATTGTAGAACTGAGATGTTAAGTAACTTACTTGAGGTCACAAAGCTAGCAAGTGATGAAACCAGGATTTGAACCCAGGCAATCTCACTGTAGAATCTATATTTTTACTTATTAAAATAAACTGGCTTCTAAGTCTAAGGGTTAATTATCCATAGTCCATCTGAGATCTTTTTGGGAACATAAAAGGTGCAATTAATAATGAAATAAGTTTGTCCAAATTAAGGAAAGTAAAAGCTAAAAATGGAAACAAATAACAATTAATCCGTATAAACACAGCTGAGAAGAACCATAGGAATAGAGTTAAGGCTGGTAGTGAAAAGCCTAACAGCCACTGTTTATTGAACCAATAATTCTTCCTTCCATTTCGAGGAAGAGGAAAACCACTGGTCCCCATCTTATCACAAACCATGTAATTCAAGTGGGAATTGCCATCGTTTTGTATAACCCCACCTCCTGGCTTAAATTATTCCTCTGGGGGTTGTCACCTGACCCAACTGGACCAATAATAGTAGTTAAATGCCCCCTCACAGTGATTTGTCCCTGAGATGGCACATGACAGAAGCCAGACGAAATCAGAATTCTTCTCAGGGATTTTGTAAGTAGAGTAGTGAATTTTGCTTGGAGTTCTTTCTTCTCCCATAAGGGAACAGTTGAAAACTCTGAGCTTCAAAGCTGTTTGTAGTTATGTCCTCCTAATGTAAAGATAAGGAGTCTCAGATAATGAAACCAACATGTAGAAAGATGCAAAGACAAAAATGGTTAAAAAAAAGGGAGATAGGAAGAGAGAGAGAGAGAGATTCATTATGGATTCAAATCCAGATGTTCCTCTGCTTTACACATTTTAATGATGTAAGACAATAAATTCCCTTTTTGCCTAAGCTCTTTGAGTTTAATTTCTGTCTCTTATAATCAAATGAGTCTTACTACAAATAACCCTAGGCTAAAATAGCCATATTCTCAGGCTAGTCTAGGGTCTTATCCTTGAACTAAGCAAGGCCAATAGAAAGCTGCTTACTTGGATCATATTGTCTTGACTCCTCTTATATTATACCAAGCTGCATTTCAATGACAAGTATTTAGTTTTTATCAAGGGTCTAAAGAAACTCACAAAACCTGATAAATCATTCCCAATACAGATGTTGTTGAGGATGTAGTATACCACATCCTTCACCATCCCCCTATATAAAGCTTCACATGAAAATTTTCTTTCTAAAATGTAACGTAGGCCAGAATTTTGCTTCCCCAAAGGAACTGTCATGTTTTCTACTTAAATAAAATCATGTAAAATATGACATTAATTAAAATGGGAGGCAATACCTCATTTTAGGAGATATTATAAGATAATGGAAGAACACTGATCTAGAGCCAGAAGACCTGAGTTTGAGCCCTGAAATTCACACAACATGCCTTACCAATTGGATGGTCTCTGGCAAATTATTTACTCTCTGTAAAAGAGAAGTTTTATCTTCTGTTAAATAGGATAATAATATCAACCTTAACTATGCCTAGGCATTATTGTAAAAATTAAATGGGATTATGTATGTAAAATTGTTTAGTAAACTGTAAACACTCTTTGTATTTTAGTCATATTAAGTCTTACAAACAAATTGGAATTTTCTCTTATATCCAAGTTATTAATGATTTCCTTGATGAAGAAACCTTTTTGTATTCTTCACCAGAAGTTTTTACTGTAAACATGATGTAATATTATTCATCTTAAAGTACTTAAATTAAATCTTTCTTTATCAGAACCAGGAGTTCCATTTTACATTGGCGGCAAATAAAAGATTATGGCAAGGAAAAGGCAAGCAAGTTGTTAAGAGCCATAAAGGATAACAAGGTGATATTATGCAAATGAAAACCTGGTGCTCAGGCTGGCCTGGTCTTTACTGTAAGGCAAACTGCATCAGTACTTTGATAACACACTGTTTTTTCCTGTTACTTCTCAAGATCTCTATCCTGAGTCCACCAGAAAATGTAAGACCTGAAATAAAGAAAAGGAACCTAAAATTTATCCAAGGAAGATCGATGTTTAGATAATCATTTTCTTTAAGAGTGAGGGACATTAATTGGAAGCAGCATCATTGATTTAGACCCCAAGCCACCTTCATTTGGAAGTGTCTATTGCTGCTCTGTGGGAGAGAGGGAGTGCAGAACTTAGTTTCTTCTTTAACTGAGTGTTGCTCAGTTCTTCTTCCAGCATTCTAGGGACATTGCTAAAGTGGCACAAAAGCTCACAGAGGTGTCAAACAGCAGGGATGAGAGGCTGAGCTTTCCCTCATCCGTGAAGGAGTCAATTAAAGAACAAAGACAACTGCTGGAGTTTAAGATCACCAGTCCAAGTTGTTCCAGATTCTTATATGTATTTCTATATCCTCCTCCTTATATTTCTACTTTATTTGAATGAAACATAATTAATGCAGTGTTTTGTGCTTTTAAGAGCACAATTATAAATGCATTTAGTTTTTGCATTTTGTAACCATGTGGTGCCTCTGTTTTAATCCTGTCTTCTAGGGACTATTCTGAGATTAAACAACAGCCAAGATCAGGAAAACTTGCATGATGATTCTCTAGTGCTTAACCATTATTTCAGTCTCCTAGACATTAAATCTTCTATGCTTTTTCTGTTTCTAATAATGATTTCTTATATGTTCAGACACCAAGGGAGCGGAGGAAGGGAAACTAGGAACAAAGCACACCCTCAGTCAAAAGTTCTTTCATTGTTGGTTAGATTATGGATGACTTCAACTTCTTATGTAAAGGGCACACTGTAAGCTAATCTTTGTTTCTGCAATTTAGATAAGATTATTTCAGTGGACATCAGTTTCAGTATTGGGTTTTCTTTTTTTCTTGTGCTGATGATAATTTTGGCTAAGATCTATGTGACAGTCATTTGACATAAATTTTTTATATCTGTATTACATCTTCTGGGTTCATGCCAGGAGCAAAAACATATTTTGTGTTTATATCAGTAGGGAGGACCTTAAAATGGCTCTGTTGACTTTTCTGAACATCAACAAACTGAGTGCAGCAATGTTCTTTGCAACGGCTATTAAAACCCTAACTGAATACATGTGATGTGTACAAACTGTTCTTAAAGACATATGTACATGTTACTATCATATTGATTTCCATTTTTCCTTAAATGCGTGTAAGAAAATTTTAGAATAATATCATTTACTGGATTGTCATTATATAACGATATCATCTGATACAGTACTTAAGTTGCTACAAAGGTAAATTCCATTTCAGTTTAGGGGAAATCTCAGGCATAATACATTTTTACATTATGTAAACCAAGATTATTTCATGTACTACCCATTCCATTGTATATTTATAATTATGCCTGAAGCAGAAAGCATGCATATCATTTGAGTGAATATTTATGAAAGTTAAACTGAAAGAAAACTTTTTAAGCGAAAGATTGTTAATAAAAACAGTTTTTGCTCAAGATATCAGCTGCTCAATTATGTCCAGCAAAAAATATTACCTTTTAACAAGACTAAATACCCTAGATTTTAGGAGCCAAGGGCTTTGCTTCCACCTAGGTTTAATTACAAAGCCAAAAGATCAAAGTGCAAACTCCAATCTTAAAATTAAAGGTGGAGGATACTAATATACCTAGGTAAAAGACCTAATTTTTAAAAACATGTAATATTTAAATAAAATATGACTGAAAGTGTAAATGAATATGAGTACCCATAGTTTAAAGTTAAAAATGATATGCTATAAGAGTTGCTTATGGTTTTTCTGATATTACATTATGTGGATGTGAATCTGAGATAGAGTGTTTGGGGATATTATAATTCTTTTTTTTTCTACTATAGTTGTAGCCAGAAGCTTCATCTGAAAAGTAGATTCCCATGAAAATATATTTTTTTAAATACCCATATCTAAAAATTAGATAATAACCTGGTCACATTAACAGAGGCATCAAGGGAAGAACATTAAATGTGATTATGGGAATCACTAAAGAACAAATTAATATAAGAATCTTTCTACTTGTCTTCTAGATCCCATCCCATCTCCCTTTCTCAAAGACCTTATCCCATTTATTTGTCTCTTCTTTTAAATTTCAAATCTAAAAGTTAAACAAACTGATAATAAATGTAAACATATATTCCTGGTATATACAGAACATCATTTTTCTCTATATACTACCCTGGTTTCAATTTCATCTAGTTCTAAGTTTTAAAAGAATAGCTTATACACCTCAACTTTACTCCACTTCTAATTCACGTCTCAATTCAATAAAGTAATTTGTCTTCCACTATGTCAGTGCGTTGAAAGGTCACTCCAAAGACAAGGTAACCTCCTCAGTGGCAAAGCTAATGGATACTGGTTAATCCTTAAATTCCTTGACCTCTCAACAGCCATTGGAACTCTTTCTGGGTTTCCAAGTCACTCCCACTCTCTCCCTGATATTCTTCATCCTTTGTGGCAACTTCTCATTCTTCTGTCAGTCTTCTCTTCTCACTCAATTTTTCCCCTGGGCTATCTCCTTTACTTTAATTACCATCCATACCCTGATGACCGCCAGTCCTGTATCCCACCCTAACCTTTCTTCTGGACTATCTTTTACAAAGCCTTTGGGACTTCATCATGTCAATGATACAGACAGACTGTCCTTGCTGAACTCATCCAAACTCATTATTTGTCCTCAGATGCCCTAAAAGCCTTCTTGACTTCTTCTATCCTCAATCTCTTTTAATGGAATGCATCTTTACAATGCCCTAAGCCAGAAAATTGTGACCCTTGATTCTTTCTTCCTCCTCTTCAAACTTACTATCCTTTGGATCACTGTTAGTTCTATCACAAATGTAGTTTTTCTACTTTGTCTAGCACCGTTGTCACTGCCAAAATCCATAACATTATTGTTTATTGCAGGGAAAATTTCTATAGCTCCTGAACGGGTCTGTGTTTCCTCTGTCTCATCATATTCCTATCAATCTCCACTAATAACAGTTATTTTCTAGAAAACCAAAAGGTAGACACTCTGCAGTTCCAGTCACTCTACTTCCAAACCTGCTTAAAGCCCTGTTGGCGTTCTATTGCCTATAGAGGAACATCCCACTCTGTTTATCATATAAATGCTTCACAATTAATCAGACTCACACCTATCTTTTCAGTCTCATTTTCCACCACTGTCCATTTTCATCCCATTCACCCTGAAATTTTTGTTTTTCTCTAAATGACTAATGACAGCTCTAAACTTGCATCATTTTTTTATGTCTGTATTTTTCAATGCATTTTTATTGTGAACTTTAACATATATACATAACAGTGATAACTTTCAAAATGTGATTTAACAAGTAGTTACAAAGCAAATTTCAAAGAATGTCATGGGTCACAGTTCCACAATTTCAGCAATTTCCATTATTGTAAAAACATAACATACATACAGAAAGGTGTTAACTTTCGATGTACAGCTCAACAAGCAGTTACATAGGTAATTTCAAAAATTGTATGGTTACAGTTCCACATAAACTTGCATCACTCTTAAGTTAGCAATCCCAGAGTAAAGAAGTTTCCTCTTTCCCATTTTCCCAGCAAATTTCTGGAAAGGCTCTTTGTGGCTCTGCTTGGGTCACTTGTCTGTTGTACCAATCCCCACTGCAAGGGGAACACACTGCTCTGTTTAGCCAGGCTGAGCCATGTACCCACCTTTGTATATGGGGAGAAGTCTGCTCTACCTAAATTTCATGGAATAGCTCCCTTATAATAAAGAAGAATCCTGTTACCAGAAGCAGGACAAGAAAATATCTGCCAAGGGTCTGCCCAAGAGAAAGGGGGAGGATAGGGCAGCAACATCATTCACTTTCTGGAAGCACATAATAGTTTCTTAGTACTGCACCTCTGCTCTCCTTCTCTACCTCAAGTAAATGGGTATTCAACTAGGAATAGGCACAACATTCCAATCTTAAAAAATTTTTTTCTTTCTGAAAAATCAGCATTTCCACTTAAGGAATAAAATGGAAAATTAGACTCTATTACATAGCTGTCTACATTTTCAGATGTTTTCTTTTCAGTCAAATTGCTCCACACTTTTGGTGGAGATGGAATGCACTTCAGAGTCAAATGGAAATTGGTCACAATCAGCATCTGCTCTTCTCTTTAATTTTCCTTGCTCTTCTCTTTTTTTCTCTCCCCTTTTCTCCACTACAACTCCCTCATTAGAGTTCCCCAAACAAAAGAATAGGCAGAGAGTTAGATCAAGTGACATTTAGATGCAGATTCAAAGATTATTGAATACTAGTGTTGAGCCAGGAATTATAGAAAATCTCACAGGTATAAATTGTGTATGACTCTTACACCATAAATGTCATCCATATGCTATACCAGCTAATTGGGGGCTAGGAAAGAAGGAGTTCTGATATGGTAGTTGGCAGCTCAGAGGTGTCACAATGGATAGATGATCATGATAACCCCCATATAAATGAAATATGTTTCTGTTTTCGCTTGTTTAAATTCTGTTCCTGTCACATCCCAAAGTAATTTGGGCAGAGAATAACAATGGAGGGGCCCCCTGAGGAGCTGAGGGAAAATGCAGAAGTGTAGGACTTCCTCACCTGGATTGTTGCTGATGTCTCATAAACACTGAGGACTGACAGCTTGGTATGCTGAGCCCTGTATCTTGGGGCTTGCCCTTATGAAGATTGTTACTGCAAAGGAGAGACTAAACCTGCTTATAATTGTGCCTAAGAGTCTCCCTCTGAGTGCCTCTTTGTTGCTCAGATGTGGCCCTCTCTCTCTCTAGCTAAGCCCACTTGGCAGGTGAACTCACTGCCCTCCCCGCTACACGGGACCTGACTCCCAGGGGTGTAAATCTCTCTGGCAATGCAGGATATGACTTCCGGGGATGAGTTTGGACCTGGCATCATGGGATTGAGAACATCTTCTTGATCAAAAGGGGGATGGGAAATGTAACAAAATAAAGCTTCAATGGCTGAGAGATTTCAAGCGGAGTTGAGAGGTCACTCTGGTGGACATTCTTACGCATTATATAGATAACCCTCTTTAGGTTTTAATGTATTGGAATAGTTAGAAGTAAATACCTGAAACTATCAAACTCCAACCCAGTAGCTTTGACTCTTGAAGACGATTGTCTAACAATGTAGCTTATAAGGGGTGACAGTGTGGTTGTGAAAGCCTTGTGAATCACACTCCCTTTATTCAGTGTATGGATGGATGAGTAGAAAAATGGGGACAAAAACTAAATGAAAAATAGGGTGGAATGGGGGGGATGATTTGTGTGTTCTTTTTTATTTTCATTTTTTATTCTTATTCTGATTCTTTCTGGTGTAAGGAAAATGTTCAAAAATAGATTGGGGTGATGAATGCATAACTATATGATGGCATTATGAACAGTTGATTGTACACCATGAATGACTGTATGGTATGTGAATAAATCTCAATAAAACTGAATTTAATTAAAAAAAAATCTGTTCCTGTGAATAACACCCAGTTTCTGGGCCTTGTTACCCCTTCTCCCTTGCACCTGCCTTTCTGTTCTCTCCATTCCTCTGTATTATCTTCTTCTTCCTTTCTCTTCCTCCTCCTCCTCCTCATTCTTCCTCTTCTCCTTCTCCCTCTCCTTCTTCTTTTTTTGATTTCATGGGAGAGGAAAGTAGCATATTCCACCCTAGATTTTTTTATAAATATCTCTTTCCAACTCATTTTAAAACCCCTTGCACCCTCCTTCTATTATAGATAAATACCCATACTTCTCAATAGTTTTGCAAAATGTTTAACAAAATATAACTTTGCACTGAGGACACCATTGAGTCTTTCTCCAGTTGAAGTAGCTCATTTTCTCATTTCCCATGAGCCACAGGAACAGGAGGTATTTTTCCTTCTCCTGAATTCCCATTGCCCATATCATATCATACTGCATCCCAGCTCTGGCAATTACTAGCTGTGTAACTTCAAGTAAGTGATAATCAAGATTTATACCTCTATGCCAATGACCAATCCAAACTCCCAGTCAGTTCCAATAGATCTCCTTCATCTTCAGTGACCTTAATTTCTACTCATTCCCAGTACCAATGTTGCATCTTATCAGCTTTGCTCTGTCTCAAAATTTTGAAATTGCAAATATACCAGGTTTCATCTCTTTATACCCATGACATCTGCTCTTTTACAATGAAAGACCTCTGGGTCTTTGTTCTTACCATTTTTGTCTAGGCTTCCAGTTGTCTTCTACCCTATTATCCTACTCCACATGGTTGGAAATTTCTCATTGATCATGAAAATATTATCCTACCCATCACATTGATCTGCTTGAAATTTTAATTTTCTAGTATACTCACTCCCCTAATTTGTTTACAAACCATTACAAACTCAAGTTCTCCTACATGCCCATAAAACCTTTTATCTTTAGATAATTTATTTTTACCATTATTTCAACAACTTTTTCAAGCTCCAGCTCATTCCACACTCTAATCATTGTCAGCAGACTATCTTTACCCCTATTCTGCTTATAATATTCATATTATCAGGTATTATCTCTCTCAACTTTCTGACCTTATGCCTGGAAACATATCTGCATTCATACATGTCCTCCTTCAATTCATCTAGTTTCATAGAAAATCTTTTCAAAGTCAACCTTTCACTTATATCTTGATTTCATCCCTTCCTATGCCTACCAAATTTGTTTCCATCAATTATCCCTTCTTTCTCCTTTAGTCTAATATGTATACACATAATTCTAGTTTCTGCTATCATAATATATGCTTGCCTTACCCTGACTTTTGTATTCTTCAATTGTCCTTCTCTTCTTCTCGTCCACATTCATCAAAGAGTAGCGCACCATTCAGTTTTTAACACCTTCAGCAATCTTTTACTTTTTAACCCTCTGCAATCTGGCTTCAGTCCTCCCAACTCTGCCTAATATCACAATGTCTTACTACTTGACAAATCAAGGATCATTTCAGTCCTTTTTTTATTTCATTTGATACTAGTGGGCACCATCACTGGACACTGCTGATTATTTCCTCTTACTGTCCTTGGCAGTTCATACTCATGTGATCTTTGAATCTCTCTGATCATTCCTACTCTGTCCCATTTGTTGGGTCTTTATCTACATCAACCTCTTTATTGATGGAATTCTGAAAGGTTCCGTTCTTGAGCCTTTTCTCTTTCCAGTCTTTATACTCTTCTAGGTGATAATCATGGCTGCAGTGTATTCCACTGGCTTTCAAACCTACCTTTCTAGTCCAATTCTTTCCCAGATTTTTAGACAATTGTCTGGTGGACATCTACAACTAATCATCCCAAAGCCACTGTAAATTCAGTGTGTTCAAACTGAACTCATCATTACTTGCCCCTCTGCCTATGCAACCTGATCCTGTGTTTTCTACTTCAAGTGATGGCAAAATCCCCATCATTTAATCATGATTAGATCCTCCTGATTTTGCTTATTATTTCTTAAATCCCTCCTCTTATTTCTAACTCTTGACTTTGGCTCCAGCCTCAACATCTCTCATTTAGATTGCTCTAATAGCATCTTAACTAATTTTTCTGACTCAAGATGATTTTCTCCAGAAAATCTCAGCATTTTGCTCTTTGCTTACAAATTCTTTAGTGTGTAAGAAGAAAGGACTAATTCTACCAGATATTAAAACACACTATAAAAATACAGTAAATAAAGCACTTATAGCACTTGCATAGGAATAGACAGGTCAAGGTTTCCCTCCACAAAGAAACCTTTAACTTGAAATGATGCTGTAAACAAAATTCAGAAATAAGTGATGGAAACTTAAGATAAGAAAGATGGTTGCCAGTTTGGACTACATGCTGCCTGGATCTTAACACTCTAATATTTTGATCCCAAAGATGTGACAAGCACCCAAACCAACCTCGCAGGATTCTCTAAGCATAGTGTCTGGAAACCAAGACATTATTAATTGACTGTTATAGTAAAGATGCACAGATTCCCATCACTATATTTGAAAAGAAATATTCCTTATGTTAGAAAGCCATTTTTTCCATTTTCAACCAAGAAAATATTGGGGGCTATTATTTAGCTAATCATATCTAAAAAATAACCCTTAGAATCCCCATATACATGGCAGTTCCCAAACAGTTGTACATTACAAGGGTTTTATTAAAGGATAGGCATATATTTCCCTGAAGAATTATTAATTTGCAAGTTATAAAAAAAAGATCTCTTCCTAAAATGTTCCTTTGAGGATTAAATTTTAATTCACCCATTCTTCCATTTAGCTCATGTTTACTAAACAAATACTATTTGCCATAAATTGTGAAGATGATAAAAGATGATTTAAAACATGATCATTAACCCCAAGGAACTCACAATTTGGATTTACTTTTTTTACGTAAATTCTCTATCTAGTCTGAATTTTTTCTACTTGGTCTTCTCAAAAGTATTTTTAAATTATTTTAAGCTGTCAGTTGATGTTCTTTATGATTTCCTTTATTTTTAATGAGATTATTTTTTGTACTTGTGCTCTGGTAATTTGAAAAGTAAAACAAGTAAATGTACAGCGATGCTTATATTATGCTATAATTATACTCCTTTTTTTATTCAATTTTATTGAGATATATTCACAAACCATACAATCATCTAAAGTGCACAATCAACTGCTCACAGCACCACCACACAGCCATGCATTCATCACCCCAATCCATCCTTCGAACAAGTTCCTCATACCAGAAAAAAGTGAAAATAAGAATAAAAAATAGCATACTCCTTTTTAAAGAAAAAAGAAAGACCTGTAAATATTAACTTGGCAACAAATACATATATAGTCAAATTTTTGAGGGAAAAAAGCACCAACTAGAATATTATATTAACCTATTTCGCTCTCATTTAAATTTGTTTTTCCCAAACTTGTACTTTATTCCCAAGACAATAAATTTAAGCCAGTGAAAGAAGCCAAAAATGGCATATCTATTTGAAAGGCAACCCATCAATTATTTATTCAGGAAACAATAAAGGAGTATAAAAGCAGCTATGTTAGTAGAAGACTAGGCTGTAAGGACATAAAGGCTTGGAAAATTACAAAACAAAATAAAAATGGGTGTCATTCATAACCACCACAGACTTGACTTTAAAAAGTCAGTGAATTATTAATTGGTGTCATTAAGGTAATGGTGCCAGCATTTGACAGCAGAATGTGAGATGAATCATGGATATTTTTAGAAAAACAAAAGTTTAATAATCTTTCATGGCACATCCATTGCTTTTGACACAATGGTCTCATTATCAAAGAGATCATTCCAAGGTAACATTTTAAATTCTCTTTCAAAGATTAGATATATAGTATTTAAAAATCTGTGATTATTTTAGTAACAAGTGAAAAACTTCAACAGGAAGCTTTTACTTCAACTCATGTTTCCATTAGGATAGAAATCATGGTCCTTGCTATGAATCCTCTGTTGCTAAAATGTATATTTATAAAATATTACTTTTAATACAGCTCTAAAAGATAGTGGAGGCAGCATCATTATTGTTTGTCAAGTTCTTCACTTCAGTGATTATCATGGTACCACCATTTCAGGTTGTATACAGTACATACATGCTATATGTACTATAGATTATTTAAAGCCAATTGACTGATTTTTCACAAAGTCGGACAAGAAAGAAAGAGGTTCTGTATATTCTCAATAACAGGGTCCTGAAAAGGCAGCATAAGATAATACAATCTTGTTTACACGTAGTTTTCGACTGATGCCTTAAGAATATAGGACTAGATCTATAAGAAAACACGTCTTTGTTTTCAATATCTATTGAGATGAAAAGACATCAGAAAACCCAGTTGGAGATGCCAAGCCATTTTTAAACAGACTACTGTTCAGAGTTACCCTGCTTCAAAGTATGGATCCCAATCTGCCTACGCCTTCACGGAGTTGCACTACATGTTGCAAATATGTTGTCACAACTTCACTCAGTTCCTTATCTCTAAAGGTCACTTCCAAAGTTTAATAATTACAGTAAAAATCTGCCTTTGCAGAAAAAAAGGAGTCAACTGTACTGATTATGCAGATAAGGAATTATTTCAATAATTTTTTTAGTAATAGAAACCTATGGTTTGATTTAGTAATAAAACTGCCTCTTAAATAAGACCATATTTCTCTTAATTACCATTTTTATGCCTGTCAGAGATGTAATCCTGCTTTATTATGTGATTATTGGTGAAAACATTTTAGAATTAAATCTCTGTTAGAAAACAGAAGGTGTGGTTTCCAGGTGGAAAGAATATGCGACACTAAATGGGTTGCTGAACTTCTCTGTAACTCACTTTTCCATCTAAAAAATAGAGAGTTGTGCCTGTTCTTCATGGAGTGACAATTACAGCAATAGGAATGGATACTTGCAAATCCAAATTCTGAGAAAGAACTTATATAAGTTCAAGATTTGCTATTTATCATATAAAATTGTCAACATTGTCTACCTATTCTAAGTTGGTTATGTGGAAGCTAGAAAAACTCCAATGTTTACAAACCAATCACAGAAATTTTGATTTGAAAATTACATGGCTATTAGTGATTCCTTAGAAAAACCATAAATTTAAATTGTGGATCAAATCAATAAACTCTCCTGAGACCTAAAAATTTACTGAGCATCTACTATATGCAAGAGAAGCACTGTTCTGAACTGTCCTCAGGTAACTTATAGTCTAGTTGGATAAATGAGGATATTGAATACTCCAAGGGGGTGAGGTAGAAGTCATCTGAGCAATTAGATTCACAAATAATCCTTGTGTTAACTGTCATGAAAAGAAACATAAAATAATACCTACAATAAATGGAAATATATATTGGTTTGAATTAGCTTAAAGTTTTTAAATCTTGGAAGCAGGGGTTATGTTTTTTAAATTAACCTCCCAGAGTTTAGTTACTGTTTATAAATAGTCAACTGATAAAGTCAAAGCTGAGAGTTTGTACTTCATATATTTTCAAGTGATATTTCAAATGTCTATCCTGCCAACCCTGCTTAACAGTAGGGAAATTTGAAAACTGTTATTAAGATAAAAGTAAAATATAAAAATAGGTTCTTCTCATCCACTTACCTACTTATTAGAGTTTTAGATTGCACTTGAATGATCATCTCACCCTGGGACATTGCTATAAAGCCCACATGTTGACAAATAAATGAGGATAAAACCCACACAATAACAACAAAACCATGTTAGAATTTCTTTTTTCATTCAACTATAATTTTGGCAAAAAGGCTTAGCTGATTCTTGCCAAATCATGGCAAGATTTATGACCGCCAAGCAATCTGTACTGTTCTTGCAATTAACCTGAAATTTTACGTTATTCTCAGATGTAATTATCCTCTTAAAACCAAACATATTATAGCTATTTTGATTTTGAGATTGAAATTTGATTTTGAGAAGATAAATGTGTGTGAAACTCTAATTAATGTTCATTAATACGGGTAAATCTACTGCTTGTGTTTCAAATAATGAATTTCACATAAATGGCAGGAATTAGCACACATTAGATGTTGTGATAGTTTCCTGGGGTAAATATTCCATTACATAAAACAGTTCATCTGTGTTATACCATGCCTTTACACTAATAAAACTCCCAAGTGCTAGATAATAATAACCACATCATCTCTTTATATTTTCAATCATCCCCCCACCTCTTTTTAAAGATTGTGATTTAGAGCAGGGAAAGTATGACATGTCCCAGATATTGTGCTGGGCTTTTGTAACTAAATGACTCTTGCTTAGATTACCAAGAGGGCTTGGTTGTGGTCAAATCATGTGTAGCCAATTTACTTAATATTTTTCTTCCTTGCTATAGATTACCTTCTATCAATTGAAATTGCCTATGTTTTTTTTTTTAATTTATTTAAATCATGTATACTATAACATTGGAGTTGGGACATATTTTATACCATGATGAAATTTATGGTAACATAAATGAATATATTTTGAAAAAAAGAGAGGAAAAAAAAGGAACTCTCTTAATTGAAAAGAGATTCAGCATATTTTATTTAAAGTTTCTGACGAGGAATAACTCCCCCAGTTCATTAAAAAGGGGGATAGGAATCAAAGGAGGTTGACAGTTGGTTGATGTGTATGTCTAGCTACTAAATCATTGCATTCATGCTCAGACCTCCTATGTCTTCCCATTAAATCCCATTCAGCTCACGAGGTAATACATGTACTATAGCCTATGGCTGGGTTATCACTTTTTTTTTCCTTCCCTTATATTCCTACAAGCTCACAGAGTCCCTTTGGCTTTCCTTTTAAATTTTATACTTAATATTGGGAGATCTCAAAAGCCACAATATTGGGGGTGGGTGAGGTTTAAACAGCTGTAGAAAGGTATTTATAGTGTGACATCATATTATATATATTTATGTAAAATTACATTTTAAAAATAGATGGAAAGGATACATACCAAACTCATGATAATAGTTGCCTCTGGGGAAGACTCAAAGATAATAGGACTGAAGCTGGCTGTCAATGGGGACTTCAACCTCATCTGTAAAATGTTTCTTTAATTTAAAAAAAAAAATGAAAAGAAGCAAAACCTCTATTGATTTGTGAAGGGGGTAGGGTATTATAGTGTCCTTTGAACTTCTTCGTGTTCTTTGAAATATACTGAATAAACAGCAGTAATGAAGTAGCTATTAAGTGTACAGGATCTGGAGAAAGACTGTCTGGGTTTAAATCTGCCATTTATTACATAACCTTAGGCAAGTCAACATTTCAGTGCCTCAGTTTCCTTACCCATAAAATAATGTTGCTAATAAATAGTAGCTACCTTAATAGCTTGTTTTGAGAAATAAATGGAATACCATGTGAAAAGTGCTTAGAAAAGTACCTGCCACATACCAAGTATTCAAGAAATTATAATTAGTAATTAATATTTTTCAGAAACCAATTTTTTCTATAGAAATATGAGTCTTTTCTTAATTAAAAGAACTTTTATGAAATGGATTGATTGCTGGATAGGGAAACAATGTGTATATAAAACAATGATAAACATGTTTTATCATCTAATGAAGCTACAGAACTGAAACTTCAGAAAAATATTTCCATATTTCATTCCAAGTTCTAAGGAGGCCACTTCTTCCCCCAACTAGCTATTCCACTTTTCAGTCATTTTCTAGGACTCTCAATAATTTGACTGTCTGATCTTTCTCTCTTCTGTTTTTTACATCTTTCTTCTTAGTTCTGAATCAACATAGTACAACCCAAATAGTTTTGAACACAAACTCACGAGTATGCATTTCTTCCTTTGGCGACAGTAGCTTTAGTATTAACTGAAAGGCAGGGTGGATAATGTGACACGCACTTTACTTTCAGCAGACTTGTTAATATCAGCTCTGAATTTTTCATGACGGCTTCGGTAACCTGTAGCCTGGAGTTGAAGCTCTGGGGGTTTCCACCACAAAGAGGTGGATCAGCTGAGCTCTCACTTCCCATCTGGCACCGGGTGACAGGGACAGTCAGGGGGGCTGCAGGAAACCTGGAGAAGAAGAAAGCTGATGTGGGACACCCATTGTAGTACATAAAAGGCTAAACATGTGCTGTTGTAGAGATGTATCTTTGAGACACTTGTTTATCAATGGCTTCAGAATATTCTTAGCCAATGTGTTTAACTTTAGAGTCACAAGAACAGCTGCCGCTCGTGTAAGTAATACCCTCATACACTGTGGCATCCTGATTTGCCAAACCAGATTCAGGACCTCCCTTCAGTGAATGTTTTATGCTCCCTGGCATCCTTCTTATTTACCCACACAGACAGGTGTACACGTGCAGGCATACACACAGACACACACGATTGAGATTCGGCACTGTTTCAAATTGTAAACCATTTTAGCTATTTCCCAGTGGTAGCAAAATGATCTCAAGGTTCTCACAAAAACTGGAAGCCAGAAAGTTTTTTTTCTTTTGATTCCAATATATTCATGTATAAAAAGTTAAAAAAAATTAAGCATAAACCTTTCTTGAGTCTTATGGTTACATCATTTTTCAATGAAATCTATAGTTGCCCTCTTATTTGTGGAAAATTGGAGCATTATATACTTACTTTTATTTTTAATAGCTGTTAACAATTGAGATTTGCTCTACACACACCCAAACCACAGCATTTAGAATGCAGGAGTATTTAAGTACACAGGGAAGGAGTTCTTAATTACAGTGTTTTCTAGTCATACCTTTTGTTTCTATTCTATCAAGAAAGAAGCTAAGTGGATAATGCTTAGTTTGTGCTTGGAAAAAATAATTTAGAAAAGCCCTCAATGAGAAACAATTTTAAAAAGAGTGACTATGAACTTTACTCCTATGATTTTTTTGTAATTCCTCATCAGTAGAGACAATCAGACCAACTTTTTAAAGTAAGTCTCACTTTTATTTTTTTCTTAAGTTATCTGCCTGACTATATGCAGTATGCCACTCTAATGTATCTCCAGTTTTAAGATGCATTTCATTGCTGGGTTTATTTTGGAGGGGAGAATCACTTTTAAAAAGCTCATTAACTTCCACTAATGTTCCTTTTAGAGGATCTAATGGAAGGCTGACTTTAAATACCAAAATTATGTTGAAATAGTGTAACAAGGTGTCTATTTACAGAAAAGCAATAGTGATAAAACAGTTGTACAGATTTATTATCATAAACAGTGGATGTCTAAAATATTAAGCAATTGATTCTAATTATAATCATGAACTCATTACATTTTGATGATACTCTCCAATCATAGAGTAACTTTGGTGAAAACTACATAAGTGCATCCTCATGTTTATATCTGTGCATAGACCAGAATGTATACAATCTTGTAAGAAAACTAAGATTAATCATTCAATTGTTTGACTTTTTCCACTTTGTTTTTCTTTTCTTTTCTACTGCAGTGGAATAATAAAGTATTTTATCATTGAAACCAAACAGTATTTTGTATAGCAATTACTCAATCTAGCAAACATATGTCCCTGAAAAATGGACTATATACAGCTTGATAAAGCTTTTCCTGAAATGGGCAAGATGAATCTCCATAGCATTTAGTGTGTGCCTCTCCTACAAGTGATTATTACTGGCTTTTTGAATTGCAGTTATTTGGACATGCTCTTATCTTCAGACTGGACTTCAGAAACAGACTTAAGTTCCAATGTACATTTTGCCACTTAATAGTTCTATGTCCTTGGGGAATTTTCTTAGGTTCTCTAACCCTTAGTTTCCTCATCTGTACAATGGAGGTGATGATCACTATTATGCAGCATTGTTGCTGAGAATTAATGGCACTGAGGATTTAGCCCAGAGTCTGATGTGTGGCTGGAATCACAAACATCAGCTCCCGCTCCTCTTCCCCTCATTAACAGAAGCATCCTTGCTTGATTTACTTTTATTCCCTTTCACAGCTCCTAACACCACACCTTGCGCAGAACGGCCAAAAGTAAATCTCTTACTCTTATAAAATTTTTAAAACAAACTAAAATTTCCCTAATTTGCAAGAATTCTATTTGTCATTTCAGAAAAAAATAATTAAAACTGATACAATTAATTTCACATATGAGAGAATGTGCTTGTTTTGTCTTCTATAAGAAAAGAAAAATGTTTAGGAAAAAGTCTTATTCTATCTTCAACTCTAGAAAATTAATCCTTTTTCTTTAATTCTGAGATTTGTCTTAGAGACATTAAAAGGTGGAGACATTAAGTTGATTTTTTGCTTCAAACTAAAAAGGCATCATTTTATTTAAAAACATTCACACATAGTTTTCAGAGTGCATATGAACTTCATAGTGACTTTCAGAATTATGTCATTTATTCATCTAATAAATATTTGCTGAGAAACCACTATGTGTCAGATAGTATTCTAAAAACTGGGTTACAGTGGGGAGCAAGGTAAATTCTTGCCCTAATGGCCTATATATTCTAATGGAGGGAAGACCAATGAAAAATAAATTATCTAAGGCAATAATCTAAGAAAAAGAGATAGAGAGATTTGTAGAGGGAAGGTATTATATAAAGCATGCCTAGGGAAGGCCACACCACCACCATAAGAGGTGATATATGAGTAGGAGATATTATCAATGGTAAGAAGGAAGCCATGTGAAATTATGATGAAGAGAATTCCTGATAGAGGAAACATCAAGTGTGAAATCCTTAAAGTGGCTGTATCTTTACTCAGCTCTGGGTATATCTTATTGTTTCTTCTTATGAAAATAAGGTAGCAACATAGGTTAAATTGGTATCTGTACTTGAACATCCATATTTTTCTGGTGGCCTCTGACCAAAAAAGCTTCCTAGAAAATATTGAACTTTTGCAGAAACTCAAATCTTATCTTTTGGTTACGAGTTTTCAAAACCCAGTTTAATGTACCTTGGATCTGCCTGCATAATATAGTTTTATGAGTAAATGGAGAATTGAAGATTATAATTTTAGCTCTCAAACAAAAATTATACTGTCTTGACCGTTATCCCTACCTATTCCAGTTATCGTTGCTAAATAACAAATTAATGCAACACTTAGCAACTTAAAACAACCATTTTATTTTGCTGACAATTTTGTGGACCAGAAATTCTGGAAGGGTTTGGCTGGCCAGTTCTCACTTAGGATCTTTTAATGAGGTTACAATTAGACGTAGGTGGAGCTGCAGTCATCTGAAGGATCAACTGGGTTGGACATCTGAAATGAATGGCTTCCTCACGTGGCACTTGATGTTGGGACTTCTGTTGCACTGTCAACATAGTCATGGTTTCTTGGGCATGGCCTAGGCATCTTCACTGGATAGAAACCTCAAGATAGTTTGACTTCTTACATGAAGAATGCAAAAGCTGCTTTGGAATTCACACAATATTTTTGCTGCTTTGTGCTGATTACAAATGACTCAGCAAGGCCAGCCCATGTTCTAGGGGAGTGGACATTGGGACTACTTCTTGATAAAAAGAGTGTGAAAGATGTGAATACATATTTTAAAACTGCCACACTTCCTTTTGTATGATAACAGTATGCAGATTATTTGAAAAAGACAACATGGAAATCTTAGAAAATTACCATGAGCTCTATCAATAGAATATCATTTGAATCAATGTGGAGCTCAAAGCACCTAAAATACCTTATAGTGGCTGTGGCATTTTGTATTTCCAAAAATGGCCACAGCAATATTTCTGGTCCTGTATTTTCTTTTAGAACCTTACCACTCCCCCTTCAGGAGGGTGATTCTATTTCTCCTCCCCTTGAAATTAGGCAGGTCACTGTGGTGGTCTTGACAACAGAATACAGCAAAAGTGGTGTGGTATGACTTTCAAGGCTGGTTCATAAAAGACAGTACATTTCTACCTGAGCTTCTCTCTTGGGTATAATCACCCTCCTGACCAGTCACCATGGGATGAGGAAGTCTAAGCCGAATGAAGAGGTTTGTCAAGGTGTTCCAGCTGACAACCTCAGTTATGGTCTCAGAAAACAGGCATCATCAACTGCAAGAAGTGTGAGCCTTCAGAAGATTATTCCAGCCCCCAGCCTCCAAGCCACCCAGATGATGCTGAGTATATTAGAGACAAGCTATCTCTTACTGAGCCTTTCCCCAATTGAGATTCATGAACAAATTAAATGTTGTTGTTTTAAGCCACTCAGTTTTAGGGTAGTTTGTTTAGTAGCAATAGATAAACCACACAAGTGGTTATGTCTGACCTGCTAGGCAGTGTTGCATTTGAAAGTAAAAAGAATATGTAATTTTCCAAATTAATCTTCATTTGCTCCCAATAATAAGGCAGAAAATGCATTTAAGTATTTCTTGGAGTCACTAGAAATAAAGGCAGAGTAGATATCAATTCATGGATGACATGTCTAGAGCGTCATCTCAGTTGTTGAATAAATCTAGTATTGTGAATGTAGCTGAAGCTTCATGATCAACAAAAGAGTCTTAGAGCAGAATTCCTCAAAAGCTTGATGCTGCACTCCAGACGGACCTGAGAAAATGTTCTTTTCTTCTAGGCAATGTGAGTACAAAGTACAGCTACAGATAATTAATCCATGCATTCACTTGATAAACATTTATGGAGCTTTTATTATGTTTCAGGCACCATTCTAGATGCTAGAAATACAACAGTGAACAGCAGACATTAATCCCTTCATACAGTTTATATTCTGAGAAAGGAGTAGAGGCAAACAAACAATGAACAATATGTAAGTAAAAGATATCATGTGTCAGGTGATAATAGAGGAAAATAACAGTAAGAAAAGGTAGGGAGCCTGGAAATTGATGGGGGGAGGGCAAATTTGTATAAGGTGGTCAGTGAAAGCCTCCCTGAGAAGATGAGATTTGAACAAAAACCTGAAGGAAATGAGAGAGCCAGAAAAGAAGTTATCTGGGACAAGGATTTTCCAGACAGAGAGAACATCAAGTGCAGAGGCCCAGAACAGAAGCATTGTGATATATTCTAGGAAAAGCAAGGAGGCCAGGGTGGTTGGAACTTAAGCAAGAAAAAGAGTAGTAGGAGACAGAGGAGGTAGGAGAGGAACTAGACTATAAAGAAATTTCTAAGCAATTATAAGAATTTAGAATTTTCTTCTACATGATAATTGAGACTTTTGGAGAATTTTGAGCAAGAGGATGACATGATATGATTTAAGTTTAAAAGGATTTTCTGGCTGCTGGATTGAGAATATACAGTAGGGTAAAAGACAGAAACAATCACACAAATGAAGATGGTGGCTTGGACAAAAATGATATTGATGGAAGGGTAAGAAGTGGTTGAATCACGATATATATTAATAGAAGACGACCAATAGGATTTACTAATAAATTGGATTGGATATGGAATATCAGAGAAAGAAGGGAGTCCAGGATGGCTCAAGATTTTTAGCCTGAGCTACTGGATGTGTGAAAGTGTCATTTAATCAGATGGTGAATACTGTGCGAGAAGTGACTTTGGTGGTTTCCTAGGCTGCTCAAGCAAATACCATGCAATGGATCGGGTTAAACAATGGGAATTTATTTTTATGGTTTTAAGGCTAAAAGAAATTCCAAATTAAGGCAACATCCAGGCAATGCTTTCTCCTGGAAGACTGTGGGATCCTGGGGCTGGCTGCTGGTGATCCTTGGTCCTTAGCTTGTCACACAGCAATGCACAGGGCAGCCTCTCCTGGCCTCTTCCTTCTCTTCCAAGTTTTGCTGATTTCAACTTCTTACTTCCTGTGGCTTTCTTTCTCTATCTGAATTTCATTTTGCTTATAAAGGACTCAAGAAATAGGACTAAGACCCTTCGTGATTGGGCTGGGCCACCTTAACTGAAGTAACTTCATAAAGTCCTAATTATAAGGGATTCATGCTCACAGAAATGGATTAAATTTATGAACATGTTTTTCTGAAGTACATACAGCTTCAAACTATCACACTCCATCCTCTGCACCTCCAAAAGACATGTTCTTTCTACATGCAAAATGTGTTTATTCTATCACAACATCCCAAAAGCCTAAGTCCTTTTGCAACCAATGCTAAGTACAAAGCCTCATCGATATTGGTTATGGGTGTGGTCTGTCCTGGGGCACAATTACTCTCCATCTGTGAACCTATGAAACCCAGAGAAAAAGTTTTTATACAATAGAGGGACAGGCATATGATAAACATTTCCATTCCAGAAGGAAGTAGTTGGAAGGAAAACAGGGGTCCTGTGTCCCAAACAATCCCCAAACACAGCAGGTCAAACTAAACTCCATTATATTTCAAGGTCTTAGAGTCATCTATGGATCAATGTTTTTTTCCTCTGGGCTGGTGAAGTGGCAACCCTTCCAAGGGCTTGTGCAGCAGCCAATGCTCTCCTGGAACACTGGGGTGAAGGCACCAACCTCTCCAAGCATCAGGATGGTGGCCAAGGTCTCCATGAATGGCAGGGCACTGGCTCCACCGTCTCTGAGAACTGGGAGGCAGCACTCTTTCTGAACAATGGGGCAGAAGGCCCAGCCTCTCCAAGTGCTATGGCAGAATCATCCTTTCCACACATATGGGTGGGCCTGCTCTCTTGGCCTGAGAAGATGTCTCAGTCCAGACCTCAGCTTCCATGGTTCTGCCTTTGAAGCAATTCTTCCTTCAATTTGTTCCTTCTCTGTCCCTTTTAGGCCAGATGGCAGTGGTTCTATTCAGACAAATTACATAAAAAAACTTGTCAGTTTTGCATGTAGTTCATAGGGGTCCAAACCATCAGACAAAAGAACTTTCTGCAGAGCCTTCCTGGATAATTCTATTTCCAGTGCTGATTTCCACAGAAATGGCTGACTTGTTTCATGTTCAGTCAAAATTCACATGGAGCACTATTCTCTTGGGAGTTCCTATCCAGAAACTCAGAATTTTCCAAACCATCAATTTCTGGTTTCTTTGTGCCCAGGGATTCAGTTCTTAGCTTATCTCTTTCCTCTTGCATTTTACTATAAGCTGCAAGGACAAACTAGGCTGCACTTTTCACACTTAACTTGGAGATCTCAGCTAAATATCCAAGTTCATTGCTTTCAGGTTCTGCCTTCCATCTGACATCAGAACTCAAGTTCACCAAGTTCTCTGCCACTTTAAAAAAGGATCATCTTTCCTCCAGTTTCCAATAACACATTTGTCATTTCCTTCTAAGTTCTCATCAGAAGTACCTTTAGCATCCGTATTTCTACCAACAGTATCTTCAAAGCAATCTAGGCCTTTTCTATCGAGCACCTCACAATTCTTCCTGTCTCTACCCATCACTGAATTCCAAAGCCATTTCCACATTTTCAGTATTTGCAATAGCAGCACCTCACTTCTAGTACTAAAACCTATTTTAGTTCCTAGGCTGCTCAAGCAAATACCATGCAATGGGTCAGGTTAAACAATGGGAATTAATTTGCCTATGGTTTTGAGACTAAAAGAAAGTCCAAATTAGAGCATCATCAAGATGATGCTTTCTTCCCAAAGAATGTCATTCTGGGCTGGCTGTCAGTGACTCTTGGCTCCTCTGTCACATAGCAAGGTACATGGTGGTGTCTCCTGGTCTCTCTCTTCTCTCAGGTTCTGTCAATGTCCAGCCTTTTGCTTCCTGTGACTTTCCCTCTCTCTGTCTGAATTTCATTCTGCTTATAAAGGACTCCAGTAATAGGATTAAGACCCCTCCTGACTGAGGTGGGACACGCCTTAACTGAAGTAACGTCACCAAAATGTCCTACTTAAAATGGGTTCACTCCCACAGGAATGGATTAGATTTAAGAACATGTTTTTCTGGGGTGCATACAGCTCCAAACCACCACAGGAGGTCAGTAATTCTTTTGATATGTTAAGTTTTTCTATTAGACATCCAATTAAATAACAGGATATCAAAATCTGGAGTTTAGTAGAAGTATGGAATTATCAGTTTGGGAGGTTTCTGTTTATAGATGGTTCATCAGCCTGAAAAAAGTTCATCAAGGAGTCTTGTGGTTTTTATGGAGACTGACATAAACAGTCAAAAGGGCAAACTGATAATAGTCTTGATCCATTATCCCATAGATTATATGTGTCTGGAAAAAGAACCCTTATCTCCAAGAAGGACAACAAGATAGTAAAACTGACTTATTTCTTATTTATTCTTTGGTTGATAATTCCGCAACATGTCAGATTCACAAAATAGCTTCTATACCTTTGTATTTTCTTTGCCTGAATAAATTCACACTTTAATGTTGTAGAAACATTAGGTTGTTGTTACTGCAATTCAGTTCTTTGAAGAAAATCTTTCTTCTGATTGTAATTTGTTTCTCTGCCTGACTCTCCAATAATGTATCTTTCTTGATAAGTGCTGTTATCTACCACAAATGACATGCCCTGACAGAAAGCAAGCAGGCAGAAATTGTAGGTTGTGGTATTGAGTCAATGGATTTGCTTATTTAAATATACTTAAATATGGCATGTTACAATCAGAAATCCTGATTAAACTATCGAATGATGTTCAGATCATCTTCAACTTGTACACACAAGTGCGAATATTGCTGCATGCGATACAATTCTTTTCTAGACTCAGCAATGCAAATTAAACCAGATTACCTAATTTAAATTATCTGAATACCCAGTCTACTCAAATACACAAGATCCACAGTCTCTTTATGGTAGAACTTCAGCATAGGAGCTCTGAATCAACCAACTTTTGCAAAGAGACTGACTGTCAAAGAAGTTTAAGAGATGAAAATTTCCAAGTAGATCAGCCTCTTGACTGCGGTTTCCAGGTAATCAGAAAAAAAAACAAACAAAAAAACCCAGCAAACGGAAGGGTGATATTTTAAAACTCTAGCAGATCTAGAACACAATAATTGTGAAAGAATTTTTCACTAACATATATTCTTTTTTAAAATTTGTAACTGGAAAGTTTTTCAGATATGGTTTCCTAGACCTCAGGACTGGGGGTTGGGGAGAGGAGCCCATGGACAAATCAAGGTCAACATTAACATTTAACACTCTGAGAGAGTGAGATTCACCTATTCACCCTTCCCTCTCCATTTAGCACTGATGGAGCTCAAGAAGGCAATGAATTAAATTTATTCCAGACAGCATGGGGTTTTAGCTACTGTGAGTGACAGACTGGTGTTTGAAGCAGCTATGAAAGAGTTCGACAATCTGAGCCTGCACTCCATCAACCCAGGAAAATGAATGAAAGTTAACTACACATAAATTTAAAGCCAGCAAGTTCATGGTAGTGTGACTAAAAAGTTTAAGGTTAAAATGCTAATTTGTGTACTCTTATCTGAAAGTTTCAAACTTGTGACCTTGCAAAAATATCTAACATTTTGCTATACCAAGTTTATAAGCAATACATTGGTAAAAGCTAATAGGCATCAATGTTTATTTTGTCATGCATAAAGCGTAAAGCTGTGATACAATTCAATTTAATTATGGCATGGCTTTGTACAAAAGATACCATAGCATTATAATAAAAGCCACCAGATGTCACTGTTACAGACAATATTCAAGCATATGCTAATCAGACAATATATGAACTTTTGATTATTCAATTTGATGAAATTCCTGGTTAAAATTTTGCCAATAAGGAAATTTTGCTGTCAGCCTTTCTTAACTTGTAGAGATTTTTGTTTCCATAGGTCTGAATCTCTCTAGAATTCTTTCAGGTTATTTTACAGTGGCTTTAAATTTAATTAAGGCACAGGAAGGGTTTTTTTTCTGGGAAGGTTACTCCAGAAATTTCCCTTTGGCAGATTTTATACACAAATAGGACAACTTCATACTGTCTCACAAAGGTTTGAGGATGGATTGGTGTTAAGGTGGACTCATGATCCCCTGAACCTTGTAATTCTTTGATTTTGGTAGAAACAGATATCTGATAGAGGGCTGGGTAAGGCAATCTTTCTGCCTTATAGCCTCCATTCAGAAAACTAGCTGTCCCTGACAACCACATGTTGGGAAAAAGGATTAGTCTGGCCTTGTAATTGAGTATGTGTTCCACGCCCTAGCACACTCACACAGAGAATAGCAAAGATGAGTTAAAGTGACTTGAGGAAAATTTTATCTACTCTAGGTATTTTATATCTTATATACAGTCGTTGTGTTCATTTAATCAGTGGTCTCAAATAGACAACATTTCTACCTGTTTCATCTAAGTGAAACAAAGTATTTAATAATGACAATTTCTGTTTAAGAAGCAGATAAATGAGACAGACTGTGAAGTACACTAGAGTTTGGAACATCTAGCAATTTACACCCTATAGTGGGGAAATTGCACCATCAACAAATAGAGGTTTATCTAATGATGTGATTATGATATGAGCTCCATCAAGGGCTGATTAAAATAAGGATCTCACAGCCCCTCAGATCCAGTCCCATTTTAAGGGAACTGATTTTTTAAAAGAAAGTTTCTTGCAGGTAGATGGATAGGGACACCATGACTTTATAGGTTCTAGTTAAATCCTACTAAATTTATGTTGGTATGTTGCTACAGATCAGCAAAATCTATACAGAAAAGGAAAGAAAAAAATTGAGGAAACTTTTGAGAAGTGAAAATGTCCCCATTTGACATAGGAACAAGTAGTAACAGCCACAAAACCTGTCTGTGTGCTTATACCATTGTGGAATGTTGTTCAACATATGGAGAGCTTGGCTTTTTTGCTGTCAGCCCAGGGCAAGGGATGAATTATCCAGGTAAAATCAAGTTCCTTCTTCAATAGAAGCAAAATATTTTCCCAGTGAGATGTCTTGTCTAATAGACTCGGCAAAAAGCTGTTGTATGAAGAACAGAGAAACTGGCCTGACATTAAATGTAATTTTTTAAATGTCTTAACAGTAGTAAAAAAATGGGGGCAGGTTGACTTATGGTTATTGTACGAACATTATCATGAGGGATGTCAGCAAAAAGCTCCCATTCTAGCCTTCTCTGTTTGAAGAAATAAAGGCAGTAAAAAGAAAGAAGAATCTACCATTCAGAGTTTTCCTTTGTGCTTCTCTGCAAAGCTTTCCAGTCCTAAGTATACTATGCATAAATTTCCCATTTCTTTAACACAAACAATGATCGAAAATTCAATAATCAGGAACTGAACTAGATTCAAATGTTGATCTATTTGGGAAGGCCTTATATCTGTTTCTATTTCCTCTGGCTTTACAGTCTTTTCATTCAGGGGATGGAGGAAGTTCAATCCGACAAAGAAAAAATATCTCTGATCTCCACTTGCATTTCCCATTTTCCTTCTTGTTACTGTTTTTTGTTTAGGGCCCAATATCAGTGATACTGACTGTGACAAACTATGGAAATTTGTCAAAACAGAGCACTTACTTGCTTATAAATTAAGCTGAAATGTTTCACAGATGAGCATATGATTTGGTCTTAGAAGATAAAGCTGCAGGGAATCAAGTAACTTAGTAACTTCATAGCCAACTCCTTTCCATTTTTAAGTCTGTTCAAGAAATAGTGGAAACGGAGTTCCAAATTCTCACTGTTGCTTTGTTTGGTACAAAATACAAAGTCAGTTGTGTGCCTAATCATAAAATTATTCTGGCTTTATCTGCCTTTGTCCTCTTGGCTATCCTTGCTGCCCTTTCCATCCCTCTCCAAGTCATGTACTAGCCCTGATCACCTCAGAGACCGTCAGCCCTAGCCCTGCTCTCCACACTCTGCTTATCTCTTTTAAACTTGCATTCACTGATGAGCTATATATATACACACACATGAACAATGGAGGAGTAAATAAAAGGAGAAAACTTTAAAAGATTTCTTCTAGAGGTGAGGATGAATAATGAGGATATTTTGATGTACACATTTTCATGTATATTAGATTGCTATAAACTCTCTCAAGTCAATTGGCAAAGTTTATTGACATAATATTGTTGAGGGTAGCTGATAGAGGTAACTGATGGGGATTTCCCAGATCACTCACTGGATTAACCCTCTTAGAAAAAAAAAGGAATGCTGCTTCTATACTTTTCAAGAAGGAGCCTGTTTGGAAATTCACCAGAAGAAAAACAAACATGGGCTAGTGGAGTATAATAAAGAACTTGGTTGGTCTTTGTCCACAGTTCTTAGGAGATATCCTTTAAATCTTTGGAACTTTGCATAATAGGAGATCTTTTGTTATTATTGGTAGGCCCAGGCTGGTAGTTCATAAGCTATTAAAATGAATCAGGGTAGAGCTGGCCTCACCTTTAGTCTTAGGGTAGGGGGCTGGCCACATCAGAAAGACCAACCATGTCATTAGGGGATTGGGGCTTTGAGCCACATCATATTAGCCCAAATGCCCTGACCTCTGGGAGGGGAGAGGGCTGGCTATGGAGTTCAACCACATGGGTGTTGATTCAACCAATACTGCCTGCATAATGAAACCCCACAAAAATTTGAAGTCAGGTGAGCTTTCATGATTGAGAAGATACATCACTGTGCTGGAAAGGTGGTGTGTTCTGACTCCACATGGAGAGGACAGGGAAACTTGGGAAACTTGTGCTTGAGAACATCCCAGACCCCACCCTATGTGTTTCTTCTTTTGGCTTTTTCTTATTTGTATCATTTTTTATATAATAAAACTATAATCATAAGTATAGCACTTTCAATGAGTTCTGTGAGTGATTCCAGCAGTATTTAACCGGGGTGGGGGGGGGCAGGGGGATTGTAGTTAGTTGGTGAGAAGCGACAGTGGCTTTGGGGACCCTTGAACATGCAACTGGTGTCTGAAAAGCAATGTTGTAGGGGATTTCACTTAACCTATAGAATCTGGCTTAACTCCCAGTATTTGGAGTCCAAATTGAATTGAGTTGCTGTTGGAAGGGTTTTAAGTTATTGCAGTCTATATGGCAAGAAAGAAAATATACTAATATACTAAAAATCACTAGGACCCAAATTCCAAACTGTTGTAACCAATTTAAGACAACCACGAGCTCCCTAAAAAAAGAATAATCTAGAATTTGCAGTGGAGGAGGTGCTATATCTAAAATCCTGACTTTTGTCCATTGAAACCCTAAAAAATGGCAATGTTACAAGGAATTTACAAAATATAATTTACCGAAATCCAATTTCAGGGCATATTGAGCCGTGCTGTCCAATTCAGTAGCCATTAACCACATGTAGCTATAGAGCATTTGAAATGTACCTTATCCAAATTGGGATGAGCTGTAAGTATAAAAGACATATCAGATTTCAAAGACATAGTACTAAAAAAAAAGGCAAAATATCACAATAATAATTTTTATATTATATTGCTTACATGTTGAAATAATAATATTTTGGATATATTACATTAAATAAGATACAGTTTCAAAATTAATTCCTCCTGCATCATTTTATTTCTTTTAAGTGTGGCTACTAGAAAATTTTTAATTATATATATTATTTGCATCATATTTCTCTTGGACAATTTTCTGAAACAATGCTTTTGTATGTTTTCCTGCCTTGCCCCCAGTTTGCCACCATTGTAGAAACTTTTAGGTATATATGGGCTTAGATTGGAGATTTTTATTTACATGACCTGTTCATATCCCCATTCTTCCACTTACTAGCAGAGAGACGTTAACTCTAAGCCTCAATTTCCCCAGTTACAAAATGGGATAGTAATATAGTACTCATTTACATCTCATGGTTACTGTGAAGATTAAACAAAAATATAACTTTCTTATTTATGTGATTAATTGTGATTAGTGTTATTTTTACCTTTAATCTGCACTAGCCAGGGACTTTCCCTGGTATTCTCAGATTCATCATGTCTAGACTTAAGAGAATAAACCTCAAGAACAATCAATGTTGCCTCACCTGCCTAAATAAAGTATGCTCAAATTTTCCTGGATGACTGACACCTGGAATAACTCCTTCTCAAAAGACACCAGGCGTAATCATGGGGATATATCCTACTTACAAGCCATCCCTTGGTAATCATCATCTGGATAAAAAAAAAAAAAAAAAAAAAAGCCCTCAAAATTTATATTAGAAATACATACATAGAGATATAGAAGAGTTAGTCCAGTATATAATTAGTAAATTAAATCATCTGATGCTGAAGAGGGAAGTCGACATAAAATGTCACCAACTAGTGTGGCTAAATAGGTCATTGAATAAACCATCTTGTTTTAATTATTAACTAAGTTGTTTAATGTAGTTCAATATTCAAAATCAGAATCAATGTAGAGAATGCTTATAATATAACAGAAAATATTACTTTATTCTGAAAATAAATAAATAAAACCACACCCTGTGGACCGGCACTTGGAACATAACATGTGGTTTCACTTGCCAAGCCTGCAAACAAACAACAAATGAGAGGGCATCCAGCTCATGGCAACTAAAATAATCAAGAAGAGAAAAAATTTTGAATGGCTGTAGAAAAATTACCATCCAGCATAAGCACATATAGTCTTTGAGGGCAATAATTAAGGACTGTAGTCATAGTTTTGAGTATGGCAAATGGTGTTGTCTTATTTATTCAAGTCCTTAATTCTAAAACTAGTAGCTCCTGTAGAAATTTGAAAGAGGCAATCTAATGCATATTAAATATTAAATGAGGTACTACTCTACTTGATATATTATCCCAAGAGATAAAATAGAAAACAGTTTGAAAGGAGATTTAGACTAGCTGATGGATGCTGAATCTACAACAGGATTTTTTAAAGGAGAGATTTTTTTTAATTATGTCATGAAGGCTGCTATACTTTTCCCCTTAACACATTTTCATGTCATTATTAGTGTTACAAAGGTTCATGTCTTGCAATATGGACAGAAACTTTCTGCTTAACTAAAGCAGAATAGACAGAAAGGAACTATTTAGAGCTTAAACTAGAGCACAGGGAGGCAGTCACTAGGCAGCTGGAATGAAGAAGTTCAGTTCAGCAACATACTGGGGTAGTTGCTGGGGTACGCTGCGGTAAAGGCCACCTGGTGGGAGGTCTTAGGTGGTGTACTGTGTTTTTCCTTTAGACACAGCCCAGTGGGAATACATCCAAGAGAAGGCTACTCAGAATCCAAGTCAGGGGGTCAGCGGTGATCAACTAGAGGAATTGTAACAACTTGCCCAGTGGTCAGAGACTGGATTCCAGTTTCTTAGTAGTGTGGAAGAGAAAGAGAGAAAGAGCTAGTAAGAATAAGGCAGAGAGCGTCAGTCCTAAAGGGATTGTGGCTCCAAGCCAGTGGTTCTCAAGTAGGAGTGATTTTGTCCCCCAGGGGACATTTGGCAGTGTCTGGAGACAATTTGGGGGGTTGTACTAGCATCTAGGGGGTAGAGGCTGCTAAACATCTTGACAGACCCCCACCACACTCCCAACAAAGTATTGTCTGGCCCAAAGTGTCAATTGTACTGTGGTTAAGAAACTCTGATTTCTAAGACAAAACGTGGACAGAGAATGACAACATTGAAGTCTAGTTACCCAAACTGGGTCATAAGGTGGAAACCAAGTGCCCAGCACAAGCTCAGCTCAAACGAGTTCAGGACCAGCCTCGTGGCAAGTTTGACTTGATGCAACATCCCTGGGTATTGGACCAGAGTTCCTAAGAGACAGTATTGTGTAAGGGAAGAAAGCAAACCTACAATTTACCGTAAGTTTTTCCATTAATAACTCTATGGCTCAGAGCAAATTATGTTACCTTGGCTTCCTCAGCATCCTTGTCATTAAAATTGACATAATAATACCAGTTAATTGGGTTATGTGAAGATTACATAAGGTAATGTACCTAAAATGCCTACTGTAGTATTTAGAACATCAAAATACTAGAGCAGCAATGTATAAAACACCTCAACAAAATATCCTGTGGCTAAATATAATACATTTTTAAGTACTCTTATTCACCTTACTTGACCTCTCAGCAACGCTGGATACTATCACCTCCTCCTTTTCTGAAACTCCACAACCGGCTTCTGCAATCCAGGACTTTCATGATTTTCTTTCTAGTTCTCTATCTGTTCTCAAAATCAATTGTAGACTCCTCCTTATCTACATATCCTTTATATTTTGTTGTAGTTCCAGCCTTTTTCTTTCTTCTCTCTGCATACTTTTCCTAAGCAATTTCATACACTCCCTCTCATTGCTTCATTTACCTCTTATATCTCGTCTAAATATTTCTTGTGTGTATGTTCCAGAAATACTTGAAGCTCATTATCTTCAAACCATCTTTAAAAATACTATTTCTCTCCTGTGAATTGCTCCTTATAACAGGGAATGGCACCATCATACAATAGTTACCCCAACTAGGAATCTAAAAGTTATCCTTGATTTCTCCTGCTCCTTCATTTATCATAGTCATGAAATCAAATTCCAACACTGACTCTTAAACTGCTGACATATCTGCCCACATCATCACATGATCCCCACTGCTGCTATGACTGTTCAGTCCTTCAAAAATCTCTCACCTAAATTATTGCTATTGTCTCTTAGTGGTCTCTCAGTTATAATGAGTGGTCTTACTATAGCCCAAATGATTTTTCTAATATTGTTGGGATTGAATCATCTACACCACAAAAGACATGATCTTGATCCTAATCTGTGTTCCCCTGAGTGTGAACCCACTGGTAAATAGGTTATTATTAATTATTGATTAAGGTGTTGCAAACTGAATCAGTTTGGGCCTTAATCTGTATTAATGGAGGCCTTTTAGAAGGAGGAAATTGGGGCACAGCCAGAGAAAGTCACAGGAAGAAGCCAGAATTCAGAGGAAGCCACAGGAGACCAATGGCATTGCTGTGTAATAGAGGACTGCCATCTCCAGAACATTACCGATCTGGGAGAACACATGGCCTTGCCAACATCTTGTTTTGGATTTCTGGCCCTCAAAACCATGAAACAATAAATGTTTCAGCCAATCCACTGTGTGGTATTTGCTATAGAAGATCTGACAAACCAAGAGAAATATCTTGGCATGGCTCACAACACTGTGTTGTTCATAGTACAAATCAAAGTCCTTTACCCAAGTTAGAAGCCCCTGCTTCTGCCTCCAGCCTCAGCACTGGCTCCCCTGCCGTCCCACCTGGAGGTCCGGGAAAACAGATCTTCCATTTCCTTAAATGAGTCATGATGTTTCTCACCTTCAGTCCTCCCCAGAGACCATGTTCTACTCTGTTTGCATGGAACATTCTTCCATTCTCCACCACCCCTAATAATTTCTTCCTTGTTTTTATCAAGTTTTATCTGATATTTAATTATAGGTCATTTCAATATTTTAAAAACTATTCCCAGGTCTCAGAGAAAGATGGAAATTACACCAACGTAATTCTTTTAAAACTTTCTTTTTGTTGTGGCAAAATATATATAACATGAAATTTGCCACTTTAACCATTATTAGGTACACAACTCAGTGACATTAATTACATTTGCAATGTTGTGCAATCATCACAGCTATCGTTTTCCAAAAATTTTTATCACCCCAAACAGAAACCATTAAGCAATAACTTCCCATTCCCTCTCCCCTCAGTCCCTGGTGACCTGTAATCTACTTTTCATATCTATTAATTTGCCTATTCTAAATAGTTTATATATATGTGGATCATACAACATTGGTCATTTTGCAGTTAATGTATTTCACTTAGCATAATGTCTTCAAGGTTTATCCAGGTTGTAGCATGTATCAGAACTGCATTCCTTTTCATGGCTGACTAATATTCCCTTGTATATAATACAATACCACATTTTGTTTATCCCTACATCTGTGGATGGACACTTGGGTTGTTTCCACTTTTTGCCTAGTTGTTGCCACTTTTTGAATAGTGCTGTTATGAACATCAGTGTGCAAGTATTTGTTTGCCCTACTTGTTTTTGTAGATCTTTACCCAGTCATTTATTCCTCTAGACCCACTTTATTGGGTGCCTGCACTATCACTATCAAGACTGAGTTAGGCACCCCACCCCTCTGTTCCCACATGCTGCAATGTAATTGCTATTCCCTTGTCTGTATTCCCAACAGATGTGAATAAGCTCCATGGGGGCAGGGATGTGTCTGTCTCACTCACCTGTAACCTCAGTGCCCAGCATATTGTCCAGCACATAAAAGGCATTCAGTGCATGGGCTTCAAATAGTGAATGAACTAAGCTTGGTTAAATGATCTCTCATCAACCAGAGGGCAGGAGTGTTATTGATTATAACTGGCGAATTCTAGAAGATCTAGAAGATGAGAAAACTCAAGGTGGATTTCAATTTAAAATCTCCTTTATTTTCAGTGGCTGCTTAATTGTGGAACACATGAAGTCTAAGCATATGCCCAGAAAACTCTCTAGGAAGTAGAGCTGTATCCACAGAGAAGCAGTAATTCTAAACACTGAAAAGAGTTAAGAAGATGGCTCCTCAACTCTGACCCTGATAAGGAAAAAAACAAAACACATCTTTCTCAGTTCTTGGATCTACAATGGCATTCTTACTCAGCCTGGTTTTCTCAAATGCTTGGCCTAATGTCAGGCATGTGGTAGGCACTCAACAGTGAATATTTGTCTAAATAAATGGATTAAAACTCAGAGTAGATTCAAACCCCCTTTTTCATAACATTTACAGATATTTCTTATTTTCCAGTAGTGACAAAGCAACAGTGTTTAAAAAGGCATAATTTCTCAATAGTATGTGAAAATGTATTACATTTAATTTTTAATTTATACTGCATTAGATTTATAGAAAAATAATTATCAATAGCTATGCAATATCAGGTTTGCTTTTTCTTTGGAGGTCAGTTTGCATAACTATACACCATAAATTTGCCATTTATGAACAAGTGCTGCTCCACATATACACAATGGTGTCTTCTGAACCCTTATAACCTTGAAATAGTGTATCTTTGGATAAAGGCAAACATAAAAAAAAGGAGTAATATATACATAATGCATAAAAGTTACTTCTACATTTAAAGCAGCAGCTTGTCATTCAGTTATATTCATCTTCTATACAAGTAGAGAATAAAACATTAGAAACGTTATCTTAGTTAACCTTTAGGAAACTCAACTTAAAAAATCATTGTAAATTATTTGTAGAGGACTTTTCTTTTACAAAACATTCTCATATCCATTGCCTCATTTTAGACATTTGATATGGACATAATCCCTTATTAACCAAAATTATTGAACCACTATGTTACTTAAGACAACTTTTTTTTTTTTTTTTGTACGGAGAAGTCTATGAGTTGGATGGAATTAAAATGAGAGGTGTTGTGAAACGTGGTGCTCAGTATTCCAAAAACCTATGTAATTGAAACTGATAAGATTAAAATCATTTTCCATTGTGGTTGTTCATATACCATATGTTAAGGAGTTCCTTATAAGGAAATACTTAGTTCTAAAAGAAGTATATATTGCATTACAACCCTCTTAAAATTTTCATTTAACAAATAAACAAATAAAAAGATATCTGATGCTTCAATTAAAGGTCAGTGAAACAGTGAAGGCCCGTGGGTCAAGCACAAAGAAGTCACAGTGAAGTCGAACTTGCTGGTCACCGAGTCTTAACTTGCCATACACAACCATAGTCAGTATGCTCTTTCTACACAGTTGGTAGCAATCAGATACATATTTAATGTGGTTTCATTATATCGTATAAATGCTGGCAATAGAATAATCTCCCCAGGGTATGCACTGAATAATAGAAAAGAGAAAATGATGAGCACATTTAGCACATGCACCCACAACCCCATGATAAAAGGCAGCGTTTCCCCCATACAGCACCTGTTGTCATAGCTGGTTTAATTACTTTTCATTGTAGTCAGCAGTCTGAAATATTTATCACAGAGCCTATAATTTCCCAAATCCAAAACTAACATCTACCCAAGTGAGTACAGGAACTGAAATTTTACTCACTCCTCCCACTTCTGTTGCTTTATTTGGAACATCAAAAGCATTAAACAAAATATCTCCCAGGGAAACTTTCATTTGGTTAAGTGAATTGGTGCATTAAAAGATTATAGGATGTTCACACAACATTCAAAAGACAATGTATCACTTGCTGAATGTGACTGAAGTAGAAATAGAAATAATTTCTTTATTAAATATTAAAGCATTCAATGTGCTAAAATAAAAGTTACAAGTGGATTTAAAGGTTTTTGTACATAGGGGCCAGCTAAGAACACGTTTGGTCAACATTTATAGAACTTTTTCTCCCAACCAAATTAATGTGAAATCAGGTTTGATTTTTGCTCCTCTTTCTCCAATGAATTATTCATTTTAAATCCCTTGCTTAGGCTATGCTCCTTTGATAGTGAAATATGTCATGCTCTAGAATAAATTTTGCTGTTTCTTTTAATGGAAGTCCAAAAGATTCCTTTTGATTTTATTTATTTAATAAAAAAATTATTTACCCATTACTTACTATGTCACTATCAGGCACTGTTAGAATGCTATACAAACATTAATTAATTTAATATTCATAACAACCCCCTACAATATGAGAGCTATTATGATTTCTGTTTTACAATTGAAGAAGTTAACGTACAGAGAGATTGAGTAATTTACCCATAGCCACTAAAGCTAGTTAGTGGTAGATATGGAATTCAAACTCCAAGAGTTTAGCTCCAGATTTTGTGTTCTCACCCTCTATATACTAGAAGCCAATTTTATTTCATAAGAAGGACCTTATGAATAGAAAATAATTTAACCTAAATTTCATCAATTCAGTTTGTTAGTGGATTATCAGTTCAGATTATTAGAGATTAGTGCAATCCAGAGTCAAAAATATAATTTATATTGCAACCAAGTAAATAAATCTACACACTGACACAAATGTAGCTGACACAAAATTTCAAATTAAAATGACCCTTACTACACAGTCTGCATTCAATATTGTATATTATTTTTAAAATGCTGCTTATGACCAAATAATTTGCTTTGACAGTATACTAACACAGTGGTTCTCATATTTGGCTTCCCATTAAAATTGGGGAGATTTTAAAACTAAGGGATGCCTAAACCCCTTTCCAACCAATTAAATTAGAATCTCTGGAGAATAGCAGTTTAAAAAGCTATTCAGGTGATACCAATAAACTGCCATGGTTGAGAATATCTGCACTATTGAGTCAACACACTAAGTTTGAAATGCTCTGGAGTAGATGAATCTGAAAAGATACATTGTTATTATCTCCAGTTGAATACAGGAATTTTGAAAGACAGGACTTTTGGATCCCTTTGCAACAGCAAATCAGTTTTGCATAATATAAATATCTATTAAATTCTTGAAATGATATTAAAATATTTTATTTTTATAAGTAGCTTACTTTTCATTCTCTAATCTTGTTTATATTGTTCCTTGCCTAACATATCCTCTGTCCATTGATTCCTTAAAGATACGTAAACCCAGGACCTCTAAATATTACCAATTAGTGGATTCTAATCAACAAGATCTTATTTAAAACGTGCAGTTAAATTGCAGAAAGAGAAAAACCTGCTCTTTGACCAAGGTTAGATTCAGATGAGTGATTTTTTATTCTGACACAAAACATGCTGCCCAGTTAATTCTATATCCATGTTTCCTCCTTTTATCCACATCCTTTCCTCCCCTAATCATGTGATTGCCTCCAAATGGAAAATTAATTTAAACTTTGGAATTGAGAAGTTAACTGGCATATTGAAAAAGTGCTGTGGCTGTCAAGTCTGATGTATAAATAAAATAGTTCTTAAAAAAACAAAAGACCAAGGTCGTCTTCTGACCACTGAAAAACGGTGGAACTGAAATATGGTTCCTCTTCCACGCCATTCTGAAGTGAAAGGAAGCCACTGACTAAATGCATGTCCAAGATTGCCTGATGGGACAGATTGAAACAAGTTGAGCCAGACATTTGCCTTGATGGGTACAAATCTCAGATGTGTTAACATGATTTTTTCTTTGTCTTTGTCTTCCTGTCTTTGGTTCTTTTTCATTATTGCTGTTTCATAGTGTTTATTCTCAAGTGGCAATACTTTAATTTCCCCAGTCTGCTTTCTTTAGGGCATTCCATGGTGACTGTGTCAGTTCAGTTGACCATGTAACCTCACCTCTTAGGAAAAACAGTGGTCATCATTGGCCTACATTTTCAGTCTTCTTTTGCTATTACTCACCAGCCTGGTCTCCTCTTTCTTAAATCCCAGTCGGCCCACTCCAGGCTGGTTTCCTCCTCCCCTAAAGTCTACCACGACTTCTGACTTGCCACGTTCAATGTCCTATTTTCAGTGGAACCTCTTTTGCATAATGTAGTACATCTTATTAATTCAACTCCTCTAATTTGGAATTTTTATCGAATGCATTAATCCAAGCTAACACTTTCCTTTGCCCAATGTACAAAGAAAGGGTTTGGTTGGCAAATTAATAACAAAAATACCACAGCTAATGACATTTTAAGCCTAATTAATTACACAAACCATTTCAACTGCTATAATTTTTTATTAAGATGAATGCTGTTGATTAGCTCTCACAAGGCCAAAGCAGTTTTCTGGAAGGATCTTTCTTTAAAAGGATTTTGTAAGTGCTATTTCACCTTACTATAAGTTGAAAGTAGAGTTGCTCTTCTAAGTATTTCTTTAACTTATACATGTCTTGACCCTAATTGGTCCATCTCAGTGATGTTTAACTGCATTTACAAATGTTAGCTTTTAAGTCGTCACTTATTTTTTAAAGAATTATTCCAAGTAGGAATAATTTTATTTTGTTTCTTCTTTTTAGCCTACATGGTGAAAAATAGTGACATTTTTCAGAGGAGCAGTCCCACATATATCCCCCAAATATATGTACATTTTTTTGGTAATGTCAGTTGCATTGTTATGAACAGGAGGGTTACAACCAACTTTTTTCCTGACTGACAAGTTCTGAACTGTCTCCCAAAACTTGAATGTACTTGGCGAAGGGAAAAAAAAAAAAAAAAAAGAGGTGAGCCAGGCTATTTTGTTTTTTTGTTTGCCAGGTTTGTGAGAATAAGGTGAGGTAAGTCAATAGAGACTATGTTAAGGCAGCAAGAAAATACATGTTGTGACTTTGTTACATTTTGGGTTCACACAACTCTGTTCTCTAATCCCAGAATAGCTCTAAGGAAAACTGTAGATGCGTGGGTGGAATCCCTGGGTGTTATCTAATACATACTTGCCATGAGCGATTGGCAAGACCGCAGGACACCCGGAGATTTTGGTTTTCTTCCTACCTGGCTGCTGTTATCACATGTACCTATGACTGACCCTGCTCACTGCCCTTCAGACGCTCTATTACTGTGCATGTTTGAGGGATCTTCCTTAGCAAGAAACAGATTTCTCCAATCACCTCACTTTTATTATGGTGTTTAAGTAAGACATGCAAACCCAGAAACATTGGTATTTAATGCTCTGTTGCGAAAACCAAGACTAAGAATATATAGGCGTATCGAACAATTATAAAGATGATGTTAGCTTTACTGTTTTGATGTATAATATAAGTAGGAAGGTGTTTTGGTTTGCTAAAGCTGTCAGAATGCAATATACCAGAAACAAGTTGGCTTTTATAATGGGTATTTATTAGCTTACAAATTTACAGTTCCTAGGCCTTGAAAATGTCCAACTCAAGTCATCAATAGGACGACATCTGGACTCCGAAGACAGGCTGCTGGCATCTGGGACACCTCTGTCATGGGAAGGCATGTGGCCAGCATCTGCTAGTCTTTCACTCCCAGGTTTTGTTGCTTTCAACTTCTGGTTCCAATGGCTTCTCTCTGAGCTTCTGTGGGGCCTTTCCTAGCTTCTCTGGCTTTTCTCTGTGAGCTTCTCTGAGCTCTCTGAGATTTTCTATATGTGTTTTATCCTCTTATAAGGACTCTAGTAAATGGATTCAGACCACTTTGGATGGGGTGGGTTACATCTCAATTGAAATAACCTAATTAAAAGGTCCTACCCACAATAGGAGTGGAATAAAAGAACATGACCTTTTCTGGAGCATATAACAGCTTCAAGCTAACACAAAGGGTGAGCCACCTCTTTTGGTGGCATTTTAATATCAGAAATACTAGAATAGCAGCAGAAGCAGTTGGAATGCTGCCTCATCATTAGAATGTGAAATACAACTTGACAATTTAGTTTTCTTGTTTCCCCCACCCGACAGCTGTTTCAATTCTTTTATTTTGGTTTCTTTGGGTTTGGTTCTTAATCACAAATCAAGCCACATTAAAGAAGAAAACTTGAAATATCGTAATCTAAGGAAGAGTTCCTCAACACTACTGACATTTCACAATGAATAATTCTTTATTTGGGGAGGACTATTCTGTGCGTTGTGGGATGTTTAGCAGCATCTTTGGCCTCTACCCAACAGATACCAGTAGCATTTCCCAGTCATAACAATAAATATAATTCAAATCACCCCCAGTTGAGAGCCACTGATCTAAAACATAGAGATATCCATGCTATTGAATAATAAAAGGCTCTTATTTTTATAACTATAATCTGTTTCCCATGTTCCTTCAAAACCAAAATTGCTATTGAAAATTTTTTAAGAGAGTAATTTAATGTATGCAGAATATATATTATTCTATTTTGCATGCACTTCATCATCATTACAAATGAAATTGAACTTTTCTCTCCATGTCAATGTTGACAGCTTCACTAACATGCTCCCAAAAGACAGAAGACACTTCTGATTTCACTTTGCATGGGTCCCAGCACATCAGTCAGAGATGGAGCACATGAATATGACTGACGCTCTTGATAAATTCAAGGCAGAATAGTCTAGATCATTAAAACTATCAATATTATTATGCCTATTTCCTGGGCCTGTCATTTTACGGTTTTGACATTACAACTTTAAAATCAGTTGCAAGGGGCGACGGGTGCGGGGCGATTTCCTCCCCGGCCGGCCTCCTGCTGCGGCGGGGGGGGGCGGCGAGAAGGGGCGGCACCCGGGCACTCCGCGCGCGCCCCCCGCCCCCGTCTCCGTCCCCGTCCCGGTCCCCGGCCTCCCGCTCCGGGCCCGCCTGCCCTCTCTCCTTGGTCTCCGTTCCTGCCCCACCGACCTGCTGCCGCGAGCTCCAGAGTGCGGCTTCCGGGGCTGGCGGCGCGATGGGCTGCGGGAACTCCACCGCCACCAGCGCGGGCGCGGGCTGAGGCTCTGCAGGAGCCGCTCAAGATGTAACAGAAGAATTAGTAACAGAAGACGACAAGAGGAGAAACTATGGAGGGGTATATGTTGGCCTACCATCTGAAGCTGTCAATATAGTGACCAGCCAAACAAAGACTGTACGAAAAAATTAGAAGAAAATATATCTTGAATTAGTAATCAAGAGCTTACTCATCAAGATTTGGAAGACATTTGGCTCTGCAGGACATTATAATGTGCACAGACATTTCCAAGGAAATTCTAAACAGTCAAGCCTCCCTTCTCCAAAAAACAAAAAAGTTTGGGTATATAGTTGAAACTACAGGCACATGTTAAATGTTGGGGTAAAAGAAGGGAATTGGCTAGACAGTATATTCATTTATGGAACTTTCCACTGTTGACATTTAAAAGACAAGTTAACAAACTGTTTTGAAGGCTGTGTTTGCCCAGCCTGGTCTGCTGAGTTCCAGCAGTGTTTTCTCCCAGCCGTCCAACACAGTTCACGGAGATCATGCCTTTTCACTGAATCTTTTTTGATAGTTTTTATATATAACAAAAGCCTTATTCTATTTATAACTTAAGATAATAAGGGCCTATAAATGAATTACCCATATAGAGTAATGTATTTATCTTTCACTATTTCTACTTATTATTAATTTTTAGCTGTAAAATCATTAAATTGATTGGTATTGTGGTTGCTTTCCCTTTTTTTCTATTTGGTTTTGGCTCTATTTAAATGTCAGAAAATTTTCTTTACCAGGAATAATGAATTACATTGTAACGTTTCAAAATAAGCTACTTAAATTTGCATGTCATATGCACATTTTGATTAAATTCCTATTTTCTTACTCAAAGGCTTATGTAAGTATAGATACTTCCTAGTCATTGACTCTCCCACCCTACCTTTGTATGATCATGACATCTCTTGGTGTTAATTCTATACTGTTTTCAAGGATTTGTGATGGATGGTTAGTGGAATGTTTGGAAAAATCTTTATTTGTTTTGGACCTTGTGTCTGTAATTAATACTACAATGTAAATTACTTGATTTACCAATGGATTTCAACAATTAAACCATTTTTATCCCTCTTTAAAAAAAAATCAGTTGCAGATAGTATGAGACTAGGTAACTATCAGCTAACAGGCACCATGACTTAATTTTCATGTATTTATTATTTTGTGTTTCTATAAATTTGTGTTTCTGTAATTTAAGCTAAAAGGTAGAAGATTAACTCAGAGCTTTGGCCTCAGTGAAGCACTGTGATAGTAGAGTTACACTAGCTGCTTAAACAAATAGTGCCCAAATGTACAATGACACAAACAAAATAAAAGTTTATTTTTGGTCATGTAAAATCTAAAATGGACGTTCCTAATTGGTAAGTGATTTCCTTCATGTGGTGTTTCAGTCTCTTCCATCATGGGGCTCTGACATAGTTAATATCTGGCTTTGAAGGTCACATAGTTAATATATGATTTCTAAGGTTTGTATTAAGCGAGCAGAAAGGATAAGAACATAGAAAATCACATAGCTAGGATTTATGGGCCAGTTCTATAAAATGAAGGAATGGCAGATTGAAGACTGAGCTGAGGTACAAACTTAAGGGACATGTAATGTGGGATTTAAAGTTTGTCCTCCAGGGTACATATACACACCAAGCCAATGGCTGATAAATGGTGCTGTGTCCCCAGTCCTAGAATATACAAATCTGGAAACAAGGAGTAGGATAGACTTCTCCTACCATCATTTCCAGTAAATTGTTTGCAGAATTTATGCTTCCTCTCCCTGTATCCTTAGGCTCTGTCCAGTTAAAGGTCTTGGTTCACAGCAGAGGCTCTCTCCCATCAGAAGACCCAGTAGAATATCATTTTACCTGGTCACATTGGGCTCCTTATAACAGTAGACCATTAGGCAAATGCTAGAGTAACCAACTTTGATTGCCATGAGGAATCCAGAGGAGGTACTGTGGCATTGCTTGGTACTTCCAGGACAAGATAATTGTAAATGGGCAATATTAGAAATCCTGGCTGTCCAAGAAAGGTAACTGTGCTGGTATGAAGCTGTTAGGTACCCCAGAAAAGTCCATGTTCTTTTAGTCCATTCCTGTAGGTACAGACCTATTGTAGGTGGAACCTTTTGATTAGGCTGTCTCGACTGAGATGTGACCCAGCCCATTCAAAGTGGGCCTTAATCCTTTTACTGGAGTCCTTTCTAAGAAGATAAAGGATAGAAAAAGCTGAGATTGCTTAGAGAGAAACACCTGGAGAGACTGGAGAGAAAGTCCTCAGGGATGCTAAGAGAGGGCCCACAGAAACTCGGAGAGGAGACCACTGGAACCAGAAATTGAAAGCAGTGAGACCCAGGAGTGAAGGAGCAGCAGATGCTGGCCACGTGCTTTGCTATCTAACACAGGAACCCTGGATGTCAGCAGCGTGTCTTCAGAGTCCAGGTATCATTCTGTTGATGCCTTAATTTGGACCTTTTCGTGGCCTTAGAACTGTACATTTGTACTGTTGTAAACAAATAAATCCCCATTGTTAAAAGCCAACCCATTTCTGGTATATTGCATTTCAGCAGCTTTAGCAAACCAAAACAGTAACTAAGGGCTCAAATTCCTTGAGGATGGAAGTCTGGGTCACTCCATTACAAGCAATCCAGACCAGCTAAAGTGCTCACTGAGAAAGAGGGAAATCTAGAATGGGTGTCACAGGAGGAAGATATTTAACAACTTCGGAACAAGCTTCAAGGGATGAACTATAGCTTGGCTTGCTAATTTCTAGGGAATTGCAACTGTCCACTAGCTTGAAGAATTGAACTTGCATTCTTCCTTTCAAGAAAGGGATTGGAATGTAGTAGTTCAGTTCATTGATTACCCCAAATGTACACATTAGTCTTGTTTTCCCATCAGAATGGCTATAGGAGTGACTTGTATGTCATGAAGTCCATTTGTTTGTTTTTGTTACTCACTCGCTTCAGATTGAGATGCGAGTCCTCCTAATGAAGAGAGACCACCTCAGCTGCACCCTGGCCAAACCAGACCTGTGAGGCTTCTGGCCTCCCTTGTAAGTGCCTTGCAAAGGACAGGTGATGTAATCAAACGTACAAGGGAAGTGATGCCTCATGGGGTGTACTGTACCCAGCAGAATATAGGGGATAGAAATGAGTTCTTCCTCTCCCTGCACAGTGTTCTGCTTCACAATAGTTGTTTTTTTTTTTAAATCAGTTTTACTGAGATATATTCACATACCATACACTCATCCATGGTGTACAATCAGCTGTTCAGAGTACCATCATACATTTGTACATTCATCACCCCAATCTATTTTTGAACACTTTCCTTACACCAGAAAGAATCAGAATAAGAATAAAAAATAAAAGTAAAAAAGAACACCCACATCACCCCCCCATCCCACCCTATTTTTCATTTAGTTTTTGTCCCCATTTTCCTACTCATCCATCCCTTCACGGCATGAACGGGGTGTGATCCGCAAGGCTTTCCACAATCACGCTGTTACCACTTGTAAGCTACATTGTTAGACAATTGTCTTCAAGAGTCAAGGCTACTGGGTTGGAGTTTGATAGTTTCAGGTATTTACTTCTAGCTATTCCAATATATTAAAACCTAAGAAGTGTTATCTATACAGTGCATAAGAATGTCCACCAGAGTGACCTCTCAACTCCATTTGAAATTTCTCAGTCACTGAAGCTTTATTTCATTTCAATTCAGTTCAAAACCATTCACTGGGACTGAGAAAGATGGGCATCCACTTTTGCTGGGGAGGGGAGGTTGAGGAGAAGGAAGGGGATCTGTGATGGCCTAGAGTGGCATGTTGGAGACAAGCAAAGTGAGGGGATAATCCTTACAGGGTTGGGGTTGGGGGAGAGCAGCAGTGATGGAAGATTGGTAACCTAGAGAGATTGATCAAATGAGTAAATATATTAAAGATAATGAGAGTCAGGATTCTCACTGTTAGAGATGGGCATTACAAATATAGAAAGGGAGAAAACTAAGAGGAACCCTGAGATGTTGGATTGAAATTGGAAATATAGGAGTGGATTCATGGTTTTGAAGGTATATAAGCATACCTTGTTTTATTGCACTTCTCCTTATCTTACTTTATAGATAACACATTTTTTACTAATTGAAGGGTTGTGGCAACCCTGCATCAAAGCAAGGTGAAGCAGCAAGTTATCCAGAAGATTTAGCTAAGAGAATTGGTGAAGGTGGTTACACTAAACAGATTTTCAATGTAGATGAAACAGGCTTCTATCAGCACCTTGATCAGTCAGCAGTCATCAGGAGGCAAGATCTTCCACCAGCAAAAAGATTACTACTTGCTGAATGCTCAGACGATGGTTAGCATTTTTTAGCAGAAAAAGTACTTTTTAACTAAGGTATGTACATTTGTATACATTAATGCTATTGTATACTTTATAGACTACAGTTTAATTTAAACATGATTTTTACATGAACTGGATGTTCCAACCCAGATTAGCCCCAAGACCAAAGAACACACCTGGCACAGAGTTACCCATGAGTTTAATTCTGAACTTACAAAACAGAAGATGATTTTTCCCAATGATGGTGGGTTGGGAGAGTGAAGTCAGCATTCCACCATTCCACAGAGAGGAAGAGAGGGGTGCCAAGGTGGGGAGGCTTATAAGAATTGTGACAATGGAGTTTCTCGTGAGATTTGGTTACAACAGGATTTCGCAAGATTTGGTTACAAGGTCCCCCAAGATTTAGTTACTAACAGTGATTAGGGGAGGGAAGTTTTAATGCTTACCTCTTGGTGGGGAGTGGCTTGTTGCCTGGTCAGGTAGGCGGCTGCAGGTATCTCAGTAATGGGGGAGGGGTTGGGGCCTTGGGCCCTGGTTCCTCACAATCCACCCCCATGCAGCTGACTCTGTGGGCCACAGGACAGACGTTCCAGGATAAGAGACAACAGGACAATAGAGGTCCCACCCACACACAGAAACTACTCCACAAAGAAATGCTACTAACAATTGATAAAATCTGTGCTTATTTTGTGATGTGTTGAATTCTGCCAGGCCAGCAGGGTGTTCCAGGCAGTCCAATTCACAGGGGTTATAGTCCAAGAAAGGCCAATAGCACCTAAAGGTGGCAAGTTTGTACAAATCCAACATTGGGTTCAATTGTGGGCATGAGTTACTGCCACACTGCGGAACCAAAAAATTCATGTGACTCACTTTATTATAATATTTGTGTTATTTTAATGGCCTGGAACCAAACCCACAATATCTTCAAGGGATACCTGTAGATAGATATAGAAATTAATATAGATATGAATGTGTGTGTGTGTGTGTGTGTGCATGTGTGTGTTCTTTAGCTCTGGCCATTGAACTATAAACTCTAGGTAGCAATGTGCACACCTTGAGCCCAGATGATGTTTTTTTAAACATAATTCTCCACTAAGAGGAACCAGGGCACTTGGAAAAATGGTTGATTCCAAGGCAGAGGCAGAGAAGATACAGGATGAACCTAGAACATCTTGTTGTGTCAAAAAGTAAGGAAGTTCTTTAAAAATGATGACGTTTCATCAAGACACAGAAGCAAGCTTGAAGGCACATAACACTAGCCAAAATGGTGCAATTTCAGCAGCAAAATACATGGTGAGTGAACTAAAATGGCCACATGAAGTGACATTGCTTGGAGAGACTCTTTTGCAAGAAAGGATTTTCCAAAAGACAAACACAATTAACCTGAGTGGTTAATTCAAGAAAATGGGGCAATGGAATGCATCCTACAGAATTGCAGATAAATAACACCTGGTGATAAACCAATTTTGGTCCAGTAGAGATAGCTTATCAGAATGGGCAAGCAAACCTACTAATCAATGTATATCTGCTCCCCACTTTGTAAGACCCCCTATGTAAAATGGAAACTTAAAATTGGCCAAGTAGAACATTTCCTCACTTGCTTCCACTTTTGCTCTACATAAGCTCCCCCTTCCTACCTCCTCAGTAAAGCTCCTTTCCATGTGCAGTTTGGATATGGCCCCATTCGTGAATTGTAAATTGCTCAAATAACCTTCCATAATTAATATCTAATTTTTTACCATACATAATAATAATAATGAATTATAACCCATTTTATAAAACAGGGATTCATGAGTCCACAATGATACAAACACATAAATGACAAATTTAAAATCTGATGAGGAACACGATATTTAGATTATCTCAAAGTTACTCACAACAAAATGTATTAATTCCAGAGGATAATAGTGTAACTTTGCAGTGGAGAAGACCGACAGGCATCACTTAAGTGATCAGTTTTAACTTCACCAATAATAGGACAAATCAAAATTGTGTACCACTTAATTGGATAAGAAGAACATAGCATCACTTGTATGATTTTTCTGTGAAAGATGCATAACTTGAATTTAATCACCAGGAAACATCAGAAAGACACAGATTAAGGAGCATTCTACAAAATAACTGGCTTCTAATCTTCAAAATTGTCAAAGTCATGATAATAAAGTAAAGACTGAAGAGCTACTCTCAACTAAAAGAGAATAAAGAGGACCAACTAGAGGTTGTATGAGATGATGGACTGAATCCTTCTGATATAAAGGACATTATCGGTATAACTGGTGAAATCAAATGGTGTTAGAGGATTAGATGACAGTAATTTGTCTGTAATGAATTTTCCTGATTTTGGTGGTTATATTATTGTTATATAGGAAAATGTCCTTGCTTGTGGGAAATACACACTAAAGCATTCGGGAGTGATGAACATTTCATATGGTTCATCACTCCTGAGCAACTTATATTCAAATGATTCAGGAAAAAGTCCCTTGTTCTGTATTTGCAACTGTTCTGTAAGTTTGAAATTGATTCTAAATTAAGAAGTTGTTTAACAGCAGAAGCAGCAGAAGCAAAAGTGGTGGCCAGACTAATAATACTTTCCTTTGCCTTTGCTCTCCCCTCCTCCCTGACTCACTCACTTTTCCTTCTCTCCTGCTTCCCTCCTACTTCCCTCAGACTCTTCTTTCTAGGGAACCCAGGCTAAGTCACTGGGCAATTCAGAGAATCAACATTGGCCCCCAGACCTATGAAGTGTGAAGTATTGTATGAAGTCCAATTGGAAGCCTCTGCAATTTCATATCTGTACCAAAAAGAGACATTAAAAAGAAATGCATCAGCCCATGTGAATTGCTGGCAGTAGTGTAACTATCCAAAAAAAACTGAGCAGTGTAGGAATGGAGATTCTTATCACTTCCCCATTTAACTCTCCTGCTTGGGCTTTGCAGAAGATAAGAGAGTTTTGGAAAATGACAATGGATTATTATTAACCTAATCACATGCAGTTTTTCCCCCAATTTAGCTGCTATTTCAGATGTAATCTCTTTATTACAGCAAGTAAACACACTCTTTGACACCTGATATGCAGCTAATAATCTGGAAAATACTTTCTTCCATTCTAAAATAAGAGAGATAATCAGGAGCAATTTGCTTCTACCTGACAGAGGTGGCAGTACATTTTAATTATTTTATCCCGTCCTTTATCTACTTTCCAGCTCTATCTCAAAAAGAGAATTTGATCATCTGATCATCTCATTGGATGTCACCGGACCACCATGTGATATGATGATATCTCACTGATATACTAGGGCAGAAGAAGCTTGCAGCTTCCATCTTGTCCTACAGGGAGCCAGCTGCCAGACAGCTACCCTGAGACTCCCATGCTGTGAGAAAGTCCAAGTTAGAAATGTTGGAAATCCATGTGGAAAGAGAGATGAATATCCATCCCGCAGTTATTCTGTCTCTTCTCATCTAGGCACCAAACATGTGAATGAAGAAGCTATCCTGGAAATCCAACCCAGTCAACTCTGACTGCAAGCACATGAGAAACCCTAAGCAAGAACCACGCAGTTGACCCCAGACAACCGACAGAATTGTGAGAGAAAAAAATTGTTTAAAAGCATAAATTTTAGGGGTTTGTATGCACTAATGGATAGCCGGAACACTTGTCAAACACATGCATACCAGAGAGTGGTAGAAATTCAGGGGCCTGTCATCTCAGGGAATTTTCTGGAGATCCAGTTGTCTGGGGGATATTAGGATATTCGTTCCAAAATGAGAGGAAGGAAAAAAAAATCTGCTAAGGAAAAAAATCACTGGAATTTGAAGAAAGGTTGAGTTTATATTCTGACCCATTTATCGAGTAACCCATAAAGCTGCTAGGTTGACAGAAGCCAAAAGAAAGGAAAAACGGAAAGAAAAAGTTCTCTAATATACCCAGATGGCAGTGCAAGGAATGTTATGCCAGAGAATTCAATGACGCTTGAAGAATCTGTTACAGATTAGGTTGCTGTATGGAACTGGTGGCAAGAATCTCAGCAAAGGTCCTTAACTATTTTCTATTGAGATATATCTCCTTGCTTGTTTTGGAGCTCTTGAGAAAGACTTTTTCTTAGTCATGAGACAAAAAAGTGACCATGCAATCAGATATGCCCATCATAAACATGGTGATATCTAATCCACAAAGCCATAAAAGCAGGTATGCACAGCAGATTACATCTTCAATGGTGGTGATACATGTAAGAAGGGACTTGAGCAGATCCTGAAGCACAATTAGGTTTCATAAGTAAATGGTTTCCATACCTGGTGCCCTGAAATTTCTCTTTTAATCCACACTGATGGTCTTATGATAAGTTCCTATGACCAACTGACAAAGGAAGAAAAGTAAAACTCTAGTTTATGGATGGTTCTGCATGATATGGTGAAGCGAAGTGCAAGTAGGGATGCTCTGCAGTATTTTGGGAAAGGGAAATCTTCGTGGTGAGAAGAAACTTTCAGGATTATACTTGGCTATTCTACCTTAAAGAGAGTTGTCTGGAGTTGCATGACTGCATTAGCTCTTGTGCAGTGAGTGATGAATGATTTCATCAGATGATTGGGAACTTGGAAAGGATGAGATTCAGAGGTTGAGGACAAGGCAGTACATGAAATAAGTAAGTGGAGGGACTTCTCAAAAGCAGCACAGAATCTGAAGATACATCTTTCCCACATGAGTGCTCATTAACCACTCCCATGTCCATCAGAGATGATCTGTATGGTGGATGTCTCTTCCTCAACCATCTTGCTCTCTTGAGCAAGTGGTAATGAGCACAGTGGATGTGAAAGGAGGTTAGGTGTGGACTTAACAATATAGATGTGCTCTCCTCACCAAAGATTTGACAGATATATTGCTGAGTACACAATCTGCCAATAGAGTGCTCCCTAATGCTACCATGCCCCAAGGACCCTGGCTTGCCACCTGGGGCAGGTCAATTTTGTTGGACTCCTTCCATCAGAAGAAGTATAAATTGTCCTCACAGAAATAGGCCCTGATATTGGATATGAATTTGTCTTCCTTGACTGCCATGCTTTCCCCAGAAAAACCAATTGAATACTGACTGAACGACTTATTAACCATTATGTTATTGCACACACAACTGTTTCTCTATATATGTATTTGTTTACCTAAGCCAACATTACGTGGTTTCATATTATCTCCATTTTGAAAGGATCTATGGTATAGTCAAACTCAAGAGTCAGAATGATTTAGTCAATGGGAAGAATAAATCTCTAAAAAGTTTTGATATTTGAATAATGGACATAAGCCAGACCTCCTATACAATGTCAGCTATAGCAACAGCCTTACTTCGTCTAAACTTTTCAATGCTACAAAAATCAGATGCTGCTTGTATCATAAAAATAAGGAAATGAAATGAAAAGCATATTACATTTATTTTCTGCTTTACTTCTTTTAGACTATAAATATCTCCTCTAGTCCTATGATACTTTTCATTTCTTACCTAATCATCATGTGATACCAAAGTGTCTTTCATCTGGCAATTGAATATTCACTCATATCATATTAAAGACTCAAAGGGAACTGTTAATACAGTGTAGTGAGAAATGAATTTCAGAAAAGATGTATCCACTCAGCCACTGTTTACTGCATTTCTAAGTGCATATGTTACCTGGTATCATGTGCATCGTAAGAGGCACTGAAGTTGCAAAGATGAATAAAATAAGAAGTCTCTGCTCTCAGGAAGATCATAATCTTGTAGTAGTGAAAGATCCCTTCCATCTTTCCTTATCCACTTTATTGCCTTTTTTCTTTTATTTCTAAATTGTAATATAGAATTACATATAATTTCTAAATTCTGTTATCCACATACATGATTCATACGTATCTAGATCCTTTCTTACTCTTCTTCCTAACACAGTCATACTTCACATGTAGTTGAGTTAAAACTTTGTTATTTTTAAAGAAGGCATCAGTGTGAGATGATATTGCCTTGAGGAAACACTTTTATTGCAAATTTTAAAAATACTTTGGTAATTGTTGTGTTGGCTATAGTTACAAGCTGGTTTAAATTGTTTAAAAGGTAACTTTTCCTTTATAACAGCTTCTATGCAACAGAATTGACAATCAAAAAATGTATCACTAAATAAACAGTAAAAATAAAGTAAATTTTCTGAAACTAACATTATAGCAACTTTAAATAGAACCTCGAATGACTGGCAAATTACACAGCACAGAGGGGGACATTTATAGACAATTTACATGTGAATGTTACTTCATCCCTATGTTTTACTTAGATACAAATGCATCTATATAATTTTATTTATATGAATAAAATGAAGAGATTTACTTTTAATAGGCTTCAAGGAGCATAAAATTTCTGTTGCTAAAATAAAGTATTTGGAAAAAAATATATAGTATTGTGCATTTTCTAAATCAAGTGTTTGACGAGAATTTAGTAATGATGCAAGAGTATTTATTTTACTGCTTTATTTCAGAGCAATATGATGATCACATTATATTACCTTATTTGGATATGATTTACAGTAGAGTTTATAAAAATTTGACATACAAGGAGAAAGGAAATTGGCATCAGAAATGTGAATTATTTTATAATAGATAATTTATTATTAATCTCTGTGAATTGTTAAATAAAATACAATGTGAATTGCTTTATCTAATTTAAAAATTAATGTCATACTTTAATTCTTTTAGCTATTTTACTAACATAAATGAGATCTCTATGTCTGCCAGATCTTCAAAAATATGAGGCCTAAAGCAAAATATCTATATAGATATAGACATTTTTGAAATACTAATCTATTTCAAGCACTTCATATCAAACTTTTTTACATTTATGCATCTGTTGCTGTAGTGGAAATGGTATTATCTGCATTGAGAGGACCCCTAGGTGAGTAGAAGGGCCTGAGAGAGAATTAATATGAAAGCTGCTATACCAACAGGGAATGAGTACCAAAACTTACTTTAGTTTAGGGCAAGGGTCAAAAAACTTTTTCCGTAAAGGGCCAGACGGTAAATATATTAGGCTTTTGGGTCTCTCTTGCAATGGTCTCTGTTGCAACTGCTTGACTCTACCATTGCAGAGCAAAAGCAAGCACAGACAACACGCAAACAAAACAGTATGTTTATGTTTCCCCCAAAAAGCAACGTATTTATGGACACTAGAATTTAAATTTCCCCTAATTTTCATGTGTCCCAAAATATTATTTTTTTGATTTTTTCAATAATTTTTAAATGTAAAATTCATTCTTAGTACACAAGCCATACAAAAATAAGCAGCAGAAGGACCATAGTTTTCCAACTCTTGGTTTAGGGTAACAGCAGCAGCTGAAACAAATAAACCCCAGAATTTGAATGGCTTAACCTAATAGAAGTCTGTTTTTCACTCCCATAATGGGTCACTATGGGTAGTCCTGATCAGCAGACGGCTTTCCACCACACAGTGATGCAGGGACCTAGTTTCTTCTATCTTATAATTCCACCACAGCTTAAGGGTAGATATTCTTTATATCCAGTTGCCCAGAGTACACCAAAAAAGGCAAACGTGCTTCTTAAAAACTCAAGCCTTGAAGTGATACCAATCAAATCTTCTCACATTCCTTTGTGAGAACAGGTTACATGTAAATGCAAGAGGTCTATCCTTGGCTGGATAGTCACTTCTCAGGAATAGCTCTATACCATGAAAGAAGGAGCACAAATTTTGGTGGATAGATAGGCATCTCTACCACACTCCACACTGCTAACCACTCCCATATGGAAAAAGGAAGAATGGGAGCCACAGAGTCAGTGGTCCATAGAGATTATAAAATCCTGCTGAGCAGTCACTCTGATGTCTCATTTACCTGGGAGTGTGGGAAGTTCCTTCATTAGACCCTGATTCTGCAATCTGAGGGAGACCAAACACTTAATCATGGGCCACCAAGTCACCATGAGACCTGAGTTGCTTATCATGAGCTGGGTAGTGTCTGACCCACCAAGCCATAAAGCTGGGTGTTCACACAGCACTCCGTCATAAAATGGAAATTATATATAGAAGATAGGGCTTCAGAAGGTCCTGAAGACATAAGTAAGTTACATGAGGAACTGGTCCAAATACCCATGGCCCCCACTCCTGCCACATTACCTTCTCTTTCCCAGTCCAGAGCTAATGCCTCTTAAGGAACTCCTTACAATTAGTTGACTGAGAAAGAGAAAACTTGGGCCTGGTTTACAGATGGTTCTGTAGACTATGCAGGTGCCAACTGAAAGTGGACAGCTGCAACACTGGAGTCCCTTTCTGGGATGTCCCTGAAGGACAGTGGTGAGGGGAAATCCTCCCAGTGAGTGGAACTTCAAGCACTGCATCTGGTTGTTCATTTTGTTTGGAAGAAGAACTGGCCAGACGTTTGTTTGTACCCTGATTCATGGGCTATTGCTAATGGTTTGGCTGGATGGTCAGGGACTTGGAAGGAACTTGATTGGAAATTGGTGACAAAGAGGTCTGGGGAAGATGTATGTAGATAGACCTTTCTGAGTGGGCAAAACCCATGAAGATATTTTGTGTTCATCATGAACAGCCACCAGAGGGTAACTTCAGCGAGAATGGTCTTTCTCCAGCCATTCCTGTCATTGCCCAATAGGCTCATGAATAAAGTGGTCATGGTGGTAGGGATGGAATTTATGCATGGGCTCACGAACATGAGCTCCCACTCTCCTACAGCCTGCTGAGTGCCCAATCTGCCAGCAGAGAGACCCACCTTCAGTCCCCAATATGGCACCATTCCCCAAGGTGATCGGCCTGCTACCTGGTGGCAGGTTGATTACATTGGACGACTTCCATTTTGGAAGGGGCAGCAATTTGTCCTAACTGGATTATACAGGTAGTCCAGTTATGGGTTTGCCTTCCCTGCATGCAATGCTTCTGCCAACACTACCATCCATGGATTTTCAGAATGCTTTATCCACCATCACGATATTCCACGCAGCATTGCATCTGATCAAGAAACCCACTTCACAGCAAATGATGTGTGGGAATGGACATATGCTCAAGGAATTCCCTGGTCTTACCATGTTCCCCATGATCCTGAAGCAGCTGGATTGATAAAACGGTGGAATGGCCTTTTGAAAACTCATAAAATTATGGTGTCAATAAAGGTATATGGCAATACCTTGCAGGGCTGGGGCAGTATTCTCTGGGAGGCTGTGTATGTTCTGAATCAGCAGCCACTCTGTGGTGCTCTTCCTTCCATAGCCGGGATTCACAGGTCCAGGCATCAAGGATTGGAAATGAAAGTGATACCACTCACTATTACCCCTAGTTTTCCACTAGAAAAATTTTTGCTTCCTGTCCCTGCAACCTTGAACACTGCTGATCTACATGTCCTAGTTCCAGAAGGAGGAGTGCTTCTACCAGGAGACACAACAATGATGCCATCGAATTGGAAGATATGACTGCCACCTGGCCTCGTTGGGCTTCTCATGTCTTTGAATCAAAAGGCAAAGAAGGAGATTACTCTACTGGCTTGGGTTGTTGATCCTGATTATCAAGGGGAATAGTACTGCAACTACACAATGGAGGTATAGAAGAGTTTTCCTGGAATACAGGAGATCCTCTAGGGTGTCTCTTAGCACTAAGGTGCCCTGTGATAAAAGTCCATGGAAAACTGCAACAACCCAATCCAGGCAAGACTACTAACGGCTCAGAAACTTCAGTAATGAAGGTTTGAGTTACCTCATGAGGCAAAGAACAATGGCCAGCTGAGGTGCCTGCTGAGGGTAAAGGGAACATGGTCTGGGTAATTGAAGAAGGTAGTGGTAAATATGAACTATGAACATGTTATGGTTACAGAAATGAGGACTGTAATGGTATGAATATTTCTTCCATGTTTTGTTATGAGTATGTTTGTATTTGTACTTACAGCAAATATCTTTGTTTTATTCTGTCTTATCCCCTTATCATATGACATTAGTTTTACTGTTCAGATTATGGTATTTAAGTTATAGGATATCAAGTTTAAGAGTGAATATTACCCAAGGACTTGCACCCTATTTTGGAGAGATTTTAGTTCATTTCTGGTTGTACCAAAACACTAAGTATTGTTAGGTGAAAAATATGCCTGTTATTGTTCTTTGTTTAGAGATTACGTATGGCTTATGGTGATGTGTATGGCTGTCAAGTTGACTAGAGGTGTATTTTGATGGTTACATTCATGTGTCAATTTGGTCAGGTAATGGTGCCCAATTGTCTGGTCAAAGAAGCACTGGCTTAACTGCTACAGAGAGGACATTTTATGGATTTAAATCATCAGTCCAAACTGATAGCATCTATGGTTGATTATACCTACAATCAACTAGTGAGTATGTCTTCCCCAATGAGAGACTTTTAATCCAATCATTTGAAGGCTTTAAAAGGAGAAGTGATGACTTCTGCAGTCAGAAGAGAGAGAACTTTATTTTTACTTCAGCCAGATAGCCTCTGCTGGGGATTTCACCAAAAACCTTCATTGGGGTTGCCAGCGTGCAGCCTCCCCACAGAATTTGGGCTCATGTATCCTCTCAGTTGCATGGGACACTTTTATAAAATGTCATAATATTTACAGATATCTTCTGTTGGTTCTGTTTCTCTAGTGAACCCTGACTAATACTCTGGAAGACTATGTCTATGAAAGAACAAAGGTGATGTTACTGGCACAAGAAACTTACCAGAAGTAAATGGATCAAATTCTTTTGGGGGTGGGGAATTGTATTGCTGAAGAAAGCTTGAGTCTGGCATCAAAGATCCTGCTTCTATAGAACAACCTTGGACTCCTAAATTTGGATGAACAGAATATGCACTGCAAAAGGTATGCTTGCACAGTTCCTTTGGAGGGCATTCACCAAATACCCTGTATATATAGCCAATGGGGGAGCTGGCAAGAAAGAATGTCCCTCAGATTGCAGAATCAGGGTCTAATGAAGGAACTTCCCACACTCCCAGGTAAATGAGACATCAGAGTGACTGCTCAGCAGGATTTTATAATCTCTATGGACCACTGACTCTGTGGCTCCCATTCTTCCTTTTTCCATATGGGAGTGGTTAGCAGTGTGGAGTGTGGTAGAGATGCCTATCTATCCACCAAAATTTGTGCTCCTTCTTTCATGGTATAGAGCTATTCCTGAGAAGTGACTATCCAGCCAAGGATAGACCTCTTGCATTTACATGTAACCTGTTCTCACAAAGGAATGTGAGAAGATTTGATTGGTATCACTTCAAGGCTTGAGTTTTTAAGAAGCACGTTTGCCTTTTTTGGTGTACTCTGGGCAACTGGATATAAAGAATATCTACCCTTAAGCTGTGGTGGAATTATAAGATAGAAGAAACTAGGTCCCTGCATCACTGTGTGGTGGAAAGCCGTCTGCTGATCAGGACTACCCATAGTGACCCATTATGGGAGTGAAAAACAGACTTCTATTAGGTTAAGCCATTCAAATTCTGGGGTTTATTTGTTTCAGCTGCTGCTGTTACCCTAAACCAAGAGTTGGAAAACTATGGTCCTTCTGCTGCTTATTTTTGTATGGCTTGTGTACTAAGAATGAATTTTACATTTAAAAATTATTGAAAAAATCAAAAAAATAATATTTTGGGACACATGAAAATTAGGGGAAATTTAAATTCTAGTGTCCATAAATACGTTGCTTTTTGGGGGAAACATAAACATACTGTTTTGTTTGCGTGTTGTCTGTGCTTGCTTTTGCTCTGCAATGGTAGAGTCAAGCAGTTGCAACAGAGACCATTGCAAGAGAGACCCAAAAGCCTAATATATTTACCGTCTGGCCCTTTACAGAAAAAGTTTTTTGACCCTTGCCCTAAACTAAAGTAAGTTTTGGTACTCATTCCCTGTTGGTATAGCAGCTTTCATATTAATTCTCTCTCAGGCCCTTCTACTCACCTAGGGGTCCTCTCAATGCAGATAATACCATTTCCACTACAGCAACAGATGCATAAATGTAAAGTTTTTTCACTTTAGACTTCACTTTAGACTTTTAAAATATTTCATACAGCAATTATGGTGAATTTAAGAGGCCAGCCTCCCAAACTCTAAGGGCTGGGGCAATGTTCTCTAGGAGGCTGTGTATGTTCTGAATCAGCAGCCACTCTACAGTGCTCTTCCTTCCATAGCCAGGATTCACAGGTCCAGGCATCAAGGATTGGAAATGAGAGTGACACCACTCACTATTACCCCTAGTTTTCCACTAGAAAAATTTTTGCTTCCTATCCCTGCAACTTTGAACACTACTGATCTGCATGTCCTATTTCCCGAAGGAGGAGTGCTTCTACCAGGAGACACAACAATGATGCCATAGAACTGGAAGTTAAGATTGCCACCTGGCCACTTTGGGCTTCTCATGTCTTTGAATCAAAAGGCAAAGAAGGAGATTACTCTACTGGCTGGGGTGATTGATCCTAATTATTAAGGGGAACTAGGACTGCAACTACACAATGGAGGTATAGAAGAGTTTTCCTGGAATACAGGGATCCCCTATGGCATCTCTTATTAGTAACATTCTCTGAGATTAAACACAATGGAAAACTGCAACAACCCAAGCCAGGTAGGACTACTAATGGCTCAGAAACTTCAGTAATGAAGGCTTAAGTTACACCATGAGGCAAAGAACAATGGCCAGCTGAGGTGCCTGCTGAGGGTAAAGGGAACATGGTCTGGGTAATTGAAGAAGGTAGTGGTAAACATGAACTGTGACCACGTTATGGTTACAGAAATGAGGACTGTAATGGTATGACTATTTCTTCTATGTTTTGTTATGAGTATGTTTGTATTGTACATAAAGCAAATATCTTTGTTTTATTCTCTATCTTTTCCCCTTATCATATGACATTAGTTTTACTGTTCAGATTATGGTATTTAAGTTATAGGATATCAAGTTTAAGAGTGAATATTACCCAAGGACTTGCACCCTATTTTGGAGAGATTTTAGTGCATATCTGGTTGTACCCAACAGTTGAGTATTGTTAGGTGAAAAATATGCCTGTTACTGTTTTTTATTTAGAGATTAGGTTGGTTTAAGGTGAAGTGTATAGCTGCCAAGTTAACAGAGGTGTACTGTGATGGTTAAGTTCACGTGTCAACTTGGCCAAGTAGTGGTGCCCAGTTGTCTGGTCAAACAAGCACTGCCCTAACTGCTACTGAGAGGGCATTTCACAGACTTAAATCATCCATAAGTTGATTGTATCTATGGCTGATTGCATCTACAATCAACTAATGAGTGTGTCTTCAGCAATGAGAGATGTGCAATCCAATCAGTTGAAGGCTTTAAAAGGGCAAGTGGTGACCTCAGCAGTATTTTCTACTCTACTTCAGTTAGTCAGCCTTTCCTAGGGAACTCATCAAAAACCTTCATCTGAGTTGCCAGCATGTAGCCTCCCCACAGAATCTGGACTCATGCATCTCCACAATTGCATGAGACACTTTTATAAAATCTCATAGTCATAGATATCTCCTGTTGGTTCTGTTTTCCTTGAAGACCCTGATGAATGCTCATGTCTATTACTTATATCCTTATTTTGTTCTTTTCCCTTTATTTTTATATTTTCAAATTCATAGACTTTAAATTATTGTAGTAAAATTATCTTTTGTTCTCCCTTCATGAAATTTTACTTTCTTTTAAGGTTTTTGTTTGTTTGTTTGTTTTGTTTTTTGTTTTCTGTTTTTTTTGTTTTTGTTTTTGTTTTTGTTTTTGTTTTTTCCTGCAGAGGGATTATGTATATCTTACTCTGGTTTTTATGTGGTATTTTTGCATATTTTTGCATTTACTCTTTGAATGGCCTGAAATTTATTGAGAGGTACTTTCTAAATCACTAACCAATCAAATCAGGTCTGAATTAACCTTTCTTTCCTCCACCAATTCACAATATCTCTGTAATATAAATTGTTGGGCAATCTTTTCTGTTCAATTGGACTGTCAAATGATACTTATGCCAATATAATACATGAATTACTTTAACTTAGTAATATGTTATATATCTTATGGGGTAAGAAATTCTTTCCCATTTCACATAACCACACTTATTCTAATTAATCTTCCTTTCCAAATATTACATAGCTATCATTACCCAATTGTTTTAGAATTCTATTACAGTCCAAATATTAAATCTCATTGAAACTTTGAGAGGCTATTTCTCCAATTTCTGGTTTGTTAATCTCACCTTTATCTTTTGTTCCTTTTTAATTATTGATTGGGTGTTTCTTTTGCACCAAATAAACACCTCTTCCTCTGGTCTCACACAGAAGTGAAGTTTTAAAACACAGTCAATATCATCTTTTACCCTTTAGTCTGATTTACCTTAGTCCTAACTACATCCATTTTGTCCATATCTCTAATTGAAGTCTGATCTCTTTTTCAGCTTCTTCAACAGTTGCTGAATGGGGTAATGCTGACATTCATAGTTGCTGAACACTGGCTCTGAGTCTCCGGTGTCACACAGATACGCAAAATTCCGGGGACTGACCAGGTTATACAGAAACAGCTCAGCATCTCAGAACTTACAAATAGTCATTACAACTCATAAATAGATGTGACTGCTGTAAGAGCTTACAATCTAGGAAGTTTTATGATAAACCTTCCCCTGATAACCTGTGCTCTCAGATCCAACTCTTAGAGTTTGCACATTATAGTTAGTCCATATTAGTGAGGCATCATAATGTTTGTCTTTTTGTTTCTGGCTCACTTAACTCAGCATACTGTCCTCAAGGTCCATTCACCCAACTGTATACCTTACGACTTCATTCCTACTTGCCACTGCTCAACATTTCCATTGCATGTATACACCACAGTTCACCATTCCATTTGTCAGTTGATGTACCCTCAGGCCACCTCCATTCATTGCAAATCATAAATACTGCCGACATACAAACCAGTGTGCAAATGTCCATTCATGTCCCTGCTCTCAGTTCTTCCAAGCACATACCAAATAATAGTGTTGCAGGACCATATGGTAACTCCATATTCAACTTCTGGTGAAGCCACCACACTGCCTTACAGATGGGCTGCACCATTCTACTTCCCCACCAACAGTGGCTAGGTATATCCTTCTCACCACATTTTTTCCAGCATTTGTATCCCTCTGTTTCTTTTAAAAACAGTTTTATTCACATACCATACAATCTATCCTAAGTAGACAATCAGTGATTCCTGGCATATATGCATTCATCACCACAATCTATATGAGGATATTTCCATTTCTTCTGTAAAGAAAGTGGAAGAGGAGAAAAAAATAATGAAAAAATAAAATATAAAAGAAAAATAAAATAAAATAAAATAAAATAAAATATAAAGGTCAGACAACAATACTACCACCAAGAATCCCATACCACCCCCTTATATCCCCCACTTATAAATATTTAGCTTTGTTATATTGCCTTTGTTACAATTAATGCAAGCATATTACAACAGTACTGTTAACTATAGATTCTAGTTTGCATTGATTGTTTTTTCCTCTGTACCATCCAATTTTCAACACTTTGAAATGTTGACATTAATTTGTTCTCCCTCATGTAAAAACCTTCTTATATTTGTATATTTAATCACCATCATTGACCACTCTAGGTTTCACTAAGTTATAAAATCCCAGTCTATCTTTCTGTCTGGTGTCATACATGCCCCTAACCTTCCTCTTTCAACAATACTCACACTCATTTTTTTCAGAGTAATTACAATATTGTGCTACCTTCACCCAGTAATGTGCTATCCATTTCTGGATCTATACAATCAATCCTGTTGAACATTGTATACTCTTTCAGCATAAAATGCGAAATCTCTATTCTCTTTCTATCTCCTGATAACTTGTGTTCTCAACTTTAGCCCTCAAGGTTTGCTCAATTCATGTTAGTTCATATTAGTGAGACCATACACCATCTGTCCTTTTGTTTCTGGCTAATTTCACTCAACATAATGTCTACTGTCTACCATTTTGTCTTTTTTATTTTATATGTCATATCTTATTTTGTTTTTATTATATTTTTCTCTCTCTTTTTACCCTTACTGATAGTCTTCATTTCTACACTCTTCTCCAAACCTCTCTCCTGACTTTTCCTATCTGCCTGTAGTACTCCCTTTAGTATTTCTTGCAGAGCAGGTATCTTGTTCACAAACTCTTTCAGTGTCTGTTTGTCTGAAAATGTTTTAAACTCTCCCTCATTTTTGAAGGACAGTTTTGCCTAATTTAGAGTTCTCGGTTTGCAGTTTTTCTCTTTCAGTATCTTAAATATATCATACCACTGACTTCTTGCCTCCATGGTTTCTGCTGACAAATTCACACATAGTCTTATCAAGCTTCCCTTGTATGTGAATTAGTAGAAGAGATGAAAAATATAATGTGCAAACTCTGAGAATTGAATCTGAGAGCATAGTTTATCAGGGGAAGGTTTATCATAAAACTTCCTATATTGTAAGCTCTTACAGCAGCCACATCTAGTCATGAGTTGTAATGATTATTTCTAAATTCTGAGATGTTGAGCTGTTTGTGTATAACCTGTTCAGTCCCTGGAACTTTGGGTATAACCTGGTCAGTCCCTGGAACTTTGGGTATCTCTGTGACACCTGAGACTCAGAGGCAGAGTTCAGCAACTATGAATGTCAGCATTACCCACCCCCTTCAGCATCTGTTGAAGAAGCTGAAAAAGAGATCAGACTTCAATTAGAGATATGGATGAAATGGACATGGTTAGGCTAAAATAAATCAAACTAAAGGGTAAAGGATGATATTGACTGTGTTTTAAAACTTCACTTCTGTGTGACACCAAAGGAAGAGATGTTTATTTGCTGCAAAATCTATGTTTCCTGTAGCACACTATATAATTTACCTTGCATGGTCAATTTTTTCTAATACCACAATTACATAATTACATCTGAATAGGGAGTGAGATCTGGTTGGTTTGTACAGGTTACTGTAATACCCCTATACATCACAGAATAATTTGGGCAGAGAATAAAAAGTATTTGCAAAGCCTATTGAGGGACTGGGAAAAACTGTGGAAAAATTAAACTTCCCCACATGAGGAATTCCTGATATTTTCGCAAGCATTGGGGACTACCAGTTTAGTAGGCCAAGCCCTCAATCTAGAGGCTTGCCCTTATGAAGGTTGATACTCTAAAGGAGAGGCTAAGTTATAAGCTACTTGTAATTGTGGCTGAGAGTCACCTCCAGAGAACATCTTTTGTTCCCCAGATGTGGCCTCTCTCCCTAAGCCAACTTGGCAGGTAAATTCGCTGAGCTCCCCTCTACATGGGACATCACTCCTGGGGATGAGTCTGGACCCAGCATCATGGGATTAAAAAAACCTTCTGGACCAAAAGGGGGAAGAGAAATGAAACAAAATAAAGTTTTAGTGCCTGAGAGATTTCAAAGGAGTTGAGAGGTCATGCTGGAGGTTATTCTTATGCATTACATAGATATCCATTTTTAGTTTTTAGTGTATTAGAATAGCTAGAAGGAAATACCTGAAACTGTTGGACTGCAATTCTTGAAGATGATTTTATAACTAAATAGCTCACATGGTGTGAACATGTAATTGTGAAAACCTTGTGGCTCACACTCCTTTTATCCAGTGTGTGAAGACATGAGTAGAAAAATGGGGACAAAAGTGAATGAATAATGGGGGAGGGGGATGTTTTGGTTGTTCTTTTTTACTTCTGATTTTATGCTTATTTTTTTGGTGTAATGAAAAAGTTCAAAAATTGTATTGATGAATGCACAACTATATGATGAAACTGTGAACAATTAATTATATATATTATCTGGATGATTGTATGGTATGTAAATATATCACAGTAAAATTACATTTAAAAAATGTGACACAGACATGAAGTGAGCACCTGCTGTTGGAAGGATGGTGCTGATAGTCTTGCTCAATGCAGGGTTGCTACAAATCTTCAATTTGTAAATGACAAATTGTCTGCAAAGGCAGTAAAGCAAAGAGCAATGAAATGAGTTATGCCTGTACCCTTTCCTCACCCACAACCCTGGCTCATTGTTTTCACTATTATTAACACCTTACATTAATGTGTTACTTTTGTTACAATTGATGAACCAATGTTGATATATAATTATTAGCTAAAGTCCATAGTTTACATTAGGGTTCACTCTTTGTGGTGTACAGTTTTCTGAGTTTTAACAAATGCATAATGTCAAGTGTTCTAGTTTGCTAAGCTTCTCAAAACAGATACCATGAGATGTGCTAGCTTTAACCAGGGAAATTTATTAACTCACAAGCTTACAGTTTTGAGGGTGAGAAAAATGTCCAAATCAAGGCATCATCAGGTGATGCTTTCTTTCCAAAGACTAATTTCTAGTGATCTTGGACTCCTCTGTCTCATGGCAGCATCTGATGGTCTCTCCCTTCTCTTCCAGTTTTCTTTGCTTTCAGCTACTTGCTTTCATGGCTTTCAATCTCCTGAATTTCACTCTCTTGTAAAGGATTCCAGTAAGAGATTAAGACCCACCCTGAATGAGGTGGGTCACATATTAATGTAAGAGTCTGCTGACCAACAGATCCTACTTACAGTGGGTTCACACCCACAGGAATGGATTAACTTCAAGAACATACCTTTTTGGGGGTACATACAGCATCAAACCACCACAGTCCAGTATTTGCCATTACAATATCACACAGAATAGATTCACTGCCCTAAAAACTCCCTTGAGCATCACTTATTCATCCCTACTCTCCTTCCCCCCAAACCAGCTTGAACCACTAATATTTTTACTGTCTCTATAGTTTTGCTTTTTCCAGAATGTGATATAGTCATAATCACATAGTATATAGCGTTTTCATACTAGCTTCTTTCACTAAGCAATATGTATTTCAGTTCCGTCCGTGTCTTTTGGGGGCTTAATAGCTCATTTCTTTTTATCACTGAATAATATTGCATTAAATGGATGTGCCAAAATTTGCCCCTCAATTCAACTTTTGAAAGACATCTTGGTTGCTTCCAATTTGGGACAATTATTAATAAATCTGTTATAAACAGTAGAGTGCAGGCTTTTGTGAACATAAGTTTTCAACTCATTTCAGTAAATGCCTAGGAGTATAACTGCTGGATTGAATGGTAAGGCTATGTTCAGCTTTGTTAAGAAACTGTCAAACTGCTTTCCAAAGTGACATTTTGCATTCCCACCAGCAATGAATGAGAATTCCTTTGGCTCCGCATCCTTGCCAACATTTGGTATTGTCAGTGTTTTGGATTTTAGCCATTCTAAGAGGTGTGTAGTGGTATCTCATTGTTGTTTTAATCTGCAATCCCCTAATGATATATGATGTTGAGCATCTTTTCACATGTTTATTTGCCACCCATATATCTTCTTGAGGTGAGGTGTCTGTTCAGATCTTTAAAAAAACATTTTTTATTTGGGTTGTATTCTTCCTTATTGTTAAGGTTTGAGAGTTCTTTCTATACGTTGAATATGAGTTCTTTATCAGATATGTGTTTTGCAAATATTTTCTTTCAGACTGTGGATTCTTTTTTCATTATCCTAACAGCATCTTTCACAGAGCAGAAGGTTTTAATGTTAATGAAGTCCAGCTTATCAATTTTTTTCTTTCATGGATCATGCTTTTGGTATTGTATCTGAAAAATCATCACAAACCCAAGACCATCTAGTGTTTTTCCTATGCTATCATCTAGAAGTTTTATAATTTTGCATTTTAAATTTAGGTATATGATCCATTTTGAGTTGATTTTTGTGAGATTCATTTTTTGGCATGTGGATGTTTGATTTTTACATCAAACATGATTTTTTTCCTCCAGATTTCTTTTAAGAGTTTTTCTTTATGTATAGTCCCCTACAGTTTGAATATGATATGCCTAGGTATGTATATGCTTTTTGAGTTTTTCATGCGTAGTGTTCTCTGAGATTCCTGGATGTGTAGCTTGGTGTCTGTCATTAAATTTGAGAAATTTTCAGCCATATTTACATTGAATATCTCTTCTGATCCTTCCCTATTCCCATATGTTACTCATTCTAATATATGGTAATTGTCCCACAGTTTTTGTTCTGCCAATGATTCTTTCCTTGGTCAAGTTCAGATTACTGGTGAGCCCATCAAAGGCATTCTTCATTTCTCTTATAGTTTTTTTTTCTATCATTTTCTTTTAATTCTTTCTAGAGTTTCAATCTTTCCGATTACATTACCTATCTGTTCTTGCATATTGCCTAGTCTTTCCACTAGAACCCTAAGCATATTAATCATAGTTATTTTAAATTCCTGGTCTGACAATTCTAAAATCTACACCATATCTGAGTCTTGTTCTGTTGCTTGCATTCTCTTATCAAACTTTGTTTTATCTTGACCTTCAGCACAGCTTGTATTTTTTGTTGTTGTTGAAACTGGACATCATTTATTGGGTAATACGAATTGAGGTAATTAGGCCTTTAGTGTGAAGGTTTATTTTTTTCTGGCTGGAAGTTAGTTACACTGTGTTCACTCACTACTGTAACTGTAAGTGTCTGAGGATTCAGTCTCCTCGAGGGTCCTTGTCATGTCATCCCTTCCCCCACCCCCTGCCCCATTTTCATTGGATTTCCCTGGAAGCTTCTTCTTAAACAGAGTCTGATCTTTGCAATTCTTTTATCTGTGCTCCTCTGTTACTATAGATGATCCCTGTTGATGTGGTGGTAAGATGTGGGTGAGGGGAAGCATTTTATAATCCTATGATTATGTCTTAGTCTTTTAGTGGGCCTGTGCCCTGGAATGTGACCTTCAAAAGTGCTGATCAGCCTTTTTTCCCCCTTCTTAGAAGGAACAACCAGGCTGGGGGGGGGCTGGAGTTGGGCATTTACCCTTCCTTGTGTCAGTTAGGCTCTGGTAAAATAGTTTCCCTTGAGGGCAGAGGAGAACAAAATGTCTGAGTATATTTCAAAATGATTACTTTTCCTTGAGCATATTTCAAAATGGTCACTCTTTTCATCCTCCTGCTGGAAGCATGATTCCGTTTATATGAAATATTTGGGATAGGCAAATCCAAAGAGACAGAAAGTAGATTAGTGGTTGCCAGAAGATTGGGGGAGGTGAAACTGAGTGTGATTGCTAACAGATGCAGGGTTTCCTTTTTAGGTGATAGAAATGTTTTGGAATTAGATAGTTGTGATGGTTGCCCAATATTTTGATCATACTAAAATCCATTGAATTGTACACTATAAAATTATTAAAATGGTGAATTTATGTTAACTGAACTTTATCAGAATAAAAAATATGTTTTTAAATTTTTTATTGTGGTCAAGTATACATGAAATAAAAATCATTTTAACCCTTTTTAAGTGTACAATTCTGTGACATTAAGTACATTGACAATGTTGTGCAACTTTCACCAGTATTTTCAGAACATTTTAATCATCCCAAACAGAACTTGTACCCATTGGGCAATAACTCCTTGTTCCCCATACTCTTACCCCTGGTAACCACTATTCTGATTTCTGTCTCTGTGAATTTGCTTATTACAAGTATTTCGTATAACATCAAGGAAATATTTAATTATTTTTCACATAATTTTTTGGTCTTTGTATGAGTTGCTCTTCTTTTAGTTGACTTTATTGAGGTATGATTTAGATGCAATAAAATGAATACACCCATTTTAAATGTAAGTTCAGTAAGTTTTGAAAAATGTAGAAATTTTTGCAGTCATCACTCCAACAAGCTATTGAACATCACTCCAAAAGTTCCTCCATGCTTTTTCCTAGTTAATTCCCTCCATTTCCCTCCCCAGACAACCAGTGATCTGATTACTTTTTCAAACAAGTAGACTCCTGCCTTGTGTCCTTTTTTGTATCTGGCCTTTTTCCCTCTGTTTTTGAGACTCATGCATGTTGCTGCATGTGTTCTTTCTATTGTTGAGTAGGTTCTAGTCATTTATGGAGAATAAAAATATTTTGAAAATATTATCTCAACATATTATCAATAAAACTATTAAGGTATCAATAGAAAAAATACTCCCAGAAAGTCTGTGATTCAATCATCTTTCATCTCAACTGTGGAACACCCTTCAAAAAGGAGCTCCAGAACAAGTGAAGCGTTCAAACTTCCTATACCTCCCTGGTTCCTTAACTTTTTTCTTTCCTCAAGAGAATGGGAAATACGCATCCAAAACACACAAGCTTGCATGACAGTGATTTTATCTGAGACAGAAGCTGACAACCAAGACTTGTTAGAAAAAGGGAGACTGGAGAGGAAAACTATCAGTTTAGGGTTCTATTGAGGGATACCAGGAAAGCAAACTTGGGAACTGTAGAGCAGTTGTGGAGAAATGAAAGTGCTTGACAACAGATATCTCTGGCACTTCGAAAAAGAAACAAATCTTATGAGGACACTGTAATGGCTCCACGACAACATTATGGAAGTTTTAATGGCAGTGGAGGTCTGGAAGAATTAAAGGGCATAAGGTAGCATGGCATAGGATGCCCCAAGCTTCATAGGACTAAGGAGCAGGAAGATTAAGTTCCCATTTTTTGGGACCATCAGTAATCTGGAATGATAGTCATCCAGGCATTTTTCAATCTTAATGCTCCTCAGCATGTGTGGCCTAAAGACAGTAGTATCATAGTAGACCTGGTTAGAAACGCAGGCTCTCAGAACCCACTCGAGAGCTACTGAGATAGGATCTGCATTTTAATAAGATCCTCAGGTGATTTGTCTATGCTTTAAAATTTGAGAAACATTTTTTTTCTGAGAAACTGAGATATTATGGTACTTTCACTTCACATCAACATACTGATGCAGTTTTTGATAGTCATCTTCCTAAGATAAGCAGGGATTTCTTTGTTATTAGTCTGATTTATTTTCCCAGGTGGCAATGAGAATACAAGCCAGAATAGAATTTATTATTATTCACAAATAATCTTCATACTAGGACTAACAGATCCAGTATCAGATAAAGAGTTCAAAAGAATTTAGTGAAGAAAGATAGATGGATGTACGATCAGGGAAGGCACCATGGTAGATATGCACCTTAAAGACTTTGATTTGGCAGAAAAGAAAAGAGAGGACACTCCATGTAAAAAAAGAGTATGTGCAAAGCCTTGGAGATGGAACTGTCCAAGGGATATAGATGGAAGGATGTCACAGGGATTGGGGGAGGATTGGGAATTTGGTGACCTGTGTTCTAGATATATTTGTGCATCTGTATGTCTATTATATATTATACATACAGAATACATACAGTTGGATCAGTGATTTCTTAATGCATCAGAAATAACCAGAGTACCTAATGACATTTTAAGTATCTAGTATCTAGGTCCATCTTCTGACTGAAAACTGCTGGAAATGGGGCCTGAGATCTTCATTTTTATGAGTTCCTTCCTGATTCTGATGTTCTGCCCTATTCAGAAATTATTGGACTTAAGGAGCTTTCCAGCTTTAATATTTTAAGATTCTATTTTTAGAGAATGATATAAGAACAACCTCTCTGGAGCTGAGAATTAACACAATTTTGATGTGATTAAACAAGGAGGTAGAAGAAAGATTGCAAAAGGCCAAAATAAAGAGGTTGTATATATTCTGAATATGATAGAAAGTCAACGCTTATTAGAAATTCTACCATTCTTACCATACATTTTTACATAAATATGTAAAATCAGCTGACACAACTTTTTAAGATACATGAGAAAAAACAATGTTATAAAATTTTGTTGTTTGTTTTGGTTGTTGTTGGAATGAATGAAGTAATATTTGTCTAATGTTTGCATTTATATGTATCAAAGATATTTTGTTAGATACCACTTGAAACTTTAAAAAAAATAATTATATCACAGCACATTGGGTTGTGAGAGTTGTGTGAAACCATTCAGCACATATCTTCTACATAATATTGTGTATTTCACAAAGATGTTTTAAGAAAAAAATTAATAAAACAAGTGAGTGCACTGCAAACTTTATTTTCCAAACCTAGACATGATTTTGTTACTGAAAATGTCATTTAATGAATGCTGTCTTGCAATGGCATTCTCTACTGGATGCCATGGAGATATGCAAATGAAGTCAAAGACATTGTCCTCATTCTCAATGAATTTACAATATAATAGGGGAACAAAATGCAGATGAAAAGATATAACAACACAAGCAAAGATGACATGAAAACAGGTACAAATTAATGTAACACAAAGTGTCAGTGCTAAGAGAAATGGAATAATGGAATGAACAGTGTGGAGTAGAGCTATTCAAGTGAACTTGATGATGAAAATTTATTTTAATGGATGTCTGGTGAAGGCATATATATGGATCTGGAGAGGAAGGGTGATAAGGGTCTCTGGGAGCATAGCAAGATCTCTGGAGAACAAAGGATTAAAAGAAAGTGCAAGTAATTTAACATGACTGATAAAAGAAATAAAACCTGTGCACAAATATAAAAAATGTGATGTACAACTCCCTTTGATTCTGTTTAGAGTGTACCCTTATTCACCATAACAAACTATTTTCCATTTCATGTGTGATAAGGAGACCTGCTACCAAGGGCGTCATAGAACTTTAGTTACTGTTTCAACAGTCACTGAAAGAAAGTGGCCAATAAAATTGAAATATTGATTACATTTTGGAAACAACATGAGATAGAGTTTGACCTAAGATGATGATAAATATTTTTTAAAGTTTAAATTCTACCTGAGATATCTTAAAAATGTAATTGTATTGTTCTTACCTTTGGATCATCATTGCAACAATTAGAAGATTGCCCAATATTATATGTTGAAGTTTTGAAAGCATGGGCAGCAGTTTTTAAGTTCAAAAGATTATTTCAAAAGAACATTTGGAAACTAAGTGAAAACTATGGATTTATGCATGTTTTAGTTAATTTTTATTTTATTATTATATTTTATTATAGAAATCCAGGATCCTAGTTTAAAAATAAAATAGTATTGGAGATAGTTGAAGATTTAGTAATCTCATGGACCCATATCCCATGCCCTTTCTTTCTTCCTTTCCAATATACTTTTGTTTGGTTAAATCAGTAATCAGGGTTTACAGTGTTGTGACTATATAAATATTGTTTGCTACAAGTATGCTACAATTACATTGTTGTTTCATATGATTCTTTTCCCTACAGTTAGTTTTGTTTTTTATTTGATTAGTCTGTTATGTGCCTATCTCTAATTTCTCCCAAAGATTCAATCAGATCTACCAAACTCTAAGCAATTTCTTTTCCAATTCTCTAGTACTTCAGAGAATCTATCATTCCATTCTGTTTTCTGGAGATGTTTGTCCACATCCTCCATTCTCCTGATGCAACATCATCCTGATAATTTCCTAGACAGCCATCATCCTGATAATTTCCTTCACAATCTCCTTTTCTGGATTACAGTCTTTGCAGGATCCCATACATTTCTTTTTCTTAGTATATTTTCACATTTTAGTGGAACACATCCTCCAGTAGATTCCTGACCAAAAAAAAAACAAAAAAACAAAAAAACAAAACAAAACAGATAAACAGATGCTTGATTGATCAATTTTTTGAGACCTTGTAAGATTGAACATATCTTTTTTTCTACCGTCACACTCAGCAGGAAAGTAGTTATTTTTCCTTTAATTGTGAGGGTGTGCAGGTGTGAATGTATTATGTCCCCCAAAATGCCATTATCTTTGATATAATCTTGTGTGGGCAGACATATCAGTGTTGATTAGATTGTAATTCTTTGAGTGTTTCCATAGAGCTGCACCCCACCCAACTGTGGGTGATGACTTTGATTGGATAATTTCCATGGAGGTGTTACCTCCACCCATTCAGGGTGGGTCTAAATTAAATCACTGGAGCCATATAAATAGCTGGCAAACAGAAGGAACTCAGTGCAGCTGAGAGTGACATTTTGAAGAGGAGCTGCAGCTAGGAGGGACATTTTGGGGGGTGCACAGGAGCTGAGAGGGGAGCTGCAGTTTACAGAGACATTTTGGAGATGGCCTTCGGGGGCGGACTTTTGCTCCTGAGACGCTGGGAGGGGACAGGTGCCTCAGGAACAACTGAGAGTGACATTTTGGAGGAAAGCTGGAGCTTAGAGAGGAACTTCCTGGGAGAGGGCCATTTTGGGGCCAGAGCTCCAGGGGAGACGCCAGCAAAGTGCCTACCCAGCTAGCAGAGGTTTTCCAGACACCACTGGCCATCGTCCAGTGAAGGTACCTGATTGTTGGTTCTTTACCTTGGACATTTTGTGGCCTTGAAACTGTGGCTGTGTGACCAAAAAATCCCCCTTTATAAAATCCAATCCATTTCTGATATTTTGCTTAATACCAGCATTAGCAAAGTAGAACAGAGGGCATGGCTCAATTTTTTTTTCTTAGATTTCAGTTTCAACTTTAAGGTAACTAGTGCCATTCTTATTCCCATCTTTCATTTGTGACCTGACTCATCTTCAGGTAAAATTCCTGCTATTCTGAAAGTTTATGATGATATGCCAGGGTGTGTGGGCTTTCATTATGTTAGATCCTTTTCATGGAAGTGACTTCAAATTTCAGTATTTGGAGATGCTTTCTCTGGGGTCATTCAGAGTCTCCTGCCTATACACATTACTTCAGAAATTCTGGGAATAAAGGAGACGACTAAGGATCCCACAGTTCAGTATGAAGACTTGCACCAAATATCATGTTTTCATCCCTACACCTTACTGCTGTTCTCTTACGTGCACAGTGTCTCTCAGCTTATATAAAATTCTGCCATCCTGTGAGGTGAGTAAAGTTTTCTAGTTACCTTCCATAATACCAGTCCCTCCAACTGATGACGCTTGTATAAGTCCTGCACTCTGACTGGCTCATTCTTCATCAGTAGGCTCCAACTTTGCTCACTTAGGTGGTAACTCAACTAATTCAGTTACCTTTCCACCACCTAATTTCTAGCTTCCACAATTTTGTTGAAATATCCCTTCTATTATTTTTCCATCTCCTTTTCTTTTATGCTTTGTTTTAATATTTTTCTGATCTTTGACTCTATTTGAAAGTTTTGGGGTGAAGGGGAGGCCAGTCTCCCAATACATACAGCAAAAAGATGGAAATGGCAAAAATAGCCAGAATATCTGTAATATTTATCTGTTTTTTCTTGTGATGTAAAGCTGTAATGCTTAGATTTTTTGTGCAATTATTATTTGCCTGGTATGAAATCTATCTTGAATCATGGGATTATAATACTGGAAAAGACCTTGGAAATTAATTTAATGGATGAGTTAATGGAGAAGCAAAAAGAGAATATTAGTTACAAGACTCTCACTAATAGCATTACAAATATTAGCATAGAAAATTTCACTAAGTTAATGGAAGAAATGCTTTGGTCATGATCCCAATATGATTGAGGAATTTGATTGCCCAAGTAGAAACTCAAGGCAAGTGAAATTATATATAAGAGCACATCATGTCCTGGGGGAGTAAATTACATAGACTGGTCAAGTTGGATCATATTCTAGTAAAATTACTGGTTTCAAAACTTAAAAAAAAAAAAAGATTTATCTTGACAACCAAGCAATAATGTCAAATTATTCATAAATAGGTTGACAATGTAACATAATTTCTAAAATTTTGAGAGTAAAAGAGAGTGTTATTAAAAATTATGCTTAGACAACTGGCATAAATTAGGGCCAACATGAAAAACCAATAAAGTAGAAAAACAAAATGATGCTGGTTTCCAACAATTTAATACTAGAAACTAATTGAGCATTGTCTACAAATTACTGAATGAGAGAAAGTGCCACCTAAGAAAAAATTATACCTGGCCATTTTCTCATCTAAATATAAAGGCAACACATTTTTTTTAAACAAAAGTATTGCTCTTATAACCATTTTTGAAGAAGAAAAAATTACTAACATTAAGAACTTCAACCAAATAAGATATGAATGGGAAAAATACAATTGTGAATATTGATTCTATATAACCATAGGTCTGAGTCTGAGACTAACACAAATATGGACTTATGGTTACAGAATCAAGAGAATCTGTTATCAACCTTTACAGTATAGAAATGAGATCTGTCACAAAAACTGAGAAGTAAAGGGGATGAGTATTTGGGATAAATTGAAGTACTCTGACAGCCTCATCTTATATAGCTAGAATCCAACATATATCATTTAAAAAGGATAAATAATATGGTAGAATTACAAGTACATATGAGAGTACAAAGTTAGACAATAAGAAAGCTATTATAATAAGTAGAGATTGGGTGGGAAAGCGAATAAAAAGAAAGAGAAGGAAGAAAAATATCTAATTTTGTTTATTATTCATAGAAGAAAGTTAATAGTCTGTTTAAAATAGTAGAGGACTAAAAGCATTATGCAAAGTTGTTATGAATGTTACAAATTGAACATAAATACAAAACTTTAAGACACACACAATCAAAATAATGAAAAGAGACCAAAAATTTTAAAAAAATCAAAAATATTTTAAAGATAATGTAATATCACAAAAGTATGATGAAAAATACCTATCATATCAAAAAAAGTCTCAACTTATTAAAAGAAGAAAAGCTACTACGGAAATGGATCATCAAGTGAAACCCAACTGTGTAAAAGAGACAAACCTAAATCATAGATTACTTAAATAAAGGTACACAATGATTTACATAGATAAAGGTAAACAATGTACATTCAAAAAATGAGAAAAACAGAGACCATGATCTTAACATTGACTGCATAGCAAAAATCATTAATTGAGAAGCAACAGACTCTTCATAATAATTAATAGCACAATGAACTTTGAAAATGTAATAGTTAAGGATCTGCACAGAATAGAAAACATACATCCACACTGATGAAGCAAAAAGGACAGAAGACAAAAGCAGAAGCATACAATCAAAGGAGACTTTATTGCATATCCCTCAGTTCATGATAGATCAGACAGGCCCCCCCCCAAAGAAAAACAAGAATATAAGAGACACAAAGAACAAAATAAACAAAAATATCCAATATATTAAATAAAATACCCTAAAAAAAGAAAACAAACAATCTTCTCAAGTATCCATGGAACACTCATAAAGATGACCATATATAAGGCATCAAAGAAAATTTTAATAAGTAACCAAAATTTGAAATAGTATAAAAAATTGTCGATGAATGCAATAATACTAGAAATTGTTTTTTAAAATAGAAAATGGAAATCCCTTATCCCCTAGAAAAAATTAAATGCTGTCTTAAATAACTTCTATGTTAAAGAAGTCCAAATCAAAACCATGTAATATCTAGAAGTGGCAATAACAAAAACACTATGTATCAGAACAGGGATATATCTAAAGCATGGCTCAGAGGAAAATTCGTAGACTTAAATACTTCCATGAATATTCAAGAAATAATTAAGATAAATAATTTAAGCATCCAAACAACAAATTATAAAACATAATCACAAAATAAGGAAGGCAGAAGGCAGAAATCAATAAAAATAAAAGTAAATTTAATGAATTAAGAACAAAAATAGTAAAATAAATCAAAACTTTGTTTCTTAGAAGGATAAAACAGTAAACCATCAGCTAACCTACATAGAAAAAAAAAGGGGGGGTGGGGTGGTGTGCCAGTTTGTATATATTATGTCCCCCAGAAAAAGCCATATTCTTTAAAGGATTCTTGTGGGGGCAGATGTATTAGTGTGGATTGGGTTGGAACCTATTGGTTCAGTATCAGTAGAGATGTGATCCACCCAACTGTAGGTGATAACTCTGATTTGATAATTTCCATGGAGGTGTGGCCCCACCCATTCAGCATGGGCCTTGATTAGTTTACTGGAGACAGAAGGAGCTCACAATGAGCTAGAGCTGAGACAGACATTTTGAACACGGGGGTTGGAAGCTGATGCAGACATTTTGGAGAAAGCCATTTTGAAACACAACCTGGAAGCAAGCAGACACCAGCCATGTGCCTTCCCAGCTAACAGAGGTTCTCCAGATGCCAATGGCCTTTCTCCAGTGAAGGTACCCTTTGTTTATGGACACTTTAAGGCCTTAAGACTGCAACTGTGTAACCAAATAAACCCCCTTTTATAAAAGCCAATCCATTTCTGGTGTTTTGCATTCTGGCAGCATTACCAAACTGGAACAGATTGGGAAGGAAGCACTACTATAGATAATAGGAACCAATAAGGATAGAGCCACCACTGAGAAAGAGGAAATCAAAATGAATATAAAATATTACTTTGCTTATCTCTATGAAAAAAAATTGAAACTGTGGATGAAATGGGTAATTTTCTATTAAAACACAATTTACCAAAATTATCCAGAAAAGTTAGAAATATCTAAAGAGATTTATTTCCATGTTTTTTTTTTAAAGTGGAGAAAGTTGTCAAAGAGCTAGAAATTTTCACAGAAACTGGTAAAATTATTTTCTGTGAAGGATGAAGAAAAGGAAGGAATGTCAGGGCTTGCAGGTTTTTGGCTTAGGTATTTTTGTAGAAAATAAAGACATATGAGCCATAGGGTACATAAGAGAAAATGCAGTTTTCACAAAGGAAGTTCAGAAGGAAAATTCATATAGGGTTTGATACAGGAACATTCATGTTATTTATTAATAAACTGTTTTAATGGTTTTATGCTAAAATAATATGGTTCAAGTCTCCTATTAGGAATTTGGTGTTCCCACAGATTATCCTAAGAAGTCACACTTTTGTTAACAACTGTCTGCCCAGGTCCCAAACTTTCTACCTGGAATGGGCAATCTGGTAGCTTGGAATTAGCTATGCACTGAGAGACAATCTACTCTCAAGTTTATTTGCATGTTGGTTTATATTCTTCACTTCAGGTCATTCTTTAACTATGTATCTTTGATAAAGTGTAGCCATGGTATTGGCTCTGACTTAACATATTAAATAAACCTAAATTCTGCACATATATTACACTATTTTAATAGCATAGAGCATTTTTAGTTACCTAATGTAGGCAAATTTTCCTCCTACCACCTCATTGAAAATACCACATTATGTAAGTTATATTTATAAGCTTTATCCAAAACAATACTTGTCACAGAAGGGATATTAAACATGTTAGTAAAAAATAGATTCTGATGGAAGAAGGTTTCAAGGGATTGCCCCCCAAACCACACTCTAAATGCTGCAGCACCTCAGTCAAAGTAGTCCATCAGTGTGACAAGGGAGAGAATTCAGAGGCCAGTCTTCTGATGGACGAGGCACAACATTCAGTCACATAAGGAGTGCAATACCTACTATTTCTTTTGAGGGGATCATTTCCTAATTGTATAGTTTTGCAGAATTGGAAGGCTGCGTTCAGAGTGGCCCCTACCAACTAAGCATCAGTCTAATGCCCGATAGATTTGCTCCCACATTGGCTAGCAGATGAAGAGGAGGTGAGAGTGTAGACTATTGTCTGGGCTCAAAGAAGCAAGGTAAATCCAGCATTGTCTCATGCCATTGCCCCAAACTGACCATGAAAGGTAGCTAAGATTATAAAAGTATATAAAATATATAAACTAAAAAGTAAAAGTGTGCCTCTAACTTTCCTAGCCACTACTCCATCCCATCCTCAGAGGATGTTGGCACTTTTGTGGGTATGTACTTTTCTAGTTAGCTATTAGTTTGCTTTTTATATAAATACATAAGTACCATTATGCAATATATTACTACTGAAAACTTCTTTTTTTCCAACTTAATTTTGAGATTTTTCAGATTCTTCTTTAATTGCTAGGAATCAAAAGAAAAGATGTTCTGGTATGTATTTAACCATACCCTAAGTGATAACTGAGCTGTTTCCAAGTTGTTCACAACTGGAAACAAGCTATAATGGAAAATGCTTTATGTACATCTTCAATATATATGCAAGTATATCTATAGGAAAGAATGCTAGAAGAGTGATTACAGAGATGAAGGGTGTATCTATTTAAATTTTTGAAAGATAATGACAAAATGTCCTCCAAAGGCTCTATCAATTTGACCTCTAATGATTTAAGAAAGTGAGTGCCCAAATATTTGACACCTAGAGTATTTCTTCATATATATTAATAATTGATATTTTAAAAAATAATTGCTATTTTAAAAAATTTCTATTCCTATCATTTGACAATTTTTTTTAATTGAGTTTATTCTTTGTTTTGTTTTTGCTTTTCTTCTACCAAGGTATTTTCCCCAAACTACTCTGGAATTTGATAGTTCCATGCCAGGAGCCTATAACATGGAAAATGCTTGTGTGTGTTTGTGTGTGTGTGTGTGTCTATGGATAAGTAAGAAAAGTTAAGTGTGTGATATGGTATCTTTTATAATATTGCTTTTTTGGATGGAATTAAATCTCATTTTATAGCCATATATATCTTTAAGTTTGAGGGAGAAGGCTTTAGAGATGACTGTAAAATACATGATTCCATTTAAAAATTAGCCACTTTGGATAGTCCACATTTTTATTCAATTATTTCAATCATTGAAGTACATATTTCAAATGCTGGTAGTATTAATTATTGGTCTTCAGTAAAACTTGAGCAATAAGCTCTTTTAGGATGTGGTATCACTGATCTTAAACTGAAGTGTCTGATTCCATGTTTGGCTTGTATACAGTTTGCCCTTAGTGTCATTACACCGATTTTCATCATGGGAATCATCTTGGCCCATCATTCATAACATCATTTAGGAAATCATTAAGATTAGTCTCACACGTGACTGAGCTCAGTCAAATGGCTTGCTCTTAGACCTTTAAGGGATGCCAGCTAGTTAATGTGAAATATCAATTAAAACAAAAAAATTCCATGCATTTCTTAATGAAGTTTAGTTACATTAAGAAATCTTGGAGAAACTCTGAGTTAATTTGCTCTGAATACTTCTTTTCCGTTAACATGTTTGGGACAACACCATGTGGGTGGTGAAATTTGTTTTTCACTTAACGGATCACTGATCCTCCGTGGACTTTTCAAGTCTGCTCCAAGAGTCAACTTTTCAAAAACAGGTTCTCAAAACATCTGTGTACACATGCAAATGTGGACCTTCAAAGGAAAAAAGACAATAACTACCCAAGTCATGCCCAAAAGTGTGGCACAGGGCTAGAATGTAGATCTATTTCATCCAGAACATTGTTTGAAAGGTATTAATTGCTGTTGTAATTATTTTTCCAAGAGCTCTTACTCTGAGGAAAGGATGAATAAAATTGTTGGTTATAAAAATTATGACCAGCGTTTACCAGGTTGAACAATGGTTATTTTATGGTTTTGCTAGATGGTCAGTTTGAACAACTTAATCATGTATCTATGATTTTTTTTTTCTCTTCAGGACCTAATCATATATGATTTTTTCCTGTTGGTGATAAAATTATAAGCACACTAATAAAAAAATCATATACTGACTTCTAAATTAAATTGGCCCTGATTTCTTAAACCTTGAAACTTACAGTGTTTTTTACCCTAGAGTAATAGTATATATTAGGGCTCTTGAGAACTTTCTATAATTTTTTTATCCTTTATCTCATTTATTTCTCACACCATCTGGTAAGATAGACAGAGCCAGTATTATTTTACCTATCTTACCTCTGAGGAAGTAGAGTTTCTCTTTGTTCAGAAGATAGAGTCCAGCTCCCTGAGTCCTGATCTGGGAGTTTTCCCCACCAAATGTTGTCTCTCTTAAAGCTCATGAATCTTCTACCATCTATCCCAAAAGTTCATGCATAGTGCAAGTTTGAAACAATTCTTAGCTCCTTTGGGACAAAGAATAAGATAAGAAAAGCAAAATGAAGTCTTGTTCCTGATCCAGGAGGAAATTCAGTACTGAATAATCACTGAAAATACAGACTGAAAACAGAACAATTTGTTACTTTGCCATCAGTGACATCCAGCCCAATTCTTGCTAAAAATCCACAAAGGGAGAACCCTTGCAAATTCACTGAGATTTTATCAAAAATGGATTGGCTTTTACAATGGGGATTTATTAATTTACAAGTTTACAATTCTGAGGCTGTGAAATGTCCAAATCAAGGCATCAATAGGCGATGCTTTCTCCCCAAAGACCGGCTACCATGATCCTCAGCTCCTCAGCCCATCTGCTGGTCCTTCTCTCCCAGGTTTCATTGCTTCCAGCTCCTAGCTTCAGTGGCTTCCTCTGTTTCTGTTGTTTCTTTCTGTTTTCTGTGCATGCTCTCTCAGCTTTTCTAGTTTTTCTCTCTGAGCTTCTCTGTCCTTTTTTCTGTGCCTTCTCTCTGTCTTTTATCCTCTCATAAAGAACTCCAGTAAAAAGATTAAGGCCCACCATGAATGATGTGGGTCACATCTCAACTGAAGTTAAGATCCTACTCACCAGAAATTCTACTTATAATGGGTCTACACCCACAGGAATGGATTAGCTTTAAGAATGTGATCTTTTCCAGGGTACATACAGCTTTAAACCATCACACCAGCTATATGAATTGCACTTTCTACTACCAAATTTTTATTATGAATTTGTTTATTTTCAATTCCAATTCCATTGTCAAAGTGGAGAATGTAAGATTTTTCTCGAAACAATTACATTTAAGTATTAATTCTGTATTTCTTTGTGTTTACTTCCATATTGCTTTCTATTAGGAATTCCTTCAATTTTATATTACTGTTCAAATTTGGATAACAGGGTACCTATTAAGATAAAGATTATATCAGACACCAGCTGAGACAGAATTTTAAATTTGGGGAAGCCTCCTTTATATCTAAGTATGAGAACCACTGTCTACATTTGACCATACCATTTTTTTCTGGATGGAGTCACTTGAATAGCCCTATTGAGTTATGCAAATATAATGTGAACTGCACCATTTGTCCTAGAAGATGGTTGTAACTAGACTATTTATTTGTTTGTTTGTTTGTTTACTTAGTGTTTTTCTAAAAGTTACCTCAGTAGAGCTTGTTACTGGGGAGATGAATTTGTGTGAAGAGACTTTTGGAAGAATGAAGTGGAAGTTCCAATCTTTACTTTCCCCACTTCTCAAAATTCGTAGTTGAGAAGTCTGGTTAGTATAGAGCAGACAGATCACAGTGGCCAGTATAAGGCCTAGGAGTAAGAATGATCAAAGAATTAACAACAGCGAAAAAGAAAATCACACTGAGGGAAGCAGAATTCTGGGCCAAAAACTGGAGCTCAGCAAAAGGGCCAAAGATTTTGTCAAGGAGGCCTGTCTTGAGAACAGCTTTTGGATGATACTGAAAGCTTCTCTGGACATAATTTATAACTGCTTGATTTTGGAGAGTAGTAGCTGAGTATGGGAATATGAGCTGGGGAGAACTATAATGCTGGAGCTCAATGAGACAACTGCAGCCCAAGTAAGAGCTACATCAGTAAGGACCTCCCAGAAGCAGCACCTGTTGAATCCTATTTTCAATAATGAATATTCTATGGCAGGGAGAAGTAAAAGCAAGGGTAGACTGATCAAATCCCATTTTTTCCTCTTTCCACCACATTTTGAAGAAAACTGACTCCTGATCGACTGAGAAATTGAATGAGAAAGGCCCTTGAAATTCCAGGATTATTCAAGAGTTGAAGGAGCTTCAAGAAGAATATCATCTTAGTTTGCCAGAGCTCTATCACAAATACCACAAAGGGGGTCTGCTTAAACAAGGGGAATTTATTGGCTCACAATTTCAAAGGCCAGAAGACTTGCTTCCTGCCAGTTGGTAGAGTTCTGGCGCTGGCTACTGGCAATCCTTGGGGTTTCTTGGCTTGTATTTCTGCTTCCTGTCATGTGGCAATGTCCTCTCCTTTCTCACTCCTGTGACTTTCAGGGTCTCCTTATAAGGCCTCCTGTTTCCAGATTAAGACCCACCCTGGCTCAGTTTTCCACACTGTAACTAAAAATAATATATACAAAAGGTCCTATTTACAATGCATTCATGCCCACAGGGATGAGGATTAAGATTAAGAATCCTTCAACCTACCACAAATATATACCACCTCATAATATGTAGTTGAATGCTGATATGATTAATTGGAAATATAAAAGAAATTTGAAACTACTAAAGTTTAAAGATCATACCTGTCATGTATGTAATGTCTTCAGATATGAGAATATTCCAAATACAATTTTATTAATATTTTATAAATATTATTTTTATGCTTTCTGGAATGAAGTTTTTCAGGGTAAAAAACTTTTTTATATCTTTATATGCATAGTTCTTACCTTGGGGGTATCAGTCATAAAGTCCTTTGGAAATCTTTCAGATGCTTTTTGTATAAAAGTGTACTACCAATATGTGCACATGATTTTTTTAATGCAATTGTATTGAAATATATTCACATATCATACAATCATCCAAAGGGTACAACAATTCATCCTCTACCCTTTAGTGTGATCTACCCCAATCTCAACGAAGTCCATTTCGTTCATATCTCCAATCAAAGTCTGATCTCCTTTTCAGCCTCTTCAACAGTTGCTGCATGGGGCTATACCAACATCACAGCTGCCAAACTCTGGCTCCAAGACCCAGGTGCTGTACAGACATCTGAAGCTCCAGGGACCGACCAGGTCACACTCAAACAGCTCAGCATCTCAGAATTAATAAATAACTGTTACAACTCATGAACAAATGTGATTGCTGTAAGAACTTACAATCTAGGAACTTTTACAATAAGCCTTTCCCTGCTAACCCATGCTCCCAGATTCAATTCTCAGAGTTTGCTCATTATTGTTAGTCCATATTAGTGAGGCATTAAAATATTTGTCTTTTCATTTCTGGCTTATTTCACTCAACAGACTGTCTTCAAGGTCCATTCACCTAGTTATGTACCTCACAACTTCATTCCTTCTTGCTGCTACTCAATATTCTGTTGTATGTATACACCACAGTTCACCATTCCATTTATCAGTAGATGTACCTTTAGGCCACCTCCATCCACTGCAAATTGATGCACACAATTTTGCCTATAATTTAAGGATCTCATAGACTCCCCAAAGCCCATATGTGAATTGCCTAAAAAACTGTTTCTCAAAGTTTGGACCAAGGACCACTTTTTTCGAAATCACTTGGATTGATAGCTAAAAATACACTTAGAGCTGATTTGCCTGAGTTAAAAGCCTGGACTTAATATTCACTATTTGACCTCTTGTTATCTCACTTTCCTTTTTCTCCTTGAACTAAAGATTAAATTAGTTACTATCTGTAAACAACTGGCTGGTATATAGCAGGTGCTATAAATTACTAACCAAAAACATTAAAATGTCTGAATCTCACTCCAGAGCAACTAAATTAGAAACTCTGAGAGCAAGGTCCTGGAATCAGTACTTTAAAGAAGTTCCTCTGATGATCTTTATGCACTATGATGTTTGAGAACCAATGCCATAGGAGATTTGGAACCATCTAATTAAGAATTTCCCTTTTATTTGAAAACCACCATAATTTTGCAATCTTGTTTTTCTAAATTGGTGGATTCACCATCACAGATTCAAAATTAATTACAGATGCTTTGTACCCTTTATTTTTCTGTTGTTAATAAAATAAATAAAGTTATTGTATATTAAACAGGGTGGTTTAAGTCAAAAGGTCGTTAAGGAGTCTTATGCTGTGCTCATCCTTTACTCTGAATTCCTGCTGTGGGCTGAACTTCATAAGTTTGTTGTGGTTTGTCTTCATCACATCAGATTTCAGGTTGTTGTTGAAAGCACTAGTTGGATCCTGACCATGCTGATGGAATTCTTCTGGTGAGAATTCAGAAGATTGTTTAATCCATTCAACAAACACTTACTGCATACTTCAATGTGCCTGGCACAGGGGATTCCTCAGTGAATAAAACAAGAGCTTATGTTCTAGTGTATGTGTGGGATATGGAAAGGGGAAAACAGACATGGACAATATCAATAAAGAAATATATGGTGTGTAAGCTGGAGATGTTAGAGAGTAGGGCAAGGGGGTTCTGGATTAATGTGGAGGAAAGGCTTCTCCTTGCGTCAATAGTCAATTTCCTCAGTAAGACTCCAGATGGATACATTGCATCCATTTGTGATAATGCCTTTAATATCAATCTTCTTTCAGTCATTTTTAAAATTTTTCTCTATCATTTCCCTCAGCCATTGCACACTCAGGACAGTGACAATATAAATGATATTGCATAGGAACATGTAGTTATTCCTGTCTTCCAGTTCACTGGAACTATCCTTTATCTCATAGGGGATCTACTCTATACTTGGTGACTTTGAATAAAATTAACTTCTTAGTTTGGTTCTGACTAAATGACTCTGTTATGACTCCTGGATTTCTGCCTTGGTTCCTCTTGTAATGAGTCTGCCATGATAAGCTATATCCCAGTTCCTTTTTACCATTGAAGGTAGCTCTGTCCTCAACAATATCTGTAATGCTCACTGTATTAATTTGAATATCAGTTTCTCTCTTTCTTTCTTACACACACACACATGCACACACACTTAGAATGCTTAGGGTGACATGTATTACCAGCCCTTTGCCCTAGAAGGCGGTCCTATAATATCAGGAAAATGGCCCCACCTCACAAGTCTTGTTAATGTGAAGGAAGCTCTGCAGAACATAAAAAACAACGATGCATTGTTTGCCTGGATGGGAGCCTTTAAACCCATGGCCTGCAGTGAGGAACCAACCTACAGTCATATTTTGTTTGACCCACACAGGCCAATTAGTTGACCAACAGTTTAAAAATAAGATTTTTTACATAAAAATCCAGGCTTCTGGCTTCTCTTGAAAAAAGATCTGAGGATCTTGCAATACTGGGCTCACATTCCTGTTTGTAAATCCCAAATGGAGCTGAATGCCAGCAGCCCCTTTTAGATGGAGTGTGTATACTCCAGTTCAACACCAACCTCACCACACCCTATTGTATTTCTGACACTGAGCCAAAGAGCACTTGCCATTTTCATCACACACTGTGCTGTTTACAGTCACACATATCCTGTTTCTTGATCCCCTCCACTTTATTAATGACACCTGTTGGGCACTGTAGATCCATGAGCTACATCCTAGATTCTCTGTCCTTTGACCAAAGTTTGTAATGTCAATTCCTAATATATTTCTAGTTCTCATCAGCTGATGACAACGAATGAACTGAATGAAACCTACATGATTTCTTCACCTGCTCTACTCTTGTTCACAATTGTTGCTACTGGTAAGCCAATGGGCAAGTTGTCAGATTATTTCTGAGTGATCTCCCCAAAATTCTGTAGAAATTGTAAGGCTAAATAACACAAAGTAGTTATTGGAGAATTCCTGGTTACAGGATGAAGAGCTATAAGTCCTCTCACCAATTAAACACAGTATCCTATTTCTTTTTATTGGCTGTGCTCTGAAAGTGTGGGAAGATGTAAGAAGCATCAATAATAGTAGCTGAAAAGTTAACTTGCAACATAACTTTTGAAATATTATTCTGATTAAAAGTAAAAAACAATTTCCTCTTCTTGCAGGGATTTGTGACTTCAGATTGGAAGAGACTAAGGAGTCATGGAAACTAAACTTAATGTGGGATCCTGGCATAGATAGTGGAGCAGAGAAAAGATATTGGTGAGAAAACTGATGAAATTTGAATAAGGCTTTTAGTGTAGTTAATAGTATTGTACTAATGTTAATTTCCTAGTTTTGATCTATGTGCTATTGTTATGTAAGGTTTTAACATTAAAGGACATTTAGGAACTCTGTACTATTTTTGCAACTTTGCCTAAAATTATTTCAAAATAAAATGTTAAAAGTAATTTTAAAAGAGAATATGACTTTATTTTGATGCATCCATAAAAAGAATAAAAAAATACAATATCCATAGTTTGGAGAACAGAGACTATATCAAATACTAATCCCTAAGCAACACTTCAAATTTAAGAAAAGACAATTTATATTTGCATACAAATTCTTCTGCGACTGCATATTCCATTCCCATGACAGGAGCTTTGTTAAAGCAGTTGTTAGACTGCCTATGAGCTGACTGTCTGCCTGGATTTCCAGATAGCCTTATAACCCACCGACATGTTGGAAGATTCCATTTCTCCATTTTGGTGTCCTATTATTGATTGTTTGCCTGTACGGGGTCCAAAGATGGCCAATAGCTCTTGAACACGGAGGATGGTGTGTTCCACTTTAACACCTGCAGTGCCTCAGTTCCCATAATACTTCTCTTACCATAATGAAAGGATCTAGCTGAATCCAGGCCATTCCATACACATTACACTCTGAGGCTACTACTTTCTCCCTTGGGTTCTCACACAGTTGTTAGTCAGATCTCTTTGCTACCAACATCGGCATTTGATATTCCTATGTCTTCATAACTCTTTAATTCAATAAATATTTAATGAGTATTTATTATGTGCCATGTACTGAGCTAAGCATGGAAAGTACAGAAAGTAAACATGATAGATATGGACCCTATCATTATGGAGTGCGGTAGCGGTTACTGCTTCTAGGGGGAGTGGCGGCCGGTAGCTGAGCCCTCAGCTCTCGGGGCTGCTTAAAGGGTACTGGCGGCGGGGGCTCTTTCCCGGAGGCGAGGGCGAGGCGGAGGACTTGGCCGGGTCCTCGGCGGGAGGCGTGCAAGGTGTGGAGGGCGGCGATAAGGACAAGACACTCTTCATCCAGTAGGAGTATGCGCCAAAGAGATTTATTCAGGGGTGATTACAGGTTATATAGGCTGGTAAGAAGGGTAGGGCTGGAAAAGAGGTGAAGTAGCCTTAAATGGCAATATTGAAGGAAGAGGGGCTAGGATTGGTTCTGAGAGGACGCAGGAGCCGTTGCAGCGGGCGGGAGTTGTTCTGGCCACGGTGCATGCGCGCTGGCGGTGGCAGGAGTGGCCTTGGCACAAGGGAGTGGGTGGGCAAGATAAGGAAGTGAGGAAAGGGCGGTTGGGAGAAAGGCGGTTTCCTCCGGCAAGCCTCCCCTGCCCGTGACATTTTGGGTGAGGAAAAGGGAGCTGCCTTGACCTCGCTCCCCAGGCTCGGGGGGGCTGCAGAGGGCACTAAACGCCCGTACCCACTACCCTCCCCAGGGGGTGATATCAGGTCCCCTGGCCCAGGCCTGGCAAGCCGAGGTACAAGCTCAGCTACCCGCAATGGAGCATGGTTAATAAATAGTTCTATTTTATTTCTTTCTTCATTCCTTCTTTTCTTACTTTTTTCTTTCATTTCAGATCTTTAATGATAACTCCTCTATGGTTCCAAAAAGATAAAAAGATTTCTTTCAAATCACCAAGTTATTGTGTGAAAGAATCTTGATTGTGTGCAATTAGCTTGGCTTTCTACTATATTGACATATATGACTTTTGTTTTTTAAAAATATTGTATTGTCAGCAAGTGTCATTGTATATTTGTCGTCAGAAACTACAAGTTTGTATATTTGTGAGTATGGATAGAAGTGTGCAGAGACTTAGAGGCCAGGGTTCTTGTTTTCAACAGCCTTCTTCTGTGGCAACAGGACCTACTGTGCAGAAGCAACCTTGTCACCACAACTTTAGGTCCAAAGAATTTCACAGAAAGATAAAAAGGCAACTCTATCTTGCTCCATCTTTTACATAAAGTAATTTCTCAGAAATACAATCAGCATTTCAGATAACTAGTGCTTAAAAATTAAGAGGCCCCAAGAGAGTGAAAAAGTCTATTCACATTAGGAAGTTTTGAAAGCTTAGCAAAAGGTGGAAGAAAACATGATAGGACTACATGTCTTTAACATTTTTTTCACAGTGAACAATAGATCCGAAGTTTAGAACGTGAAGACTTAGATCTTAATCATTAGGAAACTAAAATGTTCATCCCTAAGAGCTGTACATCAGACTTGGGGGTCCATGAATACCAAAAAGAGAGAAATTTATCTGTTAAAGTTGAAGAAATCCTATCTTTTTACTTGAACCAGAAAGTCAAAGATGAGTGCAAATACTGCATTAAATTCTTTGAATTTCTAATGTTAGAGTACTTTCTACAAAACCATTGTACTAACTTACTGATGGGCCAAAAAAGGCAGAGTGTCCCTAGGAGGACACTGGGTCAGTGGCAGATTTGTCAGTCCAAGATTTTAGTTCTTGGTCCACTGGCTTTTCACATCTCTGTGCTCTAAAACAGCCTATATTAACTTTATTGAACTCAGCTGATCAGAGAATGATGCTAATAAGGCTAAGGTCACAGAATTGTATGAAGTTTTGTGGCCACAGAGAGCTCCAAAAATGCTCCACTGAACACACAACAGATTGGGTCAGGTAGTAAAACTTGAAAAGTGCAACTTCATAACTTCACTGAAGGTGTCACAAAGATTAAATGCAATCAAGTTCATATTACCTATTTGGACTTAATTTTATTGGGGGAATTTAGCTCAAATTATGTGATTATCTATTTTTTTTGCCAATATATCCTCTTCAGAGATAAGGGTAATTTCTATAAAGAAAAATTGACACATTCTACTCACAGGATAATCAAGTTACTTATTTGCTGATAATTTAACTAGGTAGAATGTAAGTACATATACAATCAGCATTTAATACTGTGTGTTGTCCACAGCAAAATATCCACAGGCACATCCAAATTTGTAAATTTTGTTTTTTATTTTGAAAGCTGTTTTACACTTTATAGAGACTTTAGGACTCTTACAATTTTGTGAATTTCAAAATACTTGTACAAGTTTTAAACAGAATTTAAATAAAACATTAGTAAACAAATACTTAACATTTATTGTGTGCTGGTCACAAAGATCTGGGAAAGACACAAAAACAAAAGACAAGGCAAATCTCATCTCTTACTGCCTATTTGGGGAGATGCCTTTGCCACACAAAAATAAGTGAATAAAGGGAAGAAGTAGTGGGAAGTGCTGAGTAGAGATTGAATATGGTAGATAGCCTTAGGATTTTAAATTAGTATATTAGGATTTAAATTCAGAATATTAGAGCCAAAGTTATAGTGCTTTAAATTTTGCCCCAGCAGCCTGGTCCAGAGAAATGAGCCTCTAATGGCCAAAAGGGAATTCATGGTCTGGTAATTATTCATTTTTTTAATGAACATCTTCTCCCAACAGAATGAAAGCTTTGGGAGCATGGAGACAACTTAGCATCATAACTGAATAATAGCAGACACTCCATAAATAATTATGGACTGGCCAAGGAAAGCAAGCCAAGGGCAAAAGCTGTTTTTTGTTTTTAAATTTAAAAAATTTTTTAAATATTTAAAATTTGAAATAATTTCAGATTTTAAAAAGTTGCAAAAATAGTACAAAGAATTTCCTTATACCCTTCACCAACATTCTGCAAATATTACATCTTATATAACCACAGCACTATTATCAGCATCAAGAAATGAACATTAGAAATCATATTAACATTTAGATAACACTATAAATATTAGATAATATTATAATCTAATTTACAGGCTTTATTCAAATTTTGTCACTTGTCCCACTAATGTCCTTTTTGTGGTTCAGGATCAAGTCCAGTATCACATGGTACATTTAATTGTCATCACTCTATTCTCCTATAATCTAGAATAGTTCTTCAGTCTTTCTTTTTCTTTCATGACCTTTGACACTTGTAAGAATGCTAGCCAGTTATTTTTCAGAATGGTGCTGAATTTGGGTATCTGGTGTTTCCTAATGATTAAATGCAGATTATTCATTATTGGTAAGAATAATGCAGTCATGATCTTGTGTCTTTCCTAGTGCATCATATCAGGAGGCACATCATGTTGATTTGCCCCATTATGGATGACGTTGACTTTGATCACTTAGCTAAGGTGGGGAATGGCTGTTTTTAAATCTCATCCTAGCTGCATTGGAAAGTTTTACCCTGGTCTAGATACAGCTCCACTTAATTAATCTTTCAGATTATTCAACAAACCTTTGAAGGCCTGTGTTTGGTGCCAGGGAATATCAGAATAAATGAAGACATGGTCTTGCCACATGGTACTTTACCCATAAGTGTTTACAAAAAGCTGTGAAAAGTGCAATGGCAAATATCCACAAGTGATGTAGGTATAGAAGCAACTATTTTTCTTCCTTGATAGGGAAAGTGATCGAGGAGTGTATCACAAAACATGGTAACAATTACGACAGACCTTGAAGGACAAATCAGCTTCCACCTGGTGAAAAAAAGAATGAAAGTAAGGTGGGTCTTGATAAAGAGAACACAGATACAGCAAGAACAAAGCAAGACAAACATGAAAATACATCCACATCCTTGATGCAACCAAGGAACAATGAGAGGCTCAATGTAGCAAAAACATGTGCAAGAATGACTAAAAAAAGGTGGAGTGAAGCCAGGAAATGGAGGCTCTTTAGAGTTTACCAGATAGATGACAGAAGCCCATAGAAGAGTTTTTATATTATGGCAGAAGAATAAAATCTTGGGTTTATTTATTATATTTTTTTAAGACAACTATTGTGGCACTGGAGAAAATGGACTAGCATGGAGAGAAATGTGCATTAGAGAACTTTCAAAGTGTGGACAAACTGCAATAGCTCAGGTAAAGGAGACTGACACTGACCTGAAAAAGAGGCACCCTAGAATTAAGGACAAACCATAAATACCTCAATTTTTATGAGTGAATTCTGCTCAATTTAGAATCATCTCTATCTAATTGGATAAAATGGCACCAGTCATTGATATAACCAGGTGGATGTTGGAAATGGAGGAAAGAGTGAAAAGCAACAAGAATGTACTTTGTGACTTGCTGCATTAATGAAGAACATTCAAAGACAGGCTCCCAAATGATATAGCTCTATTTCTATTAGTTGAGGTAGTGATAGCACTTGATTCAGTGCGTCAACTATGTCATATATTTAGGTGAGCAAATACAGTCCTTCACTGTGACTCATTGGGAGGTGTCATGTAACTGGCCATTATATCTAGAAGAACTTATCAATTTATAATAAATTATTTCTATTGAATATACTGCTGTCAGCTAAAATAATTCATTTAAGATATTTGCAATTATTGTTGCCATTATTTTTCAGTAAGTAAACTCTATGCTTATTAAATATTTCTATATGTATATTCATATTCTGATAATTAATAGATGAATATCCATTTCCATTTTTGAAAAGGTGAAACAGTGACAAAAAGAAAATAATCTGTTCTATGGTTTTCTGACACTGCCTGTACTATTTTCAAACAAATAATGAGAAAGAAAATATAATATTATTTTTAAAAGAGAGAGTATAGACTTTCCTACTGGCCTTATAAAAATAAACTGCCATGTTGTGAGAGGAACTTTGGAGAGGGCCATGGGGCAAAGAATTGCAGATAGACTCTAGGATCTGAAAGTATTTTGAAATTCACAAAGTGGTAATACAGAGTCCTAAAGTCTCCATTAAGTGTAAAAGAACTTTCAAAATAAATAGTTGCAGGATTGAAGTCCCTGATTATTTACTAGCTATCAACTGGGGGCTGCTTTCAGATTCCGGCCAAGAATTCTGCTAACAGTCTAAGAGAACTTGGAACTATATCTTTCCCTAGTAAAGCCTCTGGTAGCCTGCAGCCTGGGCCAACACCTGAATTTCAGCCTGGAGAGACCCTGGAGCAGAGGACCCAGCTATGCTGTGCCCAGATTCCTAACCCAGGGTAAGTGTGAGATAGTAGACATATGTCTAAACAGCTTTAAGTTTATGGTGATTTGTTAATGCAGCATAAAAAATTAACAAAGATTTTGGCACCTGAAAGTGGTGTGCTGCTATAACAAATACCTAAAATGGCAGAGTGGCTTTGAATCAGGCAGTTGGTGGAGGCCAGGGGAATTTTGAGGCATGTAATAGAGTAAGCCTAAATAACCTTGAACAGACTGTTAGTAGAAATATGGACTTTCAGAGGCAGCCACCAAAGGCTCAGAAGTGTAGAACATGTTAATAGAAACTGGGAGGAAGGGGGAAGTGAAATTGTCTCCTGCAGTAATGTGGAAAGCAGAGCTTGTAAGTGGTGAATTTGGTTATACACCTAAGGAGATTCCCAAACAAAGTATTGAGGTGCTTCCTGTTTTCTTTTGTCTGCTTATGGTAAAATACAAGAGGAAAGAGACAGATTGAGGGTGGAGCTGTTAAACAAAAAGGAACCAGAATCAGATGATTTTGCAAATTCTGAGACTCTTAAGAGGGCAAAAGATAGTGAAGTTAAGAGATTCACTGTCAGGAAAGTGTTTTGTAGATAAAAGGCCAAGGGTGTGACTGTATAACCTTTTGCTAAAATTTCAGAATAAAGGTCTAAATATTCAGTCACACAAAAGGCTGTCTCAGGGAATTAAGGGTGTGTCTCACAAATCTTCTGTGTCTGATCATATGACCTCCAAGAAGCTTACAGGCCCTCAGCCATATGAGAAGGTAGAGAAAGTAGAGAAGAGAGTGCCTTCCAAAGATCTGTGCAATAATTTCCTTTTGTAATCTGGTATACTTTTCTTCACACATAAATGTTTATGCATCATTCTGAGAAGGGATCCATAGGCTTCACTTAAGTATCAAAGAAGGGGTCCAGGGCATAAACAAAAAAAGTTAGAATTTCCTGTAAAAAAAAATTCAGATATAAAACAAAATGAAAAGGAAGAGTGTTATTCTTCTAATCAATTGAAAAAAAATTATAAAAATACAGGGTTTTGCAGTCACAGCAGTTTTGCTAAATTGTATTTTTCAAAGAATGTATCCATTTCATTTAAGTTGTTACACTTATTAACATCAAGTTGTCCCTTATTATCCTTTTAATGTTTATAAGATCTGTGGTGGTAGTCCCTCTCTTTCTAATGTAGGTATAATTTATGTTCCCTCTCTTTGTTTCTTGATCACTCTAGCTAGGAGTTTATCGATTTTGTTGCTCTTTTTAAAGAACCAACTTTTAATTTATTTAAATTCTTCATTGTTTTTCTGCTTCCTATTGATAAAATACCTTTCTTATTTTCAAATATTAGTGTTTTTAAACTAAATTTCCCTCTAAACATTATTTTAGGTACATTGCCCAAATTTTGATAATTTTGTGTTTTCATGATTGTTCAGTTTAAAATTATTTCTAAATCCATTGGTGAGTTTTTTCACCCCATGAGCTATTTAGAACTTTCAAAATTTGAGGAGGTTGGCAGGGGGAGGGGCCTCTAAATATCTGCTATTTTAATTGAATATATGACCCTGAATTGACAGTTTTCTCTCAGCATTTTAAAAATGTTATTCCACTGCTTTTGGGTTATGATTGGTTCTGATAATAAGTCATTTGTATTCTTATTCCCCTGTGTTATGCAAAAAAAAAAGCTGCCATTATGCAAAACACTGGAAATGGATTGGCTTTTATAAAGGCAGTTTATTTGGTTACAAGTTTACAGTCTTAAGGCCATTAAAGTGTCCAAGCTACAGTATCAAAACTAGGGCACCTCCACTGAAGGATGGCTGATGGGGTTCAGAAAACCACTGTTAGCTGGGAAGGCACATGGCTGGTGTTTGCTAATCCCAGGTTGTGTTTCAGCTCCTCTCTCAGCTCCTGTGCATTCTTGGTTCCTTTTCCCAGGACATTTCTCTTTAAGTGCCTGGGGGTCCTGTCTTAGCATTTCCTGGAGCAAACTCTGGGCTAATATCTCCAAAGCTAAGCTTTCGATGGCTACCTTCAAACTGTCACTCTCAGCTGCTCTTAGCTCCTTCTATTTGTAAGCTCTTTAATAGGACTCCAGTGATTAAATCAAGACCCACACTGAATGGGTGGGGCCACACCTCCAAGGAAATAATCTAATCAAAGGTATTACCCACAGTTGGGTGGGTCACATCTCCATGGAAACAACCTAATCCAAAGATTCCAACTTAATCAACACTAGACTTCTGCCACACAAGACTGCGGTAAAGAACATGATGTTTTGGGGGACATAATACATCCAAACCGGCACACCCTGTGACTATTTTCTGTTTGTCATTAGTTTTTAGCAGTTTAGTGGTGATTGTGCCGGGTGTGATTTCCCTTGTGTGTTTTTCTGCAGTAGGCTTCTTAAATATATAAATGAAAATCTTTCCCCAATTTAGAAATTTTCAGCCATTATTTGTTTAAACATTTTCTACTCCATTAACCATATGTTAGAATTTTTTATATTGTTCCACAAATACTGAGGCTTTGTTCATTTTTTTTAGAATTTTTATTCTTTCCATTCTTTATATTGGATAATTTCTGTTGATCTATCCTCAAGTTTGTTGATCATTTCTTTTCTCATCTCCTGTCTTCTGTCAAACTCATCCAGTCATTTCTATTTACTTTATACATTTTGTATTTCAGTTCTATAATTTCTAATTGTTTTTTTCTCATAGTTTCTACTTCTTGACTGAGATTGCTTATTTATTAACTCATTATAGGCACATTTTTATTTATGTCCTTAAACATAGTCATAATAGCCATTTAAAAATATGTTTATTTCAATATCTGGGTCATCCCAGGGTCAATCTTCATTAACTGCCTTTTCTCTTGAGTAAGGGTCACATATCTTGGTTGTTTTTTGTTTGTTTGTTTTGTTATGTTTTTCCTTTGTCTGGTAATTTGGAATGGTATCCTGTGAGTGACATTATAAATATACATTGTATCCTGTGAGAGATATATTGTTAAAGACTCTGGATTCTCTTACATCCCTCTGAAGGGTATTGTGTTTTCTGTTGTCGCTGTCTCTGTTATTGTTATTATGGTTGTGGTTTTAGCAGGCAGTTAATTCAGCTGAACTCAAACTCCAAACTCCGTGACCTTTTGCAGGAAAACTGTTGAAATCTATTCATGTGTTACTCAGGGGGCAGCCAGAGATAGTGTCCGAGTTTATACTCAGAAGTTGAGGCACAACCTCTGTTGATTTTCTCCTTTCCTGTATTTTCTCCATCACTCTCTGGTTTTTGTGGCAGTCTCAAACTCTGTTATCTGGGTCTTCAAGTGAGTAAGACTGTAGATTTCTATCCAAGTTTTAGCTGTTTCTTGTGTCCATGAGTAAGTCTGAACTCAGGCATAAGCCGTAAAACCCAGAAACTCACAGAGCACTGTTCCTTTCTTCCAAAAATCAAGTCCACTTCAGATTTTGCCAGCATTTATTTATTCTACAGTAACTTTGGGTTTTTTTTTAAAAAAAAATCTCTATTTCCATAGTTGATAATTGGTGTTAGTAGAAGGGTTGGTCTAATAGGAACTATTCCATCACCACCAGAAGGTGAATCATCTGTTTTTCTAACTAATTGAATTGAAAAAAAAAAAAAAACAAGAATTAACATTTTGTTGCATGTTTTATAATGGATATGAATGTTTTGTTTCAAAACCATTATTTTATCTATAATATGTTAACTGTTTCTACTTCATCAGCTTTGAAGTTGGCTTTCCCCATTAAACAACCAAATGTTTTGCTAACCAATAATAAGTGTGGTGTGTGAGGAATAAAATATTAATAATAGTAACACATTTGTTACTTAATGTTTCATTTACTCTTATATGTGCTTTATATGAATCAAATCATAAATGTTCACATTAACAATACAACTTAAACAGTAGTGATACAGATGAACAATACTCATTTTACAAGTGAGTTAAGTCCAAGAAGATTAAGTAATTTGTCCAATTTACACAGGTAGTTTATGGTAGAATGAAAGAGCCCATGCTCATAATCACTGTGTTATTCTGCTTCCGAAAAGCATGAATCTTTATCTCCTGTACTAGCTTGGATCATTACTGACCACAGAAAAATTATTTATAAGGCTGAAGTTATCTAATTTTTAAATTTTGTTTTGTGACATAAAATAGACATTGTAGTTGCAGGATTTTATTTAACAGAATATCTTAATTTCAGAATCAAAGTTTCTTTCACAATTTATTATTTAGTATGTTTAATTGACATATCAGAAATTTTTTAAGCATTAAAACAAGCTCCAAAATTCTCAGACTTGTACATTCTCCCTTTAAATTTATTATCTGCAAGGCTGGGGGTACAGGAACATCAGATTCACTCTAATTAGCAACTCTGCAACAAGTTACATTATATTTTATATTACCTTAATTTTACCATTAAGAAAAATCTCTCTCTGTCTCAGCTGTTTGCTCTTATCACAGACATGACATGATGTAAGACATGAACAAGTGTGTACTTAAGCAAAATAGTTATTTCCTTAACTTGACTGCCCATGGCACCCTAGAGATTAATACTGATACTGACTTCACAGGTCTCTTGTGCATGTGAATTTCCAAGAGATTCTATTCAACTTGGGTAACTAAGAAGAAAGAACAATGTCCCTCTATACAAGGTGGGTTTAGCATTGTCTCACACATAGCTTGCTGATGGCCGTGGGATGGCAAAGTCATCTTCATTAGGCGGAATTTAATAGTGAATCAAAGTTCTTGTAGAGAATAGACTGATCTAAACTTTAGCCTCCCTTGGGTCCTGCTGAAAGATTAGAGGGAAAGAGTAGGGCCTTAGTACATTGAATGTATCAGATTGTTTTTCACTAATAGTTCTCTTGTAAAACTCTGAAAACCACCCAGTTTAACCCTTAAAAAAGAAAAAAGAAAAAAAAAACAGAAAGAGGTGAGATGGGGGAGGAAAAAAATCTCAGTCTACCACGGGCATTGATTTCATTGATTTTTTAGATGTGCTGTTATCCCTGTAGCAAGTGCCATGGTTTTGAGTATGTACACATGACCAAAATTTATCCATCAAAATAAAATCAGCTGTTCTTGCTACATACAGTAGTCTACGTCCATTGCCACAATACTGTAACTTTATAAAAGAATTTATAAAATTTAATTGTCATTTCATTTTGCTTTTAGTCTTATTCTATGATTGAAGATTCTAAGACTCCACCTAGGATGCAGTTCTCTGATAAAATCTTTTTCAAAAATATTCTGAATCCAGAAAGAGTTAACGGTGGAAGAAAAAGGAGAAGCAGCACAGGCAAAATGCATAAACCAGCACCTGTACAGCAGGATCAGACATAGTTAACAAGAAAAAAGGAAGAAGAAACAAATGTGTTAGGTGATCTTTATAGTCTAAAGAAATCTCTGTTGGGCAACTGGGCATTTTGCTCCTTGCCTTTTATTTCCAACTTCCTTTCAAAGAATTCGTTAAGTGAAAAGAGATGATGGCAGCTCAGTATATCAAAGCTCAGTTATCAGTTGGCTTGTTCTAGTATCTTTAGTCTTTTGTGGATGCCTTATGATGTGTTGTGTGGTAACACTGGAAAGTCAATCTTATACCAGTGATTGCCACATAAATGTTAAGGAGTCTGGAAGATCACAAAATAGAAATTCTTACTCTCTTGGGTGTAAAGTAGCACTGATAAGAATTAATGTATCCAAAAAAGATTTGGATAGGTTTCTTTTTCCTTTTTGGGAGGGGGTGGAGGTGGAGAAGGGGTTGATTTATTTTTCAGTAGGATGAGAAGGGAAGGTCAAAGAGAAAGAAGGCATAATTGAGACTTCTCCATGATTGACTCTTCAGTATGGTCTGTGAGCATGGTGCTCCAATTAATGAGAAAAGTAAATAAAAAGCTTACTACCTATGGGATGTTTGGGGTTTTCTTTTTTATTTTTCTTTTTAATTTTTGGAGTAATGAAAATGTTTTAAAATTGATTGTGGTGATAAATGCACAACTATGTGATGATACTGTGATTGTATACCTTGGATGGATTGTATGGCATGTGAATATATATCACTAAAATTGCAGGGAAAAAAAAAAGCTTACTAGCATTGCAAAGAATTTTTTTTTTTTCAAAATTCATGGGAACTATTAAAAATTAAACTTCACTTTAAAGTAAAAGTATACCTGTTGGGGAACAAATGTGGTACTTTTGCTGAATCCATAATTAGAAGATTTTAGAAACACTTGAAAGATAGTGTAATAAAGTCTCGGAAGGAGGGATCCTCCCCTGGGATCCTGAAGAGAATTGAAGAAAGGTCCTATTTCCAGAGGTGTGGGGAGGATTAAAGGAATCAATCAGAGGTGGTGAGTCAGCCAGGGACTAGCAACAGCAGGAAACCGTTTACCACCCCCAACACAACTGGACAAGAGGAAGAAACTGTTTCCAGAGCCTGCTGAGAGCTGGAGCCATGTGCTAGGGACAGGGCAACAGATCCAACACAGAGGGAACAGGGAAGAAATACTCTGACCCCTTTCTCTCCCAGCTTGCTTATTTCCTACTTATTTTCCAGTGGGCAAACCCTACCAGAAGCCAGAGGACAAATGAGTCTGGTGATGCTGTCTTTAAGGATAAGCACCACCCTTTCACTGCCCCAGAGTACAAATTAGAGCAAAGAAAGGAAGAATATTGATGATGAGGGATTTAAACTCAGAATGATGGAAGGAGATATCAGAAGGGAAATAAATCACTTCCTATCTAGAAGAGGAACAAGAGAGACAAGAAAGCCTGAAGCAGGGTCTTCAATGCATGATAACTCAATTTCCTGTGACTAAAACTTCATTTCTGACTGTGATAGACCACAGGTTTTATGCAATTCACCACTAGAAACAATGTTTTACAAAGGGAATGGGGGTAGGGGAAGATGTATGGGCTGCTCAGTCCTGGAAGTGTTGGTGCTCTGTAGTGTTGAAATCTTGTTGCTTGTTGACCAGTGCATGATGTGCAGAGATGGCCTCAAATGCCTATTCTCAACAAGCAACCCAAAGCTATGGGACCAATCCCACCCAGCCTGGGCAGGGCTACTCTCAGCAGAGCAGTCAGCTCTACAGACAGCAGAATCACAGTGGTTATGGCCAGTCAGCCGGCACTTCAGGCTATGGCCAGAGCAGCTATGTTTCTTCTTATGGGCAGATCCAGAGCAGAGCACCCAGTCAGCTCCTCAGAAATATGGCTCAACTGATTGGTGACTATGGCAGTAGCTAGAGTTCCCAATCATCTCACAGGCAACAGTCCTCCTGCCCTAGCTACGGCCAGCAGCCAGATCCCACAGCACCTCGGAAACCTCGGGTGGCAGTTCTCAGAGTGGTAGTTACAGGCAGCCCCAGAGTGGAAGCTATGGGCAACAGTGTACAGAAGCAAAGCGCCTTTAATCCCCCTCATGGCATTGGACGGCAGAACCAATACAACAGTAACAGTGGGGGTGGCGGAAGTAACTACAGACATGATCAGTCATGCACGAGTGGTGGCGGTGGTGGTGATCTTGGCCATCAGGACCAGAGTGGTGATGGCAGCGGCTATGGGGAAAGCCAGCAGGACAGTGGGGGCCACGGCCAGGGTAGTTGCTATGAACTCAGAGGTTGTGGGGTGGTGTGGAAGCAGACATGGCATGGGCAGATTGACTGTGGTGGCCTTAGTAAATTTGGTGGCCCTGGAGACCAAAGATCATGTCATGAGTCTGAACAGGATAATTCAGACAATACCATTTTCATGCAAGGTTTGGGTGAAAATGTTACAATTGAGTCTGTGGCTGATTACTTCAAGCAGATTGGGATTATTAAGACAAATAAGATAAAGGGGCAGCCTGTGATTAATTTGTACCCAGAAAGGGAAACAGGCAAGCTGAAGGGAGAAACGACAGTCTCATTTGATGACGCCCTTTCTGCTAAAGCCGCCAATGACTGGTTGGATGGTAAAGAATTCTCTGGGAATCCTATCAAGGTCTCCATTGCTAGTCATGGAGCAGACTTCAATGGGGATGGTGGCAATGGTCGTGGAGGCTGAGAACCCACGGCGGAGGCTCTGGAGCTGGTGGCAGTAGTGGCAGTGACTGGTGAGGATTCCCAACACAGGAGGTGGTGGCAATGAAGGACAGCAGCGAGCTGGGGACCGGAAGTTTCCTAATATGACATGTGGGAACATGAACTTCTCTTAGAGGAATAAGTGTGACTAGTGTATATCCAGACAGCTCCTGTGGCCGGGGCGGGGCCGTGGCCGTGGGGGTTTTTGAGGGGGCTGGGTGGTGGAGGCAGAAGTGGTTTTGACTGTGGCAAGATGGATTCCTGGAATGAACAGAGACAGGATCACAGGGAGAAGCCGTATTAGCCTGGCTCCTGAGGCTCTGAAACAGAGTTTCTTCCTGCACCCAGCGTTACTCTAATTATTTTGTAACCTTCCAACCTCTGACCCACCCACAGTTTTTTTCTGTCCAGACTATGTGATTATAAGCATACCTCTGGTTCCCATTAAAAACCATTGTTTTAGTTGAAAAACAAAATAGATGTGTGGAAAGATTTTCTTTATTGTCCACCTTACCCATAACAATGGCATGGTGTTATCTTTTATTCCAGTTAAATTTACTGAACCATTTTTATTTTGATATATCTATATTAGGTAGTGCTTTTTGCTGTATCTGTATGCAGTAGTATGATGTATTTTCTTCAAAATCATTTTGATCTAATCCTTAGAATGTTTCAACACTGTGCAGAGTTGTATATTGATTTTATGCTGAAAATATTCTCTTAACACGGAAGAACACACTGCAATGAAATTAACGTTTATGTGAAATGCTTCCTGGAGAAGGGAAGAAAAACACACCATGCATTATAACATTTTAGAGCTGAGAAAGACTTGAAAGTCCCTTAATTCCACAAGTGACAACAAAAACCTAAAGATCATTGTAGTTTTCCCATAGCAACATATTGCTGGTTTTAGCAAAGTTTAGACTAAAACCCAGGTTTCTTGGCTCCTCATCTGGTTTTCCCACCTTCCCATGGAGTAGTTCCCATTTATATTTGTACTCTAGTGATATCTATTATATTTCAAGGATATAGTAAATTCTTTCCTAAAATTGCCAGTACAAAAGTGCATTGAAAAGATGTGTCTGTCACCTTAATATTTCTCACCAAGGTTTGAAGACACAGTGCAGGGTAGAATGGAGTGTATTTGTGGACATGCCAGAAGCTCTTGGACTCACCATACTCATGTCTCTCTTTAAACCCTGGATCTATGATGAGCCATTTGGCCAATTGTGCATTCAGAGACTTTCACTCCTTTGGCATTGAGTGCTCTTTAACAAAGTCAGTTCATTATTTCACAAGACCTATAAAAGAAAGAATTTACCTTGCTGTGTTTTGATAAATTCCCTGAAAGAAATTTTCAGGGTTCACAGGGAGTTTCCTGAATGTAAATCAACTTACTTAACTTTTGTTTCTGTCTTATCCTTTCACTATCACACTCCTCTTATTATTTAATCAGATCACTTGCTATTCCTATTTCCTCTTTAAAGTCTGCAATTTTTATCTATGCTGTCTTGCTTTATTATACTTCCTTGCAATAGGCAATGACATATAAACAGAGGGCCCAACCTCTCAGGCAGGTGCGTGCTTGCTGGGTGCTTGCAGATAGGTCACTGAAAGTCCATGCAAATTAGGGCACTTTGCAGAGCAGCAGAATTTCATCTGGAGTAGCAGGTGTGTTGTAGAAGAGAACTGTAAACGACTCAGTTTGAATGATGGTTGTTGATGTTCTTTTATTTTTTATTCCTGCAGCTCCTCTAATGGGTCATGTTATTGACATCTGAACTCTACAAAAATAGTCATGGAAACCTGTGTCTAATATTCCACTACATGGATCTTTTTAGGACAAGTCCTCTACAAGCAGTCCTCTCAAAATAGAGGACTGTGAATTTTATGAATGAAATAATCATTCAGAGAATATGCAAATGTAAGTTGTTTGGCCTCTGGCAATGAAAGCTTAAGGAAGTTTTAGTCTTCGACTATGAAAGATTTTAAAAGTAAAGTAAATTAATGTGTTTTAAAGCAGAGGGTATTTGTCATATATTTTTTAAATCCCTGCAGAAATAGTATTACCTTTTTAAAATATCCATCTGTAAAGATTTTAAGTTAGAGAACCAACTTTCTAGAATATCTTAACTTCTTCCTTTTCATAAAGTAAAAGGTTGGAAAATCTGCAGCTCCCAAATGCTTTTCAGTGAATTAGTGTGAGTCTGTGGTTTCAGTAAAAAGCAGTCTTTATTGAAAAGAGAAAAAAATAATATTAAGGGTGTGTGTGCTTCTGAGTGAATAAGAGGTATCAGCATAAAGTTATTGTCAATCTTCCTCTCCTGGGAAAGACTCTACTTTCTTACTCTGATTTGACTGAAAGTACTTGACAAACCCATGTCAGTACATCTAGGAAGAGTCTTATAAATATTATGATGTCAAAGCTAATGCTACGGAAGCACTGGGCAATCAGATATAGCTGAACTACTTTTATTCTGATTTTTCTCAGCTATTGTTGCCAATTCCAAATGCTGAAGACAACCAGAAAATACCAGTGCCTGCCAATCTGAAGGTGAATAAGATCCTGTGAAAAATATGGATTTTCCTCATTGTTCTCATTCTGATTTCATTACTTTTGTAACTTTCTCTTACTCCTTAATATGCCTTCTCAGCTGTCTTCTCTATCAAATATTGAAATTGGAATTTTCCAAATTAGTACATACTGTGCTTATATTCATAGTTTCCAACAGAGCAATACTTAAAGAATTTGAATCATCATCTCCAAGCCCCTTACATGAGAGAATTGAAACCAATGGTCAAAGGTTAACAACTCCGGAAAGCAGGTTGGGGGAGACGACTACTAGTTGTGGTGGATTGAATCATGTACTTCATTTTGGACATGTTTTTGATCTTGGTCTGCATTCTGGTGAATGTAAACCCATTATATATAAGAACTCTTCAAGAAGTTACTTCAGTTAAGGTGTGGCCCCACTGAACCAGGATGGACTTTAATTCTAATTACTGGAGTCCTTTATAGGCAGAGTGAAAGTCAGATGGAGGGAGAAGCCAGGAGAAGCTGCCATGTACATTGTCACATGACAGAAAAGCCAAGGACCAACAATCACTGGCAGCCAGCCCAGACCACCACAGTCTTCCGGGAGAAAACATTGCCTCAATTTTGGACTTCTCCTAGCCACAAAACCATGAGCCAATAAAATCCTGTTGTTTAAGCTAACCCCTTGCATAATATTTTTTGTTAGCAGCCAGGAAACTAAAACACTAATTACTAGGAAAAGAGGACCTGAGGCATCTATATAAATAATTATCTCCTATCCCCTCTCTGTGAAACAAAAATACCCTTAAGCCTTTTTACGTATACACTGCAATTCATTTTCATTGAATTTGGAAGACAAATTTAATATGAAGTCACCTAAATAAAATTATTGGTGGTTGAAGGGAAGAGGGAGAAGCTCTGTTCATGATTTCTTTCAGCTCTACTCATCAAAGTGGGACTTGAGCATCAGTCTACTGGGGAATGAACAGAGGGGTAAACGTTTTGAATTAGCTTATTCTTTAGGATGAAAATTCATACAAACACCTTATATACCTCTCTCTGAGTCCTTGGATAGCCTACACAGGGCCAGGTCTAGGGTGAGGCAAGTGAGGCATCTAGAGCTCAATATTTAAAGAGGTACTCACTCTCTCGGTCCTGCAGGTGTAGGGTGAGCACTTGCAAGACCTTGCCTCCTTAAATTTTGCACCCTAGTTGCCTTGCTTTTGTCATGTAAATGTAATTTTGGTAACAAAACTACAAAAGCAGATCAAAATCAAAAGGAAATTTAGCACTTGAAAGCAAATGCAACATGACTTTAGTCTGAAGGCTCAATGCAATTTATTTGCTTGCTTAACTGCAAGCTGCCAATGCAACCAATGTATAATAGACAAGTCAAGGGCACAGAATACATTCAAAGGTGAAGGACACCAGACTCTCTCAAGTCCGTCAGCCTGAGAGCTTTAACAAAGGGTCTCAGGAGCCAGGTCCTATGGAGCACACAGGAGTTTCCAAAGCTGACTGTGGGAGGCGCTGGTCCCAGTGCTGCTGGGAGAGTAGCAGAAATCTTCACCACACAGCACAGGCATTGAAGCCGGGAGTCAGAGTGACCGGGTGTCAATATGCTTCAGAATGATGCTTGTTGAAATGGTGTCTGCACTGGGTTTTTAGAAGTGCCCCTCTGGCTGGCATCAAGTCAGTCCATATCATTTCTTCACACAAATGCCTGGTTATAACTTATTACAAAAACTTGTTTTTCTCAATTTGTTTACATTCTATTTGTGATCAATATGCCTAAAATATTTGGGAGTTTTTCTAAATTTGATTATAACATTTTACTGGGGGGGGGAGAGGGCTTCAAGATCATGAATCCTAACAGTTTGTCTCATCCTAGGTGGTGTCCTGAGCTCACAGATTTATGGGCTTGAGATTTGCAGGCAAAACCCCAAACAACAGCACAACGGCATTTGGGGAGGTGGGAGTCGGGGGTAAGAAGTGGCTTACTTAACTATGCTATAAAAGGGAAGGAGAGTTTAAAAGTAGTGCCTGTTTAATTGCTCTTTTTCACTTTAATTATTATTCTTGTTATTTTTGTGTGTGTGCTAATGAAGGTGTCAGGGATTGATTTAGGTGATGAATGTACAACTATGTAATGGTACTGTGAACAATTGAATATACGATTTGTTTTGTATGACTACGTGGTATGTGAATATATCTCAATAAAATGAAGATTTAAAAAAAAATTAAAAAGTAGTGCCTGTTAAAGAATGGAGAAACCCTTCCCATATTGTTTCTCTTAACATCTTTTATTTGTAGTCTTAATGACTGTCAATATGTAAATACACTACAATTTTAGAAATTATTCAAAAGGTGCCATTTTTGGAAAATGCACCTTCCCTCAACCCTTCTTCCTGAGCTTTTAAGAATTAAGCCATAATCAGCAGACCCCCGCCTTTTATCCTTAATCTGTAAGCATTTTCTTCTCTTCCTTGCTTGAACTGAAGTTCTTCCCCCAAGTGTATTTTTGTGTTAGTCTGTCTCCTCTGAAAAGCAGACATCAAAATGGGATTAAACATACAAAGATTTTATTACAGAAAACACCTGTGTAAGAGAAAATGGGGGAGAGGGGGCAGAAAAGGCTGGGAGAGCTGTCAGACCGTGATGCAAGTCTGACCTGAGAGAATGACAGAGCGAAGGAAGGTTGGGTGAAAGCATCCTAGACTGTTATGCTTCTAAGGAAAGTTCAAAAAATCCATTGGGAAGTCCTCCAGGCAAAATTGACCATCACAGTAGTCCCATGTCCCCCTACAGTGGTCTTGTTTTAGTGTTCCTGCTGCACTAAGCCACTGCTAGAAGGAGGCTGTGGGAAGCATGGCCTCGGCCTTTAGTCAATTTTTCTCCCTCTAGATAGAGGTCTGTGAGGTGAATTCTCATGGCCACTAGGACTCCAGTTATGGTTTTTTAATCTTTCATACCCCTCATATCTCAGAGTTGAGAATGGTGATCCTTACTCCCCACATACAACTTTGAGACAGTTACTCCCCTACTTTGGTTTGAAAATCAGATAAAACACATCAATTAATCGAAGCAAAAGCAAACAAAACCCAGCTCCTTTCAGGCTCCAGCCATTTAGCTAGTCTGTCTTCTGGGCATTCCTTGTTCACTGAAGACTTGGATATTTGACTACAATCTTCTTCTGTAATCCCTTCCAATATACAAGTTTAATTCAAACACCTGGGCCCTCAGTTCTTCAACTTCTGCATCACCCATGACCTTCTCCTTCACCACTTTCCTACACCCCCTCCAAAGATTTGCTCAAATATTACTGTATTAGATAGGGTTTTCTAGGGAAACAGAACCAACAGGAGATATCTGTAAATATGAGATTTTATAAAAGTGTCTCACACAACTGTGGGGGATGCACAAGTCTAAATTCCGTAGGGAAGGATGCACGAGGCCAAATCTATAGGGCAGGCAGCAAGCTGGCAACTCCAATGAAGGTCTTCAATGAACTCCCCAGGAGAGGCTGCCTGGCTGAAGAAGAAGTGAAAGTTCTCTTTCTTCTCCCTTAAAAGCTTTCAACTGATTGGGTTAAATCAAGATGATAGAATTCTCCCATTGTGGAAGACATGCTCTTCATTGATGTAATCAGCCACAGATGCAGTCAATTAACTGATGATTTAATAAACCAGCCTTCTGTTTTATTAATCAGCCACAAATATCCTTGCAGTAAAGGTTAGGCCAGTGTTTGCTTGACCAGAGACCTGGGCACCATCACCTGGCCAAGTTGACATGTGAACCCAACCATCACAGTCACATTCTCAAGGAAGCCTTTTCAGAAGTCCCAGCTAGATCGATCCTCCTGTCTTGTATTTCATAGTGCTTACACCGCTTACTCAGAGCTTGATCACTGTTTCAAAAGTATGTGTTTTTCCATGTTACTATTTGATTATTATCTTCTCTACCATTAGACTATAAGTCCCATGAAGTCCAACTGGGGACAGTTATGCTCATCTCTTTATTCTCAGCAACTACAAGGCATTTGGCACATAGTAGCTACTCAATAGATAATTCTTGTATAAATAAATGATTAATTGACTAAATAAATGGATCAATTAGTTTATTTGAATTGAATTGAGCTTAATTGAATAGATATATGAATTGATGCTGTTGCCAAGGCTTTTGTTTGTTCATAATTAAAATATATAGTTATCAATGGAATTCAAAATTTCTGAAGAATTAAAAATATCACTTTTTTATCCTATGAAAAATTCTATCATTAAAAATTATTCTTAATTTACTAATCTTTATCATCTAAATCATTTTGGGATATACTTTTTTATTTTAAATTAAATATCACAATGTCCTATCATTTTATCTGAGGCTTCCCTGAGTTCATAGCACAGAGTCTTACACATAATAGAACTTACCATACACAGAATAAATATAGCAGTGCATTAATTCAACTTCCTTAATTTTTCGTATTTTGATCTACCTAATGAAACTGATCACTTGCCTGATTTCTCTTCATTCTGGTTTTGTCTCTCAGAGACTTAATGAGCTTGACTTTTACTTATATTTTGAAATTTATTTTTATTATTAGACTTTTTTAAAAGATTTTCTGATTTTTTTGCTTGCTATTTGTTTTTCCGAGTTATTATGCTTTGGTTTCTTTGTTGTATATATTTTATTTTATTTTTTATTAAGTACAATTAAGTCTAAGGACTTAACTGCAGATTTGCCACTACTGTCTCAGGAGGTTAAAAAAAGGGGGGTAGTGTGGAGCACTATTTAAAAGAACATAAAATTTTAATTGGTTTTCCATATTTAATTTGCATTTTTCTCTTTAAAGTTAGCTTTCTTAGTAGTTTAATTTACATAGCCTAATTTTGAATGACAAGTTGGAAATCTTGCTTCTGTAGTGAACATATTCTGATTTTTAGTATTCTTGGTTTTTCTCCCAGGTTTAATGCTAAATTCTTGTTTTATTCTATTATCTTATTTTAATTGATTTCCTTCTTTAATTTAGTCCAGCAGTTTTCAATGTTTTTGGTCACAGGACCCCTTTATACCCTGAAAAAGTTCGAAATTCTGAGAGGCTGAGCTGTTTGTGTATAACCTGATCAGTCTCTGGAACTTCGGGTATCTGTGTGACATCTGAGACTCAGAGCCAGAGTTCAACAGCTATGAATGTCAGCATTACCCCGTACAGCAAATGTTATAAAAGCTGGAAAAGAGATCATACTTCAATTTGAGATATTAACAAAATGGACTTGGTTGGGACTAAGGTAAATCAGACTAAAGGGTAAAGGATGTGTTTTAAAACTTCAACTTCTATGTGAGACCAAAGGAAAAGATGTTTATTTGTTGCAGAATCTATATTTCCTTGTATGGTCAGTTTATTCAGACACCATTGATTACATGGAACCTTAAATAGGGGGTGAAATCTGGTTGGTTTGTACAGGTTAGTGTGAGGCACGAATATATCCCAGACTAATTTGGGCAGAGAATAAAACATATTTGCAAAGCCTCCTAGAGGGACTGGGGGAAAATGTGGAAATATTAAACTTCCCCACCTGGGAAATTCCTGATATTCTTGCAATCATTGGGGACTACCAGTTTAGTAGGCTGAGCCCTCGATCTCAGAGCTTGTCCTTCTGAAGCTTGTTACTGCAAAGGAGAGGCTAAGCCTATTTATACTTGTGCCTGAGTCACCCCCAGAGAATCTCTTTGGTTGCTCGAATGTGGCCTCTCTCTCTAAGCCAACTCTGCAAGTAAACTCACTGTCCTTCCCCCTACTTGGGACATGACATCCTATGATGCCTGGAGCAGGCATCATAGGATTGAGAAAGTCTTCTTGACCAAAAGGGGAAAGAGAAATGAAACAAAATAAAGTTTCAATGGCTAAGAGATTTCAAATGGAGTCAAGGGGTCATTCTGGAGGTTATTCTTACACATTATATAGATATCCCTTTTCAGTTTTTAGTGCATTAGAATAGCTAGAAGGAAATACGTGAAACTGATGTAACCCAGTATCCTTGATTCTTGAAGATGATAATATAACTATATAGCTTACTCAATGTGACCATGTCATTGTGAAAACCTTGTGGCTCACACTCCCTTTATCCAGTATATGGAAAGATGAGTAGAAAAATGGAGACAAAAAGTAAATGAATAATAGGGGGGAAAGAGGGGTATGAGATGTTTGGCGTATTGTTTTTTATTTATTTTTACTTTACTTTTACTTTATTTTTACTTTTACTTTTATTTTTATTCTTATTTTTATTTTTTGGAACAATGAAAGTGTTCAAATATTGTAGTGATGAATGCACAACTATATGATGATACTGTGAACAACTGATCATACACTTTGGATGATTGTATGGTATGTGAATATATCTCAATAAAATTGAAGTAAAGATTGATGATCCCAAAGAGCTTTTGTTTAAGTGGATTGTATCTATCCATATTTACCATATTAGAAATTAAAACTGAGAAATATTTAAAATATTTATTCTTTCATTTAGAAATAACAATGATAAACCTTTTGTATACTAGCATAATAAAGTATTTTAGTAAAAATTAGTTAATTTCCAAATCAAGAAGAGTAGCATTGTTTAACCTGTTTTGAAAATCCTTTAACAGAAGACAGCTGTTTCAAACCATGTTAAAGATCAAGCAAAACGAGGAGTAAGTTTTCACCACTGAATTTAGCACTCCTGGGTCACACTGGTGATTCCTTACTACTTCTCTCTCCTAAGAAATTAGATTTTCAGTTACATATATCTAAAACATAGGAAGTGTTCTAATTAGCACCATTATGCAAAAATAAACTTAATCTCATGTAGTCTGCCCTCACTTCCATCTTAACTCTCACAGAAACACTAAATCAGAAATAAAAAATAAGCCATGTAATTACCAAACATCCAGATGGCCTTCCACTTCTTAACATGTTAATCCTACTTCTTTGCAATTCTTAATGAAGTTATTCTTAAAATCTTAGTTCCTTTTCTCCTGCTTATAATTAGGTATAACTACCTATAACTTATATATAGTATAAAGTCTGTCCTCCATTGAGAAGATAAATAGACTTTCAGTTTAAGACTCTTATAATACAAACTTATGAATGATTTTTTATAGTTCATCATAAAACATAGAAGTTACACAATAGAAGTTACATTACGCACCTGTTTGTTGAAGTGCTTATATTTATAAATTTTGTTAAGTACTGAATTGATATATTTATTAAAGAAAAGAATACTTAAACCCAGTTGTTACCATGAATACATTTTCAAGAAAAACTTTTCAATAATTTATTCATAAAACATTCAATTTACCAATAAATTATCAAAAATATAAAGCTCATCAAGATTATCACACAAACAATATCATTCTGTGTAATTATATTAAATTTAAAATTATGATAAAATTATTTTAGTCCCTATATATTTACATAAAAAGATGTGCACAATATATTGTTGAGCAAATAAAACCAGGTTACACAACAGAATGACTAGTATTATACCATTTGGGTTCTTTTTAGAAACCTACATATATTATATGGGAAGAAATTGGAGAATATATGCAAATTATTTACTTTATTTATAGCCTTAGTAAGGAATTAGGGGGAAGGGGTTGTGAAATTTTTACTTCCTTTTATACATTTCTGTATTGTTTGGGTTTTGCCACCAGTGTATACTATTTTTTATATCTTAAAAATAAATTTGTCAGAAATAAGGTTCCTACTTTTGCTTTGGCAAAATATTAACATTATTATGTACAAACCTATGAAGTACAGTATACATAATTTTAATATATTAGGTAATATATTATTGTCTGGATAAGAAGAAAATATTTTTCTTAAAATTAGAATATTTCAGGATTTCAGGACCTTCATTCTCTGGATTTTTACAAGATCACAGTGGCATAGGTGCAAAGTCACAGGACAATGAATTAAGAATAAACTGATCACAATACACATCCTGCAAGTTTCTCTTCATATGAAATCTTATTATGAAATAATACTTGTGGTTCTTTGTAAATTGAAATAAAAAAATCTAGTTGCAGTAACAAGTTTTTTAGTCAATTAATTGTAATTTCCAGGTTTCTTATTAGTTGGTTTCAAGTAAACAAAGATTTTGTTATGCTGCTTTTAGTTCTGTATGTTCAGTTTTCAATACGCCTGCAGGACAGACAAAGAGAAAAGAGAGTTTATGCCTATTGCCAATTTGTTCTAAAAAAAGGGAAACCAATTGTCACAAATATACATAAAGTACCTCAAATCACCAATGGCTTTCACCAGACATCCAAATAAGTTTATTATGTATTAACTTAGTTCTTTTTTTAAAAAAAACAACTCTCACTTTTACTGTCCAAATAAGATATTGTTTCTTTAACTTTTTTGGTTTCCCTTGAAAAAAATGTTGTATAAAAAGCAAGATGAACTGGCTGGCAGATCATGTTAACCAGGACAAAGCAGCATCTCACAAAAGACCTTTAACCTGCACAGAGTCAACCTGCATCCATTCACCTGAGAGAAGAGGGAGCCAAAGTGTCTGATACGAGAAATCTAGCAGGCAACAGGAACCCAGCACAATTAGAAATAAGCAGAAAGAAAGCATGCAAAAGGCTGTCACTGACCATCTTTCCAAAGAAGTACTTCAAACTCCAATCAAGACAGCTTTGTCTTGAAAACTGGGAGTGACTCTGAGGGTGGCTTACGGGACTATTACTAATCCTCTAATTCGCAATAGCTGACCTCTGTGTACTAGCCTTTCACACTACAGGACTCAGGCTCGGCCATAGTAAAATTTGCTTATTGTGTTTCAGGCTAATTCAAGTAAGTTTGCAGTAACTATTTTACTGAAATTCTAGCTCACCAAAAGCAGCAAAGAAGTCAAAATATGCCATTTTCCTTACTGTCTGAGCAGGGTCCAAGGCCAATTCTAGATTTGTCACAGTGCTCAGTACCTTGATTATGCTCCACAAAGCCCAAGAATGAACATCTTTTAAATCACTTCACATAAGTAATATTGTTCACATCAGCAGATTTCATTCAAAAGAAGCAAGGCACTTCTTTTCATTTTTCCTTCATATTTAAATCAGTAAATATTTACCAAATGCCTATGATGTACAGGGAATTCTGCTTACTGCTGAATTCAGGTTTGGTAGGAACTATTTATAGTTTTTCATTGTACCTTTCAAATACTTTTATCACAGATATTCTTGTCAGTTAACCATACCCTAGATTATTTTTTTCAAAATATTATTTATCTTGCAAATCGTTCCTTACATAACAAGAAAATAGACTCTTTTTAAAAGTGATCTAATGAAAACCTGAGAGTGATATCTTTATCTTTTCCCTGGGGGAAAAAAAGGCCAATTTTTTCCTTTTATGAGGAAGATGTTCTCTTTCCATTCTGGAGATATTCATTTTCTAATACCATGTTCTAGTTGCTGAAATTCTGACTTTAAATATTTGACCACATCAAAGCCACAACTAAATTTACTAAATGGCACCCTGATGACTATTTCCTTCTCAGAGATGGCCAGTCAGAGTTTCATCAGGTAAATAGCTAGAAAAGCACAAATTGCTTTAGTTTTTTAAATCAGGAAGTGATTCAATATATAGAATTAGAGAAAATCTGTGGAAGGGTTAGAGGAATAAGGGTCAGAGGAATCAGGGTCAGAGAAGACCTCCACAAGCCCTCAGGTTTGCTGCCAGCTTTCAGATACTTGGAAAGTTGTAGGCACTGTCTGAATCTGATCACAGCTGCCTCTAGCCTTGAGTCAGGCAATTCTTAGAAAAATGACTCAGGCTGCTGCAAATCACTCATCTGCAGAAGGAAGCTGCCATCTGCTTGCTGCCACCAAAGGAGGAAAAACACGGCTTTTACTTTTATTCCATCCTGCAGATGTGACATGAGTGCATCTCCCTGGGGACTCTAACCCAGAGTCTGGCTGGTAGGGATTCTGGGAAAAATAGTTCCCAAGCATCCTGCCACCACCGAACAAAGCAGAACATAGAAAGAGGATAACGTAGCTAAATTGCCAAGAGGTAATCTATAGGTAGGAGGTAGGACTGAAGCAAATTTTTCCCCAGTTGTATTGGTCAAAGAGGTTTAAGCTATGGTGTAACTTTTAGTGATACTCATCTTACAATTACTGAGATGGATGACAGTTATAATCAGCTCTCAGTTATCTATTTAGGGATTTTGTTCTTGAGCCTCTCACTTTTATTTCCTTGACCACTTGGATAAGATGTTTAAATTTCCATGATATAACAGATAGATCCATAGATTAAAATTAGATTTTTAATGTATGTTACCTGTGGATTTCATTGCTCAAGATTTGCCCCATCTACCCACAAATAAGAGCTAACCAAAATTGCCAGTCTTTATTCTTTATGATGTCTTTCCCTTCACAGGTATTTATCTTCTTCCACAAATGGGGAGGACAGTCATGTAGAGATGGCTTAAATTAAAAATCCCAGAGGAAAATGCAGTAAAATAATGAACACCAATTGTGAGCCAAGTATATGGCCTGTACCATACTAGTAGCTTTACTTTATTTCATTCAAACCTCACATCATCCCTGTTGTTTTTGCTTCCTTAGAAAGGAGAACCCCAAACTATTCAAGCTGGGATAAAAAGACAAAAATCAAATAATAAAGAGAGTAAAGAATTATTAGATTAGAAACTCAGATTCATAAAAATATCCCAAGTGATCATAAATTGTGTCTGAGCTTCTGGGCACCTAGAGCAGAACTTTACAACATGCACGCAGGACACATTCTAGGCTGTGTTAGGAAAAGTCCAGGGTGGCAAGGGCAGGGAGGGAACTTTCTCATTTTCTATTAATAAAGAATATAATGTTTTACAGAGCATGCATGTTAAATGAGAGCAAAGAGCTTACCTAAAAAGGGAAAGACATGAATTAGGGATTAAGAACCTCCAGGATTCTTGTTCTTATATTGTCCCTTGTGACCAAGGTCAAATTGATTCAATTAAATTTAATTCCACAAACATACATTGAGAATGTACTAGGTGCAAGGCATTGTGCTGGAAGGTGCTGTATGGGATGCAAAGATGGTCCCTGCTCTCCAAGTATTCACCAACTATTGGGGAGAAAGATGAATCAATATAACACCAAGGCAAATTGTACACAACTAACAACAGGCAGAAGAAAAATTAGAGCAGGAAAGATTCCTACCAGTTGATGAGTGACTGAAAAATGTCATAGGGAGGAAATGCTCTTTGAGGTGTAAAGACTCTGACAGATGGAAATGGAGTGAGGATCATACCAAGTCAAGTGGCCAGAGTGAGCAAAGCTAAGAGGTTAAGAACTTGCTAGAATTAGACTACAAACAGGTACCACAAACTCAAATGCCTTCGGAGCCTGGCAGTAACGGAAACGAATGAAGCAGACAATGTAGGAATTGTGGTCAACAGAAGAATGCACGAACCGTCTAAAAAGGTATTTCCATGTGGGAATGCTGACCCAGTATTATCAAAGCTTTCAATTGTTCAATAGAAGGTAAAATTCCAATTTTTAAATGTTAGCACCAAATTAAAAAAACAACAACAAAGCATTGTGTAGACCAAATAAAGCATTGTGTAGACCAAATAAAACTCATCATTGATAGCCCAGACATGGCCCAACAGTCATCATTTTGCAACTTCTGGGTCAGATGTCCTCTGAGATCCCATCCAACTAAGAAGTTCTGGCTTCAATCATGAACTCCATTTTCATTGAATAGATGAAAATATATTCATCTTTTAAAATTGTGACTATTAAGCAATGCACCAGAAATTTTCTTCCTATAAATTTTGCATCTTTGATTCTCTTCGTAAATTGTTATGACGAGCTCTTAAGATGACTTTCATTCACAGGAGACCTATAGTGAAGAGAAGAAATGGCAAGAAGGAGAAAATGGGAAGAAGATAATTAGAAATGCAAATACTATAGACATTTACCATTGTAACTAACATTTATCAATACCTGAAGATTGAAGACTGTAGATTTTATTTATTTTATTAACTGGAGAGAGAATCATGAAAATATTTCATAATAAGGGGAATGTTGACTTTTGTGGAACAATAACTATTAGCTACCATACGAAGAATAATACGCCCAGTTTATGTGGTTATTTAAAATCCAGTCTACTGTAATATATAAAATATCCCCTATACATTTATGGATATTCTTTGTGCTCAAGTTTTTTTTATCAATTAATTATTACTTAAAAGCTGTGTGATTATATCCTTTAACATAACAAGAAAGAAGATAATAACAGAGCCAACATGCCAATGCGCAAAATGAATGCCTAGAAAGTGGTCTTAGCACTGCCTTGCTTAACAAGCAGTTTTTAACTATTTTCAACCATCCATTGAACACTGCTCCAGTGAATAAATACTGGATCTTTTATTTTTTGAACAGAAATTTAACAAAAGAAGCAAATTATAACTTAAGCCAGTACCTAAAGAAAGTTTCCATTTTCAATTGAACAGACCAATGTTAATATTGAATTACATATGTTAATACTTCTGATCATATAGGTCTTAATATGTATGATCTACCTTCCGGGAAATCACATGTATCTGAGTTTCAAGGTAAGCGTGGGCTCTTTGGGAGGATCTCTTTTAATAATGTCTTTATATTCTCTAATTTGAAACTAGAAACTTGGACTTCAGCTTTCCCCAGTAGTGGTGCTTTTTCAGTAACATAGTAGAGAACCTAATAGAACATAATGAAAAAAGATAAACAATAAAATCAATGATTTCAGAAAAAGAAAAAACCCACCTGAGAACGTTCTCTTTGCTTAGAAGTTACCACTCCACAGAATAAGCACTATAGACTGTATGTAAGCATACATACTTTCAGCTTCAGAACAAAGAATAAAAATCTAAAAAGGTAAAAATGAAAATGTGTACTGCTCTGTTGCGATGTAGCTGAGAGTTATAAAGGCCCTGTGAACAATATTGAGTTTGTGGTGGCACAATCATATCACAAAAGATTTACCTTCACTCTGCAAACTCAATATAGGGCAATAACAGTCTATTACAAGCAAAGCAATACAACATCAAAGGAATGTTTAAAAGAACTAGACAGAACCTTTAAATCAACACAATTGAGTTATCCTCCCCCAAAGGAAGCACCATGGGAGAGCTCATAGCAGGGTTTTTCAAGAGGTGTTACCAATTTACCATAAGTTATATTTAATACACTTTTAAAATGTAGTTTGTAATCTCTCTCCACTTTTTAGAACACAGAGCAATAAATTAAAAGAGAAACAGTCCCAGAGGGCAAGAGACAGAGGGAAATGACAGTAGTTTTGTTCTTTGGAGGTTAACACTTCAAATAATTCTTCCATAACTGGGAAGACTTTATTGGATCTTTCCTTTCCCAATTTCAATAAGAATCTTCGAATAAGAACTGAGTAGTAGCAGTAAAAATATTAAACTAATCAATATTGAAATTCTGTTAAAATTAGCGATGCTCATGATAAAATTTTAGAAGACGGTAATTTTCTTTAGCACCTCCAAAAGAAAAGTAAGACATTTTATTCTGCTTTCTTATGATGAAAATGAACATTTGAGAGGATGACTTTCTTATACAGGCTGGGTCAGAAATGGTAGTAGAATTTACTGTGGAATACTATTGTTCATCATTAGCCATTCTTAGACATTTTCTTACCATTTTACTATTTTTCCCATACATTACTATTTTTAATTTACATAATTGTGTGTTTAGTTTAATTAAATATTGAGACATGATATTACTTTTCTACATAAAAATAATTAGATATAAAAACATATAGCATTTCTATATTTATAGCAGTGGTTTTGTTACTAATTTTAGTCTAAATTCATGCATTAGTATTTCCATTGAAGACAAATGAATTATTGAGGATTACCAAAACTTTTCATCATCTATTAATGTCTAATATTTGCACACATAAAATAAAATGATAAGTGTCTATATGATACTAGAAGAAATGCACCTCCAATTCTTTCAAAAGTTGTACACACTTTTGCTTTTGTTTAGTATTTTTGTTTTAGCTTAGGTGTCCTGATTAAGACCAGAGACATGGATGTAAAAAGGCTTTAAACTTTAGATAAATTGTTTCTATAATAGCTTTTCAGTACATGAATTTTCTGCTTTAGTGGTGAAAACACACCCACAGCAGGTGCATGAAACTGCCTGTAACACATGGCAAATGGGGGAAGTGGTTTGCCTCTTTTGATATAGAATGGTTTTATTGGTGTCATACTGTAAGATTTTATAATAAATTAGATTGTATATGAATTATGCTTGAGTATCTGGTGTTAGAAAATATTTAATTCGTGTTTATAATTCTTTTAATTTTATAACCAGTTTCCTAAGTTTCTTTTCAGTTGACCTTTACATAATGACTATTTCATTTGAAATTGCTAATTGCCAGAAAAATTTTTTCAGATATTTGAATCATATTTGAACTGCTGTCTTTCTTTTTGGAAGCATGATCTTTTTTTTCTACCTAATTTCTTCAAGGTGATATTGTGAATTGGAAGGCAACATTCTGATTCAGACTTATTGTATTCTTGCCTGTTTCCTCAGTGATTACATACCTACTGTTGGTGAGTTTCTCTAGAAATCCATTATTTGAAACAATTGCTGTGAAGGATAGAATTTTCATTGTTAGTATTGATATGATTAGAAAAAGAACCCTGTCCTGTTACATGTGTTGGGTAGTTTATCTAGGCTTCCTTTTTATTAATTGTCATATCCAGTTCATTCAAATCATGACTGGGAATTCTAATTTATCTCCCTCTCCATCAACCTACATTAATTTGATCACTAAAATCCAGTGTCCAACAATAAGCTTCAGGTCTTATTCAGTACTAGTCTCACAAAAACAAAACAACCATACTGGTGTTTGTTCACTGCCTGCTGTCAGCACAGTCATTAAAAGAATAGATACTCTTGAGTCAAACTTTGGTTTGAATTTCTGATCAGCTAGTTAATAGTTGTATGACTGTGCCTCATTTTTCTTCCATAAAACACAGACAATATTTATAGGATTGTTGTGAGGATTAAATTAGATAATGCAGATAAAATGCCCTGCACAATGGTATATAGCGAATACTCAAGAAATGTAGCTATTCTTATTGGAAAAAAATGTGTTCGGAAATTCTCTGATGCCTTCCAATCAGTGTCATGAACATTACAATGCTTTACCCAACAAAAGTACCTGCTGGCTGCGATAAAATAAGAATGTTGACTCTTGTGCAGAGATTATAGAACCAACACCTGTTGCTTAACAGTAGTGGGACTCATACCAAATATCAATGAATGAGTAACCACCTTTAACAGCTATCACAGTTATAAGGCAGTTGGTTCTATAGTCTAGACCTGTTTAAGAATTGCATCAAATCACCTGCTAACTGTAATAGCAATTTAGGGGAGTGATATAAAATTTTAATGTCAGTGATTATCTGTTATGATATTACATCATGTATATATATTGTTCTCCAAGTTCCTGCTTGATGGACATTTTAGCCATGATATTTGGGAGTGTTTCAACATCAGAGTTCAAGCACCATCATCAATTTTGATTATTTAACTCTTGACCTGTAATGAAACTGCAATTAAGTGGAATCTAATTCATCAGTACTTTTAATTAAGGTGCAAGGGAGAATATATTTTTGACAGAAAAAAACAATTCAGAGCCAAAATGGTTTATCAGAAATTAAAATAAATAAATAGATCATGCTCTTTCAACAATAAAGCTTGAAACAAAAATGTACAATCAATAACTTATTAAGGTTTCATTAATTTTCTGTCAACATTTAATAGTAATTGAACTGCTTTAATTTTGAGTTTTATTAGGGAATGTTGCTGCTCCTGAACTACTGTGCCCCTTATTGTCCTCAACCACTTCTTATAAAGTCACAGAAGTGAACCATACTTTCGCTGTTTCCAGGTGGACTAGCATAACTTCTCAGAGGATGATCTTCCAGCCTAAAACAATTATGATCCTATGAGTGAAACAGAGATAGCTGAACATTAACACTTTCTTCATACATATATAATTCCTTTAACATATATTTATTTCTTTCATTTGTGATTACATGCATTTATAGGCATACCTCATTTGATTGTTCTTTGCTTTATTGCACTTCACAGATTTTGTGTTTTTTACAAATTGAAGGTTTGTGGTAACCCTGCATCAAGCAAGTCTTGTGGTAACCCTGCATCAAGCAAGTCTATCAGAGCTATTTTCCAACAGCATGCGTTCACTTTGTGTCTCTGTGTCACATTTTGATAATTCTTTCAAAATTCTAAGCTATAATTATTATTGTATCTGTTATGAGGCTCTGGGAACTGGGATATTTGATGTTACTACTGTAATTGTTTTGGGGTGCCACACACCATGCACATACAATACAGTGGAGTTAAGTGATAAAGGTTTTGTGTGTGCTGACTGCTCCACAGACCAACCATTCCCCCATCTCTCTCCCTCTCCTTGGGCCTCCCTATTCCCTGAAATACAAAAACACTGAAATTAGACCAATTAATAACCCTACAATGGACTCTAAGTGTTCAAGTGAAAGGAAAAGTCATTTGTCTCTCACTTTAAATCAAAAGCTAGAAGTGATTAAGTTTAGTGAGGAAGGAACTTAGAAAGCTGAGGTAAGCCAAAAGATAAGCCTCCTGTGCCAGTTAGCCAAGTTGCTAATACACAGGAAAAAAATTATTGAAGGAAATTAAAAGTGCTACTCCAGTGAACAAACAAATGTTAAAAAAGTGAAACAGCCTTATTGTTGATGTGGAGAAAGCTGTAGTGGTCTGGTTAGGAGATCAAACCAGCCACATTCCCTTAAGCCAAAACCTAATCCAGAGCAAAGCCCTAACTCTGTTGAATTCTACGAGGGCTGAGAGAGGTGAGGAAGCTGCTGAAGAAAACATCGAAGCTAGCAGAGATTGGTTCATGAGGTTTGTGCCGGTTTGAGTGTATTGTGTCCCCCAAATGCCATTATCTTTGTGGTCTTGTGTGGGGCAGAAGTTTTGGTGCTGGTTGGATTTGCTTGGAATGTGCCCCACCCAGCTGTGGGAGATGATTCTGATGAGATGTTCCCATGGAGGCGTGGCCCCACCCATTTGGGGAGGGACTTAATTGGTGGAGCTATATAAATGAGCTGACTGGGGTGGGGGGAGAAAACTGAGTGCAGCTGGGAGTGATGTTTTGAAGAGAAGCAAGCTTGCTAGAAAGGAACGTCCTGGGAGAAAGCCATTTTGAGGCCGGAGCTTTGGAGCAGATGCCAGCTGCCTTCCTAGCTAACAGAGGTTTTCCGGAGGCCATTGGCCATCCTCCGGTGAGGGTACCCGATTGCTGATGTGTTACCTTGGACACTTTGTGGCCTTAAGACTGTAATTGTGTAGTGAAATAAACCCCTGTTTTATAAAAGCCTATTCATCTCTGGTGTTTTGCATTCTGCAGCATTAGCAAACTAAGACAAGGTTTAAGGAAATAAGCCCTATCCACAGCAAAAAAGTGCAAGGTGAAGTAGCAAGTTATACAGAAGATCTAGCTAAGATAATTGATGAAGGTGACTGCACTAAATAACAGATTTTCAACGCAGATGAAACAACCATCCATTGGAAGAGGATGCCATCTATGACTATCATAGCTAGAGAGGAGAAGTCAATGCCTGGACTCATAATTGAAAGGACAAGCTGACTCTCTCATTAGGGGCTAATGCAGCTGGTGACTTCAAGTTGAAGCCTATGCTCATTTACCATTCTGAAAATCCTAGGGTCCTTAAGAATGATGCTGAATCTACTCTACCTGTGCTCTATAGATAGAACAACAAAGCATAGATGACAGCATATCAGCTTACAACATGGTTTCCTGAATATTTTAAGCACAACGTTGACACCTACCACTCAGGAAAAAAAGATTCCTTTCAAAATATTACCACTCATTGACAATGCACCTGGTCATCCAAGAGCTCTGATGGGCTCATGTTGTTTTCATGCTCGATAACAAAATAACCATTCTGCAGCCCATGGATCCAGGAGTAATTTCAACTTTTAATCCTTATTAAGAACTACTCTTCATAAGGCTATAGCTGAGATAGATAGTGATTCCTCAGATGGATCTGGGCAAAGTAAGTTGAAAACCTTCCGGAAAGGATTCACCATTCTAGATGCCATTAAGAACAACTGAGATTTATGGGAAGAGGTAAAAATATCACCATTAACAGGAGTTTGGAAGAAGTTGATTCCAGCCCTCATGGATGACTTTGAGGTGTTTGAGATTTTGGTGGAGGAAGTAACTGCAAATGTGGTGGAATAAGCAAGAGAACTAGAATTAGAAATGGAGCCTGAATATGTGAATGAATTGCTGCAATCTCATGAGAAAATGTGAACAGATGAGGAGTTGCTTCTTATGGATGAGCAAAGAAAGTGGTTTCCTGAGGTGGAATACACTCCTGGTGAAGATGCTGTGAACACTGTTGAAATAACAACAAAGGATTTAGGATATTATATGAACTTAGTTGATAAAGCAGCTGTAGGATTTGAGAGGATTGACTCCAGTTTTGAAAAATGTTCTACTGTGGGTAAAATGTCATCAAACTACATCACGTGCTACAGAGAAACCTTTCATGGAGGAAGAGTCAATCAATGCAGCAAACTTCATTGCTGTCTCATTTTAAGAAATTGTCACAGCCACCCTGAACCTCCAGCAACCGACACCCTGATCAGTTAGCAGCTCTCAACATCAAGGCAAAATACCCCACCAGCAAAAAGAGCTGAAGGCTCAGATGATAGTTAGCATTTTTTAGCAATAAAGGATTTTTAAGGTATTACATTTTAAAATACATAATGCTATTGCACACTTTATAGACTACAGTTTAGTGTAAACATAACTTTCATATGCACTGAGAAACCAGAAAATTCATGTGACTCACTTTATTCCTTTGCAGCCTCCCCATGTGATTTGGGCTTCTGCAGCCCTGTGGTCTCAAGAAAGTCACATTCCTTATATGGTGGCTGATTTCAAAAACTGGCACAGCATCACTTCCACCATATCCTAATGGTCAAAGCAGTCATGGAGGCTGCTCAGATTCAAGGAGATAGAGCAATAGACATCACCTTTTGATGGGGGAGTGAAAAGGTCACTTTGCAAAAGACCAGTGCGATGAATTATATTGTTGTAGCCATATTTAGAAAATACTATCTACCACAGTTTATGGTAGCTGTGAAATATATTTAATCAGCCATAATGTGTTTGGGGGAAGCAGATCAGCATTGAAGTGAAATTTAAATTGTTGGTAAATAGAAAAACTCTTTATAGTCAAGATTGGATCAGATAAGAACCATAAATAGAAATACATCTAGGAAGAAAATTTGATGAGGATACATGTATAGTCTTGAAGTCTCTCCCAATAGATTTCAAGGGGAAAACTTGTAATTATACAGTGGAGAAATGATGTAACACATGACTGGATGATCAGAATTACCATCACTAATGAGAAGCAGATACATTTCATGTCCTTTGGGTAAGATACCATGAGAAGGCCATAATATCACCTATGTAGTAGGTAGTATGCATAACATGAATCTAATCATAAGTTAATATTTGATGACTGCCAAATGAGGAACACTCTATTTAAAAAAAAAAATGGGTAATCATATTTTTCAAAAATCTCAATACCATCAGAGACAAAGAAAGTCTGTAGAAATGTTCCAGATTTAAAAAAGTTATAAAGACTTGACCAATAAATACAATACTGGCCTTAGACTAGATCCTCAACTGGAGGGGGAAAATGCATTGGGTCAGTTATCAAAATTGAAATAATATGGATAGATGAAGGTATTCTATCAATGTTAAATTTACTGTGGTTGTTAACTAAACTACAATTACATAATAGAATGTCTCTATGCTTAAGAAATACCCACTGACATATTTAGGGATAAAGGGCCATGATATATATAACTTGCCCTAAAATGGTTCCAAATGCATGTTTGCGAGTATATGCACATGCACCAGAAAGGGAGAGAAAGAGAAAGTGACCAATGATAAAACAAATGGGGTAAAATGATAAGTGAATCTGGGTAAAGAGTTTAAGGATGTTCTTTAAACTATTCTTATTCCTGTAACTTTTCTAAAATTTTGAAGTTATTTCTAAATAAAAAAAATTAATTAAAAACCTCTCTCTATATAGGTATGTATAGATTTATATCCCTGCCAAAGTAGCATATACAAGAAGAAAAACAATCCTATTTCCCACTGGCAAACTTACTCCAGCATGTAATGGAGTATGTCCAAAGCCATTATGTGGCAAACTAGGAATTATTGTGTACCCACATTTCAGGTGAATTTGATTCCAATTAATGTAGTAGGCAGTCTTGGTAGTTAACTAAACTGCCTTCAAATCAAAGCAATGTAGTACAGGTCATGGGATTGGGTTAACTGTAAAAAGCCTCGTTCTTAAGTCCCCAGGTGATACCTGACACACTCAAGCACTGACTCTGCAGGTTCAGGTACAGAAGATAAGCAAAAAGTCACACAGTGGTTCCTTTGCATTTGGCCCAGTGGACAAGTTTAAAAGGACAAACAGGCTGCACTGCATAGAAGGTGAAATGCTTCAATGTCAGAGCGGCATTGTTAGAATCTCCCTGTATGCACAGCAACTATCATGTGTTCCAAGAAGAATAGAGTACAGTTCATGAAGGGAAATGAGAGTAAAGGACCGTATCCTGTTTTACCATTCCCAGAAGACTTGGAAAAAATCTTTCAACAATTCAAATGTTGCTGACTTTATTGACCCATGCATTGTGTCCGTCTCAAAACCAAGGGAAAATATACAAAATGTTTACATATTTCTCATCTGGGGACACAACAAAGAAGCCAATCAGCATTAGTCTTCATTCACAAAGCTGGTGTCTACCCGCTAATAAATTTCAGTGCATCATTAAGAGCTGTAAATTTTGACTGATATTTTGCCTTATATGCTCTCAAATGCAGGCTTTTATGAAAGGCTGGCAAAAGATTTATTTCCCCTAATAAGGACAAATAAAGCAATTTTTTTTGCTCCCTGACAAGATGATTTTTCTCTGTTTTTTTCTTCCATTTTTAAAAGACATATTTCCTATGCAGATGAAGTTGTTTAGCTGAAATTATTTGTAAATTAGATTATTAAATAATAATAAATAATTTATTCTTTATGTTTTTTCTCAATAGATTGAGAATGAATCTTCAGATGAGTCTGAGACTGTTCAAAATTGGGTCTAAGGAATAGAGATAAGTTTTTAATGTTGAGAGTGGAAGTTATCATAAAAGAAAGGGGATGAATAATAAATACTAACACTCAGAGGAAGGGACAAGGACAATTTTTAGTCTCATGTTACAAAATGCTTGTTTAAGAAAAAAAGTGGGCTTTAAAGGACAAAAACTTGTATGATTCCACTTGTATGAGATAATCTAAAATAGGCAAATTGATAGAGACAGAAAAGTAGAATAGAGATTACCAGAGGTTACCGGGGAAGAGAAGGGAATGGGGAGTTATTGCCTAACGGGTAAAGCAGTTCTCTTTGGGGTGATGGGAAAGTTCTGTAAATAGTGGTGATGGTTATACATTTTGAATGTATTTAATGCTGCTTTATTGCACATAGAAATGGTTAAAATATTAAGTTTTATATTATGCATATTTTAACACACACTAAAAAGAAAAAAGTGGACTTGTTTCTTTAGCATTTTCTGTGTGTTTTTTTCTTTTTCTTTTTCTTAATGAGTGTAAAAGCAGCAGTTTGGTTAATTTAATGAAGCAGAGCTGGACAAAAAGTCATGGTCTTAAATTGTAATCCTCTATTAAAAATGTGTTGTTTTTTCCTATGTCAAGTTACTAATTCTTTAGGACTGTTTTCTCATATTTAAAATTTGTGATATGTAAAGAGTTAAATTTTTGGAAGAGATGAAAACATCTTACAGGAGTTTTTATTTAAATAAGCAATTCCTGAAAAATATGGGTTTCTGGGTCAGAGCTCCCACAGTTGCAACTGGGTTTCCTTGAGCAAGTCAGTTGGTCTCATTCAGTTCCAGTTTCATGGTTTATAAAAGGGAGATAATACCAATACCTGCATCAGAGATCTTCTGAGAAGACTAATTGAGATAACGCACAGAGTCTGACACATAGCAAGTGTTAAGTGATGTTAGATACTGTTGTTTTCATTATGTTTATATTAAGTCCACTCTGTTGGCCTTCCTTCAGTCATGGTGATGGGTTTGCTCACTCGCCTTGAAATGTCCTTTCAAGACCCCTCTTACCCTTTTGTGTCCCTCTCTTTCCCAGATGGTATTATAGACTCTGTAATGCCTTTTGTGATTATTATGTCTGGTTCTTTCTTCTTGAATAATAAGCTCCTTCAGAACTCAGATGATATCTGTTTCATCTCTGACCTAGAACAAAGTCTATCTGCACTCAACACAGCAATAGCTAATGCTTATTGGACACAGCTAGGCCTGCTGCAGGCATTCAACCTTTCTTATCTCACTTCTGCTATAACCTAACTCTATAAGGTAGGAGTATTATGGCATGACCTTAATTTTGCAGATGAGGAAACTGAGGCCCTGGGAAGTTGAAAACTTGATGAAGGTGACACAGTAAGAGCTGGAGCTGGTGATTTGAGCCTTGGCTGTCTTTTCTGAGACAGTATCCACCTTGCCATGGTGGCCCTTAGGGAATGTGCAATATATATAAACACTTTGTACAATGAATGAACATGCAACCTTTCTTATCTCACTTCTGCTATAACCTAACTCTATAAGGTAGGAGTATTATGGCATGACCTTAATTTTGCAGATGAGGAAACTGAGGCCCTGGGAAGTTGAAAACTTGATGAAGGTGACACAGTAAGAGCTGGAGCTGGTGATTTGAGCCTTGGCTGTCTTTTCTGAGACAGTATCCACCTTGCCATGGTGGCCCTTAGGGAATGTGCAATATATATAAACACTTTGTACAATGAATGAACATGCTTCCATCCTTCTTAGACAAATGATAAGTACAAGGATATACGTAATAACCAACAAATCAAGTGAAACTAGTTGAGCATATATTTACACCTTGTTCTAAGCAGAATACAACAAAAGGGTTTTTTTCCCACTAAAATTAGAGAGTAACTCTTATCCTAAGTGAGAAAACGGAGTCACAGGGGTGAAACCATCTACCTACTTTCACTCATTTGATTTAGGTTAACCATTCCCTAGTCCAGAGGTTCTCAACCTTTAGTATGCATCAAATTACATAGAGAGCTTATTAAAGCATAGATTGCTGGGCTCTACCTGAGAATTTCTGAAAACTGTATGTCTGCAGTGAGATCTGAAAATGTAATTTCTGGTAAGTTCCCAGATGATGCTGATAATGCTGGTCTGTTGAGCACAATGAGAAAAATTGTCCTAGTCCAGTGCTCAACTTAGGGCAATGAAGAACTACGTGCCTTCACAATCTCTTGGTGCATTACCTGAGTCACACAACATTTCTAAATTGGTTTTGATGCAGAATCATAGAGTCTGGGGTCACAGACACCTGATCATTTAATATAAATTTAAGAAATGGTATTTCAGCGTGATCTCTATCTATATAACATAGGCATTTTCAGTGCATCCACCAACATTTACAGAATGATTCAGGTCAATGAGGAGAAAATTCTCCCCAACATCAAGGAGAATAAAATCCGACAGGAAAATAGAAGTTTATTCCCTGGAATTACTGGATTTTGTGTGAGAAAATAGATAAAATTGCTCCATGAGCATTATACAGATTATATATTATTATGAGTAAAAAAATAATGTGGCACTAATGACAGAGTTATATTTTTGAGCGAAACATGATTATTTTGATTATTTTGCAACCCTCCCCACCCCCATCCACAATTGTGTTTCCCCTTAACCTTACCTCCATCTAGACAAATGGCCCACTCTCATTTAAATGCTCATTTAAATGCTCAAAAAGGGAGCTGGGGTCTTGATGACTGGTAAAAAAAAAAAAAAAAAAAAAAAAAAAAAGTTACTAATCTTACTGCTTCCAAAGCCCTATCCCTTAGGAAAATGCAAGATGTCTCCAAGACAAAACTCATGATGGAATTAGGGAGAGCTTTACTCCAAGATTTTAAAAAAGAAGATTCCCCCAGGGTGGGAAGATAAAACATCAGGCAGAAGTTATGAGAGTAGAGATTTGTAGGTCCTGAGAGAAGTGCACTGTGCTTTGTTCCTGGGCAGAAGTTTGTAGAGCCAGCAAAGCCCTGAAAAGACATGCTACATGGAGCAGTTAAGAAGATAGCCTACAGAGCTTCACAAATTCCTATGCTCTTATGCAGTTTAGAAGAACCAGAAAGATTTGCACACTGCAAATTGTAGTGGAAAGTGAGGAGAGCCATCTAATCTGACAGGATCCAAGATGAGGCCTAAATGAGAGAAATCTTAGGGGTTAGCCCCCTGTACATGTGAATGAGAAGACACCATATATGATACAAATGATTCAATGATCTGATGCATCCCCCTCCAGTGCCTTGGACTACGTGACCCAACCCAATTTAGACATAACCCCAGCAAGATGAATGGGAACCCCAAATTGATCAAGATTAATTTTCCACACCCTTGGAAATTAGTTTGCATAGCTGAATTTGTGGGCTGAGATTTGTGTTCAATATTAACCTAAGAGGGGAGAGCCCTGGGCCTAAATAGCTACTTACCATTTCAGAGGGGGAAAAAAAAGTTTTTGGAATTCCAGGAAATGTTACTAGGAGCCAACATATGAGAAATCATTTAGGTTCTTATAGGAAGCCACTACATAGCTTGCATTATCTGCATCAGATATAGTTTTGCTTCCTGCATGTCAAAAAGTCTTTTCTCATTTACATCAATATTTAGTTCTTAGAAAATGAAAGAGACATACTTTCATAAAGTTCTGAGTGGTGATTTAAAAGAATAGTTACTTTCTTATGTTGTTATTTCACCACTCTGCAACATTTTCTTTTATTCCTTTACAGGACGATACCAGGAAGTTATTAGCACTGCACTTGGAGAAGAATGTATCCCAAAATTGGGTATAAAATGATAAGTTTTTAACATTTCTATAATTAATAGTATTGATCCGAACGCTTCATTCAGGAACACAGTAGAGTCTTGGACAAAATAATACAGTTCATGTAATCCTTCAATTTGTAAAAGCTGTGCAATAAAATTTAATAAAAAGGGATTTGTCACAAAATGCTCATAGTATTTAGCCTCTCCTTCTGAGGTGCAAATAGTGTTCTCTAATTGTTCAGCTAATTGCCTGCTCCTTGCTTATTGGAGGACTGAAAATACAGCTCCTGCCAGTGCTTTCTGACATCCAGGTAGACATCTTGGGAACACTGATGGAACTGATAACAGGCCATTTTAGAGGCCCTAAAAGCTACTCAAGAAACTAACAAGGTCCATTATACTTTCTGTCATGCATATGATGGGAAAAAATACACCACTATAAGATCCACTCAATTGTTCTGCTGTGACAGCAGCAGGTATTGTGTGGGAGAAGGTTTTGGAAGGTGGCTCCACCTTGGTGTTTATGCTCTGCTGGCTAGTGGGAGTTTCAGGTAAGGCATCCTAACAGAGAGAGCTTTGTGATAGGCTATCAGTGACAAACAAGAATGACAACATGCAGCCCACTGGTTTGACAAGAAGGAGAAGCTCAACAAAAGGAGAATGACCTGCTTCAGTTTCTCATTTCAGTCTAACATTTATTTCCTCACACAAAGATTAGCTTGGTGTGTTGGCATCCAAATCACATTCAAACTGCACACAGAGTGACTGGAGTCAAGCTGAAGTATTGTAAGAGGATTTCTTTTCTTTTACCCCACTTTGAACTGCTTTTAGACCCACAGATGTTTGGCAGAACTGTCCAAACTAAGAAGCTGAGAAAAGAGAAACATGGGAAAATACATGCCTAGATTAATGTTTTATTTATATATATATAGTGTCTGCATGTATGTGTTAAATATTTCTATAATCTCAGTCTTTTGCTGTATACGTACATGAGGATCTAATATGCAACTTTCCCTTTTTTCTTATAAGAAGGGCTACTTTTTTCACCAAGAGCTATATAAATTCTCAATGTAATGTATATTTATTAAATGCCTTCTACTCAATATTATCCTGCGTCTTGGTGGGAGAGGCAAGATGCAAAGATGACCAATACATGATATACTGAGACCTGTAGCCAACTAATTATATGACATGATGTATTGTATCAACGCCACGTTCCCTTTCAAGGCGCATCCAGGCTTTTCCCATATTTCTTAACTCACCAATTCTACCTTCATTCCCTCTTACTTAGTATACATGACAGTACCTTTTATATGAGAAACCCAGCATAAGAAAGGCCAACTTCACCTCCTTTATTTTAAAATTGGGGAAAAGAGATAAAAAGGTATAAGAAACAGGGTGTAGGTGTCTTTTCAAACAGAACCTAATGGATATATGTAGTTCCCAGGGCTGGTCCTTAGCTTTAAAGCTCAAAAACTCAGTGCTGATGCTATTCCAACAAATGATCAGTCTTTTGTCTTCCCCTTAATTTTTTCCCAAGGCTCAGCAAGTCTCACAGCTAGATAGAATTCAAACCCATGTCTGCCTGAATATGTATGTTCTCTGGGCAGCACACTGACTCCCTGAGAAGCTGGTTCCTTCCATTACGTACAGTATAGGAAGGGGATCGGGAATCATTGTAGATGCTTATGAATTATATTAAGTATTTTGTAACTTTATTGTTAAGACATGTTCAAGCATTCCTTTCCCAAAAAAAAAGCAGTCCTTTAACCTATTAATCCACCATCCTATATCAAACCTTCCTTTCAGTACCAAATTATACTTTTTCTACAACAAAAAAATTAGCATCTACACTGTTCTAGGCCCTGTGATGAGTGCTGAGGACACAAGGATGAACAGGACACAATTCCTACCCTCAAAAAAGGATCTTACCAACTTGCATTAAAAGGGAGGTACTGTGGCAGTTTAAAACTGTATGTACCCCAGGGGTTAAAAAAAAAAAAAAGTTCTTAAACCTAATCCATTCCTGTGGGTGTGAACCCATGGTAAGTAGGATCTTTGGATGAGGTTACTTCAGTTAAGGTGTCGTCCACCTCAATCAGGATGGGTGTGAATCCCATTACTGGAGTCTTCTATAAGCAGAATGAGATTCAGACAGACAGAGAAAACCACAGGAAGAAAGGAGCCGAAATGGAAGTCAGATGAGACCAGGAGACGCTGCCATGTGCCTTGCCATGTGACAAGCTAAGGACCAAGCATCACCAGCAGTCAGCCCCAGAACACAAAGCACTGCCTTGACTATGCCTTGATTCGGACTTCCTTTTAGCCTCAAAGCGTAAGCAAATAAATTCCCATTGTTAAACCGACCATTTCATGGTACTTCCATGAGCAGCCCAGGAAACTAAAACAGATACATAAACAAACAAACAAACAAACAAACAAAAGGAATAATGTTTTATAGGTATAATAATAGAAATCTATCAGGGAACAAAACAAAGACAAAGTGAGGGAGAATTCAAGTTCTCACTGAGGCGCCAGCGAGAGCCAGGGCAGAACTCTGGGTGGGATCCCATCTGAAAAGTTTTACATGAAATACAGGACATGTTTTGAGAAAGGCAAGAAACTCAGCCAGAAACAAAGGGACTCAGACATGAAAATGTTACTTTCTTAAGTCCCAGCAAGTCCTTGTATTCTTCATGTCTCTGCTCAAATATCACCGAATCAGAGGCCTACCCAGAATACCCTAGAGGAAAGAGAACACCTCATTCCCACCCCACATCCTTTTCTACCTACCCTGCCTTTTTTTTTCTCCATAACTTTACTATCCTATATATGTATTTGTTTATTTTTTATTGTCTGCTTTCTCCCACCAGAATGTAGGCCCCTAAGAGCAGGGACTTCAGCTTTGTTCATGGCTGACCCACAGTAGACCCGCACTAAGTATCTGTTGGGTCAATGAATACACAAAACTCTACTTTTTGGTATGTGTTCTTTGGGAGGTGTCTCAGGGAGATGCCTGAGATCCTCCCTATAAGAAAAAAAAAGCACTATAAAAGGATGCGTTAACTCTTTCAGGTAAGCAGGGTACCATTCTAACCCTAATTTATAATTTTCCAACAACTTCTATTAAATCCACTCTACTTCCTCAGATTCTAATAATTGTTTTATTTCTCTAAATTATGTTGGTAAAGACAGAAAAGGAATCTCATGAGTAAGAAATGTCGGATAACATTACTGACCTCCTTGTTCTATAAATTTGACCAACACCTTTTTTTTCCCCAATACTTTTCAGGGCCTGCTGTAATAAATACCCCTTTCTACAACCTTACACAGCTGGATGCTTAGTCAAATAAGGATGTGCTGAGTTAAATAATTAAATAATTGCTCTGGAGAACAGCTGAAGACTGGCACCCCATTCCTTATTTTTATATGGCACATGTTATGATCTTCAGGATTTGAAATTTTTAAGTTATCTTTTGTTTTGTGGTTAGGCCTCAAAGCTTATGAATGGTAAACTTCCAACTTGCAATGCTGTCTTTGAGAGGTGAATGTGAGGAAGTAACATGTTCTGAGCACTACTGAGTGCTACATCCTTCAAATAGCATCCTTCCAAGATAAGGCTAAAACCCCTGGGCTGAATTCAGTGATGAAAATTATGGAGGGGAGATGATTCTGTTTTGTGGCCATCATGACTGTTTCAGTGTTTGGACAGACTAGATGACCAGTTACACCCAGAGAACACCTCCCTCAGGCAACAAGAACCGTCCAGGCTATTACTTTCCCTAGGGAGTATTTATGAAAAGCCCTAGTTTTCTTAACCCCTTGGCTTCTCTGTTCTTTGATCTTTCCTCCAATCTTTTCCTCTATCCAGACTCAGTCACCCATTCCCAATGTCACAACCCTTGACCTTTACGTCACTAATAAATATACCACAGTAAAAAAAGCTCTCATCTTTTTGACATGCATTCCTTTCACTGCTCCTCCCCTCCCACCTCCATTGCCAGCAATTATTCATCTGCATAGAAACTTCCAGGCCACTGACTGGAGAGAAGTGAAAAGCTTTCCATTCCCATCATCTCATGTCCTCATTTCTTAACTTATTCAGTCTAGATTCCAAGAATGATCATTATATTTAACTTGCTTTTAACATTTTTGTCCCTCTCCCTCTGTCCCTGCATTACACCATTTAATTAAACCCTAACCCTGGTTAAATGCCAGTGTCCATCTATTCTGTGCCTCTGCCTCAGAAGATGAATCAATAACTGTGCAGACTGATTTTTCTCTAAATTTATAAGCACTAATCTTCAATGAGCCCTCCCCAGTGCCAAGGAATCCTATTACATTTTCCCATTCTTTGAGGGAAGTTTCAGATATCCTTCTCTTCAAATTTCCAACAATCCTCTTTCCTCCACTGCTCATGAACTCAGCTCATGAACTCAGTTCATTCTTCCATGAGAAAAGAGTAGTAATCAGATGGGAACTCCCTCAACTTCCCACAACCAACTCTATTAACTTATCTGCATCTCAACTCACATTTTCTGCCTTTCCTCTTGTTACAATGAAAAAAGCTTACCCGTGCCTAAAAATGCCAACTCCTCCCCTTTCTGGATTATATCCCTTCTTGCATGTTCAAGAAATTCAAGCCCACAATTATCCTGTGACTCTCCTTGTATCGTTAGACTTTGTCTACTGAATCATTTCAATAAACATCAACATACAAACTACCCATATAAAATTTTTAAAATGACATTGACCTCATATTACTTCCCAGTTATTACCTAATTTTTCTGACCCTTTCACAACAAACCTTATCAAGAGTTGCCTATATTTACTGATCCCCTTTGTCATCTGACCTCGTATCCTCAACCCACTCCAATCAAGTTTATCTTCCCTCCGATCCACTGAAGTTGAATTTGTGAAGATCGTGATGGTGTCCATGATGTGAAACTAATGGCCACTTCTCTGTCTTCATATGACTAGAGCTTGCAGCAATTTCCTTCTTTCTTGAAACCCTCTGCTCTCTGGAATTCCATGTCACCACATTGTCCTTATTTTCCTCCCATTGAACTGGACATTCCTTCTCAGTCTCTTGCTGGCATTTACCCAAATACTGAAAATAGAAAAACTGAGGAAAATCAGATGGATATTGTTCACAAATTACCATGGATTGGCTAGGAAATAAATTTAAACTAGCTTTTATTCATTTAAAAGTACTGTATTCTAGAAAGTAAACAACAATAAGCATAAAATAAAACTGACCATAACTTAATCTATACACAGTAAAAATTTGATCTATAAATCTTACCTTAAAATTTCAATTTGGGATCCTGTAGACAGCATTTTGAGTAAAGTATGCCAGAAACAAAGGCAAATAGTATAATGCCTCACTGATATGGACTAACTATAATGTGTAAACTCAGAATTGAATCTTAGAGCACAGCTCATCAGGGGAACACTTATTGTAACTGTCCCTAGATTGTAAGCTCTTACAGCAGTCACATCTATTCCTGAATTGTAAGGGCTATCTCCAAATTCTGAGACGCTGATCCCTTTGTGTATGATCTGACCAGTCTCTGGAACTTTGGGTTTCTGTGTGAAACCTGAGACTCAGAGCTAGAGCTCAGTAGATATGAATGTCAGTATTAGTACATATAGCAACTGTTTAAAAAGCTGAAAAAAGAGTCCAGACTTCAATTAGAGATATGAATGAAGCAAATCTGGTTAAGACTAGGACAAATCAGGGCAAAGGGTAAAGGACAATACTGACTATGTTTTAAAACTTCAACTTCCATGTGAGACCAAGGGAAGAGATGGCTACCTGGAGCAGGATCTATATATTTTGTAGAACACTAAACAATTTAACTTGTATAATCAGCTTGTTCAACCACCATGGTTATATGGAACTTTGAATAGGAAGTGAGATCTGATAGGTTTGCCAGGTTAATGTGAAATAGTGACACATCCCAAAGTAATTTGGGCAGAGAATAAAAGTATATATGCAAGGCCCCCTGAGGAGCTGGGGGAAAATACAGAAGCATTGGGCTTCCTCACTTGGGTTGTTGCTGATGTTCTCATAAACATTGAGGACTGATAGTTTGATGTGCCCAGCCCCCCATCTTGGGCCTTGCCCTTATGAGGCTTGTTGCTGCAAAGGAGAGGCTAAACCTGCTTATAATTGTGCCTAAGAGTCTCCCCTGAGTGCCTCTTTGTTGCTCACATATAACCCACTCTCTCTAGCTAGGCCAACTCGGCAGGTGAACTCACTGCCCTCCCCCTTACATGTGACCTGATCCCCAGAGGTGTAAATCTTCCTGGCAATGAAAGATATGACTCCCAGGGATGAATCTGGATCTGGCATCTTGGCATTAAGGACATCTTGACCAAAAGGGGGAAGTGGAATGAAATAAAATAAAATTTCAGTGGCTGAGAAATTTCAAATGGAATCGAGAGGTCACTCTGGTGGGCATTCTTATGTACTATAGAGATATTCCTGTCTAGGTTTTACTGAATTGGAATAGCTAGAAGTAAATACCTGAAACTATCAAACTCCAACCCAGTAGCCTTGACTCTTGAAGATGATTGTTTAACTATGTAGCTTACAAGGGGTGGCAGTGTGATGGTGAAAACCTTGTGGATCACACTTTCTTTACCCAGTGTAAGGATGGATGAGTAGAAAAAATGGGGACAAGGACTAAATGAAGATTGGGGTGAGATGAGGGGGATGATTTGGATGTTCTTTTTTACTTTTGTTTTTTATTCTTATTTTTATTCTTTCTGTGTAAAGAAAATATTCAAAAATGGATTGGGGTGATGAAGGCACAACTATATCATGGTACTGTGAACAGCTGATTGTACACCATGGATGACTGTATGGTGTGTGAATATATCTCAATAAAACTGAATTTAAAAAATTCAATTTGTTAGAAAATTATTAAATAGAGGCAGAAAAAAAATCATTAAAATTGATATCAAAACCCAAACAAGAAGAAACAAACCTTCCCTGTAAAACTTAAATGAAAAATGTTTATTTACACTGGTGAATGTAATTTCACATAATAAAGTTGCAATGTAAAATATAAGACAAAATTCAACTTCTCTGTAAAAATAAATGATTAAGCAATTAATTTGGCTTACTTGAGTTTGATTCATAAAATATTAACATTGCAGATTCATTTATGTCTTTGTTTCTTAATAAATAAAAAGTCAAAACCTACTTAGGGTCAGAATAACAGGATCAAAACAGAAAGATAAAATAGTCCCTGTATTCAATCCATATTTCCTAAACAATTTAATTTGTACAGTTTGTTCAAATACCATAATTACATGGAACTTCATATACGAAGTGAGACCTGTAGGTTTGTATAGGTTAGTGTGAAATAGCGACACATCCCAAAGTAATTTGGGCACAAAATAAAAACATATATGCAAGGCCTCCCTGAGGAGCTGGGGGGAAATGCAGAAGTGTTGCGTTTCCTCACCCAGATTGTTGCTGATGTTCTCACAAACACTGAGGACTGGAGGTTTGGTGTGTGGGGCCCTCTATCTCGGGATTTGCCCTTATGAAGCTCATTACTGCAAAGAAGAGGCTAAACCTGCTTATAATTGTGCCTAAGAGTCACCCCCTGAGTGCCTCTTTGTTGCTCAGATGTGGCTCTCTAGCTAACCCACCTTGGCAGGTCAACTCACTGCCCTCCCCACTACATGGGATCTGACTCCCAGGGGTGTAAATCTCCCTGGCAACTCAGACTATGACTCCCAAGGATGAATCTGGACCCAACATCTTGGCATTGAGGACATCTTCTTGACCAAAAGGGGGATGTGAAATGAAACAAAATAAAGTTTCAGTGGCTGAGAGATTTCAAATAGAGTCAAGAGGACATTCTGTAGGGCATTCTTATGAGTGATATAGATATCCACTTTTAGGTTTTAGTGTATTTGAATAGCCAGAAGGAAATACCTGAAGCTATCAAATTCCAACCCAGTAGCCTTGACTCTTGAAGATGATTGTATAGCAATATAGCTTACAGGGGTGACAGTGTGATTGTGAAAGTCTGTGGATCACAATCCCTTTATCCAGAATATGGATGAATGAGTAGAAAAATGGGGACAAAAACTAAATGAAAAATAGAGTGGAAGGGAGGGGATGATTTGGGTGTTCTTTTTACTTTTATCTTTTATTCTTATTGTTACTTTTTTCTGGTATAAGGAAAATGTTCAAAAAATAGATTGGGCGATGAATGCACAAATATATGATGGTACTATGAACAGTTGGTTGTACACCACCTGTTATATATATATCAAAAAAACCGAATTTAAAAAAAGAAAAGTCCCTATATTCAAATGTAATTTGGTGATCAAGCAAGTACCAGAATATATCTCACTTGCTTTTGCTTTTACTTCTCTTTCCCTTGGCTGGCAATACATTCTCAATATAACAGCAAAAAATGTATTTCCAAAATGTAAAGCACATTGTTTTACATCCATACTTACTTTGCATGGCTTCTCTTACATGTAAAATAATATCCAATTGTATTTGGATTAGGAAGAATGAGGCATTCTTTATTTTCCTTTCCCACATCTACTTCCCCTTCACTCCCACACCCATCCCCTTCATCATTACCTCCCAGGTAATTCTCAGAGAAAAAAAAACAAAATAAATCAGATGGAGTAAACACATTGACCAAGTCCCATTCACTGAAAGCAACTAAAAACCATGGAGAGATGCATGAAGCAGCTAAAGAAACCAGAATTGAAGTGCCAACAAACAAGATTTGAGTTTCCCTTTTCTTTTGTTTCCTCTGTTATCTCTGGATACCTCTTAATATGCAACTAGAAACCCAGAAATGCACACTGGGTGCAAACAGAAAGAATTCTAAGGGAAATTCTCAATTTCTAGTCCGAGGAGATGAAAATGGGTCCCAAGTAGTGAGGGAAATGCCCTGCTTGGTTGTTTTTTTTTGCTTTTTTGTTTTTGTTTTTGTTTTGTTTTTCTGTCCTGTCCCACTTCATCCTCGAGGCAATCCCTCAAGGGCAGTGACAGCAAGCATAAATGAGCAGTCACCTAAAACTCCAAGGCAAGGATACCCTTCTCTCTGACTAGAGGAGCAGCAATCGCAAGAGTATGGGGAAGAATTCCCATTGCTTTTTTCTCTTCTATATTCTCATTCCTTGGCTACGGAGGCAGCCCAGTAGTGGGAAGTGTGCAGCAGAGCATGTAAACTAAAATCTAGCTTGCTAGCCAGAGGACCAAGAAAGGGGAACCCTAGGAATGAGATTACTGGAGAGATTTTTTTTTTTTTTTAAGGAAGGAGCTCAAGAAAAAGTAATCCAATAGATTTGTTTATGAACACCTGGGCTTGCATCCAAGCTGCACATGCATGGATCTGACAAAATAAACAGCACAAAACAGCTTTTGAAAAATGAACTAACATGCCCACCCCAGATTGCCTCTGAGTGGTGCACATGTGGGACATATCTGAATAACACTAAAAAGCCTTTGAAATGGAACTGACTTCAGAAAAATAACACACAGAAGGAGGAGAGGAATGTGCTGCCTGAATCAACCACCTGCTAAAACAAAAAGCAACATTCTTTATAGGATTTAATAAGTCAAGAGTTGCAAATAATATACTTAGAATGCACAAGATACAATCCAAAATTAATTGGCATATGAAGACCAGGAAAACATCAACATTTTGCAAGGAAGAAAACAATTAACAGACAGCAGTCCCCAAGAAGAAAAGCATGTTGAAATTATCAGACAAACACTTTGAAGAATCAGTTATGTCTCTGAGTGGTACACTCTTGAAACAAATGGAAAGAAAAGAAATCCACACCAAGGTACATCATAATCCAACAGAATAATAATCAAATAAAAAATGTAAAAAAAAAGAAAAAATCTTGAAAGAAAAAATCTTGAAAAAGCCAGAGAAATCTTGAAAATCTTGAAAGCAGCCAGAGAAAAATGATGTAGGGGAACAAGAGCTCAAATGAAAAAGCAGATATCTCATCAGAAGCCATGCAGGCCAGAAGACAGTGGAACAATGTTTTAAACCTCTAAAAGAACTGTCCACCTAGAATTCTATAGCCATGAAAAATATTCTGCAGGAATGATGGTAAAGGAGACATTCTCAGAAGAAGGAAAACTAAGAAAATTTCTCACCAGCAGAAGAAATGCTTAAAGAAGTTCCTCACACAGAAGGGAAGTGATAGCAGAAGGAAATTTGGAACTTCAAAAATGGAGGGAAAGCAACACAAATGGTAAATATTTGGGTCAATGTGTTCTGGTTTGCTAATGGCATTTTGCAAAACACCAGAAATGAATTGGCTTTTATAAAGGGGGTGTATTTGGTTACAAAGTTACAGTCTTAAGGCCATAGAAGTGTCCAAGCTAAAGCATCAACAGTAGGGTAACTTCACTGAAGGATGGCTGATGGCATCCGGAAAACCTCTCTCTGTCGCTCTCCGAAAGGTCACTCACAGCTGCTCTGAGTTACTTCTGTTTGTCAGCTTTTTATATGGCTCCAGTGACTTAATTCAGACCCACCCTGAATGGATGGGGTAACACCTCCATGGAAATTTTCCAATCAAACATTTCACCTACAGTTGTGAGGGTCACACCTCCATGGAAACACTCAATTAAAGCATTCCAATCTAATCAATGTTAATATGTCTGCCTCCACAACACTACATCAAAGATAATGGCATTTTGGGAGGCATAATAATCCAAACTGGCACACAATGCAACAGAAAATTTTCTCAAGTTCTTTAATATACATGGGATTTTCCATGTATAATATATATGACAACTATTACATAAAGTGGAGGAGAGGGAGGGCAAAGGGATTTACATGGTGATAACATTTGTACATTCCACTTGAAGTAATAAACTATTAATTAAAAGTATGCCATAAATTATTGTGTCAAGTATGAACATTGTATTTCCTAAAGCACTAGTTCTTTCACTAAGGGTAATTTTGCTCCCTTGGAATATTTTTAAATATACAGAGGTATTTTCGGTTATCAAACTGTATGGCAAGCTACTATCATCTAGTGGGTAGAGGCCAGGAATGCTGCTATATGTCAGATAATGTAAGCACAGTGCCCACAACAAAGAATTATCCATTGCAAAACCTTAATAATGTCAAGATCAAGAAATCCTTCCCCAAAGCAACCACTAAAAAAAATCTACACAAAGAGATACAGGCAAAATTCAATAGATAAATTGGAATGAGATTACTAAAAACTATTCAAACAATTCAAAGAAAGACGAGAAGGAAGAAACAGAAGGGAAAAATAGAAAACAAATCATAAGATAATAAATATAAATGCAAGCATATCAATAGAAACAATTGCAAATGGTCTAAACAAATGATTAAAAAACAGAATGTCAGAATGGACAAAAGACGACAGTAGCATGTTGTCTATGAGAAATCCATCCACAAGAAACCCATTTTAAATACAATGATATAGGTTGATTAAATGTAAAAGGATGGAAAAAGATATACCACACAAACCCTAATCAAAAGAAAACTAAAGTGGATATATTAATATCATAAATTAGCAAGGAAAATTAACAGAAATAAAGGGGAGAGGAGGCGGGGCAAGATGGCGGATTGGTGAGCTGTATATTTTAGTTATCCTCCAGGAAAGTAGGTAGAAAGCCAGGAACTGCGTGGACTGGACACCACAGAGCAATTTGACTTTGGGCATACCTCGTACAACACTCATGAACACATCGAACTGCTGAGATAAGCAAAATCTGTAAGTTTTTGCGGCCAGGGGACCCACGCACCTCCCTGCCAGGCTCAGTCCCGTGGGAGAAGGGGCCATCAGCGCTGGGAAGGAGAAGGGAGAACTGCAGTGGCAGCTCTTATCGGAAACTCATTCTACTGATCCAAACTCCAACGTTAGGTAGACTGAGACCAGACACCAGAGAAACTGAGAGCAGCCAGCCCAGCAGAGAGGAGACAGGCATAGCAAAAAACAGCAAAGAAAAACTCCAAAATAAAAGCGGAGGATTTTTGGAGTTCTGGTGATCATAGAAAGGGAAAGGGCAGAGCTCAGGCCCTGAGGCTCATATGCAAATCCCGAAGAAAAACTGATCTCTCTGCCCCCTGGATCTTCCCTTAATGGCCCTAATTGCTTTGTCTCTTAGCATTTCAATAACCCATTAGATCTGCGAGGAGGGCTTTTTTTTTTTTTCACCTTTTTTTTTTTTTTTCCTGTTTCTAAAACAATTACTCTAAGAAGCCCAATACAGAAAGCCTCAAAAACTTGCAATTTGGGCAGGTCAAGACAAGAGCAGAACTAAGAGAGCTCTGAGACAAAAGGCAATAATCCAGTGGCTGAGAAAACTCACTAAACACCACAACTTCCCAAGAAAAGGGGGGTGTCCGCTCACAGCCATCATCCTGGTGGACAGGAAACACTCCTGCCCGTTCTCAGCCCCATAGCCCAGAGCTGCCCCAGACAACGCAGTGTGACAGAAGTGCTTCAAATAACATGCACACACCACAAAACTGGGCATGAACATTAGCCTTCCCTGCACCCTCAGCTGGTTGTCCCAGAGTTGGGAAGGTAGAGCAGTATGAATTAACAAAGCCCAATTCAGCCATCATTTCAGCAGACTGGGAGCCTCCCTACACAGCCCAGCAGCCCAGAACCGCCCTGGGGGGACAGCACTCATCTGTGAAATGGCACAGTCATCCCTCAACAGAGGAACACGGGGTGCACGGCCTGGAAGAGGGACCCACTCGCAAGTCTCAGGAACCATACGCCAAAACCAAGGACTTGTGGGTCAGTGGCAGAGACAAATTGTGGCAGGACTGAACTGAAGGATTAGACTATTGCAGCAGCTTTAAAACTCCAGGAACACCAGGGAGATTTGATTGTTAGAGCCACCCCCCCTCCCTGACTGCCCAGAAACATGCCCCATATACAGGGCGGGCAACACCAACTACACATGCAAGTTTGGTACACCAATTGGACCCCACAAGACTCACTCCCCCACTCACCACAAAGGCAAAGCAGGGGAGAACTGGCTTGTGGAGAACAGGTGGCTACTGGACGCCACCTGCTGGTTAGTTAGAGAAAGTGTACTCCACGAAGCTGTAGATCTGATAAATTAGAGATAAGGACTTCAATTGGTCTACAAATCCTAGAAGAACCCTATCAAGTTCAGCAAATGCCAAGAGGCCAAAAACAACAGAAAATTATAAACCATCTGAGAAAACCAGACAATATGGATAACTCAAGCCCAAGCACCCAAGTCAAAAGATCAGAAGAGACAAAGTACATAGAGCAACTAATCAAAGAACTAAAGATGAACAATGAGATCATAGTACGGGATACAAAGGATATCAAGAAGACCCTAGAAGAGCATAAAGAAGACATTCCAAGACTAAATAAAACAACAGATGATCGTATGGAAATTAAAGAAACTGTTGACCAAATTAAAAAGATTCTGGACACTCACAGTACAAGACTAGAGGAAGTTGAACAATGAATCAGTGACCTGGAAGATGACAGAATGGAACATGAAACCACAAAAGAAAGAATGGGGAAAAAAATCAAAAAAATCAAAATGGACCTCAGAGATATGATAGATAATATAAAACGTCCAAATATTAGACTCATTGGTGTTCCAGAAAGGGAAGAAAAGGGTAAGGGTCTAGGAGGAGTATTCAAAGAAATTGTTGGGGAAAAGTTCCCAAATCTTCTAAACACCATAAATACACAAATCATAACTGCTCAGCGAACTCCAAATAGAATAAATCCAAATAAACCCACTCCGAGACATATTCTGATCACACTGTCAAACACGGAAGAGAAGGAGCAAGTTCTGAAAGCAGCAAGAGAAAAGCAATTCACCACATAGAAAGGAAACAGCATAAGACTAAGTAGTGACTACTCAGCAGCCATGATGGAGGTGAGAAGGCAGTGGCATGGTATATTTAAAATTCTGAGTGAGAAAAATTTCCAGCCAAGAATACTTTATCCAGCAAAGCTCTCCTTCAAATTTGAGGGAGAGCTTAAATTTTTGACAGACAAGCAAATGCTGAGAGAATTTGCTAACAAGAGACCTGCCCTACTGGAGATACTAAAGGGAGCCCTACAGACAGAGAAACAAAGACAGGACAGAGAGACTTGGAGAAAGGTTCAGTACTAAAGAGATTTGGTATGGGTACATTAAAGGATATTAATAGAGAGAGGGGAAAAATATACATGGCAAACATAAACCAAAGGATAAGATGGCTGATTCAAGAAATGCCTTCACGGTTATAACGTTGAATGTAAATGGATTAAACTCCCCAGTTAAAAGATATAGATTCGCAGAATGGATTTAAAAAAATGAACCATCAATATGTTGCGTACAAGAGACTCATCTTAGACACAGGGACACAAAGAAATTGAAAGTGAAAGGATGGAAAAAAATATTTCATGCAAGCTACAGCCCAAAGAAAGCAGTTGTAGCAATATTAACCTCAGATAAAATAGACTTTAAATGCAGGGATGTTTTGAGAGACAATGAAGGCCACTACATACTAATAAAAGGGGCAATTCAACAAGAAGAAATAACAATCATATATGTTTATGCACCCAATCAAGGTGCCACAAAATACATGAGAGAAACACTGGCAAAACTAAAGGAAGCAATTGATGCTTCCACAATAATTGTGGGAGACTTCAACACATCACTCTCTCCTATAGATAGATCAACCAGACAGAAGACCAATAAGGAAATTGAAAAACTAAACAATCTAATAAATGAATTAGATTTAACAGATATATATATAGAACATTACATCCCAAATCACCAGGACACACATTCTTCTCTAGTGCCCACGGAACTTTGTCCAGAACAGATCATATGCTGGGACATAAAACAAGCCTCAATAAATTTAAAAAGATTGAAATTATTCAAAGCACATTCTCTGACCACAATGGAATACAATTAGAAGTCAATAACCATTAGAGACTTAGAAAATTCACAAATACCTGGAGGTTAAACAACGCACTCCTAAACAATCAGTGGGTTAAAGAAGAAATAGCAAGAGAAATTGCTAAATATATAGAGACGAATGAAAATGAGAACACAACATACCAAAACCTATGGGATGCAGCAAAAGCAGTGCTGAGGGGGAAATTTATAGCACTAAATGCATATATTAAAAAGGAAGAAAGAGCCAAAATCAAAGAACTAATGGAGCAACTGAAGAAGCTAGAAGATGAACAACAAACCAATACTTAACCAAGCAGAAGAAAAGAAATAACAAGGATCAAAGCAGAAATAAATGACTAAGAGAACAAAAAAACAATAGAGAGGATAAATATCACCAAAAGTTGGTTCTTTGAGAAGATCTACAAGATTGACAAGCCTGTAGCTAGACTGACAAAATCAAAAAGAGAGAAGACCCATATAAACAAAATAATAAATGAAAAAGGTTACATAACTGCAGATCCTGAAGAAATTAAAAAAAATATAAGAGGATACTATGAACAACTGTATGCCAACAAACTGGATAATGTAGAGGAAATGGACAATTTCCTGGAAACATAGGAACAACCTAGACTGACCAGAGAAGAAATAGAAGACCTCAACCAACACATCACAAGCAAAGAGATCCAATCAGTCATCAAAAATCTTCCCACCAATAAATACCCAGGACCAAATGGTTTCACATGGGAATTCTACCAAACTTTCCAGAAAGAACTGACACCAATCTTACTCAAACTCTTTCAAAACATTGAAGAAAATGGAACACTACCTAACTCATTTTATGAAGCTAACATCAATCTAATACCAAAACCAGGCAAAGATTCTACAAAAAAGGAAAACTACTGGCCAATCTCCCTAATTAATATAGATGCAAAAATCCTCAACAAAATACTTGCAAATTGAATCCAAAGACACATTAAAAAAATCATACACCATGACCAAGTGGGGTTCATTCCAGGCATGCAAGGATGGTTCAACATAAGAAAATCAATCAATGTATTACAACACATTAACAAGTCAAAAGGGAAAAATCAATTGATCATCTCAATAGACGCTGAAAAAGCATTTGACAAAATCCAACATCCCTTTTTGATAAAAACACTTCAAAAGGTAGGAATTGAAGGAAACTTCCTCAACATGATAAAGAGCATATATGAAAAACCCACAGCCAGCATAGTACTCAATGGTGAGAGACTGAAAGCCTTCCCTCTAAGATCAGGAACAAGACAAGGATGCCCGCTGTCACCACTGTTATTCAACATTGTGCTGGAAGTGCTAGCCAGGGCAATCCGGCAAGACAAAGAAATAAAAGGCATCCAAATTGGAAAAGAAGAAGTAAAAGTGTCATTGTTTGCAGATGATATGATCTTATATCTGGAAACACCTGAGAAATCGACGATGCAGCTACTGGAGCTAATAAACAAATTTAGCAAAGTAGCGGGATACAAGATTAATGCATATAACTCAGGAATGTTTCTATACTAGAAATGAACAAACTGAAGAGACACTCAAGAAAAAGATACCATTTTCAATAGCAACTAAAAAAATCAAGTACCTAGGAATAAACTTAACCAAAGGTGTAAAAGACCTATACAAAGAAAACTACATAACTCTACTAAAAGAAATAGAAGGGGACCTTAAAAGATGGAAAAATATTCCATGTTCATGGATAGGAAGGCTAAGTGTCATTAAGATGACAATTCTACCCAAACTCATCTACGGATTCAATGCAATCCCAATCAAAATTCCAACAACCTACTTTGCAGACTTGGAAAGCTAGTTATCAAATTTATTTGGAAAGGGAAGATGCCTCCAATTGCTAAAGACACTCTAAAAAAGAAAAACAAAGTGGGAGGACTTACACTCCCTGACTTTGAAGCTTATTATAAAGCCACAGTTGCCAAAACAGCATGGTACTGGCACAAAGATAGACATATAGATCAATGGAATCGAATTGAGAATTTGGAGATAGACCCCCAGATCTATGGCCGACTGATCTTTGATAAGGCCCCCAAAGTCACTGAACTGGGTCATAATGGTCTTTTCAACAAATGGGGCTGGGAGAGTTGGATATCCATATCCAAAAGAATGAAAGAGGACCCCTACCTCACACCCTACACAAAAATTAACTCAAAATGGACCAATGATCTCAATATAAAAGAAAGTATCATAAAACTCCTAGAAGATAATGTAGGAAAACTTCTTCAAGACCTTGTATTAGGCGGCCACTTCCTAGACTTTACACCCAAAGCACAAGCAACAAAAGAAAAAATAGATAAACAGGAACTCCTCAAGCTTAGAAGATTCTGTACCTCAAAGGAATTTGTCAAAAAGGTAAAGAGGCAGCCAACTCAATGGGAAAAATTTTGGGAAACCACGTATCTGACAAAAGAGTGATATCTTGCATATATAAAGAAATCCTACAACTCAATGACAATAGTACAGACAGCCCAATTATAAAATGGGCAAAAGATATGAAAAGACAGTTCTCTGAAGAGGAAATACAAATGGCCAAGAAACACATGAAAAAATGTTCAGCTTCACTAGCTATTAGAGAGATGCAAATTTAAACCACAATGAGATACCATCTCACACCAATTAGAATGGCTGCCATTAAACAAACAGGAAACTACAAATGCTGGAGGGATGTGGAGAAATTGGAACTCTTATTCATTGTTGGTGGGACTGTATAATGGTTCAGCCACTCTGGAAGTCAGTCTGGCAGTTCCTTAGAAAACTAGATATAGAGTTACCATTCGACCCAGCGATTGCACTTCTCTGTATATACCCAGAAGACTGGAAAGCAGTGACACGAACAGATATCTGCAAGCCAATGTTCATAGCAGCATTATTCACAATTGCCAAGGGATGGAAACAACCCAAATGTCCTTCAACAGATGACTGGATAAATAAAATGTGGTATATACACATGATGGAATACTACACGGCAGTAAGAAGGAACGATCTCGTGAAACATATGACAACATGGATGAACCTTGAAGACATAATGCTGAGCGAAATAAGCCAGGCACAAAAAGACAAATACTATATGCTACCACTACTGTGGACTTTGAAAAATGTAAAACAAATGGTTTATAATGTAGAAGGTAGGGGAACTAACAATAGAGAGCAATTAAAGAAGGTGGAACAATAATCCAAGAAGAACAGATAAGCTATCATGGGTAAATTTAACGTTCTGGGAATGCCCAGGAATGACTATGGTCTGTTAATTTCTGATGGATATAGTAGGAACAAGTTCACAGAAATGTTGCTATATTAGGTAACTTTCTTGGGGTAGAGTAGGAACATGTTGGAAGTAAAGTAGTTATCTTAGGTTAGTTGTCTTTTTCTTACTCCCTTGTTATGGTCTCTTTGCCCACTTTATTTTTTTTTTCATTTTTACTGAGATTGTTCCATACAATTATCCAAAGATCCAAAGTGTACAATCACTTGCCCCTGGGTACCCTCATACAGCTGTGCATCCATCACACTTAATTTTTGTTCAATTTTTAGAAACTTCTCATTACTCCAGACAAGAAATAAAGTGAAAGATGAAAAAAGAAAAAAAGAAAAGGAAACTCTAATCTTTCCCTATCCCTAACCAACCCCCCTCAATTGTTGACTCCTAGTATTGATACAGTACATTTGTTACTGTTTATGAAAAAATGTTGAAATACTACTAACTGTAGTATATAGTTTGTAATAGGTGTATAGTTCTTCCCTATATGCCCCTCTATTATTAACTTCTAATTGTATTGTCATACATTTGTTCTGGTTCATGGAAGCGATTTCTAGTATTTGTACAGTTGATCATGGACATTGCCCACCATAGGATTCAGTTTTATACATTCCCATCTTTTCACCTCCAACTTTCCTTCTGGTAACATATATGACTCTGAGCTTCCCCTTTCCACCTCATTCACACACCATTCGGCACTGTTAGTTATTCTCACATCTTGCTACCAACAACACCCCTGTTCATTTCCAAACATTTAAGTTCATCCTAGTTGAACATTCTGCTCATACTAAGCAACCACTACCCATTCTTAAACCTCGTCCTATATCTTGGCACCTTATATTTCATGTCTATGAGTTTACATATTATAATTAATTCCTATCAGTGAGACCCTGCCATAATTGTCCTTATGTGTCTGGCTTATTTCACTCAGTATATTGCCCTCGAGGTTTTGTTATCAACCCATTTTTTTTTAATACGGTTTTGTTCACTCACCATACATTCCATCCCAAGTAAATAATTGATGGTTCTCTGCATGGTCATACATTTATGTGTTCACCATCTTCACCACTATCTATATAAGGGCATCTACATTTCTTCCAAGGCAGGAGGGAGAGTCAAAGAAGGTAGAGAGGCAAAAGAAAGAGGAAAAAAAAAATGACAGCTAGGAAGTAGCAAAAGGAAAAATAACCTTAAATCAAAGTAGAATAAAGAATCAGACAATACCACCAATATCAAGTGTCTAACATGCTTCCCCTATCCCCCCCTCTTACCTGCATTTACCTTGGTATATCACCTTTGTTACATTAAAGGAAGCATAATACAATGATTCTATTAGTTACACTCTCTAGTTTATGCTGATTGCATCCCTCCCCCAATGCCTCCCCATTTTCAACACCTTGCAAGGTTGACATTTGCTTGTTCTTCCTCATAAAAGAACATATTTGTACATTTTATCACAATTGTTGAATACTCTAGATTTCACCAAGTTACATAGTCCCAGTCTTTATCTTTCCTCCTTTCTTGTGGTGTCTCACATGCTCCCCACCTTCCTCTCTCATCCATATTCATAGTTATCTTTGTTTAGTGTACTTACATTGTTGTGCTACCATCTCCCAAAATTGTGTTCCAAACCACACACTCCTGTCTTCTATCACCCTGTAGTGCTCCCTTTAGTATTTCCTGTAGGGCAGGTGTCTTGTTCACAAAGTCTCTTATTGTCTGTTTGTCAGAAAATATTTTGAGCTCTCCCTCATATTTGAAGGACAGCTTTGCTGGATACAGGATTCTTGGTTGGCAGTTTTTCTCTTTCAGTATCTTAAATATATCACACCACTTCCTTCTTGCCTCCATGGTTTCTGCTGAGAGATCCGCACATAGTCTTATTAAGCTTCCTTTGTATGTAATGGATCACTTTTCTCTTGCTGCTTTCAGGATTCTCTCTTTGTCTTTGACATTTGATAATCTGATTATTAAGTGTCTTGGCGTAGGCCTAGTCAGATCTCTTCTGTTTGGAGTACGCTGCACTTCTTGGATCTGTAATTTTATGTCTTTTATAAGAGATGGGAAATTTTCATTAATTATTTCCTCTATTATTGCTTCTTCCCCCTTCCACTTCTCTTCTCCTTCTGGGACACCAATGATACGTACATTATTGTACTTTGTTTCGTCCTTGATTTCCCGGAGATGTTGCTCATATTTTTTCATTCTTTTCTCCATCTGCTCCTTTGCAGATGTTTTGTTCTCCAGTTCCTGAGTGTTTTCTTCTGCCTCTTGAGATCTGCTGTTGTATGTTTCCACTGTGTCTTTCATCTCTTGTGTTGTGCTTTTCATTTCCATATATTCTACTGGTTGTTTTTTTGAACTTTTGATTTCTGCCGTATACATGCCTAGTGCTTCCTTTACAAAGTGTCTATCTCTTTTGCAATATCTTCTCTAAACTTTTTGATTTGATTTAGCATTAGTTTAAATTCCTGTATCTCAGTTGAAATGTACATTTGTTCCTTGACTGGGCCATAACTTTGTTTTTCTTAGTGTAGGTTGTAATTTTCTGTTGTCTAGGCATGGTTTCCTTGGTTATCCAAATCAGGGTTTCCCAGACCAGAACAGGCTCAGGTTCCAGAGGGAAGAAATATTCAGTATCTTGTTTCCCTGCGGGTGTGTCTTAGAAAATTGCTCCACCCTTTGATGCCTCAGGTCACTGTGCTTTTCTGCCCAGCAGGTGATGCCTGTTAGCCTATAATTCTTGACTGGTGTGAGGAAGGTATGGCTTGTGTTCCCCCAGGCTCTGGGGTCTGGTTCTGAATGGAAAGGGCCCCACCTCTTTCCTCCTAGAGAAGACAGAGCCCCCAGGTGGAGGTCATTAGCATTTCAATGGTCTCGCTCTCTGCTTGTGCTGTCTCCACCCTTCCCCAAGTCACAGCCCTGGAAACTGAATATGACTGGGGTTTTCTCCACTGAGCCAAAAAAGAAACAGATAGTCCCCTTCAGACCCAGTCCAAGGTGACCCTCCGGCTCTCCAAGGTCAGTCGTCACCCAAAGCCTCTGTTTTTTGGGGATGCGTACCTGTAGTGAGCAGTTCACACTCGCTACTTAAAACCCCAGCTGGAGCTCAGCTGAGCTATATTCGCTTGCTGGGAGAGAGCTTCTCTCTGGCACCAAGAGGCTTTGCAGCTTGGGCTATGGGGGAGGGGGTCTCATGACTTGGATCTGCAGCTTTTACTTACAGATTTCATGCTGTGTTCTCGGGCATTCCTCCCAATTCAGGTTGGTGTATGATGAGTGGATGGTCTCGTTTGTCCCCCTGCAGTTATTCTGGATTATTTACTAGTTGTTTCTGGTTTTTTGTAGTTGTTCCAGGGGGACTACTTAGCTTCCACTCCTCTCTATGCCACCATCTTGCCCCGCCTCTCTGTTATGGTCTCTTTGAAATGTTCTTTTATTGTATTTTTTTTTAATTTTTTTATTTTTCATACAGTTGATTTAAAAAACAAAAAAGTTAAAAAAAAAAACAAGGAAAAAAATATGTAGAGCCCCCTTGAGGAGCCTGTGGAGAATGCAGGGGTATTGGCCTACCCCACCTCGATGGTTGCCAACATGACCTCAGACATAGGGGACTGGTGGTTTGATGGGCTGAGCCCTCTACCACAGACTTGCCCTTGGGAAGACTGTTGCTGCAAAGGAGAGGCTAGGCCTCCCTACAATTGGGCCTAAGAGCCTCTTTCCGAATGCCTCTTTGTTGCTCAGATGTGGCCCTCTCTCTCTGGCTAAGCCAACTTGAAAGGTGAAATCACTGCCCTCCCCCCTACATGGGATCAGACACCCAGGGTAGTGAATCTCCCTGGCAACGTGGAATATGACTCCCGGGGAGGAACGTAGACCCGGCATCGTGGGATGGAGAACATCTTCTTGACCAAAAGGGGGATGTGAAAGGAAACGAAATAAGCTTCAGTGGCAGAGAGATTCCAAAAGGAACAGAGAGGTCACTCTGGTGGGCACTCTCACGCACAATTTAGACAATCGTTTTTAGGTTTTAAAGAATTGGGGTAGCTGCTGGTAGATACCTGAAACTATCAAACTACAACCCAGAACCCATGAATCTCGAAGACAATTGTATAAAAATGTAGCTTATGAGGGGTGACAATGGGATTGGGAAAGCCATAAGGACCACACTCCCCTTTGTCTAGTTTATGATGGATGAGTAGAAAAATAGGGGAAGGAAGCAAACAAACAAACAAACAGACAAAGGTACCCAGTGTTCTTTTTACTTCAATTGCTCTTTTTCACTTTAATTATTATTCTTGTTATTTGTGTGTGTGTGCTAATGAAGGTGTCAGGGATTGATTTAGGTGATGAATGTACAACTATGTAATGATACTGTGAACAATTGAATGTACGATTTGTTTTGTATGACTGCATGGTATGTGAATATATCTCATAAATGAAGATTAAAAAAAAAAAGAAAGGGGAACATTACATAAAGAAAAAAGAATCAATCACAAAAAAAAAAAAAAAACCACAATTCTAAATTTGAATGAACTTAATGACAGAGGGAACAGATATATGAGCAAAATACTGTAGAACTAAAAAGAGAAAGGACAAATCTACTACAATAGTTGTAAACTTCAACACTCATCTTTCAATAATCAATAGAATAAGTAGATAGAAAATCAGTAAAGATATAGAATAAGTAAACAACCAACTATATTTCACATTCCTATTACACTACATCCAACAACATGGAACTTTTAAATGTGCATGGAACAAGATAGACCATTTCCCAGATCATAAAATAAACCTTAAAAATTTTTAAAGGAAGAAATTATAAAAAGTGAGTTTTCAAACCATAGTATAATTAAGCTAGAAATTTATAGCTGTAAATGCCTATATTTAAAACAAAATCTCAAATCAATAACCTATCCTTTCACCTTCAGAAAGTAGACAGACAAGAGCAAACTAAACCCAAAGCAAGCAGAAAGAAGGAAATAATAAAGCTTAAAGCAGAGAAAAATGCAGTGATAGAAAAACAGTAGAGACAATCAAATCCAAAAGTTGTTTCTTTGTAAAGATCAATAAAATTGAAAAACCTTTAGCTACACTAACCACGAAGAAAAAGGAGGGAAGAGTCAAATAACTAAAATTAGAAATGTAAGCACGGATATTACTACTAACCTTGCAAAAATAATAAGGATTATAAAAGAATATTACGAACAATTATATGCCAACAAATTACATAACTGAAATAAATGAGAAAAATTCCTAAAAATGCACAAACTACCAAAACTGACTCAAAAAGGATTAGAAAATCTAAATAGACTTATAAGAAGTAATGTGGTTGAATCAGTAATCAAAAAACTTACAAAAAAGAATAACCCATTACAAAATGGCCTTATTGGTAAATTCTACCAAACATTTAAAGAACGAACATCAATCCTTCTCAAATGCTTCCAAAAAATGGAAGAGGGATACTTACTAACTAATTCTATGAGGCCAGCATTACCCTGATACCAAAGCCAAAAAAAAAATTAAAAAAAAAACCATGACAAATTATGAATGTAGATGAAAATTCCTCAGAAAAATATTAGCAAACCAATGGGATTTATCCCAGTAACACCAGGGTGGTTCAACATTAGAAAATCAATGTAATATACTATATTAATAAAATAAAGGCAAAGAATATATAATTACCTTAATAGATGTAGAAAAAGTATCTGAGAAACTCCAATGCCCTTTCATGAAGAAAACACTCAACACACTAGGGATAGAAGTGAGCTTCTTCAAACTGATAATGGGCATATATGAAAAATCTCAAAGCTAACATCACACTTAATGGTGAAAGACTGAATGCTTTCCCCATAAGATCAGTAACAAGACAGGATGTCCACCGTTGTCATTTCTATTGAATTGTACTATATTTTCTAGACATGGTAATAGGACCAGAAAAATACATAAAAGCAATCTAGTTTGAAATGAAGAAGGAAAATATCTCTAATCACAGATGCCATGATCTTATATATGGAAATTCCTGAAGAATCCACACACACAAAAATATATATTAGAAATAATCAAAGTCGTCAACAAAGTTGCAGGATATATGACCAATACCCCAAAATCAGTTTTGTTTCTGTACACTAGCAATGAACACTCTGAAAATAAAGTTAAGAAAACAATTCCATTTACAATAGCATCAAAATGAGTAAAACATTTAGGAATAAATTTAACTGAGGAAGTGTAAGTCTTCTGCAATAAAGACTCAAAACCTTGATGAAAGAAAATTAAGGAAAACCTAGTAAATGAAAAAGCATCTGTTCATGTATTGGAAGACTACTGGAAGAATATTGTAAGATGGCAATGTTCCCCAAAGTGATGTACAGACTCAATGCGATCTCTCTCAAAATTCCAACTGGCTACTTTACAGAAATGGACAAGTTGCTCCTAAAATTATATGGACATCTCAGGCACCTGAATAGCCACAACAGTCTTGAAAAAGAACAAAATTGAAGGATTCACACTTCCCAATTTCAAAACTTACCACAAAGCTACAGTAATCAAAACAATGTGGTACTGCCGTAAGGATAGACATACAGATCAATGTAATAGAAGAGTCCAGAAATAAAGACATACAACTGATTTCCAGTAAGGGTGCTAATATTATTTAATAGAGAAAGAATAATCTTTTCAACAAATGGTGCAGAACAACTGGATATCCACATGTAAAAGAATGAATTTGGACTCCTACCTCACAACATATACAAAAATTAATTCGAAATCAATCAAAGACCTAAATGTAAGGGCTAATGCTATAAAACTCTTAGAAGGAAACATAGGTATAAATCTTCATGACCTTGATTTAGGCAACAACTTCTTAAAAATGATACAAAGAGCACAAGCAAAAGAAAACAGATAAATTGGACTTCTTCAAAACCAAAAATTTTTATATATCAAAGGACACTATTAAGAAAGTGAAAAGGCAACTCACAAAATGGGAGAAATTATTTGCAAATCAAATATGATAAGGGTCTAGTATCATAATATACAAAGAATTCTTACAACTCAACAACAAAAAGACAAACAACCCAAATTTCAAAGGGCAAAGAATTTGAATATACATTTCTCCAAAGACTATATACAAATGGCCAATAAACACATAAAAAATTCCCAACATCATTAGTTGTGCTTGTTTGAAACTGTTATGGACCCAGAAGAGCCGTAATCTTTTAATCCAATCTTGCTGGGTGTAACCTTTTGATCGAACATTTCCATGGAGATGTGACCCACCCAACTGTGGGTGAAGCCTTTAATATAACTATTTCCATGGAGGTGTGAACCCACCCATTCAGGGGGGTTCTTAATTAGATCACTGGAGTCCTTTAAGAAGCTCTCAGAGAAGCTCAGAGAGAAATTTTGGAGAAAAGCTAAGATATGTAATCCAGAGTTTGCTCCTGGGAGAAGCTAAGAGCTTACACCAACCCAGATGCTTGGAGATGCAGACAGAAGGATGTTTGGAGATGCTAATCTAAGAGGTGAAGCCCAGAGTTTGCCCCAGAAAAGCTAAGAGATGATCCCCAGATGATTGGAGAGAAACACCCCAGAAGAACCAAGCAGAGAGCTGAGAGGAGCTAGGAGAAACAGAAGCCCAGGGACAATTTGGAGAGAGCCATTTTGAAACCAGAATCTGGGAGCCACATGCCTCCCCAGCTGACAGAGGTGTTCCAAACGTCATCAGCCTTCCTTTAGTGAAGGAAGTTGATGCCTTAGTTTGGACACTTTTATGGCTTTCCTGTGGGTGTGAATCCTTGTAAATAGGACATTTTGATGAATTTACTTCAGTTAAGGGGTAGCCCAACTGAATCAGGATGGCTCTTAGTCCTATTACTGGAGTCCCTTATAAGCAGAATGAAATTTAGACACAGAGAGAAAGTCATGGTAAGAAACTGGAAGCAAGAAGAAGCCCCCATGTGCATTGCCATGTGACAGAAAAGCCAAGGACCAAGACTCGCTGGCATGCCGCTGTCTTCTGGGGTAAAGAGCATCATCTTGATGATGGCTTGATTTTTGGACTTCTTCTAGTCTCAAAACCATGAGGAAATAAATTCCCACTGCTTAAGCCAACCCATTGTATAGTATTTCTTTTAATAGTCAGGTAACTAAAACAATATCCAACTGATTTTTTTAAAAAAGGAGCAAAGGTACCAGATTAAGGATAGTATTTTCAACAAATACGTTGCAACAATTGAGTATTCATACGCAGAAAAATGGCCAAACTAAAACTCACACCTTATACAAAACAACTCAAAATGGATCATAGATCAAAATGTAATACACAAAATGTTTAGGAAAAAAACACAGAATCATCATGACATGGGGCTAAATAAAGAGTTATTAGATGTGTTAGATGTGAAATAAAAAACACAATCCATAAAAGAACAAATTAACAGACTCCATCAAAATTTAAAACTTTGTCTCTGTGAAAACACTGTTGGGAAGATGAAAAGACAAACTACAGACTGGGAAAAATATTTGCAAATCACATACCTGGCAAAGGACTTGCATCCAGAGTTTATAAAGAACTCTCAAAATTCAAAAATATAACATAAACAACCCCAAAAAGAAAATGGGCAAAAACTTTGAACAGACACTACCAAAGAAGGTACACGATGGCAAACAAGTACACAAAAGGATGTTCAATGTCATTAGCCGTTAAGGAAATGAAATTAAAACCGCAACGAGCTACCACTGCACATCTATCAGAATAGCTTTGTATCAGTCAAGATTATCCTGAGAAACAGAACCAATGGTACATGTATATGTATGTGTCGTGGTTTGAAGATGTATGTACTCCAGAAAAACATGTTCTTAAATCTCTAATGCATTTCCACAAGTGTAAACCCATTGGAAGTAGGATCTTTTGATGAAGATATGTCACTTAAGGTGTGAACAACCTCATTCAGGATGGGATTTAATCCTATTACTGGAGTCCTTTATAAATGGAATGGAAACAGAGAGAGAAAGAAAGCCATGGAAGCCAGAAGCTGAAATCAATGAAACATGAAGAGAGGGGAAGGACCAACAGATGTTGCCATGTGCTTTGCCATGTGACAGAGGAACCAGGTATTATCAGAAACTGACCTTCAGAAAGAAAGCGTTGCCTTGATGATGCCTTGATTTGGACATTTTCCCAAACTAACTATAAGCAAATAAATTCTCATTGCCTAAGCTGTACCATTGATATTGCTTTGAGCAGCCCAGGAAACTGAAACAATATGTATGTGTGTCTATGTGTGTGCAAGATATATATTAAGAAATTTATTGTAAGGAATTTGCTTACATGGTTATGGAGGCTGGCAAGTCCAAATTCCATAGGGTAGGCTGCAGGCTGGAAATTCCAGTAAAGTATATGTTGAAGTCTTGAATCCAAAATCTCTAGGGAAAGCTGTCAGGCTAGAAATTCCCATAAAAGATGATATCAAAGTATTAAGGCAGAAATTCTTCTGATCTTTGGAACTGTCAGTTCTTGCTATTGTTAAGACCTCTAATTAATTGAAAGAGGCCCATCCCCATTATGGAGGGTAATCAACTGATTAGATATTAATCCCATCTATGAAATATCTCCACAAAAATAGCCAGGCCAGTGTTTGACCAAACAACTGTTCACCATAAGCTTGCAAAATTGACATAAAAATTCACCATCGCAAGCTTAAAAAACATTCTGACCAGGATGCTGATCAACTGAAACTCACATCCATCATTGCTGGTTGCAAGGCAAAATGGTGCAGCTACTCCGTAAAACAGTTTGGTAGTTTCTTGAAAAACTAAACATATTTTCCATACTACCCACCAATTCCATTCTTTGACATGTATACCAGAGAAATGAAAATACATGCACACAAAAACTGGTACACAAATGTTCTAGTGACTACTAAAAATTTAAAATTATAGATGTGTCTTGCATTGTATTTCTATTGAACAGCACAGCTCTAGACCCAAATATCCAACTTCCTACAATACATCTCCTCCTAATGTTCCATGAGCATTTCAAGCTCAATTTGATTCATGGTGACAATATATCCCCAATTCAACTCACCATCTTTTCCCCAAAACTCCTTTAATTCTTGATTAATGGCTGTTTTGGATGTTACATGGAAGTTCTTCAAGTGATAAGGCACAAATATAATAATCAGCCAACCAAGAATGCATGAAAGGACAATTTTGTTAGGTCAAGGACCCTGAAAGGCAAGAGTGGAGAATGTTGACAGTGGAGGAGCCTGGGGCTTACCTAACCCTCCTGGGAGGGTCGTGGAGGGAGCAGAAAGAGCACATATGGGTCCTGGGCTCTTGACTTGATTGTGACTCAGAGGGGAAGCGTAGACTTTTCCCGCAGATGGGACTGGAAGCGTCAAACTAGAAGGCACAAAAAGCTGAAGTAGAAGGGCGATTAGGGGAAGCCAAAGGCAGTTTCTTCTCATCCAAGCTACATGGAGAGACATGCCTTGCTAGTAAATTAGGTAGCACAAAAGGGCAGAAGTGGCAAGGGTGGTTCAGACAAGCGCAAAGGGTGGCTCTTTTCATCCAAACAATATGGAGGTGTATGCCTTATTAGCAGGGCAAGGCTAATTGGGGTGGTTCCTCAAAAGGGACACTTATAACTAAGCCAGTCAGGATGAGAAGACACCAAGTATAATTTCTTTTATGCCATTACACTTGCACCATCACACATCGGTTCAACCAAAATCTTGGTAGTCATTCTAGACTCTTCCTTCTAACTCATTTGACAGCTCATCAGTTACCAAGTCCCTTATTTTCTACATCCTTAACCACTTTCAAGTCTATTTGCCATTCTGCATTTCATTTCTTCTTACTCCAATCACTACACAGACCCCCGCTAATCTCCTTACCTTTACTCTCTTCCTTCCAGTTACCACCTCCTCCAATCTATTATTCACTCTGATGGAAGAGTAACTTTTCTATAATTCAATACAATTATGTCACTCCTGTCTTAGTTTCCTAGCTGCTAAAACAAATATCATACAATGGGTTGGCTTAAACAACAGTAATTTATTGGCCCATGATTTTGAGCCTAGGAGAAGTTCAAAATTGAGATGATGACAATACGATTCCTTTTTCCTGAAGACTATGACATTCTGGAGCTGGATGTCAGTGATCCTTGGATCCTCAGCTTTTCTGTCAAACAGTAATGTGTGTGTCGGCATCTTCTCTTTTCTCTTCCAGGTTCCATTGACTTCCAGCTCCTTGCTTCCCTATGTCTTTCTTTAGCTGAATTTCATTCTGCTTATAAAGGACTCCAGTAATCCAGATTAAAGCCCAACCTGATTCAGTTGGGCCACACCTTGACTGAAGTAACATCTTTAAGATATGCTATTTACATTGGGTCCACACCTATTAGAATGCAGACCAAGACCAAGAACATGTCTAAATTCACCACAGTTCCCAACTCAAATTCCTGTTGTGGCTTCTCTGATTCAGAATAAAATCTAGACTCCTTAGCTTGGCCTAGATAGGCCTTATAATCTGGTTCCTTCCCTCTTTGCCTTTGTACTGCTCTTCACCTTGCTTGGACTATAATTCTCCAACTTCATTATTTTAGCTCACTCATTAGTTAGCTCAAATTTTGCCTCATAAGGAAATACTCTTGTAGTGCCACACCCAGGGCACTCCATAGCTTCATCTGCTTAGCACTTAAACCAGCTTTCTCATATTTCATTTACCTAGAATACCTGTTAGACTAGACTCTGAAGTCAAGGGTCATTTTTTTTTGTTACTTTGCATCCCTAAAACCTGGCACTTAAAAGGTACTCAATAAGTGTTTCCTAAGTTAATGAGGTAGTAGCAGCAGAACAGCTCTTTCTTTCTTTTTTCTTTCATCTATTCATCTCTCTGGGAAATATAATTCATGGCCTGGTAGAAGTGCCAGGCATTTCTCAAAAATCATTACTAAACAATGTAATAAATATTAAAAGAGGAGGGAGTGATAATTTATGTAAGTTTTTCATGGATTTTCTAAGTAAAATTTGAAATTTAGTTTTCCTTCTGTGAAGAACTTTAAACATAACTTCTTACAAGAGGAAAGTAAGAACAATTCTCAGTTCAGATCTGATGTTCCTCATGAATTTTTGTCTATAGATGCATGAAGAAACAAAAAATTTAGCCTCATTCTTTACTTGTTTCTCTTCCTTGTCATAAACAGACAGTAAAGTAATTTGTTTTAAATATGGATATTATTAGTTCTTAATAATTTTGCAGTATTCCCGCATTATTATTACATATGTCATTGCTACTAAGTATAAAGGCAAATCTAAAAAGAATTATATTTTAAAACTTTACATTTCCGTTTTGATAAATCAGTTTCACCACTAGAGCTCACTTGCAATCTCAATATGTTCTTATTTAACTTGAGAAGTGTTCTTTAAGATACACGGGTGCCAAGGCCATAGATTTAATTGTCACATGGAAAAATTAATAATGATCTGGTGCATTATAATATTTAATCCATGCAGAAAACCCTATGAGGTATGCATTACTATCTCCACTAAACGGGTAATAAAAATGGAGCCCAGAGAGACAAACTGGCTTATTCTACTTTACTAGTTCTAAGTGACAAAGTAGGATCCATGCCTAGATCTTGGAATCCCAACTCCAGTGTTTTTCCCTGCTTCATCATAGCCCTTCCGCTTTGTGCATTATCAATTCATCTTGCTATTGAATGTGATACCTGATGTATTTCTGTCATTGCAAATCTGCTACCACAACAAACAAAACAACTCAAAGAGTATGCCTGATTGCTAATTACCTAAATTTCATCTTTGATATAAAATATTATTACACATTTCCTCAATATGAGGCAAAAACAATTTTACATAGCCTGGTTAAGAATATTTGCATTGATCTTGCCATGTCCCATGTGTTCATTTGACTGGATTTTTGTATTTACAAGGGCATGATAAAAATATAAATATCACAGCAATAAGAATCAGTTGGCCTATAAGAAAGAGGTTTGACTACAGACTCAATGTTGATTAAAACATACAGCAGAAAAGGACTTACTTTTTGTTAATTTTGAAACTTATCTCAGTAATTTAAAGATTTTCTTTCTGTAAGCTGTCAGCGTTGATTCTGAATTATGAGTCACAACTGAAATCTTTGTAACAAATAACAGAGGAGACACTGTCTAAATTGAGAGAGGACAGAGAAATGGAAAGGGAAAATGGGATGAAAAATTAGATATAGCAGATCAAACAGAAGACAGTAAGTATATTTTTATCCCATATTTTGAATAATTATAACAGTTATTACCTTTGTGATCCTTTTGTTTCTTTTATTTCTTCCCAGTATTCAATCACATTCTCAATACAAATTACCGTATTATTTTGCAGAAACACTTTGTGCTTCTTGGTGGATTTATTCATCTAATTAATGTTAAAAAAGAATTACTGAAAGCAAATATTGCGAGAAATAATTTCCAAACTGAAATTTATACACTTGAAAGCTGATTCCTACAAAAATGATTTGGCTCTGTAAAAAAGAAGCAATCCATCAGCTCCACAGACCCAGACATGGCCCGATAGGATTTCTTTTTCATAGGAAATTACTGCTATGACTGATTCTTGTTAACCCTAGGGGAAAAAAATCCAATGGCAAGACCTAATCAAAGACTGAAACAGAATGTTCTACTGTCTAGAATGGTTATCTTTGTGTAGTAGTTGAAAGACAAATTAAATGTGTAAGAATCAAGTGAAATATTCATGTCTCCTCTGACTTCACCAGGCTACCTCACTTTAACTGAATTCTACTAGGTGCCTTACCCCCTACACTTCCCCTCACATCCTGATAATTAAATTTATATCCCAAATTCCATTTTATTCAGACCCATGGTGGATCTCTGTCTGCTGGTGGAGAGTTAATATAGCCTGTCCTTTCTACCCCTGCTTGGCTGTACTCACCGCCTTTACCATGCCCTCAAACAATCCTGGGCTGCTAAGGACCATGTCAGACAGAACCCCTGCTATATACTCCTTTCTTAGGTTGCTTTTTTCCCTTAAGAGCCATCACCATGCCCTGCAAAGTAAAACCATGAGAATATTTATATCTAGCAGCCATTTTTTCCTGGTTGTCCTCACTTGTGTTCCTATGGATGTGTGATAGCTAAATAAGACCAAGTTATATCTTTCTGTTGAAAAACACAGAGGCCCAAAGCATTCCTGAAAGTTAAGACTTCTGTGTTCTCTTTTGATTTCCCAAGTTTACTAAGCATGCAGACAGTATTTTTGAAATGCCATAAATCCTTTTTCTCAAGCTTCAATAGGTAGTGTTTGTCACATAATGAAACGGGGGACCTAAATCAACACCTCTGAAAATATAGTTCAATGATAAATCATGACCCATTGGTTTTCCTATAGCTAAAATAAGCAATTCATTTAATCGTGGCAAGGCAGTTAAGCATGGGCTCTGGAGTGAGCCAGGCTAAGTTCAAAGCACACGCCTCCTTCCACCAACTGGCTATATGTCCTTGAGCAAATCACTTAAACTACCTGTGCCTATTTCCTCATTTTGTAAAATGTAAAATAATAGTAACTAATTATAAGAATTAAGTGAGATAATGCCTATGAAGCACACAAAACCGTATCTGTCACAGAGTTAGAACTTGACAAATGTTACTTATTATTAATAAGAATTTTATTTATGAAGAATCTTCTGTCATGCTATTCTTTACTTTGTAGACACAGTGAGTTCACATATGAATTCCTAAATTACAATTTTCCAAAAAACATACTCTTCTTATGGCTACAGATTTACTTCAGATAAGTACTCAACTTTGTTTCACTGATATTTTTCCCTCCAGTTTCTTATTTCTTATTCCTCAGACCTTGTTCTGCGGTCTTACAGCTATTATGACAGAATGAAGCTCAAGTTAAAGAAAAAAAAGTGTATTCTAGAATCATTAGTATTTATAGTCATGCCAGTTAACAAGTGAGACTTCCGTGTGAGCTAATGATGCTGTTCACCTCATATTTCTCAGTTAGTTTTATCTCTAATGGGGTGAATATCCTGTTTTGATGAATAAGACACTAAGGCAGCTAAGACTATTCTTAAAAAAATTCCTCCTTCTGGTGTTTCATTCCTTGCCACTCTTTCATCTTTATTTTCCATCTTAGAGAACAGTCCAAGAGCCTATTTCTGCTCACCTATTCAAGTTGAAAACCCACTGCTAGAACATTTGCCAATATAATGGTTGTTTTTCATGTTTTCCCTCCTTTTTAATGCTTCTGTCATTTCTCTTTCATCTTTTTACTTAGAAAGTAGAATTGGAAAGATTTTTACTACAGAAAGATTTCTACTACATAAACTTTTTGTATGTACTAACATTTTGATTGTCAAGATAATATTTATAAAATTAAAGTAATTACATTTCTTCAGCGTGCTTTATGCTGAATAACTGATCATTGTGTTTTTCATCTCTGCTTAAAGTTTATACATCTAATCAGGTTCTTCCTATGCCATATAATGATTGTGGTACAGTGTGATGTTCAGATCCATCTTTTCAAATGCCTGCTATTTTGGTTTAGTCTTCTTCACAAAACGAGCAGCTAGCGATATTATTGTTCTTTTTATACTGGTGAAATCAACATTTTCTCATTTTACCTCCTGAATACAGCACTCATTAACTTTTGAAAGATGTTTGCTTACAAAAATAAATGAATTCATTTTCTTCTCAATCATAAGTCAAATCTTCCTGGGAATCTTGCACTTTTTTTCACTCCAACTACCTATTCTTTATTCAACATTTCAGAGAAAATTAGCTTGGATATTATAATGTTTGTGCTAATGATGGCTGGTTTTAAAAAAAGAATTATAGAACTTCCAGTCAGATTCTTCTGTGAGACAGAATTCAAAGTTGCATGGTTGCTGGACTAATTGAAGGATGTTCCATTCTGATTCCCATGTAACTAGACAGAAGTTGTTTGTTTTTGATATTTGAATTTTCATTTTCTTTCTGAAATTTTCAGCAATAATGTCCAACTGTTATTGGCTGTTAGTAGGAATAAGGTAACTGAAGCCGAAGGTTGTTACTTAAGGCAAGCCCTTTCTTCTAGCTCAGTAGCCCCTTGCCAATGCCAGTATTGACCTTAGAGTTCCCTGTGATGGACAGAGCTGCTGAAAACTATGTTTTATATTCACTTAGAAGCTTATTTCAATAGAGGCCTCACTCTTTCTTTCCCATGATCTTCACAAATTTGCATGGTTTCCCTGAGATCTGAAAAAATATTTATCTCCAGAAGGCTAGTTCTTATAAAAATATATGCCATGAGTTTGGGCCTTTTTCAGCAGTTTCCTAACTGATATGCTCCTCTTTTTTTACTTTTTTATTCTTTCCCATAATCTTCACAAATTTGCATGGTTTCCTTGGGATCTGAAAAAATATTTATCTCCAGAAGGCTAGTTCTTATAGAAATACATGCCATGAGTTTGGGCCTTTTTTTCGCAGTTCCCTAACCAATATGCTACTCTTTTTTATTTTTTTAAGGCTGTTATCCACTGCAATACTTAAATGTTTTGTATTTCATAGCCTTACCCCCATCCCCATGTCTAGGTACAGGATTTGTGCCATAAGAACTTATTGTTGCTTCTTATACTCAGCAACAACAAAATAACTCCACCTGGTGGAATTCAGTACATATGTATATTTCATTCATTGTGTCTAGACCTACTTAAATGTTTAATTTGATATAACTGAATGTGTGATGAGAAAGATTTTTAAATGGGAGAAGAAGTGGAATTGCTATCTGGCAGAAAAAAATTAAATCTCTTATTCCACAGTCTTTCTATTAAAATTTTCCATTTGGGCAGTTTTTATTATTGTTTCTTGGCATTAATGAGAATAGCATTGTTTATTTTTATAAAATAAACTCTAAAATCTAAAAATAGCATTTATTTGTTCTTTATTTTATTTTTTTGTTGTGCTAATTTTGCTTTCTGTCTTTATCTGTAAACTACATTCAAATTTGAAAAATGCTCTCAAAGATACTTGCTGTGGTAGCAAAGTGTCACATTTTGTCCGTAATTCTTTGGTGCCAATGGAATTTTGTTATTCAAAATAAATGCATGTGTGTAATAATTAATATGATTTGTATGACAATATATATGTTGCTTCCAAGTATTTTTATTTTACTGTAGAAAATGTATAGGAATGTTGAAAGTGCTTATACTACAGGATGATTTCATTTTTCAAATATTTCTTACCAAGACTATGTTAACACACTCATTAATAAAAGTCTGATAAACTTAACCCTATATGATACCTTCCCTATGCTGTGACTTTCTCCATGCCATGGTAAAGAAAGAAACTAAAGATCATTCATTTTATATACTATTACTAAACATATAGAAAAAGCATATCCTAATTTAAAAATTGAGAAGTTATAATAATGTAGTTCTGAATTATTTTCATTTCATAAACAAAGCATACAATGATTTTCTAATTTTATTTAGATTTGCATAATTATCTTGAATAAATATATAGATTATTATCTTACATGCATTAATCCTATTTTCCTCATCCATTTATATTTATATTTTACTTGTCTCATTTTTGCATTACTATTAGACCACCTTGAATTTTCCTGAAACAAGGGTTGGTATGAATAAATTTATTAAAGTGCATTTTGAAATAAATAGTCACCATTCAAAATGGAAAAATTGTAAAATTATGAATCATAGCACAACACTGTAATAAGTTATGAGCTATAGAACAATATGTCATAGCATTACATCACACTTTGGGTAGGAACTTATATCTGTATTTTATAATTTGGGGTGTTTCCTTTAGAGAGTTCTAAATTATTCAAATTGTGGCTATGCAGTAACAAAAGAATTCGACCTTTACCCAAACTAAAACCCAGGGTTGTGACATGAAAGCTCAGCCCAGTGTCAATTGTATGTCAAGTGCAGTTCTAAGCCTCGTCAGATCATTAGTTACAGCTGCTACATTTATGAATCTTGATCCAACAGGCAAGCAAGGAACCCACTTTTCAAGGCAGATTCTTCTCCCCTCTCTTCAGAAGACAGCAGTCTCCACCAAATGACCTCTTGCTCTGAGTCACGGCTTAGAGAGAACAAGAGATCCCCCAAAACAAGCAGCACTCACAGGCTTTTGAACTCGCCATAACATTTGGACATTAGATTTAAAGTATATACTGAGCAAAAGTTAAGGAGAGAAAATATGAAAAGTTACCATACACACATGAGCACATAATGTGTCTTGTGGGTTGATTATTTAATTACTCTTTTATAAATAAATAGTTGTAACTGAGGATCAGCATCTTTCTTAAACAAAAATATATAAACCTTGATTTAGAAACAATAACCTGAGAAAGGGTATCATTTATTGTGTATACAGTCTGAGGATTGTTGAAATCTTCCCTGAAAATACCAATTTGTCCAATAATAAGCCTGTTAAGAAACATGGTATTCATAATGATGTTTGTGTGTACAAAAATAAAACAAGGAAAAAAGAAAAGGAAAAAAATGAGGGAAAAGAAAATGAAAGCAAAAAAGAAAAGAGTAGATATGCAAGTCTTTTATTGCAGCAAGTCTTTTATTGCTGAAATGAGCAGTTTGGAATTGTTCTTTGAGAAAGTGCAATAGCCTTTTAAATTAATAATCGTATTCATTTGGCAAGCCTTTCTATGAAGATATAAATCAATCAGCTGAATCCCAGAAAAAGGCTGAGTTCTTTACACATTTTTCCTTCTCTTGCTTATTGCCATTGCATTGACAATAGATGTTGGCTTGCTGCAATTCAGAAAAGAAGGTTCTCTGTTTTCAGCAAATGCTTAAGGCTGATTTATTTTCTACAAATAACATTGTTGAAGAACTTTTAAATAGCTGTCAACACCTGAAGCCAGCGTTACATGGGTTACTGACACCTGAAACTTCCATTGCTTATAAAATCACGATCTCCAAAAGTAATGGCCATTGGATCACTTGTCTCTAAACCCCATCACTAAAAACAATAAGCTAGGTTCTCAACTCAAAGAGTTCTTTTCTTCTTTTGAAACTCACAGAATGAAAATCTGACCTGCTCTATAAATACTCCATAGTACATCTTTTAAAGTGTACATTAGATAGTATGCTGTCTGTGCTTTGAGTTTTTTCTTTCATTCTTTATCATGTCCAATAGTGATCTCTGAGAAAAGTAACTTAGCCCCTACAACACTACCATTTTCCAGGATGCCTGCCAAGTGAGTACTTAGGAGGATGGCCTTCGGCTGGGAGGAGTGTGTTATCCTCTACCTGGGGACTAGACACAATCCAGGAAGCTCCCAGGAGGACAGTCTCTGTTATCTGATAGCTCTTTTCCATTTCTGACGAAATAGATGTCTGCAGTTTCCTAGGGGTTAATATTTCAAGTCACACCAAAAAATACACTGCTTTAGCTGCTTCCTTGAATTTAGCATTCACAGTCTTCTTATTTTCAGTTTCTTACTCTCAAATATGTTGACTATGTAATTGATTTTTCTAATTAGAAAAGAAAAATGCCGATTTTCAGTCTTTCATTGACTCCAACTAGCAACATACCTAATGCAACTAACTCCATCTGGGTTTGCAACAGAGTAGGCCCCTCCTTCACTTTGAAATTTATCAAATCTATAGATTTTTTGGCCTTGGGAATTCTTTTTTGTCATAGAGTTCTGCTGATATAGATAATGTTTATAAATAATATATATCTTTTCCTGGTTTATGCCCTTTATTAAAACTCACTTTATACAACTATTATAGTTTATGAACCCAGTCAGACATTGCATTAACATCATGGTGACATTATAATTTTGGCTGAGATTCGCAAACATCACTGCAATATCTCAGAGAATTTTTTTTTATACTGATGCCAGGGCCTTGTCCCCAGAGATTCTGATTCAAAAGTCTAGGCCAGGGACTGACATCTATTTTTCAAAAAAATCTTTTTAAAAATAATTATTTTAACTGTAAGTATAATTGACAATGCTGAGGGTGTGTATGGTTCAAAGGAGAAGTCTAGCGCTGTGTGTGTCACTAGAAGGAAAGCTAGACGATAAAACCTAGGACTGTATAACACAACAAAACCTATAGTGGTCAATGACTGTGTTTAATTGTACAAATATAACAAAGTTCTTACATGAACTGGCACACACATACATCACTATTATAAGGTGTTAATAATAGGGTGGTATATGGGAAAAAATTAATGCAAACTAAGGACTATAGTTAACAGTAATATTGTAGTATTCTTTCATAAATCATAACAAAGGCACTATACCAAAGTTAAATATCAATAATAAAGTGGTATAAAGGGTATGGGATTTTTTTTTTTTTTTTTTTGGAAGAAATGAGAATGTTCTCATATTCATTGCGGTGGTGAATGCATAACTATGTGATTATACCAAGAGGCACTGTTTGTACACTTAAGATGGATTGTATTGTGTGTGACTAAAACTGTTAAGTAATAATAATAACGGTTTTAACTGCCTCAGGTAATTCTAATATGCAGCCAGTGTTAAGAATCACTGATTTAGGATCTAAAGAGGAGCTTAGATGCCTTTCTTGAGGTTGTGATTTTCAAAGGACAGAGAGTGAAATGCAACAAAGAAGCATCACAAGCTAACAACAACAACAACAAATCCTGTTAATAAGTTCACTTTGAGCTTCATAGAGAATTTCAAAACCTATTTCTCAACACTTGTGTATGCCTCCCACTCCCAGTGATTAAAGAGGCTATTACTTAGCTACCTTGCTTTTCTCCTCTCCTCTGCCCTATACTTTGGGAATTTCACAACCCATTGACAATTGAACCAAAATGTAGGGCACAAAGAGGAGACACTAAAAGGAGGAAGGAAAAGAAAACTAACACTTGTCGAGCTAGATCAACCAAGTCAGCATCATCATTTTCTTTCTTTTCTTTAGTCGTTTCAACCACTGTGAGATGTATAGGATTAAATCCATTTTATGTGTGTGAAAATGACACTAGAATGATTGTACCATTTATCCAAGTTTACACCACTAAAAAAAAAAAAAAAAAAGATGAAAGATTCCAGTCTGAGATAGTCTCTGGATCCTAATTCATATTATTTTCACCGACTTCAAGACAAGCTCAGAATTTTGTTTTGCTATTCTTTGATGACAGTGATGAATGGGGCAAGAAGAAGACATGAAAGGGGGATTTGTAAGAATGCTCCAGGGGAAGTTTTGTGATTACTTTTGGATTTGAAGCAATAGAATTTTCATACTGCCATGTGCAATGACCACTTAGTTGTACACTAGGCAAAAAGTAAGTTGGTGTGACACCTTGGAGACTATGGGGTGTGAGGGCAGTTATGAGTGTCTGTGTCCAAGTGGCACAGAGGGAAAATGCACTTGACCTGATTCTGCAGCTGCTGCAGAGTCTCCTCCATCAGTGCAGCTCCCTTTGACACCATTATCTGGCTGGAGAGCAATCCCAGAGGACAGAGATGGGAAACTGGGAGGAGCAGACAGGAGGGAAGGGGAGTTCTTACATCACATCACTCAACTACAAAACCTAGGTTACGTCTGATTAACTTGCTCTACTCTAAAGAAAATAAAAATGCTCTTCTTCATTCTCCCCCACCCTGTCCTAGTCACATAGTTCCCACTTCCTCAGCTTGAAGGAGATATCAGAGGGAGATACACACACACACACACACATACACACACGTATATGTATATATGTATATATTGAATATTCTTGTATGTATATGTATCTATGTATGTATACATGTATATGTCCATATGTATGTGTATATATATATATATATATAATGCATGAGAAGACTCCATTAATCTCTGCACTCATATTATAAATATATGAAAAGAGAAAAATCTGAAATCGACCCCACCCCACACACACACCAGTTAGACTCTGTGTAAACATCTAGCTCCAGTGTTTTGGGGAGTGGAAATGGTGAGAAGTCATGCAGGATCCTTTTGTGGTCAGAGAAGCTATACAATATCCTGACAACAAGATGGACAACTTGCATGCTGTCATGGAGACATTTTTTGAGAAAATCTCAAATATGAGAAAATGGGCTTCCATGATTTGGTTTAAAATACACTAAACTTACTATGGGTTGGGCACTGTACTGGGTACCAGGGGATATAGACATGACTGAGACAAATCTCTGCCCTTGAGAAGCTCTCTGTTTAAAAGAAGAGATACACATGTAATCGGACGCTTCGATACAGACCAGTAAGTCCTACAGTAGTGGTAAGGATTTAGTGCCATGGTGAGCCTGACGAGAGAGGGTAGACCAGAGAATCCTTCATGAAGAGGACATCGCAACTGGGTCTTGCAAAATGAGTATGTTTCCCAGGTAGACATGAACACAAAGTTAATCTAGGAGCAGGAATAGGAGAATTAAGCCACATGAAACTTTCAGGGAACTAAAAATAATTCTACCTAAGTGCATATTTACCAGTTAAAATTAAGCATAGGAAAGGCTGTTGTAGAATAATGGAATGAGCCCTAGATGCAGGCCAGAAGTTCTAAATTTAAGGTTTGGCTCTGATACTTGGTAGCCTAAGACACTGGGCAAGTCAGGCTCTCATTGTTTCTGTTTTCTCTTTTGTAAAGTTGGAACAATAATACCTGCCAGAGTCACTGTGGAAATATAGAGTGCCTTTTGGGAAAGTAAAGTATAAAGGTGAGACCTGAAGGATGAGAATGTGGGAAGAAATGTTGAGGCTGAGACATATGTCGAGACTGAGAGAAGGCTTGATGGTGAAAGAAAAACATGGCACATTTGAAAAGTTAAAAGAACTGCAATGTGTTTGGAATATAAAATTGAGGTTACAAGTGGTAAGATCACAGAAAACCATGAGTTGAGATTCTTCAGTCAATGGTCTAGTGGTGAAGTAATGAAGTTTTTTGCTTGTTTTGGTTTGGGTTTGGTTGTTTTTTACTTGGTTGGGTTTGTTTGTTTGTTTGCTTTGATTTTAAGACAAGGAAGGGATGGGATGGCATTAGCCCTTGAGGAAGATGAATTATGCTACAGCTTGGGGATTCCACTGGAGGGGAGCTGTGATAAGTCCAGAATACCAATGAGGGCACAGTTTCACCCAGGGAGGTGATACTAGAAGGTGGACTCAGCGAAGGTACTAGAAATGGAGATGTCATTGGAGAAATATAAATACATTTGAAAAGAATTTGGGTGGATTTTGGAACTGAATAAAAGTCAGGGTGAGTAAAAGAGAGAAACTAAGTATGAAAGCCAGTTTTTGTGGTTTGGGCAACTAGGTGGATGGTGGTGCCATTTATCAGCTAAGAAATGGAACACTGGCGGAGGTAACAGCTTAAAAGATATGATCATGAGCTCCATTTCAAGCAGATTGAGTTTGAGATATCCAATGGGCATGAGTCAGGAGCCCAGGAAGGATCTAAATTTAAGGTAGAGATTAAAGGCCATCAGATAATAGAGATAAATAGAGTGATGTAAGGATTTGGACCCCTAGATGTCCTTCATGTTCTAGAGCATAATTATAATATAATAACCTCTTTTACCTTTCTACTTGAGGTAGGTGGCCAGCTTTTTCAGAACTGTGGCCACAAACCTTTCTTTGTCTTTCTAAGCATAATACAGGCTTCTTAAATATTAAGCATCTAACTTAATGTCATTATTTCTTCAATATAAAAGGGCAAAGTCTCCATGTAAATAGAATATAGAAACCAAGCTTTAATTAATTTGTTTTCCACAACTGCACTTATGTCTAATATTTTTACCTTTAAACTCCAGACTATGAACCTTCCTGTAGAAATGTGTTCTATCATGAAGTATCTGTGTCTGTGTATTGCTTAATCTTGAGAATTTGCATTACTAATATGACCAATTTATTATGTCTAAACTTTTCCAAGTGGTAGAATCATAGAAACATAAGAGGTGAAAAGAATTAAAACAGTCATTTACTGCAACCAAGGTTCTTATCTCTTCTTCCTTTCCTGTGTAACACCATAAACTGCAATGCCAAAGAAATTCTTCATCAAGCATCTGCTAAACTTCTCTCTGAACACTGGCAGTATAAGGTAACTTGGACTTCTCTGACTCCTCCCTTACCAGGCATGCAAATATGGTTTTTCTCCTAGGAGAATAAAGAACAAAGTTAGTCAGACTCTTTTTCCATAGGTAGCCCCTGAAATATTTATATAATCCACTTTGCAGATCTCACACTGTCCTGAACACCCTCCTAGTATATCAGTTTTACTGTTCAAGTGTTCTTATTTATACCACCTAAAGTTAATCTCTATTTTCACATAACATTTAGTTAGTGATAATCAAAAATTATCAGTTTTTTTTTCTTTAAAAAATCCATTTTGACAAGCATTTTCTTCTTATGAGTATTGTTAAGTGGTGTAGAGATGAACAAAAAACTTCCATTGCCAACCATGATGACAAAACAAGGGCCAGATTTACCCTCCCACCCGAAATAGTTAGAAAACTAGACAAAACATATGAAACAACAGTTTTCAGGCAATGAATAGCTGGCAGCAGAAGACAGTAACCCCTAAGAGAAATGAAACAAACAAGATGAGTTGTACAATTTTGCCTGCTTACTGGCTGAAAAGAAATTCTAGGCCACAGTGCAGGGAGAGGAAAACCAAACATGAGCCTGAGATGAAGACACAAAGTTGCTAATTCAGGAAAGTCAGGACAGCTGGAATTCACAGAACAGAGTACCAGAGGTGAGAGAGATGCATGGAGAGGAGAGAGCTGCAATGAAAGAGAGTTCCAGAGATCTACAGAGGGTTTCTTTGAATCTTCAGTTAAGTTCTCATCAGCAAATATATGTGATGAAACTAGCTGAGGCCAGGCGACAAACCTTCAGAGAGGAGCAAGGGAACCTTTTAAAAGCCCACTGAGAGCCAGGGATAATTCCTATTCCTACCACATAAATTGGGAACAAACCTCCTAATACATGTAGCAATGGGTAGAGTACTTAGAAGTGTATTGCTTTGGTAGTGGGGAAAGATCAAACTTAAAGTCTTCTTTAGTCCTACCTTATAAAGCTTACAGTCAAGCCTCAAATGGATCAATTTCCAAATAACTTAATTGCACCCCAGAACAAAGCTCAAGCATATGTAAGGACTATAAGCATATCCAGTCCCTAATAAAGTAAAGCCAAATATCCAGCATCTAGTCAAAAATTGCCAGGCATGCAAACATGCAGAAAAATACAACAGATAATGGGAAAAATCAGTGAATTAGTAAAAAGCTTGACACAGATGAAAGAGAATAGACTAGGATATGTAAAAAGTTATGATAACTATATTCTATGTGTTCAAGAAGGTAGAAAAACATATAGTATGTTAAGAAGACGTGGAAATTTTTCAAAAAACATAAATTGAACTGCTAGAAATGAAAATACAATGGAAAATACAATGCAAACTACTTCAAAGCACTTTATTATCACATAGCTTAGTATTACTGAATAAAATCTTAAAAGCAGCCAGAGAAATTGGATACATCACATACAGTGGATCAGAGTTAGGAAGACAGCAGCATCTTAAAGAATGCTAGTCAGAAGACAGACAGCATAAGATATCATTAAAGTACTGATAAAAAACTATCAACCAAGAATTCTAAACCCATGAAAAATGAAGGAAAATAGAGGCTTTTTCAGATGTATAAAAACTGAAAAAATTCATCACCAGCAAACCTGAATAGTCTTATATCTATTTTGAAAATACAATTCCCAGTTAAAAATCCTTCCAGCAACAAGATGAATGAGACATATTATCTACCTTCTGAAAACAAACAAGCTAAGAATCTAGTTAGAGAGAGAAACACATGCATAAATACTTCTAACGTAAGAGAAAAAAAATTTATAACACCTAGAACAGAGATAGAATGTATCCTGGGAGTATAGGCAAGAAAGATAACTCCAACTTAGAGAATGCTTTCTTATATAACATCTTATAAACAAGAATACGCCATCCCATCTGCATTTTCTCCTCTTTTTTGGAGGATTTAAAAGGTGAGATGCACGAGAAATTAAAAGTGATTTATGATTCTCACAAGATAAGAAGCTTAGTTCTGAGCAAGTTTATAATCTCTGAAATTTGTATCTTAAATGAATTCAAAGGTCCTTTTCCATACCTCCTGTATATTCTTTAACCTATAAGCAACATTTTACTTTTCCTTTTTTTAAAATTCAGTATTACTGAGATATAGTCACATACCATACAATCATCCATGGTGTACAATCAACTGTTCACAGTACCATCATATAGTTGTGCATGCATCATCCCAATCTATTTTTGAACATTTTCCTTACACCAGAAAGAATAAAAATAGGAATAAAAAATAAAAGTAAAAAAGAATACCCAAATCATCCCCCCCCCATCCCACCCTATTTTTCATTTAGTTTTTGTCCCTATTTTTCTACTCATCCATCCATACACTGGAAAAAAAGAGTGTGATCCACAAGGTTTTCACAATCATACTGTCACCCCCATTTAAGTTACATAGTTATACAACCATTGACAGTTTCAGGTATTTACTTCTAGCTATTCCAATACACTAAAGCCTAAAAAGGGATATCTATATAGTGCATAAGAATGCCCACCAGAGTGACCTCTGGACTCCGTTTGAAATCCCTCAGCCACTGAAACTTTATTTTGTTTCATTTCATTTCCCCCTTTTGGTAAAGATATTCTCAATTCCATGATGCCAGGTCCACGCTCATCCCTGGGAGTCATATCCTGCATTGCCAGGGAGATTTACACCACTGGAAGTCAGATCCCACGAAGTGGGGAGTGCAGTGAGATCACCTGCCAAGGTGGTTTAGTTAGAGAGAGAGGGCCACATCTGAGCAACAAAGAGGAACTCAGGGGGAGACTCTTAGGCACAATCACAAGCAAACTTAGCCTCTCCTCTGCAGTAACAAGCTTCATAAAGGCAAGCCCCAAGATAGAGGGTTCAGCATACCAAACCGTCAGTCTTCAATTTTTATGAGAATGTCAGTAACTAGCCAGGTGGGCAAGTCCAACATTTCTGCATTTTCCCCCAGCTCCTCAGGGGGGGCCTGCATATATATTTTTATTCTCTGCCCAAATTACTTTGGGATTTATTGCTGTTTCACACTAAACTCTACAAACCTAGCAGATCTCACTTTCTAGTCAAAGTTCCACATAATTATGGTGTTTGAATAAACTGACCATACAAGTTAAATTATTCAGTGTGCTGTAGAAGATATATATCCTGCACCAAATAAACATCTCTTCCCTTGGTCTCACACAGAAGTTGAAGTTTCAAAACACAGTCAATATCATCCTTTATTCTTTAGCCTGATTTGCCTTAGTCCTAACCAGATCTGCTTCACTCATATCTCTAATTAAAGTCTAGACTCTGTTTCACAGTATCTGCTTTTCTAACAGTTGCTCTTTGAGCTAATACCGACATTCATATCTACCGAGTTCTAGCTCTGAGTTTCAGGTGTCACACAGATACCCGAAGTTCCAGAGACAGACCAGGTTATACACAAAGGGACCAGCATCTCATAATTTGGAGATAGCCATTGCAACTCAGGAATAGATGTGACTGCTGTAAGAGCTTACAATCTAGGGACCATTACAATAAGCATTCCCCTGATAAACTGTGCTCTAAGGTTCAATTCTGAGTTTACACATTGTAGTTAGTCCATACTGATAAGGCATTATAATGTTTGCCTTTTCATTTCTGGCATACTTCACTCAAAATGCTGCCTACAGAATCCATTCACCTCATTGTGCGTCTCACAGCTTCACTCCTTCTTGCAGTTGTTCAATATTCCATTGTATGCACACACAACAGTTCATCATTCTGTTCATCAGTCGATTTACCCTTAGGCCACCTCCACCCTTTGCAAATCATGAATACTGCCTCCATAAACACCAGTGTGCAAATGTCCATTCATGCCCCTGCTCTCAGATCTTTGAAGTATATAACCCTATAAGGGGGTTGCAGGACCTCATGGCACCCACATGCTTAGTTTCTTATGGAACCACCACACTGTCCTCCAGATAGGCTACACCATTCTACTTCCCCACCAACAGTAAAGAGGTACATCCCTCTCTCCATGTTTTCTCCAGCACTTTTACTCCTATTTATATTTTTTCCTATAATTTTATAGAGATATATTCACATACCATACAATCATCCACAGTGTACAATCAATTGTTCATGGTATCATCATATAGTTGTGCATTTACTACTACAATCAGCACTTGAACATATTGATTACTGTTCCAGTTTGCTAATGCTGCCGGAATGCAAAACACCAAAAATGGATTGGCTTTTATAAATGGGGATTTATTTGGTTGCACAGTTACAGTCTTCAGGCTATAAAGCATACAGGGTAATGCATTGACAATCGGGTACCTTTACTGGAGAAAGGCCAAAGTGATCTGAAAAACCTCTGTTAGCTGGGAAGGCACTTACTTGGCTGGCATCTGCTTGCTCCCAGGTTGCATTTCAAAATGGTGTTCTCCAAAATGTCTGCATCATCTTCCAACAGCTGTCTTCAAAATGTCTGCCTCAGCTACCGCTAGCTAACTATGAGCTCCTTCTGTCCGAGCTTTTATAGAGCTCCAGTGAACTAATCAAGGCCCATGCTGAATGGGTGTGGCCACACCTCCAAGGAAATACTGAACCAACAGGTTCCAACCTAATCCACACTAATACGTCTGCCCCCACAAGATTGCATTAAAGAATATGGCTTTTTCTAGGGGATATAATATATACAAACTGGTACATTCCACCCCTTGAACACCAGAAAAACATATTCCTTCCAAATACAAAATACATTCATCCCATCACAATATCAAAAAAACTTAAATCATTTCAGTAACAATAGGTAAGTACAAGGTAACACCAAAATCAGTCACAAGCATGGTCTGTCCAAAAGCAAAATTCCCCTCTGGCTCTGTACTTGTGAAACTTAGAACAAGTTATCTCCTTCCAATACACAAAGGAGGGACAGTCATAGGATAAACATTCCCACTGCCATTGGGAGAAACTGAAAGGAAAACAGGGTTTAAGTGACCAAAACAATTCCTAAAACTCGCAGTGCAAACTCCATTAGATTTCAAAGTCTGAGAGTCATTTATCCTTACGGCTTGAGAGAGTGGGAGTCCAACCCTTTCCAAGGGCCTTCATGGCAGCCCTTTTCTCTCTAAACACTGGGGTAAGTGCTCCATCATATCCACATATTGGGGAGACCACCTTCTTGGCCCCACCTTCCTCAAACATCAGGACAGCACCCAGATTCTCTTCCATCTCCGGTGCACACACGTTCAACCCCTTAAGAACAGTGGGGCAGCCAGGCTTTCCCCAATCCCCTGGGTATGTGCTGCATCCTCTTTCAGGCCTGGGTGGCAGAACTCTTCCTGAGCATCGAGGCATAAGGCCCACTCTCAACTTCTGGGGCAAATTCCCCCTTTCCATGCGTGTGGGCCACTCTGCTCTCCCAGCCCAAGACCTCTTGACTCCAGACCTCAACCTCCAAGGCTGTCTTTGAAGAAATTTTTCCTTCACTTTGTTCCTTTCTGTCTCCTCCAGCCTAGACCGGCAGCAGCTCCGTCTATAAAGATCTTGCAAAAATTCTGTTGGCTTCGCATGAAGCAAATGTGTCAAAGCTGTCAGACAATAGGACATTCCACAAATCCTTTCTGGATAACTCCATTTCTGATCCTGGCTTGTACTGAAATGGCTGTTGGGTTCCATGTTTGGTTAAATCCTCATGCAGGGCTGTAACTTCTGGAGTTCCACCCCCTGAAAACCTAGAATTTTCCAAACCATCAGTTTCTGGTTTCTTTGAACCCAAGAATTCAGTTCTAAGTTTATCTCTCTCCACTCATCTTTTACTATAGGATGCAAGGAGAAGCCATACTATATCTACAACTTTTAGTTTTGAAATCTCATCATCCAAGTATCCCAGCTCATTCTTCCTTCCATCTGACACCAGGACTCCATTTTGCCAATTTCTCTGCCACTTTAAAACAAGGATCACCTTCCTTCCAGTATGCAGCAACACACTTATCATTTCCGCTCAAGGCCTCATCAAAAGTATCCTTAGAGTCCATATTTCCACAAACAGTCTCTCAGCTAAGAGAAACCCAGAGACATTTGGAGAAAGCCATTTTGAAACACAACCCAGGCGCAAAGGAACAGCAAATGCCAGCCACATGCCTTCCCAGCTGACAGAGGTGTTCCAGATGCCATCAGCCGTTCTTCAGTGAAGGTATCATCTTATTGATGCCTTAGTTTGGACACTTTTATGGCCTTAGAACTGTAAGTTTGTGACCAAATAACCACCCTTTATAAAAGCCAATCCATTTCTGGTATTTTGCATAATGGCAGCTTTAGCAAACCGAAACAGTAGGTAAATGGAATTCTCTCACCACTTCCAATGAAGAAGTAGTCCAGTAAGAGGCTTCATAAAGAATCAAAATAATGATGTGAAAATGTATTAAGCAAGGGTAATATCATTGAGGATGTAAAAAAAAAAACTAAGGTGTGAAAAATTTTGAAGGATGATTCATCAGGATATGGTGACTGGTTATCCATGGGCTTCATCCAGATACAGCTCCCATGGAGGATGACAAAGAGGGTGACTTGCCTTCCATCTGGGCTCTCTGATCTGTGATTGGTCGTAGACACGCCTACTGTTGACTCTAGAAGGTACTAACCAATGGAATGTGGCACATGGACATTTGGCACAGAAAACATTTCTTACAGCAGTAAAAGAGATAACCTGTCAATACTGATATGATAAAGAGGATTCTGAGTTTATCAGATCTAGTAGACTTGTCACTCTTCAGGCTGTGGAGCTACATCCACTCACTCTGTACTCTTGATCTTTACACTTCCTGCCTGCTGGCTCAAAGTGAAAAACCTAGTCAGCCTCATCACCATTACAGCTGGTCTTCAAACCCCTAAAAACCCTGTGATCTGGTCATGCTCACCAGATTTTATCCTTCTCCAATTATTGTGCCTGCTGCTCTAAGACTAATATGCCTGATATGATTTATACAATAATTGACTCACTAGTCAATTATTAGTACTTCCCAACCTTTAGTGGCCAGCCTGAATTCTCTGCTTGCTCTCCAAGACCCTTCTTAAGCAATATACACACCCCAAATTATTCCTTACTCATTCAAAATAAAGTCCCTTCACTCTACACTATTAAGGCCACTCCCTGCCACTGTCATCATGACTTATTCAGTCTTATCTCTGCACCTGTAATCATGCTGTCTCCATCTAGAAGGCCTTTCCCTGTTCCTCTACATAAATTCTGTCCCTCCTTCTAGGTAGTTTTAAGTCCCGCCTTATTTTTGAAGACATTCCTAGCAACAAAAGCCCTATTGGTATCTCTCCTAAAAAAAGTCCACAATATTTGAAAATATTTGTAATCAAAAATTAAAAGCACATTTAAAAGATCTACCTTTATCTGAACTACATAACTTGTCTCTTGTTATTACTATTCTATATGTGTTACTCAAGTCTCCCCGACTAGATTGTACACTTCTTGAAGAAAGGGATTAGATGTGTTTCTTCTGTGACCCCTACAATTTTAAACAGAAAATAAGAACTCAATAAGTATATGTTGGTTGATGGATTGATAGATTTATTGTGTCACTAAAAATAGTGATCCCTAAAACTGATGAGAGGAAAATTTTGGCTTTGGAATCATGTTTGACCTCCTTGGACCACAGTTCACTCAGATTATTTCTGAGCTACACCAACTTTGGACATTGGCTTGGAATACTGTCTACTTGAAATTGGTTCCCTAACCCCTCACTCATGACTTTCTCTCCCTAAAATATTGGTTCCCCTGAATATGGCTTTTTCCCCCTAACATATTGACCTATCACCCACATCCCAAACATACCTCCTGAGTTTAATTAAATTGTAATAGGTGACTAGTTCTATTACCACATATCAATGCTCAAAGGTTTAGATATCAGTATAAAGTCACAAAAGTGTGGCTTTGAGAGTGATACTCAGCATTCCTTTATAACACTTAGAAATTTCATTTATTCTTGTCTTTTTCCTCTATACATATCTTCTCAACAGGATTTGAACACCTCAAAGGCAGAAACTTTTTCTACCTTTACTTTTATTTTCCACAGCACCTCATTTATTTGTCTGCTCATAGTGGATGCTTTGCAAATAGAAATAAAGTGTTAAAATATTTAAAAGCACCAATTTTCTATGGACCAGTAACGGCAGTATTTTACCTTATGATTAAAATTTCTCCCTTTCTCTTTTGCTATCAGCCACTCTCCCTTCTATTTTTGTTTGCTTTTTCTCTCTTTCTTTTCTCTAAGTTTCCTCCCTCCTTGTTTTTTATTTTTCTTCTCTGCAAGGATCTTAATTATAATACCTTTTCTCACTGTTCACTTTTCACATAACAAATGTTACTATCCCTTGGCTTGATTCTTATTCCTTCATTCTATTTAACAAATCAATCTAGATTCAGTTTCCAATTTGTTTTAAATGTCTTTCACATTATGAAATAATTAAGAATACTGTGCAACTCCAAATATAATCAGAGCTGTGTATGAGTGCCATCCTTATACTGACAAACAAGAGAAACATAGCCCTTGCCCTCACTTGCAAGGTCTGGTTGATTGGCTTGGAAAAGTTGTTCCCAATATTTGTAAACTTTAACAGTCATTAAGCAACTTTTACATAAATCAACATTTTTGCATATTTATTCCTTCATTTACTTGTTAAGCTCATATTTTGTATGTGGGTCTTTACATGAAAAATACAAATTTCCCATAACACTAGCTGCACCAGGTTTACACTTGTACTGGAAGATCAGGGTCATCGAGGTTACACTAAATTGCCCAATGATGGATTATCCTCGACAGCATTTCCCAAAATCTTTATACAGTATGTCACAAGGAGGTCAAAGATCACGTTACTCTTCTGCTGGGCCCCTTATCTCAAGATGCTCACGCTCACCCTGGGGTTGTGAATCCGAAGAAGGCAGAAGGGCTTACAGAGGTTCAGTACAGGTCACATGAGAAGACCCAAGAACGCAGGCACCTGAATCTCAACTGTAAGCGAGGCTAAGAACCTGGAAACATAGATCAAATCAGAGATCAGCTCTGACACAAAATGACAGGATGGCAAATAGGTGGGATGGGCCTCCTTGATTTGGCAGAGTGCAAGGAGTGCCTTCAAATGGGCTCAGAACAGCTTCAGAAAGCAAAATAGTTATTTTGGCAAATAGGAAATAGTGCTAAAACAATGTTTCCTTCATACGTAATGATTAACATTCTTTCCTTGGTGTGCTACTTTGTTGTGACATAGCATGATCTCTCCTTCGTAACTCTCCAACATGATTTAAAGCTCTTCTATATCAACTTTTATCCCCTGACATTTTATAGAAATGAGTTTTGAAATTAATGTAAAAAAATATTAATTTGGACATTTATTAATCCCATTTTATTTCTGTTAGGAAAATATATCTTGAAACTATTTTGGAGAACTAGTTTCAGTACAGTTCTAATAGCAGCTACTCTAGCCATACATCATGAAAAAGTTCCTTGAATTATTCCACATAATACGTCATGTATGCCTCTGTGTCTCATATAATACCTACTGAAAACAGAAATATGCTTTGTTTACCTCTCAGAAACACTGTCTAAGAGGGTCTGAAATGTTTGTTTATCTCAACCCATGAGGCATTAAGTTTTTCTTACCTATGTTTCTAAAAAACCAGAGTGATAGTTTTCATTACATTAATAGGAATGTGTTAAAATTCTTAAATGTCTTTATACTGATTCTATTTTTGTCACCAAAATAAAATGTAACACTGAGGGGAAAAAAACTTTAAATTTCACTTTATTTATTATATTTTTTATGACAGTATTGAAAAACCACTCGATATTTTATAAAAGACACATTAGTGTTGCCAATATACAAATAGTCTCAGTGGCTTTAAATTATAAAGAAACTAAACATCATTTCAAAATTTCTATTAAAATGACTCTATAGGATCATCTAAGTGTTTATGATTATTAGATCCCACTTTATTCTTTTCCATAAAGGAACTAAAGCAAAATGTGTGAGAAAGCACTCATGATATATATTTGATTTATAGTAGTTTATGTTCCTGTAATAACTTAATGTGCATGTCCTTCCAAGAGTAAGGAATGTCATCATCAAGTAACTAGTGGATGGTATTCCACACAAGTTGATCCCCACAATGCCCAAGGCTGATCAACCTCCCCTAAGCTTTATATCTGCTAATAGGGGCCAAAAACTTCTATTGACTAGACAATGTGCAGAACAATAGAGAGGCCTGCAAAAAAGCAGGGGAACAGGGACAGGGGAGGGATAGTGCAAAGTCATCAGAAGCACAGACCTGGAGTGATCGTCACTTATTGAATCCCTGCTCTGCTGTTTGCTAAGTGTGTGAAACAGAGCAAGTTATGTAACCTCTATAAAATTCAGCATCCTCATCCACTCAGTTGGAGGTAATAATTGCACCTTCACAGGTTTTTTGCAAAGATTCAAGGAGATGATCCATACACCACACTTGGCATAGTGCTTGGCACAAATTTTAATTAGACTAAGTAGGGGAGATGCTAATCAAACTAAATAAAGACTTGAGACTAGATGAAGTCCACAATCCCTTTTGGCTGTAAAGTTCTAGAAGCTATTCACTTTGATGTTTCTGAGAACATTAATTGTGCAAACAGAGAATAACTAAAGCACACTTTCCTCAGTGCAGCATGTGAATATACGCAAGTTAAGAGTGGGCAGTAATGCAGACCTATCTCACAATTGCTTTGTGGAGAAATGAAATTGGCCCATTTATAAGGTTTAGTAAGTGAAGAGGGGAAGAAACTAGTAAAAGCCTCTGAGCAGATTAATAACAGGGTTTCTCCCCTTGTAATCTACAATTCAATTCATTGTTCTTTGGAGATAAAAGATGTGAATTAATCTGTAAAGAATAATTAATAACCCAATAATAGAAAAAAGGGAAAAGGGTAAGATTGTTTTATTCAAATATCATCTCCCTGGAAGGATTTGCCATATTATCTTACATACTCTGGAGCAAAGATAATAATAGAGGTGAATAATTGCAACTACTTATTGAGAACTTACTATGTGACAGAACTCTGCTAAGCACAAGACACATGTTATCTAGCATACTTTTAAGTTAAATACTAAGATAAAGTCTCAGAATAAAATGAGTAATTTTCTTACATTTGCACAGAGAGTAAGAGGCAGGACTGGGATTCAAATCCAGGTGTGACAAGTGCCAAGAATCAAACCCTTTGCACTATGCCACAGGCCCTGGTAATTACTGAACAACTTTGATCTTTCACCTGAGAAGATACGCATTAAGGATAAAGGTGAGATGAACCATGCCATTATGACTGCCGATGTTGTCATTTCTGGGGACATCTATTGCACCCATTTTAAGAGTTCCCCCCCCCCCTTTTGGTGAGACATCAAAGGAAACTGCAAAGGTTTGTCTTCATTTGGTTAAACAGGAACATGAGAAATTGTCTCTAGATAATTAGCCAACTTTATTATTGTTTCCCCAGTTGTGACATGAGACAAATGATTTTAACATGAAACAGCAATTCCATTTCCAAGCTTGACTTCATCTTGCAAATTTCTAATAATACACACATGGTACCAATTGTTTTTATTCCTTTTATACTTCCTGACTACCTGTACTGAAGCTAATCACTATAACCCTTCATAGAATTCTCTAAAGCAAGAGTTGCTAAAAAGACTTGTGGTCATTTTCACTGTTCACCTGGGATTTGTGATAACTTAAGTAGACAGATACCTTCTATGTGGGCTCCTCTGTGTCATTCGGCACTCGGCTTCTTTTACTTCAGGATGACATCCTAATTGTAATTCAAATAATTCAAGGCCCATCTCAGCTCATTTACAAACAGCACAGGTATGATTCTGATCCACAATGAATATGAAGTATAGCTTAATTTACATTTCTTATCACGTGAAAGACAGTCCATAGAATCTTTAGCTTATTCTCAACCCCAAAGGTGTCACTTATTTTGAGGAATATTGGTTTCTTAAACTAAGTGGAAATATAGCCTGCAAGAAGCAACTAAAATTTCATGGCTTAATGAAATTACTTTTGTGTATTTTTAGATTTGTCATTCTTTTAAATAATATTAAAACTTTGTGCAATTTTAGCTGATAAAAATAAGCTAAATATATCACTTTAATGATATATAAAGATAAAAATTTTATGAAGGTTTGCACAAAAAGGAAATATTTGCTCACAATCAATCCCAGAATTTTCTATGCATTCACCTTCTCATCTATTCAACATGTATTTATTGAAGCTCTAATATTTGTCAGGCATTGTACTTGGCACTAGAGATACAGAAATTGCCAGAGCAGATGTTATATTTGCCCTCATATTAGCCTATTAAAAGATTAAAAAGGTGGAGTATCATAAGTAAATTCCTCTATTTTAAAATTCTGAAAACAGTGACAATTATAAAGATGTCATTTATGAGAACTTATTGCAAGAAAACTGGAAATAAAAATCCAATAGATCTTCATGCAGCAGTATTTGTGCTCATACAGCAAGGTTTAATAGAATTTTTTAATTTTAGAATAGAAGACATGTCAAATGCAGTTTACATTTCTCAGCCAGTAATTATATTTTCTTAGAAGTGGCTATTACATTTTTAGAGACAGACACAACAAATAATAAGAGGTTTTATTTGAGAGGAGAAACAAGAATGGGTTTTTTTTAGATGAAAGGGGTATAATAAATTTATGAGACCTCACATACAGCCATAATATAATAAATTAGAAGGATTAATGGAATTGTGAGCTACAGTAACCTGCACTAGTAGAATGCCTATTTTATAGAGCTCGATAATACAGTTTATCATTGACTCCATGGGAATTCCCACAATATATTAGCTGTGGTGTAACAATAAAGCATACACAGTAAGGGGCATGTCCCTTTTGACACACATTCTCTTCCCACACTTATTTTACCAGGGAAACAACTCCAGTGCAGTTTAATTAAACTGCACTGCAATGAATTAGTCCAGGTCTCAGCCCTCTGACAGAGAGGGGACCGGCAGTACCACAGGGGTTTGTCCCCTTGTGACACCAGAGACTTCAGAAAACCTGGGAAAAAAGTGTAGTGTCCCTCAAATGACAGTGTCACTGGGCAAGCCTTGAGCTGTCAATCAGGTCACATAAGGAAGCACTAACCCTTTGGAGAAACTTTTCTATTTCTTCATTTGTTGACTATGGGTCAGTCTTTCAAGGGACATCTAAATGCCTTCAGAAGGTTATATTATATTCCCCTAGTTGGAGACAAAGCCATCATTGCTCACTTTAAACAAAGAATAGCATTGCTATTTTAAAATCCACTGTGTATTCATAGCTAGTTTTGGTAAGGCAAGCCAGAAAGTAATAACTGGAAATAAATGTAGGATGATGATGAATTCAGATAAACTCTATTAGATAGAAGATATGAAAAAAAAAATTTTGTTCTAAGAAAAACCTCTCAAGCTAAACATGACCTGGAATATCCAAGATGGGAGTGTAATACAGAAAACGGTTATTTCCCCAGAGTTTCTAATCAACAATGTTACACCCCCAATGTTATACCCCCAATGACACAGAAAATCTTGCATTATTGAAGAGTTTCCTTATTTTATCTGAATGTTGTTTATTAATTCATGGGAGTATTTTGGAATTGAAAAATAAAATGTATAAAACAATTACATTTTTAATAATTGTTTCTAGCTGGAGACATTGAATATTTAAGTGAACCAAGGCACAAAGACCTCAAAAGAATTTATTAGACAATGGCAATTAGAACTCTAATAACTTGGCTCTGCTGGAATTACTGAGTTGCATTTAGATGCCAGACATGGCACCTTAGTGATGGGTACCCCATGTCGCCACCCTGCCTTCGGCTGGGGACCCTGAGAAATGACAGCCCCATTAGGTGTCATGTAAAGCAGCTGACCTCACACTCTGAGCACTTGATCTTTGCACTGCAAGTGACCATTTGTCATTGTTGCCAAGAGATGAAACTCAGGTGACTCAATGTCAGCAGCTCTCCCTATCATAGAATAATCACAAATTTTCTCCAAGCCTAGCACAGAAGATGCAACTTTGCTTAGAAAACTGAATAGCTAAATTAAAAACAAGGGATAGAGTTTTTTATTCAGAAGGAATATGCTTTCCAGTCATTTTGCAAAGATTATCTGGAACTGGATTTTGACCAAAGGAAAGAAAAGAGGTCTTCGTTTTCCTGAAAACTTTTTCCTCCTCTTACAATATTTCTCATGAGAAGATAATAGCAATCAAAAACTATCTCTGCTGAAGCAAACACATTAACATAGAACAAGCACAGAGTCCAATTCACAAAAAGTGCTGTTTCTCTTTCCTTCTCAAACAATGCTTAATATTGTTTAAATTGGGACTCAGCTAATAGAAAATTTTCCACAATGTTCTTTGCTTTCTTATAACTTTTTATTTTGAAATAATTTCAAACTTACAGGACAGTTGCAAAAATAATACAAAACCCATGCAGAGAACTATAAAATAACCCCCACCCAGATGCCCAGATTGCCAACTTTTAATATTTTGCCACATTTGCCATGTCATTCTATCCATCTTCTACCTACCTATTTATCTACCTACCTATCTATCTATCTATCTATCTATCTAATCTATCTATCTTACCATCTCTCTGTTTATCTATTTTCTAAGCATTTGAGAGGAGGTTGTATACATCATGCTCTTTGAAAAATTAATAACACTTCCACGTATATCTAAGAAGAAGGATATTCACTATGTAACCACCTTAAGTTCAATTATCAAGTTCATGAACTTTAACATTGATATAAAGTCTACACTCCAATTTTTCATAAGTCCCAAGAATGTCTTTTTGGACATTTTCTCCTCTGTTATTAGAACCAGTCCAGGATCATGTTTTGTATTTAATTGCCATTGTTTCTTTAGTCTTTCTCTCTTCTTTTTCAATTGTGTAAATATATATATAAAATAAATTTTCCCATCATAATCACTCTCAAGCATACAACTCAGTGAGATTAATCACATTCAGCATTGTGCTACTTATTATCATCCATTACCAGAACTTTTCCATCACCTCAAAAAGAATCCCTGTATCCATTATGCATTAACCCCCTGTTCTGATTTGCTAAATCTGCCAAAATGCGATATACCAGAAAAGACTGGCTTTTACAATGAGGGTTTATTTCTTCACAAATTTGCAGTTCTAAGGTCATGAAAATGTCCCAATTAAGGTATCAACAGGATGATACCTTTTGTCTGAATAAAGGCCAATAGCATCTGGGGTTCCTTCATCATATCAAAAGGCACATGGCTGGAGTCTACCGGTCTTCTCCTGGTTTTAGCTTCTGCTTTCCGTGGCTTTCTCCAAAATGTCTCTGGGCTTCTGTCTTAGCTTCTTTTGTGGGTCCTTCTTGCTTCTCCCAGGGCATGTTTTTCTTAGCTTCTCCCTGAAGCTAACTCTGGATTACATATCTTAGCTTCTCTCCAAAATGTCTCTCTCAACTTCTCTGAATTCCTTCTCTCTGTAAGCTCTCTTAAAAGACCCCAGTAAAGGATTAAGATACAACTTGAATGGGCAAAGTCATGTCTCCATGGAAACAATCTAATCAAAAGATCCTACACACAATAGGTCTGCCCCCACAAGACTGGATCAAAAGAACATAGTCTTTTATGGAGTACATAACAGATTCAAACCAGCACAGTCCCCATTCCCCTCCTCCTCACCCCTGATAACCTGTACTATACTTTCTGTCTCCAATAATTTGCATATTCTAGCTGTTTCATTTAAGTAGAATCATAAAATATCTGTCACTTTATATGTTCCTTATTTCCCCCAACATGATGTCTTCAAGTTCATCCATGGTGGTAGCATGTATCAGAACTTCATTCCTTTTTTGGCTAAATGATATCCTTTTATGTCTATTCCACATTTTTGTATCCTTCATCTGTTGATGGACACTTGGGTGAATAATGTGATTATGTGAATAATGCCACTATGAACACAGTGCACAAATATCTATTCAAATCCTTGCTTTCAATTCTTTTGGGTATGTATTAGGGTTCTCTGGGGAAACAGAATTGACAACAGATATCTATAAATATAAGACTTTATAAAAATGTCTCATGTAACTGTGGGTATGCAGAAGTCCAAATTCCATAGGGCAGGCAGGAAACTGGCAACTCCAATGACAGTGTTCAATGAATGCCTCAGGCAGTGAACTGGCAACTCTGATGAAAATCTTCAATGAATTCCTCAGGAAACTCTTCAGGAAATACTTCACTGGCTATCCAAAGAAGAAGTGAAGGTCCTCTACTTTCTTGCTTAAAAGTCTTCAACTGATTGGATTAAATCCAGCTGATTGAATTCTCTCATTGCACAAGACACACCATTCATGATGTAATCAGTCACAGCTGTAGCGATTGACTGATGATTTAATAAACCAGTCTTTTGGTTTATTAACCAACCACAAATGTCCTTGCAGTAATGATTAGGCCAGTGCTTGCTTGACCAGACACGTGGACACCATCACCTGGCCAAGTTGACACATGAACCTAACCATCACAGACCACCCCTCTTCAACTTGGCAGTTATACACATCACCTTAAACCATACTTTATCTCTAAGTAGAGAACAATAACAGACATATATTTCACCTAACAATACTAGCTGTCCTGTGTACAACTGGAAACACACTAAGTCTCTCCAGAATAAGGTGCAAGTCCTTGGATGACATTAACCCTTAAACTTTATTTTCTTTAACTTAAACACTGCAAAATGAACAATACAGCTTATGTCATATGGTAAGGGGATAAGATAGAGAAGAAAACAAAGATATTTGCTTTACAGATAAATACAAACATACTCATAACAAAACAAGGAGGAAATATTCAGGCCACCATAGTTCTTGTTTCTGTAACTGGCCACGTGGTCATAGTTCATATTTATCACTACCTTCTTCCACTACCCATTCCATGTTCCCTTTACCCTTAGCAAGCACTTCAGCTGGCCATGGTTCTTTGCCTGCTGAGGTGACCCATACCTTCATTCCTGAAGTTTCTTGCCACTGATAGTCCTGCCTGGATTGGGTTGTTGCAGTTTTCCATTGACTTTAATCACAGGGCATGGTAGTACTAAGAGATGCCCTAGGGGATCTCCTATATTCCAGGAAAACTCTTCTTTACCTCCATTGTGTAGTTGCAGTGCTATTTCCCCTTGATAGTCAGGATCAATCACCCTAGCCAGTAGCGTAATCCCCTTCCTTGCCTGTTGATTCAGAGGCATAAGAAGCCCAAAGTGGCCAGGTGGCAGTCTTAACTTCCAGTTCAATGGAATTAATTTTGTGTTTCCTGGTAGAAGCACTTCTCCTTTTGGAAATGAGACTTGGAGAGCAGCAGAGCTTAAGCTTGCAGGGACAGGAAGCAAAAATTTTCCTAGTGGATCACTAGGAGTGATAGTGAGTGGTGCCATTCTTGTTTCCACCCCTTGATTCCTGGACCTGTAAATCCTGCCTATGGGAGAAAGAGCGCCATAGAGTGGACACTGATTCAGACCATACACAGCCTCCTGGAGAACACTGCCCCAGCCCTGCAAGGTATTGCCACCTAGTTGGCACCATAGTTGAGTCTTCAACAGGCCATTCCACCATTCTATCAACCCAGCTGCCTCTGGATGATGGAGAACATGGTAAGACCAGAGAATTCCAAGAACATGTGCCCATTCCCTCACTTCATTTGCTGTGAAATGGGTTCCTTGGTCAGAAGCAATGCTGTGTGGAATACCATGACAGCAAATAAGGCATTCCATAAGTCCACAGATGGTAGTTTTGGCAGAAGCATTACATGCAGGGAAGACAAACCCATACCTGGAGTATGTGTCTATCCCAGTGAGAACAAATCACTGCCCCTTCCATAATGGAAGTGGCCGAACATAATCAACCTGCCACCAAGTAGCAGGCTGATCACCTCAGGGAATGGTGTCATATTGGGGACTGTGTGTGAGTCTCTGCTGCTGGCAGATTAGGCACTCAGCAGTGGCTGTAGCCAAGTCATTCTTGGTGAGTGGAAATCCATGTTGCTGAGCCCATGCATAACCTCCGTCCCTATCACCATGACCACTTTGTTCCTGAGCCCACTGGGTAATGACAGGAATGGCTGGGGAAAGAGGCTGGTTTGTATCCACCAACGGGTCATCTTATCTACGTGACCATTAAAATCTTCTGCTGCTGAAGTCACCCACTGGTGAACATTCACATGGGACACAAATATTTTCGTGCTTTTTTCCTATTCAGAAAGGTCTATCCACATACCTCTTCCCCAGACTTCTTTGTCACCAATTTTCCAATCATGTTCTTTCCAAGTCCCTACGATCCAGCCAAACCATTAGCAACAGCCCATGAATCAGTACACAAATGCACCTCTGGCCAGTTCTCCTTCCAATCAAAGTAAACAACCAGGTTTACTTCTCAAAGTTCTGCCCACTTGGAGGATTTCCCCTCAACACTGTCATTCAGGGACATCTCAGAAAGGGGCTGCAGGGCTTCAGCTGTCCACTTTTGGGTCATGCCTGCATACCGTGCAGAACCATATGTAGAATAGGCCCAAGTTTTCTCTTCCTCAGTCAACTGACTGTATGGAACTCTTCAAGACAGCATAGCTGTGGGCTGGGAAAGAGAAGGTAAGGTGGCACGGGTGGGGGCCATGGGCATTTGGGCCACTTCCTCATGTAACTTACTTGTGCCTTCAGAACCCACTCAAGCTCTATCTTGTATATACTCTTTCCATTTTATGATGGAGTGCTGCTGTGCACACCCAACTTTATGGCTTGGTGGGTTAGAGAACACCCAGCTCATGATAGGTAACACAGGTCTCATGGTAACTTGGTTGCCCATGGTTAAGCATTCTGTCTCTGCTAAGGCCCAGTAGCAAGCCAACATCTGTTTCTCAAATGGAGAGTAGTTATCTGCAGAGGATGGTAAGGATTTACTCCAAAATCCTAAGGGCCTGTGTTGTGGTTCTCCTATAGGAGCCTGCCAAAGGCTCCAAAAAGCATCTCTACTTGCCACTGACACTTCCAACACCATTAGATCAGCTGGATCATATTGTCCAAGTGGCAGAGCAGCTTGCACAGCATCCTGGACCTGTCACAGAGCCTCATCTTGTTCCAGTCCCCACTCAAACCTAGAAGCTTTTCTGGTCACTTGGTGAATGGGCCAGAGTAGCACACCCAAATGAGGAATATGTTGTCTCCAAAATCCAAAGAGGCCAACTAAGTGTTGTGCCTCTTTTTTGGTCATAGGAGGGGCAAGATGCAACAGCTTTTCCTTCCATTAGAAGGGATACTTTGACGTGCCTCCACACCACTGGACACCTAGAAATTTTACCGAGGTGGAAGGCCCCTGTATTTTTGTTGGATTTATTGCCCATCCTCTGCCACACAAATACCTTACCAACAAATCTAGAGTAGGTGCTACTTCTTGCTCACTAGGTCCAATCAACATGAAGTCATCAATATAATGGACCAGTGTGATGTCTTGCGGGAGGGAGGAAAAATCAATATCTCTGCAGACAATATTATGACATAGGGCTGGAGAGTTGATATACCCCTGAGGTAGCCGAGTGAATGTATACTGTTGTCCTTGCCAGCTGAATGCAAACTGCTCCTGGTGGTCCTTACTAATAGCTATTAAGAAAAAAGCATTTGCCAGATTAATTGCTGCATACCAGGCACCAGGGGATATGTTGATTTGCTCAAGCAACGGTACCACATAGGGAACAGCAGCTGCAATTGGAGTCACCACCTGGTTAAGCTTACAGTAATCCACTGTCATTCTCCAAGATCCATCTGTTTTCTGCATAGGTCAAATAGGAGAGTTGGATGGAGATGTGGTGGGAATCACCACCCCTGCATCCTTCAAGTCCTTAAGAGTGGCATTAATCTCTGCAATCCCTCCAGGAATCTGGTATTGCTTCTGGTTTACTATTTTGCTAGGAATGGGCAGTTCTAGAGGCTTCCACTTGGTCTTTCCCACCATAATAGCCAGCACTCCATAAGTCAGGGAACCAATGTGAGAATTCTGCCAGTTGCTGAGTATGTCTATTCCAATTATGCATTCCAGACCTGGGGAAATAACCATAGAATGGGTCCAGGGACCCACTGGACCCCCTGTGAGACAGACCTGAGCTAAAATTCTATCAATTACCTGACCTCCATAAGCCCCAACTCTGACTTGTGGATTAGCATGATATTTTGGGTCTCCTGGAATTAATGTCACTTCTGAACCAGTGTCTAATAATCCACAAAATATCTGATCATTTCCTTTTCTCCAATGCACAGTTACCCTGGTAAAAGGCTGTTGGTTCCACTGGGGAAGGCTGGCAGGAAAATTGACAGTATAAATTTTGGGCAGTGTAACAGGGTCCTTCCCCAAGGATACTCAGCCTTCCCCTCATTCAAGGGGCTCTGGATCTGTAAACTGTCTCAAGTCTGGGAATTGATTAAGGGGCTGTGACTCTCTGTTTTTGTAATTCAAGTTAGACTTTTGTTCACTTGACTTAGACTTCTTCTGCTTATACAGATCAAACAAGTATTTAGTAGACTGCCCATCTATTTTATTACAAGGTACTCCATGATCTAGTAGCCAACAGCATAAGTCTCTGTGAGTCAGGTTATTTTGACTGCTGCTTTGAGCCTGTTTTCCATTATGATAGCCATGCCCACCTTGTCTTTGGCAATTAACTGCTGCCACCTGGCTTCTGCTGACTCAGGATCTGATTATCCCTATTGTATTTAAGGATTCCAGCTCAGTGACAGAATTTCCCACAGTAATATCTGACCTGCAGAGAAGGGCAACTACAGAGCTCTTTGGGGATGACAGAGCTAGTCTCACCAATTTATTCCTCAAAGTCCTGGTAAAAGGTGTGTCCTCTGGACATTCCAGGGGTGTGTGAGCAGGTCTTCCATGATAAATCCACTCTAACATTCCTATCTCTCCAAGCCTTTGAATCCCCTCCTCTACATTATACCAGGCAGTTCTGGCATTTTGATCTCAGGTAATGTCAGCCACCTTTTGATCCATGTTTCAGCCAACCACCCAAACTGTTAATGCCCTTTCTAAACCCTTGAGCTACAACATTGAATGCAGAATCCCTACTTAGTGGGCCCTTATCAGTAAATTCAGCCTGATCCAACTTTATATTCCTTCCACCATCACCACAAATTACCCTGATTTCTGTCTGTACAAATTGGAAAACTCATACAGTTCTTTTGGAGTACAGTGCACTTCCTCATGGGTCACACTTTGTACCTCACCCTTCAAGACCTGTTCGGACTTTAGTCTAGTTATAGGTCTTGAAGCAAAGACTGGTGTTGTGGGTGGGTCATTAAAAGAATTAGAAGTATCCTTCAAGCCATTTACCTCAGGACATTCTGTTGCAGTTTCATCTCATGAAACAGGATTAATCTCTCCAGACAGAGGAGTGAGGGCTGCTTCCTCAAGGGAGATGATCACAGGTGTATCAGGCACTAAAGTGTTAATCTCTTTAGGTGGAGGTTGGATGGCAGGCCCCTCAGGGCAGACTGGAGGTTGGGTAGCTGTCTCCTCAGAGCAGACCACTAAAGGTATATCTAACAAAGAGTCAGCAGAATCCAGGTTTCCAATGTCCTTGCTGCCATTATCATCAATCCATACGTCCCTATCCCTAGTTTCCAGATCCCATTCTTTTCCAATCAATGCCTTTACTTTAACAGCAGACACCCTGCGAGGTTAAGATTTTAGTTTATGTTGTAAATCTGCTACTCACACAATAAGACTGTGGGTCTGGTTTTCAGAAGTCTCAAGTCTGTGGCCACAAGAAATAAGACTTTTTTTCAGGTCACACATAGAAACCTCTACTTCTGTCATGCAGTGCTTACATTTCAAATTTGAAGTCTTTAGCTTGTCCCTTTCTCTTATAACTTTATCCAGGGTATCTAAGAGCAACCAGCCAACATCATTATACCTCTTAACTCTGCAAAACTCTGTTAAGGTGTCAAAAACACTATCACTCAGAGCCTTGCTTCATACAAGAGTATGATTAGGAGAAGCAAACAGTGATATTTTGCATATCTCCATTGCCAACACACACCATGGACTGTCAGTGCCATCTTTATTTTTAGAAATGGAGACATTAGTGCCTTTGAATCTAATCAGAGTAGAAAACCAATTGTAAAGCCCATTTTAAGATTCTGTTTCTCAAGAACCTCTCCTGGTTCCACATTTTATTAGTTAGGGGTCTCTAGGGAAACAGAATCAACAAGAGATATCTATAAATATAAGACTTTATAAAAGTGTCTCATGCAACTGTGGGTATGCACAAGTCCAAATTCTGTAGGGCAGGCAGCAAACTGGCAACTCCAGTGAAGATGTTCAATGAATTCCTCAGGAAACACTTCACTAGCTAGAAGAGTGAAGAAGGACAGTGAAGGTCCTCTGACTTTCTTGCTTAAAAGTCTTCAACTGATTGGATTAAATCCAGCTGATTGAATTCTCTCATTGCCAAAGACATGCCCTTTGTTGATGTAATCAGTCACAGCTGTAGTCAATTGACTGATGATTTAATAAACCAGCCTTCTGGTTTATTAATCAGTCACACATGTCCTTGCAGTAATGATTAGGCCAGTGCTTTCTTGACCAGACTTGACCAGACACCTGGACATCATCACCTGGCCAAGTTGACACATGAACCTAACCATCACAATATATATACCTAGACCTGGGATTGCTGGGTTATATGGTAGTCTATGTTTAAATTATTGAGAAACAGCCAAACTGTTTTCCACAGTGGCTGCGTCATTTTACATCTCCACCAACAATGTACTGAAGCTACTATCTCTGCATCCTCACCAGCACTTGTTACTTTGCATTTTTTTAATAATAGCCTTTCTAGTGTTTGTAAAGTGGTATCACTCTGTGGTTGGTTTTATTTTTTTTTCTTTTCATTTTTTTAAAGCAGTTTTATTGAAATATATTCACACATCATAAAATCCATCCAAAAGGTACAATCAATGGCTATTATTTATAATCACAGAGTTGTGCATTCATCTACCCAGATCAATTTTAGAACATTTACATTACTCCAAAAAGAAAAAAACTCATATCCCTTAGCAGTCATCTCTTAATCCCTCTATCTTTCCATAGCCCTACATAACCACTAAGCTAATTCCATTCTACAGATTTATTTATATTTACATTTTATACAAATGGAATCATACCATATGAAGTATTTTGTATCTGGTGTTTTCACTTAGCATAATGATAATTTATTGTTGTTGTTTTTAATAAGAGAAGTTGTAGGTTTCCACAAAAGTTGTTGTATTAGTTAGGGTTCTCTAGGGAAACAGAATCAATGAGAGGTGTCTATGACTATAAAATTTATAAAAGTGATTCATGCAACTGTGGGTATGCACGAGTCCAAATTCTGTAGAGCAGTCAGCAAACTGTCAACTCCAAGGAAGATGTCCAATGAACTCCTCAGGAAATGAACTGGCGACTTCAACAATCTCCTCAGGAAATGAACTGGGATCTTCAACGAACGTGTTCGATGAACTCCTCAGGAAACGAACCCACAACTTGGACGAACTCCTCAGGAAACGCTTCACTGGGCATCAGTCTTGCTTATAAGTCTTCAACTGATTAATTGGATTAAATCCAGCCAATTGCATCCTCTCATTGTGGAAGACAAGCCCTTTGGTGAATCATCAGTCACAGCAGCAGTCCATTGACTGATGATTTAATAAACCAGTCTGTTGGTTTATTAACCAGCCACAAATGTCCTTGCAGCAATTGTTAGGCCAGTGTTTGCTTGACCAGAAAGCTGGGTACTATCACCTGGCCAAACTGACACATGAACCTAACCATCACAATTGTATAAAAACACAACTTCCCCATGTTCCCCTGATTGTTGACATTTTGCATTGGAGTGGTACTTTCATTACAATCAATGAAAGAATATTAAAATATTACTGCTAACTATAGTCCATAGCTTGCAATTGGTATATTTTTTCTATATACCACCCTATTATTAACACCTTGTAGTGGTGACATATATTTGTTATAATTCATGAAAGAACATTCTTATATATGTACTGTTAACTATAGTCATTATCCACAACAGTCCCATGTTTTATCCTCTAACTTTCCTTCTAATAACATACATGACCCAAAACTTCCCCTTTCAACTACAATCACAACCATAATTCAGCACTGTAAGTCACACTCTCAATAATGGGCTACCATCACCACTATCCATTTCCAAACATTTACAAACAACCTAATTAGGAATTCTGCATAAATTAAGCATCAGCTCCCCATCTTCTACCCCATTCTATCTTCTGTTAACCTATATTCTAGAGTCTAACTCTATGGGTTTGATTAATTATAATTAGTTCACATCAGTGAAATAATTAAATATTTGTCCTTTTGTGTCTGACTTATTTCACTCAACATAATGTCCTCAAGATTCATCCATGTCATCACATGATTCAGGACTTCATTCCTTATTACAGTCGAATAATATTCCATCATATGTATATACCACATTTTGTTTATCCATTCTTCAGTTGATGGACACTGGATTGCTTCCATCTTTTCACAATTGTGAAGAATGCCACTATGAACAATGGTGTGCAAATGTCTAAGTCCCTGCTTTCAGTTCTTCTGGATCTATAGCTAGTAGCAGGATTGTCAGGTCATATGGAAGTTCTATACTTAGCTTTCTGTGGAACCATCAAACTGTCTTCCACAGTGGGGCTACACCATTTTACATTCCCATCAGCAATGAATGAGTGTTCCTATTTGTCCACATCCTTTCCAACACTTTTAGTTTTCTGTTTTTTCAATAGTGGCCATTTAGGTAAGTATGAAATTATATCTCATTGTGGTTTTGATTTGCATTTCCCTAATAGCTAATGATGTCAAACATCTTTTCATGTTCCTTTTAGCCACTTGTATTTCCTCTTTGGAAAAATTTCTATTCAAGTATTTTGGACATTTTTAATTAGGTATTTGTCTTTTTATTGTTGAATTGTTGGATTTCTTTATACATACTGGATATTAAACCATTATTGGATAGGTGGTTTCCAAATATTTTCTCTTATTGAGTAGGCTGCCTTTTCATTTTCTTGACAAAGTCCTTTGAAGCAAAAAAGTTTTTTATTTTGAGGATTTTCGTTATGTATTTTTTTTTTCTTTTGTTGCTTGTGATTTGGTTATAAAGTCTAAGAAAGCATTGCTTACCATAAGATCTTGAAGATGCTTCCCATAATGGTCTTGGCTCTTATATTTAGGTCTTTGAACCATTTTGAATTAATTATTGTACAAGGTCTGGGATAAGGGTCCTCATTCATTCTTTTGCATAAGGATAGCCAGTTCTCCCAGTACACTGGTTGAAGAGACTTTTCTGTCCCAGTCGATTGAACATGGCAGCCTTGTCAAATATTAGTTGGTCATAGAAGTCAGGGTCTATTTCTGAACCTTCAGTTTGATTACATTGTTTAATATATCTATCTTTATGCCAGTAGCATGCTGTTTTGTCCATTGTAGCTTTGTAATATTATTTAAAGTCAGGATGTATGAGTCCCCCAAGATTTTTTTGGTTATTTGGAGGCTTTTACCCTTCCAAACAAATTTAATAATTGATTTTTCCATCTCTTCAAAGTAGGCTGTTGGAATTTTGATTGGGATTACATTGAATCTTTAAATTAATTTGGGTAGAATTGACACCTTAATGATATTTAGTCTTCCAATCCATTAACACACTAAGTCCTTCCATTTATGTATGTCTTCTTTGATTTTTTTTTTTTAGCAATGTTTTGTAGTATTCTGTGTTCAAAACACATCCTTGGTTAAATTCATTCCTAGATATTTGATTCTTTTAGTTGCCCTTCCAGTTTGCTAATTCTGCCATTATGCAAAATACCAGAAATGGATTGGCTTTTATAAAGGGGGGTTATTTGGTAACAAATTTACAGTCTGAAGTCCATGAAAATGTCCAAATTAAGATATCAACAAGGGTATACCTTCACCGAAGGAAGGCCAATGGCATCCAGAAAAACCCATTAGCTGGGAAGACATGTGGCTGGCATCTGCTGACCCCAGGTTGTGTTCCAGCTCCTCTCTCAACTCCTGTGCATTCTTCAAAATGTTGCTCTTGGGGTATTTGTCCTCTCTTAGCTCCTCCAGAGCAAACTCTGAGCTAGCATCACCAAAATTTCCGCTAAAGTCTGCTTTCAGTGTCCATCTCCAAAATGTCTCTCTCAGCTGCTCTGAGCTCCTTCTGTCTGTGAACTCTTTATAGGACTCCAGTGATTTAATTAAAACCCACCCTTAATGGGTGGGATAACACCTCCATGGAAATTATCTAATCAGAGGTCTCACCCACAGTTGAGTCACATCTCCATGGAAACACTCAATCAATAGGTTCCAAACTAATCAACATTAATACATCTGCCCCTAAGAGATTGCATTAAAGAACATGGCATTTTGTGGGACATAATACATCCAAACCAGCACAGCTGCTGCTGTAAATGGAATTTTTTTTTCATTTCCTCCTCAGATTGGTCATTACTAATGTATAGAAACACTTACATGTTGATCTTATATCCCACCAGTTTGCTGAACTTATTTACTAGTGACAGTAGCTTTTGTAGATTATTTGTGACTTTATATAAGATCATGTCATCTGCAAATATTGAAAGTTTTATTTCTTCCTTTCCAATTTGGATGCCTTTTATTTCTTTGTCTTAACTGCTCTAGCTAAAACTTCTACCACAATGTTGAATAATGGTGGTAACAGTGGGCATCCTTGTCTTATTCCAGATTTTAGAGGGAAAGCATTCAGTTTTTCACCATTGAGTATGATGTTACCAGTGGGTTTCCATATATTCCCTTAATCATGTTGAGAAGTTTCCTTCTACTCCTAGTTTTCTGAGTGTTTTTATGAAGAAAGGTACTGGATTTTGTCAAATGTATTTTCTGCATTAATTGAGATGGTCACGTGGTTTTTCCCATTTGATTTGTCAATGCATCATATTACATTATTGATTTTCTTGTGTCAAAACACCTTTGCATACTTGGGATAATCTCAGTTGATCATAGCACATGTTCTTTTAATCTGTTGTTGAGTTCAATTTGCAAGTATTTTGTTGAGCTTTTTCTATCTATATTCATTAGAGAAATTGGTCTATAATTTTCTTTTCTTGTAGCATCTTTACCTGGCTTTGCTATTAGGGTGGTGTTGGCTCCATAGAATAAGTTAGGTAGTGTTCCCTCCTGTTCAATTTTCAGGAAGAGTTTGAGTGTGATTGGCATCAATTCTTCTTGGAATGATTGGTAGAGTTCACCTGTGAAGCCATATGCTTCTGAGCTTTTTTTTGTTGGGAGGTTTTTGATGACTGTTTCAATCTCTTTACTTGTAATTGGTCTGTAGGGTCCTCTATTTCTTTTAGTCAGTGTAGGTTGCTCAAGTGTTTCTAGGAATTTGTCCATTTCATCTAAGTTGTATAATTTGTTGGCATACAGTTGTTCCTAGTACCCTGTTTTGATCTTTTTATCTCTGTGGGGCCAATAGTAATGTTCCCCTTCTCATTTCTGATTTTATTTATTTGCATCCTCTCTCTTTTTGTCCTTGTCAGTCTAGCTAAGAGTTTGTCAATTTTATTGATCCTCTCAAAGAACCAATTTTTCATTTTGTTAATTCTCTCTATTGTTTTCTATTCTCAATTTCATTTATTTCTGTTCTAGTCTTTATTATTTCTTTCCTTTTACTTGCTTTGGGATTAGTTTATGGTTGTTTTCTAGTTCCTCCAGGGTTGCAGTTAGGTCTTTGATTTTATCTCTTTCTCCTTTTTTTAATGTAGGCATTTAGGGCTATAAACTTCCCTCTCAATGCTGCTGTTGCTTCATCCCATAGGTTTTGATATGTTATGTTCTCATTTTCATTTTTCTAGAGATATTTATTGATTTCTCTTGAAATTTCTTTTTTTACCCACTGATAGCCCTGAGTGTGTTGCTTAACCTCCATATGTTTGTGAATTTTCCAGTTCTCCAGCTGTTATTGACTTCCAGCTTCATCCAGTATGGTCAGAGAGAAAGTGCTTTGTAAAATTTCAATATTTTGAAATTCATTCAGACTTGCTTACAGGTGTCTAAACTGGAGAATAACCCATGAGCACTTAAGAAAAGTATATATCCTGCTGTTTGGGGGTGCAAAGTTCTGTTTATATTTTTTAAGTTTACTTCACTTATCATATTATTAGAGTTCTCTGTTTCCTTATTGATCCTCTGTCTTGATATTCTAAGCATTAATTACCATGGTATATTAAAGTCTTCAACTATTACTGTAGAAACATCTATTTCTCCCTCCAGTTTTGCCAGTGTTTGCCTCATTTTTTGGGCACCATGGTTAGGTACGTACATATTTATGATTGTCGTTTCTTCTTAGTAGCTTGCCCCTTTTATTAATAAATATTGTCTTACTCTGTCTCTTATAAAAGTTTTTCATTTAAAGTGTATTTTGTCAAATATTAGTATAGCTACCCCAGTTCCTTTTGGGTTACTGTTTGTATGCAGTATCTTTTTCCATCCTTTCACTTTCAACCTATTTGTGTACTTGAGTCTATGTTGAATCTCTTGTAGAAAGCATATTGATGTATCATACTTTTTATACACTCTGCCAATCTGTGTCGTTTGATTGGGGAATTTAATCCATTAACATTCAGTTTTATTACTAGAAATGCAGTACTTACTTCAACCGTGTTATCCTTTGGATTTTATATGTCATATCTTATTTTTGTCTCTCTTTTCACCATTTTAGTTACCCTTACTGACAATCTCATTTCTACACTCTCTTCCAAGCCTCTGTCTCCTGTCTTTTCCTTTCAGCCTGCAAAATTCCCTTTAGTATTTCTTATAGTGCACAAATCTTGTTGATGAACTTTCTCAGTCTCTGTTTATCTGTGAATATTTTAGACACTCTTTTATTTTTGTAGGACTGATTTTCCAGATAAAGAATTCTTGACTGGTTATTTTTCTCTTTCAGTAACTTAAATAAACCATACCAATGTCCTCTCATCTCCATGGTTTCTGATGATAAATGGCACTTAATCTTATTGTGTTTCTATTGCATGTGATGAATCACTTTTTTCTAGCTGCCTTTGGGATCCTCTCTTTATCCTTGGCATTTGAAATTCTGATTATTATGTGTCTCAAAATAGGTCTATTAGGATTTATTCTGTTTGGAGTACATTGTGTTTCTTGGACATGTATACTTATGTCTTTCATAAGAGTTGGATAATTTTCTGCCATTACTCACTCATAAATTCTTTCTGCCCTTTTCCCCTTATCTTCTCCTCTGTGTGGACACCCATGACATGTGTGTTTGTGTGCTTCATGTTATCAATCAGTTCACTGAGACACTGCTCAATTTTTTCCTTTCTTTTTTCTATCTGTTCTTCTGTCCGAACAATTTCAATTGTCATATCTTCTAGTTCACTGATTTTTCTTCTGCCTGTTCAAATCTGCTGTTGTATGCTGTCAGTATATTTTTAGTCTCTTCTATTGGGCTTTTCACTCCCATAATTTGTTTTTTTCTTTCATATTTCATATTCTTCTTTATGCCCACCCAGTACCTTCTTAATATCATTTATCCCTTTAGCCATATTTTCCTTCATCTTCTTGAATTTATTTAAGAGATTGTTGGGACATCTTTAATTAGTTGTTCCAAATTCTGTGTCTCCTCTGCAGTTTTAATTTGTTCCTTTGACTGGGCCATATCTTCCTGATTTTTAGTATGGCTTATAATTTTTTGCTGATGTTAGACATCAAGATAATCATCGTGATAAGTTTATTTGGAATGTCAGTCTCTCTCTTGCCTTGGGTTTTATTCTTGATTGGTTTTGTGTTAAAGCTCTTCTTTGATCCTAAATTAAACTTATTCTAGACCTTTAGAATTGCCCAAGCTTAACTGATCACATTTTTTCAGCTCTTCTTCATTGATTTCTTTCTTGGACATGCAGTACAATTTTGCAGATTGCAATTGCTTCATCCCCAGGAGGAAGCTTCCTTTACTCTGTTCCTTCTCCAGGAATCTTGATCTCTTGTGTTTGTTTTTGCTTTGCCTCTATAGTTTTTACTCTCCATTCATTGCCTCCAGCTACTTTTGCCTGTAGGACATATTCTGGGAGGAAGGTCACCATAGAGAAGACTTCCCCAAATCATTATTCCCCAGCCCAAACAGGGTGAGGGACCTACAAAGGGGTGCAGAATGGTTCCAAAGAGCCCTGGGGAGAAGTGTATCTTCTTTGGAGAAATGTCTATTAAGTCCTTTGCCCATTTTTTTTCAATTGGGTTGTATTTCTGTTGTTGAATGGTAGGAGTTTTTAATGTATTCTTGTCCATAACAATATTTTAAAGCTATTAGGATAATATATCTTCCATTTGTCATACCTCAGAAATCCCAGAATTTGAGCTAGTTAGTTAAAAGAGATGAGCTCATCACATTTCCAGTTTTCTAGAACCTTTTCACCTTAAGTGATCCTGGAAATCTCTGTTGATCATAATAACTATGGTTTATTCTTTATCATTATGTACAGGCATGATGCTAAGTGCTTTATATAATATATTTCACTATTGCTTCATTTTAATTATCATAGAAGGATGAGAGTTTGGTATTATTATTGCCATTGCCCTAAGCAATCTGAAGGTCAGAGAATTTAATTTAATTTTTCCAAAGGCAACAGAGCTAGTAGGTAGCAGAGCATAGATTCAAATTTTAAAAATACATGCTCTTAAATTCTTGTCTACATTATCTCTGAAAATTAAAAGTTTGGAAATCTCTTCTCACTAGTAAATATTCCCATACTTCAATTGTATTTGGAAAAAAATCTAAAATGAAAAAATATCTGAGAAATGCATTAAATCTCTTAAGAGATTGAATTCAGTTCTTCTGTCTCTAAACCAATTCTCTTGTGTAATGGCAGAAACTTTTAAAATATTCTATTTGATGAACCAACTTTATAATTTAATTCAAATTCACTGTTTTGCAGAAATGAGGCTGTTCTCTTGCATTGTGCTTTTGATTCTTCTTCATGCACATGTCCCTCTACAAGCTGGGAAAAGTGGGAAAATTTCTTTCTACTGGATGTGCATTTAGACATTGAAAATAAAACATTGCTTTGATTGTCAAAAGAATAAACAAAACCAAAACTCAAAGTAACTATCTGCTTTCCCGTCATTACCTCCCACTCCCAAGCCCAATGCTTGGATTAGAAGAAAGCAGGACTGATTTTTAGTGGAAATGTGTAATTTAATCATTACTTAATTTATTGATTATAATATCCAGAACTATATTTTCATGAATTATGCACCTATTTCAACATTCATGGCCCTTATTCCCTAATCTATTTTATATTGTCTTTTTTCACTTTACAGTATTTATTAAATGAAGTTTTGTATCACCCCATGAACTTTTTATTCTGTCTTTCTAATGCCAAGCCTAAAAAGTAAATATTTTAATGATCTCAATGCTTACATGCATTTAGAAATAACATTTGACTGACTTTGCAACATACAATATAATTAAAAAGCAAAATAAATTGAAATACTAAGTACAATATGACAAAAAGACTTAGGGACATAGCTGACTTCAAATAAAAGAAAGAGAAACATCTAGGGGCCAGAGAGGAACCAGAGTAGTCAGCTTACAAGGCAAACTGAATCAGTTAGAGGGATGTGGTAAGTTACATGACCTAGGGGCCAGAGGCTAAGGTTCTAGTTTCCATGCAGAGACAAGGGATATGGGCTTGAACCTATGCATTATAGGGAGGTAGAAATGAGACCTTTTCATAAAGCTAGTACACTGAAACAGCTGTGTCCTTAGTGAAAGATAAAGATTCCTCCCAACAGTTCAAGAGAGAGAAAAGGAAGCTGTCTTTTCCAAGGGCTCTGCAAGGATCTATAAATGGATTTACAAATCCATTTGAGAAAGTAAAGCATCAGCCTGTGTTGTTCTGTGGCACAGGAATCTCTAAGCCAATAAATTAGCATAAAACTCATCCCCACCTATTAAACATCTAAAACACTTGGTTTCAGAAGAAAATGCATTTTTCAATAGACAATGCAAGATCACTCTGCAGAAATATTTTCAAAGCCCAGGACATACTGTGCATACACACAATCATCAATACAACTGGTATGACTCTCAAAAAGTACAAATCTCGAGAGAAAACACTACAACATGAACAACAAGCAGTGACACAACAAATGAGTATTAGAATCAAAAGATTCAGACAATTACACAATACGAAAGAAATCATTAATACATTACATTTTAAATTATTAAAAGGATAAGAGAAGGAATAAAAACATTAAGAAGAGCAGAACATTATGAAAAAACATTTATGAAAAAAGTGAATAGAAATGCCAGGAGTAAAAAAGAAAACTAAAACTTTTAAACCATTGGAATTAAAAAATATAAATGATGGACTAACTAATAAAGTAAATTGAACTGTAGGTTTATATTAGTGAACTGAAGACAGTCCAGAGAAAATTACCCAAAGGTAATGTAGTCAGAAGTAAAGGAATGGGAAATATAAAAAAGAAGAGAAAAAACCTGGAAAATAAAAGGAGAATTTCCAACACATAGGATATAGGAGTTCCAAAATAAGAGAATAGAAAGAATAGAGTAGAAACATATTCAATGAGATGTTTGATAATTTTCTAGAGTTACTGAATTACAAGAATCATTTAATTTAAAAATCACAAATAGCTCCAACAAAATAACAAAATAAATCCACTCCAAAACAGAATGGAAATATTAAAAACAACCACAGAGTGAAGATACAGTATCTGCAAAGGAACAACACTTAGACTGGCAATTAATGTCATCAATCAAAAATAGAGGCCAAAGAATAATAGTGAAGGAAAATAATTGTCAATCTAGAATTCCATAACCAACTAAACTATCACCAAAGGGTAAGGATGACAAAGTTATGAGAAATACAGAGAAGAGAGGAATAAATTGAATGATACCATGGTGAAGCAAGCAAATTCAGAAAGTGCATATCATTTTCAAAAACCTTGTATTGGTAATTTCAAAAAGTCAATGCCATGAAAATAATAGAGAAGAAGAACTATGCTAGGTTTAAAAGGATTTAAGAGATATAACAAATAAATGCAACATGTAGGATTTGGTTGGATCCTGGTTTGAAAAAACAGATGGAAAACTTTTTGGAACAATTGAGACAGTCTGAATATATATTAGAAAATTGTTCATATTTAATATATGATAATGGAATTTATATGTTTGTAACTATCCTTAATTTTAGAGAAGTGTGCTCAAGTAATTACATTTAGGAGTGAAATAGCATGATGTCTCCACATTTATTTTCAAGCAGATGAGCTAAACCATGTGTATGTGGAGAGAGGGAGAGACTGCAGACATGGCAAAAATGTTACCAAATTATTAGGTCTAAATGGTAGGCATATGGGTTTTATAGTTTTTTTTTTCTTTTCTACACATTTGAAAATTTTCATAATAAAAAATATTTTAATATATAAAGCATGAGGTAGAGGTATTCTCATTCAAAGACAGATAATTTGCTATTCATAAGCCACACTAAAAGATATAATAAAAATCAGTTTTTCTAATAAGGAAATTGAACTTAAGAAACAATGGAGGAGGCGGGGCAAGATGGCAGACTGGTGAGCTGTATGTTTTAGTTACTCCTCCAGGAAAGTAGGTAAAAAGCCAGGAACTGCGTGGACTGGACACCACAGAGCAATCTGTCTTTGGGCATACTTCATACAACACTCATGAAAACGTGGAACTGCTGAGATCAGCGAAATCTGTAAGTTTTTGCGGCCAGGGGACCCGCGCCCCTCCCTGCCAGGCTCAGTCCCGGGGGAGGAGGGGCTGTCAGCTCCAGGAAGGAGAAGGGAGAATTGCAGTGGCTGCTCTTATCGGAAACTCATTCTACTGATTCAAACTCCAACCATAGATAGACTGAGGCCAGACACCAGAGACTCTGAGAGCAGCCAGCCCAGCAGAGAGGAGACGGGCATAGAAGGAAAACAACACGAGAAGCTCCAAAGTAAAAGCAGAGGATTTTTGGAGTTCTGGTGAACACAGAAAGGGGAAGGACGGAGATCAGGCCTTGAGGCGCATATGCAAATCCCGAAGCAAGGCTGATCTCTCTGCCCTGGGCACCTTTCCTTAATGGCCCTGGTTGCTTTGTCTATTAGCATTTCAATAACCCATTAGATCTCTGAGGAGGGCCGTTTTTTTTTTTTTTTTTTTTTTTTTTTTTTTAAATCCTTTTTGCTTTTTCTAAAACAATTACTCTAAGAAGCTCAATACAGAAAGCTTCAAAGAATTGAAATTTGGGCACGTCAAGTCAAGAGCAGAACTAAGAGAGCTCTGAGACAAAAGGCAATAATCCAGTGGCTGAGAAAATTCACTAAACAACACAACTTCCCAAGAAAAGGGGGGTGTCCGCTCACAGCCACCATCCTGGTGGACAGGAAACACTCCTGCCCATCGCCAGCCCCATAGCCCAGAGCTGCCCCAGACAACCCAGTGTGACGGAAGTGCTTCAAATAACAGGCACACACCACAAAACTGGGCGTGGACATTAGCCTTCCCTGCAACCTCAGCTGAATGTCCCAGAGCTGGGAAGGGGGAGCAGTGTGAATTAACAGAGCCCCATTCAGCCATCATTTGAGCAGACTGGGAGCCTCCCAACACAGCCCAGCAGCCCAGAACTGCCCTGGGGGGACGGCACTCACCTGTGACATAGCACAGTCATCCCTCAACAGAGGACCCGGGGTGCACAGCCTGGAAGAGGGGCCCACTTGCAAGTCTCAGGAGCCATACGCCAATACCAAAGACTTGTGGGTCAGTGGCAGAGACAAACTGTGGCAGGACTGAACTGAAGGATTAGACTATTGCAGTAGCTTTAAAACTCTAGGATCATCAGGGAGATTTGATTGTTAGGGCCACCCCCCCTCCCCGACTGCCCAGAAACACGCCCCACATACAGGGCAGGCAACACCAACTACACACGCAAGCTTGGGACACCAATTGGGCCCCACAAGACTCACTCCCCCACTCACCAAAAAGGCTAAGCAGGGGAGATCTGGCTTGTGGAGAACAGGTGGCTCGTGGACGCCACCTGCTGGTTAGTTAGAGAAAGTGTACTCCACGAAGCTGTAGATCTGATAAATTAGAGATAAGGACTTCAACTGGTCTACAAACCCTAAAAGAACCCTATCAAGGTCAGCAAATGCCACGAGGCCAAAAACAACAGAAAATTATAAAGCATATGAAAAAACCAGACGATATGGATAACCCAAGCCCAAGCACCCAAATCAAAAGACCAGAAGAGACACACCTAGAGCAGCTACTCAAAGAACTAAAGATGAACAATGAGACCCTAGTACGGGATATGAAGGAAATCAAGAAGACCCTAGAAGAGCATAAAGAAGACATTGCAAGACTAAATAAAAAAATGGATGATCTTATGGAAATTAAAGAAACTGTTGACCAAATTAAAAAGATTCTGGACACTCATAGTACAAGACTAGAGGAAGTTGAACAACGAATCAGTGACCTGGAAGATGACAGAATGGAAAATGAAAGCATAAAAGAAAGAATGGGGAAAAAAATTGAAAAACTCGAAATGGACCTCAGGGATATGATAGATAATATGAAACGTCCAAATATAAGACTCATTGGTGTCCCAGAAGGGGAAGAAAAGGGTAAAGGTCTAGGAAGAGTATTCAAAGAAATTGTTGGGGAAAACTTCCCAAATCTTCTAAACAACATAAATACACAAATCATAAATGCTCAGCGAACTCCAAATAGAATAAATCCAAAAAAAACCCACTCCGAGACATATACTGATCACACTGTCAAACATAGAAGAGAAGGAGCAAGTTCTGAAAGCAGCAAGAGAAAAGCAATTCACCACATACAAAGGAAACAGCATAAGACTAAGTAGTGACTACTCAGCAGCCACCATGGAGGCGAGAAGGCAGTGGCACGATATATTTAAAATTCTGAGAGAGAGGAATTTCCAGCCAAGAATACTTTATCCAGCAAAGCTCTCCTTCAAATTTGAGGGAGAGCTTAAATTTTTCACAGACAAAGAAATGCTGAGAGAATTTGCTAACAAGAGACCTGCCCTACTGGAGATACTAAAGGGAGCCCTACAGACAGAGAAACAAAGACAGGACAGAGAGACTTGGAGAAAGGTTCAGTACTAAAGAGATTCGGTATGGGTACAATAAAGGATATTAATAGAGAGAGGGAAAAATATGGCAAACATAATCCAAAGGATAAGATGGCTGATTCAAGAAATGCCTTCACGGTTTTAACGTTGAATGTAAATGGATTAAACTCCGCAATTAAAAGATATAGATTCGCAGAATGGATCAAAAAAAATGAACCATCAATATGTTGCATACAAGAGACTCATCTTAGACACAGGGACACAAAGAAATTGAAAGTGAAAGGATGGAAAAAAATATTTCATGCAAGGTACAGCCAAAAGAAAGCAGGTGTAGCAATATTAATCTCAGATAAAATAGACTTCAAATGCAGGGATGTTTTGAGAGACAAAGAAGGCCACTACATACTAATAAAAGGGGCAATTCAGCAAGAAGAAATAACAATCGTAAATGTCTATGCACCCAATCAAGGTGCCACAAAATACATGAGAGAAACATTGGCAAAACTAAAGGAAGCAATTGATGTTTCCACAATAATTGTGGGAGACTTCAACACATCACTCTCTCCTATAGATAGATCAACCAGACAGAAGACCAATAAGGAAATTGAAAACCTAAACAATCTGATAAATGAATTAGATTTAACAGACATCTACAGGACATTACATCCCAAATCAACAGGATACACATACTTTTCTAGTGCTCACGGAACTTTCTCCAGAATAGATCATATGCTGGGACATAAAACAAGCCTCAATAAATTTAAAAAGATTGAAATTATTCAAAGCACATTCTCTGACCACAATGGAATACAATTAGAAGTCAATAACCATCAGAGACTTAGAAAATTCACAAATACCTGGAGGTTAAACAACACACTCCTAAACAATCAGTGGGTTAAAGAAGAAATAGCAAGAGAAATTGCTAAATATATAGAGACGAATGAAAATGAGAACACAACATACCAAAACCTATGGGATGCAGCAAAAGCAGTGCTAAGGGGGAAATTTATAGCACTAAACGCATATATTAAAAAGGAAGAAAGAGCCAAAATCAAAGAACTAATGGATCAACTGAAGAAGCTAGAAAATGAACAGCAAACCAATCCTAAACCAAGTACAAGAAAAGAAATAACAAGGATTAAAGCAGAAATAAATGACATAGAGAACAAAAAAACAATAGAAAGGATAAATATCACCAAAAGTTGGTTCTTTGAGAAGATCAACAAGATTGACAAGCCCCTAGCTAGACTGACAAAATCAAAAAGAGAGAAGACCCATATAAACAAAATAATGAATGAAAAAGGTGACATAACTGCAGATCCTGAAGAAATTAAAAAAATTATAAGAGGATATTATGAACAACTGTATGGCAACAAACTGGATAATGTAGAAGAAATGGACAATTTCCTGGAAACATATGAACAACCTAGACTGACCAGAGAAGAAATAGAAGACCTCAACCAACCCATCACAAGCAAAGAGATCCAATCAGTCATCAAAAATCTTCCCACAAATAAATGCCCAGGGCCAGATGGCTTCACAGGGGAATTCTACCAAACTTTCCAGAAAGAACTGACACCAATCTTACTCAAACTCTTTCAAAACATTGAAAAAAATGGAACACTACCTAACTCATTTTATGAAGCTAACATCAATCTAATACCAAAACCAGGCAAAGATGCTACAAAAAAGGAAAACTACCGGCCAATCTCCCTAATGAATATAGATGCAAAAATCCTCAACAAAATACTTGCAAATCGAATCCAAAGACACATTAAAAAAATCATACACCATGACCAAGTGGGGTTCATTCCAGGCATGCAAGGATGGTTCAACATCAGAAAAACAATCAATGTATTACAACACATAAAAAACTCGAAAGGGAAAAATCAATTGATCATCTCAATAGATGCTGAAAAAGCATTTGACAAAATCCAACATCCCTTTTTGATAAAAACACTTCAAAAGGTAGGAATTGAAGGAAACTTCCTCAACATGATAAAGAGCATATATGAAAAACCCACAGCCAGCATAGTACTCAATGGTGAGAGACTGAAAGCCTTCCCTCTAAGATCAGGAACAAGACAAGGATGCCCGCTGTCACCACTGTTATTCAACATTGTGCTGGAAGTGCTAGCCAGGGCAATCCGGCAAGACAAAGAAATAAAAGGCATCCAAATTGGAAAAGAAGAAGTAAAACTGTCATTGTTTGCAGATGATATGATCTTATATCTAGAAAACCCTGAGAAATCAACGATACACCTACTAGAGCTAATAAACAAATTTAGCAAAGTAGCGGGATACAAGATTAATGCACATAAGTCAGTAATGTTTCTATATGCTAGAAATGAACAAACTGAAGAGACACTCAAGAAAAAGATACCATTTTCAATAGCAACTAAAAAAATCAAGTACCTAGGAATAAACTTAACCAAAGATGTAAAAGACCTATACAAAGAAAACTACATAACTCTACTAAAAGAAATAGAAGGGGACCTTAAAAGATGGAAAAATATTCCATGTTCATGGATAGGAAGGCTAAATGTCATTAAGATGTCAATTCTACCCAAACTCATCTACAGATTCAATGCAATCCCAATCAAAATTCCAACAACCTACTTTGCAGACTTGGAAAAGCTAGTTATCAAATTTATTTGGAAAGGGAAGATGCCTCAAATTGCTAAAGACACTCTAAAAAAGAAAAACGAAGTGGGAGGACTTACACTCCCTGACTTTGAAGCTTATTATAAAGCCACAGTTGCCAAAACAGCATGGTACTGGCACAAAGATAGACATATAGATCAATGGAATCGAATTGAGAATTCAGAGATAGACCCTCAGATCTATGGCCGACTGATCTTTGATAAGGCCCCCAAAGTCACCGAACTGAGCCATAATGGTCTTTTCAACAAATGGGGCTGGGAGAGTTGGATATCCATATCCAAAAGAATGAAAGAGGACCCCTACCTCACCCCCTACACAAAAATTAACTCAAAATGGACCAAAGATCTCAATATAAAAGAAAGTACCATAAAACTCCTAGAAGATAATGTAGGAAAACATCTTCAAGACCTTGTATTAGGAGGCCACTTCCTAGACTTTACACCCAAAGCACAAGCAACAAAAGAGAAAATAGATAAATGGGAACTCCTCAAGCTTAGAAGTTTCTGCACCTCAAAGGAATTTCTCAAAAAGGTAAAGAGGCAGCCAACTCAATGGGAAAAAATTTTTGGAAACCATGTATCTGACAAAAGACTGATATCTTGCATATACAAAGAAATCCTACAACTCAATGACAATAGTACAGACAGCCCAATTATAAAATGGGCAAAAGATATGAAAAGACAGTTCTCTGAAGAGGAAATACAAATGGCCAAGAAACACATGAAAAAATGTTCAGCTTCACTAGCTATTAGAGAGATGCAAATTAAGACCACAATGAGATACCATCTAACACCGGTTAGAATGGCTGCCATTAAACAAACAGGAAACTACAAATGCTGGAGGGGATGTGGAGAAATTGGAACTCTTATTCATTGTTGGTGGGACTGTATAATGGTTCAGCCACTCTGGAAGTCAGTCTGGCAGTTCCTTAGAAAACTAGATATAGAGCTACCATTCGATCCAGCGATTGCACTCCTCGGTATATACCCGGAAGATCGGAAAGCAGTGACACGAACAGATATCTGCACGCCAATGTTCATAGCAGCATTATTCACAATTGCCAAGAGATGGAAACAACCCAAATGTCCTTCAACAGATGAGTGGATAAATAAAATGTGGTATATACACACGATGGAATACTACGCGGCAGTAAGAAGGAACGATCTGGTGAAACATATGACAACATGGATGAACCTTGAAGACATAATGCTGAGCGAAATAAGCCAGGCACAAAAAGAGAAATATTATATGCTACCACTAATGTGAACTTTGAAAAATGTAAAACAAATGGTTTATAATGTAGAATGTAGGGGAACTAGCGATAGAGAGCAATTAAGGAAGGGGGAACAATAATCCAAGAAGAACAGATAAGCTATTTAACGTTCTGGGGATGCCCAGAAATGACTATGGTCTGTTAATTTCTGATGGTTGTAGTAGGAACAAGTTCACTGAAATGTTGCTATATTATGTAACTTTCTTGGGGTAAAGTAGGAACATGTTGGAAGTTAAGCAGTTATCTTAGGTTAGTTGTCTTTTTCTTACTCCCTTGCTATGGTCTCTTTGAAATGCTCTTTTATTGTATGTTTGTTTTCTTTTTAACTTTTTTTTTCATACAGGTGATTTGAAAAAAGAAGGGAAAGTTAAAAAAAAAAAAAAAGAAAAAAGAAAAAAGACAAACAAGGGGAAAAAAAAAAAAAAAAAAAAAGATGTAGTGCCCCTTGAGGAGCCTGTGGAGAATGCAGGGGTATTCGCCTACCCCACCTCCATGGTTGCTAACATGACCACAGACATAGGGGACTGGTGGTTTGATGGGTTGAGCCCTCTACCATAAGTTTTACCCTTGGGAAGACGGTTGCTGCAAAGGAGAGGCTAGGCCTCCCTGTATTTGTGCCTAAGAGTCTCCTCCTGAATGCCTCTTTGTTGCTCAGATGTGGCCCTCTCTCTCTGGCTAAGCCAACTTGAAAGGTGAAATCACTGCCCTCCCCCCTACGTGGGATCAGACACCCAGGGAAGTGAATCTCCCTGGCAACGTGGAATATGACTCCCAGGGAGGAATGTAGACCTGGCACCGTGGGACGGAGAACATCTTCTTGACCAAAAGGGGGATGTGAAAGGAAATGAAATAAGCTTCAGTGGCAGAGAGATTCCAAAAGGAGCCGAGAGGTCACTCTGGTGGGCACTCTTATGCACACTTTAGACAACCCTTTTTAGGTTCTAAAGAATTGGGGTAGCTGGTGGTGGATACCTGAAACTATCAAACTACAACCCAGAACCCATGAATCTCGAAGACAGTTGTATAAAAATGTAGCTTATGAGGGGTGACAATGGGATTGGGAAAGCCATAAGGACCAAACACCACTTTGTCTAGTTTATGGATGGATGTGTAGAAAAGTAGGGGAAGGAAACAAACAGACAAAGGTACCCAGTGTTCTTTTTTACTTCAATTGCTCTTTTTCACTCTAATTATTATTCTTGTTATTTTTGTGTGTGTGCTAATGAAGGTGTCAGGGATTGATTTAGGTGATGAATGTACAACTATGTAATGGTACTGTAAACAATCGAAAGTACAATTTGTTTTGTATGACTGCGTGGTATGTGAATATATCTCAATAAAATGATGATTAAAAAAAAAAAAAAAGAAAGAAAAAAAAAAGAAACAATGGAGAACAAATAATTTGAAAAATATATGTAAATCAATATAAACAATAACAGCAATGACTGTTAGAATGAAGTGGTAAAAAAACAAAGATGGATAAATAATGAATTTACATGAAAATCTGAGCAATGAACCAAGGTATGCATGCCAAAGTTCTAAAAATTGTTTGCAACAAATGTAAAGATATTTATTAACTTATGTTTTTATAATAAGCATGCATATTAAAAATTTGAAGTACTCACTAGAATAGAAAAAATATATAACTTCAAAAAAAAGAAAAAATTAAAAATCCAATCAATCCAATAAAAAGTAAGAAAACAAAAACAAGTCACCAAAGAAAACTATATGGAATATTAAAATTAACATAGTATAAAAAAAATCAAAATATGTTTAATATTACAGTAGGTATAAATAGATTAAAATCACAAGTTAAAAGATTATCAGCTTGGATTGTTTGAACTCTATCTATGTACTATTTATGAAATAGATCAACTACCAATATGGATGAATCTCAAAAATATATTATTGAATTTTTAAAAGCTGAAAAAAGATAAACAATATGGTACAATTTATGTAATCTTTCAATGAATAAAATACAGCACTAACAATGGAATACAATTCAGCAATGAAAAGGGACAAATTATTGACATAGCAGCAACTTGGGTGGATCACACAAGTATTAAGTGAAAAGAGCCTATCTCAAAAGGTCTCATAACGTATGATTCCATTTATGTAAGTTTCCCTTGTAACATAGTTTTAAAAGCTAAATTCTATTAAATTCAAAAATAACAGTTTTTGCTTATCAGTTCAGCAAAAAAAATATTGATAATTTTATCGGCAAAAGAGTGTAAAATGAGATGGTAGTCTATACTACCGGTAGATTGGGTATGTAAATTAAAACATTCATATTGGGAAAGAATTTGGAGATAGATGGGCAAAAGACAGAGATCTATAGAAATAGATTAGATAGATGATGATGATGATGATTATGATGATGGGAGACAGAGAGGGAGAGAGAGAGATGGATAAGATTGAGATATAGTGAGAGAATGGGTATGTACACTAATACACTCATATTCTTATATATATTAGTTCCTCAGACTTGACATCATTGACATATTTGGACTGAATAGTACTTTGTTGTGGGGAGCTGTTCTTTGCATTGTAGGATGGTTAGCAGCATCCCTGGCTTCTACCCACTAGATGACCTCAGCAGTAGCACCCATCAGTCAAGATAATAAAAAAATGTCTTGAAACATTGCCACATGTCTTCTGGGGTTGGGGGAGGGATGGACAAAATTGTCCCTTGTTGAGAACCACTGACACAGATTTTTCTTACATAAATATATTTAGATAGATACACAGATGATAAATAGATAGATACATAGACACATAAATACATAAATATAGAGATCCTTCTAGATAGTAATCCTTCTAGAATTACTAAACCTTTTCCTAAAATTGAAAAAAGGAAAAGGAAATGCATTTTTTCCCCCAAAAGCACTGTTTTTATTTATACAGAATCCTGATCACTTCAGGGGTAGGAGGAGCAGGAGAGGTTCCTTTTTCAATCCAGGGGCCTCCTTAGTATCGGTTTGTTTTTATCAAACACATAAACAAATGACATCACTGATTTGGTAAACCAATTACAATGCTTAGTCTCTCTAGCCCCTCTCTGCTAGAGCAACAAGGTGAGCATCAATCTCTGTTTCTGTAAGAATCCTGATTTTAGAGTTTTCAACTGTAAATACTCTAACTTTTTTTCAAGGAAGCTGGTTGACTCAATTTGTTTAACTCCTGCTGCAGTGGCTTTAAACCCACAGCAGTAACCAGCAGGCTCACACATGTACACCTGAGGACCTTCTTCTCTGTCTATACCAATTAAAATCATACAACAACCAAGAGGCCTCATTTCAGCATTCTGTGTGTAGACCTGAGAAATATCTGCAATTCATTTACACAGCATGTCCACAGGAATCTCATTGGCTGCCTCATAGCGTGCCCTCTGTACCTGGGATCTGCTGTCAGCTGTCATTCCTGTCATCACACAGCCAATGTTTTCAATTATCTTGAACAAGTGAGTCACTGTGCTGGAATCCAATAATTTGTCAGGTACTTTCTTCTGTGTGACAATTACTGCAGTCTTTCCCTCTGACAGCTACTGATGTAAGGCCACCCTGGTTAAAGTCTTAAAAGCATATTCTACTTGGTAGAGAAGGCTCTCAGGTAAAAAATGGTAATGTGGTGGTCAAAACCAGCGCTGGAACCACGGGACATGTTGGTGCACCCACTACTTCAAATACAGCCCCTCGGAAACAAATTTTTTTTAATTATCAGTTCTATATCAGAACTATAGACAGGAATTATTGAAGAAATGAGTTTGTGGTGGTATTTTTAAATAAGGGCTAAAAATGTTTTTAATGGAATTGACTTAAATATCCAAATTTATATGAATACTTGTGCAAAATATGATAAACTCAAAATGGAATAGTAAGCATCCATGAAAAAGTATGTTTATAAGAAGTTTTTAACAATAAGAGGAAATGATAATTCAAACCAAAAAAAGCTGTACAAAATGATACATTTAAGGTAATTATGTTTGTTTTTTTTAAAGGCATTAATATACTTAATGGTACTATGAGAAAATATTATCAAGAGTGTCTGGATGGTGGAATTGTGAAGGTTTGACAGATTAATGGATAGATGGATTGATATTTGCATGTTTATGCTTTTCAACACTTTCTAAAATACAGAATAAATTACAATGAAAGTACTTAAAAACACTTCTTTAATAAAAATTACAGAAAAATAAGCAAGCCTTTCTTTCTGTGCAGAGTGGATCTCTAATGACCCATGCTGCCTGGGTGGCAAAGAAGGGTCTTTTCTTAAAGATGATCTTTCCAAGAAAGTTTATCTACATTATACTTAGCCTCCATCCTCAGAGACCAAGTGTAGTATGGAAAGATAGGAACCCATGATCCACACCAAGTCAGCAATGAGCAAAACCTGGGCCAAACCGCCTCGCCCCGTATCTCCTTGTCTGGTTTCATTGGGATGTCAGGTCTGCAAATCAGATGTCCTTTCCCAGATGGTACAAGGAGAGGAGGTGTGGAGAGAAGGAGTAGACTCTCTTCAAAACCAGAGTCCAGGCAGGAAAAATGCCAGGAAAATGCAAGAAATGATACTCCTGCAACTTACCTGCAGAAAGGAGAATTCTAACCTCATGTTATTGCAAAAATCGCACACTCAGAGGAATTCTTTTCAGTGCATTTCTTTGCAAGAAGATTCCACTCTGAGATCCCCAGTGACTCAACATGCATTATTTCCTATGAGAAAGAAACCATATTTAAGCAAACCACTTGGAAAACTCCTTGGTGACCACTCATCTTTTAATCAACATGAACAGATTCCAACTGAAAGTAAATCATACGAGGGTCATCAAAGTGTTAAAGCTATTACTAAAAGCTGTGGCCACAGAAATTCCAATGTAACTCAAACTGAAGATAAACCATATGAATGTCTTTTATGTGGGAAAAGTTGGAGAATTTGCTAGAATGGAATTGGCCTGTGGCTTTTGTGTCATTTACTACGTAACAACTTAACATAATGAAAAGATACTATCTCATTCCTGCTAAATTTTGTTATTGCCTATACAAAAATTTTTTAGTAAAATAGTATTATTTTATAAGGAAAGGATCAGGACAAGTGGTTACTCCCTTAAAAAACGAAGCTAAATATGTAACGAAACAAAACCAAATGAAAAGAATTAGAATCAGAGAAAACAGAAGAGAAAATTACCAAGTATCAATTTATCCTAAGTCATTCTTAGGAGGCAATAATATTAGTCTCTCAATGAACCCATGTTTCCCCATATTTCCTTTATTAATATATAGGGGTCTATAAAAATAACTTAATTTTACTTTAATATATTGGGGTCTATAAAAATAAATTAATTTTACTTTAATATAACTGATTAGTATAAAAACAACTTATTCACATAATCTTTTTACAAATTCAAAAATACAAAATTTGTAAAATAGAAAATAAGTATCCCCCCTCCACTCCAACTCCTGTACTGCACTGGAGGTAAACCCTCTTAATATTTTCTTGGGACTCATTACAGAAATTTTTGTGCATATATAATATAGAAACACACATATATACACAGACACAAATATTTCTTATAGGCATATAAGAAACACAACATGCCCACTATTCTACATTAGCTTTTCTCCCTTAAAAATACATACTGGAAAATTTTCCCTGTTGGCACATAAAGGTAAACATCACTCTTTGTAATAAACGTTACTGCATTGTGTGATTGTATTATAACTTAACAGTTCTCTATTGGTATATATTTAAATTGCTAACAGTTTTTCCATTATAAACTGCTGAAATGAGCATAGCTTCCATGTGTATATATATATATATATTTCTGTATGTTAGTTCAAGCAGAATTAATTCTTAACAATGGGATTGCTGGATGAAAGGAGATCTGTACTTCAAGTTTTGAGAGAAATTACCAATATGCCCTATATAAAAGTTTATACCAACTGATATGCCCATGAACAGTGTATAGGGATCACTCTTTTCACACAACCTCACCTTGCAGCATAATCTATGGTTGTAAAACATGTACTCTGAGCATAAGCATGATAGCATGATTTAACCACAGTTACCCATCACACCAGAAAACCTGAATATATATTCTTGCCTTGGAGGTGCTTCCCATAGTTGTACAGTGATTTTATTTCTGGCTGGGGCATTAGCTATGGAATCTAGTAGTACTGGATTTTGTCTCCCTCATTATAATGGGGAACTTACTGAATCTTCTCTTTTCTAGAATCTTAGAAGTGTTAAAACTGGTAATGTAGATCCAAAGTAGTCATTAACAAAATGTTTTTTAAAGTAAGAAATACATAGTTTAGTCAGACATTATACTAATACTCCCCCAAAATACATACTTTTCAAACCTTAGTAATTAAAAATTCACTTCCCAATTATTAGCAATGAAGAAATAAAAAATGTCTTACCTGAAATTCTTAAACTTCTCCAATGACTCTCTAAAAACCACTATAAAGTAGAAACTGTGAAACATATGGTACATCCAAGAAGAAAATCTTAAAATTTTGGACACAAGCACAAGGAGGTGTCTCTTTTAAAGAGGACTTTTTTTCCACTGAAAACCAGCTGTAGGCACAGTCTAGTTACAGCCCTCAGAAAAGCAATGCTATGATATATTAATTTGCACCTACTGTGCCATTAAATGAGAAGCCAAAGGCCACGGACTGGGTGCATAACTTATTACCCTAACATGAAACAGATTTTACATTTACCAGTAAAAATATTTAAGGTATGATGCCTGGGAACTTGCAATGTGACAAACAAGTTAAGAGCCAGAGAATTTATAGTATAATTAGCCAGCCAAGATGACTGAGATGACACCAGCATCTTACTCTTCTTTTCAGAAAAGTCTCAGCCCTCACAACCACAATGCCAAAAGTCCAGGATATATAGTGAAAGAAATGATCAACCAGACCTGGTAAGATTTAATCAACTAGTGGAATAGTTGTTAATCACTAAAATTACGAAGGCTACAAGTCAATGGTTTCACGCCAGATTTGTGAATTGCAGTCCATGTCAATAAAGCAAACTTTATGTACGGCTAAAAAAACCACATAATAGTTATTCTTACTCTGTAAAGCAGTATTGTTGATTCTGCACATAACTTTTTGGAAAAGGAGAGTCCCATATCTCAGGAGCAATATGGTATACAACAATATGTTTCTCAGAAATGTTCCACGTTAATTGAAACATCTGGGCTATTGTTGGGGACAATTAAGGTAGCATATATAATATTCACCTTCAGCAATACCGGTAACATGCAACATGGCCGCCAGGGCTGATGCAAGAACAGCCTAAGCTATAATTAGCCTTCTTCAAGGAAGTAACAGTAGTTCCCGCCTAAGCAGTAGCTAGTTCGCGCCTAAACAGTAGCCACCCATTGGCCATCCACCCCAGCAACAGCTACCACCAATCCCAGACCCCCAGCAACAGCAACCGCCAATCCCCCTACATCTGCCTTCCACCCTAGCAACAGCAGCAGCCAATCCTAGATCGTCACCCGTCTTTACTAGCCACTCCCTCCACCCTTAGAGTATATATACCCTGCCTCTTCAATAAAATTTTGCAGCTTGATCAGAAACCTGTCTTGCTGTCATTCCTCGTGTCCCTTGTCCCATACCATTCCTCCCTCACAGGACTCGGAGCCTCCGTTGAACGTCCCGCAGGCCGGGACAGGCTATTTTCACATACTTACAAAAATAACACTATGTTATTCAAGCACTATTGATGCCACCCAACATTGCTGCAAAGCCTGACTTCACTTGGAGCTGAAGATAAAGATGGTTTCTGGAACACTGACAGCTCTGGGGAAGAAATGCCCTGGGAAGAAGACACCCTCATCCAATGGGTAAGAGAGTCCGTTGATTAATGTCCCAGCCTCCCTGCCTGCTACTGGACGATTTTAGGGTGAGTTTCTCTAAGAGTTCCCAATGAGATGTGCCCACAGCAGTTATTCACACATTAGCACATTCTTTATTGCCTTTTCTCCTTGACTGGCTCATTCACTTGTGCTTATTGAGATCACCCCCCACCCCCCAAATTAACTGCATCCAAGTCTTTGTCTCAGAGTGTGCTTCAGGCGCATTAAAACAAGTAGCTCAAAAATGATAGAAATTTATTGCTCTCTCTTTAAACAGCCTGGAGGATATAGTCAAGGGCTGATAGGATGGTCTGCCATCCACAATGTGTGGCTTCTTTATCCACTTACAGAATGGTCCAAGTTGGCTGTTCCACCTCGTACCATCTCCTGACTTACAGAAAAGGGGAAAAAACAAAGAATACACAAGACTACTCCTTTCAAGGGCACCTCTGGAAGTGGTACACAACAATTGTTTTCATGGATCTTTGGCCAGGTCTTAGTCTCATGTCTATATTTGGCTGCAATGGTGGCTGGGAAATAAAGTCACTATCAGGCAATCGTGTATGCAGATAACACACCTAGTTTTATTATTTAAGAAAGCAAGAAAGGATATCAGTGACAAACTAATATCTGCACATTTATAATGCCTATATTAACTTAGACCATTTATATTTAATATGATTACTGGTAAGGGTAAGTTTAAATCTACCATTTTGATATCTGTTTTCAATTTGTTCCATCTGTTCTTGGTTCTCTTTTCCTCTTTGATTTCTTTTGTAGTGAGTATTTTCTGTGATTCCATTTTATCTCTTTTTTTCAGCTATTAGTTATAAGTTTTGTCTAGTTATTTTAGTGGTAGCATTAAGGCTTATAGGAGTTCATCTTTAACTTATCAGAGTCTACCTTCAAGCAATATTATGCCACTTCACACATAGCATCAGATCCTTAAAATAATAGACTTGCAATTCTCTCCTCTATATTTGTCATACATTTTAGTTCTATATATATGTATAAATCCCACACTATATTATTATTGTATAAATTTCAGTTATTTTGAAGATATTTAAATAATAAGAAAAGGAATCTTACATATTTACCTATGTAATTAGCATTTCCAGTGCTCTTTGCTACGTTGTGTAGATCCATATTTCCATCTGGTATCATTTTCCTTCTTCATGAAGGACTTCCTTTAGCAATTTTTGTCATGCAAATCTGCTGATAATGAATTCATTCAGCTTTTGTACATCTGACAAGTATTTTGCTTTCATTTTCTGAAAGATGTTTTTTCTGAGTATAGAATTCTAGGTTGATGGGTTTTTTCTTTCAGTACTTTACAGGTGTTACTTCTCTGTCTTCTTACTTGCATTTTCTTTTTTACAAGAAATCTGCTGTCATTCCTATTTTTGTTCCTCTGAATAGAAACATGCCTTTTTATTCTGGCTACTTTTAAGATTTTTTCTTTCTCATTTGTTTTGAACAATTTGATTACAATGCGCTCTGGTGCACTTTTCTTCATGTGTTTCATGATTGGGAATTGAGCTTCTTGAATCTGTAGGATTATGGTTTTCATCAAATTTGGAAATTTTCATTTATTATTTCTTCAAATATTTTTTCTATATCCTTTACCTTCAGAGTCTTTCACTGCGTGTTATGAGGCCACTTGAGGTAGTTCCATAGTTCACTGATGCCCTGTTCTTTTATTGCTTTTTTTTTTTAATCTTTTCTCTGTTTCATTTTTGAGAGTTTCAACTGCTATGTCTTCACGTTACTAATGTTTTCTTCTGCAATATTTAATCTGCAGTAATCCCTTCAGTGCATTTTCCAACTCTGACATTTTAATTTTCTCTAAAAAATTGATTTGAGTCTTTTTATATCTTTTATGTCTCAACACATTCAACCTTTCCTTCAATTTTTTTAACTTATGAGGTAGATATAATAATTGTTTTAATGCCCTTCTCTGCTAATTCTAAAATCTGTGTCATGTTGGGGTTGTTTAAATTGATTGATTTTTCTCCTCATTATGCATCATATACTCCTGCTTATTTGCATATATGTAATTTTTTATTGGAAATCAGACATTGTGAATTTTATCCTCTTAGTTGCTAGATTTTTTTGTATTCCTGTATTTTTGAGCTTTCTTTAATCTCTTTGGGTCTAGCTTTTAAGATGCCTTATGTGGGGCCAAAGTTGTGTTTAGTCTAGAACTAAACTGCTTTACCCACAGCCTTGTGAGTTAAGAGGTCTTCCTCTCTGGCCGATGGGAGTAGGCCTTATTCCTGGTCTTCTGTGAGCCCTGGGTACTGTTTCTTCTAATCTTTTTGAATGGTTCTTTCCCTGTTGTACTGGTTTGAATCTATTATGTACCCCATAAAAAGTATGTTCTTTTAATCCAATCTTGTGGAGGCAGACCTGTTGTGGGTGGGATCTTTTGATTAGGTTGTTTTCATGGAGATATAGCCCACTGTGGGTGGGAACTTCTTATTGTTATTTCCATGGAGATGTGACCTCACCCATTCAAGGTGGGTCTTAATTAGTTACTGGAGCCCTTAAGAGAGCTCAGGGAGAGAGAGAGAGCTCAGAGCTGACACAGACCCAGACACTTGAAAATGCAAATGGCAAGACATTTGGAGATGAGAAGCTAAGAGATGAAATCCAGAGTTTGCCCCTGGGAGAAGCAACAAAGGACCCACAAGAGCTGAGACACTTTGGAGAAAGCCACTGAAACCAGAAGATAAACCCAGGAGAGAAGGTTCAGCAGAGCCAGCCATGTGCCTTCCCATGTGACAGAAGAACCCCACATGCCATCAGCCTTTCCTCAGAGAATGTATCTACTTCATAATGCCCTAATAAGGACATTTTCATGGCCTTAGAACTGTAAATTTTGAACTAATAAACCCCTATTGTAAAAGCCAATCCATTTCTGATATATTGCATTCTGGCAGCTTTGGCAAACCAAAACAGATTTTGCTGAGAGTTTGCAAATACCAAAAATGCTGAAATAGCTTTATAAATGGGTAAGGGGTAGATTCTGGAATTGAGAAACTTGATAGAAAAGACCTGGGTTGCTTTGAAGAGACTATCGATAGAAATATGGACTCTAAAGATACTTCCACTGAGGCCTTAGATATGATGAATGTGTCATTGCAAACTGGCAGAAAGGTATTCCTTTAAAGTGGCAAAGAATTTGGCAACATTGAGTCTTGGTGTTGGATGGAAGGCAGAACTTGAAAGCGATGAGCTGGAATATTAGCTGAAGAGATTTTCAAATTAAATGTGAAAAATGCAGCCTGGCTTTCCTTGCAGCTTATAATAAAATGAGAAAGGAAAGAGATATGCTGACAACTGAACTCTTGGGTACAAAGAAACCAGGAACTGATGATCTGGAAAATTCTGGGCTTCCAGAAAGTGAAACCCCAGAGTCTAGTGCCCTACATGAGGATTTAACAAAACCTGGAAACAGCCAGCCACTTCATTGCAAGCCAGGATTGGAGATGGAGTTATCCAGGAAGGATTCATAGAAAGTCCTATTGTCTGATGGTTTTGACCCCTGGTATACTGCATGCCAAGCCAACAAATTTTTGGTTATATCTGCAGCATCAGAACCACTGCCAGTTTGGACTGAATCTCTTATCAGATACATGGACAGAAAAGGGACAGAGTGAAGGAGGAATTGTTTCAAAGGCAGAACCATTGAAGCTGAGGTCTGGAGTTAGGAAACCTTGGGCCATGGGAGTAGACTCACCCATGCACATGGATAGGGTGAGTATGACCCAGAGTTTAAGAGTGCTACTGCCCAAGGGTACTCAGATGCTCAGGGAATTAAGGGGAGCTTGGCCTCTACATTGCTCAGAGTGTTGCTGCCCCAGGGTTTAGAGAGGGTGGAGCACATTCTCTGAGGATTGGGGATACCGTGGCCACCACCCCAATGTTCAGGGAGGGAAGCACCTGTGCCCTGCAGATGGCAGAGAGTCCAAGTGGGGCCAAGAACAAGGTGATCTCCCCAATACTTGGATATGTTAGAGCAACCACCCCAGCATTTGGAGACCCTTTGAAAAGGGTGGGATTCCTGCTGTATCAAGCCCCAAGGATAAAATGTTATTCTATAAATGACTCTTGGATTTTGAAATCTAATGGAGTTTGCTCTGTGGGTTTCTGGAACTCTTTGGGTCCTGAGACCACTGTTTACCTTCCAATCTCTCCCTATGGCAATGGGAATGCTTATCCTATGACTGTCCCTCCTTTGTATTTTGGTGTGAGATGATATCTCATTGTGGTCTTTGATTTGCATCACCCTAATAGCTAATGAACATGAAAATTTTTTCATGTGTTTATTAGCCATTTGTAATTCCTCTTCAGAGAAATAACTTGTCATATCTTTTGTCCATTTTATAATTGGGCTGTTTGTACTATTATCATTGAGTTCTAGGATTACTTTATATGTGCAAGATATTAGTCTCTTATCAGATACACGGATTCCAAATATTTTTTCCCATCAAGTTGGCTGTCTCTTTACCTTTTTGATAAATTCCTTTGGGAACAGAAGCTTTTAATTTTGAGAAGTTCCCACTTATCTATTTTTTCCTTTCATTGATTGTGCTTTGGGTGTAAGGTCTAAGAAGTGACCTCCTAATACTAGGTCTTGAAGATGTTCCCCTACATTATCTTCTAGGAGTTTTATGGTACTGTTTCTTATATTGAAGCCTTTGATCCACTTTGAGTTAATTTTTGGGTAGTGTGTGAAGTAGGGTTCCTCTTTCATTCTTTTGAATATGGATATCCAGTTCTCCCAGCCACCCCATTTGTTGAAGAGGCTGTTCTGTCCCAGTTCAGTGGATTTTGGGGCCTTATCAAAAATCAGTCGACCATAGACCTGGGGGTCTATTTCTGAATTCTCAATTTGATCCCATTGATCAATATGTCTATCTTTGTGCCAATACCATGCTGTTTTGACTACTGTGGCTTTATAGTAATCTTCAAAGTCAGGAATATAAACCCTCCCACTTTGTTTTTCTGTTTTAGAGTGTTTCTAGCAATTTGAGGCAATTTCCTTCCAAATATATTTGAGAACTAGCTTTTCCAATTCTGCAAAGTAGGCTGTTGGAATTTTGATTGGAATTGCATTGAATCTGTAGATCAGTTTGGGTAGGATTGACATCTTAACGATGTTTAGCCTTCCTATCTATGAACACAGACTATCTTTCCACCTCTTTAGGTCCCCTTTTATTTCTTTTAGTAAAGTTATGTTATTTTCTGTGTATAGGTCTTTTACATCCTTGGTTAAGCTTATTCCTAGGTACTTGATTTTTTTTTTTTTTTTTTAGTTGCTATTGAGAATGGAATTCTTTTTCTTGAGTGTCTCTTCAGTTAGGTCATTTTTAGTGTGTAGGAACATTACTGACTTATGTGCCTTAATCTTGTGTCTTGAATTTGTTTATTAGCTCAAGTAGTTGTGTCATCGATTTCTCAGGGTTTTCCAAATTTGAGGTCATATCATCTGCAAATAATGACAGTTTTACTTCTTCCTTTCCAATTTGGATGCCTTTTATTTCTTTGTCTTTCCAAATTGCTCTGGCTAGAACTTCTAGCACAATGTTGAATAATAGTGGTGACAGTGGGCATCCTTGTCTCATTCCTGATCTTAGAGGGAAAGTTTTCAGTCTCTCACCATTGAGTACTATGCTGGCTGTGTGTTTTTCATATACGCCCTTTATCATATTGAGGAAATTTCCTCCAATTCCTACCATTTGAATTGTTTCTATCAAAAAGGGATACTGTACCAGTTTGTATATATTATGTCCCCCAGAAAAAGCCATGTTCTTTGATGCAATCTTGTGAGGGCAGACATATTAGTGGGGATTCAGTTGGAACATTTGGATTAGGTTGTTTCCATGGAAATGTGCCCCACTCATCTGTGGGTAATAACTCTGATTGGATAATTTCATGGAGGTGTGGCCACACCCATTCAGCATGGGGCTTGATTAGTTCACTAGGGCACTTTATAAACTCAGACAGAAGGAGCAAGCTTGCTACAGCTAAGAGGGATATTTTGAAGAATGCATAGAAGCTGAGAGTAGCTGCAGATGAGAGGCAGTTTGAAGACAGCCATTGAAAGCAGACTCTTGCTCCAGAGAAGCTGAGAACAAACACCCCAAGAGCAACAAAGAGTGACATTTTTGAGGAACTGCTGCCTAGAGAGGAACTTTCTGGGAGAAAGCCATTTTGAAACCAGAGCTCTGGAACAGATGCCAGCCATGTGCCTTCCCAGCCAACAGAGGTTTTCTGGACATCATTGGCCATCCTCCACGGAAGGTACCCAATTGATGATGACTTACCTTGGACATTTTATGGCCTTAAGACTGTAACTTTGTAACCAAATAAACGCCCTTTATAAAAGCCAATCCATTTCTGGTGTTTTGCATTCCAGCAGCATTAGCAAACTAGAACAGATACTGAATTTTGTCAAATACTTTTTCAATATCTATTGCAATGACCATTTGGTTTTTCTTTTTCTGATTTGTTAATGCATTGTATTACGTTGATTGATTTTCTTGTGTTGACCCACCCTTGAATGCCTGGGATGAACCCTACTTGGTCATGGTGTATGATTTTTTCAATGTATCTTTGGATTTGATTTCCAAGAACTTTGTTGAGAATTTTTGCATTTATATTCATTAGGGAGATTGGCCTGTAGTTTTACTTACCTGTAGCATCTTTAACTGGTTTTGGTATTAGAGTGATGTTGGATTCATAAAATGAGTTAGGTAGTGTTCCATTTTCTTCAATTTTTTGAAATAGTTTAAGTAAGAACAGTGTCAGTTCTTTATGGAATATTTGGTAGAATTCTCCTATGAAGTCATCTGGCCCTGGGTTTTTATTTTTGGGACGCTTTTTGATGACTGATTGGATCTCTTTGCTTGTGATTGTCTCCTTGAGATCTTCTATTTCTTCTCTGGTCAGTCTACATTGTTCATGTGTTTCATTTCCTACAAATTATCTAGTTTATTGGAGTATAGTTGTTCAGAGTATTCTCTTATAATTTTTTAAATTTCTTTGGGATCTGCAGGAATGTTCCCCCTCTCATTTTTTTTGTTGTTGTTGTTTATTTGGGTGTTCTCTCTTTTTCACTTTTTTGTCTAGCTAAGAGTTTGTCAATCTTGTTGAACTTCTCAAATAACCAACTTTTGGTTGTATTTATTCACTCTATTGTTTTGTTGTTGTTGTTCACCAAATCATTTATTTCTGCTTTAATCCTTGCTATTTCTTTTCTTCTACTGGCTTTTGGATTAGTTTGCTGATAATTTTCTAGCTTCTTCAGTTGTTCCATTAATTCTTTGATATTAATTCTTTCTTCCTTTTTAATGTATGCATTTAGAGCTATAAATTCCCCCCCCCCCAATACCACCTTCACAGCATCCTGTAAGTTTTGATTTGTTGTGTTCTTATTTTCATTCATCTCTAGATATTTAGCAATTTCTTCTTTGGCTGACTGATTATTTAGGAGTGTATTGTTTAGTCTCCAGATATTTGTGAATATTCTGGATCTTTGATGGTTATTGATGTCTGGCTGCATTCCATTGTGGTCAGAGAATGTGCTTTGAATAATTTGAATCTTTTTAAATTTATCAAGGCTTGTTTTATATCCCAGCATATGATCTATCATAGAGAAAGTTTCATGAGCACTAGAGAAGAATGTATATTCTGGTAATTTGGGATGTAATTCTCTATATATGTCTATCAAGTCTAATTAATTTACTCACATTGTTTAGGTTCTCAATTTCCTTATTCATTCTCTCTCTGGTTGATCTATCTATAGAAGAGAGTGGTGTATTGAAATCTCCAAAAATTATTGTGGAAGCATCTATTGCTTCCTTTAGTTTTGCCAGTGTTTATCTGATGTACTTTGGAGCACCTTGATTGGGTGCATAAACATTTATGATTGTTATTTCTTCTTGATGAATTGTTCCCTTTTATTAGTATATAGTGTCCTTCTTTGTCTCTTATGATGTCCTTGCATTTAAATTCTATTTTATCTGAAATTAGTATTGCTACCACTGCTTTCTTTTGGCTATAGCTTGCATGGAATATTATTTTCCATCCCTTCACTTTCAATTTCTTTGTGACACTGTGTCTAAGATGCATCTCTTGTAAACAACATATTGATGGTTCATATTTTTTAATCCATTCTACCAATCTGCATCTTTTATTTAAGGAGTTTAATCTATTCACTTCAGTGTTATTACTGTGAAAGCAGTTCTTGAATCAGCCATCATATCCTTTGGCTTTTTTTTTTTTTTTTGTCAGATATCTTTTCCCCTCTCTTTATATCCTTTAACATACCCTTACTAAAACTCTTTAGTTCTGTGCCCTTCTCCAGACCTCTCTCTTGCATATTTATGTCATTTAGAAGGGTCAGTTTTCCCCAACAATGTCTTTGAATACTCTTCCTAGCCCTTTGCTCTTCTCTTCCCCTCTGGAACATGAATGATTCTTATATTTGTGCATTTCATGTTGTCCATCATTTCCCTGATATCCATTTCTAATATTTTTATTTTTTCACCAATTGTTCTTTGTGCTTTCACTTTACATCATCCTATCTTCAAGTTCACTAATTTGTTCCTCTATCTCTTCAAATCTGGTGTTATGTGTCTCAAGAATCTTTTAAATTTGATCAATAGTATCTTTTATTTCCATAAGATCCACTATTTTTTTAATTTACTCTTTCAAATTCTTCTTTATGCTCTTCTAGGGTCTTCATGTCCTTAAATCCTGAGCCATGATATTGATGTTTGTATGTACTTCTTTGATTAATTGCTTCATGTTCTTTGTTTCCTCTGGCTTTTTAATTTGGAGATTTGGGTTATCCATATCTTCTGGTTTCTTCATATGCTTTATAATTTTCTGTTGTTTTTGGTCTCTTGGCCTTTGCTTACCTTGATAGGGTTCTTTTAGAATATGCAGAATTATTTGAACATTTATCTATAATTTGGCAGAACTACAGCTTGGTGAATTGTACTTTCCCTGACCTACCAGCAGATGGTAACTCCAAGCCACATTTTACTCTCAAGCCAGTTCTTCCCAACTTCATCTATGCCTTGAGTGGGGCCCAAACCATGTGGAGGTCCAATGAGTGCACCAATTTTCCATGTTCATTGGGGGCTGCCAGCCCTGTGGGTGGGTGGGGGGCATGCCTTGTGCAGTTTAGCAGGGAGTCCACTCCAGGACACAGTGGTCCTGGCTGTTCTGGGGCTGCTAGTGGAGTACCTGGGGCTGCAGAATTGTACACCTCACCCTCTAGTTCAGATTCTCCGCAGTCCCTCTCTGCTGTGGGCCCACAACTCCCTGGGATGGGGGGAGGGTTCCTGGCATTTCCTTGCGACACCCCTGCCTCTAGGCTGTGCAAACCACTTGCTTTGTGGAGAAAGAGTGGGCACCATCACAAGCCCACTGAGTCCCGAATTCCCTCGGGGAAGCTGTTGGCATGGTGCTGTGAAGGGTTGTCTCCCAACCAGATGCAAAGATGGCTCCATGGGGTGTGGAAACCTGCCATCTCCATGTTTGTCTACCTGCTCCAACTTCTAGTCCCTGGCACAAGGGTTCTTGGCTGTGGGTCTGTGAAGGGTTATCATTCATGCCAGGTAGTGAGAAGAGTGCCCAGGAAGTGGAAGGCTACTCCCTACCACACTGTCCACTTCCTCCAGCTGCCCTTTCCCTGGAAGTGTTCCAGGACAAACACTCACCATCTTGAACACAGTCTTTTGGTTTCTCCAAGTTCACACTCGCCATGGGTGTAAAAGTCCCTGTCCAGCCAGTAGAACCCTGGATCTGCTGTTCTGGAGCACTTTCTGTCCTATATGTAGTATTTTTCATGGAGGAGAATTTTTCTCTGTCTCTCCTAATCTGCTATCTTGGATCCCCCAACATTTCTTGATCAAGTTTTTTTTTTTTTTTTTTTTTTGGAGGACAGGGAAGCCGATGAGAATAGCTGGAAATGTATCTGTCTTATTAAACAAACAAAAAATTACCAATGCTGGTATCTAATTGTTGAAATAAGACCAAAATCTCAGAAATTTGATACATTGAATTTGTTATTTATTTAAGTTCCCAATGCAAGAAGAAATGATGGGAATTGACCACTGCTATGGGTTGAATTGCATGGCCCACAAAGACACGTTTCAAGTCCCGTTTCTGTGACAGAGAAATTATTTGGAAATAGCATCTTTAAATGTTATTATTTAATATGAGGCCAAATGGGTAAGGGTGGGTCCTATAGAATATGACTGGTGTCCTTATAGAAGGGGAGAAATGGACACAGATAGGTAGACAGGGGAGAATGCCATCTGATGACTGAGCTAGAGACTGAAGTCCAAGGATTGCCAGCAAACCACCAGAGGCTTGGAAGAGAAAAGGAAGGACTGTTTCCTACAGATTTCAGACTTCTAGTCTCCAAAATATATACATTTCTATGGTTTTAAACCATCCAGTTTATGGTACTTTGTTCAAGCAGCCCTAGGAAACTAGGTCAACCACCAGCTAGAAGTTGGAGACTATTAATCCCCAGTTCTAACACAGCAGTTTTACAAGCTTTCTTTCATATTTTTTATTTTTTTTTATTGAGGACTATAACATATTCACATAGAAGTGATAACTTTCCAAGTGCAATACAACAAGTAGTTAGAGAGCAGACTTCAAAGAATGTTATGGGTTACAGTTCCACAATTTCAGTTATTTCCTTATTGTGAAATATAACAATATGCAAAAAGGTGACAATTTTCAAGGTATGATTTAACAAGTAATTATAAAGGAAATTTCCAAGAATATTATGTGTTACAGTATCACATTTTCAGTTATTGCCCTATTGTGAAATACAACTTATATACAAAAAAAGTGATAACTTTCAAATTACAATGTAACAAGTAGCCATATAGCAAACTTCAAAGAATGTCATGGGTTATATTCTACAAAGAATGCCATGGATTAAAGAAAACAAGCTTTCTTTTATACATGGGTACACCCTAGATCCCGCATACATAGGTTCCAAAAATTGTTCTGGGATCACAGGAGAGGAAGGCTCTCCGACTCACCTGTCAACAAGCTTCATAAGACTGACAGTGTATATTGGGCTTTTGTCCCCCTTTATTAACTTTGTGAGGAAAACATCAGTGTCCCATTGGAGTACGTGAGGTATGTGAATATTTGGATAAATATTCTAGGTGAAAAATTATAGCCACTGAGGGAGCCAGCATTAATACAGCCTAGAAAGCAATATCTAGAGTTGCAAAAAGGGCACTGGAGACTGAACAGGGTCACTAACTATATAGAAAACACAAACTACAAATAAAGCAAAAAAATCCAGGTGACTGACTGAAATAACTGAAGCCAGAAAGGTAATTGCTGAAAAAAGCTCCCTCTCCATTACTGAGCCCAGTGCATAGGTATCAGGGCCGGATAAAGAGAGAGGATTCAAGGCCTCAATCTTGACTTTCTAGAAACCAATTCAGAGAATAAAGGCCAGACAATTAACCCAGCAACCAGGGGACTCCCTACCCATACACACAAGTCTTAACCATTCTGTCATGACCTTTGTAAAAGCTGAGCCATCCAGGATTAAGGATAGGGAGGCTCCACTGCTAAAAGGGGAGGAAACTCTCACAGGGTAGAGGGGAGAGGCATGGATGGCTGATTGATGGATGCAGATGGATGCATTTCATGCTGCCTTAGACTGGTTCTGGACTTCTAGGTACCAGAAAGGCTCATAAGAGACACTGAACCACACATGGAAGTCACTGACCCTTGAGAAAGTACCAATGGCCTGCAAAATTTAACCCCCTAGGAGGCTACAAAAATTTAACTAGGGAATGTGAGAGCATTTTTGACTGGCTAAACTGAAGCCCAGAAAGTGTTGGTGTAAATGACATTTTTCATCCTCCACTCACAAAAGCGATTTGCATCCACTGACAATCCCAGGAGTTTTTTTTCATTTTGGTTTGTTTGAGAAAGGAGACAAAGAGTTTGGAGTTGGAGCTGTAGCCCAACTTTTGGATATTATTTGTATAATTTTAAAAATGAAGTTTAAGCACTTTCATGAAAATTATTTTTTAATAATTTTTCACTTTGAACAGACATTATAAAACTAAAAACAAAAGGAAGCGTACATAAACATTGTACTCTAATCGGTACAGTCATTTCTCATGGGAGTATGAGTGAATAATTCTGAAACTGTGGTACATGTAAACTGGGATTGAACAAATAAGTAAATGGATTGTGGACTGTGGGAGCCAGGATTCTTGCCATTGGAAAAGAAGGTTTTTGCTATGCAAGGGGGAAGGCTAGACTGAACAACTGAAGCATATGGTACTGGATTAGATTCAGAGTCATTAATCTGAACTCGTGTTTGACTTAATATAGAGATAGATGGATAGATGCAGAAATAATTGCATATATATGTGTGTACATGGGGCAGTATACATACATGTATTTCCTACCTCTGTTTGCTGAGTGGGCCTAGAAGTAATGACACCCCTGGAGCAATGTGCATAACTAGCACCCAGAACTTGGTTTCTAATACCATTCTCCAATAAAAGGAACCAGAGATCCTTGCAGAAATGACTGGTTCTAAGATCAGGTTAGTGAAAATACAAAAATACAAAAAGTGAAAGAGCCTGGAGCATCTTACAGTGCCAGAAGCTAAAGAAATGCTCAGGAAAACAAAACAATGGGGGCATGTCAAAGGTACACAGGAGCCAACCTGAAAGAAATCCCAGTGGCCCAAACTAGAAGAAATTGATCAAAATAAATGGTATAGTTTTAAATTATAAATTGATGAGTATTAAAAAAATCCATTAGTCACTACTGACATAAATGAATGATTAAACAGATGAGTTAAATGAGGGAGAAGAGAAAAATCTCCCATACAACAAAAAAAAAAATCCGAGTAATTTATGTAGGTACTTCTCCCTCTAGGAGGTAGAGTTTAACCTCTCTCCTACCCTCTTAATTGTGGGCTATATTTGGTGACTTGTTTGCAAAAAGTAGAGTATGGAGAGAAAGAGGAAAAAAAAAGAAACTTTACAGTGAAGAAACCTGACAAATAACTATCTTGGTGCAGTGATCAAGTTTAACTTCATCAGTGATGGCAAGTTGACAGCAGGTACTCTTGATATGAAGTGATGAGAACCACACTTCACCTCTGTGATCATCCTCCTAAAATACCCATAACCCTGATCTAACCATGAGAAAAACATCAAATATTCCCAAACTGAGGGGCATCTACAAAATACCTGACCAGTATTCTTCAAAACTGTCAGAGACATCGAAAACAAGAAAAATCTGAGAAATTGTCACAGACCAAAGATGGTGAGAGGATCTGATAATTAAATGTAATGTGGTATCCTGGATGGGATCCTGGAACAGAAAAAGGACATTAGGGAAATACTAGTGGAATACAGATAAACTATGGAAGTCAGTTAATAATACGTCAATTTTGGTTCATTAGTTGTGACAAATGTGTTATACTAATGTAAGATGGTGCCAATAGGGGACACTGGATAAGGGGTGCACAGGAACTCTGTATGATTTTCACAATATTTCTGTGAATCTTAAACTGTTCTAAAATTAGAGTTTATCAAGAAATCATGGATATTTTTCTCTGTCAACAAATATAGATCTTCATATTTACTTTAATGCCTATAAAATACAATATTGTATGAATGTACCATAATTTATTGAAGTAATTTTATGCATTATAATTTATTTAAGCAATATTATGCATGTACTATAATTTATTTCAGCAATTTCTTACTGAAGGATATTTGGGTTCTTGCAAATATTATACTCCTCAGATTGCATCAGTGAACATCCATATGCATACATCTTTTCTAATATGTGCAATTACAATTTTAAAATGCATTCCTCATAGTGGGATTGCTAAATCAAAAGGATATGCTAATTGTGATGGATATTATGCCTATAATTCAACACACAGAAGCTCTACCTCAATGGGAATAATATAAGGGTCATTCCTACAGAAGTGTTCTGGTCCAAGTGACTTCTGTTGTTCTTATTTTACATGGGTGAATTTGCTTTGCAGTATACATGTCAGTCTTGGTTAACATGAGTACAACCTTGAGAAATTTTATCTATCAGAATAGGCAGATAATCTGAGATAAATGACCCCAAAAATCTCAGTGATTGTGATACAGGCATCTATGGATATAGTCCACGTTATCTTCACTCTGGAAACCTGACTTAAGAACGGCTCCTATCAGGAAACATCCCAGGTTGTTGCTGTGGCACAGAACAAAGAGGACACAACAAACCTCTGCTGAGAAGTGATATCAACAAAGCTAGTTACCTAGCCTTGCTTAAATTCAATGAGATGTGGATATATAATCCTTATTCAATGAGGGACAACAAATGTTGGTAAACAATCTACTACAGACATGCTCTCACTCTCTATGTATTGACAAAAATCACATCTGAGCCTGAAAAGTTAAGGACAACACCTACCAAAATATTTGCCATTTTGACAGGCATCTTGGATGCTTTGATAGTGACACTCTGTTCTTTCTCAAACTTCAACTGAACACCTTCCCAATGACTACTAACTACTAATAGTCTACAAATGTTCGTTATGAAATAAGTGACATTAATATACAGCTAAATGTTGTAGGGCCCCTGCAGCTGTCACTAGACAAGCTATACAACTCTATCCTCAGATAAGCAGGGGTGTGTTTTTCAAGGTAGAGACTAGAGATTATAATGTCTGCTCTCCTCCATCTCCCACAGTAAATGTAAAGTGAATGATTCAGATTGTACTGAAGATCAACCTAACATCTAGTGGGATTTCAGTCCATCTTCATCTCTTTGCCCAGCACATTTGCCCACCTGCTTTTCATGTCTCAAATTTGTTGACAGTTGTGGTTCTGAAAATGTACCTGCTTCACTACATCATGTTTGGTTATGGCAAAAATTCTAAGATTTTTCCTCATTATAGAGGAATGCTTGAGTACTAGGATGTTTGGTGCTTATCTATCAGTGAACATATTCTCTAGGACCCCAATAATTAAAGCTAAAATAAATGCAGTATAAACTAGAAAGATGCCAACTGATGCTATATAATAAGCATATACATGTGATACTGTCCAATAACCCTAAAGATAAAAAAAGTTTTTTAACTAAACAAATGATTTTATTTTGTCCAGGTTCCTTGTTTTTAATTTCACTCTTTAAAATGGCAAGAAGTTTTCTTCAGGAATACTTTCATTAAATTTGATACAACTGGTGTAAGTACATTACAAAGCTAATTTATTTGATGGACAAAAGAAATAACCAAGCAATTCACAAAAGAAAACCATTAATAACAAATAAATCTATCAAAGGATGTTTGTCTTCACTGATAATCCATTAAATTAAACTAAAATAGTATTTTTTCATTCTAATTGGTAAAGAATTTTTAAATTTTTAAGTAGTTGGTTTGTGTATATTGTATATAATTCAGAAAGTATGAGTTCAATGTGAATCCCCCAAAACACCTAAGTAGAATTCTTGACAAAAATGACTTAACCTGAATCTATCCATAAGAAAATAATCAGAAAATTTGTCCCCAAATTGTGGGACATTTTATAAGACAGTTGGCTTGAACCCTTCAAAAAAAATGAAGGTCATGATAAATTTTTCTAAAACACCAGTGGTAGTGGAAATATTCTAGAATGAAGGAGACTAAACAATCATGATGATAATATGTAATGTGTAATCCTTGATTGGACCCAAGATTGAAAGAAAAGGAAGGAAAGAAGGAAGGAAGGAAGGAAGGAAGGAAGGAAGGAAGGAAGGAAGGAAGAAAGGAAGGAAGGAGGGAAGGATGGAAGGAAGGAAGGAAGGAACGGAGGAAGGGAGAGACGAAGACAGGGAGGGAGGGAGCGAAGAAGGAAGGAAAGCTATAGAGTGATAAGAGCATTTGAGGGACAAATGGGAAAATTTGATTATGGACTATGTATTAGAAATATATTTCTAAGCATTAACCACAGCATAATTTATAACAGCAAAATAATGGTAGCAATCTAAATGCCCACAGTGGAAATCAATATATAATGGCATTATAATTTTAAATTTTTTATTTCTCATGCTTTTGATTATCCTTCCCCCACCCCCAAAAGGAATATGTATTATTTACGAGGGGTTGCTTTTTCAAAAGGATATGCTTTTTAATGTGTTTTCTTTAAGATAGATGAACAACCAAAGAGCCACCAAACCTAACCAAAGACCAGTACATTTCTGAAGGTAGCACTTTAATTTCTCATTTAACTCCTCAGGTTCAAGGATTCCATGCAAATAAACCCATTGTCAATAATATCATAAAGAAACTTACACAGTTCCTTCAAATTTTGGTCCCTGCAGTCAAAACAAAGACTGAATAGGGAAGATTGACATGAAAGAGTGAACAGCCATATGTGTACTACACAGTTTAAGAAGACTGAAATAACAGGTTAAGACACTTGTGGATATTCTTGAATGGGTCAAATGCTAAACATCCTTCAGCCAACACCTCACTAGCAAAATTCAAGAAATGTTAAAGAGTAATCATGAGGAAGGAAAAATAAAGTGCTGGTGATAAGCAAAAAAGTCATAAAGACAAACCTGCTACATTTTTTCTAGGATCAGGCCTGGCACCCACAAAACTATTGCTGGAACCCTTTCCATTGTACACTAAACATTGACGTCATGTCATCGTTGGCATTTGTGCACAGGTTACTGATTTGCTCTATCTCCCTGTTGCTGAACAATAGGAAGAGTAGAGCAAGTTGAGTTGCAATGTCTTGGGTCCGCAAATGGGACCATTTAGAAAGGCGTTTTTCCTGTGGAACCTGTCTTCTCTGACTAGAAACCTATTCAACAGGACTGTTCATTCCTGACCTCCTGCCCCTTTGACACTGATCTGTCCTAAAAAGGATGCCAATATATTGTCCGTCACATTTATATTAGAAAGCCATAGTCCAAGGTCCCTATTTCTATATTGCACACAATGCTTTATGTCAAAGTTTGATAAACATGAAATCACATTTTCAAAGGTTAAAAAACAAGTGTCAGTCAGTCAAAAATAGTTGGACCACTGTGAGTATCTCACTGGTTGACCTTGAACTCCTCCACGACTCCAAGGTCAACGATATGTCATTAGAGAAGGAATTTCTTATAGATTTACGGTAAGCTCACTCTTTGACTATGATCTTGACATTAGAAAACAATTTTAATCATCCACCTTCAAACACCTGCCTAGTAAAGAAAACATAAAGCTATAAAGGAATCAATCTTCCTTTCAGTTGTGCAATGAGCTAAGCATTTTCATGCAATGAAATACATGTTAATAGAAGTTATACATGAATATCTATGAGACAAAGAACCCTAAGATTTCAACTGAAGCTAAGACTCAATAAAAAAGGCAAGAAGTTAGAAGAAAAATAAATAAATGTTCAGCATTTACCTCAGATTCTATCTCTACCTCCATTTTATTTGTAAATAACTGAAATAAGTTAGCAGGTAGTAGTATGTGAGCATCTGCAAAGGTCTGAAAAAATGGTGAAGTTCACCATTTATTATATTATGGCTATTGTGAACTATTTAAATATTACTCTTACATTTATAATATACCATACGAATGTATTGATTAATACTACCGACCGATTGTCAGTGTTAGTTTTTAATATCACATTCAAGACAGCATTACTCTGTTTAGATATTAGAAAAAGCCATCTACAATTCTTCATTACTCTCAAAGTGCAGTTCTTTCTTAGAAATGAGTTTTGTTTGCTAATTTTTGTTTATTTGTTTTTGCCTATCTGAAGAAGACAGAGAGAAATGAAATTAATTTGCATTTGTCTTTCTTTAGTTTCTCCAAATATCAAAGTTACCAGCATTTAGATTTTAAACAAATGGCACAAATTTGTTGCAAATATTCACAGATGATTACAGCAAACATCCCTTTGTTTTTTTCATCCTTTTACTTTTTTCATCCTTTGAAGGTTAATTAGCATACCATCCTCCAAGGTACATGCAATGAGCATAAAATATAAATTTCTTATAATTTCTCAACTGTAAGTCAAAAGAAAGCGATATCCACTTGAATATTCTGTAGAAGCACCAGGGCATAAATATAGGTTGCTGTCCCTAAATATTTGTTAGTTATGTTTTTCAAGTGTATTTTTACTGTTTCTTTCATATCAGATGGAACGTGACTGCAAATAATCCTAGGGAGCTTTATTACTATTTTTGTAATCATCATTCTTTACCACATTTGAGTTTCCAATTCAGATAATCAAGTTCATTACACTTTAGTGTGTATGTATATTTCCTTACTGCTGTTTGTTAAGAATTAATTGAAGACAGTCACTGACAGGAAAACAGCTCTTAAACCCTATGCTTAGAACTTAAGACTCACATCCACTTGCAAGAGAAATACATGACAGGTCTATTGTTCTGTATTAGCAGGACATTGTCCCAGTATATGAACACATGCAAACTACTCAGGAAGGCCTTTGAATATTTAAGGCAAGACACTAGTGGCTCATCCCAGTGGGAACCACAGAAAAGGGGAACCTGATTAAATTTAATGTCATTGTCACTTTTTTTCATTGCGAAGAATTATATAGGTAGCCATAGCTACCACACTGTTCAGACAGCATGACCACAATATTCCCCCTCAGAGCTTGGCGTCAAGGACTGAATTATACACTCAAAGAATGTGATTCATTGTGGGATGTGGTTCTTGCAAGATTAAAAGAGTCATCAGTATAGAAAATGCACATACATACTCCGGAGGCAAAAGTGAAAAACAAATCACTGCAATCTTTTGATCACTGATTATGCTTTGTAAAAATAATATATTTAAAAGGATAAATGTTTTTAAAGTACAATTTGGACTGTGAGTTGAAGTCTTTTTATTTTTTATTTTTTAAAAACATTGAAGATAAAAGTTTTAATACAAATTGATGAAGGACTTTAAAACAAAATTCCCTTCCTGTTCCCTTTAAAAGGGAAGCTGTTGGCTTAATATTTAATTAGGCTCCTCTATGGTATGCAGCATCTCTAGGTAAAACCTAATCCATAAAATATTGCTCATTCAGCAAAAGCAAATCAGAATTATAAAAACTTGACAATTTTTACCATATACAATGTTAACTAAATGTAATTCCTCTCATGTCCTAAATTCACACTTTTCCTTGTCTTGGCTAAATATTTTCAAGTGTGCATAGTAATTTCTAAAAATATATTCTACCTAGTTAAGTCAAATGAATGTTTCTGAAGTAAGATTGCTGAAAGTTAAGTATTCAAATGGTTTCCCCTTTTTATTGTATCTAATCAAATATTATCTCTCACAGAAGAAAACATGCAATTATTTAGCCACCTCATGTTCAGTTTCTTAGGTGACATATCAGAATTCTCTCTTCTTTACTAATATCAGGGCCTGCTCCTTAAAAGACAATATGAAAGTGAAGGCCAGAGCTGTGTAAGGTAGCCCACCAAGGAAGTAATTGGTGGCTTTTGACAAACTCAGTGGACTAGTAACAAGGTTTCACTTGCAGAATGTCAGTTCATCAGTTCAAACCCAGACCATGTGCACCTGAGAGCCACTGCCACCTGAGTGTCACCCACTGGACTTATAACATGAACCGGAGGCAGACTCAGTGTGATTAATTGTGGACACAAGTCTACATCCCAGCACCCACCATCATAATTGGCCCTCGTGTTTGAAGTCTCAGGAGAATGAATGGGCAATGGAATTTGAACTACCAACTCATTCCAGTCTCACCAGAGAAAGATAAAGGCTCCCTGGTGGGGCTACTTGGAGAAACTAGTAATGCTACTATTGTGCCTTAGACCTATCCAATAAATAAATAGAGAGCTTTTTCTATGCAAGTACACACTTATGTACCTTTAAAACACCATAAAAATCATTTTGCATACTTAGGGTTAAGGTTTTTTTATGTAGGGTTAAGGTTTCCTTTATGCATCCCTTCAAAATAAAGATTAGATAAGCTTCTTTATTTGTTTTAAAATGGTTGGTAACAATCTTTTAAAAGAATAGTAATTACATTACAAATAACTTATTTGCATTCTAATTACAACCTGATCATATTATCTTCCATAGTAGGAAAACATGCAGATGTCAAATTCAGAGGTCATAATTTCTTTCTAATTAAAAAAACAACAAACCTCTATGTAAATACTACATATCAATTATTTAAATTAGATGCCTACAGAGATCACCATAGAGAGAGCTGGGTTGATTACCATGGAATTTATGAGACGATGACCATAAGCAGAGGAAGCTTTGGAGAAGCAGCTTTGCCCCTGAAATACCAAGCAATGTTTTCCCCAGTGAAATGTTAAACACTGTGCCTTCAACAATAAACTGACAATGCCTTTCCTGAGGCTTGTGGTGTGGTCACGGTGCTGATCTTGTCTTTTCTTCTCAATGTGCTCTCATACCAGAGACACTACAATGGTCATTCACAAAAACTACAGTAAGGGAGAAGTTTAAGAGCTTCTTCTGTAATGTTTCTTTCTTCTATCTGCAGCTGGGTTTACAGCTGGTGTCTTTTTGTTTTGTTTTGTTTTTGGCTACCTGAATGGATTTCCGCTTCTTAACTGTACCAGCTTGTCATTCAATGAGGCATTAAGTTCAATCAGAATATTTCAGAGTCTTTGGCTTCTGAGTTATCATATACCATTTAAACATTTTTAAAGCTAGTTTTACAAATGTTTAATATTTTTTTATAATTTAATGCCAATGGTTATATGCCTGTATAATTAATGGAAACACTCTCATCTAATAAAATGACTAATAACTGCAAATAAAAGCAATTGAAAAAAATTTTAACTATGGTCTATATGTTAGGGATTTTTCTTTTCAAACTGTGCTATCAACAGAAAAGAGGTCCTAAAAAGTGGAATTACTTAACCACAGGCAATCTCCTAATATTGCATTTGTAAATGTTTACAACTATCTATAGAAATAAGGGGGAATGAAGTATAAAAACTGAAATTTGGCTCTCTGCTTCTGACTCTATATTCTATGTGGTGCTAGCATTGTATTAGTATTGTCCAAAAAACCAGATATTAAAATGCCACAAACATGATTATTTTTAAATGGCTGTGACTTGTATATTTAAAATAATAATAGTTACCTTTTATGGCTTTCTTAACCATATGCCAAATTAATTCTCACATTCTCAAAACTATGAGATGGGTACAAATATGTCCATTTCACAAATGGAAACTAGTTATTAGATAGGCAAAGTAACTTGACCAAGGTCCAAAGTGATTGAGTAGGAATTGAACTCATACTGACTCCAAAATCTTTGCCCTTAAATGCTATATTATATGGTTTTACCATATTTACTGACACAGTTAAATATTCATCAACTTTGGGTTTTTTTAGATACTTTTAAGGAGATGGTATCCCTTTGGTTGGCATTTCTAAATATTGGCTTTGATTTGTTTTCATGACCAACTTAATACCTAGCAAATACATGACCTTGGTTATGTCAGTTTATCACTCTGAATCTCAACTTTCTCATCTCTAAAATGAGATAAATGAACTACTCTAAAAATCTGTATTGGTTTACTTCTGCTGCATAGCAAAGCATGCCAAAATTTAGTATCTGAAAAATCAACCACTACTATGTATTAATTCATGACTTTGTGGGTGAGAAATTTGGGCTGAACTCAGCTGGTGAATCTTCTTATAGTCTAGACTGGACTCAATTGCATATCTAGAGTGAGTGACCAACAACTCCAATTTTCCTGGACTGACATTCTCAGAACACAGATTTTCAGTGATAAAATTGGGAAAGTCCCTTTTGATCACGTTACATGTATCTGTGGTCAGCTGGTAGCCAAGGTTACACTCACATGGCTAGAGACTGACTGGCTGTCAAATTAAAGCAACAAGTTATGTGAGCCCTATGGCTCTGATCATCCTGCCAGGCTTATTTAGTCTCATTCACATGATGGTAGATTTTCAAGAGCAGTAAGAGAGAGCAAGCCTCAATGATCAAAGTCTCTAATTTTCTTTTTTTTAAATTTGCTACTGTCCCATGGTTCAAAGCAAGTCAAGTGGCTCAGATTCAAGGAATACAGATTCCACCTTGTGATGGGAGGATATGCAAAGCCACACTGTAGTAGGGGTGCATACAGGGATGGGAAGAATTATAACCATTTTTTCAATTTTCTACAAGGTCACTTGCTGCCTTGACTTCAATATTTCTATCCACATCTACATGTTCTATCTAAAATAGTAACGGGAAAAAAATAAGTTGAGACGCACCAAAAGATAAAGATTATCAGTACAAATGAAATCCTTGACTGTTTCCCAATTAAGGAGTCCAATCAAACTCATTAAGTAGGATAAGCTGTCCTGGATAAGTTAACTAGCCTTAGTTTACTCAAGGAATTAGCCAGAGATAAACTTTAAATCATAGTAAGAGATTGGGTGAACTATGGTAATAATTAGAAACTCAGTGCTATTCATGAAAGCAAAATATAGGCTAGAACCCAAATAATTCAAAACATCCCATACTGACATGATCATCTCACCTGACACAGAAATGGCATTTGACAAAATCCAGCACCCTTCTTCATAAAAATACTCAGAAAACTAGAAGTAGTAGGAACTTCTTCAACATGATAAATGGCATAGATGAAAAACTCACCTCAAACATCATACTCAATGGTGAAAGACTGTAAGCTTTCCCCCTAATATCAAGAACAAGACAAGGATGCCCACTATCACCACTTTTATTCAAAAGTGTACTGGAAGTCTAGCCAGAGCAATTAGGCAAGGAAAAGAAATAAAAGGCATCCAAATTGGAAAGGAAGTAGTAAAACTTTCCCTATTTGCAGAAGACATGATCCTATAGAGAAAATATCCTGAAAAATTCACAACAAAGCTACTAGAGCTAATGTTTCAGTTTGCTAAAGCTGCTGAAATACAATATACCAGAAATAGTTTGGTTTTTAACAATGCGGATTTATTAAGTTACAAGTTACAATTCTGAGGTCAAGAAAATGTCCAAATTAAGACATCAACAAGAGGATACCATCTCTGAAGAAAGGCTGCTGGGATCCAGGGTTCCTCTCAGATATCAAGGCACATGACAAGCCTCTGTTGGCCCTTCACTCCCAGGTTTCATTGCTTTCAGCTTCTGATTCCGGTGGCTTTCTCTCTGAAGGTCTGTGGGTTCTCTTAGCATCTCCAAGGTGTTCTCTCTCTCTAAGCTCTCTCCAAATGTCTCTTTTTTTAATATTCTTACAAAGTACCAAGACCCACTCAGAATGGGCCTGAGTCACATTTCAGTTGAAACAACCAATCAAAAGGTCCCACCCACAACAGGTCTGCACCCACAAGAATGGATCAAAAGAACATGCCCTTTCAGCTCCAAACCAGCATACCTAATAAACAAATTCAGCAAAGTGGCAGGGTACAACATCAACAGGCAAAATTAGCAATGTTTCTATACACTAGTAATGAACAATCTGAAGAGGAATCAAGAAAAAATTTCTACCTACAATAGCAACTAAAAGAATCAAATGTCTAGGAACCAATTTAACCAAGGATGTAAAGGTCTTCTACACAGAAAAATACAAAATATGGCTTAAAGAAATCAAAAAAGACCTAAATAAATAGAAGGACATTCCATTCATGGATTGGAAGACTAAATATGGTTAAGACATCAAGACTACCCAAAGTGATTTGCAGATTCAATGCAATCCCAATCAAAAGTTCAACAAGTTTCTTTGTAGAAATGGAAAAGCCAATCATCAAATTTATATGGGAGGGTAAGGGGTCCTAAATAGTCAAAACCATCTTGAAAATGAAGAATGAAGTTGGAGGACTAACAATTCACAATTTTTAATTGCAAAGTTATAGTAATCAAAACAGCATGGTATTTGCACAAGGGCAGATTTATAGACCAATGGCTTTGAATTGAGAATTCAGAAATAAACCCTCACATCTATGGCAAATTGATTTTTGACAAGGGTACCAAATTCATACAGTGTTGGTATAAACAAATAGTGCTGGAAGAACTGGATAACCATTTACAAAAGAATGACTGTGGACTCCTATTGTACACCTGTTACAAAAATTAACTCAAAATGGATCAAAGACCTACATATAGGAGCCAAAACTATAAAATTCCTAGAAGAAAGATAGGGAAACATCTTCATGACATTGTGTTAGGCAATGGTTTCTTAGATTTTATATACTAAAACACAAACAGCAATAGAAAAAACAGATATATGAACCCTTATCAAAATTAAAAACTTTTGTACATCCAAGGACTTCATCATGAAAGTAAAAGGACAATCTACAGAATGGAAGAAAATATTTGGAAACCACATATCTGATAAGGGTTTAATATTCAGAATACATAAAGAAATCCTACAATTCAACAACAACAACAAAAAGACAAATAAATCTGTTTAAAAATGGGCAGAGGGCTTGAATAGACATTTCTGCAAAGATGATACACACAAAGCCAAAAAGCACAAGACAAGATGCTCACAGCTTTATTAGCCATTAGGGAAATGCAAATCAAAACCACAATGAGATGTCATTTTACACCCACTAGAATGACTACTATTTAAAAAACATAAAATTACAAGTGTTGGAGAAGATATGGAGAAATAGGAACACTCATTCATTGTTGGTAGAAATATAAAATGGTGTGGCCACTGTGGAAATAAGTTTGGTGATTCCTCAGAAACTAAAGTATAGAATTACCATATAACCTGGCAATCCCACTTCTAGGTATATACTTAAAGAATTGAAAGCAGGGACTCAAGCAGATATTTTCACACTGATGTTCATAGTGACATTATTCACACTTGTCATAAGATGGAAGCAACCCAGGTATCCATCCACAGATGAACGGATAAACCGAGTGTGGTATATACATTCAATGGAATATTATTCAGCCATAAAAAGAAATGAAGTTCTGATATACATGACAACGTGGACGAACCTTGAAGACACCATGTTAAGTAAAATATTCCAGACACAAAAGGACAAATATTATATGATCTCAGTGATTTGAAATAATTAAAATATATAAATTCATAGAGTCAGAAACTAGAATACAGGTTACCAGAGGGTAGGGAATGGAGAGTTAATGCATAAATGTTGCAAAGTTTCTGTTTAGGGCAATAGAAATTTTTAGTAATGGATGGTGGTGATGGTAGCACAACATGTGAATGTGACTAACACCCTGAATTATATATTTCAAAGTGGATAAAATGGGAAATTTTAGTTGTATGTGTTACTGGAAGAATTTTTTTTTTTTAATGTGAAACTGTATAACAAAAAGAGTTAATCCTAATGTAACCTATGGACCATAGTTAATCATAAAATTATAATAATGTTATTTCATCAATTGTAACAAAGGTATCCCACAAATGTAAAGTGGTAATAATAGGGAAAACTGCATAGGTAAGAGGGGTATGTGGGAGCGTTGTACTTTCTACATGATTTTTCTATAAACCTGCAAGTTCTCTAATTAAAAAAAAGAAAAAAGAAAAGGACTCATAGTGCAATATCAGACACAGATTAAATCTGAAAATATATTTAAAACTGGAATTATGCATACTTACTGGTATTTTTATATAGTATCAACTCTCTGGTAAAGAGGCCTCAAGAGGCTCAGTGACCCAAGAGAGTCTAAACCAAGGGCAACCTAAAACAGTGACAGTTTCCCAGACTAGAAAGTTCCTTGAAATATAAAGAAAATAAAAGGAAGGAAGACAAAGAGTTTTTCCATAAAGCAAAATATATTGGATTATTTTTATAGATGATATATAAGTATACAAGTGCCATATATCTATATGTATATATAAGTATGTATATTTATTTGTGTCTTACATACATATTCTTTTATATTGTATTTGTCTTATAATTTACCTTATTTGTAATAAAGTGATCAGGCAAATAATGCAAGTGAGTGAAATGAATAAAATAACTTGGGTGCAATAAAACAAGGAGTGGGGGTGAATATAGCAAAATGGAAGCAGATACCCCATTTAGAGGAAGAAGGTATTACAAAGTTATCAATCCAGTTGATTATTTCCATGTGGAATGGGTACCCAAGTTCCCTTTTGCTTTTAAAAAGAGGCCAGAAATTTTGTGCAAAGCTTCTCAATTTTAAAATGCTGGCAACTGAAAAAAACTACTTTTTTTTATTAACTTTGTAAGCTATACAAAATAGATCTGGGGCTGAATTTAGGTCACAGCCATCAGTTTCTAATTTCTATAATAGTTGTTACTGTGGATAATTTCCTCATTTGCCAAAATATGAAGTTGGCCCCACCATGTTTATGACCAAATATTTTGAAGAAATTTACTGGTCTGTGAATTTTCCAAGAAGGGTGTGTGTTAATTACCTATTGTTATGCTGCAAACTACCACAAATTTAACAGCTTAAAACAGCACCCATTTATTATCTGATAGTTTCTGTAGCTTAGAAATCTAGCATGGTGTGTGACTGTTTCTCTGCTTGGGGCTTCCCAACGCTGAAATCAATGTATTGGCTGGGGCTGCAGACTCATCTGAGGTTCAGCAACTTCTTCCAAACCCACTGGTTATTGGCAAAATTCAGTTCCTTGCAGTTGTAAGACTGAGATCTCCACTCACTATACTGCTGGCAAGCAGGGACCATTCTCAGCAGCTGCAGGCAACCCACAGTTAGTTCTGCCATATGACCTTCCCCACAGCAAGGCAGTTTGCTCCATTATGGCCAGCAGGAGAATCTTCTCACCTCTTTGAAGAGACCACTTCATTAGGTCACGCCTACCCAGAATAATCTTCTTTGTCGATTAACTGAAGTCTACTCATTCGGTACCTTAAAACGCAAAATTTCTTCTGTCATGTAACCAAACATAATCACAGGAGTGACATTCCATCATATTCACAAGTGAGGCTCACATGCAAGAGGAAGGGATTATAAGGATGCAGACCCCAGGGGGTGAGAACCCTGGAGGCCATTTTAGAATGTGCCTGCCCCAGGTGGGAAACACTACCTTAGAGAATTAAGATCCTTCAGATTAATATACATGGATGGAACATGTTTTTTGCCCTGATCCTCTTAACAAATGCATTTATCAAGTTGTACTTTTTCTATTCTTCTATTGTGCCCTTGGCATTCAGAGAAAAATTATCTTAAGGCAAATTTTTTGAAAGCTATTTCTTCATATTTTGTAGAAATAATGAAATTATTACCCAAACTAAACTCTGTGACCCCTTTAAGGAATGCCAACTGAGAAACTCCTTTTAGAATCTGCTAGGAGATATTTTGCTTTCCCTAAGGAACTAAGGAATCATTTTTTCTTTCTTACACTAGGGAATGCATAGCTGACTTTATCTCTTTTTTTCCTTTGGCCAGCATGAAGGTTATAGCCCGATTTAAATGGGACTTGATTGTCTGTATATGGAGGATGAAGAGTCCTCTCTGTTCTTAAATTCTAATTCATAATTTTCTAGAGCTTGTTTTAGTTTTTAATTATATATATATATATATATATATATAATATAATATATATATATATATAATATATATATACATAGTGTTTTTATTGCAGTCATCTCAAATCAAATGGAGATACATGACAAATATATAGTTTAGATCAGAGGGAGAGAGGGATAATTAGTGGGTTAAAGATAAATAGAATAAATACTAATGAAAGAAAGGACAAAATAAAGGTATGTATTCTTCCCATTTTATAGGTTATCTATTCAATTTCATCAATGTGTATGCCTGTCCTTGTACCAGTATTTCACCAACTTATTTTAACAACTTGATAACACACTTCATGATCTAATATAGTCTAGGTTGTTCTGGTCCTTTTGAAAAAAAACACACACAGTGATAAAATCAATACTAATCAATGGTTTTAAATATTAATAGTAACATTCAATGTTCAATAATGAATTCTATTTATTTTCTTTAAGCTCTCAATCAATTTTCGTATTTCTTTTTAAACATTGTATCTGCTGCCTTATAGATATAGCCTTGCAAAGTTTTGGAGGTACAGTCCCATTCTTGCTTACATGCATATTTCTCTAGATGCATAAAAGCAATATTAAATACACAGAGCTCATGTCTTTTATAGATTATTTTCATTTTGAATTTATATATCCACATTAACTTAGCATTAGACTCCATCCTTTTGCCTTATGTACTCTGTGCACCTCACCAGAGGAATGAAAATGTAGGCAAAAAAAGTTCAGTTCAAAGAACTGCAATTTGTTTTGTTTTTAAAATGTATTTAGAGAGAGATCCAAGATGGCAGATTAGGAGAGACAGTGGAAAATTCTCCTCCATGAAAAATACTATGTAAAAGACAGAAAGTGCTCCAGAATACCAGTTCCAGGGTTCCACCAGCTGGGCAGGGACTTACATATCCATAGTGATTGAGCACTTGGAGAAGTTTGCATTCAAAATTGTGTAAGTCTTTGATCCAGAGAGCCACTGGGAAAATGGCAACCAGACTCGTGTTTGGAGGCAGGTCAGAGTGGGACCCAGGGAGCGGCCAGGGAGAGGCAGAGGGAGCTGCAGTCGATCACAGGAGGGAGTGTCTTCCATGCTCCGGGCACCTGCCTTGGTAACTGGCATGGGTGATAGTCCTTTGCACACCCACAGCTGACGGCCCTAGTCAGGGACGAACCGCTGCAGCAAGCAGACAACTGCACAAGTGGGTTATTTTCCACACCCTGCGCAACCATCTTTGAAGTGGGCTGGGAGTTACCCCTCCGCAACACTATGGCCGAGAGCCTCCTCAAGGGAACTCAGGATTTGGTTGGCTTGTGACAGTACAACACCTCCTCCACAGAAGCCCGCAGGGTGCACAGACAAGAGGCAAGGGAGCTCCATGGAAGTGATAGGAGCCCTTCACCAAACCCAGGGACTTCTGGGTCCATGAAAGAGAGGGACTGAGCAGAGTCTGAGCTGAAGGGGTGGACACCTTCTGCAGCCCCAGGGTATCACAGCTGCAACCCTGGGAATACTGGGAGTACTGGGTCTTAAATCCCTCTTCCCTGACAAACTGCACAGGACATAACCCCCACCCACAGGGCTGGTGGTTCCCATTGGTGCACTGATTGCACTTCCACCTGGTTTGGACCTACACTCACTGTATAAATGAAGTTCAGGAGAACTGGACTGAGGATAAGAGGTGGCTTGGGAGTGCTGTCTGCTGGTAGACCAGGGAAAGTGCACTGCATCAAGCTGTAGCTCTGTCAAATTATAGATAATTGTTTAAATAACTCTGTATATCCTAAAAGAATCCTATCAGGATAAGCAAATGCCAAGAGACCAAAAACAAAAGAAAATTATAAAGCATATGAAGAAACCAGAAGATATGGATGACCCAAACACCCAAATTAAAAAGAAGAGAGGAGGAGAGGCGGGGCAAGATGGCGGACTGGAGAGCTGTATGTTTTAGTTACTCCTCCAGGAAAGTAGGTAGAAAGCCAGGAACTCCTGCCCATCGCCAGCCCCATAGCCCAGAGCTGCCCCAGACAACCCAGTGTGATGGAAGTGCTTCAAATAACAGGCACACTCCACAAAACTGGGCATGGACATTAGCCTTCCCTGCAACCTCAGCTGATTGTCCCAGAGTTGGGAAGGTGGAGCAGTGTGAATTAACAGAGCCCCATTCAGCCATCATATCAGCAGACTGGGAGCCTCCCAACACACCCAGCAGCCCAGAACCGCCCTGGGGGGACGGCACTCACCTGTGACATAGGACAGTCATCCCTCAACAGAGGACCCGGGGTGCACGGCCTGGAAGAGGGGCCCAATTGCAAGTCTCAGGAGCCATATGCCAATACCAAGGACTTGTGGGTCAGTGGCAGAGACAAACTGTGGCAGGACTGAACTGAAGGATTAGACTATTGCAGCAGCTTTAAAACTCTAGGATCGCCAGGGAGATTTGATTGTTAGGGCCACCCCCCCCTCCCTGACTGCCCAGAAACATGCCCCATATACAGGGCAGGCAACACCAACTACACACGCAAGCTTGGTACACCAATTGGACCCCACAAGACTCACTCCCCCACTCAACAAAAAAGGATAAGCAGGGGAGAAGTGGCTTGTGGAGAACAGGTGGCTCGTGGACGCCACCTGCTGGTTAGTTAGAGAAAGTGTACTCCACGAAGCTATAGATCTGATAAAGTAGAGAAAAGGACTTCAATTGGTCTACAAATCCTAAAAGAACCCTATCAAGTTCAGCAAATGCCACGAGGCCAAAAACAACAGAAAATTATAAAGCATATGAAAAAACCAGACGATATGGATAACCCAAGCCCAAGCATCCAAATCAAAAGAACAGAAGAGACACAGCACCTAGAGCAGCTACTCAAAGAGCTAAAGATGAACAATGAGACCATAGTACGGGATATGAAGGAAATCAAGAAGACTCTAGAAGAGCATAAAGAAGACATTGCAAGACTAAATAAAAAAATGGATGATCTTATGGAAATTAAAGAAACTGTTGACCAAATTAAAAAGATTCTGGACACTCATAGTACAAGACTAGAGGAAGTTGAACAACGAATCAGTGACCTGGAAGATGACAGAATGGAAAATGAAAGCATAAAAGAAAGAATGGGGAAAAAAATTGAAAAACTCAAAATGGACCTCAGGGATATGATAGATAATATGAAACGTCCGAATATAAGACTCATTGGTGTCCCAGAAGGGGAAGAAAAGGGTAAAGGTCTAGGAAGAGTATTCAAAGAAATTGTTGGGGAAAACTTCCCAAATCTTCTAAACAACATAAATACACAAATCATAAATGCTCAGCGAACTCCAAATAGAATAAATCCAAAAAAACCCACTCCGAGACATATACTGATCACACTGTCAAACACAGAAGAGAAGGAGCAAGCTCTGAAAGCAGCAAGAGAAAAGCAACTCACCACATACAAAGGAAACAGCATAAGACTAACTAATGACTACTCAGCAGACACCATGGAGGCAAGAAGGCAGTGACACGATATATTTAAAATTCTGAGTGAGAAAAATTTCCAGCCAAGAATACTTTATCCAGCAAAGCTCTCCTTCAAATTTGAGGGAGAGATTAAATTTTTCACAGACAAACAAATGCTGAGAGAATTTGCTAACAAGAGACCTGCCCTACTGGAGATACTAAAGGGAGCCCTACAGACAGAGAAACAAAGAAAGGACAGAGAGACTTGGAGAAACGTTCAGTACTAAAGAGATTCAGTATGGGTACAATAAAGGATATTAATAGCCAGAGGGGAAAAATATGACAAATATAAACCAAAGGATAAGATGGCTTATTCAAGAAATGCCTTCACGGTTATAACGTTGAATGTAAATGGATTAAACTCCCCAATTAAAAGATATAGATTCGCAGAATGGATCAAAAAAAATGAACCATCAATATGTTGCATACAAGAGACTCATCTTAGACACAGGGACACAAAGAAACTGAAAGTGAAAGGATGGAAAAAAATATTTCATGCAAGCCACAGCCAAAAGAAAGCAGGTGTAGCAATATTAATCTCAGATAAAATAGACTTCAAATGCAGTGATGTTTTGAGAGACAAAGAAGGCCACTACATACTAATAAAAGGGGCAATTCAGCAAGAAGAAATAACAATCGTAAATGTCTATGCGCCCAATCAAGGTGCCACAAAATACATGAGAGAAACACTGGCAAAACTAAAGGAAGCAATTGATCTTTCCACAATAATTGTGGGAGACTTCAACACATCACTCTCTCCTATAGATAGATCAACCAGACAGAAGACCAATAAGGAAATTGAAAACCTAAACAATCTAATAAATGAATTAGATTTAACAGACATATACAGGACATTACATCCCAAATCACCAGGATACACATACTTTTCTAGTGCTCATGGAACTTCCTCCAGAATAGATCATATGCTGGGACATAAAAGAAGCCTCAATAAATTTAAAAAGATTGAAATTATTCAAAGCACATTCTCTGACCACAATGGAATACAATTAGAAGTCAATAACCATCAGAGACTTAGAAAATTCACAAATACCTGGAGGTTAAACAACACACTCCTAAACAATCAGTGGGTTAAAGAAGAAATAGCAAGAGAAATTGCTAAATATATAGAGAAGAATGAAAATGAGAACACAACATACCAAAACCTATGGGATGCAGCAAAAGCAGTGCTGGGGGGAAATTTATAGCACTAAACGCATATATTAAAAAGGAAGAAAGAGCCAAAATCAAAGAACTAATGGATCAACTGAAGAAGCTAGAAAATGAACAGCAAACCAAACCTAAACCAAGTAGAAGAAAAGAAATAACAAGGATTAAAGCAGAAATAAATGACATAGAGAACAAAAAAACAATAGAGAGGATAAATATCACCAAAAGTTGGTTCTTTGAGAAGATCAACAAGATTGACAAGCCCCTAGCTAGACTGACAAAATCAAAAAGAGAGAAGACCCATATCAACAAAATAATGAATGAAAAAGGGGACATAACTGCAGATCCTGAAGAAATTAAAAAAATTATAAGAGGATACTATGAACAACTGTATGGCAACAACCTGGATAATGTAGACGAAATGGACAATTTCCTGGAAACATATGAACAACCTAGACTGACCAGAGAAGAAATAGAAGACCTCAACCAACCCATCACAAGCAAAGAGATCCAATCAGTCATCAGAAATCTTCCCACAAATAAATGCCCATGGACAGAAGGCTTCACAGGGGAATTCTACCAAACTTTCCAGAAAGAACTGACACCAATCTTATTCAAACTCTTTCAAAACATTGAAGAAAATGGAACACTACCTAACTCATTTTATGAAGCTAACATCAATCTAATACCAAAACCAGGCAAAGATGCTACAAAAAAGGAAAACTACCGGCCAATCTCCCTAATGAATATAGATGCAAAAATCCTCAACAAAATACTTGCAAATCGAATCCAAAGACACATTAAAAAAATCACACACCATGACCAAGTGGGGTTCATTCCAGGCATGCAAGGATGGTTCCACATAAGGAAATCAATCAATGTATTACAACACATTAACCAGTCAAAAGTGAAAAATCAATTGATCATCTCAATAGATGCTGAAAAAGCATTTGAGAAAATCCAACATCCGTTTTTGATAAAAACACTTCAAAAGGTAGGAATTGAAAAAAACTTCCTCAACATGATAAAGAGCATATATGAAAAACCCACAGCCAGCATAGTACTCAATGGTGAGAGACTGAAAGCCTTCCCTCTAAGATCAGGAACAAGACAAGGATGCCCGCTGTCATCACTGTTATTCAACATTGTGCTGGAAGTGCTAGCCAGGGCAATCCGGCAAGACAAAGAAATAAAAGGCATCCAAATTGGAAAAGAAGAAGTAAAACTGTCATTGTTTGCAGATGATATGATCTTATATCTAGAAAACCCTGAGAAATCGATGATACAGCTACTACAGCTAATAAATTTAGCAAAGTAGCGGGATACAAGATTAATGCATATAAGTCAGTAATGTTTCCATATGCTAGAAATGAACAAACTGAAAAGACACTCAAGAAAAAGATACCATTTTCAATGGCAACTAAAAAAATCAAGTACCTAGGAATAAACTTAACCAAAGATGTAAAAGACCTATACAAAGAAAACTACATAACTCTACTAAAAGAAATAGAAGGGGACCTTAAAAGATGGAAAAATATTCCATGTTCATGGATAGGAAGACTAAATGTCATTAAGATGTCAATTCTACCCAAACTCATCTACAGATTCAATGCAATCCCAATCAAAATTCCAACAACCTACTTTGCAGACTTGGAAAAGCTAGTTATCAAATTTATTAGGAAAGGGAAGATGCCTCGAATTGCTAAAGACACTCTAAAAAAGAAAAACGAAGTTAGAGGACTTACACTCCCTGACTTTGAAGCTTATTACAAAGCCACAGTTGTCAAAACAGCATGGTACTGGCACAAAGATAGACATATAGATCAATGGAATCGAATTGAGAATTCAGAGATAGACCCTCAGATCTATGGCCGACTGATCTTTGATAAGGCCCCCAAAGTCACTGAACTGAGTCATAATGGTCTTTTCAACAAATGGGGCTGGGAGAGTTGCATATCCATATCCAAAAGAATGAAAGAGGACCCCTACCTCACCCCCTACACAAAAATTAACTCAAAATGGACCAAAGATCTCAATATAAAAGAAAGTACCATAGCCTTTCTGCCCGTGGACGCCGCCGAGGAAACATCGTTGATTTCTTTCTTCCCACTGCCGTCATGTCTAAGTCAGAGTCTCCTAAAGAGCCTGAACAGCTGCGGAAGCTTTTCATTGGGTGCTAAGCTTTGAAACAACCGATGAAAGTCTGAGGAGCCATTTTGAGCAATGGGGAACGCTCACGGACTGTGTGGTAATGAGAGATCCAAACACCAAACGCTCCAGAGGCTTTGGGTTTATCACGTACTCTACGGTGGAGGAAGTGGATGCAGCCATGAATGCAAGACCACATAAGGTGGATGGAAGAGTTGTGGAACCAAAGATGGCTGTCTCAAGAGAAGACTCTCAAAGACCAGGTGCCCACTTAACTGTGAAAAAGATCTTTGTTGGTGGCATTAAAGAAGACACTGAAGAACATCACCTAAGAGATTATTTTGAGCAGTATGGGAAGATTGAAGTAATTGAAATCATGACTGACCGAGGCAGTGGCAAGAAGAGAGGCTTTGCTTTTGTAACCTTTGACGACCATGACTCTGTGGATAAGATTGTCATTCAGAAGTACCATACTGTGAATGGCCACAACTGTGAAGTAAGAAAAGCCCTGTCTAAACAGGAGATGGCCAGTGCTTCATCCAGCCAAAGAGGTCGAAGTGGTTCTGGAAACTTCGGTGGTGGTCGCGGAGGTGGTTTTGGTGGGAATGACAACTTTGGTCGAGGAGGAAACTTCAGTGGTCATGGTGGCTTTGGTGGCAGCCGAGGTGGTGATGGATATGGTGGCAGTGGGGATGGCTATAATGGATTTGGTAATGATGGAAGCAATTTTGGAGGTGGCGGAAGCTACAATGATTTTGGCAGTTACAACAATCAGTCTTCAAATTTTGGACCCATGAAGGGAGGAAACTTTGGAGGCAGAAGCTCTGGCCCTTATGGTGGTGGAGGCCAATACTTTGTCAAACCACGAAACCAAGGTGGCTATGGCGGTTCCAGCAGCAGCAGTAGTTATGGTAGTGGCAGAAGGTTTTAATTATCGCTGGGAAACAAAGTTTAGCAGGAGAGGAGAGCCAGAGAAGTGACAGGGAAGCTACAGGTTACAACAGATTTGTGAACTAAGCCAAGCACAGTGGTGGCAGGGCCTAGCTGCTACAAAGAAGACGTGTTTTAGACAATACTCATGTGTATGGGCAAAAAAAAACACGAGGACTGTATTTGTGACTAATTGTATAACAGGTTATTTTAGTTTCTGTTCTGTGGAAAGTGTAAAGCATTCCAACAAAGGGTTTTAATGTAGATTTTTTTTTTTTGCACCCATGCTGTTGATTGCTAAATGTAATAGTCTGATCATGACGCTGAATAAATGTGTTTTTTTTAAATGTGCTGTGTAAAGTTAGTCTACTCTGAAGCCATCTTGATAAACTGCCCCAACAGTGTTAGATTTCCTTCAGGGTGATGCCAGGTTCCATTCAAAATTCATTTACAATCTTAGCAGACCAATTTGTGGGCAGAGAAGCCTTTCGTTTTCAGAAAACTTGGTATAGTTGAACTGACAGTTAACTGTGTTGTGAACTGAAGTTCATCAGTTAAAAGGGTCACCCAAGCAAACTTACAGAATTTCATTTGGTTATAAAAATGATTGTTGGCACATCCTATGCAGTATATCTAAATTGAATAATGGTACTAGATGAAGTTATAGATGGGAAATGAAGCTTTTGTATCATCCATTATCATGTGTAATCAATAAACAATTTGATATCTTCTTGAAAAAAAAAAAAAAAGAAAGTACCATAAAACTCCTAGAAGATAATGTAGGAAAACTTCTTCAAGACCTTGTATTAGGGGGCCACTTCCTAGACTTTACACCCAAAGCACAAGCAACAAAAGAGAAAATAGATAAATGGGAACTCCTCAAGCTTAGAAGTTTCTGCACCTCAAAGGAATTTCTCAAAAAGGTAAAGAGGCAGCCAACTCAATGGGAAAAAATTTTTGGAAACCATGTATCTGACAAAAGACTGATATCTTGCATATATAAAGAAATCCTACAACTCAATGACAATAGTACAGTCGGCCCAATTATAAAATGGGCAAAAGATATGAAAAGACAGTTCTCTGAAGAGGAAATACAAATGGCCAAGAAACACATGAAAAAATGTTCAGCTTCACTAGCTATTAGAGAGATGCAAATTAAGACCACAATGAGATACCATCTAACACCGGTTAGAATGGCTGCCATTAAACAAACAGGAAACTACAAATGCTAGAGGGGATGTGGAGAAATTGGAACCCTTATTCATTGTTGGTGGGACTGTATAATGGTTCAGCCACTCTGGAAGTCAGTCTGGCAGTTCCTTAGAAAACTAGATATAGAGTTACCATTCGAACCAGCGATTGCACTTCTCGGTATATACCCGGAAGATCGGAAAGCACTGACATGAACAGATATCTGCACACCAATGTTCATAGCAGCATTATTCACAATTGCCAAGAGATGGAAACAACCCAAATGTCCTTCAACAGATGAGTGGATAAATAAAATGTGGTATATACACACGATGGAATACTACGCGGCAGTAAGAAGGAACGATCTCGTGAAACATATGACAACATGGATGAACCTTGAAGACATAATGCTGAGTGAAATAAGCCAGGCACAAAAAGAGAAATATTATATGCTACCACTAATGTGAACTTTCAAAAATGTAAAACAAATGGTTTATAATGTAGAATGTAGGGGAACTAGCAGTAGAGAGTAATTAAGGAAGGGGGAACAACAATCCAAGAAGAACAGATAAGCTTTTTAACGTTCTGGGGATGCCCAGAAATGACTATGGTCTGTTAATTTCTGATGGATATAGTAGGAACAAGTTCACAGAAAGGTTGCTATATTATGTAACTTTCTTGGGGTAAAGTAGGAACATGTTGGAAGTTAAGCAGTTATCTTAGGTTAGTTGTCTTTTTCTTACTCCCTTGTTATGGTCTCTTGGAAATGTTCTTTTATTGTATGTTTGTTTTCTTTATAACTTTTTTTTTCATACAGTTGATTTAAAAAAGAAGGGAAAGTTAAAAAAAAAAAAAGAAAGAAAGAAAAACAAGGAAAAAAAAATGATGTAGTGCCCCCTTGAGGAGCCTGTGGAGAATGCAGGGGTATTCGCCTACCCCACCTCCATGGTTGCTAACATGACCACGGACATAGGGGACTGGTGGTTTGATGGGTTGAGCCCTCTACCATAAGTTTTACCCTTGGGAAGACGGTTGCTGCAAAGGAGAGGCTAGACCTCCCTATATTTGTGCCTAAGAGTCTCCTCCTGAATGCCTCTTTGTTGCTCAGATGTGGCCCTCTCTCTCTGGCTAAGCCAACTTGAAAGGTGAAATCACTGCCCTCCCCCCTACGTGGGATCAGACACCCAGGGGAGTGAATCTCCCTGGCAACGTGGAATATGACTCCCAGGGAGGAATGTAGACCCGGCATCGTGGGACGGAGAACATCTTCTTGACCAAAAGGGGGATGTGAAAGGAAATGAAATAAGCTTCAGTGGCAGAGAGATTCCAAAAGGAGCCGAGAGGTCACTCTGGTGGGCAGTCTTACGCACACTTTAGACAACCCTTTTTAGGTTCTAAAGAATTGGGGTAGCTGGTGGTGGATACCTGAAACTATCAAACTACAACCCAGAACCCATGAATCTCGAAGACAGTTGTATAAAAATGTAGATTATGAGGGGTGACAATGGGATTGGGAAAGCCATAAGGACCAGACACCACTTTGTCTAGTTTATGGATGGATGAGTAGAAAAATAGGGGAAGGAAACAAACAAACAAAGGTACCCAGTGTTCTTTTTTATTTCAATTGCTCTTTTTCACTCTAATTATTATTCTTGTTATTTTTGTGTGTGTGCTAATGAAGGTGTCAGGGATTGATTTAGGTGATGAATGTGCAACTATGTAATGGTAATGTAAACAATTGAAAGTACGATTTGTTTTGTATGACTGCGTGGTATGTGAATATATCTCAATAAAATGAAGATTAAAAAAAAAAAAAAACAAGAGTGGAGGCAGGGCAAGATCGCGGACTGGTGAGCTGTATGTTTTAGTTACTCTTCCAGGGAAGTAGGTAGAAAGCCAGGAACTGTGTGGACTGGACACCACAGAGCAATCTGACTTTGGGCATACTTCATACAACACTCATGAAAACGTGGAACTGCTGAGATCAGCGAAATCTGTAAGTTTTTGTGGTCAGGGGACCCACACCCCTCCCTGCCAGGCTCAGTTGCATGGGAGGAGGGGCTGTCAGCTCTGGGAAGGAGAAGGGAGAACTGCAGTGGCAGCTCTTATCGCAAACTCATTCTACTGATCCAGACTCCAACCATGGATAGACTGAAACCAGACACCAGAGAATCTGAGAGGAGCCAGCCCAGAAGAGAGGAGACAGGCATAGAAAAAAAACAACACGAAAAACTCCAAAATAAAAGCGGAGGATTTTTGGAGTTCTGGTAAACATAGAAAGGGGAAGGGCAGAGCTCAGGCCCTGAGGCTCATATGCAAATCCCGAAGAAAAGCTGATCTCTCTGCCTTGTGGACATTTCCTTAATGGCCCTAATTGCTTTGTCTCTTAGCATTTCAATAACCCATTAGATCTGTGAGGAGACCCCTTTTTTTTTTTTATCCTTTTTTCTTTTTCTAAAACAATTACTCTAAGAAGCCCAATACAGAAAGCTTCAAAGACTTGCTATTTGGGCAGGTCAAGTCAAGAGCAGAACTAGGAGAGCTCTGAGACAAAAGGCAATAATCCAGTGGCTGAGAAAATTCACTAAATACCACAACTTCCCAAGAAAAGGGGGGTGTCTGCTCACAGCCATCATCCTGGTGGACAGGAAACACTCCTGCCCATCGCCAGCCCATAGCCCAGAGCTGCCCCAAACAACCCAGTGTGACAGAAATGCTTCAAATAACAGGCACACACCACAAAACTGGGTGTGGACATTAGCCTTCCCTTCAACCTCAGTTGAATTTCCCAGAGTTGGGAAGGTGGAGCAGTGTGAATCAATAAAGCCCCATTCAGCCATCATTTCAGCAGACTGGGAGCCTCCCTACACAGCCCAGGAGCCCAGAACCACCCTGGGGGGACAGCACTCACCTGTGACATAGCACAGTCATCCCTCAACAGAGGACGAGGGGGTGCACGGCCTGGAAGAGGGACCCACTCACAAGTCTCAGGAGCCATACACCAATACCAAGGACTTGTGGGTCAGTGGGAGAGACAAACTGTGGCAGGACTGAACTGAAGGATTCGACTATTGCAGCAGCTTTAAAACTCCAGGATCACCAGGGAGATTTGATTGTTAGAGCCACCCCCCCCCTTCCCTGACTGCCCAGAAACACACCCCATATACAGGGTGGGAAACACCAACTACACACGCAAGCTTGGTACACCAACTGGACCCCACAAGACTCATTCCCCTACTCACCACAAAGGCAAAGCAGGGGAAAACAGGCTTGTGGAGAACAGGTGGCTCGTGGACGCCACCTGCTGGTTAGTTAGAGAAAGTGTACTCCATGAAACTGTAGATCTGATAAATTAGAGATAAGGACTTCAATTGATCAACAAATCCTAAAAGAACCCTATCAAGTTCAGGAAATGCCAAGAGGCCAAAAACAACAGAAAATTATAAAGCATATGAAAAAACCAGACAATATGGATACCCAAGCCCAAGCACCCAAATCGAAAGATCAGAAGAGACACAGCACCTAGAGCACCTACTCAAAGAAGTAAAGATGAACAATGAGACCATAGTACGGGAGACAAAGGATATCAAGAAGAATCTAGAAGAGCATAAAGAAGACATTGCAAGACTAAATAAAAAAACGGATGATCTTATGGAAATTAAAGAAACTGTTGACCAAATTAAAAAGATTCTGGACACTCATAGTACAAGACTAGAGGAAGTTGAACAATGAATCAATGACCTGGAAGATGACAGAATGGAAAATGAAAGCATAAAAGAAAGAATGGGGAAAAAAATTGAAAAAATCGAAACGGACCTCAGAGATATGATAGATATTATAAAATGTCTGAATATAAGACTCATTGGTGTTCCAGAAGGGGAAGAAAAGGGTAAAGGTCTAGGAAGAGTATTCAAAGAAATTGTAGGGGAAAACTTTCCAAATCTTCTAAACAACATAAATACACGAATCATAAATGCTCAGCAAACTCCAAATAGAATAAATCCAAATAAACCCACTCCGAGACATATTCTGATCACACTGTCAAACACGGAAGAGAAGGAGCAAGTTCAGAAAGCAGCAAGAGAAAAGCAATTCACCACATACAAACAAAACAGCATAAGACTAAGTAGTGATTACTCAGCAGCCACCATGGAGGCGAGAAGGCAGTGGCACGATATATTTAAAATTCTGAGTGAGAAAAATTTCCAACCAAGGATACTTTATCCAGCAAAGCTCTCCTTCAAATTTAAGGGAGAGCTTAAATTTTTCACAGACAAACAAATGCTGAGAGAATTTGCTAACAAGAGACCTGCCCTACTGGAGATACTAAATGGAGCCCTACAGACAGAGAAACAAAGGAAGGACAGAAAGACTTGGAGAAAGGTTCAGTACTAAAGAGATTTGGTATGGGTGCAATAAAGGATATTAATGGAGAGAGGGGAAAAATATATATGACAAACATAAACCAAAGGAAGACAGCTGATTCAAGAAAAGCCTTCACAGTTATAACATTGAATGTAAATGGATTAAACTCCCCAATTAAAAGATATAGATTTGCAGAATGGATTAAAAAAAAAATGAACCATCAATATGTTGCATACAAGAGACTCATCTTAGACACAGGGACACAAAGAAATTGAAAATGAAAGGATGGAAAAAAATATTTCATGCAAGCTACAGCCAAAAGAAAGCAGGTGCACCAATATTAATCTCAGATAAAATAGACTTTAAATGCAGGGATGTTTTGAGAACAAAGAAGGCCACTACATACTAATAAAAGGGGCAATTCAACAAGAAGAAATAACAATCATACATGTCTATGCGCACAATCAAGGTGCCACAAAATTCATGGGAGAAACACTGGCAAAACTAAAAGAAGCAATTGACGTTTCCACAATAATTGTGGGAGACTTCAACACATCACTCTCTCCTATAGATAGATCAACCAGACAGAAGACCAATAAGGAAATTGAAAACCTAAACAATCTGATAAATGAATTAGATTTAACAGACATATACAGAACATTACATCCCAAATTATTAGGATATACATACTTTTCTAGAGCTCACGGAACTTTCTGCAGAATACATCATATGCTGGGACATAAAACAAGCCTCAATAAATTTAAAAAGATTGAAATTATTCAAAACACATTCTCTGACCACAATGGAATACAATTAGAACTCAATAAACATCAGAGACTTAGAAAATTCACAAATACCTGGAGGTTTAACAACGCACTCCTAAACAATCAGTGGGTTAAAGAAGAAATAGCAAGAGAAATTGCTAAATATATAGAGATGAATAAAAATCAGAACACAACATACCAAAACCTATGGGATGCAGCAAAAGCAGTACTGAGGGGGAAATTTATAGCACTAAACACATATATTAAAAAAGAAGAAAGAGCCAAAATCAAAGAACTAATGGATCAACTGAAGAAGCTAGAAAATAAACAGCAAACCAATCCTAAACCAAGTAGAAGAAAAGAAATAACAAGGATTAAAGCAGAAATAAATGACATAGAGAACAAAAAACCAATAGAGAGGATAAATATCACCAAAAGTTGGTTCTTTGACAAGATCAACAAGATTGACAAGCCCCTAGCTAGACTGACAAAATCAAAAAGAGAGAAGACCCATATAAACAAGATAACGAATGAAAAAGGTGACATAAGTCCTGAAGGAATTAAAAAAATTATAACGGGATACTATGAACAACTGTATGCCAACAAACTGGATAATGTAGAGGGAATGGACAGTTTCCTGGAAACATATGAACAACCTAGACTGACCAGAGAAGAAATAGAAGACCTCAATCAACCCATCACAAGCAAAGAGATCCAATCAGTCATCAAAAAGCTTCCCACAAATAAATGCCCAAGGCCAGATGGCTTCACAGGGGATTCTACCAAACTTTCCAGAAAGAACTGACACCAATCTTACTCAAACTCTTTCAAAATATTGAAGAAAATAGAACACTACCTAACTCATTTTATGAAGCTAACATCAATCTAATACCAAAACCAGGCAAAAATGCTACAAAAAAGGAAAACTACCGGCCAATCTCCCTAATGAATATAGATGCAAAAATCCTCAACAAAATACTTGCAAATCAAATCCAAAGACACATTAAAAAAATCACACACCATGACCAAGTGGGGTTCATTCCAGGCATCCAAGGATGGTTCAACATAAGAAAATCAATCAATGTATTACAACACATTAACGATTCGAAAGGGAAAAATCAAATAATCATCTCAATAAACAAATTTAGCAAAGTAGCGGGATACAAGATTAATGCACATAAGTCAGTAATGTTTCTGTATGCTAGAAATGAACGAACTGAAGAGACACTCAAGGAAAACATACCATTTTCAATAGCAATTAAAAAATCAAGTACCTAGGAATAAACTTAACCAAAGATGTAAAAGACCTATACAAAGAAAACTACATAACTCTACTAAAAGAAATAGAAGGGGACCTTAAAAGATGGAAAAATATTCCATGTTCATGGATAGGAAGGCTAAATGTCATTAAGATGACAATTCTACCCAAACTCATCTACAGATTCAATGCAATCCCAATCAAAATTCCAACAACCTACTTTGCAGACTTGGAAAAGCTAGTTATCAAATTTATTTGGAAAGGGAAGATGCCTCGAATTGCTAAAGACACTCTAAAACAGAAAAACGAAGTTGGAGGACTTACACTCCCTGACTTTGAAGCTTATTATAAAGCCACAGTTGTCAAAACAGCATGGTACTGGCACAAAGATAGACATATAGATCAATGGAATCTAATTGAGAATTCAGAGATAGACCCTCAGATCTATGGCCGACTGATCTTTGATAAGGCCCCCAAAGTCACTGAACTGAGTCATAATGGTCTTTTCAACAAATGGGGCTGGGAGAGTTGGATATCCATATCCAAAAGAAAGAAAGAGGACCCCTACCTCACACCCTACACAAAAATTAACTCAAAATGGACGAAGGATCTCAATATAAAAAAAGTACCATAAAACTCCTAGAAGATAATGTAGGGAAACATCTTCAAGACCTTGTATTAGGGGGCCACTTCCTTGACTTTACACCCAAAGCACAAGCAACAAAACAAAAAAAATAGATAAATGGGAACTCCTCAAGCTTAGAAGTTTCTGCACCTCAAAGGAATTTCTCAAAAAGGTAAAGAGGCAGCCAACTCAATGGGAAAAAATTTTTGGAAACCATGTATCTGACAAAAGACTGATATCTTGCATATATAAAGAAATCCTACAACTCAATGACAATAGTACACACAGCCCAATTATAAAATGGGCAAAAGATATGAAAAGACAGTTCTCTGAAGAGGAAATACAAATGGCCAAGAAACACATGAAAAAATGCTTAGCTTCACTAGCTATTAGAGAGATGCAAATTAAGACCACAATGTGATACCATCTAAAACCGATCAGAATGGCTGCCATTAAACAAACAGGAAACTACAAATGCTGGAGAGGATGTGGAGAAATTGGAACTCTTATTCATTGTTGGTGGGACTGTATAATGGTTCAGCCACTCTGGAATTCAGTCTGGCAGTTCCTTAGAAAACTAGATATAGATTTACCATTCAATCCAGCGATTGCCCTGCTAGGTATATACCTGGAAGATTGGAAAGCAGTGACACGAACAGATATCTGCATGCCAATATTCATAGCAGCATTATTCACAATTGCCAAGAGATGGAAGCAACCCAATGTCCTTCAACAGATGAGTGGATAAATAAAATGTGGTATATACACACGATGGAATACTACGCGGCAGTAAGAAGCAACGATCTCGTGAAACATATGACAACATGGATGAACCTTGAAGACATAATGCTGAGCGAAATAAGCCAGGCATGAAAAGAGAAATATTATATGCTACCACTAATGTGAACTTTGAAAAATGTAAAACAAATGGTTTATAATGTAGAATGTAGGGGAACTAGCAATAGAGAGCAATTAAGGAAGGGGGAACAATAATCCAAGAAGAACAGATAAGCTATTTAACGTTCTGGGGATGCCCAGGAATGACTATGGTCTGTTAATTTCTGATGGGTATAGTAGGAACAAGTTCACAGAAATGTTGCTATATTAGGTAACTTTCTTGTGGTAAAGTAGTAACAGGTTGGAAGTTAAGCAGTTATCTTAGGTTAGTTGTCTTTTTCTTACTCCCCTGTTATGGTCTCTTTGAAATGTTCTTTTATTGTATGTCTGTTGTTGTTGTTTTTTTGAAATTTTTTTTTATAAAAAATTTAAAAAAAAAAAAAAAAAACAAGGAAAAAAATATGTAGAGCCCCCTTGAGGAGCCTGTGGAGAATGCAGAGGTATTGGCCTACCCCACCTCGATGGTTGCTAACATGACCACAGACATAGGGGACTGGTGGTTTAATGGGCTGAGCCCTCTACCATAGGTTTTACCCTTGGGAAGACGGTTGCTGCAAAGGAGAGGCTGGGCCTCCCTATAATTGTGCCTAAGAGACTCCTCCCGAATGCCTCTTTGTTGCTCAGATGTGGCCCTCTCTCTCTAGCTAAGCCAACTAGAAACGTGAAATCACTGCCCTCCCCGCTACATGGGATTAGATACCCAGGGGAGTGAATCTCCCTGGCAATGTGGAATATGACTCCCGGGGAGGAATGTAGACTTGGCATTATGGGACGGAGAGCATCTTCTTGACCAAAAGGGGGATGTGAAAGGAAATGAAATAAGTTTGAGTGGCAGAGAGATTCCAAAGGGAGCTGAGAGGTCACTCTGTTGGGCACTCTTACGCACAATTTAGACAACCCTTTTTAGGTTCTAAAGAATTGGGGTAGCTGGTGGTGGATACCTGAAACTATCAAACTACAACCCAGAACCCATGAATCTCAAAGACAATTGTATAAAAATGTAGCTTATGAGGGGTGACAATGGGATTGGGAAAGCCATAAGGACCACACTCCACTTTGTCTAGTTTATGGATGGATGAGTGGAAAAATAGGGGAAAGAAACAAACAAACAAACAGACAAAGGTATCCAGTGTTCTTTTTTACTTCAATTGCTCTTTTTCACTTTAATTATTATTCTTGTTATTTGTGTGTGTGTGCTAATGAAGGTGTCAGGGATTGATCTAGGTGATGAATGTACAACTATGTAATGGTACTATGAAAAATCGAATGTAAAATTTGTTTTGTATGACTGCGTGGTATGTGAATATATCCCAATAAAATGAAGAGAAAAAAAAAGAAGAGATACAGAACTTGGAGAAATTAATCAAAGAAGTAATCATAAATACCAATACCATGGCTTAGGATATAATGGGCATCAAGAAGACCCTAGAAGAGTATAAAGAAGAATTTGCAAGTGTAAATAAAAAAATAGAAGATCTTATGGAAATAAAAGACACTGTTGATCAAATTAAAAAGATTCTTGATAAACATAGTACTAGATTAGAGGAAGCTGAGGAAAGTATAAGTGAACTGGAAGAGTGTAGGTGGGAAAGTGAAATCACAGAAGAATGAATGGTGAAAAAAAGTCAAAAAATTCTAAATGGATCTCAGGGATATTATGGACAACATGAAGCACACAAATATAAGAATCATTGGTGTTCCAGAAGTGGAAGAGAAGGGTAAAGGACTAGGAAGAGTATTGAAAGACGTTGTTGGAAAGAACTTCTGAACCCTTCTAAATGACATAAATATGCAAATCATAGATGCCCAATGAACCTCGAACAGGATGAATCCAAATAAACCCACTCTGAGACACACTCTGATCAGATTGTCAAATGCTGAAGAGAAGAAGCAAGTTCTCAAAGCAGCAAGAGAGCAGCAATTCACCACATACAAGGGAAACAACATACGGCTAAGTAGTGACTACTCAGTGGCCACCATGGAGGCAAGAAGACAGTGGTAAGACATTTAAATTTCTGTAAGAGAAAAATTACCAACCAAGAATTCTTTATAAAGCAAAGATCTCCTCCAAGTTTGATGGAGAGTTTAAAATCTTCACAATCAAATGCTGAGAGAATTTTCTAACAAGAGACCTGTCCTAGAAGAAATACTAAAGGGAGCCCTACTGGCTGAGAAAAAAAGAAAGAAGAGGGAAATCTGGAGAAGAGCACAGAACTAAAGAGTTTTAGTAATGGTAAATTAAAGGAAATGAACAGAGAGAGGGGGGAAAATATATCTGACAAATAAAAACTAAAGGATACGATGTCTGATTCAAGAGCTGACTTCACAGTAATAACATTGAATGTAAATGGATTAAACTCCACAATTAAAAAATATAGATTGGCAGACTTGATTAAAAACTATGAACCATCAATATGTTCTTATAAGAGACTCATCTTAGACCCAGAGACACAAAGAAATTGAAAGTGAAAGGATGGAAAAAAATTCCATGCGAGCTACAGCAAAAAGAAAGCAGGAGTAGCAATATTAATCTCAGATAAAATAGGCGTTAAATGCAAGGATGTTATAAGAGACAAAGAAAGTCACTATATACTAATAAAATGGACAAATCAACAAGAAGAAATAATTATAAATGCCTATGCACCAAATCAAGGTGGCCCAAAGAACATGAGACAAATATTGGCAAAACTGAAGGAAGCAATAGATGTTTCCACAATAATTGTGGAAGAATTCAATCACTCTCTCCTGTAGAAAAATCAACCAGACAGAGGAATAATAAGGAAATTGAAAAACTAAGCAATGTGATAAATGATTTTGACTTAACAGATATGTAGAGCATTACATCCCAAATCACCAGGATATACATTCTTCTCTAGTGCCTATGAAACTTTCCCCAGAATAGATCATATGCTGGGCCATAAAACAACCCTCAACAAATTTAAAAAGATTGAAATTATTCAAAGCACATTCTCTGATCACAATGGAATACAACTAGAATTCAATAACCATTAAAGATTTAGAACATTCACAAATATCTAGAGGTTAAACAGCACACTCCTAAGCAATCAGTGGGTTAAAGAAGAAATAGCAAGATAAATTGCTAACTATATAGACATGAATGAAAATGAGAGCACAAAATATCAAAACTTATGGGATGTAGCAAAGACGGTATGGAGGGGGAAATTTATAGTTCTAAATGTATACATTGAAAAGGAAGAAAGAGCTAAAATCAAAGAACTAATGGAACAACTCAAGAAGCTAGAAAATCAACAGCAAATGAATCCTAAACCAAGCAGAAGAAAAGAAATATCAAGGATTAAAGCAGAAATAAATGACACAGAGAACAACAACAAAAAAAAAAAAAACAGTAGAAAGAATAAATAAAACCACAAGTCGGTTCTTTGAGAAGATCAACAAGATTGATGAGCCCTTAGCTAGACTGATAGAATCAAAAAAAGAGAAGACCCAAATAAACAGAAAATAAATGAGAGAGGGGACATTACTGCAGATCCTGAAGTAATTTTAAAAATCATAAAAGGATATTATAAACAACTGTACACCAACAAACAAGATAATGTAGAGGAAATGGACAATTTCTTGGAAACACATGAACAACCTAGACTGTCCAGAGAAGAAATAGAAGACCTCAACAAACCAATCACAAGCAGAGATCCAATCAGTCATCAAAAAGCTTCCCACAAATAAATGCCCAGGGCCAGATGACTTCGCAGAGGATTTCTATCAAACTTTCCAAAGAAAACAGACACCAATCTTACTTAAACACTTTCAAAAAATTAAAGTAAATGGAACACTACCTAACTCATTTTATGAAGCTAACATCACTCTAATACCAAAACCAGGTAAAGATGCTACCAGAAAGAAAACTACAGGCCAATTTCCCTCATGATTAAAGATGCAAGAACTCTCACCAAAATACTTGCAAATCGAATCCAAAGCACATTAAAAAAATCATACACCATGACGAAATGGGGTTCATTCCAGTCATGCAAGGATGGCTCAACGTAAGAAAATCAGTCAATGTAATATAGCACATTAACAAATCAAAAGGGAAAAATCAAATGATCATCTCAATAGATGCTGAAAAGGCATTTGATAAAATCTATTCATTTGGATGCCTTTTTTTGATTTAAAAAAAAACTGCAAGAGGTAGGAATTGAAGGAAACTTCCTCATTATGATCAAGGGAATATATGAAAACCCACAGCCAGCATAGTACTCAATGGTAAGAGACTGAAAACCTTCCTTCTAAGATCAGGAATGAGACAAGGATGCCTGCTGTCACCACTGTTATTCAACATTGTGCTAGCAGTGCTAGCCAGAGCAATCCAGCAAACAAAGAAATAAAAGGCATCCAGATTGGAAAGGAAGAAGTAAAACTGTCATTATGTGCAGATGTTAAGATCTTATATTTGGAAAACCCTGAGAAATCAATGACACAGCTACTTGACCTAATAAACAAATTTAGCAAAGTAGTGGGATACAAGATTAAATGCATGTAAGTCAGTAATGTTCCTATACACTAGAAATAACCTAACTGAAGAGACACTCAAGGAAAAGATTCCATTCACAACAGCAACTAGAAAAATCAAGTACCTAGGAATAAACTTAACCAATGATGTAAAAGACCTATACAAAGAAAACTACATAACTCTACTAAAAGAAATAGAAGGGGACCTAAAAGATGGAAAAATTATCCACGTTCATGGATAGGAAGGCTAAATGTCATTCAGATGTCAATTTTACCCAAACTCATCTAAAGATTCAATGCAATTCCAATCAAAACTCCAACAACCCACTTTGCAGACTTGGAAAAGCTAATTATCAAATTTATTTGGAGGGGAATGATGCCTTGAATTGCTAAAAACATTTTAAAAAAGGAAAACAAAATGGGAGGACTTTACCCTTCCTGACTTTGAAGCTTACTATAAAGCCACAGTAGTTAAAACAGCATGGTACTGGCACAAAGATAGACATATAGATCAATGGAATCAAATTGAGAATTTGGAGGTAGACCCCTAGATCTACAGTTGACTGATCTTTGATAAGTTCCCCCCAAGCCACTGAACTGGGACATAACAGTCTTCTCAACAAATGGGGCTGGGAGAACTGGATATCCTTATCCAAAAGAATGAAAGAGGACCCCTACCTCAGACTGTACACAAAAAATTAACTCAAAGTGGATTAAAGACCTCAATATAAGAGACAGTACCATAAAACTCCTAGAAGATAATGTAGGGAATCCTCTTCAAGACCTTGTGTTAGGAGGTCACTTCTTAGACCTTACCCCCAAACACAAGTAACAAAAGAAAATGGTCTGAAAGTGTCACTACATGGTTTTCCAGTGAATTACAAAGGGAGAAATATGGGCCTCATATGGAGATACACAATCTTCATAGGTGGTCTGTGAGGAAAGAGTAACATTCTTTTTTATTAAACAAAAAAGAAAAGAAAAGGAAGAAGTGAGACTTTTTCACATTGGGGAGACTAAGAGAAAGCATAGCCAGATGCATAATTGGATCCACTATCAAAACCAAAAAAAAAAAAAAAAAAAAGAGTAAACAGAAAAAAATTGCAAAAAAAGCTATAAAGAACTTTTTTGGGACAACTGGGGAAATTTGAATTTGATCTGAATTGTGGATCATATTGTGGAATTAAATATTGATTTTTCTTAGATAGTATCACGGTGTTGTAGTTACAATGAAGTATGTATCTGCTCTTGGGAAATACATACTGAAGTATCTAGGCATGAATATCAAGATGATGAAACCTATTTTTTCTGATGGAATGGCAAATTGGAAGGGTGTATGTATGTGGAGAGAGAGAGACAGAGAAAATGAGAGATGGAGTAGTTGTGGTAAGATAATTAATGAAACTTAGTGAGTAGACTATGGGTGTCCATTGAATTGTCCTTTTGCCTTTTCTCTAGGTTAGAAAAATTTCAATATTAAAAAAATAAATTAACCCTAAAGTAAGCTATGGAGTTACAGTTAATAATATAATTATAATAATGTTTCCTCAATCATGACAAAGATACCACACTAATGCAAAATGTTAATAACAGGGAAAACTCTGTGTGACAGAGATATGTATGGGAAATTTGTATGTTCTGACTGAATGATTTTTCTGTAAACCCACAACTACTCTAATAGAAAGAAATTTAATTGGTAACACAATGACAAAGTATATTTAAGTTCTGGCATCAGGTTTTCTTTCTAGAAAACAAATATTATTCTCTTTAGAGTTTACTGCTCCTAATAACTAAGTCCAAATATTGGGAAGGAAGAAAATATTCCAATAGAGAAGATAATAAAGATTTTGGATTTTTGTTGAAATGCGGATATTCACATTGTAGCTTTAATAATTTGTTGAAATATTCAGAATTACAAAAACAATATATGCACTTATAGTCAAAATATGGTCCAAAATATATTCCAAAGTCTAATATAAACTTGAGCTTATACTATTTAAAATTTTGGGTTTAGGGTCATAACATGATGCTTAATTCAAAGTCACAGCAGTATGGTGAAGGGAAGGAACATGAATATAATGGGAGTATTTAATCTATTCACAATAGGTATATTATACTGCATATACATATATGCAGGTATCCATACACATATACACACATGTTCACTCACACACATATTTCCAAGACTGATCAAACAGTTGATCATTGAAAAATATAGAACTAGAACTTGGGTCCTTTCTCACTGGTAATGCCATGTTTCCTCCTTTAAAACAATGGGTTATAAAAGCAGTGTTCATCAAGAAGCTTATATATCAGTTACATTTACATCACAGTTAACTTATAATGGGATGTCAGGAATAACCAGTAATCACTGAATCACATACTTAAACTGTTACCTTCTGAGCAAGGTCCCATCTAAAAAATATTTTGAGATGGATATTCTCTTTTTTGTTTGCTTAAAATGCACATTCAAGTCATAAAATTATTGATGTTTGTTATCTTTGGACCAGAAACATGACAGAGAGAAGTACTTTCAGTTTCTATGTAACAAACATCTGTTTTGTTTAAAATTTTGACATGGATGTATTACTTTTATAATCTGTAACACAATTTTTAAAATAAAATTTATATTCAGGGTTGAAACCCTGATATAAATTTGGAAATTTATAAATTTGGAAAGATAGTATCTATAATATTCACAAAAGATAATGCTTTCATATGAAAAAATGTCATTCTGTTTTCTTCACTAATCAAGAGTAAAGAACAATAATATAAGAAATAATGCAATGAAAGGGTGTTCAGGTCTTTAACACAGTTGAACTTCTAGTGATCCTCTTGTCAGGGCCAAGCCCTTTGTAATCTCCAGTTGGTGTACCTTGGACAGGGGAGCCTTCTGTGGAAGTTAAGTCTGGATCTGTGTACTCAATGCTAATACCTCCAGAGTGGACCTGAAAGTGGGCAAGGAATCAGAAGAACTCGAGCTTTAGCACTGGAACACTAAGAGATACAAAGGACCTGGGAGAACTAATAGTGATCCCACAAGGAAAGTGAGAATTTTACCCAGTACCTAGGTTCGCGTACACATTTCCTGGACATTCTAGCAAGAATGTCACCTCACAGCAAAGCACTCTTTGGATAAACCTAAGATAGTTCTGGGAGACAACCAAGCTAAAACCTGTTTACCTTCAGTTTAGTGATCGTCTTGAAAAGAAGAGTATATTTTTAAAGATAACTTTGGAGAGCAGCCAAAGCCTAAACTTAAGGGTTACCTGCTGAAGACTTAACTTTTATTTATTTTTTTTTTTTGCCACTTTTGTAGGAAGATTACTGACTGGTGAGAGGAGGAGGTAAGTATGGCCAAGGAATAGGGCTGTGAATCATAAGAGAAGACACAGGGAAAGGTTTCCTTTGGCACTGGAAGACGAAAAAAAGCATTTGATCTTCAAATGTCTGGGCCCTTCTTATCTCCAAGGAAGATATAAAGGCTTTTGTGAATTTCTGAATTCTTCCTTTTGTACTCAAAAGCCAAAAGAGAAATGCACATACACAGTAATTAGTCTTTTTTTTTTTTTAAGTTTGGAGAAATTGTTGTTTTTTCCTGACTATAGATTTTATTGTTTTCTTCAATAAATTAAACAATAGATTTAATCACTCTTATGTCAGCTATCTATCTACCTACCTATCTTCCTATCCATGTATAAAAGAGAGATAGAGTCTCTTGCATACAGGTTAATGAAAAAGATTTATCTGAAAATTAATCCTCGAACCACATTAATTTAAAAAAGAAAAAAAAAATTGCAATCCAAATGATACAATCTACAGGTGACCCCAGTTCAAGGTCAGCTAAAGTGAGATTTTCTAAATTTACTGCCGATTCCCTAGTGAAATAGTGATTAGATCTTCAAAAGTTAGTGTGAATAGGAGGAACACAACATCATAAAGTTACAGTTGTCCTTAGGAAGGAAACTTTTTTCAGTTTTTACAATCTCCAAAAACAAAATAAAGTGTCAGGGCCTCTAAACATAATTCAATTAGAGTTTCATTCCATGTAGTTTCCTAAGAAGTTGTTTTATCTCTTTACTAGATTTTCAGAAAATTGGGGTTTTTTTCTCTCTTTTTTTTTATACAGAGAAGGAACAGAGAAGAAATACATAAAATGAAAAAAAAATGTAATTTAAAAAGTTAAATGGTGGCATAGCCTAATGAGATCATCCTTAGCTGCCATAAATTAAAAACAAAAGGGTGCATAGGACTGTACAATACAGAGAACCCTATTATTAAAAATATATATATACATATACATATATATAATTTTAAAAGAGGGGAGGGGGTGTGTGCTGGTGAGTATTCCAAAATAGACTTCGCCTTGACTTGTTCCTTTAAAAGTCAGGAAAAAAAAAAAAAAAAAAAAAAATTCCCTGTACCAGGGCCTAAGTATCTCAACAGAACTTTACAAACTAACACTGCTATGCAAATTTTGGATGATTAGGCATACCACTGGGGGAATGGGAGAGGGAAGGGAAAGTAAGAGAAAAGACTATTAAGTTCTTTCTGCTACCAAATATGATAGCATCCACGTAAAGCTTGCCAGAAGCAAAAGTACTGCTTCACTTTGCAAAGGAAGTGTGGCATCTAGTGGACATTTAGTTTCTGCAATATCCTCCCATATTTTGCAGAGAAATAGATATGATATGGTATAGATGTTTGTGATTTGAAATTTTTTATTGTTTTAACTGAGCCATGTTTTTATCTTCCATGTTAAGTGTGCTTTTTAAAATACAAATCTGGCAAAAAAAAAATCCAAATTGCCCATATGAAAACAAATTCCTTAGAAACTTCAGTTCTGCAAAGAGGTTCTTATCTGGGTATACTTACTTTTTATTTTGAAAAATATTGCAACATGAGATTCCTAAGTTATATTTACACAAAATAAATCTTTTTTGTCTTGGAATACTAAATTCCACAAAATGTGAAAATGCTTTAAAGTCAGAACAGAAAAATTAGTATGCAAAATATGTTGCTTTGGATCCAGAAAATCCATTGCAAATCATAGATTTCATGTAATAACAGAAATGTCAAAGTTGAAATTCAGGGTCCTAAAGTACATGCAATATTGACTATAATTTTTGCAAAAAAATTTTCAAAATATAGTATTTAAATTACAAATTACAAGTGAGATTCAGGCTTTATTCAATTGATGTAAGTTATTCACTGATGAAACAAAAACATCTGGACATTGTTCAATAAAATTTTATTTCTGAACATTCATTATAACAAAAATAAATTAACACTATATTTTGGAGTCACATTTCAAAACTCACCTACCTCTTTTTGTTAAACCAATCAAGTGTTTTAAAAAACATATGTGTGCACTTGATATTTATTAGAAGTTGAATGATTTCAAAATAATTTAGTGTGTTTCTACAAATTGTCTAAACTTTCTAATTATCAAAGGCTAAGGTAAGCTTTTGTTCTACTCTAAAATACTGTTTGTCTAATATTAACTCCCTAATGTTTCCATAGGTTTACTTGTGTATCCTGATATAGTTGATCTTTTAGAAGCAGGGAATATTAAAGAATAATTTGTGAATTTCAGGCAGCCAGTCAGAAATGGCTGGGTTTTTCACCGCTTACAGGAACAATAGAAGCATATATTTCTGTTCATGGTTTGGTCCCCCCTAGTGGATATCAGCTAACACTGTAAATTAAAATTCTTGCATAATATTCCAGTGGTCAAAGTAGAGACTAGTTGTAGGTTTGATTGGTCGTGTTCCTGTGCTGTTTGAATCTTACAGTTCACACTTGTTATTTAATCATCCACTGTTCTAAAATTTGGAGGAAGACTTGTGGGAAAAGACCTTTAAATAATCTGTAAATCCATGAAAAAAAACAAAAAACTTCCAAAGTTAATATCTTGATGACTTAGAAAAAATGTTGCAATAAGACAATTATTTATTTGGAAACTTACTTGTTTTTTTATTTTCATTTACACTCTGTTCCATGGGTTTTTTGTAAATTTGAGAACATCCTTTCTTTCACTTCATAAAAGATATCTCACTCTTAAGATTTTGCAATGGTTTGTAAGTTTGCAACAGTATTTCTTAAAGAGAAAACTCTTTCTTCCCATATAATGGTTCTCCTTAGGATATAATCTTCCTTCCACCCATTCTAGAATAAATGAATGAATGAAAAATTGAATGAAATGAATCCATGATTTTTAATATGTTTAATTGTGTTTACTGAAACTTCTTTTAAAATACCATTTCTAAGTAGCATTTTTCTTCTGACATGAGAGGTATAAAGTAAACTAAATAAATACTTTCATCTATTTTAAATTTTGCAAACATTTTTCACTAACTTTCCCACACCTCAATAAAAACAAAAGCAAAAATAAGGTTTGCCAACAACTTCAAACTTTCTGGATATTCTATATATTTGGGGAAGAAAACAATAAAATAGTTTAAAATTTTATGGTGATAATTCCTGTGTTGCCTTTGTAGAGTGATACATTTCTAGAAACAAGACTTTAGTCTTACTGAAATCAGCAAAATTGACATACAATGGTAATAATGCAAGAATATACATTGAAAAACAATTTGACAGTGTCTTGAGCCAAGGAATCTTGTGTCTTGTTTTAGGAATCCTTGTTTTGGAAATTTATCCGAGAGAGAGAGAGAGGGAGAGAGAGAGAGAGAAAATGCTATATGCTCCAAAATGTTCCTTGTAGCATTATTTATAAAGTAAAAAATTAGGAAAAACTAAATAATGAAAGAAGAATTATTATGTGCTTTAAGGAACTAGGTGAGATTTACACAAATATTTATGAGAACTGAATAGCATTATAAAAGAAAATATTAAAAAGTAAAAATAAGCAATTTGTTCAATGTGAGTTTTAAGTTGGTTTTTTTTTCATTCCTTTCTTTTGGTTTCAAAATAGAAGGAAGAGGAAAAAAAGAGGAAGAAAAGAACACAAACCATTTAGACCAGTAGGATCTTTGTAAGTAGCAGGGAGAATAATCAACTACCAGAGCTTATCTTTCTGTATTATCCCAGGGACAGACTCTGCACCTAAAGGTCAGTGTTTCTATAGCTGAAGTTGTGATGAAACCTCTGAAAATGAGCTCCAGTGATGTAGAAGAGCACACAGCATGTGGTTCCCAAATGGCTATACCAGGTTTCATGAGAGCAAGGCCTCCAGACACCTCCTTCATGACTAGATGCTTTAAGAGCAATAAGGTGTGATAAATACCAATTGTTGGAGAATGGAATGGAAGGGAAGAAGGGAAGGGAAGAAGGGAAGGGAGCAGAGGAGAAGGAAGGGAAGGAAGAAGTGAGTGAAGGTAGTTGCATCACAACTACAGAGAAGGGGGAAGCTTGCTCAGATAGGGGGATTTCATCACTGTGGTGCAAAAGCAGCCTTGGCAAAATGCTGTAAATAACACAAATGCGTTCCGTGTACACAGCTGCAAGTGGCTTCAGTATATAGTACAATAATAGTAGCTACTCCAGAAGGTTTCTGCCAGTATTAAGCATGAAAACTGTTAGTAATGTTTAAAGTATTATACAAATATATTAGTGATATTACTATTGTTTTTAGCAGGAGTGACAGTAGCTAAGATTTACAGTGTTTATAATGAGGTAGACTCTGTTTTAAATGCTATATACACAGTAGTTCATTGAATCCTCACAACAGCCCTAGAACGTGGGTTCTATTTTACTCCTATTTTACATATGAGGACAATAAGGCACAGATAGGTTCATTACCCAGGAACATAGAATTAGGAAATGACAGTTGAGTTTTAACCAGCAATCCTAGCTCTGAAATCTGCTTAATCTCCGTATCTCTCTATAACAACATTAGGAATGCTAGTAATAGCAACAAATATATAATAAGAATCTGACTAGAAATATAATAACTGGATCCAGTAGAATCAAATTATTATGACCTCAGTTTGGTGTAAACTCTAAATTATGATCATCACTAAAATGTCTATCATTACAATAGAGATACTGACATTATCCCTTAGATTTTTTTAAAAAAATACTTTTTATTGAGCTAAAATTCACTTAACAAAATTGACCATCTTAACCACTTTAAAGAGCACAATTACATGATTTTTAGAATATTCCCAAAATTGTGTAACCATCACCACTATCTAATGCCAGAACATTTCCATCACTCCCCCCTCAAAAAAAGCCCCATACTTCCCAATTTCTGCCCCACCCATCCACCCTCTGGCATCTACTCATCTATTTTCTGCCTTATGGAATTGCCTGTTGTGGATATTTCATATGGAAATGGAATTATACAATATTACCTTTTGTGTCTGGATTTTTTCACTTAGCATAATGTTTTCAAGGTTCTACCATGTTGCAGCATGTATCAGTGCTTCATTAAATTTCTTTTTATATTTGAGAAAACAAAGCAGCCCAAAAATGCCCTCTTGCAGAATTAGCTGTTGCTATAGATTAATATTTATAATGAAACAAGAAAATTGACAAGGCTCTGCACAAACTTGTAACAAGGAAGTAACGTATTTAATCCAAGATATTCATTTATTTTTTAAAAAATATTTTTTGTAAAGTAGTGAACCACTTATAACCTTCAAAGGCATTGGATTAAAGGGAGATTTACCTTTTTCTTTAAAAACAGCTTGCATATAAACTTTTGGAAGTTCCCCAGTTCTGGGTGATAAAAGATGCAGGTTTGTACAAATGGATCATTCTGCAGGGATATTTTGAAGTGAATTAGCTATATAAAATATTAAATAAATTATATTATCTTCAAGTTATTTCTTGAAGTTGTAAAGATCAAAATATCAAATGTTCTTATATGCTGTGAGAGTACCACTGATAACTTTAACAACAATCTTTGTAGTATTCATCATTATTATTTTCCCCTGAATGAAAATGGCCTCCTACTTTATGATTAATTGATTTACTTCTATTTTAAGTAAAATGTTAATTTTAATTATATGATTTGATATTAAAAATCAGAGTTCAAAAAATAAGGTCCTATACCAGAAAAGTTGAAAATTAATCTTTTCTAAATTTTCTCTTTGCAATTAAAATGTTTCTAATTGCTTTATAAACAGGTTTTTTAATTTTTAATAGACCTAAAAAATATAAATAGCAATACATTAGAGCAAACACCAAAAGTATCACAAGGCAGTAGGTTATTCAAAGAATGAGTGACCTTTGAGTAATAAAGGAAAGTGACAGAAGTAAAATAATGAATGGCCAGGAACTACTTTAGCTGTGTCAAGTCTATTATCTTATTTCATTGGTTATCAAAATGCGGCTTCCAGTTCATCACCAGCAGCATCATCAGGATACTTGTTACAAATGCAATTCTTGGTCCCACCTCAGACCTACTCAATCTGAATCTCTTAGGGTGGGGTCCAGCAGTCAGTGTTTTACAAAGCCCTCCCACAGTCACAATGACCCTATAAGTTAATGATTTCTTCATTCTACAAACAAAGGTTAAACAACATCCTGATCATATAAAAAGGAGGGGGAGAAAAGTAAGACACAAAATTCAATGACACAAAAAGTTTAAAATTAAAAAGATACATCATACAAATAGTAACCAAAGAGACCAGAAGTGGCTAAACTATGAGAGAATAGCCTTTAAGACAAAAATGTTATTAGAGACAGAGAGGGACATTTCATAATGATAAAAATTTCAATTCATCAAAACTATAGCATATATATATATATATATGCACTTAACAACTGAGCTCCAACATACATGAAGTGAAAACTAATAGAATTAAAGGGAAAGATAGATAAGTTAACAAAAATAGTTGGAGGCTTCAATACCCCACTCTCAAAAATGTTATAGCAAATAGACAGAAAATCAGCATGAATGTAGAAGATGTGGATAATACTATCAACCAACTTGACCTAATTAACATCTATAGTACATGCCACAAAACAACAGAATACACATTCTACTCAAGTGCTCATGGAACATTCTATAGGGTACGACCATATGTTAGGCCATAAAACAAGTCTCAGTAAAAAATATGCTCTCTGATCAAAAGGGAATTATATTAGAAATCAAAAACAGAAAGAAATATGGGAAATCCATATATATTTAGTAATTAATCCATATATATTTAGTAATTAATTATTTCTAAATAACTAATTGGTCAAAGAATAACTCACAAGGGAACTTAGAAAATATTTTGAGCTGACTCAAAATGAAAACATAGCATACAAAAATAAATGGTATACTGCTAAAGCAGAGCTCAGAGGAAATTTATAGTTATAAATGTGTATATTAGAAAAGAAATAGAAAATCTAACTAAACATTACAAGTAAAGAAATTAAATTAGCAAGTAAAAATCTTCCCACAAAGAAAAGCCAAGGCCAAATGACTTCACTATTAAGTTCTACCAAACATTTAAAAATAAGTAATATCAATCCTATACAAATTCATCCAGGTGATAAAAGAGAAGGCAACACAACTCATTCTAGGAGGCCAGTAAAATCTTAATATTAGAAAAGAAGAAAGACTAACCAAGAAAAGAGAGAAGACACAAATTAACAAAATCAGGAATGAAAGAGACAATAACCCAAACAACCATAAAATTATTAAATTAGTATAAGGGAATTCTATGAAGAAGTTTATACCAACATATGGAACAACTGAGATGGAATGAAGAAATACTTTCAAAAGATGTGAGAAAATGGGAGAAAAATGGAAAATCTGAATGTACCTACAACAAATAAGAAATTGAATTAGGGGGCAAGATGGCAGCATAGAGAAGTGTGGAATTTAGTTAGTCCCCTGGAGCAACTAATAAACAACTAGGAACACTAGTAAATAATCTGGAACAACTGCTGGAGGACAACCATGACTGTCCGCACATCGTAGACCAACCCAGATTGGGTGGAATGGCTGAGATCGCAGCATAAAATCTGTAAGTAAAAATTGTGGAACTATGACAGGAGCCCTCTCTCCCCATGGCAGGCTGAGCTGCAAGACCTCACTGGGGGGGAAAACAGCATTCCCAGGGCAAGCAAATATAGCTCAGCCTAGCTCCAACTGGAGTTTTAACTAACAAATGTGGACTGCTGAATACAAGCTACAAACATAGACAAACCCCTAACAAGCAGGAAAGAACCCTAAGGTCACCCAGTGGAGAGGAGGTAGGCTTGGCAGAAAAAAAAATTAATTAAAAAAAAAGAAGGAAAAATATAGAGGCTTTTAAAGATGACTGACCTTAGAGAGCCAGAAAATGCCTGTGCCCCAGGAAAGGGAAACCAGAAGACTGGGTGCTCTCTCTAATCAATGGGCAAAACTGGGGGGCCAGGGACTGGCTCTGAAAGGGGGCTTTCTTTCCCTGTTTCTCTCTCTCAACCTGAAAGCCTCAGTGAAGAAAGCCTCAGCCATTTTCAGTTTGCAATGCTGTGACCCAGACAGGGGTGGAGTTAAGAGAGTCAGAGATACAAAGGAGTAATTCAAATGCAGAAGATAGCTCCCTAGGGGCGTAACTTCCCTAACAGGAAGGAGGTGGGGCCAGCTCTAGTACCAGCCCTTCCTTCAGAACTCAGACCCCAAGGCCTGGGAGAAAACAGTCAAAACAGAAACTACCTAAGTGAAGAATTAACGGGGCCACACCTCCTTACACCAGTTGGGGGTGAAAGGCTGACAAGCACCACCTGCTGGGCAGGTTAGGAAAAGCACAGTGGCTAGAGACCTCACAGGAAAATCTGGCAATCTTCTAAGACACACCTGCAGGGAAACTTGACACTGAATATAGCCCCATTCTGAGACCTGAACCTGTTCTGGTCTGAGAAAATCTGATTGGGGTAAACAAGGAAACCAGATGCCTAGACAACAGAAAACTACAAATTACACTAGGAAAAATGAAGATACGGCCCACTCAAAGGAACAAACTTGCACCTCAATTAAGTTACAGTTAAAACACTGTTTCACTTTAATGAAACAATCAAAGATTTTCAAAGAAATATGCTAAATCAATTCAAAAACCAAGTCAACAAGTTCAGGGAATATATGGCAAAACAGATGAAGGATATTAGGAAAACACTGGGTGAACATAAGGTAGAAATTGAAAGTTTGGAAAAAAAAACCATTTATGGAAATGAAAGGCACAACACAAGAGATGAAAAAGATAATAGAGACATACAACAGCAGATTTCAAGAGGCAGAAGAAAACACTCAGGAACTGGAGAGCAAGACACCTGAAATCCTACACACAAAAGAACAGATAGGGAAAAGAATGGAAAAATATGAACAATATCTCAGGGAGTTGAATGAGAACATGAAGTGCATGAATGTATGTGTCATGGATGTCCCACAAGGAGAAGAGAAGGGAAAAGGGGCAGAAATAATAATAGAGGAAATAATCAATGCAAATTTCCAATCTCTTATGAAAAGTATACAATTACAGATCCAAGAAGTACAGCATACCCCAAACAGAATAGATCTGAATAGACTTACACCAAGACACTTAATAGTCAGATGATCAAATGTCAAAGACAGAGGGAATCCTGAGAGCAACAAGAGAAACTCGATCCATCACACACAAAGGAAGCTTGATAAGACTGCAAATTTCTCAGTAGAAGCCATGGAGGCAAGAAGGAAGTTGTGTGACATATTTAATATACTGAAAGACAAACACCACCAAACAAGAATCTTAAATCTGGCAAAACTGTCCAAATATGAGGGAGAGTTTAAAATATTCTCTGACAAACAGACAATGAGAGAGTTTATGGACAAGATACATGCTCTACAGGAAATACTAAAGGGAGCGCTACAGACAGATAGGAAAAGACAGGAGTGAGTGGTTTGGAACACAATTTTGGGTGATGGTAGCACAAAAATGTAAGTTCACTGAACAAAGATGACTGTGAGTATGGTTGAAAGAGGAAGGTTAGGAGCATGTGGGACACCAGAAGGAAAGAGGAAAGATAAAGACTGGAACTGTGTAACTCACTGAAACCTAGAGTGCTCAACAATTGTGATAAAATGTACAAATATGTTTTTTCATGAGGGAGAACAAATGAGTGTCAACCTTGCAAGCTGTTAAAAGTTGGGGGGTATTGGGGAAAAAATACAATCAATGCAAACTAGAGACTATAGTTAACAGAAACATGGTATTATGCTTCCTTTAATGTAACAAAGGCAATATACCAAAGCTAAATGCCTATAAGAGGGGGACATAAGGGAGGGGTGTGGGACTTTTGGCATTGGTGAGGTTGTCTGATTCTTTTATTGTATTTTAGTTTAATTCTGTTTTCTTTTGTTACTTTTTAGCTGTAATTTTTTTCTTTCTTTTTCTTTTTCTCTTATCTCTCACCTACTTTGATTCTTCCTCCTTTGTGGAAGAAATGGAGATATCCTTATATAGATAGTGGTGATGGTGGTGAATACATAAATATGTGACTATACAGGGAACCATCAATTTTTCACTTACGACAGAATGTATGGTGGGTGAGCAAAACCATCTTAAACAAAATGGGTTGATGAAGAAACCTTGAGGGCATTAAACTGAGTGAAATAAGTCACATACATAAGGACAAATATTGTATGGTCCCACTGATATGAACTAATTATAATATATAAACCCATAGACATGAAATATGAGTTACCAGGACATAGAATGAGGCTAAACAAATGGGGAGCAGTTGCTTATTATGAGCAGAATGTTTAACTAGGTTGAACTTAAGTGTTTGGAAATGGACATAGGTGACAGTGGCATGTTATTGTGAGAATAACTAACAGTGCTATATGGTGTGTGAATGTGGTGAAAAGGGGAAACTTGGAGTCATGTATGTCACCAGAAGGAAAGTTGGAGGTTAAAAGATGGGAATGTATAAAACAGTGAATCTTGTGGTGGACAATGTCCATGATAAACCATACAAATATTAGAAATCTCTTTCCTAAACTAGAACATCATATGACACTATAACTAGAAGTTAATAATAGAAGGGTATTTAGGGAAAAAATATACATATTGCAAACCATGTATTACGGTTAGTAGCGTTTTAACATTCTTTTATCCACAGTAACAATTGTACTATGCCAATACTGTGAGTTAATAATGGGGGGGGGGTAGGGGTATGGGAGAATTTGAGTTTTCTTTTTTGTTTACTTCTTTTCTGGAGTAATGAAAATGTTCTAAAAATTGAAAAATAAGTTAATTGTGGTGATGGATGCACCTCTGTGTGATGGTGCTGTGAGCAAATGATGGTGCGCTTTGGATGACTGTATAGTATGTGAACAATCTCAATAAAACTGAATTTTAAAAAAAATTGAATTAGTAATTCAAAAGCTTTCCACAAAGACAAAACAAAACAACAACAACAACAAAAAACACTAAACAAAACAAACAAAAACAAACCCTCAACACCAGATGACGTCACCGGTGATTCCTCCAAACATTTAAAGAAGAAATAATACCAATTCTTCACATCTCTTCCAGAAAAGAAGAGGAGAAAGGAATACTTTCTAACTCATTTTATGATGTGAAAATTACCCCACTACCTAACAAATGGCATGGTGAAATGTGGTGTATACATACAATGGAATATTGAGCTGCTACAAGAAGGAATGAAGTTGTGAGGTATGCAACTAGGTGAATGACATTGAGGACAGTATGTTGAGTGAAATAAATCAGAAATGAAAAGACAAAAAAAGTTTACCCCACTACCAAAGTCAGACAAAGACATCACAAAACAAACAAACAAACAAAAACACAGACCAATATCTCAGCTAGGGAAGTCACACTCAGCAGTCATCTCCCAGCCCTCACCTAACCCCCTCCTTTAACCCTTCTTGCTCATTTGTGTGCAGGTGTTCAGTATGTTTCTATTTTTGCTTGTTAGACTGCAGGTGTTTGGTATGTTTCCATCTTGCAAGAGGCTGCAAGCATCACAGGAGAGATGTTAAATCTCAACAAGCTCCAATTGGTTGCTTGATGAATGCTTTTTGCTCATTGGCATGGCCCTCCCCCTGGAGTGTATAAGAAAACAATATTTGGGCAGCACAAATGGCTGTCCTCTCCAATACAAAGTGGGGCTGCCATCCCTGATTTGAGCAGTTGGCCTCCCTAGGGAACCAGCAACAATGGAATCTTCTCCCCTGCTCCTTTGGAGCCTTTGTGCTGTGTAAGTAATAAAGTGGTCATTTGCTGAAAGCCACTGTTGTCCTGAGCCTTTGTTCCCATGACACACCATGTAACAACTTGCTCTACAATCATTCATGAATACAGTCACAATTACCCTCTACAAAATATTAGAAAACTGAATTTGGTGATATAAAAAAAATAATGTACCATGACCAAGTGAGATTTATCCTAGAAATGGAAAGTTGGTTTAACATCCAAATATTAATATAATACACCTTATTAATAAATAAAGGGCAAAAAATACATGATCACCTAAATATATGGAAAAATATCCCTTATCATGGAGAAGAAACATTGCCCTGTTCATGGACTGTAAGACTAAATATCATTAAGATGTCAATGTTACCCAAAGCAATTACAGATTCAATGCAATCTCAAAGTTCCAACAGCCTTCTTTGCAGAAATGGAAAAGCTAATCATCAAATTCATAAGGAATGGCAAGGGGTCCAAATAGCCAAAATCATCTGTGCTTGTTTGAAGCTGTTACATACCCTTAAAAAGGCCATGTTCTTGTAATCCATTCCTGTGTGTGTAGACCTATTGTGAGTGGAACCTTTTGGTTATGCTATTTCAATTGAGATGTGACCCAGCCCATTCAAACTGGGTCCAATCCTTTTACTGGACTCCTTTATGAGAGGTTAAAAGACAGAAAAGGCCAGAGAACTCTGAGAAGCCCCAGAGAAGTCAAGAGATGAAATTAAGTGTACCAGTTTTTATATATTATGTCCCCCAGAAAAAGCCATGTTCTTTGTTGGAATCTTGTGGGGGCAGACATATTAGTGAGGATTAAGTTGGAACATTTGGATTAGGTTGTTTTCATGGAAATGTGCCCCACCCAACAGTGGGTGATAATTCTGATTGGATAATTTCCATGGAGGTGTGGCCCAGCCCATTCAGCATGGGCCTTAATTAGTTTGCTGGAACACTATATAAGCTCATACAGAAAGAGTGGGCTTGCTACAGCCAAGAGGGACACTTTGAAGACTGCACAGAATCTGAGAGAGTAGCTGCAGAGAGACAGTTTGAAGACAGCCATTGAAAGCAGACTTTTGTTCTGGAGAAGCTAAGAGAGGGAGAACACCCCAAAAGCAACTGAGAGTGACATTTTGGAGAGAAGCTGAAGCCTAGAGAGGAATGTCCTGGGAGAAACCCATTTTGAAACCAGAACTTTGGAGCAGACACCAGCCATGTGCTTTCCCAGCTAACAGAGATTTTCCAGACACCATTGGCCATCCTCCAGAGAAGGTACCCAATTGTTGATGTGTTACCTTGGACACTTTATGGCCTTAAGACTAACTGTGTGACCAAATAAACCCCCTTTAAAATAGCCAATCCATTTCTGGTGTTTTGCATTCCAGTAGCATCAGCAAACTGGAATATTAAGATCACCAGAGAAAAGCCCTGGAGAAGCTAAAAGAAGAACCACAGAAGCTCAGAAAGGAGGCCACTGGAAACAGAAGCTAAAAGCAATGAAATCTAGGAGTGAAAGACTAGCAGACTCCAGCCATGGGTCTTCCAATGTGAAAGATGTGTCCCGGATGCCTGTAGCCTGTCCTCAGAGTCCAGGTATCATCCTGTTGATGCCTTAAATTGGACATTTTTCATGTTCCTAGAACTGCAAATTTGTAAGCTAATAAATCCCCATTGTAAAAGCTACACATTTCTGGTATATTGCATTCCAGTGGCTTTAGCAAACTGAAACAGGTTTTGGTACCAAGAAGAGAGAACTTGCATCTCTCTTTCAGCAAGCCAGTTTCTCCTGGGGAATTCGTGAAAAACTTCATTAGAGTTGCCAGCTTTCAGCCAGCCCTATGGAATTTGGACTCATGCATCCTCACAGTTGCATGAGACAGTTTTATAAAATCTTGTAATATTTACAGATATCTCCTGTCGGTTCTCTTTCCCTAGAGAACCCTGACTAATACATCATCTTGAAAGAGAATAACAAAGTTGGAGGTCTCAATTTCCTGATATCAAAACTTATTACAAAGTTAAAGTAATCAAAACTGTGCAGTACTGGCACAAGTACAGACATATGGGTCAACAGAATAGAATTGAGAACACAGGAATAAGCCCACACATCTATGGCCAATTCACTGGGTGAAAGTCCACTCAGCGGGGAAAGAATAGTCTCCTCAACAAATGGGGCTGGAAAAAGTGGATATCCACCTGCAAAATAATGAGACTGGACCCCTATCAGACACCATACACAAAAATTAACTCAAAATGGAGCAATGACCTAAATATAAGAGCTAAAACACTCTTAGAAGAAAACATAGTGAAATATCTTCAGCACCTTGTAATAGGCTTATTACAGTATTACAGCACCTTGTAAATTACAATATTACAGCACCTTGTAAATTCTTAGATTTTATATCAAAAGCATGAAACAACAGAAAAATAGATAAATTAGACCTCATCAAAATTTAAAATTTTGAGGAGTAAAGGACATTATCAAGAGAGTGATATATTCCACCTACATAATGGAAGAAAATATTTGGAAACCATATAGTTGACAAAAGTTTAATAACCAGAATACACAAAATGCCCTTACTGAAAAATTCAAAAAGAACTTGAATAGCTCTTTCTCCAGAGGGGATATACAAATGGCCAATAAGCACATGAAAATATGCCCAACATCATTAGCTACTAGAGAAATGCAAATAAAAACCACAATGATACCACCTTCCAGCCACGAGAGTGGCTATTATTTTTTTTTTTTTTTTTTTTTTAAAAATGCAATTTTATTGAGATATATTCACATAACATACAATCCTTCAAGGTGTACAAACAGTTGTTCATGGTATCATCATATAGTTGTGCAATCATCACCAAAATCAATCTTTGAACATTTTCATTACTCCAAAAGATAAAATAAAAATTAAAATAAAAAAGAACATCCAAAAACATTCCCTTCTCCTCCTCCCCTCATTGTTGATTTACTTTTTTTAAATTAAATTCAGTCTTACTGAGATATATTCACATGCTATACAATCATCTTTGGTGTACAATCAACTGTTCACAGTACCATCATATAATCATGCATTCATCACCCCAATCTATTTTTTTTTTTTCATTTACTTTATTTATTTATTTTTTTTTAATCATCATTTTATTGAGATATATTCACATACCACGCAGTCATACAAAACAAATTGTACTTTCGATTGTTTACAGTACCATTACATAGTTGTACATTCATCACCTAAATCAATCCCTGACACCTTCATTAGCACACACACAAAAATAACAAGAATAATAATTAGAGTGAAAAAGAGCAATTGAAGTAAAAAAGAACACTAGGTACCTTTGTCTGTTTGTTTGCTTCCCCTACTTTTCTACACATCGATCCATAAACTAGACAAAGTGGAGTTTGGTCCTTATGGCATTCCCAATCCCACTGTCACCCCTCATAAGCTACATTTTTATACAACTGTCTTCGAGATTCATGGGTTCTGGGTTGTAGTTTAATAGTTTCAGGTATCCACCACCAGCTACCCCAATTCTTTAGAACCTAAAAAAGGTTGTCTAAAGTGTGCGTAAGAGTGCCCACCAGAGTGATCTCTCGGCTCGTTTTGGAATCTCTCTGCCACTGAAGCTTATTTCATTTCCTTTCACATCCCCCTTTTGGTCAAGAAGATGTTCTCCATCCCACGATGCCGGGTCTACATTCCTCCCCGGGAGTCATATTCCACGTTGCCAGGGAGATTCACTTCCCTGGGTGTCTGATCCCACGTAGGGGGGAGGGCAGTGATTTCACCTTACAAGTTGGCTTAGCTAGAGAGAGAGGGCCACATCTGAGCAACAAAGAGGCATTCAGGAGGAGACTCTTAGGCACAAATACAGGGAGGCCTAGCCTCTCCTTTGCAGCAACCGTCTTCCCAAGGGTAAAACTTATGGTAGAGGGCTCAACCCATCAAACCACCAGTCCCCTATGTCTGTGGTCATGTTAGCAACCATGGAGGTGGGGTAGGCGAATACCCCTGCATTCTCCACAGGCTCCTCAAGGGGGCACTACATCTTTTTTTTTTTTTTTTTCTTGTTTGTCTTTTTTCTTTTCTTTTTTTTTTTTTTTAACTTTCCCTTCTTTTTTCAAATCAACTGTATGAAAAAAAAAGTTAAAAAGAAAACAAACATACAATAAAAGAACATTTCAAAGAGACCATAGCAAGGGAGTAAGAAAAAGACAACTAACCTAAGATAACTGCTTAACTTCCAACATGTTCCTACTTTACCCCAAGAAAGTTACATACTATAGCAACATTTCAGTGAACTTGTTCCTACTACATCCATCAGAAATTAACAGACCATAGTCATTTCTGGGCATCCCCAGAACGTTAAATAGCTTATCTGTTCTTCTTGGATTATTGTTCCCCCTTCCTTAATTGCTCTCTACTGCTAGTTCCCCTACATTCTACATTATAAACCATTTGTTTTACATTTTTCAAAGTTCACATTAGTGGTAGCATATAATATTTCTCTTTTTGTGCCTGGCTTATTTCGCTCAGCATTATGTCTTCAAGGTTCATCCATGTTGTCATATGTTTCACCAGATCGTTCCTTCTTACTGCCGCGTAGTATTCCATCGTGTGTATATACCACATTTTATTTATCCACTCATCTGTTGAAGGACATTTGGGTTGTTTCCATCTCTTGGCAATTGTGAATAATGCTGCTATGAACATTGGCGTGCAGATATCTGTTCGTGTCACTGCTTTCCGATCTTCCGGGTATATACCGAGAAGTGCAATCGCTGGATCGAATGGTAGCTCTATCTCTAGTTTTCTAAGGAACTGCCAGACTGACTTCCAGAGTGGCTGAACCATTATACAGTCCCACCAACAATGAATAAGAGTTCCAATTTCTCCACATCCCCTCCAGCATTTGTAGTTTCCTGTTTGTTTAATGGCAGCCATTCTAACCGGTGTTAGATGGTATCTCATTGTGGTCTTAATTTGCATCTCTCTAATAGCTAGTGAAGCTGAACATTTTTTCATGTGTTTCTTGGCCATTTGTATTTCCTCTTCAGAGAACTGTCTTTTCATATCTTTTGCCCATTTTATAATTGGGCTGTCTGTACTATTGTCATTGAGTTGTAGGATTTCTTTGTATATGCAAGATATCAGTCTTTTGTCAGATACATGGTTTCCAAAAATTTTTTCCCATTGAGTTGGCTGCCTCTTTACCTTTTTGAGAAATTCCTTTGAGGTGCAGAAACTTCTAAGCTTGAGGAGTTCCCATTTATCTATTTTCTCTTTTGTTGCCTGTGCTTTGGGTGTAAAGTCTAGGAAGTGGCCTCCTAATACAAGGTCTTGAAGATGTTTTCCTACATTATCTTCTAGGAGTTTTATGGTACTTTCTTTTATATTGAGATCTTTGGTCCATTTTGAGTTAATTTTTGTGTAGGGGGTGAGGTAGGGGTCCTCTTTCATTCTTTTGGATATGGATATCCAACTCTCCCAGCCCCATTTGTTGAAAAGACCATTATGGCTCAGTTCGGTGACTTTGGGGGCCTTATCAAAGATCAGTCGGCCATAGATCTGAGGGTCTATCGCTGAATTCTCAATTCGATTCCATTGATCTATATGTCTATCTTTGTGCCAGTACCATGCTGTTTTGGCAACTGTGGCTTTATAATAGGCTTCAAAGTCAGGGAGTGTAAGTCCTCCCACTTCGTTTTTCTTTTTTAGAGTGTCTTTAGCAATTCGAGGCATCTTCCCTTTCCTAATAAATTTGATAACTAGCTTTTCCAAGTCTGCAAAGTAGGTTGTTGGAATTTTGATTGGGATTGCATTGAATCTGTAGATGAGTTTGGGTAGAATTGACATCTTAATGACATTTAGCCTTCCTATCCACGAACATGGAATATTTTTCCATCTTTTAAGGTCCCCTTCTATTTCTTTTAGTAGAGTTATGTAGTTTTCTTTGTATAGGTCTTTTACATCTTTGGTTAAGTTTATTCCTAGGTACTTGATTTTTTTAGTTGCTATTGAAAATGGTATCTTTTTCTTGAGTGTCTCTTCAGTTTGTTCATTTCTAGCATATAGAAACATTACTGACTTATGTGCATTAATCTTGTATCCCGCTACTTTGCTAAATTTGTTTATTAGCTCTAGTAGGTGTATCGTTGATTTCTCAGGGTTTTCTAGATATAAGATCATATCGTCTGCAAACAATGACAGTTTTACTTCTTCTTTTCCAATTTGGATGCCTTTTATTTCTTTGTCTTGCCGGATTGCCCTGGCTAGCACTTCCAGCACAGTGTTGAATAACAGTGGTGACAGCGGGCATCCTTGTCTTGTTCCCGATCTTAGAGGGAAGGCTTTCAGTCTCTCACCATTGAGTACTATGCTGGCTGTGGGTTTTTCATATATGCTCTTTATCATGTTGAGGAAGTTTCCTTCAATTCCTACCTTTTGAAGTGTTTTTATCAAAAACGGATGTTGGATTTTGTCAAATGCTTTTTCAGCATCTATTGAGATGATCAATTGATTTTTCCCTTTCGAGTTTTTAATGTGTTGTAATACATTGATTGTTTTTCTTATGTTGAACCATCCTTGCATGCCTGGAATGAACCCCACTTGGTCATGGTGTATGATTTTTTTAATGTGTCTTTGGATTCGATTTGCAAGTATTTTGTTGAGGATTTTTGCATCTATATTCATTAGGGAGATTGGCCGGTAGTTTTCCTTTTTTGTAGCATCTTTGCCTGGTTTTGGTATTAGATTGATGTTAGCTTCATAAAATGAGTTAGGTAGTGTTCCATTTTTTTCAATGTTTTGAAAGAGTTTGAGTAAGATTGGTGTCAGTTCTTTCTGGAAAGTTTGGTAGAATTCCCCTGTGAAGCCATCTGGCCCTGGGCATTTATTTGTGGGAAGATTTTTGATGACTGATTGGATCTCTTTGCTTGTGATGGGTTGGTTGAGGTCTTCTATTTCTTCTCTGGTCAGTCTAGGTTGTTCATATGTTTCCAGGAAATTGTCCATTTCTTCTACATTATCCAGTTTGTTGCCATACAGTTGTTCATAATATCCTCTTATAATTTTTTTAATTTCTTCAGGATCTGCAGTTATGTCACCTTTTTCATTCATTATTTTGTTTATATGGGTCTTCTCTCTTTTTGATTTTGTCAGTCTAGCTAGGGGCTTGTCAATCTTGTTGATCTTCTCAAAGAACCAACTTTTGGTGATATTTATCCTTTCTATTGTTTTTTTGTTCTCTATGTCATTTATTTCTGCTTTAATCCTTGTTATTTCTTTTCTTGTACTTGGTTTAGGATTGGTTTGCTGTTCATTTTCTAGCTTCTTCAGTTGATCCATTAGTTCTTTGATTTTGGCTCTTTCTTCCTTTTTAATATATGCGTTTAGTGCTATAAATTTCCCCCTTAGCACTGCTTTTGCTGCATCCCATAGGTTTTGGTATGTTGTGTTCTCATTTTCATTCGTCTCTATATATTTAGCAATTTCTCTTGCTATTTCTTCTTTAACCCACTGATTGTTTAGGATTGTGTTGTTTAACCTCCAGGTATTTGTGAATTTTCTAAGTCTCTGATGGTTATTGACTTCTAATTGTATTCCATTGTGGTCAGAGAATGTGCTTTGAATAATTTCAATCTTTTTAAATTTATTGAGGCTTGTTTTATGTCCCAGCATATGATCTATTCTGGAGAAAGTTCCGTGAGCACTAGAAAAGTATGTGTATCCTGTTGATTTGGGATGTAATGTCCTGTAGATGTCTGTTAAATCTAATTCATTTATCAGATTGTTTAGGTTTTCAATTTCCTTATTGGTCTTCTGTCTGGTTGATCTATCTATAGGAGAGAGTGATGTGTTGAAGTCTCCCACAATTATTGTGGAAACATCAATTGCTTCCTTTAGTTTTGTCAATGTTTCTCTCATGTATTTTGTGGCACCTTGATTGGGTGCATAGACATTTACGATTGTTATTTCTTCTTGCTGAATTGCCCCTTTTATTAGTATGTAGTGGCCTTCTTTGTCTCTCAAAACATCCCTGCATTTGAAGTCTATTTTATCTGAGATTAATATTGCTACACCTGCTTTCTTTTGGCTGTAGCTTGCATGAAATATTTTTTTCCATCCTTTCACTTTCAGTTTCTTTGTGTCCCTGTGTCTAAGATGAGTCTCTTGTATGCAACATATTGATGGTTCATTTTTTTTGATCCATTCTGCGAATCTATATCTTTTAATTGGGGAGTTTAATCCATTTACATTCAACGTTAAAACCGTGAAGGCATTTCTTGAATCGGCCATCTTATCCTTTGGATTATGTTTGCCATATTTTTCCCTCTCTCTATTAATATCCTTTATTGTACCCATACCGAATCTCTTTAGTACTGAACCTTTCTCCAAGTCTCTCTGTCCTGTCTTTGTTTCTCTGTCTGTAGGGCTCCCTTTAGTATCTCCAGTAGGGCAGGTCTCTTGTTAGCAAATTCTCTCAGCATTTCTTTGTCTGTGAAAAATTTAAGCTCTCCCTCAAATTTGAAGGAGAGCTTTGCTGGATAAAGTATTCTTGGCTGGAAATTCCTCTCTCTCAGAATTTTAAATATATCGTGCCACTGCCTTCTCGCCTCCATGGTGGCTGCTGAGTAGTCACTACTTAGTCTTATGCTGTTTCCTTTGTATGTGGTGAATTGCTTTTCTCTTGCTGCTTTCAGAACTTGCTCCTTCTCTTCTATGTTTGACAGTGTGATCAGTATATGTCTCGGAGTGGGTTGTTTTGGATTTATTCTATTTGGAGTTCGCTGAGCATTTATGATTTGTGTATTTATGTTGTTTAGAAGATTTGGGAAGTTTTCCCCAACAATTTCTTTGAATACTCTTCCTAGACCTTTACCCTTTTCTTCCCCTTCTGGGACACCAATGAGTCTTATATTCGGACGTTTCATATTATCTATCATATCCCTGAGGTCCATTTCGAGTTTTTCAATTTTTTTCCCCATTCTTTCTTTTATGCTTTCATTTTCCATTCTGTCATCTTCCAGGTCACTGATACGTTGTTCAACTTCCTCTAGTCTTGTACTATGAGTGTCCAGAATCTTTTTAATTTGGTCAACAGTTTCTTTAATTTCCATAAGATCATCCATTTTTTTATTTAGTCTTGCAATGTCTTCTTTATGCTCTTCTAGGGTCTTCTTGATTTCCTTCATATCCCGTACTAGGGTCTCATTGTTCATCTTTAGTTCTTTGAGTAGCTGCTCTAGGTGTGTCTCTTCTGGTCTTTTGATTTGGGTGCTTGGGCTTGGGTTATCCATATCATCTGGTTTTTTCATATGCTTTATAATTTTCTGTTGTTTTTGGCCTCGTGGCATTTGCTGACCTTGATAGGGTTCTTTTAGGGTTTGTAGACCAGTTGAAGTCCTTATCTCTAATTTATCAGATCTACAGCTTCGTGGAGTACACTTTCTCTAACTAACCAGCAGGTGGCGTCCACGAGCCACCTGTTCTCCACAAGCCAGATCTCCCCTGCTTAGCCTTTTTGGTGAGTGGGGGAGTGAGTCTTGTGGGGCCCAATTGGTGTCCCAAGCTTGCGTGTGTAGTTGGTGTTGCCTGCCCTGTATGTGGGGCGTGTTTCTGGGCAGTCGGGGAGGGGGGGTGGCCCTAACAATCAAATCTCCCTGATGATCTTAGAGTTTTAAAGCTACTGCAATAGTCTAATCCTTCAGTTCAGTCCTGCCACAGTTTGTCTCTGCCACTGACCCACAAGTCTTTGGTATTGGCGTATGGCTCCTGAGACTTGCAAGTGGGCCCCTCTTCCAGGCTGTGCACCCCGGGTCCTCTGTTGAGGGATGACTGTGCTATGTCACAGGTGAGTGCCGTCCCCCCAGGGCAGTTCTGGGCTGCTGGGCTGTGTTGGGAGGCTCCCAGTCTGCTCAAATGATGGCTGAATGGGGCTCTGTTAATTCACACTGCTCCCCCTTCCCAGCTCTGGGACATTCAGCTGAGGTTTGCAGGGAAGGCTAATGTCCACGCCCAGTTTTGTGGTGTGTGCCTGTTATTTGAAGCACTTCCGTCACACTGGGTTGTCTGGGGCAGCTCTGGGCTATGGGGCTGGCGATGGGCAGGAGTGTTTCCTGTCCACCAGGATGGTGGCTGTGAGCGGACACCCCCCTTTTCTTGGGAAGTTGTGTTGTTTAGTGAATTTTCTCAGCCACTGGATTATTGCCTTTTGTCTCAGAGCTCTCTTAGTTCTGCTCTTGACTTGACGTGCCCAAATTTCAATTCTTTGAAGCTTTCTGTATTGAGCTTCTTAGAGTAATTGTTTTAGAAAAAGCAAAAAGGATTTAAAAAAAAAGAAAAAAAAAAAAAAAAAAAAAAACGGCCCTCCTCAGAGATCTAATGGGTTATTGAAATGCTAATAGACAAAGCAACCAGGGCCATTAAGGAAAGGTGCCCAGGGCAGAGAGATCAGCCTTGCTTCGGGATTTGCATATGCGCCTCAAGGCCTGATCTCCGCCCTTCCCCTTTCTGTGTTCACCAGAACTCCAAAAATCCTCTGCTTTTATTTTGGAGTTTTTCGTGCTGTTTTTTTCCTATGCCTGTCTCCTCTCTGCTGGGCTGGCTGCTCTCAGAGTCTCTGGTGTCTGGCCTCAGTCTATCTATGGTTGGAGTTTGAATCAGTAGAATGAGTTTCCGATAAGAGCAGCCACTGCAATTCTCCCTTCTCCTTCCTGGAGCTGACAGCCCCTCCTCCCCCGGGACTGAGCCTGGCAGGGAGGGGCGCGGGTCCCCTGGCCGCAAAAACTTACAGATTTCGCTGATCTCAGCAGTTCCACGTTTTCATGAGTGTTGTATGAAGTATGCCCAAAGACAGATTGCTCTGTGGTGTCCAGTCCACGCAGTTCCTGGCTTTTTACCTACTTTCCTGGAGGAGTAACTAAAACATACAGCTCACCAGTCTGCCATCTTGCCCCGCCTCCGCTATTATTTTTTAAATAAAAAGGAAAACAAGTACTGACAAGGATGAAGAGAAATAGAAACCCTCATACTTCATTGATGGGAATGTATAAATGTATAGCCACTGTGGAAAACAATTTGGTGGTTCCTCAGAAAGTTAAACATAAAACTACCATATGATCTATCAATCCCACTTCTGGGTATATATATCCAAAAGAGTTGACACAAGGACTCTAAAAGATATTCATACACCAATATTCATAGCAGCATTATTTACAATACCAAAAGATGAAAGCAACCCTAGTGTCCATCAACATATTAATAAGTAAACATCATGTGACATATTTATATATGGGAATACTATCCTGTCTTTAAAAAGAATGAAATTCTGTTACTTGTAACAATATTGATGAACCCTGAAGACATTATATTGTGTAAAGTAAGCCAGACACAAAAGAACATATATTGCATGATTTCACTTACATGAAATAACTAGTATACATAAATTCATAGAGAGAGAACATGTTAAAATATAGGCAAAAATTTGTATAGGTGTTTTACCAAAGATGACATATGAATGACCAATAAATACATGAAAAGATGTTCAACATCATTAGCCATTAGGAAAATGAAAATTAAAACCACTTCACATGCCCTGATATATCCCAGAGTAATCTGGGCAGAGAATAAAAAATTATTTGCAAAGTCTCCTTGAGGAACTGGGGGGAAATGTGGAAATATTAAACTTCTACACCTGGAGAATTCCTGATATTCTCACAATCATTGGGACTACCAAATTAATATGCCACGCCTGCAGTCTTAGAGCTTGCCTTATGAAACTTATCCCTGCCAAGGGGAAGCTAAGCCTACTTACAATTATGCTTAAGAGTCACCCCCAGAGAACCTCTTTTGTTGCTCAGATGTGGCCTCTCTGTCTAAGCCAACTCTGCAGGTAAACTCACTGCCCTTCCCACTACATGGGACATGGCTCCCAGGGATGAGCCTGGCCCTGGCATCATGGGATTGAAACAGTCTTCTTGGACCAAAAGGAGGAAGAGAAATGAAACAATATAGAGTTTCAGTGGCAAAGAGATTTCAAATAAAGCCAAGAGATCATTCTGGAGGTTATTTATGCATTGTACAGATATTTCTTTTTAGTTTTTAGTGTATTGGAATAGCTAGGAGGAAATACCTGAAACTGTTAAGCTGTAATCAAGTAGCTTTGATTCTTGAAGATGATAGTGTAACTATATAGCTTTTACGGTGTGACTGAGTAATTGTGAAACCTTGTGACAGGCATTCCCTTTATCCACTGTATGGATAGATGAGTAAGAAAAGAAAGATTAAAAAAATTAAAAAATAATAAGGAGTGTGGGATGTTTTTGGATGTTCTTTTTACTTTTATTTTATTTTTTGGAGGGGAGTAATGAAAATTTTCAAAAATTGTGGTGATGAATGCACAAATATGTGATGATACCGCAAACCACTGATTGTACACTTTGGATGATTATCTGGTATGTGAATATATCTCAATAAAACTGCATAAAAAAAGTCAAGGAAGGGAAACCATCATATCATTAAAAAAACACTTCACACCTGCTAGGAAGGCTATAATCAGAGACTGACAATTACAGGTGTTAGCAAGGCTGTAGAAAAACTGTGACCTTTAATGTGCAGCCACTGTGGAAAAAGTTTGGCAGTTCTTTAAAAAATTAAACATAAATTTACCTTAAAGCGCCACCATTTCCAGTTCTAGGTATCTACCCAAGAGAAATGAAAATGTATGTCCACACAAAGAAGACCAATATGTGAATGTTTATAGCAGCATTATTCATAATAGACAAAAAGTGGAAAAAAAACCAAATGTCCATCAACTGCTGGATAAACTGTGGTATATCTACTACTGGAATTTTATTCTGAAATAAAAATGAACAAGCCACTAAAACATGCTAAAAAGAATGAACCTCAAAACATTATGCCAAGTGAAAGAAGGTGGCATAAAACACTACATAATGCATGATTCTATTTATATGAAATGCCTGGAAAAGGAAACTCTATAGAGACAAAAAGTAGATAAGTACTTGCCTAGACTGGGGGTGGGGATGGGGATTGACTGCAAATGGGCAGGAAGGATCTGTTTGGGATGATGGAAATTTTATCAAATTATATTGTGCTAATAATTTCACAAATCTGTAAATTTTCTAAAAGTCATTGAACTGTACATTTAAAATGGGTAGATTTTATGATATACAGATTATACTTCAGTCGTCTATTGAAAAATTACCCAGTGGTTTCAGAGTAAGTGGTAGAACTGGGATTTAAATTCAGGGCTAACTGGCCTTCATATCTGTGGGTTTTTTTTTTTTAATGATGTCTTAACACCATAAAAAATAGGCATTTTGGATTTAAAGGTAGCTGAAAAATGAAATATTTGAGCAAAAGTTGCCATCCGATAACAATTGGTTTGTGTGGTTTTTCTCACATTTCCTTGTCAAAATAATTGTCTTTAACATTTTCAATGATTATTTTCAGGTTGTTATCCATAATTTTCTAATAATTGTGATAACAAAATAGCATATAAAATTTGGAGTTCAAACATAATACCCTTTTAAAAGTGATATTTTGTCCTTTACTCAGCAAAGTAACAGATCATATCAGCAGCCCACTCATTCTGACTTCTACTCTCTGTGTTCTCTAAAACTCCTCAGAACCAGAACATCACAGTTATCGAGTGAGTCACTTCATCCAACACCTGAAGATAACAGGACCACCCCAATGCTAATCCCACTGAGATTTCTATCTAGCTTGTTTTCTACACCTCTACTGATCCTGGCCTAATAACTAAACAAGTCAATATATGAGAAAAATACTGTTCCTTTAAAGAAAAATTAGAAATTGTTCTTTGTCTCACAAAGTGGTGCAAAGCAAATTTCTTAACATTTGTGACACTCTGCAAGATGGCCTTTCATGCTTGATAGTTTCCATGGGCTATTTGCAGAAAACTCTCCCACATGCATCCCCATCCCACACACACACTTTGCCTAGCTAAATTCTGTTAGTTTGTTCTTCAGGTCTTAGCGTAAATGTTACTTCATTTATTCATTCATGTATTTAAAACAAAAAGTAAAGAAAGAATGAGTACATACTAGAGGCAAGGCACTGTGCTGGTTTCTAAACAAGTGAGAAGACTTCAATTTCTAGCCTTTTCAAGCTTACAAATAGAGGAAGAGATCACAATTTAAAACTTATAAATAAGTATATGATCACAATCAATAAAGGATGATGTACTGGTTTGGATATATTATGTTCCGCAAAATGCCATGTTCTTTGCTGCATTCTTGTGGGGCAGATGTATTTAGTATTGATTAGATTGGAATATTTTGAATGTTTCCATGGAGATGTGGCTCAATCAACTGTGAGTGAAATATTTGGAAAATTTCCATGGAGGTGTTACACCACCCATTTGGGGTGGGTGTTAATTGGATCACTGGAGTACTTTAAAAAGAGTCACACAGGCCCAGACTCTTGCTACAGCCAAGAGGGGCACTTTAAAGAATGCACAGGAGCTAAGAGAGGAGCTGCAGCTTACAGAGACATTTTGGAGATGGCCTTTGAAAGCAGACTTTTGCTCCAGAGAAGCTAAGAGAGGACAAATGCCCCAAGAGCAGCTAAGAGTGACATTTTTCAGGATCTGAAGCCTAGAGAGGAACATCCTGGGAGAAAGCCATTTTGAAACCAGAACTCTGGAACAGATGCCAGCCACATGCCTTCCCAGCTAACAGAGGTTTTCCGGACGCCATTGGCCATCCTCCAGTGAAGGTACCCAATTGCTGACACCTTATCTTGGACACTTTATGGCCTTAAGACTGTAACTTTGTAACCAAATAAAACCCCCTTTACAAAAGCCGATCCATTTCCGGTGTTTTGCAAAAAGGCAGCATTAGCAAACCAGAACAAATGAATATAATGGGGGAAAGATACAAGTTACAAAGACAGAATAAAACTAGGGGACCTAATTTAAAATGAGATGTCTCTGAAGGCCTTGTGTTGGTTTGAAGCTGTTATATATCCCAGAAAAGGTTATGTTCTTTTAATCCATTCCTGTGGGTGGGAACTTTCGATTAGGTTACTTCATCTGAGCTGTGACTCACCTCATTCAAGATAGGTCTTAATCTTCTTACCAGAGTTCTTTATAAGAGGATAAAATGCACACAGAAGCTAAAGGAATATAATTAAGCAAAGCTCACAGAAAAAGCCCCAGAGAAGCTGAAAGGAAAACACTGAAGCCAGAAGCTGGAAGCAACAAAACCCAGGAGAGAAGAACCAGCAGACATCACCATGTGCCATGCAATCTGACAGAGGAGCCCAAGCTCACCAGTAGCCAATCTTCAGAGAAGGTACCATCCTGTTGATGCCTTAATTTGGACATTTTTCATATTCCTAGAACTGCAAATTTGTAAGCTAATAAATTCCCATTGTAAAAGCTACCTATTTCTGGTATATTGCATTTCATCAGCTTTATCAAACCAAAACAGGCCTCTTGGTAAGTGCCCTTTACACTAAGGCTGAAGCACCTTTAACAATTGCCATGGCAAAGAGCAAGAAGAGTGTTCCAGAACAAAGGAACAGCTTTCTAACAGAAGAAAAAGCCTAACACTTCAGAGGACCTGAATGAAGCCCAATACAGCTAGAGCAGAGTGAGCAAAATGGAGAAAGGCATCTAGAGGAAAGTAGGCAGGGTCTCCTAGGCCATGATAAGGATATTCAAATTTTCTCCTAAAGGAAATGAGGAGTCTGTGACTTGTTTCAAACAGGTAAATAACAAAATCTGATTTACCCTTCTAGAAGATCTCTCTAATTATGTGGGGATTGGATTAGGCAAATTAGATTTAAAATGTTTAATCCCCAAGTTATTGAGACAGGCATTCTGCATGGGAGTGAAGAGGATAAAGAAGGAATTAGTTGTCCCAATTCCTGGTATCCTCTAATTTCTCCCACTTGGTGGAAAGACAGGTAATCTCTGGACCAAGTCCCTCGGAATGGGTATAATATGTGATGGCTGTAATCCTAACAATGTTTTTTATATCATGGATCATGCCACCTGGGCCCTGCTTTGGATATATGTTCATAAGTGGCATGGAGCATTAAAAAGTAAGCAAGATGCACACCTCAGCAGCATCACCATGACACCATCCTCCAATAGCCATTCTTCTGACTTCTGTCATCAAAACTGAGGACCTTGTGCTCAATAGTGCATCTCATCCAAGAATGGGGGATTATATGCCATTCATTGAACAGTTGCTACATTTCCAAGAACAACAACATCAAACAGCTATATCAGAAACCTGTACATTTTGGGAGTCAGTGGTTGCTAGTCAGTGCAAAGTAATTCTGGGAGTAAAATTAAAATGTGTTTAATCCTCCATCTCTACCCCAAAGTCCTAAAGGGGACCTCTAAATTTCTGTTTGCAATGATCTCACTATGAGAGATGAGATTAGGAGGAAGAGCAAATACCATCATGTTTATAAATTGTTCAAAGAAAGCAGAATTACAGAGAATTGTATATTTAAAATCTCGTTTGCATGAAATAATTTCATGCCTGGAATCTGCTTCAACATAATTCATCAGCAGGGGATATATGTAGCATATGTTTGGAATTTTCCTTAATGAAAAGTAAAAATTGAGGGTAAGAAGAAGTGGACATTCTCTCACATAATATTGATGAGATCATAAACTGGCACATTTTAAAAAGAAGTGTGAATGTATCTATTAAAATCTAATACGTGCATACTCTATGTTTTCTATACTAGTTTGGAATCTAGCCTTCAGAAATCGTTATGCAGAAGGACGTTCACTCTACTTTCATAATAGCTAAATAATGGAAAGATAATTGCTCATTAAATAGACCAATAATTAATAACATGAGGAAATACTATGGAATAAGTTTTCTCATGAGATGAATTTGTTTGAAATAAACTAGAAAATGGTCCATATTAGATCATTAAATGATCTTTTAAGTTGCAATCCAATATGATTGGAATTACGCATGTGTCTACTATAAGTAGTGGGATTATAGATGGTTTTTATTTACTCTACCCAAGATCACACACTTAGTGGGGCAAAGCTGAGCAGTAAACCCAACCTCTCTGACTCCAGAGGCCATGCTTTAGCCACCCCCTAAAATGCCTTTATCTGGAACAGTACATGAAGTACTAACTAATAATCTTAGAATTTATTTCTAGTTAATTCTTATCTAACATACCCAAAGTGGGCTATAACTTCCCAATTCCAAACACTCCTAACCATCCTTGGGTCAAGAGTGTCTTTTGTTTCACATAGTCTTGACACTTAACATTTGAGGCCCTGCTAATGTCCCTCAGAGACTATCTACAGGAAAGGAAAAACAAAGAACTACTTACAGAGCTTTAGAAAAAATCATTGTTAATTGCAGGGCCTTTGAAATTACAACAAGTTAGCTTGGCTGTATTGTTAAGCCAATTATCTTGAAAATGCTACTGAAATCTTCAATAATCAACCACCCTTCCCACCCACCTTGCCTCACTTCTGTCATTGTTTTGGAGCTCCTGTTTTGAAGCACAATATCTCTTTGTTGCAGAACCACTGATAGAAAATGCTCATACTCAAAAGTGACAGGATCCCTTCATCATTAATCCCAGGATGACCCCACCCCACCCTCCAGAAGTTCTTGGGCTGGAAAGCTTCTCATGTATATGCCTGTTAAAACCAAGTCCTTTTTGCCCTGTTCTTGCCTGGTATCTTCTTACCTCTGCAATCTCTATCCTTAAGGCATTTTATTTAAGTGGAGATACTAAATTGCATAAGGAGGCAAAGAACATTTTCTTGCCTATCCAACTTTAAAAAAAAAATCCTCTTTAAATGAGCTGAAATAGGATTAGTGAAAAGGAGAAAACCTGCCAAAAAAAGAAAAAGAAAAAGAAAAAAGTTGTCGTTAATAATCCCCAGAATTAATTAGATGGGCAGTTTAGCAACAGCATCATCTTACTAATTTTTTCCCTTATCTTCAGCAGCTTTTAGAAGATTGTGATTTACCAGATATATTTTCTGGCCAAGATTTCTTTTATGGAAAAATTTGCACATGGAAGCAATTTAAGGCACATGTAGTATTAAGGAGCTTCCAGGTTTTTTTCAAAGTGTATTTTTAAGTTGCTGGTCTTTACCACTCCTTTTTTACAATATGATTAGTTCAGAAGCATGTGCACCGTGTGCATTTACTAACCTGAATCTGAAAACAGTTTTGCTCTTGGGGTGCTATGTAAAATTCTATAGCAGATAAGGTGAATTATTCAAGATTGATGTTGGTCTTGTGATTTGGAGAAGTTCTGCAAGAATTATATAAGTCCCAAGCTTGTCTGTAGGCAGATGAAGATGGTAGCCATCATCAAAATCTTCCCTAAAAGATACATGCCCTGAATTAGCATATACAGTGATATCATGGTGCCAAATATACTTACTGAATTCCTTCATCTACAAAAGCTTTTGAGGATTCTTTTCCTCCAGAGTGAGAGGAATGAACAAATGTTGCCCGATTTTCATATTAAGTAATTAAGAAATTGCCTGCCATGGCAGCCACCCCCATCAGGGCCACAATGAAAGTTTGAGCACAATAAAAGCACCCCATCAACCACGACTTATTCCAGGGAATGGGTGGTCACAGAAAATATTCTGCCTCTAACATGAAACAATCCTTCCTCTTTTGAAATGACCCCAAACTGCTTGCCCCATCAAGCAACCTGATGTAACTGAAAACCAATTAGAAAGTCTCCCCAGCTTCCAAAATTCCCACTTTACTAGAATGCTTGCCAATCAAAGGTAACCTCAGTATTTCCTTTTTACTCAATAAAACTCATGCTTTTCTAACACTATTAAACACTTCCTGAAATGGAAGTGATGACATATGGGTTCCCTTACTACAAATTTATAATTAAATCACCTTTGTTAATTTTGTCATGTGTTTACTTTGGGCTTTGACATAATTGTATATGTTATTAGGTTAAACGATCTTCTAAATACTTCTGAATCCATCTTTTTCTCTCCATCCAAATTGCCGTTACTAATATTTTTATCATGTGTCACCTAGAATGAAAAATAGTTTAGGAGATGATCTCTTTGCCTCTGATGTCCTCAAATTCTACTTTAAACCTGCTGAAAGACTATTCACAAAAACAAAAGTGTTCATGATAGAATGCAAATGATAACACCTTACAATTATTAGGACACAATAAGGCACCCATGTAGGAATCATCCCATTTGGTCTTCAGAACAATATAAGGATCAATAATAATCTCTTTTGCCCCAGATTATTCAGTAGATTATAATCACTTAAACTCTGTCTCCCTGAAATGAAATAGAATAGAAAAGTAGAAACTTCTTAAAAATAATATCCCCCTTAGACTGATAAATATCCATCTATTCTTCTAAAGGCAGGTAATCTGCGGCAGCTCTCAACTTTGGATAATTGGCACTCTAGCTTCTTTAAAGAGTTTTTAGATCCACTGGTCATTAGAAGAATGGAATAAAGAGTGCTGGATAGGCAACCAACACTGTTCATTACAAAGGATACCTTTAGGGGAGGTGTGCCAGTTTGAGTGTATTGTGTCCCCCAAATGCCATTATCTTTATAGTCTTGTGTGGGGCAGAAGTTTTGGTGTTGGTTAGATTTGCTTGGAGTGTGCCCCACCCAGCTGTGGGAGATAATTTTGATGAGATGTTCCCATGGAGGCGTGGCCCCACCCATTCGGGGTGGGCCTTGATCAGTGGAGCTATATAAATGAGCTGACTTGGGGGGAAGAAAGAGAGTGCAGCTGGGAGTGATGTTTTGAAGAGGAGCAAGCTTGCTAGAGAGGAACGTCCTGGGAGAAAGCCGTTTTGAGGCCGGAGCTTTGGAGCAGATGCCAGCTGCCTTCCTAGCTAACAGAGGTTTTCCGGAGGCCATTGGCCATCCTCCGGTGAGGGTACCCGATTGCTGATGTGTTGCCTTGGACGCTTTGTGGCCTTAAGACTGTAACTGTGTAGTGAAATAAATCCCCGTTTTATAAAAGCCAATCCATCTCTGGTGTTTTGCATTCTGCAGCATTAGCAAACTAAGACAGGAGGTAAACATACACATTTAACTAAGAGGGTACTAAACTTGCACCTTGCCTGAAGGAACAGCACAAAGAAGTTGGGAAAAGGAGTTGCTGAGAATCTGACATCAAATTATGCAGTCCTTGCTCACTTCTTAATGAAACTCCAGAAAGCACTGAACAAATTTTTCCAGATCTTTGCTTCTGGAAGGCTCAACAGGGCAGTCTAGAGATGGCACTGAGGAATTAATAAAAACGTACATCTGAAGTTGTGATTTTTGTCAATAAATGACTACAAAAGGATGGTCAATGTGATAGTTGGGTTCATGTGTCAACTTGGCTAGGTGGCCTAGCTGTCTGGTCAAGTGGGCACTGGCCTGACGATTCCTGTGAGGCTATTTGAGGCTGGTTGGTTTGTCGGATCATCAGTCAATTGACTGCAGCTGACTGATGATTCATCAAGGGGCGTGCTTCCACAGTGAGAGAATGCAATTGGCTGGATTTGATCCGGGTGATCAGTTGGAGGCTTATAAGCCGGACAGTTAGAGAACCTTCACTTCTTCTTCAGCTGCTCAGTGAAGCTTTTCCTGGGGAGCTCATCGAAGTTGCCAGTTCGTTTCCTGAGGAGTTTGTCAAAGTTGTCGGTTCGTTTCCTGAGTTCTTCAAAGTTGCCTGTTCGTTTCCTGAGGAGTTCGTCAAAGTTGTCGGTTCGTTTCCCGAGGAGTTCGTCGGACGTCTTCCTTGGAGTTGACAGCTTGTTGACGGCTCTGCAGAATTTGGACTCGTGCGCTCCCGCAGTTGCGTGAGTCACTTTTACAATTTGATAATAAGAGACATCTCTCATTGATTCTGTTTCCAAGGAGAACCCTAACTAATACAACTTGGTACCAGGAGTGGGGTGACCCAAACCTTCATTCCTGAAGTTTCTTGGCCATTGGTAGTCCTGCCTGGATTGGGTTGTTGCAGTTTTCCATTGACTTGAATCACGGGGCATGGTAGTACTAAGAGACGCCCCAGGGGATCTCCTGTATGCCAGGAAAACTCTTCTTTACTTCCATTGTGTAGTTGCAGTGCTATTTCTCCTTGATAGTCAGGATCAATCACCCCAGCCAGTACAGTAATCCCCTTACTTGCCTGTTGATTCAGAGGCATAAGAAGCCCAAAGTGGCCAGGTGGCAGCCTTAACTTCCAGTTCAATGGGATTATTGTTGTGTTTCCTGGTGGAAGCACTCCTCCTTTTGGAACCAAGACCTGTAGACCAGCAGAGCTTAAACTTGCAGGGACAGGAAGCAAAAATTTCCCTAGTGGATCACTAGGAGTGATAGTGAGTGGTGCTACTCCTTTTTCCACCCCTTGATTCCTGGACCCATGAATCCTGGCTATGGGAGAAACAGCACCATAGAGTGGACGCTGATTCAGAGCATACACAGCCTCCTGGAGAACACTGCCCCAGCCCTGCAAGGTATTGCCACCTAGTTGGCGCCGTAATTGAGTCTTCAATAGGCCATTCCACCGTTCTATCAACCCAGCTGCTTCTGGATGATGGGGAACATGGTAAGACCACAGAATTCCATGAGCGTGTGCCCATCCCCTCACTTCATTTGCTGTGAAGTGGGTTCCTTGGTCCGAAGCAATGCTGTGTGGAATACCATGACGGTGGATGAGGCATTCTGTAAGTCCACGTATTGTAGTTTTGGCAGAAGCATGTCGTGCAGGGAAGGCAAACCCATATCCGGAGTATGTGTCTATTCCAGTAAGAACAAATCGCTGCCCTTTCCATGATGGAAGTGGTCCGATGTAATCAACCTGCCACCAGGTAGCAGGCTGATCACCCCGAGGAATGGTGCCATATCGGGGACTGAGTGTGGGTCTCTGCTGCTGGCAAATTGGACACTCAGCAGTGGCTGTGGCCAGGTCAGCCTTGGTGAGTGGAAGTCCATGTTGCTGAGCCCATGCATAACCTCCATCCCTACCACCATGACCACTTTGTTCATGAGCCCATTGGGCAATGACAGGAGTTGCTGGGGAAAGAGGCTGATTGGTATCCACCAAACGGGTCATTTTATCCACTTGGTTATTAAAACCTTCTTCTGCTGAAGTCACCCTCTGGTGAGCATTCACATGGGACACAAATATCTTCATGTTGTTTGCCCGCTCAGAAAGGTCTATCCACATACCCCTTCCCCAGACTTCTTTGTCACCAATCTTCCAATCATGTTCCTTCCAAGTCCCTGACCATCCAGCCAAACCATTAGCAACAGCCCAGGAATCAGTATACAGACGCACCTCTGGCCAGTTCTCTTTCCAAGCAAAGTGAACAACCAGGTGCACTGCTCGAAGTTCTGCCCACTGGGAGGATTTCCCCTCACCACTGTCCTTCAGGGATATCCCAGAAAGGGGCTGCAGTGCTGCAGCTGTCCACTTTCGGGTGGTACCTGCATATCGTGCAGAACCATCTGTAAACCAGGCCCGAGTCTTCTCTTCCTCAGTCAACTGACTGTAAGGAACTCCCCAAGATGCCATAGCTGTGGGCTGGGCAAGACATAAAAAAGTAAAAGACATAACAGGTAGTAAAGAAGTATGTGGTAATTCTGATAGGAGGACAGGATCTCAACAATTTAAACATGGCAATTAAAAGGTGTGAAGAGGGATAATGGGACTCACAATGCAATGAATCAGGTAACAAAAAAATAGCATGAGTGTGAAAAGTCCCACTATGATAAAAGTGAATGTATCATTTTAACCTGGAGCTTGAGGGAGAATCATCCTGTAAGTAGTGTCCAGGTTTCTTCTGAATCTGTAACCATATAAACTACCCAAGCCCTAAACTAGTCATCTAGGAAGCCTAAATTGTTATTCTAGATGGGCACATAATATTGCATCCCTGATGATTTAACAAATAAATTTGTGATTTAATATGAAATATTTAAGTTCTATTAGATTTAATAATTTAATTTGAAATGTATAACTGAATTTGATTAATATTGGACTTGTGATTTTAATTTAAAGTTATAAAACACCTAGTTTTTAATCAGTATCCCAAATTTTAAGAAAATCCTAAACTAAACCTAAAAGTGTAGATGTGTTAGATTTTCAAATAATATTTAAATGCCTGCAACAGATGCAATAGATTAATAAACCTTCCTTGATTGGTTGTTTGAGGTACTTGAGAAAATAAAACCGTTAAATTTGTGATTATATTTGGAAACTTGCAACTTTAAGAAATTGAATGTTAATTTAAATGCAATTGTAAGAATGTTCCCTTCAGTAATTAAAAATCTCAACTATCTTCCACTGAAGGATGGGGTATGAATATGTCAGAAGTAGGAACAAAAAAGAGAGAAAGAATGGAGATGTGTCCACTATTTGCTGTTTTGAATGACTGGTGTTTCTTTAAAGTTTCTGATTCTACTAACATTGAACGGATGTCTAAAATTTCTCTGATTTTGGTCAGGTAATATAAAATTCAGTCAATGTGTATATTTAGAGAGACAGGAATTTCATGCAAAAATTATTTTAATTTTATTCCTAATCACTTAAAACATACTCTTTAAAAAAAAAAGAAAAGGAAAGGAAAGGAAGTAGGGAAGGAAGAGAGGCAAGATTCCTGTTTTCTAGAGGCGTTCAAAATATAATCTTTTCACACTTTCCTGTTTGGGGGATATTTGTTCATCAACTCTTTTTCAGGTGCCCAAGTGCCAAGTCCTGTATTAGATGCTAAGGATATAGCCCTGAGCAACTCAGGAAAGCTACGAAGTTTAAATAGAGCTCAAAATGTTAGAATAGAATACACTAAAAAGGTACAATGACAAATAGATACTAACTTTTCTATTCTATTTAAAATTATCTCTAAAGTATGTGTTAATCACAAATTTTACCAACCTTAATTATATTGTTAATAGATATATTGAATTTAAAAGGGAGAATGTGGAAAAAATAATGATCTATTACAATAAACGCCTTGTAGTGGATAAACATTTCCATATTTCAGACAAGCTCAAACTAGTTATTGTTATTGAACATAGGAACAAATACAATATTAGCATGAGACAAATTATTTTGTTTAAGGAAACGGTTTTTTAAATAATCACCACTATTGTAGTTTAAGAATTACTTTATAGGTTTAGAAGAAATCAAAGGACAGAAAATGCTACTTCAAATCCATGGAAATTAAGCCTGAAATTATTTTTAGCATTTACTAAATGTAATTTTGAAATGACTTCTACAGGGATTGTCACATATAACAGATATAAGAAATACTGGAAATCCAAGTTACTGAAGAAAATCTTTTCTGTATTTAAAAAAAGAAAATTCTCCTATAGTCCATAAGGCTTTAAAGAAAATAATTAAGTGCACATAAGAAACCCGTTTGAATATGAATTCTCCTAGCTCTTGAAGACATATTTCATTTTTAAAAAAACCACCTGGTGTAGTTGCTCTTTTCTAAGGGCTTTCCCTATCTCCAGAAACTGAAAAGTTTATTTTAGATTTAAGCTTTCCTAAAAGAGTTGGGCAGAAGCATTCCTAATGCATAAAAATCTGAGGGTGTGCATAAAAAGCTAATTCTACTACCTAAGGTGGAAAGAAAAATTATTGTAGGAGAATTGGCTAAAATGACATCACCTCAGAATTTGAGTCCTCTTATTTCTTCATTCCTGTCTGATTCCTTCTTCTGTCTCAACCTCTCAACACTGCTCCTTTTCCTATTCTTTAAACACTAGTTAGCACACTGAAGTTGTACTGATCATTTATATCTTTTGACATCACTGTTTGGTTTTCCTTATATTGTGCTATACATTTCTTTCACTTTGTATAAGCACTCAAAAGGATTTTCCCATAAGCGCCGACCTCAACCCTTGTTCAAGAATGGAAACATTTAAAATTTTTGCTTACCTTTTATGTGTCTCTCAAATAATCCTATTGTTTCACTCATATTCAAAGATCTAGGTTGGCTTCTGTGAAGCTGAAATACTGGCCTCCTCCTCACTGGCTCTCCGCTCTCTAGTCTGCCTCCACTTTTCAAATCATTCCTTAATTGTGTTTAAGAAGACAGTGGCAGTAGTGGCTATCAGCAAACATTTGGTGCCTTCCACATTCCAATATTTCCCATCCCACCTCTGGAACATACGTATGAGTAACACCAAGCTTATCCTATCTCTGGTTTTCCTGCTGCTTGATAAGCTATCATTGCCTCTCTGTTTCTTACCTTGTGCTTGAAGGACATCTAAGAGGTTGGATAGGATTATCTTCTTGTAGGAATCAGACATTGAACAATGCCAGTCCCGAGAACCTCAGATTCAACACCTGCACCTGGCTCTGATTCACATCTGTTTGGCTACTATCTAGTTCAAAAACGTGCAAGGGTTTCTTTTATAGCCACATGATCAGAAATCCAACTAAAAGCAGGCAGCATGAATCATTTTATTGATAATAATAATGATGAGACAAGAAGGTCTATGTGGCAACTCTCATGAATGATCAAACTCATGAGGAGGTTCTAGCCATACTTGTTTTCCACAATGCTCAAACTTCAAAATGGGTTTTTCGTGGAATTTGATTTAAATGCCTCAAAAATTCATTATTCAATTACAGCCCATAGTACCTTACAGTAGGCAATTTCCCGACACAGAACAGAACTGGTTAGGACATACGGCATTCAGTTTACATGTGTTCTTTAGTAAGTTTGTTGCTGTTTTCCTTATTAAAAAAAAAAAATCACAGGGCAGATATGCGGCATTTTGTATGTGTAAGATCTGGTTTATTTTAGGCATAATGATGTGTCGTTACTGCAACTCCTTGCTTGGTATAGGTCCTATTACTTCAAAGTGTTTAATAAAGGTGAATTAACCGTTAGCTTTTTTTTTTTTTTTAAGCTAGCCTTGCCTTCTAGTTAAGCAGTGATATAGTTTTTCTGCTCTTCAAAGCCACATTTCAGCCTAGGCACAATTTTTATCTCAAACCCTAGTGTGAAAATTAACCTTAGTATAAAAGACGAACTGTACCTGAGAATTATGGAAATGATTTTATTTAGCCTATTTATTAGGGAAAACATTCATTAATGAGAAACTTTTCAAAGGAAAGGGAGAAGACTAGGGCTTTTATAGCGGCAGGTAAACAGGGAGTCATAGCCACTGAGGAAAGATGGTGGTGGGTCTTATCTGAGTATATAGAGAGAACCAGGTGGCCCTATGTGGTTAGACATATCCTAGAAAACAAAAGGCCAGGGGCATGGGGAGTAAGGCTGTTCTTGACTCTTTCTGCTTTCCAGAAACACAGGGCTCAGATAAAGTTCAAGGTCATTCAGTGCTGAACAACTCAGAAACTATAGCAAACCTAATTAAGGTGAATTAGGGTCTAGAAATAGTCTTTCCTGGAATCTTGTTGGTGTTGTTCCTGTAAAATCAGTTAAATCCTTTTTTGGGGAGGTGGTGCTAAAGGTCATTTGTTCTAGGGCCCTGGAAAGCAGGCATCTTAAGAGAGAGATTCCTAAAATGAAAAAGAGAAACATTACTATAAAGAGTTTTATGAAAGTTACCGAGCCAGGAATTGAACCACAAGAAAGAGGTTGTTGGAAGAGAATATTTCGGTTATGCAGCACTGCTTGTTGAGTTTCCTGAAGCTCTAAAACTAGGATGTCAATGCTCTTGGTTCTGTTGACCTCCATCTTGGTTACTTCTCATGACCTGAGCAGTTTGCTGGACTTCCTAGTGGTCTAAACAGCAGTTTGTCCAGGGAGAAATCCAGCCCCTGCATGGTCTGCTGCAGCAGTGAGCTCTTCAATGTTTATATTAAGTCATGGAGTTTCAGCTTGCCAAGTTTCTTCAGATCCTGGGGGAAAAGGGCCATCTACAAGGCAACATTGAGTCACAGAGATCTGGGCAGTCAGGTTTTAGGTCTTTATGATGCCGAGTCAGGAGGAGGGGAAAAAAAATCGGAAATATTAGTTGGGAAGTGTGTGGCCAGATACTGAAGGAAACTGAAAGAATTGAAAACTTAGTGAGAACTGAGAATTTGGTATAGGTAATAGAATCCAGACCATTTTACAGGTAGGTGCCAACATTAGTTTTTCCATAGGGGAGTAGGAATTAATTTAAATCTCTGCCAGGCTATAGAGAGTTTGTATATCCACCAGTTATCTGTACTTACAAAGAGGTAAATAGCTCAAAGATAATGAACAAGGTCAGAATCTGATAACCTGGAAAGGTATGCTATAAATGAAGATGCATAGTTTTTCAATGAAACCCAAAATTTCTCTCTAGCGTTACCCACCTTTTGATAAAAAACAATCTCAAAGAAAGAATATTTCTGATCACAAAATAAAGCTAGTGTCATTAGATTTGGTCTGATTATTTTCATAGGTGCAACAATAATGGTAGCTTACCATATAGGCTTTCTTAAGTTTGCTTGCTGGAAGCTTTCATGAGGAATCGCAGATTAGACTTTTAAAAGCCTCTTGAGGTTAGGAAGCCAAACTAAGAATCTGACATTAGATTTCACCTGTAGTACCTATAAATGTAGAGGAATTCCTCTCTTCTCGAGATCTCCCAAATATCCTAACGTTCCTGGGCTGATCAGGAAGGAACCTTCCTTATTGACCAGTAAGGCTGGGAACCCTGTGACCAGGTACCAGGCTAGCCTTCCCAAGATTGCTTTGTAAGTACTGGCTCCATTAAGTCAAACTCAGTTCCTTAAAAGTGTCTGGTCATAGTAAATAAATGAGCATCATTTTTAAATGTGATATTCCAGGCTAGGTCTTGGTAGCATAACCAATTTATCCAATTATTCCTGGTAACAGGGAGGACAGATTCTTATTGAACCTATCCAAATAACTATATTACCATGAAAAGAATATTTTCCAGATTCTGGAGGGAGCCAGTCAGAACGAAAAGATCATGTGTCAACTTGGCCAGGGGATAGTGTCCAGATGTTTGGTCAAGCAACTACTTGTCTGATTGTTACTGTGAAGATATTCCATGGATTTAAATTCTTCAGGAAGTTGGTTGCATCTATGGCTGATTGCATCTACAATCAACTAAGGAGATTGCCCTCAACAATAAGAGACCACTTATCCAATCAGTTGAAGGCTTTAAAAGAAGTGATGATTTCAGCAGTCAGAAGACAGAATTTCCATCTCTAATTCAGCCAGCCAGTTTCTTCTGAAAAATTCATCAAGAAACGTCATCAGAGTTCCCAGCTTACAGTCTGCCCTATGAAATTTGGACCTTTGTGTGAGACAATACTTACAAAGATCTTAGATATTTATAGATATCCCCTATCAGTTTTGTTTCCCTAGAAAACCCTAACTAATGCAATTGTATACAACTGTTTCATTTCTATTCTATTAAAAAAAAAAAACAGAGCCTACTAAATTGTTACGAGTTGTAGATAGCTTAAGAGAAAAGATAAAGGAGTTTTTTGTATATCCAAAAAAAATGAACATTGAAATATCAAAATATCCAATTGAAAACCACAATCATTCCTTATCAGTTCATTCAGTCCTATGAAATTAATCTTTGTACTGCTCAATCTTGGGTTAGCAGCCTCATGAACGCATCTGCCTCTTGACTAGGGTTCTAGAAATCCTGATTCAGTCTACTGATAGAGTCTCAAAGTTGTTGAAGTGATGCCATCAGAAGCCTATACCCAAAAGCCCCTGGCATCAGCCTTTTCCACAGACCACCGACCCAGCCCTTCATTGCTGAAGATAAAGCATTCAGGCCTGTAGCTGATTGCAAGAGCTTTCAGGGAAGCACTTGAGTAACACAAAAAAAATCTGTTTTTTTCTTAAGTGGCTGTGGTTAATTTATTACTAACAATTTTCAAAAGTTAAAGAGCTAATGAGAGTTCATAACAAGAATAGGGCAACTGACAATAAATTTGGTTGTTTCTGTGGCATGCAAAAGAAGATAATAAAGTCAATCTCCAAAAAAAGTTTAAGACAAAATATCTATAAATATAATGATTAAACCTATTTTTAAAAAGAATGCATATTGTATCTGATTTATAAAAATGGATGAGCACAATCTTTACAAAGAAAAAAAATCTTCAGATATACTTAAAATAATCCTTGAGACATAATATACCACCAATATACTGCATGTGGTAGATGGAATTATGTATCCCAGTTTCAACATATTCTTGGGCTTGGTCTGTATTCTGGTGGGTGTGGACCCATTGTAAATAATATTTTTTAAGATGTTACTTCAGTTAAGTGTGGCCTGTCTGAATCTGGTTGGACTTTAATGTGGATTACTGGAGTCTTTTATAAACAGAAAGAAATTTAGACGTAGAGATAGAAAGCCACAGGAAGAAGCCAGAAGTCAATGGAAACCAGAGGAGAAAGAAGACATTGCCATGTGCATTGTCATGTGACAGAAAAGCCAAAGACCAAGGATCACTGGCAGCCAGCCTCAGAATACCACAGTGTTCCAGAAGAAAGCAATCACTTTGCTGATGCCTTGATTTTGGACTTCTCCTAGCCTCAAAACTGTGAATCAGTGAATTCTTGTTGTTTAAGCCAACCCATTATATGGTATTTGCTTTAGCAGTCAGGAGACTAAGACACCATGTATACAATAAGTTTAGAATGTGCCAAGCATATATCAAGTAAATAACAAGTAAAGAAATTCTGAGTCTAGAGTGGGTCCTAATCATATATATTTTAATAAAAATCCATAGGAAAGTGATATGAATCTCCATTTGAGAACCACTAGTCTAAGATGATAGATACAAATTAAAGGAGTAAAGTAGTGACCAAGATAATTTTTTAAATAACTGCAATTATGACTAGTATTATTATGTTGTAGTCTAACGTCAAGTCTAATGTCAAGCAGCAACATGACACTGAGTAATAGAAACACATCATAAACAATAAGGACATTGACAATTCTCTAGGAACTTCCATGCAGTACACAATTACTGAAATATTTTTCTTAATAACATTTTACAGTACAAATTTAACCTAAGGAAAGCTAAGCATCTCTTCTGATTTAGCAATTTCCATCCCCCACCCCAAATTCCATTCAACAAACTATGTGCCAGGTACCAATGAAAGCCTCTGGGAATTCAAAGATGAACAAGACACATTCCCGACTCCAGGGATGTCTACTCCAGTGTGTGGGGTGGGGAATACAAATGAGAGCTCTGGGAGTGCATTAGAGTGACTCTGCACCCAACCTGGAGAGTGGGGGGTGGGGGTAAGAAAAGGGAGACTTATGTATGGCTTTTTGGAAAATGACCCCTAAATGCAGTGGTCTGAAGAGTGAACAAGATGAGAAAAAAAAAAACAGACAAATCAGCTAGACTTCTTTTACATCTTTTACAGTAATCACATCTATTCCTGAATTGTAATGGCTATCTCCAGATTCCAAGATGCTGATCCCTTTGTGTGTAACCTGATCAATCCCTGGAACTTTGGTTATCTGTTTGACACCTGAAACTCAGAGCTAGAACTTGGCAGATATTAATGTCAGTATTAGCACATACAGCAACTGTTTAAAAAGCTGAAAAAGAATCCAGATTTCAACTAGAGATATGAATGAAGCAGATGTGGTTAGGACTGGGGCAAATCAGGCCAAAGGGTAAAGGACAATACTGACTGCGTTTTAAAACTTCAAATTCCATGTGAGACCAGGGTAAGAGATATTTAGTTGGTGCAAGATCTATATTTCCTAAACAATTTAACTCACACAGTTCATTCAAATACCATAATTACTTGAAACTTTCAATAGGAAGTGAGACCTGATAGTTTGCATAGCTAGTGTGAAATAGCAACACATCCCAAAATAACTTGGACAGAGAATAAAAATATATGTGCAGGGCCTCCCCAGGAGCTGGGGGAAAATGCAGAGGTGTTGGGCTTCCTCACCTGGATGGTTGCTGATGTTCTCACAAACATTGAGGATTGGCAATTTGATATGCTGATCCCTCTGTCATGGGACTTGCCCTTATGAAGCTCATCACTGAAAGGAGAGTCTAAACCTGCTTGTAGTTGTGCCTAAGAGTCTCCCCCTGAGTACCTCTTCGTTACTTAGATGTGGCCCTCTCTAGCTAAGCCAACTCAGTGGGTGAACTCACTGCCCTCCCATCTACATGAAATCTGACTCCCAGGGGTGTAAATTTCCCTGGCAACATGGGATATGACTCCCAGGGATGAATCCGGACCTGACATCATGGGAATGAGAACATCTTCTTAACCAAAAGGGGGATGCGAAATGAAACAAAAAAAGTTTCAGTGGCTGAGAGATTCCAAATGGAGTCGAGAGGTCACTCTGGTGGGCATTCTTATGCACTATATAGATAACCCATTTTAGGTTTTAATGCATTGGAACAGCTAAAAGTAAATACCCGAAACTATCAAACTGCAACCCAGTAGCCTTGACTCTTAAAGATGATTGTATAGCAATATAGCTTACAAGAGGTGACAGTGTGATTGTGAAAGCCTTATGGATCACACTCCCTTTATCCAGTGTATGGATGGATAAGTAGAAAAATGGGGACAAAAACTACATGAAAAATAGTGTGGTGGGGGGTTGGGTATTGTTCTTTACTGTTTTTTTTTATTCTTATGTTCACTTTTTTTCTGGTATGAGGAAAATATTCAAAAAATAGATTGGGGTGATAATGCACAACTATGTGATAGTATTGTGAACAATTGATTGTACACTTTGGATGATTTATGATATGTGAATATCTCAATAAAATTGAATTTTAAAAATATATATATTATTTTTTTAATTAGAGAAGTTGTGGGTTTTCATAAAATTCATGTAAAAAATACGTTTCCACATATACCCCTATTGTTGGCATTGTGCATTAGTTTGGTACCTTTGTTACAATTGAAAGAATATTAGAATAGTACTATTATTATAGTCCATAGTTTACATTAGGTATATTTTTCCCATATACCACCTTATTATTAACACCTTATATTAGTATCATACATTTGCTATAATTCATGAAAGAACATTCTTATACTTGCACTATTAATCCCAGACAATTGTCCACAACAGGATTAACTGTGTTATAAAGTCCCGTATTTTATCTTCTAACTTTCATTCTAGTGACATACATGACCCAAAACTTCCCCCTTTCAACCACACTCAAACCTATGAGTCAGCACTGTTAATTATCCTCACAATAAGGTGCTACCATCACCACTATCCATTTCCAAACCTTTAAAATCAAATAGAAACTCTGTACAAATTAAACATCAGTTCCCATTCTCTACCCCAATCTATCCCTGGTAACCTATATTCTAGATTCTAACATAGCAGTTTGCTTATTATAATTAGATGACATCAGTAAGATAATACAATATTTGACCTTTTTAACCTGGCTCATTTCACAGAGCATAATGTCCTCAAGTTTCATCCATGTTGTCACATGCATAAAGACTTCATTCCTTTTTACAGCTGAAAAATTTTACTTCCTATGTATATACCACATTGTGTTTATCCATTCAACAGTTGTTGGACACTTGGATTGCTTCCATCTTTTGACAGTTGTGAATAATCCTTCTGGGTATATACCTAGTTGCAGGATTGCCAGGTCATTGAAAATAACTATACTTAGCTTCCAGAGGAACTGCGAGTCATCCACAGTGGTGTTGTCACCATTTTACACTACCACCAGCAATGACTAAGTGTTCTTATTTCTCCACATCCTCTCCAACACTTGTAATTTTCTGTATTTTTTTAATAGTGGCCATTCTAGTGGGTGTGAAATGGTGTCTTATTATGGTTTTGATTAGCATTTCTCTAATAGCTAGTGATGTTGAGCATCTTTTCATGTAGTTTTTAAAAATTTGTATATCCTCTTTGGAGAAATGCCTATTCAAGTCTTTTTCCCATTTTTAAATTGGGTTGTTTATCTTTTTATTGTTGAATTGTAGGATTTCTTTATATATTCTGGATATTAAACCCTTATCAGAAATGTGGCTTCTAAATAGTTTCTCACATTGCATAGGATGACTTTTCACTCCTGTGACAAAGTCCTTTGATCCATACAATTTTTAATTTTGAGGAGGTCCCATTTCTCTATTTTTTCTTTCATTACTTGTGCTTTGGGCATCAAGTCTAAGAAACCTCCACCTGCCTCAAGATCTTTAAGATGCCTCCCTACATTTTCTTCTAGGGGTTCTATGGTACTGCTCTTATGTTTAGGTCCTTGATCCATTTTGAGTTAATTTTGAGATAGGATTCCTCTTTCATTCTTTTGCATATGTATATCCAGTTCTCCCAGCACCTTTGTTGAAGACACTATTCTTTCCCAATTGAGTGGACTGTGCAGCTTTGCAACAAATCAATTAGCCATAGGTGTGAGGGTCTATTTCTGAATTCTCCATTTTTTTCCATTGGTTGATATATCTTCCTTGTGCCTGCACCATGCTTTTTTGGCACTGTAGCTTTGTAAAAGGCTTCAAAGTCAGGAAATGTGAGTCTTCCAACTCTGTTCATCTTTTTCAAGATGTTTTTGGCTATTCAAAGCCCCTTACCATTCCAAATATATTCTTAAATATATCACACCACTTCCGTCTTGCCTCCATGGTTTCTACTGAGAAATCTGCACACAGTCTTATCAAGCTTCCTTTGTGTGCAATGGATTGCTTTTCTCTTGATGCTTTCAGGATTCTCTTTGTCATTGACATTTGATAATTTCATTATTAAATGTCTTTGTGTAGGTCTCTTCAGATCTATTCTGTTTGGGGTATGCTGCGCTTCTTGGATCTGTAATTTCACGTCTTTCATAAGAGATGGGAAATTTTCATTGATTATTTCCTCTATTATTTCTTCTGCCCCCTTTCCCTTCTCTTCTCCTTCTGGGACACCCATGACATGTACATTCATGCACTTCATATTGTCATTTAATTCCCCGAGACATTGCTCATATTTTTCCATTCTTTTCCCTATCTGTTCTTTTGTGTGTAAGATTTCAGGTGTCTTGCTCTCCAGTTCCTGAGTGTTTTCTTCTGCCTCTTGAGATCTACTGCTGTATGTCTTCAGTGTGTTTTTCATCTCTTGTGTTGTGCCTTTCATTTCCATAGATTCTGCCAGGTGTTTTTTCAAACTTTCTTTTTCTACCTTATGTTTGCCCAGTGTTTCCTTTGTATCCTTCATCTCTTTTGCCATATCTTCCCTGAGCTCATTGATTTGGTTTTTTATGTGATTTAGCATATTTCTTTGAAAATCTTTAATAGATTATTTGATTAAATTGAAACAATATCTCAACTGTATCTTGAATGTGGTGTAAGTTTGTTCCTTTGATTGGGCCATATCTTCATTTATCCTACTGTAGATTGTAGTTTTCTGTTGTCTAGACATCTGGTTTTCTTGGTTACCCGAATCAAATTTTCCCAGACCAGAGTGGGTTCAGATAATATTGATTATATTCAGTTTCAAGTCTCTCTGCAGGTGTGTCTTAGAGATTGACAGACTTTCCTGTGAGGTCTCTAGCCACTGTGCTTTTCCCAACCTGCCCAGCAGGTGGCGACTGTCAGCCTTTCACTCCCAACTGCTGTAAGGAAGTGTGGCCCCTTTAGTTCTGTTTTTGGCTATTTTCCCCCAGGCTCTGGGGTCTGGTTCTAAAGGAAAGACTGGTAGTAGAGCTGGGGCCCCACCTCTTTCCTCTCAGGGAAGATACACCCCCTAGGGGGTTAGCATCTGCATTTGAATCGCTCCTCTGTCTCTCTGACTCTGATATCTCCTCCTCTGTCTGGGTCAGGGCACTGCAAACTGAAAATGGCTGAGGTTCTCTCCACTGAGCCCCTCAGGTTGAGAGTGAGAAAAAGGGACAGAAAGCCCCCTTTCAGAGCCAGTCTACAGATTCCCAGTTTTGCTCATCAACCAAAGAGCACCTGGTCTTCTGGGCTCCTCCTCCCAGGACAGAGGAGTCCTCTGGCTCTTTAAAGTCAGTCATCACTAAAAGCCTCTGTCTGCTTGTTGGGGGTTGTAGCTTGTATTCAGCAGTTCACATTTGTTAATTAAAACCCCAGTTGAAGCTGGGCTGAGCTATATTTGCTTTCTGGGAGAGTGCTTCTTTCTCCCATAGCAAGGTTTTGCAGTTCAGCCTGCCATGTGGGGAGGGGGTTCCAGGGTGATTCTGCAGTTTTTACTTACAGATTTGATGCTGTGATCTCAGGCATTCCTCCCAATTAAGGTTGGCGTACGATGTGTGGACCATCACGGTTGTCCCCCAGCAGTTATTCCAAATTATTTACTAGTTATTCCCGGTTCTTTAATTAGTTGCTCCAAAGGGACTAACTAAATTCCACTCCTCTCTACGCTGCCTTCTTGCCCCCTCTCTGCAACATTTTGTAGCTTCTGTGCACAAGCTCTTTACATCCTTTATTAAATTCATTCCTAGATATTTGATTCTTTTAGTTGCTACTGTAAATGGAATTTTTTTCTTGATTTCCTCCTCAGCTTTCTCATTACTAGGATATTGAAATGCTATAGATTTTTGCACGTTGATCTTGTATCCTGTCACTTTGCTGAATTGGTTTATTAGCTCTAGAAAGTTTGCTGTTGATTTTTTAGTACTTTCTACATATAGGATCATGTCATTTGCAAACAATGAAAATCTTATTTCTTTTATTCCAATTTGCATGTCATTTATTTATTTTTCTTGCCTATTTGCTCTGTCTAGAACTTCCAGTACAATGTTGAATAACAATGGTGACAATGGGCATCATTGTCTTGTTCTCTATCTCAGTGGGAAAGCTTACAGTCTTGTACTATTGAGTATGATGTTAGCTGTGGGTTTTTTCATGTATGCCCTTTATCGTGTTGAAGAAGTATTCCTAAATTTCTAAGATTTTTATCAAGAAAAATGCTGAATTTTGTCAAATGCATTTTCTGTGTCATTTGAAATGATTTTGTGGGTTTTTTTTCCCTTTGTTTAGTTGGTGTGATGTATTACATTAATTGATTTTCTTATATTGAACAACCCTTGCATTCCTGGGATAAAACCCACTTGATCATGGTGTATAATTCTTTAACATGCTGTTAGATTCAATTTGCAAGTATTTCGTTGAGGGATTTTGCATTTATATTCATGAGAGAAATTTGCCTGTAATTTTCTTTTCTTATAGTATCTTTATCTGGCTTTGGTGTTAGAGTGCTGTTGGCCTCAAAAGATGGCTTAGGTAGTGTTCCTTCCTCTTCATTTTGTTGAAATATTTTGAGCAAGATTGGTGTTAATTTTTCTTGGAATAATTGGTAGAATTCATCTGTGAAGCCATCTGGTCCTGGGCTTCTCTTTGTTGGGAGGCTTGAGATGACTGATCCTATATCTACTTGTGATTGGTTTGTTGAGGTCTTTTTTTTTTTTTTTGTACAGTCAGTGCAGGTTGTTTGTATGTTTCTAGGAATTCGTCCATTTCATCTAGATTGTCTAATTTGTTGGCACTTGTAGTTTTCTGTTTTGTTTTGTTTTTTTATATCATGGTCACTCTAGTAGGTGTGAGATAGTATCTCATTGTGGTTTTGATATGCATTTCCCTAATAGCTAATAAATTGGACATCCTTTCATATGCTTTTGATTCATTTGCATTTCTTCTTTGGAAAAGTGTCTATCCATGTCTTTTGCCCATATTTTAATTGGGTTTGCCTTCTTGTTGAGTTGTAAGATCTCTTGATATATTTTGGATATTAAATGCTTATTTAATGTGGTTTCCAAACATTGTCTCCCATTTAGTAGTCTGCCTTTTTACTTTCCTGACAAAGTCCTTTGATGCACAGAAGTTGAATCATTCTTTTTTATCCATTCTGCCATCCTGTGTCTTTTGATTGGGGAGTTTAATCCATTAGTGTTATTATTACTGCAAAGGCAATACTTTCTTAATACATTTTGTCCTTTGGCTTTTATATGTTATATCTCTTTTGTCTCTTTTCCTTTATTGCAGACTCCTTTTCTGTGTAGTTGATGTATTTGACTGATCTCTTTCTCATTTCTGTTTCTGTATATATTTTAAATACTTTCTTTGTGATTAACCTGGGGTTTATATTACACCACATTTATCTATAGCCTACTAATTTGCAAAAATACCAACTTAGCTTCAATAGCATACACCATCTCTGCTCCCATATCCCTTTGCTTCCCCTCTTCATGTTGTTTTTGTTCCACGTTAGCACTTTATATTTTGCATGTCCATTATCAGGAAATATGCCTTTTCTTTGTTCATTTGTATTCTGATTTATACATTAATTAAGGAGTAGAGTTGTGTATTGAGGATACACTATTATTGGGTTTTGCATTTTAGTTACCTTTATTCCTGATCTTCATTTCTTCACAATACTCCAAGCCACACTCTCCTGTCATTTCCTTTCAACATGAAGTACTCCCTTTAATAATTTTTGTAGGGCAGGCTTCTTTTTGACAAACTCTCTCAGGTTCTGTTTATCTGTGAGTATTTTAAACTCTTCCTCATTTTTGAAGGACAGTTTTGCCAGATAAAGAAATTTTGTCTGGAAGCTTTTTACTTTCAGCACCTTAAATATATCATACCATTGCCTTCTCACCTACATGGTTTCCTATGAGAAATCAGCATTTAATCTATTTGAGGATCCCTTGTATATGACAAATTTCCTTTTTCTTGCTGCTTTCAGGATTTTCTCTTTATCTTTGGCATACATGCCTTGGACTAGGCCTATTAAGATTTATTCTTTCTGGAGGACATTGAGCTTCTTGAACATGTATATTATGTCTGTCATAAGAACTGGGAAGTCTTTGACCATTATTTTTTCAAATATCCTTTCTGCCCTTTTTCCTTTCTCTTCTCCTTCTGGGACACTCATGATGCATATTTTTGTGTGCTTCATGCTGTCACTCAAATCTCTGAGACACTGCTCTATTTCTTGTATTCTTTTCTCTATCTGTTCTTCTGACTGTAAGGTTTTGATTGTTAGATCTTCTAATTTGCTGATTCTTTCTTCTGCCTGTTCAAATGTGCTGTTGTATGCCTCTAATGTATTTTTAATTTCTACTAGTGTGTCTTTCATCCCAACAATTTCTGTTGTGTTTCTTTTTATACCTTCAAATTCTTTATGCTCTTTATGCTTGTATTCTTAATGTTCTTTATCTCTCTATGCATATTTTCCTTCAGCTCATTGAATTGGTTTAGGAGATTTGTTTGGATGTCTTTGATTAGTTGTTTCAACCACTGAATATCCTCTGAAGTTTTAATTTATCCCCTTGACTGAACACATTTTCCTGTTTCTTACTATGGTTTGTAACTTTTTGCAGATGTCTAGGCATCTAATTATCCTGATGAGTTAACTCTTAAGGTCTGTTTCTCCCTTTGTCTAGGGTTTTACTATTTATGGGCTTTGTGTTAAGGCTCTTTTTTGTTGCATGGTCAAACTTATTCTATAGCTTTTAGAAAATCCCATGTTTTACTGCTCGAAGTATCTCAATTGTTCATCTGATTCTTGTTCTGAATATGTGGTGCAATTTTTATGATTGTTATTTTTGTGTATTGTTTCACCTCCAGAAGAGAGCTTCTTTTCTGCTATTCCTTCTCTGGGAATCTTGATCTGTTCTGTTTGTTTCTGTGCAGATTTTCTCCCCAGCTCTTATGATTTCTTTAAATTCTCTCCCTCACTTAGTGCCCCATTTTCCTTATACTTTTCTGTTCTGGAACCCATCTTATCTTATAGCAGTTAAGTTCAACACCCCCCCCCCTTTTTTTTTCTGTGAGGATTTTCTATCTGGTTTTTTCCACATTAGAGTATCCCACCCTCAGGAGCCAGATGAGGTCAATCCAGAAAGGTGGGTCACTTCCAAAAAGTCCATTTTGGCTTTAGGGAGACCAGCTGACTGAAACTGGTTTGAGCAAGGACACTACAGTTCTTGCCAGCCTTTCTATGTCAGTCTCTCTCTCTTTCTCTTCTTCTATTTCCCTCTCTCTCTCACCCCGATGAACCTTTTGTTTGAAGTACTCCTCCCAGTTTGTGTTCCACCCTGGGTCTCTGCAGACTTAAGTCTCTGTGCCTGGATATGCATGTAGTTCTATCTTGCTGCTGTGGTGGGAGGGACCCATGCCATGTTGCCTCTGTGTGACTCCCAAGCTGCATGGGTATGAGTGAGGGAATGGGAATGGGCCAATGTCAAGTATGGAAGTCTCCTACCTGAGATTTTTCTGTTTCTTCAATTCAGCTTTTCTGGAGTCTGTCCAGTGTCTGTCATCCTCCAGATTTCTAAGCAAATGGAATTTTTCCTTTTATTTACTAAATCTGTGAGGAGGCTTTTTCAGGAACCAGATTGATGACATTACTTAGACTTCTTTCAAAAAGGTTTAATTAAATAAATAGGAAGGTGATAAAGATATAGACAAGAGAAGGAATAAGATCCTTAAAGAGATAGAAATCAAGACCACAGATCAAGAACACTGAAATACAAGAGTGAATTTAAATGCAGATTAAAGAGGTTGATAAATTCTTCCCTGATCATTGGAATTTTCTCAGTAGTAAAAGGTATGCTTCTTGAATGTCAGCATTACTCCACACAGCAACTGTTTAAAAAGCTGAAAAAGAGATCATACTTCAGTTAGAGGTATGAGTGAAATGGACTTGGTTTGCACTAAGGTAAATCAGGCTAAAGGGTAAAGGATGATATTTACTGTGTGTGCTAGTTTGGATATATTATGTCCCACCAAAAGCCATATTCTTTAGTGCTATCTTGTGGGGGCAGACATATTAGTGTTGATTAGGTTGAAATCCTTTGATTGTGTTACCATAGAGATATGGACCCCACCCTTTCAGGGTGGGTCTTGATTTAATCTCTGGAGTCCTATAACAGAGCTTACAAGCAGAAGGACCAAAAAGAGCAGCTGAAAGAGTGACATTTTGGAGATGGCCACTGAAAGCAGGCCTTTGTTGACACTTTGGAGATGCTAGCCCAGAGTTTGCTCCAGAGAAGCTAAAAGAGGACAAAATGCCCCAAGAGCAACATTTTGAAGATCACACAGGAGCTGAGAGAGGAGCAGAAACACAACCCAGAATCAGCAGATGCCAGCCATGGGCCTTCCCAGCTAACTGAGATTTTCCAGATTCCATTGGCCTTCCTTCAGTGAAGGTAACTCGTGTTGATGCCTTTATTTGGACATTTGTAAATTTGTAACTAAATAAAACCCCATTTATTTGTAACTGTAAATTTGTAACCAAATAAACCCCCATTCCAGTTTGCTAATGTTGCTGTTATGCAAAATACCAGAAATGGATTGGCTTTTATAAAGGGGTTTATTTGGTTACAAATCTACAGTTCTACAGCCATAAAAGTGTCCACACCAAGTCATAAACATGAGTATACCTTCACTGGAGAAAGGTCATTAGTATCTGGAAGACCTCTATTAGCTGGGAAGGCACGTGTCTGGCATCTGCTTGTTTCTAGGTTACGTTTCAAAACGGTGTTCCCCAAAATGTCTTTCTAAGCTACAGCTGCCCAGCTGTCCTTCTGTTTGTAAGGTTTTATAGGGCTCCAGTAAACTAATCAAGACCCACATTGAATGGGTGGTGCCACACCTCCATGGATATAATCTAATCAACGGTATTACCCACATTTGGGTGGGTTACATCTCCATGGAAACAGCCTAATCCAAAGATTCCAACCTAATCAACACTAATACTTCAGCCTCCACAAGATTACATGAAAGCACATGGTGTTTTGGGGGACATAATAACATCCAAACTGGCACACCTGGTTTTTCATGCATTCATTCATTCAACAGATTTTTATTGAGCACATCTTATGTGCCAGCCACAGGGAATATGTAACAAACAGACACTGTCTCTGGAATGTAAGATTCCAGGAGAGACTAACAATTGAATAAATAATTGCAATAGTGTAAGCACTGTGGGAGCACATAATAGGCAGACCTCAACAGGTATAGGAGTCAGACAAAGGTATTTAAAAGAAGGTGATGTCAAAATTGAGACTTGAAAAATGAATAGAAAAAAAAGAGGCAATAAGGAGGGTAGTTCAAAGAGGAAAAAAAGGACTATGCAAATTTCAGAAATGAGTGACACCATCAAGCTTTCAATATAACTTTCCCGTAGTTCAGAATGGTTCAAGAATTGAAGGCGGAGAAGGAGATATGACTGGAGAGAATTAGACAAGTTTTGAAATTCCTAATAAGACATTTTAAGGAATTTGGGTCTTCTAAGGTCAGTGGAAGCCTTTGAAGAGCTTTAAGCTGTAAAACAACAAGATAAGACCTGTATTTTAGAGAGATTAAATAGTTTTCTTTTTCCCCATAAGTATACTTCTCCAAACCATGTAACCTCTGAAATCCTTATATTCATGATTCCTATGGACTTCAGCTGTTATTTCCAAAGATTCAACATCTTTCTCACCTGTAAAAGAAACATCCTAATGGAGTAATCAGTGCCCTCTGTGTCAAGCAATCAATTGGCTTGTGAAGCCCTCCTGGCCAGGAGCTTCCAGGTGCACTGGGTCAAGACAAGTAAGAGGAACCATTTTTAATACTCTGACTTTGTGGAATATTGCCCTCTGAGGAGATAATGGTGTATTTGTGCCACAGAAATTATGCAATCATTAAAAATAACAAACTAGAGCTATGGAAGGATCTCCAGGAGGTATTTCTGACAAGAAATGAAAAATACAAGAAAGTGTCTCTGTAATTCCATTTTTTCAAAACCATGATGCCCCCCCTCAGATATACAAGTGTAAGTCAGTATGCGAATGTACATGTTTATAAATGTTTGACTATGATGACATAGCATTTATCGCAGGGGCTGAGACTGAGTAAATTCACTTCCACTCATTGTGTTTCCCATTTCCTTTTGTTATATTGTAATATAAGTAGACATTTGAAGAAATAAAAAAAGAATCCCAATAACCAACTTGTACTAGGCACTTCAGATTAGTCCTGATTTTTTAAATTCATGTGAACATATGTATGAGTGTGTGTATGTATTTCACCCTTCACCCCCTGAATCATCGAATGACTCTGCTACCTTACCAACTGGGATAGTTTGAAGCTGTATGTACCCCTGAAAAGCATGTTCTTAAATTTAATCCATTCCTGTGGGTATGAGCCCATTGTAAGTAGGAACTTTTGATGATGTTACTTCAGTAAAAGGAGTGTGGCACACCTCATTCAATATGTGTCTTAATCTTATTAAGGGAGTCCTTTATAAGCAGAGGGAAACTCAGACAGACAGAGGGAGAGAAAGCCACAGGAAGTAAGAAGCTGAAATCAATGATATCTGGAAGAAAACAGAGAGGCCAGGAGAAACCACAACGTGCATTGCCATGTGACAAGATAAGGACCAAGAATCACCAGCATCAGCTCCAGAACACCACATCTTCTGGGAGAAAGTCCCAGAACACTGGCCTTGTGGAAGAAAGCACTGCCTTGATAATGCCTTGGTGTGGACTTTCTTTTAGCCTTAAAACTGTAAGCAAATAAATTCCCATTGTTTAACCTGACCCATTTCATGGTATTTCATAAGCAGCCTAGGAAATGAAAACACCAACCTATTGCTTTCTTTACAATTCTTTACCCAATCCCTTAAAGTGGGGATCTGTTGTGATGTTTCTAGTTTGCACACCCATCCCAGAATTCTGAATTTTGTTGCACATTCCTTCATTCTACAATTGCTATGTAGCATATATTAATATACTCTAAAATTTACTTTTTATTAAACTTATAACTAATGTTTATTCAAGAAAAATGCCAACCATTCTTATGTATATATAATTTTATAGCTATACCTTATATAATCATAAACTCAATAGTTTTCTCCCTAATGCTGACTTTAATTTTTGTTTGCTTGATTGGTTAGTTGTTTCTGTTAGTTTGCTTTTCTGTCCTTCCCACAGCTCTCCCCCAGCTGGCAACAACAAACAAGGTTACAAAATAATAATTCCAGAGCTAATACCTTACAACAGTTAGCATGCACCAGGAACTGTTCAGAGTGCATAATATATACCAACTTATCTAACCCTCACAACAATACTATGTTGTAAATACTATTGTCCACATGTAACAGATGAGGCAATTGAGACATTTAAAGACTAAGTAACTTACCCATGGTCATACGGGGCAAGTGATGGGCACACATTTGAAGCCCAGTAGTCAGGTTTTGCAGTCTATACTCTAACCACTAATCTAACCCCCTTTTTAAATTAATATAGCCTTTGATTTTTGCCTCCATGCTCATAGCACCGAATGCAAACATACATAAACATGTACACCTATACCCAATATACATCACATACACATATACAGTGGAAATGCCATGGTTTTGCAAAAACTGGGATTACAGAGATACTTTCCTTCATCCTGCAGTCATCTTACATTTAATGCTACAATAAACATTCTTTTACTATATTCTTACTTATTGGTACTTTCATTTCTGTGATATAAATCCTGTGCTGATTTGAAGCCATATGTGCCCCAGAAAAACATGTTCTTAAATTTAATCTATTCCTGTGGTATAAATCCATTAGGACCTTTTGATGAGGTTACTTCAGTTAAAGGTGTGGCCTACCTCAACCAGGTTTTAATCCCGTAACTTGAGTCCTCTGTAGGAGAATGAAATTCAGAAAGAGAGAGAAAACCAGAGGAAGTAAAAAGCTGAAATGGAACTTGGAAGAGAAGGGATAGACAAGGCCGCTATGTGCCTCATCATGTGACGAGCTAAGGGCCAAGGGTCACCAGCAGCCAGCCCCAGAATGTCACAGTCTTGGAAAGAAAGCATCACCTTGATGACGCTTTGATTTGAACATTTTTCCAACCTCAAAAATGTAAGCTAATAAATTCCCATTGTTTAAGCCAAACCATTTCATGATATTTGCTTAAGCAGCCTAGGAAACTAAAACAGATCCCCAGGAGTGGAATTTATATAAATGGAATATAAATATGGACTTTTATTTTTAATTGATGCTATCACACTACATTACAAAAAATCTGTATAAATCACATTTCCATCAACAATATGAAGGTATGAGAATACAGTCCTCCTTTCATTTCCAGTAGTAGAAGATATCAGATTTTTTAATGTTGATTAATTAGTTAATTAATTAGTTCTGAATAGGTGATACATGTACATTTTTCAATCTTGAGTGGTTACAAAAGAGTATACAGTAAACAAACCCCTCCTATTCCTGTCCCCTGGCCAGTCAGTTCCCCTTCCTGGACTCAATTAATGGAATCAGTTTTGAGGTACATTAGCAAAGGTATTATAAGCACATGCATTTGATTTTCCCCACCCTATTTTGACACATATTCCTGCACTCTATATTAGTTTCCTGGCTGGTAAAACATATATTTGGTTTAACAAAAGGAATTTATTGACCCTTGGTTTCAGAGGATAGAAGGCTTGTTTCCTCCTAGGGTTGGTATCTTCTGGCTCGCCAGTAACCTTTGAGGTTCCTTGGCTTTTCTGCCACATGGGAATGCACATGGCAGCATCTTCTCCTTTCTCTTCCAGGTTCTCTTACCTTCCAGCTTCTGGCTGCTCCCCATGGCTTCTCTCTCTCTGGTCTTCTCCATACGGCTTCCAGTAATAGGGTTAAAACCCACCCTCATTCAGTTTGGGCCACACCTTAACAAATAATGTCTTACAAATGGGTTCACACCCATAATACCAGGGATTGGAACCTAAACAGGCCTTTTGGGGTGGGGGGGAATGACTCAATCCCCAACATAATCACTATTCTATACCTTACTACTTTTACTTCACAGTACTTGAGGAACCATCCTACATTAGCCTTTTTGTGACCATCCTTTCCTTTATCTCCTCAAGGAGGTCTATGTCTATATTTATAATCATACAAAAATGGATCATGTTATACATGTTGTTTTGTAAACTATTTAATCGTGAGCTATACCCCAGAAAACCTCAGCTTTCTACATTTCAGTTACTGGCAACTCCACAACTCCAGATGCTCAGACCCCAAATTTTGAGGCCTTTTGATTCCTCTCTGGCTCTCACACCCTACATTCATTCTGTCAGGATATCTTTTTGTATCTACCTTTATAAGATATCTAGAATCCAACTACTTCTCACCACTTGCTATGCCAGCCCTGGTCCAATCAAACATCTTTTGCCTAAATTAGTGCAATAGCTTAATTTGTCTGCATGCTTCTACCCTTCTGTTTATAATTTATACTAGCTAAACTGAGTGAAAGAGGAGGAAGAGAGAAAGATAATTAGAATATGAGACTTCATTTAGGACCTCTGTTCATTTTACTTTGCTAGAAACTAGATACTTGTGAAGGCAATAAAATGGTAAGATTCCTATAGAATTTTTATATGCACCTTTTTTCATGTACTCTATTATAGATAGTTACACTGATTTAAACATTTGAGGGTTTCTCTATTTTTTCCTTTATTTTTTCTTTCTTTTTATGAAATTAATATTCATGTACAAACCTATCTAGGGATGACAGCCTGTCTTCTAATTTACAATTTATAGCAGTGAAAAATGCCTACTTTTAATGATGCTCAACAATCTTTGGGGGCAGGTCTTAATATGTGCTGCAAATGAATGTTTCCAATATGACAATGATAACTATGTTAAATTCAAACAGGAATGTACCAAAATGGGGCTGTGTGCCAGTATTTGTTGAAAAACTTAAAATAATCATGAATCAATGACCATAAGGATAAGATTTAAAGGAGACAAATGATAGAAAGCTATTATTTCATACCATTACCTGTTTTTTCTTAGACTACCAATTTTATTTTGAATTTGTTACTTTAAATAAGTCAATATATTAAAAAAGTAACTTGATAATTCCTACACTATTAGGGGCAGACAGTTTTATGGCAGCCACAAGGAACACAGTAACAAAAATTTTTAAAGCAACAAATAGAAGTATAATAATTTTATGAAACTTAGAAGAACTCACAGGAGTTCACAACAGAACTCACTCACCACAAACATGTAAAATAGAACAAAAGGTTTTTCAAGTGCTAGAACTTATTCAAACCTAATGTTTTCATTTACAGATGAAGAATCCAAAGTAATGATAATGGCAGATATTATTTTACTGAGGGCTTCATGTATGTCAGACATATGCACCCACCCAAGCACCCACCTACACTCCTGATCTTCCCAAACTTGTTTTACCCTTTTCTTTCCCAAAGCAATGATCATTTTCTATTATGCCACATAATTTACATATTTATCATTCTAGTGTTAGGTTAAGTGATTTACCTAGTCCCATAGAGCTTGTTTCAGTTTGCTAAGCTGTTCAAAGCAGATACCAGGAAATAGGTTGACTTTTAATAATGGGAATTTATCACCTTACAGTTTTGAGGCTGAGAAAAATGTCATCAAGGCATCTTCAAGGTCATGCTTTCTTCCTGAAGACCGGCTGCTGACAATCTTTGACTCCTGTGCTATATGGCAAAGCACATGGCACTGTCTGCTGATCTCTTCTTTCTCTTCTAGGTTTCATTGTTTTCAGCTTCTTGCTTCTGTGTCTTTCTCTATATATATATTCATTCTGTTTATAAAGGACTTCAGTAAGGGTACTAGGACCCATCCTGAATGAAGTGGGTCATGTCTTAACTGAAGTAGCCTCATCAAAAGATCCTACTTACAATGGGTTCACACCACCAGGAATGGATCAGATTTAAGAACATGCCTGTGCCAGTTTGAAACTGTTATGGACCCCAGAAGAACCATGCTCTTTTAACCCAATTTTAGGGTGGAATCTTTTAATTGTTTCCATGGAGATGTGACTCACCCAATTGTGGGTAACAACTCTAATTGAATTATTTACATGGAGGTGTGGACCCCTCCCATTAAGGGTGGGTCTTAATGAGATCACTGGAGTCCTTTAAAGAGAGCTCACATAGAGAGCAGAGGAAGACATTTTGGAGAGAAGCTAAGAGCTGATACTGACACTGACACTGACACTTGGAGATGCTTGGAGATGTTTGGAGATGCTTAGAGATGCTTGGAGATGTGGACAGAAGGACATTTGGAGATGCTAAGCTAAATGATGAAGTCCAGAGTTTGCCCCAGAGAAGCTAAGAGAGGACCTCCAGATGCTTAGAGAGAAACATCCTGGGAGAAAGAAGCAAGGATGCAGAGTTGCTGAGAGAGAGGAGCTAAGACAGATGCCCAGAGACATTTTGGAGAAAGCCATTTTGAAATACAACCTGGGAGTAGAGGACCAGCAGATGCCAGCCACATTCCTTTCCAGCTGACAGAGGTGTTCTGGACACCATCACCATTCTTCAGTGGAGGTATCATCTTACTGATGCCTTAGTTTGGACACTTGGAACTGTAAATTTGCAGCTAAATAAATCCCCTTTATAAAAGCCAGTCCATTTCTGGTATTTTGCAAAATGGCAGCATTAGCAAACCAGAACAATGCTTTTTGGGGGTACATACAGATTCAAACCACTACAGAGCTGTTCAATGGCAAAGCTGGGATTAGAATCTAGATCTTCTCAGACCTCTTACTGCCAATCAATCTCATCAACAAATATTTGTGTGCTTACCATGTGCACACAATTTTAGAAGAAAATTCTTTTAGAACTTATTCTAAAATGTTTATTTCCTTAGAATTTATTTGAAATATAATACATATAAAACATGAACCCATATTAACTGTGAACTATTTTACTAGTAAAATACATATTTTATTTCATGACTCACCTTCCTAGGTATACAGATATTTGTGAAATGAAATGTCCCTTGTAGAATTGTTCTTTCATCTTAAAGTGTTCACATGCTTATAGTTAAGTTTGTGATTAAAGACTGGAATTCAGGCAAGGTAAAGACCTGTTTGATTTGTGACTCATGCCATATAGATTTTGGGTGGCTTGGTGCCTCTGGCAGTTTAGACCTGTAATGGCAAATCATTGCTGGAATAATGATTTTTCCCCCACTTTTGAAATCTTTCATGAAATGAAAAAGTACACTTAAATAGCTTACCCTTTGCAGTCTACATATTGCAAAAATAATATGGGATTATGCTATTAAAACACCTTTCCCACAATTTTCACTAAGGATACATCGTAACCAATTACATTTTGACCCCTATTTTTCCCATATAACTTAAGATCAAAATTCAACCCAAAATAGCAATGGTATTTGTATTCCAAATTCTTAAAATTTCATTTATCATTCCTAATTACTTCTCATTTAATATAATTAACTTTGGTGAGTTTCCATCTGAAGTGAATTCATTCATTCCTTCATTCCCAGAATATCTCTAGAGCATCTATTTCAAAGAAAACTTCAGTAGGTTCTGTCATACAGCTTCGAGTCTGTGAAGGTGACAGAGAACGACAAATCATAGTACAATATGATGATGACATTGATAAAGGAAATACTATATGCTTTAAGAATGGGGATGGCTAAGGGAGGATAGGAAAGAACAGTTATCTAGGTGAAGTGGGTCAGGACCTTGTCAGAATGCATGGAAGATTGTTACAGGGCAAGGAACAGTATGTGTAAAGGCCAGCAAGGGAGAGAGAATGGCACATGGGTGGAACTGAATATTCAGTATGTCTGAAATGAGGTACAGGCTAAAGATTGCTGAAGATTAGACTGGAGAGGAAGCAAAGCATCAAGGGCCAAAATATCTGGAGTTTTACAAACCAGGTTAAAGATTTTGTAACTCATCCTAATGGCAATGAAGACCCACATAAGCATGTAAAGGTGGGGAGTGATAGGACGTTTTGAAGGATGGATTGCACGCTGGAAGACCAGGTAGGAGGCCATGGAAGGTTTGTTTTTTTTTTTGTTTTTTTTTTGTTTTTTTTTGATATATATCTTTTTTTTTATCTCCATTTTATTGAGATATATTCACATACCACGCAGTCATACAAAACAAATCATACATTTGATTGTTCACAGTACCATTACATAGTTGTACATTCATCACCTAAATCAATCCCTGACACCTTCATTAGCACACACACAAAAATAACAAGAATAATAATTAAAATGAAAACAATTAAAGTAAAAAAGAACACTGGGTACCTTTGTCTGTTTGTTTCCTTCCCCTATTTTTCTACTCATCCATCCATAAACTAGACAAAGTGGAGTGTGGTCCTTATTGCTTTCCCAATCCCATTGTCACCCCTCATAAGCTACATTTTTATACAACTGTCTTCGAGATTCATGGGTTCTGGGTTGTAGTTTGATAGTTTCAGGTATCCACCACCAGCTACCCCAATTCTTTAGAACTTAAAAAGGGTTGTCTAAAGTGTGCATAAGAGTGTCCACCAGAGTGACCTCTCAGCTCCTTTTGGATTCTCTCTGCCACTGAAGATTATTTCATTTCCTTTCACATCCCCCTTTTGGTCAAGAAGATGTTCTCCGTCCCACGATGCCAGGTCTACATTCCTCCCTGGGAGTCATATTCCACGTTGCCAGGGAGATTCACTCCCCTGGGTGTCTGATCCCACGTAGGGGGGAGGGCAGTGATGTCACCTTTCAAGTTGGCTTAGCCAGAGAGAGAGGGCCACATCTGAGCAACAAAGAGGCATTCGGGAGGAGGCTCTTAGGCACAACCATAGGGAGTCCTAGCCTCTCCTTTGCAGCAACCGTCTTCCCAAGGGTAAAACCTGTGGTAGAGGGCTCAACCCATCAAACCACCAGTCCCCTATGTCTGTGGTCATGTTCGCAACCATCGAGGTGGGGTAGGCCAATAACCCTGCATTCTCCACAGGCCCCTCAAGGGGCACTACATATTTTTTTTCCCTTTTTTTTTTTTTTTTTAACTTTCCCTTCTTTTTTAAATCAACTGTATGAAAAAAAAAATGCAATAAAAGAACATTTCAAAGAGACCATAACAAGGGAGTAAGAAAAAGACAACTAACCTAAGATAACTGCTTTACTTCCAACCTGTTCCTACTTTACCCCAAGAAAGTTACCTAATATAGCAACATTTCTGTGAACTTGCTCCTACTATATCCATCAGAAATTAACAGACCATAGTCATTCCTGGGCATCCCCAGAACGTTAAATAGCTTATCTGTTCTTCTTGGATTATTGTTCCCCCTTCCTTAATTGCTCTCTATTGCTAGTTCCCCTACATTCTACATTATAAACCATTTGTTTTACATTTTTCAAAGTTCACATTAGTGGTAGCATATAATATTTCTCTTTTCGTGCCTGGCTTATTTCGCTCAGCATTATGTCTTCAAGGTTCATCCATGTTGTCATATGTTTCACGAGATCGTTCCTTCTTACTGCCGTGTACTATTCCATCGTGTGTATATACCACATTTTATTTATCCACTCATCTGTTGAAGGACATTTGGGTTGTTTCCATCTCTTGGCAATTGTGAATAATGCTGCTATGAACATTGGCGAGTAGATATCTGTTCGTGTCACTGCTTTCCGATCCTCCGGGTATATACCGAGAAGTGCAATCACTGGATCGAATGGTAACTCTATATCTAGTTTTCTAAGGAACTGCCAGACTGACTTCCAGAGTGGCTGAACCATTATACAGTCCCACCAACAATGAATAAGAGTTCCAATTTCTCCACATTCTCTCCAGCATTTGTAGTTTCCTGTTTGTTTAATGGCAGCCAATCTAATCGGTGTTAGATAGTATCTCATTGTGGTCTTAATTTGCATCTCTCTAATAGCTAGTGAAGCTGAACATTTTTTCATGTGTTTCTTGGCCATTTGTATTTCCTCTTCAGAGAACTGTCTTTTCATAACTTTTGCCCATTTTATAATTGGGCTGTCTGTACTATTGTCATTGAGTTGTAGGATTTCTTTATATATGCAAGATATTAGTCTTTTGTCAGATACATGGTTTCCAAAAATATTTTCCCGTTGAGTTGGCTGCCTCTTTACCTTTTTGAGAAATTCCTTTGAGGTGCAGAAACTTCTAAGCTTGAGGAATTCCCATTTATCTGTTTTTTCTTTTGTTGCTTGTGCTTTGGGGGTAAAGTCTAGGAAGTGGCCGCCTAATACAAGGTCTTGAAGATGTTTTCCTACATTATCTTCTAGGAGTTTTATGGTACTTTCTTTTATATTGAGATCTTTCATCCATTTTGAGATAATTTTTGTGTAGGGTGTGAGGTAGGAGTCCTCTTTCATTCTTTTGGTTATGGATATCCAATTCTCCCAGCCCCATTTGTTGAAAAGACCATTATGACTCAGTTCAGTGACTTTGGGGGACTTATCAAAGATCAATCGGCCATAGATCTGAGGGTCTATCTCTGAATTCTCAATTCGATTCCATTGATCTATATGTCTATCTTTGTGCCAGTACCATGCTGTTTTGACAACTGTGGCTTTGTAATAAGCTTCAAAGTCAGGGAGTGTAAGTCCTCCCACTTCGTTTTTCTTTTTTAGAGTGTCTTTAGCAATTCGAGGCATCTTCCCTTTCCAAATAAATTTGATAACTAGCTTTTCCAAGTCTGCAAAGTAGGTTGTTGGAATTTTGATGAGGATTGCACTGAATCTATAAATGAGTTTGGGTAGAATTGACATCTTAATGACATTTAGCCTTCCTATCCATGAACATGGAATATTTTTCCATCTTTTAAGGTCCCTGATATTTCTTTTAGTAGAGTTATGTAGTTTTCTTTGTATAGGTCTTTTACATCTTTGGTTAAGTTTATTCCTAGGTACTTGATTTTTTTAGTTGCTATTGAAAATGGTATCTTTTTCTTGAGTGTCTCTTCAGTTCGTTCATTTCTAGCATATAGAAACATTATTGACTTATGTGCATTAATCTTGTATCCCGCTACATTGCTAAATTTGTTTATTAGCTCTAGTAGCTGTATCGTCAATTTCTCAGGGTTTTCCAGATATAAGATCATATCATCTGCAAACAATGACAGTTTTACTTCTTCTTTTCCAATTTGGATGCCTTTTATTTCTTTGTCTTGCCGGATTGCCCTGGCTAGCACTTCCAGCACAATGTTGAATAACAGTGGCGACAGCGGGCATCCTTGTCTTGTTCCTGATCTTAGAGGGAAGGCTTTCAGTCTCTCACCATTGAGTACTATGCTGGCTGTGGGTTTTTCATATATGCTCTTTATCATATTGAGGAAGTTTCCTTCAATTTCTGCCTTTTGAAGTGTTTTTATCAAAAAGGGATGTTGGATTTTGTCAAATGCTTTTTCAGCATCTATTGAGATGATCATTTGACTTTTCCCTTTCGAATTTTTAATGTGTTGTAATACATTGATTGATTTTCTTATGTTGAACCATCCTTGCATGCCTGGAATGAACCCCACTTGGTCATGGTGTATGATTTTTTTAATGTGTCTTTGGATTTGATTTGCAAGTATTTTGTTGAGGAGTTTTGCATCTATATTCATTAGGGAGATTGGCCGGTAGTTTTCCTTTTTTCTAGCATCTTTGCCTGGTTTTGGTATTAGATTGATGTTAGCTTCATAAAATGAGTTAGGTAGTGTTCCATTTTCTTTAATGTTTTGAAAGCGTTTGAGTAAGATTGGTGTCAGTTCTTTCTGGAAAGTTTGGTAGAATTCCCCTGTGAAGCCATCTGGCCCTGGGCATTTATTTGTGGGAAGATTTTTGATGACTGATTGGATCTCTTTGCTCGTGATGGGTTGATTGAGGTCTTCTATTTCTTCTCTGGTCAGTCTAGGTTGTTCATATGTTTCCAGGAAATTTTCCATTTCTTCTACATTATCCAGTTTCTTGCCTTACATTTGTTCATAGTATCCTCTTAAAATTTTTTTTAATTTCTCCAGGATCTGCAGTTATGTCACCTTTTTCATTCATTATTTTGTTTATATGGGTCTTCTCTCTTTTTGATTTTGTCAGTCTAGCTAGGGGCTTGTCAATCTTGTTGATCTTCTCAAAGAACCAACTTTTGGTGAAATTTATCCTCTCTATTTTTTTTTGTTCCCTATGTCATTGATTTCTGCTTTAATCCTTGTTATTTCTTTTCTTCTACTTGGTTTAGGATTGGTTTGCTGTACATTTTCTACCTTCTGCAGTTGATCCATTAGTTCTTTGATTTTGGCTCTTTCTTCCTTTTTAATATATGCGTTTAGTGCTATAAATTTCCCCCTCAGCACTGCTTTTGCTGCATCCCATAGGTTTTGGTATGTTGTGTTCTCATTTTCATTCATCTCTATATATTTAGCAATTTCTCTTGCTATTTCTTCTTTAACCCACTGATTGTTTAGGAGTGTGTTGTTTAACCTCCAGGTATTTGTGAATTTTCTAAGTCTCTGAAGGTTATTGACTTCTAATTGTATTCCATTGTGGTCAGAGAATGTGCTTTGAATAATTTCAATCTTTTTAAATTTATTGAGGCTTCTTTTATGTCCCAGCATATGATCTATTCTGGAGAATGTTCCATGAGCACTAGAAAAGTTTGTGTATCCTGGTGATTTGGGATGTAATGTCCTGTATATGTCTGTTAAATCTAATTCATTTATCAGATTCTTTAGGTTTTCATTTTCCTTATTGGTCTTCTGTCTGGTTGATCTGTCTATAGGAGAGAGTGATGTGTTGAAGTCTCCCACAATTATTGTGGAAACATCAATTGCTTCCTTTAGTTTTGCCAGTGTTTCTCTCATGTGTTTTGTGGCACCTTGATTGGGTGCATAGACATTTATGATTGTTATTTCTTCTTGTTGAATTGCCCCTTTTATTAGTATGTAGTGGCCTTCTTTGTCTCTCAAAACATCCCTGCATTTAAAGTTTATTTTATCTGAGATTAATATTGCTACACCTGCTTTCTTTTGGCTGTAGCTTGCATGAAATGTTTTTTTCCATCCTTTCACTTTCAATTTCTTTGTGTCCCTGTGTCTAAGATGAGTCTCTTGTATGCAACATATTGATGGTTCATTTTTTTTTGATCCATTCTGCGAATCTATATCTTTTAATTGGGGAGTTTAATCCATTTACATTCAACTTTATAACCATGAAGGCATTTCTTGAATCAGCCATTTTATCCTTTGGTTTATGTTTGTCATATATATTTTTCCCCTCTCTCCATTAATATCCTTTATTGTACCCATACCTAATCTCTTCAGTACTGAACCTTTCTCCAAGTCTCTCTGTCCTTTCTTTGTTTGTCTTTCTGTAGGGCTCCCTTTAGTATCTCCAGTAGGGCAGCTCTCTTGTTAGCAAATTCTCTCAGCATTTGTTTGTCTGTGAAAAATTTAATCTCTCCCTCAAATTTGAAGGAGAGCTTTGCTGGATAAAGAATTCTTGGTTGGAAATTTTTCTCTCTCAGAATTTTAAATTTATCATACCACTGCCTTCTCACCTCCATGGTGGCTGCTGAGTAGTCACTACTTAGTCTTATGCTGTTTCCTTTGTATGTGGTGAATTGCTTTTCTCTTGTTGCTTTCAGAACTTGCTCCTTCTCTTCTGTGTTTGATAGTGTGATCAGAATATGTCTCGGGGTGGGTTTATTTGGATTTATTCTATTTGGAGTTCGCTGAGCATTTATGATTTGTATATTTATGTTGTTTAGAAGATTGGGGAAGTTTTCCCCAACAATTTCTTTGAATACGCTTCCTAGACCTTTACCCTTTTCTTCCCCTTCTGGAACACCAATGAGTCTTGTATTCGGACATTTTATATTATCTATCATATCCCTGAGGTCTGTTTTGATTTTTTCAATTTTTTTCCCCATTCTTTCTTTTATGCTTTCATTTTCCATTCTGTCATCTTCCAGGTCACTGATTCGTTGTTCAACTTCCTCTAGTCTTGTACTATGAGTGTCCAGAATCTTTTTAATTTGATCAACAGTTTCTTTAATTTCCATAAGATCATCCATTTTTTTATTTACTCTTGCAATGTCTTCTTTATGCTCTTCTAGGGTCTTCTTGATATCCTTTGTATCCCGTACTATGGTCTCATTGTTCATCTTTAGTTCTTTCAGTAGGTGCTCTAGGTGCTGTGTCTCTTCTGATATTTTGATTTTGGTGTTTGGGTTTGGGTTATCCATATCGTCTGGTTTTTTCATATGCTTTATAATTTTCTGTTGTTTTTGGCCTCGTGGCATTTGCTGAACTTGATAGGTTCTTTTAGGATTTGCAGACCAATTGAAGTCCTTATCTCTAATTTATCAGATCTACAGGTTCATGGAGTACACTTTCTCTAACTAACCAGCAGGTGGCATCCACGAGCCACCTGTTCTCCACAAGCCAGTTCTCCCCTGCTTTGCCTTTGTGGTGAGTGGGGGAGTGAGTCTTGTGAGGTCCAATTGGTGTACCAAGCTTGCGTGTGTAGTTGGTGTTGCCCGCCCTGTATATGGGACGTGTTTCTGGGCAGTCAGGGTGGGGGGTGGCTGTAACAATCAAATCTCCCTGGTGATCCTGGAGTTTTAAAGCTGCTGCAATATTCGAATCCTTCAGTTCAGTCCTGCCACAGTTTGTCTCTGCCACTGACCCACAAGTCCTTGGTATTGGCGTATGGCTCCTGAGACTTGCAAGTGGGCCCCTCTTCCAGGCTGTGTACTCCCTGGTCCTCTGTTGAGGGATGACTGTGCTATGTCACAGGTGAGTGCCATCCCCCCAGGGTGGTTCTGGTCTGCTGGGCTGTGTAGTGAGGCTCCCAGTCTGCTGAAATGATGGCTGAATGGGGCTTTGTTAATTCACACTGCTCCACCTTCCCAACTCTGGGACAATCAGCTGAGGTTGCAGGGAAGGCTAATGTCCATGCCCAGTTTTGTGGTGTGTGCCTGTTATTTGAAGCACTTCCGTCACACTGGGTTGTCTGGGGCAGCTCTGGGCTATGGGGCTGACGATGGGCAGGGGTGTTTCCTGTCCACCAGGATGATGGCTATGAGCAGACACCCCCCTTTTCTTGGGAAGTTGTGGTGTTTAGTGAATTTTCTCAGCCACTGGATTATTGCCTTTTGTCTCAGAGCTCTCTTAGTTCTGCTCTTGTCTTGACCTGCCCAAATTGCAAGTCTTTGAAGCTTTCTGTATTGGGCTTCTTAGAGTAATTGTTTTAGAAAAAGAAAAAAGGATTAAAAAAAAAAAAAAAAAGGGCCCTCCTCACAGATCTAATGGGTTATTGAAATGCTAAGAGACAAAGCAATTAGGGCCATTAAGGAAAGGTCCACAGGGCAGAGAGATCAGCTTTTCTTCGGGATTTGCATATGAGCTCAGGGCCTGAGCTCTGCCCTTCCCCTTTCTATGTTCACCAGAACTCCAAAAATCCTCTGCTTTTATTTTGGAGTTTTTCGTGCTGTTTTTTTCTATGCCTGTTTCCTCTCTGCTGGGCTGGCTGCTCTCAGATTCTCTGGTGTCTGGTCTCAGTCTATCTATTGTTGGAGTTTGGATCAGTAGAATGAGTTTCCGATAAGAGCTGCCACTGCAGTTCTCCCTTCTCCTTCCTGGAGCTGACAGCCTGTCCTCCCATGGGACTGAGCCTGGCAGGGAGGGGTGCGGGTCCCCTGGCCACAAAAACTTACAGATTTTGCTGATCTCAGCAGTTCCACATTTTCATGAGTGTTGTATGAAGTATGCCCAAAGTCAGATTGGTCTGTGGTGTCCAGTCCACACAGTTCCTGGCTTTCTACCTACTTTACTGGAGGAATAACTAAAACATACAGCTCACCAGTCTGCCATCTTGCCCCGCCTCCCCATGGAAGGTTAAAGCAGAGAGACGAGTTGGTATTATGTAATAAAGGAGAATTTGAAATGATGTTGAAGAATCTAATGAGTTTGGTAGGAAAAGATGGGAGCAGAGAGGACATTCCCAATAGAGAGCACATCTAGAATTCTTGAATTTAAGCTAGCAATTTCCTCTACTATGTAGGAAATCAAAAAGCAAGACTGGGCACTCACAAATGTTAAATGGTTCTTATTTATCATTTTCAGTGGAGTTACCAATTAAGATACAATGATGTGTCACCCACTGCCAAGAATACAGAGTGGGTCTCATACAGAGTGGGTGTTTAATGAGTACTGGTTGAATCAGTGAGTGACTGAATGAATGAATGAATGAATTCATGCTTTAGGGTCCTATGAGAAAGGAAAGGGATAATTGGAATTTGTGGCATATACTGTTTTTTGAAACATGAAAGCATTCTTAACCTCTTTTTCTCTTTGTCACTTTCCAGTGGTTTTCCATAGAACCAGGAAAACCAGGTCCTCATTTTCCAGGCCTCCCTTTGACCTAGGGGTAGGCATGTGTTTTGGTTTGCTACAGCTGCTGAAATGCAATACACCAGAAAATGGGTTGGCTTTTAAAAATGGGAATTTATTAAGTTACAAGTTACAATTCTAAGGCCGTGAAAATGTCCAAATTAAGGCATCAACAAGAGAATACCTTCTCTGAAGAAAGACCGCTGGCATCTGGGGTTTCTCTGTCACGTGGAAAGGCACATGGCAAAGTCTGCTGGTCTTTCTGTCCTGTGTTCTGGTTTCAAGGGCTCCCTCTCTCAGCTCCTGTGGGTCCTTCTCTCTCTTGCCATTTCTCATCTCTCTGCCCTCTCTCTCAATGTTTCTGCTTTTTATGCACTGACAAAGGACTCCAGCAAAGGATCAAGACCTACCCTGAATGGACTGGGTTACCTCTCAATTGAAACAACCTAACCAAAAGGTCCCTGTGCCAGTTTGGATGTAATATGCCCCCAAAATGCCATGTTCTTTGACGCAATCTTGTGGGGGCAGATGTATCAGTGTTGATTAGGTTGGAATCTATGGATTCAGTGTTTCCAATCAACTGTGAGCAAGACTTTTGATTGGATAATATCCATGGGAGTGTTACCCCACCCATTCAAGGTGGGTCTGAATTAAATCACTGGAGCCATATAAAAGAGCTGACAAACAGAAGGAACTCAGAGCAGCTGAGAGTGAGTTTGCCAAGCAGCCAAGAGAGACATTTTGAAGACAGCCATTGAAAGTAGACTTTTGCTACTCCAGAGTTTGCCTGGGAGAAACTAAGAGAATACTCCCAAATGCCTAGAGAGAAACATCCTGGGAAAAAGCCATTTTGAAACACAACCTGGGAGCAAAGGAAGAAGATGCCAGCCACGTGTCTTCACAGCTAATAGAGGTTTTCCAGATACCAATGGCCTTTCTCCAGTGAAGGTACCCGGTTGTTGATGCCTTATCTTGGACACTATATGGCCTTAAGACTGTAACTTTGTAACCAAATAAGCTCCCTTTATGAAAGCCAATCCATTTCTGGTATTTTGCATAACGGCAGCATTAGCAAACTGGAACAGTCCCACCCACAATAGATATGCACGCACAAGAATGGACTATAAGAACATGGCATTTACTGAGGCACATAACAGCTCCAAACCACCATAGCATGTGACCCAGTGCTGTTTAATGAACTGATAGGGGCAATCTTCTGAGCAGCTTTCTGATAAAGGGAATAAGCAGAAAAGGAAGTTCACTGGAGCTGCTCCTTTTCTTTACCTCGAATGTGGATGTGATGATTGGAATTGGGCAGCCCTCCATAACGCAGCCATAATGTAACACTATGTGAATGAAAAGCTTAAAGTGTTGGAGCAAGTTTGAGGACTTTTGAAAAAGTCCTTGATGGCATTCTGATTAATTCTGAGACCAAAAACAAGTAAACTTCTTGTAAAGAAAATAATGAAAGTCCTGATGGTTTAAGTCTGTTAGTTATATTGTTTCTTATGGCTAAAAGCATTCCTAGCTGAAAGAGGATAGTTGGAAATAAGTGGGGGAAAGGATGACACAAAGACATAAATTGACACCAAGGTGAAACTTTTTATGTTACACAAAAGTGGTGTTTAGGTATAATTTCTGGAGAACCAAGAAATATTCTCCAATAAAAAACTTGTCTCATTTTCTGTTTGCAGATGCTTCAAATTCAATTAACCTCCTCACAAGTTTGCTGATGTTTCAAACTCAAGCCTTTCATCATGTAATTAAAAATCAAATTTAAACCTACAAAGATACATGGTAGAAATAACTATAGACTTCAACTGACAAATAATTTAAGTGATTATTTCTTCATAACCATTTACCTCAGACATCCAGGAAGAATCCTAGAAAACTAAAGTTGAGGTACAAATGCACAAGGACTGGAATGCTGACTCTTTATTACCTACATCTTGAACAGGTAGATTTTATCCACACTCATCTTCACCCTCTTTCCAGAACATCCAGAAATATTCTTTAATATTTCTAACACAGTAGAACCTATGTGCATGTATTGCTTCCTGGAATAACTTCCTGGAAATGTTTAATCTATCTTTGCTTGCCCTATTCCAACTCATCCTTATAGGACCCAATTCAATTGAGCTCTCCTTAGTGAAGCATTTCCTGATACCCACAAAATTAGTTGTCACATCTTCTGTGCTACCAAACTATTTCATTTGTATTTTTTGTGATAACATTTACCCTGTGGTAATATTCTGTTGACAAGTCTGTCTCCAACACTGACAACAAGCTCCTTCTGTGCAGATCTTATTGTCTCTATATCCCTAGCATCAAGCATTTTAACAAGAATATAAAACCCAAAACTGTAAGGCCAGAAATCAGATCAGTGGCTGCCAGGAGCTGGAAAAAGTGGGAAGGGGACTGACTGTTGTCCATGTTGTTCTATTGGAGGGTAAAAAGGTAATGAATATGTTCTATATCTCAATTGTAGTCATGGCTATATGACCAAATACATTCGTAAAAACTCATCAAATTGTACCTGTAAAAAGGATGGAATTTTACTCTATGTAAATTATGCTTCAATAAATGTGTTAACAATAAACTGTATAGGAATAAATGAATGAACATATAAAAAATGAATGAATGCCCAAATGACACATTTACCTGAGACTTTATTTCCTTCCTAGGAGGGTTTACTTTTTTTAAGTACCACCTGAAACCAGGCAACACTTAACACAAATTTTTATGGTAGGCATTTTAGGTGAGGTAGTGAGACTTTGGGACAGAGGCACTCCTAGGAATTCCTTAATTACTCTGTACACTCTAAGTAGAAAAATGTTTGGTCGATACCTATCATTCAGAAACCATTTTTATATTGCTTATAATATAGTACAAGTCATTCACAAATTATAAAAGTAACATAATCTTTCCCAGTACTTTGACTCAAAAGTGCTTTTCTAGTCAGTGTCAGAAGTATCTTATACTGATACTAAGAGAGCAGGTGTGCTAAAGAAATTTCAAATGGAGTCAAACTCTGAACATGTAGAAGTTATAAAATATTTTGTCTAAACTATGTTTTATCACATTAGATTTCTGATATTTGTACATATGTTCTAAGATTATCTATCTATATAAGTATCTGATAACAAATTAAACTGAGGTTGAGTTAGATTTCTGACAGCTTACTAACCTATCTTTTCCTCTATAAAAACTTAAGTTTAAATTTGTCTTGGGACAATTGTATAAAAATGTAGCTTATGTGGGGTGGCAATGGGATTGGGAAAGCCATAAGGACCACAGTCCACTTTGTCTAGTTTATGGATGGATGAGTAGAAAAATAGGGGAAGGAGACAAACAAACAAACAGACAAAGGTACCCAGTGTTCTTTTTCACTTCAATTGCTCTTTTTCACTTTAATTATTATTCTTGTTATTTTTGTGTGTGTGCTAAGGAAGGTGTCAGGGATTGATTTAGGTGATGAATGTACAACTATGTAATGGTACTGTGAACAATCGAATGTACGATTTGTTTTGTATGACTGCGTGGTATGTGAATATATCTCAATAAAATGAAGATTAAAAAAATAATAATAAAAAAAATTTGTCTTGGGACAAAAATTAAAAAGTTTGCTCCGTCTAATTTAACTGCCAGTGAATGGTATGTGTGTGTCTCTGCAGATATGCACACACACAGCACGCACCCACACCCCCTCATGAATTTTCAATCTCTGCTAAGAAGAGGCCACAAGGCCTACAACAGGAAGTGACTTGAAACCTATGTGGGGTTGTAATTTTACATTACCTGACTAGGTCTAGCATCACATAAAACTCTCAATTGTTTCATTTCTACCTGCTCAATTTTTTAACTTATCATTTTCTCTAGCACCTGCATAGTAGTTGGAAACAACCCATGTCTGTTTTCCAGTTTTAATACTGCCTCTTACTAGTTAAAATATGGGCTAAGTCACTGCTATTTAATCTTTCCAAGGGTCAATTTCTTCATCTATAACATGTAGAAATATTACCTCCATGATTATAGTCAGGATTAAATGAAATGATATATGTAAGTCTTTTATAAACATAATAGGTTTTACTACCTAAGGAATGGACAAATCAATAACTTCATTGTATCTGGTTATAGCACAAGCTTGTCTATTTATAGAATGAGAAAAGAAAGTGTGGAAATTCCAGAAATGTTTTATTCAACATATATTTATTAAGCACCATATATGTATATATGGGAATTATAGTTGGTACCTGGGATACAACACAGTTCCTGCTTTCATGAAGTTTATTATAACAGTAGTAAGTATAATCCCTTTTTTATAGTAAATAACTAAGACTCAGAGAGAAGATATGCCCAATAATTATTTCACTGGACGGTGTGAAGATTGCATGTATAATGTGTGTGTAAGTGCCTAGCATGATTCTTGGTCTTCCAATTAACTACCAACTAAATTAAAATGACATCTAGGGAAAAATGGATAGCCTTTCATTTAGAGTAGCTCCCCAACTTTTTTTGTTTAATTTTTCATAATTTTTACTTGATTAATAAGTCCAGGTCAGTTGTCTTATTGAATGTTTCACTCTCTGACTTTGATTGTTTTCTTATGGTGTTGTTTAACTTGTTCCTATACGAGATGCCACAAGTACAGATGTGGAAAACTTTGGAACTGGATGTGTGCATTGAATGATTCAAAGTATCGAGCAACATCCTGACATTTTGGATCTAGATAATGACAAAATGGTGACTACAGCATGCTGTGTGGAAAATGGTTTGCAAGAACACTGGAAGAACAATGTAAGTTGTTTTGTGTATATTTGTATGTGAACTCAAATTTCCAGGTGAGAGTACCTTGATGATTATAAAATATTCACGAGTGGACAAAAGAAGAAAAAATTAGAATGAAAAATTCTTTAATATGAAGTTTAATTCTTTTTTAAAGTGAAGTTACTGAAAAATCAAGCATCATGTGCTTTATTTAGAATTCAAATCCTACCTTTTTCGGAAAAGAATAAGGTTGTTAGCAAATTATGGAAGGTAAGTCTCAAAAATGTGAAAAACATTCAGTATTTTAATCTCCTAAATTGATCATGGCAGTTGTTGGAGGTTTTCAGTTTAAAAAGGCACATAGAGGGATGGAATGGATCATTGTGAATTCTGCCAGTTATGAGGACTGAATACCTCTGTCTCAGAATTTCTTACTCTGAAATCCACAGGTCACAAGGGGGCCCATGAGCCCCCTGACATGAAGTACAATTTTTCATGGGCATGTGCAGTTTTCTGGAAGGTGTTCATAGCTTTTAAAAAAATCAGATTCCGGGAAGCGGTTTATGACCCTCCCTTTCACCATCCAATCCGCCACATTAAGAACTATTACTCTAGGAAAATAGATATTTGCTTACAAATTGGTAATATTTGGCTTAGTTTCTGTTACCAAGGAAGAAAGATTTATTTCGTTTTATGATTTGGTATCTTGTCTTTTTTATTTCATATTTTTGTGTGGGAGGTAAGATTAGTTTACACAAGTTTCCATTACCAAGCAGGTGTGGTTTGCATTTCTAAGATATCAAGTTAAGGAGGGATCCAAGTTTGCAAGACCCATTTTGACTCCCTGTTGCTGTCTGTATTTTGTTTGATTTCTTAATCAATTGAAATCACATTTGGAAGGGATGTTCTTTCCTTGCATTGTTCCATGCTTTTATTTTGGTGGATAGAAACCAAAAAGAACTAATATTAAAAGTCCCATAGTCTTTCCTCTTATTAAATGAAGGAATTTGAGGATTGTATCAAATATTTTCACTAAGATCATTTCAAAAAATGCTTGGCTGACCACAGACATAGGGGACTGGTGGTTTGATGGGTTGAGCCCTCTACCATAAGTTTTACCCTTGGGAAGACGGTTGCTGCAAAGGAGAGGCTAGGCCTCCCTATGGTTGTGCCTAAGAGCCTCCTCCCAAATACCTCTTTGTTGCTCAGATGTGGCCCTCTCTCTCTGGCTAAGCCAACTTGAAAGGTGAAATCACTGCCCTCCCCCCTACGTGGGATCAGACACCCAGGGGAGTGAATCTCCCTGGCAACGTGGAATATGACTCCCAGGGAGGAATGTAGACCTGGCATCGTGGGACGGAGAACATCTTCTTGACCAAAAGGGGGATGTGAAAGGAATTGAAATAAGCTTCAGTAGCAGAGAGATTCCAAAAGGAGCCGAGAGATCACTCTGGTGGGCACTCTTACGCACACTTTAGACAACCCTTTTTAGGTTCTAAAGAATTGGGGTAGCTGGTGGTGGATACCTGAAACTATCAAACTACAACCCAGAACCCATGAATCTCGAAGACAATTGTATAAAAATGTAGCTTATGAGGGGTGACAATGGGATTGGGAAAGCCATAAGGACCACACTCCACTTTGTCTAGTTTGTGGATGGATGAGTAGAAAAATAGGGGAAGGAAACAAACAGACAAAGGTACCCAGTGTTCTTTTTTACTTCAATTGCTCTTTTTCACTCTAATTATTATTCTTGTTATTTTTGTGTGTGTGCTAATGAAGGTGTCAGGGATTGATTTAGGTGATGAATGTACAACTATGTAATGGTACTGTGAACAATCGAAAGTACGATTTGTTTTGTATGACTGTGTGGTATGTGAATATATCTCAATAAAATGAAGATAAAAAAAAAAAAAAAGCAACCCCCCCCCCCAAAAAAAAATGCTTGGCAATGTACAGGATTTTGGAAGTCCTTTACAAAGAGTTTTTTTTTAATTTAAAAGGTGAATTAGATCCCCAATAGAGATCCTTGAAGCAATAATTGTTTACAGAATTCTAGTGACCATATTTAGAGTAGTCCTGATAACAAAATTCTGTTTTATGGTCTATATCCCAGGAACTTTATCTTAACTACCTTGTTGTATCACATAAAGTAACTTAACACAAATTAGAAACAGTGATGCTTTTCTATAATTAAGTAGATATGTCTAGAGAAGAGATGCCTTTAATATTGTTTCATTTATACTCCCAAGAAAGAGGAATTAGATAATACTATTATGGGATATACTTCTTCTGGCAAAGAAGACAGAGAGAAAGTGTAAGGACACACAAATAGATTATATTAAAAGACGATTTAGTGGGAAAAGAGCCTAAAATTCCCAGACAGTTTCTAAGTTTGGGAATTTTAAGATGGGAAAATAAGGAACATTTTAATTCTGTGTAGAAGAATTGGTACACTTGAGAGGAAAATACAGAAAATTTTTAGAAATGTTCCAATGACCTATTACTGCATAACCAACTACCCCCAAAACTCAGTGGCTTAACACACTAGCCATTCTATTATAGTCATGATTTTTAGATCAGGAATTTGGACGAGGCTCTGTTGAGTGATATAAATTTTATCATTTCTTTCTTATTTATTAGTTGGAATATTTTTATAAAGAGATACTTCCCCCCATCTACTGTTTGATTACCTAGAGTAACTCTTGATAGAGGAAAGACAGGATAAAAATTTGAGTCTTTTATTTACCAGTTTTCATGATAGTTATCTTCCATCGATCCTCCAAATATAACCAATTTAAAAAATAACATTAAGAACTCATGGATTTAAACTTATTTTATGGCTTTCAATTCATTGCAATTTTTTTTTCATTTAAGCATGGATCCACTATAGCTCCATATCTGATCTTTTTTAATGCAGTTTTATTGAGATGTATTCACACCCCATATAATCCATCCAAACTGTACAATCAATGGCTCACAGTATCATCATATGGTTGTGCATTTATTGCCACAGTCAATTTTAGAACATTTTCATTACTCCATAATAAAGAAAAAAAATTAAAAAGAACACCAAAAACATCCCATACATTTATCCCCCCCTATTATTTATATATTTTTGTGTTTATTTTATTATTCATCTGCCCATACACTGGATAAAAGCAGTGTCAGTCACAAGATTTTCACAATCACAGTCACACAATAAAAACTATATAGTTACACAATCATCATCAAGAATCAAGTCTACCGGATTACTATTCAGGTGATTCAGGGATTGACTTATTAAATTGGTATTCCCTAATGCTTGCAGAAATATCAGGAATTCCCCAGTTGTGGAAGTTTAATACTTCCACATTTTTCCCCAGTCCATCAAGGGGACTTTGCAAATACTTTTTTACTTTCTGCCCAAAATACTCTGTGATGTCTTGGGGTATTACATTGACCTGTACAGAATAACAAGGTCTCATTCCCTATTCCAGGTTCCATGCAATTATGTTGTTTAAATAAACTGACCATACAGGTTAAATTAGATAGTGTGCTACAGAGAATATAAATTTTATAACCAAATGAACATCTCTTAAATAACAGTTAAAACTCAGGAATAGATATAATTGTTTTAAGAGCTTATGATCTAGGAACCTTTACAATAAGCCTTATTGAACATTCTGTACTCCTGCATTGTTGATTGCCCAATCTCTGATCATATTATATCCCCTGATAACCTATGCTCTTGAATTCAATTCTTGGCATTTGCTCATTATAGTTAGCTTATATTAGTGAGGCCTTACAATATTTGTCCTTTTGTGTCTGACTTATTTCACTCAACATAATGTCCTCAAGGTTATCCATGTTGTCACATGCTTCAGGACTTCATTCCTTCTTACTGCTGAATAATATTCCATCATATGTATATGCCACATTTTGTTTATCCATTCATCTTTTGACAGACATTTGCATTGTTTCCATCTTTTGGCAATTGTGAATAATACAACTATGAACATTGGTGTGCAAGTGTCTGTTTGCATTCCTGCTTTCATATCTTCTGGGTATATATTGAGTAGTGGGATTGCCGGATCATAAGGTAACTCTATACTTAGCTTTCTGAGGAACTGACAAACTATCTTACACAATGGCTGTACCATTTTACATTCCCACCAGCAGTAAATAAGTGTCCCTATTTCTCCACATTCTCTCCAACACTTGTAGCTTGTTGTTTATTTTAATAGCAGCCACTCTAGTATGTGTGAAATGATATTTTCATTGTGGGTTTGGTTCCATTTCTCTAATGGCTAGTGAAAATGATCTTTTTCATATGCTTTTTAGCCATTTGTATTTCCTCTTTGAAAAAAATGTCTTATTCAAGTCTTTTGCCCATTTTATAATTGGATTGTTTGTTTTTTTATTATGGAGTTGTAGGATTTCTTTATATATCTTGGATATCAAACCCTTATCAGATATGTGGTTTCCAAATATTTTCTCCAGTTGGGTTGGTTGCGTTTTCACCCTTCTGACAAAGTCCTTTGAAGCACAGAAGTATTCAATCTTGAGGTGATCCCATTTATCTATTTTTTCTTTCATTGCTTGTGCTTTGGGTGTAAAGTCTAAGACACTACCTCCTATCACTAGATCTTGAAGATACTTCCCTATATTTTCCTCCTGGAGTTTTATGGTACTGGCTCTTATATTTAAGTCTCTGACCCACTTTGAGTTAATTTTCATATAGGGTGTGAGATAGGGGTCCTCTTTCATTCTTTTGTATATGGATATCCAGTTCTCCCAATACCATTTATTAAAGAGACTGTTCCATCCCAATTGAGTGGATTAGGGAGCCTTGACAAAAATCAATTGACCATAGATCTAAAAGTCTATTTCTGTACTCTCAATTTGATTCCACTGATCAACATGTCTATCTTTATGCCAGTATCATGCTGTTTTGAACACTGTGGCTTTATAATAAGCTTTAAAGTCAGGGAGCGTGACTCCTCCTACTTTATTCTTCTTTTTAAAGATGCTTTTGGCTATATAAGGCCCCTTACCCTTTCAAATAAATTTGACAATTAGCTTTTCTATTTCTGCAAAGTAGACTGTTGGAATTTTGATTTGTATTGCATTGAATCTGTAGATCAATTTAGGTAGACTTGACATCAGTTGACATCTTAATGAAATTTAGCCTTCCAATTCATGGACACGGAATGTTTTTCCATTTATTTAGGTCTTCTTTGATTTTTTTAGCAATATTTTGTAGCTTTCTGTGTGCTGGGCCTTACATCCTCGGTAAAGCTTATTCCTATATATCTGATACCTTTAGTTGCTATCATAAATGGAATTTCTTTCTTGAGTACCTCCTCATTACTAGTGAATAGATACCTTACTGATTTTTGTGCATTGATCTTGTATCTGGACACTTTGCTGAATTTGTTTATTAGCTCTAGTAGCCTTGTCATGTTTGGTTTTTTTTTGGGGGGGGGGATTTTCTAAATATAGGATCATGTCATCTGCAAATAGTGAAAATGTATATCCTACTTTTCTGGGATGCAATGTTCTATATATGTCTGTTATGTACAGTTCACTTATCATATTATTTAGGTTTTCTGTTTCTTTATTGATCCTCTGCTGAGGTGTTCTATTTGTTGAAGAGAGTGGTATGCTGAATTCTCTTATTATTATTGAAGAGACATCTATTACTCCTTTCAGTTTTTTTTAAATTCCATTTATTGAGATATATTCACATACCATACAATCATCCACAGTGTACAATAATTGTTCACAGTACCATCATATAGTTGTGCATTCATCACCACAATTTTTTAACTTTATCAAAAATAAAGAAAATAATAAAAAACATTTCAAACAAAACCAAAACAAAGGAATAAAAAACAACAAATAACCTAAAGTAACTACATTGCTTCCAACATGTTTCTACCCTACAACAAGAAAATAAACAGACTGTAACCTAACAAAGGAATAAGAAAAACAAATAACCTAAAATAACTACATTTCTGCGAACTTGTTCCTACCATACCCCCCAGAAATTAACAAACCATAGTCGTTCCTGAGCATTTCCAGAACATCAAGCTTTCTCTCCATAATTTATCTGTTCTTATTAGATTATTGTTCCCCCTTCACTATTTGCTATCGCTAGGACCCCTATATTCTACAATAAAAACCATTTATTTTACATTTTTCACAGTGTTCACATTAGTGGTAACAGACAATATTTCTCTTTTTGTGTCTGGCTTATTTTGCTCAGCATTATGTCTTCAGAGTTCATCCATGTTGTCATATGTTTCACAACATCGTTCTTTCTTACTGCCATGTAGTATTCCATTATGTGTATATACCACATTTTGTTTATCCACTCATCTCTTGAAGGACATTTGGACTCTTTCCACCTTTTGGCAATTGTGAATATTGCTGCTATGAACATTGGCATGCAGATATCTGTTCGTGTCACTGCTTTCAGATCTTCCGAGTGTATACTGAGAAGTGCAATTGCTGGATCAAAGGGTAACTCTGTATCTAGTTTTCTAAGGAATTGCCAGACTGTCTTACAGAGTGGCTGAACCATTATACAGTCCCACCAACAATGAATAAGAGTTCCAATTTCTCCACATCCTCTCCAGCATTTGTAGTTTTCTGTTTGTCTAATGGCAGCTAATCTAAATGGTGTGAAATGATATCTCATTGTGGTCTTAATTTGCATCTCCCTAATAGGTAGAGAAGCTGAACATTTTTTCATGAGTTTTTTTGGCCATTTGTACTTCTCTTCAGAGAACTGTCTTTTCATATCTTTTGCCCATTTTATAATTGGGCTATCTGTACTATCGAGGTTGAGTTGTAGGATTTCTTTGTATATGTAAGATATCAGTCTTTTCTCAGATACACTGTTTCCAAATATTTTTTCCCATTCAGTTGGCTGCCTCTTCACCTTTTTGACAAATTCCTTTGAGGTACAGAAGCTTTTAAGTTTGAGGAGTTCCCATTTATCTATTTTTTCTTTTGTTACTTGTGCTTTGGTTGTGAGTTCTAGGAAGTGACCTCCTAATACAAGGTTTTGAAGCTGTTTCCCTACTGTCTCTTATATTGAGGTCCTTAATCCACTTTGAGTTAATTTTTTGTGTAGGGTGTGACATAGGGATCCTCTTTCATTCTTTTGGGTATGGATATCCAGTTCTCCCAGCCCCATTTGTTGAAGAGATTGTTATGTCCCAGTTCAGTGGTTTTGGGGATCTTATCAAAGATCTGGGGTCTACCTCTGCATTATCAATTCAATTCCATTGATCAAAATGTCTGTCTTTGTGCCAGTACCATGCTGTTTTGACTACTGTGGCTTTGTAATAAGCTTCCAAGTCAGGGAGTGTAAGTCCTCCCACTTTGTTTTTCTTTTTTAGAATGTTTTTAGCAATTCAAGGCTTCTTCCCCTTCCAAAATAAATTTGATAACTAGCTTTTCCAAGTCTGAAAAGTAGATTGTTGGAATTTTAATAGGAATTGCATTAAATCTGTAGATCAGTTTGGGTAGAATTGACATGTTAATGACATTTAGCCTTCCTATCCATGAACAATTAATATTTTTCCATCTTTTTAAGTCCCTTTCTAGTCCTTTTAGTAAAGTTATGTAGTTTTCTATATACAGGTCTTTTACATCCTTGGTTAAGTTGATTCCTAGGTTCTTGACTTTTTTCGTTGCTATTGAGAATGGTGTCTTTTTCTTGAGTATCTCTACAGTTAAGTCATTTTAGTGTATAGGAACATTATGCACTTTATCTTGTATTCCGCGACTTTGCTAAATTTGTTTATTAGCTCAAGCAGCTGTGTTGTCGATCACTCAAGGTTTTCCAGGTATAAGATCACATCATCTGCAAATGATGACAATTTTACTTCTTCCTTTCCAATCTGGATGCCTTTTATTTCTTTGTCTTGCCAGATTGCTCTGGCTAGCAGTTCTAGCACAATGTTGAATAACAGTGGTGACAATGGGCATCCTTGTCTCATTCCTGATCTTAGATGGAAGCTTTCAGTCTCTCACCATTGAGTACTATGCTGGTGTGGGTTTTTCATATATGCCCTTTATCATATTGAGGAAGTTCTTTTAATTCTTACCTTTGAAGTGTTTTTTATCAAAAAAAGGATGCTTGATTTTGTCAAATGCTTTTTTCAGCATCTATTGAGACAATCATTTGATTTTTCCCTTTTGATTTGTAATGTGTTGTATTATATTGATTGATTTTTCTTATGTTGAAACCATCCTTGCATGCCTGAAATGAACCCCACTTGGTCATGGTGTATGATTTTTTTAATGTGTCTTTGGATTCCTTTTTTAACTATTTTGGTGAGAATTTTTGCATCTATATTCATTAGGGAGATTGGCCTGTAGTTTTCCTTTCTTGTATCTTTACCTCATATTTTGGTATTAGAGTGATGTTCATGTCATGTTTTGAAAGAGTTTAGTAAGATTGGTGTCACTTCTTTTTGGAAAATTTGGTAGAATTCCCCTGTGAAGTCATTTGGCCCTGAGCATTTATTTGTGGAAAGCTTTTTGATGACTGATTGGATCTCTTTGCTCATGTTGGTTGGTTGAGGTCTTCTATTTCTTCTCTGGACAGCCTAGGTGGTTCATGTGTTTCCCATAAATTGTTCATTTCCTCTACATTATCTAGTTTGTTGGCATATACTTGTTTATAGTATCCTCTAATATGTTTTTAAATTTCTTCAGGATCCTCAGTAATGTTGCCTCTCTATTTATTATATTGTTTATTTGGGTCTTCTCTCTTTTTGATTTTGTCTAGCTAGGGGCTTGTCAATCTTGTTGATCTTCTCAAAGAACCAATTTTTGGTGATTTTTTTCTCTATATTGTTTTTTGTTGTTGTTGTTGTTCTCTATGTCATTTATTTCTGCCTGAAACGCTGTTATTTCTTTTCTTCTATTTGGTTTAAGATTAGTTTGCTGTTCATTTTCTAGCTTCTTCAGTTCCATTAGTTCTTTGATTTTAGCCTTCCTTTTTAATGTATCCATTTAGAGCTATAAATTTCCCCATCAATACTGCCTTTGCTGCATCTCATAAGTTTTGATATGTTGTGTTCTCCTTTTCATTCATATCTCTATATTTAGCAATTTCTCTTGCTATTTTTTCTTTAACCCACTGCTTGTTTAGGAGTGTGTTGTTTAACCTCCAGATATTTGTGAATTTTCTATGTCTCTGATGGTTATTGATTACTAATTGTATTCCACTGTGATCAGAGAATGTGCTTTGAATAATTTCAATCTTTTTTAAATTTATTGAAACTTGTTTTATGGCCCAGTATATGATCTATTCTGGAGAAAGTTCCACGAGCACTAGAGAAGAATGTGTATCCTGGTGAGTTGGGATGTAATGTCCTATATATGTCTGTTAATTCAAATTCATTTATCAGATTGTTTAGGTTTTCATTTTCTTTATTGGTCCCCTGTCTGATTGATCTATCTACAGGAGAGAGTGATGTATTGAAGTCTTCCAGTATTACTGTGGAAACATCTATTGCTTCTTTCAGTCTTGCCAATGTGTGTCCCATGTATTTTGGAGCACCTTCATTGGGTGCCTAGACACTTATGATTGTTATATCTTCTTGTTGAATTGTCCCTTTTATTAGTATATAGTGACCTTTGTTTCTTATAACATCCTTGCACTGAAAGTCTATTTTTATCTGAGATTAATATTGCTACTCCTGTTTTCTTTTGGCTGTAGCTTGCATGAAATATTTTTTTCCATTCTTTCACTTTCACTTCTTTGAGTCTCTGTAAGATAAGTCTCTTGTAAGAAACATTGATTATTCATATTTTTAAGCCATTCTGCCAATCTATATCTTTTAATTGGGGAGTTTAATTCATTCACATTCAATGTTATTACTGTGAAGGCATTTCTTCAATCACCCATCCTATCCTTTGGTTTTTGTTTGCCATATATATTTGTCCCACTGTCTCTTTATTTCCTTTAATGTACCCTTATACATCTCTTTAGTTTTAAACCCTTTCTCCATACCTCTCTGCCCTTTCTTTGTTTCTCTGCCAGTAGGGTTCCATTTAGTGTCTCTTGTAGGGCAGGTCTCTTGTTAGCAAATTCTCTCAGCATTTGTTTGTCTGTGAAGATTTTTAAACTCTCCCTCAAATTTGAAGGAGAGCTTTGTGGATAAAGAATTTTTGGTTGGCAATTTTTCTCTTTCATAATTTTAAATATGTTATACCACTGCCTTCTCACTTCTGTGGTGCCTGCTGAGTAGTCACTGCTTAGTCTTATGTTGTTTCCCTGTATGTGGTGAATTGCCTCACTCTTGCTGCTTTCAGAACTTGCTCCTTATATTCAGCATTTGACAATCTGATCAGAATATGTCTCAGAGTGGGTTTATTTGGATTTATTTTGTTTGGAGTTCATTGGGTGTGTATGATTTGTGTATTTATGTTGTTTAGAAGGGCTGGGAAGTTTTCCCCAACAATTTCTTTGAATACTCTTCCTAGACCTTTATCTTTCTCTTCCCCTTCTGCAACACCAATGATTCTTACATTTGTGTGCTTTATGTTGTCCATCATATCTCTAAGATCCATTTCTAATTTTCCATTTTTTTTCTCCATTGTTTCTTTTGTATTTTCACTTTAATGCCTGCATTCTTCCAGTTTGCTTATTCTTTCTTCAGTTTCCTCAATTCCAGTACTGTGTGTATCCAGAATCTTTTTAATTTGAGCAACAGTTTATTTCCATTAGATCATCTTTTTTTTTTTTTTTTAATTTACTCTTGCAAATTCTTCTTTATGCTCTTCTAGGGTCTTCTTCATGTTCTTTATATCTTGTGCAATGATCTTGTTTTTTGTGATTACTTCTTTGATTAATTGCTCCAAATACTGTGTCTCCTCTGACTTTTTTGATTTGGGTATTTGTGTTTGGGTTATCCATATCTTCTGGTTTCTTCATATGCTTTAAATTTTTCTGTTGTTTTTGGCCTCTTGACATTTGCTTATCTTGATAGCATTCTTTTAGAATATGCAGGCTTCTTTGAATAATAATCTATAATTTGTCAGAGCTACAGCTTGGTGGAATGCACTTTCCCTGACTTACCAGCAGATGGCACCCCCGAGACACACATTACCCTCAAACCAGTTGTCCCCAACTTTGTATATGTGGCAAGTTGGGGTCCGAATCTTATGGGGGTCCAATCAGCACCAAATTTCCATGTTCAGTCGGTGTAGCCAGCCCTGAAGGTGGGGGGTGTGCCTTGTGCAGTTAGGGAGGGAAGGGGTCTTTAAGACTCAAATCTCCCAGCTCTTCCAGGAGACTTAAAGCTGTTCCATGAGTTCAACCCTTCAACTCAGACTCCCTTCAGTCTCTCTCTGCCACAGGCCCACAAGTCCCTGGGATTCGTGTAGGGCCCTTGGGACTTCTGTGCAGGATCCCGCCTCCAGGCTGTGCACTCTGTGGGACTCCACGGTGGAAGTCTGCACAATGTCACAGGTGAGCAGAATCCCCAAGGGAAGCTCTGGAATGTGATGCCACGCAGGGGCATTCCTAGCCCACTGTAAAGATGGCTGTACAGAGCATGGTAATTTCCCACTTCCATGGACCTCTGCCTTCCTAGCTCCATGTCAATTAGCTGCAGGTGTGTGAAAGGCTATTGTCCATGCCAGATACTGAGACAGGTGCCCGGGACATGGAAGGCACTCCCCACTGCTCTCAACTGCATGGTTCTCACTGCTGGATCCACAGTCATCCTTGGGGTTTTTAAACTAATCTGTCTCCAAACGCCAACCCCAGCCTTCTCCCCACCGTGGCATGGCTGCTGATTCCCCAGCAGCCTCACTCACTTGTTTCCAAATGCAGACTCTCAGTTTCACCAAGTGCACAGTCACTGTGGATATAGTGGACCTTGTCCAGCCAGTACAACTGTGGAACTAGTATTCTGGAGCACTTTCTGTCTTTTATCTAGTGTTTTTCATGGGGAAGTATTTTGCTCTGTCTCTCCTAATCTGCCATCTTGCATCCTCCTCCTACTCCCTTCTGTTTTTCCAGTGTTTGCCTCATGTACTTTGGGGCACCTTGATTAGGTGCATAAATATTCATGATTGTTATTTCTTCTTGGCAAATTGCTCCTTTTATTAATTTATAGTGTCCTTCTTTGTCTAACAGTTTTGCATTTAAAGTCTGTTTTGTCTGACATTAGTATAGATACCCTAGCTTTTTTTTTCCCCTTATTTCTTGCATGGAATATCTTTTTCCATCCTTTCACTTTCATCCTATATGTATCTTTGGGTCTAAGATAAGTCTCTTATAAACAGCATATAAATCAATCATATTTATTTTTTTATCTATTCTGCCAATCTGTGTCTTTTGACTGACTGGGGAGTTTAATCCATTAACATTCAGTGCAAACTGTAAAAGTCATCCTTTCTTTGTTTCTTTGACTTTTATTTGTTGGATCTATTATTATTTTCTCTTTTTATCCTTTTAATTACCCTTACTGATAATCTTCATTTCTACATTCTCCTCAAAGTCTCTCTCTTTTACCTTTTTTTTTTTTTTTTTCAGCCAGAAGAACTCCCTTCACTATTTCTTGCAGGGTAGTTCTCTTATTTAAAATCTCTGTCAGCTTTTTTTACCTGTGAATATTTTAAACTCTCCCTCACTTTTGATGGACAGCTTTGCTGGATGAAGAATTCTTGGCTGGAAAAAAAAGAATTCTTGGCTTGCCGGTTTTCTCTTTCAGTATCTTAAGTATATCATAGCAGTGCCTTCTTGCCTTCATGATGATTGATGAGAGCCATCACTTAGCCTATTTAGCTTCTCTGCCATGTAATGAATATCTTTTCTCTTGCTACTTTCAGGATTCTCTCCTCCTTTTTGGAATTTGACATTTTGGTTAGTATGTGTCTTGAAGTGGATCTATTTGGATTTATTCTATTTGGAGTACTTTGGTCTTCCTGGATTTGCATATTTATGTCTTTTATAAGTGTTGGGAAATTTTCAGCCATTATTTTCTCAAATATTGTTCCTGGCCCTCTTCCCTTATCTTCTCCTTCTGGGACACCTACAATGAGTACATTTGTGTGCTATGTGCTGTCAACCATTTCTCTGAGACTCAGCTCAAAGTTTTCCATTTTTTTCTCCATTTATTCTTTTGTGTTTTTGAATTTGGTTGCCCTGTACTCTAGCTCACTGATCCTTTCTTCTGCCTCTTCAAATCTGCTGTTGTGTTGTCTCTAGTACATTTTTAATTTCATCTACAGTATTCTCTTCATTTCCATAAGATCTGCTCTTTTTTCTCTATATTCTTTCAAATATTCTTTATTGCTCTCCTAGTGTCTCATCCTTATCTCTTTAATCATCTTATTGAAATTATTTAGGAGATTGTTTGAACATCTTTGATTAGTTGTTCCAAATTCTGCATCTCCTCTGACTTTTAAACTTTGATCATTTGATTTGGCCATATCTTCTTGGTTCCTAATATGCCTTGTAAATTTTGGCTAGTTTCTGTGCATCTGATTATTTTGAATATTTTTCCCTCTCTTGTTTTTCCAAAAAGGAACAAGGCTGAGGGAGCCCACTGTCCTACTTTACCAGCCAACAGTTGGATCCCCCACTCTGTTCCCAGGTAGGAGGACTTACCTGAGTCTCTCAGACCACAGCAGGCAGCTGGGCAGGGTATAGCTGACCGGAAGCTGCCAGCCATGGTGGTGGAGGATGGTACTGAGGTCTGAGTGGAGCTTTGTCACTCTCCGCAGCTTCTCTGTGAACATAATGCAGCCATGGGTGCCCTGGGCTCTGCATGGATATGTCTCAAGGCTGCAGGACCCAGAGGGTAACCCTTGCCAGCTGACAGTTTGGTTCAAGGACTGTTCTGCATGACATCTTTCCCAAAAAAAATGGACTCCCGTCTCTCCCAGACCACTGTAGCGAGCCAGGTGACAAACCTGGCTGACCTGAAGCTGCCAGCCTCAGGGGTGGGGGAAGGGGGTTACTGGGAACCATGGTGGAGATCAGTCTCTTGTTGCAGTCCTCTGTTTGTGGAAATAATGGAGCCACAGGCTCCCAGGTTCCCAAGTGGAAAGGCTGTAGGCTGTGCAACCAAGAGGGTTAACTTTGCTAGCCAACAATTGGATCAGTGCTGTACTGCATCCTGCCAGCCAGGTGAGAGCCCAGGTCAACCTACACTTGCTGGCCTTGTGGGTGGAGGATAGGTGGCAGGCAGTGCAATCAAGTTCACTCACCATAATTTTTCTATTGTAGTTTCTGTTTTTGTTTTTTTTTTATCTAGCTCTTCCTTATATGTTGCCATGGTCCTTCCCATAATCTCCCGAGCCCCAGAATCACTCCTTTGCACAGTTGCTGCCTGTTATCTAGGTGTTTTTGTTGGAGGAGTGAATTATGCCTGCCCTTATTCCACCATCTTCTCAGAAGTCCCCGTGGCTTTATATTTACAAGTCACATTTTGGGATACAAAATCTTTGGATTACAATTTATTTCCTCAAGTATCTTCAATACAATACTCCATTTTTTCTGGCACAAGTCTTCCTGTTGAAAACTCTGATGAAAATATAAATTTCCTTCCATTATAAGTCACTTGTTTACTTTTGTATAAACTAATTGTCCAAGGTATTTTAAAATTTTTCTCTAAGTGTGAAGTTTACTAGACTATGTGTTGCTGTTGACAATCTGAGTTGATATTTGCAGATAAACAATGTGCTTTTTCAATATTTAATTTCAAATCTTTATTTCAGGAAAATTTTATTGAATTATATATTTTTTTTAATTTTTATACACTTGTATATTTTTAAACAAGCAGAGACTATCTTTTTGGACTTTGACTGCTTAGAACAGGATCTATAATACATACCCAGCAATTTTTGTAGAGTGAATAACATCTGGAAATTTATTTCCTTTAGGGATTCAAAATTATAAAATTTCCTGTAAATTGCATCATTAAAAAATGAACATATAGCTATTAAAAATGTAAGTGAAAACTGTTTTAATCATTTTAGAGGAGTCAAATACAATATATGACTTGGTGTCCTGGTGTCTGAAAGCATTTTGCCATCTGGATTTTAATCTTAATTCATTCATTGTAGGTGATGGTTAATTAAAAAAATTCAGTTTTAATCAAGTTGTTTTCAAAACATTGTCATAATGTCACTTTGGAGAGTCATATCAATGGTACCAGCCATTGCTTTCTCTCCTCCTCGCTCTTGTTCTCTCTCTCTTGCTAAATACGTTCTTTGAGAAGCCAGAGTTTGCAGTTATCTTGAGCTTCCAAAGACTGCTGACTTTCTTTCTGCTCTTCTCCAAGGCACTTGTTTTGCATTTCACTTGAAAAAGATTCTAGAGCAAAGTCGTTACTAAGGTCCCTCTGATTTTCTTGGGATACTTTCAGCTCCTTTGTATTTTGTTCCAGATGTTTTCAAATTAGATCCTGTGTTTGTGCTTGTACTTCTTCTTCAATCGCTGCTTTTCTAAATTGGTTGAAGAGCTCATCTGAGGATTTCAGTATACCTGATGTTTTGACTGGTTTGCCTAAACTTTTCCAAGAGTCTGCATTCTTGATTTTTATATCCTTCTGCACAGGACCTTGACATTCAGATTCTAACACTTTTGTGTCAGTTTCACCAGACTGATGCATCCCAGTTAGGCCATTCAAGTGTTGCTCAGAATCACCTGAGGGAGGCAGAATTTGTAAAGGTGAAATGTTTTTGGCACTCTGTAAATGTTCTAATTCTTGATGATTAAACACTAACTGGTGGTGATTTGGTGTTCCATATGAATGTGTGGTTTGATGAATAAGAGTAGTTTTCATAGACGTTGCATCTTGCACAGAGGACTGTATCTTTACTTTCTCTCCAGAAGGAGAATCATTCTGTTTTACTCCAGTAAATTTAGTAAACATTTCTGATTCAGAATCACTGCTGTCTGAAGAACTTGAATCACTGCTACTTTCAGACTCTGATGAGCTGCTGCTGCTGCTGCTACTGCTGCTGCTGCTGCTGCTACTGCTTTCACTTAATCAGGAACCACCTCCAACTGCTTTGGTGGATTCTGTTTTCTTAGATTTTGTTTGACGTTTTCTCAAGTTTAATTGATTATTGACATCCTGTAACCGCTTCTCCAATTCTTGTTTTTTCTGTGAATGAAGCTCTTCTTTGGCCTTCATTATTTTCTTAGCATGAGGTTTTGGTGGTCTTTTTCTTAGACATGCTGCAACGTATTTTTCTAGTTCTTTTAGTGTAGATGCTTTCAGTGTTTCAAAATCTATCTCTATCTCATCAGGATTGGAATTTCTCAGTGAAGGCTCTCTTGACTGTATTATATGAACTACTCGCCCAAGTTTGTCTCCAGGGAGTTTGTTTATATCCAAACTTAACTGCCTTTTCTCATCATAGTTCACAGGTTTAGCATTATCTTCATCTTCAGATTTCAGAGCAAAGACTTGTTTCTTCTTCTTTGGTTGATTGTCCTTGGATTTTTCCTTTAATTTCACTTGCTTAAACTTTTTCCTTGGATTGTCATCTCTGTTATTTAATTTTTCATTTTTCTTTTCCTTTTTAGACTTCTCATTCTTTTTCTTTAGCTTACGGGAAGGTACTTGGGACAGAACATGTAGCTGTTGATGAACAGCTTTAAGCTGCTCCTGAAGCTTTGCAAGATGCTGAACTCGTTCATCTTCAGAATCATCAGAAGAGTTATCTTCAGAAGAAGCTTCACTACCGCTTTCTCTACCAGGGGTTTTTGTGGTATCTGTTTTGATGTAATATACAGGCATACTCTCAACAGGTTCATCTGGGATCTTTGCAAAATGAATTTCAAAAACATCCTGGAGCATTCTCGCCATTGTCACTATTTCATGACCTGGAGGATTGTATTTGTAGCAATTCATGAACATTAATCTAACGTCTACAGCAAATTCATATGCATCCTTATATTCTTGGTTATCCATTTTTTTTTTTTGCTTAATAATTCCAAGATCCATGGGATTTTTGACAATATCACAACATTTATGAAGTCCCAAGGCATTAATATCAGCAGGGTTGTAAAAGGGCCATGCATATGACAAGTGTTTCTTTGCAAGCATCTCTTTAAGAATCTCACTACAATGCTTTAATTGTTCAGTTACTTTAACACTCTTTAGAACTTCATATCGTTGCTGAGAATCTGGCAAAACATTCTTTAGCACACTTTCTTTTATAGGTGGCATTTTCACTGATTTTTTTTCTGTAAGTGCTGGGGAAGATTCACTACTTGCTTTAACTACTGAAGTTGTAGGAGTAGTTGTATCTGCTTTCCTCTTTACACCCCTTGTAACTTGGGCCACTGTTTGTGAGGTAGAGATGAGTGGAGTGCTTTGTGTTACATTTAAGGGAGAAACAGACGTCTCAGGAAATACAGAAGGAATTGCTTGCTGCTTAAATCCTTTTTCTGGTGCTTTGGGAGATGGTTTTTCTTTAACAGAAGAAACTACTACATTCTGTTGAGTGCCTTTTTTTATTCTTTCCTTACCACCCACAACTTGTTCTTCCTGTGGCATCTGAGATAATTTTTGCACAAACAACTTCTCTAAAGCTTGTGCCATAAGAACAATGTCATCTCCTGGCTTGTTGGACAAATAACAATTTGAGAACATTGTATTGAAGTCTTCTATACATTCTGAAGCTTTCACATAATATTTATACTCCAAGCGCTTCTTAATTGTATTTAAATCCATTGGGTTTTTAACAATAGCATAATAATCCTATAGCTTTGAAGAAGAAATTAGGCAACTTTAATTTCAGGGCATCCACAGGCTGCTGAAACGGCCAAGAAAAACTATGCTTCCATAATGCCTTCAGGACAACTTTTTGTAGATACTGCAGTTGATTTGTCAAACATCCATTTTTCTTAGTATTTATATACTCTGGTGGAGGCGGATTAAAAATAGCTGTTTGTTGATTTGGCAGAGACATTCTTAACTGCTTCAAATCCTGATATTCTAAAGTTGTCTATAAATCCATGCCCTGATGTAGAAAAGACCTTATCTGATCGTTCTCTTCAGCTCGCACAAGATGAAGTGGGTGCACGGAACCGTTCCACTGACTGTCGCCCGTCGCTGCCAGCTCTCACTGTAATGGTGGCCTGAATTATATTTTTTAGTTATTTCTTCCAATCCATTTGCTTTGGATTTCTTCTGCAGAGACTCCTATTGTAATTATGGTGGATCTTCTTTGCTTATATTCAATATTATTTTCTCTTGAAACCTATTTAACTTTCCATTTTTACTTTTAAAGTTTTCTTCCTTTTTACTTCCTATTTCTCTTAAGGTATTATCTTATGTTTGTTTATCTACAAGTACTTCTACTTTAATCTTCATTTCCAAAATATTATTTTTCTTTAATTCTATGTCTTTCTTCAGTTCTGTTATGTTTTTTCTGACATTTTCTAATTCTGATTTATGTTGTTCTTCCATGGCATGTATCATTTGAAAAATAGGCAGTTTATTTTAAGTTTTATTTGTGGTTATCTGTATGTTTATGCAATTTATTTAGTTACCAATATCATTCCTTCACTTAACAAATATTTATTGAGCATCCACTATGGCCACATTAGTCAATGACAAGCTGAATAAAAGAGAAGGAAATGCTTATCGTTTATGCAAGTAAAATTTTGTGGTTGTTTTTTATGCAACAATAGCTACATAATATCCATATTTACAGTTATTCAGTCCTGTGTTTAGACTCTACACCATGACTTTTCCATTCTTGAAATCCTCATTTTGACCTTATCAGCTGGATTTATGCCTTAAGAATATTTTAAGGAAAATACACTTTCAAGGATTTCAAAATCTGAAATTGTTTTGCTTCCAAAAACAATGTATTTGTGTCTAGAAAATTATTAAGTCACAACACCATCCATGCAAATCTTGTTGATGTTGCATCTATCAGGTTTTTACCTGATTTATTTGTCCCTTTGTATGCCGCAGGTTTTTCCTGAAGATATGTATTTTTTTTAATTCGGGGGGGGGTGCGGAAATCCAGGATATGTTTAGTGCACAATCTCTTTTGACTAATTCTGCCTTGAATTCAGTGAGCTCTTCTACCTGCAGTCTAATAATGAAAGGTTATGGATATTTTCCATTATATTTTTCATTATTTCTTCTGTTCATTTTGTGTGTGGAGGGGTGCATTTGAGTGAGTTTGTGTTATTTTCTTTGCTTTTACTTGAGTAAAAAAGGTTGCTTTTCAGACCTCTGGTGCCCATGTTTATATTTCTTTACATCATCTCATTGATTTAATATTTTTTTATTTTTCTGCATTCTGGGGGGAGGGGATGGTTTTCAAATTTTTATTCCATCTCAACAATTAATTTTTACAGTCATTTAAAAAATATAAGGTTTAATGAGATATAATTTATAAACAGTAAAATTCACCCTTTTGAAGTCTGTAAGTTCGATAAAAATTGACAAATACATCTGGTCACTGACAGTATCAGTCCTCTGTGGGAAAGAGTAGAGTGAGAGAAGCACAGGGCCAAGGACTCAACTTAGAAGAACGACCCTATTTAGGGTCAAAAGGAAGAAAATCAGAGGATTGGTTCAGTCTTTTCAGCCCCAACTCCTGCTATCATTTTAGAAGACTTCATGTGGATAATCCTTCCCAAACAGTTATCTCACTCTCTTGTCACCTTAACCTTCTGCTCCACCATCAAGCAAAACCACAATCTTGGATTAATCCAGTTCTCACAGGTCAACAAATGCTGTATAACAGTCCCACTCTGTACTGGACCCAGTGCTTTAGAAGGGCTCAGTGTGGCTCTGTTCCACTTGTACCCCATCCCAATGGGCAAGGAACCTGTGGGATCACGATAACATGGTCAAACATGCCTCAATTTTTTTCATTTAATTCAATTTTATATAGATATATTTATATACCATACAATCATCCAAAGTGTACAATCAGTTGTTCACAGTACCATTATATAGTTGTATATTATCACCACAACTATTTTTTAAATATTTTCATTTCTGTAAAAAAATAAAAAATTAAAATTAAAGTAAAAAAGTACATCCAAAACACCCCATCCCCCCATCCCTCCCTATCATTCATTTACTTTTTGTCCCCATTTTTCTATTTATCTGTCCATACACTAGATAGCGGGAGTGTGAGCCATGAGGTTTTCACAATCACATGGTCACGCAATGTAAGCTATATAGTTATATAATTGAATCAGGACTATTGGGTTGCAGTTCAACAGTTTGAGGTATTTCCTTCCAGCTATTCCATCCAGCTATTCCAATGTACTAAAAACTAAAAAGGTATATCCATATGCTGCATAAGAATAACCTCCAGATTGTCCTCTTGACTCCATTTGAAATCTCTCAGCCACTGAAACTTTATTTTATTTCATTTTTCTTCCCCCTTTTGGTTAAGAAGGTGTGCTGGTTTGAATGTATTATGTCCCCCAGAAAAAGCCATATTGTTTGATGCAATCTTGTGGGGCAGACATTTTAGTGCTGATTAGATTGGAATTCTAATTTCATGGAGATTTGCCCCACCCAACTGTGGGTGGTGACTCTGATTGGATAATTTCCATTGAGGTGTAACCCCACCCATTCAGGATGGGTCTAAATTCAATCACTGGAGCCATATAAATGAGCTGACAAACAGAAGGAACTCAGTATAGCTGTAAGTGACATTTTGAAGAGGAGCTACAGCCAAGAGGGACACTTTGAAGAAAGCACAGGAGCTGCAGATGAGAGAGAGTTTGAAAACAGCCATTGAAAGCAGACTCTTGCTCCGGAGAAGCTGAGAGAGGACAAATATCCCAAGTGCAACTAAGAGTGACATTTTTGAGGAACTGCAGCTTCAAGAGGAATGTCCTGGGAGAAAGCCATTTTGAAACCAGAACTTGGAGCAGATGCCAGCCATGTGCCTTCCCAACTAACAGAGGTTTTCCGGACACCACTGGCCATCCTCCAGTGAAGGTACTCGATTGCTGATGTGTTACCTTGGACACTTTATGGCCTTAAGACTGTAACTGTGTAACCAAATAATCCCCATGTATAAAAGCCAGTCCATTTCTGGTGTTTTGCATTCTGGCAGCAATAGCAAACTAGAACAGCGACTTTCTCAATCCCTTGATGCCAGGTCCAGGTTCATCCCTGGGAATCCTGTTCTGTGTTGCCAGGGAGATTTATACCCCCGGGAGTCATGTCCCACATAGTGGGGAGGGCAGTGAGTTTACCTGCAGAATTGTCTTAGAGAGAGAGGCCACATCTGAGCAACAAAAGAGGTTCTCTGGGGGTGACTCTTATGTGCCTCAGGTTTTAAACAATGCTTTGACAAACTGGTCCCAGAGGAGGCCCCTAGGCCCAAGGGGTGATTAATAGGCAGATGGGGGTAGGGTTGTCAGATAAAATACAGGTCACTATGTTAAGTTTGAATTTCACATAAACAACAAATAATATATTAGAATATGTCCAAAATATTGCATAGGACATACTTATACTAAAAAAGTATCTGTTATTTATCTAAAATTCGTATTTAACTTAGACTACTATACATTTTTTAAAAGTAAATATGACTACCCTATGTGGGTAAAGAGTTGAATATTTGAGCTGAATGTCCACATACACAAGCATAAAGCTCCTAGTGCTATCAAATTGAGCGTGAAGAAATGACGTGATGAAGGCAGGATACATGGGCCAACCAATTCTCCTTGAGCTCCTTACATTCTGACTCAACAGCAATTCCAAGTTTAATCTGGCCTTCTTGGTCACTTTCAAAATAGGAAGATAGAATATATTTTTATTTCAACCTTTGGTTAGTTGTGTTTATAATGTTTAAATATTTAGACATATGGTATATGGGTGTTCTAGTTTGCTAATGCTGCCAGAATGCAAAACACCAGAAATGGATTGGCTTTTATAAATGGGGGTTATTTGGTTACACAGTTACAGTCTTAAGGCCATAAGGTAATGCATCAACAATTGGGTACCTTCACTGGAGGATGGCCAATGGCATCTGGAAAAACTCTGTTAGCCGGGAAGGCACGTGGCTGGCGTCTGCTACAAGTTCTGGTTTCAAAATGGCTTTCTCCCAGGACATTCCTCTCGAGGCCACAGCTCCTCTTTAAAATGCCACTCTCAGTTGCTCTTGGGGTGTTTGTCCATTCTTAGCTTCTCTGGCGCATGAGTCTGTTCTCAACAGCCATCTTCAAACTGTCTCTCATCTGTAGCTCTTCTCTCAGCTTCTGTGCATTCTTCAAAGTGTCCCTCTTGGCTGTAGCAAGCTTGCTCCTTCGGTCTGAGCTTATACAGTGCTCCAGTAATTTAATTCAGATCCACCCTAAATGGGTGGGGCAACACCTCCATGGAAATTATCCAACCAAAGGTCTTGTCCATAGTTGACTGAATCACATCTCCATGGAAACACCCAAAGGATTCCAAAATCTAACCAACCCTAATATGTCTACCCACACAAGACTGCATCAAAGATAATGGCATTTTGGGGGACATGATACATGGAACTGGCACAATGGGTCTCCATTTTTAGTCTTATCCCAGTTCCACAAATGTCAAGATGATTTTTTTTGCATAAAAATCACCCTAAGAGGTCAATGCTGTAGTTAACTTCATTTAAAAGATGAAGAAACTAAAGCTGAGAGAGGCTTTATAATTTGCCCAAAGCAATTCAGCTAATGGAGCACATTTTCAATCTCAGATCTGTCTGAATAGAAATACATCTTTATAAAATATACTTTTAACCACCCAAAATAATGTACTGTTTATAAGTAAATATATCTTTTGATCACATCATTTAACATGCATGCACAAAGCCAACACATGTCATGGGATATCAAAGAGAGGTATAATAGAAATCCTCTTGTTCAGACTCTGTACCTAAATTTTATGCATCCAGACACTTGATTTTATCAGTGCATCCACATTTGATAAAACTGTGTTATATGAATTAAATTGTTATAAGTATAAATTGTGCTACAATTACACAATTCACAAGACTGGTTTATAAAACAGAATGCCAATTTGGTTTTCAGTGATCAATGTATTATTTGTAGCAATTCCTCTTAAAGAAAATCCAAACCAAAAGATCAAATTACAGCTTAGAAGACTGCTAGGTAGTCTAATGTTAGAACAAAGAGACTAAATATTCTTAAGGTAATATTTCCATCAAGATAAGTGAATTAATTGTCACGTTCCACTCTAAGAGCAATCCAGCCAACAGTAGGGAGACAATTCACATGCTTTGGAATGGAACATACCAGGTTTTTACTCGTTACTAATTAACCACTCAACATTTTCAGGCCTCAGTTTCCTTATTTTGTAAGGATAGTCATTATACACATAAAGCATTTAGCACATTATTACTGTTGCTATATTAGATACACTATATAATAGAAATAAAATATTACGATACATAATATATTGCTATTACTATGCTATTTATTATTGTGTTATTTAACAACTGTCTTGCTAACCGAGAGAAACAAGACAGATGAGCGCTTCCCAGGCAAAGAGGTGGGTACGAGTTTCCATGACAACTGCGCGCGCCTAGACATTTTCCGCTCCCTAGTCGCCGGGGAAGAAAAAAGCCTAGGCTGCGTATTGCGTCATCACTACGCGCTCCTTGTGTTTCTCCGTGCTGTTTTGGAAGGTCCTGGCCCGGCTACCGTCGCCCCACGCTAGGAATTATTTTATTCTTTTTGTATTCAACCTTTGTTACATCGCACCGAGGCTGCAAGACGGTAAGTATTAAGGGAAGAAAGAAAGAGAGCGAGTCAGCGTTAAGAGAAACCCCATCACACATCCCGACCTCAGAACCTTCCTGTGCTTTCTTGATCCTATCAGCTTCCTCTCAGCTGGGATCGCGCCGCGTCAACTTCCGGGCGGGTGCCCGCCAGCACGGCCTCCGCCGCTCCCTCCTTTGGCCCCTTTGTGTCCCCGCATTGTCGAGTCTCGGGCCCTGGAACGGCATCTCTCGAGGCAGGGGGTTCTATAGTGCAGGGAGCCTTTCGCTGTGGGCGTGCGCTCGGCCTGCTGGGGGGTTAGATTGGGGAACGTACCTGCGCGTGCTGGGGTAAGAGGAGGTTGCACGAGGGTCAGCTTGTGGTTCGAGGAAGGCGGGGCGGGGGGACGTAGGGGAGTGAAAGAAGCAATGGAAAATTAAACAAGATACCACTGTCCACCTTCTCAGCGTTGTGGCCTAACAATGAGGCGCAGACATAGTCGTCCTGGGCCATTGGCATATTTGCGGGTCCTTTATTAGCCTTGGGAATGAACTGCTATGGCTTTGAATTTTTTATTGTTTTCATGGCCTTTTTTTCTCTTTTTATTACACCCCTGCAGATAGTCCATTCAAAGCCCCAATTCCACAGGGTAGTGATTTCTACCATTATGAATCTTTTCAACCTGGACCGTTTTCGCTTTGAGAAAAGGAGTAAGATTGAGGAAGCGCCTGAAGCAACCCCCCAGCCCTCCCAGCCCTCCCAGCCCGGCCCTTCTTCACCAATTTCTATTAGTGCTGAAGAGGAGAATGCTGAAGGGGAAGTTAGCAGGGCAAGCACCCCTGATTCAGATATAACTGAAAAAACAGGTGAGTTACATTGTTGCTAGTTGATGTAGCATCAAGAGGTATCGTTAGAAGATGAAAGCAGAAGGAGGTCTAGTTTTTATTCTTCATGTTATATATATTGATGCATTGTCTTTCGGTGTGCCCTTTTTAAAAACATCTTTTGGACTGCCACGGGTACCATATACCTCAAAATGATTACCCATCCATGGTTGCTTCATTTTTACATGAATTCAGAGTTTAGGTCATCCTTAGGTCAGAATAGTTCCTGCTAGAAGAGGAACCAGATAATTCAGTCCTTGTATAGACCTTGGGGCTGTTTGGCCAGTTGTATTCATTCATTCCAATATTCCTTCAAAAAATACTGATCATCTACTATGAGCTAGAATTGTGCTACGTGCCTAAAGATAACCTCTATGCATAAATGAAGATGAAATCATATTTAGATGTTGCCATCTCTTGACTTCTTGGAGACCCCTCAGGGTACATGTGAATAATTGGCCTTCCTGTTGAATGAACCGTTTTTAGTCTCTTCAGCAGATTGCTCTATAGACAACAGGATTTGAGGAGAAGCAGAAAATTAAGATTTTCATTTTAATCTGTGTTTATTGAGTAACACTCGAATATATGTTCGGTTTTTATATTTTATTCATAGTGCTATTTCAGATTTTTTTCATTCAACTTGCAATAAGGATCCTATGAGTAGGTATTATAATACACATTTTGCAGAAATGAGACCGAGAGAGAGTAAGTAACTTGCCCATGGTCATTTGTTAAGAAGTTGCTAGAGATTCAAGCATTTTGATTCCAGAGCATAAATTCTTTATGGAATAGGGTTTCCTGAGAAGTAGAGGTCTGATTAGGGTGAAAGGAATGTTATTTTAATGTTTATTTTGGTAGTACCATTTTTTTTTTTTTTTGTAGTACCTTTTTATGTAAAACAGTATTTCACAAGCAGTGTTAATGTGGCACTGACAAGATGCATGTCTTCACCTTTGGTATCCCTGTTACGTTTGCTTCTCTTCTACTTAAACCTAACAGTGATGACATTTGGGATCAGATTCCCTACAAGTTATCATTAGAATAACGTTTCTAAGTACGTTGATGTAATTGGAACATGGTGGAACGCCTTGGACTTTCTAAGGAGTTTTGAACTTGTCTGAATGCTGTGAGTAAGACAGGTTTTTTTGTTTTTGTTTTTTTTTTCTGAGAAGTTGTAGTTTTACAGAAAAATCGTGCAGAAAATACAGAGTTCCCATATACCCCCCTCACACACAGTGTTCTCTTTATTAACACAGCATTAATCTGGTATCTTTGTTATAACTGACGAAACAGTATAAGAGATTGAAGGATTTTAAGCACAGGAGTGACTCTTGGGTTCAGTTTTTCAAGATATATTTGATTTGCATAACATATGGTATAGTTAATATATGAACATATTTTTACAGTGAATATATTCATCTGCATTTCTTAGGTAGTTAGAGAGGTCAGGGAAGGAGTGGGCTTTTGATCCTTCGAAGCCTCTGCTTTTCCATTTTAGTTAAATGTGGGACATTAGACAAGTCACCAAAATCTGAGTTCTCCAGTTTTTTTTTTTTCGTCTCTAAAAGTAAAAGCACCTTGTAAACTGGAACTGAGTGGAAGGTTTCAGTTGTTTATACATATTGGTCTCATCAGATGTTTTTCTGCTTTGCTCTTTTTTTCTTCCTGAGGAGACTTCACTCATGTTTTCTTTTATTGAAACTTTTCATGCATAAATTCCTGTTAGAAACTGAGATTGCCTTTAGGAATCACATGGTCAGTTTTGATGACATTGGGAAATATGAAATTTAACTTTGTTCCAAGGATAGTTAGAATCCATCCTAGTGGTAATAGAGGGCTTTGCTGTAGTGGTTGATACTGTGAATTTTGGAGAATCTTGAAAACTAAGGCTAAGACATTTAGCTCTTACATTTATAAGTACTAGAGAGCCATTAAGGATTTTTAAAGTTGTTTTTTCAGAAAAGTCAGTCTACCGATAGTGAGTATACATTGTTAGAGGGCAGAGTTTGAAGACAGAGAAATCAGTTAGGAGGCTCTATAATATGAATTTAATGATGGCAGTCGAAATGAAGAAAGACATGTGAGTAAGATTTGGAAGTAAGGACAGGGTTTTACGACTAGATCCATGGTAGGAATGAGAAGAGATGACTGTTAAAAGACGTCTGTTTAGTTTAGGATAGGTATTGAGCACCCATTGTAAGCCTCTGGACAATGCTTTTAAGGATTCAAATAAGAAACACTGGTTCTGTTCCCAAGTTAACATGTTAAGTTGTGGGGGGAAGGGAGGAGAGGTGGGGGGCTTTGAATTTGGTGTTGGACCATTGGAGAGGTAAGATGCTGAAATTAGACTGAAGATCAGCACTAGAAATAGAGTGGACTATGAATGTTGACCCTCCTTCCTTTGTCTTTATGTCATTCAGTCATTGTGATATAATGCTGTTTTGGTTTATTTATGGTAGAGTGTTAGGGTCTAAGTCACCTCCTAAGATGGAAATGGCATATAGTCAAAATTACTCAGAATCACTCTCTTCGACCTTGGTATCTGTTATCTTACCTAATTAATATGAGTTAATATCTCCTTTCCTACCACTCCTTCAGTTACCATGTAACAGCCACACTTTCTTAAATACGCCAAACACAGTCTTATTTCTGTTTCTTCCCATTTGACTATTCCTTCTGCCTTGAACACCCTGCTAATAGTTTGGTATGACTCAGCTCCCTTGTTTCATTAGGTTAATGAAATGTCACCTTTTTTAAAAGGCCTTCCCTGATCATTCTCTGAAATAGCACCTTTTACTCCCCACTGCTTTACTCTGTTTTTCTCCAACATGTGTTGAAGGAAGGAAATACTAGATTGATAGATGAGTGGGTGAAATCAGTACTTTTTACATGTATTTTAGTATCCCTCCTCCTTTTATGACATTGAAAGCATCCCCAAGCCATCTGGCACTCTTTAGCTATGGATACTTGAAGTTCCTTTTGATACAGGACAGGTTCCCTAATACTGGTCTAAATCCATCCCAACCTTTGGATTGAGGGGCATATACTTACCTTGTTTCCCCTGCCCAAGTTTATTTTGCTCTCATAGTATCCAGTGTTATCAGTGGTTGATACTAATGCATTTCCCTTTTTTATCCCTTAGAGCACAGTGAGTTTGAGGGAATGGAATAATGACAGATGAGTGGGAGGGAAGAAAGCCTACTATGTTGTAGGTATAAGGATAAAAATGTGAGCAATGCATGATCCTTAAGAAGCACAAGGAGGAAAGGACATGTAAAAATACAGTTAAAATAATACAATTTGTTAAGTCATATAGTAATAGAAGATATTAAATGATGTAGGATCACAGCTGTGATTCAGAAATGGGTACATTATCCATTCTTCCTGAGAACATCAGAAAGAGTCACAGCGAGGTGACCTTTGGAGTGAATCCTGAACAATCAGTCATTGCTTATTGGGTGAATGGGATGAAAGGGATGAACATACATGTTCCTTTGAAATAAGAGTCTGTGGCACATATATGGGGGAATTATTTATGGGAGAGGAGGCTTAGGGCACTGCAGACAAAGTTAGAAAGATAGAAATATAAACTGCTGGGTTGTAATGGGCCTTTATATGCTGTGCCAGGGATATTTGGTACACATAGAGTATTTCATATTGGAAGACCATTTATGAAGCTATTGCATTAATTGAAATTTAAGTGTAGGCAAATTACAGTAGGAATGGAGAAGAGAGTTTTATAAGATATATTTGATGGGATTTGGTGATAAGTTGAATGTGGAGGATTTAAAGTTGATTTATATGTTCCTTTGCTTGGACAGCTGGGTGATAGAAGTAGTTTAGGAGGAAGGTATTAAAAGATGTTGAGTTTGAGTGACCTATTAATTTATTAGGGAATCTAGGTTGAACCACTAGAGTTTGGAGCTCAAAGAGTGGTTAGAACCTGAGAAATCAACTTGGGAATACTCACTGTGGTAGTTATTGAAAAATGTCCTAAGCAGGTTGAACAATAAAGAACACTTAAATGATGGACAAAGGAATGGAAATCAGTGAAAGGTAAGGTCATAAAAAATGATAGTTTCTGGAAGCCAGAGAGAAAGAAGTTTAGTATATGATGAACAGTATCAAATGCTGTACAGAAGTCGAGTTGGATGAGGACTTACCAGAGATCGGTTTCCTTGGAGAGTAAAGGTTACCGTTGACCTTTGTAACAATTTCAGTAGAATGGTGAGGAGATGGAGACTACTCCCAAGAAGGGGAAGAGAAAAACTGGTAGTTGACAGAAAGGCAGTGTCAACAAAAGATGTTGCAGTATTGTTGAAAGTTGCACATATTTGTTGGCCACAAGGAAGAAGGTAGTGAAGAAGGAAAGATAAAAAGAAGGGAAGTATATGAAGAAGAAGCATCAAGCTGATAGGATCTGGAACACAACTGGACTGTTTAGCTTTACAAAGGAATAGAGACACCTTTTATCTAGGGGAAAAAGTGGAAGAGGAAAGGTTAGATGGATTCATAGATAATTGTAAGACTAGAATGGGGGAAAGTTGAAGTATATACTTCTTGAACTTTCTTTTCTTAGTGAAATAGGAAATTTAGTCCTCTAAAGTGGTTACCCTGTTGAAAGTAACAGTTGTTGTTAAGTGAGAGAATACTTTCAGCTGTTAAAATATACCAGTTATCAGAAGGGTTTCCAGAGATCACTGCTGTGTCACATAAAAATTGTAAGATCTTGGGTAAGACATCAACATTTTTGTTCTTCACTTTCTTTGCCTGGCTTTACCTAGATGTTCTCTGAACAACCTGCCAACAATAAAATAGCTCCTCTTTAAATGATGAAGCGGAATGTATCAGTTTAGCCTCACAGTTCTATAACTGTTGGGAGATACTCAGTCTTTTTAGGTATGTGTGGCCAAAATGTGAATCATTGCTATATCTTTGGTTTGTTAATGTCTGTTAATGTTAGTTGAAAAGCCATACTTGGTAAAAGAATTAGTGCTGAATTTTTCTAGTAGAAAGTATGAGTATTAATAAATAATAATAAAATGTTAAGTAAAAATCTTTGTATTTTATATACACTTCTTTTCTTTCTCTACTCTTTTACTTTTCATGCTTAGCTATTATTTCGTTATAACAATGTATAGAAAATTAAATGATACAGCATTGTATAGTGTAGAAAGAGTAATTCTTATTTAGTTTTGGTGTTTATTCCTTCACTTCTTTTCCTGCATCTATATATTCCAGTTTTTATTTTTTAAACAGTGGCATTATATCCATATTGTAATGCTTATGTTATTTAAAAAATAGATTATTTTTATACTTTGTCCATGACCGTGAATATAAAATATGCTATTTTTAAGTTTCTGAATGACTAAAGAGTGTTTTTTATACAGATATATTATAATTTATGTAGTTTCTTGTTGATGGACATTAGCGTTTACTTTTTGTTCTCGTTTTTTCCCTCAGTTTTTTGCTATCAAAAGAATGCAGTAGTGACTATCCTTTTACGTAGATATTTTAGCATTTTTCCATCTTTGTGGGAAAAAATTCTGGAAATGAAATTGGCAGATTAAGAGAATATAAGTGATATTTTAGTGATTGCCAAATCATCCTCCACAAAACTTTTACTACTTTACGCCATACTATAGCTTGGTTTTATAATGTCTGGTTTTTTACACCCTAGCTGAAATATTATCAACCTTTTAAATCTTTGACAGGCTAATAGGCAAGAGTATCTTATTGTTGCTTTATTTTTAAGGTTAGATATGTTTTCATAAATTTATTAGCCATTTGGATTTTTCCTGCGTCGCTTTTTGCCTTTTGTTTTTCTGATAGGTGATTTGTAATTTTTTTTTTTTTTTTGTATTCCATTTGTTGTTGTCAGACTGAAATTTTACATTTTTATGTGGTCACTTTGTTCATTCTTTAAAGATTCTAGGTTTTGGGTCCAGATCAGACAGACATTTCCTACTACCATATTATAAATAGATACATCATGTTTTTCTTCTAGAGCCTCTCTGTGTTGATTTTTTTAAAAAACATAAGTTTTATCTGGAACTTATTTTGGTATAAGGGCCAAAGGGTCGGTTTTCTTTTTCATTCGTTATTTGTCAGTTATTAGTCAGCTGTCCCAGAACCATTTATTGAAAAATCTTTTCTTCCCCTCAGATTTGAAGTATCTTCTTTATCATCTAACTTCCCATGATATTTTCATCTTTTGGTCCATTAATCTGTTTCTCTAATTTCTATTAGTTTACAACGTTATTGAAATTCTTGTAGTATTACGAGGTACACATTCATTAATTCATTATATATATATATATAATGTGTCCTATATCATAGATTTTAATAGTAGTGTTTTCATTGTTTTTTTCCTTCCTCTTTGACCTGAAGGTTGCTTGAAAGCAGTTTCTGTAGTTTCTTTTCCTTTAAATATCCAAATGGCTGAATTTTTTGCTACCATGTTTTTATTAACATTTATTTCTAACTTCATTGTTTTGTGACCAGAGAATGTGGTCTGTAGTATTTCTTTAGGGAATCTACTGAGATTTTCTTCATGGTTTAATATACAATTAATTTCTGTAAAAGTTCCAGGGGTGTTTGAAAAGAAGATATCATCTGAGTACAGATTTAATTATGTACCAAATAATAGATGAATTTTATTTTTGTATTTATATCATTGTTTTTCAAACTGTTGGTCACAAACATTTATTATGTTATAAAATCAATTTGTTGGCTCCTGGCTATGGTGGAGTAGAACAAATAGAAAATTATCAGTGTATCACTTACAGTTACGAGCTAATGCTGACTTCCAAAATTTTTGTTGTATCTCTCTATCAATCTGTGTGGTTAGGATTAAGATCTAAATGTGTTTCTTACAGTGGATTCCAGTCAAAAATATATGAAAAATACTGCTCTAGATCTTATTTTTGTGTTTTTAGCTTTATTAGGAGCTTAGAGTCCTTAAAATTTCCTATTTCCTCTGTTGGCTTTTTGCCTTATATTTCTTTCAGTCTTTATGTATTTCATTGCTATTAGTAGGTGGTTGAGATACATGTCAGTTATATTTTTACTGTAGATAAAAATTCTGTTATTAACAAGTACCTCTTGCAGGTTTAACGCTATTGCCATGTACAGTATTAATAGCCTGACTTTCTTTCTCTTTACCTTTTTCTGTTTATATTTTCTCTTTCTTTTGGCTTAACCTTGAAATGTCTGAAATGTTTCATCATCATTTTATCTTAGAATGCTTTGTTAACAGCTACTCTTTAACCTCCAGTGTTTTCATTGTCTTCTTTGTCTTTTCTAGAGTCTTTATCAGGAGATAGTTTGAGGTATCTTTTGTAAGCTGCAAAAGGTTATTTTCCTATCTATCATGACATTCAAATAAGACTCGTCACATTTTATAAGCTATTGTCTTGGTTACTTTTAAATGACAAATATGTGATGTGTTTTAGTTGGTTTTCAAAGGAACTGCCTTGAAAATTAGTTGACATGTTGGAGAATAGTAGATGATTAGAATATCAAACAATTAGAGTATCAAAAATGGCAGGCTTTTGTCAGATCAAGAATTTACGTGTTTTCATCCTACTTTGGGAGATTGCCTTTATTTGGGGGTTATCAAATTGATTTAGACTACTATTGTGAACCCATAATCTCTCGGTAGTGATTTTGTTTTGTTTTGTTTTGTTTTTGATTTTGTTTTTCTGTGGTCATTGATCTTGGAGCGCCTGGAAAAGTGATATCAAGTGGTGGACTTGAATGCTTTTTTACTTCATGGTATTCTTAGATATGCGAATGGATGCAAGAGGACTGGAAAATTTGGAATATAAAATTGTCTTACCTCGTGCATATGACTATATGAGATTTCATTTGGAATTACTCCCTGGAGGTGTGCACTTTTCTGGCATATACTAATAATGTAGATTCCTATTACCTTTGCTACTGGGGAAATACCATATCTATCTTTAAAACATGATGGATAGCCTTTTTTTAAAAAATTGTTTTTGTATGAAAGGACAAGCTATTTTCTTTCATGGTCACATAGCATTTTCTTTACTCCTCTCTCATGGCACAAATTATGTCTCATTGCTTAGCTATTTATGTAAATGACTACTTATCTTCTATTATTAGTTTTTCTGAGACAAGTTGAGCTATAACTTTTTTTTTTTTTAATATTCTCACTTCCTGTTACAGCACCTTAAACACAGAAGGCATTCAGCAAATATCAGAAGTGAATAGTAGCAGATGTCTTTTCTTCATAATTGTTTTCTGATTTTCACCCTTCTTTCCTGCATTTTTATATTTTTCATTTTTGCTTCCTGTATCCTTTGTGCTGCTGCTTAAAAGTACTTGTTTATTTTGGTTCAAAAAGTGTCTTTGCATCAAGAATATCTTTTTGGCCATTGACTCTTACTATTTTTGTTGTAGTTTACTTCCCAAATTATTCCAAGCATATCTCTGTGCAGCACAATTATCGACTATATTGAAAAGTTGCTATTTTATAAACAGGCTCTACTCTGTCCCCTGAGTTCTCAGGGTATGGTCCATGGACCGTTGAGGGAATCCTCAAGATCCTTTCAGGTCCACAATGTCAAAACTGTTTTCGTAATATTACAGTGTTACTTGTGTTTTCACTATGTTATTGGTTTGTACTGATGGTGCAAAAGCAATGATAGGTAAAACTGCTGTTGCCTTTGGACAAATCAAGGCTGAGGTGCCAAACTATTCTAATAGTCATTGTATTCTTAAACAATTTTAAAAATGCCAGTTTCACTTAAGAATATCCTTGATGAAAATAAAATTTATTTATTTTATTAAATATTGACTCTTGAGTAGATGTCTTTTTAATATTCATGAAACAGAATGGGGAGTGTGCCATTTGCAGCATACTGAAGTACATTGGTTATCTCAAGGGAAAGCATTTGCTCTGTTGCTTTGAGTTGTGAGACAAACTGTCATTATTTTACAGAATATCATTTTTACCTGAAAGAATGACTGACCAAAACTGTGGATATGTGGCATACAGCTTCCCCAAAATGAGGAAAGTGCTGTCAAGGAGAGTACTGACATTATTTATTGCCAGTGATAAAATTACAGTTTTTAAAGGGAAGTTTTAATTTTTGAAAACTTGTATCCACCACTGTGAGTTTGACAATTTCCAGATACTTGGACTTTTCAAATGAGATCAGTGGTGATATTACAGAAGTGGTTTTTTGATAGAACATCATGAAATGTGTTAACTTTTGGAAGGTCTGTGCTACTCAGTGAACCAGTATTTTCCAAATGATCAATGCACAATGATATAAAATAATGCATGGTTAAAATGGTCTATTGAAATGCAAGACAGACCTAGACCAGTAGATTTTAATGTAGCAGTGCAAAAAAGTATATTCATATGGTTTAAGATTCCACATTGCAGCTAGCCTTTAAGAAACTAAAGTTTGGTTTAATGTCAAAGAAGACTATCCGTAGTACTCTGGAAAGCCTATTAAAATATGAGATTCCTGTCCTCTTCTGTTAAACAAGAGATTGTCACAAGTGTATAACAGTGCCACTCTTCTCATTAAATGATTGGGGGGAACAGGAATATAGTTTTTGTTTTTTTTTTTTTAATAAAATGATGTTATTTTGTGTTAAAGTGTAGAGAGTTTATTGCTGTTTTTAAATAAATCAACATTTTTTTCTCAGTTTTGTTTTCTAATATGGTAAATATCAGTAGATATAGTCCACATAAACAAAAGCTTTTTGGTACTCTCAATTTTTAGGAGTGTAAAGGAGTCCTGACTTTGAGAAATGCTACTGTATCATACCTTCCTCTCCCCCATATTACACTAACCACTTCTTCTATTAATCACTTTCCAATCAGGTTGTGGGAATGACACTTGGTTCAGTGCATATACATTTTTTTTTAATTCAGTTTTGTTGAGATACATTCATATACCATACAGTCATCCATGGTGTACAATCAGCTGTTCACAGTACCATCTTATAGTTGTGCATTCATTACCCCAGTCTATTTTTGAACATTTTCCTTACACCAGAGAGAGTCAGAATTAGAATAAAAAATAAAAATAAAAAAAGAACACCCAAATTACCCCCCCCCCATCCCACCTATTTTTCATTTGGGTTTTGTCCCCATTTTTCTACTCATCCATCCATACACTGGATAAAGGGAGTGCCATCCACAGGGTTTTCATAATCACACTGTCACCCCTTGTAAGCTACATTGTTACACAATCGTCTTCAAGAGTCGAGGCTACTCGTTTCAGGAATTTACTTCTAGCTATTCCAATATTTTAAAACCTAAATAGTGTTATCTGCGTAGTGCATAAGAATGTCCACCAGAGTGACCTCTTGACTCCATTTGAAACCTCTCAGCCACTGAAGCTTTATTTTGTTTCATTTCGCATCCCCTTTTGGTCAAGATGATGTTCTCAATACCACGATGCCGGGTTCAGGTTCATTCCCAGAAGTTGTATCCTGTGTTGCCAGGGAGATTTACACCCCTGGGAGTCAGGTCCCACATAGGGGAGAGAGTGCATATACATTTTTAATGTATATAGTTTTATGGGATGTTAGATATCCGGAAAAAATTCTAAGTAATTGGCTACATGATGGATCATAAACCAAACTTCTCCTGTATTTTTTGTTGCTGTTGTTCTGTTAGCTAAGCATATTAAGGATTAGTTTTAAAAACTGGTATTTCTTTACCATATATTTTATATTGTAATCTGTACAGTAAGGGGAGGAAATCAAAGAAAAGATGAACATATAATCAGAGTCAAGAAACAGTCATGTTCTTAATCCTCACTAACAGAATTCTTAGACATCCTCCTGTCCCCCAGTATAGCAGTTAGGCATTTAAATGTCTAGTTTTGGAAAAATTTCTCTTCATTTTAAATGAAAGACATTTTAAAGAAAAATGCACAATCCAGATCATTTTCCCATAGCCCTTCTAAAGAACAAGAAGCCAGGACATTATCACTAATTAAAGTATTCAGCTCTCATGCATGTGTTTACTTCTAGCTATTCCAATATATTAAAACCTAATAAGTGTTATCTATATAGTGCGTAAGAATGTCCACCAAAGTGACGTGATATGGTAAATATCTAAATTTTTCATTTTATTTAGATGGCATATCAGGAACACTTTGTAAAATCAGACTCTGTAGTATCTTTATATATATTTTACAGGAGTTGGACTGTAATTTTAGTAGTTTACATAATTACCCAAATTTGAAGGTGTTTTCATTTTTATGGCAGCTATGATTTGTTCATTGCAGAGTTCTTCACCCAGGACAACTCAAGAATGGAGTTGGAAAAATATGTTTTGTTTTTCAATATTGTTGCTAGGACAGTATTATAGGATGTAAAGAAAAGTCCATGTTTTAGTGCCCTCCAAGAGTAAACAGTGGTCCTGTAGATCTTGGTTAATGTTATTTACAGATAAGGCTTTTGAGCCTCAAAATAATGATTGCTATCCTTTTGTGACAGTTTCAGGAGGCTTCTTGGGCTTAGATTTCTGATCTGTTGCTTCCTTCTACATGACTTTGGGCAGGTTACTTTCTCTAAACCTTAAGTTTATCTATAAATGATGATGGCAGTGTGTGCCCCTTTGGGTTTATCATGAGGATTAAATGTTTGTAAGCATTTTAGTTGAGGACTTGATATTTACTGGGAAAGTACTTAATGGTTGCTGTGGTTGATTTTTTCTAATTGACGCCTTTAAAGTAAAGATCATTCTTTGCTTTTTAAAATATAAATATTCCCTAGACCCAGGGCACTGACTATTTTTACTTTAATCTGATTCCTTCAATATGATTATCTTCCTCCTAGAGGGCTATAAGGGAGAGAGAGAGTTTTATAATAATAAAAAAAGAAAAGAATAATTTTGGAGCTCCTTACCCCTTGGAGAGAAACTCTGACATAACACTTTACTGACCTGATTTGTACAGCCAGATGATACCAACATTTATGTGATAGCTAATGTTTATTGGATACTGACCGTTGTGCCATTTACTGAACTCAATTCTGTGTATACGTTATGTGCTTTTATGTGCACATTAGCTGTAATTATTAGCATCTCTGTTTTACGGGTGAGGAAACTGAGGTTTAGAGAAATTAAGTAGCTTGACTAAAAGGGTTGAAATCCAAGTCTTTGGGGGCTCTAAAACCCATGTTGTCTTAGTCAAGAACTGAGTACTATGAAATAAAAGCACAGAAAGAAAAGGGGTGGTATATAAAATACAAACCTCTATTTTGTAATTTCCCCTAGGTGTCACATGGGAAATAATCTTAACAGCAGCCGTAGTTTATTTAATTTTTTAAAGTGATAAGAACTGGGTTTGTTTTGTTAAGTTGCTCAGAATGCCTTTTCTCATGTTTTTTTTTTCTTTTGCAGAAGATTCTAGTGTTCCAGAAACTCCAGAAAATGAAAGAAATGCAAGTATATCATATTTCAAGAATCAAAGAGGAATACAGTATATTGATTTGTCTTCTGATACTGAAGATGTTGTTTCCCCAAATTGTTCCAATGCAATTCAAGAGAAAAAATTCAACAAAGATACCGTGATTATAGTGTAAGCAGCTTAATACTAGATTCATTATATTTGTATGCATAAGAGATTTTGGAATATTTTGGTTAATTCCCTTTCATGACTGAACCTTGGTTATTCTCTGAGTACATGTAGATGTAAAGAGGCACAATGTGTTTTTTGTTTTGTTTTTTTTTCCTGGAAGATGGTGAGTTTCCAATAAAAATTTAGTGAGACCAGAAATTTTAAAAGTAGCTCTTTTTTAAACTCTATAGATAAGGAAATTATTTTAACAAATAACCTCTGGTAATTTATGTAGACACTATGATTTGTTCTTAAGCCCATGAGTCAAGTAAGATTATTTTAATGTATTTATTGGGCTCATTCTATGAGATAGGTAGGTAGGTACTGTTTAGTGGTTAGAAGTAACAATGAACAAACTCACCAAATCCCTACCGTCCCTGAGCTTATATCCTAGTCATATAAAAAGACAATAAACAAACAAAACACATAGTATGTCAAATGATAAACATTAGGGGCAAAGGGGAAAAGAAATAGGGAGTTCAGGACCTGGAGTGGGGGCAAAGTTTTTTCTGAAGAGCATGGTCAGAGAAACCTTCATTGAGATGATGTTTGAGCGAAGACCTGAGAGGGGTAAGAAAGTTAACTATGTGGAGTGAATGTCTGGAAATAACACCTTCAGTCACCCTTAGGTGGCATTATGCCTGGTGCTTTTGAGGAAAGCAGAAGACAAGGGTTGCAGAATGAAGGACTTGAGGCCACAGAGATAAAGGGGTGGTATGGAGAAGGGGCTTAATCTTGGTAGTCCTGTAGCTTATTTGGCTTTTATTCTGAATGAGATGGGAGGTTAATGGAGAGTTGTGAGCAGAGGAGTAAAATGATCTGACATATATTTTAAAGGTTTCTCTGGATGTGAGGGATCAAGAGTAGTAGAGGTAATACTGTTGAAATAACCCAAGCAAAAAATAATAGAAGCCTAGATCAGGCTAGCACCTGTGGAAGTGGTAAGAAGTGGTTAGATTCTTGATATACTTTGAAACTAGAGCAGAGAGGATTTGTTGATGGATTGCGTGTAGGGTAGGAAAGAAAGGAATCCAGGATGATTTTAGGTTTTTGGCCTGACAACTGGGAGAATCAAGTTAGATTTGCTGAGATAGGAAGGACTGTTTCAGGTGTGTGTGTAGGTTGGGGAGAGCCGACCATTTCAAGGGAAGATTAACAATTGAGTTCTGAACATGCTTTGATTGAGAAGATTCTTAGACATCTAAGTAGAGATGTCAGGTAGGCAATTGAATTTGTGATATTTGGATTCTGGGGAGAGGTCTAGATTGCATATCTGAATTTGGGAGTTACCAGGATTTGATATGTAAAGCAGTATGATTAGGTGAAATCACAAAGGGCTACAAGTATAACTGGAGAAGAAGAGATTTCTTAGTTGAAAGACTTAGGCCAGGGGAACTTTGGCTTTTAGGAACAGGGAGATGAGAAGAAACCTGTAGAAGGTTCCGAGATAGGTAGGTAGGTACTGTTCAGTGATTAGAAATAACGATGAACAAACTCGCTCAGGAAACATAGTTGTTTTAACTTCTGGTGTAAGTTTCTTATTTTATCATGGACAGGCAATAAACAGTTCTAAGTTTGAGGACAAGCAGTCGGTCCTTAGATCATATTGAGGCAAGAGAAAAGTCAAAGATTGTGTGGGCTTCTAGAAGCTAAATGAAGAAAATATTGCAAGGAGGAGCAAGAGATGGTAGAAGTAAGAATTCCTCTTAAAATGATTTTATTTTGGCACTTAAACCATTATGTTAATGTCTTATTCTCCAAATTCACTCTGAGATGAAAAATAATGAAGATCCTGAGGAAAATTGATATATTAGCTTTTTTTTACTTTGTATTTTGAAAAAGAAATTAATTTACAGATTAGTTGCAAAAATAATATAATCCACTCCCACAATGCTTTCAAATAGATTCACCCATTATTAATATTTCCCTACATTTGCTTTATCTCCTTCTTCATAAATAATTATAATTAGTACTGTGCCCTTTACCTCTTTCTCCTAAGAACAGGCATTTATTTCCTTACATAACAATAGTACTGTTTCAATTTCAGGAATTACCAGTTACTAATGTTACAATAATAATGTCTGATATATAGCCCATATTTAAATTTTCCCATTATCCCAATAGTGCCTTCCTCTAGGTACTGTTTTAAATAAGTAATATGCATTGGAATGTAAATAAACATACTGCTTCCTTCACCAAGAAAGTCTGGCAGTGAAGAAAAATGTCAGTTGCATTAAGCAATGTGCTCAGGAAACATAGTTGTTTTACTTTCTGGTTTAAGTTTCTTATTTTATCATGGACAGGCAATAAACAGTTCTAAGTTTGAGGACAAGCAGTCAGTCCTTAGATCGTATTTTGAGTTGTACTTTTTTATAGTAATTTTTTTTCTAGGATCTAGTCCAGAATCATAAATTATACTTGGTTTGTCATGACTCTTTAGTCTTATTTAACGTGAAACACTTAGGCAACCTGTTTTTATTTCTCATGATACTGTAGTATCACAAGAAGAGAAAAGTCCACTTTTTTAGAATGTTTCTCAGCTTAGGTTTTACCTGATACTTCTTCGTGATTAGATTTAGATTAAGTGACAGGAATACCACTTAAATGATCTTGTGTCCTCAGTATGTTAGATTAGTAGGCACATAATATCCCTTTGTCATCACTTGGAGAGTTTAACTTTACATGGTTCATGCCAGATTTCTTCACTAAAAAGTCACCATTTTTCCCTTTGTAATGATTGTGTAGTCTGTGGGGAGATACCTTGAGATTGAATAATAATCCTGTTCCCCATCATACTTTAACCCAATAGGTTTAACATCCATTGAAGATTTTTGCCTGAATCAGTTATGATGATGATTGCAAAATGGTGGTGGTATATTTGTCATTCCTTCTACTTTTATTATTTGGTATTCTACTGTAAAGAAGAGCTTTCCCTTCTCTCCTCATTTATTCTTTTATTTGTGTGTTTATATAGTATAGTAAATATCAAAATGGAACCATGGATGCTTATTTTATTCAGTGCGTTATAGTTCATTGCAATCATTATTCATTTTAATGTTCAAATTGCTCAGTTTTGGCAGGGGAGTGCCCCATCAAGCAGGCTATTATGTCATTTTAAGAGGTTTCTATACCTTTTTTTTGAGACACTCCCTCTGACACAAAATGTTAAGACTTGACTTGTACTTTCTCTACCCAAGCCTGGAATTAGCATTTCTCCAAGTAGCACTGGTTCCCTTTAGTAGGGAATGGTATTTACAAATCTGGAATTAGGTGTGTTCTTTGCTGACCAGCCTAGGAAATATGTATGTGAGGGTGGGATTGGGATGGCAGTGGGGTGCGTTTGGCTTTTATTTTAATCATGAGTTTTATAATGATACCTTTAATTCTGATCTGTCATACAGGCCTCTTCTTGCCTCTTTCCTTTTATATTTGCATCTTCCTTTTCTGACAGTGAGAATTCTGGCTCTCAGCAATATCAGTATATTTACTCATTTGCTTAGTTATCTAGTATACATAAAATAGTTTCAAAATTGCTATACCCTTACCACTCAACCATTAAACCGAGTTCAAAATTTATTTATAGGTTTTATTTTTCTTCACATTGAGCATATATAGTCGAAGAACTTGGATTATTTAATTTTTTATTTTAATTTTTCTCTATGTTATTCATTTGAAGTATAGTTAAGTTCATTAATGTTATTTTTTGTTCTTTCAGGGTTTTTCCTTGTCCCTGTTTTTTTTGTTTGCTTGTTTGTTTAATTTTGTCTTTAAATATTAAAAATATTAACAAGCTTCAAAAGTCAAAACTTTACATAGGATTTACTCAGGGAAGTGATACTCCCTCTCCTGTTCCTTCCTTTCCATTCCAACCTGCATAACCAACAAACTTCTTCAGTTTCTCATCATACTTTCTATTTATCTTTTATGTACCATTTTTCTTGTTTCATATACAAAATATATCACACTATGTATATGTATATACACACATACAACTCACAAAACACATGTGCACACTCATTTTTTTTTAATTTGTTTTTATTCAGTTTTAACAGTATGTCCTGGAAACCACTCTGTATCAGTCCTTAGAAATCTGTGTGTGAATGTTCCATAGCTCATCAGTCAAACTCCTAAGTATGGGCATTTCAGTTATCAGAGTTTCTTAACCTTCATGCTATTTTGACATTTTGGGTCGGATAATTCTTTCTTGTGTGGGTCTCTGTCCTATGTTTAGCAGCATCCCTGACCTCTACTCACACATTCCAGTAGCACTCCTCTAGTCATGATAAAAATGTCTCCAGACATTGCCACATCTTCCCTGGGACAAAATCACCCCCATTGAAAACCACTGATGTAAATATTAGAGATTCTGGCAGTTGATTAAATCTCCCAGGAAGCATTTACAGATAAGAAAGAGCTGAAGACTGAATCCTAGGTAACGCCGTTAATTCAAGAAGGTGAACAAAAGATAGAGAGTCTGCTATAGAGATTAAGAAGGATGAACCTGAGAGGTAATGGGAAAATCAGAAGTAGTGATGTTGTAGAACCCATGTATGTGTGTGAGAGTGGGGCTAAGTCTTTGCGAGATTTGTCAACAGTGTTTGGGACCACAGAAGAAAAAGGAATGAAAAGTTTTCATCATATTCAGCAGTTTGAGGGTATTATTGTCTATGGTGAGAGCATTTTCACCAAAGTTGTGTGACAAGGTAGGGCAGTAGGTAGGGAACTATATAGGAAATAAGGAAATAGAAACTCAAAGTCTGATAAAATTTGTGAAGGAGCGGAGAACTTGTTTTTTCGCTGCTGTGTCCACAGTGCCTAGAACTCCTGGCATATTGAATTAATGAATGAATGCAGCCTTGAGCATCTCATAGCCTTGGGTGGAGGAGTTTACAGAAAGAGAAAAGACCTAGGAGACAGAAGAGTAGCGAGAGAGAGCAGGATCCTGTAGGAAGTGGAAAGACTAAAATCTCTTACCCCTACAGGAGGGAACTTTATCTGAAACCAGATAAAATAACGCAAAAGATCTGTTGATCTTGCAGTTTTTTTTTTCTTTTAAAGTTTCATGAAAATGTGGAATAGTATATAATGAATACCCATCTCTCTGTCTCCTAGATTTAGCAATTAACATTTTTCTCTACTGTTTCATTTGTTGTTGTTACTGTTAACTGAGTATTTTAAAGTAAATTACAGATATCCCAACATCCCTTAATTCTTGTATGCCCCCTCCCTCCCAGATAATCACAATATATTACCAATCAGCAATTCTCTAGTATCATCCAATTTCTAGCTCATATTCAATTTCATGTGTTTTGTGGCTGGTTTTCAAGCCAGGATCCAAACCAAGAACATCCACTGCATTTGGATGTTATAATTCTTAACTCTCTTTTAATCTGTAACAGTGCACCCCCCCTTTTTTTTTAAATTATTTTTTTATTTATTTTGAAATTCAGTTTTATTGAGATATATTCACATACCATACAGTCATCCATGGTGTACAACCAGCTGTTCACAGTACCATCATATAGCTGTGCATTCATCACCCCAATCTGTTTTTGAACATTTTCTTTACATCAGAAAGAATCAGAATAAAAAATAAAAATAAAAAAGAACACTCAAATCACCCCCCCATCCCACCCTATTTTCCATTTAGGTTTTCTCCCCATTTTTCTACTCATCCATCCATACACTGGATAAAGGGAGTGCAATCCACAAGGTTTTCACAATCATGCTGTCACCCCTCGTAGGCTACATTGTTATACAATCGTCTTCAAGAGTCAGGGCTACTGGGTTGGAGTTTGGTAGTTTCAGGTATTTACTTCTAGCTATCCCGATATATTAAAACCTAAAAAGTGTTATCTATATAGTGCGTAAGAGTGTCCACCAAAGTGACCTCTCGACTCCATTTGAAATCTCAGCCACTGAAGCGTTATTTCATTTCATTTCGCATCCCCCTTTCGGTCAAGAAGATATTCTCAGTCCCATGGTGCCCGGTCCAGATTCATCCCCGGGAGTCATATCCTGCATTGCCAGGGAGATTTACACCCCTGGGACCCTGGGACCCTGGGACCCTGGGAGTCAGGTCCCAACATAGGGGACTCCCCCCCTTTTAAGGACTTTGATTTATTGAAGAGATCATGCAGTTGTCTTTGAGAAAATAGATTTTTCTGATTGTTTCTTCATGATTTTATTGAACCAACTCTTCTATCACTTGTGTTTCTTATAAACTGGAAGTTAAATCCAAGGCTTGATAAGATTCATGGGCAATATGAATACTTATTACTTCAAGAGGCTTGAAGTTTGTCCCACTACAAATGATCCTAAGTCTGTCACTAGGTTAAGGTTATGACAGCTGGAAGAGTAAGGACTTCTAAAAGTAGCTGTTCAGGACAGGAATTGTGAAGGGATTCCAACCTGAATGCTTTCCTTTTTTTCCTGTAATCTAGGAGGCAAAGTCAGGTAGCAAGAATGAAAATACAAAAACAGAGTAAAAATTCAGAGATGAGTATATCAGGAATGAGAAGTCTGGGTATACTGGAAGAGGAAGAAACAAGTGATTGTCTTCATATATTTAAAGCACTGACATAATGAAAAAGGAAGTGATTTATTTTGCCTTGTTGCTTCAGAGCAGTTCTCAGAGCAAGGTTCAAAAAGTCATCTAGGAGCTTGTTAAACTACATGCTCTTGGTCCTTGGAAATATTTTAAATATTTTCTGGTGATTCTTAGGTATATTAAATGCCTTTTAAAAGGCACAATTAAACTAACAAGAGTGGGTATAGAGAACTTAGTATTGTGCAGATTCTGGTTGTGTCCAAGATTGAGTTGTCCAAAAATAGAATTAGCTGCATAGCAAAGTTTGCACTAGAATGTACTTAACTATCTTCCATCTTGCTTTCTTTCTCTGATTTTGTAACTTCTATCCATTTGCTTCAGTTGTAGTTCTGACCTATAGAATGTCTACCATGTTTGAAAACCTAACTTTCAAAATGACATTTTTTGTTTGAGGAATAAATATGTAAAGTCTGACCCAAAATATCTTTTATTTGGAGGAACACATGATGTGAAATAAATGGGATTTATAGTTGTTGGAGAATAAATCCCCATTATGAAATATATGCTCTGTCTTTACTAAGGAAATCCTTAGTTTCTGGCAGAGATTGTGATATTGAATGGGACCATTTTGATTTTAACATTTAGATCCTGATCACTTTGGTAGGCCCTGAAAATTCTTTTTCATTATCTCAGTAAAGCTTCATAATTACTCAGGAACAGTATTACAACACTTATCTGATCTGCAGAGCATAGTGGAACAAGAATAGAAAAGAGAATATGGTGGACATGCAGTAAATATATGTTGATCTTAGCAAATTAAATGCCAGATAGTTCCCTGTCTTGTTATTTTTCATCCCAGACCAAATAATTTGAGATATTTTGGAAGTATGCTTTCTTTGGGAATGTAGGTTTATATACTTAACCATACTGAAATGAAAAAAAGTTCTTTTACTCTTTTGACAAGTGTAGATTGCATTTAATACTGAAAAGAACTACATTTGTCCTGTATTATGTATACACACATAGATAAGTATAATGAAATAACATTAGTAATACATTAATTTTTTTTTTCATCTGAAAATATTTTTAGTTCTGAACCATCTGAAGATGAAGAGTCTGAAGACCATCCTACCATGGCAGGTAGAAATGATGATATTTCAGAATTGGAAGACCTTTCAGAATTGGAAGATCTCAAAGATGCTAAACTTCAGACCCTGAAGGAACTTTTTCCACAAAGAAGTGACAACGATTTACTTAAGGTTACACTCTTTTATTATTTGTATTGATTGTTGTGGCTGTGATGATGATTGAAGTCTCCCCTATATCCAGTGCTTTAATTAATGGATAGTCATTTTTCTAAAGGTATCTTATGTCTGAAGATAATTATCAGCTATTATTTTATGTAATAATAAGGTAATTTTAAGTAATTTGGTGATGGTCTTAACCCATTGATAGGTGAAGTTATTCACCTATAAATAATAAAATTATTTGATCCTAAATAGCTCACATAGGTTGTGAGGCTTTATTTGTGTGCTGAGTGGTGCTAAAATGGGGAAACGGCCATCTTCCTCTGGAAACACTGAGAAACTTCCCCATGATGATGAGGCTGACTGTTGGCATTTAGATGGAGCTAGAGATACTAAATACCCCACAATACCAGAAATAGTCCTGTATAACAAAGAATTGCCCTACCAGTAGCACCATTGCTGAGAAACACTTGTTTAATGAAATAAGTGGTAGCTGAAATATATAAAATTTGTTCTATAATAGGGTCTTTTATTACAAGAACAGATAAAAATTGACCACTAATGCCCCTCACCTTCCCTATCCCTTTCCCTGCCCTTATGTGATGCTTAGGAGTTACCATATCTGTATGGGCTAGACAGTAAACTTGGAAGTGATGGACACTGGCATACTAGATAGAATATTATGGTTCTTTCTACAAGGAGTAGGTGCTGCTCAGCTCCAGGTGAATATGGTCATGTGGGTTATCAAGACCCTTAATACTAGGTATTCATACTTTTCGAATGAATGGAAAAAGTTGGAATTTTATTTAGTGTTGGTAATCAATTATTTAACAGCTTTATTGAGATATAACTTACATACCATAGTGATCATCCATTTCATTTAAAGAGTACAATTCATTGGTTTTGGAATATTTACAAAGTTGTACAACCATCACCATAATCTAATTCTGTGACTTTTCTCCCCAAAATAAACCTTGTCCCTGTTAAGCACTCACTCCCCATTTGTCTCCCTCTCTTCCTCAGTTCTGGGCAACCACTAATCAACTTTTTGTCTTTGTAGATTTGCCTATTCTGTACATTTCATGTAAATGAGATCATACAATATGTGATCTTTTGTGACTGGCTTCTTTTACTTAGAGTGAGGTTTTCAGGTTCATCTGTGTGTTAGTATGAATCAGATTTAAAGAAAATCAAAAATACTCTTCAGGCCATGTAAAATATGTATGTGAACCAAAAGTGGTTTGGGGCATGCCAGTTTAAATTCTTAAGTGTTACTCCTTTTCTGTGTTATTTTTAACATGAACCCACATTTTTTTTCCCCCAAATCATTTTGATACCCTCCTGCTCTTAGCTAAATGAAACTACACAGTGGTATGTTGAGTCCACATTTTCCCCTGCCAGTAATGTTATCTTCTTGTTGATATGTTTATTTCCAGAAAAGAAAAAAGAAATGTAGCCACTAGTAGTTGCAGGGCTACTTATAGTGTTGGAAAGCTCTAGTAAGGAAGAGCTTCCAACAGAAGAAACATGGAGTATTAAAATATTCATCAGTAAGAAAAAATCTCATTTTAAAATGTTTTAGCTTGCTTTCCGAGTTTCTTCTTTCAATGGAACTTTTTTCCTACAGAAACACTTTTCCTTAATTTTATAATTTCAGTGGGAAAATTGGATTGATACACAGAATAACTCTTAATGTTTCATTAATCAGTATCTATAATTGTGGGAATTCAGCATATCATCCTCTTTAGAGCAGAGCATTCTCTTAAAATAACGTATTTCAAGTGATCGGCATCCTTTCAGGGGATTTAAAGGTGACATTTACAAATTACTGTATGAAGGATTTTAGACCCATACAAAAGAATTCAAGAAGTTATTAAATAAAAATTTAGTCTTAGATAAGAATATGCTTTAGCTGTTTTGAAAATAAGAGGGGCTTTTAGGATTTATGAGGATCCAAGATTAGGAAAAGTAGTATAGAAGAGAGCATTCTCAAATTTGATTTAAGGCTATTTAATTTATATAGAAATAGCTTTTTTTTTAAAAAGTAAGATTTTTTTTTTTAAGTAACTCATTGGAAATAAGGGAAACTATATACCAAGGTAAAAAGATGAGATGTTTAGTTTTTTTTTGAAGGCCCACATTTTACTGAACAGTAGAAAAACAGTATATTGAAACTTTGGTAATTATGTAAGTAATATATGAATATGTTTCTAGAAAAAAAATCACACAATTCAGGAATAGAGTAAAAGCAGTTGACCCCTTTATCTCACTCATATTTTGAATTATTAGAGAAAAAAATGTGAGCAGAATTATGCTTTTTTAAGAAAAAAATAAAAGGAATAAATGTCTATCTCCCTTTCGCCCTTCCTCCTTCTCTCCGTCTCTGTTTGCTCTCTTTCTCCCTTACACACGTACACACGTATGCACACAGTGCCTATACGCATACGTAGGAAGTTTTAAGGCTTTAGTGCAGAACCTTGTAATTAAAACAACAAAAACTTTGATTATACTGTATATATTTGTTATGTTTCAGTTTTTTCTTTATATAGATGAATAAATCTGATGCATCTTATATGCTTAGATAAGTTCACATTTTTCAAGATAAATCAGGTTTTCTGAAAATTGTAGGAAAATAATGATCTTAAACTATAACACACATTTCCTCACCTACGTTGTGTGTGTGTGTGTGTGTATATATATATATATATATAAAATATATTATTCTTAAGTAGTTCAGTATCTTAGTGAAATAATTTTTAAAGTGTTATTTTTAAAACATTAATCTTTTCTCAATTTTGTTAGTTGATTGAATCAACAAGCACTATGGATGGAGCAATTGCTGCTGCCTTGCTGATGTTTGGTGATGCAGGTATGCCTGACTCAGTTTCAAGCCATGTTGATTTATTTTCAATATAATAATAATGTCATCTTTTCATATTTTAATAAGCTTAATATTTCTCTGCAGTTTACCATCCACCTTCATGAATTCTTATAGGAAACCTGTGAGGTATTAATGGCTTAAGTTTTTTTAGGTGAAGAAACTGAAGATTAGAAGATTAACTGATTTACCTAAGTTCATACAAGTATTTGGGGACCTAGTTTACTGGGGTGAATTTTTCTCAAAAAGGGAGAAGTCAGTTTTCTCAATGTTAATTTTGCTTGTTTTCTTACATAAATCTCCATAACAGTGAAGTTTTGGAAGGTGTATTTTCTTTCTGTGTTTCTTACATATCCTTCCTTAATGCATTGTGGTTTTATTTACAGGTCTACAGATCTGAATCAGTAGAAACATAATGTCTTGGGGAAAGTCCTAGCTGGCAGTTAGCATTCTTTTACTTAGTAAATATTTATGTATGTTTAGGCTTGGGATATGAAAATAAATGCATTTGAAGTAGTTTGCAGCATGAGAGTACCTCCTGTTTTTTGTTTTATTTTAGCAAATGTTTTTTTTTCACTTGAATATACAAAAATATATAACAAGTAAAAATTACGTATAATCCCACTAGTTAAGAAAGTATTTGAAGTAAAAGAAGGTGGTAAAGCCACAAACAACCACTTCTGAATTTGCTTTATATCATTCTCAGCTGTTTCCTAAGTTTACACACAGTCGTATAAATAATACACACATACAGACACACACAGTAGGTTACAAAATGTAGTAATGATACTGGCTCGCATTTTTAAAAAAAATCATTTAATGATTTATTATGAATAGCTGGTGTGTATATAACATGATTTCTTTTAATCATGAAGATTGATTTTGGTGGGTTTTTTTTTTTTTTTTTTGGTCATGACAGAACATGTAGGTTTCCTGCTATTGTCACACTCTTGTTTTTAGGTTAAAAGCATTAATCTCTTAAGCTGTCTATATTTCAGTTCCTCATTTGTAAAATGAAAATATTTTCTGCTTTGTAGGTTGGTTGTGAAAAGTTAATGAAGTAACACTTGTAAAAAGCCTGTGCTAAGCCTGGTACATAGTAGTCACTTAATTATCTGTGTCAGTGATGCTATTCACATTAACTACAACTGATGCGGCTCAACTTCTTTTCACTGCTGAATGTTCAGTCACTGGGGAGAAGCCCACCCTCCAATGTTACTTTGTAGAATTAACTTATCAATTTAGATATGCATATTTTTTAACATAAATAATGTATTAGAATAGTTTGCCCAAACAGTATTACAGTGGTTTCTACTTTTGAAAGGCGAAGAATTTCTGTTCATTGTTCCCTCAATTCACTGACATTTTTGTGTATATACAATATATACGAGAAGGAACATGGAACATTGTACCTGAAGTTAAGAGAACTGTCTGCAAATGTATACAGTATGTCTTTGTTTAGCATTTGTTGAGTTTTCCCATTTCTATGCAAAGTTTGAATTTGCTTTTCTGTGTTTTTAAAGGTGGTGGACCCAGGAAAAGAAAATTATCTTCTTCTTCAGAGCCATATGAAGAAGATGAATTTAATGATGATCAATCTATAAAAAAGAAAAGACTGGATCATGTAAGTTATGTCAATTGTATTGTCAAATTAATTGCATAAGCACAAAATATATTGACTTTGTGAATATCGTACATGAAAATCCTCCTAAATAAATCAGTCCTTCCTTTTCACATCTGACTCAGGGTTTTTTGTGTTTGCATTTAATTTGTGACTGTTTTGCTTTCTTTTAAATTTATCCAATATTGCTTATTTCTGAGTTTTAATTTTTAAAGGTGTTTTAGTGGTGTGGCAAAGTAACTTTTTGGGAAAATCTATTTTTAAATTAAATTTTATTTCATTAAAGATATACATACACAGGGGGTTGCACAGCACTTAAACAGCTGGTCCCTACCACTACTGCCACAGTTTCCCACTTCCCAAGAGGCAACTATTTATAACTCTTCTAGATGACTTATTTGTTAATTACCTCCGTTTCTGAAAATAATAGTGCTTTTACCTTTATTGGGTTGCTCTAGTTTTCCACTAGCTTTTACTTTATGAATGGAACTACTAGGAGGCATCACAGTTAATTGCCTATTTCTAGACATAGTTCTTCTGTATCTGCATTCACAGCAACACAATTTCTCCTTGGTAATCAAAAGCAGAAACAACCATCCCAACTAGCATAGTAACGTCCTCCTTTGCCTTCCCGACTTAAGAAGTCCAAAATAGCCGGGTGGCAGTCTTGTTACCAAGCACACGGAAATATGCTATGACACCAGGATTTCGAGAAAAGAGTTTTATTAGAAGTAAGGAGGCAGGAGAAAAGAAAAGTTCAAATCTGTTTCCCCACGTCTAAAGAATTGAGGGTTTTTTTTAATGGGATTTAACCAAGGAAAGATGGAGTTGTTACTGAGCAGTGTTCCATGTCACTCAGTTAAATGGAAATAAGCTAAAGTAACCATTACTGTAAAATGTATAAGGTAAAGTAACAGCTACAATTACAAGTTAAGGAATGGAAATAAGCAAAAGTAACCATTTCAATAACCAGTATAAATCACTTAGTTAACATAAGATAGCAACTACAGTATCATGTAAAGGAATGGAAATAAGCTGAAGTAACAACTACAAATACAAGTAAAGAAATGGAAATAAGCTAAAGTAATCATTACAATAACAAATAAAACCCCTGAGGTTACAGTTTCTACCCTAATTTAATGAGACAATCTTGTGTCCCCTAATGGAAGCATTCTTCTCTTGGGAACTAATACTGATGACAAGTGAAAATTCTGCTAATGGGTTTTTAGGTGTGAGAGATGGTTGTGAAGTGGGGGAATGGGCCTAGGCTTCAGTTTCCAAACCCATGTGTAATGGCCATAGGAGAAGCAGCATCATATATTGATTGCTAATTCAAAGCATGTAACATCCTATTGAACATAATGTCAGCCTCGTAGGATGTTTTCTCCAAGTTAACATGCTGAATTTTCAGTAAGCTGTTCTGTTCTGTAAGCCGTTTTTGCTTCTAGGTATTGGGCACATGGTGAAATCAATGAACTCCATGGCTGTGAATCCACTAACACACATTTCATCAATGAAATTAGCTCCCTGGTCAGAAACTCTGTTGTGTCACAATGTACCGTGATTGGGAATAAGGCTTTCCATAAATCTGTGTATGGTGGTAATTGCCAAAAGCAGGTAGAAAAGGAAGGCAAATTCATATTCTGAGTAGGTATCCATCACTGTCTCTTTCATGATGAAAGGGATCCAGTGTAAACAGCATGCTACCAAACAATTGACTGAACCTCCTGAGGAATGGTGCTATACTGGGGACTCATTGTTGGCCTCTGCTCTTGGTAGGTTGGGTACTCACTATTTGTGGTAGCCAGATGAATCTTGGTATGGGGAAGTCTCATCTTATTGATCCCCATGCATACCTTGCATCTCTTTTGCCATGACCATTTTGTGTATGGCCTTGTTGAGCAAGCACCCAAGTGGTAAGGTCTTTGGTATTCACAGGATGGATCATTTTGTCCACCTGATTATTAAAAGCCTCCTCTATAGTAGATTCCCTTTGTTGAACAGTTCACATGGAACACTGTTATCCTCACATTCTATTCTCATTCTGAGAAGTTCAACAGTGTACCTCTTCAGACTTCTTGGTCACTGAGCTTCCAGTCTTGTTCCTTTTCTTAGTCACTGTCCATCATGTATCATTGATCTCTATGGCTGGCCATCTCTTCACACAAAATGGACAATAAGATGCACCACCTATGTTTTACACTGCTCTTCAGGGCTACTCTCTGAAATGAGATCCTGTTATAGCAGCAGTTCCCTTTTGACTGGTTCTAGCAATTAGGCAAACCCTTTGTAAACTAAGTTCACAGTTTTCCCTTCTCTGATCATAAAGAATACCCTATAGTGCCATAGATATTGGTTGAAGGAGGGACAGCAGAGAAGTAGGAGTAGACACCATGAAAGCCTGAACCACCTGCACATGCAACTTATTTCTTGCCTGTTGAACCTGCTCAAGTCCAATCTCAGATATACCATTTACACTTGATTATTGGTTCTTGCTGCACATGTTCAACTCTAAGCTTTCAAGTGTTGTGTGTCTTAACATGAATTTTCTCATAAACCTGTGATTTTTGTTTTCACAATTTTGCATAGCATGGTAATTTTTAGAAATGCTTATGTTGTGTTATATAGTAGAACTGACTGTAGTATCAGCAGAAGAGGACATGACTTTGCTTCTAATCCGTTTGGTTTTCTGCTGTAATTTTTCCTGTTGGAGCTTGACAGAGACATCATATGGCTTCCTTACTTGCAGATTTTTTGAGAATCATTGCATCTGCTGGTCAGGAGTCCCAAGAGGGTTAGAACCTTGTACTGTACCTTTGAACTGCTGCAGAGCCATGTCTTAATCTGGGCCCCCTTCATAACTGATAGTCTTAAGAGCGACCTGGTAAATGGGTCAAAGCAGCATGCACCCCAATGAAGTAAACCTTGCTTCCAGTCTCCAAACAGGCCCACCAAATGCTGTGCCTCCTCCTTAGAGACAAGGTGCAGCCATTTGTCTTTTTTTGTGTTAAGAGCAGATTTCCCAATGTGTTGTAAATTGGATTCATGAAATTCACACAAGTGGAGGTTCCCTGAATTTGTGGGTCATTTTCCACCCATTCTTTGGTATGCATGTATCTTACTAAGGCCATCTAAGATACCTGCTACTTCCTACTTAACAAGTCCAGTCAAAGTGGTGTCTTCAGTGTAGTAGATCAAAGTAATGTTCTGTGGGCCATGCAAAACTATCAAGGTCCTTGAGTACTATGTTATGAAAGAGAGCAGGAGGGTTGCCATAGCTCTGAAGATAGTAAAGCTATATTGCTGTTCCTGCCTAAGTGAAAGCAAATTACTTCCATTTGTCATTCTAATTGAATAGGGAAAACAGCATCTACCAGATTGATAGCTGCATAACCATACTGATTTGCTCAAAAAAAAAAATCACTTCTGGTGTACCAGTTGTAGTTGGGGGTCATCATCTGATTGTTTATGATAATCTAAAATAATTTTTCAAGATTCATCCAGCTTTTGTATAGATCAAGGAGCCTCATTACATTGGGATGGGATGGTAGTCTTTATCATCATGATGATCATGATCATCATTTTGCTTGAAGGACAGTTCTAGGGACTTTAACTTGGTATTTCCTACAATGATTGTCCTTATTCCATGTAGCCAGGGAGCCAATATGGGATTTCTGCCAGTACCAAATATATGTTTGTTTCATTTATGATTTCTGGAAATAGCCATAGGGTTCATTCACTTCTGGGCCCACTGAGACTAATTTGGGCCCAAACTCCATTTATCACCTGGCTTCTGTAAAGCTCCAATGTAACCACTGGACTGCAAGGGGTATTTTCAGTCACTAGGGATTGACAGAGTAGGCAGAAGGGTGGGATCCAAGGGCAATCAGCAAATGACAGATATACCATCTATTAAATATTTCAATTGTGCCATCATATATTTGATTTCCCAAAACCGTTTACTGTTTTCCACAGTTATCTTCTTTTAAATAACTTATTAATGTAAAATTGACATAGTATAATTACCCATTTTCAAGTGGCATTTAGTGCATTCATGGTGTAGTACAGTCATCACCTCTATCTAGTTCCAAAATATTTTCATCACCCCATTTTTAAACCCTGTACCCAGTAAACAGTTACTCCCTATTCCTCCCCTCAGTCCCTGGCAACCCACCAATCTACCTTCTGTTTCTATGGATTCACCTGTTCTGGATATTTTATATAAATAGAGTCATTCATACCGTATGTGACCTTTTGTGTCTAGCTTCTTTCATTTAGGATTTGTTTTTGAGATTCATCCATGCTGTGGCACATATCAGTACTTTTTATGGCTGAATAATATCCCATTGTATATATATACCACAATTTGTTTATCCATTCATCTATTGATGGACATTTGGGTTGTTTCCACCTTTTTACTATTATGAGTAGCATTGCTATGAAATATGCATTTACTAGTATTTGTTTGAACTTGTTTTCAATTCTTTCACATGTTTACCTAGGAGTGGAATTGCTGGGCCACAGGGTGATTTTATATTTAACTTTTGAAGAACTGCCAAGCTCCTTTGCACATGGACTGAACCACTTTACATTGCCACCAGCAATGTATGAGGGTTCCAATTTCTCCACACCCTCACCAACACTTTTTTGCGTTTTTTGGTTTGGTTTTCTTCTAGGTGGGTGTGAAGTGGTATCTTGTGGTTTTGATGTGCATTTCCCTAATGACTAATGATGTTAAGCATCTTCTCATGTGTTTGTTGGCCATTTGTATGTCTTTTTTGAGGAAATGTTTTCAAGTCCTTTGCCCATTTTTAAATTAGTTTGTCTTTTTTGTTTTGCATTTTAAGAGTTCTTTATTCTGGATAGGCCTTTATCAGAGATATGATTTGCAAATATTTTCTCCAATTCTGTAGGTTGTCTTCAAATATTTCACCTTTATATTATCCTGTTCTTATTTTGTGATTTTAGTATCTTATCTGGGGATGTTATTTTTTTCTTTTCCTGAGTCATTTGGCTCTTGGAAGATCTGTAATGTCATATCTTTAGGACTTTTTGGATGGGCCAAATCCACTGAAAGGTTTTTCTTGTCCTCTTGCTTGGAAGTAAACAACGGAAAGGGAACTGGAAAGGGATAAAGGCCCGAGCCCTGTGTAATGAATTAGTTCACTAAAAATCTAATCTTTCTTCCTTATTCTTCAGCCATTCTTTTCTTTCCGATATCCAGTCTGGTATACTCCTAATTTTATCTTTCTTCCACCTTGTGTTACATCCTCAGACTTTGAACCCTTAGCCTTGCCCCCCTTAGGTAGTTAGCAATTTTTGACTAATTAACTCTCTCACTCAGCTAAGGATATTAGGGTTACTTTGCACATAACCTACATATTTTCCCTTACACAGCTTTTACTCATTGTGCTTCCTCATTGAATCTAACTCGCTGCTTTCTTCTTCCTTCCCTTCCTTTATCTCATTCCTCTTTTCCTTCAAATATGGCTGATGACTTTTCTGTCCTAAGGTAACCTGCCTTCAGCTTAAGTTGCAGTTTTATTCCTCTCATTTTGAAAAATTAGTTTTCCTTCCCTGTACCCTTTTCTTTAATGTTGTCTGGATATTAGAATGAGCTCTGAGAATTCTGGATGTTCTGAAGGCAGAACTCATAGGATTTGCAGGTGGATTGGATAGGTGGCATAAGAGAAAACTCACACTCAGGGGAGACTCCTAGGTTTCTGTTCTGAGCACTTGGAAGAATGGGAGTTGCCATTTAATGATTGGGAAAGACCGTATGATGGGCAGGTTTTGGGTAAGTAAATATAGGATTTGGGGGGTTTCTTTTTCCATGCTAGTTTGAGATACCTGTTGATACTTAAATGTAAATGTTTAGTTGACAAGTAGTATGCAAGTCTGGAGTTCTGGGGAAACAGTCCATGCTGGATCTATGAATATAGGAGTCATCACTTAGGAGAGTGTAGGTGAAAAGAGAGGGGTCAAGAACTAAGCTTTGGGCACTACAACATTAAGATTCTACAAGGTGAAGTTGAATCAGCAAAGTGATTCAAATTGAGAAAAAGTGGTCCATTAAGGATGATGAGAATCAAGAAGAAACAAGAGGTAGAACCGAAGTGTTTCAAGAAGGAAGGAATGATAACTATTTCAGATGTCATTGTTAGTCTAGGAAGATAAATACTGAAAAATTTTCTTTCAGTTTGGCAATGTGGGGGTCATTGGTGAGCTTGTCAAAACTCCTTTGGTGGACTGTTTGAGACCAAAGCCTGATTGGACTGGGGTCAATAGAATGGATTGCAAGCATAGACAATCCTTTCAGAGTTTTTGTGCTTTAGGAAGCAGAGGGATGAGTCTGCAGCTGGAGAAGGATGTCAGATTAAAAGATTTGTTCTGTTTTGGTTTAAGATGGTATTTTGGTTTGCTAAAGCTGCCAGAATGCAATGTACCAGAAATGGATTGGCTTTTACAGTGGGGGTTTATTTGTTCACAAATTTACAGTTCTGAGGCCATGAAAATGTCCCAGTTAAGTCATCAACAAGATGATGCCCTCTCTGAAAAAAAGCCGATGGCATCTGGGGTTCCTCTGTCTCATGGGAAGGCACATGGCTGTCTCTGCTGATCCTTCTTTCCAGGTTTAGCTTCTGGTTTCACTGGCTTTCTCCAAAATATCTCTGGGCTTCTGTCTCTTAGCTTCTCTGAACTCTCCAAAAATGTTTTTTATCCTCTCATAGAGTATGCCAGTAAACTAACTAAGACTCACCTTGAATGGGCAGGGTCACATCTCCATGGAAACAACGTAATCAAAAGGTCCCACCCACAATTGGTTTGCCCCTACAAGATTGGATTAAAAGAACAGTCTTTTCTGGGGTACATAACAGATCCAAACCAGCACAGATGGGATGTATTATTGCATCTGATCTAAAGGGGGAAAAGTTGCTGGAGAGAAACCTTTAAGTAGTTGAGAAGAGATGGGGCCTGATGAACCAAAAGAAAAAAGATATGCCTCAGGTAATAGTTAAGACAGCTTATCCAGAATAGCAGGAAGGGAAGTAGTTTATGGTTAGATACATATGGGTACATGGATACGTGTGAACATGGTCCTCTGATTTCTTCTGTTCGTGTTAAATGAGTAGTTCAGATTGTGTACAGATATGTACAAAACTAGGAGTGCGGTATGTGTATGTGAATAGCTTAGGAAACACATGTGGTAGAAAAACACTGCTTTGGAGTTAAACATGTTAGTTTCTAATCTCATCTCAGCTGGATACTGTCCAGCTTGGAGTTCTAGTGTCCTATCTGCAAAGTGAGGATGGCAGTGTGAATTTCTAGGTCTTCGAACTGGTGTTTTATTCTTCCTCTGCTTAAAACCCTGTTGCTTTCTAAGAAAGATGGACTTCAACTTAGCATTCTAGACTTTATGCAATACTGACTCTGGTTTAATGTTTCAGCAGACTATTCTTATCAATGTTCTCTGCTCCAGCCCAAATTGACTACTTACTATGACAAAAACACATGCAGTTTTCTTCTTCCTACTCCAAAATTCCATAGAATTTTTGTCTCAATAGTATGGAACTGCTGCTTATTCCTCTGTGCAAGAGAGGTATTACAGTTTAGTTATTTCTACCTGAGGTAGTGAGAGTGAAAAAGAACAATTCAGTTGGATAAGAAAGGAGGTAGAAGGGAAAGTATGAGATCATATTATTCTCCATCTTGTTTTGTAGCATATGGTATAGCTCTAAGGAGAGTGAAAAAAATGCTTTTTGATAGTCTAGAATACAAGGTTTTTCTTAGTCATGAATTGAAGGAATATTTTTTCCTCAAATGTGGAATTTATCCAGTTTCTTCTAGAGAGTGACACAGATAAAAACAATGTGTGTAACCCAATTATTCCCAGGTTAACCCATTGAATGTATATATTATTTAGTTACAGATAAGTTCCTTTATTATTGTGTCACTTTATGTTGTGAATGAGCGATTAAAATTTTAAGCCATTCTACAAATAAGACTGAAGTAAAAGTAAATTAACCTTTCTGTCTGTGTTTGAAATGTTTAGGGGGGATGAAATTGTGGGCATTGATAAGGATATGTGTATCATTTGTTTATTTTTCTGTTATTTGCCACTGATTTGGAAAAGACTTTGATATTCATGAATTCTCTTGAATTAATTTAATAATCTAGTTTTTCAGCAGATTTATCTCATTTTGAGCACTTCCTGAATAAAATTTGGGTTCCTAGATAACATTCAGGATCTATCATTAATCTTAAACCAGCAATATTTTATCCTGAAAGACATAAATTTATCTATTTTCATATGACCATAATAAACATTTTGGATTATTCTAGATTGAATGTGATAATTTCCAGTCTGTCAGAATATAAATGTAATTACGTTAAGACCATTGTCATTGATGATCTTTTAAATTTTCTCTTTTTTTTTTTCTTGCCATTAGGGAGAAGAATCCAATGAGTCTGCAGAATCCAGCAGTAACTGGGAAAAGCAGGAAAGTATTGTAGTGAAATTGCAAAAGGAATTTCCCAATTTTAATAAACAGGTGACTATTCTAAGGAAATTTAATCAGTATATATTAAATGTTTTTATTTACAAATTTTAGATCAACAGTGTAAAAGCTTAGGGTTGTTTTTTATAGTGTGAGTTTTGCATTTGTCCCATAAATTGTCCTTTTTTCAATGTTATAAAATATTTTTACAGTTTATTTACTTTTTATATTGTTTAATTACCTTCTTTGCTAATTATCATCATTAATAACAAACATAACCATAATAACAATTTTAAATTCATTTATTAATTGTAAATCATCTAGAAAGTCATCTATAACCTTGCCCCATATCAAATCAACTGCTTTAGTTTTTGTCATGTTCTCCTTTAAATTTTTCATAAGGATTTTAAAATATACTGCATTTCAGTGTCTTTAATATTCCATAAATTTTGTTCTACTTCTCAGATAGAATATTTTCAGGGTTAGTAAAGATGCATGCCAGTGCTAAAAGGGCCTCTTATTTAATCACGTGATCATATATAGAAGCACATATTTTGTTAACATTTGAAATACTTTTAAAATTACATTGATTTTTTCAAGTATATGCACAAGTGGTACCTCAGCTGGGTTCTTTTGAGCTGAATGCAATATCATGTTGCTGTGCTGGTTCTTTGGTTATGCTGAAACTACATGTTTTGAAGTTGGCAGTTTGTAAAAGCCTAGCTGCATGTTGAAGTTTTCATTTTTAATTGAGCAAACATTTCTTGATCCTCTGGTGTTCACAGCACTGTATGGGGGAGTCAGAAATGGAAAAAAAAAAAAAAAGATTCCTTCCCTTTGAAGACTGTATTTGTGGAGGGGAAATATATGCACAGAAATCATTTGTAAATCAACATAAAAACAAATGTAAAATAATCAGCTATGAATTCTGTATGTTTATAGATTAGCTTATTTTTCAAAGAGTGTAAGATTTTTCTTTTCTGTAAGTTGCTAATTTGAGATTTTTAACAAAAAGATCAATGATTTATTTCTAGGAGCTAAGAGAAGTACTCAAGGAACATGAATGGATGTATACAGAAGCTTTAGAATCTCTAAAAGTGTTTGCAGAAGACCAAGGTAATTTTCTATGCTATGTTATTATAGAAAGTACATATTTCCAATGATATTTTGTATTGAAGTATATAAGAAAATACTAAGCCTACTACTTAATAATCAAAGAATAGAGTGCAAAAAACTTTGGAAATAATGAGTTAAATTTTATTTAAATGACCACTTCCAGATATTTTGGCCTGTTCTTTATGGCAGTGTAAAACAAAACAATAAATAAGTAATGTTTTTCTATTTGACCAGCTTTCCTTGATAGTTAAATTTACTTTTAAACTTGCATGTTTTATTGAATATAAAATAAACATGTATAGATTTTAACAGCTCTCAGTTAGGATGATGTCTTATAATCACTTTATGTAGATGTCTTAGCCTGCACTTATGAATAGCTAGCCTCAAAAACCTAAGACACAGGTATCATCAACTTGGAAGAAAGTCCCTGAACCCATTTGGAACTTTATCTTTAGGAACCAAACAGTAGAGAAGAGGTATTGGTGAAGAGTTGAATCACACATACTTTTTCAGTCTTCATGCTTGGAAAGCCAACTTAAAAGCCCAACACAATGGCTTTAAGATTTTTTAATTGAATTCTTTTAAGAAATGCCATATACCAGTGCTCTTAATGACACAAGAGAATGAAGTGTGGAGTAACGAAAGCCACTAATATCACCAACTCTGAGTCAAAAGAATGACTCAGAGGAGATAGATCATGAATGTGAAGAAATTTCAGGAATACCTTGTCCAGTTTATTTTGCTTATATTTTTTATATATTCACAAGAATGAATATATGATAATCTGTCTGAAAGCCCTTTGAAAAGGTAAATAAACATTGTAAATAATAAGAGAGTAGTATTTTGTGCATCTTTGCACAAAAGATGTATTGGTGCATCTTTTCTTGCTGTTACTTATAATAATAATGTACCGTCAATCATAGAATAGAGTGGTAGAGATGATGATGCAAAAATACTATAATCTGGGTGGTTGAAATACAGATACTTCATTAGTAAGCTTCTTAATAGGATGAACGATGTTTTGCCATACCTGTCCATCAGTGTTGGCATCGAGGTGGAATTGCTAAGTGGCATCTGAGACATCTTATGGATATGTAGCTGCCATTTATATTCTCAGGGCCTTTGTTAGAAAATGGAATTTGATATTTAATTTGCTTTAAAAAGCAAGTTATCGTCTGCTTTTGAAATGAATTATTTCAACTTATTCTACCCCAAATTCTCTTTCAGTATTATTTTTCTAACACGTATCAAGATTTAACAAAAATAATAATTAATCTCTTCTGTATTCAGAAGGAAAATATAAATGTTTAAATATCTATCTTGTCTTATTTGAGGTCTTAGATCTTTGTATTTAATGTATATATTTCTAATTTATTTCTCTTTGTACACAGATATGCAGTATGGTTCACAAAATGAGGTTCCAAATGGAAAAGAAGTTTCTTCAAGAAATCAAAATTATCCTAAAAATACAGCTAAAACAAAACTAAAACAGAAATGTTCCATGAAACCACAAAATGGTTTTAATAAGAAACGTAAAAAAAATGTATTTAATCCCAAGAGAGTTATGGAAGACTCTGAATATGATTCAGGTTCTGATGTCGGTAGTTCACTTGATGAGGACTATAGTAGTGGTGAAGAAGTGATGGAGGATGGCTATAAAGGTAAAATTCTTCACTTCCTTCAAGATGCTTCAGTTGGTGAGCTTACTTTGATTCCTCAGTGTTCTCAGAAAAAGGCTCAGAAGATAACAGAACTCCGGCCCTTTAATAGTTGGGAAGCTCTGGTAAGGCTACATTCTTTCTTTTTTTTTTCGTGTGTGTGTGTGTGTGTGTGTGTGTGTGTGTGTGTGTGTGTGTGTGTGTGTGTGTGTGTGTGTGTGTGTGTGTGTGTGTGTTCGTGTGTGTGTGTGTGTGTGTGTGTTTAATTCACAGTACCGTTTATAGTCAAGGTGTCTTCAGCCCAGGGAAGCATAGATGGGTGGCCTTATCCTGAGTAGAGTCAAACATTACTTTCATTGTAAGCCAATAGTATTTCAAATAGTGTCATATGACCTAATTTTGAATGAATTAAGGGGTGATTTTCCTGAAGAAACCCAAGGTGATTGGCTGGAAACACTGTCACTCATTCTTTTGCATAGAAACTTAGTTCATTTCACTGCAGAAGAAGAAATTAGAGCTTACATTTAGGAAGGAGTTGTTTGCTAGCCTGTTCTGATCTGTTACTGCTGATACACCATGCAGAAAGCAAGAATGTGGCAGAAATATTACAACTGCTTGAAGAACAATAGCAACATCCAGGGATTGCTCCATGATTCAAAATGCCAGCCTAAGTGTTTTATGTTCCACTACAAAAGAAGCAATTGTTTATTTTCTTTTTCTTTTAAAAATGACAGCTCAGTCTGTAGCATGTTTTTCTTGGTTAATCAACGCGGCCATTTTATGGAGTGTAGCAGGCTGCAGCATTTTTAATTGGAAAGATAGAAAAGTATGTGGAAGCCTAGAATTCAAGCGTTAGGTGAAGGGAAGGCATAAGCACTGGTAAGTACACTTTGCATGATCATTTTCTGGAATTTGATTTCCTGTAAACAGTTTTTATCCAAAGTACATGTATTTTGAGTTTTATGAATTTCAACAGTCATCAAATTTTACTCATACAGAGAGATAGAAGAACTCTGTCTTAAATTTTACTTCAACTTTTGTGAGAAAGGGGCTTTTATAGTATGAATTTGTATATAGGCCTTGCTCTGAAAGCAGTATGGATGATTTTTTTACAGGTTTAGAAGATGAATTGTCTGTTGGTGGTTTATGAAACTTTTTAGGAAGTTTTATTTCCCAGATTAGGAAGCAGAGTTGCCTTGTGATTAATTTTATACTTGTTTTAAATCTATATGAACATAAATGCCCCTGATAAGTGTCTTGAAGTGCCAGTAGGGTAGGGTCCTTGAACAATAGTTGTAAAAAGCATTTTTTTTAAAATTAAAATATTTGAAAAATATAGAAACAACGGTACCTGTATTTTGTAGCTTTAAAAAAAATAATTAAAACCATCCATTTTGCTTGAAGCTTTGCTTTTCCAGAGAACATCTGTCAAAGCAGACCTTTCAAAACTTGTTTGGCTTTGCCTGAGTGATTTATTTGTTAAAGTATTTGCTGAAGGGCTTTCTTCTTCTTTTCTTTCTTTTCTTCTTTTAAAAATCTTTAATGGTCTCCTATGTTATTGCAGAGTTGGGTTGCTCAGGCTTGTTGGGATTCTAATTTATTTAATAAGGAATGCAATTATCTGTACCAGTGTGTTTAGTCACTGTAACTACTTGCCTAAACAGTAAAAGTAAATTATACAATTTTACCAGAGGTGTATGTGCCAGATGCTTTTACAAATATTCAGCAACTTAACTTGTAGAAATCATGTTTTCCTTATTAATTAATTGACATAGTTTAAATTAGTCTTGGCATGAATTTGTAGATTATGCTTTAGCTATTTATAACTCCTATAGCATTTTGTCCCCTTTCCAAAAGTTGAACACAAAGACTGTGTTTGTTCTAGCCATCCATCTTAGCATTGTCTAGTTTATTTAAAACTTTTGAAAGTATCTTAAAAGTAAATTTACTGTCTGAATGCAGTGAATGTAGTGCTTTGCTGTCCTAAGCGAAGTAGACAAATGATTTTTTTTTGCAAATGAACAGTTAAAATTAGCAAGTAAATGTCTACAAACTTTGAATTTTAGTTTGCTTAAAACTTTTAACTTCTATATTCAGTAATTGTAGAATTTTGAATGTGACTGGTATTTCTAGGTAAATTTAATAGCCTAATAAAATCATCAAAGAAAAGAGTGATCTTATCTACATTTTGGTAAAAAGCTGTATAATTTACTCCTTCCCTGTTAATCAGTGGCTTTTGATACATGCCTCCAAAGAACTTCAAAAGCAAACATAAACAAAAAGACATTTATTTTTGTTTTCATAGCTGCTGTGTTTATAAATCCCTATGAGAATTAGTTGAGGTTTTAATCATGTCACTCAGTCATACTTTAATGAAAATCACAGGGTATTATATATTAAGAGCCAGTAAATGTGTAGTACACTATTTCCTAATATTATTGTTGAAGCTTATTTAGTCTTAAAGATTGAGGAATTTGGCAGAACTTAAAATTTCATCAATATTTGTTTCATTAAAAAATGCATCTGGAGTCAGTGAATCACGTACACATGTACATTTTAATTATGATTTTTGTTAAAACTGAAGTTTCTTTAACTTTGGTAATTTAAATGTAATCACTAATATTTCATTGTCTTACTGTGAAAATAATTTGGATGTGAAAATTATATAAGCAGTGCCTTTTAAAATAAAATTTGTGAAGTTATATAGATGATTGGATTTTGTTCAAGTATTAGAAGTAGAATATCAGCTTAGAGTGATCTTTTAACAATTAACAAATTCTAAAGCCAGAGATTACACACTTCCCTGTATTATGACTTTCTTGTCAGAGAATTATACTTTTTTAAGCTAAAATTTAGATCTCAGAGATATTCTAGTCACCCTCATTTTACATAAGGAAAAAGTGGCTATTTTAAAAATAAATGTATTGGAATATTATGTAAATGGGTATTTGTACTTGCAGCTTCTTGAAATCAAAATTTAAATATTGTTAGCTTTTCATAATTTTTTCATCTTACCTACAGTTTTTCTGTATAATAGCAGTAAATATGGATTCTTATTGTAAGAAAATTAGGTCATTAAATCAGGTAGATTTTGGAAATGTAGCAAGCCAAAAATATCTTTAACTTAAAAACCTGTACTGTTAATGTGGTAAAATGGGAATTTGTATTGTCATATATCACACATATGATGGCATGAGTTCACCAACCACTTACTGTTTGTCTAGTTCATACTAAGTAGAATAGGGGATAGTGTCATGCCTATGATAATCTTATTATGCATCTTTACATTTTTTTCAGAATACTAATATGTTTACACTAACCAGTACAAGATTCATGAATAACCCAATTCATAATAGCTCAACCTAAAAACTTTTCACATATGTATCTACTTCTTAAACTTGTAGATTGATGCAGATACAGTTTCCCTTGGCTGTGAAACAACCAACCCAGGTTTGGCTCATGTCGAACACCTCGTGCCACTCCATCTGCTAGTAACTTAGACCATAGATTTTCTGTTTTGTTTTACCTGATAACTACTATAAAATGTTAATCTAAATTTGTCACTTAAAGCATTATATTGCCTCATTCTTCCTTCCTAATAAGAGTGACTTTAGAACATTTGTTCATAAGTTTGCTTCATTCATGCTTTGTTTTAATTTGTGTAAGTTTGATAAACTTTTATTTAAAAAGTTATAAATCTATTCTGAATAGTGTGGCCTCTCACAAGGTGCTTTGCTGGCTGCTGTCAAGTATTTATTGCAATGAATAAGTTTAGGACTCTGTTCTCAAGAATGTTACTTGTTAGTTATTGAATCTGTTTTTAAAAAACTTCCACTTCCCTATAGAAATTTTAAAAATATTTGTGCAGTAAGAGTGACACAGTGTGGCAAGAGAGGGGTACTTCAGTTGCCAACTGTTTTAAAAAGAAGAAAGTCGTTAGGGTGATTCTTCAGTTTTTAATCAAAGAGATAATAATCAGGGCCATACTATAAACAGGATCATATTTTATATGCTCATCAACAACTTTAAAATTTGCTAGTAGATCCTGCATTTACAGGGTGCTTTCTTAAATACCTTTTTGGTGACACTAAATAACTCACAAGATTGTTCAATGTTTTTTATTTTCAGGAATTAGTAACATGGTGGCAGTGGAGTGTTCTTCCACCTTTCCTTAAGTGCCACACCAACCCCATACTTAATGAAGATATCGTGGAAGTAAATGTTGAGTTTCTATTACGCGCGCTCTCTCTCTCGCTTTAATATTTTTACTTGAGTTATGCATGTACCTAGGTTGACAAGTAAACCTAAATAATTCTATGGGCTTATTCCCCACCCCCTCAAAAATCCATGTCCATCCTCTCTCCTGGCCTGTTTCCTACTCTGTAGATAACTGCTTACCTCTTTTATCAGATTCTTATTACCTCCGTATCTCTGGGTAATATAATTGTAGTTTTTTTTTTTTTCCCTAGTTGTTGGCATTATGTATTGTCATAACATTATGAAAGTGGGATTTACCTCTTTTCACTGTCTACCTGACCTCATTCACACACATACTTCTTATTCCCTACCAATATATGTTAATAATGTGGGAATTTTAAAGGTCACTTTTGGGATCTACATTGTTTTGATAAAACATTATGTAAATGTATTGCATAGTTGAGCCATGTAGTATACTACATGGTTACTTTTTTTTCCTTGCTCAGCATTTTGTGTTCCCTGGTTATTGTCTTGTTTTTTGGTTTGCTTATTTTTCAATATACTTATCATTACTTCAACTCTAAACTCTTTCCCAAGTTATGTAAATTTCCCCTTAGTTTTTAGACACTGCAGGTATTCTGTCAATTCCATCTGCTTGAGGATGTCTCTTCCAGAGTCTTATGACCTGCTCCAATTTGGACTGGTTTCACTGTAAACCAGCTGATCAGCTATAATCTTGGAATCTCATTTCCTTGACATCCTGGGGAATCCTTTTGCCTCTTTTTTAGTTAGATTTCTTATTTCTTCCTTTCATGCATGTCTATCCTACTCTTACCTTGGTTTTATGAGTACATCTAAGGAGGTAGGTGAATAATGTGGTAGAACCAGATGGCCTGGTTTTGCATCCCAATTCTGCCATTTCTAGCTATGTTTGTTACTTTAAGCAAGTATTCTCTGTTACTGTGTTTCCTCATCTGTAAGTGGTATGTAATTGTGGTACCTATGTGTGGGGAAGTAATTAAGGATTAAATATAGTAAATCCCTATTCAGTCGCCCAGCTTTCAGAAAATGTTGGCTGTAGATATCCGCGTTTGCATTATAAGCATTGTATATATTACTAGTGAAATGCTAAGAAAAGTTCAAATGCTATTTGTTGGTTTCTGATTATCCTCTAATATCAGTTCTACCCATATTAAATCAAACTTCTTAGGTCAAACCAATTTCCTCCTTTTCCTTCCCCCACCCCCAGCCCCAGTGCTTTTAATGAAATTTATGGCTGGGCACATTACCCACAATAAAGACTAATTTTCAGCCTCCACTGTAGTAATTTGATAAAAGTTGTATCTAATGGCATATAAGCAGAAGTATATTACATTATAAGACTTATAGAAAGTATCCTTAAAGGATCCCATTTTCCTGCTGGTTGAGATGTCAATTTGATGGTGGAAACCACATGTCAAGGATAGTAAAGCAACAAAATAGAAAAATCCTTGAATTTTGGAACCACTACACCAGATGTGACCTGCTTACTCAGGGCTTCATTTATGGGAGAAATAAACTTATGTTTCTTTAAATCCCTGTTATTTTGGGCTTCCTGTCACTCACAGCTGAACCTAATCCTACCAAAATCATCATTGAGTAAAACCACTTTTTCTTAAATTTATTAGATGGATCTAAATTATAAACCAGCAACAATAATTTGGGTCATTTCTAAAGCTGGTTTACCTGTTGTATGTGTTGAGAGGAGCGGGGTAGGGAAAGTGGGAAACCCCAGAGTTAAGTGGTTCTAAAATTTTGACCTCTAAGTTACCAAAAAAGTCAAGTTCAGTTAAAAATCGTAGTAACCAACTCAAACTGCTACAACATCCTGAAGTTATAAATAGACTTTTGTACCTCTTTTGTTGCCTAATCTGTTTTCTAAGACTTTTAAATTTATAGTAGTATAATGAGCTCCTCTTTCATTTATACTCTCGTGTACGTCCTTTCATCCTGTTATTTTGAAGTAAATATCAGACTTCATATCATTTTATCCTTTCAAATTTAAATGTAATCTCAAAAAGTTTTTCCCCTTAACAAAACTATAGTAATATTATCTAATGTTATGAACTATCCATTCAGTGTTCTCACTGAATCATGGACTGAGTTTTCTCATAAGCATCATAATTGGCTTTTGGTTTTTTTATTTTTACAGTTTATTATTTTGAATTAGATTCCAAATAAGTTTCACATACTGAGATTGCTTAATAGTCGTTAAACCGTCTTTTAATCTATAGGCTCCCCATCCATCTCTCTCCCCTTCTTTTTCATACATATCTTTGGTGAAGAAACTGGGTCATCTGTCATGTAACATCCCATAGTCTTTACTTTCCTGATTATACCTTTCTCCTTATACCTGATTATAACATGTTTCTCTTGGACCATATTTTCTGTAAAATGATAATTGGGAAGTTAAATGTTCCCTCCAGTAATGTCACCTAGCTGATGAATGTGTTTGTTCATCAGGAGGCAGTATTGTCTGGTTGCTTCTTTTTTGTAATGTTAGAAACTTGAAGCTTCATGCCTAGATCCGTTAATTCATTAAGGGTTGCAAAATTAATATTCTAATTCCATCATTATTTTTTCTCTCAGGAGCAGTCTTTATAGAGAACTTTCCCACACCTACCACTCTTAATGTTACTGTTCATATCTGAAATTTAGAATAAATGCTTAATTCTTTCCCTTTATTTCCCAACTCTTAAAATAATGATTTGGCTGTCCCTTCTTTAAACCTTTCTTATAGTTTTTGAGTGACTAATTTATCTTGTAAAAAAAATAATAAGTACAAGGAAGAAAAAAAGATTTTCACTTTGTAAGTTGAGATAGCTTAAGCAAATTTGGGATCATCATTCATATGCCCTTTGTAAGTTTTCATCTTTTAGGAAGTACAGAACAGAAACCTTACATTTCAGGAATCTGTTCAGAAGCAGAAAATAATACGATATTTTTTTTTTCCCAAATAACCTGTTACATACCATGTTTTTGCAACTATTTCAAGATAATATTCTTCCTAAGTAAAATTTTTAAAAAGAGACTTGAAATGACTTTTTGAAGAATCAGTATATGCTTCAGTATTACTTAAGACATATCCACTTACTGTAGTCTAATTTTGATTTTGTAAATAACAGTGACATGACTTATTTATTTCCTTATCTGTTTCTCAGGTAATAAAAGTAGTATGTATATAATAAATGATTAGTCATCGCTAGCTCATACTATGCTTAGGCACTAATCTTCAAAGCTGCAATAAAATCTTTAAATTTCTACTGAATATGTGATATATTACTAGATGAGTATTTGCCTCTCCAGGTGCTGCTGACATATGTCTTAAAAAACATAACCATTGTAGATATATATTTAATTTCTCAGAACCGTCGGTGAGAAATGCTAAGTTAGTTAACACCATGTGGTATATTTTTATCTCAGTTCATTTTAATTGGTAAAAATGAGATCAGATGAGTTGATTGCTCTTTTGACAGTTGAAACTGCACTCTCATTTTTCAAACGATCTCTTCTTTGACTTCCTTGATGCTGCATTCTACATTTCTTCTTGTTTTCTCACGGTCTCTTTTAAAATTCTTAAAGATTCTGTTCTGGGTCTTCTAATCTTTAGTTCCGCTTGAAATCTTCTAATTCCATGTGCTTTTCCTTAGGTAGTCTCATCAATATCTCTGACTTTGATGGCCACCTATGCAGACATCTTTTCCTCCAGCTTGTATCTTTCCCTAACTTCTAGATCTTTTTATCTGTGTTTGTCTGTGTCCTCTTCAGAATTTGGCAACCACCACAAATTTAATATATTTAGAGGCAGATGTTCCTCTAATTTGTTCTTTCTTCACCATCTCAGTAAATGGCAGTATCCAGTAGATGGTTTCACTGGCAACTTAGTTGCTGAAGCCAGAAATCTGGGAGTCGTGTGTAATTCTTTTTACTCATCTCCTGACACTTGATGGATTCTACCTCCTAAATATCATGAATCAGTCCACTTCTGCATGTCTAACCCAGGCCATTACTGTCTTACCTCCAGGGATGTAACCACCCTCTTAGTATTCCCCACTCTCTTTCAAGCTATCTTCACATTGCTGTCATAGTGATCTTTCTAAACAAGAAGTCATATCTTGTCACTTTTTGACTTAAAACCCTTCAATAGCTTTCCAGTGCCCTTTAGTTAAACTTAGAACTCATAAATGATTGTGACCCTTCCTGCTTTCCTGTTCAGGCTTATCTCTTAATTCTCTGTGTTCTGGACATGTTGAATTAGTCTTTGGATCAAAACCTTTTTTTCTTTGTTTTTGGCGTTTTTAATATGAAATGACTCCCTGGATCCTAGGTTAGGTCCCTCTCCTTGTAATAAGCGCCCATAAAATCCTGTTTTTTCCTTTTGTAATACCAACTGTTACACTTAAAAGTATCTGTTGTCTGTCTTTTACAGTAACCATGAAGGGCAAGAGGACAGGAACTCTGTCTACTTGGGACCTTTCAGTAGCTAGGATAGTAGTTGCTAAATAGTAAGGGTACTCCTGGTGAGGGTATTGTTCTGTATCCTGATTGTGGTGGTGGTTACATGGCTCTATACATTTCTAAAAACTCACAGTTACATACACCTAAAAAAATCAATTTATTATATGTAAATTGAAAATTTTCTGTTTTAAATGTAGGCAGCCCTACCTTTCCTCAAGTGTGAAAGTAGAGATAATATAATAATCAGTTGTAAGTATACAGTACTTTCCACTTTAAATTAAAGTATTTATGTTTATTAAATCCTTTAATTTCAATTGTATACCTCCATTAGTATTGAGTTTAAAATTGGGAAACTCATGTCCAAGAAGTTTATGTGATGTGAAAACAAATGTTTAATAGATGTATTGGAATGAAAATAAACCTGTCTCCTGAAAAAAAGAAGTAGTAAGAGCACAATTTCTTTTGAATAGTAAGAGCACAATAGTAGTTGATTAAAGAAAAAAAGTTCATTTCTCTTTAACTGTAAGGTCTTTGAAATTGTTTTGTTTAAGGATGCATTTGTTACAGTGAAAAGAACACACATGGACCTTGGAATCATAAGTTTCTTAACTTGTAAAACCTTATGAACCTTAATTTATTCATCCAGAGTCAGTGGGCTAATCGTGCAATTGTACAGCAATGATTTAATGAGTTAGTGAATAAAAGGCACCTAGTAGTTCTAGCATATACAAGGCACAGAATATATATTTCTTTCCTTATTTCCTGATTATTCTTGTTGGTTCTTTCTCACAAATACACATGACATGCAAACACGCACACACACCAGTAGGTGTGAGATTGGTTTTTAGGCCTGTAATTTTTTGGTTTTGTTAAAAATAAAAATATTTTAATTAAAATTTCTTATAGCACCTCCTTAAAATCTTAAAGGTACTGATTTTTATCTGTCCTGCTATTTAGGTATATATTCTTTACCTGGAAAGGATTGGGTGTAGTGACATTGTGATTGAATGTTATCCTTGTAAAAATATGAAGTGGTATAGAAATACCTTATGTTTCTTAGTGCAATTTGTGAAATGCTAAGTTTTTTGTTTTTGTTTTTGTTTTAAATCCTGCAATATTAATGAAGTGGCTTTGGAATAGAGGGATATTTGTCTTACCAATTTACTGTGGATTAAATATACAAAGTGTATACTATTTAAATCACATTTTTATGAAATTATCTTAGGATATCCTGTTATTAACTCTTAAATTTCTATTGTTTGAGCTTCTCTGAATTTAGAAATACTGTGATCGCAGGGATTATATTTAGAGTTGTTAATATGAGTCGTGTGGTAACTTGCAAGAATATGCTAAGTAAGATGATATAAATCAAAATTGTGTGTGGTTTTATTCTAACAGATGGTTTTATTTTTATTTAATTTATTCATTTCTAGATTATGAGATTTTTGTTTTTGCCCACCAACATTGTTAGCTTTCAACAGCTGTTGGGCTTTCTAAGGTTTTTCACTCCAAATTTTTTTTGGTACTATTTTTCAGAAAATATTTTTTCAGCTGTCTATAAGAACTTCTAATTCTGGTATAGTTTTACATATGAAATATTCACTGTGTCCTTTTGAAGAATAAGTACAAATATGTTCTGAAAGAGACATTCTTTGAGTATTCATGCAAAACCATTTATACAAGTGTTATATTGAAATTGGTAGGAAAAAAGTTTTATTGAATTGATCATAGTAAACTTGATCCATGTAATATCTTTTCAAGTAATAATCTTTGTTTAGGAGTAGAACATCAAGTGACAAATAATAATTAGAATTTTGAAAGCTTGAGGGATTTACCCTTTTTTAAAAAAAAAGAAGTTTTGGGTTTACAGAAAAATCGCACCATAAAATACGGGATTCCCATATACCACCTATTATTGATGCATTGATGTGGTACATTTGTTATAATTGATGAATGCACATTTTTATAATTGTAATATTAACTGTAGTCCGTGGTTTAACTTAAGAGTTCACTGTTTGTGTTGTGCAGTTCCTCTGGATTTTTTACTGTTTTAGTTATCCTAAGTTGTTCATGCAAATGCCATGAAATGAGTCAGGTTAAACAATGGGAATTTACTTGCTTATTTGCTTTTTTTGAGGCTAAAAAAAGTCCAAATCAAGGCATCATCAAGGTGGTGCTTTCTCCCCTGAGACCATGGCATTCTGGGACTGACTGCCAGTGGTCCTTATCTCCTCTGTCACATGACAAGACACATGGCAATGTCTCCTGGTCTCTTCCCTTCCCTTCTGGCTTCCATCAATGTCCAGCCTCTTGCTTTCTGTGACTTTCTCTCCTTCTGTCTGAACTTCATTCCACTTATAAAGGACTCCAGTAATGGGATTAAGACCCATCCTGTTTTAGGTGTGCCATACCTTCTTAACTGAAGTAACCTCATCAGAAGGTATTTATCATGGGTTCACATCCACAGGAATGGATTTACATTTAAGAACGAGTTTTTCTGGGGGACATACAGCTTCAAACCACCACATTCCACCCTCTGCACCCCCAAAAGACATGTTCTTTGTATATGCAAAATACATTAATTCCATCACATTAATCCAAAGCCTTAAGTCATTTCAGAAATAATGCTTAGTACAAAGTCTCATCAATATTGGTTATGAGTGTGGTCTGCCCTGGTGTAATTCCCCTCAGTCTGTGGACCTGTGAAACGTAGAGAACAAGTTACCTGTTTTGGATATACAATAGAGATACAAGTATAGGATAAACATTTCCACTCCAGAAGGGAGAAATTGGAAGGAAAAGAGGGTCATGGGTCCCAGATAGTTCTCAAACACAGCAGGCATGTTCCATTAGATATCAAGCTCTGAGATTCACCTGTGGATCCATGTTTTATCCTCTGGGCCTGACAGAGTGGCACCTTACCCCTTCTAAATGCTTGTGTAGTGGCCATGCTCTCCCTAAACACTGGGGTGAAGCCTTCACCATCTCCATGCATCAGGTTGGTGGCAAGACTCTCTGTAATCCCTGGGGCACAGGTTCCACCCTCTCTGAACGTTGGGGTGGCAGCACTCTTCCTGAACCACAGGGCAGAAGGTCTGCCCTCTCCAAACATTGGGGCAGACTCATCCTTCCCACATGGGTGGGCCCACTCTTGGCCTGAGAAGGTGTCTTCAGTCCATACCTCAGCTTCTATGGTTCTGCCCTTGAAGTGATTTTTCCTTCAATTTGTTCCTTTTCTGTCCTCTTTAGACCAGGCTGTCAGTGGTTCATTCATACAAATTATGCAAAAACTTTGTCAGCCTTGCGTGTTGTTCACAGGGTCGCTACCATTAGTCAGTAGAACTTTCTCCAGTTCGTTTCTGAATAACTGCACCTCCAGTTATGCATGGAAATTGCTGACTGGTTCTATTTCGGTTAAACCCTCACATAGACCACTATTCTCTGGTAACTCGCTCTCCAGAAGCTCAGAATTTTCCAAACCATCAATTTCTGGTTTCTTTGTGCCCAGGAGTTGAGTTCTCAGCTTATCCCTTTCCTCTCAAATTTTACCATAAGCTGCTCCACTTTCCACACTTAGCTTTGAAATCTCCTCAGTTAAATATCCAAGTTCATCACTCTTAAGTTCTGCCTTCCATCTGACATCAACTCAGTTTTGCCAAGTTTTCTTCCACTTTAAAACAAGGATTGCTTTTCCTCCAGTTTCTAGTGACACATTAATCATTTCCTTCTGAGGCCTCTTTGGAAGTACCTTTATCATCCGTATTTCTACCAACAGTCTCTTCAAAGAAATCTAGGCCTTTTCAATCAATCAAGCACCTCACAATTCTTCCACCTTGTACCCATTACCCAATTCCAAAGCCATTTCCACCTTTTTGCTGTTTGCAACATCAGCATCCTACTCTCCTGGTACCTAAATTGTTTCCTAGGCTGCTCAAGCAAATACCATGAAATGGGTTGCACTAAATAAAGGAAATTGATTTGCTTATGGTTTTGAGGCTGAAGAAAAATCCAAATCTAAGAACATGTTTTTTCTGGGGTCCATAGAGCTTCATGCCACCACAAGTACCATACATATAGGCTAACATTTCCCCTTTTAACCACATTCAAATATATAATGCAGTGCTTGTTAATTATTTTCACAGTGTTGTGCTAACATCACCGTGGAACAATTTGCACTTTGGTGATAGATATGGAAAAGTAATGTTTTAGGAAAGTTAATCTTAGAGTAAGGGTCATGGTTAGTGACAAAAATGGAGGCAAGAGATCAGATATGCAGTTATGGTAAGTCCACTTAGAGGTGATGTCAGTATTATATTACCTTAGGTAATAGAGAAAAGTAAATTTGCGATTTTGAAGAGTAACAAAACTTGGTAGGCAATTAACAATTACTTCAGGTTTCTCCTATACAAGACCAGCTGCCAAGGACAAAATAAGTTTGACGTTGTACAGCTGCGGTGGTGGGATATCTTTTATTTCAACATACTGAGTTTGAGGGGACAGTAGTATATTGATGTGAAACATGGAAGCTTGAATGTGGACATGAAGGCAGAATGAAGTTCTCTTAGCACTTAATTAAGCCAATTAATAAAAGTTTAAATTAATAAACTTTCCTCAAAGAGAAAGAAATAATGTTTGCCTTTCTGTTTTCTAGAACTGAACTGTTTGTTTTTCTTTTCATGCCATAGTTCACAAAGATGTCCAAAACTAATGGCTTATCAGAAGATTTGATTTGGCACTGTAAAACATTGATCCAAGAAAGGGATGTAGTTATAAGGCTTATGAACAAATGTGAAGACATTTCAAATAAATTGACAAAACAAGTTACAATGCTCACTGGAAATGGAGGTGGATGGAACATAGAACAACCTTCCATTCTAAACCAAAGGTAATATTTGCTGTACAGAATTACTCATAATTTTATCTCAGTTGTATAAAATTTCTGAATTTGTTGCTGTAGTGGGGCTAGGGAAATTAAGTGCAGAAATGATTTAAAACTAATGTTGGAAGAAAAACCCAAGGTTTCCTATGATGTTACATGAAGTGCTTTATGAATTGTTTTTCATTAGTTGTTTTGTTTTGTTTTACCTCGAGCAGAGTATTTTATTCCATCATATAGAGAGAAAAATTGTTATGGTCTTATATAACCTATGTCTTCCTTGTCTGATAACAAATAACTTTGTATATAGTCATAGAAACTAAAAAGATGGTTTTAGCTATACCTTTACATAAATTTGGGGTTTCAAAAAGTCAGCTGTTTAATTGGACCAGAGTAAACATTCCTTTTAACCCAGCTTTTTTTTAAGTCATAAATAAAATGTAATGATTAAAATATCCTGTATCTCTGATGAAATGTTTTAGATGCTTCCAAAAGCTCATATTTTTAAATCTTCTTTTGGGGTAGAAATATATCAGATGGTTAAAGGACAGACACTTTTGTTAAATAGATTATACAGGTATACATTACGAAACTGCTTTGTTCAGTAATATACCTTGTCAAAATTCTTGACGGGAAATAGGCCCTAAATTATTTTCACGAAAACATTTGTCCAACGACCATATGCATATTAAAATGGCATTTTGTAATTGTGAATACCCCTTTTGCATGGTGTTGAGGAATTGGGCTGGAGAAAATAGTTTTGAGCTTCCTTTAAAAGTTTAAACAACTTGGGGACTCAGAACTATTCAGAATATTTCCTTTTAAAAAATGTATAAAATTGTTTACTTTGATATTATTTATAGTGGCAAAAACGTGGAAACAATCCGAGTTCCCATATTCACGGACTAGTTGAATGAACTGTGGGGTATCCATAGTGTATAATGTTAATGCAACTTGAAAAATACATCTGTTCAGTGTATTTCTGATAGGTATTTTAATAAGATTAGCACTAGGATTTTATTAAAATTACCTTAGTTGATCATTTTGTTTACTTTTACTGGGTATTTTTAAAAGTTAATGATCAAAAGCCTATTTGCCTGATCATTGGTTAAAAATCAAGGTTTTGAGAAAAAAAAATCAAGGTATGATTACTGGCCTTTAATAGTAAGCTACAATCTTTTCTGTGCCCTTCTAGGGTGCTATGGGATGGTGTAGGGAAACGTGATGCAGTTCCCACAAAGAAGCTCTTTTCTCTGTTGCATAGAAAGAACTATGGCCATATCAGCAAATTCATCTCCTAAAAGTGTAGTTGGAGCTGCTGCTTCTTGTTCTCCAGCATTGGATATGGAGAGTTCTTCACTCTACAAGACTTACCCAGTTGAGTCTACTTTATCATAATTTGGATTTTAAAAATCAAGTGCTTTATTGCATCACTTTAAAAATTTCTCTCCTAAACCCATAGTCACAAAGTCCTGTTACTTGCAAATAGTATGATCAGGTAATAAATTATCCTTTACGTTGGATTGAAAAAAAATTTAATGAAATATTTGATAGATGAGAATTGTCCAAAATACAATTACCAAAACCTGTAAAATAGTTCCTTTAATGTTTATGTAATTGCACTTTTAGGGGGTGAAATTTGTGGTCTTGGTTTTTGTTTTTTAGCCAAGGTAAGAGTTGCACAAGCAATTTTTACTTTGTATGCTGGCCAGGCATCATGGCTGCTTATTATAGAGATGTTTAAAGTAGTTTCCTTGCCTTGGGAAAGGATTTGTCAGCACAGAGGAAAATATTAGACCATCCTGATGAGTAACCTATTATCCTTGGATCTTCCTCTTAACAGAACAAATTCTTTGTAGCATAGTTACTTGGAAACAAAATTTTGTTAACTCTTTCTTGCTTTTCTCTTACAAATTTATGTGAATTGAGAAGCAAATTTGTTTTTTAGATATATAGGAAATATAAACGAACCACAAATCCTTGTTAAAAGTAAATTCTTTGCAGGGAAGAAGAAAATTTCTGGTATGTACCTTAAAACCATTAAGTTGATGATCTTTATTTTAAAGTGTCAGAATTAAAGTTAAAATATAAAATAGTGGGGGGAAATTAAGAAAACAGGAAACCTCAGTATTTCTCCTGTTCTTTTCCTGCTATAACTGTTGCCATCCCTATACCTTTAGCAATTTATTTAAAATTTTATCAATTTTAAACTGTTTTAATTGAAAAGTTTTCTTATATGTTCAATATAAAATGTATTTAATCATGTATGTCTTTGTTTTCCGGGCTAACTCTACCAAGGTTCTTATGATGTTTTTGGTCCTGAATTTGACAGGATGGTTCCCTATTCTGTTCCTAAATAGGTGCTATGAAAACATTTAGCAGTGATGTGAATGCAAATCAATACTACAGATGTAGTTTGAGTACAGTACTAATTGTAAATATTTTAGTAGTTTGGATATTTCCATTAAGACAAATTAATATTGTGGTATTTTCAGTAGCCATGTCACACTTATAAAACATAATAGACTTTTGGTCAGCTATCATCCCTAATCTGTTTTATATGAACTGCTTCAAACAAGTCCTTCCACCCCTGTTTTTCTGCACTTTAAACTCAAATTTAGGACATTATGTATATTTCTGTTATATCATTACTATTCCAGGCCTTTCTCACCTTGTAAAATAATTTTGAAACTAGTTTCTCTTAACAGGAGATTTAAAGCCAATTTAATATTTGCTCTTTGAAGAAATCACGGTAACTCTGTCTGGAGGAATTTTTTTTTTTTTTCCCTAACAGAAGAAGTCATTTCAAAATAATCTGCTACTTCATTTTCTTTCATGAGTTCATAAAAATCTTAAAATCATTTTTTTCCATAGGGGGAGGTAAGAAAACCTTCTATTTAGAGATGATACTTAATTCCCTATTGAGAAGAGAGCACTCAACTAATTCAGAAGATCTGAACCATAATTTTTAACATTTGGTTGATAGTGTGCAAATCACTACATTCGTATGTGTAGAACTGGTAGTTGGGGTTCATATGCAATCATGAAAATTCTTAGAAAACTGTAGAGTGCCAAAATAAATATGAGGCGTGGTTAGATAGCATCTTAAATGCTGGAGCCTGATGGAGAAAGAATATAGTCCCATGTTTTAAAAATTTGTCGTAATAAATGAATTGGGTTCAAAGAGTCTGTCAAAACTGCATTTACATTGATCCTTTTGCTTTCTGAAAGATGATGGGAGCACTTTTGAGATACCAAGCAAGAAAAAGTTACTTGTAATTTTGATATATCTAGCATAGGAGCAAGTATATACACACATTAATATTTAAATCTATTTTTTAAACAAATATTTCAGTATAATAAAGCTATTTAATGTGCTGATCAAACCACCTTACCAGAGCTTCTTTGTGATGTGGATGAAGCAATTTTATTTGAATGAAAGATCCTGGTAATTGATGCTTTTAAAATTTCCTCATTGTTTTTTAAATTTATGTATATTTTAATAGTTTAATATACTTGTTTCTCAACATGTGTTGGTGATGAAGAATTTTAATAATTTTTGTTTATTAAAAACATTTCTTGGCTATTTGTGTAGATTATACATTGGCATGACATGTCGGCCCTTGGATACATTTTTAAGTGATATGATAAGCCTCCCTTAACAAGTTTCATTATTCTCATGAAATGTGAACCTTATGTATATGGATGGCTAAGGCATTGGAAATGACTCAGAAAAATAGTGGAGAACTCAGGTTTGACCATATGTTGGGTTGGTAAGAGAGACAGAGAGAGAGCTTTTTCATTTTTTTTGTGTAGTAGTAAAGTGCTGAGCTCTGGATCAGACCTGATTTACATACCAGTTCTACCACTGCATACATGGATTTGGATGGCTATATGTTCTTGGTTAAGTTATTTCTTTGAGCCCCAGAGAATGTCTCATTTCTAAAATGGGGGTAATTGTAGTATCTACTTTATAATGTGGATTAAATGAATGAATAATACATGTAAGATATATAGGTAGTATACGGCATGTGGTGAACATTCCAATGGTAGCATTTACTCTCACTCCTACTGTAGTTTAAAGAATTCATTTGCATCTGGAAATTAAAATATCTATGATGTTCAATTTATTATTACTTTTGGTAGTGGCATAAAAATTATATTGGCCACAAAGGTAAAGGACATTATTAAAAATCTAGCAAAAAAACTGCAAAGACTTCAGCAATACTGTAATTTCTTTTTGCCTACCTTTAATTTCTTCAACTGAGAAATGTTTTATGGATTGCATACCCCACAGTTGAAACACAAATTCTGATAATAGATGAACATCTTTCCACTCCACCTTTTTTTGCCCCTGTTCTTTTTAAGGTGTCTTTCAGAATTTGACCCCTTGTCCGTTATTATACTATAGCTATGTCCAGACCCCTTCTCTGTTTGGGAACAGTTATGAGTTTAAGCGGAAATTAAGGGGACAGGATAAAAGCTGGAGAATGGGAGGCATGGCTTTGTCCTAGGTTTTCAGGTTAATATGGGTTGTATGCTAGCCTAGTGAGTATGAGAATATACGTTGGAGTCCGATAGACTTCCTGAATTAAAATCTTACCATTGACACTTCCTAGCTACACAATCTCAGGCTAATTACTGAGCCTGAGGGATTTTTCTTCTGTTAAAATAGCTACTGTGTAGGATGTTTAAGGATTAAACGAGATGATACCTGGAAAATATGTGTTCTGTGTATAATCAGTACTCAGTATATTATAACTGCTATTAGTTTTTAGCCACTAGAACTTACAGAAAAACTATTGTTTTCTCCCATTATAACTCTCCCATATTGTCTTCCAAACAGATCATTCCCAGGGATTAGTTTGTGTTTCCAAATCAAATATTTTTGACATTTCATGTCACTTTCTCCTCACTTGATGTCCACTGATGTCTATCACATTTTACATACATGTAGAACACGCATAAACACACATACGCACACACTCCAGAATTATATACCACTGACATTAGGGATGGTTGAGCATGAATTCATAAAGTGTTTATGAAACCAACCTGGCAAAGCAAATTGTGCTTGTAGTTTTGTCCTATTATTACCTATAAAAAATGTCCTAATGTGCTGAAAATCAAATCAGTATAATACAATTTTCTAATGTAAATATTTGCTTAGTAAAATGTTATAGGTACTATTCTGATCATATATGGAATTAACCTGGTGGTGATATATTATCAAATATGGATATTGTAATTTTTGTAATTCTTATTGCCAGAAGATACCAGAAAAAAGAAATGAGCAAATAAAGAATAAAGTTTGAGAAGATTAAAAAAAAAAGATTCATTTTCTTAAGTATGTGTAAAAGCTGGTAACAATAAGTTAAAAGGTAAGGCTAGATCCAGTGTTTCAGTTTTTGTTTACATTGTAAATCTAAACCTCATATCAGAAAACTAGTACAAAAACCTAAAATGTAAATCTACAATATTTGTAACTCTCTCTTTACCAGTTTGTCACTCAAGCCCTATCAGAAGGTTGGTTTGAATTGGCTGGCATTGGTACATAAACATGGACTTAATGGCATTTTGGCAGATGAAATGGTAAGTAGTACTCTATTTCTGGATTTGATAATTCATTAAAAGACACTGCAGATCTAACATCCTTGCTGTCATTTAAAACTTGGAATATTTCCTTGCCACTGTAGTTTACTGCTCTCACCTAAGTATCTTAGAACTTTTCTTGCCCCTCTCTTTTTTCTACTTCCTGTCTTAGTTCTGGCCTCCTCACTTCCTCCAAAACGGAAAATAAATTTATAATCTTTCTGATGCTTAAATTAATATATTTGTTAGAAATTGTATACTACATTAATATACAAAGAAAAAGCTCAAAATCATAATCCTGATCCTAGAAATAAGCTCTGTTTTGTTGTTTATCTTGCTAGGTTTTTTTTCTGTGTGTGTGTGTATTATTAAATGGAATTTGTTAAAATTTAATTTATCGTGGTTACCTGTCCTCGTCAGTAAATAAGTACATACATGTATCAGCGCCATCAAAAACACCCTTTCAATTATTTTGCTTTCATCAGATCCCTCTTTGAGTCTCTTGTTCTTTCCCAAGTCATATTTGCTTGAAAGTAAGGTAGGAAAGTTCATTACATCTAATACCCCAGGTTCTGTCATGTTGAAATTTGACCTTTAGTGTAACCATAGCGTCCTTCCACCAGCTATACTTTTAAAATGTGTATTAAAAATGAGTCATGTTCAATGGAGAAAATATTTACAAAATACATATGTGTTACACTGAGTATTGGATTCCCAAAGTAAAAATTAATAAAAATGATGATCTTTATTTTCCAGTTAGTTATAGCAAAGTAATCTTTAATCTTCAGTACTGTAAGACATATTCCCACACATATTTCATACTGTCAATAAGAGAAATATGCTATTTATCTGATAGGAAAGTGAATAAATATAAAAAGATTTCAAAAGCAGTTATAGAAATCAGATATAGAACATTACAGTTTTGGAAAATTGGACTTAGGAATCAGTAGACCTCATTTCTGGGTTTCAACTTTGCTCTTTAGTGGGCTGTGTGATCTTTGCTGAGTAACCCAGCCTCTCAGAACCAATATTAACAAAATTATTTAATTTCTCTTAAGTTTATATTTGGTATTAAATGAGATATATAAAACTACTGTTGAACCTGTAAAGCACAATATTTGTTATAAGTTGGTAAATGTTTAGCTCCTCTGAGGGGTTAAACCTCTGCAAAAAAACTTTTTAAAAGCAGTATTTAAAAAAAAAAAAACAGTATTTTATTGATGTTACTTGTGAAAATGTACAGCTCAGTGACTCTTTACATACATACGTACCTATGTGACCACCACCCAGATCAAGATCTAAAACGTTTCCATCATCCCAGAAAATTCCTTCATGCTCCCTCCAGTCTCTACTACTACCAGAATCAAACTATTTGATGTTGGTTCATTTGGTACCACATAATGTTACTGAGATTTGTCCATGTTCTTATGTATATCAATAGTTTCTTTTATATTGCTGTGTGGTAGTCTGTGGTATAAATATACCACAATTTATCGATTCTCCTGTTGGTGGGCATTTAAATTATTTCCAGTGTTTGGCTGTTATGATAAAACTACTGTGAACATTCTTATCCAAGTCTGTTTCTGTGGACATATGCTCTCATATCTCTTGATTTTATTCTTAGGAGTGGAATTGCTGGGTAATAGGATTTAAACCAAATAGTCATGGGGAGCATCTTCCTCAGTCCATCTAGTGGTTAAATATTCACTATATAACCAAAATTATATCCTTTCTATACAATGCAAAAAGATTTCCATATTAAGTTGCATCACATATAAACTAGCAATTAAAAGCCACCCTGCTTGTTAAAGTAAGTTGTAGCTTCATTTAGATCTTGATCAGTTTTATCTTTAAGAACTGAAATCACAGTAGCATTCGTTTTTTGTTTTTTTTTTTGTTTTTTTTTTTAAATAAGTTCAGAGTTACAGGAACAGTTGCAAAAACAATACAAAACCCATACACAGAACTCCGGCATACCCTGTTCCCCCTCCCCCGATACCCCAATCCACCAACTTTATCATCCTGTCACACCACCATTTCTTTCTTTCCCTCCCTCCCTCCCTGTCTCTCATCCATCATCTATTGTTCTGTCTTCTGAACGTATGAGAGCAGGCTGCACACATCCTTGAACAAACAATATAATTCACGTATACATCTCCCATGAACAAGAACATTGTTTTATGCATTCCCATTAAGCGCAGCTAAGAAGTTCAAGAAATTCAACATTGATACAAAGCTTACATTCTGTATTTCTTTTTTTTTTTTTTCCTTATGTTCCAACTGTGTCCCTTTGAGCCTCCTATCCTCCATCCTCAGATCCCATCCAGGATCATCCTTGGCATTTAATTGTCATTGCCTATTTAGGCGGCCTTTTTCTTTTTTTTTCTCAATTGTGGAAACATATACAGCCTAAATCTTCCCATTCCAACCCCTCCCTAATTTGGCCAACAGTTTCTTTTATTTCCATAAGATCTTCTTTTTTTTTTATTTACTCTTGCAGTTTCTTTATGCTCTTCTAGGGTCTTCTTTATGTCCTTTATATCCTATGCCATGCTCTTCTTCATGTCCTTTATGTCTTGTGCCATGCTCTCGTTGATTAATCCATTAGTGGGATTAATCACATTTAGAATGTTGTAATGCTATCACCTTCCCACCATCCATTACTAGAAATTTCCCTTCACCCCAAACAGCAACCCTACACTCATTTCTTAACTCCCCATTGCCCCTTCCCCCACTTCTCGTAACCCATACTCTACTTTTCATCTCTATGGTCATATTCTCTGATAACTTCTTTGTGTTTACTGTGGGGCTTAAATTTAACCTCTTAAATATATAACAATCTTGTTTTTCTTTGATACCAATTCAACTTCAATAGGACACGTAAACTATGTTCCTATACTCCTACATTCCCCCACCTTTATGTAGTTCTTGTAAGAAATTACCTGTTATACATTGAGTCCAAAGCCACTGATTCGTCATTAGAGTTTATGTATTTTGTATCCTGTAGGAAGTAAATAGTGGAGTTACAAATCAAAAATTATTGACTTCTATTTGTATTCCATTGTGGTCAGAGAATGTGCTTTGCGTATATTCAGCTGTTCTTCGTTGTTTTTTTTTTTAATTTATTGAGGCTTGTTTTATGTCCCAGCATATGGTCTTTTCTGGAGAAAGAGCCACAATCACTAGAGAAAAATGTGTGTCCTGGTGATTTGGGATGTAATGTTCTATGTATGTCTGTTAAATTTTTCTATATCTCTCTCTCTTTTCTTTGTTTCTCTGTTGGTAGGGTTCCCTTTAGTATCTGAAGTAGGGCCGGTCTTCTATTAGCAAAATCTCTCACCATTTGTTTGTCTGTGTGAAAAATTTAAGCTCTCCCTCAAATCTGAAGGAGAGTTTTGCTGGATAAAGTATTCTTGGTTAGAAATTTTTCTCTCTCAGAATTTTAAATATGTCATGCCACCGCCTTCTCGCCTCCATGGTGGCCACTGAGTAGTCACTACTTAATCTTATGTCGTTTGCTTTGTATGTGGTGAATTGCTTTTCTCTTGCTGCTTTCAGAACTGGCTCCTTCTCTTCAGTATTTGAGAGTCTGATCAGAATATGTCTCGGAGTGGGTTTATTTGGATATATTCTATTTGGAGTTCGCTGAGCATTTATGCTTTGTGTATTTATATTGTGTAGAAGGTTGGGGAAGTTTTCCCCAACAATTTCTTTGAATACTCTTTCAAGACCTTTACCCTTCTCTTCCCCTTCTGGGACACCAATGAGTCTTAAATTTGGACGTTTTATTTTATCTATCATATCCCTGAGATCCATTTCGATTTTTTTTATTTTTTCCCCATTCTTTCTTTTGTTCTTTCATTTTCCATTCTGTGGTTGTCAAGGATGCTGAGTTGTTGTTCATCTTCCTCTAATCTTGTATTATGAGTATTCAGTCTTTTTAATTTGGTCAACAGTTTCTTTTATTTCCATAAGATCTTTTGTTTTTTTTATTTAGCCTTGCAATTTCTTCTGTATGCTCTTCTAGGGTCTTCTTTATGTCCTTTATATCCTGTGCCATGTTCTTCTTCATGTCCTTTATGTCTTGTGCCATGCTCTTATTGTTTGATTTTAGGCCTTTGATTAATTGCGCCAAGTACTGTGTCTCTTCTGATCTTTTGATTTGGGTGTTTGGGTTTAGGTTCTCCATATTGTCTGGTTTTATCATATGCTTTAAGATTTTCTGTTGTTTTTGGCCTCTAGGTATTTGCTTTACTTGATAGGGTTCTTTCTGGATATAATACCGATACCTAATTTTTAAGATGTACAGCTTGGTGGCATATACATTCTCTAACTAGCCAGCAGATGGCGTCCGCAAGTCACCTATTCCCCTCAAGTCAGTTCTCCCCGACTTTGTCTTTGTGGTGTGTGGGGATCTGATTCTTGTGGGGTTCAATTGGTGCACTAAGTTTGGGTGTGTTGTTGGTGCTGTCCACCCTGAATGTGGGGCGTGTGTCTGGGTGGTTAGGGAGGCAGGGCAGCTTTAATAATCAAACCTCCCAGGTATTCCGGAGATTTAAGACTGTTACAAGAGTCTAAGCCTTCATTTCAGTCTTGCCACAGATTGTCTCTGCTGCTGACCCACAAGTCCTTGGTGTTGGTGTAGGGTCCCTGGGATTTCCGAGTGGATCCCCTTCCCAGCTGTGCTGTTCGAGGACCTCTGCTAGGGAAGGCTGTGCCACGTCACAAGTGCGCACTGGCCTCCAGGGAAGCCCTGGGCTGCTGGACCATGCAGGGGCGTTCCCAGCCTGCTATAAAGATGGTTGAATGGGACGTGTTAATTTCCCACTTTTCTCACAGCTCTGCCTTCCCAGCTCCGGGGCAGTTAGCTGTGTGTGCACTAAAGGCCACTGTCCACGGCCGATATTGTGGCGTGCGCGTGGCACTGTGGGAAACACTCTTGGCTCAGCTCTGGGCTATGGCTCCGTCCCCGGGCAGGAGTGTCTCCAGCCCTCCGGGGAGATATCTGCAGGGGGCACGGTTTCTTTATCCTTTGGGCTCCCTTCTCTCCCCCTGGCCCTGAGACAATCAGGAGCATGTGTGCGGAGAGCTATCCTCCATGCCAGACACCGAGGCGCTGGCTACAGCGTGCTCCTGCAGTGCTTCACTGCGTGGTTCTCACTGCCGTATCTGCAGCCACTCCCGGGTTTTTTGTTTTTGTTTTTGTTTTTTTTTTTTTAAAAGAACTAGTCCATCTCCAAACGCCAACCTGCGGTTTCCCCACACCGCAGCGCGGCCACTGGACTTTCTGCCGGCTTACTCGTTTCGGAATGCAGACTCCTGTTTTCACCAAATGCAAGGTCTCTGTGGATTTAGCAGACCTTGTCTGGCTGGTGCCTCGCGGGAACTGGTGTTCTGGGTCACTTTCTGGCTTTTATCTAGTACTTTTCACGGGGGTGTTTTTTTTTGCCCTGTCTCAGTTAGCCGCCATCTTAGGTTCTGACAGTAGCATTCTTGTAGTTGCATTTTGGGAAATAAAAAATGAATAAAACCCTTCTGTGTTTTCCCTTTGTTTTTTCCAGTATTTCTTTGTTTCTTGTTTATTTTTAAATTTCACTCATTGTCTTTTAAATTTTTAATTTTAGGGCCTAGGAAAAACTATTCAAGCAATTGCATTCCTCGCATACCTCTTGCAGGAGGGCAACAAAGGTCCTCATTTGATTGTTGTTCCAGCCTCAACTATAGGTTAGTAATTACTGAAGACAAGCCATATGTGACTCCATATTGTTTATATAAGCTCCATAGAAGAAAACTGCATGTGCGCATGTGGGTAGTTCCTAAGTAAAATGGTTTGTGGAGTTGAGTATTAATTTTTATGGTACCCTTACCCTTTTCTTCCCCTTCGTGTAAATATATTTAGGTGTGTTTAACAGGCAGTCTTTTAAAAAGAAGGTAACTCAAATATAAGTCTTAATTCAACTTTTAAGCTATTATATCAAGAACCATTTGATGAGATCCTTTATTTTCAGAGTACTTTTAAATTAAGAATGTAAGTACTTGTTAATTTATAGGTAAAGACTTTTTGAATTAGTAAGTATGTAATTCATCCCTACTCAAATTACTGTTTCATTCTTTCCTAATTGACTGGGTGTGGAGATTAAAGTAAGAGAATATTTGTGCCTATCTAAGACAGAAACATGTCTTTAAATAAGTTGTTAATTAGCTGTAAATACAAAGATTGGTCCTCTGCCGTTCGTTGTGATACCTTTTCAGAAACTCAAAATCATTTTACTTAGGAGTAATAGATTGTGAAGGTTCTATGATAAAAAATTATCCTATATTATTTTATTTTATAAAAGAATAATTTCTGATTAGAGCTTGTCAAACTTTAGTGTTTATTTCACTGTGCACACATACCCTATGGTGGCAGATGCAAGTAATATCTCTTTTGTTTCTTAGATAACTGGTTAAGGGAAGTTAATTTATGGTGCCCCACTTTAAAGGTTCTGTGTTACTATGGTAAGAAAATGTCTTTTTCTTTTAACTTTGGAAATTTTAAAATCCTTAAAGTATAATAAATACAATCCACGTGTTTATTGTTTTCACATTCTAGGTTCTCAAGAAGAACGTAAACAAATTAGATACAACATTCATACTAGATATGAAGAATACAATGTAATTGTGACCACGTAAGTATTGATTTTGTGGGGATAGAAGAGGACAGGGATTTATGTGGCTCCAAATATTAAAAAAAAAAAATAAGAAAAAGGTTTTACAGTAGTAATTAGTAGGAAAGTTATTGTATAAATTGTACAGCAAGTCATATGTAATTGAATGGATTATATTGATGACTCACGACATTTTTCAGTTTGGCATTACACATGCCAGATAGGAGTTTTTGCTAGTACATCAGGTCACTAACTGTGAGTGTAAAAGGTTCTGTCCAATTGATTGAAACCATAGTTTTTTATAATAGTACTCTCAGGTAAGCTTAAAGTAGAATTTGAGACATTCCACCAAAGTGGTGAATAATATTTCTAACTTGTAAATAATTATTAGTCATAAATAAAGGGAAAGATCTTTTTCCTAATGAAAAATTTGTTAGGACAGAAATAAGGCTGAAAAATATAACTGAGTAAATTAACCATTACTTAGTAGTAGCTATTTGGTATAAATATCTGGCAGAGAACTTAATGTTCATACTGTTGTGTTTATTATATGTTATTTCAAGCTCCATGTTAACTGTCAGTTTTGGTTATTATTTTTCACTACTGGCTTCTTTAGGAGGCCATCCTTAAAAGAATTAGTTCAAAACTTGTCTTAACAAAATGGACTCTACTTCCAATATAATTTTGAACTGCTAGCTAACAACTGTTATTTTTAGATCTACTCAACTAGTTTAAAACTATGCTCTAAACAAACATTTCTTAGCTTCATGTCCTGTTACTGCTGCTGCTTAAAATTTAACAATTCATGAAGCACTGTGTAACAATAGCAGATTTTGTATAATCCTTTTCCCAGGTGTATATGTTATCTAAATACATTATATCGTTTAAATTTCTTTTAATTCTAAATTGAAGCTTTCATAATCTGATTACATGTACATCAATAATTATTGGCTATAAATACATAAGTAATTATTTGAGCACCAGCTGTGTTTCGTGCAATCTTCTTGGTATCAGCTATTAGAAATGTGTAAATAAAAATAGGTTTACAAAACCATTAAACCTCACTAGGGTCCAAGTTGTTAAAGGTATAACTTTACTGGTTTTATTCCTTTGGGCGACAGGTATAATTGTGCAATCAGCAGTTCTGATGACCGTAGTCTGTTTCGACGGCTGAAACTTAATTACGCAATTTTTGATGAAGGCCATATGCTGAAGAATATGGGCTCCATCCGCTACCAGCACCTTATGACAATTAATGTAAGAGTGTTTTGTAGTGATGATAACATTATAGACCATTTTAGACTATACATTTAATGTATATAGTAATCTATATCATTGGTCAGCAAACTTTTTATATAAAGGTCTAGAAAGTAAATATTTCATGCTTTTGATCCATACATTTGTGCGTTATATTAACAATCCTTTAGAAATGCAAAGAGCATTCTTAGCTCATGGGCCAGTTTGCTGCCAACACTTGTTTTTTTATGATAAACTTTATAAATATCAAATATACCTTAATCTTTCATTACTTCATAAAAATGATGTGAAAAGGATGGTAGTGATAGCAGCACAACATTGTAAATGTAATACTGAATTGTATACTTAGAAGAGTCAAATGGGACATTTTATGTTGTATGTATGTTAACAGATTAAAAATAAAAAATCCATAGAACCATACAACACACAGAGTAAGCCCTAATGTAAACCATATACTGTAGTTAATATAATAATCCTGGTTTATCAGTTGTAACAAAGATATCATACTATCTGCATGATTTTTCTGTAAATCTGCAACTGCTTCAATAATAATTTTAAAAAAGTAGAACAAGGTGATATGGGGACATAAGATAACTACTTATAAAATGAAACTAGTAACTTCATTCCACCTTAAGAAAAATAGATGATAATAGTAAATACCAGTCACCGAAACTCTTATTAGTCTTTCATCACAAAACGGTAAATTATTAATAATGTTTAAACATTTTTAAAAATTACTTATTTATTTTTGTATTGGGGAGGGTAGACAAGAAGAAAAGTGGTTCTTTAAAAAAGAAAATCTAATCTAAATTTTACCTCCATTCACAGGCAAATAATCGCTTGCTGCTCACGGGCACACCTGTACAGAATAATCTGTTAGAACTCATGTCCCTGTTGAATTTTGTTATGCCACACATGTTTAGTAGTAGCACCAGTGAAATACGAAGAATGTTTTCTTCTAAGACAGTAAGCATCAATGGATATTTTCTCCAAAATATATTACTTTGTAGTTTACCTGGCCCATTTTTCTGTTTTGTTTGGTTTTCTTTTTGTGGTGCTTATGTTCTATAGTTTAAGTAATTGATTTCCCTATACTTTGATGACCTGTGAAGTCAGCCAGACTATAATGGTAAAATTTGGTGACATCCATAATCAATATCCAGAAGTTTTGGTTTTTAATATCCTGATTCTCTGAAAAATAGCAATATTAAATTGGAAGAGAGCTTAGTTATATAATCTGTGGGGAAGTTTATTTCATCATCCTTATTAAAATTTGACAGGCATATTAGCATTTCTTTATGAATAAGCTAAAGAACTGGACAAAACTAGAATATCCAAAAATATCTATATTGGGAAATATGGTTTGAAATAAAAGTTCATAAATACAAAAGAAAAACTACTGCAAAAGAATCCTATTTCGAAGAAAAGTTTGGTAAATTTTCTCCCTTATTACTTAGGAAAAGTATAGTAGAGTCTTCAGGAACTCACAAATTTTCTAATAAAGCAAGTTTTGTATAGGTTCTTGGCTCTCGAATAACGTATCTTTTGCAAGAATTTTCTGTGATATTATTCAACTAGAAATTAACTGCCTTTTCAACTTTCACTAATGTATTCCCTCCTAAATATGCAGTTTTTGAAGTGGCCTAGCAAATTTTCTGAATTACTTGTTCTAGGTTTAGTTCATTGGGTGTGGAGGGCTCCTTCATATCTCAGGAAAAAATTCCACTTTCTAATTTTCCAAAATCACTGGTTTCTGATGAGAAACCATCTTCCCTTTTTAGATTGCATTATTTGCCTCACCAGCACTAGCTTTCTTTGGGGACTGTTTTCCACAAAGAAGTACACCCCCTACACACATACAAAATTTTTTATTTCATGAGAGTTCTCCGGTTATCAGTTTATAATACATCAGTTAGTACCTCAGTGCCATCCTAGTCCACTTCAAATTCATTACCACTGCAGAATACATTACATGTCATGAGACCTCAAAATAATAGGGAGCTTCAAGAGTAGATTACAGCCCAGAGTTCAACGTAAAATTCCATATAGAATGAATTGAGTTTCTGTGGAAAATAACTCAGAATCTAGTGAGGGGGAGTTGCATATTGTTAAGATTGTTCTTTAATAATTTAAATGAACAATTTCTAAATGGTATGCTTTTATTTCACTTAGAAATCAGCAGATGAGCAAAGTATATATGAAAAGGAGAGAATAGCACATGCAAAACAAATTATAAAACCATTTATTCTCAGAAGAGTAAAAGAAGAGGTAACTCTTATCTGCTTTGTTTTGGTTATTTTTTTTTTTTTTAATTCTCTGTATTCTGTATTAAAATGATATCTAAAACTCTTCCTTTCTCAGGTTCTCAAGCAGCTACCTCCCAAGAAAGACCAAATTGAATTATGTGCAATGTCAGAGAAGCAGGAGCAGCTCTATTTGGGTCTTTTCAACAGATTGAAAAAATCTATCAATAACATGGGTATAATCTGATTTTCACAATCTTATGTAAAAAATAGTCCTGTATTTTGTTTAGTTATGTTAGTGGGATTTGCTCATTTTTAAAACTAGTTGGAATTTGAAGAACTAATTTAGAACCTTTTTGTTTAAGTTGCAATATATATTGTTCAAACAGCCTTCAGATTGATTTTTTTTTCTAATGTGTACTCTTTGGATCACAGAAAAAAACACAGAAATGTGCAATGTCATGATGCAATTGAGAAAAATGGCCAATCATCCTTTATTACATCGCCAATATTACACAGCTGAAAAACTCAAGGAAATGTCTCAGCTTATGCTAAAGGTAAAATTTCATACATATTTTGTGCATGTGTTTTTGTTTTCATTTTTTTGGGAAATTGTTTATTTTAAAATTATCTTCCCAACAATCCATGAAACACTTGGATGTTACTTTATGGTTTTTCATTGAAATACACTACATTGTAAATAGAATTTCAAAGTTAAACATAGAATTAATCAAAATCTAGGGACAATATTGTATAAAAACAATATTAAAAATGGATGGGAAAAAGTTTCATTTGGTGAAGTTAATCTAAAGGATGCGTAACTATGTTATGTTGGCTGCCTGTAAAATGTGGTAACTTAGTGCTTTTATTCAACTAAGGTACATACCAAAACCTTAGGTTTTATATAGCTGTCAAACTTCCACCTGAAAGGAGATACTTTTCTATATTACACCTAAATTTACTTTAAATAATTAAAGCACATGCAACAGTTATTTAAAAGAATTTAATGGTCAAATAATAGCTACATCATTTAGTACATTAAAATAAAACTATGGTAGATCTGGGTACCTGAAGGTGTGGAGGTATTTTTGAGTTTTCTGTATGGGGTTTGTATTATTTTTGCAACTGTCTTGTAAGTTTGAAATTTCAAAATAAAAAGCTAAAAAAAGAAATTAGGACAGTGATAGTTGAATAATGTCTCAAAAATATACAACTGCAAAAATAACCACCATACCCAATTTGAAGGTGATCACTCAGAAGGTTGAACAGTGCAAGACATGCTTTTCCAGTTACAAGCTCAAAAGAGGAGTGCAAAAATTAAGTTTTTGTTTAAAATCATAAGATAAGGAAAACTTGAAATTGACAATAAAAAGCTTCTCTTGGGTCACTCCCCCACTCAAAATGAAATTAATAAATTGCTTTTTCATAGTACAGTTTTCTTCAATGAACTTTGCTTCAGTTGCAAAGCTGCATTACACAGTCACCACATTTGATCAGTGAGCAACACAGGTGAGTAAGGAACAGTATTAGTTACCAGAAGTCCAATATCAATAGAAAGGAGCCTTGGAATTTGAGACCCTGCCTGCATACTTGAACCCTACAGAGAATAGATAAAACAATGGGATTCAGTTCTCTCTTGCCCCTTAAAACTGGAGGACAAACGGACCAAAAATTTCCTCTCTAGGAACAACCTGTTGTGGTGGAAGATACTAAGCACTTAAATAATCTTAAGAAGCTGCTCTAAAAAGTAGAGAAGTACAGAGGTTCAAGATCATACCATTGCAAGAGCTTTTTAAGTGAGCTAAGCATTGCATGCATATGTAAGACATGGCCCCAAAAGAGATCTGAAAACATGTATATAACAACTGGATAAGTCCCTTACCAATTGTTTATAAAAATATGAAGTCAGTACTGTAGAGGCCCCGTCTGCAGTCAATACTGTGAAAGTTCATTTTAGTTTCAGATTACTTCAATACCAGAAAGCATTAATTACTTTTCAGAGTTTCCAGAGAAAGGTCACTTGTTTTTGTCTGTTTTTTTTTAACAAGATAGTATCCATTTAAAAGGTAGGTCTTTCCTTTCAAGTGACCAGGACATTTTCTGCATTTAAACTTAACTTCTACTCTGTCAAGATTGGGTTTGTTTAAGATCCATGTATAATGTGCATATATGCAGAAACAAATAAACTTACTGTATTATCTGCACAGGAAAAATGTTAACTCCTGAAAACATGAGAGAACAGGTTTGGTTAGTACGAATCTACTGCAAAGTAAAAAGATTTCTATGCATCAGTACAACAAGACAGTGGGGAAAGAATGTTCCAGCCACAAGAGTTCAAATTAAATTGTATTTTGAAAGCCTAGAAGCTTAAGGGTAGAAGCTTAAGGGGATGCCATGTTGCTCGCAGTGTCCTGATGTGCATAACTGCTTAAGCAACAAGCCATGTCTTCCACCGGAGCTAAACCACATTCCAATTTACTTTCTGTTCCAAAGATGTTTAGATTTCCCAAGAGAGTCTGTGGCTCCCACTGCCTTTTTTCATTTCCGATGAGTTTCCTACTGCGCTTTCCATTACTTCTTGCAATAATTTGCATTACAGCTCTGCCAACTGTTTCATTCTGTTCACCTATGATCTGGGTCTTTTCTAGCAAGCTTTTTGTCCTGGTCTTGAAGCTGTCAGTAGGAAGCTCCGAAATTTCACACCTTAGAACAGTCAAACCATCACCTTTTGTTTCAACCTGCTGTTGGAGTTTGAAAACCTCTTGTCTTGAAGGGTTCTGCTTGGAGAAGAGCTGTATTGTTGTTAGGGCTGCAGAAAGTCCTGGGACTGGAGAAGAGACCATGAGTCTTCCAGAAAACTGATTCTGGTAATTTCCTCTTCTGAATCGGAACAATCTTCTCATCAAAGTATTCCATTGCCATGGAGGAAATATCGCTTAACTCTTGAAGTGTTTCATGAGCTCGCTGAGGGGCTCTGGTAGAATTGACATTATCTCAACACACTATAAATTTCATCAATCACCTTTCCTGCGATGAAGTAACAGAGATTGGAATCCACATACTTCATGAAAGTCATATTTAACAGTGATAGTCTTGTTTCAACAGCAACAAGGATATCTGCCTTACAAACTAATATAGTGGTTTCTTCTTTCTGACTCTCCCTGGGAGTTGGGTTTTAACTGGTTTCTGACATAGATTATGGTATCTCTCAACTTTCAGAAATCCCTGATTCAACAATCTCTGGCAGACCAAGCGCATTCTTTTACAAACCAGGTGAAGCTGGCTAATTTTGTCATAGGACCTAAAGCTCAGGCTTTTCTCAGTGGCTACTATGGACAGCACTGTCAGACTCGTTTTGAGGCAGCAGGTCGGGGAGTTGCAGGGTTGGGGGAAGTGTGGGAGACCGTGGGGGCTGTCGCCATCCCCGCGGCCATCGCCTCTTTCCTCACCGTTCACTCCTCCTCCAGCGCTGCCATTTTGAGGGTTTCTGCATATTTTAACACCACATTGTTAAACAGGAGGTAAATTGTTGGGCTATAAATAAGACTGTCAAACCTAAATGTTAATCCTTTTAAACACATATTTAAGAAAAATGTTTTTAAGATAATTTGAGCCAAGCAAGGACCAATAATATAGATCAGGGGTCTGCAAACTATGGTACTGGGATGAGGGTGGGAGAGCAAATCCGGCCACACCAATTTTTATAAAGTTTATTGTGCCTAAGCTACACCCCTTCATTTATATGTTGTCTGTGCCTGGTTTCTGGCTACAGTGGCAGAGCTAGTTTGTTGAGACAGACCAACTTGTCCTCAAAGCCTAGTATATTCATTTGACCCTTTAAAGAAAAAGTTGCCAGCTCCTGATCTACGTTTCCATTATGTACTTCATTTATGTCTGAGAACCTATGTTTACAACCTAGAACATAAATGAAGTACATTATGAAAGTCTTAACTATGAAGATCCTTCAGGTTTTATGTTCTAGTTGCAGTCATTTTTCCCCCTTTATTTTCTTCATTTTATTTCCTTTTTATTGTATTTCATATCTTCATAGTTTTAGCCATTACTCTTTATTTTTGCCTTATTCTTCTTTAGCACCTAACCCTTATTTCTCCTTACAGATCTTTGTGTTGAAAGTAACCATTTGCTGTTTCTTTAAAGTTTTATATTATCTTAAACTTATACAGGAAATTTCAAATATATATAAAAGTAAAGAGAATCATATAATGAACCCCTCTGTCCATATACCCTTCACCCAACTTCTGTAGTTAACATCTGATAATGAAAACTACTCGTTTCATCTGTAACTCCTGTCCCTCTCCCAGAATCATTGTGAACCAAATTCTAGACATAGTATTATTTTATCTGTAAATATTCAGTATGTTGTCTCTTACAAGATAAGTATTTTCCCATTAGTATACCTTAATAAATAAGTATTGCCTTTCTTAGCTGAATCTGTTGCACTACACTGTTCAATGATTTAGGAATTTTACCAGATGTAAACAATTTTAATAAATTGATCTGATAAATTTTCATATTACAAATTTTCATTTCGAAGTGATTTTTTTTTTTAAAGGAACCTACACATTGTGAGGCTAACCCTGATCTGATCTTTGAAGATATGGAAGTTATGACAGACTTTGAACTACATGTACTTTGTAAACAGTATCGACATATTAATAACTTCCAGTTAGACATGGATTTGATTTTAGATTCCGGAAAATTCCGAGTTTTGGGATACATCTTGTCTGAATTGAAACAGAAGGTATTAAAATGGAATGGTACTCATTTTGTATTTTCTCAGTTCCTGATTTTTGAGGCTTTAGCCTATGTCTGGTCTACATTCTTCTAAAATCTAAAGTTTTCATTATTTTCTTGATTTATTTGGGCATATGTTTTCCTGATTGCTTCCTTTCCTCTGTGGAATCTCAGAACAATAGAAAATAGTAGACTACATCTGTATTGATGTTTTTAAAAAATAATCTTAATTGTTATTTCATAGGTGGAAATGTGTATGATTGCTCCAAAATTAATATTTATGATATATTATTTGTTAAATACTTATTTTATGTAAATAATATTGCAGGATTTATGTGAAATACCTTAAATTGTAAGATTACAATCCACATGGTACTTACGTAGTATTTAAAATTTTTTTCAGGTATAGAAGTAATGCTTAACTTATGTCCTTAAAATCATAACTGAGAATTTAAATTTTAGCTTTTAAGTTTAGAAGTTAAAGTAATTTATTCATATATAAGTTAAAGTGAGAAATTTCTATTACATATTATTACTTGATTTTTATTAAAGAAGCAGTTGATCTTCGGATATTTGTATCATAGAGAATTTGCCATCAACTTCTCAATATGATTTGGGTAAAACTCCTAATTGTTTAAACCTATGAGGGCTTAGAGTAGTAAAATTTTATTTTTCTGTGTTCCTAATCCATGTTCATATTTTCACAGGGTGATAGAGTTGTATTATTTAGCCAATTTACCATGATGCTCGACATTTTAGAGGTTCTCTTAAAGCATCATCAGCATAGATATCTCAGATTAGATGGAAAGACTCAGATATCTGAAAGGTTGGTATACTTCTGTTTCAGAAAGTCTCTTCCCACCTTACCCGTAAGTAATAATAAATGTTAGAATTTTAAATGTCTAGAGCATTTGATAGAATTTTATTGCTCTGAGTCTTATGTTTGGTTACTACTTCAAGTCATTACCTTAAGATGAGAGACATTTTCCTTCTAATTTTCTGTCTGAATTGCACAGAAGTTTATTTTGAAGCAGTTATTAGAATTGTATACCATTCCCTTTTAAAAATCATTTAGAATGTACAGCACCTTATCATTAAACTAAGATTGTTGTAAAATCCTGGGCTTTTCCTATTTTAAGGGTAATTAAATTTTATTTTTATTTAATTCCCAAAGGTTAAAAAGATTATCTTAAGGAAACAGGAATGCTTTATCTAGTGTGTTTAATTTGCATTATATCATTTGGCTTTTTTTTTTTTTTTTTTAAGTCATCCAGAGTGAATGTTTTTTGAATGGGAGAGGGGGCATTAGAGTAAGGATAAAAGGTATGCTAAAAGAAAATACATCAATATAGTTTGATATAGAGGTCCTTGGTTCATCAGATACATTGCCTATCAGTAGTACTGATATCTGAGAAGGTTAGAGATTAAAGAGCCATATGCAGAGTTTAGATAAGCCAGAAGTCATTAAGCAAATGACCAAATAGTCCTTTAGGAATTAATCAAATTTGAATAGTTGAATTAACTGAAGTAAGAGCTATTGGGGAAGTCAGTACTATAGAAAGGAAGTTGGTGCATTGGGAAGGTCATTCAGTAATAAAGTCACAGGACTGTAATGCCAAAAGCATGAATTTACATCTTCAAGGTTTTTTCCTTCATATGACGTGTTTTCAGCTTTAATTACATTTAACAATTCCACATTCAAACTTTAAAAATATTAAAATCTTAACAATTCTGTTTTATATTTTGCATAGTTGTTACACTCTTTAAAACAAACAAACAAACAAGCAAAAAGTGCTAGGACAGATGCTTGCAACAGTGGGAAGTTGTTCTGTTCTGATAATATCCACACTGGTTAATCCACACATGTTTAGTGGCCTAAGCTTAGAACTTGTAGTCTTTTTACTCCTACTGTATTTACTCTACATCAGTCAAAATTTAAGTTTTCAAATTAATTATATTATCTTAATACCCTATCCAGTAGGCAAAATAAACAGCTGCAAAAATTTCAGTTGTGGTATTTGTTGTTTTACATTTTCAGTTTCAGGAAAAAGTTCTAATGTCCTTAATATATACTTGTTAGTGAGATTTAACTTAATATGTTAATCTTATAGGATTCATCTAATTGATGAGTTCAATACCGATATGGATATCTTTGTGTTCCTGCTGTCAACAAAAGCTGGTGGACTAGGAATTAATCTGACCTCAGCAAATGTTGTTATACTTCACGATATTGATTGTAATCCTTACAATGACAAACAAGCAGAAGATAGATGCCATAGAGTAGGCCAAACTAAGTAAGTGTTTGAAGTGGAAATTTCTTTTTAATCAAATGCCAGTTTGTTTTGTATAGAATGTAGTCTCTTGGATGTCCTGCCTTGGTTTTCATTTTTTTTCAGCAAAGCATGCCAACATTGTTAAACATGTAACCTATGTAACCTATTCATTTCTGGTAATTGAAACAAAATAACCCACCCCCAAAAGTCCAGCAGTTCTTGGGGATAAAGTATTTTGAGTGGTCCTTTGAGAAGGATTAGTAATTGAATGGACTTGCTTATTAGACCAGTTAAGGGCAGACAGACTTAGTAATACACATATTTTTCCTACCCTGTTCCCCATATTTTCATTGAAGGCTAATTTTGATATTGGCATGAAGCTGTAAAGAGGTGAAAATAATTACAATTCAACTCTTATCTTCATATGTAAACAGTAGACAGTATTTTCTTGTGGAATATTTTCCTGTATTTCCAAAAGATCACTGGCATACTCATTTATGGACCAAATATTTATCAGTACCTGTTGTGGGACTAAAACCTGTAATGTAATCTTTGTATTTTACTGCTCTGCCTTTTTGTACAGAAATATTTCTTGGACCCCAGTAAGCTAAGTATGTTTTTATTTTTTCTTAATGGAATTTGTATCTGAACACAGAACTGTTTGTTCTAATACAGTTTTATGAGTAATTTTTAAAGTAAATATCTTTCTTTTTCCCTCTTGGGTCCAAGAGAAAGGGTGTTCAAAAGTTACATGCTCAGAAATTGTCAATCTCAATGAGTTTGAATATAAGGAGAATTTAAATTTAAGAGCACTTGTTATATAATTTTCAAATCATTCTTATTGAACTCCGTAATTTATATCATTTACATGTGTAACCAGTGGACATATATTGTATTTTTTAGAGAAGTACTAGTTATAAAATTAATAAGCCAAGGAACGATTGAAGAATCCATGCTAAAAATTAACCAACAGAAATTGAAACTAGAGCAAGATATGACCACAGCAGATGAAGGTAAGTTATCCGTAAGCAGCAACTTCAGTACATATTCATGGAACAATTATATGACAAGACATAAAACTAGCAGTTAGCAAGGAGATAACAAAGATGGCCTGAGTTCCTAACTAGCATATAGTTAAGGGATGGCTTGGGACAAGCTAAGCATATCATTTCAAAAGTGCTACAATAACTAAGATACATTGTGCCAGAATTGATATAAACACTTTGATTTTGAAAAATTCTCCCACCTTTTTACCTTTATATTTAAAAATATAAAAATATTTTTACCTTCCAGCAAAATATTCTGGAAATAAAATTAAGTTCAGATCCACATATTTATGATTTGCAGTAACTACTTAAGTAGTTATATGAAACCAAAGGTTTAAAACATGGCGTAATATTAACTTATTAGGTGTGTTAACATTCACGTTAATTTCATTTTTACTAGTAATTATTTATTGCACTAGAGTGCAATAAAAATGCTTTTTAAGAAGATTTAATAATTTAAACTTTTCAGATTGTAACAGTTGGGCTCTAGAAAGAACCCTCAAATAAGAGCCCTCTCCCCAACTCACCTCTTTGTAAAGAATAATTTTTAAAATTTTATAAGTTCAAAGTTTTTACTTATGTATACATTTTTGAAAAAATAATTCACATAGTTCAAAACACAAAAGATTATCAAAAGTCAGACAAAAGCCTCCTTCCAGCTCCATCAATCAGCTTCCCTATAAAGGTAACATGTTATCTTTTTGAGTGTGTGACAGTTGTTTTATGCTTATTGAAGTAAATAAGTCTATGTATTCTTCCCGCCTTCTACACAGGATAGCATGCCCAGTTCTGCACCTTGCTTTTCTTATTAGATGTTAAATTTCATAGTAAACAAGTGATTTCATTCTGATAATTAAGGATGATTCTACTATTGATAATGATTTATTACAGTTTGTCATGTTTCCATTGAATATTTATGATATTCCGTTACTGTTCTAAGTACTATATAGGAATCAGTAACTTTTAAACTGTCTTACAGGAGAGATGGAGGCATGTGTGATCAAATTAGTACTTGCCCTTCCTGTATAGCACTTATATCATATTGCTGTGCACCTTGGGGACATGGGCATTAGCAAACCTTTAACTGAGTAAAAAAACAACTGGTTTAGACAAGGATGAGGATTAGTAGTTGAGACCTTTAAGGATGAGGATGAGTAGAAAGATCATGACTTAAACAATTACCATACTATACTTTGTGTGATGAAGGAGCTTATCAATTTCATATTATCCAGCAAAAGCAGTAGAGTGACCATGAAAGCCAGATTCCACTTAGGTATTATTTTTTTCCTGATTATTTTGTTAGGCCATTTTTACAATGTAGTAGATTAATTAAATACCTAGCTTAATTTCTCTTATTTGAATGCTGGCAAATACCAGATATGTGGATTGTATTTTTGTCCTAACAATAAGTCTGAATAGAACCTTAATATTAATCAGGGATTCAGCTGTTTGATTGTTGGATTCCCAGCTGTCCTAACTATAGATCTTTTCTCATGGGCTAGTACATGTTCCCAGAGAGAGATTCTCCAGTCCCTTGCAGATAGTTGAGAGAAGGGATTTAAGCCAACTGACAGCATTGTCACAGCTGAGTAGTAGGGGAGGGATTGTTTTCATTAAAACTCTGTTGCATTTTTTGCTGGTTATATACATTTCTTACCTTCTATTGAAGGAAGAAAAATAGGTAACATAGAAATGAGGTTGACATACAGGTCAAAAATTTTTATATAGAGATTGAGATTCTTAATGTCATGTTTTCTCACACTAGGTTTTATTCACCTGTAATAAATCCCCGACAAGATTCCTTTAAAAAGGAAAAGAGCTTACTTTCAATTTTTTACAACTGGGAGGTAAATGGCTGGCTCTGCTGAATAGGCTTTAAGCAGCCTCTACTCCTTCACCCTGTTTTTAGCTCCATCTGTTCCCCACCTTTCAGAAGCATCCATTAACTTCCATTTTCTGAACTTTAGGGAGTGCTGGTTATGAAGTACCCTACTTGCATTTCACACATTAGATACTTAGGTTTTCTGCTTTCTCATTCTGTGAGTCAGTTTCCAGTCTTACATCAGCTTTTCATCTTCCAAAATTTGACAGCTCTCTTTCTACTGTTCTTTTCTCCTGTTCTTTCTCTTGTTTCTTGCCTTCTCCCTTTTGTTCATGGCATTTTAATGATATTCAGGTCAGATCAGAGATGATGTGTATGTTCAATCATATTTAATCCACACATATTATTTTTATTTATATAAATTTGCTCAATCCAAAAGTTTACCCATCATTTCTGTCTCTAGTGTTTGTTAAGATAGCAATGTATTTCAGCTATGTTCTCAGGCCATTAGCTTTAAAATGTTAAGTTATAAAGAATTTTTCCTCCACTTACAGCTCTTTCCTTCTATGGGAAATATTCCTCCTTTGTCTGTTAAACCTACTTATATATCAGTGTTTCCCAGTGTTTTATTTCAAAAGAAAAATGGTAGACTAATGATAAAGTGTTTTCTTTTATTTACTCTCCTAACTGTAATTTTACCTTCAGCTATGCACTTGTTTTCATTTAGTTATTTTGACACCAAACTGATGAGAGTATGTCCTTCATCTCTCATAATGAGGTCCTTTTGCTCTGTAAACAAAAGGTATATTTTAGTGAATATGTGTGCTTCAGGTTAGCACAATCTGTAGGACCTCTTTTCCTTTAAGATATGAAAGGTTAAAGACTGTGATTGCTCTGAGTTATGCTTATCAGATTTTTATTCTCTAGAGCTTGCCTTAGTTACTGATTCTCAAAGTGAGGTCTCTGGACCAGCAGCAGTAGCAGTATCACCTGGGAAATTGCCAGAAATGCAGTTTCCCAGGCCCCACACTAGACCTACTGAATTAGAAACTGGCAGTGTTGTTTAACAAGCCCTCCAGGTGATTCTGATACATGCTAAACTTAGAGAACAACCATTTTAGGATAAGAATTTTGGTTTTTGGGTATTTTTAAATTTTGTTTGTCTTTAATATCTCTTAATGTGATTAATTGTATTAATAGTTTTTCTATTTTTTAAAACTTTTTATTATGGAAATTTTCATAAAAAATATTGAAAGCATAGTAAGAATGAAAGGACAATGATTTAACAGTTGTAACATGCAGTGTTTGTTTCATGTACCTTTTTTCTCCACTAGAACATTTCAAAGTCAGTTGTAGACATCATGATACTTCATTTTGAATATTTTCACGTATTCCTCTAAATTGTTGCAATACCATTATGGCATGCAACAAAGTTAATAATTTCCAGATATTATCATAATTTTCCATATTCAGAATTTTTCCAGTGGTTCCCTTAACATCTTTTATAGCTTTTTTAAAAAAAATCAGAATTCACATATTGCATTTTATTGAATTATATCTTTAGTCTCTTTAAATTTAGAACAGTTTCCTCACCCTTTTCCTTCTTTCCTTTTGTCTCTGCATTCCTCCCAGTAATACTCAGTTTTGGAGTCTTATTGTCTTGGAGATACGTATTCTTGTGTTCTTGTTGTATTCTGGATTTGTCCTCTTTGTTACTTATTATGTCATTTAATTTAGGACAGGTGTGCTTAACTTAGGTTCATGGGCTACTGTAAGACCTTTGCATGGGCTTGGAGGCAGGGGTGTTAGTGAACTCCTTGAAAGTTTGTACATATTTGTGTTCCTGTGGTGTGTGTGTGTTTTTTACAGAAGAGAAGAGATAAAAGTACTCTTATAATTTTTTATTATACCTGATTTATAGTTAACAAATGTACATAAGGTCAGCAAACATTTATGTACTGCCAGCTGTGCCATTGTCAGTAACCAGTAAATTAATAAATCAGTTCATCTAAAAATATTCAAAGTGAAATTTAATTGAATTGATCAAGGTTGGTAGATTCTACAGCATCGTGATACCGGGTGTTCTCACGCCTTAGAAAATCTTAAATAATACCTCTAAGTATCTGGATACTGTGATCCCATTTAATTGAAAGATAGGGCAATCGTTGGATAAGAAAAGGTAATTTATAGCAGGTAATGTAATCCTCATCTGGTAGTCTGTACTCAAAATTTTGGTCATGTATATGGGGTGGGTCTAGGTCAGTATCTTTGGACCAAATATAAAGGTCTAAATTGTTTCACTTTGGTTGGAAGTTGGGGACTTTGTTGGTTTTGTTTCCCTACTCATTTTCTTACAAAAATGTTTTTCTTTCATTTAGCATGAGAAGAGTAAGTACAGTGTGCTATATGAATAAAATATGGTACATGCTACTTATATCTATCATTATATATCTATATATAAAATCAGAAACATAACCTGTAGATTATAAGTCTAAAATATGCTATGGTGATAGTATAAATAAGACCATAGAAGAAGTAGCCCTAATGTATATAGGCGTCAGGGAAGGTTTTTAAGATAGGCAGACACTGTAGCAAACTGGGCCTTCAAAGTTGAATAGGAAGTCACCAAAGGTAAAGGAAATCAGAAAATGTATTTTATAAAATAAAATATTTTTATTAAACTTTTAATGCTACTTTCTGACTTGCAGGTGATGAAGGGAGTATGCCAGCAGATATAGCCACATTACTAAAAACTTCAATGGGCCTGTAAAATAACTGTGAATTCTTATTTGATGAGGAAACATCAACTTGGTGCACTCAAGGACATTTACATTATGATGACCATGGGGTTTATGAACATTTATAACTTTTTATAATTTCCATATTGCATTTCTCATAGTATGGACAACTTTTTTGCCACTAACGGAATTCTCCAGATGCTCACCTGTGAAATTTCCAGAAAAGCCACAAATATGTAGTCTTTAAGATGTTGAATAATCATTTTACAAAGCAGTTTTCTGAACGGGGGATTAGTTGGTGATTGTTTGTAACAAATATGCTAATGCTTTAGAAATGTCAGTATTTTTGTAATTATTTCTACCTCCAAATATATATATATATTGTCTTTCACTGGATAATGTGTGTAGATTTTTACATGTGCCTTATTTGACAATGCTTATGTCTCGTTTTTGCTTGTCTCATTTGAAGTTCTTTTTTATTATGTTAGTTTAAAGAATGCAGCTGTATAGTTTATATAGCTTTAGTTTTATTGCTATTTGAAGCAGATGTTCACCACGTCAACAAGAACTCAACCTGAATTTAAAGGTGGCAATCCATATACTAATATCCCCCAGCTCTTCCTCTCAAGTTCTTCTGTTAAACAGATTTCTTTGGCTAGGCACTAAGTTGTTTTCCAGTGAATAGTAACTGAAGAAGTCCTTATCTTGTTCCATGGATTAATTCCTTCTGTTCATTTCACAGCTGCACTAATTGTGCTTACTACTATGCTATTCTTGTGCATGTTTTCGTTGATTTCCCTCTCCTAGCTTTTGCTTCTCTTGAAACTGTTGCCTGGTCACTTCTACTCAGATCTCTTTACTCTCTAAACAATAGTTTATTCCTGCCACATCCCCACATATCAGCAAAATGTTGGTGACATTTTTCTAGCCTGGCAGAACAGATTAACTTAAAGCTATTTCACTTCAAAGCAGAATGAAAGTGACTTCATATTAAGGCAGCATTAGGTACTGCATGGAAATAGGTCATTAACTTTAAGCTCTTATCAAAATATAATTTACCAATTTCCAGAATTTCCAGTACAGGACCTCCTGAAGAGAGCCGTTTAATTCCAGTTCAGTGTGGGTAACAAAGTGAAATTTAGAAGTAAAGTTGTCTATTTAATATTTAACTCCTTATTATGTCTTTCTTTAAATTTTTGCCTGTCAGTCTATTGCTGTTTTTATTATACATCAATTTCTTTGTATAACTTGTGAGTTTCATGTGTTTGTTTTAATTATGTAAATATCATTATAAATAAACTTATTTATAAATCAGGGATTTGTTAATTATTGGAGCTCATAACTTTCATGGATGGCATCTTACCTTGCTGGGATGCTAAGTCATATGACCCTCTGGATTTAGAAGACAAAAGAAACTTGTCGTGATTCTTGAGATACTTTAGACCCTGAAAGCACATTTGACTCAATAGATTTACCCAGTCATGAAGGTTTATTGTACACACTGAATATATTTTAGTGTAACAGGGCTAGAAGGAATCTGCAGATGTTTTTACTACCTCCTCTTACATTACAGTACCTAAATCATATCAAATCATTGGGAATATTACATTTTAAAATCTCATAATGGATTTTTCATAATTTTTTCTGTTTTTCTGTATCATCAGCTATAGACTGTGTAATTGTTAAATCTGTATTTTTATCTCTAAGGAAATATAGTTGGATTTTCCTTGTAGTGCTCTATTATGTCTTGGGCTTAATATAAGTATTTGTGATCACCAGTTGTATTTTTCAAACCCTTTTTAATAGTTTCTAACCCTCCCTTCCCTTAAAAAAAATATATTGAGCACAACTGAGATCATATTGTGTGCTTAATATTGTCTGTTTCTCAACAAACTTGGATTTATTACTTAAGATGTATTCTCCTTAGGCCCTTCATTGGGCTGATGTCAGTAAACATTGTAATCCAACATCAATAAAGAGAGCAAATAAATCCACAAGTCTTGGAATAGTATCTTGACCAATTGAAGCAACCTTTTTTTTTTTAATGCAAATCACATAGAGATAGAAGACATCCTTTATGTGTTTTCATAATTATATTCCTGACTTCCATAGACTTGTAGCTTTATGCAAGCAGATCTTTATATTGGCACACTGATTAGTCTATTGTTCCTGTAGTGGAGAGGTAAGGGAATCAGGAGCTTTGGTTTCCATTTCTGTGACCTTAAGCTAGAACGTAAACTGTTGCACAAAATTAAGGAACTGTATATTTTAACACTTTTCTTCCCAAAATTTATGGGATTTTTTCTGGTTATAAATATGCAATTAAATTTCTGCTTTCATTCTCTCTCTCACTCTCTGACAATCTTTAAACAAAGATACATTGAAATAATGAATGTGTTCTTCAGTGCAGAAAGGTGACCTTAAAGTTTTGAAGATGCTATGATTGAAATGAAATATTTCCTTATGAAACCCATTATGGTTGCATTTTATACTTGAATTACAATTCATGTAAACAAGTGAGACTGATTATCTTATTTTGAATTTTCGTGAAAGTGCTTTGCAATGAGATTCCATATAACCTATCATCATTTATTTATTAGCAGCCACTAATGATGACAAAACTTGAATACAAACAAGCAAGATACTTGAGAAATACATTTTGTTTTCATGTGTTATCCTTAATAATTTACAAAGTATTTAACATTTTTTTCCCATTTCATAAAACATTGCTGGGAGGAAAGAAGCACCTTAAGATCATAGCTAGCTGAGTTTTTCCTTTGCTTTCTTCTTCTCACACCCCTTCTTATGACTTTTCAGCTTCATGTTCTTTTTCATCTGCACTGCTTTTCAAGTGCAAGTTCATCTATTTCATTAGTCTGCTTATGTATATGACATGAGGTACTTGTGTATATGACATGGCATTATTAGACAATCTAATATTATCATGTAAATTAAACTAAAATTTGATGTTTCAATCATATATGTTCTAAAATGGGGAGGATATAAATGTGTATTTGCTGGGAAGATTTCTATTTAAATTGCTTATTTATAGTCAGTTCTCACTTTCCATCATAGGAACTATAAAAATGACTGGAAGCTGCAAAGTGCAAAGCAATCTTCATTAGGGAAAAAATATGATTGTTCTGTCAACCTGAAACATTTTTATCAAAGCATTAAAACTTTATTATTGCTTATAAATATATGAGTAAATGAAAAACAATAAAACATATAGTACACTGTAATTTGAAAAATTAGAAACAATGAGAATTAAAATGTTTTATTTCTTTGTGAAAAACTTATCAGGTGTGGTTTAGCAGTTTGCCTTCTCATTGTGCAACGTAGGATCAAGCATCTTTTCTATACCTTGGCAAATTGTTTCCATCCTTTCTAATGTCACTTCCTTTGGGACATCTTCATCCTTGTCATAATCACTTTCCTCATTTATGGGATAAGTTCACCTTCACTTAGTTCCTCCGGGTGCATATCCAGAGCCTCTTGAATAGCGACAGTTTTCAATATTACCACAGTCAGCAATTTCTTCTATAAATCCATTAATGTTCAGTTGGAATTTCATTCAATGTTAAAACTTTTCATTTGTTTGCTGCATTTGCAGCTTTGTTGGCCAGTTTTCTCTTGATCATCCATTTTTATAAAATATCAAGTGGGTTTATCACGGAAACCAGAAGGTAGCACAACATGCTTTGCTATCTGTGTGTAAATGTTCAGCGAGCAAATGACTAAATGTTTGTTGGTTTGTTTTCAAATTTACATGGAATATGGCAAAAGTGAATGTCTTGGTGGAGCTAGGGAAGGAAGTGTGTGTATTATCTGGCAGGCTACTGTAGCTGTCTTATCTGATGGGAGTGATGTGAAGAACAACAAAGTATGAAGGTGTAATGTATCACCTACAGTTTAGTTTGGGGCCTCCGTTTTATCCAGTCAGCAATGGCAGGAATGGCTTGGACTTTTTTCTGTAAGGTCACCAGCCTGGGATGGATGTCCAACAAGTCAGGTTTAAAGACCTGAAGTGTGGTACTGCAAATATCCCAGTAGAAATCTGCCCAAGTTACCTAGTTTAAAGGAAACAAAAACCATATTTTCATTTGAACATAAAAGGTATCACTTTATCAGCATTCCAAAATTAAAATTTCTTAAATCTAAAAGATAGTTTCTTTTTAATTTAAAATGAGTTTTTATATACAAGCAGAATGTGTTACAGAAAATTAGAAATATGCAGATAACATACTCCTACCACCCAGAGATTACTACCATTAACTCCTTGGTGTATATTTCTCTAATGCATTTTTACTAAAATTAGATCTTACCATATTTACTCTTTTGTAACCTCCAATCTCCACCTCTCTGTGGTATCTTATCTAATGCCCAATCCAGATTTTTCTATCTGTTCCCAAAATGTCCTTTACACATCACAGCAAAATCCATTCCAGGACCTTTCTTCATGTTGCTGAATTACTGAAGAATCTAGACTAGTCCAGAATATCCTTTGTTCAGGATTTGTGTGATTAGTTCATCTTGTTGTTTACCTTGTTAATACTTTCAATTTAAATGTTTTTGGCTGAAATACATTATATTGCATCATATCACTAGAAATAAATTATCTGACCATTAGTGGGATGCTAAGATTGACCAGTGGATTAGAATGATAACAGCCTGGTCCTACCCTTGCACATCTGTTGTTTGTTTTTTTCTTTTGTGAGTAGAAGTGAATCTGTATGATGTTTGGCTTCATATGAATATCAAAGAATGAAGTTTAAACATCGACTGTTCTTAAGTTTTCTTTTTGAATGGAGATTAATAAAACTGATGGCTAGTGGTTCATGAACTCGCTTACTAAACTTCTGTCTGTCAGGAGAGGCTACTGGTTAGAGGATTCAAAGTTCAGTTGCATATTTACCAAGCACTCACCACATGCCATGCACTGGTCTGGGTGCTGGGAATTCATTGAGAAAGATGCCAGTCCCTTATCTTGCTTTTACTTTTGAAAGGGGAAGACCATCAGATATGTAGGATGTAAGCTGGTAGGTGCTAAGAAGAAAAAGGAGTGATGAGATGGTCTTTCAGGTGGTCTCGGAAGACCTGTAAGGTGATATTTAGGCCAAGACTTTAATGATAAAAAGGATCCAGACATGCAGCAATCTGGAGTTAAGCATTCCCGGCAGAATAGGAGCATAAATGTTCTTGGGTGGGAGTGTATCTGTATCTGAGGAAGAAAAAAAAGTCCCATGGGTTGGTGCACTGTGGAGAAGGGAGTAATAATAGACGGGTAAGAGTGATTGTTTAAAAAGAAATGTTTATAGAAAACAAAGTCTTTTAAGCCCTTTGAAATTAGTCTATCACAATAGGGCAGGAAGAGGAACATTTTCGGAAAGCCTATGAATACAGTCAGTGGGAAGAAATGAAAGACTGTATGATGCCTTGCAAGTTGAGGATAAAAATGTGACTAGTTGACTTCTTTTTCACCCGAGAAAAACAGACAATAATCAGTACAAGGTAGACTAATGATTGTGTCACATGACTGAAGCAAAAAGCAATCTGTGACTTTGCTAGAATACAGTCTTGAAAGCAGGGACCCCCACATACAAAAACATCTATATCAGATTAAGATTTGATTTTTTGCCAAGATTACATCACAGGTGGTGGTATGTTCTTCCATCAATAGGCCTGTAATAACCAGTTGTCTCACTTTTTTGTGTGTATATATTAGCAATTGATGACAATGTTTTGATCCATGAATTCATCGGGGGTTGCAAAATGGTGATAGTCTGTTTCAATCTTTTGTTCTCACTGATTAACTGGAATACTTTCTTATGAAGAGAAACTTTCTCCATCTATTTTTACTAGTTCCAAGTACAATTTGCATAGGAAAGACAGGATAAATGTTTTATTCAAATCCCGTACCCCCATTTTAAAAACAATTCTTAGAAGAATAATTTGACTACTTAGCATCTTCTGAAAGTAACCAAATGAAGCTTTGTTATTTTGTGTTTAGTTGTGGTGGTGATTGTCAAACAAATGGATTTGTTCATTTTAAAGTGTTTTAGTCCAGTGTCATTAATATTCTTACTGAATCTTGAATTGTTCTATCTTTGACCAGTGGGAGCCTCTTTAAGTTGACTTCTGAATCCTTTTGATACAACCCTTGTTGTCTTTGATAGTGAATTTGCTTCTGGTACAACTAGATATTCCCAGATCATCTTTTACACTTCCTGTCCCAGATTGAGAATAAGCCATTTCTATAAGGAGTCCTGGTTCCTTTTACTATTTAGAGATCAGAATCCGGGTGCTAGGGGTGCTGAAGACTACAAGATAGGTCACTGTTTCAAGAAAAGAAGATACAAAATGCCATTTTCTTTAAGATATATCATAAGTCCATATTGTTATATTTAACTCGAATTCAGGAATAGGATGTTTACTTAACCTCACTGATCTTAACATTTCTATCTCCTTCCTCCTACACTAAAAAGTCTGGTTTCTCAGTGACATCAACATAATTTCTTATTGCATTACCCATATGTAGATATAATGATATCAGAAAAACAATACCAACAGTACCCACAATATGATTGCTAGAAGTGGTGTATGATTTTTATTTATTGTCCTTAAAAGAGAATATCTGTATTAAGATGTATAGTCAAATTACAGTGTTCTAGGAGAGGATTGTGGGAAGATGGTGGAGTAGGAAGCTCCAGGAATCCTCCACCAGAACAACTATTAAAAAGGCATGAACTACTCCCGGGGAGGAATGTAGACACTCCCGGGGAGGAATGTAGACCCGGCATCGTGGGATGGAGAACATCTTCTTGACCAAAAGGGGGATGTGAAAGGAAATGAAATAAGCTTCAGTGGCAGAGAGATTCCAAAACGAGCCGAGAGATCACTCTGGTGGGCACTCTTACGCACACTTTAGACAACCTTTTTTAGGTTCTAAAGAATTGGGGTAGCTGGTGGTGGATACCTGAAACTATTAAACTACAACCCAGAACCCATGAATCTCGAAGACAGTTGTATAAAAATGTAGCTTATGAGGGGTGACAATGGGATTGGGAAAGCCATAAGGACCAAACTCCACTTTGTCTAGTTTATGGATGGATGTGTAGAAAAGTAGGGGAAGGAAACAAACAGACAAAGGTACCCAGTGTTCTTTTTTACTTCAATTGCTCTTTTTCACTCTAATTATTATTCTTGTTATTTTTGTGTGTGTGCTAATGAAGGTGTCAGGGATTGATTTAGGTGATGAATGTACAACTATGTAATGGTACTGTAAACAATCGAAAGTACAATTTGTTTTGTATGACTGCGTGGTATGTGAATATATCTCAATAAAATGATGATTTAAAAAAAAAAAAAAAAAAAAAAAAAGGCATGAACTATCCGAATCAACTTTCAGAATTCCAGACTCCAGTAGAGCACTGTGCAACATCCAGGAAAGATTGGGAGGAAGAGGCTGGTAAATACCACTGAATTATACTCTGTGCAGTGGCAACCATCCTCCATCCTCTAACCTAGCAGTGCAGCTTGCTGGTGCCAAAGTGGCACATAAAGACCAGTTCCCCCAAAATTTGGGGGTATACATTCTGAGCATTGAGCACTGCTTTTCATTAGCTACATCAGATTGTGGAGACCTGGCTCTGAGGATTACCATTATTCTAACCCACCCCAGACACAGACAGCAGAGGAGACTTAGAGATGGTATAGTTCCTCAGAGCTGTGGAAGACAGTTAAAAGGCTGCATTTGCTGAGACAAGAAAGCACAGCTTGGGGAAGTCTTGAGGGAAGCCCCAAGCACCCTTCCTGTCCCCACCCTCATTTCTCCACAAGGCAATTTGGTGCCAGCCCCTGCTTCCTTTGTAAATCAGTGGCCTTGTTTTGGCTGGGAAATATTGACTCCCAACTCCTCTTTGATGTGCTGGTCCCCCTCAGAATTTTCCCTTCCAGCAAAAGCAGCCTGAGATAGGAAATCAGAGTAAGAAACAATTGAGTGGGGTAGCCTGGGACAAGAGCTTACCTGCTTTAACACCAGTGAGAGGGAGAAATTCTGTTTCCTGGGGAGCAAAGGGGACATTCAAAGTCCTGTAAATGGGAAAGCTTAAGGCCACTAGCAAGCACAAGCCCAGGACAAGACACAGGCACAGAAAAGACAGGGAGGACAGTGCACTTTGCATTTACCTCAGGCTGACCTGGATGGGAGGGCTGAACTCTGAGGAAGAGTGCCAGCCAATGCAAAGCCAATTTTCAAAGACTATGAAATATGTTTTTTGCTTGGGTTTCCTTGGTTTTGTTAGCTCATGACACTCAAGAAAATCTCTGTCCTGTCAGTAGTTGAATAAAAACTCAACAAACAGACATGTTTGTTGTTTAAAATGCTAACATTTTAAAATACTGAATTATACAGTGTGTAGCAAAAGGGTACAAGACAAAGAAAAAGGAAATTATGGTCAATCCAAAGGAAGAGGATAAAAATCCAGAAAACATCAACAAAGAGGAGCAGACTATCAACATACTGAGAAAATCTTTTTTTAAAAATGATCTTTAATATGCTTAAAGAGAGAAAGGTAAATACAGAGAAAGAATCGAGGTGATATCAGGAAAACAATGCATGAACAATACAAGAATCTCAATAAAGAGAAATTTTTAAAAGGAACAAAAGAAAACTATTGATGACTACAATAACTGAAGTGAAAAATTCACAAGATGGTTTCAATAGCAGATTGGAGCTGGCAGAAGAAAGAATCAGTGAAAATGAAGATGAAAGGATTTAAATGAGTCAGGCTGAAGAGCAGCAAGAGAAGAGAATTGGAAAAAGCAAAAATAGCCTAAGGGACCTGTGTGACACCATCAAGCATAGCAATATACGCATTAAGGGAGTCCCAGAAAAAGAAGAAAGAAAGCGACGAAGGAATATTCAAGGAAATAATGACAGAAAGCTCCCCAAATATAGAAAAGTTGTGAATATGCACATCCAATAAGCCAGAGGATACCAAACAGTATAAACTTGAAATATTCCCTGACACATACAGGTCAAACTCTTGAATGCAGAGGACAAGGAGAGGTTTCTGAAATTTGCAAGAGAAAAGCAATGTGTTATATAGAAGGAAGTACCAATTTGATTAAGTGCTGATTTCTCATAAGAAACCATGCAGGCAAAGAAGGCAGTGGGTTGAAATACTTAAAATGCTCAGAGAAAACAAATGCCAAACAAGAATTTTATACCCAGTGAGACTTTCTTTCAAAAATGAGGGAGAGAATGAGACATTACCAGGTACACAAAAGTTGAGGGACCTACCATACAAGCAATACTAAAGGGAGTTCTTCAGACTGAAAGGAAAGGACATTCTATGGTGCTTTAAAGTGGCATAAAGATATAAAGACCTGCAGTAAAGGTAATCATATGGGTAATTATGAATTCCAGTACTAATGTATTTTTTGATACATAGCTCAACTTCTTCTTAGAATTGCTAAAATGCAAATGCATAAAAAAGTAATGATAAATCTATTATACATCTATTTAGATGTACCATGTATAAATATATAATTTGTAGCAAGTACAAAAAATGGTGGGGGTATGGAGGGGTATAAGAACAATGAAATTGTATGTTATTGAAGTCAAGTTGATATGTAGTCAAATATGACTGTTATATATTTAGGATGTTAAATTTTAATCCCATGGTAATTACAAAGAAAATACATGAAATATATATCCAGGAAGAAATGAAAATATGGTATCATACAAAACAAATAAATATGAAAGTTGGCATTAATGGAATAATTGAAGGACAAAAACATATCAGATTTACAAAAAAAAAAGCAAAATGGCAGATAAAAGTACTGCATTATCAGTAGTTACTTTAAATGTAAATGGATTAAACTCTCCAGTCAAAAGGGAGAAATTGGCAGAATAGGGGGGAAAAAAAAGCATGACCTAACTGTATGCTGTTTACAAGAGACTCACCCTAAATTCAGGGACATAAGTAGGTTGAAAGTAAAAAGATGGAAAGAAATACATTATGCAAGTAGTAACCAAAAGAGAGCCAGGAAAGCTATATGAATATCGGATAAAGTAGACTTTAAGTCAAAAATTGTTGTGAGGGACTGTTACAGTTACTAATGCTGCCTTTTCACAAAACAACAGAAATGGATTGGCTTTTATAAAGGGGGTTTATTTGGTTACAAAGTTATAGTCTTAAGGTCATAAAATGTCCAAGGTAAGTCATCAACAATCGGGTACCTTCGCTGGAGGATGGTCAATGGTGTCCAGAAAACCTCTGTTATCTGGGAAGACACATGGCTGGTGTCTGTTTTCAATGGCCATCTTCAAAATGTCGAAGTTGCAGCTCCTCTCTCAGCTCCTGTGCATTCTTCAAAGTGTCCCTCTTGGCTGTAGCAAGCTTGCTCCTTCTGTCTGAGTTTTTATAGGCCTACAGTGAACTAATCAAGGCCCACGCTGAATGGGTGGGGCCACACCTCCATGGAAATTATCTAATCAGAGTTATCACCTACAGTTGGGTGGGCCATATCTCCATGGAAACACTCAAAGAATTACAATCTAATCAACACTAATATGTTTGCCCACACAAGATTGCATCAAAGATAATGTCATTTTGGGGGACATAATACATTCAAACCAGCACATTCCACCCCTGGACCCCAAAATGACATGATCTTTACATATACAAAATGCATTCATCCCATCACAATATCACAAAAACTTATTTCAGTAACAATAGGTAAGTACAAGATCCCATCAAAATCAGTTGCAAGCATGGTCTGTCCAAAAGCAAAATTGCCCTCTGGCTCTATACCTGTGAAACTTAGAATAAGCTATCTGCTTCCAATATATAAAGGAGAGACAGTCACAGGGTAAACATTCCCATTGCCATAAGGAGAAACTGAAAGGAAAACAGGGTTTAAGGGACCAAAACAATTCCTAAAACCTGCAGGGCAAATGCCATTAGATTTCAAAGTCTCAAGAGTCATTTATCCTTGGGGCTTGAGAGAATGGCAATCCCACACTTTCCAAAGGCTTTTCCTTTCCAAATGCTGAGGTGAGTGCTCCAACATATCAACACATTGGGGAGACCACCTTCTCAGCCCCACTGTCCTCAAACATTGGGGTGCCACCCAGACTCTGCCTCTCTGGGGCAAAGGCTCTACCCTCTCCAAACAGTGGAGTGGCAGCCAGGCTCTCCCCAATTCCAAGGGAATGTGCTGCACCCTCTCTGAGGCCTGAGGTGGCAACACGCTTCCTGAGCACTGAAGTGGAATGCCTACCCTTGACGTCCAGGGCAAACTCCCCCTTTCCATGTGTGTAGGCTGCTCTGTTCTCCGTACCTGATACTTCTTGACTCCAGACCTCAATCTCCATGGCTCTATCTTTAAGACATTTTTCCTTCAATTTGTTCCTCTGTCCCCTCCAGTCCAGACTGGCCATGGCTCTGGCTATAGATTTCCCTCAAAAGTCTCATTGGCTTGGCATGAAGCACACAGGGGTCAAAACCATCAAACAATAGGACTTTCCACAAATCCTTTCTGGATAACCCCATCTCCAATCCTGGCTTGTATTGAAATGGCAGTTGGGTTCCTTGTTTGGTTAAATCCTCATGTGGAATTGTGGCTTCTGGGATCTCACTTTTTGGAAGCCCAGAATTTTCCAAACTATCAGTTTCTGCTTCTTCGTACCCAAGAGTTCATTTCTCAGCTATCTCTCTCCTGTTGAATTTTTACTATAGGCTGCAAGCAGAAGCCAGGCTACTACTTCTATATTTAGCTTGGAGATCTCATCAGCTAAATATTCCAGGTCATTGCTTTCAAATTCTGCCTTCCATCCAACACCAGGACTAAATTTTGCCAAATTCTCCACTGCTTTAAAACAAGGATTGCCTTTCTTCCAGGTTACAAAGACACATTCAACATTTCTGTTCAAGTCCTCATCACGAGTGTCTTTAGAGTCCATATTTCTACCAACAGTCTCTTCAAAGCAATCTATGCCTTTTCTATCAAGCTCCTCTCAATTCTTCCAGAATCTTCCCCTTATCCATTTAAAAACCCATTCCAAAATGTTTGGTATTTGCAAACTCGGCAGCACCCCACTCCTGGTACCAAAATCTGTGCCAGTTTGCTAATGCTGCCTTTTCACAAAACAGAAATGGATTAGCTTTTATAAAGGTGGATTAAGGCCATAAAATGTCCAAGGTAAGTCATCAACAATCGGGTACCTTCTATGGAGGATGCCAATGGTGTCCAGAAAACCTCTGTTCGCTGGGAAGGCACATGACTGGTGTCTACTTTCAATGACTGTCTTCAAAATGTCTCTCTAAGTTTCAGTTCCTCTCTCAGCTCCTGTGCATTCTTCAAAATGTCCCTCTTAGCTGTAGCAAGCTTGCTCCTTCTGTCTGAGATTTTATAGGCCTCCAGAGAACTAACCAAGGCCCACACTGAAAGGGCAGGGCATGCCTCCATGAAAATTATCTAACCAGAGTTATCACCTACAGTTGGGTGGGTCACATCACCATAGAAACAATCAAAGAATTACAATCTAATCAACACTAATATGTCTGCCCACACAAGATTGCATCAAAGATAATGTCATTTTGGGGGACATAATACATTCAAACTGGAAAGGGACAAAGATAGTCATTATATACTGATAAAAGGATCAGCTCAACAAGAAGACATAACAGTTATAAATAGTATGCACCAAAAAGCAGAATCCAAAAATATATAAAACAAATGCTGACATTTGAAGGCAGAAATTGATGGTTCTGTATTAATGTAGGAAACTTTAATGCACCACTTTCAAGAATGGATAGAACATCTATTCAGAAGAACAATAAAGAAATACAAGACTTAAACAATACTCCAAACCAATCTGACCCAACTTGATGTATATAAAACACTTCAGTCAAAAAGTCAAAAACAGAATGCACATTCTTGTAGAATGTACATGGATCACTCTTCAGGATAGACTATATGTTAAGTCACAAAACAAGTCTCAATAAATTCAAAAATATTGAAATCATACAACGGATCTTCCCTGACCACAATGGAATGAAGCTAGAAATCAAAAACAAAGGGAGAGTTGGAAAACTCACCAATATGTGGAAATCAAACAATATACTTTTAAACAACTGGTGGGTTAAGAGGAGATCACATGGGAAATTAGGAAATATTTTGAGGCAAATGAAAATGACAATAACAACATAAAAAAACTTAACAGGTTGCAGCAAAGGCAGTGCTGAGAGGCAAATTTATAGCTCTAAATGCTTACTTTAAAAAAGAAGAAAGATTTCAAAGATAGATAAAGAACAGCAAACTAAACCCAGAGACAAAAGGAAGGAAATAACAAAGAGTAGAATAGAGATATATAAAATAGAGAATAAAAAATATATAGAATTAAAACCAAAAGTTGGTTCCTTGAAAAAAATCAATGAAATTGACAAAACTTTAGCTATAATGACAAAGAAAAAAGAGAGAACAAAAAAGGCTAAAATGAGAAATGAAAAGGGGGATATTACTACTGACCTGACCAAAATAAAAAGGACTATAAGAGGATATTATGAACAAGTGTGCACCAACAAATTTGATCACCTAGTTGAAATGAAAAATTCCAAGAGAGGCACAAACTATCTACACTGACTCAAGAAGAAATAGAATACTGACAAACTAATAATTAGTAAAAACATTGACTCAGTAATCAAAAACTTCCCAACAAAGAAAAGCCCACAACTGGATGGTTAAACATTAATTTTACATAGCATTCAAAGAAGAATTAATGCCAATCCAGCACAAACTGTTCCCAAAATATCGAAGAGAGATCATTTCATAATTCATTCTGACACCATCACCCTTATACCAAACCAGATAAAGATACCACTAGATAAGAAAATTTCAGACCAGTATCTTAAGAATACAGATGTAAAAATCCTCAACAAACTACTAGCAAACTGAACACAACAGCACATTAAAAGAATTAGATATATTAATCAAGTGGGATTTATCCTAGGCATGCAAGGGTGATTCAACATAAGAAAGTCATTAAGGTAATATGCCACATAAGCAGAATGAAGGGAGGAAAGCATATGATCATCTCAATTGATGCAGAAAAGGCATTTAACAAAATGCAACACCACTTCTTCATAAGAACAATTAAAAAACAGGAAAGCAGGAAATTTTCTCAACATGATAAAGCATACATGAAAAACCCATAGCTAACATCATACTTAATGGTGAAGGACTGAAAGTTTTCCAAGATTAGGAACAAGACAAGGATGCCCACTGTCACCACTATTATTCAACACTGTACCAGAAGTTCTAGCCAGAGCAATTAGGCAAGAAAAAGAAATAAAAGGCAACCAAATTGGAAGAGAAACCAAGATGGCAGCTAGGTGAGACAGGGCTAAGGAACACCTCTGTGGAAAACACTAGATAAGGACCAGAGAGTGACCCAGAATACCGGTTACAGCGATGTGCCAGCTGGATGAGATCTGCTAGTTCCCAGGGTCTGTGTACTTGGTGAAACTGAGAGTCTGCATTCTGAAACGAGTGAGTAAGCTGGCTGGAAGTCCTGCAGCCACACGGCGATCCGGAGAAGACAGGGTTTGGCGTCTGGAGACCAATGGGCTCTTTTAATTAAAAAAAAAAGAAAAAAGGGGAAAACCCAGGAGTGGCTGCAGGTGCGATCAGCTGCAGGTGCGATCATGGGAAACATGCAGTAAAACACAGCAAGAGGGGGCTGGGCCGGCCTCTCGGTGTCTGGCCTGGAAGATAGCCCGCTGCAGATATCCCTGGGGCCAGGGGAATGGAGCGGAGAGCCAGAAGCCAAAAGAATCCCCGCGGCTAGCAGCTCGCTCCCGGGAGGGCTGGGTAAACTCCTGCCTGGGGCCGTGCCCACAGCCCAGAGCCCCACCAGTTGTCCCAGAGCTGGGAAGGAGGAACCATGTGAGGAGGGGGGTGTGGAGACTCCCCGTTCAACCATTTTTGCATAAGACTGAAAGCGAGCCGGCTCAGCCCAGTGGCCCAGGGCTTCTCTTGAGGGATGGCGCGCGCTGATGACATAGCACAGCATTACCTCAGCAGAGGTCCTGGAGGATCACGGCTGGGCGGGGGGACCTGCTTGGAGATCCCAGAGACAGTATGCCAAGTCCGGTGGTTTGTGGGACATTGAGACAGAGGGGCTGGGGCTGAAATGAAATAAAGGCTTGGACTCTTGCAGCAGCCTTGAATCTCCAGGAACTGGGGGGATTTGAATATTGAGGCTGTCCTTCCTCCCTGACAACCCATACAAGTGCCCTGCATTCAGGGTGGATGGCTCCAGCAACACACCCAGGCTGAGTTCTCCGGCTGGACCCCACAAGAATTGTTTCCCCATATAACGCAGGGATAAGGTGGAGAACTGACTTGAGAGGTATAGGTGACTCACAAATGCCATCTGCTGGTTAGTTAGAGAAAGTGTATGTCACCAAACAGTGTTTCTGAAAAATTAGATAGGTTTTCTTTTTTTTTTTTTTTACAAATTAAAAGAACTCTGTTGAGCAGAGCAAATGCCAAGAGGCCAAAAACAACAGAAAATCTCAATGCATATGATAAAACCAGACGATATGGAGAATCCAACTCCAAACACACAAATCAAGTTATCAGAAGAAATGAAGTTCCTCGCAGAATTAATCAAAGAAATACAATCAGGGAATGAAAGCATGGCAAAGGATTTAAAAGACATCAAGAAGACCATGGTATAAGCTACATAAAGAAGACCCTAGAAGAGCATAAAGAAGACATTGCAAGGCTAAATAAAAAAATAGATCTTATGGAAATAAAAGAAATTGTTGGCCAAATTAAAAAGACTCTGGATAATCACAATACAAGACTAGAGGAAGCTGAACAACATCTCAGTGTCCTAGAAGTCCACAGAACAGAAAATGAAAGAACAAAAGAAAGAATGGAGAAAAAAATAAAAAAAAATCGAAATGGATCTCAGGGAAACGATAGATAAAATAAAACGTCCAAATTTAAGACTCATTGGTGTCCCAGAAGGGGAAGAGAAGGGTAAAGGTCTAGAAAGAGTATTCAAAGAAATTGTTGGGGAAAACTTCCCCAACCTTCTACACAATATAAATACACAAAGCATAAATGCCCAGCGAACTCCAAATAGAACAAATCCAAATAAACCCACTCCGAGACATATTCTGATCAGACTCTCAAATACTGAAGAGAAGGAGCAAGTTCTGAAAGCAGCAAGAGAAAAGCAATTCACCACATACAAAGGAAACAACATAAGACTAAGTTGAGACTACTCAATGGCCACCATGGAGGCGAGAAGGCAGTGGCATGACATATTTAAAATACTGAGAGAGAAAAATTTCCAACCAAGAATACTTTATCCAGCAAAACTCTCCTTCAAATTTGAGGGAGAGCTTAAATTTTTCAGACAAACAAATGGTGAGAGACTTTGCCAATAAAAGACCTGCCCTACTTCAGATTCTAAAGGGAACCCTACCAACAGAGAAACAACAGAAAGAAGAAAGAGATATAGAGAATTTTAACAGAGCAACAGGACACTCATTTTTCTCTAGTGATCATGGATCTTTCTCCAGAAGGGACCATAAACTGGGACATAAAACAAGCCTCAAGAAATTAAAAAAAAAAAAATTTTTGAATATACTCAAAGCACATTCTCCAACCACAATGAAATACAAATAGAAGTCAATAATTTTTGAACTGTGACTCCACTATTTACTTCCTACATGATATAAATTACGCAAACCCTAATGACAAATCAGTGGTTTTGAACTCAATGTAAAATATGTCATTTTAGACAACTATATAAAGGTGGGGGAATGGAGGAGTATAGGAACATAGTTTATGTGTCCTATTGAAGTGGAGGTGGTATCAAAGAAAAATAAGATTGATATGGATTTAAGAGGTTAATTTTAACCCCCACAGCAAACACAAAGAAACTATCAGAGAATGTAACCATAGAGATGAATTGTAGAGTTCAGGTTAAGAGAAATGGGGGAAGGTGCAATGGGGAGTTAAGAAATGAGGGTGGAGTTGACGTTTGAGGTAAAGGGAAATTTCTAGTAATGGATGGTGGGAAAGAGCATTACAACATTCTAAATGTGATTAATCCCACTAATGGAAGGCTAGGGAGGGGGTGGAATGGGAATATTTAGGCTGTATATATGTTCCTACAACTAAAAAAAAAAAAAAAAAAAAAGACAGTCTAAATAGATGATTGAATGCCAAGGATGAACTTGGATGGAATTAGAGGATAGAGGACAGATGGCTCAAAAGGACACAACTGAGGCATAAGGTAAAGGAAATATAGAATGTAAGCTTTGTATCATTGTTGAACCTGTTGTACTTCTTAGCTGCGCTTAATGGGATTGCATAAAAGAATGTTCTTGTTCATGGGAAGTGTATACGTGAATTATAGTGTATGTTCAAGGATGTGTGCAGCTAGCTCTCATATGTTCAGAAGACAGAGCAATAGATGATGGATGATAGGGAGGGAAAGAAATAGCGATGTGACAGCATGTTAAGGTTGGTGGATTGAGCTACCAGGGGAGGGGGGTCAGGGTATGATGGAATTCTTTGTATGGGGTTAGTATTGTTTTTGCAACTGTTCTTAAAACTTTGAATTTATTTCAAAATAAAATTTTAAAAAAAGGCAACCAAATTGGAAAGATAAAAATAAAACATTCCTTATTTGCAGATGATGATCCTATATAGAGAAAAGCCTGAAAAATCCACAACAAAGCTACTAGAGCTAATAAATGAATTCAGCAAAGTGGCAGAATACAAGATTAACACCAAAAAAAAAAAAAAAACAGTAGAATTTCTAACCACATATAATGAACAGTCTGAAGAAGTCAAGGAAAAAATTCCATTGAAAATAGCAACTAAAAGAATCAAATATCTAGGAATAAATCTAATCAGGAATGTAAAGCACTTGCATACAGAAAGCTAAAAATCATTGCTAAAAGAAGTCAAAGAAGACCTAAATAAATGAAAGGATATTTTGTGTTCACGGATTTGAAGACTAAATACGGTTAAGATGTCAATTCTACCCAAAGCAATTTACAGTTTCAACACAATCTCCCTCAAAGTCCAACAGCCTTCTTTGCACAAATGGAAAAGCCATGCATCAAATTTATTTGGAAGGGTAAGAGGTTTAAATAGCCAAAGCTGTCTAGAAAAAAAAGAATGAAGTTGAAGGACTCACACTGCCCAATCTTAAAACTTAAGGCAAAGCCACAGTAATTAAAACAGCATGGCACTGGCAGAAGGACAGACATAAAGACCAAATGGAATCAAACCCTCACATTTATGGCCATCTGATTTTTGACAAGGAGGAAAAGACCATTCAATTGGAAAAGGATAGTCTTTTCAACAAATAGTGTTGGAAAAACTGGATCTCCATATGCAAAAGAATGAAGGTGTACATCCTACCTTACACCACATAAAAGAATAAAATCAAAATGGGTCAAAGACAAAAATATAAGAGCTAGATCTATAAAAATGCTAGAAAAAAATGTAGATAAGCCTTGTCCAGACCTGTGTCAGGTGATAGTTTCCTGGATTTTATACCCAATGCATAAGCAATAATAGAAAAAATTAGATAAATGGGACCACCTCAAAATTAAAAACTTTTGCATGTCAAAGGAAGTTGTCATAAAAGTAAGATGACAACCTACACAATGGGAAAGAATATTTGGAAACCACAATCTGATAAAGATTTAATATCTATAATATATAAAGAAATCCTACAACTCAACAGAGAGAAACAACCCGATTTAAAAATGGGTAAAACATTTGGATAGATATTTCTCCAAAGAAGATATACAAATGGTTAAAAAGCATGTGAAGAAAAAATGCCCAACATCATTATGCATTAGCAAAATGCAAATCAAAACCACAATGATATCATTTCATACCCACTAGAATGGTTACTATGTAAACCAAAAATTGCAAATGTTGGAGATTCTTGTGGATTGCACTCACCTGTGACATTGTGTAGTCTTCCCTCAGTGGAGGCCCTAGGAGGACAAGGCTTAGAAGAGCGACCCACATGGAAGTTGTGGGGAACATACACCAATACCAGGGACTTGTGAGTCCATGGCAGAGACAGACTGTGGGTAGACTGAACCAAAAGTGTGGACTCCAACAACAGCTTCAAGTCTCCAGGAACACCTGGGAGATTGGATTATTAAGGCCTACCTCCCTTCCTAACCACTCAGACACACCCCCTACATTCAGGGCAGGCAGCCCCAAATACATACAGAAATTTGGGGCACCAATTGGACCTCTGCAAGATTCAGACTCCCATTCATCACAAAGACAAAGTTGGGGAGAACTGGCTTGAGGGGAATAGAGGGCTCTCAGAAGCCACCTGCTAGTTAGTCAGAAAAAGTGGACTCCACCAAGCTGTAGCTCTGACAAATTAGAGATAATTTTTCCAATAAGCCTGTGTATCCTAAAAGAACCCTATCAAGATAAGCAAATATCAAGAAGCCAAAAAACAATATAAAAATTTAAAGCATATGTAGAAACCAGAAGACATGTATAACCCAGAAACAAACACCCAAATCAAAAGATCAGAGGAGACACAGTTCTTGGAACAATTAATCAAATAAATAATGACAAACAATGAGATCATGGAACAGGGTATAAAGGACATGAAGAAGACCCTAGAAGAACATAATGAAGATTTGCAAGAGTAAATTAAAAAAAAAATAGATGATCTTATGGAAATAAAAGAAACTGTCAATCAAATTAAAAAGATTCTGGATACTCACAGTACTAGATTAGAGGAAGCTGAGCAGTGAAACAGTGAGCTTGAACAGGATAGAACTGAAAGTGAAAGAACAAAAGAAAGAATGGGGAAAAAAATTTTAAAAATTGAATGAAGCTCATGGATATGATGGATAACATACAACCCACAAATATAATAATAATTGGTGTTCCAGAAGGGGAAGAAAAGGGTAACAATCTAGGAAGAGTATTCAAAGAAATTGTTGGGGAAAACTTCCCAAACCTTCTAAACAACATAAATACACAAATCATAGATGCCCAATGAACTCCAAACAGAATAAATCCAAATAAACCCACTCAGAGACATAGTCTGATCAGATTGTAAAATGCTGAAGAGAAGGAGTAAGTTCTGAAAGCAGCAAAAGAGAAACAATTCACCACTTACAAGAGAAATAGCATAAGACTAAGCAGAGACTACTCAGCAGCCACCATGGAGGTGAGAAGACAGTGGGATGACATATTTAAAATTGTGAAAGAGAAAAATTGCCAAACAAAAATTCTTCATCCAGCAAAGCTCTCCCTCAAATTTGAGGGAGAACTTAAATTTTTCACAGACAAACAAATGCTGAGAGAATTTGCTAACAAGAGACCTGCCCTACTTGAGATACTAAAGGAGCCCTACCAACAGAGAAACAAAGGAGAGAAAGATATGGAGAAAGGTTCAGAAATAAAGAGATGTAGTAAGTGTACATTAAAGGACAGTAAGAGAGAGAGGGGAAATATAAATCTGACAAACATAAATGAAATGATAGGATGGCTGATTCAAGAAATGCCTTCAGAGTAATAAAATTAAATGTAAACAGATTAAACTCCCCAATTAAAAGATATAGACTGGCAGAATGGAATAAAAAATATGAACCATCAATATGTTGCATACAGAGACTCATATTAGACACAGGGACACAAATAAATTGAAAGTGAAAGGATGGAAAAAACTATTTCATGCAAGCTATAGCCAAAAGAAAGCAGGAGTGGCAATATTAATCTAAAATAAAATAGACTTTAAATGCAAGGATGTTATAAGAGACAAAGAAGGCCATTACATGCTAACAAAAGGGACAATTCAACAAGAAGAAATAACAATCATAAATCTTTATGCACCCAATCAAGGTGCCCCAAAATACATGAGACAAACATTGGCAAAACCAAAGGAAGAAATAGATGTTTCCACAATAATGTGGGAGACTTCAATACATTGCTCTCTCCTATAGATAGATCAACCAGACAGAAGACCAATAAGGAAACTGAAAACCTAAACAATCTGATAAATGAATTTGAATTAAAGACATATATAGAACATTACATCCCAAATCACCAGGTTTCACATTCTTCCCTAGTGCCCATGGAACTTTCTCCAGAATAGATCATATGCTGGGACATAAAACAAGCCTCAATAAATTTTAAAAGATTGAAATTTTTCAAAGCACACTCTCTGATCACAATGGAATACAATTAGAAATCAATAACCCTCAGAGACTTAGAAAATTCACAAATACCTGGAGGTTAAAAAACACACTCCTAAACAATCAGTGGGTTAAAGAAGAAATAGCAAGAGAAATTGCTAAATATATAGAGATGAACGAAAATGAGAACACAACATATCAAAACCTATGGGATGGAGCAAAAGTGGTACTGAGGGGGAAATTTATAGCTCTAAATGCATACATTAAAAAGGAAGAAAGAGCTAAAATCAAAGAGCTAATGGAGCAACTGAAGAAGCTCAAAAATGAACAGCAAACTAATCCCAAACCAAGTAGAAGAAAAGAAACAACAAAGATTAAAGCAGAAATAAATGACATAGAGAACAAAAAAACAGAGAGAATAAATAACACCAAAAGTTGGTTCTTTGGGAAGATCAACAAGATTGACAAGCCCCTAGCTAGACTGACAAAATTAAGAAGATGGAAGACCCAAATAAACAAAATACTGACTGAGAGAGGTGGCATTACTGCAGATTCTTAAGAGATTTAAAAAATTATAAGGGGATACTATGAACAACTGTATGCTAACAAACTAGATAATGTAGAAGAAATGAACAATTTCCTGGAAACACATGAACAACCCAGACTGAGCAGAGAAGACACAGAAGACCTCAACAAACAAATCACAAGCAAAGAGATCCAATCAGTCATCAAAAAGCTTTCCACAAATAAATGCCCAGGGCCAAATGGCTTCACAGGGGAATTCTATCAAACTTTCCAAAAAGAACTGACAACAAACTTTCTAAAACTGTTTCAAAACATTTAAGAAAATGAAACACTACCTAATGCATTTTATGAAACTAATATTACTCTAATACCAAAACCAGGTAATGATGCTACAAGAATGGAAAGCTACAGGCCAATCTCCCTAATGAACATAGATGTAAAAATTCTCAACAAAATGCTTGCAAATAGAATCCAAAGACACTTTAAAAAAATCGTACACCATGACGAAGTGGGGTTCATCCCAGGCATGCAAGGATCGTTCAACATAAGAAAATCAATCAATGTATTACAACACATTAACAAATCAAAAGGGAAAAATCAAATGATCATCTCAATAGATGCTGAAAAAGCATTTGACAAAATCCAACATCCTTTCTTGATAACACCACTTCAAAAGGTAGGAATTTAAGGAAACTTTCTCAATATGATAAAGAGCATACATGAAAAACCCACAGCAGCATACTACTCAATGGTGAGAGACTGAAAACCTTCCCTCTAAGATCAGGAATGAGACAAGGATGCCTGCTGTCACCACTGTTATTCAACATCTGCTAGAAGGGCTAGCCAGGGCAATCCAGCAAGACAAAGAAATAAAAGGCATCCAAATTGGAAAGGAAGAAGTAAAACTGTCATTATTTGCAGATGATATGATCTTATATCTGGAAAACCCTGAGAAATCGATGACACAGCTATTAGAGCTAATAAACAAACTTAGCAAAGTAGTGGGATACAAGATTAATGTACATAAGTTACTAATGTTCCTTGACACTACAAATCACCTAACTGAAGAGAGACACTCAAGAAAAAGATTCCATTTTCAATAGCAACTAAAAAAATCAAGTACTTAGGAATAAACTTAACCAAAGATGTAAAAGATCTATACAAGGAAAACTGCATAACTTTACCAAAAGAAATAGAAAGGGACTTATAAGATGGAAAAAATATTCCTTGTTCATGGATAGGAAGGCTAAATGTCATTAAGATGACAATTCTACCCACACTCATTTACAGATTCAATGCAATCCCTATCAAAATTCCAACAACCTATTTTGCAGACTTGGGAAAGCTAGTTACCAAATTTATTTGGAAAGGGAAGATGCCTTGAATTGCTAAAAACATTCTAAAAAAGAACAATGAAGTGGGAGGACTTACACTCCCTGACTTTGAAGCCTATTATAAAGCCACAGTAATCAAAACAGCATGGTACTGGCACAAAGATAGAAATATTGATCAATGGAATCAAATTGGGAATTTGGAGATAGACCCCCAGATCTATAGTCTACTGATCTTTGACAAGGCCCTCAAAGCCACTGAACTGGGTCATAACAGTCTTTTCAACAAATGTGTCTGGGACAGTTGGATATCCATATACAAAAGAATGGAGGACCTCTCCCTCACACCCTACATGAAAATGAACTCAAAATGGGTTAAAGACTTCAACATAAGAGACAGTACCATAAAACTCCTAGCAGATAATGTAGGGAAACATCTTCAAGACCTTGTATTAGGTGGTCATTTCCTAGACCTTACACCCAAAGCACAAGCAAAAAAAGAAAAAATAGGCAATGAGAACTCCTCAAGCTTAGAAGTTTCTGTACCTCAAAGGAATTTGTCAAAAAGGTGAATAGGCAGCCAACTCAATGGGAAAACATATTTGGAAACCATGTATCTGCAAAGGACTGATATCTTGCATATATAAAGAAATCCTACAATTCAACAGCAATAGCACAGACAGCCCAATTATAAAATGGGCAAAAGATATGAAAAGACAGTTCTCTGAAGAGGAAATACAAATGGCAAAAAAACTCATGAAAAAATGTTCAGCCTCACTAGCTATCAGGGAAATGCAAATTAAGACCACAATGAGATACCATCTCACACCAATTAGAATGGCTGCCATCAAACAAACAGGTAACTACAAATGCTGGAGAGAATATGGAGAAATTGGAACTCATTCATTGTTGGTGGGACTGTATAATGGTTCAACCACTCTGGAAGACAGTCTGGCAGTTCCTTAGAAAACTAGATATAGAGTTACCCTTCAATCCAGCAATTGCACTTCTCGGTGTATACCCGGAAGATCCAAAAGCAGTGACACGAACAGATATCTGCATGCCAATGTTCATGGCAGCAGTATTCACAATTGCCAAGAGATGGAAACAACCCAAATGTCCTTCAACAGATGCATGGATAAACAAAATGTGGTATATACACATGATGGAATACTATGCGGTAGTAAGAAAGAACGATGTGAAACACATGACAACATGCATGAAACTTGAAGACATAAGTGAAATAAGCCAGGCACAAAAAGAGAAATATTATATTTTACCACTAATGTGAACACTGAAAAATGTAAAGTAAATGGTTTATAATGTAGAATGTAGGGGACCTAGTGATAGATTGCAAACAATGAAGGGGAAACAATAACCTAATAAGAACAGATAAGTTATCGTGGGTAAATTTAATGTTCTGGGAATGCTCAGGAATGTGTTAATTTCTGGTGGGTATGGTAGGAATGAATTCACAGAAATATAGTTATCTTAGGTTATCTCTTTTTCTTATTCCTTTGTTGGGTTATAGTTTGTGTATTTTCTTTGGGTAGAGTAGGAGTGTTATGGAAGTCATGTACTTATTTTAGGTTATTTGTTTTTTTCCTTATTCCTTTGTTTTGGTTTTGTTTGAAAAATTTTTTTTTGATTAAGTTAATTTTAAAAAATGGAAAAAATATACAAAGCACCCCTGAGTAGCTGGGGGAAAATGCAGAGGTGTTGGGCTTCCTCACCTGGATGGTTGCTGATGTACTCACACACATTGAGGACTGGCAGTTTGGTATACCAAGCCCTCTTTCTTGGGGCTTGCTCTCATGGAGCTCATTACTGCAAAGGAGAGGCTAAACCTGCCTATAATTGTGCCTAAGAGTCTCCCCGTGAGAACCTCTTTTTTCCTCAGATGTGGCCCTCTCTCTCCAGCTAACCCAGCTTGGCAGGTGAACTCACTGCCCTCCCCTCTTCATGGTATTTGACACCCACGGGTGTAAATCTCCCTGGCAATGAAGAATGTGACTCCCGGGGAGGAATGCAGACCTGGCATTGTGGAATGGAGAACATCTTCTTGATCAAAAGGGGGATGTGAAATGAAATGCAATAAAGTTTCAGTGGCTGAGAGATTCCAAATGGAGTTGAGAGGCCACTGGTGGACACTTTTAAGTACAGTGTAGATAACTCTTTTTAGGTTTTAATGAATTGGAATAGCTAGTAGTAAATACCTAAAACTATCAAACTACAGCCCAGTAGCCCTGAAGCTTGAAGATGATTATATAACAATGTAGCTTACAAGGGGTGACAATGTGATTGTGAAAGCCTAGCAGATCACACACCCCTTTATCCAGTGTATGGATGGATGAGTAGAAAAATGGGGGCAAAAAGCTAAAGGAAAAATAGGGAAGGGGGATGATTTGGGTGTTCTTTTTTACTCTTACTTTTTTATTCTTATTTTTACTTTTTCTGGTACAAGGATGATATTAAAATAATAGATCAGGGTAATAAATGAACAACTATATGATGGTAATATGAACAATTGATCATATACTTTGGACGACTGTATGATGCATGAATAAATCTTAATAAAAAAGATTTATTACACTGAAAATAAATGTTGGTTATTATGTGGAGAACTAGGAACACTCAATCATTGCTGGTAGGAATGTAAAATGGTGTAGCTACTGTGGAAGACAATTTAGAAGTTCCTCAGAAAGTTAAGTATAGAATATCCATATGACCCAGCAATCTCACTGCTAGGTATATACCCAAAATAATTGAACACAGGGTCTCAAAAAATACATTCATACTAATATTCACAGTGGCATTATTCAGAGTTGCTAAAAGATGGAAGCAACCCGATGATCATCAACCAATGAATGTATAAACTAAATGTGGTATATACACACAATGGAATATTATTCAACAACAAAAAGGAATGATGTTCTGATATATGTGACAACATGGATGAATCTTGAAAACTTCATTTTGAGTGAAATAAACCAGAAACAAAAATGCAAATATTGTATGATCTCACTGATATGAATTAATTAGAATAAGCAAACTCATAAAGTCAGAATCTAGAATACAGCTTACTGAGGGTTGGGGTAGGGATAGAGAATAGGGAGTTAAGGCTTAAATTGTACAGAGTGTCTGTTTGGGGTGATGAAAAAGTTTTGGTGCTGATTAGTGGTGATGGTAGCACAACATTGTGAACATAATTAACAGAACTGAATTATATATTTGAATGTGATTAAAGGGGGAAATTTTAGGTTTTATATACACTACTAGAATAAAAATCTTTTAAAAATCCATGGGACTATACAACATAAACTGTGACCCCTAAGATAAATCATGGACTACAGTTAATACTGCAATTATAAAAATGAGTTTTCATCTACTGAAACAAATGTACCTCACTAATGCAAGGTGTTAACAGTCGGCTGGTATAGGGGAACCCAGTATTTTATGCATGATTGTTCTGTAAACTCACAAATTCTCTAATAAAAAAATAGTGTTTTAAAATGATATTTCTTGAAAAAGTTCTTTACTATGTACTCTGCAATTTATGCTCCAACTTAAAACAGTTAGGTTCATTTCTATTGTTTTGTTTTTCATTTTTAGACATAGAGCTTTAAAATGTTTTCTGTTTTTGTTGTAATTGCTGTTAAATATAAAATATTTCATGGTTCCAGAGTCCAATCTACAAAAAATATTTATTCAAAGAAGTTTAGATTTTATTCCCGCTATTCCCTTCCTCTGATTAACATTTTTTCATTGTTTTTATGTTTTTATTTATCCTTTTACTTTTTAAAGAAACATATGTTTCTTTATATTTTTTGAGATTTAAGATATACTCACAGAGCTACCAACAAACCACTCTTTTTCTCCTAAATATGTGTCCAAATCTTGCAGAAGATGAGGTGCATCACATGTGAGCAGTTCATTAAACATCTGATCCTAGGAGAGAGAGAAAAAAATCACTTTAAGAATAATATGAGGAGGTGGAAGGGGCAAGAAGGTGGTATAGAGAGATGTGGGATTTAGTTAGCCCCCTGGAGCAACTAATAAACAACCAGGAACAACTAGTAAATAATATGGAGCAACTGCTGGGGAACAACTGTGATTGTTGACACATGTACACAAACCTGGATTGGGTGGAATGGCTGAAATTACAGCATAAAAACTGTAAGTAAAAACTGTGGAACCATGCTGGGAGCCCCCTCCCCCATGGCAGGCTTTGCTGCAAGACCTCACTGTGGGAGAAAGCAGCATTCCTGGAGCAAGTGAATATAGCTCAGCCTAGCTCCAACTGGGTTTTAATTAACAAATGTAGACTGCTGAATATAAACTACAAACATAGACAAACCCCTAACAAGCAGCAAAGTACCCTGAGGTCACTCCCAGTGGAGAGGAGGTGGAGCTGACAGAAAAAAAAATTAATTAAAAAAATGCAAAGACTTTTAGAGATGACTTACCTTAGAAAGCCAGAAAATGCCTGTGCCCCGGGAAAGGGAACCCATAAGACTGGGTGCTCCCTCTGACTGATCGGTGAAACTGGGGGGCCATGGCTCTGAAAAGGGGCTGTCTTTCCCTTTTTCTCTCTCTCAACCTGAATGGCTCAGTGGAGGAAGCCTCAGCCATTTTCAGTTTGCAGCACTCTGACCCAGACAGGGGTGTACTTAACAGAGTCAGAGAGACAAAGAAGTAATTAAAATGCATAAAATAATTCCCTATGTGGTGTATCTTCCCTAAGAGGAAGGAGGTGGGGTCAAGCTGTAGTGCCTGCCTTCCTTCAGAACTCAAACCCCTGGGCCTGGAGGAAAACAGTCAAAACAGAAACAACCTAAGCTGAGAATTAAGGGGACCACACCTCTTTACACCAGTCAGGAGTGACAAGCTGACAGGCACCACATGCTGGGCAGGCTAGGGGAAAGCACAGTGGCTAGAGACCTCACAGGATAGTCTGTCAATCTTCCAAGACACACCCTCAGGGAAACAACACTGAATATAGCACCATTCTAATACCTGAACCCATTCGGGTCTGGGAAAATCTGATTGGGGTAACCAAAGAACCCAGATACCTAGAAAACAGAAAACTACAAAAAAAAATGAAGATATGGCCCAATCAAAGGAACAAACTTACACCTCAATTGAGATACAGGTGAAATATTGTTTCACTTTAATGAACAATCAATTAAAGATTTTCAGATAAATAAGCTAAATCAATTCAAAAACCAAGTCATTGGGTTTAGGGAAGATATGGCAAAAGAGTTGAAGGATATAAGGAAAACACTGGGCAAAGGTAAGATAGCAATCAAAAGTTTGAAAAACCAACTGCCAGAATTTATGGAAATGAAAGACACAACACAGGAGATGAAAAACACAATAGAGACATACAACAGCAGATTTCAAGAGGCAGGAGGAAGCATTCATGAACTGGAAAACAAGACACCTGAAATCACACACACAAAAGAACAGATAGGGAAAAGAATGGAAAAATATGAGTAATGTCTCAGGGAATTGAATGACAACATGAAGTGCATGAATGTACATCTCATGGGTGTCCAAGAAGGGGCAGAGAATGGAAAAGGGGCAGAAGCAATAATAGAGGAAATAATCAATGAAAAATTCCCATCTCTTATGAAAGACATAAAATTACACATCCAAGAAGTGCAGTGTACTGCAACAGAATAGATCTGAATAGACCTAAGCCAAGACACTGAATAATCAGATTATCAAACATCAGACAAAGAGAGAATCCTGAAAGCAAGAGAAAAGCAATCCATCACATACAAAGGAAGCTTGATAAGACTTCTCAGTAGAAACCATGGAGGCAGGAAGGAAGTGGTGTGATATATTTAAGATACCGAAAGAGGCAAAACTGCCAAACAAGAATCCTATATTCAGAAAAACTGTCCTTCAAATATGAGGGAGAGTTTAAAATAGTCTCTGACAAACAGACAATGAGAGAGTTTATGAACAAGATACCTGCTCTACAGGAAATACTAAAGGGAGCACTACAAACAGAAAGGAAAAGACAGGAGTGAGAGGTTTAGAATACAATTTTGGGTGATGGTAGCACAACAATGCATGTACACTGAACAAAGATGACTGTGAGTATGGTTGAAAGAGGAAGGTTAGGAGCATGTGGGACACCAGAAGGAAAGAAGAAAGATAAAGACTGGGACTGTATAAATTAGTGAAACCTAGAGTGCTCAACAATTGTGATAAAACGTACAAATACATTTTTACAAGAGGGACTACAAATGAATGTCAACCTTGAAAGGTGTTAAAAATGGGGTGGTATTGGGGAAAAAATACAATCAATGCAAGCTAGAAACTATAGTTAACAGAAACATTGTATTATCCTTCCTTTAATGTAACAAAGACAATATACCAAAGTTAAATGCCTATAAAAGGGGGATATAAGGGAGCAGTATGGGACTCTTGGCATTGGTGATGTTGTCTGACTCTTTTATTGTACTTTAGTTTTATTCTATCTTTCATTTTGTTGCTTTTTAGCTGTCATGTTTTTTTCTTTCCTTTTCTTTTACTTTTGTCTCTCTATCTCCTTTGATTCTTTCTCCTTCTTTGTGGAAGAAATGGAGATGTCCTTATATAGATAGTGGGGATGGTGGTGAATGCATAAATATGTGATTATACAGGGAACCATCATTTGTTTACTTAGGACAGGATGTATGGTGTGTGAACAAAATTGTCCTTAAAAAAATAGTTTGATGAAGAAACCTTGGGGGCACTATTTTGAGTGAAATAAGTCAGACACAAAAGGACAAATATTGTATGGTCTCACTCTTATGAACTAATTATAATATGTGAATTCATATACATGATATATAGATTACCAGGGTATAGAATGAGGCTAAAAGATGGAGAGAAATTGCTTATTATGAGCAGAATGTTTAACTAGGTTGAACTTAAGTGTTTGGAAATGGACAGAGGTGATGGTAGCAAGTTAATGAGAGAATAACTAATAGTGCTGAATAGTGTGTAAATGTGGTGGAAAGGGGAAGCTTAGAGTCACATTGTCACCAGAAGGAAAGTTGGAGGTTAAAAGATGGGAATGTATAAAACAGTGTATCTTGTGGTGGACAATGTCCATGATTAACTGTACAAATATTAGAAATCTCTTTCATGAGCTAGAACAAATGTATGACACTATAACTAGAAGTTAACAATAGAGGGGTATATAGGGAAAAATATACCTATTGCAAACTATGTATTACACGTTTGTAGTATTTTAATTTTCATCAACAGTGACAAATGTACTATACCAATACTATGAGTCAATAATGGAGAGGGGTTAGAGGTATGGGAGGATTTGAGTTTTCTTTTTTGTTTTTATTTCTTTTCTGGAGTAATGAAAATATTCTAAAAATTGAAAAAAAAATTAATTGTGATGGATGCACAGCTCTGTGATGGTGCCATGGAAATTGATTGTGTGCTTTGGATGATTGTATGGTATGTGAACAATCTCAATAAAATTGAATTTTAAAAAAAGAATAATAGGAGAAGATAGAATCCAAAATGGCTGATAAGGGAGAGGCTGGGATAACTTCTCTCTCATAAAAATGACTAGGAGACAGGCAGAAACTGGAACAATAGTTCTGGGGCTCTGGAGATGGGGGTAGGGCTGTGCAACACACAGGAAATTGCTGGAAGAAGAGATGAGAAGCTGCGTGAGAGATCATTAGTAACCCCACATCAGCCCTAGCTCCTTATACCCATTCCCCTCCTTGGGGCAGAAAGCTTCATGGTGACCAGTCCTGGTTGGCAGGTGGCTGCAGACTGAGAGAGCCACAGAGGTCCACTTTCCCAAGAACAGGGTGGGACTCAGTCTAGCACTGTTCCAGCTTTTGGCCAGCAAATTTGGACAGCCAGGACCTGTGGTTTCAACTCACCTGGCCTGGTGCTATGCCATTTTCTGGATTTGTCAGGTAGCTAAGAGCCTGCCTTCCTAGGGCTGGTACATTGTATACGGCTACTAATCTGGCAAATGCTTTTTTTCTCAGTATCTGTTAGTAAGGACCTCCAGAAATTGTTTTCAGCTGGCATGACCAGCAGTACATCTTCACTGGCCTACCTCAGTGAAGTATACCAACCCTCCAGCCCTATGTCATAATCTTGTCTGCAGGGACCTTGATCATTTCTCCCTCCCACAAGACATCACAGTAGTTCATTATATTGATGATATGTCAATTGGACCAAGTGAGCAAGTAGCAACTATTCTAGACTTACTGGTAAGGCATTTGCATTTCAAAGGATGGGAGATAAATCCAACAAAAATATAGGGTCCTGCCTCCTCAGTGAAATTTCTAGGTGTCCAGTGGTTTGGGGTATACTGAGATATCCCTTCTAAAGTGAAGGATAAGTGGTTGCATCTGGCCCATCCTATGACCAAAAAAGAGGCACAATGCCTAGTTAGCTTCTTTGGATTTTGGAGACACGTTCCTCTTTGGGTATGCTACTCCAGTCCACTTACCAGTGACCAGAAAAGCTGCTTGTTTTGAGTCAGAGCCAGAGAAAAAGGAGGCTCTGTGACAGGCCTAGACTGCTGTACAAGCTGCTCTGCCAGTTGAGCTATACGATCCAGCAGATTCAATAGTGCTGGAAGTGTTAGGTGCAAACAGAGATGCTGTCTGGAGCTTTTGGCAGGCCTCTATAGGAGAATCACAACACAGGCCCTTAGGATTTTGGAGTAAAGCCTTGCCATCCTCTGCAGATAACTACTCTCCATTTGAGAAACAGCTTTTGGCCTGCTACTGGGACTTAGTGGAGACCAAACACTTAACCATGTGCTACCAAGTCACCATGAGACCTGAGTTGCCTGTCATGAGCTGATTGTTGTCTGACCCACTCAGCCATAAACTTGAACAGCAGCACTTCATCATAAAATGGAGACGGTATATATGAAATAGGGCTTGAGCAGATCCTGAAAACAAAAGTAAGTTACATGAGGAAGTGGCCCAAATGCCCATAGCCCCCACTCCTGCCACACTGCCTTCTTTTTCCCAGCTCAGAGCTATGGCTTTTTAGGGATATCCTTACAGTCAGCTGACTGAGGAAGAGAAAACTTGTGCCTGGTTTACAGATGGTTCTGCAGGATATGCAGGTACCATCTGAAAGGGGACAGTTGCAGCATTGCAGCCCCTTTCTGGGATGTCCCTAAAGGACAGTGGTGAGGGAAAATCCTCCCAGTGGACAGAAGTTTGAGCAGAGCACCTGGTTTTTCATTTTGCTTGGAAGGAGAAATGGCCAGAAGTGTGCTTGTGTACTGATCCATGGGTTTTTGCTAATGGTTTAGCTAAATGGTCAGGGACTTGGAAGGAACATGATTGGAAAATTGCTAATAAATAGGTCTGGGGAAGAGCTATGTGGATAGACCTTAGTGGGCAAAACAAACAAACAAAAAAAAACATGCGGATATTTATATCCCATGTGAATGTTCACCAGAGGGTGAATTCATCAGAGGAAAGGCTTAAAAATCAAGTGGATAAGATGACCCATTCTGTGGATACTAATCAGTCTCTTTCTCCAGCCACTCCTGTCATAGCCCAATGGGCTCATGAATAAAGTGGTCATGGTGGTAGGGATGGGGGTTATGCATGGGCTCAGCAACACGGACTTCCACTCACCTGGTTACAGCCACTGCTGAGTGTCCTATCTGCCATCAGAGAGACCCATACTTAGTCCCTGATATGGCTCCATTCCCTGAGGTGATCAGCCTGCTTCCTGGTGGCAGGTTGATTACACTGGACCACTTCCATCATGGAAGGGGCAGCAATTTGTTCTAACTGGAATAGACAGATACTCCAGATATGGGTTTGCCTTCCCAGCACACATTGCTTCTGTCAAAACTACCATCCATGGACTTATGGGATGCCTTATCCACCATTGTGGTATTCCACACAGCATTGCTTCTGACCAAGGAAACCACTTCTCAGCAAATGAAGTGTGGGAATGGGCACATGCTCATGTAATACTCTGGTCTTACCATGTTCTCCATCATCCAGAGGCAACTGTGTTGATAGAATGGTGGAATGGCCTTTTAAAGGCTCAATTATGGTGCCAGCTAGATGGCAATACCTTGCAGGGCTGGAGCAATGTTCTCCAGGAGACTATGTCTGTTCTGAATCATCATCCACTCTAACTTCTTCTCCCATAGCTGGTCCAGGAATTCACTGGTCCAGGAATCAAGGGGTGGAAATGGGAGGGGCAACTTATTATCACCCCTAGTGATCCACTAGATAAATTTTTGCTTCCTGTCCCTGCAACCTTAAGCTCTGCTGGTCTACAAGTTTTAGTTCCAAAAGGAGGAGTGCTTCCACCAGAAAACACAACAATGTTTCCTTTGAACCAGAAGTTAAGTCTGCCATCTGGCCACTTTGGGCTTCTCATGTTTTGAAATCAACAGGCAAGGAAGGGGATTACTGTACTTTCTGGAGTGATTGATCCTGACTATCAAGGGAAATAGGACTGCAACTACCCAGTGGAGATAAAAAAAGAGTTCTCCTGGGATACAGGAGCTCCCATAGGGCATCTCTTACTACCATGCCCTATGATTAAAGTCAATGGAAAAACTGCAAAAACTCAATCAAGGCAGGACTAACAATGGCCCAGAATCTTCAGGAATGAAGGTTTGGGTCACCCCACCAGTCAAATAACTCAGCCAGCTGAGGTGCTTGCTGAGGGTAAAGAGAACATGGAATGGTAGTGGAAGAAGGTAGTGATAAATATTAACTACACACATGTGACCAGTTACAGAAATAACTATAGTGGTATGAATATTTCTTCATTGTTTTCTTATGAATTTTTTCATTTGTACATAAAGCAAATATCTTTGTTTTCTTCTTTATCTTATCCCCTTATCAAATGATATAAATTGTATTGTTCATGCTATAGTATATAAGTTATAGGATATCAAGTTTAAGAGTGAATATTATCCAAGGACTTGCACTCTATTCTGGAGAGATTTAGTGCATTTTTGGTTGTATGCAAGACAGTTGAGTATTGTTATGTGAAAAATATGTTTGTTATTGTTTTTATTTAGAGATTAAGCATGCTTTAAGGTGATGCATATACTCGCCAACTAGACAAGGGATGGACTGTGATAGATTCAAGTGTCAACTAGGCAAGCTTATTTGTTGCTATGAGGACATTTCATGGGCTTAAATCATCAGTATGTTGCTTGCTTCTATGGCTGCTTACATCTGCCATTGGCCTACAGGAGAGTCTTTCACAATGAGTGATGTTTATTCTAATCAGTTGAAAGACTATAAGGGGGAAGTGATGACTTCAGCAGTCAGAAGAGAGAACTTTTGTCTCTACTTCAGAAAGACATCCTCTCCTGGGGAATTCATTGACGACCTCCATTGGAGTGTCAGCTTGCAGCCTGCTCTACAGTGTTTGGACTCGTGCATTCCCCACAGTTGTGTGAGACAATTTTAAAAAATCTCATACTATTTACAGATATGTCCTGTTGGTTCTGTTTCCCTAGAGAACCCTGACTAATACATACCACAGAAAGAGAAGAGAAGGGAAAATGGGCAGAAGGAATATTTGAAGAAATAATGGTAAAAAAAAATTTCCCAACTCTTCTGAAAGACATAGGTATCCATGTCCAAGAAGCACAACATACCCCAAACCAAATAAATCTGAATAGACCTACTTTAAGAGAAGGCTAATCAGAATGTCAAATGCCAAAGATAAAGAGAGAATTCTGAAAGCAGCAAGAGAAAAGCAATTCAATACATACAAGTGATGGCTGATAAGACTAAATAAAAATTTCTCATTAGAAATCATGGAGGCAAGAAGGCAGTAGTATGACATATTTAAGATAATGAAAGAGAAAAAACTGCCAGCCAGGAATTCTCTATCCAGCAAAACTGTCTTTCAAAATGAGGTAGGTTTTAATATATTCACAGATTGGCAGAAGCTTAGAGAGTTTGTTAACAAGACCTGGTCCTACAAGAAATACAAAAGGGAGTTGTGCAGGCTGAAAGGAAGACAGGTAAGAGAGGGTTGGAGGAGAGCATAGAAACGAAGAGTATCAGTAAAGGTAACTAAAAGGCTAAAATCATAAACAAAAAATATGACATATAAAAGCCAAAGATTAAATGGATGAAGTAAGTACTGCCATTACAGTATTAACATTCAATGTTAATTGATTAAACACCCCAATCAAAAGACACAGACTGGCAGAATGGATTTTAAAAATCAGCCATCTATATACTGTCTATCAAGACTTAACCTTAGACCCAAGGATACAAAAAGGTTGAAAATGAAAGGATGGAAAAGGATATTTGACACAAACAGTAACCCAAAAAAAGCTGGGGTAGCTATACTAATATTGGACAAAATAGAATTTAAATGCAAAGCTGTTTAAGAGGCAAAGAAGGACACTATATATTAATAAAAGGGGCAATTTACAAAGAAGAAAACAATCATAAATATTTATGCATCTAATCAAGGTGCACCAAAGTACCTGAGGCAAATCCTGGCAAAACTGAAGGGAATAATAGACATCTCTACAATAATACCTGGAGACTTCTGATAGTTTGGACCCTGTCCAGTGAACAGGCAAAGTTAGGGGAAAGCTGGCTTGAGAGTGAAAGATGCTCAAGAGGACCATCTTCCAGGAAGACAGGGAAAGTGCACTCTAGCAAGCTGTGGCTCTGCCAAATATATATATATATTTGATATATTTGGATATATATATGAAAATCAATTGTTAATACACTACATTAACAAATACTATATATTTATATAAATGTTCAAATAATCCTGCATTTCCAAAAATAACCTTATCAAGATAAATAAATGCCCTGAAACCAACAGAAAATTGTAAAGTGCAGGAAGAAACAAGAAGATATGGACAAGCCAAATGAGCAAATTAAAAAGCTGGAGGAGACATGGAACTTGGTGCAATTATTTAGAGAAGTACACACAAATCTCCAAAACCACACTTCAATGAGTTAGCTGAAGACATAAAGGACATCAAAAAGACACTAAAAGGGATAAAGAAGAATTTGAAAGAGTAAATTAAAAAATAGCAGATCTTATGGAAATAAAAGATAGTGTTGATCAAATTAAAAATATACTAGAGACACACAACAGCAGATTTGAAGAGGCACAAGGAAGAATAAGTGAACTAAAGGTCAAAGCAATTGAATGTGAACACACAAAAATACAAATGGTGAAAAAAATCGAAAAATTTGAAATGGGCCTCAGGGAAATGATGGACAACATGAAGTGCACAAATATAAGAATCATTGGTGTCCCAGAAGGAGGAGAGAAGAGTACAGAGCTAGGAAGAGTATTTGAAGACATGGAGAAAACTTCCCAACCCTTCTAAACAACATAAGTGTGCAAATCAAAGATCTCAATTAACTCCAAATAGAATAAATCCAAATAAACCCACTCCAAGACAAACACTAATCAGATTGTCAAATGCTGAAGAGAAGGAGAAATTCCTGAAAGCAGTAAGAGAGAAGTAAGAGAGAAGTGATTTACCACATAATGATTTACCCACATTATGTGGGAAACCACATAAGACTACTGACTATTCACTGGGTACCATGAAGGCAAGAAAGCAGAGATATGACATATTTAAGATTCTGAAAAGGAAAATTGCCTGTCAAAAATTCTTTATCCACCAAAGCTATCCTTCAAGATTGAGGGAGAGTTTAAAATTTTCAGAGACAAATTCCAAGAGAATTTGTTAATAAAAGACCTGTCCTGCAAGAAATATTAAAGGGAGTTCTATTGGCTGAGAAAAAAAGAAAGGAGATAGAGATCTGGAGAAGGGCACAGAACTGAAGAGTATTAGTAAGGGAAACTTAAAGGAAATAAAGAGAAAGAGGGAAAAATTAAATCTGACAACTAAAAACAAAAGGATAAGATGGCTGTTTCAAGAACTGTCCTCAGAGTAATAACATTGAATGTGAATGGATTAAAATCCCTGATTAAAAGATACAGATTGGCAGAATGTATTAAAAAGTATGATTCATTGATATGCTGTTTACAAGAGATTCATCTTAGATCTAGTGACACAAAGAGAGTGAAAGTGAATAAATGGAAAAAATATTCTATGCAAGCTGCAACCAAAAAAAAAAAAAAAGGAGTAGCAATACTAATATCAGACAAAATAGACTTTAAATGCAAAGATGTCATAAGAGACAAAGATGGACACTAAATATTAATAAAAGGGACAATCCACCAAGAAGAAATAACAATCATAAATGTTTATGCACCCAAGTAAGGCACTCCAAAGTACATGAGACAAACATTGACAAAACTGAGGGGAGCAATAGAAGTTTCCACAATAATCATGGGAGACTTCAATACACCACTTTCTTCTACAGATAGAACAACCAGACAGAGTACCAAGAAGGAAACTGAGGACCTAAATAATGCTATAAATGAATTAGACTTCAGACATTTATAGAGTGTTACATTCCAAATTACCAGGATGTACATTTTTCCCTAGTTCTCACAGAACATTCTCCAGGACTGATCATATGCTGGGGCACAAAACCAGCCTCAATAAATTTAAAATGATTGAAATTATTCAAAACACATTCTCTGATCATAAAGGAATGCAACCAGAAATCAATAACCATCAAAGAACCAGAATATTCACAAATATGTGAAGGTTAAACAACACACTCCTAAATGATCAGTGAGGCAAAGAAGAAATTGCAAGAGAAATTGCTAAATATCTAGAGATGAATGAAAACAAGAACACAACATATCCAAACCTATGGGATGCAGGGAAGGCAGCCCTGAGGGGGAAATTTACAGCTCTAAATGTATACATTAAAAAGGAAGAAAGAGCTAAAATAAAAAATCTAACTGAAAAACTGTAGAAGTGAGAAAATGATCAGCAAACTAACTTTAAAGCAAGCAGAAGAAATAATAAGAGTTAAAGCAGAAATAAATCACATGGAGAACAAAAAACAATAGAGAGAATAAATAAAACCAAAAGCTGGTTCTCTGAGAAGATCAACAAGATTGACAAGCCCTTAGCCAGACTGACAAAGTCAAAAGAGAGAAGACCCAAATAAATAAAACCAGAAATGAGAGGTGGAACATTACTGTGGATCCCAAAGAAATTTGAAAAATCATGAGTATACTATGAACAACTGTACACTAACAAATTAGACAATTTGGGGGAAATGGATAATTTCCTGCCAAGACATGAACAGCCTAGACTGACCAGAAAAGAAATAGAAGACCTCAACAAACCAGTTACAAGTAAAGAGATCCAATCAGTCATCAAAAAGCTTCCTACAAATAAAAGTCCAGGGCCAGATGGCCTCACAGGGGAATTCTATCAAACTTGCCAAAAAGAAATGACATCATTCCTGCTCAAATGCCTTCAAAACATTGAAGAAACAAGAACACTATGTAACTCATTTTATGAAGCTAGCATCACTGTAATACCAACACCAGATAAAAGATACTACAAGAAAGGAAAACCACAGGCCAATTTCCCTAATGAATATAGATGCAAAAATTCTCAACAGAATACTTGCAAATCTAATCCAAAGACACATTAAAAGAATCATACACCATGACAAAGTGGGGGTCATTCCAGGCATGCAAGGATGGTTCAACATAAGAAAATCAATCAATGTAACACAATACATTAACAAATCAAAAGGGAAAAATCAAATGATCATCTCAATAGATGCTGAAAAAGCAATCAACAAAATTCAGCATCCTGTTTTTGATGAAATAACTTCAAAAGGTAGGAATTGAAGGAAACTTCCTCAATATGATAAAGGGCATATATGAAAATCCCACAGCCAGCATAGTACTCAGGAACAAGACAAGGATGTCTGCTGTCACCACCATTATTCAATATTGTGCTAGAAGTTCTAGCCACAGCAATCTGGCAATACAAAAAAATATAAGGCATCCAAACTGGAAAGGAAGAAGTAAAACTCATTGTTGCAGATGACATGATCTTATATTTGTAAAACTCTGAGAAGTCAATAACACAGCTACTTGAGCTAATAAATTCAGCAAAGTGGCAAGATACAAGATTAATCCACAAAAGTCATTAATGTTCTTATACACCATAAATGAGCTACAGGAAGAGACTCACAAGAGAATGCCTTTTTTGACCAAAAGGGGAAAGAAGGTAACAAAATAAGATTTCAGTGGCTAAGAGATTCCAAATGGTGTCAAGAGGCTATCCTGGAGGTTACTACTATGCAAGCTCCTGCTAGATATTACAAATGTCCACAATATGCCAAGCCTAACCAACAGTAGTCCTGAAAATACTAAAGAATACCTAGGTCCTTATCTGAGACTCTATAAAAGCTTCACTCACCAAAGTTTACTTTTCAGAAATTTGCTCTATAGCTATTTGTTAAATTATACTTTGAAAGTTCTCACATTTATGTACATATGTTATATTTCACAGTAAGGAAATAATGGAAATTGTGGAACAGTAACCCATAGTATTCTCTGAAATTTGCTCTATAACTGCTTGTTAAATCAAACTTTGACAGTTATCACCTTCTGTATATATGTTATGTTTCACAATAAAAAATGTTAAAAAATTTTTAAAAAATTGACAAACCCTTAGCTAGACTGAAAAAGAAAGAGAAAATGCAAACAAATAAAATCAGAAATGAGAAGACAAACATTACTACTGACCCCACAGAAATAATAAAAGATCACAAGAAGATACTATAAACAACTGTTCACCAACAAACTAGAGAACTTTGATGAAATGGATAATTTTCTAGAAACACACAAACAAGTTACACTGACTCCAGAAGAAATAGCAGACCTCAACAAACCAATCACAAGAAATTGAAACAGTCATCAAAAACCTTCTAACGAAGAAATGCCCAGGACCAGGTGGCTTCACAGGTGAATGCTACCAATCATTCCAAGAAGAATTAATACCAATCATGCTCAAACTCTTCCCAAAAATTGAAGAGGAAAGAATGCTACCTAACTTATTCTATGAAGTCAACATCACCCTAATGCCAAAGCCTGATAAAGATACTACAAGAAAAGAAAATTACAGACCAGTCTCTCTAATGAATATAGATGCAAAAATCCTCAACAAAATACTTGAAAATTGAATCCAATGATACATTGAAAGAATTATACACCATGATCAAGTGGGTTTTATCCCAGGTATGAAAAGGTGGTTCAACAGAAGAAAATCAAGTAATGTGATACACTGCATTGACAAATCAAATGAGAAGAAACATGATTATCTCAATTGACACAGAATAGGCATTTGACAAAATCTAGCATTCTTTCTTGATAAAAACACTTTGAAAAATATGAATAGAAGGAAACTTCTTCAACATGATAAAAGGCATGTATGAAAAACCCTCAGCTAACATCGTCCTCAATAGTGAAAGTTTGAAAGCTTTCCCACTGAGATTGGGAAAAAGACAAGTATGCTCACTGTCACCACTGTTATTCAACATTGTGCTAGACATTCTAGCTAAAGCTATTAGACAAGAAAAGGAAATAAAATGCATCCAAATCAGAAAAGAAGTAAAGCTTTCCCTGTTTGCAGATGATATGATCTTATACCCAGAAAGTCCTGAGAAAGCTAAAACAAACCTACGAGTACAATAAACAAGTCCAGCAAATTGGTGGGATACAAGATTAATACACAAAAATCAGTAATATTTCTGTACTCTAGTAATGAGCAATCTGAGGAGGAAATCAGGGGAAAAATTCCATTTACAACAGCAACTAAAAGAATCAAATATCTAGGAATAAATTTAACCTAGGATGCAAAGGACCTGTATTCAGAAATCTACAAAGCAGTGCCAAAAGAAATCAAAGACCTAAATGAATGGAAGGACATTCCATTTTCATAGATTGGAAGACTATATATTATTATTCCCACTTGCCAAAGATGGAAACAATCCAGGTGTCCATCAACTGAAGAATGGATAAACAAAATGTAGCATGTACATATGATGGAATATTATTCAACTGTAAGAAGAAATAAAGACTTGACACATGTGACAACATGGATGAACCTTGAAGGTATTATGTTGAGTGACATAAGCCAGACACAAAAGGACAAATATTGTATGACCTCACTAATATGCACTAAATATAACTAGCAAACTCATGATGTTAATATCTAGAACACTGGTCAACAGAAGAAAGAATGAAGACAGAGAATGGGGAGCTGATACTTTGTGCAGAATTTGTAATAAGTTTGAGTATAAATGTTTGGAAATGGATAGATATGATGGTACAATATTATAGTGAGTTTAATTAACTCACTATAGTGATGATATGTGGGTGTGATTTTTGATTGAAAGGGCAAGTTTAGGGTTGTGGATGTCACTAGAAGGAAAGCCAGACAATGAAACATGGGACTGTATAATATAGTGAAGCCTCTTGTGGGTGAAAATGTTCTAAAAATGATTATGGTGATGAAAGCACAGATTTGTGAATATACTAGGAGACATGGTACACTTTAGATAAATTGTATGGTATGTGAATGTATCTCAATAAAATGGCTTTTAAAAAAAAAGAGTAGAAGGAGGAAAATAATATCATTTGAAGAGGTAGTAGATTTTTCCATCTTTATTCTTCCACATGAGTTCAGAGAGGAATATATGTTGCTGTATGTTTTTCTCAAATTAATGACATTAAGTAGATTCAGGTCTGATTCTCTACAAATCTGTGATCTTTATTACTCATTAATTAAAAAGTACTTTGTCACCAGTTCTTACAGTTTCTTTATGTATAATTACTAAATATTTCAGCCATAAAATATTTTCATGATTTTTATCTTTATATTTTGTTGAAGAATAATTCTCTTATGTTTTTAGATTTCTCAACTTTCTCCTTTTCTTAGCCAAACTCCCCTACAATTATATGATATATATGAAGGAAAAGAACTTGATTTTATTTTGTAAGGCCAGATTCCTCCAGTTTGACAGTTCTTATTTTACCATTGCAATTAATGAATAAAATCCATAATGCTTCATTATGCTCTTGGGCCTTTGTGGATTTTCTTTGCTTGGTCTGTCATTTTGCCTTAATACGAAATTTGTCTGTCTTGAATATCATCTGTAAAACCCATTATCCAGAGGCACTGTTTGACATATTATGTAAGCTAATATTGCAATCAGGTATTAAAATCCTTAGCGGAAAAGATTTAACAGATACACCTATCTTTTAAAAAATTGTCCTTGTGTTTTTACTTGAAGCTCTCAGGGCCATTTCTTTGTGGTCTCTTTCTTGATAAGAAGTGTTTCTTTATATATGAAGATTTTGGCTGGTTTGTGGTCTGGATATGAAATTTAAGGAAAACTCAAAAATATAAAATATGCATATGTCATTTATTAATGTATATAATTGACCTACAATAAAATACTACCTTTATTAAGAAAAAATAAACATTGGATAACTAAATCAATTCACTGATTTACTTTCTGCTCTGATTATGATTTAGCTATATAACATATTACTATAACAATTCATATTCGTGGAGTGCCGTTTGCAAAAGCATCATTACATACCTACATATATTTGCCAATTTTACAACTGAAGCTTGGAAAGCTTGTCATTAAATTGACTTTAGGTTCTTTCCACTGTTGTGTACAACTTTGTACATAAAGTGCTCTATGTTTAATATGTTCATAGTTTTAAATAATACGTTAGTGAGTCCTTGTGCCCTTTACACAGAATTTGTGAGCTGCGGGGCTGTGGGCCCAGAGTGACACTGCATTTCCCACAGCTGAGCTCAGCTCAGCATCAGCCGACTCGGTTCTGGCCCACTTGGTTGGTAATGGCCGACTTTGTTCTCCTAGTGAATAGCTAGAACTGGTGAAGAGGAGGGGGGAGTAAGCAGGATATGGCTGCTTGATAGGCTTTCCAAACTCCTGTTGTATTCCTGGATAATTCTGTTACTTTTCCTAATTTGAATATACACAACTTCAGGACACCAAATCTTTGTGTATATGCAGTGTCAGATAAAAATTTCATATCTGTGCTATTGACTTGTGTAGCACAGGTTCTTTTTTACAAGTTTAATGAATCAGCTCAGGCTAATGAAATGTGAATTAGTAAACAGGGTAATCATATTATTTAAGATTCATTTTAAATTACACTTACCAAAATAATATATAGAAAATGAATTTTTATTTACACATCATTTTTTCCCAAATGTGTACCATAAAAATTTTATATCTTGATAAATCCTAGACAGCTACTCTTATACTTGGCGGACTCAGAAATTTCCTGCCTGCCCTTTCAGAGAGTTATGAAACAGATTTTTTTTCACTCTGAGAAATCACTGCTATCACATTCTAACAAATGACTTCTGAGGGATATAGGGAGGTTTGCATATTTCTCAAAAGCATTATTTTAAAATCCACAATACCAAAATCATTTAGTATTGGCATTGGAATTTCCTCAATCTGTTCATCCTTTATCCCTACCCTGTTTTTCAAATGAGGATACTGAAACAAAGATACATTGAGTAAACAAAGTTACACTAGTGGTTAAGTTCAAGGACTGTTAGGGCTACCAATGTCCAGAGTCATGTTTCACGTTAATTTTTTTTTAATTGGAAAAATAATTTTATAGAAACAGATACTGAAACATCTATAATTAATATATATTTGGTAGATCTTTAAAAACACATGATGATAGGAATATTTTCGTTATTTGTCCATTTAAGTGATTTAGTATTTTTTTGAATTAGATGTTAATGTTTTACTTGACCACAAGGTGGCAGCAATGCAACCCACTAAAAAACAAACACACGAAATACCAAAGAACTATGCATTGCTCACTACGCATTGACTAGGCACGCCCTGCTTATTATTCAGGTAGTTTGTGGCTATCAGCAACATTTTTGCAACTTTTTCTACCTCCATACGATTCACTAATGAACTTGGATTGCTGTGTCTCGTGAAATTGTACAGTGAGATGGGTGATATGGAAGAGCATAATTATTCTAATTCAAAGGAAGAATGTTTACTCTTATGAAAGTTCAGAGAATATTTCTCTTTGTGAGGTGGCATCTCTTATAGAGCCTCAGCCAGGATGGAGAGAAAATAGAGAAGGGGCAAGATTGTTAAGTTGATAGACTGTCAATCAGTGGGGTCTTTGACACAGGGAACAAATTTGCTATCATGTATCAATTTGTTTCTGCCTTTATAAGGATGTGTAAAATATAGATGCCGTGTCTGACAAAAATAAGTAAAAGCAATTTGCAATAAACTATTTAACATCATATTATTTACAATAGGTAATATTTATTGAATACTTTCTACCTAGCCACAGGTACATATGTTGTTTAAATTCAAAGTAGATTCTATTATATTCCCATTTTACAAATAAAGAATTGGAAATATAGATACAGAGTTAAATGACAGCTGGTTAGAAGACAATCAAGATTCAAGCCTGGAGAAAGCCAGGAACTGCGTGGACTGGACACCACAGAGCAATCTGACTTTGGGAATACTTCATACAACACTCATGAAAACGTCGAACTGCTGAGATCAGTGAAATCTGTAAGTTTTTGTGGCCAGGGGACCCGCACCCCTCCCTGCCAGGCTCAGTCCCGTGGGAGGAGGGGCAGTCAGCTCCGGGAAGGAAAAGGGAGAACTGCAGTGGCAGCCCTTATCAGAAACTCATTCTACTGATCCAAACTCCAAACATAGATAGACTGAGACCAGACACCAGAGAATCTGAGAGCAGCCAGCCCAGCAGAGAGGAGACAGGCACAGAAAAAAACAGCACGAAAAACTCCAAAATAAAAGCGGAGGATTTTTGGAGTTCTGGTGAACATAGAAAGGGGAAGGGCAGAGCTCAGGCCCTGAGGCTCATAGGCAAATCCCGAAGAAAAGCTGATCTCTCTGCTCTGTGGACCTTTCCTTAATGGCCCTAATTGCTTTGTTTCTTAGCATTTCAATAACCCATTAGATCTCTAAGGAGTGCCCTTTTTTTTTTTTTTTTAATCCTTTTTTCTTTTTCTAAAACAATTACTCTAAGAAGCCCAATACAGAAAGCTTCAAAGACTTGCAATTTGGGCAGGTCAAGACAAGAGCAGAACTAAGAGAGCTCTGAGACAAAAGGCAATAATCCAGTGGCTGAGAAAATTCACTAAACACCACAACTTCCCAAGAAAAGGGGGGTGTCTGCTCATAGCCATCATTCTGGTGGGCAGGAAACACTCCTGCCCATCACCAGCCCCATAGCCCAGAGCTGCCCCTGACAACCCAGTGTGACGGAAGTGCTTCAAATAACAGGCACAGACCACAAAAATGGGCGTGGACATTAGCCTTCCCTGCAACCTCAGCTGATTGTCCCAGAGTTGGGAAGGTGGAGCAGTGTGAATTAACAAAGCCCCATTCAGCCATCATTTGAGCAGACTGGGAGCCTCCCTACACAGCCCAGCAGACCAGAACTGCCCTGGGGGGATGGTACTCACCTGTGACATAGCACAGTCATCCCTCAACAGAGGACCAGGGGGTGCACAGCAACACTAACTACACACGCAAGCTTGGTACACCGATTGGACCCCACAAGACTCACTCCCCCACTCACCACAAAGGCTAAGCAGGGGAGAACTGGCTTTTGGAGAACAGGTGGCTCGTGGACGCCACCTGCTGGTTAGTTAGAGAACGTGTACTCCACGAAGCTGTACATCTGATAAATTAGAGATAAGGACTTCAATTGGTCTACAAATCCTAGAAGAACCCTATCAAGTTCAGCAAATGCCAAGAGGCCAAAAACAACAGAAAATTATAAAGCATATGAAAAAACCAGACGATATGGACAACCCAAGCCCAAGCACCCAAATCAAAAGATCAGAAGAGACACAGCACCTAGAGCAGCTACTCAAAGAACTAAAGATGAACAATGACACCATAGTACGGGATACAACGCATATCAAGAAGACCCTAGAAGAGCATAAAGAAGATATTGCAAGACTAAATAAAAAAATAGATGTTCTTATGGAAATTAAAGAAACTGTTGACCAAATTAAAAAGATTCTGGATACTCATAGTACAAGACTAGAGGAAGTTGAACAACGAATCAGTGACCTGGAAGATGACAGAATGGAAAATGAAAGCATAAAAGAAAGAATGGGGAAAAAAATGGAAAAAATCGAAACGGACCTCAGGGATATGATAGATAATATAAAACGTCTGAATATAAGACTCATTGGTGTTCCAGAAGGGGAAGAAAAGGGTAAAGGTCTAGGAAGCGTATTCAAAGAAATTGTTGGGGAAAACTTCCCAAATCTTCTAAACAACATAAATACACAAATCATAAATTGTCAGCGAACTCCAAATAGAATAAATACAAATAAACCCATTCCGAGACATATTCTGATCACACTGTCAAACACGGAAGAGAAGGAGCAAGTTCTGAAAGCAGCAAGAGAAAAGAAATTCACCACATACAAAGGAAACAGCATAAGAATAAGTAATGACTACTCAGCAGCCACCATGGAGGCGAGAAGGCAGTGGCATGATATATTTAAAATTCTGAGTGAGAAAAATTTCCAGCCAAGAATACTTTATCCAAAAAGCCAGGAACTGCGTGGACTGGACACCACAGAGCAATCTGTCTTTGGGCATACTTCATACAACACTCATGAAAACGTGGAACTGCTGAGATCAGCGAAATCTAAGCCCAATACAGAAAGCTTCAAAGAATTGCAATTTGGGCACGTCAAGTCAAGAGCAGAACTAAGAGAGCTCTGAGACAAAAGGCAATAATCCAGTGGCTGAGAAAATTCACTAAACAACACAACTTCCCAAGAAAAGGGGGGTGTCCGCTCACAGCCACCATCCTGGTGGACAGGAAGCACTCCTGCCCATCGCCAGCCCCATAGCCCAGAGCTGCCCCAGACAACCCAGTGTGACAGAAGTGCTTCAAATAACAGGCACACACCACAAAACTGGGCGTGGACATTAGCCTTCGCTGCAACCTCAGCTGAATGTCCCAGAGCTGGGAAGGTGGAGCAGTGTGAATTAACAAAGCCCCATTCAGCCATCATTTGAGCAGACTGGGAGCCTCCCTACACAGCCCAGCAGCCCAGAACTGCCCTGGGGGGACGGCACTCACCTGTGACATAGCACAGTCATCCCTCAACAGAGGACCCGGGGTGCACGGCCTGGAAGAGGGGCCCACTTGCAAGTCTCAGGAGCCATACGCCAATACCAAAGACTTGTGGGTCAGTGGCAGAGACAAACTGTGGCACGAGTGAACTGAAGGATTAGACTATTGCAGCAGCTTTAAAACTCTAGGATCATCAGGGAGATTTGATTGTTAGGGCCACCCTCCCTCCCCGACTGCCCAGAAACACGCCCCACATACAGGGCAGGCAACACCAACTACACACGCAAGCTTGGTACACCTATTGGGCCCCACAAGACTCACTCCCCCACTCACCACAAAGGCTAAGCAGGGGAGAACTGGCTTGTGGAGAACAGGTGGCTCGTGGACGCCACCTGCTGGTTAGTTAGAGAAAGTGTACTCCACGAAGCTGTAGATCTGATAAATTAGAGATAAGGACTTCAATTGGTCTACAGATCCTAAAAGAACCCTATCAAGTTCAGCAAATGCCACGAGGCCAAAAACAACAGAAAATTATAAAGCATATGAAAAAACCAGACGACATGGATAACCCAAGCCCAAGCACCCAAATCAAAAGACCAGAAGAGACACAGCTCCTAGAGCAGCTACTCAAAGAACTAAAGATGAACAATGAGACCATAGTATGGGATATGAAGGAAATCAAGAAGACCCTAGAAGAGCATAAAGAAGACATTGCAAGACTAAATAAAAAAATGGATGATCTTATGGAAATTAAAGAAACTGTTGACCAAATTAAAAAGATTCTGGACACTCATAGTACAAGACTAGAGGAAGTTGAACAACGAATCAGTGACCTGGAAGATGACAGAATGGAAAATGAAAGCATAAAAGAAAGAATGGGGAAAAAAATTGAAAAACTCGAAATGGACCTCAGGGATATGATAGATAATATGAAACGTCCGAATATAAGACTCATTGGTGTCCCAGAAGGGGAAGAAAAGGGTAAAGGTCTAGGAAGAGTATTCAAAGAAATTGTTGGGGAAAACTTCCAAAATCTTCTAAACAACATAAATACACAAATCATAAATGCTCAGCGAACTCCAAATAGAATAAATCTAAAAAAACCCACTCCGAGACATATACTGATCACACTATCAAACACGGAAGAGAAGGAGCAAGTTCTGAAAGCAGCAAGAGAAAAGCAATTCACCACATACAAAGGAAACAGCATAAGACTAAGTAGTGACTACTCAGCAGCCACCATGGAGGCAAGAACGCAGTGGCACGATATATTTAAAATTCTGAGTGAGAGGAATTTCCAGCCAAGAATACTTTATCCAGCAAAGCTCTCCTTCAAATTTGAGGGAGAGCTTAAATTTTTCACAGACAAAGAAATGCTGAGAGAATTTGCTAACAAGAGACCTGCCCTACTGGAGATACTAAAGAGAGCCCTACAGACAGAGAAACAAAGACAGGACAGAGAGACTTGGAGAAAGGTTCAGTACTAAAGAGATTCGGTATGGGTACAATAAAGGATATTAATAGAGAGAGGGAAAAATATGGCAAACATAAACCAAAGGATAAGATGGCCGATTCAAGAAATGCCTTCACGGTTTTAACGTTGAATGTAAATGGATTAAACTCCCCAATTAAAAGATATAGATTCGCAGAATGGATCAAAAAAAATGAACCATCAATATGTTGCATACAAGAGACTCATCTTAGACACAGGGACACAAAGAAACTGAAAGTGAAAGGATGGAAAAAATTATTTCATGCAAGCTACAGCCAAAAGAAAGCAGGTGTAGCAATATTAATCTCAGATAAAATAGACTTTAAATGCAGGGATGTTTTGAGAGACAAAGAAGGCCACTACATACTAATAAAAGGGACAATTCAGCAAGAAGAAATAACAATCGTAAATGTCTATGCACCCAATCAAGGTGCCACAAAATACATGAGAGAAACACTGGCAAAACTAAAGGAAGCAATTGATGTTTCCACAATAATTGTGGGAGACTTCAACACATCACTCTCTCCTATAGATAGATCAACCAGACAGAAGACCAATAAGGAAATTGAAAACCTAAACAATCTGATAAATGAATTAGATTTAACAGACATCTACAGGACATTACATCCCAAATCACCAGGATACACATACTTTTCTAGTGCTCACGGAACTTTCTCCAGAATAGATCATATGCTGGGACATAAAACAAGCCTCAATAAATTTAAAAAGATTGAAATTATTCAAAGCACATTCTCTGACCACAATGGAATACAATTAGAAGTCAATAACCATCAGAGACTTAGAAAATTCACAAATACCTGGAGGTTAAACAACACACTCCTAAACAATCAGTGGGTTAAAGAAGAAATAGCAAGAGAAATTGCTAAATATATAGAGACGAACGAAAATGAGAACACAACATACCAAAACCTATGGGATGCAGCAAAAGCAGTGCTAAGGGGGAAATTTATAGCACTAAACGCATATATTAAAAAGGAAGAAAGAGCCAAAATCAAAGAACTAATGGATCAACTGAAGAAGCTAGAAAATGAACAGCAAACCAATCCTAAACCAAGTACAAGAAAAGAAATAACAAGGATTAAAGCAGAAATCAATGACATAGAGAACAAAAAAACAATAGAGAGGATAAATATCACCAAAAGTTGGTTCTTTGAGAAGATCAACAAGATTGACAAGCCCCTAGCTAGACTGACAAAATCAAAAAGAGAGAAGACCCATATAAACAAAATAAGGAATGAAAAAGGTGACATAACTGCAGATCCTGAAGAAATTAAAAAAATTATAAGAGGATATTATGAACAACTGTATGGCAACAAACTGGATAATGTAGAAGAAATGGACAATTTCCTGGAAACATATGAACAACCTAGACTGACCAAAGAAGAAATAGAAGACCTCAACCAACCCATCACAAGCAAAGAGATCCAATCAGTCTTCACAAATCTTCCCACAAATAAATGCCCAGGGCCAGATGGCTTCACAGGGGAATTCTACCAAACTTTCCAGAAAGAACTGACACCAATCTTACTCAAACTCTTTCAAAACATTGAAGAAAATGGAACACTACCTAACTCATTTTATGAAGCTAACATCAATCTAATACCAAAACCAGGCAAAGATGCTACAAAAAAGGAAAACTACCGGCCAATCTCCCTAATGAATATAGATGCAAAAATCCTCAACAAAATACTTGCAAATCGAATCCAAAGACACATTAAAAAAATCATACACCATGACCAAGTGGGGTTCATTCCAGGCATGCAAGGATGGTTCAACATAAGAAAAACAATCAATGTATTACAACACATTGAAAACTCGAAAGGGAAAAATCAATTGATCATCTCAATAGATGCTGAAAAAGCATTTGACAAAATCCAACATCCCTTTTTGATAAAAACACTTCAAAAGGTAGGAATTGAAGGAAACTTCCTCAACATGATAAAGAGCATATATGAAAAACCCACAGCCAGCATAGTACTCAATGGTGAGAGACTGAAAGCCTTCCCTCTAAGATCAGGAACAAGACAAGGATGCCCGCTGTCACCACTGTTATTCAACATTGTGCTGGAAGTGCTAGCCAGGGCAATCCGGCAAGACAAAGAAATAAAAGGCATCCAAATTGGAAAAGAAGAAGTAAAACTGTCATTGTTTGCAGATGATATGATCTTATATCTAGAAAACCCTGAGAAATCAACGATACACCTACTAGAGCTAATAAACAAATTTAGCAAAGTAGCGGGATACAAGATTAATGCACATAAGTCAGTAATATTTCTATATGCTAGAAATGAACAAACTGAAGAGACACTCAAGAAAAAGATACCATTTTCAATAGCAACTAAAAAAATCAAGTACCTAGGAATAAACTTAAACAAAGATGTAAAAGACCTATACAAAGAAAACTACATAACTCTACTAAAAGAAATAGAAGGGGACCTTAAAAGATGGAAAAATATTCCATGTTCATGGATAGGAAGGCTAAATGTCATTAAGATGTCAATTCTACCCAAACTCATCTACAGATTCAATGCAATCCCAATCAAAATTCCAACAACCTACTTTGCAGACTTGGAAAAGCTAGTTATCAAATTTATTTGGAAAGGGAAGATGCCTCGAATTGCTAAAGACACTCTAAAAAAGAAAAACGAAGTGGGAGGACTTACACTCCCTGACTTTGAAGCTTATTATAAAGCCACAGTTGCCAAAACAGCATGGTACTGGCACAAAGATAGACATATAGATCAATGGAATCAAATTGAGAATTCAGAGATAGACCCTCAGATCTATGGCCGACTGATCTTTGATAAGGCCCCCAAAGTCACCGAACTGAGCCATAATGGTCTTTTCAACAAATGGGGCTGGGAGAGTTGGATATCCATATCCAAAAGAATGAAAGAGGATCCCTACCTCACCCCCTACACAAAAATTAACTCAAAATGGACCAAAGATCTCAATATAAAAGAAAGTACCATAAAACTCCTAGAAGATAATGTAGGAAAACATCTTCAAGACCTTGTATTAGGAGGCCACTTCCTAGACTTTACACCCAAAGCACAAGCAACAAAAGAGAAAATAGATAAATGGGAACTCCTCAAGCTTAGAAGTTTCTGCACCTCAAAGGAATTTCTCAAAAAGGTAAAGAGGCAGCCAACTCAATGGGAAAAAATTTTTGGAAACCATGTATCTGACAAAAGACTGATATCTTGCATATACAAAGAAATCCTACAACTCAATGACAATAGTACAGTCGGCCCAATTATAAAATGGGCAAAAGATATGAAAAGACAGTTCTCTGAAGAGGAAATACAAATGGCCAAGAAACACATGAAAAAATGTTCAGCTTCACTAGCTATTAGAGAGATGCAAATTAAGACCACAATGAGATACCATCTAACACCGGTTAGAATGGCTGCCATTAAACAAACAGGAAACTACAAATGCTGGAGGGGATGTGGAGAAATTGGAACCCTTATTCATTGTTGGTGGGACTGTATAATGGTTCAGCCACTCTGGAAGTCAGTCTGGCGGTTCCTTAGAAAACTAGATATAGAGCTACCATTCGATCCAGCGATTGCACTTCTCGGTATATACCCGGAAGATCGGAAAGCAGTGACACGAACAGATATCTGCACGCCAATGTTCATAGCAGCATTATTCACAATTGCCAAGAGATGGAAACAACCCAAATGTCCTTCAACAGATGAGTGGATAAATAAAATGTGGTATATACACACGATGGAATACTACGCGGCAGTAAGAAGGAACGATCTGGTGAAACATATGACAACATGGATGAACCTTGAAGACATAATGCTGAGCGAAATAAGCCAGGCACAAAAAGAGAAATATTATATGCTACCACTAATGTGAACTTTGAAAAATGTAAAACAAATGGTTTATAATGTAGAATCTAGGGGAACTAGCAATAGAGAGCAATTAAGGAACGGGGAACAATAATCCAAGAAGAACGGATAAGCTATTTAACGTTCTGGGGATGGCCAGGAATGACTATGGTCTGTTAATTTCTGATGGATATAGTAGGAACAAGTTCACAGAAATGTTGCTATATTAGGTAACTTTCTTGGGGTAAAGTAGGAACAGGTTGGAAGTAAAGCAGTTATCTTAGGTTAGTTGTCTTTTTCTTACTCCCTTGTTATGGTCTCTTTGAAATGTTCTTTTATTGTATGTTTTTTTTCTTTTTAATTTTTTTTCATTCAGTTGATTTAAAAAAGAAAAACAAGGAAAAAAATATGTAGTGCCCCCTTGAGGAGCCTGTGGAGAATGCAGGGGTATTGGCCTACCCCACCTCGATGGTTACTAACATGACCACAGACATAGGGGACTAGTGGTTTGATGGGTTGAGCCCTCTACCATAGGTTTTACCCTTGGGAAGACGGTTGCTGCAAAGGAGACGCTAGGCCTCCTTATAATTGTGCCTAAGAGCCTCCTCCCGAATGCCTCTTTGTTGCTCAGATGTGGCCCTCTCTCTCTAGCTAAGCCAACTTGAAAGGTGAAATCACTGCCCTCCCCCCTACGTGGGATCAGACACCCAGGGGAGGGAATCTCCCTGGCAACGTGGAATATGACTCCCGGGGAGGAATGTAGACCTGGCATCATGGGACGGAGAACATCTTCTTGACCAAAAGGGGGATGTGAAAGGAAATGAAATAAGCTTCAGTGGCAGAGAGATTCCAAAAGGAGCCGAGTGGTCGCTCTGGTGGGCACTCTTACGCACACTTTAGACAACCCTTTTTAGGTTCTAAAGAATTGGGGTAGCTGGTGGTGGATACCTGAAACTATCAAACTACAACCCAGAACCCATGAATCTCGAAGACAGTTGTATACAGATGTAGCTTATGAGGGGTGACAATGGGATTGGGAAAGCCATAAGTACCATACTCCACTTTGTCTAGTTTATGGATGGATGAGTAGAAAAATAGGGGAAGGAAACAAACAAACAAACAGACAAAGGTACCCAGTGTTCTTTTTTACTTTAATTGCTCTTTTTCACTTTAATGATTATTATTGTTATTTTTGTGTGTGTGCTAATGAAGGTGTCAGGGATTGATTTAGGTGATGAATGTACAACTATGTAATGGTACTGTGAACAATCGAATGTACGATTTGTTTTGTATGACTGCATGGTATGTGAATATATCTCAATAAAATGAAGATAAAAAAAAAAAAGATTCAAGCCTGGCATTCTGATTCTAATCCAAATGTATTCATGTCAAAAAGTCTCATTATACTTAGCATTACCAAAGCTAAGCTTCTATTTAAGAGTTTGTACTGTCTAGTCTGTGTGTGTGTGTTTGTGTATGTGTGTGTTTGTGGGGGGAGGAGGTATATCCCCCTCAAACCTAACATTTTTATGAGTCAGTAAATGTGAATACTTTTATGTCCAGATATTTGCATTCAAATAAGAAGGCCCTAATTAAGAAAACAGTATTTAGAATAAATACGTTCAAAGTAAATTGATAGAATCACCATTTGTTATGTGCTGTAGATTTTGGGTATAGGCCTTTAGCTATGACACGTACATAGATATTCACGACCAAGCTGTTTTGAGCAGTTGCAAGCCCTGCACAGAGTGTTTAAGAACAGGGTGTGAGTCAGAGAGGCTGGGATCTGAATACCTGCTCTACACTTTACTAGCTAAAAGAACCTTAGGCAAGTTACTTATGCTACATAAACTTCCATTTCCTCATCTGGAAAATGAGGATAACCATAGTTTCTCCATAAAGGGATGCAGTATGAATTAGTCACTGAGGAGAGAATATGCGTAAGTGATGAGGCTGTGGGTTCTGGAACCAGGCTATCTGGACTCAGATCACAATTCTGTCCTTACTTGTGTGACTTGGGCAACTTCTTAACCTCTTTATTTCTGTTTCTTTATCTAGAAAGTGAGCATGACACTAAAAAGGACTTATCTCTTGAAAGGGTTCTGAGGACTGACAGATAATACATAAGGATTTGGCACATGATTTGGTGAGTGTTGGATAAATTTAGCTTTTCCTATTACTCATTCAACAAGTACTAAGTGCCAGCTATGTAAAAGGCCCTGTGATAGGTGTGGTGGATACAGCAGGGACTAATACAGACAGATTTCTGCCCTCATGATACATTCTATTGGAGGAGACAACAAACAAGTAAATCCATTTTAAAACAAAATATGGATTGTGATAGGTGCCCTAAAGAAATGATTAGGTTGCTGTTATAGAGAGTAACAGAGGAGGTCTATTTGGAATTCTGGATAAAGACAATGGATGTGGCACACATATAATTTTGTTTCTGTTCCAAAACTATAGTAAATGAATGTCTTTAAAAAAAAAAAAAAAAGATAGAACCCACAAGGAGAAGAGACAAGAGCAAATAAAATTTGCAAAGCAGATGGATGAATGACATCTGCAAAGGGAAGTGGAAAACCAACCCTATCTACAACATAAAATACTGGAATAGCTTGGGAAATAGCAGGATTTGTAGCTCTACCATTAGTAGAGTTAATGAGGGAGTAGTATAGTTAAAGGAGTACTTCAAAAGGTGGAGGAGGCTGATAAAATGAGGGTTCATAGAAAGCTGTTAAAGAAGTAGTCAGAACATGGGATTTCCTTTTTCATTTCGTGCTGCTAGACAACTACCTCTTTCCTATCCTAAGCACAAGGCAAGAGAGAATGTAAAACAGATGATCTCTGGGCTGAGGAAAGGCACACACACTGTTTTAAAAATAGGGGGATTAAATGAACATATGCATACTGAATGCTAAATTCTGAGACTCCCAGCCCTTCCTTCCCTACTTCACTTCAGAACACTGAAGTCTTTATCTCTGGGTAGGAGATTAGAACTCTTCTCTAAGGACTCTGTCCAGTGCCAGAGGGCAAACCTGAAGATACTGATATTGGGAAGTAACCTAGTGAAACTCAACCAACAAACCCCATCTGCACATTCAGAGCTCTGAATAAGTTTATTAATTTCCCTATTCTTTATCTCAAATTATGAAGGATTATCTGACCCCAGTAAAGATAGAGAACAAAACAAAGAGGAATAAAGCAACTGCTAACAGACATATACTAGGCAAAGAGATCATATTGCATCTTTAAATAAATATGAAATGATATCTTAAAAAGAAAACAGAGAATGTGAAAAAAAATGAGGCCCTGTAAATTTAAAAACACAATATCAGAACTTATTAACTCAAGAGAAGGACTGATGAACACAGTTGAGGACTTCTTCCTTAAAGTAATGCAAATAAGAGAGAAAAAAAGATCCAACATCTAAATTGGAGAAATTTCAGTATGAAGAAACAAAGAAAAGGGGGAGGAAATCATCAGTGAAATAATTAGAGGAAATTTCCCAGAACTAAAGTACAAAGTCCGATATTGAAAGCCCAACAAGGAGATAGCAAAGTGGAGAAAAACAAGATCACACTAAGCCTCTTTACAGTGAAATTTTGGAACTCTAGGGTCTTCTACCAGCTTTCAGAAAGAGAGAGAGAGAGAGAGAAATTGAGAAAGTAGGTCACATACAAAAGATCAGGAATTAGATTGGATTCAGACTTCTCAACCAGAAAATGATAAACACCTTCCAACTACTAAAGAACAATTACTTTCAACATAGAATTCTATACCCAACCAAACCATGAAACAAGTATGAGGATGAAATAAGAACATTTTCAGATAAAGAAGGCCTCAAACTTTTATTTCTCATGTTCAATAAGCTATTGGAAGATTGCGCCACAAAACCAATGACAGGAAACAGGAAAATGAACACAAGAAATGATCAAAAGAAACATCCAGGATGATAATGGACATCCCAGGAAGATAACTGTGCCCCAAGTGCCTAGGGCAACCAAACCCAACAGAAATAGCATGAGTCCTGAGACAGACATGGTCACACAGTCTGCCATCATCAGACCTTCTGTCCTCAAACTTTCATTTTAACCTTTCAACACTGTAGGATGTGCCCCAAATAAACAAAGGAGCAAACAAAAAAGGTAGCACCCAGGAAACAGGATTCTAATTCAAGACAAAGAGAAAGAGGGTTTCTGGGATGACAGGGAAGGGAAGTCCAATGATGAGAGCTGTACAAAAAACCTAGAGAGATCTACAAAGGAACATGGACATCTTCAGGCTGTGTATGTCTAAGAAAATACTGGAAATAATCAATGGCTTGACCTTGTGGAAAATTGTATTGGCAGGCTATCAATGGTCTGGGAAGAATCAGCAATAAAGGTAAAAAGAATTGTGCAAATGAAAAAAAATAACTAACTTCAAGGAGGAACTGTGAGAAAGGAAATATAATCAAAGTATATTACAATGCATAGATCCACATAATATTTGCATAGGCATACTAATGTAATCACTGATTATTGATTTAACCAAAAAATTATCACTGTATTGGAAGTGTGGGAGGAAAGGAAGCAGAAGGGATGACTATGTAAGAGACATAAATTCTTATTACTATAGGAAGCAGTTCATAGAGACTGTCTAAAATTGGTAATCAGAAGAAAGCCATATTTACATATCCTATAGAAATATGGAGTTGTGTAAATCCTAAAGAAACAGCTAAAGGGTTTAAAGAAAGGGATTGTATCTAAAGTGAGCAATATGAAGAGGTGGGGAATGGGATCACTGTACTTTATTTTAAAGTGTTTAATATAATTTGATGTTTTAAAACTATACATATGTAATACTGTGATAAAAAGAAACTTTTTAAAGCCCCTAACACAGTGGCTGGCAAGTGGTATGTGATAAATAGAAGTAATAGCAAACTGATCACGTTACTTTTACATCTTGTTGTTTCTCTGCCCAAGGAAAGCGTGACATGAAATCGTCCAACGTGTCCACAATAGCATCAACTTGACATTGTTCCAATTCTGTTTTTCCAGCCAAATCTATGGAATAGAGAGAGGCTATTTTATGCCCATGAACGTGTTCAATTTAATTTACTATATAACAAAGTTTGTTAATTTTTAATAGGCAATATACTCACAAGGGTCAAAAATTCAAAACAATATAAAACAGTATCCCAGGAAGAGTAACTTCCACTCCTACCCCCGTCCACCTCATTTTACTCCCTTTCTTACCTACCTTATTGGCAACCACTTTCATTAGTTTCTTGTGTATCTTTCCATAGTTTCTTTATCAAAATACAAGTAAATAAGAACATATATTCTTATATATCAGAATAAGAATAAGAATATACTTTTATATATGTGTATATATATGCTCTCCCATATATCCTAGAGGTCTTTCCTAACTTGTATCTAAAGGGTATCCTCACTCATTTATCAGCTACAAAGCATTTCTTTGTCTTGATGTGCCATAATTGATTTAACTAGTCTCAAATAATTAAGTTTGTTCCCAATCTTTTGCTAAAGCAGGCAATACTGGAATAAATAACCTGCACACATATTATGATTTATTTTGTTAGAAGAATTGTTTTTATTTTTACAGAGAAGTTCTGTCAGCATTTGTTTTCTGCCTATAGACTTTAAGTTTAAAATAATACAGATATTTTTCTTTTCCAATCATTGAGCTTCCTTTTTACTAAAAAATTCATTCATCTTCCAAATATTTTCTCACTAGATAACTTTTTTACAAAGAAATAAATTTATTAAAAATCAAGAAACTGCCTACTGACAATGAGTGAATTATGCTTCGATAAAGCTGTTAAAAGTAAAAGAACATGCTTTGGTGATACAGAGTTCCTCTGTAAACTATCTGCATCATCTACCTATCTGTCAATCTGTCTGTCTAATTCGTGTGTGTATGATGTTCAAAGCTTGTTCACCTTCTTCTTCCTGACCTTTAAAAAAATCCCTTAGAACTCTATCATAGTCTTCTTCACTCACTTTCATCCCTACTTTGACTTCCATGTTCAGGGCTTTAGCTACTAATTTTATACAGAAGACTCTTCATTCACCACTTTTAGTTCTAAACCCCGGATCATATTCTCAGCCTCCTTTTGAATATTTCTCTAAGTGTCCTTCGGCTCCTGAACATCAACAAATCCCCAAACAGAGTCATCACATCTACCTCAAACCAGCTCCTCTTCATTCGTTCAACAAATAATTACTGGACTCCAACCAGGGTCAGCCCTAACTGGAAACACAGCAGTGAATAAAACAGATTACCTGCCCACGTGGTGTGTTTTATGGTCTGGGCGAGAAGACACTGAAAAGGGCATTGCAGGTTAAGGAAAGTTTTAAAAAGAATGTATACAGCACTATGAGAATGACAAACCATGTCCAAGCTGTTGTCTGCCTGGCCCTTGCTCTCCTGGTAAAACAGAATGCCCCCAACATCTGTCATCCGGACTGTATGCTGATTCTACCTTCACAAACTTGCCCATGTTTCCCTCACTCCCTCTTCTTTTCTGTTGCCATCAGGACTGTTTTAATGACCTCCAAATCTTCTCCCCTGCCTCCAGTCATGCCAGAATAATCTTCCCAAACTCACAGCTGTAGTTACTCTGCTTTTCTAGATAAAAACCTACAATTACCTAAGGAAGAAAGCCCATACTTTGGATCTTTCTAACCAGATCCCAATCTGTTTTTTAGATGTTTTTCTTTCTAATTCTCCTCCACCCCACAATTTTGAGGTTCTTTTCCTTCTCTCAGGCTATTTTTCCTCTGCATGGAGTGTCCTACCCCAGTGATTCTCAGAGTGAGGTCCCTGGACCGGCTTCATCAGCATGATCCGAGAAAGTAAAAGTGCCAATTCTTGGGTCCCATTCCAGACCTACTGAATCAAAATCTCTGAAGTTGGGGTCAAGCAATCTGTGTTTTAACAAGCTCTCCAGGTGATTCAGATGCACCTAAAGCTTGGAAACCACTGTCCAAGTCCAAGTCTTCCTCTTAAAATTCTAGGCATCCTTTAAGGCTCAGCTCAATTATCGTATTCACTTCAAAACCTGGTCTCCATAGTTAGCAAAATCTTCATCTCTTCTGAAGTTCCAAAGAACTTCCTCTGTTGAAATATGTTATTTAAGAGATTTTCAAATTTTTAACATAACTAGGGCCTGTTTTATTTGTGAGCCAACCATGTGTCTATGGCTTGGATCATAGTGGTAGAATGGGTGATAGGGTTGGGTGGGAGAGGGAATGGTGATTCCGCAGATTGAATAGAAAGATAGGGGTTTTAAAAGAAGCCCAAAGTCACTTTTCACTCAAAAAGAATGTGAGAGGAGCAGGAAAGGAGAGAGAAGACAATGGTGGAACATTGGATGGGGGGAAAGGGCATCAGGCAAAGAACAGAACTAAGTTTCCTTTATCTATTTTCATCAAGGCCATGGAGCAAGCCACGAACAAAACAATCCAGAGCTAACTACCCACTAAAGATGACTCAGAGAGCACTCCATAGAGGCCAAGACTCCCTTTCTATTTTTTTTTTCAGCAGGATTAGGAAGAAGAACATCATTGAAAACAAGATTTTAATCCTCTGTGGAATTCCAACTTCCGTATGCCATCTGTATTTCCTATTAATTAGTCTTCTTATCTGATAATACACATACTAGCAAAAGTTTGGGGTGAGGCATACCTGTCCCATTTTTTTCAGCTAAATATGAATAAGGGTTTGGGGGGCAAAGAGGTATGAGGTAGGTGGTGGTGGGTGGCAATATAAAATAAAATTCTCTGGGGAACTCATAGAAAGTTAAACTGATACAGATGGTACATTTATACTTCTCTAGCATTTAATTCCATTTTTCCTTGTACTGTGCTGTTCAATATTAAAGTTATTTAATGAATACTAAATTTAAAACTTGTGCTTTTCCAGTTATCAAAATCTTAAACACAATAAACATTTTACCTGTGTTTTTGGTCAAATATCTCGCTATTGCTAGACTCTGGTGAAGCATAAGTCCGTCGACTTCCAAAACAGGGATTTTGCCAAATGGAAGAGCTTAAAATAACACAAAGAAAGAATCAACTTCCATAACAAAGCCAAGAGATAAAATACTTTCATTCTTACTGATAATCATGGAAACAAAGCATGATTTTTAAAGTTATGGCACTCTTGAATATTTATTCTGAAAGGGACATTAGACACCCTATAGTGGAATTTTTAAATTTTATATGTTTTTTTTTAAAAAAGAGTTGTTAGAAGACTTGTTATAGGGTTAGTGGCAGAATTGAGTCTAAAACCTAGGTTTCCAGTGCTGCTATATATTATATATTATCTACATACTATATTATATTTTCTCATATACTTAACTATTGAAGCTTTGTAATTTCTGTGGCCTAAATCACAGATCATATTGATTTTTCTTCAAAATTATAGTTGAAGAAAATGGATAGTTTGATTTATATATTTAGTTACGTTAAGGAATTTAGCCAAATTCTTATTTTGATGAGGGACTATTTGAAGTATAGAGTAAGGCAGCAAGCATATTTGTATGACTATAGGATAGACTCACAGTAGATACCATATTAATATTTTATCTGTAAATCATACTTTGTTATCTTACCTAAGCCTGTTATATTTTTGTCAAAAAGTAATAAACAATTATATAAAAATTCTAAATTGAAGACGAAAATAATTCTACCACATAGTTAAAAACATTTTAATATTTAAATTACTTTTCCATATATATTAAAAAACAAAATCATGTTTTGTAAACCACTTTTTTCATTTATTTATGTCTTTCAAATATATTTCTGTATCAGTGAAACACCAACTTTTTAATGGCAACATAATATTTTGCCAAATGAATTGATCACAGTTTTCTCGACCAATGCCTTCATTTTAGATAAACAATTTTTTTGTAAAGAGGGAAAAGAATAAAGTGCCACTCAAAATCCCATGACCCTAATATAGCTATTAAAATCAACTTTGTGTATCTCCTTCAAAGTCTTTCGTATGCATACAAATAATTATAAGATGAACTACAGTTCTCATTGGGAATTTAAAAACAAATCTTTGAGCACTTGCTTACCTAATGAATGAGCGAGCTTCTCTTCTAGGTGCCTAAGATACTCATTGAGCAAAACAAAGTCCCAAATAAAGTTGACTTGAATCTGGGGTACCTTACTTGAAGGAAACTGTGCAAACAAGAAGGACTTAATATGTGTAATTCTTTTTTTTTTTTTTTTGGTGTGCCTCCTTTGTGCTAAGCAGTGTAGTAAATATTTAGCATGCTCATTGGGTCTTTTAATATTTGCAATAACCCTATGAAGCAGATATTAACTAGTATCTGATTTTGCAAATGAGGAAATGAGGTTAAGAGAAGTTGCATAAATTGCCCAGGTAACACATCTAGTAGAGTTGGGATTCAAACTGAAGCTAATTGGAGCCCTTATTCAGCTGTTTTGTTAATTTTAGGAGCCATGTTTTGAGAAAGACCTTAACAACCAGAGCAAGCCCAGAAGATAGTAGCCAAGTTAAAGCGGTCTGAAAATCACATTTTATGAGGATTGGATGAATAATCTTGGCATGCTTCACCTGGAGAGGAGACAAAATGAACTAACAGGCACATGATACTCATCCTCAAATATTGCATGGACCTATTCTGACTAGCTCCAATGTACAGAAACTTATGTGAAATTTATGGCTGTAAAAGGGAGGCTATGCCTTCCTATTATTATGCGTAAAGGCACCCCGGAGAACTCTTTTGTTGTTCAGATGTGGCCTTTCTCTCTCTAAGCCCAAATCAACAAATAAATTCATTAAATCACACCCCCCCAACACCGGACATGACTCCCAGGAAAGTGAATCTCCATAGCAATGTGGGACATGATTCCCAGAAATGAGCCTGGCCCTGGCAGTGAGGGATTGAAAATGCCTACTTGACCAAAAGGGGGAAAAAAGAAAGGTAACAAGCTGAGGTCACAGTGGCTGAGAGATTCCAAATAGAGGCGAGAGCCTATCCTGCTAAGATACCCCAAATGGCCACAGTTTGCCATGCCCTTACCAAAAGTAGTCCCCAAATACCTAGGTCCCTACCTGAGATTCTGTAAAAGATTTACTCGCTAAGTTTTATCTTTCAAAAACTTGAATCTACCAGAGTATTCCTAAAGTTGACACCCTTTTTCAATATGAACAAGTTAGGGTAGTCTCTGCCTAGACACTCCTGAAGATTGAGAAAGTGATTAAATGAGAGGAAGGGGTAGCAACAAACCTGATAGGATTTAACAAAGGATTACAAATACTGAATCTTTATATGATTTTTTTTTAGTTGCTGGAGTATCAAAGTAGCTAGAAGGAAATAACTGAAAAGGTGGAACATAACATTCTTTGAAATTTGCTCTATAGCTACTCATTAAATTTTACTTTGAAAGTTATAAGGAAATAACCAAAATTGTGGATCTGTAAACCAAAATATTCTTTGATATTTGCTCTCAAACTACTTGTTAAATCATACTTTTAAAGTTATCACTGTTATATATATATGTTAAAAAAAGGATACAGTCACATATATCCTTACAAGAAGAGGAAATTTGGACACAGATACAGACAGCAAAGAAAGAAGCCCAGTGGAGATGTTGACAGAGATTGGAGTGATGCATCTACAAGCCAGAACATAAAAGATTACTTGCTAACACCAAAAGCTAGAAGAGGCAAGCAAGGATTCTCCTCCACAGATTTCAGAGGGAGAATGGCCCTGCTGACATTGATTTTGGGCTTCTATCCTCCAGAATGGTGAGACAATAAATTTCTGTTGGTATTTAAAAAAAAAAAAAAAAAGCAATAGGAAGGTTATAGAATCTAAAAGACAAATTCATAAAACGTAATGATAAATCAATGGTTTTGGACTCATAATGTATAAATATGTAATTTATGACAGGAACTACATAAAGGTGAGGGGATAAAATGGTATAGGCACATAAGTTACGTGTGCTATTGAAGTTGTTAAGTTGGTATCAAAGCAAACAAGATTATTGTAGATTCAGGGTGTTAAATTTGTCCCATGGATAACCACAAAGAAAATATCAGAGAATATGCAAACTCCTAGAGACAGAAAGTAGAGTATAGTTACCAGGGGTTGGGGACAGGGACAATGGGGACTTAATGCAAAATGAGTGTAGGGATTCTGTCTGAGGTGAAGGGTAAGTTATAGTACTGGATGGTGGTGAGGGTACTGTAACGATGTGAAGGTGATCAATCCTACTGAATGGCATGTTTGGGAGGGATTGGGAGGAAAAGATTTATATTGCATATATGTTCCCACATTTAAAAAAAAAGAAAGAGAAGCTAAAGAGATATTTACAATTAAATGCAATACTTGACACTGGATGAGATCTAAGAAGGGAGGAGAAAAGGCTCAAAAGGAAATTATTGAGACATAAGGAAAAAATTGGAATATAGAATATAAGATTTATATCAGTATTAAATTTCTTGAACTTGATAACTGTACTTTATGTGATTACGTAAGTGAATATCCTTGTTCATAGGAAATGTAATGGAAGTATTATGTGTTCAAGGATTATGGTGTGTGCAGAAAATAGATGATAGATTAGATAGATGAGAAATAGGTAAGATAGATAGACGATAGATAGATAAATAGAAAGAAAGAATGATCAGCAAAGGCAGCAAAATATTAAAATTGGTGGATCTGGGGATCTGGAGGGGGGTAAGGGTAGTTGGAGTTCTCTGTATGGGGTTTGTATTATTTTTTAACTGTCCTATAAGTTTGAAATTATTTCAAAATAAAAAGTTTTAAAAAAAGTAATAGGAAAGTAAAAGGAGGTGGCAAGCTTTAACTCACTATGAAGGATAACTTCGTTAGCTTTAGAACGATTGACCATGGAATGTGTTTTCTTGTGAGATGGTAAGCCTTCAGCCACTGGCAGTGTTCCAGCAAGCTTGAGATAATTGCTTACAGCTGGAACATTGAGCTGATTCTAACAAGATGAAATTTAAGAAGACAAATGCTAAGTGCATCATTTGGTTCCAGAAAAAAAATAACTTTAGGGTTGTTGGAAGTGCGACTTCACAGGAGCACCTGCTAAAAAGCTTTAGAGAATTTAGTGACACTGTCTCTGGAGCTTCAGTGTGATACGGCTGCCAAAATAGCTACTGTGGTCTTAATATAATGTGTTAGTATATCATCAGCTTTTGATAGAGGGAAAGTCTCATTCTGCTCAGTGCTGCTCTTGTGCCTGGAGAATAGTGTTTGCCAGGGGGCACCATGTGTTTTAAATGTCAGACACATGAGCTTGGTCAGAGGGCACCCACTTGGGTGGTGTATTAGTTTCCTGTAGCTGCTGAAACAAGGTACAAAATACTGGGTGGCTTAAAACAACAGAAAGTTATTTTCTCAGCTTTGGAGGCTAGAATCAGAAATCAAGGTTTTGACCGGATATGCAAGCCACGAGAAGACAGATTTCAATTATGTATAAGGAAGAAGAGTCTTTTAAAAGTTTGCCTCCCCACTGGGGGAGGGATGCAATCAACATAAGCTAGACCGTAACAACAGAATCATTGTATTATGCTTCCTTTAATGCAACAAAAGCGATATACCAAGGTAAATGCAGAGAAGAGGAGGGGATGGGGAGACATGTTAGACACTTGACATTGGTGGTGTTGTCTGACTCTTTACTCTACTTTGATTTTTTTTTTAATTCATTTTTATTGAGATACATTCACATACCATGCAGTTCTACTTTGATTTAAGGTTACCTTTCCTTTTGCTACTTCCTAGCTGTCATTTTTTTTCCTCTTTCTCTTGCCTCTCTATCTTCTTTGACTCTCCCTCCTGCCTTGTGGAAGAAATGTAGATGCCCTTATATAGATAGTGGTGAAGGTGGTGAACACATAAATATGTGACCATACAGAGAACCATCGATTGTTTACTTAGGATGGAATGTGTGGTGTGTGAACAAAACCATCTTAAAAAAAAAATGGGTTGATGACAAAACCTCAAGGGCAATATACTGAGTGGAATAAGCCAAACACATAAGGACAAATATTGCAGGGTCTCACTGATAAGAACTAATTATAATATGTAAACTCATAGACATGAAATATAGGGTACCAAGCTATAGGACAAGGCTTAAGAATGGGGAGTGGTTGCTTAGTATGAGCAGAATGTTCAACTAGGATGAACTTAAATGTTTGGAAATGAACAAGGGTGTTGGTAGCAAGATGTGAGAATAACTAACAGTGCCGAATGGTGCATGAATGAGGTGGAAAGGGGAAGCTCAGAGTCATATATGTCACCAGAAGGAAAGTTGGAGGTCAAAAGATGGGAATGTATAAAACTGAATCCTATGGTGGGCAGTGTCCATGATTAACTGTACAAATATTAGAAAACTCTTCCATGAACCAGAACAAATATATGACAATACAACTAGAAGTTAATAATAGAGGGGCATATAGGGAAGAAATATATACCTATTGCAAACTATATACTACAGTTAGTAGTATTTCAACATTCTTTCATAAACAGTAGCAAACGTACTATACCAACACTACGAGTCAACAATTGAGGGGGGTTGATTAGAGATATGGGAGGATTCGAGTTTCCCTTTTTTTTTCCTTTTTACATCTTTCACTTTATTTCTTGTCTGGAGTAATAAAAAGTTTCTAAAAATTGAACAAAAATTAAGTGTGATGATGGATGCACAGCTGTATGAGGGTACCAGGGGCAACTGATTGTATACTTCGGATCTTTGGATAATTGTATGGTATCTGAACCATCCCAATAAAAATTAAAAAAAAAAAAAAAAAAGGAAAATAACAGAGAATATACAAGCTCAGAGATAAAAATTAGAGTACAAGTCGCCAGAGGTAGGAGACACAGGGATTGGGAAGTTAAATGCATAATAGGTGCAAGGTTTCTGTTTGGGGAGATGGGGAAGTTTAGCAATGTAAGGTGATGAGGGTACAGCAATATTGTGAATGTGATTAATCCCATGCTTGGGAGCGGATCTACATATAATCTTTGTAGGTATGACTTAATTCACTAAAAACAAAACCTTCTAAATGCAAGGTGGTATCTAGGATTGGATCCTGGAACAGGAAAAGGGCATTAATGAGAAGACTGGTAAAATCTGAATAAAGTCTGGAGTTTAATAGTAATATACTAATGTTTATCTCTTAGTTTTGACAAATATTCCATATTTTATGTAAGATGTTAAAATAAAGGGAAATGGGATGATGGGTATATGAAAACTGTTTATCTTTGCAATTTTTCTGTAAATATAAAATTATTCCAAAATAAAAAGTTTATTAAAAGAAAAAAAAAAAAAGTTTGCCTCCCTTCTGTTTTCTCTGTTTTTTCCTAGAATTTCATTCAGAATTTGGACCTCCTTAACCAACTCATCCTCATGTTTCCCTATCTTTCTTCTCCTCTCTTCCCTTTCTTTGTCCGATTATTCTAATTTCTGGGTGGGTTTTGTTTTTGTTTTTGTTTTTTTAATTCTCCATCATTTTATGTGGGTTTTTTTGGTATTGTATTTTTTATTTTCAGAGACTCTTTTTGTCTGAATGTTCCTTTCTACAGCATCTAGTCCTTGTTTCATGTATAGATTATCTTCTCTTTTATCTTTGAGGATTTTATAATCTTTTGAAGCTTTCTTCACCCTACGTCATCTTGGTTTCCTCAGACTTTCTTTTTTTTCTTTTCCTTCTTTTTTGTTTGTCTGTTCATATTAGAGATGTTCTCAGTTATCTATTGATGATTGGCATGCCACTCCTGTATTTAAGGACAAAGGAATAAGAGTTAACTGGAAGCTCCAAGTGCATAGGGTTGCTTGCAACTGACAGGGCTGGGCCATTTTATTAAAGTGCTCATTGGTTCAGTAACTGTTAGACATTTCTCTTGGGCTGGTCAGCTTCCACTGAGAAAATTTCTCCAATTTCCTGCCTGAGGCATATCAGCTTGGCTGCAGAATTCTGATTGTAAAGGGGAGGGAGTGGTGGGTCTCTCCATTTACTTTGTAGGCTTCTATTTAATTCCATCTGCCCTATACCATTACGTACTCAGACATGCCTGAGTCCCAGAATCTCTGGTCCATTCTCTCCTAAGAATAATCACCATGCTTCATCTAAGGAGAGGAATGATCTAAGGAGAGGAATAATCATTGCTTCTTCCCGTTATTTCAGTCAATCCTCTATCAGCTCAGAGCTATCTGTTGATTTACCTATTCCTGAGCCTTTTGGGGGATCTCTGCAGTCATTCAGCTCATCTTCTCCTCCTCCAGGCTTATGTTTGAGCTTCACTGGTGTACTACGTCACTTTACCATTCTTTGACCTGCTTTATAGCTTTCAAAATTTTGTGCTGTCATATTCAAGTTTGATTTATTGGTCCTTGTGGGGTTTTGCCTTTAAAAAATACTTTATTATAAAGTTTTTAGGGGAGAAAAAGGTGTAACTACATGCCTACCAGATCTGACCAGGAAGAAATTTTTAATAGAAATATCTAATGATGAAATTTGTTGACTGGAGATTCTAGCAGAGGCAATCTCATAGAGTTTCAAACACTAGAGAAAATTGTTCAGTTGGGTGGGAGATTAAACTAGATAACATTTATAGTAGAAATGACCTCCCAATATCTATCTTCCCTTTTGTTCTCAAAAGTAACAAAATCCTGGATTTTTAGCTGTGAAAATAACCATCTACAGTAAAGGCTATGTTCCCAGCTTCCCTTGCAGTGAGGTGTGACCATGTGACTAAATTCTTGCCAAGGGAGTGTAACAAGAAGTGATATGTGCAGCTTCCTGGCCATGCTGTTAAAAGGAAGGGTTGTGCACTCCTTTCCCCTTTCACATTTCCAGTAAGCTGGAATGTGGAAGGAGTGTGAACTACTTTATACTGTGTAGATAAGGCAACCTACTAGAGGTAGCAGATCAACAAGAAAAAGGGAGCCTAATCTTTGACAACTTCAAGGAGCAGAACTATCATACCCACTTGGACATTTTATGCAAAAGAAATAAAATTCTATCCTCTTTGAGCTACTTTTATGTTGGGTCTCTATTAAAGCATTTGAAACTATATCCCAATCATCACAACCCTAAGAATCTATGAAAATATTGAAAGATTGCAACAATTCTATTTTTTTGGTCTTTTTATAATTTCTCTTTATTGATATTCTCTATTTGATGAGGCATTTTCATGATACAATTTTTTTTTTTTAAATACAGTTTTATTGAGATATATTCACATACCCTACAGTCAGCCACAGTGTACAATTATTCACAGTTCCATAAAATAATTGTGCATTCAATGCCAGAATCAATTTTTGAATATTTTCCTTAATTCAAAAAAAAATAAAAATAAAAGTAAGAAAGAACACCTAAAACATCCACCCCCCATCCCATCCTATTTTTCATTTAGTTTTTGTCCCCATTTTCCTACTCATCTGTCCATGCACTGGATAAAGGGAGTATAGGCCAAAGGTCTTCACAATCACATTGTCACACAGTGTAAGCTACATAGTTACACAGTTGTCTTCAAGGATCAACACTACTGGGTTGCAGTTCTACAGTTTCAGGTATTTCCTTCTAGCTATTCCAGTACACTAAAAACTAAAAAGGGATATCTATATGGTGCCTAAGAATGCCCTCCAGAGTGACCTCTTGACTCCATTTGAAATCTCTCACCACTGAAATGTTGGCTTCCCCCTATTGGTCAAGAAGATTTTCTTAATCCCACAATGCTGGGTCCAGGCTCATCCCTGGGAGTAATGTCCCACATTGCCAGGGAGATTTACACCCCTGGAGTCATGTCCCATGTAGTGGGGAGGGCAGTGAGTTCACCTGCTGTGTGGGCTTAGAGAGTGAGAAAGGCTACATCTGAGCAACAAAGAGGTTCTCTGGGGGAGACACTTAGGCACAATTATAAGTAGGCTTAGCCTCTCCTTGGCAGTAACAAGCTTCATAAGGGTAAGCCCCAAGATTGAGGGCTTATCCTGCTAAATTGTTAGTTCTCAATGTTTATGAGATATCAGCAATAAGCAAGGTTAGGAAGTCCAACATTTCTGCATTTTTCCCAAGTTCCTCAGGGGGCCCTGCAAATATAGTTTTATTTTCTGTCCAAATTACTTCAGGATGTTTTGGGATTTCATACTAACGTGTACAAACCTGCTATATCTCACTTCCTAGTCAAAGTTCCATGTAATTATGGTGTTTGAATAAACTGACCATACAAGTTAAATTATTTGGTTTGCTGAAAAAAAATACAGATCCTGCACCAAATAAACATCTCTTCCCTTGGTCTCATACAGAACTTGATGTTTTAAAACACAGTGCAATATTGTCTTTTACCCTTTGTTCTGATCTGCCTTAGTCCTAACCAGATCTGCTTCACTCATATCTCTAATTGAAGTCTGAAGTCTTTTTCAGCTTTTTTAACAGTCACTGTATGAGCTAATACTGACATTCATAGCTGCCGAGCTCTAGCTCTGAGTTTAAGGTGTCACACAGATACTCAAAGTTACAGAGACCAACCAGGTTACACACAAAGAGCCCAGAATCTCAGAATTTAGAGATAACCATTACAACTCAGGAATAGATATGACTGCTGTAAGAGCTTGCAGTCTAGGCACCATTACACTAAGCTGTGCTCTAAGATTCAATTCTAAGTTTACATGTTATAGTTAGTCCATATTAGTGAGGCATTATAATGTTTGTCTTTTCATTTCTTGTGTACTTCACTAAAAATGCTGTCTTCAAGATCCATTCACCTAGTTGCACCTCACAGCTTCATTCCTTCTTGCAGCTGCTCAACATTCCACTGTATGCATACACCACAGTTCACCATTCTATTCATCTGTTGATGTACCCTTAGGCCACCTCCATCCATTGCAAATCTTGAATACTGTCACCATGAACATCAGTGTGCAAATGTGCAATAACACATTAAAATATCAAAATGTGCAGGTCTCCACAAAAGATTACAAAACATACAAAGAAACAGGAAGAGGTGGCCAATGCAAAGGATAAGATTAAAGCATTAGAAACTATCAAAGAGGAGGTCTAGACCTGGGACAAACCAAACATTTAAGACAGGGCCCTAAATATGCTCAAAGAACTAAAAGATAACATGGACAAAGAACGAAAAGAAATCAGGAAAACAATAAATGAACACAAAAGAATATCAATATAGAGATGGAAATTTTGAAAAGAACCAAACAGAGCTCAAGACCACAGTAACAGAAATTTAGAATTTCCTAGAGCGATTCAATAGGAGATTGGAGCTGGCAGAAGAAAGAATCAGAGAACTTGAAGATAGAACTATTGAAATCCTCCAGAAAGAAGAAAGAATGAAGAAGCAGAAAGAAGAAATAATGAAGAAAAGTAAACAGAGCCTGAGGAACCTGTGGTATACCATAAATGAGGGAACAGAGTCATATAGGAACATAGTTTATATACACTAATGTAGTTAAGCTGGTATAAATTAAATGAGATTGGTATAGATTTAGAATTTTAAATTTCAGGCTTGTGGTAGCTACAAAGAAAATATTGGAGAATATGCAAGTCCATAGAGACAGAAATTAGAGTACAGGTTGCAGGGATGGGGACTCTCAGAATGGGGATTTAATGCATAATGGATGCAGGGTTTCTGTTTGGGGAGATGGGAAAGTTTTACTACTGGAAGGTGGTGAGAGTATTGTAATATTGTGCATGTGATTAATCCCTTCAAATGGTATAAGTGGTTGAGATGGGACGGTGTATGATGTGTGTGTGTTCCCACCGTTAAAGAAAAAAAAAAAAGAGGAAGAGCAACTAAAGAGGCAATGACAATTAAGTGCAATACATGATCCTAGAACTTGATAACTGCAACTTCAAAGGGTTACATAAGTGAATATCCTTATTTTTAGGAAATGTACATGGCAGTGTTAAGTATTCAAGGATCTTGATGTATACAAGCTACACTCAAGTGTTCTGAAAATAGATTGATAAATAGACAGAGATATGGATAGACAGATAAAATGGTATGACAAAATGTTAAAACTGGTGGATCTGGGTATCTGGGAGAGAGAAGTATGTGTGACAATTCTCTGTATGGGGTTTGTATGATTTTTGTTAACTGTACTATAAGTTTGAAAGAATTTCAAAATAAAAAGTTTAAAATTTTTTGCACTTTCAATAATTTTTAAATTTTTTGCACTTTCAATAATTAATTTTTGCTTAGTATTTATAGGTTACATGACAGGTATCTAGAGGATGACTTCCAACTTACTGTTGTTTGTTCAATGTGATAATATTTCTCTATTCCCTAGTGCTCTAAGTGCTAGGTAGCATCTTTTCATTGAGTTGCCAGCCCAATGTCAATTTGCTCTTTTCCTCCAATTAAACAGATCCCAATTTTGTCCATGTATATACCTCTCTCTCCTACAGTCACATGCCTCATGAAAATGGAGCCCATCCCCAACTCCAGAGCACACCTGATTGTTCTAGGTTCATGTCCCCTTTCCAGTGACTGGGTCAGAAATAGATTTGTGACTCAACTTAAGCCAGTGAGACATGAGAAGTATGCTAAGATCTTCTGGGAAATTTTTCTCCATTCTTCTGGAAGCACTTATGGAAGAAGTCCTCTCTCTCTCTTTCTCTTTGTCAGTCATCCTCTCAATGCTGCTTCTTGAAGCTGTGAGGATGGAACTGAAGCAAGCATCTTGCTACCAGCCTGAGGAAATGGATAAAGCCATTCTTAGACATTTGCCTTAATTCTGGCTTTTCGGCTATATGATACAAATTATTTCCTTATTACCTAAGCAGTTGTGAGCTTGGATTTCTGTTAAAGCGGTGTAACTGTCAAAACTTAATAGATATCTGTAAAGTACCCTATACCTATCACACTCAATTGTCAGGAATACTGGCTTCAGTATTCCTCCATTCCAGCTCTTCTGCCAAAGCTTCTTATTGGTTTATCTTTATATTCTTTTTCTGTGATGCTTGTTTTTCTTACTTCTAGTAGAAAATTTGCTGGGTCACATAGCATTTATTTAATTTGGCTGAACAGCTACTTCTCAATTTAAAGCCAAATGAAATTAAAAAACAAGACCACCACACACACACACACACACACACACACACAATATCTTTATGTTTCCATTTCCCTGACAAAACACAAAAAGTTCTGGAAGGATCCTTTCCCCCATTTCATGAGCTATTACTTTTGCTACTTACTTGATTTGATTTCAGGCCAGTCAGCTAGTTCTATTCTGTGATCTTCATATTCTATGTCCAAATATGCAAATATGTAGCGAATAATTTCTGCTCTCCCCCTCATATTAAAATAAGTGAGTTTGTAGTTCGGCATGGTGTGATTCTGGAAAGAGAAAAAGGGAGGTATTATTTTAACAACCCTCAAGAGGGGTCTCAACATTTTTCTTTTGAGTCTTTTTGAAAACTTTATAACATCTTTTGAGATAATGGGAGTTATTAGAAGATAGTCAAAACCATAGTTATAAATCACTATGCTAATAACATACAAGAAAGACTTCGTAGAAACAAGATCACGACTCTTTCTCTCAGTACTAGCTGGAACATTCCAGTGAAATAACTAAATTCAAATTTTATTATGAAAAAGACCAGATTGAGAGTGCAGCCACACTTCGACATTCAGGGGATGGAGTAAAATACTTTCCATTTTAAGATGTTTTTGCCCTGCCTTTTGTATTTTTGCCCTGCCTTTTGTAGTTTGTAACGTGTGGCATTTGACACTTTTGTTTTGTTTTGTTTTGTTTTGTTTCGGTGATACAGCTCAGAGTTTGTGAGGAAGTGGGGCAGGGGTTGGGTAGGGGACCTTGCCAACTTGTCTTCCTCACCCTTCCTCCAGCAGTGGCTCTTCCCACTAGCAATCAAAGCATTCCCCTTTTCTCTCTTAGTGCATCCATGCTGATGGATTTGATTGGATTACTTGCATGGCACAGACACATCCCAGCCTAGGAAGGGTCAGGGGTGAGTATATTCCTGCTTGCCTTCTCTGAGGGAAGAAAGCAAACACCTTGCCGTTTCAGAAAGTTTGCTAATACTGGTTGTAGTCAGATATAGATCATTATAATTTAGTAAGATTTCCATTCTGTGATTGGTTCGCTTCATTTCCATTGTGGAAAAGCAGTTCCTGATTTTTAAGCACTTATAGTGGAATGTATTGTAATTTTACAGTGATCAGGCAACTGAGAAAGAAACATTTTCATTTGAAATTCAGTTCTACCACTCAATAGCTGTGTATCTCTGGGCTGGTTAACACTATCTCTCTATAATTCAAAGCCCCTTTTTTATAAATAGGGGTACGAATATGAATGTGGTAATTCATGAGGGAATGCAAGTAAAGCATTTAGCACAATACTAAACACTTAATAATTATTAGCTATTGATAATAATAGCTCTTGTCCCATTGAATGCAGAATAGTAAAACTAAACAATGTAGTAATTAAATGAATAAAAATAATGTCATGATAATTATTTCTTTAATTGCTGGGATTAAATAGTTTATTCCCTAATAAGGAAGTATTTCAAAGAATATTACTGGAATATTAAATAAAAAGAAACGTTGGGCTCTAGTCTCAAAAACAAAGTTCCATCTGAAATCATATTACATAAAAAGTCCAACACAAATCATAAAACTCTAGATTGCAAAATTCAGACTTAAAGTTGATGCATTTACATAATCTGTCTGTGTGGAAGATCTGGAAATAACTGTCTGGTTGCCTATTAGACCCTCTTGGGATCCAGGAAATGATGGTGATGGCAATTTGTAGTGAATCCATTTCTCTGCCCCCTGGTTTTCCATGTCCAGATGTTGTGGAGTGGATGTGGTCACCTTGTGGGAAAAAGAGCCGCCTCTAATCATTTCTTGTCCTGCCCCCACTTCTGTCAGCAGTCCAGTCCCCAGTCAAGAGAAATATGGCACATACTACACATGTTAATATGCAGGCAATGTTCTCTATAGAAAGAATTGACTAGAGTAACTTAATGAATATTCCAAAATTTACAGCCCCTAATTCCTTTGGGGGAGAAACATGCATACTAGGAGTTCAAATCTGAGGGACTAAATTAAGTGTCCATTCAAACAATGGGACTGTTTTCTAAGTTATTTAGAAATGTTGTGCCTAGAAATAAGTAGTATCAGGAAAGATATGAGAGCACAAAAATAACAAACAGTAAATTAAAAAATGTCAAGTAATAAGATTCCTTCTGGAAAACATTTTATGTTATCATAGTTAAGGGATCATTCTTATCTATGAAAGGAAAACCATAATTGTTATAATTCTTTAATATTTCCTTTACACCTCAAAAAATAAAAACCTTCAGAGTGGAAAAAGTATGATAATTACAGTTTCCATTTGAAAAGCATTTTTATATAAACTTGTTATTGGTTTTTGCTGTCATAGGGCAATTCTTCCACAGCACCAAAAAAAACTGTATATGTTCCTTATAAATACTATATGTATGTACAGATTCATACGTATCGATTTTGACCAGCATTAAAATTAAACATATCACCTTTTTACATTTGGTCAAAGAGCACATAAATATCGATATGTACCCCCTCAATTCTGAATGAAAACAAAGCTTTCTTCATTATTGTTAATTTATAAAATCATGCAATTTTATATTGTATTTCACTCAAGTAAAGAAGTTTAAAAATTCTTAGCATAGGTTGGTATATCTGTATTTCTTTGCAAATATATCTTTAAATCTGAGATTTGGCACAGATCCATGAACATTTGACAAATATTTATCTTTCCTTCTAGAACATCCTCCTAAAAGCTGTAATTCATTAATGAAGCTGTACTTTCACATCGCATTCCTGTAATTACTTGCCTAATTATGTTTTCTACTGAACTCTACTGATCCCTGCAGCTACAAAATTCCAAATCTGAAGACTTTTTCTTTTATTAGAGCAGTTGCAGTTTTACAGAAACATTATTCAGAATTTGCGGAGTTCCCATATACCCCCTCCCCACACACAATTTTCCCTATTATTAACATTTTGCATTAGTGTGGTAACTTTGTTACAGTTGATGAAACAATATTATAATTATATTATTAACATAGTGTACATGAGCATTCACTCATTGTGTTGGCCGCTCTATGGGTCTCTTAAAAATTTTTATTCTGGTAACACATATATAACCTAAAATCTTCCAGTTTAATTACTTTCAAGTATACAAATAGTTTTGATTACATTCACAATGTTGTGCTACTATCACCACCATCCATCACCAAAACTTTTCCATCACCCCAAATAGAAACTGTGTACTGACTAAGCATTAACTCCCAATTCTCCACCCCCACCCCTGCCCCTGGTAACCTGTAATCTGATCAAACTTAAAGACTTTTCTTTTTCAGTGTTTATGTGCATATTTTTATAACACGAAAAATAAGTAAAAGCAATTGCAGTTTAGAAACATTTATTGAGTCCCAAAATCCTGCATATATTTCATAAAGTTTTTGCATAAAATTAACAGAAGGAATTCCAAGTAAATGTTTCTCCTGTCTTTGAAAACAGATAAGGACATTTACAATAAGTGCTGAAGGAAATTGTAGTGGATATTGTATAGAAAAATATATTTTCCTTTTATTACATTGAGCAGTGCGTCTATGTTACAATAACCCCACTTTGTTAATGCCTTTATATCAAAAGCATGATGGCCTAAAAGGGTGAAGGTGAAATGTTACCAAGGGGTGCAGTGAAGAATAAACTCAAGGGCTGGAGCAGGTGGATGGTAGAAGGGAACGTGTGGCTTTGGAGGCATTCCTGCCACTTACTATCTGAGCAGTCTTGAACAAGTCAACTAACTGTTTCTAGCTTTCGTTTCCTCACCTCTAAAATAGTAATGGAAATAGTGCATGTAAAGCATCAAAACAGTGCCTAACACATAGTATGTGTTAACGAAGGAAGGAAGGAAGGAAGGAATGAAAGAAGAAAGGAAGAAAAGAAGGAAACCAGGAGGAAAAGAAAGAGGGAGGGAGGAAGGTAAGGAGGAAGGAAAGGTTAGGGAGGGTTCCTACCCTAGTGAAGTTTATAGCCCAGCTTTGTTTGATTTGACTGGAATATGCCTCTTAAGATCATATTCTTTGATAAAACCATCCTTCTTCAAGCACATAAAAATGAAAAAGAAAATATAAAAAGAAAAATATACAATTAAGCTTAAAAGGAAAACAAATATCACCTGGACCAAAGTGAACAGAAATGAAATGAATAAAATGCAATGAGCAAGATCCCAAGTTCTGTAGTAAGCAGTGGCCAACCAGGAGTTTAGTTCCTTCAAAATAAAGGAGAGTAAATGTTCTCCAAACAAGATGGGAGACTGGAAGTATTCACTGCTTGAAACCAGGGCCTGGCAGCTGATCTATAAATTTTAAAAATGGTCAAATATTCTAACCTCTAGCAAAATGATAATGAGAAAAAAATATGAGAAGTTGAAAATTCTATTACAAATAATAAGGGTTCATGACAGCAGATAAGATCAATATTTTTAAAATCATAAGCTAATACTAAAAATAACTTTGTCAATACATTTTGACACTTAAATCAAATGTAAACATGTTGATAAACCAAAAACCTACATTTAACGATACCAGTAAAGAAATTGAATTGGTAGTTAAGTTATACCTGTAAAAGAAACCAGGCCTAGATGGTTTTACACGTGAATTTTATTTAATCTTCAAAAGAAAGGCAGTCCTTATCTTTTACAAATAGTAAAAAAGAAAGGAAAAATGTAAAAAGTCAATGATGTTAAAAGAGGAAAATAATACACTATTCTTCTTATAAGCATAGAGATAAACATCTTAAATAAATTATTAGCTATTCAAATTTATGTGTGTGCAAAAAGAAATAAAATGTAATGGCAAGATAGGATTTATGCCATGAATGCAAGATGTTTCAACATCAAAATATCCTTCTATAGAATGCTCTTTATTAATAGATTAAAAGAGGAAAATCATACTATCATCTCAATAGATGCTAGAAAAAGCATTTATAAAATTCATCATTCATTTGTGATGAAAACTAACAGCAAAAAATTAAAAATTAAAACCCTTTTAGCAAACTGGGAGTATAAGAACGCTCCCTTAACTTGATAAAGTCTCTACAAAGAACTTAGAGAAACATCATACATAACCGTGAACTAAGAGGAGCATTTTTTTAAGAATCCTACTCCTACCCTACTAGTCAGCATAGCCCAGGACAGCCTAGCTAATTCAATGAGGAAACAACAATAAATAAGGAATGTAGGGAAGGAAAAGGAAGAGACAAAACTGTCCTGTGACTGAAATGATTGTCTGTATTCTAAATCCAGCTCTACAGATAAACCTTATCCTAAATTTCACATGGAAATGCTATGGGTCAAAAATAGCCAAGACAAATTAAAAGAGCAGATGGGAGGATTTGACCTATCAGATAGCAAGACATACAAATAGCCTTGTAATTAGAGTTGTTTGATATTGGTGCATAGAGTCTCAAAACAGAACTACACATATATGACAGATATAATATTACAGTGGGGACACAGGGGACTGGACTAAAATGGTTCTGAGACAAAAGAGGAAAATAAATATAATTTGATCACAACTTCAAATCAAACACAGAAAGACCATCTGGTTGGATTATAGGACCTAACTGTGACTTGACAGTTTTAGGAAAATTCCACTGTCATGCTGGCCTGTTATTTCCTGTTAGCTTCATCTTTGAAGCTAACATGGCTGTTCTGGGTTAAGAATCCCAAACAGGGTGTGCATGAAAGCCATATATATTTCCTGAAATGATACTGAAACAAGAAGTTAAAAAAAAAAAAAAAAAAAAAAAAGATTGGGTTGCAGATCTGTATACCTAAAACTAACCACTGACTTCCTTTTACTTCAAAGAAAGTCACGTCAAGTTCCTGATTCAGCAGATAGATGAAAACCCCATTTAAAATTATGTTGGAAAAAAAAAAGATATATGGTTTCTCAAAGAACGTATGAATGGGTGTTAATAAACACTCTAGACAGAAACTTCAACATATGCACTCTATGAATGTAGCTATTAAATGCTGAAAATTTACTTTTTAATGTATGCTAAACTTGTTTGGAAATTAAATGCTTTGCATGGGAAATAATAATGCTTTTTAAAAATTCTGTCTTGAGGACTTTCTGCTAGGTTTGTATCTTTTTTTACATTATATAACACTGATATATTTTAGCTGATAAAATACAAACTATCACTATGAAATCTATTTTTTTCCTAATTATTTTACTACATTTTACTATTATCAATGCTCTTGTGATATCTATCATTCCTGTATGATAGAAATCCTACAACCGTGTTCTACTGAATATATCTTCCCAACATTGTGTTCAGTGATTCTCAGAAATCAGCCATGGCTGGAGTATTTTCACCAAGGGAATCGGCAAATGTAAAAGAATTATCCTGCCATCCTCCCTGTCTCCCTCCCTCACTCCTTCCCTTCCTTCTTTCTTTTTGGAGAGCTTGTTGTTAAACATTTAGTAGCGTATCCTGAGAACAAGTATATTCCCACCCTCTAGGTGGGAAGGCATGGATTTTGCTAAAGCAGAAGGCAGCTACACAGGACCAGTTGAAGTCCATCCACATTTTACAGTATTTACTTCAGACAATTCACAATTGATATGGAAAAATTTAGAAACATATTCACTAAGCAAATCAGTTAAACATGAATGATTTAGTACAGCATAAAGGAATTTAGGGAATCACTTTGCCCTACATCCAGTAAGTGTGTGGGCTGAATGTGCTGGTGACCCCATCCTTTTTAACTAAGCCAATGTTCTATTTTGTATATTGCTGTCAGAACATGATAAAAAATAATCTCAAAAATTTCTCTTCCAGCAAGGTGACAATAATCCGAACTGAACCCTCTGGAGAAGGTGGCTAATATTTAATTGCTATATTACACATCTTAGTACAGATTTTAGTGTAATTTTGAAGGATAGGAAATTATAAAAATAAGGATATAAGTATTAATCATTTTACAACTCAATTCAAAACTTAAATGCTACTTGTCTTAATTTATTTTATTCATGGAAGTGTTGTGTGGCCTATTTGAGTTCTGGCTATTAAATAAAAGGTAACAGAAACATCAAATATACTTGAGAATTCCAGATACAGACACAGACACACACACACACACACACACACACACACACACACACACACACACACACACACAGAGTTAATAATGGTGCAATAATTTAAGAGTTTAAAGTATAAAAATAAAGGATTATTCGTGACTTTGCCAACAGTTCTTGTCTGCTACGTTTTACCTTGACCAGTAATAAACCTAGTGAAAACATAGTGGCATAGAGCTTAATATTTGCACTCCCATTGTACAGACGATGTTTGTTTGAAATGCAAAACTTAGATTCAGACATCAATCATGTAAGATTCTATTGTCTGCATAGGAACTTCTTGCATATATTAACATTAAATAACAACAATTTATTATCCCCTAACAGTGGTGGTAAACAGAAAACAAACAAACAAAAAAATGCTGATTCCCCTCATTCCCGTCATTTTACAGTTCCTCTATCCAGTTCTGGAAAAGAAAACAGGTTAGAGTTAAACTGTAAGACAACAGAGAAATATAAGAATATTTGTTAACCCAGAGAAGTATTGATTTCAAACACTGGATATTTAATTTTTTAATGGACATTATTTTTTTTAATTAAAGACGTAAGTTTACAGAAAACTCATGCAGAAAATACAGATTTCCATATACCCCAATCATACACAGTTTTCTCTCTTATTCACACTTTGCAATTGTAACTTCTATTACAATTGATGAAAGAATATTAATAATCCATAGTTTACATTAGGGTCCACTATGTGGTGTTAAAAACTTTTTTTCTAGTAACATATTTACAACCTCAATTTTCTCCTTTTAATGACACTCAAAAATATATTTCAGTGCTGTTAATTACACTCACAATGTTGTGCTACCATCACCACCCTCCATTACCAAAACTTTTCCATCATCCCAAACAGAAATTCTGTGCCAAATAAGCATTAATTTTGGTATTTAATTTTGAGTCAGTGCAAGCTGGGATCTCCATTTTCTTGTCAAAGAGCAACTCAATATCATTTTTAATGCTTGCCTCATATTAAAGCCAGAGCAAGAGGCATAATTGAGATATGCTTTGGGAACCATGAGTTCAAATTCTCAACCTGTGGTAAATCCCTACACTGTCTCTGAAACCCCTACACTGTCTCTGAAACCAAATGATATTAGAATGCAATTCTTGGCAAAACATATAGATGCTTCAACAAAATGTGCCATAAAAATGTAGGAAATATTACAAATAAAATCCATGAGCTTCAAAAATAGAAGGCAAAGAACTGTGAAACAAAATTCCCTTCTGCTTTACACATTGAAAAATTACCTGGGGAAATTCTGGAAGAAGTCACAAACTCTGATTAGGACAGGATTCTCCCTCCAGTATTTACTGTATTTTCTACATTAAAATCCATGTGAAGGGATCTTTTAAAATCACCTATACCTACACTTCTCTTAAAAATTAGCATTTGCTTTCTGCGTGGTCACTAACAAAGAGACTCTGGATGAGACAAGGTCTGAGTTTAATGGTGAAAATAGGTCACAACAGTGGCTCAGTCATACAGTAATAAAAATGTTTTTACATATAGTAATAAAAATTTTATTACGAGAGTAATAAAAATGAAACCCCAAAGGAAAAGTGAAGAACAGCTCATTTTTAAAAATCTATGTACAGTTCAATAATATCACTTACTTGTGCTGTATCTCTGTGCAGCCTCTAGAGTCTTCTATTCACTTGGATGTGACTGCACTTAAGTTTATATGAGTAAGTGATGGTGACAAGCCAAAGAGAGAAGAGGCGTCTTACTTCCACCTATGCCTCTTCCTTCATTTTCTTAGATAAAATATGTGTGCTGAACAGTTCAAGCCTGCAAAGACTTCTGGCTATTCTTTGCATTTTATGATATCTCTGTGCATGAATAACCCAAAATATTTGCATATAATCAGTAAAGTCAAAGTTATGGTTGCTTCATGTCCCAAAAGCTACATGTCATTTATTTTTAAAGTCTTAACCACAGGCACCTTTAAAATGAAAAAACTTGAGTACAATTAAATCCCCTTTACAGATATTCATGTGGCTAGCTTCCTCAATTCATTTGGTCTCCTCAGGAGCCGCTGCAGACCACCTCCTCACCAAACCCACCCCCAACAGTCCCACCCTTCACCCGCTTTATGTTTCTTCATTGCAGTGTCTGACACTTTAGTTGATTTTATTTGTTTGTTTTCAGTCTCCGCGACTAAGATGTAAGCTCCATAAGGGCAGGCATTTCATTGTCGTGTTTACACTTGTGTCCTCAGTATTAAGAAGTGTGACAGGCATGTAGGAGGCACTAATACATATTTGATGAATAGATTATCCTAATTGATATTTCCTCACAATTAACATTTTTACAAGAACTCTTTAAATTTTTGTGGCTGCTAGTATATTTCATTTCCACTCATTTCTCAGGTTTAGAGTAATCCTGGCATGGAAGACGCATCTTGTTGATAATCCCTATACATTAGCAATAAATATCTATCAGTTTTAGAAATTTATTTAACTCCTTAGAACAGGAATTAATTCCAGCTATAACATTAAGATAGTTTAGTGAAAGGACCCAATAAAACGCCTGCCTATTCTTATGGAGCCTGAAGATAATCCATGAAACATTTTAATGACAGGGTAGCTTTCATCTTCCAGAAAGTTACAGCCACAGTCAGCAGTAACAACCTGTCAGTCATGTAACACTTCTTATTTCTAAAGTGGTTTTAACCTTGAAAAAAGAGAATATGAGAATTAAATTAAATGAGACTATCCATGTTAAAATGCTTACCACGCTGCCTAACATATATAAAGGACTCAATAAATATTAATTATTTCTATTATAGTTGTCAAAGATATACATTAAAATGCTAACAGTAGTTACCTTTAGGTAGTGGAAATGTGAGTGATTTTAATTTTCTTTTGTGTGCTTTTCTATATTTTCCACAATCAGAAAAAAATTTAAAAAGAAATAAAGAAGCATAAAGAAAAAAAAAAACATTAAGACTTGGGTCTTTATAGATATTTTTACAACCTCTCTCCAAGCAAGATAATTCTGCTGATCTAAAAATCCTCAGTTTCCCAAGAAAGTGCTTCCATGATGGATGAAGTTTTTGATATATTTGGAAAATGACATCTATATCTTTACTACACTGTCTTCTGATAAGAGTTCTGGTGAACATCACCACCAAACAACTGAGAAATACTTCCTATCAAGTCAGCTCTCCAGGATATTTCTATCCTTAGACATGAAATAAGATTTGTAGAGCAGTGCTTTAGAGGCTGGGCAAAAATTATTGAAAGCTAGGGGGAAAAAAGTGTGTGCATCCATTTACCGTAAGCACAAGAAATGAAAGCAAATATAAATATTAGTTTGTAAAAAATTTAATAAAGACATACATGCAGTCCCTTATCCAACAGCAAGATATAAGTTACTCAAAATCAAGAGTAAATGGAATGGTGGCTATACAAAATTAACATGCCGTATTTATCATCATCTTTCAGTGACTTTTAACTTACATTTAAAATTTTTTTTTATCCTCACAGTAACCCGTCATTTTTAATCTCCATTTTCCAGATGACGAAACTGAGATATAAGGAAATTAGGCAAATTGCCCAGAAATTTTGGACGGGAGGAAGCTAGGATTAAAGCCTAGGCTTTCTGATAACATATCTAATATTCTTTCCCTACAAAATGCTGCCTATTTATAACGAGACTGCCTCAGTTAAAAAGAACAATCAGGTAAGCAAGAAATAGACCTTTCACATTATCTATCACAATTTTCTGCTTTAAAACCCATTCTGCTTGGCTTGAGGAAAACAAATCAACAAATCATTGATTGAGGGAAGATTGGCTATTTGATACTTTGTCAACACCCGTTGTCATGGAGACAGCCTACTGTCTTGTGTGTGGCCTTCATGCTGGGTGGTTCTCTGCTGCTTCTGCAGCATCCTCATTCTGCCACTTTCTTCCCCATGTACGGCAGTTTAATCATTTATAATGCTGCCAAAGGTCCCAACTGTCCCGAACCCAACACAGCCCTTTCTTCTCTGCCATCTTGCCATCTCCCTGGCAGCACAGCTAGAAAGTGTTCCAGGGCCCTTCTATGCTCAGGAACCATGGACGTCCCTTCTCCTCTCTTCTGCTATCCCCAGCCCAGGTGGGAATGCTGCAAAATATCCTAGTCCACTACCAGCTTTGTGGCTTAGGGCAAGTTATTCAACCTCTCCGTGCCTCGGTTTATTCACCTTTATGTGGAATTTATTCAAATGTAAATATTTATTGAGTACATAATCTTTGCCAGACACTGTTTCAGACACCAGAGATAAAGCAGTGAACAAAAACAGACAAAAATCCCTGCCCTCATGGAGCATTCTAAAGATATTACCAATAACTTCTTCATAGGGTATTCAGAGAATAAAATAACTACATAGATAGGTGCTTTAAAAGGTGCCTACTGCACAGAGCTCTATGAGTGTTAGCTATTACCAAAATTGTTAGCAATTGTCTGAAGGGAGGATTGTATCCCTTCAAGGGTGTATGCTCAAGAATTCTTCCTTTCTCTGTGGTTGGGTGTTTGGAACTAAAAGCCAGGAAGAGAAGCCATGGCAGGCAAATTTTATTTTTCACCTTGCTTCATCCTCTCCTGAGGAAATGAGCACAATTGCTTGAATGAAGGGGAAGCCAATGGAGAAAACTACAGAGAGAAAAATCCCTCGTGGATTATTATCTTACAATACTCTCCTAGGCAGAGCAGTTTCTTCACGCTACCTGCCCTTCCTAAATACCATGTGCATCCAGATTGGACTGTGTCAGGAATAATTAGGAATAAATGTGACAATTTTCATGATAATATCCACACAGTAATTTGAAGGACTAGTATAATTTAATAGAATATATCTGTTTTCTCCAGCAACTCCCTAATTGGAAACTCTTAATCCTTTTGTATTAATTAGCAGATTTCTAACTGCTGTGGGGAATCTGATGTTAAGTCATCATCCAATGTTGTTCTTGTTTTCTTTATTTCCCAGTCTCTGTAGTAATGTGTTATAAAAGGGAGTGATTAAGAGCCAGCTTGGAGTCTACTCTGCTTAGTGTGGAATCACAACTCTACCACTTAGGAACTTTATAGCTTTAGGCAAATACCGTCTCTCTGCAATAGTTTCCTCATCTGCAAAATTGTGACAATTAAATAGTTCTTATTTCTCAGAGTTGAATCAGTTAAACAAATTAATGCATTTAAATCACTTAGTACCTTGCTTGGCAAGTAGTTACTGCTTGGTAAGTATTAGCTGTTATTACAAATTTCTTTTATGAAGCAAACATTTTTTTTTTAAAAAAAAACACCTCACTCTTGGTTCCTCTTTATTTATTTTGGTAAAGGGGAAGTCTTCAATCAAACCGGTTCCTACTTTTCTAGATGCTTTGTTGATAGGAAAGAAGGAAGTCTCCAGGAGACACATACAAAGCTTCCTTTACTTCGCTTCTGGAAGGTTTCGGTATATTTTGGTATATTTTGTTTAATCAAACAGTTTCATTTCCATAGTCAATTATTTAAGAAAATGAAAACATGTAAAGCCAAAGTATTTAAACCCAGTGTTGAGAAGGCAGGAAATGAAGAATATTGTTTCTCTTTCTGCTTCCAACCTATTTGGGTAATTTAAATACACTTGCAAATCTTTCAATGTCTATGTTTTCCCAGATTTCAGAATTGGTAATGCTATTGTTCTTACTTGCCACTTCAGGTCTGTACCTGAACTAGAAGGATGCAGTAATTATCTCCTCAATCATGAGTAAATGTTTTTCTACCTAGCTTCTTGACTACATGAGAGTTCCCAAATGTAAGAAAACAATAGTAATGTAAATAGCTAATATTTATTAAGTGTGTCCTGTTGGTCAGGCATTGAACAGTGTTTACTGTTATCATATTTAATGCCCACAGAACAACATCACAAATGGTGTACCTCCCTTGAGTGTGGTTACATAACTGACTATGAAATGTCATGAAAGCATTTATAGACATACAATTCCTCAGATGTTTGAATCTCATTCATGAGGTTTTATGTTTTGTTCCTCTGTCTAGAATGGGAAAAATAAGTATTTTATTTAGTAATTTATCAATATTTTTCTGGAGTCAGTCATGTCACATCAGTATCAAACAACATGCACTGTAGAAGAAAGGACTATGCACTATATCCCACCTCTGCCATTACCCTGTCCTGTGACCCAAAAAGAATTACATCTTTCTGGACCTCGGTTCTTGGAAAATAAAGGGGTTGGCCTTGTGACCTCTAGAGTCACCTCCCACTCTATGATGCAATGGCATAATTTTTCCCTGAAGACATCTGTCTTAGGTAAAACTCTAATGAAAATGAAGTCATACCATTAGTGGACTCCGAGTTACATGCACAGTTGTCTTTGTCCCCGAATCTAGCAATAACAAGATACTCAGATCAAAGGGAGGTGACCCTTTCTGATAATCCTAGGTCACAGAATGAACTTACTATTTACAAGTAGTAAAATAAAGCAGATATAAACATAATTTATAGACATTTTTTTGTGTGTGAGATTCAAGTGCCATCATCCTAGGAGTATTAAACAAGCAGGCAACCAAAACGTACTTATTATAATGATTTATATATTTGGAATTTTAACATATTTCAAAAATATATTAACTTGGAGAGGTGTATTTTCTATATGAAATCTAGGAAAAGGAGTTGTTGGAGAATAAGAATATATCAGAAAACTTCCTGGACTCTGCAAGGGACTCATAATAGCAAACCTGGATATAAAGTGCTTATCACATACCGGGTACTGCATTAAATGTTTTCATTTGCCAAGGTTTCAAAGCTAGCAAGCAGCATATCCAGTATTTTAACCCAACTATTGAATCCAACAAAACCCAGAGTCTTTCACTATTAATCATTGCATTCAATTGCCTCATAAATGTATGTCACTAGAGTGAGGAGAAAGGAACCAGGCTACTATCATTTGCTGACAGTATTTCTTAGGATTATCTAACTTTAGCATGACAGTAAACCATACTAAAGGAAGCATGTAAATTCAAATCAAGTAAATTTCTGATAAATTCTTTCTCCTAAGCAGATTTTTTCACCATTTCATTCTGAAATCGATTTTGCATGGCTTCATATCAAACACGTAGGATTTCTGGCAGAATTCTTTCAGAAAGGCAGGCCTGTGATAAAAAAAGAGAGGAAGCTGCTTAGAACAAAGGAAACAGTGAAATCTTCGTTCTGCTGACACAACTACCATCTGCTGCTCTGCGTCTAAAAGTGAAATGGCTCTAGTGAAAGGAGAATTCTAAGAAATGACTACAGAAATGAGATAAAACTTTAACCCTTAGGCTACAGAATTTAAAAAAAATATACAGCTTGTATAAGCAAAGAGAAGCAGTTTTCACTTATCGCAAAGTTACAAAAGGTTCCAGAAAACAAAGAAAAACTATGATAAAAATATTTTCCTGGCCTCCAAGATACAGTTTTGCTGCATGAGGACTTCGGTACTCGTGAGCCCTTTCATATAGAGAGAAAATAGCTGCTTCCAAAACGCTGCAATCCAGTTCAGGAAAGCTGGGAATGGAATGTTTTCTGTGGGCATGTACATCTTGTTGGTGTAAACAGTTTAAATAGCTCCGAGGAAGCTACAGGCCTCAACTGGGATGAGCCACCAATGTTTGGGGACAAGATCCCGAATTGTCACTAAGCCTAGAGTTTTGAGGAATGTAAATAAACGGTTAAAATCTGTCATCTGTGGATACCAACTGAAAGTTGATGTGTAAGTGTGATTCTGGAAAGAGTTGAATGCTTCCTAAATTTTAGCGTGGTCCATGGAAAAAATGTCAGGCAGAGCATCTTTTATTTAACTGCTAGTCAGGGTGCTTTTGACCATATGGCTACTCACTTATTCCTCAAAATCCATCTGTTTTCTTCTCAGTAGTTTACTTTCTTTCAAAGAGAACAACCTGCCCCAATCAAATACTGCTCTTTAATCAAGAAATGAAAAGTAAATGCATAGGTGCAATTAACATAAGATTATCACTCAGTTAACATTCACACAATGGACAGGTATTGAGCCCTGTACCAACATTATGTCTCCCATAAAGATTTGTTTTTATGACATGCTTTTAGGCATCTGATAAGAATAAGACAATTTTCAGGTTTCCTTCACTATCTCAAAGGTGCTTTGAGAAATAGGTACCGTAGTTCCCTACCCATGCAGTTTTACCCCTATATTGATCCTGCTACTTGTTAAAAAGACCCAATTCTCTATAATCTGACGTGACACTTAAAAAGAGGATTTGCTAGACAACTGAAAAGAACTTTATTATTTATTTGACAGATGTATTTCTTCATATATACTAACACAATTATATTTGGCCTTTCAGTAACACAGGAAATAGTGAGTAAACTGATAAAATTCTCAAGAATACCAGATTAGGGAGCAGATTTCAGATTAATTGGGACTAGCTAATTGCAGATATTTCATTAGGACCAGTTTGAAAAGAAATCTTTTTCACAAATAAGTAGAAATTCCCATGAAACCACATTACACTGACTTAAACTTCACACCACATGCCATTATATTTTTGTAAATGTTCAGAATCAAATCTTTGACTTTAATTTTATTTCGTTGGATGTAGTGGTAATCCTACATAAATTTTAAATTTCTACTTGTTCCCTGTTTTTAAATGGCAGATTAGAGATAAACAGTGATTATAGCAAAGTCTCTTCCATTACACCGCTCAAGCACAATAGTATTCTGATGCATATTAGCTACCAAAATTAAGTTGCTGTTCATGGTTCATTGTTTCAATCTTAGCAAGTGCAAAGCATTACATTCTTTTAAAAAATCAAAGTCAAAGGCATCTTTTCATACCCCTTGAATTTCAAAGAGTGAAGTTTGAACTTAAGCCAATTGCCTGTTTAGTTTTTGTTCCCACTCTTTGGGTCCTGTTTATAAACTCAAGGAATAAGGTATTGCGCAGTAAATTTTCTGAAAAAAATTTTTGTTTTTATAAATGTTCATTATTTTAAGAGCTATATGATGGAAGTGCTCATGTTAAATGCATGTATTGCTCTTCAGAAACTGAAAAGTTATAATTTTTAGATGTACTTTACTTGAAGTATTTTTTAATTGCTTTCTTTTTTATTATTGATATCTTGTTTAAAACCTACTGTTTAAATTTCCAAAGTTGCTCTTTCCAAAGCATCTGGTTAAGCACGATATATTTTTTTTTTTTTTGGCTTTTTTTTTTTATTTTTTATTTTTTTATTTTTTTTGTTTTATTTATTTTTATTTATTTTTATTTTTTTAATCTTCATTTTATTGAGATATATTCACATACCACGCAGTCATACAAAACAAATCGTACTTTCGATTGTTTACAGTACCATTACATAGTGGTACATTCATCACCCAAATCAATCCCTGACACCTTCATTAGCACACACACAAAAATAACAAGAATAATAATTAGAGTGAAAAAGAGCAATTGAAGTAAAAAAGAACACTGGGTACCTTTGTCTGTTTGTTTCCTTCCCCTATTTTTCTACTCATCCATCCCTAAACTAGACAAAGTGGAGTGTGGTCCTTATGGCTTTCCCAATCCCATTGTCACCCTTCATAAGCTACATTTTTATACAACTGTCTTCGAGATTCATGGGTTCTGGGTTGTAGTTTGATAGTTTCAGGTATCCACCACCAGCTACCCCAATTCTTTAGAACCTAAAAAGGGTTGTCTAAAGTGTGCGTAAGAGTGCCCACCAGAGTGACCTCTCAGCTCCTTTTGGAATCTCTCTGCCACTGAAGCTTATTTCATTTCCTTTCACATCCCCCTTTTGGTCAAGAAGATGTTCTCCGTCCCATGATGCCAGGTCTACATTCCTCCCCGGGAGTCGTATTCCATGTTGCCAGGGAGATTCACTCCCCTGGGTGTCTAATCCCATGTAGGGGGGAGGGCAGTAAGCACGATATTTTAACAACACATGTTAATGTCATCCCCACCCCCCACCAATCCACATTAAGATGTCAGGAAAAGTACGCAAAAGCTATAGTCCACAAGGGCAAAGAAAATTAGGAAGGAGTAAAGAATATAGGAAATCTTTGCAAAAAAAATTTTGGCAGAAAGGAAGCAAGTAGTGGAGAGGCACGTGATCGAACAAAGTAGGCAAAGTTATGACTAAGTTTTCCAAAAGGTAAGGAGGAAGGAGGACTTACATTGAGAAAGAGCCATTTGAAGAACTCATGGGAGACGTGAGCCCCAGGAACCACAAAAATGGTTTTGAGAATCAGGACTGAAAACAAGTGGATTAGTTAAAGTCAACCCCCATTGTCTCCTCTCAACCCATTGCCCTCTAGCCAACCCTTCGGTCTTTAACAAAGTATATTTATTTATAGGAGGGTCTTTGGGAAAACAGTGACAATGCAAGGCATGGAATACGAAATCAAGGCATTAGCCATCTATCCCATTTGAAAAAGCAGTGACAGTGATTCTCTGTTAGACTGAATTCACATGAGACTCCATTCCAAAGCTCACTGTTGCATGCATTAGTCTCTGGGTCAGATAAGACAGAGGATAAGGAAACACAGAAGATTAAAGGGATCTAATCTTCTAAGGTTTTTTCCAACTCTAGGATTTTACAGAAGTCTCCTCTTGCTATTTCCAGTTCATTTTTTCTGGGAAAAAAATAACTTTGCCAAAAAAAAGACTTGTAAATTCCCCACAATTGGTAGGAATTACAATTATGTTCATAATGAAAACATCTGTGCTGGTTTGGAACTGTTATGTACCCTAGAAAATGCCATGTTCTTTTAATCCATTCTTGTGGGTGCAGACCTATTGTGGTTAGGACCTTTTGATTAGGCTATTTCAATTGAGATGTGACCCAGCCCCTTCAAGGTGGGTCTTATTCTTTACTGGAGTCCTTTAAGAGAGCTCACCGAGAGAGCAAGCTTGGTGAAAAAAAAAGAAAACTGCCTCAGGAGAAACAAGAAGGACCCACAGAAACTGAGAGAAGCCCAGAGACATTTGGAGACAGCCATTGAAACCAGAACCAGGAGAGAAAGACCAGCAGACATCACCATGTGCCTTCCCATGTGACAGAGGAACCCCAGGTGCCGCAGCCTTTCCTCGGAGAAGGTATCTTCCTCTTGATGCCATAATTTGGACATTTTCATGGCCTTACAACGGCAAATATGTAACCTAATAAAACCCCACTGTGAAAACCAATTCATTTCTGGTATATTGCCTTCCAGCAGCTTTAGCAAACATTAAATGTAAATCATTATATTAATGACTACAGTATTCTAATTATTGAATACTACTCTTATAGAAATATAGTTTTGAGAAGTAATGTCTATAAAAATTTAAATGAAGTAGAGAAAATTGCAGTAGGTTCAAATATTTGGTAAGGTCATTTTATAGTAATGATATTTGTGGGGGCCGGTGAAGGCTCACAGAAACTTTATAACGCAGGTCTTGTTAGTCTCATTTTACAGATGAGAAAATTAAGGATTTGAGTGATTATGTAACTTACCCAAGATCATACAGCTAGTAAGCAGTGGAAATAGTAAACAAACTCTGTCTGTCCATTGTAAGCCTGTGTCTAGAACTACCCTAAATTGCTTCACAAAATTTTTGGTTTATAGGTACTCTTCACTGAGGGAAGATTCTCCAGGATAAAGAAGGAAGTGTCATAGAACATTTCCTACAAGTTTAGAACCTCTAATTATTTCATTTTTCATTAGATTGATGAACTTGGAATTTAAAGGCTGGACAAATACTTTCAAATATTTTTTATCCTAAAATTGCAAGTACTCAAAATCAATTTTAGATATAAAAATTAATATGAACCTAAGCTACAATATGGGTCAATCTTATCAAGTGTTTGTTATCTTTTTTCCGTTAGTCATCTCCTCCGAGGCTGTTTTTCTCCATGTCTGATGTGTTCTGGACTCACTGTCCCCTGATACAAGTTTTACCCTGGCTGATAGTTGGGTTCAAACCATCTGATATGATCTCTACTCACTTAAATATTAGTTTAATATTTCCCTCTTCCCCTCCCTGCCCCAGGTTCTGCAAATGTTAGGAGTAGAACTTAAGGTAAACACATTAATTTGGGGAATTGGATGGCTTCAGGGCATAGTGGATAGAAGATAGCTCTAGATTAATTGGAAAAGAATCCTAAGTAGGAAAGAATCCAAGAATCAGATGAACTTTAGTTGAAATCTGCAGTTACAGGAAGGCTCAGTTTGGTGAGGCAGGGCTGACTGCAAATAGGAAAATGAGGCTATCTGGAGGGATCTGTGTCTAAGGTGGCATATGGTTGATGCTGACGGATCACGCCTTGCACAGAGCAGGACTTGGGAATAACTGCTGGTTGGCAGCCTGATGGTTGGCACTGTTTGCCAGGCCAATAGTATTCTGAAAAAAGATATCTGGTAAAGACGGTGCTCTAAGAAGGAAGAAAGGGCAGGTGGTCCCACCCAGTTGTGTTTTTCACTAATGGCTGTGAAGATCAAGTGACAGGTGTCACTGTGCTGCTGTGGTCAGGATGAGAGCTCGAGGTGATCACCAGGCTGGTAGTTTTGTCCTCCACAGGGAGCTCTATGCACAATCAGGGAGGGCGTACAATTAACAGCTTTAAACTTGAGAGCACAGGACTTAGAATTTGGGAAACTATGGCATTTCCAAGTAGCAAGATGAGGAGTGTCAAGCTTTTAAATGACATGTTTATTACTTAGAATGCTTTTTATAATCCTAAATTCTCCAGTTTTGATGGCACTTGCCACCTTCTATGAGATGGACTTTTTCATGTATATAATTCTTTTTATTGGAAAAGTTGTAGGTTTACAGAAAAATCATGCAGAAAACACAGAGTTCCCATATACTCAACTCCTATTATTAAGACCTTGCTTTAGTGTGCTACCTTTGTTACAACTGACAAAAGACTATTACTATAATTGTACTATTAACTATAGTCAATAGTTTATATTAGGGTTTCCTGTTTGTGTTGTACAGTCCTATGTTTGTTTGTTTGTTTCATTTTTATTCTAGTAACATATACAACCTAAAATTTCTCCTTCACTCTTTCTTTTTTATTCATTTTTATTGAGATATATTCACATACCATGCAAAGCATACATTCAGTTATTCACCATACCATTATGTAGCTGTGCGTTCATCACCAAAATTAATTTCTGAGCATTTTCATTACCGCACACACAAAAATAACAAGAATAAAAATTAAAGTGAAAAAGATCAATTAAAGTAAAAAAGAACACTGGGTCCCTTTTTTTCTTTTTTTTGCCCCCATTTTCCTACTCATCCATCCATACACTGGACAAAGGGGAGTGTGGTCCATATGGCTTTCCCAATTACACTGTCACCCTTCATAAGCCACATTTTTACACAATCATCTTCAAGATTCATGGTTCTGGGTTGTAGTTGGATAGTTTCAGGCATTTACTGCTAGCTATTCCAATTCGTTAGAACCTAAAAAGGGTTGTCTATATTGTACATAAGAGTGCCCACCAGAGTGACCTCTCGGCTCCTTTTGGAATCTCTCAGCCACTGAAACTTATTTCATTTCCTTTCACATCCTCCTTTTGGTCAAGAAGATGTTCACCATCCCATGATGCTGGGTCTAGATTCCTCCCTGGGAGTCATATTCCATGTTACCAGGGAGATTTACAACCCTGGGTGACAGATCCCATATAGCGGGGAGGGCAGTGATTTCACCTGCCAAGTTGGCTTAGGTAGAGAGAGAGGGCCACATGTGAGCAACAAAGAGGCATTCGGGAGGAGGCTCTTAGGCACAATTATAGGGAGGCCTAGCCTCTCCTTTGTAGCAGCAGTCTTCCCAAGGGCAAGTCCCGTGGTAGAGGGCTCAGCCCATCAAACCACCAGTCCTCTATGTCTGTGAGCACATCAGCAACCATTGAGGTGAGGAAGCCCAACACCCCTGAATTCTCCATCAGCTCCTCAAGGGAGCTCTGCATAATTTTTTCATTTTTTTTAACTCTTTTTTTTTTTAAATTAACTATATCCAAAAAATAAAAATTAAAAAAATACAGTAAAAAAAACATTTCAAACAAACCATAACATAAGAAAAAGACAACTAACCTAAAATAACTACTTTATTTCCAACATGTTCCTACTCTATCCCAAAACAATAACCTAATATAGCAACATTTCTCCTTTACTCTTTCTTTAACAACCTTTATCAGGTACCCCAAGTGGCAATTTTCATAGTCACATATTGTTCCTGTTTTCTCTATATTTTATAGTTGAGCAGAGCCATCACCAGTGAGAGTTGGGGTGAGGGAGGAGAGGACTTGGGTAAGAGGGCTGGAAAGGTGGATTTGTGAGAAAACCTGGACGGAGAAAAACCTTACATCATGTCTTTTGCTCACCCAGCATTGTTAGACAGATTAAATAAGAGGAGAAGTGTACCAAGAGCAACATTAAAGAAAAAAAAGTCTCAACAGCAAAATGTTTTGTAAGAGTTGTGTGCAAATCAGGGAGGGGCACTGTCATCCTGCAGCAGCCAACTGATGCCTTAGCAGAGGAATGAAGTCTTTGAACATGCTGGAACCTCGAGCCTGGAGAGCCTGTTGGCAGCAGCTGGGGAGCAGTTTCCTCCACCTGTGACAGCTCCCCACTGAGTGCCTGCCCAGCCGAGAAGAACCTCAAAATGACAAGCTTGACTTGACCACCCCAGTTCACTCTTTTCTAAAATCTGCTTTAAAAAGGCTCTGTATCTATTATGCTACTCATCTTTTCCTTCCTTCCCATTTCATATTATCTGATAAACAAATTTCTGACACCGTGTGCTAGGCCCTAAGGTTTACAATCTAAGTATAAAATACTGTAAATTTCAAACATTTTTAATGGTCCACAATGAAACTTGGAAAAGCATGTTAAAATGAATTGCCTGATAACCTTTCTCTTTTTGTTTTTTTCTGCTTTCTTTATCTTCCTTTTTCTCATTTTCTCTTTCTTAAAGAGATTTTTTTTACTGTTTCACAGCAAAAGCACATTTTTAGTTCTGAAAAGAAATTCATTTCGTATGTTGTAGATTTCGTAAGTTTAGTCTTCTATGTCATTGTGCAGAAAATGTGATTTATATGACACAGATGAAATGATCAATTTACCTCTGCTGGGTATGTATTGGTGATGCTCCAGCAAAAGCAAGAAAACAAGGAACTTTCTTCAATTTATTGGGCTATTTTTTTCCTTTTCTCTCATAATAAATATTTTTGTACATAAATGTTTGTACAATCTTTTATTGTAGAATAAATTCCTAGAAGGGGAATTGCTGAATAATAGGTTCTATGCATTTTACATTTATAATCCTCATTCCCAGAATGACATGCAGAATGGTTGCACAAATACATTTTCTAGCCAATATGTTTCTGTTAATTATTTTATTCTCTTCCAATCTCATAGGTAAAAAGTATCTCATAGTTTTAAATTAGTGTTTCTTTGATTACTAATGTTTGACTATTCTGTGTTTCTGTCATTCGTATTCTTTTGTGAATTTCTTGCTAATGCCTTGAAGCATTTTTCTATTGGAGTTTTCATCTTTTTCTTATTGATTCGCAAAAGTTTTTTATATATGTTATAGATATGTTATAGAATTATCCTTGCTATCATTGTTACGAATTCAGAGTAGGCAGAGTATATTTTCTCGCCACTTGGCTTAGGGCTTGGCCGTGTGACTTGCTGACTCAATGTAATACTAGCAGCCGCAATGCAGCCAGAGGCTTTAAAAAGTGCTTGCGCAGTTTGGATTTTCCTTTTCTGCTCCTGTGATCTACAATAAAAAGAGCATGAGCTGGGTAACCACTGGTTCCAGAATGAAAACACAAGAAGTCTCAGGCAGAGCTATCCCAAATGTCCTGCAGACTTGTGAACCTGAATACTAAAATTTTAAGAACATCTACATAAATTTGAGTTAATAATATGCATATTTACAAGTATTTATTCTCAATAAATACAGTGGTTAATGTGCATATAGACTCCTTACAGTAGTTTCAAACCCCCTGTGTTCAAGTGGGCTGGAGATTGACTGGAAGTCACTGGTCTAATCCAATAGCTCCAACCCTTCCTTCCGCTTTTTATATTGTCTTGGTTCAAGAATGCCTCACTTCCCATTGGTCACTATTGAAGTATGCCATGTATATCCATGATTCTTAAACTGGGATTCCTGGGAGAATTACAATAAAACCATCTCTACATATCCTGAAATGTGGTAATGGGCACATGGACGTCTTGAAAACCTGATCATTTCCAGGCTACAACAACCTGAAGTTTTCACTGCAGAAAGAGAAAGTATGACATCTATAATAACATAATTCTATGAAATGTTTAAATATCTGTGTATTAAAAAGTTTTGGTCAAGAGTTCCAAAGAAAATGACAAAGATTACTAATACAGAAAGCACTTAAAAATCAAATGAAAATAGTTTGAAAAGTATGATTTATAAAAATAGCATTTCTTCAGTTTAAGTTATAGTCTCATAAAAATATTTTACTTTATAGGAAAAAGCAGAGGTTATAAATAAAGTATTGAGGAGAAAAATGTCTACCACCCACATTTTTTATTCTTAAATCACAAGAGAGCTATAAAAGTCACTTTTGTGCTTTCCCAAGCATTGGTTAGAATGTTTTTGACTGGAATAGTTTGTTTCCAGATACTTTTATGTATACCTAAAAGTATCTGAAAACAAATTTTTCCAGTGTTTTCCACTTTGCCATATGTTTGGACCTAGACTTCTAACTATCTCTCTGGAAACAGCAGTGAGTTGATGATAGTGCTCATTCCTAAAGGAATCTTGGAGAAACACAAGAAAAGAACAGTAAACAAAACAAATACATATGTGATTTTCAAATGTAGATATATTTAATTAAAATTAAAGTGCTTGGTTTACTTTCCTTTTCTTAAAACCTAAAAATAATTGTAATTGTAAAAATTAAGGAAGTAAAATTAAATAACTTCTAAAAGTGTACATTAAGTTAGCATGAAGACATGCATGGACAGGCACAAAGTGAGATTAATTTACATATAGCCCTTACACATGAAAACTTGCCATAGGATGCTGAGCACAGGAATTCTCACTTCCTTCCAGCTGCTGATGTTGAGATCTGCCTTCCTCCTCTCCTTGCACACCCTCCACCCCCACTTATGCTAGCCCAGATTCCTCATACCTGTTTTCCCAGTACTACTTCAGTGCAGTATCTGTAGGAAGAATCTGTTCCAGTTTGCTAAAGCTGCCAGGATACAAGATACCAAAAATGGGTTGGCTTTTATAATGGGAATTTATTAATTTACAAATTTATAGTTCTAAGATCAGGAAAGTGTCCAGATTAAGGCATCAAGAGGACAATACCTTATCTGAGGAAAGGCAGCTGACATTTGGGGACTCTCTGTCATATAGGAAGGCACATCCTTCCTATCTGCTGATCTCCCAGCTTCCAGTTTCAAAATGGCTCTCTCAGCTCCTGTGGATCCTCCTTGCGTCTCCCAGAGACAAACTCGCATTACATCTCTTAGCTTCTCTTGTGGGTCCTTCTTGCTTCTCCCAGGACCTTTTCTTTCTAAGCGTCTCTGAGCTCTCTCCAAAATGTCTCTGCCTTTTATCCTCTCATAGAGGATGTCAGTAAACTAATTAAAACCCACCTTGAATGGACAGGGTCACATCTCCACGGAAACAACCTAATCAAAAAGTCCCACACACAATAGGTTGCCCTCTACAAGACTGGATTAAAAAAACGTAGGCTTTTCTGGGGTACATAACAGATTCAAATCAGGACAAAAGAGATGGGTGAAAGCAAAGCAAGAAGGGAAGATGATCCCCTAACAGCAACTCTTGTCTTCCTCCCACCCCATTACTGGACTGGTCTTATCTATAGGGTCCTCAGCACTAGTATAATGTCTCCTGACTCATCCAAAGTCTCTGTTCTTTCCTACTGCATAACTTCCACTCTAACTCCAATGGTGAAATGTTTAGGATGACTCCTTTTCTGGAAAAGGAAAAGTTGGAGGAACAATTTGAATTTTCCTTTGAAATATAGATGATCTTACTGCAATACACTATCAACAATACCTAAAAAGCCAACACTACCACTAATGTGGTCTTGTATTTCCTTACAGAGTCTAGGAAAGTAAAAGAAGATAAATCAGAGGCAGAGAAGGGAGTCTTCCTTACCAAAAAGAAGGACACATCTGCTAAAATTAAGAGTTGCAGGTGAGTTAAAATGAACACTTCAGATAAAATAAGGAATCAAGCTCATTCACAGATTCATTCACAGATTTATAATTCATTCATTCATTCACTGTTTTTAGCAAGTATTTATTTATAGAGTTCTATCTACCAGGCACTATGCTGTATTCTGGGTTTACAACTTAAAGTCGCAAAGGAAAGAATCATGCTATTATATTAATCAAGATAAACTTTTAAGTGGCTTAACACAATAATGTCTGATTTCTTGCTGCTGCCAAATGATTCGGTGGGGATGTGCTGATTCAGAGCTCCTGGGCTTCTTGGAGCCCACCCCTGGATATTCATGCTGTAGTCTTACAATCAAAGAGAGTCAGTAAGAAGAGGAGAGTACAGGATATTTTATGGCCAGGCCTAGAAGAGGTGTGTGTCATTTCTACGATTGTACTAGTCAGAGCCCAGCTGTGTAGCCCTACCCCAACTGCAAGGGAGCCTGGGAAATGTCATTTTCTTTGAGAACAGGAAGAGGAAATGGGATTGATGAAGATTTAGCTGGTCTCTGCCAAACACACTCTTAGGAAATTTATAATATATGATCACAAGACAACACAGAGAATAGTTCCTGGCATCCAGTAGGTTTTCTAAATCTATTCATTGAATGAAGAAGTGATGACAGTGGGTGTAATGGGGAAAAATAGTGAAAATAGTATAAAAGGAAGTAGGATAGGTTTTCAGTGTTTCTCAGTGGGAAACTTTCTTAAAAACTTGGGTCAGAAAATTCTTCATTGTCTTAATCCTTCTTTGTATATTACAGGTCATTAGCTCATGGCCACTGTAATCATTACTCTTGCATAGCACTTACTATGTGCCAAGCATTGTTATGAATTTTTCTTATCTATCTAACTCATTTAATCTTCACAACAAATAATATTATTTTTTCCCATAATAATAAGAAAACTGAGGCCAGAGAAGTTAAATAACTTGCCAGTGGCACTCCAGTGTCATCCTATGTAAACACTTTGCCAGATTTCCAAATGCCCCTTAGATAGAGTACTACACTAGCTGACAAGAGCTAGATATCATTCCACCATCAGCTGGCTTCCATTATTTCCATTGACAACTCAGCTGTCAAAATGATACATACTTTATCTCTGGCTACTTTTAAGATCTTCATTGTTAGTATTTTGCAATTTCACTACAGTGTGCTAAGGTGTGTATTTCTTTTTACTTATTCTTCATTGGATTCATAGGTCTTCTGAATCTGAGGATTGCTATCTTTCATCATTTCTGGAAAATTTTCAGCCATTATCTTTTCAAATTCTCTCTCCCATCTTCTATATTCTCTCTATGTGGATCTCCAATGAAATGTGTGTAGGATCTTCTCCCTCTATTCTCCATGTTTCTAATCTTTTTTGTTCCTATTTTTCTATATCCTTGTGTACCTAGGCTGCATTTGGTGTAATTTCTTTAGATGTACTATCTTCCAGTTTAATCTCACTTCAGTCATGTCCAATCTGCTATTTAACCAATACATTGGGTTTTTCATGTCAATTATTGTACATTTCCATTTCTTGAAATTCATTTTGGTTATTTTACAAATATGCTTAATCAATGTTGCTAGTCATTTGTTCTTTGATCATACTATCAATGCATTACTAAATCTCTTTGAAAATAATAAGCACAATTATTTCATATTCTCCTTTGCTATCAACTCTGACACTGATAGTCTTAAAATTGTGAACAGATTAGTTTGTTGTTGCTTACTAATGGTATCTTATTTTATGTGTATTTAATTTTTTATTGTGAGCTGATTTTCTTTGGAACTTTATCTGTGAGAATTGTTTGACACCTGAGTTTAATGTGCCTTATTGCAGAGAACACACCAAACTGGAACTACTTTAATTGAATTTAATTCAATTTTTGATATGTTGCTTTGGTAGGGTATGCATGTAGTTTGAATTTAGACCAAAAACCCCATGTGAGTATAAGCTTTGATTAGGAATATTAAGAGAACTTCTTAAAAAATCTTCCTAGAATCTTCCCCTCTGTGAGGAAGTGTTATTTTTTTCTTATTTCACCTAAGAAAGATATTGTCCTTTAAGTGTCCAGATTTAATGCCAGGTTCTCTGGTCTAAAATTCCATCCTGCTCAAGGCTACAGGTTTTGCCTTTTATTATATGTGTGATCCATTTAAACCCAGCATTCACTTTCTACTTTTCTCTAAAGATTTCCTTAGTTTATTTACCAGCATTATTCAGTAATATTTTAAAAATAATAACTTATACAATATTGTTAAGTGTGTCCTACTAGAAGGATTTCTATGAACAACAGATTGTCAACTGCCCTATTTCCAGAAATGGAGGTCAAGATTGGATATCTTATCAGGCTTAAGGTGCTTTGAACACTGTACATGGTATGCCTGTTAATGTTAACTTATGGATCATACATTTTATTATTTTTTTAAAGGATGATATTGTCTGCATTTTATTTTTCAATGCATTTTTTATTGTGAACTTTAACGTGTATACATAACAGTGATAATTTTCAAAGTATGATTTACCATAACTACATGGAACTTTGAATAGGAAGTGAGATCTGGTAGGTTTGTATAGGTTAGTGTGAAATAGTGACACATCCCAAAGTAATTTGGGCAGAGAATAAAAATATATATGCAGGGCCCCTCTAAGGAACTGGAGGAAAATGCAGAAGTGTTGGACTTCCTCACCTGGATTGTTGCTGATGTTCTCACAAACATTGAGGACCAACGGTTTGGTATGCTGAGACCTCTATCTTGGGGCTTGCCTTTATGAAGCTCATTACTGCAAAGGAGAGGTTAAACCTGCCTATAATTGTGCCTAAGAGTCTCCCCCAAGTACCTCTTTGTTGCTCAGATGTTGCCTTCTCACTCTAGCTAAGCCAACTCAGCAGGTGAACTCACTGCCCTCCCCCTTACTTGGGACCTAACTCCCAGGGGGGCTGCATCTGATTGTTGTTCTTAAAGAGGCTGTTGCCTCTGGGTTTTAGGACTTGTCTGGTTTAGGAACACTCTGGTGGATTTAAGTTTCTGAGAGATAAAACTTAGTGATTCGATTTGCCTAAGGGTGCATCGACTGATAAATGGAATGGTGAATTGTGGTGTATACAAACAATAGAATATTGAGCTGCTACAAGAAGGAGTGAATTTGTGAGGCAAATGGACATCGAGGACAGTATGTTGAATGAAATAAACCAGAAATGAAAAAGAAAAACATTATAATGCCTCACTAATCTGGACTAACTCTAATGTGCAAACTCTGAGAATTGAGTCTGAGAACATAGGTTATCAGGGGAAGGCTTGTTGTAAAAATTCCTAGATTGTAACCTCTCATAGCTTATTCCTGAGTTGTAATATTGCTAAATTCTGAGATGCTGAGCTCTTTGTATATAACCTGGTCAGTCCCTGGAACTTTGGGTATCTGTGTGACACCTGAAACTCAGAGCCAGAGTTCAGCAGCTATGAATGTCAGCATTACCCCATAGGCAAATGTTAAAAGTCTGAAAAAAGAGATCAGACTTCAATTAGATATGTGAATGAAACAGACTTGGTTAGGACTAAGGTAAATGAGATTAAAGGGTAAAGGACAATACTAATAGTGTTTTTAAAACTTCAACTTCTGTGTGAGACCAAAGAAAGAAATGTTTATTAGGTGCAAAATCTATACTTTTTGTAACACACTATATAATTTAACTTGTATGGTCAGTTTATTCAAACAACATAATTACATGGAACATTGAATAGGGAGTGAAATCTGGTTGGTTTGTACAGGTTAGTGTGAAGCCCCAATACATCTCAGAGTAACTTGGGCAGAGAATAAAAATATATTTGCAAAGTTCCCTTGAGGGACTGGGGGGAAAAGTGGAAATATTAAATTTCCCCACCTGGGGAATTAATGATATTCTCACAGGCATTGGGGGCTACCAATTTAGAAGGCTGATCACTCAATCTTGGGGCTTGCCCTTATGAAGTTTGTTACTGCAAAGGAGAAGCTAAGCCTACTTAAAATTGTGCCTATGAGTCATCCCCAGAGAACCTCTTTTGTTGCTTAGATGTGGCCTCTCTCTCTAAGCCAACTCTGCAGGTAAACTCACTGACCTCCCCTCTATGTGGGACATGACTCCCACAGGTATAAATCTTCCTGGCAATGTGGGACATGACTCACAGGGATGAGCTTGACCCTGAAATAATGGGATTGAGAAAGCCTTCTTGGACCAAAAGAGGGAAGAGAAATGAAACAAAATAAAATTTCAGTGGCTGAAAGAGCTCAAAAAGAGTTGAGAGTTTATTCTGGAGGTTATTCTTATGCATTATATCAACATCCCTTTTCAGTTTTTAGTGTATTGGAATAGCTAGAAGGAAATACCTGAAACTGTTGAACTGCAACCCAGTAGCCTTTATTCTTAAAGATGATTGCATAACTATATAGCTTACATTTTGTGACTGTGTGATTGTGAAAACTTTGTGGCTCCCACTCCCTTTATTCAGTGTATGGACAGATGCATAGAAAACTGAGGACAAAAAGTAAAGGAATAATAGGGGGGGATGGGGGGATGGGATGGTTTGGATGTTCTTTTTTACTTTAACTATTATTCTTATTCTTTTTTGTGTATGGTAATGAAAATGTTCAAAGATTATTGTGGTGATGAATGCACAACTATGTAATGGTACTGTGAACAATTAATTGTACACCGTGTATGATTATATAGTATGTTACTATATCTACATTGAATTAAAAAAAAAAACTTAGTGAGTGAATCTTTTATAGAATCTCAGGAAGTGACCTAGATATTTGGGGAGTACTTTTGGTATGGGCATAGCACACTGTGGCCATTTGGGATGTCTAGCTGGAGCTTACATAAGAGAAACCTCCAGGATAGGATCTCTCCTCTATTTGGGTTCTCTCAGCCACTGTGACCTCAGCTTATTGCTTTTCTTTTTTCCCCCTTTTTGTCAAGTAGGCATTTTCAATCCTTTGCTGCCATGACCAGGCTCATTCCTGGGAGTCATGTTCCACATTGCCAGGGAAACTCATTCCCCTGGGAATCAGGTCCCTTTTGGGGGCCTGGGGGGTTAATGAATGTATTTGCTGAGCTGGGCTTAGAGAGAGAAAGGTCACATCTGAGCAACAAAAGAGGTTCCCTGGAGGTGCCTTTTAGGCATAATTATAGAAGGGCTCATCATCTCATTATAACCCTAAGTTTCACAAGAGCAAGCCTCAAGTCGAGGGCTTGATTTATTAAGCAGTGGGTTCCTAATTTCACTTAATACATATTCTATCCCAAGGTAAGTGATCAGTTTCATACATTATCTTCACTTAGTTGTACAATCATCATCACTCTCAACTTTAAACAATTATCATAACGTAGTACATCCCAGAGCTCTTATCCACTGCAATTATTCATCCCTAGTATTAGTGTAGTGTTGGTAAGATATTCCTATCAAATATAGTCTATAATATGTAATGGGTAGTTTTTCCATATACCACTCTGTTGTTAACCTTCTGCACCAGTGTCATACCTTATAAGTATATCATGCTAACACTTATTTAGGTTTGTGGTGCTGCTCTGTGGGTTACATGCCTTCAAGCAACCATTTACAACCATGTTTACCTTCAATACGTCACTGATACTTGTAATATCATTAGCGAACCATAGTCACACCTGACCATTCCCATACCAGTATGTTCACCCTCATTATTATATCTGTACATATTAGATTATCATTCTGCCTTCATTAGCTTCTGTCTATGTCTAGGTCCCCTATATTCTACATTATAAGACATCTACTTTACATTTTTCATGAAGTTCACATTAGTGGTAACATACAATATATCTCTTTTTGTGTCCGGCTTATTTCACTCAATATCATATCTTCAAGGTTCATCTATGTTGTCATATGTTTCACAACCTCGTTCCTTCTTACTGCTGCATAGTATTCCATTGTATGCATATACCACATTTTGTTTGTCCACTCATCTGTTGAAGGACATTTGGATTGTTTCCATCTCTTGGCAATTGTGAACAATGCCACTATGAATATCAGTGCACAAATATCTGTTCATGTCACTGCTTTCAGATCTTCTGGGTATATACCAATAAGTGAAATTGCCAGATTGTAGGGTAACTCAATATCTAGTTTTCTGAGGAACTGCCAAACTGTCTTCCAGAGTTGCTGTACCATTATACAGTCCCACCAGCAATGAATAAGAGTTCCAATTTCTCCGCATCCTCTCCAGCATTTGTAGTTTCCTGTTTGTTTAATGGCAGCCATTCTTACTGATGGATATTATATATCATTAAAATTGTAGAATCCATGAAATGACAACTGCAAAGAAACTATAAATCAAAAATATAAAATGCAAGCACAGACATAAAATAAGGAAATGACAAAGCTGACTCTTCTCCCCTGGCTCTTTGACAGCGATGTTAGGAGACAAAAAAACAAATGATAATCTGATTTGGTATAAGAAGAAGTCAAACAATCAAAAAGACCATTTGAGACATGAATTTAAGCCACTATCATTAGCAATGAACTTTGTGCTAAGATATAATTATACTTGAAGATTTTAGACAATTATAGTAATATACTTATATAATTTTGTATGGAGGAAATATACCTTTGCATCTTAATTTTTTCAACTGTTTAGGCATAGCTAATTTTTAAAAAGTTTGAAGACTATTGTGTAGTACATTGGATTGCCTTTTAGTAGACAATAAATAGCTACTGAAGGTGTTGGGCCAAAGAGCAAATTATTACATTGCTATTTTGGAAGATTAATCTAATTGTAAAATTCAGTAGGAATTTGAGTGAAGAAGATTCCCTTTTTTTGTTCCACTATGGAATGTTTCCTATGCATTCATAAAACTTTCCATTCTATTCCTTTCTTTTGAGTAATTAAGGTATGGAGATTAAGGCAATTAGGGACAAGTTTACCAAATGTGTCTTCCTAAGCATCATGGTGAGATAGATAAACGCATGTTCCAAATCACGGTCTTGGATCTTCCACCACCTTATGGTCTTTTCCACAGAGAAGTCCAGAATGCACATAGCATAAGGTTACATTTTTTTTTTCACCATCAGTATTAAGAGACTCTGAACATGTTGATAAGTGTCTTTCTTTTCTCTGGAATGAATGCTATACTTAATGGTAGAGTTAGAGTTGAAGAGATAAGAGAAAATAAAGATACTAAAACAAAATGAGTCTAGAATTGGTTAAACAAACAAACAAAAAAGATAAACTGGCTGATGAAAGAGGCCTCCACTTGACTAAAGCCTGTTTAAGGTGGTAACAAGGGTGACCACATTCTTGGTTAGTCATGCAGTATTTTGTAAGGCTAAAAAAAAAGTACAAAAACAAACACAACCAAGGAAATCAAGTGGGTATTTTACCCTCCTGCATGAAAAAAGTCAATGATTTTCAATCAGTTAAATCAACCCAAACATGCATATCCAGGGCATAAAGTTTGAGTGTTTGTTCTATGAAACAGGGATTAAAAGGCAAAACAATGGACAACCTAGTGAATCAGTTATAAAGGTAAAAAGCAACTCCAAGGTCCAATAATGGCCTTATTTTAAAAGCCAAACTGAAAGACTAGTGTACTTTGCTGTATTGGGTAACTTTAGTAATGCAAACACACGATTTTTTTTTTTTTTTTTCAGTTTCACCTACTAAAACTTCTAACCTTTGCATGTTCTGTGAGTGGATGTTCTTTATTGGGAACTGGAAATGAATTATTTACTCTTAATTTCCTTTTAACAAGTAGGTAGGCACCATATCTTATTCATATTTTGATCTTTAGTGCTTAACACAATGCCTGCTTCACAAGAGTAGGTGATCAATGACTTTTTATTTTAACAAATTAGAACTTTCTCCATTACAGTATTTCTCTCAGCCAAAATATTACTCAATACGTATATTTTATTACCCAACTCTTCCCACAAAATTAAATAACCTTGTAGAGGGTATTTTTAAATTAGATTCTTCAAGGTCTCCGTTTGGACCTGAGGACATTCTCAAATTCTAGCAGTTCCCATGTGTAAAAGGAGTCTGATGTGCTTGTTCAGTCAAAGCAATAATGATCTTCTGGAGAAAAAAATTAAGCCACACTGATTTTTAAAAAGAAGAAAATGACAAAAGTCAACATTAATACATAACTGATGATGGAAAAATAGTGTGGGGATTTTAGTAGAACCAATTCTATTGGGTTGTTGGGAGGACTAAATGAGACAATACATTGAAAATATTTTAATGTCTGATATGTAGTAGTCTGTAGTAGACAGTCAGTAAATATTAGCTCTTTATCCTATTATTCCTAAAACAATGGTTTAGATAAATTCACCAACAAGCACATTATTCATCAAGCTGAAATGATGACGAAAATTTATGAGCAAATTAACAATTCATTAATGCAAATTATTTTTTCAAAGATACTGAGAGTATGACTTCGGAGCATTGCACTGAATTAACTTTTCCCAGGGAGAACTGACTATCCCACTGTGTTCTGGACACTATTGCATTGTAGAACCTATAATTCTTTCCTTTCTTTAACTCTTCACATGCCCCTTGCCTGCTCTGTAAACTATAAACACCTGGGAGACAAGAATGTGTTCTGATATATTCATATTTGTATTTTCAGCACCCATCACAATGTCTGGCCTAGTGCAAATGTTCAATAAATGTTTGCTGAATGAATGAATAATAATTACCATATTTCTGTCTTTCTTTTTGAATTTTTTCCAAGGACCAGATGCATAGAACTTACGCCAACTAGGTATCTTGGATGTCCCATGAGCACCTCAAAGTGAACCTCCTAGTGAGCTCCTCATTCTGCATGTCCTTTGTTTTGGACTTGGTGTCATACAAAAGGCATGTGTTTTCATGATATCACTCTTTCCCCACTGTCTCTGAAATTTGCTCTTTTCTTTCCATTTAATTGCAACAATTTCCTAACTTGTCCCTTTGCATCCTAGTTTTAGCCTTTATAGCCCTCTCTCCCCAAGTCCAGTAAATTCTCCTGCCAGAGTGACCTTTCAAAAATGTACATATACTTATGTCATTTCTTTGTTTGAAATCCTGGAATGTCTTCACAAAAGGTTTGGCTTAAAATTCTAATTCCTTAGTGTGGCATACTCAGTACTTTTAAATGTTTCTCCTATCTATATCTAGTCTCCTCATTTCTACTCTCCAGCATACCCAAACATCCTGGAGGGGTCACATTTTCTCTGCTTTCACAGATACGGGATTTTAAATATATTGCTTTTGCTGCTTGGAACATTCTTCCCTCCACTTTAGCTAACCAACTCCAAACAGTTCTGCATGATCTCCTTTGGAAAGTTTTCTAGTCTCTCAATTATGGCTTCCATTTTCCATTCTGCGCTCAACTCTACCACTTTGCCAGTTTTATACTCTTTTTACTTCCCAGGACCCCTTGATGTTAGCTCTTGAGGATGGAGAAGAAAGAGCATTGAATGGAGAGTCAGGAGAGGTAGCCTCTAACCTCAGCCTTGTCACCAATTTCTGTCTTACCATAGAAAAATTAGGAATGATGCTGGACCTCAGCTTTTAGTTTCTTTATGTTGCAGTGCTTATCTTTATATGAAATATAAATAATTCCATAGGAAATATTTTTTAAATGTCTTTGTGAAATCTTTTATTCTAGTTCACTTCTTCAGAAGCTGATTTCCATTTAACAAAGTCACTCTAGCAATCCTTATTGGCTACTTGTCATAATTGATAAGAAGACCAAGACCCAGGGACCCAGAGCAAAGTATCTGGATCAAGAATATTCTTCTTCCCTCTACCATAAATTTTCACTAGCTATCATTGTTTGCCTGAGCTGCTATCACAAATACCACAAAACGGATTGATTTAAGCAAGCATTTATTAGCTCACAGTTTGAGAGGTGAGAAGTCCAACCTCAAGATATCAGAAAGACATGTTTTCTCCCTGAAGACTGTGGTGTTCTGGTACTGGCTGCCAGTGAACCTTGGGGTTTGGCCACACCTTAATTCAAAATAACATCTTCAGGAGGCCCTCTGTTTGTAATGGGTTCACAATGCAGATTAAAATTAAGAACTTGTTATTTCTGGGGTACATAATTCAATCTAACACACTAGCTAAAATAAGCATTGTAAAGGTCAAAAACAAAACAAAACAAAAAAAACACCAAGGGCTTTGTAAGGTACGAGCATAGCCAAAGCAGATGCCAAGAGAGGAAGCTGGAAACAGGTAGGAAACACATCAAGATGTGCCATGTTATAATGTACAGATTAAAAGGAACACTTTTGAAGCCAAACTGCCTATATTCAAATCCTACCTCTTCCAATTATTAGTTGTATAACTATGGGCAAGTTCTGAGTCTCAATTTTCTTACCTGTCAAATAAGTATAATAATAATAGCAGTAACAGTAGTAGTAACAATAATGATATATGCCTCATACTGTTGTTTTGAGGATTAAATAAATTAATGCATATGAAGTACCTAGAACAATGCCTGGTACAAGTAAGTTATGTTAGCTATCAGTATTATTAAGTGGAAATAAAGGAAAATTTCTTAATCAAGACATAAAATGGGACCAACTGTATCTCAAAGGAAAAGTCAAATGATAGTCTAAGGAATTGATCTCTTTGACTGCTTAGAGAGCATTACATAATAACTGGTTGAAATTCCAGAAGCCAGAAGAACACTGTACAGAATCCAGGGAAGAGCAGGAGGAAGAGGTTGATAAATTAGAGTAAAAAACTGTGAATTGATCTTTTTGCACAGCAGCTACCAGTGCCCATCCCTCATTCTTGTGGCACACTGCTGTGTGGTCCAGTCCATGGCCAGTTGCTGGTGACAGCAAAAGACATAAACATCCTCTTCCCCAAGAACAAGGGTGTACACGGCCAATCACTGATCACGGCTGTTGATTAGCAAATTCAGATTGCCAGTCCCAGCTCTGAGAGCAGCTATTGTTTCAACCCACCGCAGACACAGGTGGCAGCAGCCATTGTTTCAACCCTCACTACACAGGGGTAGAGTTGGTGGAGATTTAAAGATGCAGGGCTGCCCCAGGTTTGTGAGGTGTGGTAGGGGAGGGGGTTAGCTGAAGGGCTGCATTTGCTGGGCAAGCCAGGAAAGCTCATCTTTGGAGAGCCATCAGAGAAGATTTTGGCATTCTTCCTGACCTCCTCCACTGGGCACTTTGGAGCCAATCTGCATCCCTTTCGTGAATCCCTAGCCCTGTTTTGGCTAGGAAAGACAGAATTGGGAAAGTGCTCCCTGGGGTAACACTGCTCCCAGAATTTGCCCTACAGGCAAAAACAGCATGAGACAACAAAAGTAGTGTAAGAAACTATAGAGGCAGACAGTCTGAGATAAAGGCCTGCTGGCTTCAGATACTCAGGAGAGGGAGGTTCGCCCCCCCTGGGAAACAGATGAGACGATCAAATTCCTGTAAATAGAGGAACTCCAAAACAACTAACAAGCAAAATTCCAGACAAGACAGAGGCCCAGGAAGACAGGGAAAACGCTGCACACTGCATTCGCCTTGGGCAGACCTTCCCGATAAGAAGGCTGATGCTCAAGAAAATCTCTGTCTTATCACCACCTGGTTACAAAATTAAGAAACAGACATTCCAGAGAGCAAATACAAGAGTTAACATTTCAAAATATTAAAATGTACAATGTGCAACAAAAAAGTACAAGCCAAATAAAGAAACAGGAAGTGATGGCCCATACAAAGGAAGACAATGAAAAATCAGAAAAAAAAATCCAACAAAGAAGAAGAGAATGTGGACATACCAAACAAAGCCTTTGAAAAATGATCTTTAAAATGTAGAAAGTATACAGAAAGAGCTATAGGACATGAGGAAAGCAATGAATGAGCAATATGAGAGTCTAAGTAAAGAGAAATTTTTAAAAGGAACCAATCAGAACTACTGGAGATGAAGACCACAGTAACTGAAATGAAAAATGCCCAGGAGGGTTTCAAGAGAAGAATGGAGCTGGCAGAAGAAAGATCAGTGAATTTGAAGACAAGACACTTGAAATGAGTCAGACTGAAGAGCAGAGAGTAAAAAGAAACATTAAAAGCAAAAATAGCTTAAGACAGCTATGGGGCACCATCAAGCATACCAATATATGTGTTATGGGAGTTCTAGAAGGAGGAAAAAAAGAGAAAAAGGGGTAGAAGGAATAGTTAAAGAAATAAGGACAGAGAACTTCCCAAACTTAACAAAAGATATGAATATGCACATCCAAGAAGCTCAGAGAACACCAAGCAGAATAAACATGAAGAAAAATATATCCCATCATATGTTGATTACACTATCAAATGCAAAAGGCAAGGAGGGAGTTCTGAAAGCTGCAAAAGAAAAGTGATGTGTTATACCTGAAGGAATCCCAATAAGACTGAGTGCCAATTTCTCATCAAAAACCATGGAGGCAAGAAGGCAGTGGGTGAAATATTAAAGGAAAACAACTACCAGCCAAGAATTTTATATCTGGTGACTCCCTTTCATAAATGAGGGAGAGATTAAGATGTTCCCAGATAAACAAAAGCTGAGGGAGAACATCACCACTAGACCTGCCCTAGAAGCAATGCCAAAGGAAGTTCTTCAGACTGAAAGGAAAGGACACTAGACAATGGTTCAAAGCAGCATCAAGAAATAAAGATTGGTCATAGAGGTAAACATTTGGGCAATTAGAAATGCCAGTATTGTTATATTTTATTATTTGATTTGTAACTCCATGTCTCACTTCCTACAGGTGCTAAAATAGAAATGCATGAAAAGTAATGATAAATCTAGGTTTTTGGACATACAATATATAAAGATATAAGTGGTGACAAGTACAAAAAAAGTGGTGGGGGGACAAAGGGTCATAGGAAAAGTATATGCATACAATTGAAGTTAAGTTGGTACCAAACCAAATATAATTGTTATACATTTAGGATGTTAAATTTTAAACATATGGTAACCACAAGGAAAACAGATGAAAAATAATCCATATAGAAAAGAGAAGGTACTCGATATGGTACAACATAAGAAAGCAAATAAATATTAATGGACATGAGGGCCAAAAAAAGGCATAAGATTTACAAACGCTAAATAGCAAAATGGTACAAGAAAGTCCTGTATTATTTGTAGTGACTTTAAATGTAAATGGATTAAACTCTCCAGTCAAAAGGCAGAGATTGGCAGAATGGATATAAAAGCATGACCCAAATATGTGCTGCTTGCAAGGGACTCACCTCAAATTCAAAGTTATAGGTAGATTGATGGTGAAAGGATGGAAAAAAATATATCATGCAAGTAGTAATAAAAGGAGAGCTGTATAGCTATAGCAATATCAGATAAAATAGACTTGAAGTCAAAAGAAGTTATGTAGGACGAGATGGTCATTACTACTGATTAAGGGGACAATTCAACAGAAAGATGTAATAATTATTAATATATACACACGTAACAGCAGAACCCCAAAATATATGGAGCAAATACTGACAGATTTTAAGGGAGAAACTGATGGTTCTACATTAATAGTAGGAGACATTAACATTAACACACCTTTTCAATAATGGATAGAACATCTAGACAGATCAATAAGGAAGTACAGGATTTGAATACAAAACCAACTAGACTTAGACATATATAGAACACTGCCCCCAACAAAAACAAATACACATTCTTCTCAAGTGTACATGGATCATTCTCCAGGATGGAACATACGCTGGATCACAAAACAAGTCTCAATAAATTCAAAAATATTGAAATAATACAAGGTATATTCTTTGACCACAATAGAATGAAGTTCAAAATCAGTAACAGAGGGAGAAAGGGAAAATTCACAAATATGTGGAAATTAAACAACATACTCTTAAACAACCAACAGATTAAAGAGGAAATCAGAAGGGAAACTTGGAAATATCTTGAGGTGAATGAAAATGAAAATACAGCATACCAAACTTATGAGATGCAATGAAGGCAGTGCTGAGAGGGAAATTTATAGTTCTAAATACTTACATTAAAAAAAAAGGAAGACATTGCATCAGAGATATAACCTCAAAACTGTAAGAGCTAGAAAAAGAAGAGCAAACTAAACCCAAAACATGTAGAAGGAAGGAAATAACAAAAATTAGAGCAAAGATAAATGAAATAGAAAAAAAAAATAGAAGCAACAAAAGTTGGTTCTTTTGGTTGATTTTGGTCAACAAAATTGACAAACCTTTGGCTAGACTGACAAAGAAAAAAAAAAGAGAAGATACAAATAAAGAAAATCAGAAATGAAAAAGGTGATTCCACTGAAATAAATACTGGCCCCACTGAAATATAAATGACTATAAGTGGATAATATGAATTACTGTATGTCAATCAATTAGATGACCTGGATCTAATTGGACAAATCTGAGAATCACACAAATTACCTACATTGAATAAAGAAGAAATAGAAGATCTCAACAAACCAATTACTAATAAAGAGATTGAATCAGTAATCAAAAACCTCTCAACAAAGGAAAGCCCAGGACCACATGGCTTCGCAGGGGAGTTTTACCAAGCTTTCCAAGAAGACTTAACTTCAAATCTGGTCACTCTTTCAAAAAAAATTGAAAAGGAGGGAACACTCCCTAACTCATTCTATGAGGCCAACATTACCCTCATACTAAACCTGGATAAAGACACCACAAGGAAAAAAAAAGAAAAAACAAAAAAACCTACAACCAATATCTTTTATGACTGTAGATACAAAAATCCTCAATAAAATACTAGAAAACTGAATCCAACAACATATTAAAAGAATTACATGCCACGATCAAGTGGATTTATCCCTGGTATGCAATGTTGGTTTAACATAAGAAAATCAATTAATGTAATACACCACATTAACAGAATGAAGGGAAAAAAATGATCATTTCAATTGTTGCAGAAAAGGCATTTGACAAAGTACAGCAAGAAAGAATACAAGTGTTCTTTCTTGATAAAAACACTTGGAACACTAGGAATAGAAGGAAACTTCCCCAACATGATAAAGGACATATATGAAAAGCCCACAAAAAACATCTTAATAACTACTTAATGGTGATAGACTAAAAGCTTTCCCCCTAAGATCAGGAGCAATACAAGGATGCCCACTGTCAGGAACCACACAAGGATGCCCAGTGTTATTTAACATTGTACTGGAAGTTCTTGCCAGAGCACTTAGGCAAGAAAAAGAAATAAAAGTCATCCAAATTGAAAAGGAAAAAGTAAAACTTTTTTTATTTGCAGATAATATGATCATACATACAGAAAATCCTGAAATATCCACAAGAAAGCTCCTGGAGAATATAAATGACTTAAGCAAAGTGGCAGGGTACAAGATCAATACCCCCAAATCAGTAGTGTTTCTATACACAAGCAATGAACAATTAGAACAAGAAACCAAGAAAAAAATTCCATTGACAATAGCAACTAAAAGAATCAAATATTTAGGAAAAAATCTAACCAAGAATGTAAAGGATTTGTATAAGAAAACAAACAAACAAACAAACTGCTAAAAGAAATTAAAGAAGACTAAATGGAAGTACATTCTGTGTTCATGGATTGGGAGACTAAATATCATTACGATATCAATACCAGCCAAATCCATTATAGATTCAATGGCAATCCCAAGCAAAATTCCAACAACCTTTTCTGCAGAAATGGAAAAGCCAATTATCAAATTTATGTGGAAGGGTAAGGGGCCCCGAATAGTATAGCCACTTGAAAAAGAAGAATGAAGTTGGAGGACTCACACTTCCTGGGTGTAAAACTTATTACAAAGCCACAATACAATAATCAAAACAGCATGGTACTGGCACAAGAACAGACATATAGATGAATGGAATCGAATTAAGAGCTCAGAAATCAACTGATTTTTACAAGGCAGCAAAGACTACTCAATTGGGAAAAATAGTCTCTTCACCAACTGGTACTGGAAAAACTGGATCCCCATTTGCAAAAAAAGGAGGATCCCTACTTCTCACCATATACAAAATTCAACTCAAAATGACTCAAAAATCTAAATACAAGAGCCAGAACTACCAACATCTTAGAATAAAACATAGGGAAGTATTTTCAGGAATTTGTGTTAGGCAGTGGTTTCTTTTTTTAAAAAAGAAAAAAACTTCCTTTTTTTAATTTCAAATTCAGTTTTATTGAGATATATTCACATACCATACAATCATCCAGAGTGTACAATCAGCTGTTCACAGTACCATCATATGGTTGTGCATTCATCACCCCAATGAATTTTTGAAACTTTTCCTTACTCTAAAGAGAATAGAAATAAGAATAAAAATAAAAGTAAAAAAAAAGAATACCCAAAGCATTCCATACCCCCCCCATCCCACCCTATTTTTCATTTAGTTTTCGTCCCCATTTTTCTACTCATCTGTCCATATACTAGATAAAGGGAGGGTGAGCCACAAGATTTTCACAATCACATAGTCACACCATGTAAGCTACAATCATCTTCAGGAATCAAGGCTACAGGGTTGCATTTCCACAGTTTCAGGTATTTTCTTCTAGCTATTCCAGTATAGCAGAAACTAAAATGGGATATCTATATAGCATATAAGAATGCCCTCCACAGTGACCTCTCAACTCAGGCAATGGTTTCTTAGACTTTACATCCAAAGCACAAACAACAAAAGAAAAAAAAATAGACAGATGGGACCTCATTAAAATCAAAAACTTTTTTTCTTCAAAGGACTTTATGATGAAAGTAAAAAGATAACCTGCACAATGGGAGAAAATATTTGGAAACCACATATCTGATAAAGGATTTATATTTAGTATATATAAAGAAATCCTTCAACTTAACAACAAAAAGGCAACCCAATTAAAAAAATGGGCAAAAGATTTGAATGGAAATCTGTCCAAAGAAGACACCCAACAAATGGTCAGACAGCACTTGAAAAGATGCTCAACATCATTAGCCATGAGAGAAATGCAAATCAAATCCACAATGAGATACAATTTCATACCTATTAGAATGGCTGCTATTTAAAAAATGGAAATAACAAGTATTGGAGAGGATGTGGAGAAATAGGAACTCTCATGCATTGCTAGTGGCAATGTAAAAAGATGCAGCAACTGTGGAAGACAGTTTGGCAGCTCCTCAGAAAGCTAAGTATAGAACTACTATATGACTTGGCAATCCCACTAATATTGAAAGCACTGTGCTCAAACATATATTTGCACAGTGATGTTCGTAGCAGTGTGATTCACAATCGCCAAAAGATGGAAGCAACCTCAGTGTCCATCAACCTGTGATTGGATAAACAAAATGTGGTGTATATACCTACAATGGAATATTATTCAACTGTAAAAAGAAATGAAATCCTGAGACTTGCAACCACATGGATGAACCTTGAAGACTTCATGTTGTGTGGAATCATCCAGACACAAAAGGACAAATAATGTATGATATCAGTGATTTGAAACAACTAGACTAAGCAAACTCAAAGAATCAGAATCTGGAATATAGGTTACCAGGGGATGGGGTGGGGATAGGGTATAGAAAGTTAAGGCTTAACCAACTTGAAAGGTGAAATCACTGCCCTCCCCCCTACGTGGGATCAGACACCCAGGGGAGTGAATCTCCCTGGCAACGTGGAATATGACTCCCGGGGAGGAATGTAGACCCGGCATCGTGGGACGGAGAACATCTTCTTGACCAAAAGGGGGATGTGAAAGGAAATGAAATAAGCTTCAGTGGCAGAGAGAATCCAAAAGGAGCCGAGAGGTCACTCTGGTGGGCACTCTTACGCACACTTTAGACAACCCTTTTTAGGTTCTAAAGAATTGGGGTAGCTGGTGGTGGATACCTGAAACTATCAAACTACAACCCAGAACCCATGAATCTCGAAGACAGTTGTATAAAAATGTAGCTTATGAGGGGTGACAAGGGGATTGGGAAAGCCATAAGGACCACACTCCACTTTGTCTAGTTTATGGATGGATGAGTAGAAAAATAGGGGAAGGAAACAAACAGACAAAGGTACCCAGTGTTCTTTTTTACTTCAATTGCTCTTTTTCACTCTAATTATTATTCTTGTTATTTTTGTGTGTGTGCTAATGAAGGTGTCAGGGATTGATTTGGGTGATGAATGTACAACTATGTAATGGTACTGTGAACAATCGAAAGTACGATTTGTTTTGTATGACTGCGTGGTATATGAATATATCTCAATAAAATGAAGATTAAAAAAAAAAAAAAAGACATAATGCTGAGCAAAATAAGCCAGGCACAAAAAGAGAGATATTGTATGATACCACTAATCTGAATTCTGTGAAAAATGTACAATGTTTTATACTGTAGAATGTAGGGGACCTAGAGATACCAATTAGTGGAGGGGGAATGATAATCTAATAAGAACAAATAAACTATGGAGGGTAATCTCAATGTTATGGGAATGCTCAGGAATGATTATGGTTTGTAAACTTTCTTGGATATAGTAAGATCATGTTGGAAGCAATAGAGTTATTTTAGGTTTTTTTTTTTCTCTTATTCCTTTGTTTTCTTAGGGGTTGTTAATTTTCTTGGGGTATGGTAGGAACATGTTGGAAGCAATGTAGTTATTTTAGATTATTTGTTTTTCTTACTCCTCTGTTTGGACATGGTTTATTAATTTTCTTGGGGTATGGTAGGAACATATTGGAAACAAAGTAGTTATTTTAGGTTATTTGTTTTCCTTAATCCATTGCTTTGTTTGAAATGTTGTGGGGGTTTTTTGGTTGTTGTTTGCCTGTTTGTTTTTAATTTTTTGATAAACAAAGTTAAAAAATTGAAAAAAAATCAGTAGAAAAATGGGAGTAAAAACTAAATGACAAATAGGGTGGGATGGGGGGATGGTTTGGGTATTCTCTTTTCACTTTTATTTTTTATTCTTATTCTGATTCTTTCTGATGTAAGGAAAATGTTCAGAAATATATTGTGGTGATGAACGCATAACTATATGATCATACTGTGAACAGTTGATTGTATACCATGGATGACTGTATGGTTTGTGAATATATTTCAATAAAACTGAATTTAAAAAAAAAAAAAAAAAAAAAAAGAAAGTTAAGGCTTAAAATGTACAGGATTCCTATTTGGAATGACAAATATTTGGGCAGTGGATGGTGGTGATGGCAGCACAACATTGTGAATACAATTAACAGCACTGAAATTTATCTCTGAATATGATTTGAAGAGGATATGTTAGGTTGTATATATATTAACAGACTAAAGTTTTTAAAAAATCAATGGAATTACACTACACAGTGAACACTAAGTTAAACCATGGACTTTAATTAACAATACAATTATAAAAATGTGCTATCATCAAATGTAACAAATATTCCACATAAGTGCAAGTTGTTGTTGTGAAGTGGTATATAGGAATCCTGTATTTTATGCATGATTATTCTGTAAACCCACAACTTCTCTAACAAAGGAAAAAAATACACATACAGCCAGTTGGCTTAAGAATCCTAGTGGAAATATTTGATGTAATCTCCTGGATCATAGGATCAACTCTAAATTTAGCATTGATCCCTATGGTCTAGAGCTGTGCTAATATGTAAAAGCCTTAGCTTGAAGATAGACATTGAACCATCAACCAGTTTTCTATAAAAAATGTTTTTGTAAGATTCAGACATCATATAAAGCAGTCCATCATGTTTCAATTAAAGCAATCATGTGCCATCCCTGGGGGAACGATTGTTTGCCAAATATAAATTCAAGTATTGAACACATATGCTGGAAATACAATAGGCATTTTCTTGGAGATGGGATCTGAGTTTTAATTAAAAACTGAGCTCAATTCGGACAGTATATGTATTTATTTATTTTAATGAATCAGAAGGACATGAATTATATTTTCTGTATCCAATAAATGTTATCCCTCAAAACCAAGCCAACTACACTCAGAAAGATTTTGGCAGGAACTGAAGAACCACTGGTATGGTAGTCACTCAAGGCTCAAACCAAGTAACACATGAAAGTTCAAGCTCAATGTGGAGAATATTTTGAAATTCTGGCTGAATAGCTTTAGAAGATATACAAGTTTGACTTGTTTCAAGCAAATTCCCTAAATATCTTTTTAAAGAAACTTGATTACTTCACAGTTTCTTAAAAGAATGCATATCTGAATTCACCATATGAGTTCAATTTGCTCAAATGGATGCTTTGCTGTTTATGTTTTTTAATTTTCTGCTTGGAATCACCAGAAAATAACCCTGCTGGGAGTAAGAAATAAGGCAGTACTGAGGAGCAGAAGGCAACTTTGGATTATACTACTATTCAATGTGAAACAATGCAAGAATTCAAAAATATGACAGCATTTATGTACATAAAGATCAACATTTCACTTTATCAAATAATTTTTGGATCTACTATCACTGTGGTTTGTTTTTAAAGGTATGTCTAAAGAAACTGAAAAAAAGAAAACACCAAAAAGTTTTGATGCCAAGTATTCAATCTCCATCTCTTTAACCAAAATAGCTAACTATATCTTTCAAGACCACAGCTGGCCTCCAAATATTATGTATAGAATAGAATTAATAGAGTTAACATATGACTTTTTGAGTTGAGGAATGCTTTGTGATTTTGAATCTAACTTGTGACATGGACAAGCATTATAATTATATTGTGGTGGCTATAGGCTTCGTGAGATTACCTTGATTCTTGGATCTAATTTAGGGTCTGGCTCCATCGAGATTGAAAATCCTTCGATGACACAGAGCTTAAAAACATCATGAAATGAAGTTCCAGGTTATTCCCACTTCATGGGGACTCCTAGGTATATAATTCTTGAGGGAAGAGACTTCTATCTTGTTTACCCCAATACTACTGATTTCTGGTAGTACCAGACATATAGAAGGCACTCAAGAATTTTTAGAATGAAAGAATAGCTCCCTCCCAAACACACACACATATTCCCTGTTTCCACCATCTTACGGGTACAAATGAGATCACATTAACATTAATTACTCGCATTTAACATGCTCAGTGGCTCACCTCCCTGACTGATGAGTGTTAGACTCCCACCTCCCCAAATCTCCTGCAGATTGCTGTGAAGTCCCCAAAAGGTATCTCACATGCACGTAAGAACAAGTCTGCTCTAGTTCTGCTCTGGGTTCTTTGTTGCTGCCTGATGCCAGTAAGCAACTAGAGGGTGTCTCCTCATTGTCTCTGCTGTGGTTAACAAGATGAGAATGTTGCTGCCCTTGACAAGAGTGTTTGTCCTGATGCTCTCACAGCTGAAAATACCTTGGGTGTGGCAAACTGCAAAGTGTGCCTCTCAGATTTCTGGTCACTGGAGCCAGGTTACACCCAACAAAGAAATAGGGAGAACCCTCCCTTCATCCCGAAATGTTGCATTTTGACACCAGGGCTTCCAGAACTGTACTCTTTATGAAGAGTCCCAATTTCTACTTCCTACCATTCTGCAGATTCAAAATACCAAATTTTCTTCTCCATCTTCTCTCCATGCTTATGAAACAATCCAAATCAATATCTGAAATGAAAACCTGACCCATTGGCCCAATGGCTGAGAGCCAGACTGAATTCTAGCTTGGGTTCAGCTGAGAAATCCTATCACAGTCTTAGAGTCAATTGTTTTCAATAAATGAATAATAACAGTAATTTATAGTAAAGTTGCAAGCCAGATTGATTTTGCACAAGTCATACACCCACCTCTGTATTGGGAAAGGAGGAGCCATGCAATGGAAAGTCCCATTAGAATCCAGTGGAAATGGTAAGGGTGTGTGCACCCAAAAGAAGTTTGCAAGGTAGATAAAAATATAACAAGACCCATTATATTATTTTTGTGCTAAACTAAAAAGGCATTTCTTTCTCATCTAACAATCCTGAAATCAGTTACTGACTGAAACTATGACTGGGAAGTTCTTTTTCTCAAACACTTGACACTGAAACTTTGGATTTGGTAAGAGAACTTTCAGAGTCAGCATCAAAGAATCATATAAATTCTTGCATCATCATAAAGCAAAATTCACTTCCCTACTACCTTGGACATCTGTTATTTATTGCCCAGAGTCTTCCTCTTCCTTCTAGAAATAGTATCATGAAACTATAACCCCCATTGTCAGTCATGTTGTTGAGCTATGATTGATCTTCAGTTCTAGAATGAGCCTATATAGATGGTATCAGCATATCCCACCATTTTGGTATAAATGATTGATTCAGAGATGAGCACAACACCCAGTCATCCTGGGCTACATTATGACTTTCATGGGCTCTAGGCACATTTGTCTTTGTGAGCCCCTTCCTCAATTAAAAAAAAATTAAAAATCATATTTTACTACTGCATTGGTATAAAGATGAATATATTAATATTATACATTAAAACATTGCCTTTGAAGTAAAAATTTATTTTTTATCTGATTTTAAAACAAATTAAAATATTTTCATGGTCCATAAAATTATTGTGGGCCCCAGGAACTGTGCCTATTGTATCTAATGAATAAATTGGTCCTGCAGTCAGTCAATGAGAATCATTGAGGCCTCAGCAAACACCACCCAGATTCTCATTAACTGACTCTATTCTCCTGGATTTGGTGGCCAAAGACTTTGAGGCTTTCACCTGCCCCAAACATTTTCAACCACCAGGAGAGAGTTGAGAGCAGCGGGGAGTCACCATGAAGTGCCTGAAAATGGAACTACCTAGAGGAAGCAGAGCTTGGGGGTGGATGTGATACCAGCACTGCATCAAGTGGTACCTCAGGCAGAACTACCGATGAAACAATAAAAGTTCTTTTTTCCTTAGGGCTGTGTAATTTGGGGTTTCTGTTGAAAAGCATTCGCCCCAAAGCCACTGCCTAATGAAAAACTTAAAAAAACAAGTACTGTTTATGCCAATAATGTAGGCTCACATAGATTTATATGTAGATGTGGTAGTATGGAGAAGGCTCAATAACTGTGTTTAGACTTCTATGATATTTCAGTGCAATTTCAATGGTTTCCCTACATTAGTTCTCTTGTTTCTCCAATCCACACCTTACTTAAAATTCTTCAATGATTCCTCACTGCCTGGGGCATAAAATCCCTAGCATTTCCATTTGGTCGGTTAGGGCCGGATAAGATCTGGGCCTGCCCCCACCCTGCCCGTACCCCTCCCCTCTGGCCAAGCTCCCATACTTTAATTATTAAAGGACTTGTTCACTCTTCCTTCTCTGTCTTTACTCAAGCTATTCCCTCTGCCTAGAATGCTTTTCTTTTCTTTAATTAACTGGATTAAGTCTAAACTCTAAGAGACAAAATCTAAAGGGATCTCTTAGTTGCTCTTCGTGATCATTAATGCACTAAAGAAGGGAATGCACTCGTTCCCATGCTTGTGTTTAAATATAAAATTAAGGCTAATTCTATATAAATACACAAGAAACTGTGGGGAGAACATGGTATTAGTAACTGTCAGAGTCCTTAAGGAGAAAGGACTACATGGAGTTTCCATGGTTTTATTTCATTTCTTCCCATCATGCCGTGCAAGATCGTTTATGCTCTAGCGTCTGCCCACCCTGCAGGCTCATTTACTGATAATTCTCTCTAGAATTCTGTATCTGAGCAATGCTAAACTTAATTCAAAGTTCCCTTTTTTTAAGGCAGCCTTCCTTTATATCCTCAGCAGCCAATTGCTGGTCCCTCTGTTATCCTTTAGCCTTTAACAAACTGCTACTACTGCAGATACTGCATCAGATTAGGGGAACAACTAGCAAATTTGGGCCTGGGAAAAGTCATATGATCCTTAAAGAAGTATTTTGAAGACTAATTTAATTTCTTTAGTGTCCACCAGTACAAATGTGCCCTACACTTGTACAAAAAGTTCTGGGCTACTGCTACTAATTATTCTTCTTTGCCAGTGCATATGTAAACATTGTATTATCTCCTGCTGTCTTGTCTTGTTTTGTTCTTTTGGCAACATTTCCAAGTTCAGAAAGAGAGTTTTTACTTTCAATCTGCATTTTAGACGTTAATGAAGCTTGTTTTCTTCCTTATTCTTTTAGGGGAAAAAAAAATAATTTCTTCCCATACCCCAGTGCACACCCTGTGAGTGCATGTACCCCACTTTCGAAATCATTGCTCTAAGGGACTCCCAGCTTCAAAACCCCCTTTCTGTACACACCTGCGACTGAACTGGGACTCTGCTAACCACACTTGTCCTTGGCCAACTAGTTCAATATTAGGTTCTGTCAATAAGGGGCACAAGAAAAAAACTTCAAGTCTGGAGGACGAAGGGATTTGTTCTTTCCTATTGTATCCTGCTCACCCCGGTAACTCTTCACCCTGGCAGTGGCAGTTCATTACAGTCCCATTTAGTTTTTCCAACACTCACCATTCAGCCTAGTTACAGATTGTTTGTTTTGTTGAGTGCAGATTCTTACTACCCATGATGAGCTTATATGTTGGGGATTATCCGCATGACTCAAATTATAAAAGCCTTGCTTCAATCCCTGTCATAAGCTCCATCAACTTGACGGGACATCCAAGTGCTTGGGTTTGTACTAATGCCCATGGTGTTTTTATTTTAAACTGTTTGAAGACTATTGATACCCCTGGGTAACAGGTTGTTTTAGTTTGCTAAAGCTGATGAAATGCAATTCTTCAGAAATGGGCTGGTTTTCACAATGGGGATTTATTAATTTATGAGCTTAGAGTTCTGAGGCCATTAACATGTCCAAATCAAGGCATCAAAAAAGTGATGTTTTCTCCCAAAGACCAGTGATCTCAGCTTGTCTGCCACATGGCATCTGCTGGTCCTTCTTTCCCAGGTTTCATTGCCTTCAGCTTCTGGGTTTTCTCTTTCAACTTCTCTGGGGCTTTTATCCTCTTATAAAGGACTCCATTCCCACCCTGAAGGAGGTGGGTCATATCTCAACTTAAGACACTACTCACCAAAAGATCCTACTTAACCATCAGTTCACAGCCAAGGGAATGAATTAGTTTTAAGAAGATGCTTTTCTGGGGTACATACAGCTTCAAACTACCACACAGGCTTTCCTGCTATATGTTGATTGTCAACTACTAAAGTTGGGGTCAGTTTCCTTGTCTCTGTCCTGTTCTGGTGGCTGGGTTTATTGCCATCCCTAGCTGGCTATCCCAGTCAATCAAGTGCCATTCAGTGTCATAAAAGTACAGGAGTAGGGCTCGGGCAAGATGGCGGCATAGAGAGGAGTGGAAGCTAAGTAGTCCCCCTGGAACAACTACAAAAAACCAGAAACAACTAGTAAATAATCCAGAATAACTGCGGGGGGACAAATAAGACCATCTACTCATCATACACCAACCTGAATTGGGAGGAATGCCAGAGAACACAGCATAAAATCAGTAAGTAAAACCTGCAGAACCAGGTCGGGAGACCCCCTCCCCCATAGCCCGAGCTGCGGAGCCACGTGGTGCCAGAGAGAAGCTCTCTCCCAGCAAGCGAATACAGCTCAGCTGAGCTCCAACTGGGGTTTTAAGTAGCGAGTGTGAACTGCTCACTACAGGTACGCAGCCCCAAAAAACAGACAGAGGCTTTGGGTGATGACTGACCTGGGAGAGCCGGAGGGTCGCCTTGACTGGGTCTGAAGGGGACTATCTGTTTCTTTTTGGGCTCAGTGGAGAAAGCCCCAGTCATTTTCAGTTTCCAGGGCTGTGAAGCGGAGAAGGGTGGAGACAGCACAAGCAGAGAGAGAGACCATTGAAATGCTAACGACCTCCACCTGGGGAGTCTGTCTTCTCTAGGAGGAAAGGGGTGGGGCCCTTTCCATTCAGAACCAGACCCCAGAGCCTGGGGGAACACGGCCACACTGCCTCACACCAGTCAAGAATTATAGGCTAACAGGCATCACCTGCTGGGCAGAAAAGCACAGTGACCTGAGGCATCAAAGGGTGGAGCAATTTTCTAAGACACACCCGCAGGGAAACCAGATACTGAATATTTCTTCCCTCTGGGACCTGAGCCTGTTCTGGTCTGGGAAAACCTGATTTGGATAACCAAGGAAACCATGCCTAGACAACAGAAAATTACAACCTACACTAAGAAAAACAAAGTTATGGCCCAGTCAAAGGAACAAACGTACCCTTCAACTGAGATACAGGAATTTAAACAACTAATGCTAAATCAATTCAAAAAGTTTAGAGAAGATATCGCAAAAGAGATAGAGGCTGTAAAGGAAGCACTGGACATGTATACGGCAGAAATCAAAAGTTCAAAAAACCTACTAGTAGAATCTATGGAAATGAAAGGCACAACACAAGAGATGAAAGACACAATGGAAACATACAACAGCAGATCTCAAGAGGCAGAAGAAAACACCCAGGAACTGGAGAACAAAACACCTGAAAGCCTACATGCAAAGGAGCAGATGGAGAAAAGAATGAAAAAATATGAGCAACGTCTCCGGGAACTCAAGGATGAAACAAAGTACAATAATGTACGTATCATTGGTGTCCCAGAAGGAGAAGAGAAGGGAAAGGGGGCAGAAGCAATAATAGAGGAAATAATCAATGAAAATTTCCCATCTCTTATGAAAGACAGAAAATTACAGATCCAAGAAGCGCAGCGTACTCCAAACCGAAGAGATATGAATAGGCCTACACCAAGACACTTAATAATCAGATTATCAAATGTCAAAGACAGAGAGAGAATCCTGAAAGCAGCAAGAGAAAAGCAATCCATTACATACAAAGGAAGCTTAATAAGACTATGTGCGGATCTCTCAGCAGAAACCATGGAGAGAAGAAGGAAGTGGTGTGATATATTTAAGATACTGAAAGAGAAAAACTGCCAACCAACAATCCTATATCCAGCAAAGCTGTCCTTCAAATATGAGGGAGAGCTCAAAATATTTTCTGACAAACAGACAATGAGAGACTTTGTGAACAAGACATCTGCCCTACAGGAAATACTAAAGGGAGCACTACAGGGTGATAGGAGACAGGAGTGCGTGGTTTGGAACACAATTTTGGGAGATGGTAGCACAACAATGTAAGTACACTGAACAAAGGTAACTATGAATACGGTTGGGAGAGAAAGATGGGGAGCATGTGAGACACCACAAGAAAGGAGGAAAGATAACGACTGGGACTGTGTAACTTGGTGAAATCTAGAGTATTCAACAATTGTGATAAAAAGTACAAATATGTTCTTTTCCGAGGGAGAACAAGCAAATGTCAACCTTGCAAGGTGTTAAAAATGGGGAGGCATTGGGGAAGGGATGCAATCAGCATAAACTAGAGACTGTAACTAATAGAATCATTGTATTATGCTTCCTTTAATGTAACAAAGGTGACATACCAAGGTGAATGCAGATAAGAGGGGGGGATAGGGGAGGCATGTTAGACACTTGACATTGGTGTATTGTCTGATTCTTTATTCTACTTTGATTTAAGGTTATTTTTCCTTTTGCTGCTTCCTGTCATTTTTTTTTGTGTTTCCTCTTTCTTTTGCCTCTCTACCTTCTATGACTCTCCCTCCTGCCTTGTGGAAGAAATGTAGATGCTCTTGCTTAGTATGAGCAGAATGTTCAATTAGGATGAACTTAAATGTTTGGAAATGAACAGGGGTGTTGGTAGCAAGATGTGAGAATAACTAACAGCGCCGAATGGTGTGTGAATGAGGTGGAAAGGGGAAGCTCAGAGTCATATATATCACCAGAAGGAAAGTTGGAGGTCAAAAGATGGAAATGTATAAAACTGAATCCTATGGTGGGCAATGTCCATGATCAACTGTACAAATACCAGAAATCACTTCATGAACCAGAACAAATGTATGACAATACAATTAGAAGTTAATAATAGAGGGGCATATAGGGAAGAACTATATACCTATTACAAACTATATACTACAGTTAGTAGTATTTCAACATTTTTTCATAAACAGTAACAAACGTACTATATCAATACTAGGAGTCAACAATTGAGGGGGGTTGGTTAGGGATAGGGGAGGTTTAGAGTTTCCTTTTCTTTTTTTCTTTTTTCATCTTTCACTTTATTTCTTGTCTGGAGTAATGAAAAGTTTCTAAAAATTGAACAAAAATTAAGTGTGGTGATGGATGCACAGCTGTATGAGGGTACCCAGGGGCAAGGGATTGTACACTTTGGATCTTTGGATAATTGTATGGTATCTGAACAATCTCAATAAAAATGAAAAAAAAAAAAAAAAAAAAAAAGTACAGGAGTAGACATCAAATGGAAATGTTCTCTGAAGGATAATAGAGCTCTTCATTTTGAAAAAGAATGCCCCTTCCTTTCTGGAGAGATCCAAACTTCTTTTTGTTTCATTTGCCCTTTGCAGTAATCAAACAGAGCATTCATATTGAATGTATTGAAATGTGATAGGATTTTTTCCTATACAGAATATAAATGAATCAGATTGTTTTAAATTTTCAACTATCTAGATCAGTAGTCTTCAAATTAGGGTACACAAAGACTTTTTTATAGGGGTTATGGAGAGGATGGAAAGTTTTAAGGGAATCAATTTCCTTATTCTCAACTTCCATATGTACTCCTAATTGATCTGCCTGAAAATAAATCTGTGGTTGAGGAGTCATGGCAATTTTCCCCTCTTGCCTTCCTTTTTTTTTTTTTGCTTAAACACAGAACTTTAATTAACATGGAAATAACCACTTTACACAGGAAAATGGCTCCAGCTGCATATATTTTATGCATTTTTTTCTTTTCATTTTTTACTGCATCTATTTCTACAGAGAAGTAGCTATGTTTAAGTAATCCAGCTTCTATGTAGTGTACTGTGGTTTTGTAAGTTTAATTCAATGTATGTTTTAACGGCTGTGAAGAGGAAAAGTTATCGATCAGTTCACCAAGTAAAGTCCGGTTACAAGGTCCACCGCACCGATCACCACCCGCTAAGCACACGGCACAGTGCCCAGAGCTGGAGGGCTCCATCCCATGTCCCTTCCCTCTCCTTACTCCTTACTGACAATTGTCCTTTAGGACCAACAGAGGCTTTAAAAGACAAAAACAAACAGCAGCAATGTCACAGTCATGCTGGAGTTGCAAACATTAACTTGACCACAACTGACGGAATCTCCTCGCTGTGCAGGTTGTTACCCTGCACAGCAGCCCCCCGGATCCTCCCAGCACCTGAAAATCCACATCCAGTGAGGACGCCCAGCGTGGATGTGGGAGTGCCAACATGGTCAAGGCAAGTTACTTAGTTACACACCCAATTATTTTATAACTTCAAGATATGCATTACATATAATCACATAAGATACTGCCATATTTCCACATTATACATTATCACGTAAGATACTGCAGCATTTGCACATTATTATATATTATCACATGATACTGCAGCATTTGCGGTTATACTTGTAATTCCAGCTCTCTGTTTTAAAGTTTGTACTTGATTATTTCTATAAGGGTATCAAATCCTCACACCTGGAATACTTACTTGGAGAGCTACAACTTCCATTTAGGGCTTTCTATCATAAAGCCTTATCTAGGCGTTACTGATGTGCCTTGACTTCACTATGTGAAACAAGACTTAGGCTAGGGCTGCTGTGCTAGCTACACTGCTAAGCTTTAAACTGAGCCAAAAATCTGCTGAAGGGAGTTGTTTTTGTACCGAAATCATCTCGTAAATCAAAGCCACTTCCTCAGTGCAATAAGGAAGATGACCCCATGTTTGGAGGAGGCTCTAACACGTCAGTTTTCAAATTTTTAAAGAGGATAATCTAAAAGCTATTTGATAGCTTTCATTTCACTTCCTAAAAGTTAATTTTAATTCATTCATTCCCATAATGGTCTTTAATATATATCAATGATAAAAAGCTCGTTCTTGGACTAAATTAGTGGGAAAATATGTTCTCATTTAAAAAGAAAGAGGCTTTCCAGAAGAGTGTTTTTAGAAAAAGCATAGTATAAATACCTAACTGAAACTAAACTACTCACATTTTCTAGAGATCCAGGGGCACCAACTTAGAAGAAAACTTTGCTTAACTTTAGCACCATTTGTGAAATGACAAACCATTTTAAAAAGCTGATATGCTATGGTTATAAAAAATGGCTTCTTCTCTCCGCAGTCTATTCTTAAGTTTTATACATGCAAAATCTTTGTGCCCCAGATAAAATGATTACATAAGGAAGAGTGTTTACCGTAGCACGTTGTTTTTTCAAAATGAAGGCGTGTCGCCGGGGGAGAAAACCCTGACCCGGGTCAGGGGATTGAAGCAGAGGAAGGAGAAGGCCACCAGGATGCTTTTACAGAGGCCCAGGATGGCGGGACCATGCCCAGGGTGATAACCAAACCAAGTCTGACGAAAATGAAGGGCAAGTCCCAGAGCAGGACGCCCAGGGAGTTCAGAAGAGGGTTTTGGGGCTTGAGCCCAATTCGAAGCAGAGAAATAAAGCTGTGTAGACGGGGTACAGCCAGCCCGACTTGTAGACAGTGGGGTGTCCAGCCACGCAAACCAACTCCACGGTGTCTGCCCACAGCAGGAAGCTCGCCAGGAGGAGCTCGGCCCGAGGGTCCCTCCGCAACAGGGCGCTCCGGAGCCCCAGGACTTGCCTTCCTTTTCACTTTATAAAATTGAGGTAATCAGTTCTTCTATCCCAAATCTTACTATTTACCTTGAACCAGGGTGTAAAAATCTCTGGGGGTGCCAAATATAGAAAAATTCAAAATATTACCATCAGTGAAGCCTCATTTAAGCAAGGCACCATAAATCTACAGTAGGGCTTTATATATTTCCCTGTCTTTTACATATTTCTGGGCATGGTATTAGCTCATGTTTTAGCTCATGTTGGGATGTTCTGAATTCAGGAATATTGTAGATTGGGGGTAGCAAAAATGATGACTATATCTGTTTAACAATCTTTACTTTTCCTGCTCCTAATTACAGGCAACAGAAAATCTACCTTACATCTGAGGAAGAGTGCAAGAAGAGCAAAGCAAGGAAAACATCAGTAATGCATACTAAAGGTGACAGCACCTTAGTTCAGTCAGTCAGCAAATCCAGTTTTTTGAACTCCTCACCTCCAATGACCTAGAAATTGCCATTTCTAATAACAACAACATGCCACAGTCTCTCACCACCCCTTGAGCTCAAATCCTCTCTCCCTACTCAAGAACTGAATCCAGCAATTCCAGCCTCTCCTAGTCATTAATTTTTCACTCTCTACTGAATATTTCCCATCAGTATCCAAACATACTGTCATTTTTCCTATCCGAAAGATACACTCTCTTAACCTCACTTCCTCTGTAAATTACCATCTCCCCTTTTCTTGCAGTCATTTGCAATAAAACTCCTCAAAAGAATTGTTTATAATTGCTTTCCCTATGTCCTCTTCGCCCATTATCTTTTTTTTTTCTTTTTTTTAATCTTCATTTTATTGAGATATATTCACATACCACGCAGTCAAACAAAAGAAATCGTACTTTCGATTGTTTACAGTACCATTACATAGTGGTACATTCATCACCCAGATCAATCCCTGACACCTTCATTAGCACACACACAAAAATAACAAGAATAATAATTAGAGTGAAAAACAGCAATTGAAGTAAAAAAGAACACTGGGTACCTTTGTCTGTTTGTTTCCTTCCCCTATTTTTCTACTCATCCATCCATAAACTAGACAAAGTGGAGCGTGGTCCTTATGGCTTTCCCAATCCCATTGTCACCCCTCATAAGCTACATTTTTATACAACTGTCTTCGAGATTCATGGGTTCTGGGTTGTAGTTTGATAGTTTCAGGTATCCACCACCAGCTACCCCAATTCTTTAGAACCTAAAAAGGGTTGTCTAAAGTGTGCATAAGAGTGTCCACCAGAGTGACCTCTCGGCTCCTTTTGGATTCTCTCTGCCACTGAAGATTATTTCATTTCCTTTCACATCCCCCTTTTGGTCAAGAAGATGTTCTCCGTCCCACGATGCCAGGTCTACATTCCTCCCCGGGAGTCATATTACACATTGCCAGGGAGATTCACTCCCCTGGGTGTCTGATCCCACGTAGGGGGGAGGGCAGTGATTTCACCTTTCAAGTTGGCTTAGCTAGAGAGACAGGGCCACATCTGAGCAACAAAGAGGCATTCGGGAGGAGGCTCTTAGGCACAACTATAGGGACGCCTAGCCTCTCCTTTGCAGCAACCGTCTTCCCAAGGGTAAAACCTGTGGTAGAGGGCTCAACCCATCAAACCACCAGTCCCCTATGTCTGTGGTCATGTTAGCAACCATGGAGGTGGGGTAGGCGAATACCCCTGCATTCTCCACAGGCCCCTCAAGGGAGCACTACATCTTTTTTTTTTCCTTGTTTTTCTTTTTCCTTTTCTTTTTTTTTTTTTTAACTTTCCCTTCTTTTTTTAATCAACTGTATGAAAAAAAAGTTAAAAAGAAAACAAACATACAATAAAAGAACATTTCAAAGAGACCATAACAAGGGAGTAAGAAAAAGACAACTAACCTAAGATAACTGCTTTACTTCCAACATGTTCCTACTTTACCCCAAGAAAGTTACATAATATAGCAACATTTCTGTGAACTTGCTCCTACTATATCCATCAGAAATTAACAGACCATAGTCATTCCTGGGCATCCCCAGAACGTTAAATACCTTATCTGTTCTTCTTGGATTATTGTTCCCCCTTCCTTAATTGCTCTCTATTGCTAGTTCCCCTACATGCTACATTATAAGCCATTTGTTTTACATTTTTCAAAGTTCACATTAGTGGTAGCATATAATATTTCTCTTTTTGTGCCTGGCTTATTTCGCTCAGCATTATGTCTTCAAGGTTCATCCATGTTGTCATATGTTTCACGAGATCGTTCCTTCTTACTGCCGCGTAGTATTCCATTGTGTGTATATACCACATTTTATTTATCCACTCATCTGTTGAAGGACATTTGGGTTGTTTCCATCTCTTGGCAATTGTGAATAATGCTGCTATGAACATTGGCATGCAGATATCTGTTCGTGTCACTGCTTTCCGATCTTCCGGGTATATACCGAGAAGTGCAATCGCTGGATCGAATGGTAACTCTATATCTAGTTTTCTAAGGAACTGCCAGACTGACTTCCAGAGTGGCTGAACCATTATACAGTCCCACCAACAATGAATAAGAGTTCCAATTTCTCCACATCTCCTCCAGCATTTGTAGTTTCCTGTTTGTTTAATGGCAGCCATTCTAACCGGTGTTAGATGGTGTCTCATTGTGATCTTAATTTGCAGCTCTCTAATAGCTAGTGAAGCTGAACATTTTTTCATGTGTTTCTTGGCCATTTGTATTTCCTCTTCAGAGAACTGTCTTTTCATATCTTTTGCCCATTTTATAATTGGGCCGACTGTACTATTGTCATTGAGTTGTAGGATTTCTTTATATATGCAAGATATCAGTCTTTTGTCAGATACATGGTTTCCAAAAATTTTTTCCCATTGAGTTGGCTGCCTCTTTACCTTTTTGAGAAATTCCTTTGAGGTGCAGAAACTTCTAAGCTTGAGGAGTTCCCATTTATCTATTTTCTCTTTTGTTGCTTGTGCTTTGGGTGTAAAGTCTAGGAAGTGGCCGCCTAATACAAGGTCTTGAAGATGTTTTCCTACATTATCTTCTAGGACTTTTATGGTACTTTCTTTTATATTGAGATCTTTGGTCCATTTTGAGTTAATTTTTGTGTAGGGGGTGAGGTAGGGGTCCTCTTTCATTCTTTTGGATATGGATATCCAACTCTCCCAGCCCCATTTGTTGAAAAGACCATTATGACTCAGTTCAGTGACTTTGGGGGCCTTATCAAAGATCAGTCGGCCATAGATCTGAGGGTCTATCGCCGAATTCTCAATTCGATTCCATTGATCTATATGTCTATCTTTGTGCCAGTACCATGCTGTTTTGGCAACTGTGGCTTTATAATAAGCTTCAAAGTCAGGGAGTGTAAGTCCTCCCACTTTGTTTTTCTTTTTTAGAGTGTCTTTAGCAATTCGAGGCATCTTCCCTTTCCAAATAAATTTGATAACTAGCTTTTCCAAGTCTGCAAAGTAGGTTGTTGGAATTTTGATTGGGATTGCATTGAATCTGTAGATGAGTTTGGGTAGAATTGACATCTTAATGACATTTAGTCTTCCTATCCATGAACATGGAATATTTTTCCATCTTTTAAGGTCCCCTTCTATTTCTTTTAGTAGAGTTATGTAGTTTTCTTTGTATAGGTCTTTTACATCTTTGGTTAAGTTTATTCCTAGGTACTTGATTTTTTTAGTTGCTATTGAAAATGGTATCTTTTTCTTGAGTGTCTCTTCAGTTTGTTCATTTCTAGCATATAGAAACATTACTGACTTATGTGCATTAACCTTGTATCCCGCTACTTTGCTAAATTTGTTTATTAGCTCTAGTAGCTGTATCGTCGATTTCTCAGGGTTTTCTAGATATAAGATCATATCATCTGCAAACAATGACAGTTTTACTTCTTCTTTTCCAATTTGGATGCCTTTTATTTCTTTGTCTTGCTGGATTGCCCTGGCTAGCACTTCCAGCGCAATGTTGAATAACAATGGTGATAGCGGGCATCCTTGTCTTGTTCCTGATCTTAGAGGGAAGGCTTTCAGTCTCTCACCATTGAGTACTATGCTGGCTGTGGGTTTTTCATATATGCTCTTTATCATGTTGAGGAAGTTTCCTTCAGTTCCTACCATTTGAAGTATTTTTATCAAAAAGGGATGTTGGATTTTGTCAAATGCTTTTTCAGCATCTATTGAGATGATCAATTGATTTTTCCCTTTTGACTTGTTAATGTGTTGTAATACATTGATTGATTTTCTTATGTTGAACCATCCTTGCATGCCTGGAATGAACCCCACTTGGTCATGGTGTATGATTTTTTTAATGTGTCTTTGGATTCGATTTGCAAGTATTTTGTTGAGGATTTTTGCATCTATATTCATTAGGGAGATTGGCCGGTATTTTTCCTTTTTTGTAACATCTTTGCCTGGTTTTGGTATTAGATTGATGTTAGCTTTATAAAATCAGTTAGGTAGTGTTCCATTTTCTTCAATGTTTTGAAAGAGTTTGAGTAAGATTGGTGTCAGTTCTTTCTGGAAAGTTTGGTAGAATTCCCCTGTGAAGCCATCTGGCCCTGGGCATTTATTTGTGGGAAGATTTTTGATGACTGATTGGATCTCTTTGCTTGTGATGGGTTGGTTGAGGTCTTCTATTTCTTCTCTGGTCAGTCTAGGTTGTTCATATGTTTCCAGGAAATTGTCCATTTCCTCTACATTATGCAGTTTGTTGCCATACAGTTGTTCATAGTATCCTCTTATAATTTTTTTAATTTCTTCAGGATCTGCAGTTATGTCACCTTTTTCATTTCTTATTTTGTTTATATGGGTCTTCTCTCTTTTTGATTTTGTCAGTCTAGCTAGGGGCTTGTCAATCTTGTTGATCTTCTCAAAGAACCAACTTTTGGTGATATTTATCCTCTCTATTTTTTTTTTGTTCTCTATGTCATTTATTTCTGCTTTAATCCTTGTTATTTCTTTTCTTCTACTTGGTTTAGGATTGGTTTGCTGTTCATTTTCTAGCTTCTTCAGTTGATCCATTAGTTCTTTGATTTTGGCTCTTTCTTCCTTTTTAATATATGCGTTTAGTGCTATAAATTTCCCCCTTAGCACTGCTTTTGCTGCATCCCATAGGTTGTGGTATGTTGTGTTCTCATTTTCATTCGTCTCTACATATTTAGCAATTTCTCTTGCTATTTCTTCTTTAACCCACTGATTGTTTAGGAGTGTGTTGTTTAACCTCCAGGTATTTGTTAATTTTCTAAGTCTCTGATGGTTTTTGACTTCTAATTATATTCCATTGTGGTCAGAGAATGTGCTTTGAATAATTTCAATCTTTTTAAATTTATTGAGGCTTGTTTTATGTCCCAGCATATGATCTATTCTGGAGAAAGTTCCATGAGCACTAGAAAAGTATGTGTATCCTGGTGATTTGGGATGTAATATCCTGTATATGTCTGTTAAATCTAATTCATTTATCAGATTGTTTAGGTTTTCAATTTCCTTATTGGTCTTCTGTCTGGTTGATCTATCTATAGGAGAGAGTGATGTGTTGAAGTCTCCCACAATTATTGTGGAAACATCAATTGCTTCCTTTAGTTTTGCCAGTGTTTCTCTCATGTATTTTGTGGCACCTTGATTGGGTGCATAGACATTAACGATTGTTATTTCTTCTTGCTGAATTGCCCCTTTTATTAGTATGTAGTGGCCTTCTTTGTCTCTCGAAACATCCCTGCATTTAAAGTCTATTTTATCTGCGATTAATATTGCTACACCTGCTTTCTTTTGGCTGTAGCTTGCATGAAATATTTTTTTCCATCCTTTCACTTTTAGTTTCTTTGTGTCCCTGTGTCTAAGATGAGTCTCTTGTATGCAACATATTGACGGTTCATTTTTTTTGATCCATTCTGCGAATCTATATCTTTTAATTGGGGAGTTTAATCCATTCACATTCAACGTTATAACCGTGAAGGCATTTCTTGAATCAGCCATCTTATCCTTCGGTTTATGTTTGTCATATTTTTCCCCTCTATTAATATCCTTTATTGTACCCATACCAAATCTCTTTAGTACTGAACCTTTCTCCAATTCTCTCTGTCCTTTCTTTGTTTCTCTGTCTGTAGGGCTCCCTTCAGTATCTCCAGTAGGGCAGGTCTCTTGTTAGCAAATTCTCTCAGCATTTGTTTGTCTGTGAAAAATTTAAGCTCTCCCTCAAATTTGAAGGAGAGCTTTGCTGGATAAAGTATTCTTGGCTGGAAATTTTTCTCACTCAGAATTTTAAATATATCATGCCACTGCCTTCTTGCCTCCATGGTGGCTGTTGAGTAGTCACTACTTAGTCTTATGCTGTTTCCTTTGTATGTGGTGAATTGCTTTTCTCTTGCTGCTTTCAGAACTTGCTCCTTCTCTTCTGTGTTTGACAGTGTGATCAGTATATGTCTCGGAGTGGGTTTATTTGGATTTATTCTATTTGGAGTTTGCTGAGCATTTATGATTTGTGTATTTATGTTGTTTAGAAGATTTGGGAAGTTTTCCCCAACAATTTCTTTGAATACTCTTCCTAGACCTTTACCCTTTTCTTCCCCTTCTGGGACACCAATGAGTCTTATATTTGGACGTTTCATATTATCTATCATATCCCTGAGGTCCATTTCGATTTTTTCAATTTTTTTCCCCATTCTTTGTTTTATGCTTTCATTTTCCATTCTGTCATCTTCGAGGTCACTGATTCGTTGTTCAACTTCCTGTAGTCTTGTACTATGAGTGTCGAGAATCTTTTTAATTTGGTCAACAGTTTCTTTAATTTCCATAAGTTCATCCATTTTTTTATTTAGTCTTGCAATGTCTTCTTTATGCTCTTCTAGGGTCTTCTTGATTTCCTTTGTCTCCCGTACTATGGTCTCATTGTTCATCTTTAGTTCTTTGAGTAGCTGCTCTAGGTGCTGTGTCTCTTCTGGTCTTTTGATTTGGGTGCTTGGGCTTGGGTTATCCATATCATCTGGTTTTTTCATATGCTTTATAATTTTCTGTTGTTTTTGGCCTCGTGGCATTTGCTGAACTTGATAGGGTTCTTTTAGGATTTGTAGACCAATTGAAGTCCTTATCTCTAATTTATCAGATCTACAGCTTCATGGAGTACACTTTCTCTAACTAACCAGCAGGTGGCGTCCACGAGCCACTTGTTCTCCACAAGCCAGTTCTCCCCTGCTTAGCCTTTTTGGTGAGTGGGGGAGTGAGTCTTGTGGGGTCCAATTGGTGTACCAAGCTTGCGTGTGTAGTTGGTGTTGCCTGCCCTGTATATGGGGTGTGTTTCTGGGCAGTCAGGGAGGGGGGGTGGCTCTAACAATCAAATCTCCCTGGTGATCCTAGAGTTTTAAAGCTGCTGCAATAGTCTAATCCTTCAGTTCAGTCCTGCCACAGTTTGTCTCTGCCACTGACCCACAAGTCCTTGGTATTGGCATATGGCTCCTGAGACTTGCAAGTGGGCCCCTCTTCCAGGCTGTGCACCCCGGGTCCTCTGTTGAGGGATGACTGTGCTATGTCACAGGTGAGTGCCGTCCCCCCAGGGCAGTTCTGGGCTGCTGGGCTGTGTAGGGAGGCTCCCAGTCTGATGAAATGATGGCTGAATGAGGCTTTGTTAATTCACACTGCTCTACCTTCCCAACTCTGGGACAATCAGCTGAGGTTGCAGGGAAGGCTAATGTCCACGCCCAGTTTTGTGGTGTGTGTCTGTTATTTGAAACACTTCCGTCCCACTGGGTTGTCTGGGGCAGTTCTGGGCTATGGGGCTGGCGATGGGCAGGAGTGTTTCCTGTCCACCAGGATGATGGCTGTGAGCAGACACCCCCCTTTTCTTGGGAAGTTGTGGTGTTTAGTGAATTTTCTCAGCCACTGGATTATTGTGTTTTGTCTCAGAGCTCTCCTAGTTCTGCTCTTGACTTGACCTGCCCAAATAGCAAGTCTTTGAAGCTTTCTGTATTGGGCTTTTTAGAGTAATTGTTTTAGAAAAAGAAAAAGGGATTAAAAAAAAAAAAAAAAAAAAAAAAAAAAAAGGGCCCTCCTCAGAGATCTAATGGGTTATTGAAATGCTAAGAGACAAAGCAACCAGGGCCATTAAGGAAAGGTCCACAGGGCAGAGAGATCAGCTTTTCTTCAGGATTTGTGTATGCGCCTCAGGGCCCTTCCCCTTTCTATGTTCACCAGAACTCCAAAAATCCTCCGCTTTTATTTTGGAGTTTTTCGTGGTGTTTTTTTTCCTCTATGCCTGTCTCCTCTCTGCTGGGCTGGCTGCTCTCAGATTCTCTGGTGTCTGGTCTCAGTCTATCTATGGTTGGAGTTTGGATCAGTAGAATGAGATTCCGATAAGGGCTGCCACTGCAGTTCTCCCTTCTCCTTCCCAGAGCTGACAGCCCCTCCTCCCACGGGACTGAGCCTGGCAGGGAGGGGCGCGGGTCCCCTGGCCGCAAAAACTTACAGATTTCACTGATCTCAGCAGTTCCACGTTTTCATGAGTGTTGTATGAAGTATGCCCAAAGTCAGATTGCTCTGTGGTGTCCAGTCCACGCAGTTCCTGGCTTTCTACCTACTTTCCTGGAGGAGTAACTAAAACATACAGCTCACCAGTCTGCCATCTTGCCCCGCCTCCCCCCATTATCTTTTTAATTCAGTAGGAGTTATACACTTAGGCTTTTATCCCATCACTTCACCAAAAGTTCATTAGAAAGTTCATCAGTTACTTTCACAGTTACTAAATCCATTGGTCAATCACAGTCTTCATTTTACTTGACCTACCAGCAAGATTTAATACAGTCAATCAATCTTTCCTTCTTGATATAACTTTTCCACTTGGCTGAACTCTTCCTCTCTCATAGTTCGCTCTTCCTCAGTCTCTTTTTGTTTTAGTTTCCTTGGCTGCCGAAGTAAATACCATGAAATAGTTCAGCTTAAACAATGGGAATTTATTAGCTTCCAGTTTTGAGGCTAAAAGAAAGTCCCAATCAAGACATCTCATGGCAATGCTTTCTCCCCAAAGACTGGCTTCTGGGGCTGGCTGCCAGTCATCCTTGTTCCTTAGTTTGTCACGTGGCAAGTCACACGGCAGTGTCTCTGGGATCCACTGATGTTCAGCTTCTGGTTCCTCCATCTGTGGCTTTCTCTCTGTATCTGAATTTCATTCTCTTAGGAACAGGATTGAGACCCCTCCTGATTGAAGTGAGTTACACCTTAACTGAAGTAGCCACAGCAAAACGTCCTACTTAATGGGCTCACACCCACAAGAATGGATTAAATTTAAGAACATGTTTTTCTGGGGTACCTACAACTTCAAGCCACCATTCCTTTGTTTTTAATTCCTATCATTCTAACCTCAAAATGTTAGGTGTCACGTGGATCAATCCTTGATCCTCTACTCTTCTCAACACTCATTCTCTTTGTGGTATCAACCAAACTCATGGCTTTTAAATAACATATGCCAGATGCCAATGACTCTGAAATTTATATTTCCAGCACAGTCCACGCTCCTGAACTTCAGGTTTCTACATGCAACAGCCTATTCAGCATTTTGGCTTGTGTATCTAACAGGCATTTCATGCTAATATTACCATTATTGGAAGCTTCAGTCTTCCATTTACTTGCATCAAATGCCCTGAGTCATCCTTCTCCTCTCTTTCTCTCATGTTTCACAACCAATACATCTAAAAATCTTGTGGCACTTATAAAAAATTCACAACCAGACCCACAATCACCACCTGGTTCCAAGACCTTATCATCTCTCTCCCTTGAATTATGCAATAGCCTCCTTAGAGGTCTCCCTACTTTTACCTTTTCCTCTGTGCAGGCTGTTCTCAATAAAGCAACCGGAATGATCCTTTCAAATTAGTTCAAATCATATTACTTACTCCCTTGTTTAACATCCTCCAATGTCTCCCCCAGTTTCACTCAGAGTTAAAATCAAAGTCCTTCCGGTGGCACCACCTTCATGATTTGACCTCCCACTTCCTATCTTATGTCTTCTTCTACAACTTCACCTCACTTACCACATTCCAGACACACTGGCACTCTTGACCATGCCAGGAAAGCTCCCAAATTAGGGCCTTTATGTTGGCTGTTCTCTTTGCCTGGAATATTCTTTTCCCACCTAGCCAAATTCTCCCTTCTTGTATGCCATTGCTCAAATTTATTTCAATCCTCTTTCTCCATTTTTGCATTCCTAGCCTCCTTTTTCTTCTTTTACTTCTTTTTTTCCCATGATACATACCACCTTCTAACATACTATTTAGTTTATTCATTACGTTCAGTGTCTATTTCTTCTCACTAGAATGTAAACTCCTTGAAGGCAGGATCTTCATCTATTTTACTTACTGCAGCATCCCAAGGACATAGAATAGCATATGTTCATAGAAGGCACTCAAAAATATTTTTCTGAATGAAGTAATAAAAAATTCTTTAGGGGATATGCAAACCACTGATATGAATGATTTTCAACTTCAAAAGGGAGCTATAGCTTCAAATGATGCATGTCTAAATAAAAACCTTTTAACCCAAAATTATGATTTCAATTTTTAAAAATTCAACAGTGCTAAACTGGGAAACCTTAAGTTATTTTTGAAATTCAGTTCTGAATGAACATGAAAAGATACAGACTATTTTTTAATGCAATTTTATTGAGATATAGGCACATAACATACAATCCTTCAAAGTATACAATCAGTTTTTCATAGTTGTGCATTGATCACCACAATCAATCTTTGAACATTTTCATTACTCCAAAAAATAAAATAAAAATTAGAATAAAAAATAACATCCAAAACATTCCATTTCCCTCCTCCCCCATTGTTCATTCACTTTTTTCACACTAGTTCATTGTTTTTTTTAACCTTATCAAAAAATTGAAAAAAAAAAAAACAATAAAGAAACAACATTTCAAACACAGCCAAAACAAAGGAATAAGAAAGAACAAATAACCTAAAGTAACTGCATTGCTTCCAACATGTTCCTACCCTACCCCAACAAAGGAATAAGAAAAACAACCTATTCCCAACAAAGGAATAAGAAAAACAAACAACCTAAAATAACTACATTTCTGTGAATTTCTTCCTACCATACTCCCCCAGAAATTAACAGATCATAGTCATTCCTGAGCATTCTCAGAACATTAATTTTACCCGCCATAACTTATCTGTTCTTTTTAGATTATCGTTCCCCCTTCACTATTTGCTGTCTATCTCTAGGTCCCCTACAGTCTACAACATAAACCATTTATTTTACATTTTTCACAGTGCTCACATTAGCGGTAATATATAATATTCTGTTTTTGTGCCTGGCTTATTTCACTCAGCATTATGTCCTCAAGGTTCATCTATGTTGTCATATGTTTCACGACATTGTTCCTTCTTACTGCCGCATAGTATTCCATCATGTGCATATACCACATTTTGTTTATCCACTCAACTGTTGAAGGACATTTGGGCTGTTACCATCTCTTGGCAATTGTGAATATTGCTGCTATGAACATTGGCATGCAGATATCTGTTTTTGCCACTGCTTTCTGATCTTCCGGGTACAGACTATTTTTAAACTCAAAATAATGAGGAACAATTACCTAATTCATGACCAACTTGAAATATGACATTCTTTGTAAGTTTGCTTTTGGAAGAGACTGGAGAATTACACTAGAAAGTCTCATATGATGTGAACATACTTCTTTAAAAAGCAAAATAAGAATTCACTGCCTTAGTTTTTTTTTAATGCTGATATTTATTTTAATATTTCTTCATTAACTGTAAAATCCGTCAGAACCAATGCAGTGCTGTCTTTTTTAAAAAGGAATGGACCCTTTAAAATTGCAAAGTTAAGAGTTTAACTCCTATTCCTTCCAAATATCCCTCAGAAATTCTAGGCTTAAAAGTTTAATTTCTATTCCCTCCAAATAGCTAAAGTTAATCATTAGAAAATCTATTGGCAACTTCCTAAGGAAAAACAGAATAATAAGCAGCTTGCCTTTGTGAAAAAATACCTCATGAGAGCAATATAACATTTTTGCAGACTGGAGTGACAGAACTGGTTGGAATAGGTATGATTTATCTTGAATCAAATAGGATCACTCTGAGGAATGGAAATCATGACCCCAGAAAAATACAATCTGGCATGAGTGCCAGCCCCTACTTTTAGTCAAGCTTCCAGTCAGACTGTAAGTGAGCTTTCTGTACATACCACTCTTTGTGGTTATGAGAGAATTTTGCTGGAGACAGCTCACAGCCATGGTTTGGTGGCATACAAAAGAGGCAGTGAAATACTCCCACAAAACCATGCTGCGGGACTGGCCAGCAGACACTGAAACAAGCCCAAATGGCACAAGCTCATTGAAGGCCATTTCTGATCTGCCTACAGAAGGCAGAGAAAACAACACTTTAGGAACAAATTCAGTGCTCTAATAATGCAGATCAGCACCCCAAATGGAGTGCATATGTGTGTTTCCTCCAAAAAAAAAAAAAAAAAAGCAGTTTCCAAACATAATGTTGATCTGAAAGCCACTTATTTTATAGGGTTTATGTTGAATGTAGTTGTGATTTCCCATTTCATTTGATGTTCACATTAATGGAAGAGAGAGTGTGTACATTAAAATTATGGGTAACTTCAATTTAGAAGAATATGTATAACGGGTTTGGGGCCCAGTCAGAAAAAAAATGGAATTCAGTTTAATTCAATTTTACAGTGTTTCATCTTCAGAAAGTGCTACAGAAACAGAAGAAATATAATTAAATTCAAGAATGTTTGGCTTCACTAAAAAGAAGATAGTAATCACAGAGAAAATAGATAATGCATAATATTATTTAAGAAATGCATAATATTATTTAAGGTGGATATAACAGGATCTTATGGACATGCTGTAGGAGATAGAAGAAATTACTCTCAACTCATTAGCCACAGGTAATTATTCCTATATTATATGAATATAAAAATGTCTTGTACACAATTTATGAGAGACATGAAAAACTTAGAATTTGCAGGCATGAATTAAAATGATTATGGGTTTGAAAATAGGCAATATGAAGACAGGTTAAATGAATTGCAACTATTATCCAGTAGAAGGAATGATTGTAGTATGACTTCAGCCTTCAAATTTATAAAGGAATACTATGCAGATGGCAGCCAGCTGTTCTGCATCTCCACTGAGGACTGAACCAAAGGAAATGGGTCTAAACTTTGGCTTATGGGATTTGGGTTAAATATGAAGAATAGTTTCCTGACAGCAAGGGTTGTATAAAACTGAACAAATCTCTCAAGAACTAGAAGTGCTTTACCATCTTCTGGGAATGAGTGCAGAGTAACAAAGGGGGAGAAGAGGCAATAACTCAAAATCCTATCTTTATGAGTCAGTACAATCAGACATGATATTTCCACCCAAGTAGATTTCCATGTGTTTTTTTTTTTGAGATGTAATGTCTCAGTGGTTGAGAATTATACTCACACCACTACATTTTCCTTCTGAAGGTAAAAACATTCCCTTCTGCTTCATTTAAAAATATATGTGGCTCATTTTTCCTGGCCTCTAAAAGCAGTTCAGCTTTGCAGAACTTAGATATCATTAAATACTGCATTATTTTTCACTCAAGAGGAGATGTTATAAGAGCCGGTGGTTTTTTATCACCTTGCAGAACCAGCACTGTTTCTGGGAGACCTGGAGCAGCCTATTTTTACATGATGAAAATATTGCAACTGCCAATAATACAGAGGCTTGAGACTGACACACAGCAAGAGGATCACTGCGTTTTGTCATCACTTTACATGTATTTGAACTTTAATTTTTCTTTTGGAAGAAGAGAGCCTAAAACCTCTCACATGTCCCTGATTGTAGGAATTTATCTCTGTGGATCTCTTCTCCTTATCTGAGTAAATCAGACAAAATAAGTTAGTATGAGGTTCCTTGTTCATGCTTGTATATGCAGGAAAATAAGGGGTTTATGTTAAATTCTGAACTTCCAAAGGAGGACATACAAATCAGCTATGGCTGTTATTGTTTTTACAAATTAGTTTTTATATAATAAATAAATTAATACAATTTATGAATTTAAAATCAATTAATATTGGCTATAAGAACTTTCCATACCCATTACCTTATAAACATTTTGAGAAATTAATAATTTGTATTTTGTAAAGTGTATCCCAAATAAGTCAAGTAATTTGCCCAAGGTCACATGTAATTATTTCTGAATTGGAAAAGTCAGAACTAGCACTTATGAACCTTACGAATGGAAGTTTACCTAGAACTCCTTGTCTCAGGGAATACATCTCTACCTATAGAACTTTACAAAAATAATGCTTCCTTTCCCCACCCTTCCCTTCGAATAAAAAGACCAAAGCATCACTCCTGAGATAATCCTGCAAAAGATGCCTGAATTTAATCATGAGGAAACAGAAAAAGCCCAAACAAGGGACACTCTACAAAATAATTGGCCATAGTATTAAAAAATGTCAGGGTCATGGAAGTCAAGGAAAAACTAAGGATTGTTTCAGTTTAAAGAGACAGAACAACAGAATGCAACATGTAATTCTGGGTTATATTTTTTGTTATAGGTGACTTTATTAAGACAATGATATTCTTTTTATTGAGCTTGTAACTTTATTGTAAGTTCAATATTTTTTTTTCAAAGTACAATCTTTTTACAAAGTTCAATCTTTTCCTTTATGGTTTGTGATTTGGGGGCTTATTTAAGAAATTTTTCTTACTCTGACATCATGAAGATAGTCTCATATTTTCTAAAAGCACTGGGTTTTGTGCATGGTATTAAATAGGAGGAAATTTTATTCTTTTCAATATGGATGTCCAGTTGATAGAGAAATCTTATATACTTAAAAGACCATCCTTCCCTGTTGTGTATTGGTACACACATAGTATATTAAGTGTGCAGACATGAAAGGATTTATTTCCAGTCTTTGTATTCTGTTCTGTTGGGTGTTTTTCTCCATCCACGTGTCAATACCCCCACTGTCTTAATTAACATTGCTTTAAAATAAATGTTAATGCATGGTTTAAAAAATAATGCTTAGGATAAGGTACAAAATTATTATGAAGTTAGTGTGTTATAGTGAAAAGAGCATAGATATTGTTCTAGTTGTATGGAAGTCTAGAAAATCCGTATAAATACTGGATAACCTACTACAAACATTTTTTAAAAACTTGTTTTATTGTGAAATAATTTAAAACTTACAGAAAAGTTGCAATTCTAGTACAAAGAATTCCCATATATACTTTGCCCCAACTCCCCAATTGCTAGCATTTTATACTCTTGCTTTTTCATTCTTGCTTTTTTACATATGGATACCCAACTGATACACACACACACATTTTTATCTATTTCTCCATTTCCCATACAATACCTTCAGGTTTCTTCTAGCGTTCCTCCTTTCCATATTTGTACCACTCTTCTCCAATAGTGAGAAACCTGTTTCTCACTGTCTTCAATATATTTACTTATTTTCTCAATCTCCCTGTTTGTAATCACTCTCCCTAACCACACAGGCTGTCTCCTCATCCCCAGCCCCACTGCTCCTGATCATGCAGTTACCTCCTCAGGCCCAGCTCCACCAGACAGGCTGTGTGCACCAGCCAAATCCTTGGCTCCACTTCACTGACGATGCCAATGACCTTGGCACTAGTCCCACCAGCCTCACTGACCCAAAAATACTAAGCAGGAGTTGAAACCCAAATATAAGTAAACATGAGTGAAGAGTTGTAATTGATGTTGAGCAATGGAATCCACACTATTTGCCACAGTCCACCTCTTTGAATATCATACACATATTTCACCCCATACTTAGACATGCAAACAATACCAATAGCAATAATAATATGTTTCCACCTAATATGATACAAATTTTCCTGCATAAAATGAACACAAGCCCATCTTCTCAACAATAGCAGAGAAATAATGTCCCATCAATCCCTGTAATTATATTTGGGTATTGTATGTGTTAAGGGACAATTCTTATAAGTCTCTCACGTTTTTAAACATCTTAAGAGTGAGACACTGACTGACCTTTGTTCCAGACTATCTTTTCAAGGATCTTCTGCATCTCAGACCCTTCACAGTTCTTCATGGTTTTGGCAACAAGGATGGGATGATAATAAACACATGGATTTCTGGAAGAGAAAGGATAAGGGCCTCCTAAGCCAATTGACGGGATTTGAGGGAAGCATATTGACCAAATTGTAGTTCAGTCGAACAATAAATAGTCTTCCCTTTATTGCCTGCTAATAAGTAGGAATTGGGGAGATGGTTACAGGCTGAGTAATGAGAAGTATGTTCAAAGACAGCTGCCAGAACAGTGCTCCTGGTGTTCCTTCCTGTCTTGTGGACAAGAATACTTCCTTACCAATCTTATCAGTCACACTCAGATCTGTCCGTTGTAAAAACTAGCACTCGATTCATCCTGGGTGGTCATGGGTTCAGCTCATATCAGACAACAGTTAAAGATAAGCATCTACACTGAGTATGAAAGAAAGGAAATGTGTGATTCCCATGGCCAGATTCCAGGAGCATTATAAGAGCTTTGGCAGATTCACTTTGAAGATGAGGGGGTGGGGTGCATAATGCTTGCTAAGGAAGAATGGCAACAACTGAGCTCTCTTCTAAATCATCCCCTACTGCACTCTGTCAGGCTAACTGCACTCTATCAGGCCATCCCATTTGGAGATGACAATAAAAGTTCTCGGAGATTTTTACAGTGGGTTCTGGCTGCTATGGGGGAAGTTAATAGCTTCCTTTATGGAGCTTGTGGGTAGGGTTCTTTGGCTCAGTGTATTGTTGTTGCTGCTTCTACATATGAACATATGGTAGGAACTGATGTGCTATATATTTTTACTTCCACATTCCCTAAGTGCTAGAGGGGGTTCTCCCAATTGGGAAGGGCCACACACATACAGAGATGTGCTAGTGGAACACATACATTGTTCCCCAGCCTGCCTATGTGTCCCCACCCCAGCAGTCAAACAGAAATAGTATAAAATCCTGGAGAAGAAAAGGAAATCACAACCTTGATTAAGGACTTAAAGGTAGAAAAGGTAATAACAGATGCAATATCTTAATACAATAATCTTGTATTGTCAATAAAAAGGGCTAATGGAGCTAGAGGCTTACAGTGGATTATTGCAACTAAATTCATTTGTTGCTCCCATAACTCCCGCTGTTCCAGACATTGTGACTAATTGAATCCATTACACAGACTGATGGCAATTGATAGGCTGTCTTGGACATTACCAACACCTTCTTTGCCTTACTGCTGGTGCTCAAGAACCAAGTCTGTTCACATTCAAATAGCAACATCTCCAATATACATTAGTAACACTTCCTCAGGGGTACCTAAACTCAACTGTCCTATGCCACCAGTGCAGTTCAGAATTTAGCATAATGCCTCTAATCTCTGATGGTTAATTCTTTTTAAGAATGTTTGTATAGTGAACAACTTTGTCTCTCCCAAAGAAAAGGGCTGGCATACCTGCTGCTCATTATAAAAGATTCACGTTCACTAAACTCAGGATTGTTTTCCTGTAACACACCTGCTGCATTTGTAGGTATCATCTGGCACTCTTTGAGTCACCTTGTGGGAACTAGGGCTCAGATAACCACCACAAAAAAATGCTGATACTCTGGCAACTATTATTGGTGTGTGCAATAAAGTGTCCTTCATCTCTGACCCAGGAGGCTTGTATCTTTTACCATTATCCATGAAACTGTGGCACGTTAACTTGTCAGCTTACAATCAGGGTAAATCTCATAAGAATCATAGTTTTTCAACAATTCACTCTTCCATTAGTTTCATTCACAATCACATATCGATACCCTGTACCATATAGATTCATTTGTAAAGTTAACTACTATCAACCATGCTATATAAAACAACTGAGGAGAGGGAGAAAGGGAGAAAAATCTAATTGGTTATATATACACATAGTATATAGATAATGAATTGATAAAAATTTGGATAGCTACTATGGTCCTCATTTCTGTAAATAATCGTAAGTCTAAAATTTGTATTTATAACTTCTTCCTCCGATATCCATTTTACATTCCCCTTGTCCTTGGTTGCACTTTGGTTGGTCAGGATTCTTTACCTAATGTGATGACTTAAATGCCATATCATGTTATATTTATACATGGAACACATGTTTCAAAATGAATGAACCTCACACACAAAAAAATGCTTGATGATAAAGTAAGTCACAGGAGAATGCAGTTGGTGTGGTATCATCTATAGTAAAACTAAACAATATACGTTTTGGGATAATATGTATGTAACAAAGCTACAATACCAAGAAAAGGAATGATAAAAGTATAAACATGAAAATCAGAACAATATTACCTTTGGGAAGAACAGAGGATTTGTTCACATGGACTTCAACTTAGATAATATTCTACTTGTTGGGCTGGTTGGAGTACACAGATATCTGTCTTATTAATATTTTATAGTGTATGTATTTTTTGGACACAGGAGAGATATTCAAAATATTTAGGTGTAATGGGCATATGGCCAATCTGAATAGAACCAACTTAACAACCGGTACATCTTCCCAATGTATGCTGGCTGAATGAACCCTGGTCATATGTTTATTCTTAAGTATGTATCATATATTTCATAATTCAAGAGGAGACAGCAAGTGTTTTTGTGCTATAAAGACTTGGCTGCACATCTTGGCTTTGTGACTTACCAGGGCAGCTTTGGAAAAATTAGTCACTCAAAGCTTGATTTCCTCATGTATACAGTGAAACTAAACCTTCTTTATAGAGTTATAATAAAGATTAACTATCACAGTCCCTCCCCATACACATACAAACATGCTTCTCAGCTTTTTGGGTAAACTGATTTATCACTTTATGATTGTTTTATAACAGAGTCAAAGATTTTCTTAACCATGAAAATATAATCTTATAGTGATTGAATACCCATAAACATTCAGTTTCAGCCATGACCATATCCACTAAGAACCTCTTTCCCTTTAAGACATCAAGACATTTGGACCACTTTTTTCACCTTTGAGATCGGCTCTTGGGCTTGCTATCTCATTTTTTGTAACTGGAATTCTTTTTCAGGTATGGCAAAGCAATGTGCATATTGTAAAAATCCGCTGAAGCGACTCTTGGTAACTGATATAAGATTAAATTTTAAAGCCAGATAATGTGTTATAACCATGATATATTAAGTTCCTGCTATGGATAAGGCATACTCACTAGATGCAATAAATTATTTATTTACACATGATATTTAATCCTTTCAACAATCCTAATCAATAACATCATTTTCCCTTTTATGCAGAGCAGTAAATTGATAAGTGAAGAGTAACTCATCAAACATTACACAGTAAACCTTAAACTCAAACCCAGACCCATCTTATTCATAACCCTTATTCTTCCACTATGCTATGCTGTCTTTTATATCAATTGTGCAATTAGGGAGCCAGGCATAAGCCTAGATAGCCAAGACTGTAAAGATGTGTCAATACATGGTCTTCTTGGGACCATAAGGGCCGATCATACCTCTGTGGGTAGGGACAAGGGTTTCTCCTGGAGGAAATGGCTATTCCCTTTGTCCAACATCTGGGAAGCAATAAATCTTGGGGCAGAAAATAAGTACAAAAGAGACAAACTTTAGACTGATATTAAAAATATTTCCTCTTTTTTCTGGGACTGGGATTGAATTTGAGCCATTCTCCAAAGAAGGAAATGGCATAAGCTTCCCCAGTAGAGTGCAGCAAGGTAGGAAACTGGTCCCATACCAAAGAAGCCTTGGGCTGCTCTGTGCCTGTAAAATAATTGTGAATTATTCTCTGCAAAACCCACCTTCTCTTTCTCCTAAATTCTTCATAAATTCTCATGGGAAAATTCAAGCTTGATCTGTTGTGCTGTAGGGAATTAAAGAATGGAAAATGGCAGCCCAGGGAAGTAGAGTGGCTACCACACAATACAGGCAAAAATCTCGTGACAAGATAAGGAGGCTACGGTGGAGAACTAAGGGAGGATTTCCTAAGTATTTATGTGACAACCAGTGGCATATTCTCAGAAACAATTTGCAGATCCTTATTTCTGGCAACAAAGAAAATGTCATCATGGTTTGACCACAGATATATTTGCATAGGATATCTCAGGCACATATTTTAAACTCAGAACCTGCAGTAAGCCCATCTACCATAAAGTACTGGGAGATGGTTTCAATTCTACTGGGAAGGCAGAATAGTCCAAAGCTGCATTCTGAGGAACACTGTTTCAGGTTTTACAGTCACACTCATATGCACACGGCAAAATGTGTTGTGTGATCAAATGCATTCAGGAAACAACTGCAAACTTGATCCTCCTCTTCATGTCCATAATTAGCAAATTAAAGTCTTTGCAGGATGAAGCAGTAAAGAAATCAGTTCAACATTTTTAAGCAACAATTTTCCAAAATTATTTGAGAATAAAGCACTCCTTTAGTGGAATATTTACTAACATTCTTTAGAAGAATCTTCCTGGTTTGAAAAGTTTTACTTCCTCCTTTGTAAACGTGTTGCAGCGAAGTTAAAAAGCGTACTGGCTTTGGATGCAAGTAAAATGAGGTTTGAAGTCCAACTCTTCTAAATACTGGCTATGTGGCCTTGGTTAAGTTATTTGGCCTTTCTAAGCCTAAGTTTCTTCATGTGTAATAGAGCAAGATAAAACTTGTGTCATATTTATGAAAGAATTAAAATAATGTACATAAGTCATTTGGAACAGTGATTGGCACACAGTAAACCCTCAATATATGGTACGTAATACTGCAATCATTAATTTTTTTCTCCTAATAACCAACCTTTAAAAATATTTCTTCTCATTGGTTTACTGTCTTTAATCTTTTAGGCCCTACTTTGAATTCAAGTTCCTATATAGGATTCCTTTCATCTTGAGCCCAAGTTTTATTAATGGGAAATCCCATGGCCTTGGTCTTCCAGATGAATATTTTCCACTTCTCAGGATCCAATCAGTGAAAAGTAAAACATATGAACATTTTTTAGTATTTTGTCAGCTGCTTTGCTATCTTCATTTCAATGAAATATACACGTATTTTTTAAAATATTCTTTTTTGTGAAAATAATTTTAGATTATGATAGCACATAGCTTAAGGAAATAAAAGTTCAAAATATTCAACACCAGCTTCTAGAAATATTTGAGAACATTGCATTTGTGTTCTTTTTCTTTTAATTAGAAAAGTTGTAGGTTACAGAAAAATCATGTAAAAATACAGTGTTCCCATATACCCCCTACTGTTAACACTTTGCATTAGTGTGGTATCTTTGTTACAAATGACTAAAGAATATTAAAATAGTACTGTTAACTATAGTCCATAGTTTACATTAGGTATATATTTTCCCATATACCACCTTATTATTAACACCTTGTATTAATGTTGTACATTTGTTATAATTAAGAAAGAACATGCTTATACTATAGTCCATCGTCTACAATCAGGTTCCCTTTGTTATTCAGTCTTGTGTTTTCTCTTGTAATTTTTATTCTAGTAATATATGTGTCCTAAAATTTTCCCTTTTAGCCCATTCACATATATAATTCAGTGCAACTAATTACACTCCCAATAATGTGCTTCCCATCACCACCATCCATTTCCAAACCTTTACAATCAACCTAAATAAAAAGTATGTACAAATTAAGCACCAACTCCCCATTCTCCACCCCCAATCTATCCCCTGTTAACCTATATTCAAGATTCTAACTATATGAGTTTACTTACTATAATTAGTTCATATCAGTGAGATCATATTTGTTCTTTTGTGACTGGCTTATTTTACTCAGCATAATACCCTCATGGTTCATCCATATTGTCACATGCATTGGGACTTCATTCCTTTTTATGGCTGAATAATATTTCATTGTATGTATATACCACATTTTGTTTATCCAATCATCTGTTGATGGAAACTTGGATTGCTTCCATCTTTTGACAACTGTGGGTAATGCTGCTATTAACATTGGTGTGAAAATATCTATTTGAGTCCCTGCTTTCAATTCTTCCTGGGATATAACGAGTTGTAAGACTGCCAGGTCATATGGTAATTCTATAGATAACTTCCTAAGAAACCACCAAACTTTCTTCTACAATGGTAGCACCATTTTACATTCCCACCAGCAAAGATTGAGTGTTCGTATTTCTGTGCATCCTCTCCAACATGTAATTTTCTGTTTTATTTAACGGCAGACATTCTAGTGGGTGGAAAACGATATCTCACTGTGGTTTTGATTTGCATTTCTCAATAGATAGCAATGTTGAGCATTTTTTCATGTGCTTTTTAGCCATTTGTCTATACTTTTTGGATAAACATCTATTAGGCTGTTTTGCCCATTTGTAAATCGGGTTGTTTGTCTTTTTATTGTTGAGTTGTAGGATTTCTTTATATATTCTGGATGTTAAACCCTTATCAGAAATGTGGTTTCCAAATATTTTTTTCCCATTGAGTAAGCTGTCTTTTTCACTTCTGTGACAAAGACGTTTAATTTTCAAAAGGTTTTAATTTGAGGGAGGTCTTATCCCTTTTTCTTTTATTGCTTGTGTTTTGGATGTAAAGTTTAAGAAACCATTGTTTAACACAAGATCTTGAAGCTCTTCCCTACATTTTCTTCTAGGAGTTTTATAGTCCTGGCTCTTATATTTCGGTCTTTGATCCATTCAAAGTTAATTTTTGTATATGGTGTGAGATGGAGGTCTTCTTTCATTCTTTTGAAAACGGATATTCAGTTTTCCCAGTACCATTTGTTGAAGAGACTATTTTTTCCAAATCGAGTGGATTTGGCAACCTTGTCAAAAATCAATTGGCCATAGATATGAGAGTCTATTTCTAAACTCTCATTACGATTCCCTTGGTCAGTATATTTATGCTAGTGTTGGTGCCATGCTGTTTTGACCACCGTAGCTTTGTAGTATATTTTAAAGTCAGGAAGTATGAGTCCTCCAACTTTGTTCCTCTTTTTCAAGATGTTTTTGGCTATTTGGGGACCCTTATTCTTCCAAATAAATTTGATAATTGGCTTTCCGTTTATGCAAAGTAGGCTGTTGGAATTTTGATTGGGATTGCATTGAATCTGCAAATTATTTTGGGTAGAATTGATATTTTAACTATATTTAGTCTTGCAACCTATAAACATGGAATAGCCTTCCATTTATGTAGGTCTTCTTTGATTTCTTTCAGCAATATTTTGTTAGTTTTCTGTGTACAGGTCCTTTGCATCCTTGGTTAAATTTATTCCTAGATACTTGATTCCTTTAGTTCCTAATGTAAATGAAATTTTTTCTTGATCCTCCTCAGATTGCTCCTTACTAGTTGTGCCAGTTTGAATGTATTATGTCCCCCCAAACACCATTATCTTTGATGTAATCTTGTGTGGGCAGATGTATTTAGTGTTGATTAGATTGGAATCCTTTGAGTGTTTCCATGGAGATGTGGCTTAATCAACTGTGAATGAAATGTTTGATTGGGTAATTTCCATGGAAGTGTTACCCTGCCCATTCAGGGTGGGTGTTAATTGGATCACTGGAGTACTTTATTTTTTTTTCCTTTTTTTATTAAGATTTATTCACATACCATACAATCATCCAAAGTATATAATCCATTGATCACATTACCATCATATAGTTGTTCATTCATCACCCCAATCAATTTTTTTTTAACATTTTCCTTGTACCAGAAAAAGTGAAAGCAAGAATTTAAAAAAAACAAGAATAAAAACAGAACACCCAAATTGTACCCCCCATTCTTCCTTTAGGGTTTTGTTGTTTGTTTGTTTTTGTTTTTGTTTTGTTTTGTTTTGTTTTTTGCCCCCATTTTTCTACTCATCCATCCATACACTGGACAAAGGGGAATGTGATCCACATAGCTTTCCCAATCACATTGTCACCCCTCATAAGCTAGATTTTTATACAATCATCTTCAAGATTCAAGGGTTCTGGGGTGTAGTTTGATAGTTTCAGGTATTTACTGCTAGCTATTCCAATTCATTAGAACCTAAAAAGGGTTATCTATATTGTGCAAAAGAATGCCCACCAGAGTGACCCCTCATCTCCTTTTGGAGTCTTTCAGTCACTGAAACTTATTTCATTTCCTTTCACATCCCCCTTTTGGTCAAGAAGATGTTCTCCATCCCACGATGTCAGGTCTAGGTTCCTCCCCAGGAGCCATATTCCACATTGCCAGGGAGATTTACACCCCTGGGTGTCAGATCCCACATAGCGGGGAGGGCAGTGATTTCATCTGCCATGTTGGCTTAGATAGAGAGAGAGGGCCACATCTGAGCAACAAAGAGGTATTCAGGAGGAGCCACTTAGGTACAATTAGAAGCAGGCCTAGCTTCTCCTTTGCAGGAATAGTCTTCCCAAGGGCAAGTCCTGTGATAGAGGGCTCAGCCCATCAAACCTCTAGTCCCCAATGTCTGTGAGTACATCAGCAACCATCGAAGTGGGGAAGCCCAACACCCCTGCATTCTCCCCCAGCTCCTCAGGGGTCTCTGCATATTTTTTTTCATTTTTTTTTTAAATTAACTATTAACTATACCAAAAATTAAAAAAAAACAATAAAAAAACATTTCAAACAAACCCAAACAAGGGAATAAGAAAAAGACAACTAACCTAAAATAACTACTTTACTTCCAACATGTTCCTACTCTACCCCAAGAAAATAACCTAATATAGCAACATTTCTGTGAACTTGTTCCTACCATACCCACCAGAAATTAACAGACCATAGTCATTCCTGGGCATTCCCAGAATATTAAATTTACCCATGATAGCTTACCTGTTCTTATTAGGTTATCGTTCCCCCTTCACTAATTGCTCTCTATCATTAGGTCCCCTACATTATACATTATAAACCATTTATTTTACATTTTTCAATGTTCACATTAATGGTAGCATATAATATTTCTCTTTTTGTGCCTGGCTTATTTTGCTCAGCATTATGTCTTCAAGGTTCATCCATGTTATCATGTTTCACAACCTTGTTCCTTCTTACTGCTGTGTAGTATTCCATCGTGTGTATATACCACATTTTATTTATCCACTCATCTGTTGAAGGACATTTGGGTTGTTTCCATCTCTTGGGAATTATGAATAATGCTGCTATGAACATGGGCATGCAGATATCTGCTCATCTCACTGCTTTTAGATCTTCCCTATACCAAGAATACAATTGCTGGATCGAAAAGTAACTCTATATCTAGTTTTCTAAGGAACTGCCAGACTGTCTTCCAGAGTGACTGAACCATTATACAGTCCCACCAACAATGAATAAGAATTCCAATTTCTCCACATCCCCTCCAGCACTTGTAGTTTCCTGTTTGTTTAATGGCAGCCATTCTAATTGGTGTGAGATGGCATCTTGTTGTGGTCTTAATTTGCATCTCTCTAACAGCTAGTGGAGCTAAACATTTTTTGGCCATTTGTATTTCCTCTTCAGAGAACTGTCTTTTCATATCTTCTTCTCATTTTATAATTGGGCTGTCTGTACTATTGTCATTGAGTTGCAGGATTTCTTTATATATTCAAGATATCAGTCTTTTGTCAGATACATGGTTTCCAAAATTTTTTTCCCATTAAGTTGGGTGCCTCTTCATCTTTTTGACAAATTCCTTTGAGATACAGAAACTTCTAAGTTTGAGGAGTTCCCACAGGCCCATAGTCTTGCTGCAGCCAAGAGGGACACTTTGAAGAATGCACAGGAGCTGAAAGAGGAGCTGCAGCTTGGAGACAGACTTTGAAAGCAGACTTTTGCTCCATAGAAGCTAAGAGAGGACAATGCCCCAAGAGGAACTAAGAGTAACATTTTTTGAGGAGCTGCAGCCTAGAGAGGAATGTCCTGGGAGAAAGCTATTTTGAAACCAGAATTCTGGAGCAGATGCCAGCCACATGCCTTCCCAGCTAACACAGGTTTTCTGGATGCCATTGGCCATCCTCCAGTGAAGGTACCTGATTGGTGATGCCTTATCTTGGACACTTTATGGCCTTAAGACTGCAACTTTGTAACCAAATAAACCCCCATTTTAGAAGCCAATCCATTTCTTGTGTTCTGCATAAAGGTAGCATTGGCAAACCAGAACACTAGTGTATAGAAACACCACTGATTTTTGCTTGTTGATCCTGTACTCTGCCATTTTGCTGAATTCTTTTATTAGCTCTAGTAGCATTGTTGTAGATTTTTCAGGACTTTCTACACATAGGATCATGTCATCTGCAAGTAGTGAAAGCTTTACTTTGTCCTTTCCAGTTTGTATGCCTTTTATTTTTCTTGCCTGATTGTTCGGGCTAGAACTTCCAGTACAATGTTGAATATCAGTGGTGATAGTGGGCATCCTTCTTTTGTTACAAATCTTAGAGGAAAAGCTTTTGGTAGTTCACCATGAAGTATGATGTTAGCTGTGGGTTTTTCATATACACCCTTTATCATGTTGAGAAAGTTTCCTTCCATTCCTATTTTTTTAAGTGTTTTTAACAAGAAATGATGCTGACTTTTGTCAGATGACTTTTCTGCATCAATTGAGATGATCATGTGCTTTCCCGCTTTGATTTACTGATGTGGTGTATTACATTAATTGATTTTCTTATGTTGAACCATCCTTGCATACTGGGGATAAAACCCACTTGATCATGGTGTATACTTCTTTTAATGTGCTGTTGGATTTGACTTGCAAGTATTTTGTTGAGGATTTTTGCATTTATATTCATAAGAGTAATTGGTCTGTACTTTTTTTCTTGTAGTATTTTTATCTGGCTTTGATATTGGGGTGATATTGGCCCCTTAGGATGAGTTAGGCAGTGTTCCTTCCTGTTCAATTTTCTGGAAGAGTTTGAGCAAAATTCATATTAATTCTTCTTGGAATGGTTGGTGGAATCCAACCTGTGTAGCCATGTGATCCTGGGCTTTTCTTCGTTGGGAGGTTTTTGATGACTGAGTCAATATTTTTATTTTTAATTGGTCTCTTGAGGTCTTCTATTTCTTCTGGAATCAGTGTAGGTAGTTTGTGTGTTTCTAGGAATTTTTCCATCTCATCTAGATTCTCTAATCTATTGGCATACGGTTGTTCATGGTATCCTCTTATGGCCCTTCATTTTTCTGTGGGGTCAATAGTAATGGCTCCCTCTCATTTCTGATTTTATTTATTTGCATCTTCTCTCTTTTTCCCCTTTGCAGACTAGATAAGGGTTTGTCAATTTTATTGATCTTTTCAAAGAAGCAATTTTGATTTTGTTGATTCTATTGTTTTTTATTCTCAATTTCATTTATTTATTCTCTAATCTTTGTTATTTCTTTCCTTCTGCTTGCTTTGGGTTTAGTTTGCTGTTCTTTTTTCTAGTTCCTCCAGGTGCAGTTAGGTCTTTGATTTTGGCTCTTTCCTCTTTTTACATGTAAGCATTTAGGGCTATAAATTTCCCTCTCAGCACTGCCTTCATTGCATCCCATAAGTTTTCATATGTTGTAGGCTTATTTTCATTCATCTAAGATATTTACTGATTTCCCTTGCAATTTCTTCTTTGACCCACTGATTGTTTAAGAGAGTGTTATTTAACTTACCTATATTTGTGGATTTTCCAATTCTCTGCCTGTTATTGGTTTCCAGCTTTAATCTTTTAAAATTTACTGAGACTTCTTTGTGACCCAACCTGTGTTCTATCTTGGTGAATGATCCACGTGTACTTGAGAAGAATGTGTAGCCTGCTGTTCTGAGGTGCAATGTTATGTATGTATCTGTTGAGTCTATTTCATTTATCATATTATTCAAGTTCTCTGTTTCTTTATTGATCTTCTGTCTAGATGTTCTACCTATTGATGGGAGTGTTGTATTGAGTTCTCCAACTATTATTGTAGAGTTGTCAGTTACTTCCTTCAGTTTTGACAGTGTTTGCCTCATATATTTTGGGACACTGGTGTTAGGTGCATAAATATTTATGATTATTATTTTTTCTTGGTGAATTGCCCCCTTTATTGATATATAGTATCCTTCTTTGTCTCTTACAACAGTTTCACATTTAAAATCTATTTTGTCTGATATTAGTATATCTAGCCCAGCTTTGTTTTGATTATTTGCATGGAATATTTTTTTCCCATCTTTTCACTTTCAATCTGTTTTGTTTTGGGGTCTAAGGTGAGTCTCCTGTGAACAACATATAGTTGGATCATGCTATTTTATCCATTCACCCAATTTGTGTCTTTGGGGAGTTTAATCAATTTACATTCAGTGTTATTACTGTAAAGGCAATACTTACTTCTGCCATTTTCTTCTTTGGTTTTTATATGTCATCTTTTTTGTCTCTCTTTTCCTTTATTGCAATCTCCTTTTCTGTGCAGTTATCTTTTATGATGTATCTGACTGATCCCTTTCTCATTTCTGTTTCTGTATATTTTTATACATTTTTATTGTGAAATTTAACATATACATACAGTGATATAAGTATGATTTAACAAGTAGTTAGCAAATTTCAAAGAATGTTATGGGTTACAGTTCCACAATTTAAATTATCTACTTATTGTAATATATAACACATATACAGAAAGGTGATAACTTTCAAAGTACAATTTAACAAGTAGGTATATAGGTAATTTCAAAGAATGTTATGGGTTACAGTTCCACAGCTTCGGTTCTTTCCTTATTGTAAAATATAAGTATATACAGAAAGGTGATAACTTTCAAAATACAATTTAATGAGTAGCTATAGAGCAAATTTCAAAGAATGTCATGTTCCACCTTTTCAGTTATTTCCTTTTAGCTATCTAGTACCTTAGCATCTAAAAAAAAATTCATATAAAGTTTCCATATATGTAATCCTTTGTTAAATCCTATCTTGTTTGTTGCTACCCTTTCTCTCTAATCACTTTCTCGATCTTCAGAGGTGTCTAGGCAGAGACCACCCTAAACTGTTCATTTTGAAAAAGGGAGTCAACATTATGGGGAAGGGAGCTGCATCTGATTATTTTTCTTAAAGAGGCTGTTTCCTCTGGGTTTTAGGCCTTGTCTGGTATTGGAACACTCTGGTGGATTTAAGTTTCTGGGAGATACAGTTAATGAAGGAAATTTTCTAGAATCTCAGATAGGGACCTAGGTGTTTCAGGACTGCTGTTGGTTAAGGCATGGCATACTGTGGCCATTTGGGATATCTAGGTGGAACTTTCATAAGAGAAACCTCCAGGATATACTCTTGATTCTATTTGAAATGTCTTAGCCAGTAAGGTAACCTTATTTTGTTACCTTTCTCTTTACTCCTTTGGTCAAGAAGTTATTTTCAATCCCTTGCTGCCAGGGCCAGGCTCATTCCTGGGAGTCATGTCCCTCATTGCCATGGAGATTCACTCCCTTGGGAGTCATGTCCCATGTAGGGAGGAAGTTAATGAACTTATTTGTTGATTTGGGCTTAGAGAGGCCACATCTGAGCAATAAAAGAGGTTCTCTGGAGGTGCCTCAGGAATAATTATAGGAAGGCTTAGCTTCCCTTTTACAGTCATCATTTTCACAACAGCAAGCTTCAAGATCGAGGGCTTGACAATTCTATAAATTTTGAAATACTTTTTTTCTGGTTACCCTGGGATTTATATTGCATAAACATCTATAACCTACTAATTTGAAAAGAGACCGCTTAGCTTCAATAGCATACATGTTCTCTGTTCCCATATCCCTCTGTTCCTCCTCTTTATGTTGTTTTTGTCCCACTTTACAATTTATATTTTACATGTTCATTATCAGAAAATATGCTTTTTTCTTGTTCAGTTGTATTCTGACTCTTAAAAGAATTAAAGAGTAGAGTAGTATTTTAGGATACAGTATTACTGAGTTTTGCATTTACCCCTTTAGTTACCCTTACTTATTATCACACTACTACAAGCCACTCTCCCCTGCCTTTTCCTTCCAACTTACAGAACCCCCTTCAGCATTTCTTGCAGGGCTGGTCTCTTTTTGAAAAAACCTCTCAGCTTCTGCTTATCTGTGTGTTCTGATTTGCTAATGTTGTCATTAAGCAAAATACCAGAATTGGATTGGCTTTTATAAATGGGGTTTATTGGGTTACAAAGTTACAGTCTTAAGGCCATAAAGTGTCCAAGGTAAGGGGGTACCTTCACTGAAGGATGGCCAATGGTGTCCAAAAAACCTCTAGGAGCTGGGAAGGGACAAGGCTGGCAGCTGCTTTAGAGTTCTGGTTTCAAAATGGCTTTCTCCTGGGATGTTCGTCTCCAGGCTGTAACTCCTCAAAAGTGTCACTCTTAGTTGCTCTTGGGGGGTTTGTCCTCTTTACCTTCTCCAGAGCAAAATCTGCTTTCAAAGGCCATCTCCAAAATGTCTTTGTAAGCTGCAGCTCCTCTCTCAGCTCCTGTGCTTTCTTCAAAGTGTCCCCCTTGGCTGTAGCAAGCTCACTCCTTCTGTCTGAGCTTATATAGTGCTCTAGTAAACTAATCAAAGCCCACACTGAATGGGCAGGGCCACACCTCCATGGAAATGATCTAATCAGAGTTATCATCTACAGCTGGGTGGTTTGTATCTCCATGGAAACACTCAAAGAATTACAATCTAATCAACACTAATATGTCTGCCCACATAAGACTGCATCAAAATAATGGCATTTTGGAGGACATAATACATTCAAACTGGCACACTGTGATGATTTTACTCTCTCCCTTATTTTTGAAGGACAGTTTTGCCAGATAAAGAATTTGGGGCTGGCAGTTTTTCTCTTTCAGTACCTTGAAAATATCATACCACTGCCTTCTTGTCTCCATGGTTTCTGATGAGAAATTGGCACTTAGTCTTATTTAGGATCCCACATACGTGACAAATCACTTTTCTTTTGTTGCTTTCTGAATTCTCTCTTTATCTTTTGCATCTGACGATTAGTATGTGTCTCAGAGTAGGTCTATTAGGATTTATTCTGTTTGTTGTACATTGTGCTTCTTGGACATGCATATTTATGTTTTTATACAAGATGGAGCTAACATCTGTTGACATCTTACCTGGAATATCTGATATTTCATGTAATTTTTGGACACTAGGCACAGAAATAAAAATCCTGCATAATCCAGGCATTAACTATTCCCTTTAATGAAGATCTTGTTCCTAAAAGTCAAGCTTCTTTAGGAGACATGCCCATTTGGCAATCTCTGGTCTAAGTCCTTGCCATTTGTACTATAGCTTTGGTCATTCTTTCCAGTCATCTAGCTTGCTGTTGTCAAAGGAACATGATTAGCCATGACGTCTAGAGAATCATCTGTGTCTAATCTGTCATTCCCTTGGAACCAAAGAAGATGCAGGTGTTTTCTGGGAAATACGCCTTTAAAGAGATTTCTTTCTTTTTTTTTTTTTTCTTTTTTTTAAGAAACTGAGTTATATTTCCTTACGGGAGCTTTCTCACTAAATTAAAATCATGAGTTCTTTTATTGTCAAAACAAGTGTTTCACCACCAGGAGTATTATTTTATAACTTTTTTCCTAAATTGAAGGAAGAACATATTTTCCTAAATTCATGATTGTACATACTCAGTATAAATGTTAACAGTTTGGTCTCTCCTTAAAAATTGAAACTTCTTGCTTTGGTTCCTTTTAGTAGAAATACTATTCCAAGAGATGTAGCAGTAATAATTTTGAAATGATTTAGCCAAGTAGCAGGGAGGTGATAGAGGCTCTACTTGATGAGTTATTTGTAGAAAAAGATGAACATGAATAAGAGACTAGAAAGGTCAGAGATTTGCTCAGTTAAATTATACTAAAGTGACAGTAATTTTTATTTCTTTCTGCCCTATTTAAAGGAAGGTCCACTCATTATTTCTCATATATTTTTAAATGTGGAGAATCCACATTAATAGAATATTATTTAGTAATGCAAAGAAATATATGAGCAAACAAAAACACCTTAAAATCTTTCCTATGTTCTAGTACCAAACTGAACTCCTAGCTAAAAGTTTAACATAAATGCATAAATGTACCATCACTGGTCACAATTTGAGATGGAAGGGAGGGAAAACAGGTATTGCAATTCACATATTAGTTAGTGACATCATTGCAATTCTCACTAATGGAATAAATGTTTTTAGAGCTTCTAAAGAAATGGAAAGTTAAGGCTTAAATTTTAGAGTTTCTATTTTGGTTGATCATAAAAATTTTGGTAATGGATAGTGGTGACAGCACAACATTGTGAATGTAATTAACAACACTGAATCATATATTTGAATCTGGTTACAAAGGGGAAATTTTAGATTGTATTTATATTGTATATATGTTACTAAATTAAATTTGATTAAATTAAAATTAAAATAAAAAACATAGGACTGTACAACACCGTGAACCTTATTGTAAATGATGGACTATAGTAAATAGCACAATTTAAAAATGTTCTTTCATGAATAGCAACAAATGTACTACACTAATGCAAGGTGTCAACAATAGGGCGGCATATGGGGAAAAAAATAACATGCCCTAATGTAAACAATATATTATAGTTAATAGTACAATTATAATATTGTTTCATCAGTTGTAACAAAGATTCCCCACTAATGCGAAGTGTAAATAATAGGGGGAGTATATGGGAAATTTCTGCATGATTTTTCTTTAAACCTACAACTTTTCTAATAAAAAAATTATTTAAAAAACAAAAAATATTCTTTCATCAATTTTAACAAATTTACCACACTAATGCAAGATGTTAATAATAGGAGGGGTATATGGGAACTTTGTATTTTCTGCATGCTCTTCCTAAAAACCTACAACTTCTCAAATTTAAAAAAACTCACAATACACATATTAGTCAGTGACATCACTGCAATATTCATTAATGGAATAAATGGGCTTTGAGTTTTTAACATGTTCTTCAAGAGGTGATCAAGTAGGTGGCTTTGGGGCAAAGCTGGGAAAGCAACATCCTTAAGGTATACACCATTAATAGGCAGGAAGATATGCTGGTGTCCATATTACCTGGTCCCATGTGAAATCAGCATTCTTTTGAGTTCCCTGGAACTGTGGACCCTAGGTTTTCCTCAGGTGTCTCTGGGTATTCCATCTCAGTCTATATTGCAGACTCTTTCATGGTTATGCCTTGGGCCTTTTCTTCTTTTCACCCCGCACATACTCCCAGAAGATTTCATGCATGCTTGGTGTTTTCATTACAGTCAAAATGCTGATGAATCTCAAATCTTTATCTGGAGGCTAGATTTCTCTCCTGCGCTCCATGCCCACATATTTAGCTATTAATATCTCCATGCTCCACCAGTTGCTCTGGCAAGAATTTTGAGTATCTTTCTCTCTCTCTCTCTTTCTCTCTCTCTCTCTTATTATATCAAAATAATTACTAAATCCTTTAAAAATCTACGTTCTAAATCCTCTCAAATCTGTCAAATTCTCTCCATATCTTGATTTTCTTCTCCATCATCTCTTGATGGAATCATTACAACAGCTTCTTAACAGTATTGCTAACAGTATCTCCCTACCGTAATCCATTTCCAAACTACAGACAGAATGATATTTATGTTGTCTGTTCTCTACTTAAAAATCTACAATAACTGCTTGTTGCTCTCAGGGTAAAGCTCCAAATCCTCACAAGGATGGGAACTGCCTTAATTACTTGATAGGCCCAACCTCATCTCTTCTCAGATCACTCCAGCCTCTAGGCGCACATCTTGTTGTCTCTAATCCTTGGTGTTTGGTTTCTCTGACTGAAATGCCTTTTGACCTTGTCCTTGCCCCCTCCTTCCCTCTTCCACTCCTGGTCTTTGCCTCCTAACTCCTACTTGTCCATCAGCTCTTTATCAGATATTATTTTCTCTGGAAAGTTTCCAGGTTTCAGTGACTGAGTTGTATGGCCCTCCTACATGCTTCTGTAGCACCTTGCACTTAATCCCATCCTTGAATTTATTATACACCTCTACAGGGTGATATAATTGCCCAGAGACTTGTTTGTATCCCATATAAGATATGCAAAGGGGGGGCTGGTGAGGGAAAGAACTGTGTCCTCTGTATTCTCATATCTCCAGTAAATGCCTGGCACATGATACTCAATAAATATTTGCAAAATGAATGAATGAATGAGTAGCACAGTTTAGAGACTCACTTGACCTTTCAAAATTTATAATCAGTTGAGCTGAATAGACCTGCAATCTTTCATTTAAAGGATTGTATTCTAAGCCCAGTAACATATGAATAAATTTGGACAGGCTAATGGAATGCCTCTCTTTTTCTTACTTAAATAAAAAATATTTAAACTTAATTAATGATCAAGCAATTAATGCATAGGGAAAAAAGCTCCCTGAATAACAGATAAAAGGAGGTACTAAGCTTTTTATTTAGAAATTTGCCTTTATTTAGAAGTTCTCGTTTAGTAGATAGAACTTAATTTGCCTTTGCCAATTCAGTGGTTGAGTAATAGAAATTGATTAGCAAAGGAGAAATGGAAATCAATAAAGAGTCCACTCCTCTTTCTTATTAAAGTTTATACTCCAGGCTAAAGTTCAAGACTTTCACTTGAACCTTAATGAGCATAAGCCCCAGCTGTCATTTCTGGTCATCACCTCTGATCTATAAATAGGAAAAAACCAGGACATACCTCACCACTTAGACCCAGTGACAGGATGGAGTGCTAAGGAATGGAGCTGGACCAGGGACAGTTCAATGTGTGGAGCCTGGGCTCAATCACAAAGGGCAGAACACATTTTAAAATAACAAGCACCATAATCCAGTTATCTCATTTATGCCAAGGAAAAACATCACAAAAATATACAGGCAAATAAGATTTTTGAGCATTTCAGGAGAAACATTTTTTCCCCTCTACCCCACATCAAGTTACATGGTAAGTATTTATAAAATCTAAATGGAAAACTTGTAATTATTTTTTTCTTAGGAGACCTTTGCTCTTTGTATATTTAGAAACAGGTTATTCTTACCAGAGCTACATGCTTTGGACTTGTATATGTTAAAAGAGTTCTCACTCAAGCCTGTTCTAATCAGGATTTTGTGAACTGATATGGGCAACGACTCTGGCTGCATTTGTGCTTAGGACACTTCCCAGATAGAGAAGTAACAGGAAGGTTTTATTTTATCTGCCACCATATTTTCCATCCGCAACTGAAAGCATAGCATGCTTTTTAAGACAGTTCTATTTTTGACCCATATTCTTCCTCTTTGACCTTTATTTAACCAGTATTTTTTCTATTGAGCTATGTATTTATTTCTTATCCTCAAATAATGCCAGTTGCAGCAGAGCTTAAGGTTTCTATCTTTGAATTCAATGCTTTTATTTGTGGCTACCTAGAAAAAGGGACCATATTTTTAGCTGAGTCCAATCTCTACTATGTACATAAAAATTAGTTCATCTTTTTTTAGCTGCACTTATTACCAAAATCAATACATTGTAAAAGATGTTGAAATCAGTGCCCAAAATGCCTATACTGCCTTATGGCATTTTGCACTAAGCATCTGAAGTTTAATTTCAAACTGTTTTGCTTGTTTTATTTGCTGTTTATTTTAATAAAATAATCTCTTCAACAGCCTGTAATTAAAGATTAATGCTCCTACTGTAAAAGTTTCCCTGAAATAGTAAATATCTAAAATTAGTCTGTAGTGTTCCAGAGTTTTCCCAGCAAGTGGTGCTTCTTTGTATGTGCACATTATATACAATAATAAAGAAGTCAGTGAATTTCAGGTAAAATTTAACCTAGATCACTATGCTAAATTCCTAAGGATCCCATAGCCAATCTTCAGAGAAAAGTGCTCTGAACATTTAGGAGATCACTGAATGGCTTAAGTTTGAATTCTGAATCTCCTACCCACCTCAATATTGCAAACAGTCTCTCCTCTTTTATCCTTTATTAATTGCAAGTAAACTGTTCTCCACAGCAGTAAAACATCCTGTTAGAGTGAAGTAGTAGGTGAGCGTTACACTTTTTTTTAGGAATAATGATGGAGATCATTTGTTCTTAAAATCCACTTGTAAATTTTGCATATTTTAGAAGATTTTGAGATAGTAACATTGCATTTCTGGTCACTCAACCAACAGTATTTTTCAAATACTTCCCCAATTCTCCCTCCCCGCTCCACCATCACAGACTAAAGAATACATTCCTTAGGACAATGAGTGATGACAATGGAGTTGGAGTAAACTGGGACTCATCCTTAGTGTCCTGTAGACCTTCATTTGCACAACACTGACCTAGATCTTTTATAAATGAAAATATTTAAATTACTCGGTGAGTAGTGACTCTTACCTCTTTCTTCTTTAATTTTTATGTTGAACAAAAATTCCAAATGTATGGAACAGTTACAAGAATAGTGGAATGAATCCCTTTTACCCTTCACCTAAGATTCACCAATTTTTGCATTTTGCCACACCTGTTTTTCTTCGCTCTCTCTTTCTTCTTTCCCTAGCTTCTCTCTCCCTCCCTCTCTCTCTCTCTCTCTCTCATCTATTCAGTAGTAGATTTAGTACTAGTATTTTTGCTGAATCATACTTACATATCGAACTTTTACATTGATACATTATTATTATTTAATATACAGTCCACATTCAGATCTTTCCAACTGCCTCAGCATTGTCTTTAATAGCAATTAAAAAAACCCAAGGTCTATTCCAGTATTACACATATCATGGATTTCATATCTTTTTAAATATTAAAGCTTTAGCCTACTTAAAATTAGAAAATTCAGGTGATGTCATAGTGTGTAGGGGTTGTTAATCTGATCTTCATGATATCAACAATACAACATTAAAATTATCAGAGAACAATTTTAATCAAGTTGTCTATGGAATGTCTATTATGTACTTAGCACTATCTAAAATCTTGACAATTTTTGAAATTAAGTTATGGTTCTGGCTTTCCAAGAACTCACACTATAGATGCTGAAGCAGATCTAATACCCAAGTAACAGTTAGCTAAGAAATCCAGACCCCTGCATCAGTTAGTTTTTGCTACAGAACAAGCCATCCTTAAACTTAGCGGCTTAAGACAACAATCATTTATTTAGCTCACAATTCTGTGAGTCAGTAATGCCAACTGGTCTTGCCTGGGCTCACCCATGCAGCTGACACCTGCTGGTTGGGATGGCTGGGGTCTAGATGTAGAATAGCCACATTCACATGTCACATGTCTGACAGTTGGTGCTGGGTGTTGGATGGTACTGGCTCCCACCTGGGGAGACAGAGGTTACTAGGCCACATGGTTTCAGAAGGCTCACCTAAGATTATTTGCATGGGTGGTCTCAGGGTTCCTAAGAGTAGAAAGAGAAAGCAAGCCCCAGGGTACAACACTTTTCACTTCTCTTCTTGCATCATATTTTCTTGTTGTCTCTTTGGTCAAATGATGTCAAATGACCAAGACTAGGGTAATTATAGGAGAGTCTATCCAAGGAAGGGGATGCAAGGAGGCAGACTATAAATTGGGGCCATTATTGCAATAATCTGCCCCTAGAGTATAAAATTTGACCAGAATGAGATTGATGAACAATATATCATGGAATCAGTCTTATTTTGCAACTATACCTTATAAAAAATTAATTCTAAAGGATATGGTATAGTTAGAATACACTATAGAAATCCAGAGGCAAAATTCTTATAGCTAGAATAGTTAACAAGTCTCAAGGAAAGAATTTCATTCAGTGGCTCTCAGAGGAGGACCAGGAACTGCATGCACAGGAGAGAATTTATGGACAGAGGGTTAGGAATGGGGCAATGAAGACTATAACTTGAGAAAAAGCATGGCCAAGGTAAAAAGCATGACATGAATGTGGGATAGTGAAATAAATCTAGGAGACATATTAAGTGAGAAGAAAGAAAGGAACAAATGAGACTATTTTATACAGAAAATGAAGGAATTTTTAAAATACAGATTAAGACTCAATATCTGTTTTCTCCCCATTTCCTTTCCCTTTACATGATGGTCCTATATATATTTGAAAATACCTAAATTATCACTACACCTTTGGTATTTGAGGAGGAACTGCCCCAATTTGCTTAGGTGTTCTCCATATGGCTTGATTCCACATCTCCTGCTTCTGAATGCTTTGTAGTTTGTCAATATCATTAAACTGTGATGCCTGTAAAGCCCATATTTCACATGTGCCTGATAGGATAGAGTGAAGTTAATCATCTAAATATCTTACTTATATTAATATAATATAAGTTATGTCCACATTAGATTTTTTCCTGAGATAAATTCATATTTATCCTATAAAATCAACAAAATTCCTCATTAATTTGGCATGAGGGCATTCAAAGACAGGCTATCTTCTAAATCAGTTTACTTTTTGCAGACCATACTCTAAAAATTTTTTTTTTTAATTTTTAAAAATCACTTTATGTCCATTAAAATGTAAAAGACACTAATTCTAAAAATACGTAAAATTTTTCAGATGTTTAGAGGTATTTTTAAATCTATAAGCATGACCTTTTTTTTCATATTATCTGACTGCCATTACATAGTCATAGATATACAACCAAATGCAATATTTGGTACAAATTATATATTTTACTTGCATGATAAGAACTTACTGAACACAGTAATGAAAACTGTTCTGGTTTTAACAATCAACCTTATCCCTAGAGAGCAAGGAGTTTGAAGCCATGAGATATAAACCCACTAGACGTTGAACATTTTCTGGAAACTTATGCACATGACAAAGTGTCCACTACTAAATATGTCATTATGATGACAATTAGGTCCTTTTAATGACCTGGAAAAGGAATGAAAACTATCAGGGATGGCTTGCCAGCCTTTCATCTTCTTACAAGCAAGGCAACAAGTTAAATATGACAATTGAAGAACAGCTAAGATTACATCCTCCTTCTGCATCCTCCTCCAGCACACACACTATGCCAGCTTTAACATTGTGACACCTCTAGCATTATAATTTTCTTTAAAAAATTTGCTAGACACTGAAAATAATCTCATCTTAATGGCCAGTGAGTCAAGCAAGAGAATAGTTTTTGTAGTGAATGAAATATACTCTTAGGCATTTATGATAAAAATACTTCTTACCATAAATGTCATGTTTATCCGTATCCTCACCTATACTAAAAGCTACCTCAAGGGTGAGAACTATCTTGTACTTCTCTTGTGAATAGTCGCAAATAGTTTTGTGATAGATATTCAACAAATATTTTGTGTTAGAAGTAAAATTCTATGAGAGCAACAAACAAAATTTACCAATATATGAAACAGTTACCGTGTGCACCTTTCAACAAGGGAGATGATGGCCTTTTGCGATAGGTTGATGCCACTGACAATAGATGGCAATCACTTTTTTTTTTAAATGGAACTTTATATGAAGACGAAACTTCCCAGGGAAACCATAGGCACTGCAGGGGCAAGGCAGAGAGGGCCCCACTAGAGGGCGGTAGCCCCCTCACTTACTTCCTATACCTTTAGATTGAAATATTTCTTCCAGCTAATACTTGATCTCACAGCAAATATCTGTTATGTAGTTTCACTATTGAAATTCTGGTAATTTGGATTCAGAATACCTGGGTGTGTGAGCTTGAATAGAACATTTAGAATGTGTTTTTAATTGTTATTTTGATCAAACAACTTAGAAATAAGGTGACACCAGGGATTTGGGGGGAGAAATCACGTCTCACATCAAGCACTGTGCCTACAAGTAAAATTTAGCCTGTGACCTGTCAAATACTTGTTAAGGTTGCTTCTTCTCAAGCTACACTTTGCCCTTTATCCTAGCACACAGGCAGCTGCAACAAGAGAACCCCTTTGCCAAAAATAGCTCTCCACTAGTCTGTCACTTTACCTGAAATCCATTAAGACAGTGGCAGTGGGTCCCAACCTTTTCAAAAGTGATGGCCCTTTACAAGCAAAATTTCACAGACTCCCATGTGATAATTACTGAACTCAAGGTCAGTTGATTAAAATATATGTAACACCAACAAGATACTACAAAACAAGGGTGGGAGGGGGGAACAGGGAGTTATTACTTAACGGGTACAGGGTTTCAGAGTAGGGTTGTGAAAAAGTTTTGGCAATGGATTGTGCTGGTGGTAGCAAAACATTGTAAATTCCATCAATACCACTGAATGGTGAATTGTACATTTAAAATGGTTAAAATGGCAAATTATATTATATGTGTATGTTACTACAACAAAATTAAAAGTTAATAGAAAAAAGATACTACAACTGGAGTAACACTGTTTAATGAATTGATTTGGTGTTAACCACAAACGTACATTTGAAAGATAGCAGTACAAATATACAAAATATATTCGTTATTCGGTCAACATTTAAGGCTCATTCTCCCAGGGTGTAAGTCTCCCTGGCAACGTGGGACATGACTCCCAGGGATGAACCTGGCCCTGGCTTTGTGGGATTGAAAAAGGCTTCTAGACCAAAAGAGGGAAAAGAAATGAAGCAAAATAAAGTTTCAGTGGTCAAGAGATTTCAAATAAGTCAAGAGGTCATTCTGGAGGTTAGTCTTATGCATTATATAGATACTCCTTTTTAGTTTCTAATGTATTAGAATAGCTAGAAGGTAATACCTGAATCTGTTGAATGGTAATCCAGTAGACTTGATTCTTGATGATGATTGTATAACTATATAGCTTTGATCATGGGACCATGTGATTGTGAAAACCTTGTGACTGACACTCCTTTATATCCAGTGTATGGACAGATGAGTAATAAAATAAAGATAAATATATATAATGCGGGAGGATTAGAGGTATGGGATGTTTTGGGTGTTCTTTTCCTTTTTCTTTTTTCTTTATTTTGGAGTAATGAAAATGTTCTAAAATTGATTGTGGCAATAACACGACTATATGATAATACTTGAAGCCACTGATTGTATACTTTGGATGGATTATATGATGTGTGAATATATCTCAATAAAATTGCATTAAAAAAAAACAGTTAAGGCTCATTGCCTAAGCTAGTTCATACACACCTTGAAGTAAAACCATTGTCTATTTCTTATCTACAGTCCAAGGTCTGGGGCATGCAGGAACGGAATCACTGACTTTATGTCTTATCCCACAAAATCTCCACTTTTAAGACGCATGAATTTTTTAAAACCTCACCAAACCTTAATTCAACTGGAAAATGTGTATCTTTCTGCATACAATTAAGAAATATTACAGTTCCTGGCACTCTTCAGTTAACACATTTGATGTTTGTATGTAGCTGCCTACGCCATGATCTTCCTATGAAGATTTACTGAGGCTAAAGTTTTTAAGATAACAATGGAAGTTTGATCTCTCAACAACGTCAATTCCAAATACAGTTTGTCCGTATGACCTGAGCAACATTCCTTGATGCCCTACTGGGTATGTAACGTGCATTCTTAGCTCAAATGTCCTGCAAGTTTTGACATCATAGATGAACTATCTCCTGGCACTATTAATGAGTATCTGGCATCATGTAGCTATGACGATAGCCAAGATTCCTTAGCTTATGTTAGCTGAGAGTGAAACTCCACTACTTAATTCTGGGAGAAATCAAATTGCATCTTTTATGAAAGTAACACTGTATACTCTAACCCTGCTTCTAGTTGGTTTTATCAGCAAAAGGATGAAATTCTAACTAAATTAAATATATAATCACATCCATTCCAGTATAATTATTGTCAAAGTAAGTTACCAAATATAGTAAGGATCAGATACAGTACTAAACCAAAGAAAGCAAACTTACACAAAAGATGGTGTTCAATTCCGACATCAATCAGGAAACCATCCTATAAAATGGGGAAAATCTATTTCAATTTTCTATGCCTCATGGTTATTTTACTGTGAAACAAAAGTGATTGTTTTTATTCTGTGAAATATTTAAGGGGTCTTTTGTCGATGGCTAACAGACACAAATGCTTGTTTACAACTTATGCCTCTGTATCCCACCCTTTTTAAAATAAAAGTTCCTCCTTTTAACATCATAACAACCTTTCACATGTAGTGGTGATAGTCGAATAATTTTGGGTTGCATATGGATTTGTGAGATCTTGACAGTATATATGAGACCTTGTGGAATTTGAGGCCCACAGACTGGGAATGCTGATCTGGGCTAGACTTCAGTTTCTGAGGTCCAGGGAGATTAAGTGATTTGTAAAAAAAAAAAAATCACCCAATTAAGTAGGGACAGAATTAGATTTAAAGTACAGGTCTCTTCAATCTTTGTCTTATTGAATTTCCACTACCCAAGAATTATAGATGAAAATACATAGGGTCATTGAAAGGTGGTTCCTATGCTAATTCAGAGTATGGTATTTTCAGGCAAATCTATCAGTTAAGTGATGAGAGCACTACTACACTTTATATCTAGAAATTCTGAAGGGTGCTCAGGAAACTTATAAATAGAATAGTTACAAATGGTTTGATGTCAGTTTTAGGACATAAATAATATTTAGCAGGTGTCAACCAAGAACTGGCTCTGTTTGACATTTTCATCAGTACCCCAGATAAGACATTGGCAATCTATGGGGCCAAAATCTCTCAACAGAATTTTACATTTTAGGAACCTCTCTATCTTCTCCCACCCACAAATTACCACTCCTTCTCTTCTCCTATAGTCATTATTATTTCATTCCCACAGCTCACTTGATGTTACCTAGGAGTTAAATAGCCAAATTATTTAATTATCAGTAAGCTATGAGTGACTTTGATACAACAGCTCTTCCAAATGCTTTAGAAAACTTCAGTTTAAAAAATGAGTTTATTAATCCAAAAGAATGCCATTTAGTGGGTGCAGATATGCATCTCCCTGTGGCTTGCTGACTCTAGAACATTTCTTCCTGCAAAGCACAATACTCCTCCTCTAAATTCATTAACTTCTTTTCGGTATGAATTTCCAGGGAGCACTAACAGTCAATCAATCAGTAAGAATCAGTGCACACAATGAAACTTATTTGACATCTCTGATCTATATGATGTGAGTATATTCCTTGTTGGAGGAAGAGAATGATATTTTAGAACCTCTCAAAAAAACATCTCCCTTCCTGCCCCAGCTCATGTTATTAAAAGAAAGGTTAAGATTTTGCTTATTTTTCGGCTCCCCACTCCTCCTGCAGATTCGGTTTATATAAAAGAGACAGTAGATTCTTCCATTAGGATTGCTTAGATCTAAAAAATTATTTCTGAAAGTAACAAAAATTCCTGCAGTGATATGGAATTTTGTAAAGTTTTAACCATATGTAGTATCTTTAATGAATGCACTATATTAAAAAAAAAAAATAAAAGTGACGCAAATTGGGGGGAAAAAACACAAGGGCTTACAAACAAGGCTGCTTAGAAGCAGCCACAACTATCTGACAGGTCGAGAAAGTAGACTTTCATACAGACTTTGCTGTTAAAAATACTCCAATGATGTATTTTTATAGGCAGGCAAGGGAAAATGTCCAAAAATAGCCTTGGAAGTTGAGCCAAAAACTTAGGTTGCCAGTGAAAATATTAAATTGACCGTCACTGGAAATATTTCAAGCTTAGCTAATACTTGAAAGGCAAAAATAAGAAGAAACTGAATTATAGCAATATTTAAGTTTGTAAAATTATTTTGTTTGTTTTATTGTGTTTTCTTATCGTTTCTTCCCACCTTTCATATCCTATGATTTTCTTCAATCCAAATTTTCTTTTCTCTCCTCTTTGATGTAAATGTTTTATTTCTTTTTTTGTTTCTGAGTGTGCATTTTTTAACCTTATGTCTGAAACTTTCCCAACTGAATTTCAAATCTTCACTGTGTCTGATGGTCAATTTCTTTTTCTGAGGAAAAAAAAATTTAATGGGTGTGTGGGTTGAGAGGGAGAACTTCACTTTTCTAACAGTGGAAATCCATATCAATAAGACGTCCTTCATCCTGATATAAGCTTCCTTGGCTGTCGACCACGGGCACTCAATCACGAACTATGACTTAGCAAGTATGATCCTAACTCAGGTTTGTGATGTTTCACAATTTTTTCCCTTGAGAACAGCCAATACTGAGCTGGCACACCACCACCAAGCCCAGATCTTTAAAAAGCACTCTGCTGAATTCCATATAAGGAATATGGTACTTGGTTATGGAATCTAGAGAATTATGTCCAGTTCTTACTCTTAATAGCAAATGTGATAGAAGAGAAGGATTTGCATGCTCTCTCTGAGAGCCTTCCCCCACATTAGTTGGAGAAAAAAAGAGCTAAAAGTATTTGAGACACTAGTTGGCAATACTTCATAATGATGTTCTGTTTCCTGGAGACATGATTTATGAAGGAAGAGAAATATTTATTTACTTGCAAAGCCAATTAATTAACTGGATATAAATTTTAAAATTAGAATGCTTCTTAAAGTCTTCCATGTTTTAATTCCCTCCTCTGATGAACTTAGGAAAGTCATTTTAGCTCCTAATTTATAGTTGATCAGGGAATGAAGCTTGAACCTGAAGACAATTAGGGCCTGAGTTCAAGAGCAGGATCAGGACCTAGTCTGAATCGTCATCCAGTCCTTTTGATTTTTGGAAGCTACCTCATTTGTATGTTCCTTAGACCTAGACAATGTTCTCTGGTGTCTTAAAGTACACATCCGTGGCCTCACTAATATTATTTTTGAGATATTATACATGTAAATTTGCTCTTATATTCCAATTTTCTTCATATTGTCAAAGTTCTTTACTAGTTGCTACAGTAAGGGTAATCTTAGCTAGTAATTTTAGAGAATATATTTAATTTTAATGTAAAAATACCCTTCTCAAAAAACTTCCAACAAATCACCACGTCATTTCTTCTGATACTCTGCCACTGGAAGCAGCAAAAGAGGTTAAGTGTCGATACAAGTCCACTTTTCCTGTTTTTCCCACAGTTATTTCAGTTCAAATTCTTACTGAGAGTTACAATATAAACAAGAAAGAGATTGCAATGAATTTCATACCATGTTCCTTGAACTTTCTGAGCCTCATAAACATCTCTAGGGTTATGTGGAAATATGTGAAATGATCACAGATGGATTCAATTAGTTTTCCCTGTTTTCTCCATTTGTTCTGTAACCTAGCTTAACAAGATTGAGATTCAGGGGCATGGAAAATTAACCTAAAGATTTGAAATACTGATCAAATGAAATAAACTTAGTTTAAGGAGACCATTTCATGACTCTGTCAATTATTTGGGGGCACATTTGATAGAGTCGAGTATCTTTACTCTTCAAAACTGATTAAGATTTTGGAACTAGATAGAGATGGTGGTTACCTGATGTCATGAATGTACTAAATGTCATTGAATTGTTTACTTTAAAATGGTTAATTTTATGTCTCATGAATTTCACCTCAATTAAACTTAAATATATACGTATATAAAGTTACCCATTTGCTTTTGGCAAACATATTCACCTTATATAGATTACAAGAGGGAACAGTGAAGCTCTTTGGCATTGCTTATGTCATTTATGTTTGTCTTTGGCAAGTATATCAAAGACTAATAAAGCCCTTTGGAATTTTAATTTCTAAAACACTGTCACACATAAACGCACTACCAGTTGATTAGAAAATGGTACTACTGGGTGTGAACACTGCTTATTTCACAGGCAAAATGTGTCCAACAAACAATACTGGGAACAGAGCCTAGAAATGTCATTTCTCTCATTTCATACCATAATAAGTTGCCAAATGCCTTCTCCTGTTCTATCCTCTGACTAAGCCACCCACTCAAAACCTTTCCTGTTGACACTGTAAAAGAATGGTGTTAAAAAAACAAACCTTTACCCTTTAGCAAAAATACCCACCATAGAGTCCTGTACACAGGGACATGCAATGAATGTCATTTTGAAACTCTTCAAATAGATATTCCTTTATGGAATTCAGAGATCATGAAAAGAAATAATGAAAAGCTAAACCTAGAGGCCTGACTCTCCATTACAGAACTATTACCATCAGAGAGCCTTGGAACTTGAGTTAAGTTTTAAACTTTTAAAAGTTTACCTTATTTGACACACAGGTTATTCAGTCCTCTAATCCACAGAATCAATATCAACACTTCAGAAGAGGTAGTTCTGTTTTGGCAGAACTTTGAGTTTTCTTAGCTTGTAAAATTGAGCCTCCCCACTGACCTAGATTGTTGGACATGGTAGAAGACTTTATTAGGCATGAGCTAAAGTTTATTCCTGAAATCTAAATAAAAAATAAACATTCAGTCACTCAGTAGGTGTCAATCCATGGTCATGTCCCTTACATAAACAAGCCACCCACAACTAATAAGCCCAGAAACATCTTTTAAGTGGCAAAACTTGTAAAAGGTCAATGAGTTAAATTTGTTTTACTTTTTTTCCCTTTGTGGGAATTTTAGAAACCATTGTATGTTTCCTCAGAAGACTTCGTGTGGCTCTTCATAAATCAGGAGTTGTTTGGATTGCTCTTTAGACATATTCCATCAGTATCATTAAATTGTTCTAACTTTCCCTCTACTGAGAGAGAGATTCTCATCCTGTGGTTTCAGCTGATGTTTAGAAAGACAACGCAAACAAATCTCCTTGTCTTATTTTCTGTTTCCCACATAATCCAAATTCTTGCAAGGTATATCCATCATTGCATCAAACTGACCACGGCAAGCACAACATTTGCTGTATCAATTTTAGTCCCCACCAAATCTGCTCTCTAGGACCACGTTTGACAGTTAAGACACTGTTCTGCCCATTACCAGTTATAAAACCTCAAAGTCACTGTTGACTGCCTGTAGTTGTTTGGCCTGCCCTACCTTTGTGGTTACCAGGGCTTGCTGCTTCTCATCAGGAGAATCTCTCTGAAAACCACCATTTTCCTTTCAGTGCACTTCCTTTTATAGGCCTTTGTAATTCACCACTTGACTATTACAATCTTTTGCCCTTTGACTTCTCTCCCCTCTAATCATCCTAAATGCTATTTGTTTTAAAGTAATATGTAAGAAAGCATTTATAATTGCGAACCACAGTTAACAGTAAATGTAAGGTATCATTATTGTACAATTTTATTAAGTAATTAACATCATCTAATCTGTGTTCTTACTCTCTGACACCCATCATACCTGGGGCCAGGACTTGGAAGGATAAGGTCCAAGGGACTTGGCTCCCTGCTAAGGCTGCTGGCCCTAGGGGAGAGGTCACACAAGGAAGTTCATTCCAGGGGTCACAACTCAGAGATGGTTCATTCAACAACACAAATCAGCAACTGTGCTGAACCGGGAGGGAGTCTAGCCATGAGCCAGCTCAAAGCAGTGAGGGGACAAATGCAAGTAGAGCAAAGGCATTAAACCTGAGCCCAGGGTTCAACCTGGGAGACAGGAGGATAAAGCAAGTGATGAGCCACAAAACAGGAAAAGACGGGATGAAGTATAAATGAAGGGCCTGACCAGCCTGCCCACATTAATACCCCTATACTTTGTGGTTCCTCTGAACATTTTCTCCATACCACCCACTCACCTTGGACATGAAGCTCAAAGAGTTTTTAATGTATTTCCGCCACCTCCTTTGTCCCCCCTTCTCTCTCCTCTTCATTATGCTGATCTACTAACTTGTCTGGGTTTTTTATTTGTTTGTTTGCTTGTTTGTTTGTTTAAATTTAGCTTTTTATTTGCTTTACCCATTCTCCTGATTCTACATAACCAAAATTCAAAATCCAATTTTTCAAATGTCTAACTTTTCTTGGTTGGAGAGGAGGAAGAAAGGTTGGGGATTCTTGTCCCCCATACAGCAAAATGGGGAATCTTGTCCCCATTGTACTATAATAATGTCTGGTACTGCTTTCTAGTATTTTTTCAAGTCCTGTATATTAATTTACTTCTTAATTTGGGCTGAAAATTTTTTGAGAAAAAAGAACATGTCTTATTCTTCATACTCAACTTTGTATTCTATTGATGGCAGATACATAAAGGCCACTCAATAAATGTAGTTGATCAATATAAGTATATGTTCTTATCACAAATGTGTCAAAATGTTTTAGAAGACTTTATTATATGTGCTACTGAACACTTAGCAGGAAAAATTATCTTGGCCTAAGTGAAAAATTATGAGATTATAAATGAGACTTAAAAATTCAAGGGTATAAAACTCTTAGAAGAAATCATAGGTAAAATCTTTAGGATTGTGTATTAGGCAATGGATTCTTAGATATGACACCAAAAGCACAAGCAACAACAACAAAAAAATAGATAATTGGACTGCATCAAAATTTAAAACTTTTGTGCATCCAAGAAAATTTTCAAGGATGTGAAAAAGACAACATACAGAATAGGAGAAAATATTTGGAAATCATATATCTGACAAATGTTTAATATCCAGAATATGCAAACAATTCCTAAATGCAACAACAAAAAGACAACCCAATTAAAAATGGGCAAAGGACTTTATTAGACATTTCTCCAAAGGCCAATCAGTACCTGAAAATATGATTGACATCATTAGACATCAGGGAAATTCCAGTCAAGACACAGTGAGATACTACTTCACACCCACTAGAGTGGCTATTACTTAAAAAACTGAAAATAACAAGAGTTGATGAGGATGCTGAGAAAAGGAACACTTGTATGCTGATGGTAGGGATGTGAAATGGCACAGCTGCTGTGGAAGACAGTTTGGCAGTTCCTGAAAAAGCTAACCATAGAATTATCATATGACCCTGCAATCCTGCTTCTAGGTATATACCCAAAAGAATTGAAAACAAGGACTCAGATATTTGTACACCAGTGTTCATTGTAGCATTGTTCACAATAGCCCAAATCAACAGATTAAAGGATAAACAAAATGTCGTACGTGCATACAATGGAATATTACTCAGGCTTTAAAAGGAATGAAGTTTTAATACATACTACAACATGGATGAACCTTGGAGACATGTTGAATGAAATGAGCCAGACACAAAAGGAAAAATTCGGTATTATCTCATTCACATGAAAAACCAAGAATAAGTAGATTCATAGAGACAAAAAGTAGATTACAGGTTACTGAGGGCTGCAAGCCAGGGATAAGGGATGAGATTGAAGAGTTATTGCTTTAATGAGTAGAGAATTTCTGTTTGGGGTGATGTAAAAGGTTTGGAAAAGGATAGTGATGGTGGTGGCACAATATTGTGGAAGTAATTGATATCACTGAGTACTACACATATAAGTGGTTAAAAGGGGAAATTTTGTGTTGCATATATGTTACCACTGTAATTTTTTTTCAAAGGTTATCATTGGAAGAAACTGAGTGAAGGGTACCTAGGCACTCTCTGTATTATTTCTTACAATTGCATATGAATCTATATTATCTCAATAAAAATTTCTTTTTAAAAATTCAGGGGTAAAAGACAAGAAAATACATGAAGATGTGATTTTTTTGAAAAATTATATTTCAATTAATTTTTATGCAATATAGTGAATTATTGCAGAATCCTCACTATGTGGTAACTATTCTTCTGGGTATTTTACATGTAATATTTCCTTTACTCCACAACAGCAATTACAGTATGAGGTAGGAGCTGTTATTATCCATAATTTACCAATCAAGAATGAGGAGTACATAGTGATAACTTGTCCAAGGTCACCCAGGGAATAAGTTCTAGAAAAGAATTCAAACACAGGCAGTTTGACACCATAGCCTGTGTTATAACTTCCTCCCTGAATGCAGATGACATCTAACTGGAAAAAAGCGTAGCCATTGACTCCCATCATCTTATTTCATCTCTATGCTGCCATGAGGAACTTAGGCATGTTTTTCAGATCTTTAATTTTCTTATGAGGAAAATAAGGAGACCATTTCACCATTATTCCCTAAAAATGGAAAGACATTATTTATATTACCTTAATGCTAAAACTAAGTGTTCTGAGATCAAAGGTCATAGTTGTTCACCTGAAAAGCAACTTTGAACTTTAATTTCCAAGTGATCAACTTAAATACTTTGGAGTTTAGAAACTGATATTCATATCTCAATTTAGTCTTATACTAAAAACTCTATAAACCCAATTTTAGTACTGACTTGGTGTGACCTGTAAGCTAAGTAATATGTGGAAACACTTTAGGATTTTTAGCTGCCAAATTCATAGTAGTCCATTAAAAAAAAATAGTTGTTTTTTTTTTTTAATTCACTGTGCTTTTAAATATTTCTAATATATTTCATCTATTTGTACCTTGATTTTGCTCTTAGTCTCAAATAGAAACATTGTGCTCAGTTTTTTTTCTTCTTAAGCAAGTCTCAACTGTTCCCACATACTTTACAGTTTTATTTGTAGTTTTGATTGCCACATGAGCTTTTGTGGTTGAATTTTCAAATTAGAAATCCGAACCTCAGGAGTACTGCATTAGTGCAGTTAATTGATCAAGTATATAATCTCATGTTGAAATAGCATCTCCAACTTTAAAAACCTGTGATTCAATTCCCTATATAGTTATTTCAAGGTAGTTGGTTCCTCCTACTGATAGGCAAGTTTTGACATGGAACTTGTTCTTTGGTGGTTAACATTCATAAATATAAATTAGTTAAAGAGTAGCTATTTCCTTTACTTTTTGGCCTCAGGGAAAAAATGCTATTTGGAACATGAAGACTATGTTAATCACAATTAAAAAAATTTTTAATGAAACTCCTCAGGGATATAAACTTATATGTTTATGGTTAGCTGAAGTTTTTATTCCTCTAATACAATACTTATTAACTGGGAGTCTCAATGGCTTTGATTACTCTCATCTTTGTCTTTTGCAAATTAAATTGAGTTAAAGCCTTTTCTTAGATTTTTAACCATGTATCCCTCCCTCCCCCAAAACAGAAGGAGTTTAAACCAATGGATTTCTTGACAGTATAGAGAATAAAACAGAGTCAGTTTTAATCACCTTAATATCTGAAAAACTAGTAAGAAAAAAAATTGTATTTCCAAGCCACATTTCAATACCTTTTCATGCCATTAGACAGCAATATTTTATACAGATGGTTTGATCCACTCTGGATTTGTGAGATTTTTGAAATCTTGTCTTCCCCTGTCCAAAATCATGAACACATATAACTGAATGACTGATAGATGAATATAGATGAGATTCAGTATAATAAGAAATATAATGATTAAAATTTAAATCTCCCATTTAACTGCTGTTTTATTTGAATGATTCCCCCAAATATTTGGGGAGGGGTATATTTAAATAAATTAACATAGTCTCTTATTCAGCTTTGCTAATTATTGTGCATAATTAACAAATCCAAACTACATTATTTTCCATTATTATTAGTTGATTACTTTAGCATTTCAGACTCTCTATATGGGAGTTACAGGAAATTTGTGTTCAATATCAAGGATACCATCTTCAGTATGTGCTTATATTCTTTTAGTCACAGATTTTCAAGATGTGGCTCCTGTATAATTCATTCATATTCTTTCACTCTCCTTTTCTCTTCCTTCCCTCCACACCCCAAAAAAACACATCCTGAATTTTCTCTTTTCTTCAGAGCCTATCTTTTCCATATCAGTATGTTATTTCTGGTGTAATCTGTTCACTTTAAGATCTATGTAACCAAATTGTTTTTCATTTACAAGTCCCAAGTGATAGCTAGGTCAAAACTTTATAGCTACATTTTAAAAAAAAATACGTGCATGTATGTGTGTGCTAAGACTACAGCTGTAATTTTCTTCCAACTTGCTTTGTGTGGTACCCAGTGTAAACAGGGATGTGGTTTCAATAATTACACTAGTTCATTGGCCTAAAATCAGATGCCTTCTGAATCACAGAGGAATGGATCCAGTATTGGAAATTAAACTAGCATTTTACTGTGTGATTCATAGCAATGCAATGATATGCTTGACTGTTAGAAAACATTTTTTTTTTAATGAAGGAGTGGAGGCCTACATTCATAGTCATGTATAACTCAATTGGAGAAATACTTTGGAGGAAAAAAATTGGATAATTCAATTGTAATCTAGACTTTTCAAACATTCCATAGAACTTCAATCTTAAGAATTAGTTACTTCAGTAGACAATTTGTAAGATAAGATCCATTAGAAGCATTATAGCTTAAAAATCAAAGCACAGAAAATTAAAGCAAAGTCTGGTTATCTATTCTCTGGCCAGATTAGGTGGGCCTTCGGGGGCCTACGTAATCCTCTACATTGAAATACAAGTCAATTTGCAAGCTACAGGACTATTAATACATCTATATTTTCCTCTTGATTTAAAAATTGAAAATACCTAGACATTTGTATGAAAGGAGGATTGTATTTCTTTATTAATAGATTCATCTAAAAAAATACAACCCTGTTATAATTTGTGTAGAAAATATTCGGATATATCTTCAGGAAGAAATAATTAATAAAATAAATAAAATAAAATAATGCAGTTTTCCTTCCATCATCTGAGGTATAATAGAACATTTTTTAAACTATTAAAGGAATTGCATCAACAAAATATATAGGAGCTGAAATAACAGTACTTGCTACTATTCATTGAATTCTTACTATGTCAAGAACCAAGCAAAATACTCTCTAAATAGTATTTCCATACACATTATAAAAAACTTAAGAGGTAGGCTGATTGTACAGATAAAAACACTATAGCTTAGTAACTCAGTTAAAACATGTCTAATCAGGGATTCAGACCAAATTCTGATTGACTCCCAACCCCAGGCCTGTAACTTCACCCTGCACTGCCTTATCATATTACATATTCACAACACCAGTCTCATAAAGCAACACAAATAACAGAAAGATTCCAAACTTTTTTGTTTTTAAAATATATCTCATTTGTGTGAATGGCTAGAAAAAACTAGAAAAGGAGTTGTGGGAGAGAAAAACAGTGTATTAAAGTAGCACTATTTAATGTATCACACAAACCGCCCCCAAATCAATGACTTGAACCATGTTTCTTTTTCTTGCTCACATAAAGTTCAGAAATTCCTGATAGGTAATTTTCCTCCCAGTGGTAATGCAGTTCCTTCCTTCTTGTGGGTCTGCCATTTCAACACATGGCTTTCAAGGGTACCCAGAAAATACAAAAACATTGTGCTCTATGAGGAGAAATATTTTTATGGGCCAGGCTTGCTAGTAGCAACACATTTCTTCTGCTCATTTTTCCCTGGAAGAACTTCAGTCACATCATTATAGGCAACTACAAGGAACTCTAAGAAACACCGTTTATCTATGTAACTGGAAGAAAAGAGAACAAGTTTGGTGCTATGGATTGGAGTTCTGGAAATGAGCACTACAGAAGTATTCTATTTTTGTGAAGAAAAAATGACTACATGCACAGTTAAGCAAACATTATATTTACTTCTTTTCTCTTTATTATTCTTTTTAATACTCCTTTCCTTGTAAACTTTTAATTTTTGCTCTTTAGTTACCAAAAGGGAGCCACAACAGCTATTGAAAAACAAGAAAATGAACAAAGCCCTGTTGTGTATGTATGTGCATGTTTGTGTATTTGAGCTTGTCAAGTTGCATAAAGGTATAAAAACCTATTTTGTGTTTTCACTATTGCAGTGTTTTTTTCTTTTCCATAATACTTGTAAATATGTTATTGTAAATATATTGAATTATTATTTTATAGCAATAAAAGGATTAATGGGACTTATGCTTTTAGCTATGATGGAGTTAACAGGGACCAAATTAACATTCCATTTTAAACAACTGAAAGCTGGGCAATATATATGAAACTGTGCCTTTCCAGATATTGGACAACAGGCAATGTAAAACTGTGATCCTGACAGGAGAAAAACAAAAGTGAGACTTATAACTGTCCCTGCTTAATGTCTGGAGGTATTTTCCAAACCACAGCACAGCGAGGTGAAACCCAAAGAGAGCCCAGAAGTCTTAGTTGAGGAGACAGAGATCAGAGTTCTGGGAGGCCAAGGCAGTTAAATTTGTTAGAAAGTAGTCAGCTTCACAGAAGAAGAGAGAGCTCCAGACTCTCAAGTTTTGGCTGAGAACTGAACTGCACATGTGTCAGAGGAAGTTACCCATGGATGGGAAAGGATCATCAGAAAGCAGTAGACCAAACAACTCCTGGAGTTCAAAAAGATCTGTGAACAGTTTGTGCTTCCAACAGCCAAAATGGAAACACCTTTTAATACACAGGTATTGGGTAGAGTCCTCAGAAAAACATCATCTTAATAGTAGAGATAACTTAGATCTAGATAAAGGGCATTCTGAGCACATCCTAACAAAGCTTAAAAGCAAGTGGAAAGAATCAAGCTAATTCCAAGTAACTCAACTGTATCTCAGAATAAATTCCTGTACTATTTAAAGGGATACAACAAAATAGAGCACCCAACATAGTAAAATTCAAAGTGTTTGACATCCAATCAAAAATCATCAGGCATGCAAAGAAGCAGGAAAATATGATCCATAGTCAGGAAAAAGTTCAATCAATAGAAACATACCAAGAAATGACAGAGATGATGGAATTAGGAGAAGAAAACATTAAAAGAGCTATTATATATGTGTTTAAATGCTCAAGAAGGTGAGAAAAACATGAACATAATGAGGAGAGAAATGGAAGCTATAGAAAAGATCCAAGTGAAACTTCTAGAATTCAAAAATATAAGATGTGACGTGAAAAATATGGGGATCACAGCAGATTAAACACTGTGGAAAAGATTAGTGAACTGGAAGAGACACCTCAATAGAAACTATCCAAAATGAAGCACAGAAAAAAAAAAAGACCAGAAGAAATAAACAAAGCATCAATGAAATGAAGGACAAGTGGTCTCACATACATGTAAGTGGAGTCCCAAAATGGAAGAGGAAGAATGGAAAAACTATTTGTAAAAAAAATGGCTGAAAAATTTCCAAATCTAATGAAAAACAAAACTCATAGATCAAAGCTTATAGATCAAAGAACATTAACATTAACAAAACCCAGGCAAAGTACACACTAAAAAAGGCACACCAAAGCACATCAATAAACAGATTGCTGAAAACTATTGATGAAGGAAAAAATCTTAAAAAGCAGCTTCAAAGACAAAAGTTCAGAACAAAGGTAAGAATGACAAAAAACTTATCAGAAACTATACAGGCCAGAAGACATGAAACAACATCTTCAAAGTGTTGAAAACAAAATAAAGTTGTCACCTAAAATTGTCACCTAAAATTGTTACCCAGTGAAAAATCTCTTTCAAAACTGAAGATGAAATAAAAATAAAAATAAAAATATTTTCATTCAAATAAAAGCTGAAAAAATTAACACCCTCAGACCTACACTTAAAAAAAATAATTAGAGAAAACTTATCAGTCAGAAGGAAAATGATACCAGATGGAAATTTGGATCCATACAAGGAATAGAGACCCACAGAAATGGTTAAGAGTTGGGAAATTATACAAGATATTTTTCTCATTTTTTACATCTCTTTACAAGACAATTGACTGTTTAAAGCAAAGATAATGATGTATTGTGAGTTTATAAAATATGCAGAAGAAAGACATAAAATAAAAAAGCAAAAATGAAGGGGGAAAATAGAAGAATATGGTTGTAAGTTTCTTACACAGTGTGCAATATGTGGTATAATATTATTCAAATGGACACTGAGATGAGATAGAACCTTTGAGCAACCACACCAACAAAATAAACAGAGTTAAAGTTAATAAGCCAACAATGTTGACAAAAATGGAATACTACTAATAATTAATCCAAACAAATTCAAAAAAATAGAAAAAAAGGCAAGAACAGATGGGACAAACAGAAAACAAACAACAAGATGGTAGATTTAATTTAATATCAAACCAAATAGACTTCACAAAAATAATTTACCTGAGATACAGACATTTCATAATGATAAAGGGGTCAATTCACCAAAAGAACATAACAATCAGAAATATTTATGTATGTAATAATAAGGCCACAAAATACATGAAGCAAAAAGCATTTCAATTCAAAGGTGATATAGACAAATCCACAATTTTAGTTGGAGATTTTAATGCTCCCCATTCAAGAACTGATAGCAGACAGGAAATTAGTATGGATATAGAAGACTTGAACGTTATCAACGCAATTGACCCAACTGATATTTATAAAACTTTCCACCCAACCACAGCAGAATATACATTCTTCTCAAGTGTAAGCAGAACACTCATTAAAATAGGTAATATTCTGGGCCATAACACAAGTCTAAATGAATTTAAAAGGCTTGAAATCAAATTATATTCTCTCATCACAACAGAATTAAACTACGAATCAATAATAGAAGGATATCTGAAATAATCCCCTAATATTTGGTATTAAATAACCCATGGATCAAAAATGAAACCAGAAGAGAAATTAGAAAATATTTAGAAATGAATGAGAATGAAAATACAGCATATCAAAATGTGTGGAGTACAGCTTATTCAGTGCTTAGATAAAAATTATAACATTAAATACATGTATTAGAGAAGAGGAAAGATCTAAAGTTACTGACATGAATATTCATCTTAAGAAACTGGAAAAATAAGAACTCAAAGTAAGCAGAATAAAGTAATAAAGGTAAGCACAGAAAGCAATGAAATAGAGAACAGAAAAACAGTAGAAATTCAATAAAACAGAATGTTTGGAAAAAATCAACAAAATTAATAAACCTCATACCAAAATAATCAAGGGAAAGCAAGAGGAAGACACAAATTACTAATGTGCATGGGGCTCGGGAGCTGACCAAGGACACTCCTGCCAGGGCTTCAGTGGTGGTTGGGAGTTCAGCATTAGCGCCCTCCCCAGGCACCACTGCTCCTGCTGACTACACAGGCCGCCACTGCCTATGTCATGCACAACACCACAGAGCCCAGCGCTCACCAGGTCAACAGCAGCTCCCTACACGTTTCTTCTTCATTACCTGGTCAAGGTGGCAGCAGCCGTGGTAATGCATGTCCAGAAGAAAAAAGCAGGTGGGCCCTTGTTCCAGTTTTGCCTTTATGCAAAATACCAGAAATGGATTGTCTTTTATAACGGGGGGTTATTTGGTTGAAAATGTCCAAATTAAGGTATCAACACAAGTATACCTTCACCAAAGGAAGGCCAATGGTGTCCGGAAAACCTCTGTTAGCTGGGAAGGCATGTCGTTGGCATCTGCTGATCCTGGGTTGTGTTCCAGGTCCTCTCTCAGCTCTGTGCATTCTTCAAAATGTTGCTCTTGGGGTGTTTTTTCCTCTCTTAGCTTCTCTGGAGCAAACTCTGGGCTAGTATCTCTAAAGCGTCAGTGAAAGTCTGCTTTCCACGGCCATCTCCAAAACGTCTCTCTAAGTTGCAGCAGCAAGTTCCTTCTATTTGAGCTTATATAGGACTCCAGTGATTAAATCAAAGACCCATGCTGAATGGGCAGGGCCACATTTCTATGGAAACATTCAATCAAGAGGTCACACCCTAATCAAAGGTGTCACTCATAGTTGGGTGGGTCACATCTCCATGGAAACATTCAATCAAAAGGTTCTGACCTAATTAACACTAATATGTCTGCCCCACAAGATTGCATTTAAAGCATATGGCATTTTGGGGGACATAATACATACAAACCAGCACAGCTGTCTTCATCATCACTTGTGCCCCAGGTAGAGAGATGATCCTCCAGAGTTGCTGCATGTGGATGAGCAGGAGCTACTCTCTGAATGGGAGACCCCAAGTTAGTACTTGGCTTGCAGAGTGGCTATCAGTACAAGTGGATGCCCAAGCTGGGCATTGAGACATGAACTGAATCCCTTGTCTTGATCTTCAGAGCCATGGAGTCCTGGAGTTCCCAAGGGCCTGCAGCCTGCTTCCCCCCACTCCCATCTTACTGATACTGGGTCTCCATTCTTCCTCCCACCCACTCCCAGTAGCACTAATTTCCCAAGCCTCTGCATAGCAGGCAGCCTCCACATCACCTCACCTCCCACCACCACCACCCAACCCCTGCCCAATCCTTCTGTGGTCTCTGAGCCTACCGCCCAAGCACCAGGCATGCATGGGAGGACAGCTTTTCCTTCTCAGGGAGGGGATAGCTGGGAACCAGAGATTTGTCCTTTACTTGGGCATACCTGCCCTCTGTGACTTGGCTTTGGCATAACTCCCAGGAGAGATTTGGTATTGTTTCCATGGTGACAGGGCCTGAATGTATTGTATTTAGTATACGTAATACATATATTCATTAAATAAAGTGTTTTGTAGCTAGAAAAAATATTAACAATGGAAATGAAGTAGGGACATTGGGACATAACTAAAATCCTATTGACTTTAAAAGGGTGATAAGGAAATATTATGAACAACTTTAGGCCAATAAATTGGACCACTTAGATAAAATGCACTGATCCCTTGAAAAATACCAAATCTCACTCAAGAAAAAATGGGTAACACAAGCATCATACTGTCTATATTATCTGTTAAAGAAATCCAATCCATGGTGAAAAACCTTCCCAAAATGAAAACTGTAACCCCAATAGCTTCACTAATAAGAAGACATACAACCAATCAAAAAATGGACAAAAGATTTGGGCAGACACTTCACCAGAAAAGATATACCAAGGCCAAATAATCACATGAAAAGAATTCAATATCTTTAGTCATTAGAAACATGTAAAGTAAAACTACAGTAAGACCACAACATACTCCCTAAAATGGCTAAAACTAAAAATATTGACAAAACAAGTGTTGATGAGGGTGTGGAACAACTGAAACTCATACATTGCTGGTGGGAATGCAAAATGATGCAACCACTTTGGAAAACTGTTGGACTAGTCCTTATAAAGTTGAATATATACTTACCATACAACCTAATAATGCTACTTCTTGGAATTTACTCAAATGAAATGAAAACATATGTCCACACAATAACTTGTAAGCAACTGTTCACAACAACTATAAACAACACAAATGTCCATCAAGTGGCCAGTGGGTGAACAAATTGTGGTTTATCTATACAAGATACCATACAGCAATAAAAATAAACAAACTGCTGGTAACAGAACAACCTGTATGAGTGCTAAGAGAAAAAAGTCATTAAGAAAAGACTATGTACTCTATGATTCCATATGTGAATTTCTAGAAAAGGCACAACTGTAGTAATGGAAAGCAGGTCGGTCAGTGGTTGCAGAGGCTGGGGAACAGGGAGAAGACTGTCTGCAAAGGAGCAATGAATGAACTTTTGGGGGTGATGGGAATGTTTTATATATTGATTGTGATGGTGGATACATGACAGTATACATTTGTCAACACTCATTGAATTGTACATTTAAAATTGTCCCTCAATAAAGCCAACATTAAAATGAATCAATTATTTGAAAATCATATCTTTAAAAATAGAAAGTTGACTATAAATGAGCTAGTGAACACTCTTGTAATAAGACCCCAGTGTGCGGAGAATAAGAGTAACCTCATTGGAAGAATGTGAAGGATAAAGGTCAGTAGAATAGCCCTGTGTTCCAGGAATTCCAGAACAGAGTATATTAATAGAGACCCTAATCCCTTCTCTATAGGAGTCTGTTAAAATGCCCCTGAGAGCTTTGGCTACTGTCTTATCTAAACAGAAAGAGTGACTTCATTACAGTTAGTATGTTAGCTGATTTCATATCACAGGCATCAAGTAATATGGCAAGTTGGAATATCCTTGTATTTGCTACCTAGCTCCAAAAAGCAAACAAACAGGCCTCATTTAGCTATTCAAGGCCAACTGGTTTTGGTTTTAAGCAGTCACTGGATTAGAGACAGATGACAAATGCTTTTGAGATAGATGTGTATAAACCATTTTAGAGCTTGAGGCAGAGCATGTCCTCCTGCAAGTGGAGTAGTCTAAGGCGTAGGTGGAGAAAGAAAGCAAACTTTAAACTAAGGAATGAGTTGAAGTTAATGCCAAATGTAAAGTTAGAAAGAAATTAAGATGCACCTGTCTACTTCTAAGGCTCATTACAGGGTTTAGAAGTGGGATAGTTTTAAAACCCCTCTAGGCAGGCTTTTTATTCTATCTGCTTATTATATAATCTTTCATTTAACAGCTTAATTTTTACTACCTTATTGCTGTATTATTTTTTTAAAATAAAATTAATATATGAACAAGATTTTTTTTTAAACTCGAACAAGCACATGAATGTATAAAAAAGAAAGTTGAAAGCCTATACTTTCCCAATGTCCAGGCCTATTCCCTGCTAGAAGCTACTGTTCAAGTTTCCTTCTTTTGTATAAATGTTATCTTTATACTATAGTATCCTAGGAATTTGAGCTTTCTAACTTTGAATTCTTATATATATTTATATCATGAAGTATCAGTCAGAGTTTCTCTTAAAAACCTTTGTTCTCTCATTTGCTTTGACCACTTTCTCTGTTTCATTAAACGGCACTCCATTCATATGCTCTGAGCAAAAATGTTGGGATAATTATTGACTCCTTTTTTTAATTATTATTATTTCACTCCATATTCAAGCCATCAGTAAATCTTTTCAGTCACTCCCAAAATATTTCCAGTATTCCAAACATTTTACTTTATCTACTACTACTCACCTAGATCCAAGCTGCCATCCCTCTCCTTACTGAGTCTCCTGGATTCTGCTTTTACCTCTTGAAGTCTGTCTATATCAGATTACATCCTACCCTTGTTTAAAGCCCTCCAGTAACTTTCCATCACACTGGAATGAAATACAAAGAGGTTTTTCTTGGCCTACAAGGCCTTACATTGTTTGTACTTGGCTACTTCTCTGACCTCATAATGAACTTCTCTCTCCTAATTCATTTTATGCCAGCAAAACTTGCCTCCTTGTTATTCTGAAAACTTGTTTAGTGCATTTCCTTCTCAAGGTTTTTTGTTTTTGCTGTTTTGCCTTGTATTCTTCCCTCAGATAGTTGTGTGGCCCACACTTTTGTGTTACTCAGCAGTCGGCTTAAATGTCACCTCCTCAGAAAGGCCTTGCCCTAAAATATCATCCTATCCAATCACCCTACTAGTTGCAATCCCCTTACCCGGCTTTACCATCATTCAAAAATAATGTATGCACTTGTTTTATTGTCTTTCAGACACACTAGACTGTTAACTTCATGAGGGTGGGCCTTTGTTTATCGCTATAGTCACATCCCTAAAACAGCACCTGTCATATAGAAAGTATTCAAGAAATATTCTGAATGAAGAAATGATCCTTCTGCATCTTTAGCTATCTAAATCATTTAATGAAGTTCTTCCTGCCATTCCCTGCCTCCCCCATTTTCCTGCTAGGACTGTTCTAGTTTGCTAAAGCTACCAGAATGCAATATACCAGAAATAGATTGGCTTTTACAATGGGAGCTTATCAGTTCACAAATTTATAGTTCTAAGGCCATAAAAATGTCCCAATTAAGGCACCAATAGGATGATACCTTCTCTGAAGAAAAGCTGTTGGCATCTGGTGTTCCTCTGTCACATTGGAAGGCACATGGCTGGAGTCTGCTGGGTCACTCCCAGGTTTAGATTCTGGTTTCTGTTGCTTTTGCCAAAATGTCTCTGGGTTTCTGTCTCAGCTTCTCTCTCTCAGCTCCTGTGCATCCTTGCTTGTTTCTCCCAGGGCAGTTATTACTAAGCATCTGGGAGTCCTCTCTTAGTTTCTCTGTGGTAAACTCTGGATTTCATCTCCTAGCTTCTCTCCTGGTTCTGGTTTTAATGGTTTTCTCCAAAATGTTTCTGGGCATTTTGTCTCTAAGCCTCTGTGAGCTCTCTTTAAAATGCCTCTGCCTTTTATCCTCTAATAGGGGATGCCAGTAAAGATGATTAAGACCCACCTTGAATGGGTGGGGTCACATCTCCCTGGAAACAATCTAATCAAAGTTTCCGCCCAAAATAGGTCTGCCCCCACAAGAGTGGATTAAAAGAACATAGTGTTTTATGGAGTACATAACAGATTCAAACCAACACAAGGACCTACTGGAATCACCATGCACAGATCAGTTGATTGTCCATTGGAGCAAAGAGCTAACCAAAAATAACTGAAGTAAATCCACTACTGGTTTAAAAAGTATTGTCAATAAGCTAACACACCAGAGTGGGAGATTAATTTTGTATTAGAAACTTAGCCTCGAAATAGATAAAGAAAGAAACTAGAGAAAATAGTGTTAAAGTTTGTCTATCTCAGGGACTATTTATTAGATCTATTCTTTTTAGATACAAATCTCATTCCTAAGGAAATCTTGACAACTGTCTCTTAATGGAAGGTTGGGCCCATCAGCCTTAACTAAACATTTGTTTGCTCTGGACAATCTACCAGCTTTCACAAGTCTTCAGGACTGCAGTGTTCCATATTAAATGGGATCACCCGGAGCCAGCTGGTTCTGGAATACTGCCAAAGCTATGGACATCTTCAAATATCTTCTTAAAATTGCAGGGTGGAACTTTGTTCTCTGAGAGGTTCATGTTCTTCATGATGTAAATGAGCTTTCCTTAACTTCACACAACATTGTTAATAGATAGTTTCAAACTATTTAAACCTACATCCATACACCATTTAACTAAGAAAGGAAAATGCTAGCCTCTTTTTACATTCCCCAATTTAAATAAATGAGATACGAGATTCAAAAGCACTGGGAAGGTATCCTGATCCACTCCCAGGATACATAACAATTTAATCTCTGATCCCATCATTCATTTGGCAAGATGATATCTAGTAATCAAGTAAAACATCCAATTAAGGGAAAATTACTACTCTGCTCACGGTTTACAGTGAAATATAGATGATCTGAACAGAAATGTAGGACTTCAGTCTAAAATGTCTCCAAGACTTTGAATTAATCAACAGATGCTTGCTTTGGATGTAGCTTGCAGGTTTCACACACTCAAGTGGTCCTCACTTAACATGTAAAACAATATAAATTTCAAATGTGGTAGGAATTTAATCTAGTAATCATATCTGGGCATACAAAATTTAGCATTTTTAAACCCCTGGATATGAGAGGACTAGGATTACAATAATGAACATACCAAAAGCAGTGATACTTTGGAGAAGCACAGGAATTCTCAAGACTGCCTTAGAAGCCAGTAAAAAAAAAAAAAAAACCAGAACTTTTCTGCATATAGTTGTTATATTTGGGGATATATCAATTGATCTATGTCAAAATTCATATAATAATAAGCCTTATTAAAGCTAAGCTCTATTGTACCTATTCAGTCCTCTCTCATTTGGCATGAGGTCTGCTTGGATGTCTGCTTTAATTCTTCTTTCTCGTAATAGTGTCCTATAGAGACTGTTCCTTAAACTGAAAAGTATTCTAGGTTCTAACAGAAACCGTGTAACAAAACTAGGGACTTCACTCTGAGCTAGGCAAACAGTAGGTGCTCAATACATCCCATTTTCTGTCATTTTATATTCCATGTTTTGTTATTTCTGAAATGATGTTTGCATTCAAGGTTGGCTACTATATCATATTGTCTATTTTTGCTAGAAAGTGCCATGAAACAAACAGAACATAAAGAAAAGTTTTTATCCTTGAGTATCTCTGTTTCACTTTTATAGCTTTAGTGGTAGGGGTCGGTCCTATTGCGGCCTGCCACCTTTCCCTTGGGACCCACAAATCCGTCCTGTCGTCAGGACTGGTTGTGTCAGCTTGGCGGGATAAAACACAGTTCCCTAGCAGATAAGGCTGCTCTGGATACATTCCTTCCCCTGTTGTCCCAAGCATATGTAAATATTCGCTGGAGACAATCTGACTCCGGTGAGCATGTTTTATGACATCCAGCTCACACCTTGGGTGTATCTGTCCCTGCAGACAAGGGGAAGCTGGGTTCCTCCAGTATAGCAGCACACAAACACAAGACAGGGGTGCTGCCCGTAGAACATCTCCCTCCTACGGCCACGGATTGAAACCCACGGGCTATAGGGAACTGACACCCACTAGTGAAGCTGACCTTGCTTTGTCTCTTTTCTAAGTGAGTAAAATGTCATTCCATCAGAGCCTGTGTGAATCATGCTTTTGCTGGCAACCCAGCACCTGTATTGGAGTGGGTTGACATCTCGTTAGAAATCTCTCCTTTTGACAGACAGCTTTCATTAAGAACTTGTTTATAACTTCCAAAAAAAAAAAAAATGAAGGAAAAACTACGCAGTGAGTAGTGCAGTGGTAGAATCACAATTAAAAGAATCTTGGTGATTTTGTTCCGAAGCACAGGAAAAATTCCACACTAAAAAGCCCCAAGTGCTATAGCACATGACCTCTTAACAACTTTCCATTGTTGTTCTTATCTCAAGGGATCACAGTTTACAGAGATTAAGTAAAGAGTGCTACTTGGAATTCTTGGGCAGGCCTCAAAGAAGGAATTAGTCTGAAGGAAAAAGAAAAGCTTGATTTAGTTGATTCATTATTATATATTTTTCCCATTATTTATGAATCTAATGGCAAAAATGGAAATGGCTTCTCCTATATGAATAAATATAATTACATTAGATTTTATTTTCGTAAATCAGTCACAATCGAGCTTTTAAAAAATTGATGACTTTTAAATCATACTTTGATATAAAGATTTAGTCATTAAATGAACATATTTATTGAGAATATCTATGTGTCATATGCCCTTCTAAGCCTAGGGATACAGCAGAACAAAATAAAGTTCTTATCCTTATGGACCCTACATTCTTGTTGGGGGGTCTATCTTGAGCCCCACTCAAAAGGGCTTTGTTTCTCAGCTACCTAAAGAATTTCTTTAAGAATCTCATCAACCCAGTTTGCTTTCTAGTAGAGTCTCTGAAGAACAGCACTGAGATACCTAAATAGTGTGCCTAAGTTTCATTTAAATGATTCGATGATATGACACCTACTTACTAGTCTCCTCTTCAATGGAATTCCAGAAACAAAAAACATGAATGATATGAAAGCCACAGAACTTTGACTCAAAAGACTGTGACAATCAATATTAAGAATATGAAAGAACCCTCTCCACAAAATGAATTATTCCTAAGAGGGTAACTTCAGGGATATACAGTTTGAGTCTCTCAGCTTATAAAATGTTCATAGAAGACTCCTGGGTTTCTAATCAAACTGATTTCAAAATAAGCACAAATAGTATAATGCTTTGACTCAGACACTATTTATCAAAAATGATTTAGGAATCATCTACCTGTGGGGCTATGTTAATGTTCCAAAGTGAGAACTGAAATTACAGATTTTGGTATTTCTGTTAAAAAATATACACTTTTACCTTTTCCTACCTACATTCTCAGTCCTCCATAACACCTTATTCTCTCTTATATTATTCCCTGGTATTTTTAAATTTTTACTTTTTTGGAAAAACAATAACAATAACAAAAATATTGTTTGTCTTTTTGAACCCATAGAGATTCTGACACCATTTTTAATAGTTAAGAAGGTGATATGGAAATAGGAATGAAAAGTCTGAAATCTTTGTGTTTAACACATAGACAAAAGATCCAAAATACAACAGTTGGGATTTGTTACATAGGAACCAACATGGAACAATATGACGCTGAATGATTAATAGGAAAAGTAGTGAGGCCTATTGTCTATCTCTCTCAGGTGTTAGGTATAATGACAGAGGGAGCAATTACTCTTTGGGAAAAAAAGAGCTTAATAATTTCCTTGCTTTTTTTTTTTTTTTTTTTTAATTTCCTAAATTCCTATACTACACTTTAATCATGAGCCAGGTAACCTTGGGCAAGTTACTTAATCTTTCTAAAGTTTGCTTTCCTCATCTGTAAATATGAATAAAAACTGTAGCTACCTCATAGGATTGTTGTGAGAGTATGCATATAAAATATCTTTCCTAGTGTATGGCACACAGGAGGCACATAATAAAGAGGACTATGATCGTTATGTAAAATATGCAAAAGCTCATATAGCTATGCTTAGAAACACATCTGTTCACTTATTAAACAAATATTTAATGAACATTTACTTTATGCCAAATACTGTGATAGGTGCTGGGGATTTATGCGTGATCATGACAAATTCTGTTCTCGTGGTGCTTATGGTCTGGAAGGAAAGAGTGATATTAAAAAATAATTAGTCAAATTATAACCACTCTCATAACAAGGGCTCTGAAGGAAATGTGTTGGGTGCTATTAAATTATAAATACAGTGTGTAGGGATGGGTAATTTACTCTGAAGAGTCAGAGAAGGCAGCTGCCCCAGGGAAGAGCCATTTAAATTGAGACCTGAAGTCTTAGATATAGATGAATAGGAATGACACTAGTGGAATAAAGTGAAGTAATTCAAAGGCACAAGTAAAATCACACAAAAGATCTCATTTCAGCCAAAGATATTTTAATTTAAAAAATGACAGAATTAAATACAGACATGTTTTTGAAAATCAAATCTTCTGTATTCATACTTTTGAGCTACGTTTAAGAGAACCTATCAGAATTTACCAACATGCTAAATATAGCATCCCATTAATTCTGTGATTCTAACTTAAAATACGGAATGAAATAATTGGCTTGGACTTGTGTTGTTAAATTGTAAATTTATTGTTTGTAAAAAGTATTCGAATATTTAAGCAGATTTATGATTCACCATATTTTCACTTTAATTTACTAGATATACAATACTTAAGAACTTAAGAAGGTATATTAAATTTAGAAATGAAATTTTAAATGCTTGCCATTAAGTTTATAAAATGGGATAAAACATTACTCAGTCTCCTTGAAAGCAGTTGTAAAAAATTGTCAAAATTATAAATTGATTATTTTCATAAGCTGAATCTAGAAGTTTAAAAAAACAAACTTTTGGATTTGTAACTTTAATAAATTGAATGTTGATTTTTAGAAACTGAAAAAAAAAAAATGGTTGGAGAAACTTTCCAGGTGTCCATTTCAGTTTGAAACTATTGTTATAGAGTATATTATCAGATTAGACTCAATTAAAATTAAGACAATTAATTAAAATTAATAGAATTTTATTTCATGAAATACGTTAAATTTATTCAATTGCTACAAATTTAGGTGTGGTATGTTAAAAAAGCTAGAATTTAAAAAATCAACATTACAAAACAGCAGCTTTCTAAGATATACTATAAAATTTTATTTGCTTTGAAAAATTTTTATTTGCTTGTACTTTTAGACATCACTGTGTTGCAGGAAGAGCATTGAATCTTATGTGAAGAGGTCTGGGTACTATTTCTGTTATTCGCTTGCTGGGGAGTCCTAGGTAAGGCAGTTAAACTACAGCTTGGTTAAAAGGGGTTTATTGCTTCCAAAAGCCCTGAGTGACTGATGCTTAACAGAGGAGCACCCTTAGCTCAGGAGATGACAGTACAGGTTGGGGTTGAAGGCTTCCTGAAACTCATTCTTCTTGCACCTAAACATGTGTTTGTTCTTGTTTTTTGGCTTTATGACAGTAAAGGCCCAAGAGCCTCGTTACCTTAATTGAGAGAGAGAGAGACTGGGAGGGAGAGAGAGAAGGAGAGAGGAGAGAAAAGATCAGAATCGCTTGGTGACATTAACAGTAATGAAATAAGTAAATAAACAAGGTTAACTTGAGAGAAAAGAGGACTTGATGGGAATTGAGTATTTACCACCTCAAGTTACATGGGAGTCTTTTAACTTCCTGGTTTTGCTTGGAGTCCAGTTGCCAGAAATAACCACACTACTATAAGAACCAACCAAACTGTTCCTCATTCTCTCAGAATTTCTTTCTCCATCTTGTTCTTCTTCCTAAACAACTGTATGGTCTTCACCCATTCCATTCTTTCTTTTTCAATTTCCTTTTCTAGTCTACTTTGTTTTCTTTGTCCTCCTATCTTGCTTTTTCCTTGCTCCTTTTCCTTAATCCCTCTGCTTTCTACTGTCTCATTCCAGAAGAATACCATAATTAATTAAAACCCCTAGGAATATTTAAACAACCCAAGCAAAAAATATATTTTAATAACAGCCTTTGAAATTCTAATCATTTGTTATTACTGTTTAATACAATAGCAAACTTGCTAACAAATAATATTCAAAGGTCATTCCTGATGTCACCCAGTATGGTTTGCAAGGTTTCTATATGCAAGAGAGTAGGATACTGCCACTCACACATTGGTACTTAGAATTTTTTTAAAGAGAAGATGTGTAAAGAATAATAAGCATTGTATTTATGTTCAATCTGTAGGTTACTCTGGACTAAATATATCACCCTTTGGTATTGTCAAAGAAATGCCTTGTCAATCTATAATGGCTGTAATTACATAGAAAAGAAAATAAACATAGGTAAATAAATCTGAAGAAAAAATAGACCATCTTAGATTTTGTGGAATTAAGCAGAGGATTTTTTCAGCTTCAAAACTAGGGAGTGAATTATTTTTGGTGAAATTGTTTTTATCCAATATTTATATTTGTACAAACAGAGAATAACCAAATGTCCTTTTTTTCAGGATTCTGTTAATACCTAAAAGCTAGAGTAAGGAAATCCTCCAACATCTTCACCTCTTTGTCACTGAATGAACAGTCTTCTAGCCAACAATCTTGGAATACCAGAGGAGGAAACTACTCTTTATCTACTGCCAGAATCAGAATGTTTTGGCAATCTATAAGACACCATGAAATGAATTGACTTTTTGTTTTTTTTTTAATTCAATTTTATTGAGATATATTCACATACCATATAAGCATTCACAGGGTATAATCAGTTTTTCACAGTACCATCATACAGGTGTGCATTCATTATTACAATAAATTTTTAAACATTTTCATTACTCCAAAAAAATATTTATAAAGAATAAAATAAAAGTAAAAAAGAAAACTCAAAACATCTCCTCCCCCCTTATTATTCATTTATTTTTTGTCCCCATTTTTCTACCCATCTCTCCAGACATTAGATAATGGGAGTGTGAGTCACAAGGTTTTCATAATCACACAGTCCCACTGCATAAGCTACATAGTTATACAATCATCTTCATGAATCAAGGCTACCTAATTGTTCAACAGTTTCAGGTATTTCCTTCTAGCTATGAAATGCTTTTTTATAATTCATGTCACTAGACAGAATGATTAAGTAAAATTCTTATGGATTGGCTAGGGTTGGGTTAGAAAGGAAACCACTTAGAACAAACAAAGGAAGTCATGAAATCTTTGGCTCTGTTGACTAAAGCTCCTTATTTACTCCTCTATTGCTTAGTATGAGAGAAACCTAAAAAACAGAAATTCTAATAAATTCTTATAAATTGCTTCCTGTCTCAACCCTTTGATAAACATAAGCTAATTGGTGGAGTATACATGCAGAAAGGAGGAAGAATAGTCTATTTTTACTAATCTAATAAAGAAATAAATATTAATAGAGTCAGCATGCTTCCAAAATGACCAGAAAATATGTTTAATTTTTCCCTGGTGTTCACATTGAAAATCTAAGTGAGAACTTTGAGATTGGGTTATAAGTTAGTCTTTCTTTAACGGTCTCAAGGGAAAAAAAGCCCAAGTCCATTCCCTGAAATCTGGAAAAACAGGAAAAAATCTGTATTTGTGCTTCAATGATCTTTAAGAAAGAACTGAGAGACAGTAGGTAGCAACTTCAGGAGTCAATGGTTTCTCAGAAGGTGCCTTCCGAAATTTCAGCAGAGGCATGTTTCCTTCAAAATGGAAGACATTAATTTAAAATGCTACTTATGTAAGTAAACTGCATTCTTAGAAATTGGGTATCTTCAGAACCAAGTGTTGTAATAGCAGACTTGGAATTTAGTAAACTTGGAATTTAGTTATGAACTTGAACAAAGAAGAGCTTGAAACCAAGGCCTTGTCGGTACTCTCCAACCCTGGCTTGAGAAGGATAAGTTAATGAATATCCCAAAACTTTCAGAAGTACCATACAAAGGAAAAGTCCATCTGGTTATCTTAACAGGATATGCTTCTTCTCCTTAATTTCATTCACCTCTCTTTACTTTGAGTCTATACTTGCCAATCAAATATTTAATCTAAATTTTATTTTCCAATTACACTTTTCTGGAAATAAAATTACCTGAATATTTGAGATTGTTTCGCTTTTAGTGTAAATTAACAAATGGAACTCCTGGATTATTTATCAGTTTCTAGTGAGCTTGATAAGCATGAATCAGTCCCTGAAAGTCTGTCTTACATATCTGAGCTAATAAAAGTGAATTTCTGAACATTTTCAGTTTTCTTTGATGAGGACCCCAGAATGATTTGTATGAGAGTTTTTACCTGAAAAACACCTGCCAAAGCATTCTTCTTACCAACTTTTTACCTGCCACATGGGTGAACTAAATAAAACACACATTCCTTCATTCAACCTGATAAGTAGCTTGTGAAATCTTGTCATGTGTAATAATTATTTTTGTTTAAAAGTATGTATAAAATTTTACTTAAAATTATGTCAGTGATGATATTTGTTGACACTGGGTAATGGATACATTATAGTATATTATTCTTTCTATTTTGTGTAGGTTTGAAAATTCCGTGATAAAAAGTAAAGCAAAAACAAAGCAAAAAAAATGTACCAGGAGACTACATCCATCATCAAAGAACTTTCTAAAATTGAGGAAAGGTAATGTGATTTGTTTTCTGCCTGGATTTTCAGTGTATTGGTCTCCATAACAAGCGAAACCTCAGCTCAAGTTACTTTGCCAGTGATATCAAGTGTCCATCAGCTCTGCCTCTTGGTGTTTGCTGTTTCTTTGCCAACATGCACTATATTTGGATCTATGTGTAACAGTTGATACTTTGGCCCAAGTTGTAATGAACCAAGTCATCTCTTTTCTAAGAGAGATTGATACTTGCTTTACCACTGCTGATTATATTGAAATATCTGTGAAATAGATAGGATTTTTATTTCCCTAGGGATATTTCTGCCCTCTTGATAAAAGAACTAGTAATTCTCTTGTTCTAATTTCTCCATTGGGGGCTTACATATGTTCCTGTCTCTATGGTGCAAGCTCTCATATAATGACACACTGAACTGATCTAATTGTCAGCTAACCACAAATATAACAGGTCTGCCAGAATTTTGTTAAGGAATCTGACCAGATAGTATAAAGAAAACTAAAGATGTCCTCACTTTTTTCTTAAAGATTAAATCCTACATGGAGAGATTTATCTGTTTAATAAATTTCATTGAAGGAGATAGCAGATATTGATTTGGAAAATGTGTTTTGTTTATTTCAATGTGGTATTCATTTTGCCTGTTTTTTTTTTCATGGTACTTTTTGTTGTAATTATCTTAGTTACTGTGTTTAGTACATTTGTTTAAAAATTTATCAAAATTCTCTTTTAACATTTATTATAACTTTAATATTTCTCTATTAAGGCTGAATTAGGTGTATTTATACCACGTATCTGGGCTAAATTTTAAAATGAAATCAAATTCCATATTAAAAAATATCTAATAGTTTGATTTTAGCTAGACCAAATTTGTGAATACTTTATTTTTTCAGATTTAATCTGGATGTTTGACTTTGTATTGATGGAACAGCCATATATATGCCCATAATTTCCTTCCTAGAAGAAGTTCATAGAAAGGAAACAAATATTCTGCAGATATTTTAATTAGATTTTTTTCACTTTCTCAGATACAGAAAAAATAAGTTATTATTATCCAAGGAGCTTTCTCTGTAGGTAAGTCTATAAACCTTAATAGAAATAATGGTTTCAACTTGAAATATTTGAAGAATATATTTCTTAAGATTAGGTTTAGAGATTTATCTCTTACTCCTGAAATGACTTTTATTATAATCAGTATGTTTACCTTATTGCAGTTTACCCACCTAATCCTCTTTCAGTGGTCCAGAACTATAAAAGTAGTCAAGAGAAGTTTAGCATCTTGAGTTAGCATCAAGTTGGGCTGAATCAGACTTTCAAGAAGAGAAAAACAGAGATACAAACTTCCATAACACACTCTGTAAAAGCAGCCATGTATTTTAGTTAAGTACATACTAGTAGGATTGCCTGGGTTCAAAATCTGATTCCAGGTATAGTAGCTAGCTGTACAATTGTGAGGAAGTTACTTTAGCTCTGTATCTTCCATTTCCTCATCAGAAAATAAAAATGCCAAGTTGGTAGGGTAGTTGTGAGAAATAAATAAGACAATTATGTAAAAAAAATTCAGAAGAATATCTACCTATTAGTAAGTGTCTAATAGGTAATAGTTATTATTCAGAATTTCAGTTTGTTCCAAAGATATTAGTTATGTACATATGCCAATGTATAGAACAATGTATGTATATAAAACAATATATGTGCATTAATTGGTATAAATAATGTTATTCCTAATTATCAGGTTTTGTTATTAAAAAAGTAATATATTTTTGCAGAAAACTTGAAAAGTACACAAAGCAATTAGAAATCGAATGAAATTACACCAAGTTTCACCATCCAGAGGCAACCATTGATGACATTTATTTCTAGGTTTTTTCCATGAATTTTAAAATATGAACTTAATGTTTAAAGTAATAATATTTAAGTAAAAGTTGATAGATTTCTTTATACATAGCAAAACTGCAGTTATTTTGTTAATGCTTTTAAATTCTGAGAAGAAACAGGCACGAAACTTTGGCTAAAGTATAGTTTAAAAAATATTTTGTATTGTGGAATAAAAAGGTCATGAAAATATTTTAAAATTCCAGTTTCGTATCTCATAGATTTAAAAAAAATATATCTTGCTTATTTTCTTGATCGGTAACTTTTCACAGCTGGTGGAAAGTGACTTCAAGAAGTTTCCCATAATAATTTTATGAAATCAAACGCCAATAGATATGTGCATATTATACAGACTGGCAGAATTTGATGTGATGTGCAAATTTGATGTTATCAGTGGAATTAAATCTAGTTTTGGTATATGCTATTCATCCATATTCATTCCTTCATACTGTCCTTTATCGTAAAAACAATTCTGTGCTTTAATCAGATTCTTGATTAATTGATTCATCATTCTTAGTACTACCTCCCTTACATTTTGGCTAGGAATGACATGCCTCAGTGCATTCCACTGTGGCTACACATGTGGGCACCTTCCAACCAAAATATTAGTTTCCTTGCTTTTCCCAGGGTATGTAAATGGATTTTACAAACACTTAGTAGAGGTACTGTCTTCTGGGTGGGGAGATTTTACTGTAAATAAATCATGTTGCAATTAGATTTCCCCAAGGAACTTTCCAATCTGCAAAATACCACTTGTTTAAATGACCTTATTTGAACACTTGCCTTGTTAGTAATTATGTCTTCATAGCCCACAATTCATTGGAAAAGCATGAGGAATTCAAAACCCAGAGAGCATGAAAGATAACTAAATGGGTTAGTAGATGGTAGATCAGGGGTCTGGGACAAAACCAGATTTAAATAAATAAGAATTAAAATGTATTAATTAAAAACTAATTTGGGGATGATATAAGTTTATATCATGATGAATTTGGTCTATCATATGGTTTTTTAGTCTTTTTTTAAAATTCAATTTTATTGAAATTGTTCACATTCTATACAGTCATCCAAAGTGCACAATTGCCCACTGTACCATCACACAGCTGTGCATCCATCACCACAGTTAATTTTTTTTTCAAATTTTTGAACATTATCATTACTCCAGAAAAGAAATAAAAACAGAAAAGAAAACTCAAACCCTCCCGTATCCCTAACTCCCTCTCCATTATTCACTGATAGTATTGGTATAGTATATTTGTTACTGTTGATGAAAGACTGTTAAAATACTACTAATTGTACTACATAGTTTGCAATAGGTATATTGTTTCCCTATATACTCCTCTATTATTAACTTCTAGTTATAGTGTCATACATTTATTCTAGTTCATGAAAGAGATTTCTAATATTTGTACAGTTAATCACAGACATTGTCCACTTCAAGATTCACTGTTTTATACATTCTCATATTTTAACCTCCAACTTTACTTCTGGTGACATACATGATTATAAACGTCCCCTTTCCACCACATTCACACATCATTTAGCACTGTTATTTATTCTCACAATAACAGGCTACCATCACCTCTGTCCATTTCCAAACACTTAAGTTCAACCTAGTTAAACATTCTGCTCATAATAAGCAACTTCTCCCCATTCTTTAGCCTCATTTTATATCCTGGTAACTTGTATTTCATGTCTACGAGTTTACATATTATAATTAATTCATATCAGTGAGACAATACAGTATTTGTCATTTTGTGTCTGACTTATTCCACTCAATATAGTGCCCTCAAGGTTTCTTCATCACCCTGTTTTTTTTTTTAAAAACAGTTTTGTTCACATACCATACATTCTGTCCTAAGCAAACAATTGATGGTTCCCTGTATAATCACATATTTATGCATTCACCACCATCACCACTATCTATATAAGGACATCTCCATTTTTTTCCACAAAGAAAGGGGAAGAGTCAAAGAAGATAGAGAGACAGAAGAAAAATAAAAAGAAAGAAAAAAAATGTACAGCTAAAAAGCAACAAAAGGAAAGACAGAATTAAACTAAAGTACAATAAAAGAGCCAGACAACATTACCAATGCTAAGAGTCCCATACCCCTCCCTTATATCCCCCTCTTATAGGCATTTAGCTTTGGTATATTGCCCTTGTTACATTAAAAGAAGCACAATACAATGTTTCTGTTAACTCTAATCTCTAGTTTGCATTGATTGTATTTTTTAACCCCTATTTTAACACCTTGCAAGGTTGACATTCATTTGTTCTACCTCTTGTAAAAACTTATTTGTACATTTTATCACAATTGTTGAGCACTCTAGGTTTCACTAATTTACACAGTCCCAGTCTTTATCTTTCTTCTTTCCTTCTGGTGTCCCACATGCTCCTAACCTTCCACTTTCAACCATACTCACAGTCATCTTTGTTCAGTGTACTTACATTGTTGTGCTACCAACACCCAAAATTGTGTTCCAAGCCTCTCACTCCTGTCTTTTCCTATCTGTCTGTAGTGCTCCTTTACTATTTCCTGTAGAGCAGTTATCTTGTTCACAAACTCTCTCATTGTCTGCTTGTCAGACAATATCTTAAGCTTTCCCTCATATTTGAAGGACAGTTTTGCCAGATATAAGATTCTTGTTTGCGGTTTTTCTCTTTCAGTATCTTAAATTCATCACACCACTTCCTTCCTGCCTCCATGGTTCCTACTGAGAAATCTGCACATAGTCTTGTCAAGCTTCCTTTGTATGTGATGGATCACTTTTCTCTTGCTGCTTTCAGGATTCTCCATCTTTGCATTTGATAATCTGATTATTAAGTGTCTTGGCATAGGTCTATTCAGTTCTAGCCTGTTTGGGGTATGCTGTGCTTCTTAGATCTGTAATTTTATGTTTTTCATAAGAGATGGGAAATTTTCATTGACTATTTCCTCTGTTATTGCTTCTGCCCCCTTTCCCTTCCCTTCTTCTTCTGCGACACCCATAACACATACATTCATGTGCTTCATGTTGTCATTCCTTGAGATGTTGCTCATATTTTTCCATTCTTTTCCCTATCTGTTCTTTTGTGCGTAGGATTTCATGTGTCTTGTTCTCCATCTCCTGAGTGTTTTCTTCTGCCTCTTGAGATCTTCTGTTGTATGTCTTCATTGTGTTTTTCACCTCTTGCGTTGTGCCTTTCCATAGATTCTGCTAGTTGTTTTTTCAAACTTTCAATTTCTACCTTATGTTCACCCAGTGCTTTTTTTATACCCTAAATCTCTTTTGCCATATCTTCCCTAAATTTGTTGAATTGATTTAGCATTAGTTGTTTCAATTCCTGTATCTCAGTTGAAGTGTAAGTTTGTTCCTTTGACTGAGCCACAGCTTCATTTTTTTTTAATTCAGTTTTATTGAAATATATTCACATACCATACAGTCATCCATGGCATACAATCAACTGTTCACAGTACAATCATACAGTTATGCATTCATCACCACGATCTATTTCTGAACATTTTCCTTACATCAGAAAGAATCAGAATAAGAATAAAAAATAAAAGGGAGAAAAGAACCCCCAAACCATCCCCCCATCTCACCCTATTTGTCATTTAGTTTTTATCCCCATTTTTCTACTCATCAATCCATACACTAGATAAAGGGGGTGTGATCCACAATCACAGGTTTCACAATCACACTGTCACCCCATGTAATCTACATTATTATATAATCATCTTCAGGAGTTCAGACTGTTGGGTTGGCGTTTGGTAGTTTCAGGTATTTACTTCTAGCTATTCCAATACATTAAAACCTAAGAGGTGTTATCTATATAGTGCATAAGAACGTCCACCAGAGCAACCTCTCGACTCCATTTGAAATCTCTCAGCCACTGAAACTATTTCGTCTCATTTTGCATCCCTCTTTTGGTCAAGAAGATATTCTCAGTCCCATGATGCCGGGTCCAGATTCATCCCCAGGAGTCATATCCTGCATTGCCAGTGAGATTTACACCCCTGGGAGTTGGGTCCCACATGGGGGGAGGGCAGTGAGTTCACCTGCCGAGGTGGCTCAGTTAGAGAGAGAGAGGGCCACATCTGAGCAACAAATAGGTACTCAGGGGGAGACTCTTAGGCACAATTATATGCAAGTTTAGACTCTCCTTTGCAGTAATGAGCTTCATAAGGTCAAGTCCCATGATCAAGGGCTCAGCACATCCAACTGCCAGTCCCAATGTTTTTGAGAACATCAACACCAGTCCAGGTAAGGAAGTCCAACACTTCTGCATCTTCCCCCAGCTCCTCGGGGCTGGGGGGGGGGGGCTGTAAATATATTTTTTATTATCTGCCCAAATTACTTTGGGATGTGTCACTGTTTCACTCTAGCCTATACTAACCTACCATATCTCACTTCCTATTCAAAGTTCCATGTAATTGTGGTATTTGAACAAACCAACTGTAGAGTTGTACTGTTTAGAAAATATAGATCCTGTGCCAAATAGACTTCTCTTCCCTTGGTCTCATATGGAAGTTGAAGTTTTAAAACACAGTCAGTTTTGACCTTTACCCTTTGGCCCAGTTTGCCCTAGTCTTAACCAGACCTGCTTCATTCATATCACTAACTGAAGTCTGGGCTCTTTTTCAGCTTTTTTTTTTTTTTTTTAACAGTGGCTGTATGCACTAATACTGACATTCATATCTGCCGAGCTCTAGCTGAGTTTCAGGTGTCTCAGAGATACGCATTATTCCAGAGACCAATCAGGTTATACACTAAGGGATCACCATCTCAAAGTTTAGCGATAGGCATTACAATTGAGGAATAGAGTTAACTGCTGTAAGAGCTTACAATCTAGGGACTATTACAATAATCATGTCCACGTTAGGCTATGTTCTAAGATTCAATTCTGAGTTTACACATTGTAGTTAGTCCATATTGGTGAGACATTAAAGTGTTTGCCTTTATTTCTGGCATACTTCACTCAAATACTGTGTACAGGATCCATTCACCTAGTTGTGTGTCTCCCAGCTTCACTCCTTCTCATAGTTGCTCAGTGTTCCACTGTCTGCATACACCACAGTACATCATTCCGTTCTTCAGTCAATGTACCCTTACATACGTTCATTTTTCCTAGTGTGATTTGTAGTTTTCTGTGTCACGGCATCTGGTTTCCTTGATTACTCCAATCAGATTTTCCCAGATCAGAATGGGTTCAGCTCTCAGAAGGGACCTATATTCAAGTTTCCCTGAGGGTGTGTCTTAGAAAATGGACAGACTTTCCTGTGAGGCCTCTAGCTGCTCTGCTTTTTCTAACCTGCCCAACTGGTGGCGCCTGTCAGTCTGTCACTCCCCACTGGTGTAAAGAGATGTGATCCTATTAGTTCTCAGCTTAGGTTGTTTCTGCTTTGACTGTTTTCCCCCAGGCCCTGGGATCTGAGCTCTGAAGGGAGGGAAGGCTATAGAGTTGGGCCCCACTTCCATCCTCTTAGGGAAGATACACCCCCCAGGGAGTTATCTTCTGCATTTTAATTACTCCTTTGTCTCTCTGAATCTGTTAACTCCACCCCTGGCTGGGTCAGAGTGCTGTGAACTGAAAATGGCTGAGGCTTTCTCCACTGAGCCACTCAGGTTGAGAGAGAGAAAAAGGGAAAGAGAGTCCCTTTTCAGAGCTAGTCCACAGCCCTCTAGTTTTGCTCATTGGCTAGAGAGAGCACCTAGTCTTCTGGCCTCCCCTTCCTGGGGCACAGGCTTTTTCTGTCTCTCTAAGGTCAGTCATCTCTTAAAGCCTCTGTATATAGATATATATTTTTTCCATCAGCCCTCCTCCTCTCCACTGGGAATCACCTCAGGGTACTTTGCTGCTTATTAGGGGCTTGTCTATGTTTGTAGCTTGTATTGAGCAGTCCATATTTGTTAATTAAAACCCCTGTTGGAGCTAAGTTGCACTATATTCACCAGCTCCAGGAATGCTACTTTTTCCCAGAGTGAGGTCTTGCACTTCAGCCTGCAGTGAGGGGATTGGGCTCCTGGGATGGTTCTGCAGTTTTTGCTTACAGTTTTTATGCTGTGGTCTCAGCCATTCCACCCAATCCAGGTTGGTGTACGATGTGTGGACAGTCACTGTTGTCCTCCAGCAGTTGTTCCAGATTATTTATTAATTGTTCCTGGTTGTTTATTAGTTGCTCCAGGGGACTAACTAAATTCCACACCTCTCTATGTGACATCTTCAATCATATGGTTTTAAAAAAGTCCGCATTGTTTTATTCTCATTATAAATATACCATACCCTCTCTAAAATCTCAAATATAGGAAAGCATAAAATAAAAATGTTAAAGTCCCCATAATACCATCTCTCAAAGAGAACTACTGATAATATTTTACTAAATAAAATGGACAAAGTCTACATTCAAGAAACATTTATTTCTGATCAAAATAACCACAATTGTATCGATCTCTTTTATTAATTGGAATGGTGGTAATGTGGAAAGAAAACATTTATTTTCAGATTTTAGGTGATGATGGGATGTATCACACCCTATAACTCCAGAAATGTTCCTAAAACTGTAAGGCACCTAATTTAAGATCATCAATTTAAAATATTTTTCCAAAAAAAATGAGTTTGCTTTCAAAATGACTTATTTCCGGACTCTGAGGCATGGCAGACATCCATCAAATAAGTATGCATTGCATTTTAATGATTTATGCTAAGTTTTTGATGCTAGAAAGTATCACTAATAATGTATCAGTCAGGGTCCAGAGTGGAAACAAGTGGTGTGCTGGTTTGTATATATTATGTTCCCCAGAAAAAGCCATGTTCTTTAATGCAATCTTGTGGGGACAGACATATTAGGGCAGACATTGATTAGGTTAGAACCTTTTGATTGAGTGTTTCCATGGAGATGTGACTCACACAACTGTAAGTGATAACTCTGATTGAATTATTCCCATGGAGGTGTGGCCCTGCCCCTTTAGCATGTCTTGATTAGTTTACTGGAGTCTTTTAAAAAGAGCCACACAGGCCCAGATGCTCACTGACGCTGACACTTAGAGATGCTTGGAGATGCAGACAGAAGGATGTTCAGCCAGCAGATGAAGCCCAGAGTTTGCCCCAGGATATGCTAAGACAGAACCCCCAGGAACTTAGAGAGAAATGTCCTGGGAGAAAGAACCAAGAATGCACAGGTGTAGAGAGAGGAGCTGGAACACAACCCAGGATCAGCAGATGCCAGCCATCTGCCTTCCCTGCTGACAGAGGTTTTCCGGACACCATCAGCCATTCTTCAGTGAAGGTATCATCTTGCTGATGCCTTAGTCTGGACACTTTTATGGCCTTAGAACTGTAATTTTGTAACTTAGTAAGTCCCCTCTATAAAAGCCAATCCATTTCTGGTGTTTTCTATAACAGCAGCATTAGCAAACCAGAACAAGTGGTATACTCAAAGGTGTTTAATTGAAAATCATTGCAAAAGGGAATTCTTCATTGGAGTGTGGACAGGGAGTCTTCTCCGAAAACACCAAATACCTTCTATGAGTGAGGTCTTTCTAGATGAGCACTCTTATAGTAAGCATTCTGAATTTTCTTTCTTCACATTTTCCTTTGCTCATTAGTGAAAATGAGCAAGGTGTTATGATGAGTACATGAAAAGCTGGCTATCTTTTTATTCGTATTTTTGATTGCCTAGCAAGTTTCTCAACTTTTTTTTCCATCAAGGCAAACTTGGAAACGGGAGAAAATGGGTAAGAATTCTTCCCTGTCTGCCCAGCTTCCCAGGCTAAGGAGATTAATTTCTTGGCACACCCAACTATTTGAGAAGTTCTGTCTAGGCCCATTTCTTACTTTCTTCACTTTCTTCAAATAACATTTTTCTTCATATACCAAGCTTTCTCAGTAATTGACCTACAGATTTTGCTTCTCTTTATTTCAATTTCAAAATCATTCACATACATTCTCTATTCTCTTGACCACCCCTCAGCCTTCTCAATGAAATGACTTTTTCTGACTCACTAAACCTTGATTTTATCATGAGGAATATAGCTCCCTTCTGAAATCTCAAACTTGGAGTTCCAAAATATTTTTTATAGTCTCTTTACTATCTATCCTTCTTGTTTGTGTCCATTCTTACCAACTGCCTTTTTTTTTTTTTTTGCTCACTAGAAATTTGTTATTAAAATGCATAATCCCTTCAAAACTTGCTCTTCTTCCTCCAACATCAGTTATTAATAATGCCCTGAGAAGCCAGACTTGCAACTCTGAAGCTAGTTTAAACTGTGGCTTCTCGCTAATCACTCATTTAGTCTTCAAAGTTCTGTTCCTGTGGTCTTTCTCTTCCATTTATTCCTTTCCTTTCTCTCTGTCCCCACCGTAGTTCTGGCTTTTCTCCCAGGATTCCTTAGTATGCTTTAGAATGAACCCATGCTTTCAATCCCTTTTTCTGGTAATCCAGCCAGTACACTATTGCTAAAGTATGTTTGCTAAAGCAGTGATCAGATACCACTTCTCAATGCTTTTGAGAATTTCTTGTAGCCTTCAGAGTGGCCCTTCAGAGCTGGCGCCCACCCACCTATCTCCTCTCTACATCTCTGATACCCAAATTCTCATCATTATCTGATAACTAGCTGCCTTGTGAATTTACCATGCATCCTCTTTCTTTATTGTTTAACATGTTCCTTCCACCGAAAATACACTTCACTCCCCAAGTTTTGGTTGAAATCCTACCCCCTTAAAAGATTTATTTGATCCTGTGAGATTTTATTTGCTGAATACAGTTTATCAAATTAAATACTAAGGATATAGAGATGTAAAGTATTGTTTTAATTTAGATCTTAATCTCAAAGACCCCTCAGTCTGTGATGAAAAATTCATGTGAACAGATAATTACAACAAAGTGGATAAGTGCTTTGCTCAAGACAGCAACAGTTAACATCTAATTCATACCTACTGTGTACCATATACTATGCGCTAACTATCCCCTTGCTTTGTCATATTTATTCTCCATAACCCTATGAGGTAATTGCTATTATTATTTCTATTTTTTAAATGGTAGAAATGGAGGCACAGTGCAGCAAACTGCCTAAGTTCAGCATATCTAAATGATGGATCGAAGACATGGATTTAGGCAGCTAGAGCCCAGTCAGGGTGGTTAATCACTCTGCATGACAGCAATAAGTTGGAATGGCCCAGCATCATGCAGAAAGAATTCCCTACATATACAAGGGTTGATATAATATGTATAATGCATTTATAATAGTGTGGCACATGGGAAAACAATCATGTTCAATTTTACTATCATTATTCCAGAAGGGGAGTATACCAGGAATGAATTTTGAAGAATGAAAAGCAGTTAGCCAGGAGGAGAAGTGAGTGAAGTGATGTTCAGTCAGAGAGAACAAAATAATAAGAAAGCATAGAGCCATGAGCAGGTATGGTGAATTTGGATAAATACCTGTACAATAGTTCATTATGGCAGGATCATCTCTTAGGAATCAGGGAGTCTAGAGATGAGCTTGGCAAGGTAGGCTGGTGCCTTTTCAGATCCATCCCTAGGTTTCTCCAGTGCATCATTTAAATACAGTGTAGCACTTTCCACCTTTAGTTGGGATGTTGATAATAAGTAGGTTCTTTCTTCATTTGAAAGCAAGATCCTTTAGCGGGATGCTGACGTTTTTCACCTTTGTTTCCCTCCCTAGCCCCTGTCCTGGGTTCAGCACATAGTAAAGCTCTTAAATATTTTTTTACGTGAATCCATAACATTCTGTTTAGAATACTCCAGCTCTGGGAGAGCACTTTTTTTTTCCTTCCAATTATAGCGCTTAATGTCTTCTAATCTAAAGTGTATTTTATTTTTGAACATGTCTAATCTCACAAATTTCATTATAAACTCTGTATGGAAAGAAACATCATTTGCTTCATCTTTGCATATGGGGTTTATGTAAACTGTACATTCTGCATGATTTTTCTGTAGACCTGCAACTTCTCTACTTAAAAAAAAAATAATAAGAGGATCAATAGCTATTTTTCAATGTTAGAGACTCTTAGTGAAATGAGCCTAATAGTTGTAACCAAGCTTCTGAATTTGGGAAAAGCTGAAATTGATGCAAACCAAAGCTTCTTTTTTAAAATACTTACTAGGTATGAGCCACTAGGGGAAAACTCTGTACAGCATGCATGGCCTGCTGTCACAGCTAACATACAGTGACGTATACAAGTGATGAAATTTACAAGGATAAGTATAACAACCTATTTGATTCTCAGCCTATTACTAATTACAGATACCAAGCAATTTGCACTGTAGTAGCTATAAGCGTTTTTTGTTTGTTTGTTTTCATTTTTGCTTTTTTTTGGAAAGTTTCCATCAAGCCTCCAAAAGCACATTCCTAATTCATACGTGGGTTCTAGTCCTGGGTTCACTCTTAAGTAGCTGTGTGCTCTTGCACAAGTTCTTTAAACTTTCTAGACTTCCATTTACTCAATATTAAAATTAGACCATCTCCTAGTGCTTGCTTAGCTGTGATATTATACATTCCTAATCTTGATGTAGAACTAAGCCTTAAACTATACACAGGAATGAATGTGGCTGCAATAGGAGGCCATTTTAATGTTAACACACTTACATTTATAAAGCAGGACTGCCCCCAATATACTGAACCAAGTTCCTGGATACTCAGTAGGTTTCATTACTATTAGATGGTATTATTGATTTTCATTTAGGGAAATTGAATGAATAAAGTAAATGAAGCCATTGAAGTGATGTAAAAGCTGTGCATCTAAAGTGATTAAAAGATAAGTTTAATATATTTGGCATTTTGAGAAAATACATGGAATATAATTGTGTAGTATATTGTTTCTATGAATGTATTCTCTTGCCTCAGATTCCACAACTATAAAAAAGGAGGTAAGACTACCTCTTCTCATACCTGGTGCCCTCCTCCGGCAGCTCTACTTTCATTATTTTAGGGGGGCAGTGCCTGTACTGTGATTTTTAAAAGTTTTTCAGTGATTTCAAAGTGCAGCAGAAGTTGGGAACTATTTCTCCAGAGTTTTTATGTGTGTGCACATTTTAAGGACTAAACATGATAAGGAATGTGAAATGACTCAGAGTGTGTGCTCAATAAATGCTGATTCCCTTTTATAATTCTTTCCGGATTTTTGTTTTGATATGTATTTTGTTCCAACACTTTCATTTCTGGCTTTTGTCGAATGTTTGCTATTTAGACTTTGTTCCTCGTAATATTCATTTGAGCTAGATTTTGCCTGTCTACGGTAGGGTAGCAGACCTGGAAATGAGTGGCTTTAAAGACAAGAGCTGTAAGATTCATGAAATGAAGATCTTATAGTGCAAATATTTTTGAAGTACTATAAAGCCTTGTAAACCTGCAAAAAATCCTAGGAAATAGACCCATAATAGTAAATTTGTAGTTGAAATGTAAATAGTCTTTAGTTGTTGTTGTTGATCGCGAACGTTTGCTTCTTTTCACACTGATGAAGTATTTAGTGGCTAAGAACATCCTAGCAGCATTAACTCTCCCAGGTTAACACTAATGCAATAAATTATACCCTTGATTACCAAATGTTTCTTTAGGTATTAGAATTGTTAATGCTTGCTCTCCATTCCTAGACTTTAAAATTAAAATACTCATACCTATGAATGGCTTATTTACCTTCAGGATTAGGATTAAAGATAAATTGACAGAGTAATATAGGAATATTTTAAAAGACTGGCTCTTTTTAGTTTATTGGGTGTAAAAACTTGTCACCACCTTGTAATTTGTAATTAAAAGTTCCTGTTATTTTGTGGTGCTCCAAGAGGATTCTGAGTCATACATTGGATAATAAAGTTTAAAGCAAACATTTATACACTTAGGTAAATACTGTGCTTAGATGGAATATTCTTAAAATTCTTCCTGCTAAATCATTTATCTTTTGATCTACTTTTTTTTTTCTAGCCTAGCTTTTTATATGCTGGTTATGATAAAATGAAGCTTTTAATACGATTTCCTTTGTGGTTAGTGCCTCACTGGTTAGCTCATAGAGTTAATGACGTCAGGGACACTGGTTTCCTTTCCCAGTGGGTCAGCTATCTTCCTACTAGTCTGTAGTCACTGACTGTTGTTCTTCAAACCACTGCCAGCCGTTTCAAAAACGTTAGTCATAAGGGAGATAGAGGAGTGCAGTTAGAATGCCTCAGTGGCAATTCATTATAAAACAAGTTAAGGCACATGCTTAGTAGTTTCATATTCCCTCATTACAAATAATTCAGCAATTATTTTATTTCAATAATTTGCTGCAGATTGTACCTCTATAGTCCTCAAAAGTGGTAACTGCTATAGGTTTTCTTCTTTCTCTGGTCTTTAAACTGGATGGCTTACTGAATCTACTGAGAAGCAGTGTGTTGAAATGAAAATAATGTAGTTTTTAGAGTCAGATCCTCTGATATACTTTGATAACTTATTTGTGTGCTTATTTCTGAATCTTAATTTCTTAAGTTCCTGTATATTCCTCTGGAAAATAAACCTACTTTATATGGTTGTAAGAATGAAATAAGATAATATACATAAAGTACCAAGAACATAGTACATGCATAATGAATGCTAAAATTCTCTGCTTGTCTTTTACCATACATTAATCAATTTTCATAAATTGGTTAGGAAAGTTTCATAGGGTAACTATTTATTAACACCAAGCCTGTTGCATATATATATATAATATCTTTACTTCTCACGATAACCTCACAAACTAGATAATATTATTTCCTTTAAGCTGAGGAAAACTGAGATAAGTTGCTGCCATCTGGGATGCACCTAAGCAAGTACATACTAAATTTGGGATACAGGGCTATTTCTAGGGAAGTGCTTTTTGAACATTACAGTTTAAGAATTACCTCGGTAGAGGCAGGGGGAGTGTTTGTTAAAAAAAAGCAGATTATTGGGGCCCAGCTCCAAGGACCCAGTTCCAAGGATTCTGGATCTGGGTGGGGTCCAGGAATATGTAATTTTAACAAGCTGCCTGTTAATCCTTTGGTAGACACTTGGATAATATCAGTATATAATACAGGTTTAATTTGGTTCATTTAGCCTATAATCCAGGCTTAAAACTGGGGGGTGGGGAGGGGAAGAGGAGGAGGAGGATCCAGAAGAAGGCTAGCAATTGTGCCTGATGTTGAATTTGTCTTAGTAAACAATAGTTCCCTGACTCCTAACCCTCCTCATCACCCCAAGATACTTATCCTCTGGTGATACCTCCACATACTGACTGCAGTGCTTGATGTCTTTAATCAAACCTTCATGGATCCATGCTCAATTTGACTGTATTTCAGCAGCAACAGATGAGGGGGTGCAGGCATGGGATTCTTACAGAGTAACTCTAGCCATTGCCTGGAAAACTGTTAGAAGTTGTACTCTCAACTTTAATTTTCTTATCTGTAAATAGAGATGATATTTCTCTATAAAGTTATTATAAGGTTTACCTTATAGGCATTTGTAAATGGTAGCCATTGTTATTTATTTATTATTGGGTGAGATATCATATTGTGGATAATGTGCATAAAAGCATCTGTAAGCCAATTCTCACACTAGGAAACTCCTTCTCCTCCTAAAATAATCCTTTGGATATGTTTATGGACCAGCTATGGACCAGTGCTGTCCAATGGAAATACAATGTGAGCCACATATGTAATTTAAAAATTTCTAGTATGTATATTAAAAAAATTGAAAATAGGTGAAATTAATTTTAATAATGTTATTTTATTTAACTAAATCTATAAAAAATATTATCATTTCAACATGTAATCAATAAAAAGACCATGAATAAAGTATTTTATGTTACATTTTTATACTAATTTTAAAATCCAGTGTGTATTGTAAACTTCCAGCATATTAATGTGAGCACTTATTTTTCAGCAGTTACATGAAATGTAATCCTACCCAAACAATAAAGTAGTGTTTAACAGAAATATATTTTACTTTCAGTTTTAAAATTTAAATTAATTAAAATAACATAAAAGAAAAAAAAATCAGTTATTTAGTCCCTCAGTTGCAGTAGTCACATTTCCCCTACTCAGTCGCCACATGTGGCTAGTTGCTGCCGTGTTGGACAGCGCAACTTTGGTTCTCTAAAATTTTGCTTGCACTTCTAGGGGAATCATAGACCCCACTAAGCTCATCCTTGGTTATATGTCCCCTGGTTAAAAATTGTCTTTTCTCATGTTATAGACCAATCCACAGCTTTAAAAGTCAAGGTACTTCTCTGTGTGTCTTTGGACCATATAACATTATTCAGATTTGCTTATGAATGAATTCCTAGGGCTAAATCAAGCAACTTTATAGAAACTGAGAAGTGGACTACTGATTTGGACTAGAATATAAGCTGAGTATACAGTGGTTGAACCACTTTGGCAGCTGCTCCCTAGCACTGTCTTCTGGTAGGATCAGGATTTAATTTCTAGGTATTGGGTTACTGATTTTCACCTTTTTTATAAGCACACCTCAGGGTCTGCACTTCTCAGAAGCCATAAAGTTTTCTCAAAAAGCGGGGCAGTACCGCGGTACTTGCATAGACAGGGATTTATCCAAAGCCCTTACTATTTTTAGAGGCCAGAGCAACTGCTTGCCATTCAAGGTTTCTGGAAAGAGAAATGAACCCACTACAAAACAGAAACGCTGAGGGTTAGATCTTTGCCAGCTACTCCTTGAAATCCCCCACGTCTACTCCCACCGAAACTGTAGCGCGTCCTGTTTTTCAGCGGCCGCTCCAGCCACAGCCCGCCGCGCCCGTCTCGCGGGCAGCCTTAGCGCGTTTGACTGGGTAGCTCAGCTCGGCCCGGGGGCGTTGCCTAGGCCCGGGAGGCGGGGTCGAGGAGAGCTGGGAGGCGGAAGTTCCCGTGGGCGGTGGGGACGGCGCACGCACTAGGAGTCACTTGTCAGCGCTCTTCTGAGGCGGAGGCAAACGCCGCAAGCGTACTCGAGGTGAGTGGCCTCTCCGCTTGGAGGCGCCTCGGTGATCTCCCTCAGGGAGAAGGGAAAGAAACGGTCGCTGTGTGCCGAGCGCGAGCAGAGAAGCGCAGCTGGGGAAGAAGGAGGGGAGCACCTCGCGTGCAGGCGAGCGGCTCCTCAGTGTTTTCTTCGCACGGAGCGGCGAAGGTGGGAGTGGGGCGCGGGAAGAGGGAGCGCCTGGGAAAGGGCGGCGCAGAATTGGGCGTGAGGCCAGAGGGCTAGTGCTGGAAGTCCCCGGAGCCCGGCGGGCCAGGGGAGCGCGGCGAAGCAGGGCAGGGGCGCGCGAGACGGTGTCCCGAGGGCGGCGGGGGGCGGGGCGTGTCGGGGCTCCCTGGCACCCCCAAGCAGACGCTCCCGGCCGGCTTGCCGGGCGTCGCCAGGCAGACCTTGGCGCCCGTGTACACCCACGTCTTGCGCGAACCATTTAGGGGTATGGGGAGGAAGCGGGGCCAAACGGGAAAGGCGTGTTATTTTTTGATTGTTGTTCCCAGGCTACTGGGAAGCATTTATTCCCACCCCCCCCCCACCCCCAAATGTTACAGTAGTGTAACCTGTTTGGGAAAAACTTCCGTGAGTCAGAAATAAAGCTCGTTGAAAAGAGAATCTGTCATGAGTGTCACATTTATGAATACTTGCGTACTATTTGTTGGAGTTTTGTAAGACTGTGCCTTCGGTAAGTTTGACAATGAGTGGAAAAAGGAAAGCGTATGAATAGGCAGAGCTTGGAAAGAAAATTCGTAGCTGCGCTGGCCAGGGTAGGTCTAGGGGTGTGATCGCCAGAATCCTATCCAAGCCCGCCTTCCTGACCCAGAGGACGTCTGAACCCGCCTGCCACGGAAACAGCGGGCTCGGAGCCTTATTTGGCAAAACAGCGCTAGGCGTGAACCTTTTGCCTGGAAGTGTCTCCTTGGCTGCTTTCATCCTGTGCCTGTGGCTTCAGTTCTTCAGCTCTGCCACCATCAACTCTCTTAACCTGGGGAAAAAGTAAATCCCAAAATACTTTAATTTTAGGCTCTCCTTGACGCTTTAACAGATCATCAATGAACCACCCCCCAACCCCCCCCCCCCCCACACACCCCAAAGAAGCTGGGGTAGAAATGTGGGAAATACCAAGCTTCCTTTCCTAGTACGAGAGCGAAGACATTGTTTAGACTTCGTAAAAGAAAACCCAGAACTATCCCGAAATTCCAGCGTTTTCTGCGCTTTTGAAAGCCGAGTCGTTTGCTCACTATTTCCTGCCTGCTTGGTATTTTAGGAAGGGTTTGGACACTAATAACCAGATGATTTTCATGGAGACCAGGAAAGGGCCAATAATAATATTGCCATTGCTTAGGAATTTGAACGTGGACAAATGAATTCTGAATGAAGCTAGCAGACAGAATACTAGAGAAAGGGAAATGAGATGATAGCCGTTCTGTAGTGTGACTGTGACTTTGCCAGTGCTAGAAATTTTAATAACATGGGAAGAAAACAGAAGGGGAGCCCCCTGGTACAGGGAAGTTGCGTGTACAAAGGTTGGCTTATAAACGAAATACTTTTTTTGGTAGGGAACAACGGGATGGGGAAAGTTGAGTCTCACTTTCACATTGTTCCTCTGACAATTTAAAGATTAAAAAAGGAGGGAACATGCGGCCTGTGAAATATCAGTTGGTTTTACACTCTTCTAATTTATATTGTGTGCTAATACCAAAACAGTTTTCCTCTACTAGTTCTATGAAAGTCTCCTCTGATTACAGAAGGAAAATTAACTATGCTTGGCTCCTTATTACCTCCTCATTATTTGTTTTTCACGTATATGGACCAGTTTGACTTCTGGTTTAGTCTTTTGGTACGTATTATTTCAGGCCTATTATTGCCTAGTAGTTCATTGTACTACTATGTTAGTGGAAAAGCTTGTTTTGTTCCTTGGTAGATGCAGTGCATATTTTTCACTGATTTATTTTCTTTGAGAACCAGGCTATTTGAAAGTTTTGCCTCATTTTCTCTGTATGAGAAGGACTCTATTTGCTTTTGTTGTATCAGTGGTTCACATATCTCTATCTGCTGTTATGAATTTGGTGTGATGGGACAGAAATTTTGAATGGGTTAAGCAAATGAAAAACTATTTTAAATGAGGTGTAATATAAAGGGATGGTTTGGTTGGACAGCTCAGATTTTCCAAGGAAGTATATCCTAAACAGCTTTTTCCTAAAATGCACTTTAAAAATTATACATACAGCTTCTGTTACATTGAAAACATTTTTTTAAAGAGGGAAATACTAAGTTTCTTGGTTTTACATTTAAAAAAATCCCATTCCTCCCAATCTCTTCCACCCACATATGTGGCAATCAATACCAAACTCATAGCTGTTTTTTTTTTTTTTTTGCTTTAGCTTTTTATTATGTAAAAGTACTACCGTAAGAGTCATTATTGATGCACTTACAGCAAAACACAGAAAGAAAAGCACTGAGGCATTGGTTCTTTTCTAAAACTCCAATTCAGTTTCATGCATTAAGATTATCCCTTAGGTTGTACCAAGTTTAGTCATAGCCTATTCACTGTGTGGTAAATGCTTACTCTCCTTTACCTGATGAGGTGTGTGTATAAAACAAAAGGCAGATTCTGACTAAAATATCAGTGTGCTTAAGTATTGCACTGGTTAGACTGTTGCTTATCTGTAGGAAAAGTATATATTACGTTGAGTGTGGAAAATACCATGTCCCTATAAGAGCAAATATAAGTAGTTTATGATTGAAAAGTTTTTTTGCATTCAGTTTCTCATTTTAAAGAATTTAGTATTTGGAAAGTATAAATGGCAATCTACTGATTTGCAGTCCCTTTTTATTTGTTAGAGTAATGTTGAATTTAAGTAAGTAAAATTGAAGGACTTATGCTAACTGCAGTCAAGAGAATGCATGAGTTGGAGGGAAGGAGAAAATTATCTTTAATTAAATTGTAAATAAAATCTTGTTCTTTTCTCTGTACATAAAGGAGTGTTGTAAAGTACTTTGAGTTAAAGTATATATGCAAGAAGCCACAAAATTGGATTGTAACAAGTTATAAAACTGATCATGGATGTAGAAATATATTCTGAAATGGAATTTTTATACTATGGAAATTGGCATGAGTGTGGAAATAGTATATTAGCTCATAGATTCCTTTTCTTAAACTGAAATTAATGAAAACCTAATTACAGACTCATCCTCCACATTCCCTCCCAACCCCCAAAGAAAAGCCCCAAATACTGAACATAATTTAGTTGGTTTTATATGAAATACATTTAATAGGTTTCAAATAAATATTTTTATTAACTGTCTAATTAATTTTCATTAACTGTCTAATTTTCTTTTACAGTGTCTTTCATTTTCTGGGATTGGACTTTGAGCCATTAGAACCATGAGCAACTACAGTGTGTCCTTGGTTGGCCCAGCTCCTTGGGGTTTCCGGCTGCAAGGTGGCAAGGATTTCAACATGCCTCTGACTATTTCTAGTGTAAGCATACTTTACAGATTCTATCATAGATGTTCATCAGTGCTTTATTCTGGAAACTTCGGGGCTGAGTTGTTGAATTCAGTGGTTGACCTATACTCGATTACTTGTGGGATTTGATCTCAGCAGACTTAATGATCTATAATAAAGGATCGGGAGAAGGTTATTAGCAAGGATAATAGATTTCGATGTAGCTTATTTTCAGTTTTCCTCCATCTTAGTAATCAAATGGAAAAAAACATTTAATTAGGTGCTTCAAATCTTTAAACTGTCACTAATTTGGGGAATTCCCTGGACCTTAGTTTCTTCATATGTAATATTAGATTTCATTATAGGATTTTCATGATCCATTTCAACTCCAAAAGCCATATATCAAAAGCAGTTGATCAGTATTGAATAAATTAGCAGTTTTTGGTGTTATTTCCTCAGTTCACTTTCTGGTGCAAATGATAGTGAGCAGTATAATGGCCAAAATCAGTTTACCTTTGAAGAGGAAATAAAAGGCTTGGCTCTCCAACTAGATAGTATCAGCTTATGAGCAATTGAGATTTGGCTATTTACTTCATTATGGATTTATTTTGAATGTATTCTGTGTGTATATTTTAAGGATATGTTTTCATGATGATGATACTGAAGAGGGAAGTAATTGTAGCTTCCATTTACTGATGCTTGACTGTGCATCAGACACTGCTTCTTTCTTATCACCAGTAGCTAATTATTGCCATTCATTACTTGTTAACTTTCTAGAGTTTGTTATGTATATTCAAGTAAATATCTACTCCCCTTTTACTCACATGGTAACATACTATACATATTGTTCCACATCTTGTAGTGGAGAACTTTCCCTATTAATATATAAAGAGCTTTTTTTAAAAAAAACGAAACAAAACAATTGTACAGTATTTTCTTGTATGGCTGTAGCATTTACTTAACAAATTCCCTATTGAAGGACATTTATATTGTTCCTGGTATTGCTATTACAAACAGTGATGCAGTGAATACCATATGTGTGTGTGTGTTTTATATTTATGCATATGAATATGAACATATGTATATATATGTGTCATTTTGATAGGTTGTACCAGTTTATAGTCTTGTACACTGAGATAACTATTCCTCCCTCACACTCCCATCTTGCTAACAAACTTTTGGATATTTGCCAAAGGCTTTAAATGCATCCTCATTTAATTCTCACATTAACCTGCAGAATAGTGGTATTCTTCACATTATACAGAACTGTGCTCAGGGTTCACAGGGCTGGTATGGAAGAGCTGGCTTTCAAGCAGTTATGCTATGCTGCTCCTCTAACAATGAACTTTATCTTAAATTTAGGTAGATTGCTTTTCTTTAGAAAGTCTTCTCTCTCTCTCTCTCTCTCTCTCTCTCTCTCTCTTTTTCTCTCTCTCTCTCTCTCTCTCTATATATATATATACACACACACACACACACACATATAATGCTTCTTATAGCCTATATATCCAACTTGATTTTGAAAGATTAAAAATAAGTTTGGAACATCTACATATTCCTATTAAAATAATTCAGTTCCCATTTTAATGAAGTTTCCTTTGTTTCTTGGCTGCAGATTTAAAAATAGTTATCTTTAATTTATCATCAATTTCTGTCTAGATTATAGTTAATCAGTTTTTGTAAGAAAAAATATATATATATGTAATCTGGCCTGTAAGTTTTAATACTTTTCATAGTTGGATGAAATCTTAAATGTGAAGCATCCATGTGAAAATGTGTCTTGTTGATTTGTTCCTGTTTGAGTGAAGCTGTTTTTCTTATACTACTGATGATCTGTTATGAGGAAAAGGAACAATATTTAAATATGGTCTATTTTTATGTTTTGTTAACCTTATTAGTTTTTAATATATTTATCATATTGACCAAAGAATGTTATTGCTTAGTTTAAAATACTTCCATTTTCACTGGAAAATCTTCCAGAAGCAAATTGACACTTAAATGAAACAAATTAACTTGTCACTTAGTTCTTTAGTCATAGAGATCCAAAGGTAATATATAAATTTTGTGGTACCTTGGCTTTTAAAATGTTTTATGTGCTTCAGTTTCCTGGCAGATATAGTTTGAGGAGCTAGCTCCATGTTGTGATGTTGATAAAACAGAACACTGTGTACATACATACATGCCCTCCCCTGGTACGGAAGAAATGCTTTCCTTGTGTAGACAGAGTGCTAATTAAAGGATTTTGAACATACTGATTAAAAGAGACTGTGGTAACAAAGCTGCTGAGTTATTTCTGTTCTCTTACAAAAATTTCTGCCATCTACTGTGACCTTTTTGGGCCTTGTGCACTGGGGCATGCAATTCATTCTGGACTGGTGAGGATGGGAAGGGGAGGGGGAGGAGAGAAGGGAATGTTGGCTCAACTGTGCTTCTAGGCTGTTGGCCTTTCATTGTTATTTTTTAACCTCTTGTGTGGTTCATTCTAACCTGCCTGGTAACATTGCCTAATAAAAATTTGTGTCAATCACTAGTTTATGTCGTTTGTAGTAAGATTATTAATGCTATATAAAAATTTAAACTTGATCTCATCTTAAATAGTTGTCCGATTATACTTAATTATTTAGAATTATTAGTATATATTTCAGGGGTCATCAGATTCTATAATAGTATCAAGGAGCAATTCAAATCTGAGGCATGGCTTAAAACGTAATTTAATGATTCTCTTATTTTAATAATGCACATGAAGTGCTTACAAGGTTTGATACATAGTATTCACTCAAATGCAATCTTTTACAATAGTGGTATTATAAAATTAAAAAGAAAAAAGTTAGAGACTTGAAACATTAAATGTCCCCTGGAGTAGTAGGGGATAAAGCAGTTGCTTTCTTTTTTCTTTCTGTTTTTTTAAGCTTACAGTTCATAGAAATTGAAAAAGAACAATTCAGGAAGATTGTGCTTATCTAGGAATCTGCATCTTTGTACTTAGAGTTCAGAAGTATAAAATTTTTCCTTTGGTCAGGTATTATGTTGAACTCCAAAGAGCTATTTACATTTCTTTATAACATTAGAACTCTGTGGTATCAAATATATTTTGAAATAAATAGGCTGTTGGCTGGGACATGAGCATTTGATTTTCTTGTCATTTTGTTATACAAGCATATGAATATGCCAGATAAGACTTGTCTTAGAACATACAAGATATAAAATGTTAACATTTCATTTAGATTTGGGCATCATCTACATCATATGAATTTTACATACTTTTTGTAGATGGATTTCTAAGGTAAGATTGTCAGTTGCTGCATACTTTTAAAAAGATGCGTATAACTGAATGATCACGTCATTGTCTTCAATTTCCTGTCCTTAGAATGGAATTGCTGGCTATAGGAGTTTGCAGGCTGTCTTTTTATGACCCTGTATTTATGGAATTGCTCTGAAGCCATGGAAAGGGGGATAGGTTTCATTGTGGCTGTGTGGGTTTTGGTCTTTGCCAGTATATTTTATAAGAAGAAATACAAGGATTGTTGCACAATTCAAGACCGTATTTTGGCAAGTTGATGTTCCTCATGATGGAATTACAAGAAGGATTATATATATATATATATATATATATATATATATATATATGTATTTTTTTGGGGGGGGAAAGCATTGTCTTTTTACCATTGAATATGATGTTAGCTGTGGGTTTTTTGTAAATGCCCTTTATCAGGTTAATGAAATTCCCTTCTATTTTCACTTTTGATTATTTTTAGCATGAAAGGGTATTGAATTTTGACAGATGCTTTTTCTGCATCTACTAAGATGATCCTTAATTCTAATAATATGGTATTTTATAATAATTGGTTTTGGGATGTTAAGCCAAGCTTGCATTCCTCTGATAAATTCCTCTTGGTTATGGTGTGTAATTCTTTTTTTTTTTTTTTTTTTTTTTTTAAACAATGACAAATATTTATTATCTCGCAGTTCTGTGGGTCACGAATTGGGAATAGCTTAGCTGAGGGATTCTGGCATGGGGTGCATATGAGGTCAGAGCTGTGGTCACCTCCAGACTCCCAGTGGGCTGAAGGGTCCTCTTTTAAACTCACTCATATGGTTGTTGGTGGCTTAAACTCCTCACAGGAAAAAAGGCCTCAATTCCTCACCACACCGTGTGGGCCTTTCCATAAGGACTGCTCACATCATGCATCATAGCAACTTGCTTCTAGAGCCAGTGATCCAAAAAGGAGAAAGTCTTTTTACTTTCCTGATAGCAGCCTTTGAAGAATAAAATTTTTTTGTTTTAATTTTAATGATAAATTGCTTTTTTAAAAAGCCTTTGGAGTTCTGAATCCAGGATAATGTTTTCATAACACATACTAAACAGTTTCATAGAATTTTATAGCAAGTAGGAAAGTAATTCAGGAGTATATCTGAAGAAGAACAAGAGAATCTAATTGATAATTAATTAAAAGGAAAAATATTTTGATGGGTGAGAAATTAAATTTCACATACCTAATATATAATGTTAAAGGCCCTGTAATATCCATTTAGCTTCTTTTTATATGTTTAAATGCACATAAAGCAGATTGCAAGAGGTTATTTTACAAAACACAAGCTAAAGAAAAATCTGTGCTTACCCCTAAACCTGGCTAAATGGAAATGAAAGGAAACCAGGGTTGATTACTCAGGTTAATGGGTTGCTCTCTATAAATGACAAATAGTTTTATTAGAGAAGTTAACTTTATATACTGAACTATTTGTAATGATATTTTTTTTATCTTCATTTTATTGAGATATATTCACATACCACACAGTCATACAAAACAAATCGTACTTTCGATTGTTTACAGTACCATTACATAGTTGTACATTCATCACCTAACTCAATCCCTGACACCTTCATTAGCACACACACACAAATAACAAGAATAATAATTAGAGTGAAAAAGAGCAATTGAAGTAAAAAAGAACACTGGGAACCTTTGTCTGTTTGTTTCCTTCCCCTATTTTTCTACTCATCCATCCATAAACTAGACAAAGTGGAGTGTGGTCCTTATGGCTTTCCCAATCCCATTGTGACCCCTCATAAGCTACATTTTTATACAACTGTCTTCGAGATTCATGGGTTCTGGGTTGTAGTTTGATAGTTTCAGGTATCCACCACCAGCTACCCCAATTCTTTAGAACCTAAAAAGGGTTGTCTAAAGTATGCGTAACAGCGCCCACCAGAGTGACCTCTCGGCTCGTTTTGGAATCTTTCTGCCACTGAAGCTTATTTCATTTCCTTTCACGTCCCCCTTTTGGTCAAGAAGATTTTCTCCGTCCCACGATGCCAGGTCTACATTCCTCCCTGGGAGTCATATTCCACGTTGCCAGGGAGATTCACTCCCCTGGGTGTCTGATCCCACGTAGGGGGGAGGGCAGTGATTTCACCTTTCAAGTTGGCTTAGCCAGAGAGAGAGGGCCACATCTGAGCAACAAAGAGGCATTCGGGAGAAGGCTCTTAGGCACAACCATAGGGAGGCCTAGCCTCTCCTTTGCAGCAACCGTCTTCCCAAGGGTAAAACCTGTGGTAGAGGGCTCAACCCATCAAACCACCAGTCCCCTATGTCTGTGGTCATGTTAGCAACCATGGAGGTGGGGTAGGCGAATACCCCTGCATTCTCCACAGGCTCCTCAAGGGGGCACTACATCTTTTTTTTTCCTTGTTTTTCTTTTTTTTTTAACTTTCCCTTCTTTTTTAAATCAACTGTATGAAAAAAAAGTTAAAAAGAAAACAAACATACAATAAAAGAACATTTCAAAGAGACCATAACAAGGGAGTAAGGAAAAGACAACTAACCTAAGATAACTGCTTAACTTCCAACATGTTCCTACTTTACCCCAAGAAAGTTACCTAATATAGCAACATTTCTGTGAACTTGCTCCTACTATATCCATCAGAAATTAACAGACCATAGTCATTCCTGGGCATCCCCAGAACGTTAAATAGCTTATCTGTTCTTCTTGGATTATTGTTCCCCCTTCCTTAATTGCTCTCTATTGCTAGTTCCCCTACATTCTACATTATAAACCATTTGTTTTACAATTTTCAAAGTTCACATTAGTGGTAGCATATAATATTTCTCTTTTTGTGCCTGGCTTATTTCGCTCAGCATTATGTCTTCAAGGTTCATCCATGTTGTCATATGTTTCACGAGATCGTTCCTTCTTACTGCTGTGTAGTATTCCATCGTGTGTATATGCCACATTTTCTTTATCCACTCATCTGTTGAAGGACATTTGGGTTGTTTCCATCTCTTGGCAATTGTGAATAAAGCTGCTATGAACATTGGCGTGCAGATATCTGTTCGTGTCACTGCTTTCCGATCTTCCGGGTATATACCGAGAAGTGCAATCGCTGGATCGAATGGTAACTCTATATCTAGTTTTCTAAGGAACTTCCAGAGTGACTTCCAGAGTGGCTGAACCATTATACAGTCCCACCAACAATGAATAAGAGTTCCAGTTTCTCCACATTCCTTCCAGCATTTGTAGTTTCCTGTTTGTTTAATGGCAGCCATTCTAACCGGTGTTAGATGGTATCTCATTGTGGTCTTAATTTGCATCTCTCTAATAGCTAGTGAAGCTGAACATTTTTTCATGTGTTTCTTGGCCATTTGTATTTCCTCTTCAGAGAACTGTCTTTTCATATCTTTTGCCCATTTTATAATTGGGCCGTCTGTACTATTGTCATTGAGTTGTAGGATTTCTTTATATATGCAAGATATCAGTCTTTTGTCGGATACCTGGTTTCCAAAAATTTTTTGCCATTGAGTTGGCTGCCTCTTTACCTTTTTGAGAAATTCCTTTGAGGTGCAGAAACTTCTAAGCTTGAGGAGTTCCCATTTATCTATTTTCTCTTTTGTTGCTTGTGCTTTGGGTGTAAAGTCTAGGAAGTGGCCGCCTAATACAAGGTCTTGAAGATGTTTTCCTACATTATCTTCTAGGAGTTTTATGGTACTTTCTTTTATATTGAGATCTTTGGTCCATTTTGAGTTAATTTTTGTGTAGGGGGTGAGGTAGGGGTCCTCTTTCATTCTTTTGGATATGGATATCCAACTCTCCCAGCCCCATTTGTTGAAAAGACCATTATGACTCAGTTCAGTGACTTTGGGGGCCTTATCAAAGATCAGTCGGCCATAGAGCTGAGGGTCTATCTCTGAATTCTCAATTCGATTCCATTGATCTATATGTCTGTCTTTGTGCCAGTACCATGCTGTTTTGGCAACTGTGGCTTTATTATAAGCTTCAAAGTCAGGGAGTGTAAGTCCTCCCACTTCGTTTTTCTTTTTTAGAGTGTCTTTAGCAATTCGAGGCATCTTCCCTTTCCAAATAAATTTGATAACTAGCTTTTCCAAGTCTGCAAAGTAGGTTGTTGGAATTTTGATTGGGATTGCATTGAATCTGTAGATGAGTTTGGGTAGAATTGACATCTTAATGACATTTAGTCTTCCTATCCATGAACATGGAATATTTTTCCATCTTTTAAGGTCCCCTTCTATTTCTTTTAGTAGAGTTATGTAGTTTTCTTTGTATAGGTCTTTTACATCTTTGGTTAAGTTTATTCCTAGGTACTTGATTTTTTTAGTTGCTATTGAAAATGGTGTCTTTTTCTTGAGTGTCTCTTCAGTTTGTTCATTTCTAGCATATAGAAACATTACTGACTTATGTGCATTAACCTTGTATCCCGCTACTTTGCTAAATTTGTTTATTAGCTCTAGTAGCTGTATCGTCGATTTCTCAGGGTTTTCTAGATATAAGATCATATTATCTGCAAACAATGACAGTTTTACTTCTTCTTTTCCAATTTGGATGCCTTTTATTTCTTTGTCTTGCCGGATTGCCCTGGCTAGCACTTCCAGCACAATGTTGAATAACAGTGGTGACAGCGGGCATCCTTGTCTTGTTCCTGATCTTAGAGGGAAGGCTTTTAGTCTCTCACCATTGAGTACTATGCTGGCTGTGGGTTTTTCATATATGCTCTTTATCATGTTGAGGAAGTTTCCTTCAATTCCTACCTTTTGAAGTGTTTTTATCAAAAAGGGATGTTGGATTTTGTCAAATGCTTTTTCAGCATCTATTGAGATGATCAATTGATTTTTCCCTTTTGACTTGTTAATGTGTTGTAATACATTGATTGATTTTCTTATGTTGAACCATCCTTGCATGCCTGGAATTAACCCCACTTGGTCATGGTGTATGATTTTTTTAATGTGTCTTTGGATTCGATTTGCAAGTATTTTGTTGAGGATTTTTGCATCTATATTCATTAAGGAGATTGGCCGGTAGTTTTCCTTTTTTGTAGCATCTTTGCCTGGTTTTGGTATTAGATTGATGTTAGCTTCATAAAATAAGTTAGGTAGTGTTCCATTTTCTTCAATGTTTTGAAAGAGTTTGAGTAAGATTGGTGTCAGTTCTTTCTGGAAAGTTTGGTAGAATTCCCCTGTGAAGCCATCTGGCCCTGGGCATTTATTTGTGGGAAGATTTTTGATGACTGATTGGATCTCTTTGCTTGTGATGGGTTGGTTGAGGTCTTCTATTTCTTCTCTGGTCAGTCTAGGTTGTTCATATGTTTCCAGGAAATTGTCCATTTCCTCTACATTATTGAGTTTGTTGCCATACAGTTGTTCATAATATCCTCTTGTAATTTTTTTAATTTCTTCAGGATCTGCAGTTATGTCACCTTTTTCATTCATTATTTTGTTTATATGGGTCTTCTCTCTTTTTGATTTTGTCAGTGTAGCTTGGGCTTGTCAATCTTGTTGATCTTCTCAAAGAACCAACTTTTGGTGATATTTATCCTCTCTATTGTTTTTTTGTTCTCTATGTCATTTATTTCTGCTTTAATCCTTGTTATTTCTTTTCTTGTACTTGGTTTAGGATTGGTTTGCTGTTCATTTTCTAACTTCTTCAGTTGATCCATTAGTTCTTTGATTTTGGCTCTTTCTTCCTTTCTAATATATGCGTTTAGTGCTATAAATTTCCCCCTTAGCACTGCTTTTGCTGCATCCCATAGGTTTTGGTATGTTGTGTTCTCATTTTCATTCGTCTCTATATATGTAGCAATTTCTTTTGCTATTTCTTCTTTAACCCACTGATTGCTTAGGAGTGTGTTGTTTAACCTCCAGGTATTTGTGAATTTTCTAAGTCTCTGATGGTTATTGACTTCTAATTGTATTCCATTGTGGTCAGAGAATGTGCTTTGAATAATTTCAATCTTTTTAAATTTATTGAGGCTTGTTTTATGTCCCAGCATATGATCTATTCTGGAGAAAGTTCCGTGAGCACTAGAAAAGTATGTGTATCCTGGTGATTTGGGATGTAATGTCCTGTAGATGTCTGTTAAATCTAATTCATTTATCAGATTGTTTAGGTTTTCAATTTCCTTATTGGTCTTCTGTCTGGTTGATCTATCTATAGGAGAGAGTGATGTGTTGAAGTCTCCCACAATTATTGTGGAAACATCAATTGCTTCCTTTAGTTTTGCCAGTGTTTCTCTCATGTATTTTGTGGCACCTTGATTGGGTGCATAGACATTTAGGATTGTTATTTCTTCTTGTTGAATTGCCCCTTTTATTAGTATGTAGTGGCCTTCTTTGTCTCTCAAAACATCCCTGCATTTGAAGTCTATTTTATCTGAGATTAATATTGCTACACCTGCTTTCTTTTGGCTGTAGCTTGCATGAAATATTTTTTTCCATCCTTTCACTTTCAGTTTCTTTGTGTCCCTGTGTCTAAGATGAGTCTCTTGTATGCAACATATTGATGGTTCATTTTTTTTGATCCATTCTGCGAATCTATATCTTTTAATTGGGGAGTTTAATCCATTCACATTCAACGTTATAACCGTGAAGGCATTTCTTGAATCAGCCATCTTATCCTTTGGTTTATGTTTGTCATATTTTTCCCCTCTCTCTATTAATATCCTTTATTGTACCCATACCGAATCTCTTTAGTACTGAACCTTTCTCCAAGTCTCTCTGTCCTGTCTTTGTTTCTCTGTCTGTAGGGCTCCCTTTAGTATCTCCAGTAGGGCAGGTCTCTTGTTAGCAAATTCTCTCAGCATTTGTTTGTCTGTGAAAAATTTAAGCTCTCCCTCAAATTTGAAGGAGAGCTTTGCTGGATAAAGTATTCTTGGCTGGAAATTTTTCTCACTCAGAATTTTAAATATATCGTGCCACTGCCTTCTCGCCTCCATGGTGGCTGCTGAGTAGTCACTACTTAGTCTTATGCTGTTTCCTTTGTATGTGGTGAATTGCTTTTCTCTTGCTGCTTTCAGAACTTGCTCCTTCTCTTCTGTGTTTGACAGTGTGATCAGTATATGTCTCGGAGTGGGTTTATTTGGATTTATTCTATTTGGAGTTCGCTGAGCATTTATGATTTGTGCATCTATGGTGTTTAGAAGATTTGGGAAGTTTTCCCCAACAATTTCTTTGAATACTCTTCCTAGACCTTTACCCTTTTCTTCCCCTTCTGGGACACCAGTGAGTCTTATATTTGGACGTTTCATATTATCTATCATATCCCTGAGGTCCATTTCGATTTTTTCAATTTTTTTCCCCATTCTTTCTTTTATGCTTTCATTTTCCATCCTGTCATCTTCGAGGTCACTGATTCGTTGTTCAACTTCCTCTAGTCTTGTACTATGAGTGTCCAGAATCTTTTTAATTTGGTCAACAGTTTCTTTAATTTCCATAAGTTCATCCATTTTTTTATTTAGTCTTGCAATGTCTTCTTTATGCTCTTCTAGGGTCTTCTTGATTTCCTTTGTCTCCCATACTATGGTCTCATTGTTCATCTTTAGTTCTTTGAGTAGCTGCTCTAGGTGCTGTGTCTCTTCTGATCTTTTGATTTGGGTGCTTGGGCTTGGGTTATCCATATCGTCTGGTTTTTTCATATGCTTTATAATTTTCTGTTGTTTTTGGCCTCGTGGCATTTGCTGAACTTGATAGGGTTCTTTTAGGAATTGTAGACCAATTGAAGTCCTTATCTCTAATTTATCAGATCTACAGCTTCGTGGAGTACACTTTCTCTAACTAACCAGCAGGTGGCGTCCACGAGCCACCTGTTCTCCACAAGCCAGTTCTCCCCTGCTTAGCCTTTTTGGTGAGTGGGGGAGTGAGTCTTGTGGGGTCCAATTGGTGTACCAAGCTTGCGTGTGTAGTTGGTGTTGCCTGCCCTGTATATGGGGCGTGTTTCTGGGCAATCAGGGAGGGGGGGTGGCTCTAACAATCAAATCTCCCTGGTGATCCTAGAGTTTTAAAGCTGCTGCAATAGTCTAATCCTTCAGTTCAGTCCTGCCACAGTTTGTCTCTGCCACTGACCCACAAGTCCTTGGTATTGGCGTATGGCTCCTGAGACTTGCAAGTGGGCCCCTTTTCCAGGCTGTGCACCCCGGGTCCTCTGTTGAGGGATGACTGTGCTATGTCACAGGTGAGTGCCGTCCCCCCAGGGCAGTTCTGGGCTGCTGGGCTGTGTAGGGAGGCTCCAGTCTGCTGAAATGATGGCTGAATGGGGCTTTGTTAATTCACACTGCTCCACCTTCGGAACTCTGGGACAATCAGCTGAGGTTGCAGGGAAGGCTAATGTCCACGCCCATTTTTGTGGTGTGTGCCTGTTATTTGAAGCACTTCCATCACACTGGGTTGTCTGGGGCAGCTCTGGGCTATGGGGCTGGCGATGGGCAGGAGTGTTTCCTGTCCACCAGGATGATGGCTGTGAGCAGACACCCCCCTTTTCTTGGGAAGTTGTGGTGTTTAGTGAATTTTCTCAGCCACTGGATTGTTGCGTTTTGTCTCAGAGCTCTCTTAGTTCTGCTCTTGACTTGACCTGCCCAAATTTCAAGTCTTTGAAGCTTTCTGTATTGGGCTTCTTAGAGTAATTGTTTTAGAAAAAGAAAAAAGGATTAAAAAAAAAAAAAGGGCCCTCCTCAGAGATCTAATGGGTTATTTAAATGCTAAGAGACCAGGGCCATTAAGGAAAGGTCCACAGGGCAGAGAGATCAGCTTTTCTTCGGGATTTGCATATGCGCCTCAGGGCCTGAGCTCTGCCCTTCCCCTTTCTATGTTCACCAGAACTCCAAAAATCCTCAGCTTTTATTTTGGAGTTTTTCGTGTTGTTTTTTTCCTATGCCTGTCTCCTCTCTGCTGGGCTGGCTGCTCTCAGATTCTCTGGTGTCTGGTCTCAGTCTATCTATGGTTGGAGTTTGGATCAGTAGAATGAGTTTCCGATAAGGGCTGCCACTGCAGTTCTCCCTTCTCCTTCCGGGAGCTGACAGCCCCTCTTCCCATGGGACTGAGCCTGGCAGGGAGGGGCGCGGGTCCCCTGGCCGCAAAAACTTACAGATTTTGCTGATCTCAGCAGTTCCACGTTTTCATGAGTGTTGTATGAAGTATACCCAAAGTCAGATTGCTCTGTGGTGTCCAGTCCACGCAGTTCGTGGCTTTCTACCTACTTTCCTGGAGGAGTAACTAAAACATACAGCTCACCAGTCCGCCATCTTGCCCCGCCTCTCCAGGATTATATATTTTTGAATAGCATCTGCAACATCCTAAGGTTGACGTACTCTGCTGTGTGTTATTTTCTGATGTGTGACATCAGACCTTTTTTCATAGCTGTCAGTATTTGAATTTGTTGTAGATGACCTCCAATTCTCTCTAAACACATAAGTTTCTTTAGTAGATAAGGATTAGGTCACATTTTTAATACTCAAATAATAATGACTGATTCTCAAGAATCAGAGAAGGAACAATTGTTGCAGGATTGGACACAATTTTGGTTGGATTTGAAAAGCAGAAGAAATTGACTGTTTCCTTGGTCAGTGGAGTTCTTTTTGGGACCATAACAGAACAGAGAAGGAGCCATGGAGCACTTTTCTGTGAACTCATTCATTCAGCAGTTACAGGGATATTTCCTAGAAGCCATTGAAGAAGATACAAAGTATTGGGGAGTACAAAGGTTGGGGGGGGAAGAAATAAGTACAGTACCAGACATTTCAGAAGACCTATCACAAGACAATATTCTGTGCCAAAGACACAGAAAAGTTTTTTCGGTTTCAGTGGACATAGATCTTTGGTATTTGTGGATATAGGCTTCCCATAGCAGGAATTAATTGAAGGATGAAATTTGAACACTTCAAAGTCAACATTTCTGCATGTTGATTTTCAGTCCAAAGTAAAGACTATGTCTTTTCTTACCAATGCTTGACTCTGAATAAAGTTGTGAATATAGTTCAGTGATTTTTCAGACATGCCGGCTGCAGTTTCCTTCCGAAGGGGGTCAGAAGGAACCTTTCAGTCCCCTCAAGCTGAAATGGGAGAACCATCCTACCTTGAATAAATGGGCCATTGTTAATTTTGGCTAAATATTTTTCTTTTACGTTCCCTCCCAACAACTCTGTCATTATGTCAAGTTAGCAAGTTAATAATTTAGTTTGTGTGACTACATAATGTATATTTCATGCATAAAATTACCTTTAGAACATTAATTACCTTTTGTGTGGGGGCTCAGGGGTGTCTCTTCCTGTCTGGCAGTTTTCTATCATATGTGATCACAAGGGTCAAGAATCTTAAGACAATTCTAAAGATATTTCTCTGGTTATTTATAAAGAAATGAAAATCTTATCAGTACATTTTATTGTAAATTAATAATGTTAGAAAAAAGGGGGCTTATTTAGGTTTTATTAAGTATTGAATATTTTGGAAAGTTATTTGTTAAAAAAGAGGAATTTTACTGATATGCAGGACTTTTGAATCTAACGTAAAAAAAAACACTGTAGGGTTTTGATGAAGTAAAAATAGTACTCAGACATAAGTAAAGAAGATTTTCATATAACCTCTATACCTATCCATGAGTTAGGTGTCAAATCTACCTGCTTAAACTGAGAAAGAATATTGATGCTTGTAAATTTATTTTCACTCATTTTTGAGAACTTTCAAGGCAAAGTGCTTGTCTTCTGACGGTTTTTGGCCAGGCCGCACAGTTGTCTTTATCTGTAACATCCTGTTTGCGGTAGTTCATACCTAGATTCAGATAATACCATAAGACTAGTCATGTCGTCTTTCCCCTAGTTACAATTGTGTGGAGGAGAAATCTAATATGATTTAGTTAATCTAGAAGCAAACATTGGGGTTTTTCCTTTGGCGTCTTGTAAGAGATGATTGTTTTTCGACTTTGAGGTAGGTAAGACTCTCTAGTCCTTTATTTCCATTTTTGAGATGTGAAAATATTGAGTATGTAATATAAAACGTGCAAAACAAGACACTAGCATATGAAATAACATGTGTATGCTTTTGCTAATAAATGACATAATGGGAATGAAAGAAGAAAATATTAGTTTAAGCAACTAATGAACAGTGACTCTGGTGGCCACTAATTCTTTAGGTATTCTAAGTGCAGAGCCATAGTATAGCCATGTTGGGAAGACAGGTGGAGTTTTTAACTAATAGACAGGGAAACTCACTTTTCTGACATAGGTGCTTTTTTTTTTTATTTAGAGTATTTTTTAGATAATAAAATATTTATGAATGGGTAAAACACAGTATTGGATGTGTGTTTATAGTTAGGTTTGAAAGAATTTTGTTACAGTACTTATTAAAACTGAATTTCTCAAATCTTATGTTTGCTTCCATCTTCTTTCACCTTGTTTCTTTTATTTTTTTTCCCTTTCCTGTTGCATAAGTGTAGTCATATCCACCCTTCTGTAAATACTCTGATTTCTTTTACAGCTGATGTTATCACCCTTTTTGTGTGACAGTTACTGGAACAAAGTTTATCAAACTTGTTGGCACTTAGTACTCTCCACAGAGCCCAGCAATTGCAACAAATGTCCCCGATAGGCCTAAATGGAGGAGAATAAAATGAACTGGAAAAGTGAACATGAGGGAATGAAAGAGAAAAAGACAGGAGAAAACAAAGTGGCAATTTTTAAAGGCCTGTAATAGGAATACATAATTATTTATTGAGTCATATTTGGTACTTAAGAAATGTTTACCCCCAAGGAAAAAAAAAGATGTAGTGCCCCTTGAGGAGCCTGTGGAGAATGCAGGGGTAGTCGACTACCCCACCTCCATGGTTGCTAACATGACCACAGACATAGGGGACTGGTGGTTTGATGGGTTGAGCCCTCTACCACAGGTTTTGCCCTTGGGAAGACAGTTGCTGCAAAGGAGAGGCTAGGCCTCCCTATGGTTGTGCCTAAGAGCCTCCTCCCGAATGCCTCTTTGTTGCTCAGATGTGGCCCTGTCTCTCTAGCTAAGCCAACTTGAAAGGTGAAATCACTGCCCTCCCCCCTACGTGGGATCAGACACCCAGGGGAGTGAATCTCCCTGGCAACGTGGAATATGACTCCCGGGGAGGAATGTAGACCTGGCATTGTGGGACGGAGAACATCTTCTTGACCAAAAGGGGGATGTGAAAGGAAATGAAATAAGCTTCAGTGGCAGAGAGATTCCAAAAGGAGCCGAGAGGTCACTCTGGTGGGCACTCTTATGCACACTTTAGACAACCCTTTTTAGGTTCTAAAGAATTGGGGTAGCTGGTGGTGGATACCTGAAACTATCAAACTACAACCCAGAACCCATGAATCTCGAAGACAGTTGTATAAAAATGTAGCTTATGAGGGGTCACAATGGGATTGGGAAAGCCATAAGGACCACACTCCACTTTGTCTAGTTTATGGATGGATGAGTAGAAAAATAGGGGAAGGATACAAACAGACAAAGGTACCCAGTGTTCTTTTTTACTTCAATTGCTCTTTTTCACTCTAATTATTATTCTTGTTATTTTTGTGTGTGTGCTAATGAAGGTGTCAGGGATTGATTTGGGTGATGAATGTACCACTATGTAATGGTACTGTAAACAATCGAAAGTACGATTTGTTTTGTATGACTGCGTGGTATGTGAATATATCTCAATAAAATGAAGATTAAAAAAAAAAAAAAAAAGAAGTGTTTACCCCTTGCGCCTTTTAAAGTTTTGTTTTTAGTTTTTCTTTAAGTAGAAAAGTTCAAAAGTAGTATGGCTTTTTGAAAGCTCTTTAAGTAGTATTGTTCATAATTCAAAAGATATAATAAAGTATACAGGAAGTCTTCTGTTGTCCTGCCATTCATTTCTTCTTTCCAGAAGCAACCACTATATGCTTTCAGAGATGATCTATATAGATATATGTCTATATGCCCCCTCACCTCAACAAAATAGTATCCTAATGTATGTATTTTTTGGTATTTTGCTTTTTTCACTTAACCCAAGATTAGTAAAGCTTCATTCATATATATTTTTTTACAACTGTTTTGTGTTCTGCAGGTTGTATTTATCATAATTTACTTAACTAGTCCCTATTTAAGGACAATTAATTTGTTTCTGTTCTTTTACTTTTACTGACAGAGCAGTGTCATTTTTGCACACATATTCTGTAGGATAAATTCCTAGAAATGGAATTGCTGAGTCAAAGGGTTGTATGCATTTGTAATTTTAATTGATATTACCAGATATCTCTATAGGCATTCCTTACCCACAGCATGAGAATGCCTGTTTCCCCATACATGTGCTAGCATGTATTTCAACAGACTGATCTTTCCAATCAGTTGGGCTGATTTCTACCTTTCTCGTTACAGGGCTTAATCACAAATATTCTACTGAGGATTCTTTACATTTATAAGTATTTCATTGTTTTCTATTTTGCATGAGAATATATGAAGTGAAATTGTGCCACCCTTTTTTAAATGATGCCATTTATTTCTTAGGAATGCTGTTCTTTGAATTTTTTTTCATCCTGATCTGTGATTAATAGTTATTTATATCACTTGTTTCCTATTTCTAAACCAGTTTCCTCTCTATGTTAACATATTGCTTCTAATTACAGGGTGAACAATTTTTTTTTCTTTTTTATGAAACATTTCTTGTAAAAGTTCCCTGTCATGCGTGGATGTTTTAAAAATTAAGCAAGTCACATTTAATGGATTCAAGGTTATTACCTTCGGAGTCTCTCCAGTACCCTCTTATGTTGTGTGGTTTTGAATCCCATTTTTCTCTATGATATGACGAGGCTGACCATTATGAAGTGTTCAATATGGTCCTGTTACATAGTTAAATTAACCCTTAATTGCCATACCTTGATTTCATTATCAGTATTTTTTGGCCAGCAGAGCTTAACTGAAGTCATAGATTGATAGTGTTCCATAGCATAGTGAGTCAGGCATTGTGAAAGCACACTAATATTGTGGCACCATCTATTTCTTCATTTTACCTGGGTTTAAGCAGTAGAGTATGTATTGGTAACCATGTTAGCAAAAGGAGTGGGAATGCCAGGGATGTTAGTATTTTATATGGTTAAAGATTGAGGAAGGAGGAATTTCCCTTTAGTTTATCACTGTAAATTTTAAATATGATGAGTAGGGAACTAGATAAGAATTTGCACTATTAATATTGTTATTTGAATTGTGTGAATTGTTAAACATTTTTTTCCCCAGGGTCCAAAAATTGATTTAACAGTGGTCATTGTACTTCATGATAATTGTCCTGGGTAAATTTTTATTTACCAAAAGAGGAAGTGGTTGTTGTTTTAGTGACACTAACAATTGAATGTCATTTACAATCAGAGCTTTAAATGTGATTCGGTTCAGTATCCAATTAATATCCCAGTATTTTTGAAATGATTTCTGAGATATTAGCTTTTAGAAACAGGGAAATTAAGAAATTTAGTAAGGCTGTATAATACTAGCCAGAGGAGATTGCAGCTGTGTTCTGGAAGTCTTTTTCTTCTTGGGAAAAGATAGTCGAGGACAAATTTCCTTTAGAAAAACTGCCTTATCACTTAAGTAGCACCCCTTAGAGATGTTCTGGATAAAGAAGTTTATATATAAATTCAAGCTATTTGCATATGTAATTTTCATGATCTTGTCCATTCCTTTGGAGTATCTCTGTGTTACTAACTTCTAAATATCCTACATATGGTTCTTTAGGTTTTTTTATACTGAATATTTGTGTTTACATGTTTTTCTATTCTGGAAGATTTTATTTTGCATCCAATTCTCAGAGTGATACTTTGATATTTTAGTAGCAAGAGTGTTTCCAAATTTCATCAGCGGTGTATATCCCCTGTTAGACTGGTTCTTCATTCTCATGCTGGCACCTTGTCTAGCCTGGTATATCCTACCTTTAATATATTAAACCCTATTCAAGAACTGTGAGAGCTTCCCATTACCTGTTGTATTGTTGCTTAGCTCCTCTGCCTGACATTCAAGGCTGCATATAAATGGACTCGCTTTGTACAACTGATATGGTCCATTAGTGCCCATTCTGAACCCTAATGTCCTTGTTCTCTTTATTCTCTTTTATGCACCTACTTTTATTTCTCCTAATCATCTTTAAAGCCTTTTGTTCATCCTTCAAGGCACAATCCCATATATCAGGAGCTCTTTGAAATGTTTGACCACTCTTGCTCACTTGGGTCTCCTTTCTTCTAAACTCCTGTATTAAATAATAATAATGATGAAAATATGCTAACATTTTATTGAGCCATTGTTATTGGCTAGGTCCTAACCTAGATGCTTTGCACATGTTCAATTATTTAATCCTCACAACAGCCCTATGAGGGAGTACAATTTAAAATCTCTGGTTCATAGGTAAAGAGGCTGAGGGACCCTGAAGTTAAGTAATGTGCTTAAAGTTACTAGTAATTAGGGTCAGAATTTGAAACCAATCAAGGTGAGTAGTAGTGATGCTTTTAATCCTAATATCCTGTTTCCTGGGACTAGATCATAGCTTTCACTAGAAATAGCCATGTGTGTGTATGTGTATTGTGTATTTCTTAAAGAGAGAATAGAAACTCAAGAATCAGACATGTAAATATGGGAATAACTGGGATGATAAGAAAAAAAAAAATCACTGGTTTCCAACTGATCATTAAAATCATCAATGAGCTTTTAAAAATGTAGATTCCAGGGTCTTGCACCAGACTTTGAATTCACAACCTGTAGAGAATCTATAAATCTATATTTTTAATGTACTTTACAAGAGTTTTTCATACCATTTGGGTTCCATTCTGTGCATTAATGTTTGAGAACCATATGTGGCTTTGCTTTTTTTAAAATGATTTTTTATTATGGAGATTTTGTTACTTGCTAAGATTATTTCAGCAAAAATGTTAAGGCTAAGTCACTTGGAATCTGAACTGCCATTGACTAAATAATGTGATAGATCTGTTTTGCCCAACCACAAGTCTCTTTCCATTTTTCATAGTTAAGTCATCATAGGTCAAATCCTTTTTGAAATAAATGTCAGTTTTAATAATACATGGAATCAAGCTTTACTTGTTTATGATGCCATAAGCACCTGTGTGACAAAAGATTTTCATGACTTTGAAGTTGGTGTATTACATGAATATTAAATTTACCAAAGACTTCTGGAGAATTCCTTGTCTATATTAGATTTTGTTTTACATTTCATGATTAAGCTAAAATGGTAATATTTAAGTTAAAAAGAACTGGTAACAGCCTTTTTAAGGATATGGATCAGAGATCAGTTCATATTTTTGGTCTCCATATTCGATTTCACAGCAGTATAGTTTAAGTAAATATAAATAAACCATATACTTTGCTCAATTATGAACCTCTCTCACTAGAAAGAAAACGTACACTCTGGGTCTTATTTACTCAAGATCATATTAGAATTCTCAGTACATGTTCAATAAATATTGATTGATGATCATGATCATTCCCTCAGGGGAATGAATTCGGGAAAGAGATAAATGAGGTGTATTTATGTTTAGTCCTTGGAAATTTTATTATTATTTACTATTATTTGTGTTTTAGGAGAGATGGGTGAATTCTTGGTACAGCAGGGTGTGTGCTCTTGGTATTGTCTTTTGGCACTGCCCTTCTGAAGGATTCATGCCAGAGCTCTGAGAAGGGAAGGAGTTAATCAATGTGTATTTATTGATTTACCTATGTACTCCAGGCATTGGATGGTGAGTGTGGTTCCCTCTCTTCTGACCTAAGGGCACATGGGATGTAGGAAGGAGCTTTGTTGTAGGAGAGGACATATATGTAATCAGTTGTAGGAAAGGAAAAGACCACAGTGACATGTACATAGACCATACAGATGTGTCAAGATAGCAGGGAGCTTTTAGACCAGGATCTATAGAATCCATGGAGGAAACACAGAAGTAGCAGTAACAAACAAAATTTGCTATATCTACATCTACATCTGGGGATGGAGTCATTTATTCTGATCTTTATTGTGCATGTACTGTGTACTTGGCACTATTAATACAGAGGTGAGCAAAACAAAGTCCTTAGTATTATGGACTTATATTCCATAAAGGGGACTTGTAACTCACGAGTAAAGAAATAAGTAATGTAATTTAATAAGATGATAGAATAGAGAATAATTGGTGTTAGGAGTGGGTGTCTAGGGGTAAGGGTTATATTTAGGTGGTCAAGGAAGGCCCCTTATGACCGAAAAGGTAGCTTTGAATTAAGAATAAGAGGCCAGTCTTGGGAAGAGCCAGGGAAACAGTATTTCAGGCATAGAAAACAGCAAGTGCAGAGACCTTGAGAAGGTAAGTAACCAGATGTGTTCAAGGAATAGAAAAGAGGACTGAATGGAAGGAGGGTGGTAAGCAAGGAGGAAAGTAGAGTGAGATGAGGGAGGGAGGTATGTCTGTGCCAGAAGGAGAGATAAGGAGGTTGACAGTAGTGAGGAGGATAAAGTTGGAGGCAATTATGGAACAATTCCGGGTATCTGAGAGGGATTCTGGTACCTTTGGATTAGAGCCGAGATAGAGAAAGTGGGTTTCCTTACTATTATTGTGATCTTACTGTATGCACAGGCTGGTGTGTTTTGTAAATTGTTTTTGATGGAAATTTGAGGGGAAGAATTCTAAAAATTTTTAAAGTGAAGGAATAAGTATATGGTTTTCCAAGGTGACTAGTTGGAGGGAAAACACTCATTTTAAGGTGTTTGTTTTAAAAAGTTAGTTACAGATACATAACACATTATTTTTTCATTCTTATTTGTAGACCAATTACATTTTTCTACTTAATGTTCTTTAAAAATTTTTTATTTTCACTTTATGAAGCAGCTTCTTTCCCAGATAGCTTCTGTTATTTCCTTGTGATGTTATGACCTTTTCTACTTTAATTAAGAAATGTTCCATATGCATTCAGGAGTTGTTTACAAATAATGCTGGTAACACATTTGCTAGAGACTGCCTCAAAGACAAAGTGAGTGTTAGGATGTTTATTCTAGGTTAGATCCGTGGATCTGAAAAAAGATGAAAATTGTGTTTAATTTCAAAAAGAATGTTTTGTCTATTGGTCAGTTGTGTATTCCGAATGCCAAGAGTTATGTTTTGTGACCCTTTTATTTCAAGTGGGGGAGTTTATATGATTTGATAAGTTTTTCATTTCTGAGCATTTAGAGAGGTCACTTGATTAGGGTTAGCATGTAATATGAGAAAGCTGACAGTTGAAACTCCAGTAAATTCAGATTTTCATCCCTTAAATACATTGTTAATGGGTAAAGTGTCATCACTGTCTTATAGCTGTTGGTCTGCAGTAGTAAATCCTAATGCCTTACTAAATGATATAACTTCATACTTAGGTCAGCTTTTTATAAAATCAGGAAAAGAATAAGATTTCTGGTATACTTGCCAAATAAAGGTTACCTTATAGTAATAAATATTTACTAGCAGCATCCATCTGAAGCAGTTTTGATGCTATTATTGAAATAATATTTTTAGACCCATTACCTCTTAGATAACATCATCTTCAAAATTCATTACTGGTTTTCTTTTTGTAGGTTTTATTTAGGATTGTTTAGAAGCACCCCTCTCATTGCACATATACACACACATACTGCAGTTGTAATTGAATTACTTCATGAAGTTATCTTCTTTTATAGTAAGTGCATAATAAATATTTGTTGAATGAAGAGGCATTTCCTCCATCTGGCATAAACTCTTGAAGAGGATTGGCACCAGTGGTAACTCCAATTAGACATTCTTTCCACTCACTATGGTTTTGTTTTGTGTTTTGTTCTTTTAAAGTTGAATGATAAGCTATATTGCTGGTGAGAGGCAGTCGATCTAGGGAAAAATTTTCTTCTCTAGTGAACGATACATCTGATTATAAGAGAGAATATGTAAGTGGAATAAGGCCTAGGCAAGCTAAGCAATCTGCTTTCCATTTGTTCTGTCTCTTTCCATGAGTGGTTTTTTGTTTTTGTTTTTTTTTTGAATAGTTGCTGCACAATAAATCAGTTTATTACAGATAAAAATCATTTGTCATTATTTGTATTAATGGGATGCAAACAGAAATATTGGATACTTAAAAATGGCAAATACAAAATTACTTATCTTTCATAGTATATATTGGGTTTTATAATTACATTAGGATATGACTGGTGTAAAATACTGTTACGAATCTACCTCAAACAAAACAATGAGGCCATACTGTAATAATTCACTAGATTGTGCTCTCAGTAGACATTTAATAAGTGAATTATATCTATTTTTCTTTCCCCAACTATCCAGTAAAATGTTTTGCCCAACAGTAAGGGTGCAATAAGTGTTTGCTGAATATAGTGGGTAGGTAAGAGGTGAGAAGAGATGGACCCTTTTAGCCAGATATTAAGAATCATATTTGAAGTTTACCTGGGAAAGAGGAAGATGAAAGCTGTGTGTGGTGTACAAGTAAATAAAGTCAGATGCCAACAAAGCAAACACTTAAGCAGAAAACACTGGCACCAGAATAAACATGGGCAAGTTTTGCCAATAATAGCAAAACTGGAACTGACTTTAAAAGACAACCAAAGAGAAAGTTTATATTGGACCATATCTTTTCCCACCAATTCAGTTTGAGACAGACCAGTAGAGGCACTGATAAGAGACACTTTTCTGTATGTATGTTATGTTTTACAGTAATGGGAGTGGCTGAAGTTGTGAAATTGTGACCCATGACATTCTTTGGGGTTTGCTCTCTGACTGCTTGAAACGTACTTTGAAAGTTATCACTGTTACGTATATAAGTTAAAGTTCACAATAAAAAATGCGTTAAAAAGAAAAGGAGAGACTATGGCTGTCTTCCTTAATGTTCAGACATCCTAGTTTTCAATAATTTATTATGGAAGTATTACCCATGAATCAATATAAACCTTTTCATATTTAGGGATTAGTTTCCACAAGTACAAAGTTGAATTTCCTTTTATTTGTCCTAAAATGCTTACTTCCAAACTTGAAGGGACTTCAATTATTCCATGTAGTTTTTGATAACATTCTTTTATCTTTTCAGACCAGAGTCAAAATGTTCGTACAGTATTTGTACTGCAGCACCTTCCACCCACCCTTTGGTTGCTTGAACTTCCCTTTGGTTCTTTTTCCACTTTCTCAGATCTTTCTTGAAGTGTAGTAAGCAGAACTGTACTGGGTATTCTAGCTGCAGCTGGGTCTGTCATTGTCAGAATGGCTTCTGCTATGCCATGGTATTCCAGTTGGTCTACTGTTTCTAGGACTATAAGATATTGTATAGTTGTAATCAAAAGACCGACTTCTTGATCTCCTCCTTTCGTAACTTTGGCTTCTAGAATGTCTGTATCGGTCATAATCATTGTAGCATGAAGAACTGTATACATTCCTCCCTTCCTTGGCCTTCATTTGATTTGGTGTCTTCTGATCCCCCTGTGCAAACTGGATTTCAATTTGACATCCACAAATCCATTTTCTGTCCATGTTATGTAATGCATCTTCGGCATCACGAACATCCTCAGATTGAACATAAGCAAATCCTCTTGGACAGTGAGTGTAGAAATCAAGTGGAACATAAACATCGACTATAGGGACCGTAATGACCAAATTCACAGTGTAAATCTTCAGACCAGGTGTTGTTGGTCACGTTCCTCATGAACAGAGATGTGTTGGGGGAGGGAGGTGGCAGATAGCAGGACATGGCAGTGGCATAGAGTCTCAGCCATGTGAACTAATGGGTTCAGCAACCATCTGCGGCGCCTACCTCCAGGAGTTATTGCAGCGCTAGCAGTTTGTGTATGTCAGTCTCTGTGTTCTCTTGCTGTGCCGTCTTGCTTCCCTGGTCACAGCCAGCTGGACCTGGGAAGGATGCCTGACCCAAATGCATCCATCTATAGACAAAGTTCAGAGATCTGTATGTGGTCATACTACTTATAAGCTCTATGAATTTAAAAAAAAACATAATTTAATGACTCTGAACTTCAGCCATATAAATAAATGTAAATCATTGGTGCTCATTCATTGATTCATTTACTCATTCCACAAATGTTTACTGAACATCTATTATATACCAGACACTGTTCTAGGTACTAGAGGCACAGCAGTGAATAAAGTAAAGTCTGTGCCTTCTCAGATTTATATTTTGGGGGTGAGGGTGGGTGAAAAAGAAACAGATAAATAAAAGTAGTGATAAAATGTTACGGGATAAAACAAAGGAGTAAGGGAAAGGAAGTGGTGGTCAAATGAGGGTTAATAGAAGGTGAGTAAATTAGGTCTTGTGGATAAGATGGCATTTGAGCAGAGATGCGGATGAAGTGGGAGGGAGGGTATTTTGGCCAATGGGTAAGGACCCTGAGATGAATGTTTGTGTGGTGTATTTGTGGAACAGCAAGGCTTCAGTGGCTGGAGTAGACAGAATGAGGGGGAGAGTGGTAAGGAAATGATTTTAGAGTTGAGGGTAGTTATTTCCCAAAATTAATCATATATATATAATACCACATTATGGTTTGTTGATAGCATAGTAGTGTTTTGCCTTAGATTTAAATAAGATCTTGTGAACATAAGGGAGGTTTTTTTTTGTTTGTTTTTGGTACATAGTAAATATTTTCTCTGAAGTTTGAAAAGACAACTGATTTCAGTGTTATTTTATTTAGGACTAAGGTTAATTTTTTAATAGTATTTGAGGTTTAAAATGTAAATATTGGCATTTTCACTCTTGTACTGTTGTTTATATGTAGGAAGGGTAACTGATTATGAATGAGAAGAGGGGTCAGATTAAATATATTGTTCAGTGATAAGATCTTTTATGGAATGGATTACATTGAATTTCAAAACATCACCCTTACAATAACATTCACTTTTTAAATTAAAATTGAGATAAAATTGTTTTTGTTTTAAAGATTCTGACTTTACTCTTATTTTTTTTTCAGCTTAGGAAATGGAGGCTGATAATTTTTAGTATTTGCTGGGTAATCACTAATGTGACATGCAGAGTTTTAGATTTATGTTAGTATGTAAAATGCTTCATTCTATTTAGAGCATTATTGAATAACATTGAAACTTTTTTAAAATAGGAAATAAGATTCCTAAAATCTGTTTCATTTGATATTTTTACCAAGATTATTCTTTAGTATGCATTTTTAAAATTCAGTTTTATTGAGATACATTCACATACCATGTAATCGTCCACAGTGTACAATCAGTTGTTCATAGTACCATCATATAGTTGTGCATTCATCACCACAGTCAATTTTTAAACATTTTCATTACTCCAAAAAAATACAAATAAGAATGAAAAAAAAAGTAGAAAAGAACACCCCAAACTTCCTATCTCCCTATCCTCCCGTTATTCATTTAATTTTTATCTCCATTTTTCTACTCATCTGGCCATATACTGGATAAATGGAAAGTGAACCACAAGGTTTTCACAATCACACAGTCACACTGTGTAAACTATATAGTTATACAGTCATCTTCAAGAATCAAGGCTACTACTGGGTTGCAGTTCAACAGTTTAATGTATTTCCTCCTAGCTATTCCACTACACCAAAAACTAAAAAGGGATATCTAAGTAATACATAAGAATAATCTCCAGAATGAACTCTCAACTCCATTTGAAATCTTTCAGCCACTGAAACTTTATTTTGTTTCATTTCTCTTCCCCCTTTTGGTCAAGAAGGACTTCTCGATCCCATGATGCTGGGTCCAGGCTCATCGCCAGGAGTCATGTCCGACTTGCCAGGGAGATTTACACCCCTGGGAGTCATGTCCCACGTAGGGGGGAAAGCAGTGAGTTTACCTGCTGAGTTGGCTTAGAGAGAGAGGCCACATCTAAGCAATGAAAGAGGTTCTCTGGGGGTAACTCTTGGACACAATTATAAGTAGGCTTAGCCTCTCCTTGGCAGTAACAAGCTCCATAAGGGCAAGTCCCAAGATCGAGGATTCGGCCTTCTAAATTGGTAGTCCCCAGTGCTTGTGAGAATATCAGCAATTCCCCAGGTGGGGAAGTGAAGCTGCTGTTTAAGTTTTACTTTCAGAAATGTTTCTTGGAAGCTTTGGTTTACTTACAGTGTATGATCATTAAAACATTTCATTTATACCTGTCATGAATGACTTTTGAAGTCAGTAACTTACCTGGTAAACTGGTAACCATAATCCAGCTGCCTAGGCTTTTGCTTTAGACACTGAACTGTGTTTCCTTTGAAATTTTAAATAAAAATGCATCTTTTCCTTGGGAGGAGCAGTTTTCCAAAGCTTTTATTTTATCATCTTCATTAAGGCTTTATTATTTCTAGATAATTATCTGTAATCTCAATTGAAAGTAATCAATGAAACCCTTCCCTCCTTTTTTTTTTTTTCCCCTGAAGGAGAGGCAAGAAATGTTATAAACAGAAAATTTTTTTCATCAGAGGAGATTGCTGTGTAAAGGTGGGATTTCTTCTAATGGAGAACTACTTTTCTGAATCTAATTTGGTTGTAATGCTTCAAATGTAATATAGATGACATGCTTCTATGGAGTTGGTAACAAATAATTTAAAAAACAAACCTATTGTTCGTTGATGTAGTGAAGCAGATATTTGCTTCAACAAAGTTTGAAAGTTGATTTAGCAGCCCATTTAAATAAGGTCTTGTGCCTGTTTGGTTTTTGATAATTTAGATTTTTTATGGAACTAACTTGAATTTCATGGTCAAATATGGCCTTCCCCCAAATGATGATTATTTTTATAATGGTTTATTTTTTTTTACTTAAATAAAGTCATAGTCTTTCTTTAAAAAGGAAGATATTTAAAATAAAAACCAGTCAGAGAAAAACAGCAGCATATTGAACTGCTGGATTTGAAAAAAATTTATCACATAACAGAGGACTCCACAAATTGGTGACTTTTATTTAGTCACCAGAAAGTGGTGGTCTTATAAGCCCTGTTAATTTTTACAGGTATTACAGATACATATTTAAAAATTTTTTTTTCTTGAAGCTGCAACGAAATTTTAATGGCATTTAGATAGGAATGAGTAGACAACAAATTATTACTGAATTTTCTTTGAAATTGTGGGAACTAAAATTTAACCTCAGTGATTGGTATGCTTATGGTAAACCCATTTCTTAATAAAGTCAAACAGATTTACCAGGAAATAGTCTCTGTATTTAAAGACAGTGTAACATTTATAAGAATTGACAGTCACATCTCCTAGTTCGATAGCACTAAGGCAATTCAATTCTACCTTCTCTTAAGACATACACATACAACATATATTTGATATATATTGATCACAGGTTAGCTAACACTTAATCTTGAAGTTTTATCATATCTAAAGTAAAAACAAAATGTCATAAATACATGCCTGCATATCTCATTAGTGTGAAGTATGTATACATTTGGTAATTTAGTAGCTGTTGAACACTCCAAAACCTGATTCTTTACACATTGAATGGTAGATGAACATACATAGCGTAAATATATGGGGAAGATAGTGTTGAGTTTTACTGGAGACCATGTGAAATCATCCTTCTGTTTCCTTTATACATTTGTAACATACATATTAATTTCTGCTGGGATAATTCCAATATTTTGGATAGACAAGTATTGCTTTGTTTCTTAGGTAACCCAAACCTCTCTTTCCATTTCTTCCTGCCTCAAAATACAATCTGAAGAATTGTATTTTAGTTAAGGGTCAGTCTCTCTCTCTCTTGCTCTCTGTTTTGTAAATAGTAATTTATAACAGTCTAATTTTCAAAAGGAAAATTTACTTTTGATTATCAGAATTATATATACATATACCAATTGAAACTGCATATAGAACACTCCCACACATCCACCCCCCCCCACCGCCCCCTTGAAACCAACTACCTAGAAATCTAGTGTGGACATTTTGGTGACTATCCTTAAAAATAGACTTTTTGCTCACCTTCTTCATATAAACATCTTGAATCTGCTGCCATCATCAATATATACAGGCCTTTATCATCCCCTTTTTTGTTGTATATTGTTTCTCCACTTTCACCAAACATTGAATCTTTCCTTTTCATACAGAAAGTATCACTAGGAAAAGAGGAAAGAAGCTTTCAAGTGAGGGGAAGATGGTAGAAAGGAGGTTAGGGTTTTAGAGACTTGGATAGAATTACCAATGCTTTTCTGGCCATACTGCCTTTGGCATATCTTGGGTGGCATTTGACTATGGCTGCTCTAAGTAGAGCCAGCCCTGCTATATCCGGGAATCTGGGGAATTGTTTTAAAGGTTTTTAATCCAGGGTCAGTGAAAGGTAATTTAAGTTAATATGAGTTGGTGAATTTGGGCATTTAGTCCAGCCTGGAGATGAATTCTTTAATCTTACTGAACAGTTTTGGTTTTATATGTTTAAGCATTCTTAAAACATTAAAAGTGGCCTATGCTGTCTGAGAGATACTTCCTTATTTGGAGTTGGTCTGTTTGACTTCTCTTGTTTATAGGTTTTTTTGTTTTGTTTTGTTTTTTATAAGTTGAAATTTGGAGGAAAAGAGTGAGGCTGTGACTTAGTTTATCATTTTAAAGCAGTTTAAAAATGATCTGGAATAGAAGAAATGATATGTTAAAAATTTAAGAAAATTTGGCCTGTGTTTACATATATTTGTAAAATTTTATTTTAATGTAGTCTTATGAACCGCCTTAAAATCGATGAAAAGTTATTAGCCAAACTTACATTCCATGTGTCTTGGCTTCATTTCTTTTTAAGTATGCATTTTAAATATACTTAATTTTGTGACTTCTAATTTTATGTCTGTTTCACTTTTGATAGCCAGTCAGGACCTAAGGAGTTAAAGAAAGTTACTATGATCACTAAAATATGATTTAGTGTAGTATTACAAATATTCCTAAGGCTCAGTCAGGCTTGTAGTGTTAGGTTATGAGCAGGAATGTTAGGCCATGGTTGAAATTTATAGGTTCAGTGATTTCTAAAGACAAATGGTGTCTTTCATTTTTAAAACACACCTCAACACCTTGTTTTTGTTTTTTTACATTTTTCTGTCTCATTTTTTGGTAAATTGAAGTGGACTTTAAAGACCTTTAAAGGGAATTTTGTAAGGAAATCATTGCATATTCGATTGTTTTCAAGGCAAACCATGATGAGAAACTAAACCGTTTTTAGATTATTCTCTCATTTTTGCATACAACCTATGTATTTATTCTGACTCACTCTTATTATCAGAATTTTTAGATATTTATCTTTGCTTTGATTTTGATTTTTTTTTTATCCTGGCAGAAATATACTGACAAAAGTTGATGTATGTAGATTTTCAAGCTTAGGTGTAAAATTTTCCACCGACTTTCACTGACTTTTGAATTTTTCCTTCTCCCAGAGAAAATATCACTAGGAAAAGAGGGAAGAAGGGAAAAGTTCAGGGTTTGAGAGGAGGCCAGAGCTAAAGATCAGTTAATAGTGGGTTGCTGTATCAGCAGCCATCTTTTTATTTTAATTATTGTTGTTAATACTACTGTTACTGATCATGATCACTTTTTAAATAAATTTGGGCCACTGAGGATATGTACATAAGGATCATTAGTATTAAATGATTCTGGATCATCGGTAATTTATGTATCTCATATTTTGTGTTTTAATGTTTTGTTTTTTTTCCTAGAAGAGTAAGACTCAACGTTATTTTGAATTATCTATCTTTTCCTTTAAAATCTGCCATTCAGGTCTTGATTTGGGAACTCAGTGAGTTGGGCTCTAGTCAGATAAACAGGAACATTCCAGGTGTTTTAATCAGAGGACTTTTTTTTTTAAATTAGAGAAGTTGTGGGTTTTTGGAACAATCATGCATAAAATACAGGATTCCTGTATGCTACTCTATTTTTAACACCTGCATTGGTGTGGTATATTTGTTACAATTGATAAAAGCAGATTTTTCTAATTGTACTGTTAACTATAGTTTATGGTTTAACTTAGGATTCACTGTGTTGTGTAGTTCCGTGAATTTTTTTTTTTTAAACTTTTAGTTCTAGTACCATATGTATAGCCAAACAGTTCCCCTTTCAACCACATTTAAATCAGTAAGCCAGTGCTGTTAATTACATTCACAATGTTGTGCTACCATCCCCACCAGCCATTACCAAACTTTTCTGTTGTCCCAAATAGAAACTCCGTACATTTTAAACCTTGGCTCCCTATCCCTACCCCCATCCCATCCCTTGCTAACCTATATTCTAGGTCATGACTCAGTGAATTTGCTTATTCTAATTATCTCAGATCAGTGAATCATACAATATTTGTTCTTTTGTGTTTGTCTTATTTCACTCAACATGATGTCTTCAAGGTTCATCCATGTTGATGCATGTAGCAGAACTTCATTCCTTTTTAGGGCTGAATAATATTCCATAGTGTTCATCCATTTATCGGTCAGTGGACACTTGGGTTGCTTCTATCTTTTGTCAGTTGTGAATAATTCTGTGAATAATTTGCTACAACAGTATGCAAATATCTTTTCAAGTCCCTTCTTTCAGTTCTTTTAGGTATATTCCTAGAAGTGGGATTGCTGGGTCAAACGGCATTCTATAACTTTCTGAGGAAATGCCAAACTGTCTTCCACAGTGGCTACACCTTGCCACCAGCAATGATTGAATGTTCCTATTTCTCCACGTCCTCTCCACTATTTGTGCTTTTCAGTTTTTTTTTTTTTTTTTAATATTAGCCATTCTAGTTGGTATGAAATAGTATCTCATTGTGGTTGTGATTTGCATGTCCCTAATGGCTAATGATGTTAAGCCTCTTTTCATAGGCTTTTTGGCCATTTGAATATCTTCAGAGGACATTTTAATACAAGGAATTAGTAAAATAGGTTTTGGTAGAGCTGTGGAGCTAAACAGGGTATGGTGGGGCAGCCTAGAGATAAGCAGCAGCAGGAAATCACTGCCATCTTTAGGCTAAGAGTGATAATGGGAGGATGTACTGTTACCAGAGCCTGGAAGCTGGCACTATCATGTAGGTGCTAGAATGCAGAGGCGGCTGTCTACCTTGAGCTGTGACTCTGGAGCCAGGGACTGACTGATGAGAGGTGGAAACGTGGAAGAAGTGTAGGCAGGGAAGAAATACAAAGATTTTTTCCCTCCCTCTGCCCTATGGGCTTCTACCATTGCCTCTCTCATTGGTAGGACCTATCCAGAAGCCAGAAAGCAAGGGAGCCTGGAAAATGTACTTTCCTGTCATACAGAGAGGCCAAAGAAGGGCAAGGAAATCAGTTGCTATAATTATGTTAATCTGGTAATTGTGGTATGGAACATTATCCAAATATGGTAGACTTGAAAGTAAAAGCCAAAATGTCAAGAGAAAGGAAATGATAGATTACTTACTTAACTATTGATTCCTTGCTTTTTTCCTTGACTCGTGATGAAGATGGTAGAACTTTGAAAATATCTAAATAGAGAGGGCATCGCTTTTTATTTTATTTACTTCTGAAAAGTAGTGTATTATTATAAAGTATTTGAATAGTGACAGTACAATGGCTAACTTAGCATTTTTTAAATAATTGGGTTTGTGGGAAGATGAATGAGGAAAGAAGATGCATTTTAAAATGCATTATTTATCAGAAAAACATTCTGAAAAACTAGCCTGTGGTGTTTAGTTTTGAAATAAGAGATTTTTGTACCTGTTTCCAGTTCTTTTCTATTTACAGTTTTAAATTAACTGGCATTAATTTAAAACTTAGTAAAACAAATTTAAAATTTTTAATGTGGAAAATTTCAAATCTATAAAAATTGAATAATACAATAAGTCCAAGATAACCACCATTGAAGTTCAGCAGGACATGACCAATTTTATTTTATTTATTTTATTTTTTTGAAACATACACATATTTATTTTTACTGTTTATATTAGGTCTTATTTCCTTATTTAGAAAATTATATAATCTGTTGGGTCACATCCAGATGTTTATATAATTTAAATCCTCCATAACACACTATTTTACAGAAAATAAAAAGGAAGACATTTGGAAATTAATCTGAAATTCAGGACATGTTTATATAACATATAAATGTAAAACCCCAAGAAGACAGTCATGTATGGCTAATTTTATTTTATTTCTGTTTTCACTGATTCCTTCCTTCACTTCTGAAATCTTTTGAAGCAACTTCCAGCTATCATTTCATCCAAAATCCCAGTAGGTATCTCTGAAAGTCAGAACTGTTTTTAAAAAGCATAATCACAATACCATTAGCACACCTAAAAAGTTACCAGTTTCTCAATTTCATATATCTGGTCAGTGTTTTCATTTTCCTAATTGTCATCATTCAATTGCCATCATTCAGAATTGTGTGTGTGTGGGGGGAGGTGGGGTGGGGGGGTGGGGGTGTATATATGTATGCGTAATTGTTTTAACAGTTTGTTGAAATCAGGATCCAAATAAAGCCCATTCTTGGGGGTTGGTTGATGAATTTCATAAGTCTGTTTTGATGTATAAGTTCCTCTTCTATAATTTTATACTTCTTGCAATTTTAACTTGAAGAAAAAGGGTCATTTGTGTTAAATAAAGCCCTTTTTGAGGGATAACTTTATTATGGAAAAATAGAGATGGTTCAACATCAGTGTTTCCCAGATTTGTCATTTTTTACCATGTTTGTGATTTTTGTCGTATCCCAGGTTTGTCATTTGCTTACCATGTTCGTGATTATTGCCCTTCTTTAAAAATGAAATTTCATACTTTATTATTATTCTAATATTCACACTCATGAAATCATGGAATTGATGACTTTGTTATATTTTAAAATATGTACCAAGATAAATGTAACTATTAAAGTAAAACTCTTCATCTCTGAACCATCTAAAATCATTTTGGATACATAAGGAAACACTGCTTTATATCAGTTCCTCTTCCTTTCTTTTCTTCCTTTCACTCTCCTATTGAAATCCAATCAGTTATTCCCAGAGGGACTAATTTGAAACCTTAAATACATTTCCTGCATGTCTCCAGAAACAAGGTACATTCTGTGCAAAGTATGGTTTTACTAGCACAGTGCAAGTGAGCTGTGTTACCAGCCTGATATCATGGTCTAGCCAGCTCAGTGTTGTATCTTTCAGGTTCAGATTCCATTATGTGTGACATGTAATTTTACAGAGGAAGGAAAAAAACCGTAGCCCTGCTTCTGTATTGCTATATTTTGAAATCTTTAGTTTATCATGATAAATGGGGTTAAGTCATGGTTGAAAACCTTTTTTTTCCCTGTTGAATAGGATTTGTTTAATTTTAGGGAAAGTGAAATTTGAAGATAATAAAATTAAGAAAATAGTGATAATTTGTTTTAAGTTTTTTCAAATTCTTGGAGAAACATTTCAGTGAAATACTTTGAAAATATGAACATTTGGGAAGCTAGAATTTATCAATTTATTTTGTGTAGAAAAATATATTTAACTGTGTTTTATATATAAGGATTATCCTTGCTTGTATATCAGTGTATGCATACACTCATATACACATACATATGTATATGTACATATATATATAAATATGCTGTGAATAATTTACAGAGCTCTTTCACATACATTCTTAGTTGTGTGTCATGTTATTCTATAAACATGTTGGTATTCTCATTTTACAGACCAAGAAACTGAGGGAAGCCCAGAGGAATCATGCTTCTTGTCCATAGACACATACCTAGTTAGAGGAGTTACTGAGACCCATATAGAGATCTGTCTGTAGGTACTGGATTTGAAGTCATGTTCTGGACTCAGTGCTGTTTACTAGCTAAGCTTTGTAACCTTGGGTAATTTATTTCATCTCACTAAGCTTCAGTCATTTTCATTGTAAATTGGTATAATTTGTTACAGAAGTTTCTTAAGAATGAAGTTAGATAATGTGTAAGTGAAAACAATATTTAAAAAGTTTATAAAATAAGTTACTTTGTGAGTTCATATTACTGTCATTTTTTCCATCTTAGTAATATAATTTTAATAAATATTTAATAAGGACTCATTGTTTTAAGTTTTCTTATGCTTAATAAAAATAGTGACTGAAAGGCATTTTTGTATGTTTTCTAGCAAAATTTGGTTTCTGTGGAGTACACCTTTCTGTTGGGAAATTAAGTGTACATTTCACTCATTTGATCAATCTAATAGGTTCTCGGGACACAAAAATGAATAAGACATGCCATTTCCTTTAACAGATCAGTCAAGTGGAGGATACAAACTTGAAAAAAACAAGTGAATTTCAGCAGAGCATAGAAATGCTATAATAGAGGATGAAAGTGCTGTTAAGAGTTTTGGGAAGAGAGCAATTATAATTGTATGCTATTATGTACACGGCAAGACCCATTGTGCCGGTTTGAGTGTATTGTGTCCCCCAAATGCCATTATCTTTGTGGTTTTGTATGGGGCAGGCATTTTGGTGATGGTTGGATTTGCTTGGAATGTGCCCCACCCAGCTGTGGGCAATGATTCTGATGAGATGTTCTCATGGAGGCGTGGCCCCACCCATTCGGGGTGGGCCTTGATCCGTGGAGCTACATAAATGAGCTGACTCGGGGGGAGGAAGAGAGTGCAGCTGGGAGTGATGTTTTGAAGAGGAGCAAGCTTGCTAGAGAGGAACGTCCTGGGAGAAAGCCGTTTTGAGGCCGGAGCTTTGGAGCAGATGCCAGCTGCCTTCCTAGCTAACAGAGGTTTTCCGGAGGCCATTGGCCATCCTCCGGTGAGGGTACCCGATTGCTGATGTGTTGCCTTGGACGCTTTGTGGCCTTAAGACTGTAACTGTGTAGCGAAATAAATCCCCGTTTTATAAAAGCCAATCCATCTCTGGTGTTTTGCATTCTGCAGCATTAGCAAACTAGGACAGATTTTGGTACTAGAGAAGTGGGGTGCTTTTGCTGCTGAGTTTGCAAATACCAAACATGTTGGAACGGCTTTTTAAATGGATAATGGGGAGTTTCTGGAAGAGTTGTGAGGAGCTTGATAGAAAAGGCCAAAACTGCTTTAAAGAGACTGTTTGTGGAAATGTGGACTCTAAAGATACTTCTGATGAGGACTTGAACAGAAATGATGAATGTGTTGTAAACTGGAAGAAAGGCGATCCTTGTTTTAAAGTGGCAGAGAATTTGGCAAAATTGAGTCCTGGTGTCAGATGGAAGGAAGAATCTGGAAGCAACAACTTGGAATACTTAGCTGAGGAGATCTCCAGACTACGTGTGGAGGACGTATCCTGGCTTCTCCTTGCAGCTTATAGTAAAATGTGAGCAGAGAGAGATAAACTTAGAACTGAACTCTTGGGTTCAAAGAAACCAGAAGTTGATGGCTTGGAAAATTACGGGCTTCCAGTGGGTAGAATCCCAGAAGCTACAGCCCAACCTGAGGACAAGCCAAGATTGGATAAGGAGTTAAGCAGAAAGGATTTGTGGAAACTCCTATTGTCTGATGGCTTTGACCCCTGCATGCTTCATGCAAAGCCAACAGAATTTTTGCGAGATCTTTATAGACGGAGCCATTGCCGGTCTGGACTGGAGGAGACAGACAAGGAAAAAATTAAAGGAAAAATCTCTTCAAAGACAGAGCCATGGAGGTTGAGGTCTGGAGTCAAGAGGTTTGGGGCTGGGAGAGCGGAGCAGCCCACATGCATGGAAAGGGTGAGTTTGCCCTGGAGGTCGAGGGCGGGCTTTCCGCCTCGATGCTCTGGAAGAGTTTTGCCACCTCAGGTCCCAAAGAGGGTGGAGCACATTTCCAGGGAATTGGGGAGAGCCTGGCTGCCACCACACTGTTCTCAAGGGGTTGAGCGTGTGACCCGGAGATGGAAGGGAATCCGGGAGCTGCCCCGATGTTTGAGGAGGGTGGGGCCGAGAAGGTGGTCTCCCCAATGTGTGGAAATGTTGGAGCACTCACCTAAGTGTTTGGAGAGGAACGGGCTGCTGAAAAGGCCCTTGGGAAGGGTTAGGCTCCCACTCTCTCAAGCCCCAAGGATGCAACATTGTTCTGTAAATGACTCTCGGACTTTGAAATCTAATGGACTTTGTCCTGTGGGTTTTAGGAACTGTTTTGCTCCTGTTAACCCTGTTTTCCTTACTGTTTCTCCTTATGGCAATGGAAATGTTTATCCTATGAATGTCTCTCCTTTGTATATTGGAAGCACATAACTTGTTCTAGGTTCACAGATCCACAGCTAGAGGGGAATTATGCCTTAGAACTGACCAAGCCTAAACTGATTTTGATGGGATTTTGTACTTAACTTTTGTTACTGAAATGATTTAAGTTTTTGTGATATTGTGATGGAATGAATGTATTTTGTATTTGGAAAGATAATGTCATTTTGGGGTTCAGGGGGTGGAATGTGCCGGTTTGAGTGTATTGTGTCCCCCAAATGCCATTATCTTTGTGGTTTTGTATGGGGCAGGCATTTTGGTGATGGTTGGATTTGCTTGGAATGTGCCCCACCCAGCTGTGGGCAATGATTCTGATGAGATGTTCTCATGGAGGCGTGGCCCCACCCATTCGGGGTGGGCCTTGATCCGTGGAGCTACATAAATGAGCTGACTCGGGGGGAGGAAGAGAGTGCAGCTGGGAGTGATGTTTTGAAGAGGAGCAAGCTTGCTAGAGAGGAACGTCCTGGGAGAAAGCCGTTTTGAGGCCGGAGCTTTGGAGCAGATGCCAGCTGCCTTCCTAGCTAACAGAGGTTTTCCGGAGGCCATTGGCCATCCTCCGGTGAGGGTACCCGATTGCTGATGTGTTGCCTTGGACGCTTTGTGGCCTTAAGACTGTAACTGTGTAGCGAAATAAATCCCCGTTTTATAAAAGCCAATCCATCTCTGGTGTTTTGCATTCTGCAGCATTAGCAAACTAGGACACCCATATTCCTAATATTTACTTAGACATGGGGAAGTTATGCTTATATGGGGCTGTTGAAAGATAAGCTGTCATGGGTAGTTTTGTTGAAGCTTCATGTGATTAGTCAGGTGACTAGATAAAAAGGAGTTTAGCTGAGTGCTCCTTCCACCATGAATAGCTCTGCTATTAAGGAGGGGGAGAGAAAAGAGAACTAATGTTTTGAGGACAGAGTCACATGGTAAATACATCCTAATAGAAATCTGTTACTTGATAGAGACTCTTGAAAATAATCTTTATGAGGACAGAAGAAAGGACAAATCTCTTTGTCCTTTTTGACTCTAGCCAAGTTCTGTTTTTCTCTTGTTCATCCATCACTGCTAGCTTCTCAGTTTATTTCTCTTAGGCATTAGCCATTTAGTCATGTTAGCACTCTAGGATCCTGACTGCAATATGGTGCTGCTTCATTATATATTATTATTGTGCTAGAGCTATGTCATCAGACAATATGATAAAATATTCCATAAATAAAAGCATTTACTTCACACACTGCATGGCCAGTGTAATATGTATGCAGTTGGGAAATTACGTGGTTGAAGTGAGTGAACCACAGGATTTCTATGCATAAGCCTTATAATTAGAGAAATATTACTTTCAATGGCTCTTTTAGCTTATTAAAAAATCCTCTGGTGAAAGGCCCATAGATCATGAATCAGGCTAGGGATGAATATGAGATCTCAAAGGCCAAACTGGCGAGTTAGTGAGCTTCTCTGAGATCTTAGATTCATCTTTTAGATGAATCCTACACATCTGAGTTCTGCCTCCAGGGTATTAATTATATTCATTATGCATCAGCCACTTGGTACAGATCTGAGGGTTACTGCCAATGAATATCTAGCTTATTACTAGTATTTCTTTCCTTAAAATAGTCATTTTGTGTGTGTGTTTGGAAACAACCAAATAGTAAAGGATACTGTTATATAAGGATTTTTCCTTTAGGTTTTGAAAAGTTAGATAAGGCTTTATATATAGCCTCTAGATAAAAACACTCTACTTATTTATAGAGAATGAGTTAAAAACCTAGAAGATAAAGGAAAGGTCCTTTGTGAATAGGATTATATTGATATGTTAGACCTTGAGTAAGATCTGTAGATCGTCTCGTTAGATAGTTGTGGTTGTCAAACACTGCAATTTGCCTCTCCAGTACCCTTTATCCTCTTTTTCTATGTTAAAAGAACCCTATTTTCTTTGGGGTAGCAGTGTGCCCAGCTAAGAGATTTACCTTTCTAGATTCATTGCAATTTAGTCCACATGGATATTAACTAGGGAAAGTTTTATGTGCCTGAATCAGGTGCCACCCATTCCCTCCCCAATCCCACTCTCACCTTTTTAAAATAAGGATTTCAGGTACAAGTTTCAGAAGGATATTGTGCCTTTACATTACCCATTCTTTCTCTGTGCTGACATAAAGTGCTGTGCATTTAACTTTAAGGGAATTTATTACAATATATTGGGAAAGTATTAATTATATGTCTATCTCTTCACTAGACCCTAAGCCTCTCTAGGACAGGAACAGTGTCTCATTCATCTTTTTTTTTTAAAGAGAAGTTTCTTATTTACAGAACAATCATGCATAAAATACAGGATTCTGATGTACCACCCTGTTTTTAACATCTTGCATTCATGTGGTACATATGTTACAACTGATGAAAACACTTTTTAGTAATTGTGCTATTAACTATAGTCCATGGTTTAACTTAGGTTTCATAGTTTGTGTTGTGTAGTTCCATGATTAAAAAAAAATTTGTTCTAGTAACATTTATAAACTACAGTTTCCCCTTTTAACCACATTCAAATATATAATTCAGTGCTCATATTTATGTACACAATATTGTGCTACCATTACCACCATCCATTACCAAAATAGAAATTCTATACATTTTTAAGCCTTAGCTCCCTATTCCTACCCTTGCCGCACCCCCTGAAGACCTCTTATTCTAGATTCTTACTCTGTGAGTTTGCCACCCATTCCATTTTGATTTCTTGCTTCTCTCTGTCTGGATGTGGGCATGGTGCTTGAAATTTCCTGCTACCACGTGTGACAATAAAAATGTAGAGGAAATCTATACACATGAGAGGTAAAAGAATGAAGGATGCCATCGTGAACCTGTCTTGGACTGCCTGCCTTTGGCTTTCTCTCTCTCTCTTTTTTTTTTTGCTAAATCTTTATTAAAAAATCTGATCTGCCAACTTAGCGTTTTCCGCCAAATCTGGGACCGTCACAGGTTTAGTCTTTTGTTTAGGTGTTGCTTTGTGGGAAGCCTTAGCGTCAGCCATTGTTGTCTTTTCAGATACTTGCTTAGCCTTTTTTTTCTTCTTTGGCAGCCCTGATAGCTTGTTCTCATTGAGCCTTTCTAACTTCAGGTTTCTGATTCCTCTTGGCCATAATATCACCAAGGGCACCAGTGATAGCCCTCTGAAATTTAACTGCATGGCAAGTTCTTTTCTTTTGAATTTCTTCTGACTGCCCCCCCCCCCCTTTTTTCCTTCTGTTAGTTAATATTTTATTTTCATATCAAAATTTATGAAATAGCATTATTTTCAAATTTCTATTACACTTACCTAAAATACTTATTGTCTAATTGCATTGTTGAGCAACATCAGACACTCTCAAATTATAAATTTAGCAAATGACAATGTGTTTTTAAAAGAAACGTATTTAGAATGTTTTATTATTGGTGGCATTACATACTATATTCCTATTTATTGGAATAATGTTTTTCTTCTTTGATTCCTGTTTTTTTTTAAATTCACTTTTCTTGAGATATAGTCACATACCATACAGTCACATACCAAACATGGTGTACAATCAACTGTTCATAGTACCATCATATGTTGTGCATTTGTCACCCCAATCTATTTTTGAACATTTTCCTTATACCAGAAAGAATCAGAATAAGAATAAATAATAAAAATAAAAAAGAAGACCCAAACCATCCCCCCCATCCCACCCTATTTTTCATTTAGTTTTTGTCCCCATTTATCTACTCATCCATCCATACATTGGGTAAAGGGAGTGTGATCCACAAGGTTTTCACAATCACACCGTCACCCCTTGTAATCTACATTGTTATACAGTCGTCTTCAAGAGTTAAGGCTACTGGGTTGGAGTTTGGTAGTTTCAGATATTTACTTCTAGCTATTCCAGTACATTAAAACCTAAGAAGTGTTATCAATATAGTGCGTAAGAATGTCCACCAGAGTGACCTGTTGACTCCATTTGAAATCTCTCAGCCACTGAAGCTTTATTTCGTTTCATTTTGCATCCCCCTTTTGGTCAAGAAGATGTTCTCAGTCCCATGATGCCAGGCCCAGATTCATCCCCGGGAGTCATATCCTGCATTGCCAGGGAGATTTACACCCCTGGGAGTCAGGTCCCACGTAGAGGGGGAGGACACTGAGATCACCCACCAAGGTGGCTGAGTTAGAGAAAGAGGGCCACATCTGAGCAACAAAGAGGCACTCAGGAGGAGACTCTTAGGCACAATTATAAGCAGGTTTAGCCTCTCCTTTGCGGTAGCAAGCTTCATAGGGGCAAGCCCCAAGACAGAGGGCTCAGCGTGTTAAGCTGTCCGTCCGCAGTGTTTGTGAGGACATCAGCAACAATCCAGGTGAGAAACTCCAACACCTCTGCATCCTCCCCTAGCTCCTCATGGGGGCCCTGCATATATATTTTTATTCTCTGCCCAAATTACTTTGGGATGTGTTGCTATTTCACTCTAACCTATACAGACCTGCTATATCTCACTTCCTATTCAAAGTTCCATGTAATTGTGGTGTTTGAACAAACTGACTGTAGAAGTTATATTGTTTAGAAAATATAGATAGTACACCAAATAAACATTTCTTCCCTTGGTTTTACATGGAAGTTGAAGTTTTAACACACAGTCAGTTTCAGTCTTTACCCTTTGGCCCTATTTGCCCTAGTCTTAACCAGATCTGCTTCATTCATATCTCTAATTGAAGTTTGGGCTCTTTTTCACCTTTTTTTTTTTTTTTTTTTTTTTTCTCTTAAACAGTTGCTGTATGTGCTAATACTGACGTTCTTATCTGACAAGCTCTAGCTCTGAGTTTCATGTGTTACACAGATACCCAATGTTCCAGAGACCAATCAGGTTATACACCAAGGGATCAACATCTCAGAGTTTGGAGATAGCCATTACAATTCAGGAATAGATTTGACTGCTGTAAGAGCTTACAATGTCGGGACCATTACAATAATCATTTCCCTGTTAGACTGTGCTCTAAGATTCAATTCTGAGTTTACACTTTGTAGTTAGTCCATATCAGTGAGGCATTATAGTGTTTGCCTTGTTTCTGGCGTACTTCACTCAAAAATGCTGTCTACAGGACCCATTCACCTCCTTGTGTGTCTCACAACTTTACTCCTCGTAGTTGCTCAATATTCCATTGCATGCATACACCACATTTCACCATTCTGTTCCTCCACCAGTGTACCCTTAGGCCACCTCCACCCACTGCAAATCATGGATACTGCCTCCATAAACACCAATTTACAAATGTCCACTCATGTCTCTGCTCTCAGATCTTCCAAGTACATACCCTATAATGAGGCTGTAGGACCTTATGGCCTCCACATACTTAGGTTCTTGTGGAACCACTACAGTGACCTCCAGAAAGCCTATATCATTGTCTCCTCATCAACAGTAAATAGGTATATCCCTCTCTCCATGTTTTCTCCAGCACTTTTACCCCTATTTATATTTTTTCCTACAATTTTATAGAGATATATTCACATAACATACAATTATCCACACAGTGTACAATCAGTTGTTCACAGTATCATCATATAGTTGTACATTTATCACCACAGTCAGCACTTGAACATATTGATTACTATGAAAAAGGTTTTTTTTTTGTGAATAATAAAAAAGATAATAAAGAGGAAAATAAAGTGTCATACAATACAATATATTAGTAAGGATGGAAAACAACACCACTACCAAGCATCCCATATCCCTCCCTTATATCCCCCTCTCATACACGTTTAACTTTGGTATATTGCCTTTGTTACATTTAATGGAAGCATATTACAATGTTACTGTTGACCATAGACTCTGTTTTGCTTTGATTATGTTTTTTTTTCCCAAATACTATCCCTTTTTCAACACTTTGCACGGTTGACATTCGTTTGTTCTCCCACATATGAGAACATTTTTATATTTGTACATTCAGTAACAGTCATTGGCCACTCCAGTTTTTGCCAAGTTATCCAGTCCCAGTCTTCATCTGTCTTTACCTCTGGTGTCATACATTCCCCTATCCCACCTCTTTCAGCCTTACTCACAGACATCTTTGTTCACTGTACTTACAATATTGTGCTACTGTCACACAGTATTATGCTATCTATTTCTGGATCTATACAATCAATTCTGCTGAACCCGACTGTCCCTTTTTATGCTTTCTTCTGTAGAGGACAGTCCAGTTTATCTGGAACCATTTTTCTTGGTCTGACTCTATCAGAATTACTGAGCACTCTTAATAAAAATACAGATTCCTGTGCCTTATTCAAGACTTGCTGAATTAGCATCTCTTGGAGTAGCAGCTGAAAATCTGTGTTTTTAACAAGCAGTGCAGGTGGGTTGCTTTCATCTTTTGGCAGTTGTGAATAAAGCTGCTAGAACATCGGTGGGAAAATGTCTGTTCACATCCCTGCTTTAAGTTCCTCTAGGTATATACCTAGTAGTGGGATTGCTGGATCATTTGGCAGTTCTATACGTAGCTTCCTGAGGAACTGCCAAACTGTCTCCACAGCAGCTGTACCATTTTACATTCCCACAAGCAGTGAATAAGTGTTCCCGTTTCTCCACATCCTCTCTAACATTTGTAGTTTTCTGTTTGTTTAATATTGGCCATTATAGTAGGTATGAAATGATACCTCGTTGTGGTTTTAATTTGCATTTCCCTAATAGCTAGTGAAGTTGAGCATCTTTCATGTGCTTTTCAGCCATTTGCATTTTCTCTTTGGAAAAATGTCTCTTCATTCTTTTGGCTGTTGTTTAATTGGGTTGCTTGTGTTTTTATTGTTAAGTTGTAGGATTTCTTTACTTATTCTGGATGTTAAACCCTTATCAGAGATGTGGTTTCCAAATATTTTCTCCCATGGAGTAGGTTGCCTTTTTACCTTCTTCACAACGTACTTTGAAGTCCAAAAGTATTTTTTGCGGAGGTCCCGATTATCTATTTTATCTTTCATTGCTTGTGTTTTGGGTGTAAAATCTAAGAAACCACTGCCTACCACAAGATCATGAAGATGCTTCCCTACGTTTTTTTGTAGTTTTATGGTACTGGCTGTTGTATTTATGTCTTTGATCCATTTTGTGTTCAATTTTGTATAAGGTATGAGATAGGGGTCCTCTTTCATTCTTTTGAATATGGATGTCCAGTATTCCCAGGACAATTTGTTGACGAGACTATTTTTTTCCCAACTGAATGGACTTGGCAGCCTTGTCAAAAATCAGTTGACTGTAGAAATGAGGGTCTATTTCTGAATTCTCAGTTTGATTCCATTGATCAGTATGTCTATCTTTATGTCAGTACCATGATGTTTTGACCACTATAGCTTTGTAATATGTTTTAAAGTCCGAAAGTCTGGGTTCTCCAACTTCATTCTTCTTTTTCAAGATGTTTTTGGCTGTTTAGGGACCCTTATCCTTCCACATAAATTTGATAATTGGCTTTTCCTTTTATGCCAAGTAGGCTTTTGGAATTTTGGTTAGGATCTTAATGATAGCCTTCCAACCCATAAACAAAGAATATCCTTTCATTTATTTAGGTCTACTTTGATTTCTTTTAGCAGTGTTTTGTAGTTTTCTGAATATAGATCCTTTGTACCTTTGGTTGAGTTTATTCCTAGGTATTTGATTCTTTTAGTTGCTGTTGTGAATGGAATTTTTTTCTTGATTTCCTCCTTGTATAGCTCATTACTAGTGTTTAGAAACAGTATTGATTTTCCCTGTTGATCTTGTATCCGACCACTATGCTGAACTCATTTATTAGCTCTAATAGCTTTACTGTGGATTTTTCAGGACTTTCCAAATATAGGATCATGTCATCTACAAATAAAGCTTTACCTCTCCTTTCTAATTTGGTTGCCTTTTTTTCTTTTTTTTTAATATTCATTTTATTGAGATATATCCGCATACCACCCAGTCATACAAAACAAATCGTACATTTGATTGTTCACAGTACCATTACATAGTTGTACATTCATCACCAAAATCAATCCCTGACACCTCCATTACCACACACACAAAAATAACAAGAATAATAATTAAGGTGAAAAAGAGCAATTAAAGTAAAAAAGAACACTGGGTGCCTTTGTCTGTTTGTTTGTTTGTTTCCTTCCCCCATTTTTCTACTCATCCATCCTTAAACTAGAAAAAGGGGAGTGTGGTCCTTATGGCTTTCCCAATCCCATTGTCACCTCTCATAAGCTACATTTTATACAATCGTCTTCAAGATTCATGGGTTCTGGGTTGTAGTTTGATAGTTTCAGGTATCTACCGCCAGCTACCCCAATTCATTAGAACCTAAAAAGGGTTGTCTATATTGATATTGTGCGTAAGAGTGCCCACCAGAGTGACCTCTCGTCTCCTTTTGGAATCTCTCTGCCACTGAAGCTTATTTCATTTCCTTTCATTTCCCCCTTTTGGTCAGGAATGTTCTCCATCCCACGATGCCGGTCTACATTCCTCCCCAGGAGTCATATTCCACGTTGCCAGGGAGATTGACTCCCCTCCTTTCAGATTGGCTTAGCTAGAGAGAGAGGGCCACATATGAGCAACAAAGAGGCATTCGGGAGGAGGCACTTAGGCACAATTATAGGGAAGCCTAGCCTCTCGTTTGCAGCAACAGTCTTCCCAAGGGCAAGTCTGTGGTAGAGGGCTCAACCCATCAAACCACCAGTCCCCTATGTCTGTGAGCACATTAGCAACCATCAAGGTGGGGCAGGCCAATACCCTTGCATTCTCCACCAGCTCCTCAAGGGGGCTCTGCGTATTTTTTCCTTGTTTTTTTTTTTTTTTTTTTAACTTTTTTTTTTAATTAACTTTATAAAAAATTTTAAAAATAAAAAAAAAATTTTAAAAACATACAATAAAAGAACATTTCAAAGAGACCATAACAAGGGAGTGAGAAAAAGACAACTAACCTAAGATAACTACTTTGCTTAACATGTTCCTACTCTACCCCAAGAAAGTAACCTAATATAGCAACATTTCTGTGAACTTGTTCCTACTATACCCATCAGAAATTAACAGACCATAGTCATTCCTGGGCATTCCCAGAACGTTAAATTTACCCACTATAGCTTATCTGTTTTTATTGGATTATCGTTCCCCCTTCCTTAATTGCTCTCTATCGCTAGTTCCCCTACATTCTACATTATAAACCATTTGTTTTACATTTTTCAAAGTTCACATTAGTGGTAGCATATAATATTTCTCTTTTTGTGCTTGGCATATTTCATTCAGCATTATGTCTTTCTTTTTCTTTTCTAATTTCTCTAGGTGGACCTTCTAGCATAATGTTGAATAACAGTGGTGACAGTGGGCATCTTTGTGTTGTTCCTCATCTTGGAGGAAAAGCTTTTAGTCTCTCACCAAGTGCAATGTTAGCTGTGGGGTTTTCATATATGCCCTTTATCATGTTGAGGAACTTGGCTTTGACTCCTATTTTTTGAAGTGCTTTTAGCAAGAAAGGATGCTGAGATTGTCAGATGCCTTCTCTGCATTGATTGATATGATCATGTGATTTTCCCCTTTGATTTGTTAATATGATGTATTACGTTAATTGATTTTCTTATGTTGAACCACCCTTCCATACCTGGAATAAAACCCACTTGATCATGGTGAATAATTCTTTTAATGTGCTGTTGGATTTGATTTGCAAGTATTTTGTTGAGGATTTTTGCATCTATATTCATTGGAGAGATTGTTCTGTAATTTTCTTTCCTTGTAGTATCTTTGTCTGGCTTTGGTATTAGGGTTATGTTGGTTCCATAGAATGAGTTAGGTGGCATTCCCTCCTTTTCAATTTTTTGGAAGAGTTTGAGCAGAATTGTTATTAATTTTTCTTGGAAAGATTGGTAGAATTCACCTGTGAAGCCATCTGGTCCAGCTTTTCTTCACTGGGAGGATTTTGGTGACTCTTTCAATCTCTTTATTTGTGATTGGCTTGTTGAGGTCTTCTATTTCTTTTGAATTTAGTTTAGGTTGTTTGTGTATTTCTAGGAATTTGTCCATTTTATCTAAGTGTTTTAGTTTGTGGGCGTACACTTGCTCGTAGTATCCTCTTATGATATTTTTTATTTCTGTGGGGTCAGTGGAAATGGTCCCCCTCTCATTTCTGATTTTATTTATTTGCATCTTCTCTTTTTTCTTTGTCAGTCTAGCTAAGGGTTTCTCAATTTTATTGATCTTCTCAAAGAACCAACTTTTGCTTTTATTGATTCTGTTGTTTTTTTGTTCTCCATTTCATTTATTTCTGCCCTAAACTTTATTTCTTTCCTTCTGCTCGCTTTGGGATTAGTTAGCTGTTCTGTCATTCCTTCTGGTGTTCAGTTAGATCTTTGATTTTAGCCCTCTTTTTCTTTTTAATGTAGGTATTTAGGGCTTAAATTTTCCTCTCAGCACTGCCTTTGCTGCATCCCATAAGTTTTGATATGTTGTGTTTTTGTTTTCATTTGTCTCAAGATATTTACTGATTTCTCTTGCAGTTTCTTCTTTGACACACTGATTGAGTGTGTTGTTTAACCTCCTTTATTTGTGAATTTTCTCATTCTCCACCTATTTTTGATTTCTAGCTTCATTCAGTTATGTTCAGAGAAAGTGCTTTTTATAATTTCATTCTTTCTGAATTTATTAAGAGCTGTTTTTTTGACCCAACATGTGGTATATCCTGGAGAATGATCCATAAGCACTTGAGAAGAATGTGTATCCTTCTGTTTTGGAGTATAGTGTTCTGTATATATCTGTTAGGTCATGTTCCATATATGTCTGTTAGGTCTAGTTCATTTTTCGTATTATTTAGGTTCTCTGTTTCCTTATTGATCCTCTGTTAAGGTGTTCAGTTGATGAGGGTGGTTTGTTGAAGTCTCCAACTCTTCTTGTGGAGCCATCTATTACTCCATTTTTGCCAGTCTTTGCCTCATATGCTTTGGAGCACCTTGATTAGGTACATAGATATTTCTGATTGTTATTTCTTCTTGGTTAATTGCCCCCTTTATTAATATATAATGTCCTCATTTGTCTCATGTAACAGGCTTGCATTTAAAATCTATTTTGTCTGATATTAGTGTAGCTACCCCAGTTCTTTTTTTTTTTTTTTTTTTAAATCTGTTCTGCCTATCTATGTCTTTTGATAGGGGAGTTTAATCCATTCAGGCAGTACTTACTTCATCCATTTCCTCCTTTGGCTTGTCTTTGTTATATCTTAATTTTTTTCTCTTCTTATCCTTTTAGTTACCCTTAATGATAATCTTCATTTCTACCCTCTATACCATGCCTCTTTTCTTTACAGCCTGCAGAACTCCGTTTAGTATTTCTTGTAGGGCAGGTCTCTTGTTAACAAACTCTCTCAGCTTCTGTTTATATGTGAATGTTTTAAACTATCCCTCATTTGTGAAGGACAGTTTTGCTGGATAAATAATTCTTGGCTGGCAATTTTTCTCTTTCAGTATCTTAAATATATTGTACCATTGCCTTCTTGTCTCCATGATTTCTGATGAGAAATCAGCTTGTGGTCTTATTTGACATTCCTTGGATGTGGTGAGTTGCTTTTCTCTTGCTGCTTTCAGAATTCTCTCTTTATCTTTGGCATTTGACAGTCTGATTAGTATGTACCTTGGAGTGGGTCTACTCTGATTTATTCTGTTCGGAGCATGTCATGCTTCTTGGATATGCATATTTAAATCCTTTATATAAGAGTTAGGAAATTTGGGGCCATTATTTCCTGAAATATTCTTTTTGCCCCCTTTTCCCTTTTCTTCCCCTTCTGGGACACCCAGGACATGTATGTTTGTGCGCTTTGTGTTGTCAGTCATTTCCATGAGACCTTGCTCAAATTTTTCCATTATTTTCTGTTTGTTCTTTTATATGTTCGAATTTGGATGCTTTGTCTTCTAGCTTGCTGATCTTTTCTTCTGCTTCTTCAATTCTGCTTTTTATGCTTCTAGAATATTTTTAATTTCATCTATTGTGCCTTTCATTACCATAAGTTCTGTTACTTTTATTTGCAAGCTTTCAAATATTTCTTTGTGCTCACACAGCATCTTCTTAATATCCTTTATCTCTCTAACCGCCTCCTTGAGTTGATGTAGGAGATTTAAGCATCTTTGATTAGTTCCAAATTCTGTCTCCCCTCCAACTTTTAAATTTGCTTCTTGACTGGGTCATATCTTCCTGCTTCTTAGTATGGCTTGTATTTTTTGCTGATATATGGGTGTGCCAGTTCGATGTGTTATGTCCTCCCAAAGACCATTATCTTTGATGCCATCTTGTGTGGGCAGACATATTAGTGTTGATTTGATTTTGGAATTCTTTGGGTGTTTTCATGGAGATGTGATTCAATCAACTGTGGATAAAACCTTTGGTTGGATAATTTCCATGGAAGTGTTGCCCCACCTATTCAGGGTGGGTCTGAATTAAATTACTGGAGCACTATATAAGCTCAGACAGAAGGAGCAAGCTTGCTACAGCCAAGAGGGACACGCTGAAGAATGCCCAGGAGCTGAGAGAGGAAATGCAGTTTACAGAGACATTTTGGAGACGGCTTCTGAGAGCAGACTTTTGCTCCGGAGAAGCTAAGAGAGGACAAACGCTCCAAGAGCAACTAAGAAGGACATTTTTGAGGAGCTGAAGCCTAGAGGGGAACGTCCTAGGAGAAAGCTGTTTTGAAACCAGAGCTTGGAGCAGATGCCAACCACGTGCCTTCCCAGCTAACAAAGGTTTTGCAGACACCATTGGTCATCGTCCAGTGAAGGTACCCAATTGTTGATGCGTTACCTTGGACACCTTATGGCCTTAAGACTGTAACTGTGTATCCAAATAAACCCCCGTTTATAAAAGCCAATCCATTTCTGATGTTTTGCATTCTGGCAACATTAGCAAACTAGAACAATGGGCATTTGATTATTTTGATGGTTTTAATACATAGGTCAGTTTCTTTCTCTTATTTAGGATTTTGTTATTGATTGGGTTTTTGTTAAGGGTCTTGTTTAACATTTGGTTTGTCAGTGTTTCCTAACCATGCAGGGAATGCAGACCAGATCTAAAGGACACTGGAGAGAGGGTCAGGAAAGACTCCAAAAAGCCACTTCCCATGTCTGCACTTTCCTGGCGTGCCCAGCACATGGTGTACTTTGCCAACCACCCTTTTGACATTTCCCCAAAAGCGCATTTTCCTGACCTGCCCATTAGGTGCACTCTTTGACAACCTATTCCCCTCAACCCTACAAAGGGAGACTATTTTTGGCTCTATCATTTCTGTCTCTGACATGGTGGAAATCATGGGATGGTAGTGTCCAATGGGATAGTCTAGAACAGTGGAATCCAGTGGTCTGAACTCACCAGCCAGTAAGTAGAACAGTACTAGGTCATATCCCCCTCTTATTTGGGGCGAAGGACTCCTGTGGCCATCCAGTCTGCTGCAGCCTGCCAGGTAAGGATTAGAGTGCCCAGTGCTGCTTGCTTGTTAGTAGGGGATGGTTGCCACAAGCCATGGACAGGATTACTCATAGTCTCTGAATATGGTTTCTTAGTCTTTTTGTCCCACATTTCCCTGGATGTTGCATAGAACGCTTCTGGTTTCCGGAGACCTGGAATAGTTTTTTTGGACAGTTTCTTCCTGTCCACTTACTGCTTTTGGTAGATGAGTGGGCCCTGAAGCTCCCTCCCTATTCCTCCGTTTTCTAGGAAGTCCCAGATATCCATCTGTCCTCTCTCCCTTCCTCCTCCTTTTTTGGAGCATATATACGGCATAAACTTTTCATGTCTCAGGCACTCCCAGGCACACCATTCAGTGGGATTAATCACTTCTGCAATGTTTTGGTACTCTAACCACTTTACATTATTAAAATGTTCCCATATCCCCAAACAGAGATCCTTTACCCAATATGCACTAATTCCTTGTTTCTCCCACCCCTGGCAACCTATATTCTAATTTCTGAATAGCTTGCATATTCTGTAATATTTTCTTTATATTTAACCAGAAGTCTTAAATTTAACATCCTAAATTCATAACAATTTCGTTTGCTTTGATACCAACTTTACTTCAGTAATATACACAAACTGTGTTTCTATACCCCTCCATGCCCCCACCTGTATGTAGTTCATGTGACAAATTATGGGTTTATATATTGAGTCCAACACCACTGATTTATTTTAATCTTTTATGCATTTGCCTTTTTGATCTTGTAGGAAGTGAAAAGTGGAGTTGAAAACCAAAATTACAATACTATTTGCATTTATATTTACCCATGTCATTATCCTTACTGGAGATCTTGGTTTCTTCATGTAGCTTCAATCTATTATCTCTTGTTCTGTCTTTCAACCTGCAGAGATCTTTTTAGTGTCTCTTATAGGGCCAGTCTAGTGGTGACAGACTCTTTCAGCTTTTGTTTATCTGGATTGTCTTGAGTCTTTCCCTCATTTTTGAAAGACAGCTTTGCCGGATATAGAATACTTGGTTGGAAGTTTTTGCTGTCATCACTTTAAATATGTCATCCCACTTCCTTCTTGCCTCTATGATTTTTGATGGGAATTTGAAACTTAATGTTATCGAGGCTCCCTTGTACATAACACATTGCTTCTCTCTTGTAGCTCTTTTGCAGCCTTCATAATTTTCTCTTTATCTTTGGTATTGGATAGTTTGATTATAATATGCTGTGGCGTGGGTCTATTTGGCTTTATCCTGTTTGGAGTTTGTTGATCATTTTGGATGTTTATGTTAATGTCTTTCGTTAAATTTGGGAAGTTTTCATCCATTATTTCTATAGATATTCCCTCTGTCCCTTTCTTCTTTCTCTTTCTGGGATTCCCACAATGCATTTATTGGTATGCTTGATAGAGTCCCACAGTTTCCTCAGGCTCTGTTCACTTTTCTTCATTCTTTCCTTTTTGGCTCCTGAGACTGCATGAAGTCAATTGTCTGATGGTCACGTTTAGTGAGTCTTTCTTCTGCCAGCTCCAATCTGCTGTTGAACTCCTTGAGGGGACTTTTAATTTCTCTCACTGTGGTCTTCAGCTCTTTGATTCCTTTTCATAATTTCTGTTGCTGAATTGATACATTCTTTTGTGTTCATCTATCATGTTTTTGATTTCCTTTTGTTCTTTGTCCATGGTTTATTTTATTTTATTTATTTTTTTTATTTAGCTCTTTGAACATATTTAGGACCAATTTTTTTTAAGTGTTTGATACGTCCCAGGTCAGGTCCTCCTCACTGATGGTTTCTAATGCTTTAATTTTATCCCTTGCATGGGTCATCACTTGCTGTTTCTTTGTATGTTTTCAAACTTTTATTAAAACCTGGACATTTTGATATTTTAATGTGTTATCACGAATTTAGACTCTGGGGTACCTGTTCCTTAAGCTAGTATCCAGGTAGTATTAAAACAGAGCTTTACTTAAATGTCAGAAAGTAACAAAATAAATAGTTCCAGACCAAAGCATAGGAGCTTTCTGATCTTTCTGTGCATGTGTCTTTTCTTGGGCATCTACATCCACATGTGGCCATAGGAATTTAGACGGATACAAATGTCCCTTCTTCCTTAGGAAAGTTTCCTCACGGTCCTGGGCATTGCACTTTATATCCTACTGCTGGCAATCCCTTGCCCTAGTTAGCTGCAACTAGACTGCTGTCCTACAGCTTTCTGTAGGAGGGCTCTGTGAGCTGCTGTTGCCTTCACACTCAGTGCAGATTCTGGGATGGCAAGCTTGTAATAAGTAACATGGTTCAGTTCCTTAGGCCACCACCATAGAGATTGGGCCAGACATACATATTCCAATTATGTTCACAAGGGTTAGTCTGCTCCCTCCAGAACCAGGACCACCAGGGAGTTGCACTGGGAGTGCTGAGGCTATGAGGAGATGGGGAGGGGCCAGCCAAGGTGCCAGGAGATTAGCCAGCCGGGGGGCCAGGAGATCATACTGCTTTTACTAGCTTTTTCCTTGATTTGGCACTCACCCTGTTTCTGCAAGCTGTTAACTGTTTTCTGGAATTTTGAGAAAGATTTTTCTGCCAGTTCTTCCTGGTTATTCAGTGCTTCTCTGGGAGGACGGGGCCCTGATGTTTCTCATTCAGCCATTTTGATTGGGGCAGTGCTCTAAAGAAATCCAGTCTTACTATTTATTTATTTATTTTTTAAACAAATAGCAAGGTAGTTGTTTTTCCATTTGCTTATGTGATTTGGAAGACTCATGTTTGGGTTTTCCAAAATTTCTTATTATCTTCATTTTATTGGACAAATTCTTTTCCTTTTATCAGTTTTAATTTTTTTAGTTGCTCCTTCCTAAAGCCCTTTGAAAATCGATTATTTTTAAAAAATAAAAAGTTCCATCACATTCTTAAAATAACTTGTTTTTACCTTAGAATAGTTCTGAAAAATATATCATCTCTTCTAAATCATTTTGGCTATCAAATGTATATAGCTCAAGTAGCCATAAACAGACATCTCATTTTTTTTTTTTTTTTTGGCACAAACATTTTGCTTTCAAGTAAAATACAAAAACAAAGATGCCTTTCTATTAACCTGAATCTGTACAGATTTAAAATAGAAAACTTACACATCTTTAAGTGTACCTACTTTTTGAGACAGGTTTTCAATGACGCCAACCACAGCTTAAATAGTTGGGTCCCCCTCCCCCCAAGTACTTTTATTAATATTACATAGGAACAGCTTGATTCCAGCAAACTGAGTATAACCCTGGAAATAGGAATTTGGAATACATAAGAAAAACTTAAAAATCCTGCAGTCAGACCTGCTTTTGAGGTCTTTTAGTTGACCATGTGTTTTGCATTGCCCCCCCCACCTTGTTTATTGAGCTGTTTTGATGTCAAGAAATGCTTTGCTGTTTATTAAGGCAAATGCTATAAAGATCTGCCTTAAGGACAATTATTTCTCCATGAGTAAGATGGGATAAGAGTACGAAGGAAGTGAAGTAAACTGAATGTGTAGTTCATCTCTTTTATGGAAAAATAATTTTGCAGATTTACTTTGTACACCACTCATTAGGAATCAGGCATTTCAGTTTATGCCCTTTTGGAATGGTCATGAAAGTGTTTTCTTCTGTTGATGAAATACAAGCAACCTAGATGATTTGGCAGTGCCCCAGTCACCAGTCGTATGTAGGTGCTCCATAATCATGAGGGAATGCAATGGTAAATTGATACAAGTAGCTATCCAAGCAGCTGTGAACCTGGCCTATGTCAATCTGGGACATTGTGTCCCTGGTTTCGTACTGTACAGACTGATTAGGAAAGTCTGATTATCTTTGTTACACAACATGCAGCTCCTTTGGGTTCATCTGCATGTATATTATGCCTACTTTAGATATATGCTTGCATATGAATGATAAATATAACAGAAATGATGAAGTCATTCCGGAGTTTGACTATCAGGTAGTTAAAATTTGTTACTTCATGGTTTTGGTCATGATATGATCCTTATAATTAGGTGCAGAATATTCACAGTATTGACTGGTATCTTACACTATCTCTTTTAAAATGTATATACATCTTTATCTAAAAATTAAAGTTTAATTCTTGTAAAATATTCAGTCAGTATAGACATACGCAAAATATAAAGTGAAATCTCCTTATCCTTTTCTCAGACTCCCAGATATAATTTTTCTAGCTCTAATGCTCTCCCCACACAAATACATGTTGTTTTGTAACTTTCTTTTTTTCTTCATCAATATGTATCATGGATGTGTTTCCAAGTGAGTATAGTTATGTAGTTATGTACTGTTTATCATATTGATAGAACATAATTTAAGTGTCAAAGCTTTCATTGATAGATATTAAGCTTGAAATGATTCTTTATATCTAGAACTTTAGGAAATGAGTGCTTGCTTTTTTTTTTAATTTTCCCAATACATATTTTTTATGGCTGTAACAAAAAAATCACATACAAAGTGAGGTAATTTTATTAATGATTATTTTGATAAATTACTTGTAAACTTCAATTAAAATCAGTAATTAAACAACTTGAAAATGACCTAAATATTTTTGTCATCAGTGACTAAACTATTGTAAACTCTGGTTATGAATTTTTTCTTATATTTGATTCCTTGAAAAATAATATTCACATCAGTTTTAGATTGCATTTATTTTATTTTATTTTATTTTATTTTATTTTATTTTATTTTGCAATAAATTCAAAGTTATAGGAACAGTTGCAAAAACAATACTAACCCCATACAAAGAATTCCATCATACCCTGACCTCCCTCCCCCGATAGCTTGATCCACGAACCTTAACATGCTGTCACATCGCTATTTCTTTCCCTCCCTCCCTCCCTATCATCCATCATCTATTGCTCTGTCTTCTGAACATATGAGAGCTAGCTGCACACATCCTTGAACATATACTGTAATTCACATATACACTTCCCATGAACAAGAACATTCTTTTATGTAATCCCATTAAGCGCAGCTAAGAAGTACAAGAGATTCAACAATGATACAAAGCTTACATTCTATATTTCTTTTACCTTATGTCTCAACTGTGTCCCTTTGAGCCACCTGTCCTATATCCTCCAGTTCCATCCAAGTTCATCCTTGGCATTCAATCATCATCTATTTAGACTGTCTTTTTTTTTTTTTTTTCAAATTGTAGAAACATATATACAGCCTAAATCTTCCCATTCCACCCCCTCCCTAGCCTTCCATTGGTGGGATTAATCACATTTAGAATGTTGTAATGCTCTTTCCCACCATCCATTACTAGAAATTTCCCTTCACCTCAAACAGCAACTCCACCCTCATTTCTTAACTCCCCATTGCCCCTTCCCCCATTTCTCTTAACCCAAACTCTACATTTCATCTCTATGGTTATATTCTCTGATAATTTCTTTGTGTTTGCTGTGGGGGTTAAAATTAACTCTTAAATCCATATCAATCTTGTTTTTCTTTGATACCACCTCCACTTCAATAGGACACATAAACTATGTTCCTGTACTCCTCCATTCCCCTACCTTTATATAGTTGTCTAAAATTACATATTTTACATTGAGTTCAAAACCACTGATTTGTCATTAGAGTTTGTGTAATTTATATCATGTAGGAAGTAAATAGTGGAGTTACAGTTCAAAAATTATTGACTTCTATTTGTATTCCATTGTGGTTGGAGAATGTTCTTTGAGTATATTCAATTTTTTTTTTTTTTTAATTTCTTGAGGCTTGTTTTATGTCCCAGCTTATGGTCCCTTCTGGAGAAAGATCCGTGATCACTAGAGAAAAATGAGTGTCCTGGTGCTTTGGGATGTAAGGTACTATATATTTCTGTTAAAATTCTCTATATCTCTTTCTCCTTCCTGTTTCTCTGTTGGTAGGGCTCCTTTTAGAATTTGAAGTAGGGCAGGTCTTTTATTGGCAAAGTCTCTCAGGATTTGTTTGTCTGAAAAATGTAAGCTCTCCCTCAAATTTGAAGGAGAGTTTTGCTGGATAAAGTATTCTTGGTTGGAAATTTTTCTCTCTCAGAATTTTAAATATGTCATGCCACCGCCTTCTCACCTCCATGGTGGCCGCTGAGTAGTCACAACTTAGTCTTATGTTGTTTCCTTTGTATGTGGTGAATTGCTTTTCTCTTCTGCTTTCAGAACTTGCTCCTTGTCTTCAGTATTTGAGAGTCTGGTCAGAATATGTCTCAGAGTGGGTTTATTTGGATTTATTCTATTTGGAGTTTGCTGGGCATTTATGCTTTGTGTATTCATATTGTGTATAAGGTTGGGGAAGTTTTCCCCAACAATTTCTTTGAATACTCTTTCTAGACCTTTACCCTTCTCTTCCCCTTCTGGGACACCAATGAGTCTTAAGTTTGGACGTTTTATTTTATCTGTCATTTCCCTGAGATCCATTTCGATTTTTTCAATTTTTTTCTCCATTCTTTCTTTTGTTCTTTCATTTTCTGTTCTGTGGACTTCTAGGACACTGAGACGTTGTTCAGCTTCCTCTAGTCTTGTATTGTGAATATCCAGAATCTTTTTAATTTGGCCAACAGTTTCTTTTATTTCCATAAGATCTTCTATTTTTTTATTTACTCTTGCAATGTCTTCTTTATGCTCTTCTGGGGTCTTCTTTATGCCACTTATATCCTGGGCCATGGTCTTCTTGATGTCCTTTAAATCCTTTGCCATGTTTTCATTCCTCGATTGTATTTCTTTGATTAATTCTGCAAGGCACTTTGTTTCTTCTGATAACTTGATTTGTGTGTTTGGAGTTGGATTCTCCATATCATCTGGTTTTATCATATGCATTGAGATTTTCTGTTGTTTTTGGCCTCTTGGCATTTGCTCTGCTTGAGAGGGTTCTTTCAATTTGTAAAAAAAAAAAAAAAAAAAACCCTATCTGATTTTTCAGAAACACTGTTTGGTGATGTACACTTTCTCTAACTAACCAGCAGATGGCGTCTGTGAGTCACCTATACCTCTCAAGTCAGTTCTCCACCTTGTCCCTGCGGTGTGTGGGGAAATGATTCTTATGGGGTCCAGCCAGAGTACTCAGCCTGGGTGTGTTGCTGGAGCCGTCTGCCCTGAATGTGGGGTGCTTGTACGGGTGGCCAGGAAGGAAGGACAGCCTCAATATTCAAATCCCCCTGGTTCCCGGAGATTCAAGGCCACCGCAAAAGTCCAAGCCTTCATTTCATTTCAGCCCCAGCCCCTCTCTCTCACTGTCCCACAAACCACCGGACTTGGCATAGTGTCCCTGGGATCTCCGAGGAGGTCTTCCTGCCCAGCCACGTTCCCCCAGGACCTCTGCCGAGGGAATGCTGTGCTACGTCACCAGTGCGCGCCATCCCTCAAGGGAAGCCCTGGGCCGCCAGGCCGAGCCGGCTCGCTTTCAGCCTGATGCAAAAATGGCCGAGTGGGGCATCTCCACACCCCCCTCCTCGCACAGTTCCTCCTTCCCAGCACCGGGACAACTGGCGGGGCTCTGGGCTGTGGGCACGGCCCCAGGCAGGAGTTTATCCAGCCCTCCCGGGAGCGAGCTGCTAGCCGCGGGGTTTCATTCAGCTTCTGGCTCTTCCTTCATTCCCCCGGCCCCAGGGATATCTGCAGCGGGCTATCTTCCAGGCCAGACACCGAGAGTCCGGCCCAGCCCCCTCTTGCTGTGTTTTACTGCGTGGTTCCCACAATCGTACCTGCAGCTGCTCCTGGGTTTTTCCCTTTTTTTTTTTTTTTTTTTTTATTGAAAGAGCCCATCGGTCTCCAGACGCCAAACCCTGGCTTCTCCAGATCGCCGTGCGGCTGCGGGACTTCCAGCCAGCTTACTCACTTGTTTCAGAATGCGGACTCCCAGTTTCACCAAGTATACAGCCCCTGGGAACTAGCACATCTCGTCCAGCTGGCACATTGCTGTAACCGGTATTCTGGGTCACTCTCTGGTCCTTATCTAGTGTTTTCCACGGAGGTGTTCCTTAGCCCGGTCTCACCTAGCTGCCATCATGGTTTTCTGTTAGATTGCATTTTAAATGTTTGAACTCTTGACTTCTGTAAATACATTTTGCATTCTGTTTTCCTCAAAAATCGAACTAAAAATAAGCTTATTTAAAAATTTATAGTTACAATTATTTTCCCATATGCTGTGTATCATTTATTCACAGTTCTGAGAAATTCTCAACCATGTCCTTCCATGTAATAGTACATAAAGAATTGTTGAGGTAAGCCAAAGGAGTAGATAGTAAAAGTTAATTTATTTTGGATATTGCATGTGTTATATTTTTAAAATTTCCCTGTCATTTGATAGTTAAAATTCTGTTTTTCTTCAGCTCAGAGTAAAATACGTCAGTGTTCCTGATAATTGTGTAGAGATGTCCCACAGTCAGGCTAAATGTCAGGGGAAGACAATTTAGGATTAAACAAAAATTATTGTGGCTGCTCTGCTAATCCTATAATCCAAATGTGAAAACTTGAGAGATGATTCGAGAAGTGGTGATTCAAGAAGTTAAATGATACTTTAAGACTACCATTTTGATAAGTAGTGATATTGCAGTGTTAAGTAATTCAGTAAATTAATTTGGATTTTACCTGGAAGAAGGTAGAGTAGATTCTTAATATACCTTTCAACTCCATGACTGATAGTTTTAATACTATTGTGTGGATGTGAATTTTATACTATAATATTAAATGTTTGCTAATGAATATTTTATACAACTTTGTAAAAAAAACCATCCTCCACCTCTGTCATAAAACAACATATCTGTTCTGAGTCAATTTTTTTATGTGTTAGTGTGAAACTTGTTTGTGTTCTCTGATAAAGATCTTTGATATATAGGTTTAGAGATCTGGTCATTTCTTCATTGTGGAAACAATGCAATGATCATCACCTTGATCAGAACAAAAGCCAGAAACTGATTATGGCTGTTGACACATTCTAGCACATGCACTGAGACAAGCAACTTAACCCTCTTCTAAGATTTTGCTATTCAGGTGTTTGATTAAATCATTTCCCTTGTAGAACTTTTTAACTCTGATGTTGATGATTATTACCTGATACATTAGAGTTAACATTATCATATTACAGAACCTTTTACTGTTGCCAGTTCATGTTTTAATCCTGGGACAGTTTCCTTTTCCTTTTGGGCTGAGAACAAATTGAATATTGAATAATGTGTTTGGAAGGCATCTTCCGCGTCCTATTAACTTGCTTAAGTAACATCATTTGCATTTTCTATTGGTATTCCTTCATGCATTTGGACATTATTCAGTGATGACTAAGGTTCATGACCTTTACAACAGTGAAGTGTCACCTGTGCTTTACTTTTTTATATAAGACCAATAAGATGAATGTCCATTTTATCATCTCCATCTAATTGAAGTTAGATTTCTTGTGCCAGAATCAGATATAAGAAGGAATATTATTTTTATAATAAGATAGAAATCTTTAACCTGCTGTTAAAAATATTCTTTTTAGGTAACCTATACAGTTGCCAGTATTGATATATATTTTCTACCTTAAGGTGCTAAGATCTTTTCTGCTTTTAAGATTCCAAAGGTGCTATTTAGTTCTAAGATTTTTTTTTTTCTTTTTCACATTAATTAAGTGATAAAAGTTTTGGAATAGAAATAGAAAAAAATAGCTTGTACTCCTACTGTGAATCTTTTAGCAGGAATATGCTGCTAAGAAAGTCATTTTCTGCATGTATAAATGTGTATTTTTGAAAATACAGAAATGGAATCATTATATATGTTTTGTAGCCTTCTTTTTTTTTTTAAATTAAACCAGCTTCTTAGTTTTATTCTGTCTTTTTAATGCGATTTTATTGAGATACAGTCACATCCCATAAAATCTTCCAAAGTGTACAACCAGTTGTTCATAGTATCATCACATAGTTGTACATTCATCATCAAAATCAATTCTCTGAACATTTTCATTACTCCAAGGGATTAAAACAAAAATCATAAAAATAAAAATAAAAGTAAAACAGAACACTGAAAACATCTCATCCCCCCCCAATTATTCATTTACTTTTTTGTCCCCCTTTTTTATACTCATCTGTTACTACTGTGAAGGCAGTTCTTGAATCATCCATCTTATCCTTTGGTTTTTAGTTATCAGCTCTATTTTTCCCCTCTTTCTCTTTATTTCCTTTAAGTTACCCTTACTAATACTCTTCAGTTCTGTGCCCTTCTCCAGGCCTCTCTCTCCTGTCTTTTTTTCTTGGTTGGTAGAGCTCCCTTTAGTATTTCTTGTAGGAAAGGTCTCTTATTAAGAAATTCTCTCAGCATTTCTTTGTCCATGAAAATTTTAATGTCTCCCTCAGTTTTGAAGGAGAGCTTTGCTGGATAAAGAATTCTTGGCTGGCAGTTTTTCTCTTTCAGAATTTTAAATATGTCATATCACTGCATTCTTGCCTCCGTGGTGCCCGCTGAGTAGTCAATACTTAGTCTTATGTTGTTTCCCTTTCATGTGGTGAATTGCTTCTCTCTCGCTACTTTCAGAACTTTCTCCTTCTCTTCAGCATTTGACAATCTGATCAGAATATGTCTCAGAGTTGTTTATTTGGATTTATTCTATTTGGAGTTCGTTGGTCTTCTTTGATTTGTATATTTATGTCATTTAGAAGGGTTGGGAAGTTTTCACCAATAGTATCTTCAAATACTCTTTCTAGCCCTTTATTCTTCTCTTCACCTTCTGGAACTCCAAGGATTCTTATGTTTGTGCACTTCATGTTGTTCATCATTTCCCTGGGATCCATTTCAAATTTTTCTTTTTCTTTCTTTTTTTTTTTTTTTTTTGCCATTTGTTCTTTTGTGTTTTCACATTCCATTGCCTTGTTCTCAAGTTTGCTAATTCTTTCTCTACCTCTTCAAATCTGCTGTTATGTTTCCCAAGAATACTTCTAATTTGATCAGCAGTATCTTTTATTTCCATAAGATCCGCTGTTTTTTTGATTTACTCTTGCACATTCTTTTTAATGCTCTTCTAGAGTCTTCTTAATGTTCTTTATAACCTTAGCCATGGCATTAATGTTTGTGTATACTTCTTTGATTAATTGTTCCAAGTTCTGTGGTTCTGTATCTCCTCTGGCTTTGTAATTTGTTTGGTTGTCCATATCTTCTGGTTTCCTGATATACTTTATAATTTTCTATTGTTTTTGGCCTCTTGGCACTTGCTTATCTCGATAGGGTTCTTTCAGGATATGTAGGATTATATGAACATTTATTTGTAATTTGGCAGAGCTACATCTTGGTGGAGTGTACTTTTCCTGTCTTACTAGCATATGGTGCTCTTTAGTCACCTCTTACCCTCAAGCCAGTTCTCCCCCAACTTCATCTGTGCACTGATGGGGGTCCAAACCATGTGGAAATCCAATCAGTACACCAATTTTCCATGTGCATTGGGGACTGCTGGCCCTGTGGGTGGAGGATGTGTCTTGTGCAGTTTGGCAGGGAGTCTGTTCCAGTACACAGTGGTCCCGTCCATTCCTGGGGCTGCAGGTGGAATACTCTGAGGCTGCAGAGCTGTGCATCTCACCTGTGAGGTCACATGCCCCACATTCCCTGTCTGCCATGTGCCTGAGAGTCCCTGGGATTTGGGGAGGGCTCCTGACACTTCCGTGTAGTGCCCTTGCCTCTAGACTGTACACTGTGGGCTTCTGTGGAGGAAGAGTGGATGCTGGCACAAGTCTACTGAATCCCGAATTCCCTCAGGTGAGCTCTCAGCCATGGGGCTGTGAAGAGTTGTCACCCCAGCCAACTGCCAAGATAGCTGATGGGGTGTGGAAAGCTGCCCCCCTCCTCGCTCATCCACCCGCTCCAAACACCGGTCCTCGGCACAGGGTCTCTTGGATGAGAATCAGCAAAGGGCTGCCACCCCAGGCAAGTGCTGAAGAGGGTACATGGGGTGTGGAAGGCTCTTCCTCCACTTTCATCAGCTGGCTCCAACTGCCCATTTCCTTGCAGTGTTCTGGGCCGAACATTCACCGGTCTTAAACACAGTCTCTCCAACCACGCACTCACTAAGTGGTATAGAAGTCCCTGCCCACCCGGTGGAACCCTGGATCTGGTGTTCTGGAGCATTTTCTGTCCTTCATCTAGTGTTTTTCATGGAGGAGAATTTTGTTCTGTGTCTCCTAATCTGCCATCTTCCCAGAAGCCCGAATATTTTTCAGTTTATGTACTGGGATTTAGATTTTACCCTGTATATTTTGTGTATCTTTACGTCAATAAAGAGCTTTTAAGTGTTTCTTCCAAAGCCTAGAATATTTTTTACCCCCCTTTTTTTAGCATTTACAGATTGATGTGCATACCTCCTAATAATGTGTAATACAAATATTGAATCAGACAGCCCCAAGAAATGGAGCTTGATTTGCTGATTTCTTATGATTGGGGTACAATAAATGAGAATCAGGGAAGGATATTTCTTACTTTAGATCAAACAAGTAAATAAAGTTTTAGATTTTGGAGAAAAGAAAGATATTAAAAATCCATTTGAATTAGGGCTGGATTTTGTCTTCTAGTATATATATGTATTTTTACTTTGCCTCAAGGCGGAAGAAGTTTTGGTTTGCAGGTCACCTTGGTGTAGGCTTCCTTCCTCTCTTGTTTTTACCAAACAAAAAAAAAAAACATAAAACAAAAACAACCTGTCTTTGAAAAAGTCTCTTATTCTTGAGGCTTGCTGTAAACCCCCAGAGAATTCTCAGTAAAAATTTATGTTTCCTTTTTCGCAACGGGTTTGCCGCCAGAACACAGGTGTCGTGAAAACCATCCCTGATTCTTAAGCCAAAATGGGAAAGGAAAAGACTCATATCAACATTGTCGTTATTGGACACGTAGATTCGGGCAAATCCACCACTACTGGCCACCTGATCTACAAATGTGGTGGAATCGACAAAAGAACCATCGAAAAATTTGAGAAGGAGGCTGCTGAGATGGGAAAGGGGTCCTTCAAATATGCCTGGGTCTTGGATAAACTGAAAGCTGAACGTGAGCGTGGTATTACCATTGATATCTCCCTGTGGAAATTTGAGACCAGCAAGTACTATGTGACCATCATTGATGCCCCAGGGCACAGAGACTTTATTAAAAACATGATTACAGGCACATCTCAGGCTGACTGTGCTGTCCTGATTGTTGCTGCTGGTGTTGGTGAATTTGAAGCTGGTATCTCCAAGAATGGGCAGACCCGTGAGCATGCTCTTCTGGCTTACACACTGGGTGTGAAACAACTAATTGTTGGTGTTAACAAAATGGATTCTACTGAGCCACCCTACAGCCAGAAGAGATACGAGGAAATCGTTAAGGAAGTCAGCACCTACATTAAGAAAATTGGCTACAACCCCGACACAGTAGCATTTGTGCCAATTTCTGGTTGGAATGGTGACAACATGCTGGAGCCAAGTGCTAACATGCCTTGGTTCAAGGGATGGAAAGTCACCCGTAAGGATGGCAATGCCAGTGGAACCACACTGCTTGAAGCTTTGGATTGCATCCTGCCACCCACTCGTCCAACTGACAAACCCTTGCGTCTGCCTCTTCAGGATGTCTACAAAATTGGTGGTATTGGTACTGTCCCTGTGGGCCGAGTGGAGACTGGTGTTCTCAAACCGGGCATGGTGGTCACCTTTGCTCCAGTCAACGTTACAACTGAAGTCAAGTCTGTTGAGATGCACCATGAAGCTTTGAGTGAAGCTCTTCCCGGGGACAACGTGGGCTTCAATGTCAAGAACGTGTCTGTAAAAGATGTTCGTCGTGGCAATGTGGCTGGTGACAGCAAAAACGATCCACCGATGGAAGCAGCTGGTTTTACTGCTCAGGTGATTATTCTGAACCATCCAGGCCAAATCAGTGCTGGCTATGCACCTGTGCTGGATTGTCACACAGCTCACATTGCTTGCAAGTTTGCTGAGCTGAAGGAGAAGATTGATCGTCGTTCTGGTAAGAAGCTGGAAGATGGCCCCAAATTTCTGAAATCTGGTGATGCTGCCATCGTTGATATGGTTCCTGGCAAGCCCATGTGTGTTGAGAGCTTCTCTGATTATCCTCCTCTGGGTCGTTTTGCTGTTCGGGATATGAGACAGACAGTTGCTGTGGGTGTCATCAAGGCTGTGGACAAGAAGGCTGCTGGAGCTGGCAAGGTCACCAAGTCTGCCCAGAAAGCTCAGAAGGCTAAATGAATATTACCTATAACACCTGCCACCCCAGTTTTAATCAGTGGTGGAAGAACAGTCTCAGAACTGTTTGTCTCAATTGGCCATTTAAGTTTAATAGTAAAAGACTGGTTAATGATAACAATGCATCGTAAAACTTTCAGAAGGAAAGGAATGTTTTGTGGACCATTTGTTTTTGTGTGGCAGTTTTAAGTTATTAGTTTTTGAAATCAGTACTTTTTAAATGGAAACAATGACCAAAAATCTGTCACAGAATTTTGAGACCCATTAAAACAAAGTTTAATGAGAAAAAAAAAAAAAAAAAAAAAAAAAAAAAAATTTATTTTTATATTCCAAGGGTTTTGTGCCAGAACCATTGCTTGTTCATGAAGTGTACCTGTGATTAAAGAACCTGTTGCAAGGAAAATGTTTCCCAGTTGAGTGTTTCTGAGGTATGAACCATTATATATCAGCACACTGGTCTCTTGTTTATGTCTGTAATGTTGACCAGTCTACCTGAAGAACTCATGGAATAGTTAGAGGCTTTTGCTTGTGGAATGAGAGTTTTCAAACTCAAATTATTTATACACACACACACACACACACACACACACACACACACACACATATGTATGTATATTGGAAAAATTATATATATATATTTGAAAGCGTAATGTGTATTTTATTTTAATTACTTCTATTTTTGGAGAACAGCAAGGCATTTTATTATCCACACTTTCCATTCTCTGAAGGCTTCCATGGACTGTGGTAATGCATGTTATTCTCAAGACTGTGTTTTATAGTTATACCTGGTATGACAGCAGATTTTTCATGAATCCACCTTACTAGCATTTTGTATCTTTCTGTGATCATGCTATCAACAATACACTGCAACTTGCATAATCAGATGGGGCAAAGAGAGCACTGGTTAGCTTCTTCCATGCAGTTGAATCCTTGCATTAGGCATGAGAGCCACTGGCAGTGTTGCAGTTCACATCTATGTCTAGTCTCATGGGTTAAGGTCTTAAAGGATCAAAGTAGCAAAGTACTAGCGATTTCAGGAATATGATAGTTTTCAAAGATAAATAGTTATTTGGAGATGTTTTCCAGAACTGCTTCACTTTGCCTTCATAGCATGAGCTGTAAAAATCACTGCCATACTTGGGAAAGCTGAATGATTCCCATGCCATCTATCAAGGAGGCTTGTCAGTGACAAAATTCCAGGAGTCTCTTGGGTAAAGATCAGTCATTGTTATCCCTATAACAGAGAAGGCATTTTGAAGTTTCTTCTTTTTTTAAGAACTTCAGGATATCCCCTGCATGAATTTGTGGGTTTTGTGTGTTATCATGGCAGAAACAGGAACTGGTTCTAGGAGTTTTACTATCAAACTATAGAAAAATGCTTCATAGTAGCCCTAGAACCTCTGGAAAGGGTGTCTTTCTGTATGGATTGTTGAAAAATTTCAAGTCTTGGGGTACTTTGGGATGGGAAGTGATCCAATCTGATTGTGAGTGTGAGGTAATGGGTGGAAGGCTGGAAGACTTCATTCATAAAATGCCATTTCCCAGCATCTGAGTTATACTGCAACAAGCGCTGGGGTCTTTGAGACTAGAGCTGTTTTTAGTGCCTTTTCAGAGTGCTGGCCTCTTCCAGTCACACTGTGTTTCTATGCAGAACTTTTGTCCTTCTGTTGGAATGAGTCAAACTACTGTTCCATCATGAGGCTTTAAGGAGGAAGGCTTTCATTGATGTTTTAGCCGGAGAAGGACTAGTATGTCTGGGTCTGGCCTGTCTGAGCCTCATTGTAGAAGTCGTATGCGGGGTGCTTTACCCCTCACAGGCTTCAGCACTGCCTGCCCCTGGCGGTGCTTGTGCCTCAGATGATATTTTGATATTGCATATTATCTTCCACATTGCTTGAAAATTGAGGAACTGGCTTATAAAAATTGCCAGCACAGAACAATAACCAGGCTAACAGAGGTTTACCAGATGGATTTTCTTGGAAATGTATTCTTAACTTTTGGATGAGTTTTTGCATATACCTGAAGAAATGTTAAGTCAGAATGTTAGTTTATGAGATAGAATGGCAAATGACTTAAGTTTCTATTGTAGCATTTTATATTGCTTATTTAAACCTTATCATCTTACATGTAGAAATGGAAGATATAAAAACAGAATATAAGGTACCTATAATAGTGTCTGTCATGTAATGAATACTCAAGAAATCGTAGTTACTCTCATAAATAAAATCTGTTAATTATACATACGTTTAACAGTTAAAAAAGTATAATGCTGTCTACCCCTGTCACCCCATCCTACTGCACACATACACACAAACACACGGATACCTTATGCACTGGTATATATCATGTACTCACCATTTACTGAAAGAATGGAACCCTATGTCAACTATTCTAACCTAACTTAAAGACTTTTAAGATTACAGTAAAATAGTGGGGATTTCAGTTTTTAATAATCAACTGTTAGTAGTACTGATAATTTTTGACTTACACAAGAAGAGCCTTATATAGGGCCTAGATTTACCTGTAACTTCTAGTAGTAAATTCTTGGGTTCTCTAACATTAATGGCTTTAGTCTTACCTATATTTGAGTATTTCTGGGCTGTTACTCGGAAGGGCATGGGTGATTTGTCATCAGAGCACTGATGTAATAGTGGTAAACAGGGAGAGGATGAAATAGCAGATGGTGTGGTTCAGGCATACCCTTCCAGGCAAACCAAAATCCTAGCCCTCTCCACTCCTTAATCCCTCCCCTGTGCAGACTTTGCAGAACTGAGAGCTAGTGACATTGCTTAATAGACTTTCTCTAGCTGCTGTCAGCACCCTGCCCTCTGCCAAGTTCAGTATTACCCAGAGCTCAGAAACACATGGTGCATTAGAACAAGAATCATTCAGTGTTACTCTAACTCATTTTATTCTTTGTTGAAAAAAAAGAAAAGGAGTGGTACTGATGTAAGAACATTTCCTTTCCATTTATAGCTGCTGCATGTGATTGTGCATTTGATTTCTTCAGAGGGGGAGAAGCATGTAGAGTAAGCCAGTGCTTTGTCACTACAGAGTAGTTCTAGAAGTGTTCTACCAACATATGGTGCTTTCTTGAAAAAAGCCATTGTGCAGGCTGGTTTAGTGGGCTAGAAAAATAAATCTGGGACTGCATGCAAAGGCACCACAGACCTGTAACAGGGTATTGATGGTAGTTCTGACCTAAACAAAGAGCGCTAAATGGAAATGGATCCTTAGAAGTCAGAAACTTATCTTCCTAAGTCCATGTATTGATGGGCCATGGTTCTGAAAGGCTACAGATGTATGAAGGAAGTGGAGGCCACATTTCCTAGCGTAGGAATGAGCTGCAGATCTCCCCATCATCTCTGTAGGATAGGAGAAACTGGATGGTAGAAAAGCACTGGAAGGAACCAGTGTTGGCAAAAGTGGGTTTCTTGGAAACAGTATGGCATTCAGGAGTGATACCTGTATCATATAATCAATATGTTCTAAGTAACAAAAATTTTAAAGGAACTTACACTAGTTGATGTAGAAGCAATTTGTAAACTTACTTATTGTCACATACTGAGCCCTTTTAAATGGCTTTTGGCAGCCTTGTTAGCCTTGGCTCCTAGTTTCCCTGCCACACTTTCTCCTTATACTGTAGACACTCTTAACTGCTTGCCATTCCCTGGAAATGGTACTACTTTCATTTCATCCTGTTCTTCACATGCTTTTTGCCTTTGCCTAGAGTGCATGATTCTCTCCCCTTTGTGTTTCTGCAAACAACCTATATTTCAGCACTCCAGGGAAATTGTCAGTTTCTTTGAGAAAACTTCTCAAACCCAGGCATATTAGTTGTTCCAGTCTTTGTGTTAGTAATAACTTTTATATATTTCATCAATACTCCATGGTATCCTAGTGTATCCTTTACCTTTGCCTCTGTGCCTGGAATGCTTTTCCTCTAGATATTTGCGTGACTGTTTCTTACTTCATTTTGGTCTTCCCTGTTTTACAACCCTACCTTAAAATAACATCTCCTGGCACTTTTTATCCTATTTCCCTGTTCTATTTTTCTTCTGTAACACTTACCACTTCTTGACATTTTGTTATATATCTTTGTTTATTCGTTGATTTTTCTCTTTTTCCCTGACTACACATAAGTTCTTTGATGGGAAAGACTTAATTTTGTTCACTGCTGTTATCATCAGTACCCAAAATAGTGCCTGGTACGTAATAGAAACTCATCCAATTTGTGAACATGGAATGAATGAATGTTCGTTTCTCTCAGTAGTATAATAATTAATTCATTTTTATAGCCATCAGCATCTGATCCATATGTAATTGGTCAGTGTGCGGGTTTGAGTGTATTGTGTCCCCCAAATGCCATTATCTTTGTAGTCTTGTGTGGGGCAGAAGTTTTGGTGCTGGTTGGATTTGCTTGGAATGTGCCCCACCCAGCTGTGGGAGATGATTCTGATGAAATGTTCCCATGGAGGCGTGGCCCCGCCCATTTGGGGTGGGCCTTGATCGGTGGAGCTATATAAATGAGCTGACTCAAAGAAGAAAGAGAGTGCAGCTGGGAGTGATGTTTTGAAGAGAAGCAAGCTTGCTAGAAAGGAACGTCCTGGGAGAAAGCCGTTTTGAGGCCGGAGCTTTGGAGCAGATGCCAGCTGCCTTCCTAGCTAACAGAGGTTTTCCGGACACCGCTGGCCGTCCTCCGGTGAAGGTACCCAATTGCTGAGGTGTTACCTTGGATGCTTTGTGGCCTTAAGACTGTAATTGTTTAGTGAAATAAACCCCCGTTTTATAAAAGCCTATCCATCTCTGGTGTTTTGCATTCTCCAGCATTAGCAAACTAAGACAGATTTTGGTACCAGAGAAGTGGGGTGCTTTTGCTGCTGAGTTTGCAAACACCAAACATGTTGGAACGGCTTTTTAAATGGATAAGGGGGAGTTTCTGGAAGAGTTGTGAGGAGCTTGATAGAAAAGGCCAAAACTGCTTTAAAGAGACTGTTTGTGGAAATGCGGACTCTAAAGATACTTCGGATGAGGCCTTGAACAGAGATGATCAATGTGTTGTTGTGAACTGGAAGAAAGGCGATCCTTGTTTTAAAGTGGCAGAGAATTTGGCAAAATTGAGTCCTGGTGTCAGATGGAAGGAAGAATCTGGAAGCAACAGCCTGGAATACTTAGCTGAGGAGATCTCCAGACTACCTGTGGAGGATATACCCTGGCTTCTCCTTGCAGCTTATAGTAAAATGCGAGCGGAGAGAGATAAACTTAGAACTGAACTCTTGGGTTCAAAGAAACCAGAAGCTGATGGCTTGGAAAATTACGAGCTTCCAGGGGGTGGAATCCCAGAAGCTACAGCCCAACATGAGGATGTAACCAAACATGGAACCCAGCCGCCATTTCAGTACAAGCCAAGATTGGAGATGGAATTATCCAGAAAGGATTTGTGGAAAGTCCTATTGTCTGATGGCTTTGACCCCTGCATGCTTCATGCAAAGCCAACAGAATTTTTGCGAGATCTTTACAGACAGAGCTGCTGCCAGTCGAGACTGGAGGAGAAAGACAAGGAACAAACTGAAGGAAAAATTTCTTCAAAGACAGAGACATGGAGGTTGAGGTCTGAAGTCAAGAGGCCTTGGGCTGGGAGAGTGGAGCAGCCCACACACATGGAAAGGGTGAGTTTGCCCCGGAGGTTGAGGGTGGGCCTTCCACCTCGATGCTCTGGAAGAGTTTTGCCACCCGAGGTCCCAAAGAGGGTGGAGCACATTCCCAGGGAATTGGGGAGAGCCTGGCTGCCACCACACTGTTCTGAAGGGGTTGAGCATGTGCCCCGGAGATGGAAGGGAATCCGGGAGCAGCCCCAATGTTTGAGGAGGGTGGGGCCAAGAAGGTGGTCTCCCCAATGTGTGGGTATGTTGGAGCACTCACCTAAGCATTTGGAGAGGAAAGGGCTGCCGAAAAGGCCCTTAGGAAGGGTTAGGCTCCTGCTCTCTCAAGCCCCAAGGATGCAACGTCATTCTGTTAATGACTCTCAGACTTTGAAATCTAATGGAGTTTGTCCTGCAGGTTTTAGGAACTGTTTTGGTCCTGTTAACCCTGTTTTCCTTACTCTTTCTCCTTATGGCAATGGAAATGTTTATCCTATGAATGTCCCTCCTTTGTATATTGGAAGCATATAACTTGTTCTAAGTCCACAGATCCAAACTAAAGGAAAAGTATGCCTTAGGACTGACCACGCCTATATTTGATTTTGATGGGATTTTGTACTTAACTTTCGTTACTGAAATGATTTGAGTTTTTGTGGTATTGTGATGGAATGAATGTATTTTGTATTTGGAAAGATAATGTCATTTTGGGTTCCAGGGGGTGGAATGTGCGGGTTTGAGTGTATTGTGTCCCCCAAATGCCATTATCTTTGTAGTCTTGTGTGGGGCAGAAGTTTTGGTGCTGGTTGGATTTGCTTGGAATGTGCCCCACCCAGCTGTGGGAGATGATTCTGATGAAATGTTCCCATGGAGGCGTGGCCCCGCCCATTTGGGGTGGGCCTTGATCGGTGGAGCTATATAAATGAGCTGACTCAAAGAGGAAAGAGAGTGCAGCTGGGAGTGATGTTTTGAAGAGAAGCAAGCTTGCTGGAGAGGAATGTCCTGGGAGAAAGCCGTTTTGAGGCTGGAGATTTGGAGCAGAGGCCAGCTGCCTTCCTAGCTAGCAGAGGTTTTCCGGACGCCATTGGCCATCCTCCGGTGAAGGTACCCAATTGCTGGGGTGTTACCTTGGATGCTTTGTGGCCTTAAGACTGTAACTGTGTAGCGAAATAAACCCCCGTTTTATAAAAGCCTATCCATCTCTGGTGTTTTGCATTCTGCAGCATTAGCAGACTAGGACAGTCAGTAAGTGTAAATAGGTTCATTAATATATGAACAAGTAAATTCATGATTCAGCATCAGATGCCAGCGGGTATAAAACAAAAAATCTTTTGAGGTCTGAGAAAGGGAAAAAGTAATTTCCCTCCTTTTATAGTTAGCTCTGAAACCCAGGCTTTTGGGTGCCTAATATTGATGTGGTTTTAGGCCTTTGAAATGCACCCATGTTTGCTGTAAGATACTAGAAGATACGAGGAAATCTGATGAAATGTATCTGTTTAATTGTATATCCCGTGATTTTAATTCCTTGTTTAATAACATCCTAGGCTTTTTTTCTCTGTGTTTTCACATGTTTGGAATGGTCCCCCAATTTCTGCACTCTTAATGATTTTCTTAATCAGGCTGTTTATCTTCTGGTGCTTTATGTACTGTGTTATTTATCTCTTCCGGTGTATTGGAGTACTACACCAAATCCCAGATCTTTAAGTAACTTTTGGTTTGGCTGTCCAAACTTATCTTGATTCTTGTACATGTGGCAGTCTTAGTTCTGTTGCTATTTTAATCAGTTTTGCAGTGATCTTGTCTTTCCTATCTTAGACCCAGGGATGTTTTGTTTTTTTCTTTTAATGTTTTTAAAATGCAATTTTATTAAGATACGTTCATACACAATAGAATCCATTCACAGTATACAATCAGTGGCTCACAGTGTCATCATACAGTTCTGCATTCATCACCACAATCAATATACACATTATAGTTATTCCATATTAGTGAGGCATTATAATGTTTGTACTTTCAATTCTGTCTTCTTTTACTCAACATACTGTTCTCAAGGTCCATTCACCTAGTTGCATACCCTCAGAACTTCATTTCTTGCTGCTACTCAATATTCCATTGTATGTATCACCATTCTGTTTATCAGTTGATATACCCTTAGGACAACTCCATCCGTTGCAAATCGTAAATATTGCCACCATAAACACCAGTGTGCAATGTCCATTCATATCCCTGCTCTTAGTTCTTCCAAGTATATACCCAATAATGGGGTTGCAGGACCATATGCTAACCCCATAGTTAGCTTCCTGTGGAACCACCACACTGTCCTCGAGATAGGCTGCCCTTTTATAGCTAACTATAAAAGGAGGGAAATTACTTTTTCCCTTTCTCAGACCTCAAATGATTTTTTGTTTTGTCCTCGAGATAGTCTTCCCTACCAACAGTGAATAGGTGCATCCCTCTCTCCACATTTTCTCCAGCACTTGTATCCCTCTGTTTATTTGTAAGAAAGTTTTATTCACACACCATACAACCCATTCTAAGTAAACAATGATTCCCGGTATAATCGCATAATTATGCATTTTACCACCACGATCTGTATGAGGACATTTCCATTTCTTCTGCAAAGAAAAAGGAAAACGAGAAAGAAAGAATAAAAATAAAAAAGATAGAAGAAAAATAAAAGTAAAATAAAATACAGTGAAAAGGTCAGACAACACCACCACCACCAAGAATCCCATATCACTCCCTTATATCCCTCTCTCATAGACATTTAGCTTTGTTATATTGCCCTTGTTACAATTAATGGAAGCATCTTACAATGTTACCATTAACTATAGACTCTAGTTTGAATTGATTGTATTTTTTCCCCTATACCTTCCGATTTTCAACAGCTTGCAATGTTGGCATTTATTTGTTCTTCCTCTTTTAAAAACATTCTTATATTTGTACATTTAATCACCGTCATTGACCACTCTAGGTTTTGCTGGTACACAATTCCAGTCTTTATCTTCTCTCTTTGCTTCTGATGTCATACATGCCTGTAGCCTTCCACTTTCAGCCATACTCACACTCATCTTTGTTTGGAATACTTACAGTATTATGCTACCAGCACAACAGTATTATGCTATCCATTTCTGAATGTATACAGTCAATCCTGTTGCACCTTATGTAGTCCTTCAGTATCAAATCCCATTTTCTAACTTCTTTCTATCTCTTGACAACCTGTGTTCTCAACTTTAACTCTCAAATTTCACTCATCAATGTTAGTTCATATTAGTGAGTCCATAGAGTATCCGTCCTTTTGTTTCTGGCTAATTTCACTCAATGTAATGTCTACTGTCTACCATTTTGTCTTTTGGATTTTGTATGTCTTAACTTATTTTTATTTTTTCTCTCTCTCCCTCTCTTTTTACTCTTACTGATAGTCTTCATTTTTACTCTCTTCTCCAAACCTCTCTCTCCTATCTTTTCTTGTCTGCCTGTAGTGCTTCCTTTAGTATTTCTTGTAGATCTCTTGTTCACAAACTCTGCCAGGGTCTGTTTGTCTAAAAATATTTTAAACTCCCCCTCATTTTTGAAAGAGAGTTTTGCCAGATATACAATTCTTGGTTGGCAGTTTTTGTCTTTTAGTATCTTAAATATATGATGTCACTACCTACACCCGTCCATGGTTTCTACTGAGAAATCCACACATAGTCTTATCGAGCTTCCTTTGTATATAATGGATCATTTTTCTCTTGCTGCTTTCAGAATTCTCTCTTTGTCTTTAACACTTGATAATCTGATTATTATGTGTCTTGGAGTAGGTCTACTCAGATCTATTCTATTTGGGGTACGCTGTGCTTTTGGATCTGCAATTTTATGTCTTTCATAAGCGATGGGAAATTTTCAGTGATCATTTCCTCCATTATTCTTTCTGTCCATTTTCCCTTCTTTTCTCTCTTTGGGACACCCATGACATGTATATTCATGCGCTTCATGTTGTCATTCAGTTCCCTGAGATGCTGCTCATATTTTTCCATTCTTTTTCCTGTCTTTTGTTTTTTTGTGTAGTATTTCAGATCTTCGGTCTTCTAGTTCCTGAATTCTTTATTCTGCCTCTTCAGATCTGCTGTTGTATGTCTCCATTGTGTTTTTCATTTCTTCTGTTGTGCCTTTCATTCCCATAAGTTCTGTAAATTGTCTTTTCAAACTTTCAAGTTCTTATGTTCACCCAATGTCTTTTTTATATCCTTCAATCTTTTGCCATATCCTCTCTTAAATTGTTGGTTTGATTTTTTAATTAACTTAGCATATTTGTTTGAAGATCTTTAATTAGTTGTTTCAACTCCTGTATCTCATTTGAAGTGTAAGTTTGTTCCGTTGACTGGGCTGTATCTTGGTTTTTTCTAGTGCAATTTGTAAGTTTTTGTTATCTAGGCATTTGGATTCCTTGATTACACCAATAAGATTTTCCCAGACCAGACAGGTCCAGGTCTTAGGAAGAGAGTGTAATCAGTATCAGGTTTCCCTGAGGTGAGATCCAGAAAGTTGTCAGTCTTTCCTGTGAGGCCTCTAGATGATGTGCTTTTCCTGTCCTGCCTAGCAGATGGCACTTGTCAGCCCGCAGCTCCCCACCAGTGTAAAGATGTGCATTCCCTTTAATTCTCAATAGACCCTGTCCCTGTCAGGGTCTGAAAGTATCAGAAGCCAAGCTTAAGCTGTCCCCCCCTTACCCTGTCAGGGCCTAGGGTCTGAGTTCTTTGAGGGAGGGCAGCCACTTGAACTGGGCTCTGCCTTTCCCTTTTCTTAGGGAAGATAAACCCTTTAGGGATTTATCTCCTACCTTTGACTTTTTCCTTTTTACTCTCTGAGTATCTTAACTCTTTCCTTGCTTAGGTCAGCACTTACAGTTGCTAATGCCTGAGGCTTTCTCTAATGAGCTACTTAGAATGAACGGGGGGAAAAAAAAGAAAAACAAAAGAAATCCTCTTTCTGGAGCCCAATCCTCAGCACCCCCCCCCCCCACACTCCTCCCCATTTTACCTTTTAAGAACTGGAGTTGGTGTCCCGATCTATGTGCCTCTTTTCTAGGGACACAGCTCTTTTCCAGTGTTCTGAGCTCAACCAATTCCAAAAGCCTCTGTCTTTATTTAAGTATTTTTGTTTCTGTCTGCCCTGCCTCCTCTCTGTCTGGAGGAATCTCTGGGTTCCTTTCCTGCTTACTCTGGATTTATCTGTGCTAGTAGCTTGCATTCATTAGTACAAATTCATTGATTAAAACCACAATTTTAGGGATAGCAACATAGAAAATGAGATTTAATAAAGGATTATGAATACTGAATCTATATATAATCTTCTTTCTCTTGGTTGCTAGGTTACTAGAATAGCTATAAGGAAAGAACTGAAATGGTGGAACATAGGATCCTTGGAAATTTGTTCTATAGCTACTTGTTAAATTGTAATTTGAAAGCTGTCACCTTTTTGTATATTTGTTATATTTCACCAGAAGGAAATAACTGAAACTATGGTACTACAATTCAGTAACAACTTTGGAAATTTCCTATATAACTACTTGTTAAATCATACTTTGAAAGATATTTATTTTTTGTATATATGTTACATTTCACAGTAAGGAAATAACTGAATCTGTAGAACTGTAACACATAATATTCTTTGTAATTTGCTCTAACTGCTTGTTAAATTGCACTTGCAAAGTTATCATTTCTATGTATTTATATTATATTCTACTTTTAAGGAAAACACAATTGGAGCTTGGTTGAGGTACCTTCCCTTCCTCCTAGTAGACTGCTTCTTTTTTCCACGGTGAAGTCTTCCTATTCAGCCAGCTGTGCCAGTGTGGGGTGGGGGGGCAGCTCTGCAGTTCAGGGAGCTCTATTTACATTTATTATGCTGCTCTCTCAGCTGTTCCACTCATTCCAGACTAGTGTACCATGTTTGTCTGGTCACAGATGTCCCCCAACAGTTTTTCTAGGCTATTTATAAGTTGTTCCTGGCTATGTGCTAGTTGTTCCAGAGGATTAACTAAATTCCACACCTCTCTGTGCTGTCTTCTTGCCCCACCTCTTCCAGTGGGCCTACCCTTTTAAAAACAATTACTAAAGAAGAAGTCAGTCTGGTTCTCCAGTATAAATGTGCTATATTATTCTTCACTTTGTTTTTTTAGAAGAACAATACATTGGAACTAATAAATTATCAAAGAACAGCCTATTTATTAAATACCTTTAATTTCCAGTGTAGTAATTCAACACGTTTTTGAATTATATACATATTACAGTCCATGTACAGTGTTCCTAAAGAGAAATATATTCATTGTCTAGAAGGAGCATACTCCTAAAAGAGGAGTGTGGTGTGTGGAACAGCAAACTTTTGATTACCGGCTTGAGATGAACTAAGTGCAGAAATTAAGAGTGAGTATTTAGAAACTTTTGTAATTTGACAGAATAATTTTATTGAATTTGATAATACAAAATTTGAATTTATATTTTGTCTTTTTAAAAATTTTCTTTTCCCAGTAATTGCTTTATTATAGTTTACAAAAGAATCATACATGACGATTGGTAGAGAAAAAACTAGTCCTTCACCACAGATAGTTTGAGGGATATTACTTTATGGACAGTTGTGTACACGTGAAAAGTTAAATAGTATAGAACAGTAGATGAGGGAAAGGGTATTTTCTGTTCTTGTATATCGTCTCTCTAAATTGAAATTAGTACTTTATGGGAATGGGCCAATTTTTGAGTGTTTGTGATTTACACTATGAAAATTATAAAAGTTTCTAAAATTGAGTCCCTGTTTGTTATGCTATTCTTATCTGCCATTAGCACGTGAAATCACAGTTTTTCACCACTTTGAGTAAATATTCATCCTGCTTGAAGAGTTCTTAAATTTTCTTGATGCTATTGGAATTTTTGTTTTGAAACGTCTTTAGCTTGTGGGTTTTGAAGGGCCTATGAATTTTTTTCCCTTGTCCATAGATGTATGCCAGTATTGGTGATTAAGGAACCACACTTTGATAAACTCTGTTCTCAGGTTTCATTAAATCATTAGTTCTTGACATTTTTTTGGTTAGAGATGCCTTTGAGAATCTGGGGAAAGCTATGGACCTACTCAATGGAAAATGCATGTATGGTTGCACAAAGTTTGCATATAATTGCAGAGGAGTCATCTCATCATTGATCAGAAACTAGTGGAGGGGGAGAGTTGAATTGTGTGCTTATCAGTGTTAATCTGTTTCCAGATAAACTGGAGTTGACTAGTTTGCTTTCAACCTTTATTTTAGTTATCTGTGACATTTCTTAACCATTTCCCTTATTCCAGAGGGGTTTACATAAAAACACCAATTTCTTTATCACTCACAAATTTGTTGGATTTTGAGATGTTCGTGGGGGTGCTCTTTTTCCAAACCACCATACTTTTCACATTTCAGGTGGAATCATATTCATACATTAGTATAAAGGACATTAAGTCTGTGGGCTTGAACAACACATATAGATTAGCTATAAAATCACAGTGTTACTTGGTGTCTTGATAGTGAATTACAGTTTAAGAATGTATGTTTCTATTTCATTAGGACTTTAGTACAGTGGAATAAGATGATATTTCATTAGATAGGGGCTGTTCAGGGAAATGTGTTTAGACTATTAGAACGAACAGCTATAGCAGAACCCGTGTTTGACCTAGGTAGCTCAGCAGCTACACAAGGAAAGAGACATAATCGCCCTCTTCTGTTTGTTTCTGTAAGGCATGACAACACATACTTTGAGCCATTATCTTCATTGCTACCATGTAAGGTATATTCTCTAACTTACGGGTAAATTTTTTTACAGTTTGACTCATAAGCCAAAAAAGAAGGCTCATAGTTAAAGTAACCAGTGTTCACATATTTGGGATTTTACAAATTTGCTCACAAAAAGGCATCGTGATTGCTCATTTTATCTTCCTATCATTCTAACCTATAAGAAGCCAATTTATTTTATGTTATAGAAAAGAGTCTTAAATCCAGAGTAGCCTCACATTTTAAAAGTACTTGCTCACATTAAACACCCAGGCCAGAGATTGTCATTTTAAGTGTAATAGAGTAGCATTTGCACACCAGTCGTGGTACCAACACTGTATAACAATAAATAGTCCAAGCCCAAACAACATTAAGTGCTGAAGTGTAATATTTTAGTGTAGATTAATAAGCACAAGAGTGAGAGTAAACAAATTGGGATTTGAAATAATCCTTGAAAGATATGTTTGGGAAAAAAATCAGCACTTCTCAAATTTTCTTTACTTCTGCTCACTTTATTAGACCCTCAGGTGCTAAAAACTTCACTTATATTTTATTTATTTGTGATATGTGGTGGTGATTGATTAGTACCTATCGTTCCAGGAAAACTAGTCCTGTGTAAGTTCCCTATTTTATAGATGTAATGCTAATAAATTCTTGTGACTTGGTGTGTGTGTGTGTGTGCGCAAAAAGTCACATTTTATGATACCCTGGGAAGTGTGTGAGAAATATCTAGATATTTTCAAACATAGACTCATATAGCTGGGTCCATTTTTTTTGCTTGTTCTACTAGATCTGGTAGATACTGGCAAATACATTTTAAAACAAAATAAAAGATTGTTAATTAATTAGGTGTTTTTAGAATACTTTTCTCAGTGTTTTCCCTTGCCTCAAAAAAAATCCTGTTAATCAGGTTGATATTATTTTATGAGCACATTTCTCCAAATTTTGGTCATATCACTGTTAGAAAAACAACAGCATTTATTTCCCATCATTTCATTCCCATGATTTTTGGACATGGGAAATTTCTGTTAGTGTTTCTTTCAGTAGCTGTCATATTTATTTGTTTCTTTACATTTACTAAGTCTGACGGCATTCCTATCATACCCTTGGTGTTAGGGCCATGTGTTTCCAAGCATTCCATATTTGTTGAAACTATGCAGAAAGTTGAAAACTTGCTCTTGAGTAGTGGCTCATTTTATAGGTACATGTCTCCTACTTGTTACCCATAGTACATTACACGATAATTACCGAAGTAAATATCTTTTGAACCATCATAAATTCTTCTATTTAGTAAACATCTAATTATTAAAAGGATATACTCTATATTATAAGACTGATTTCTGTAATGTACTTGGGTATTTATGTTTACAATACATCATTTCCATTGTTGATACTTCTTTTCTGAAATTTGTAACTGCTGTCTTATTTCCAAGGTAAGGCAAATAAGAGATTTTTGTGTGCATGTGGAACACTTCCTATGATTTGGAAGGATGGATTTCATTAAGAATCATAAGACAGTGTTGAGGTCTCTGCTACAGCTAAACATTTTGTCCCTTTATGAAAATACTTAGGGTAATATAGCATCTGTATTAATCCTCATTTTAAAGAGAAATCTTAAGCTGTTACATTTAATTAAAATATCCATCATATAATAAAAAATATATTTACAGTCTCCCCCTCCCCAGCCCCGAGGATCTGGGGGAAGGTGCGGATGTGTTGGACATCCTCACCTGAACTGGTGTTGATGTTGTCACAAACATTGAGACTGGCGGTTTGATGTGCTGAGCCCTCGATCATGGGACTTGCCCTTATGAAGCTCATTACTGCAAAGGAGAGTCTAAACTTGCATGTAATTGTGCCTAAGAGTCTCCCCCTGAGTACCTCTTTGTTGCTCAGATGTGGCCCTCTCTCTCTCTAACTGAGCCATCTCGACAGGTGAACTTGCTGCCCTCCCCCCTACGTGGGACCCGACTCCCAGGGGTGTAAATCTCCCTGGCAATGCAGAATATGACTCCCGGGGATGAATGTGGACCCGGCATCGTGGGACTGAGAGTATCTTCTTGACCAAAAGGGGGATGCAAAATGAGACGAAATAGTTTCAGTGGCTGAGAGATTCCAAATGGAGTCGAGAGGTCACTCTGGTGGACATTCTTATGCACTATATAGATAACACCTCTTAGGTTTTAATGTATCAGAATAGCTAGAAGTAAATACCTGAAACTACCAAACTCCAACCTAGCAGTCTGGACTCCTGAAGACAATTATATAATAATGTAGATTACAAGGGGTGACAGTGTGATTGTGAAGACCTTGTGGATCACACCCCCTTTAGTGTATGGATGAGTAGAAAAATGGGAATAAAAACTAAAGGACAAATGGGGTGGGATGGGAGGATGATTTGGGTGTTCTTTTTTCACTTTTATTTTTTATTCTTGTTCTGGTTCTCTCTGATGTAAGGAAAATGTTCAGAGATAGATTGTGGTGATGAACGCATAACTATGTTATCATACTGTGGACAGTGGATTGTATACTATGGATGATTGTATGGTGTGTGAATGTATTTGAATAAAACTGAATGTAATAAAACAAAAAAAAACTATCATAATGAATTCTAACTTTTAGAAATTAAAGCTGTACAATATTTTCATTGATTTTGTTTTTGCTATGAGTTCAATGGTTGGTTTCTTTCTCTGGTTTGTTTCAGTGACATAGGTGCTCTCATTGATGTACAGGTATCTCTCTTAATTTCCTATGAATCCTAAATCACACATTTATTTATGGAAAAGTTAGCCTTTCTATTAAGTGCGCTTTTGAGATCCTTGTGTAAGTGGTATTTTGAAGTGTTATTTTATTTCCAACACAGTTCTATAACAGTGCAGTGCTACTTTTCTCTTTTTCAAAACACCTGTAAGAAGAAATCCTGTTAGAACATTTGTATGGAGGCTAAGCCTTTTTTGGAGAGTTTAATTATAAATTTTGTTTGCCTGTAATAAAGTTAATGATATGTTTAATGACACATTTAAGTATGACTGTGAGATACTTAGCTAGCTCTAAATCATAGTTACTAATTATAGTCATTTATAGTACTAATCCAAATAACATAAATTGTCTCTTCTATAATTAGTGATTATTTTGATGTTTTGTTCACTTTAAATATTATTTTGCATATTTACACATGGATATACAACGCACTCAGAGACATACAGCCTAGCTCTAGCTTATCAATACCTGGGATATTCCCTATGACCCTTTATTCTCTCATAGTCTTCTATACCAAGACTCTACTTTGTTCCCCTTACTGTGGATTCTCTTGTATTCTTTCATTCTTGTCCTTCTCTGACTCCCAACTCAAGACTTCTTCACCAGTATCACCTGTTTGATTCTTACCCTTTGGCTTGTCTTGGTACAGTGGCAATACCTAATTCTCCCTGATGATGAGGTCACCATCCTGAGTTTGGGAACTCAGACTTGGATAGTAGTAAGCAGGGAAGGAAAGGCATGGTGAGCTGGGGTTCTGAATTTGTGGCATGTCAAATTCTGTTGCTGAGTGAGGGAGAAGTTTAGGTTTAGAGATGTAGAGGGAAGACAATGAATTAAGGAGGGACATTTGGCCTACCTTTAAGTAGGTAAAAGAAAAGCCAGAGGGACATGTATCTGACTGCTCGGTTTGAAAACCTCCTTCTGTATCGTAGGTCCTAGAAGTAGGCTTCCATTCTAGTCTTTGTGCATTGGTGGCATGTTATGATAATGAACAATAATAATAGTGAACATTCATTGTGCATTATATGCTGTGTGCTGTGCTGGTGTTTTTTTGTTTGTTTGTTTTTGTTTTTTAATTAAATTCAGTTTTATTGAAATATATTCACATACCATACAGTCATCCATGGTGTACAATCAGCATTCATAGTACCGTCATATAATTATGCATTCATCACCACAATCTATTTCTGAACATTTTCCTTACATCAGAAAGAATCAGAATAAGAATAAAAAACAAAAGTGAAAAAGAACACCCAAATCATCTCCTCCCCCACCCTATTTTTCATTTAGTTTTTGTCCACATTTTTCTACTCACCCATCCATACACTAAATAAAGGGAGTATGATCCACAAGGTTTTCGCTATCACATTGTCACCCCTTGTAATCTACGTTGTTATACAGGGGTCTTCAGGAATCCAGACTACTGGGTTGGAGTTTGGTAGTTTCAGGTATTTACTTCTAGCTATTTCAATATATTAAAACCTAAGAGGTGTTATCTATATAGTGCATAAGAATGTCTACCAGAGTGACCTCTCGACTCCATTTGAAATCTCTCAGGCACTGAAACTTTATTTTGTTTCATTTTGCATCCCCCTTTTGGTCAAGAAGATATTCTCAATCCCACGATACTGGGTCCAGATTCATCCCCGGGAGTCACATCCTGTGTTGCCAGGGAGATTTACACCCCTGGGAGTGGGTCCCACATAGGGGGGAGGGCAGTGAGTTCACCTGCCGAGGTGGCTCAGTTAGAGAGAGAGAGGGCCACATCTGAGCAATGAAGAGGTACTCAGGGAGACTCTTAGGCAGAATTATATGCAAGTTTAGCCTCTCCTTTGCCGTAACGAGCTTCATAAGGGCAAGTCCCATGATAAAGGGTTCATGTGCTGGTGTTTTATTTAATCTGCTCAACAGCTCTATGAGGCAGGTGAAATTATAATCTTCATTTTTAAGGGGAGAGAACTGAAACTTAGAGAGCCAAGCAAATTCAGGTCATGTAACTGATAAACTGCAGAGCTTGAATATAGGATCTTCTGTCTGTCTGTCTAACTTCAAAGCCTGTGATCTGTCAGCACTGAGTTCTTATGTGCTGAATGGATGCAGGCAACTCATTGAACCAGTTTGAAGTTCTGTTTTCCCATCTGTAAAAGAGAGGCTAAAATTACCTTATAATGGTGAAGAATGATAAAGTGCCCCCCAAAAGTGTCTGACTTTACTTTGAATGCTCAGTAAATAGTATGAATTACTTGTTCTTGGCTGTTTTCTTTTCAGAAGTAAAAGACTGTATGAAGGTAGCTACCCTCCTAAAATGATTGAAGAAAATTTATCTTCGGGTATTTCAGAATCAGGTGGTGGAAGCCAGAATGCTCTGATACCTCTTTCTCTTACATCCACTCCCATAACCCACATACATATGCGCGCACAAAGTCTGTTCCACCTGCTTACTGAAGGCTGAACCTCCTTTTCTAGAGAAAACTTGTCATAATCGATAATTACAGATAAAAGGTTAAAATGCAACTATCTGTAAGAGGGGATTTTAGTTCAAGTACAGGTGATTAGATCGGGGTGGGGGTGGGGGGCAGTGGTAGGGATGGCCCAGTTAAAAAGTTACCATTCTCATACCATACCTGGTTTCTCCATCAGTAAACAGAAATTGAACTTTCAGTTCTAACATAGCAGCCATATACGCTTGCAACTTAATTGAGAAGACCAAGTAATTTTTTAAAAGAAGCATATAGCTACAATTAAATCTGTGGAAATTGGACAACAATACGGAAAAATGCTTTTAAAGATCAAAAGAGAAGCATTTGCTTGTGATTAGTTTGATTTATACTGGGCTTGACCCAGGAGCCTCCCATGATTGCTGCCTTGTTACACATTGTGCATTTATGAAATGCACACGTACTTTTGGCTGCCGTATAATATGTACATGATACACTGACTATTGATAGAAAGTTATTATTGCTTCAAACAAATGCAAGCTATTTAGACTTGCAAAATAAGAGTAAAAAGTGAACTATGCAAATAATGAGTGACTTTGTAGTCCTTTCTTAGCTGCTACGATTCGTAATAATGCTACATCCTACCTGATTAAGGGAAAAGAACCATTTATCTTTCCAATGAGTGGATGGTTTAAGAAAATGGTTTAGGGAGTAAATGAAGCTCAAAGGTGAGATGCTGTCACCTTTTCACAAGTCTTAAATTTGTTTCTATTCATTGGGCGATTCTCACTACAATACAGCATTAGTTCAGGTTCTTCATGCCCTTTAGTTTGAATTCTATGAGTGTGAAGCCTGGGTGTAGAGTAATGAAAGTAGTTAGAGAATTAGAAAAGATGTTGATGTAGAAAACCTAAGATGATTAATATTACTAAGCTCAATAAAACTGTGACAAAAAGGAGTTTGTACAACAGATTAAATATATAAAAGATTATACAGATGGGTGATGGGCATTTGTTTCCATTTCTGCTAATTGATTGAGATTAAATATAGTTAAGCTTTTCCTAACATTTGTTAGATAACTAAGGTTGCCAAGGGGAGTTGTGGCTTTTCTTTTGAGGTCCTAGAAACCACATATTACTATCCAAAATGGATTTACTTTGTTCTAATGGAAACATTGGTTGACCTTGGGTCAGTTCAACCTAATGATTAATTGAAGATTCTAATTTTCTCTGTTTATCGGTGAATTAAGAATATTTCTACTAAAATTAGCTTGTTAAACTGATGTAATGATTTCTTATTTAGCATAGTCTAATCAAATATTTTTCTAGTAACTACAATTTCCAAGGCTCTTCGAGAAGAGTTAATTATAAAACATGGTCCCTGACCTTATGGAGCTTGTTTTGACATTGGAAACATGTTGTTGACAGATTATATAAAGATAGTCTGTATTTCAGGCTTCAGTTTTATCTTACATTGTAGGAAGCAGAAGACATTTGAAGGTTTCCCCCCCTCATTTTATAAATACGGAATTGACATGATTAGAACTCTCCAGTGTGAAGCAGTGAGTTGGCCACCATCATGGAAATGTGAAATTGGAGGAAAGGGAGGGGGATATGGAGAGTTTGAAGACAGGAAAGTTCTTTAGAGAACTCTTACAATAAGCCAAGTGAAAGAGGATGTGAATATGGCTAGCATGATGGCAGTGGGAGTCAGCACAATTGCATGATTTCTCAGGATGTGGTAATCAAGGAAGACACACAATTCACAGGTGACTGTTGGACTTCTCTGCGTTCCATGATCAGAAAATAAGGGTAGTGGTTAGTAGTGGTTAGAGTAAAAGCAATCCTAGGAAGACAGGTAATTCTGAGAAGTTGGGTTTGGACATCTTGAAATCATAGAAACTCAAAATCTAGTAGATAGCTGGAGCAGAGTAAGATATTTATCTAGTTGTAATAATGAATTTGATTTGCTTTTCTTTTTACATTGTTCATTATCTTTATGCTCCTAATGAATTGAGAATATATATTTTACTTTTGTTGTATACATTTAGAGCAAATGCCCATATGTTTCACTGTTTCTATTTTAAGGTTACTTTGTGTAAGGGATGATGAGGTAAGTTAGCTGTATTCTATTTCTGGTTAAATTTTTTAAATTTTTTTGCTTGTCCTATTTGGCTAAATAAAATCTAGGATAAATTATGTATATACTTTCTCTAATTATCAGGATTCCAAATTTCAATTCATTTGCTCATTTTAGTAGGGAATAGATGTCCCTTTGTCCTACCAGCAAAATTGTCATATTTGATGAGGTTAGATCTATACATTTGTGCAGATAGCTCATAGGTAGGTAAGCTTTTAAAACTGGAAAGAACCTTCAAAGACCTTTGAGATCACCTAGTAGTACAGACCCGCATTTCTCTGATTTGTCGTCTGAGGCTAAGAGAATAATTATAGTAGCCAACATTCATTGAGCTATTATTTCACATAATCACTGAAAAAGATTCTATAAGGTAAATGAAGTGACCTTCCCAAAGTCCCATAGAAAGAGGTGGCATCTGTGGCTTTAGGACCTGTTTTATATATATAATAAAACAATTTAAACAGTTTAGTTCTGTGCAGTAGAGAAGAACAATTAGTATTTTCTATTGTTAAGAAATATTTTCTTTAATATTTAAATTAATAAAAAGAAACATTAATTCTTGAAAGACAGACCACACCTATTATTTAATATAGTAAAATCACATACTTTAATATAGTTATTGTCACTTTTAAAGACTTTTCCTTATTCCCAAACACCTATACATACGTTGCTTTCACATTTTGATAAATATATCTGCACATTGTTTTAAAATATACTTAATGAGGGTCTATCATAATTATTTCTTCTTGGATTCACTTCTAAGGTTCTAAAATACAATCCATGTAATTTTCTTTGAATTTTAGAAGTACTTAATCAACCATTTATATATATATGATAAAAAGGTATATATATACATATGTACTTATATAATATAGCCATGTTGATAAGTATGATACGAGTTAAATTTTGATCTGTTTTCTTACTCTGGAAATTATTAGTATCACTGTTTCACTAATTTTTCTTACCTTTAAGTATATGAACAGGTGAGAGGGATTGTTTTGTTTGTATTAGTGCAACGGTGAAAACAAAATCACTATATATAGTACTATGTATATGACAGAGAGCATTTAATTTGAAGAGTTTGAGATATTTTTTGCATATTGTTTCTGTTAGATTTTACATATTCTTGCTGTAGATATTTTTCTTACTAATCTCAAGAACTGTCAGTCATTTGATAATTATGTTAAAGTATTTATAAATGTAAAATTATATACAATTAAAATTTTTCCTAGTTTCACAATTTAAAACAAACTAGGTTTTTCCAGCTTTAAATAACAGATAATGTGGCATCCATTCAGCATGTATTTCATGAAGATTTTTCATGTGTCAGGCACACTTGAAGCATTATGGCCACAATGGGAAGGAGACACAGACATGGTCTCTATCTTGATCAATGTAGCAGTGAATGCTATTTTCTTGATTTTAGATCCAAAGTACTTGTTCTTGTGTACTGAGACTGGTCTGCCTTGATGATTATTTTATTTATTTATTTATTTTTTTGTTAATTTCCTTTTTTTTTTTTATAAAATTCAGTTTTATTGAAATACATTCACACACCATACAATCATCTATGATATATAATCCACTGTCCACAGTATGATAACATAGTTATGTGTTCATCACCACAATCTGTCTCTGAACATTTTCCTTACATCAGAAAGAACCAGAACAAGAATAAAAAATACAAGTGAAAAAAAACACCCAAATCATCCCCCCATCCCACCCCATTTGTCCTTTAGTTTTTATCCCCATTCCTCCACTCATCCATACACTAGATAAAGGGGGTGTGATCCACAAGTTCTTCACAATCACACTGTCATCCCTTGTAATCTACATTATTATATAATTGTCTTCAGGAGTCCAGACTGCTGGGTTGGAGTTTGGTAGTCTCAGGTATTTACTTCTAGCTATTCCAATACATTAAAGCCTAAAAGGTGTTATCTATATAGTGCATAAGAATGTCCACCAGAGTGACCACTGGACTCCATTTGGAATCTCTCAGCCACTGAAACTATTTCATCTCATTTTGCATCCCCCTTTTGGTCAAGAAGATACTCTCAGTCCCACGATGCCGGGTCCACATTCATCCCCGGGAGTCATACTCTGCGTTGCCAGGGAGATTTACACCCCTGGGAGTCGGGTCCCACGTAGGCGGGAGGGCAGCGAGTTCACCTGTCGAGATGGCTCAGTTAGAGAGAGAGAGGGCCACATCTGAGCAACAAAGAGGTACTCAGGGGGAGACTCTTAGGCACCATTACATACAAGTTTAGACTCTCCTTTGTGGTAATGAGCTTCATAAGGGCAAGTCCCATGCTCGAGAGCTCAGCACATCAAACCGCCAGTCCCAATGTTTGTGACAACATATGCTAGGGGATCAGCATCTCAAAGTTTAGAGATAGGCCTTACACTTCAGGGATAGAGTTAACTGCTGTAAGAGCTTACAATGTAGGGACTATTACAATTATTGTGTCCACGTTAGGCTATGTTCTAAGATTCAATTCTGAGTTTACACATTGTAGTTAGTCCATATTGGTGAGGCATCATCCCTCTCACCATGTATTCTCCAACACTTTTACTCCTATATATATATTTTCCTACAATTTTATAGAGTTATATTCACATACCATACATTTATCCACAGTGTACAATCAGTTGTTCATGGTATCATCATAAAGTTGTACACTTATCATCACAATCAGCATTTGAACATACTTATTACTACAAGAAAAATTGTTTTTTTTGTTTTTTTGTTTTTTTTTTTTTTAGCAATAAAAAATGATAAAAAGAAAAATAACATGTCATACAATACAATATACTACTAAGGACAGCAAATAACACCACTACCAAGAATCCCATATTACTCCCCTATATCCCCTTCTCATATACATTTAGCATTGGCGTATTGCCTTTGTTACATTTAATGGAGGTATATTACAGTGTTACTGTTGACCATAGACTCCAGTTTGCTTTGATTATGTTTTTTCCTGAATACCATCCCTTTTTCAAATTTCTACATGGTTGACATTCATTTGCTTTCCCACATGCAAAAACATTTTTATATTTGTATATTTAGTAACAGTCATTGGCCACTCCAGTTTTTGCCACATTATACAGTCCCAGTCTTTATCATCTATCTTTACCTCTGGTGTCATACATTCTCCTATCCCACCTCTTTCAGCTTTACTCACAGACATCTTTGTTCAGTGTACTTACAATACCGTGCTACCATCACACAGTATTATCCTGTCTATTTCTGGATCTATGCAATCAATCCTAAACATTCTGTAGTCCTTCAGCATCAAATGGCTGGTCTCTGCCCTCTTTCTATCTCCTGGTCGCCTGTGTTGTCAGCTTTTAACTCCCAAAGTTTGTTCATTAATGTCTGTTCATATTAGTGAGACCATACAGAATCTGTCCTTTTGTTTCTGGCTAACTTCACTCAACATAATGTCCTCAAGGTTCATCCACATTATTACATGATCCATGTCTTTTTTCTGTCTTACAGCTGCATAATATTCCATCATGTGTATATACCACAGTTTGTTTATCCACTCGTCCTTTGATGGACATTTGGGCTGTTTCCATCTCTTGACAATTGTGAATAATGCTGCAGTAAACATTGGTTTACAGATGTCTGTTTGTGTCTTAAGTTTCAGTTCCTCTGAGTATATACCCAGCAATGGAATAGCTGGGTCATATGGCAAATCTATATTTAGCTTCCTGAGGAACCTCCATACTATCTTCCAGAGTGGTTGCACCATTCTACATTCCCACCAACAATGAATAAGTGTGCCTCTTTCTCCACATCCTTCCCAGCACTTTTCATTTTCTGTTTTTTGGATAATGGCCATTCTGGTAGGTGTGAGATGATATCTCATTGTGGTTTTGATTTGCATTTCCTTAATAGCCAGTGAAGTTGAGCATTTTTTCATATGCTTTTGAGCCATTTGTATTTCCTCTTCAGAAAAATGTCTGTTCATGTCTTTTGCCCATTTTTTAATTGGATTGTTTGTCTTTCTGTTATTGAGATGCAGGATTCCTTTATATATTCGGGATATTAAACCCTTATCTGATATGTGGTTTCCAAATATCATCTCCCATTGTGTAGGTTGCCTTTTTACTTTTCTGACAAAGTCCTTTGATGTACAAAAGTGTTTAATTTTGAGGAGATGCCATTTGTCTATTTGTTCTTTGGTTGCTCGTGCCTTGGGTGTGAGGTCTAAGAAACCACCTCCTTTCACAAGATCTTTAAGATATTGCCCTACATTTTCTTCTAAGAGTTTTATGGTCTTGGTGCTAATGTTTAGGTCTTTGATCCACTTTGAGTTAATTTTGGTGTAAGGTGTGAGATGGACATCCTCTTTGATTCTTTTGGAAATGGATATCCAGTTCTCCAAACACCATTTATTGAACAGGCTGCTCTTTCCCAGTTGCTTCGGCTTCACTGCCTTATCAAAGATCGTTGTCCATAGATGTGAGGGTCTACTTCTGAATACTCAATTCGATTCCATTGATCAGTATATCTGTCCTTATGCCAGTACCATGCTGTTTTGAGCACTGTAGCTTTGTAATATGCTTCAAAGTCAGGTAGCGTGAGACCTCCCACTTCACTCCTCTTTCTCAAGACATTTTTGGCTATTCGGGTCACCTTACCCTTCCAAATAAATTTAGTTATTGGTTTTTCTATTTCTGTAAAGTAAGTTGTTGGGATTTGAATTGGTATTGCATTGAATCTGTAAATCAGTTTAGGTAAAATTGCCATCTTAATTATATTTAGTCTTCCAATCCATGAACATGGTATGTTCTTCCATTTTTTGAGGTCTTGTTCAATTTCTTTTTGCAGTTTCTTATAGTTTTCTATGTAAAGGTCTTTTGTGTCCTTGGTTAATTTTATTCCTAAATACTTGATTCTTTTGGTTGCTATTGTAAATGGGATTTTTTTCTTGATTTCCTCCTCTTGTTGCACATTACTTGTGTATAGGAACACTACAGATTTTTGCGTGTTGATCTTGTAGCCTGCTACTTTGCTGTATTCATTGACTAGTTCTAGTAGCTTTGCTGTAGATTTTTCTGGATTTCCTACATATAGAATCATGTCATCTGCAAATAGTGAAAGTTTTACTTCTTCCTCTCCAATTTGGATGCCTTTTATTTCTTTTTCTTGCCTAATTGCTCTAGCTAGAACTTCCAGCACAATGTTGAATAGCAGTGGTGATAGTGGGCATCCCTGTCTTGTTCCTGATCTTAGAGGAAAAGCTTTCAGTCTCTCCCCATTGAGTGTGATGTTAGCTGTGGGTTTTTCATATATTGCCTTTATCATATTGAAAAAGTTCCCTTCTATTCCTATCCTTTGAAGTGTTTTCATCAGGAAAGGATGTTGAATTTTGTCAAATGCCTTTTCTGCATCAATCGAGATGATCATGTGGTTCTTCTGCTTTGATTTATTGATGTGGTGTATTACATTAATTGATTTTCTTGTGTTGAACCAGCCTTGCATACCTGGAATAAATCCCACCTGGTCATGGTGTATAATTCTTTTAATGTGCTGCTGGATTCGATTTGCGAATATTTTGTTGAGGATTTTTGCATCTATATTCATTAAAGAAATTGGTCTATAATTTTCTGTTTTTGTAGTATCTTTGCCTGGTTTTGGTATTAGGGTGATGATGGCTTCATAGAAAGAGTTAGGTAGCTTTCCCTCTTCTTCAATTTTTTTGAAGAGATTGAGCAGGATTGGTACTAATTCGTTCTTGAATGCTTGGTAGAATTCACATGTGAAACCATCTGGTCCTGGGCTTTTCCTTTTTGGGAGCTTTTTGATGACTGACTCAATCTCTTTACTTGTGATTGGTTTGTTGAGGTCATCTATTTCTTCTTGAGTTAATGTTGGTTGTTTATGCTTTTCTAGGAAGTTGTCCATTTCATCTAAGTTGTCTAGCTTATTAGCATATAGTTGCTCATAGTATCTTCTCATTATCTCCTTAATTTCTGCAGGGTCGGTAGTTATATTTCCTTTCCCATTTCTGATTGCATTTATTTGCATCTGCTCTCTCTTTTTTTTTTGTTAGCCTAGCCAGTGGTCCATCGCTTTTATTGATTTTCTCAAAGAACCAACTTCTGGTTTTGTTGATTCTCTCTATTGTTTTCCTGTTCTCAATTGCATTTATTTCTGCTCTAATCTTTGTTATTTCTTCCCTTCTGCTTGCTTTGGGGTTAGTTTGCTGTTCTTTCTCTAATTCCTCCAGGTGAGCAGTTAACTCTTCAATTTTTGCTCTCTCTTCTCTTTTAATATAGGCATTTAGGGCAATAAATTTCCCTCTCAGCACCGCCTTTGCTGCATCCCATAAGTTTTGATAAGTTGTGTTTTCATTGTCATTTGCCTCGAGGTATTTACTAATTTCTCTTGTAATTTCTTCCTTTACCCACTGGTTTTCTAAGAGGGTGTTGTTTAGCCTCCATATGTTTGTGAATTTTATGACCTTCTGCCTTTTATTTATTTCCAACTTCATTCCATTGTGGTCTGAGAAAGTGTTTTGTATAATATCAATATTTTTAAATTTGTTGAGACTTGCTTTGTGACCCAACATGTGGTCTATCCTAGAGAATGTTCCATGAGCACTTGAGAAAAAAGTGTATACTGCTGTTGTTGGATGTAGTGTTCTATAAATGTCTGTCAAGTCTAGTTCATTTATCATACAATTCAACATCTCTGTTTCTTTAGTGATCCTCTGTCTAGATGTTCTATCCATTGATGAGAGTGGTGTATTGAAGTCTCCAACTATTATTGTAGAGGTATCTATTTCTCCTTTCAGTGATCGCAGTGTTTGCCTCATGAATTTTGGGGCATTCTGGTTTGGTGCATAAATATTTATGACTGTTATGTTTTCTTGATGAATTGACCCTTTTATTAATATATAGTGTCCTTCTTTGTCTCTTTTAAATGTTTCGCTTTTGAAGTCTAACTTGTCTGATATTAATATAGCTACTCCCGCTTTTTTCTGGTTGTTGTTTGCATGAAATATCTTTTTCCAACCTTTCACTTTCAGTCTATGTTTGTCCTTGTGTCTAAGGTGAGTTTCTTGTAGACGGCATATAGATGAGTCCTGTTTTTTAATCCATTCTGCCAGTCTGTGTCTTTTTATTGGGGAGTTTAATCCATTTACATTTAGTGTTATTAGTGTAAGGGCAGTACTTTCTACTACCATTTTGTTTTTTGGAATTTATATGTCATATCTTATTTTTTCCTCTCCTTTTACCTTTCCTGATAATCTTCATTTCTGCACTCTTCTCCAACTCTCTCTCTCCTCTCTTTTCCTATCAGCCTGTAGCACTCCCTTTAGTATTTCTTGTAGTGCCGGTCTCTTATTCACAAACTCTCTCAGTGTCTGTTTGTCTGAAAATGTTTTAATCTCTCCCTCATTTTTGAAGGAAAGTTTTGCTGGATATAGAATTCTTGGTTGGCAGTTTTTCTCTTTAAGTATCTTCAGTATATCATGCCACTGTCTTCTTGCCTCCATGGTTTCTGCAGAGAAATCTGTACATAGTCTTATTGACTTTCCCTTGTATGTGATGGATAGCTTTTCTCTTGCTGCTTTCAGAGTCCTCTCTTTGTCTTTGACATTGGACAATCTGACGAGTAAGTGTCTTGGGGTAGGTCTATTGGGATCTATTCTATTTGGGGTGAGTTGTACTTCTTGAATCTCTAATTTTCTGTCTTTTATAAGGGTTGGGAAATTTTCAGTGAATATGTTTTCTATTACTCTTTCTGCCCCTTTTCCCCTCTCTTCTCCTTCTGGGATACCCATAACACGTATATTTGTGCGTTTCATGTTGTCACTCAGCTCCCTAAGACCCTGCTCATATTTTTCCATTTTTTTCACCATCTGTTCTTTTGTGTGTATGAATTCGAATGACCTGTCTTCCAGTTCACTGATCCTTTCTTCTGCCTGTTCAAATCTACTGTTGTGTCCCTTCAGTGTGTTTTTCATCTCCTCCATTGTGGCCTTCATTCTCATGAGTTCTGCCATTTGTTTTTTTAAGTTTATGAATTCTTCTTTATGGTCAGCCAGTGTCTTCTTTATATCCTTCAGCTCTTTTGCTATATCTTCTTTCATTTCATCAAATTTATTTAGCATTAGTTGCCTCCACTCCTGTGTCTCAGCTGAGCTATTAGTTTGTTCCTTTGGCTGGTCCATGTTTTCGTGTTTCCTGGTATGGCTTGTTATCTTAAGTTGTCTAGGCATCTGATTCTCTTGATTAGTTTATTTTGGAGCTTGTTTTCTGTCTTTTACCTAGTGGTTTTCTTGTTGGTTGGCTTTGTTTTCTGGCCTCTGTTATTCAGTTCAGCTTATTCTAGACCTCTAACTTAGGTTCTATTTAGTTGATCAGAATTTTTCCCCTCTTGTTTTTTCTGTTTCTTGCTCTGCCTCTATGTAACCTTTTTGTGAGTGGGTCTCCTCAGATATGGTCGACCCTAGTCAGATTTTCCCAGTCTAGTGAGGCCCAGGTCTCAGTGGGAGGGTATGGAGTTTTCCTGAGAATGAGGCCCTCCTATGAGGCCTTTAGAATTGGTGCTTTCCCTCTCCTGTCGAGCAGGTGGCGCTGGCCAGCCCGCAGCTCCCCCACCAGTGTAAGGAGGTGTGGAGCCTTTAGTTCTCCTGGTGACTGTGATCCTGTCAGGGGTGTGGCTGACTGAAGCAATGTTCACTGCGATCTCAGCTTTTCCTCCAATTCCAAACTTGTGTCCAATGTGTGACTGGTTCCTGGAGACCCCGAAAACACTGTTTCATATAGTTCTTGGGTAATTGCCAGCTGCTCTAGGGGAGAGACGAAATTCTGCTCCTCATCACTCCGCCATCTTGCCCCGCCTTCTCCTGATGATGATTTTTTAAGGAAATAACTTGAACACTGATGATAACCAGAACCTAAGTGAAGATATAATCTTTACTTGTATTTAATCCTTTGCCTCCAAATTATGACATCTAACACTCAGTTCTTATTCAGTAAGTTGAGGGATTTTTTTCTTTTTTGATCAAAAAGTAAGTTTAGTAAAATGTTTTCCAAATTCTTTAGTTTTAAGTATTAGAGGAATACTGGTTATTTTCTTTCTTTCTTTTTTGGGCCTGGTCTCAGAAACCCCAATATTCGGTGTGATCTACTTGTACGTATGCTGACTTTATCATATAAATTAGAGTAGTATCTTTTGATTTGCACTTCTCAAGTTTCTAGGTATATATTTGAAAGTTATATCAAATATCATTTTACTGTAATTTTATATTTGTTGCTTCTTTTGGAGCAGTGAAATACACGCGCATGAAATTTGCAAAAGATTGAACTAAGTAATCATCTAAACACATGGAAAATTTTTTTGAACAAGAGAACAAAGATTGGGGATTGAAGATTGGGATGCACAGAAAGTTTGGCAGCCCTGAACAAAACTAGTTTCTTTCCCCTCCTGTTAAAGTCTTGAAGCAGGAAGCACACCCAGTTTAAAAAATATTTGGGCCTGTGATCTAAAAGAATTCAGTCTCTCACACACTTGATATGAACTTGAGTTAACAGGAAAGATTGTTCTATAGATACTCCCTCTATCTTACCTTTTGTGCTAAACAAAAATACAGCTATTTAAAGAGTTTTAAAAAAATTATTTCTAGGAGGGTATAAAGTACCCCATTCAGATTGCCTTTTTTTTTTTTTTTGGGTCCTGCTAAAATGTGAAATTTCCTTGGCTTTTTCTCTTTTTCATTTATAATAAACACACTGTTGCATAATTTAAAGATGGAGAAATTAAGCAAGAGACCTTTCTCAAAATTTATGTATTTTTTTATGGAGCAAATAAGAATTTAGAGAAAGTAAACATGAAAATCATTTGAATTTTAACTTTACATGTTAAGCAAAATAATTTTTTTAGGTCCTTGTATTACTCTAAGATTATATTAATATACTTTTATTTTGATATAAGCAAAAGTATGATTTATCACCTGTTTTCATTTTTATTTACTTTTTAAAGAGTGACACTCCTAATGAAATATATTCATTACAGCTGAAAGATGGCGGCAAGGCATCCCAGGCAAATGTAAGAATAGGTGATGTGGTTGTCAGCATTGATGGAATAAGTGCACATGGAATGACTCATCTTGAAGCCCAGAACAAGATTAAGGGTTGTACTGGCTCTTTGAATATGACTCTGCAAAGGTAAATTACTTTTTGTTTGGCTCTGAGAGAGAGAACAACACTGAAGAATGTGTTTGTGTGTGTGTTTCATGGCATTAATTAAGATGCAATTTCTAGACATTGTTTCAGATAATAAAAATTGTAATGGCTCTTAAATTCAGTAATTGAGTAGTATGAGAATTGGTGAAAGGTATTAGTTTTATCCCAATACAAGGCATGTACTCACTCAAAAACTTGTGTGTACAGTTTCAGAGAATTGAAGAGTCCCTGAAGCTTCTCTGTGTAGTTCAGAATAAAAATTCTTATTTTAGGGTGAAACTCTCAACCTTTATATTCTGGGAAGTATAATGGAGGATATCTTTTAGGAAATAATTTGGCTTTTCTTTGTCTTTTTTTCCTGAGTAAAAAAAAAAAAACAATTTTTTAAATATACTCACTCGAAGGCTGGATTTTCTGAACTGGCATTATTTATCTTTTTAAAGTTACTCTGGCCTCAATTTTAAAATAGTTAATCCTCTCATTGATTATAATATATCAGGCATTTTGAGGTTCCCAGCATTTGACCTTGTTGAAATCACTTGTAGTACTTGTTAGAAATACTGATTTCCATGTTGAATCAGAATTTGTGGACTTAAGGATCAAGAATAATATTTTAATAACTTCCCTGTGATTCTTGAATTCTGAAGTTAGGGTATCCTAATACCTTCATCTCAGGGAAAAGGAGGAGAAATAGGGAATGGAGAGAGGTCCATTGAGAGATACCTTTGAACCTTGAGGTTTTATAAGGAATGTGGCTTGGTCGTTTATCAGAGGACTATGGAGAGTTTTAAACAAGTCTTGTTTTTGATGAGTACAAAAGTACTCTATATTTTGCTAAATTTGGAAAACACCCTTTTTTTTTTCTCCAAACCATCTCATAGTCTTTCATAATTTTTGGTTAATTGTTAATTTTCAAGTGGGGGATGAAATATATGGTACCTCATAGTTGGCTATAGAACCCGATTTTCTTGGATCCTCTCCTGGTACTAGTGTTCTCTGGAAAGCACTTTGGAAAGTGCTTTTCTTTTTTGTGCTACTGCTGTTCTAGAGATTGATATTTAAAATATTTATATAGGATAAATTGTATGCACTGGTCTAAATGAGTATAGTTTGATCTTACACCTAAATAGGAAAAATTTTTTTACAAGGTTATACTGAAGTTAGAAGTTTTGATCTTTTGATCTTTTTGAAATTATTGAAAAGCTATAAATTCTTCAGTCATTGAAACATAAAGAGGATAGTCTGACTTTTGTGTACTCTGTAGACTTTTATTCAAAACAATCATTTATCTTGCCAATTTTTTGAGAACAAAACACACAGTAAAGCTAAAATATAATCTTTGGAAATAAAATTTACCTGATTCCCATTATTCAAATTATTCTTGTTAACATTTAAAAACAAATATTTAAAAATTGGTTTACATGCATGTGGTAAGAAAATTAAAATACAGAGAGATACACAGTAAAGATTAATGGCATCCCAGGCCGTCTATCCCCAGATCCGAGAGTCTCTTCCTATTGTTAATAATTTTTAAAACAACTTCTAAGGAAAAAAAAATTGCATTTAAATTTACACTATTCTGAACCTTACTACTGTATCAGCTCTTACAGATCAACTTTTATGTCTCATGGCTTTCCAACCAGTTCCCTCTTTTAGGGATTTTTTTTTAATGAAGAAATTCTATTCAGTGGGATTGTTGAATCAAAGGTTATGTGTATTTTAAATTAGCTATATATTTTAATGTATAGAAATGTAACCAACGAGGAAAAAAATGTATTGCTAAAAAGTTTGTTTCTGATAGTACCATTCTATTCTATATATTGAGACATATAACACAAAAGTTGTTTCCAATTAAAGCAAAGCAGTCATTTTTATTTGTAGGCATTTTTACTAAGTGTGAATTTTGAGAGGGAACCAAGAGGTCAGGAAGCTTGTCTGAGATATAAAACAGCAATAACAACAACAACAAAAACAACAAAATCAAGTGATTATGGACTGTTTCTCATATTCTAAAATTGAACATTTATGTGGGGTATAAGCTCTTTTCCCAGGCTGTGTATCATTTTTTTTCATACCAGCCTGCTTGTTTTCACATTGTGCCCAGTATCCTATTTTCTGCCCAAAACTCTTCTGGGTCTCATAAAAATAGATGAAAACCAGATGTTACCCTGTTTGGGTACATTTCCAATTTAAGAAATCTGTTGCTGACTCTAATAAAGTTTCTTTTAAGCTGCTTAAATACGAAATCTAACAAATCAACTTGTTATAAACATTTGGGAATACTATGTAATCTTGTCTTCCTATTTATGAGTATGGATATTGGGGACCAAAAATATGAGGAAGAATTTTAGAGTCTTGCTATGAATTGTAATTTTCTTCAAGTTTTTGAATATTTCTGAATGGCAGCCTGTTTTGATAGTGTGTGCGTTTAAGAGAATTCATGATATAACGCTAACAATGTTGCTGAAGAAATGCTTTTCCCTTTTAAGGAAAAAATGCAACTTTGAGGAGTCATTCTTAATTGGCTTCCTGTCATATTACCCCCTTCATCCCATTCCTCACCAGCCCAATTGTTCTGAATTCCCCTTCCAAACTGATTGACTTTATAGCAGTACTTTCCCTGTGTGTAACTCTTTTCTTGGTGAACATGGAGTTTTCTTTATGCCCTTGTGGTGGTTTTAGTTTGCTAAAGCTGACGAAATGCAATATACCAGAAATGGGTTGGCTTTCACAACGAGGATTATTAACTTACAAGTTTACAATTCTGAGGCCATGAAAATGTCCAGATCAAGGAATCAACAGGACGTTACCTGGACTCTGAAGACAGGCTGCCGGTATCCTCAGCTCCTCTGTCACATGGGAAGGCACATGGCACTTCTTCTGGTCTCTCTCTTCTCTCCCAGGTTTTGTTGCTTCCGGCTTCTGGCTTTAGTGACTTCCTGAGCCACTGCACTTCTGTGTGTTTCTCTCTTTTAGCTTCTGTCTCTCTCAGCTTCTGTGTGTCCTTCTCTCTGGGCTTCTCTGACTTTTCTCTCTGAGCTTCTCTGTGTCCTTTCTCCACTTTTCTTCTTTTTGCTTCTCTGAATTTCATCTCATATAAAGGACTCCCGTAGGAAGATTAAGATCCACCTGGACATGCATTGACTGAAATAACCTAATCAAATAGGTCTGCACCTGAGGAATGGATAGCTTTAAGAAAATGATCTTTTCTGGGGTACATACAGCTTCAAACCATCACAGTAGTATTTTCTTTTTCAGATTTGCCTTAGTCTGGTTTCCCTAGAAGCAGAACCTGAGATGGGGATTTATGTGAAAGTGATAAATTAAGGAAATTCTCTCAAATGTTACCTGCAAGAAAGTAAGAAAAGCAGGGTTAGGAAGCAAAAGAAACTGAGATGAGCAAGGACATGGTTTCAGGTGATGTCTACCCTTAACTTGATCCAACAGGGAACTTGGAAAAACAAATGCCCCACATTCTGTCCTGCCTTGAGGCAAGGGAGCCGGGATTTTGAATTCTCTCCCCTCCATCTGTTAGTTATTGGCTACCAGCTGTCCTGAAAGTGTGTGTGCATGTGTGTTGGAGGGAGGACTCTGTGGCCCAAAGACAATCTTCCATAGAAGGTTGTTGGTGTGAACCATTGGCAGCAATTCAGGGAACACCTAGCAGAAAGGTTCCAAGGGATCCAGGCTGGACAACAACAGCACGTGTAACAAGATTCTATCCTAACCAGAGTACTTTGCTCAGAGGATAGGTTCTTTGTAACCCAGGCCCATCCAGATGTCGTCTTAAAATTACCACTACTCATCAGTCAGTATCCTCCATTCCATTTAAGATGAATTTCTCACTGTCCCTCACATGCCTGTTTTTTTTTTTTTTTTTGCTTTATGCCCTCTCATGAAATTCACTTTATCTGAAATGCTCACCTACTGATAATCAATCCATGCTTCCACATCCAAAAAACCTATATCAAACCCATTTATTGCCCATAGTCTTTTCCTACTTTTGCAATTCATTCATTTTTTTTCCTCCAAACTTACATGACATAGTTTTTACCATTCAATTCAGCATTTAATTAGGTAAAATCAAGAATAATGAGACCGATTCCATGAGTCATATACAAATAAGACCTATTTAGTTATTAGTCAGTTAATAATACTGCCTATATTATTACATAATTACTCCATATGTATTATAATTACTCCATATGTATTAGTCCTGTTTGTCTAGCTAGATTCCTTGAAGGCAAAGACCATGTTTTTTTGTTGTTTTTTGTTTTTTTTTCCCGCTATCTGTATTTAACATCATTTGTGTAATATTGTGATTTTGGTGTCCAATAGATAATGATTTGATAGGCATCAGCATTATTTCCCAAAATTGAGATCATTTATTTATTCTACAAGTATTTATTGAGCTCTTAATATATGCCAGGCACTCTTGTAGATGCTGGGGGATATGCAGTGAACAAAAGACAAAAATCCTCTACCCTCATTATTGTACTGACATTTTAATGGGGAGAGAGACAATAAACAAATAAGAAAGAGTATGGCACATGGCTGTAAGAGTCAAGGGTAAAAATAAAGCATATAAGGGGGAGAGGGAGTGCAGGGGTAGGGAATTGCAATTTAAAAATAGAGTTGTCAGCAACACCTCATTGAGGAGGTTATTGGATATCTAGGGGATGAAGGAAGAGCCAACGCACTGGAGTCCAGTGTGGCTGGAACAGTGAATGAAGGGAGAGTAGTAAGAGGCAAGCTCAAAGAGCTAGCAAGAAGGGGTTGGAGGGAGACAGAACTTGTTGGGCCTTGTGAGTCATTGTAATGTTTGCAACCAAATTTAAGTTTTCCCGGACCTATAAAAATTTTATGGAGAAAGCTTTGGAAAGTTACAGCTACTTGTAACCCAGATCTAGAACAGGGTTTGGGGCAGAAATGATTTTATTATTGGAAAGAAGGGCCAGAAGAAGGAACCAACCAAACGTCTCCCTAGTCTTAGGAACCTTAATAGCAATGCCACTGCTTTTTCCTTCTATCATAATAGAAATGCTGGATGATTAGCAATTCTGCCAAGTTCTGCTCACCTCAATCCAAGAATACCCAGGGGAGAATGCAAGAGAGAAAGCCCATTGTTGGTTTTAAAATGAAAATCATCAGCAATTTTGTTTTGTGAATTTTTTGCGTTAAATATTATTCTTACGTATTCATTAATTTTTAAAAATGTGTGTGTGTATATGTATTTTAATTTGATCTCTTCTTTAGGCCCAACCTCAGTATCCTAAATAGGATTTAGATAAGAAAAAGTAACTTACTAGGTTAAGGTTATTTTGTAATAAATTATATCTAGTCAAATTTGGGGTCATGCAATAAATCAAACATGCTGTCCTGTGATATTCTGAAAAATAAGGTTTGACTCATTATATTCTGGCTATCTAATAAATATGGAGGTGTGGAAGATATTATTTTAATTTGCTCTTTTATCCTTGGAAAGGACTGTAAAATATTTTTCCCTGCAATTGGAACTGATTCTAAGACAATTGGACAATAAAAAATTATATTTAAAGTTATTTTTCCTCTTGGAAATTAGACCAATAGCAGTATGCTTATTTTTAAATATCAAATACAGTTTGCCTATGATTTTGATCTAAGCCAAAGCAGATCATTGTTTAAATTACATCATTTCAGCTTATAAAAGAAGAAAATTACTTTCTAAAGTTTTGTGTCTAATAACTATTAATTATGTTAAGTGAATTATGTGACTAGATTTTTAACTGTCATTTTATTTCAGTAATTCTCTAAATAGGACATAGATAAGCTTGCTACTACCTGTATTATTTGGGCAAGTTAATAAAGTTCTCGGTCTTAATTTTCTTGACTATAAAGTGAAATCATGGGTGATTTATAAGTTCCCATTTTGCGATAAAAATTCTGGTTCTTGTTCTGGTTTTTCAGCTGTAAATGGATAAGTTCCCTAGAGCTTGCTATTAGATCAAACTTAAATTATTTTGCTTATTTTGGCTGAGAGAATTAGGAAACTGGACTTTCTTCATTGGGATTATCTTAAACTTTGTGTGCCAGGTCAGCAAAGTGATTTGTACTACTCTGATGATTTTAAAGTGAAAGGTAAGTCAGCACTTAATGATCAAAAAGTACTTGATGTATTCGACCTTATTTTATATTTTTAAATTAATCCTGTAGGAATCAAAGATAATAGATATAGCTTTTCTAATTTTATTTTTTTATATTATTGGTAGTGGCATGTCTTTGTTTTGTTTTTTGTTCCTTGGACTTCTTTTAGTGTATAACTTGTTATGATTGGAAGTGAAAGGATCTAGAAAGGTTTAGTTTTGAAAAATATTGATATATTCTCTTTCTGCCTCCCCTTCTTTCTCATCCTTCAAACTAACAGCAACAAAAAAAACTGTCTGAAGTCCAGTTAACTACTAATAATGAATGACAGGTTGGAATAATTTAATAGGCACATTGAATTACAGGGAAAAAAAAGAAAAAGTGACTGTTGTGCCAGACTGAAGCTATTACCATCTTTTGTTTCATTTTAATGGATTGCTTAACATCTTGCTGTTGGCTTTGTGGGTTCAACTCTGTTATTTCTTTTCACTAAAAGTATAGAGGCAAGATTTTAGAATGTTTTATAAATTTTTTTTAGTGAAAGTTTTTACTTTTTGGGATATTTCAGTTTGTGTGCATTAAAAAATTTGTTTGGATTATCTTTTCCTTTAGTAATTGGAGGTGCACATCACCCCATTTGAGGTTACTTTTTTTCCCCTTGGTGTATTTCACATGCTTTTTTAGGTCTATTCTGGAATTTAGCTTTTACTGTTTTTTGTTTGGGTCTTTGTTTTGGTTTTGATTTTTTTTTTAGTTCTTAGGTCAGAGCATGACCATCTTTAAGAGGGACTGAGTTATAGCTCTGATCACAACCCCTGTCATTAAAATTAGAGGTGGTGCTTATTAGGAAGGGGAACGGGGGGCAAGCCTGTATTGACTTACCTATTTTGTACAGCCTTTTCACGTATATTATACCATTTAATCCTATATGATACATTTAGGAAGACATTAGAATTCCCACTTTTCAGATCAGTAAATAAAGACTTAAGAGAGTTTGAGACTTGCCTGATAAGCATAAATCAGTTCAAAGCCTATGCCCTCCCCACGTCCCTTTGCTGCATCAACAGATTTAGTGAGTGCAGTCTCCTAATACATATTTCATAACAGAGGATAGTAAACAATAACTAAGATTTCAAGAGTTTTTAAAAACATGTTTTTTAGGACTGTTTGCTCAGTATAACAGTCACTGGAAGAGCGACCATAGCTGGCAATCAGCAAATCAGTCAGAAAGAAGGAAAGTGTTTATCTTATGTATCTTTTTTTTAAAAATTCAATTTGGATAAAGATCATTGGAAATGGACTTGAAGGCTCAAGTTAGTTCATCTTTTTAAAATCATCTATAGTAGTTTGACCATAAGTAGATTTGGTAAATGTGGGCTGGTTAGGGTATATTTTACATTTCATTTGCAAATACTTTGAACTTTACATCTTGAAGGTTCATGGTTAGTTTTTTAACTTGTAAAAGTTTTATCTGTTCCTCTGAAGGGAAATTTATTTCAGTTTATAATGCTTTGGAAAAACAATCCTAGGAAATAGTACATTTAAAGACTTATTTGACGTTAAAGTTTTATTTTAATATTTTTTGGATCACAGCTGAGATAGTTCTTGTGAAAGAAAATTCTAGTGTATAGAATATTTTTTGTATGTGCATAGTCTTTAAAGAAGGCCATGAAATAGAGATATAAAGAAAGTGAATGGAAATAACATGGGCTTTGATATTAGGCAAACATGGTGCAAATTCAGTTTCTACCACTACCTAGCTGTGTGGCCTTAGTCAAATAATGTAACTGAGTTTCAGTTAACCATTTGTAAATGGGTAGAGTAATACCTGCCTTGTAGGGCTATCATAAAGATTAAATGAAATGACAGATAAAGAACCTAGGAATAATTAAGATAAATTTTCTCTCCTTTCTTCCTGCTTCCCTCCTCAATTGATAAATGAGTATTAATATGCTATCCATTGCAAAGTCACTTCTAGTTGATGATATTTATTTTGTTTCCCAGCAACAAAATGGGTGTGTCTGGAGGAAAATAAAGAGAAAATGAGAGGGAAGCTTGGTAGGTGGTTACCTGAGAAAGTCAGGAAGATGATGATGCAAGTGTTAGAAGAAAGGATTGTTTAGTTGAGTGGTTTCGTGGGGAAGGCATAGGCTTTGAACTGATTTATGTTTATCAGGCAAGTCTCAAATTCTCTGTCTTTATTTACTGATCTGAAAAGTGGGGATTCTAATGTCAAAGCCCATGTTATTTCCATTCACCTTCTTTATGTCTCTATTTCAAGGCTTTCTTTAAAGACTATGAACATACAAAAAATATTAAGAGTGAAATGGATAGGAACATTATGCTTACTGTCAGCTAACTGTTGCTTTGGTTCAGAATTATTGTCTTAATTATGGCCCATCTGGCAACAAGAAGAGTGGTAGCAAAGAGAAACCAGTACATGCCTAGCCTTGTTTATTCTGCTAATCCTCTGGTTTCTCCTTAAAGGAACAACATGGGCATAATTCTCTTCTACTGTGGATTAAGTCAGAAGGACAAACAAAAAATAAGTTTCCCTTGTACTCTCCCAACCAAATTCATGTATATTCTCTTTAAAGTAATTTCTTGGGTAGTGTGTTAAAATTATTAATTTTAGATGGTGTTTTTAGGATATTCTTAGAATTTGAACCCTTCATCAACACTCTCATTAATTACTGAGGTTTAGTTGAAAAATCTTATAATGTTCATCAAAGAATAAAACATTTGCACATTCCTTCAGATTTGCCTTATGGCTAGAAGCCATAGGGTTAGAAACAAAGGGTTTTTTTTTTTTTTTAATCCCTGCCTTTAGGGAGTTTATAATCCATTCATTGGGATAAGAAGCAGCAGAAAGTGTTACAAAGATTCAAAGGAGGACAAGATCCCACTCAAATGAAAAGCTTTATGGAGGTGCTAAAACCTGGATTAAGTTTTGAAGGATGAGGAGGATGTCAATAGCTGAGAACATATTTGGGGAAGATATGTCAGAAGGAAGAATACCTTTTGAGATAGTGTGGAGATGGGAAATCTCCAGGTGTATCTTGGGATGAACATGTTGACTACTTGGAAATAGAGATAAGAGTGAAAGGAAGGTTAGGTTAGAATAGGGCTTTGCAGGGTCTTAGATACTGAGGTATTATAAAAAATTTTGATCAGATGACTTTTTCAGGCTAATACTTAGTGGGATTGCTTGGAAGAAGATGGAGAGAGACCAGAGGCAAGGAAACTGGTTAGGCAAGTATTGCAGTAATCTGGATAAGTGAGAACTTGAAATGGAAAACAGAGGAGAAACGAGAGAAGTTGGAACATGTGAAGAGTAATTCTAGAAGCCATGCCAATGGTCTGGATATGTGGGAAGGGGGAAGCATCAGAGGTATCTCAGGTTTTTAGCTTGTATGGACTCAAACTACATGTACTCTTTTCACTTTCCCCTTGTTCTTTCACTCACTGTAGTCTGGCTTCTGCTCCCATCATGCTGTTGACACTGCTTCACATTTGGATGTTGCATAGATTCTTCAAACTCAACATGGTGAAACTGAGATCTACACCTGTTCTCACAAATTTGCATCTCAAACATTTTATGGGCAATCCTTCCCCTACTACACTAAGATAATTCTATTTTTAGTGACTGTCAATTTTATCAATATTGTATAGCATTTTTAAATAAAGAATTGAACTTTCTGTATTTATGTAGTAGAATCCATATATATATATATTTAATAATCAAAATACATATGTGATTTAAATAGACTTTAAAGTGTGTTTGTACATAGATGAATTCAAGGATCACTTCTGAAAACTTAGGGTACCAGCTATTTCCATCTGACTCAGATGTGGTTCACAGATTGGGAATCACTGGCCAAAAATATTGCAAGCCACTTGAAAATTGAGAGAGAGTCTGGGAAGCAGATACACCCATAGGAAATGAGAGACTGAGATAGAGAGACAACATGAAGGTGGAGAGGGCTGTAGAGACAGGAAGACACAGCAGGACAGTTTGAGGATGAAACAGGATGAGAGAGAAAAAATTATTGGTGAGTGAGGGAGTACCAGGTGAGACAGGACCAGGAAGAGAGCCAGACAGTATCTGGAGAGGTAGAGATGTATACAGAAATGTACATGAATACACAATAAGAGGGACATGCAGAGAGAAAATCATGCAGGGAGACATAAGCAGAAAGAAACATGGGCACACTGAGATGTACAGGGGAGGAACACGGAGGAAGAGGGAAGGACACAAAAACTCAAGATGGGGGTGGAGTGAGACTGCACAAGATACTTGGATGGATGGATGGATAAGTAGATAGGTACATAGATAGTACCTAGATACCTAGGTTCATAGATACACAGATAGGCCAGCCTGTATGTGAGAGACAAAGTCAAAGAGACCAACAAGAGACTGAAACCAAGAAAGAGATCTATATCCACAGAGAGCTGAGGGTTAGACCTTCAGACACAAACATGAAAAGACAGGCCTTTGCATACAGAGGAAGAGAAATGTTACAATAAAACATTGTTTACAGAGATAGCAGTTTTGTGTGTGTGTGTGTGTGTTTCAGAAAGAGGTGATTGTGTACCTTTTATTATCCATTTCTGTATAATTAGCACAAAAGACTGAATCAGTGAAGTATGCTTACTTCACATGTAGCATGAGAAAATTCTCCTGGCCGTATCTGGTAATTAACAGGTTAAAAGGAGCATGATTATCTCAAAACATTGGAGTCCACCAAATTAACCTAACTTTTATTGACATTTTTAAAAAGAAAAAAAGCTTAATTTCAGAGTTTTAAAATAAGTACACAGTATTTCCTTATATGAAAAGGAGTAGCTGAATAATATATAGTATGCACACTGATTAAATGGTAATAAGATCACACCGAACTCTTTGAGGGAAGAAACAATGTTATATTTATTACATACTCCATTGCCTGCCACCATGACTTGAACAGAGAAAACACCCAATAAATATTTGTTGCCTTGAGTTGTAGAGAATGCCACTTTTTTTTTAAAAAAAAAGTAATTTCTGCTACTTTGCCTGATAAATTTAGAAGTAAGTCACAAGGTGTTATTAGTGAGCTAAGGAATGACAAACTGGTCTTTCTTGTGTATTTAATGGCAGCAGTCTCCTTGGAGTTCCAAATAAACGTTTTTGTTCATAGAATTAAGAGCTTTGGAAAGAGTTGAAATTCAAGTCATTCCCAACTGTTTCCAGTGGCTGCTGTTGTTAATATAGTCTCAAAGACTATTCAGCTTAGGTTATATATGAGTTGAAAAGTAAATGGGTGTGATTGGCTGTGCAAAACATAAATGTGTTGGAGTATTTATACTGCCAAACTTTGCAGTTGACTTTTTATTTAATGTACTTTAAAGCCTGCATTGTCAGAGTAAATCAGCTTTATGATAGGTCTCCACATGTTTTCAGTCCTAATCATTTCTTTTACCAGCCATGATCCCTGTTAACAGTATTTCTCTGAAATTAAAATGCATGTGAAAAATAGTCTTTCATTCACTGATTGTTTTCTTGATTGTGAATTTTAATTTCCTGGGTAATACAGTAAGGTACATTTTCATATTATAATAAAAATCCATAGACGGTATTCCTGAATTCAGTTACCTCTTTCATTTGAGTCTGCTTCTATCTTGGCTGCTTTGGCTGAAGTTTATAGCATTTTTTTTTCCTGTGCAGTTCATCCTGTTAAAATGGATGTGAGGGACTTTCCAGATTCTTTAATTTTACTGGAATTATGTTATATAGACTGTGCTTTGAAATAATGGGCTGTTTGTAAATCCAGAATGTTTTTGTTATTCTGAGAATATTTTGATTACCACATTATTCTTAAAACTAAAAAAAAAAAACATTTTTTATATTTGAAAGACAAACTATTTGATCATTTGATTCAACTGGCTCTTTCAAAGTAGACTTTTAATCTGATACACTAAAATATAGGACAATATCTTTTTTTTCCAGATTACAAAGATTATAAAATGTTCGTGTAGATTTCATTTTCTAATCAGAAGCCTGTTCACTCTAGTGTGACAAAGAAGTGAATTGTTCCTTTAGTGGAACTTGGCTATGATGCCTTTTATTTTTGCATATAATTTCTATAGCTATATACATGTTTACTATTGAAATAATTGTAGTATAATGCAGAAAAGGGTTCCTTTTTAATGTTTTCCTTTAAAGAAGCTTGTATCAATTTTAACAATATCCTTGTTTCCTTCTGAGACTTCTGAAGGAAAAAAGTGTTAAAAGTTGTTATGGAAGTAATTTCAGTGTTGTTTTTTAGTATTCAGTAGGAGTTTAGTAAGTAAAGCATACTAAGGAAAAGTAAATTAGCACTGTAAATTCTTACTCTAACAGGGTACTGAGCTAGGAACTTTGTATCCATTAGTCATTTAATCTTTGCAGCACTTAGTGTGACAGATATTTACTGCCCCATTGTATAGAGAGATTAAATCACTACTTCAGTTACCCAATTTTAAATAGGCAAGCCAGAATTCAATCTCAGGTCTCCTAATGATTTTTCTACAACATCAAACTGTCTCCTTAAATAAAGGAATTAAATATTTCTGTTGCACAGTCTTCTTAAATGCCTCTCATCTAAAAGTTTATTTTGCTTTTCCAAATACACCACAATAAGAATTTTTGCCATTAAATTTGTTTCATAGGAGGCAGAGAAAGATGTAATTGGGGAGACATTTGTTTGATGTTCCAGTTATTTAAAAATTCCATGGAAAATACTAGGAAGGAATCAGTACTCTTTGAACATTTTTGCTTTTTTGGAAGCTTACAGAATACTCTGGCAGCACTGTTACCTCATCCATTCCTTTAGCAGCTCCAATGTATGCATTCTCTGGATAAATTAAAGCAGCTTTAGTGTCTTCATCTGTGAAAGTTTTTCAGTTAAATTGAAATGCATGGTTAAGTTCAAATATAAAGAAAAGGCTACATAGATTCATGGCATTTTTAGAGTTTGAAGCAACTCCAACTATTAACCAGTAAAGCCATTTTTTTCACTTACCCCATTTGTTTCCATTTATACTTTGAAATTTCTTTTTGATCTGTATTAAAAAATACCTACTGTGACAGCTCTTTGTTGAAAGCCATTGGAATTGGTGGTGTGTAGTGGAGGAGAAAAGAAAGAACAGATAGATGTTAGCTCATGAACTTAACCTTGCCACCCTGTGTGCGTGTTCACCCGACTTTACTCCTTTCTCCGTCTATTTTTGTGATCTAGATACAATTTTCTTTTAGATATGTCATCAGTATCTTATATGGAGAGGAGGAAATTCTGGATTTAGTGGTAAATTGGTTTACAGTAAATATAACTGCTGAAGGAACCAACATGTTTTCCATTTTCTCTAACCCCTTCTTTCTTTAAGTTGCTCATTTTCCTATATTTGTTTTTTGTTTGTTTGTTTGTTTTTTTGGTACAGCCTCAAAATCCCTAAAGGTGTCAAAATGTCCTCCCCAAATGAATATATTTCTGGAGCTTGAATACCTGTATGTAATTGAATTACAGAAATTGCAGATTTTTTCTGTTACTTTCAGTGGACATAGAGTCCTTAAAAATTTTGAAGTACAGACACCACCACACAGGTGGGATCAATGATGATGGCAGAAAGGAGCAGAGTAGCATCCTTCAGTCACCTGAAGTGTGAGGTTATTAAAAGGAAGTTTTTAGATTAAGGGCAGTGAGAAAGTTTGCTGAAATTCTAGAGAAGAGAGAGAGATCCTAGTTCAAATGATTCCATGATTAAAATACAAGGCACATAAGTCACGTTTTGAGAAGAGCAGTTGTTACCTGAGATTGAACAAAAAGTACTTGGTTTTTCCAGGAATCAAATGAGATGAGCTGGTCTGCATTTTGGAATTAAGCCTAAATTGAAGAAGCTTGAAAATATTATCAACACCTTAGTAAATGTGAATGAGTGACAAGATGAATTAAGTTCCCTGTGGCTTATGTATATGTGTATATATATTCATTCCCTATATATATAATTTATACCCCTAAATTCCTTTGCAGAATAGTACATTGTGTGTGCTTTTGGCTGCTGCCTGACTTTGTTGGTTAGGGAAGACTTATGTGGTAAATGGAGGAATGTAGGGGAAGACTGGGGTCAAGAGGCCATACTGTATGAAGAAGAAAATGTCCTCCTTTCTTACCTCCCTTTCTTCCTCTCTTCAGCAAGCAATTATTTAACTACAGTGGTATGCTAGGAGCAAGGAATGGGTAGATAAATAAATGCTTCTCTTAGCTGAAGAAGCTACTAATAAGAAACAAATACGTCAGCTGACAACTTTTATAATACAGGTCGATGATTCTCAGAATGTGGGTATGTACAGGTGACATACACACAGAGGGAGAAGTCAAGGAAGATTTGCCAGGAGATAATGCTTGAGTTAAAGCGTGAACATAGAATTACAACTCACTGGGTGGTCAACAGTAGGAGTAAAGGGGGCATTCTAGACAAGAGAGGACAACTAAAATTCAAGTCACACTTGATTCTGAGAACTTGCCAGTAGGAGTGGTTCAGTATGGCTGAAATGTAGTTTTTTTGAGGGGACGGAAGAATGGGAAATAGCTAGAAGGTTAGGAGAAGTCAGATTTTAAAAGGTCTAGGTTGCCATAAATAAAGTTTTGAAATTTGTTCATTAGTTAATAGGGAAACTTTGAAATGTTGTTGCAGTGCAGAAATAACAGATATAGAAATAATAAGTTAATATTGGTTATGCTTTACATATAATTCATTTAATCCTTTCAAGAACTCAGAGCGATATGGATGCTTTTATTATTCTCCCACTCCAACAATGGTGGGAAACAAGGCCTAAATAATTTGCTTGAGGGGACACAGCCATGATTTAAACCCAGATATTCTGGCTATGTAATGTGTGTAGGGTAGAGAAAGGAGAGCAGTCAGATTGTTGCCCAAGCATAGGAGCAAGGTAATGGGCTAGGAGAGAGTTGGGATGGAAGACCAGAAGTTCTTCGGATGGTGAGGGCTGCAAGTTCCAAAACTGGGTTGAATAACTCATTGTTGAGCAGCTATCCTGATGGTTTTAATTTCCTTGGTTCTATTGCATAGGTACCTTTTAAAGCTGTGTTCTGTTTGTTTTGTTTAGTTTTTCTTTCTTCTCCCCACCTATAAATAATGTGTATATTCATTCATGTAACAACTATTTGTCAGATTGTTAGTTGGTGTGAGTCCACATTAATTGCTATGCACTTACCAAAAACAAACAAACAAACAAAAGCAAACAAAAAATCTAGGACACATTCCCTGCTTTGCAGTTTTTGACGTAGTGTGACAAATAAGGTAAGTACGATACCTGTAACACAAGTCAGGATGAGAAAGGCCAACAGACTGATCCAAAATGCAGGGAGAAACATATGTCATTTCATTGTACACTTCATCTTCCTTTTGCATTTCCTATGCTATTTTAAGATTGATTCATCTTGACTGCTGATTTCTACAGCTCCCTGATTACCGAAAAGGTCAGAGCTAGGCCTTAGTGCAATCACGCTTTCTACCTTTAGAGCTGTAGAACAGTGAAAATCCCGGTATCTACATACTTTCTCCCAATCTCCCAACATCTTGACTTTAGTAGGAAAATAAACCTTCATTTATGTAAAACCTCATTGACATCTGCTACTTGACTGTAAATTCCCTAAGGGCAAAGGCTATGCTTCTGTTGTTTACAGTCATATGGTCTGACATTTCCTGCAAACTTGCCACACAATGTGTGCTAAAATATTTTTTGAACTGAATACTGCATCTGTGGGTGAACATTTCCTTACAATACTTTCAGCAAGAAGTTAGGAAATCAAAGCACCTGTAAGTACAGAAATGTGCTAATAAGCACCAGTTTGTGAATATAAATAAAACCACACTAAACTATATCCACAGATTGGCAAGAAGTTTTGTGGGGGGAGCCTACATGTTATAACCCTATCTGAGGAGCCATAACCTAATATGTTAAGATCTTGATTATGTGCCAAGCCCCTTCCTCTGTCCTTTACCAGCTGGGGAGTGAGGTAATTCTTTCTTTCCTAATGCCTCTCCCCATTGTGAGAACAAAACTTCCACAGACATCTTCTCTGCCTACCTGAAGGGTACAACTCCTTTCTATCCATTTCAGTGCCACCTCACCCCCTGGCAGTTGGAATCTGTGCCGGATTGGTCCTGTCTTGATCTTCATTGGACCACATTTGAGTTGGGTAAAATGTGCTAGATCACAGTCTCCAAATTTTCACTACTTTACCTTTTGTTCTCAAGTGTGACAAGTCTTCTAGGCAGGAGAGAGGCCTAGTGTTCTCTCTCACTTCCTGTTCCTTTTTCATCTGTTGTTTCGGTAAGTGAATCGAGTCAGGACAATGGGAATTTAAAACCTGAGAGACCGTTCTTGGCTCTAATACAAATCAGAAGCCCTGCATTTTGGGCTTTAAAGGGGGATTTATAAAGGGCTTGCATTTATTTCTCATTGTCCTACTATTCCTTGATAGGCGACTATAACAGCAAATAAGGAGGTTTCGGTGATATATCTTACCTTCTAAGTGAGAGAAAGTTTGGGGACCCATCCGGTTAGTAGACTTCATGGACTTGTTAAATGACTGATGTATCTCTTGGATAGGAAGAAGAAATAGTTGTGCTTCAGTAGTTGTATCCTGTCATACTAGAGTCTTTTACATCAATAATTTACTTGTTGGGCAATGAGTCTTTGCCTTTTCTTTATTAAACAACCCACCCTATTTTTTGAGTTTCAACTTCTTCCCTTAATCTTTAAATCCCTTTTATTTTGTCTATGTATTAGGTTAGGAATGAATTGTACTTTTACCAAGGCTTCTGGTAAAAAGCCAGCCAGTGAAATAAAGCAGAAAATCATTAAAAGAGAAAATTATCTGTCTTCCCTAAAAATAAAGTGAAACAGTCACAGTTGCTAATTAAAAAAATTTATTTACTAGAGCACTAAGGACATTTTGATAATTCATTTCACAGGGAAGGAAAAAACATGTGCTCCCCCCACCACCCATTTGCACATATGTAGCATGGCTGCCCCTTATATATGTTCATTCATTAATAGTAATCACTAATATTCGTTGTATACTTACAGAGAAAGGTCCTTGGCATATACTCTGTCATCAGATCTTATCAACACTATCTTTGGGTGCTGTATTAGTTTCCTATGACTGCTGTAACAGGTTACCACCAACTGGATGGTTTAAACAAAAGTTTATTCTCTCACAGTTCTGGAGACCAGAAGTCCAAAATTCCCCTGGAAACCCTAGGGAAGAATCCTTTGGATTCTGGTGGCTATTGACATTCCTTGTGGCTATGTCACACCAGTCTCTCCCTCCCTAGTGCTTTGCCTCTTCATTTTCAGGTGTCTGTGTCTTTTTTTCTGTCTCTTATAAAGATACTTGTCATTGGATTTAGGGCCCATCTGAGTAATCCAGAATGATCTCATTTCAAGATCCTTTACTTAATTATATCTGCAAAGATCCTTTTTCCAAATAAGTTAACATTCACAGGGGCTGGGTATTAGGAAGTAGACATATTTGGAAGGGTTGGGAGACTACCATTTAACCCATTACAGGTACATACTTTGATTATCCCTGTTTGACATTGACAGAATGACAGAATAGCTGACATTGGACAGATATTATATCTGGTAGCTGTTCTCCTCTACCACCACACTATGATGCCATGCTAATTTATTCTCCTTAATCACTGTCTGTTTTGAAGTATTATCTGTATGAAAGGTAATCCTTTATTTAATGAGGAATGAATTCACACGTGGCCAGTTTTTTCTGTTGGTTGCATGTCCTCTGTTTTGGGAAGATATGCCGAAATTTCATTGATGAATTCTTTTGATGTAAAGACTGATGTCTTCTTGCCATGGATTACTCCAGAAGAAAAGACAGTTCAGTGCTTTGACAGCAGCATAAACTTGTTTTTCTCGTTTAGGGAGGCTAATCAGTAACACCAGAATTCTAATTCTGGCTTCATCACTTAGGGTCTCTTGGCTATGAGCAAGTTATTTCAGTTCTCAGAACTTCACTTACTTACCCATAAATTAGGAATCCCTATTTTTAGACAACTGAGATTAGTTGAATAGGTTAAACCCAAGCATATAATATGTAGTTTGCCTAAAGTAAGCATTTAAATGTTTTTAAAAATATAATGCCAGTGTCTGTGAATTTCTTCAGGCTTACTTGGGTCTATAGCCAAATAATAAAAACTATATTTTTTAATCAGTTCTCTCCATCACAAATGATAGAGCTTGCTTTAAGTTAAATTTTTTTTTAAAACATCAGCATCTTTCATTAACCATGCACAAATATGATATCTTCTTAAGCCCACATAATGTTTGCTTTGCATGTTTGTGGTATCTCCCTCAGCACACACTAGTTTTGTTTGTGTATTAAAAAAAAGCTGTTCCTCTTACCCAGTGCCTGACACATATACCAAAAAGGGAAAAATTATAAGAAAGAATGTTGCTGAGATCACGTCATCGGACTATTGTACTTTTGGCATTTTGTAAGTGATATCTCTGTTCTAAGAAGAGAGTCCTGTTAAGGTTGGCGGTCACTGTTTCTTTTTTAAGTTCAGTGTGTTACAATTCTGAATAATATTTTCTTAGATTGGAAACATAAGCGTCTTTCATTTTTTTGTCCTTTTCAGTAGAAGAATGTTGAGAAAGCTGGGTGCTGAATAAAGCAAACTACCCTAGTCTAGTTAGCTTTAGCTTACTCTTGTTTGTTTTTTCATGGTTGCATAAATCTATTTGATGAAGTCATGGTAGTTGGATATATCTTTCATCTATCTTTCATTTTCAAAATAAAATTTTTTAGAAAACAGCATTTTTTGAAATGTCTTATTTTTTGGCATTTTATGAGAGCTCTTAAACTGTTGTCTTAATGTAGCATGTTTGTCTTAAATGGAATTACTGATTATATAATAACAAAAAAACCTGTAAGTTATAAACCCAGTTGAATAGTATTTGCAAATATTTGTTTTCCACTTTTGTGCAGATAATACAATGTTGGATGCAAAATTAGTTTTGACCATTAGCATTTATGATGCTTGCTCCAGGAAGAGTATAGGCTCATAGAATTAAATGCTGTAATAGATACTTAAAAATATTCTGACCCATGTGATATTACATTACCAGTACTACCCTGCTGTTAATTTCTTCTTGGAGTAGAAAATAGTTTGATCCTCATCATAACTCATTTAACAATCTCTCCTTCCCCACATCCATGAACATACACTCACACTTCTGTTGAAAGCAGAATAGTTTCAAATTGGAAGTAACAATGTAGAAAAGAAAATAAACTTAACCTAGAGAACTGTATGTAAGTAGTATTTTTTTCTGCCTTCATATACTTGTTTTATCGATATCAAACAAAAGGTATTTGGGAAACTTCAGAATTGTACTTGGAAGAGGTGTTAGACTTCTAGCCTTCTTTGCTTATATTCTTACTTTTCAGGAAAACACATTAATGTGATTTAATGATTTATGTACTTTTAAATACAAATTAAATTTGCTATCATGAATAGATGTTTTGAAACGTGGGTGTTCTTGATTCTTGCAACATCCCAGCTGTAATTTGAGTTACTTTTAAAATGTAAAGCTAAATTTAATCTATTGTAAGATGTTCAAAACATCGGAGATATTAATTTTTTTATTAGAACAGTTGTAGGTTTACATAAATATCATGCAGAAAGTACAGAGTTCCCATTTTCCCTATTTTAACATTTTGCATTAGTGTGATACCTTTGTTACAATTGATGAAATAATATTATTATTATTGTATTAACTGTAAATATTACATTTTTATACTTCAGTGTTTTAAAACATATATTACTTATTATTTTCACTTAATGTATTCAGCCCTCATACTCTTTTTGGCAACAGCTCATTCTTTTTTCCAATCTAAATATTTACTGGATTTAAGTTATTGGAAAGTGTATGTGGGTTATGTTGTGGTTATCTCACTGAGCATTTTAAATTTAGTTTTACGTTTAACAGTTAATGATCTTAGGGCTTAAGGAAAAAAAGCATTTATCTAAAGTTAGTGGTAAATTTTAACTTGTCCTGTAACCTCAGGGCATGACTAATTCTGAAAAACTGAATTTTCTAGATAAATTGACATCAAATACCTCAGTGTTTTAAAATGTTTACTATAACATTTTCGTAAAATTCTTTAAAAATTATTTGTGTATTAGTTTCATATTGAGGCTGTAAAAATTACCACAGACTTACTGGCTTAAAATAGCAGGTTTGTTATCTTGTAATTCTGGATGTCAGAAGTTCTAAATGAGACCCTGTAGGCTAAAATCAAGGTGTCATCAGGGTGTGTTCTTTTCTGGAGGCTTTTGGGGGTATCTGTTTTCTTGTCTTTTCCAGCTTCAGGAAGCTGCCCACATTCCTTGACTTGCATTCCTTCCATTTTCAAAGCCAGCAATATCTGGTTGAGTCTTTCTCACTTTGCATCACTCTAACACTGACGATACTGCCTCTTTCTTCTACATTTAAAAACCCCTGTGATTATACTGGGCCCACTTGGATAATCTCCGTATTTTAAAGTCAATTGATTAGCAACCTTAATTCCATCTGCTTATTTCAATTCTTCTTCAATTTAGAAAGATACAAGGAAAGGGGCTGTTTTCATTACATTCTTCTAAGGAAAGATAAGAGGAAATAAAGGGGTGACCCAAATGATAGCAGATATAATGAGCCTGTTTACTTTCTGTGAGTCACATTATTCTTTAAAAACATGTTAGGAATTCATCTAATCTTCTTCAGGACACACCCACTTCCCTCTAAGCCTAATATAGTTCATGGATAAGTCTGTCTTTCTTGGCTCTCCACTTTTGCTATGCAATCACCTTGCCAAAGGGTGGTTTGAAGTCCTGCGACTGGCTAACTGTTCCTTTTTTTGTCTCAGTTTCTTCCTTATATAAATAAGTACCTGAATGGCAAATATTTTACCTTATCCTAAACTTCCCATTGCTTTGACAATGTTTCTTTGAGCTGCAGAAGCCGTCTGACATACCTATGTAATGATGGTCACTTTGTCCTTTAATTCATGTTTTGCTTTGATTAGTTCAGCTTGGTTTCCACAAATGATTATTTGAAAACATCAGTTTTGTGTGTATTTGCTGTAGGTCCTAAAGCTGACCTTCATCTATATGTGAGCATTCTAGGGCAATATGATATCAAGCTTCATATACAGATAGAAGATTCTATACAGAGTATACAGTTAGTTGCTAGATGATTTCTTTTATCCCTATCTTAATATATGCATCCTCATTCTACTGTCAGTTTCCCTATTTGTATCTGTTCCTGAAGAGGCTCTTGATGGACATGAGCTCTGACAGTAGGGGCTTACAATTTAACATATTTACATTTCTTTAGGTTTGAATTTTTCTTTTTGTAGAAGAAAACTTTAAACCATTCTCTAAATTGGAGACTGCACTAGAAATCAGAATTCTCAATTGGAGAATTCTATTGTGAACTTTTTCAGAAAAGATCTAAGAATCTTTTATGCCTCCTTTCTTAAAGTCATAAGAATGGTGAAAGTTATCTAAAGAGATTTAGCATGTGACTAGTCTAAAAATGAAGCCATTACCATTGAACTACTGCCTACGGCAAAAATGTTTTGAATGTTAAAAAAAAACAGATAATTTAGAGCTGAGAAAATTTGATTAAAACATGAGAAAATTTCTTAGCTCTAGCAAGTTCTTGCTATTTGAAGCTCCCAGATAAATTGAGTTTTTCTTTTTAACTGAAGGAGGCAACATCGTACGATAGAAAGAACTTAGACTTCAGTATCGGATGGACCTGGGGTTAAATTCTAGTAAAATTTACTTGGTTTCTATATTAGAATATGCATGGTTTAACATTTCTAAGGGTTCAGAGACTTTTTTATAAGTACCATTTGTTATAAGGTACCGAAGATGCAGTTGAAGGTAGCAGCATAGTATAAAGAAAAACTTGATTTGGGGGTTTGTCTTAGATTTAGGTCTCTCTTCAGCCATTTAGTAGCCATGGGACCTTAGCAAAATTTGTTTTGTTTTGTTTTGTTTTTAAACAAATTTTTGTTGGTTTATATTCATTGATATTGTTCAAAATCCGGAAGGTACCAAAGCTTTTGCAATGAAAATTCTTCCTGCCACCTCTAGTCCCCTAGTCATCACCCAAGTCTCCTCCCTTGAGCAACAAATAGGAGACGGTTAAATATATTTTGATACAGCTATATTATGAATCACTATGCAGCTATATTTTATCAGAGATATTTTATGCATATAAAAGCAATAAATGTGCATATTTTACTATATATAATAGACACCATACATACTGATGTATATTTGGCTCTAACTTAATTTTTTAAACTTCAGCTTATCTTAGGGATCCTCCTATATCTGTAATAAAAAACTTGCTCATTATTTTTTAATAGGCACTTAATGTTCTATTATATGGATGCACCAAAATGTATTAAACCCATCTCCTATTGATGGACATTTAGTTTGCTATTAATATACTTTAGAGGTTTACTTGTATTTGCCTTATTCCACACATATGTGAGTATATCTTTGGGATAAATTTCTAGAAATGGAATTGGTGGGTCAGGGGGTATGTCCATTCGTCATCTGTAGAATGGAACAGAGCTTACAGACATCATTTGTAAAAGTATTGTTTGTGCTCAGTTAACATTGTTTCTCTTCTGTCCCTCCTGTAGAATCACATATGGATATTATGGAGCATAGGTCAGCTGCATGCAGCTTAAGTCCAGCTTTCTTGATAAATCACAAGTGTCAGATGTATTGTTGTTGTTTTTAAGTTGCCTCTGCCCATAAAGATAAAATGAGCCCTTTGGACATTGTTACATGGCTACCCTTTTCCAAAAGTAGTTTGTGCTTCAGAGACAGAAGCAAATACTTCTAAAATTCAGTATTTTATCCTTGTCAGATCCTTTCACAATTGCATTATGTCCTTTGACATGTCCTCATGTCATGTCATGCCACGATTCAAAACACTAACTTTTTAATCACTAGCGGAGTAGAAGGCAGGCACTCTCTTGTCACCTTTCCTCCTGTCTGACTTGAAGTGTGAATTTTCATGGAGTGTAGGAGACAGTCCTTAATGAGCCTAAGAATTTTGGTTGGCCCTTATTCCAGTGATTACACTTTTCTCTGGCATCAAAAGATCAAAAGGTGCATCTTCTGCTGCTTTTGCTGAAATGTAACTGTGTCAGTAAATCTCTTAAGGGCTCTCCCCTCCTTTCTCCTCCCCTCCCTCTTTCTTTCTCTGTTTCTTTCATTTGAACTGAATTCTAGATATTAGGCACATTAACATTTCTTGGTAGTCTGAGAGTTTTATATTTGACCTACATGATAGATTGGTTCTTGAATACACTTTTCTAATAGCATTCATTGTGTGATACATAACTTGCTATAGGGCTCACAGATAGTGAAAATGAAGACAGCTTCTAGAATATTTGTCATAATTAATAATAGGTAACTCATTGCTCTGTTTTACATACATTAAGTCATATAAACCTTACTGCATCCTCCTTGTGAAGTTAATGATATTCTTATTCCTCACTTTATACATGAACAAACTATGAAGTGCAGAAAGTTTGGGTTACTTGTCTGAGGTTACCCAGTTAGTAAGTGGCAGCACCCTGCCTTGAACCCAGGCAGCCAGGCTTTAGAGTCCATACTCTCCCTCTATGTAATATTACCTTTAGTTTAACAGATGCATCTTTAGTGTGATAGTTTGATGCCCTTAGGGGCTTCTAAAATTTACATGACTTCTATCACCTGTCTACTGCCTCGCCCTCACATCACACAGACTCACTTTCATGGACACATACATACACACCCTACACAAATACCCTATAACCACAGTGCTATTATGGTATTAAATTTTTATTGTACTTCGACTCACTTTTTAATTTTTTGGTTCTCTTCCCTTCTCTGGGGTCAGTTCCTGTTTTTTTGCTGCTGTGCCCTATCTCTTGTCTCTGCCAATAGAGCTTATTACCCTCTAGCATTGTTTTCTTTTTTTAAAAAAATCTTGTTCCTCTTTGTCAGCTGTTACCAGTGTTGTGTGGAGGCTGTAAACCCATTAGAGCATTCTTTTTGGCACAGTGAATTGAACAGTCACTTTTCTCAGCTATACTTATTTGATCTAGTTGTTAGAGATGGTATCTTTATTATTTAAGAGGGTTTTTTCCCCAGCTACTTTACTCATTCATTTTTAAATATTTATTAAGCATCCCTGGACCAAGTGCTTTACAACTGCTAGTATAACTGAAATTGGTAAATCATAGTGTGATAAGAGAGCTTGGAGTCTAGAGAGGTCTTTTATGCATCATGATTCTAAAATCTCGAGTTCTGTATCAATCTTTAGCAAAAGGGATGATGATACTAAAACCTCATGTTTGCTTAATGATTTGAAGAATATAAAGCTTCTTTTTATATATTTCCTTGCAGAAGTACATGGCACAGTGTCCAGCATACACATAAACATATACATATTACTTACGTGGAAATTATATAAAAATTTAATATTGTATAATTATATAGTAATTCAGTAGAATTATCACCCAAATTAATTTTCTTAGTTTGCTTATTTTATAAGGTTTGTCCAAGACATTTCTCTAGTCTGTATCATTCCTGTCTTAATCCATAATTGCATATGAATTATTTTTCTATACAAAATAAATTTTATTCTCACTTTTTGGATTAAAACTTAGGGCATTTCAGAAAGATTTATATATTTATTTAAAATCTTTCAATTGTTTTCTGATATGTAAAGATCAAATGAATCACAGAAGATGAGAAATTTAAAGGATTTGTTAGCAAGCATTTAACATGTACCATTGTCCTTGTAAAATTATTTTAAGCTCTTTATGTTGTCACACTGAAGATGCAAGGAAACAATGTGACTTTGGCTAGAGCTTATCTTTGCTTCTCGGAATAACTTGGGTGTATTATCTCTAGTGGCATTTTAGCTTAGTTGGCACACTTTAAAATATCCAGCAGAGATACCATAAATTGACTTAAGCTTTGAAGCCTTACAGTTCCTTTAAATGTCTAATTTTGAAACTACTAAAGTTTGGAATGCTAAAACTAATTTTGAAACTCTACAATGTCTGACAGCAGTTGTCCATACTTATTTGGGGAGCAAAAGGAAATAGTTTTTATATTTGTAATTAAGAATGTTTTTATTATTTCTCTTACTAAAAATTACCTATCATAATATTTTAGCATCTTATTTTCACAAGTATTACCAGAAAAAAATCCATGAAATAGTGTATAACTTTACTTGGAAATCACTCTGCCTAGACTAAGAAGTCATGGTTTTGTGGGAATAGAGAAGGGAGGTATATGGGAACTGGGCTCCTTATATAAACATTCAAATAATTGTTCTTGTTTCCTGCCTAGTGACTTACCCTGGCCATATTTAATACCTGGGGTCTCTAATTCTCTTACCAAAATGGGCTGCTGCAGAGTAAAGCAGCTTTCTTCTTCTAAGTGTTCTACTTTGCGGATGCTCGTGTGACTTGGTCCTTCTTGTAAATCATTTACTGTTCCTTTCTCCTCTTTTCATCTTCATCGTTTGTGGTCAGAGTTACACATGACTCACCTGATTCGGTCAAAGATGGAGTTTGGAGTTGTTTTTGTTCTCTTTGTATTTTTACATATTTATATATATATTATATTTTATTTTTTTAGAGGAGTAGGAGGTAGATATGTCTTTAATCCATTTTCTTGAAAGTTGAACTCCTCTGCTTTATCTACTTTGTTTTCCAACATAAATAAGACATCCTTATTTTACTGATTTTATTCTTGTACAATTCTTATTTTTTAATACATTTTTAATACATTTTCTAACATGTTTTTTATTATAAACTTTTTTGATCATTGCAAATAAAGTTTTATTAAAATGATGATGTACATTGGTTTTGCTCTTTGAGATACTACTGAATATGATTATAACTTAATATGGGACTAGAATAGATAGAAGTTTTATTTAACAGTCTTTTAGTATGAACTATAAATAACCAAACATTCTTATGTTTATAAATGAATCTTAGATGTGTCAGGAAGTAGTATTGATGTTAGGAACCTCCTAACATCTGTTCTTTGAGTTTGTAAAAATTCATATACTTTTGATGTAAAACGGAATGATCAGCTTATGACACATGAATACAGAGAAAAAAATAAACTATACTTTAAATGCTGCATATTTACCATGTCTTAATAAAACATTTTTATTTCATTGCAAAGCACTTTACCCTCTCTAGCTATTCATTACAGATTTTTGTTCTTAGTATAAATCAAGTCCTTAAGCTGCCACATTTTTAATGAATTTTTCCAATTATCAATTGACGTTACTAAAATACAAGTTGTATGGTGAAATTAAAATAAGGGTAAATAGACTTTTGCAGGACTGCTCAGAGCCTTGACATGGGCTAATTCATTGTATCAGAATTTGAGTCCAACATGTCCCAAAGAGATCACTTCTGGGGTCTGTGGATCCTAAAGGAATTTAGGAGCCACTGCCCCATTCACTATATATGAATTAGCTCAGTATGCCATGTGGGTGACCGTGCAGCCCATTTCCCGACGCTGGATTGCAGAGCTCTCCATCTTCTGGATCTTTAGCACTACCTGTTCTTTGAGAAAGCAGCAGAGAAAAGGAGAATGTTACAAAGGTTATATCAGAAGCCCTGCAATTCTTATGTGTTGTGTTTAGTATCTGCATTGTGAAATCCAGCTTCTATACATATAAAGAAATTCAGTTTCCCACAGGGAGTATATATAGACATGTCATTGAAGGATGAATAGGTTCAGTAAACTTATGGGAAAATGTGAAAACATTTTCTAAAAATACATTTTCAAAACATCTCTTCTTTCACATTCTCAATATATTTATTTATATTGTTCCACAGTGTTATTACTACAGATAGTATTGCTTTGCAAATCACTTTGTCACAAAAATCTTTGCTAGGAATGAAACATTTTTTCTCCCTTTTGTTATTGGACTTTTCATCTTTCTGTTGTCTTTATATAGTGTTCATTATTTTATTATTTAAAACTAGTTAATTGCTTTTCTTTGTGTTACCCCTTTTAGAGGCTGTCTTCTATCAAGAGATTGCAAAATCATTTAAGCTTTCCAAATTAATGTTATAGTTTTCCTTGTTCTCTGTTATCTTTTATTTCAAGCACTTTTCTCTTTAAAAAAATATTTAATTCACTACTTTCTGTTTGGAAAACAATTACCTGAATATTGCAGAACATTTGGAAAAATGCATTAAAAAAGAAACTTGTGCCATCCAGAGGAAACAAGCACATTTTGATACCCTTCTAGTCTTTTTTTCTTTTTATTTGTATTCATTTCTATGTATACATACATACCTACATACCTACCTATATATGTACACGCATGCATACGTATATGTAAACACACAGCTTTTACACATTCTTTCAACACATGCTTCAGGGATACAGAGATGAACAAGAGAGAGAGTGCCTGCCATTATAAAACTGCTATACTAGCTAATAAGGAATGAAGATACTCAACATATAATCACATAATTATATAATTATAACTTTGTCAAATGTGTATAGTGTAATAGCATACACAGTATTAAAGAAGGGAGTAACATATTTGTGTGAGTGGATTTTGTCATTGTTTTTTAAAATTTATTTTCATAATAAAATGTCTTCTATGATAAACAATACATACATATTTAGAGAGAGAAATTCGCTCTCCAATGTGACTTTGTCAGATGTTATTTCTCCTTAACAGATGTCATAGAATTGTGGTTTCATAGAATCAAATACTAGTTTGAAGACTCGTTTTGCTTTTAACTTTACCTTTAGTTTATAAATCTTTCCAGAAGTGCCAGAGTAGGGCCATTATTTACAGATAGACTGTTAATAATGAATTTGCTTATGAAAGTATTATAGATGATTATAATGTTACTGGAAGTATGATTATATTTCTAGTATAATGCTAGATAATTTACATGTATTACATCATTTAATCCTCAGAAGAACCCATTAGGGGGTTTTATACCTGTTTTACAGATGATGCCAATTCAGGGAAGTTAATTAACTTGGACCAACTTTCTGTTGTAGAGTTGGTATGGAGACTTAAGTCTTGCTTGGCTCCAAATAAAATTGATGATTTTATTTTCTTAATATTATGTTCTCTTTTTGCAATGGTGAATAGGGTAGGAATTATAACGATTTCTCAAATGAGAAAACTGAAGCACAGAAAAGGCTAGCATTTCAAGAGTAGTAGAAACGGCAACAAAAATAGTAGGCATATAACTTATTCTTTCAGTTTCCTGTCTGTATATGAGAGCATTCAGTTATATTCAACTCTATCCTGAAGTTCCCTAGGGTGGTCTTACCAAGAGTGGTGTGCAGTCTGAGTTTTCTGCTTATACTTGTGCTTCAGTCACAGAAGATGATGCTTTTATTTGTTTTATATATTGGATTTAAGTATATTCAAATGTAACCACTACTTATAATACTGACTTAGTTTGGGAATAAAAATTGGGGCTTTCAGATTTGATTTACTGCTTTACTTTTATTCTAGGTGAAATAATAAATAACTCAGTTCTCTGTTAAATCTTTTTGTAAAATGAATTGTCATGGTCTTATTATTTTTTTTGAGGGGGTAGTAAAAAAATTAATGAGAACCTAATTATATAAGTGGTTATTGATCTTGATGAGTGTGTTAATAAATCTGTGTTGGCTTACTTCTGCAAGTAGTTACGATGAAAATTTTTTTGTCTAGAACATTTCAGTTGTAGCAGTGATACAGTTGAGTCTGTGTAGATTTTTATGCTCTGGGGATTTTTTTGTAAAGAAGATAAATTTATGTTAGAGAATGAGGGATTTTGATTAGACCAGTAGGAAGTTGTGATGGTTTGACAATAGACCAAATTACTGTTGTCTATCATAAAACCTAAAAAAATAAAAAAGAATTTATTATGATCTTGATGTGATATTGCATAAAATCATTCTAGATGGTCGGTGATTCTTTGATTTTTCAAACATTCACTGAGAATTTTGTCAAATTTCAGAAACTGACTGTTCTAGTTTGCTAATGCTGCAGAATGCAAAACACCAGAGATGGATTGGCTTTTATAAAAAGGGGGTTTATTTGGCTATACAGTTACAGTCTTAAGGCCATAAAGTGTCCAAGGTAACACATCAGTAATCAAGTACCTTCACTGGAGGATGGCAAATGGTGTCCGGAAAACCTCTGTTAGCTGGGAAGGCACGTGGTTGGCGTCTGCTCCAAAGTTCTGGTTTCAAAATGGCTTTCTCTCAGGACATTCCTCTCTAGCAAGCTTGCTCTTCTTCAAAACATCACTCACAGCTGCACTCCGTTCAGTCTCTTTGAGTCAGCACATTTATATGGCTCCACTGATCAAGGCCCACCCTAAATGGGTGGGGTCATGCCTCCATGGGAGTATCCTACCAAAGTCACCACCCACAGCTGGGTGGGGCACATTCCAAGTAAATCTAATCAGCACCAAAAGTCTGTCCCACAAGACTACATCAAAGATAATGGCGTTTGGGAGACAAAATGCATTCAAACCGGCACACTGACCTAGATTTCTTAGTGCTGATCTTCATTAAACATAGGCTAACGGAACTTTTTTAGGTTACAATGAATATTTTTTGGTAACTCTGGAATGGAAAGTTGTAATTATCTGAACTTGACCTATCTAGTACTGTTTTTACAGGGCTCTTACCTCCACAAATCACTGGTTTCTTAGAGTGCTCATCAGTATTCCAGCATATTTAACTGTTGGTTTCTTTCTTTAGAACTCATGTAAGTTACCTAATTCAGTAAGAATAGCAATGAGTATCATTCTACATCTTGCTTTCATAGGAATACCAAAGTATAAGTATATTCCAGTGTTTTCTTTAGGATAGGTTTCCCTAGAAAACAGGAGATCAGTAAGATGTTGAATTCCCATTTTACATGACAGACAGCAGAAAACAAGGCCAAACTCCTAGATGTCGTGTAAGTCAAAACGAGAACAAAGATTATAACACAAGTTTAATGTTCCCTAAATATGAATCTCTCAATATGAATTGAGGTCTCCCTCAAAGGCAGCTGTCCCACAGCCTTTGGTGTGGTCCATGAATACAGCTGCTACTCTGATCTGTAATTATTATATTTTATTGCCATCCATGACTGGGTTATAATCATTGATGCAAACTAAAGATGAGCAAACAAGTTGGATATTTAAGAACACACTTTTTTGTGTGTGTGTGGCTTTGACTATTTGTGTCGTCATAACTTTTTTTGTTGCTAGAACTCTTAAGTAGTTGAAAGCACAATTTCTTCATGGCAATTAGGAGCAGAGCTTGTTCTCTGGCCAGTCTGTGATAGTTTCTTCTCTATGTTGACTCAGTTGCCAATCAGCATGATTCGTTGCAGAGGCATCAGAGGACCAAACTGACTCCCAAACATTACCTCTAAGGGCAAATGGCACATAATTGCATGCCATGGTGAGCCTAGGTGTTGTCGTTGTATCTTGAATTTAATGAAGCACCTACGGGGAATTCAGAAAAGGAGAGTCCTTGAATTCACCTTGCTAATTTAACACATACTGTCTTCTTCTCCATCTAACTTTACAGAAACTAACGTAGCCATCACCGAGCCCTGGATTGTTGCTAGTTCAAAGAACTGCCTAGACGCTAAATGGATTTTTATCTCACTCTGGAGATTCAGGAGTGATTTTGTATATTATGGATGATTTGGAAATGGGTTATTTCTTCCGTTTCCCATTATCCCAATAATTCCCCGTTATTACAGGATCCAAGAACTGATGTTTACTGAAATGAGACTGTTGAGGTGGCCTTCACAAAACTATATTGTTTTTGATGTTAAATTGTTCCCCTTCTCTCATAAAAGCCAAGAGCCTGGAAGAAGATTATAACTGCCATTTCTGATCAATTTTTCAAGTCATTTTCAAGGAAAATAAATATCACAGCTGATACTTTAATAGTGTCTATATATATCGCAAGCACTGTTCTAAACACCTTACATTTTCTCATTTCGCAGCAACCCTGTCAGATAGGTAAGTGTTGTTATTAGTTTCGTCTTGCAGGTGAGGAAACTAAGAAGGATCAAGTAATTTGCTCTAGGTGGTATGTTAGTAAATGGAGGAGTTAGGATTAGAATGTGGGTAGTCTGCTCTTAACCCTGTAGATACTGGCTTTCAGGGACACTCTGTGGGCTGTTATACTGCTTATCAAAGTGACCAAGCTAAGAGTTAGGTGAATTTTTATTTAGCTTTGGCTTTCATTTCTTTGAGGCCTATTGTTAGTGTTGGGTGTATTTGCCAGTCTGTGTGGAGTCCCTTCACTATTGTTAGTGTTGGGTGTATTTGCTAGTCTGTTTGGAGTCCCTTCACTATTGTTAGTGTTGGGTGTATTTGCTAGTCTGTTTGGAGTCCCTTCACTCCTGCTTGGAGTCTCTTCACTCCTATGAGAAATAAAATAATTAGCTAATATAGACAGAGTTTCAAAATAAAGAACATTGTGTGATACAGAGTGTATGATAGAGCTATTCATGTTTCCTTGAACTTTAAGAGATCTTGTGGTTTAGTTGGTCCAACCTTCCTCTATACAAGAATCCTTGAAACAGTGATCAAGCTTCTACATGGACATTACCACTGGACAACCCATTTTTGTCAGACAACTCTAATTAAGAGAAAGTTCTTTGAATTACAATCTTATTGTCAGAATTCAGCAAGAACATTTTAGAACAGACAAAAGAGTTAAAAATCAAAATAGTTCTTCAAGAAAAGTATTATAGTTATCTTGAAAGGAATCAGGAACTTTGATGCAAGGTACTTAAGCTTTTTCACCTGTTGTAAATAGTTGTTTAAAGATCAGTGTATAAAGCAATTTTCTAAGCACTGGCTCTTGTTGTCTGGTAGGTCAGATCCTTCTGAAAATCTAATAAAAACTAAGGACCCTCTCCCTACAAAAATGCTCCCCCAAATGGCAAAAATATTGGATATAATTTCAGAATTTGTATTATTTTTTAAACCACAGATCCAGAAGAAGTAAGTATGACAGGGCTTTCCAATTCCCATTCTTCAGAGGTCTTTTAGGGATACTTAGAGCCAACATAAGAGAAACATCGTATTAGAGGGATTTTTTTCTCTTACTAAGGAATCTAATACATTTCATATTGTCTTAAGTGTTAGGGATTAACATTTACCTTCTCTAAATTTTCACACATTATCAACTAGGAAATTTCTGTAGTCTAGTTTTATGTTATAAGTACTTGATAGAGAATGTAATTGGAGCAACGCACAGCAATCTATGGTCAGCATTTATTTTACTCACAGTGATCATAATTCTGCTAAAAGCAGATTTGGCAAGATGCTTTATAAACATGTCATAGCCAGAACCTTGTGTTAATTATTGTTGTTATTTTTGTTTATTTTGTGTCTTGGGTGATATTAGATGCAGATACTTTTTGAAAGTTAAAACTAGTTTGATATTGTTTTACAGATGGGCTGTTTCAATACAATTCAGTGAGCATTTGTTGTGTGACCACTATGTGTCTCAGGCATCCTGTTTGTTTTAGTTTTTTGGCTGCTAAAATACCATACAATAGGTTTGCTTAAACAATGGGAATTGTTGGTTCACGGTTTTGAGGCCAGGAGAAGTCCAGAATCCAGGCATCAGCAAGGCAATGCTTTCTCCCTGAAAACAGTGGCATTATGGAGTTTTGCTGTTGGCAATCCTTGGTCCTTGGCTTTTCTGTCACATGGCCATGCGTATGGTGATATCTTCTACTTTGTCTTCTGGGTTCCATTGACTTCCAGCTCTGGCTGCTCCTCGTTGCTTCTTGTTTTTGAAATTTGTGTCCAAATTTCTTTGCTTATAAGGACTAAAGCCATATTGGGTTAAGGCCCACCCTCATTCACTTTGGGCACACCGTAACTAGTAACATCTTCAAAGGTCCTATTTACAAATGGCTCTCAGGACTAAGGTTTGGGACTGATCATGCCTTTTTTTAGGGTACGTGATTCATCCCAACAATATTATTATGTGACTTAGTTAAGCCTCAGACCTTTCTGAGCTCTCTGTCTTCAAGTCAAGATTAGTGTTTATCAAACTGAGGCTACTGCATTCAGTTTACTAGATCAGGACCAAAACCTTTCCCCCTTTTCTCTTTTTTGTTTTGTAAATGAAATGGATTAGAATAGATTACGTTTTAATGGTTATACAAGAAACTTCTGTGTGCTTCTATATTTTAATTGTTTGTACTTTTACTGGGTAAGTCATGATGTAAAATATATTTCTGCCTGTACATTATGATAAAAAGTTTGAAAACAATGCTCTAGGTCTATGCTACTCAATTTCTCATTCCTGTACTGGTACCAGTTTGTGAACTGTTGGTTACCAGTCTATAATGACTTAAATACAAAAATTGAAAATAATCATTTAGAAACTTTGGAAGCAATTTGACATTGCCATGATTTTCAAGCCCTTGATCAGTGGATTTATCCTATTAAACAGGTGTAGACCAGTTTGGGTGTTGTTGAAGTTTCATGGTGAGTCACTTGTTTTGCAAGTTGTACTGCTGAGAAGCACTGTTCTAGTTAATTTCCTGTTAAATTGGGCTCAAACAGTGGTGAAGTGAAGGTACATTTATTCTCTCAGGATAACAGGCTTACCTTTTGGAAAAGTAGTCATCATTAGTCGATGACGGAGGCATTAGAGTAGAGAATATAATTTATGTTTTTATATGAATCTTTTAAAAAAGATACTAATAATTTGTTAATATTTGAAAACATTGAACTCTAGCTTAAGTTTTGCAATCAGAAATATAGACAATACTCTCTGCTTTTATAATCTAAACTCACCCTTAATAGATAAAAGAAACAGTAGAATGAGTTTGTCCTTTCTGTGTAATGGTATAAATGTGGAATTAACCATAAATAATATTGAAACTTTAAAAAATCAAATATTTGAGAATTTAACTGGATTTAAAATTTTACTTACGGATTTAGATCTTTTCATCACTTTAAATACTTCAAACTATTTTAATGAAATTCAGTGATGAGGATATTGGACAAGATTCTGCTTCTTAACTGATGAATTTGAAAATAAGGACTCAAATTGAAGTTATTCAACAAGGATAGACCTGGCCTATCTATGGCTAAAATCATCACATTGGTCATTAATTCTGAATTCCTTGATTCTGAGTAACTACTTCAGATTTTTTTAAAAAATCTAAACTTTCTGAAAATTATTTAAATAGTAAAAATGTGAAAAAAATAAGTTGATGATAAATAATGAGAAATTTTCATTTCATGAGCTCTCCACAAAAAACAGACCTATTTTGTTTTCCTAATAAAGCTGTGCTGAATATTGGAATGCTTATTCCCTTGAGTTTTATTGAAATACCTCAAAATATGCACAGAAAACAATTTTCAATTTAATGTGTTTAGCGTAGACAAGAATAGAAGAGATGTGTCTGGAAAAAGTTAGTGGCAAAATTGTGCCTCCAATATTATCATAGGACATGGTGCATATAAATGTGAACCTCAGAAACCATATGTCATACTTTAAAAGTGTGGAGAACAGATTAGATTTTTTTTGCTGTTTTCTACCTGTATTTTGTTCATCTTGGTATACTTCAGATTTGGGGCGGGTTTCAGTCCCTTTTTCTTCCCCTTAGTTAAATAAATAGGTTACAAAGTAGTGCAAGTCTATTTACAAATTCATTTATTGCCCAAAACTAAGATTCGTGTAAGTACTTTGTGTTGTGGTCCCAAGCTGCCTCTTTGGCTTCATCTCTTACTGGTCTCCCCAGTTTTCACTCTCCTTGTAGCCTGCCTGGTACTTCCCTGCCTCAGGAACTTTGCACTTACTGTTTGGTCTGCCTGGAATTCTTTACTTCAGGTTTATGCTCAGATTTTATCTTGTTATATAGAGGGCTTCTCTGACCCCTTATATAAAATAGAAAGCTCTTGCCCCTGTCTTGTTTTATTATACTTCGTAGTACTTATTACCATGTGATATACTTTGCTTATTTGTTTGTAGTCTGACTCTCCCATGTAGAATGTAGAGCACCTCTAGAGTAAGGACTTTGTTTACTCATTACTGTAGCCCCAACTCTTAAAACAGAGTTCACTCTGGGTACATGCCATTCCTTTAGTCTAATTCATTCCGGATTGTTGGTAACATATCACCATCACTGGTTTTAATGAGAGCCATGACACCAGTTCCTTTCTTAAAACTGGGAGGAAGAGGAGGTATAAACTTGAGGTTCTTGACATATACCCACAAGAAGAAGTTACGTGATATGGATCTGCATAGCCACTATTCTCAGAAGCTGATTGCTGTTTTGAACAGACGTCCAATTTAGCATTCGTTAAGGAACCTCCAGACCATGCAGTAGAAGTGAGACACAGCCCCTTCTTGCTGGAAAATGAAGTTATAAGAGATTTCCTGTTGCTATGGGAAAAATACTTCTATTCTCTGGAAAAATAAAAAGAATTGACTGGACTTATGTTTCTTTGTTTCAATCTGTTTATTATGCTTAAACTGGGAGTTTTCTGAAGAACCTAAATTCACATATGTATTTCAAGCTATAAAATGTGCACTCTCAATAGAGAGAAATCTACATATATTATCTCTGTATATCTCTAACTATATATTTTTGTATAACTACCTATATACATATACATGCCTGTTACAATGAGTGGCTTTTGTGTTTACTTGCCTTAAACCAAAGATGGCATTCTATAAATTGAAAATTAATAGTTATTAGCTAGTAGAAAGTATATAGTTATTCGCTATTTGAAATCATTACACCAAAAACAAAGTTACTTTTGTGACTTTCACTTTGTTAAATGTTATACTTACAAGGCAAAGAGTATTTGATCTGCATATAAGCTCCTGGAGGACCTAGATTCAAATTCTGGTTCTACTACTTACAAATTCTAAATTGTGGTCAACTTAATTAACTCATTTGAGCTTCTGTTTTCCATTTTTAAAATGAGAATAGTAACTACTTTCTCAGGGAATACAAATTAGGTAATTTATGTAATGGGACTTAGTGAAGTATTGGCATTTGGTAGGTACTCAATATATGAAATTTTCTTGACTATCTCTAGTTAATCTCAGATTTTTCTTGTTTTTCTCTCTTGAAAATTATCCTGACAGATAATTTGGTTTTATTATACAGTATATAATCAGGGACAGAGAATTATTTCCAGGACTCTAGGGTTACATCTTCTACACAGGGGCTAGGAAAGTAACTATTCACTGTTTACTAGAAGTGTGCCAAACCCTCTTCTAGGTGTGATAAATGCATGACCTCATTCCCTCCTTTACGCAGTTTTGTAAGGGAGGTTTTACTGTCCTCACTGTACCAAAAAGAAAACTGTAGAGTCGTTAACTTATTCTATTGATAACCTACACTTGCAACAAATTCATGCTTGATTTAACTATTTGTCCTATTCTTTTGGGAAAAGCTTAGGAAAAGGCCTCAATATCTAAAATTCTGTTTCAAGGTGCTATGTTTTTCCCAAAAGGAAGAAAAAATAAGTAGAAAAAAGCTTTAGGTTATGAATACTGCCTGCTCTTACTACTTTTATCCTGCTTTCCAGCATCTGACACTTACCAAAGTTTTCTTGAAGCCATTAATTTTACCTACATTGTTACAAGTCTTTGAAAGTCCAGTTATCCATATGGGTTTGTTGTTGATTTCTACTCTCCTAATATGAATTTTAACCACATTTGTTTTAAACAAATTTTCATTTTAACAGGTCCATGAAAGAGCCAGAAAAATGTGTAAGTGGAACTCCTAAGTTTTCACAGGCAGATTATTTGCTCTGCAAATCCTATTACTTTCATATTAATAATGTAGTACTATATTAAGAATAATTTTTTTTTAACTTTTCCTATTGGGGCTAGAAGAGAAGATGTATTAAATAGACTTGCTACTGTGCCCCAAAGGAATCTATAAAACCCAGTAAGTTTTCACAAAGTGCAACTCTGTTATAGATTACTTGTTTATATCAACTCTAAAGGTATCACTGTTTATACCTGACGTGAAATGAAGTATACTTTGGGTGGAAAAGAATAGGAAAGGAAAGGAATTAAACCTGTCAACCTCTTGTGCAATGCATGGTGCATTATTTTCATTTGTTCTTTGAGAAATTTTTTTTAAATGATTGTATTACTAATGGTTTTATTTCTGGAATGTAGAAGCAGATAAGAGAGGTGTTGAGAAGCCTTTATCATGTATTAGCAAATGAACTAAGGTGCTGAGTAACAGAGTTAAAAATAGTGCTAAAAATGTCATCCTTAATCCTGTAACACCAAACCTGTCCCTTCCCTAAACTTCAGTATCAATGTGTAGTTTGAATTTTATTTGAATAGGTGGCTTGGAAGTTTAGATAGAGCCTTCATTTGCAAGCAGTGTGAAAGTTTGAGGTAGAAGAGGTAAGAGGATTTGAAGGGTAGAGTCCTGCAACAACAGAAAAAAAGAGTAGTGAGAAGATCACCTCTTGTTTTATGCCTGTTAGTGACCAAACAGATTGTAATCAGGAGTTTTCCATTGTATGGGATGATTATGAGGCTTGGAGTCCAAAAGAACAGTGGTTGTGTAGGACTATATACTGTATTTGTTATAATCAAAACAAAAAAATGATCTAAACCAGAGGTTGGCAAACTGACTTGCAGACCAAATCCATCCTATTGTTCACTTTTGTGAATAAAATTTTATTGGCATACAGCCATGGTCATTTGTTTATGTATGTCTGTGGCGTTTTTGGCTCTACAATGGCAGGTCTGAGTAGTTGCAAAAGAGGCTATATGGTCCACTAAGTCTAAAATATTTACTATCAGGCCCTTTTCAGTTAAAGTTTCCCATTTCTCAACAATGGGGTATATAAAATAGATTCTCTATTTAGACACCCTTTACTGAAATGGTATTTTTCACTATACTGGAATTTTACACTTAGTAAGAATGAATTATCCCAAACTTTGAAAATCCTTTTATTTATTCTTGAGTCTATCTAAAATATCATATAGTTTTTTCAACATTCTTTTTGATAGAAATTGTTTTATAAATGCTAGTTAGAAAAATGCATTTTTTTTCTTTAAACATCTTGAGGTTACTTTGAGTATGGACGTGAGACACAATGGGCAGGTGAAACTTTTTCCCCCTGATAAAAATCTAATTACGGAAAAAAATGTAGAGTAAAATTTGTGCACGCAATTTGAAAATATTTTCAAGAAAGATGTATAGAAATAAAGTATAGAATACAGAAAACACTTATTCTTGTAATAATATGTGTTAATATTTTTAATAAATATACCTTTGGATAACAAACTAAGTTTTGCATCTTTATTGCAGTACTCTAGAAGAAGATTTAAGCTTTGACAAGGCCAAGTCAATGTACCTGGAATATCACCAAATTAGTTTGGGGTGTGCCTTCAGTTAATTTTTGTCCTGAACTTTTTTTTTTCTTGGACACTGAGTGGAATAAAAGTTGATTCCTTTTTTTCATGATATTGCTTTAGATTCTGATTACCTTTAGAGTGGCCTTTATATATGTGTGTGTGTGTGTGTATATATATATATATGTTACCCATATTGCCCAAGTGTCCCTGCTACAAAATGTCCACCTCAGTGATGAGGTGAGGAAGTGTTGCTAGAAAGCCTTTTTTGTTTGGGTCAATTCTGATTTAAAAAATGGAAGCAATTTGATTAGTGTTAAGAGCAAGATTTTTGGAGAAGCCTTTGGATAGCAACCAATCTCCCACTCCAAACTAGATAGATGACTTGGTAAGACCATTTAACCTCTTTGTGCTTCAGTTTCTCATCTGTAAAACGAGAATAACACCTATGTCATGGGATTTGTATGAATTTTAAATGAAAGATACACTGTATAGGTACATGGTAGAGAGCCTGGCATATAGAATAATTTTAAGGTAGCTGTTATTTTTAGTCTGTTGTTCCTCTTATCCTATTTAAATTTCTTGAATTGCCATTTTACTTTGCCAAATGTTTCCTTTCTTAAGAGATTTTTAGGTATTTAGGCATTAACCATTTGAACTGAGAAATAGTTTGAGTGATAACCACTCATACTCTGTCATATTACCCTCTTCTGTTCTTCAAAGCATTTATCACTATGTAACATTATCTTATTTATTGACTTATTATTTGCCGACTCCATTAGAATGTTTACCAATCTATTACCAAATCCTGAAATGGTGTCAAAGATTCAATAAATACCTAATGGATAGACAGATGAAAGGATGATCTCAAGTGAGGAATGCCAAATGATACACACACACACACACACACACACACACACACACCTGTCACCAAAACTAGTTATTTAAATATATCAGTATTCAGTTGTATTTCTGAAGATCTTAGTACATAGCATTATATTGATGAACTTCAACCATAGAAAATTTAAGGATCTACTGTTTGTTGGCTCCTGCTAGGTGAGAAGAATATATTAGAGGGGCAAAAAAAATATGGATATTGATATTAAACTTATTAGTGAGTCAAATTTTTTAACATTTCTAAGCTTTATTTCTGAAACTTAATATATTGTATATAAGGCCCTTAATTAATTTAGTGTTGAACTCATAGTAAAAGCCCATTAAATTGTGGTTGTAATGCTGATACTGATGTTCTCATTATTTATATGATGGGAATGATTTATCCTTTTAAATTTAGTCTAATGCTCCCCTCTCCCTCTTTTTTTCCCCTTTGAAATAGTGCAACCATGTGGGTCAGGGAAGCTCAGTAAAAATTCTTTCCTTCCTTCTTCAGAAACAGTTCTCTGGAATGATTTGTAGATGGTTGACAAAAATTTCTTCTCAAACTTCATCAGCTGCTATGGCCATTTGAAAAGGATCATTACAACGAAACACTCACCATTGCCTAGGGAAGTAATAATTATGGCAACTACCTGTTCTAGATTTTTCAAAGCCGCACCCCATTTAAGGCCAAGCACTAGCAGAGGGGGTCCCAGGTACTCTGTTGGGCTAGAGCAATTCTGTATCTATCCTATTTCCTTCTTTCTCCCACTTTCAAAAATTCTGTCCAGATTTTGGTTATTTCTGTGTTTATTCTTTCCAGTAGTAAGATAGAAAAAGTTCAAAGAGGGAGAGAGAGAAAGAAAAAGTGTGAGTATGTGTATGAGTGTATATGTGGCAAATATAATCTTTTGTAAGGAAGGTATTATAATATTTTGATAACTATTTTGTACTTTTGTTTATAGAAAATATATCTGTATATATTGTCAAATCATTTGAAAAAAATACTGATGCATTGCCTTAAATGTTGAAGGATTGAGATTTTGGGAAAATTGACTGGAAGTACAGTAAAGTATGGGGAAACTGTTTAGAGAGGCGTCTCTCTGCACACTTGAGTGCTTATTTTTTCCCCTTAGAGTTGCTTTGTTATTGCAAATTGACAACTTTGCAATTAAAGTGATTAATGATGTGCCCTAGTGTTTATGGGTCTTGAGGTCATTGGGCCCAAAGATGGCTTTGCTGTGGGAAACTTAGAACTTATCTCATAGTGGATAAAGAAAAATCCTCCTTTCTGTGTGATTATTTATGACTTAAGTATGTTAGAAATTGTTGGAGTCACCAAGAAATAATGAGAAATGTGAATAAGCTTTATCAATCTAGTTGTGTTGTTTATTTCCTTATTTTTAAACACTAAAGTGAACATTTATTGGTTACTTTCTTAACTAAAAACATTATTTAATAAAGCAGTATTAGAAAAATGCATTAATTAGTTAAAGGTATAGCTTAAATATACCATCACTCATTGGGTGACCATATGATGAAGTTTTGATTGGTTCTTTTGAATCTGATCTTGATAGAGCTTTTGCTTATTTGTGGCATTACTTTTCCTATACCTTTTCTAACCAGGGCATGACAACTCTAGTTTTAATACAATTCATTATAATTTAGAACGTTTAACTGTTCAGCCAGAAGTTTTGAAATTGGTTATAATGCATCAGGGAGTTTTATTTTGGATACCACTCTTAGAAAAATCAATCAGCTTTCAAAATAGATTGTTCTAGCTACACTGATGGCTTTGTTCTTTGAATTCTGTAAGTGAGGATAGACTGGGTTAAGGCATTGGTATCTCAGCATCATGACTTAACTCAAGTACATGGCTTCACACTGAGGGAAGAAAGAACAATAAGCAAATTGTTGAGCCCCTGGCACTAAGCCATTGCCAGGATCTCTGCTGGTTTGAGACTCACCCTACACAAAAGTGACTTATGATGATCACTGTAGTTGAAAGGGTATATATTATCCCATTGTATATTTGCCAGGATTTGAAGAGAAAAATATAGGAATAATTTTTATATTATACCTCACTTTTTAAAACTTCATGTATTTAAACATCTTTTAAAAATTATTTGTTTATTAGTAGTAGTGACATTTTGAAGTTAAAAGAGCAGATGTTCAATATAATCTTTTTCTAAAGAAAAGGCAACTATAGAAATTGTAATTTTGAGAAATTGTTTTCTTTATTCATATGTTAGGATTTTCTCTCAGGGGCTGTAGGAAATACATATGCCATTACCCATTCCAGGAAATAGAATTTCCCTCCTTAAGCACTGCTTAAATTATGCTAATAGTTTTTGGATGTTTTGTTAAATATAAAGGTCAAGAAAGCACTAGTTTGGTAAGAAAGATATTGTATATAGCAAAGGTTTCAAGAATTTTAAGAATTGTAATTTCTTTTCCTTAATTGTAGCCACTGTAGGGGACTTTATTAAATAAACATTGTCAGACGTTAAGAGATTTGCTCTATTTGCTCTTTCTTTAAAGGTTTCTTTACAATAGCATTTCTCAAAAGGGTTTTTTTTCCTCCTAACTCCAGTCTTGAAAAATAAAGAGTTCTCTTTCAAAGGAGTATAAGCAAGAGTCCACAGTATTTTCTTCTTTAGGAAGTTAAAGGCTCTGAGATGTCCTAAGGTTAAGATGCTTCATGTAACTTTAACTTCATATGTTTCAGGTACTGTTTTAGTTTGCTAAAGCTGACCAAATGCAATATACCAGAAATAAGTTGGCTTTTACAATGGGTATTTGTTAACTTACAAGTTCCTAGGCCATGAAAACATCCAAATCAAGGCATCAACAGACAGTGCTTTCTCTCCGAAGATCCGCTGTCAGCATTCCTCAGCTCCTCTGTCACATGGCCGGGTACATGGTGATGTCTGGCTGGTCTCTCCCTTCTCTCCCAGGTTTCCTTGCCTCCAGGAAGCTTCTGGCTTCAGTGACTTCCTCTCTTAGCTTCTCTGGGGCTTTTTTCTATGTGTTTCTTGCTATGTTTTATCTTCTTATAAAGGACTCCAGTAAGAGGATTAAGACTCACCCTAAATGAGGTAGGTTACATCTTAATTTAAGATCTACTCACCAAAAGATCCAACTGGCATGGGAATGGATTAGCTTTAAGAACATGCTTTTCTGGAGTAGATACAGCTTCAAACCATCACAGATATCTTTGACAATGGAACTTTTTCAGTTTTTTAGAAAATAGTTTTCCATGAAACATGCTTTGTGAAATATCTTCCTTTTTATAAAAAGTAACACATATGTGTTGTATAAAACATGGAAAATCTGCATACAAAAGAGGACAAACAGTATTCAGAGAGAACCTCTTTTAAAATGTTCGTGTTCCACCCATTTGTTTCTGTGCACTGATCCTGCTGTATGTGCTATTTTATATCTTCCTTTTTTCATTTGACATCATAAAGTAAGCATTTTATCATGCTCTTCAGAGTTTTTTCTAATAATGGTATTAATCATCATGTAATGTTTAATCAAGAGTTTATATTATAGTTAACCATTTCCTCATGGTTGTATATTTAATAGGTTGTTTCCAACTTTTCAATATTTAAGTTATAGTGGAGTGACAAGTGTCTATATACATAAAGTCTTTCCCATATTTCAGGTTTTTCCTCATGATAGGTCCCCAGAAGTTGATTATTATGTGAAAGAGCATGAGCATTCTTGAAGGCTTTTTCTAAATGCCCAATTATTTTCCAAAAGAGATATATTGTATATTAACATTTTTGATATCTTCACACATTTAGAGAAAAAGACAGTGTGCTGATTTGACTGTATTATGTACCCCAGAAAAGCCATTTTCTTTTAATCCAATTTTGTGGGGGCAGACCTTTTGTAGGTGGGATCTTTTGATTAGGTTGTTTCCATGGTGATGTGACCCACCCAATTGTGGGTGGGACCTTTTGATTAGATTATTTCCATGGAGATATGACCTCGCCCATTCAAGTTGGGTCTTAATTAGTTTAGTGGCATCCTCTGTGAGGGGATAAAAGACAGAGACAGAAACCAGAACCAGGAGAGAAACTAAGAGGTGAAATCCAGAGTTTGTCCCAGGGAAGCTAAGAGAGGACCTCCAGATGCCTAGAGACAGAAATGCCCTGGGAGAAACAAGCAGAAGGACCCAGAGAAGCTAAGGCAGAAGCCCAGAGACATTTTAGAGAAAGCCGTTTTGAAACCGGAACCTGGGAGAGAAGGACCAGCAGACGTTGCCATGTACCTTCCCATGTGATAGAGATACCCCAGATGCCATTGGCCTTTCTTCAGTGAAGGTGTCCTCTTGTTGATGCTTTAATTTGGAAATTTTCATGGCCTTAGAACTGTAAATTTGCAACCTAATAAATCCCCATTGTAAAAGCCAATCCATTTGTGGTATTTTGCATTCTGGCAGCTTTAGCAAATCAGAACAAACAGTATAACTTGATTGTGCATTAGATAATTAATAACATTTATTGTTTTAACTAAAGTGCTATTGCTGTTCTTTCATTTTTGTAGTTTTTATTCATCTTGTATTGCAAATTTCCTGACCCGTAATATTACAGTGTCATAAGTGTATGTAATTACACTTAAATGTAAGAGTTATGTAACATACTGATCTTTTAATATATAATGAATATATTGTAGATTTTATGCACATATACTTTGTTAAAATTTTTTTCAAAATATTTTTAATATGGGAAGTTGACTTCTCTTTACTCCAAAAAACAAAATAACATACTAAAACTAAAATACTTTAACAGAAGGGTTCAAAAGTTATGTTGCTTAAATTGTGTGTTTTAGCATACTTTATAGAACGTAAGTTCTACAAAATTACTGCTTGAATTTGAATTTGTGATTACATGCATTAAAACAGGCAGTCAGAGAAAGAAGGGGCATGTCATTGCATTTGTGAGACTTTAAAGGCAGGGCAAACAGACTTAAATTTAGATTTTAGAGATTTTTTGTGAATTAAAAATTCCAAGCAGTACTTTTGTAGAACATTCAGTATGTTAGGACTTTTGATTATTCTGCATTTTCTCAAATGATTAAGAAGTTGGATTCCAAAATTAATGGAAACCATTCTGGAGCTTTTTTTTTTTTTTCCTTTAAACACATTGCTGTGAGTGTAATTAACAGCACTGAATTATATAGGTGAATATGGTTAAAGGGGGAAACTTTAGGTTATATGTTACTTGAATAAAAATTAAAAGGTAAAGCATAGGTAAGCCAACTTGAAAGGTGAAATCACTGCCCTCCCCACTACGTGGGATCAGACACCCAGGGGAGTGAATCTCCCTGGCAACGTGGAATATGACTCCTGGGGAGGAATATAGACCTGGAATATTCTCGTGGGATGGAGAACATCTTCTTGACCAAAAGGGGGATGTGAAAGGAAATGAAATAAGCTTCAGTGGCAGAGAGATTCCAAAAGGAGCCGAGAGGTCCCTCTGGTGGGCGCTGTTACGCACACTTTAGACAACCCTTTTTAGGTTCTAAAGAATTGGGGTAGCTGGTGGTGGATACCTGAAACTATCAAACTACAACCCAGAACCCATGAATCTTGAAGACAATTGTATAAAAATGTAGCTTATGAGGGGTGACAATGGGATTGGGAAAGCCATAAGGACCACACTCCCCTTTGTCTAGTTTATGGATGGATGTGTAGAAAAATAGGGGAAGGAAACAAACAGACAAAGGTACCCAGTGTTCTTTTTTACTTCAATTGCTCTTTTTCACTCTAATTATTATTCTTGTTATTTTTGTGTGTGTGCTAATGAAGGTGTCAGGGATTTATTTAGGTGATGAATGTACAACTATGTAATGGTACTGTAAACAATCGAAAGTACAATTTGTTTTGTATGACTGCGTGGTATGTGAATATATGACAATAAAATGAAGATAAAAAAAATATCTAGAAAAAACTAAGGGGGTTATTTTCAAAGACTTAGGATGTATGTATTTTATTCTAAGTTTGGAAACCTAGTGACTGTTTGCATTAGTCATGGTTCTCTAGGGAAACAGAACCAACAAGAGATACCTGTAAATGTGAGATTTTATAAAAGTGTCTCATGTGACTGTGGGGACACATGAGTCCGGATTCCGCAGGGCAGATCATGAGCTGGTAACTCCGATGATGGTCCTTGATGAACAACCCAGGAGAGGCTGGCTGGCCAAAGGAGAAGTGAGAGTTCTTTCTTCTTCCTTAAAAGTCTTCAGCTGATTGGATTAAATCCAACTGGTTGGATTCTCTCATTATGGAAGACACTCCCTTATCTGATTCTAGATATAATCAGCCACAGATGCAGTCAGTGACTGATGATTTACTAATCATTACTAACTGGCCACAAAATATCCTTGCAGTAAAGGTTAGGCCAGTGCTTGCTTGACCAGACAACTGGGTACCATCACCTGGCCAAATTGACACATGATCCTAACTGTCACACTGTTAAACATCATGTTCATTTTTACAATTTTTTTTGTTTGTTTCTAGAAGTTCTCTGTATGATTTGAAGTGCCGGGATGAAAAAGGACACCATATTTTCTATTATAGTAAACTTTCAATAATGTCTTGGGTGGTTTTAATAAGTAGATCCTTTGAAATTATATTCTATTGTGAATTTTAGTGGAAGAAGATTTGACTGTTTTGTACTTGAACTTGTTTCCTTTAATTATTATAATAACCCTGTGTGCTCAAAGAGAAATTGTCAGTTTAAGAGTAAACATGGAAAATTAGGCAAGCACACATAGTGTATTGTAGTAACCAAATATTAGCCTCCATTTTGACCTCTGTTAGGGCAGGCCCTGACTGAAAAATTAGGTAGCCTAACTGACTGTTCTGGTTTGCTAAAGCTGCCATTATACAAAATACCAGAAATGGATTGGCTTTTATAAAGAGGATTTATTAGGTTACAGATTTACAGTTCTCAGGCCATTAAAATGTCCAAACTGATGCATCAACAAGAGGATACCTTCACTGAGGAAAGGCCAGTGGCATCTGGAACACCTCTGTTAGCTGGGAAGGCAGGTGGCTGGCGTCTGCTGGTCCTTTGCTCCCAGGTTCTGGTTTCACAATGCCTTTCTCCAAAATGTCTCTGGGCTTCTGTCTCTCTTAGCTTCCCTCTCTCTGCTCCTATGCATCCTTGCTTGTTCTCCCAGGGCATTTCTAAGTGTCTGGGGGTCCTCTCTTAACATCTCCAGGGCACACTCTGGGCTTCATCTCCTAGCTTAGCCATCTCCAGATGTCCTTCTGTCTGCATCTCCAAGCGTCTGGGTCTGTGTCTGTGTCAGCCCCTGAACTCTCTTAAGGACTCTGGTACTAATCAAGACCCACCTCCATGGAAATAATCTAATCAAAAGGGCTCACCCACAGTTGGGTGGGTCACATCTCCATGGAAACAACCTAATCAAAAATCTCACCCATAAGTCTGCGCCCACAAGATTGCATTAAACAACATAGTCCTTCCTGGGGTTCATACCAGTTTGAAACTGGTACATTACTAAATTATTAATAGAAAATTCAATTGCTGCTTACAGTGTTGATTGGAATTCATTTCTAGGTTATGTTGATAGAGACTTGATATCATCTCTTCTATTTGTGATCTGGTTACCTCTATAAGTAAAACAGTACCACGTCTTGTAACTTAAAATTGTTATTACTTCACATGTATTACCTACTAGGCTTACTTTTCTTGAATTTTGCACTTGATGTCTTATCTTCAGGCTTGTGTCATATGAAAGGACTTAAACTGCTTCTGGCGTCATTAAACATAACATGTTCCTTAATATTGGGTAAATAGCTTTAAATCATTAGAGGCTTTTCTAGTCATTTAGTTACTGTTCCAGTTTGCTAGAGCTGCCATTATGAAAAATACCAGAAATGGATTGGCTTTTATAAAGAGGATTTATTAGGTTAGAAATTTACAGTTCTAAGGCCATTAAAGTATCCAAACTGGTGCAACAACAAGAGGATACCTTCACTGAGGAAAGGCCAGTGGCATCCAGAACGCCGCTCTTAGTTGGGAAGGTATGGCTGGCATCTGCTGGTCCTTTGCTCTCCCAGGTTCTGGTTTCAAAATGCCTTTCTCCAGAATGTCTATGGGCTTCTGTATCTCTTACCTTCTCTCTCAGCAACTGTGCATCTTTGCTTGTTCTCCCAGGGCATTTCTCTCTAAGCGTGTGGGAGTCCTCTCTTATCTTCTCCAGGGCAAACTCTGGGCTTCATCTCTTAGCTTAGCAAACATCTTTCTGTCTGCATCTCCAAGAGTCTCCAAGCATCTGAGTCTGTGTGGACTGTCAACTCTTAAGGACTCCAATGATCTAATTAAGACCCACCTTGAATGGGCAGGGTCACATCTCCACAAAAATATTCAGTCAAAGGTCTCACCTACTTGTTGGGTAGGTCACATTGCCATGGAAACAACCTAATCAAAACATCCTACCCATGATAAGTGTCCCCGCAAGATTGCATTAATGGACATAGTCTTTCCTAGGGTGCATAATAGTTTCAAATCGGCACAGTTACTTTTCTTGAAGACAGGCAATATATTATAATATTTAAGAAACATGGGTCTGAACTCCATTGTAGGCAATTTACTTACTCTTAACTTTGAAGTTCCTCATCTGAAAAATGAAGATAATAATAGTTTCTACCTTGGTTTTTGGCAGGATTATCTGAGAAAATTGCTCCAAACCAGTTATTATTACTAGTAGTAACCAAAGGGATAGTAATAACACAATACAAAAAAACACAAATTATAAATATAAATATAAAAATTAATTTGTATTTAGAAACAGCCAAGTTGTATGTATGGGTTTTTAGTCTGGTTTTCCTTGTTCTTTCCCTTCTCCACTCATTAGTGATGACCTATTGCCTGCCAGGTACTGTGCTGAGAGACAAACACAAATAAGACATGACAGCTGCCTTCACTGAAATTATAGCCTAGTGAAAGGAGTTTGCAATTTAATGTAACTTTTGTTTTTGTTTTTTACTATAACAAATACATTAACTTGCATAAGTACTTAAGAATATAACTGTGAAATAAATACTCATTCAGTGACCCAAATCAACCAAAATTTATTCTTTGTCTTCACAAAGATTTTTTCATGGATGTTACGAGAAAAGGCAGATGCTGGTGCAGATAGAGATTTAGATTAGATTATTGAGGATTCTGATCACTCACAGATTAGAAAGTCATATTTATTATGCTTTGCTTTTTTTTTAATGGGTTACAGTACCACAGTTTCAGCCATTTCCTTATTGTGAAATACGACATATGTACAAAAAGGTGACAACTCTCAAATAACAAGTAGCTATATGGCAAATTTCAAAGAATGTTATGGGTAACAGTTCCCCCACTTCAGTTCATTCCTTCTAGCCACTCCAATACCCCAGCAACCAAGAAAAAGAAAATTATATAGAGATTCAGTATTCATAATTCTTTGTTAAATTCTATCTTGTCTGTTGCTATCCCTTCCTCTAGTTTAATCACTTTCCTGATCTTCAGGGATGTCTAGGCAGTGACCACCCTACCTTGTTCATGTTGAAAAGTGGTGTCAACAATATGAGAAAAGGGGACACATCTGGTTGTTGTTCTTGAAGAGGCTATTGCCCCGGAGTTTTGAGACTTAGCTGGCATAGGAGTTCTCTGGAGGATTTAAGCTTCTGAAGAATAAACTTAGCGAGTAAAACTTTTATAGAGTCTCAGGAAGGGACCAGGGCATTGTTTAGGGTTTTGGGGACTGTTGACTTGGGCTTATCATACTGTGGCCATTTGGTATATCTAGCTGAAGCTTGCATAGGAGTAACCTCCAGGACAGCCTCTTGACTCTATTTGAAATCTCTTAGCCATTGAAACCTTATTTTGTTGCCTTTCTTTTCCCCCTTTTGGTCAAAAAGGCATTCTCAACCCCTTGATGCCAGGGTCAGGCTCATTTCTGGAATTTGTGTCCCACATCACCAGGGAGACTCACTCACCTAGAGCGTCCTGTCCCATGTTGAGGGGAAGGTGATAAATTTATTTGCAGAGTTGGGCTTAGAGGAAGTCCACATTTGAGCAACAGAAGAGGTTCTCTGGAGGTGACTCCTAGGCATAATTGTAGGTGGGCTTAGCCTCCCCTTTACAACTATAAGTTTCACTTGAGCAAGCCTTTTAAGATTGAAGGTTTAACTTATAAAGTAGGGGGTTCTTAATCTCACATAGCATATATTCTATCCATGATAATCAATCAGTATCTCACATTATCATCACTTAGTTGTGCAGTCCTCATCACTCTCCGTTTTAAACAATTTTCCTGACCAAAGCACCCCATAGCTCTTTTCAGCCCTTAATTATTTGTCCCTAGTGCACAGTCCCCAGTCCACACAGAGAACTGGTGTACTGATTGGATTCTCACCTGGTTTGGACCATGCCCAGTGCACAGGAGAAGTTGGGGGAAAGCTGGCTTGAGAATAAGAGGTGGCTCAAGAGTGCCATCTGCTGGTAGGACAGGGAAAGTGTACTCCAGCAAGCTGTAGCTCTGCCAAATTATATATAAATGCTCAAATAATCCTGCATTTCCCAAAGTAATCTTACCAAGATAAGCAGGTGCCCTGAAGCCAACAGAAAATCATTAAGCACCCGAAGAAACAAGAAGATATACACAAGCCAAATGAACAAATTTAAAAGCCGTAAGAGAGACAAATTTGGACCAATTAATTAAAGAAGTACACACAAATCTCCAAAACAAATTCAACAAGATGGATAAAGACATAAAGGACATCAAGAAGACTCTAGAAGAGCATAAAGAAGAATTTGAAAGAGTAAATTAAAAAGGAGCAGATTTTTTGGCTATACTTTGCCTTTTGAGGTGGAGAATTTAGTCTTAATTTTAGGATTTAGCATTGGTGGATTAGCAAGTAGGATTAGCATTTGTTTTTCCTCAGTTGAGTTTGTAGAGAATCAGAGGCTGCTAATGAATAACTAATGTGTTAAGGGTATTAGGTCTTGCAGCAATTGCCTCGCATGGACTAATAGGTGGAGTGTGGATAGCCAAAACCATTAATTGTGAAACTGTAAATTCAGATGATTTAATGTATTAAGTTATATAATAGTAAAAATTCCATCAGTAAGATGTTTGCAAGTTTCTAAATATTCATGTTTTTTTTTTTTTTATTTTTCTCTTTTGTTCCCAGAGCATCTGCTACTCCCAAGCCTGAGCCAGTTCCAGTTCAAAAGGTGTGTGTTTTTAATCTAGCATCACTAGGGAACTATTTGATAGTCCCTTCTGAACCACTGTAATTCCCAATCCTGTTTCAGGTCATACTGGCTTTTATTTTATAGTTTCGGTACAGTTTTCCTCATATTTCTGTTCTTAAAGAATAAGGAAGAAAATATGGAAATCAACACATACGCCATTTGTATGTTATACCTGTATTATCAGAGCATCATTTCCAAAACCATACATTATCAACAACTGTGTCCAAATTTCTTACATTTACTTTCATTTTTAAGTTTACCTGTCTTGATTCATGTATTTTCCAAAGGGATTTACTGAAAATGAATATTCCAACAGGTCTTTAGTGACATTTTATTAATAATAAATATTTAATAATATTTCCAAAGTAATCTTGGATTAATTTATTTGCAGTTACCCAGATTTTCCCCCACTGTTATTCATGAACATCTGGTTTATGCTTCTGAGGTTTTCCTCCCAAGTTTACTTGTTGCCTTTCCATTGAATTACTTACTATTTTGATTTGCTTAGGCATTAAGCTATTATTTTTCCTCAGTTAGCTTTCTTATACCTATAAGACTCATTTAGTTAACTTTTTTCCTTAAAAGTAAATACAATAGCCACCACTGTATGCTTTTTAAAAATTGTTTTTCTTTTGAAAAGATAGGGATGAGTAGGATGAGTAGGGATTTATTCTTGTTTTTATGGAGGCTTAACCTAATTTTTGTATACTTTAGAATTCCTTTAGAATGGTGATTAGCAAACATAACTTCTCTTTATTATAAAAGGAATTGATCTTTCTTGCCAGTTATTTTTTCTTTGGCTAATGGCAGTGAAGAAATGTCTAAGCTCATTTGTTTCCCCACATAATTATTAAATATTAAATACTTATTTTGGGATGAGAAGGGAAGGAGCTTTATTCCATCTCTGTATCATATCTCAAAACATTCCAGTGAGAGAAACAGGTGGATTCCAGAGAGAGAAACAGAGAAAGGATGGTTTAATTTGGTTTATTTGCTTTATTGTTAATGAATTTTATAGTAATTTTTTAATTTAAATTCAAGATAATTAGTATGTACACATTTCTGATTCAGAAGAAAATTATCTTTTGCCCCCTCCCTTTTTTGTTTCTTTAACTGAAGAGTTAGAATTATGCTACTTCTTATTGCACTCTGGAGAGTAATTAAACCTTTTTGAAAAATGGAATTATAATGAGACTCTGGATATTTTTAAATTAAAAAAATTGGTTAGCAATGTTTTGTTTATTATGGGATCGTTTAATTTTTTTTTCTCTTTAGAATATGTCTAAATTGAACAATCATGGTGGCCTTTAGGCTTTTTTTATTGTTTTCTGCTCTATTTCCTAAATATTTTTAAACATCCTTCATTTTTATAGAAAAAATGCTTAGTGTGTACATCTGCATTATGCATGTTGAGACCCATTAGCATGCATGTTATGCTATATAAACTCAATGTTTTGGAAACTGGAAACTGGAAACATTGTGAAGTTTGGGTTGCTAACATGATTGTGGTGTCTTTTTAAAAATGTGATGTGTGTTCTTTTCAGTGAATATATTTTGCATGTATTTGGTGTGTTTTTGTGTATGTTTATTTTTATTTTACATAGGGAGAACCTAAAGAAGTAGTTAAACCTGTGCCCATTTCATCTCCTGCTGTGTCCAAAGTCACTTCCACAACCAACATGGCCTACAATAAGGCACCACGGCCCTTTGGTTCTGTGTCTTCTCCAAAAGTCACATCCATCCCATCACCATCGTCTGCCTTCACCCCAGCCCATGTGACCACTTCATCACATGCTTCCCCTCCACCTGTGGCTGCTGTCACTCTTCCCCAGTTTGCTGCATCTGGACTGCATGCTAATGTCAATCTTAGTGCTGACCAGCGTTCACCTGCACTTAGCACCGCTAAAACTCCAGTTAATGTCCCACGGCAGCCCACAGTCACCAACGTGTGTTCTGAGACTGCTCAGGAGCTAGCAGAGGGACAGAGAAGAGGATCCCAGGGTGACAGTAAACAGCAAAATGGGTAGGTGGTCAAGGACACTTTCTGCTCTTCTAAAAGATTCTTCTTTCAGGCAATTTCCAGGAAACAATCTTTATCCTCCAAACATCAGCTGTTCTTTGAAGGAAGGGAGATGAAGTATTATTAGCTTCATTAACATGTGACCTTTATAATACATACACACAGCACTTTCTGCAAGGCAGTTATAGGTTAATCAAAAACTAATTATGCATTTTGACATGCTATGAGCCATGTAACATACTCTAAAACTCTTCCAACTCCTTCCACAGCATTGAGCAGCTGGCACTTATAATGCAAGGTGAAAGTTGAATCTTTTTCTTCCTCAATTTTTCCATCTTTTTATTGGCTACCAGAGGTTTAAGCAGATTGGTTACAGTTGTTGTCAGCTTATGTATCTCACTTTGAGAAGGGAGGAAATAAGGAATTGGTAGTAGTATTTTTTTCTGGGAAGTAGTCTTAAAAAAACAGAAAACAGGTCCAGTTTTGTCTCATGTCTATGTATGATGTGTTAGCTGAAGCGCTTATAGCTAAGCAACATTATTTTCAGATAAGGTTAAACTAGAATTTGTTTTTTAAAGACAAACAGTTAATGACAAACAACCCAAAAAGTACCAGAAGCAAATGAGAACATTTTCATTGTCAAGATTTTTCTAAAATGAATGAATTTAAGATTGTGGACTCTAAATATATGTTGGCAGAAGCTTTTAAAAAATCTTTTCCTCAAAAACTTTCCTTTTTGAGGTAGATTTTTAAAAAATTGAAGTTATCAACTTATTTGAACCACCCAAAGTTAAAATCTTCAGCAGCCTCCATTTGTAAACGGTCATTTTATTCTTTTTGGAATCCAATAGCCACAATTTAAGCCAAAGTCATTTTTGCAAAATCATTTTGATCAGATTTGTTGTGACAAAATGTACTTTAAAAGAAAAACAAAGGGAAGTAATCTGCACGTATGATAATTTTTATCAATGCTAGTTCCCAGAAAAATATAATTAAAATAAATGCATGGATAGGTTCTTTCTATGAGATAATCCCTTCTGAATGTTAATTCATGTAATGAAGGGGCTGTGCTTTCTGTAGCACTGCTGCCATGGCAACTTTTGGCTTTGAAAGAGAAGGTGGCAGGATTCCAGGCTGCTGCTGAGAGAAAGAGAGCAGGAGTTATGGAAGAACAGCTACTGGACCATCCAGATGGTTTTGTGGTTTTGGGTGGCTTTTAAAAGTTTTTATGTATTTATTGAAGAAAACTAGTGTCCTCAAAGAATGTTATTTCTCCTTTCATGTGAGGAAGAGAAACATATGTAGGTTTGAGGTGTGTGTGTGTGTTTTGGTTGGTTTTGTTTTTTGTTTATTTGTTCTGAATATCTTAAGATATTTAGAGTTTGCCAAAGTAGATATCCAGTAAGGAAAGACTCCTTGATGCCTGTCAAATGTTAGCTCTATGGAAAACTAAAAGAAGTCTACCATATTTATTAAATTCCAAATATAGTAGAAATAAGTTCATTGAAGGAAATGTCTTAACTAAAATCTTTTCTGCTTACTTACACAAATTTTATAAGGAAGACTTCTGAGTGAAAAATTGTAGAGGTAAAGACAAATTGCGATTATGGAGTCCTGCATTTAAAACCTCTGAAAATATCAAACTTAGTTTTGTTTTATAAGCACAGATTTGGTGATTAAACTTGAAATGATTTAAAGCTTATTTTCAGATCCAAACTGTAGGCAGTTACGTAGTTCTAGAGCCTTTATGCTGCTGGCTTCTTAATCATTTGACAAGTGGTTATTGAACACATGCCTGGTGTCCAGCACTGTGTAAAATTCAGAAGAAAAGCAGTTATTACATAGTTTACATTATTAAGAAGCCATTTACTACTTTGCATTTACAAAGTGGTTGTACTTAAAAATAGCTTGATTTCAAGTGTTCCGATGTTAAGACAATCGAACTTGATTACTCAAGTATGGTGTCTGTGAAATGTTAAGACAAATTTGTAGTGTCCTTTTTCTCCCTATGTTTAAAGAGATTTTTTAAAAATCCCACAGTAGTAGTCAGTGATGTGTCATTTTGAAGAATAGGTGTTTTGTGATATTGATGAATACATTTCCTGTGTCGAGTGTCAAACTTTTTCTGAAATCAGAATCAAGTAGTTATCACTTTTTACTAAAGTAAAAATTAGTAAAAACATTTTACTGTATTTCTCATATTTTTATAATGTTGTAAAATATTTCCAACAAAACTCTTTTAAAGTTGAGAATTGTTACTTTTTAGTTATTACTTTTTTATTTTAAAAATAATATATGCCAGTGACCAAAAATTTAAGAGTTCAAAAGGAAGGATCTCAAATTAAATGTATAAATTGTCTTTTCCCTCAGAGCACCAGGATTGTTAGTATTCAAGTGATTTAAATTGGCTAGCTAATTTGCCAGTTTGGTAAACATTCCACCCAAATTTGTATAGGATTAATAAACACAAGAGACAAACATGTACCTATTAATTAAGCATTATTAATAAGAAATAATTAGCTATTCATCCTACCTAATAGTGTCAAACTATAATTATATTGATAATTTTTACAATATCTCTTGATTCTATGTAAGCAGTTCTGTTCCTTCTTATAAATGATCATCAAAGTACTTGAAGAAATTTAAGTCTTTCTTTTATGTATACAAATTATTGGTCTTGACTTGCTGTTTACTAAGAGCAAAATGGGACCTTATATTCCAAACTTAAGGAAAAATTTTGCAGCAAGTAGTTTGCATGATTTACCTTTTCCCTATACATGTGCCCTTGCATTATAATGTGCCACTGCTTTCTAGAGGTAAGTCTTTGATGTATCCTTTATTAATTTCAATTTCATTGGACTGAATTTTTTTCTAACAGTTCCTGTGTGATATTTTGAAGAACCTGGACTTAGAAGATTCAAAAAATAATGATATGGTAGTAATTTTTAAAATGCTTTTCTCTTTGCAGAAAACGCAAGTGACAAAGTTAGTATTCACATTACTGGAGAGGAAATGCGGTGATTTAAATATGAGTAAACAGCATGAATGCCTAACTTTTGCAAAATTAAATTGAATTTTGCAAAAGAGTTGTAATTTAGAATAAACACAGTGTTTTCAATAAGTTTGGTTTGTATAGCTATGTTGTGGTGAATTGCTTTATAGTAATAAATAGCAGTATTTAACTTATTTCATATAAAATATATGTGTGGTTTGCTGTGTAATGGTTTACAAGTTGCAGTGCTTGGGGGTATATAATTTGTATCAGTTGAGACTGTTTGGAGACAAAGATAAAGATAATCTACTAGTGAATAGCATATATAAAACTGAGTTGATTCCCAAATATAAACCAGTATTTTTTTAGGTAAGTCTCTAAGAATCATCATAATTTTTCAAGAGTTTTGATTCAAACAATGTCAGTGATGGATTTAGAACTATATATATATACATTTGTGGGTTAGTGGATGGTAGGAAGTCTATACACCTTTGAAGTTAGTTGAGAGGTCACTGCCAACTTATTAAATGTCACAGTTGTGGTATAATGTTTAAACATTCCACTTTTATGTTCCATAGGTATTGATTACTTGGTTTAAAAAGGTAAAAATCACATTAGATAAAAATTTAAAGTAGTTATGTATTAATTAATTTATCATTACTCTGATCCTGTGCTGAAATTTCTTTATCATCAGACCATAGAGTAGAATTGAAAATATGAAATATCTATTTTGGACATATCAAGAGAATTAATTATTGAATTATAAAAACAGTTTCATTCCAGGGTAGCTGTGGTCTCACTGATTAAATAGTTTCATTGTTATATGTAACACAGGAACACTGCAAACCACCTAATGAACTATTCCCCAAACCCTGATTTATTGTTGGTCTATTTAAGACTAAATTCTTATGCACAAAGACTTTGACCAATTACTAGATTCCAGTATAAGAAACAATTTAAAGGGGGTGGGAGAATGAGATTTGGAGAAATAAATTTAAACATTTAGGATAAATGTAGTTTGTTTGTTTTTTGTTTTTTTTTTTTAAATTCAAGATTCAGGTTAGTTCATTTATTAGGTACAACTAAGCATTGTGCTAGGTGTTTCTAAATGCATTATATGATTTAATGCTCATTTGGCTCTGAATGCAGAGAGGTTAAGTAATGTTCTCAAGTCATGTGGATTGTAAGTGATAGAGCTAAGATTCAAGCCTAGGTCTTTTGAAGTCAAATTGTGCCTTCCTCTGTATCAGCTGCCTGTGGCATGGGTTTATTTCTGTTACTTTGAATTGATATTTGTTTTTAATGATTATTGACTTGAAGATAAATTGAGTGAATTGAGATATCTGAGTGAATTAATATGCATAAATAACAGTTGGGTTATATTCTTTTTTTTCTTTCCTGCAGTTGGTAGATCTGTTTATAACAGAAAACTCTATTTGTATTGTTTTTGAAGTGCCTTTAAATATGTTAAACATATGCCCTTACGAGAAGCCTGAGAGACAGACAAATTGTTTAACCCATTTCACTGTTGAGGAAAGTGAGGCTTCCGTAAATTATGACTTGCCCAGGGCACTGGGAAAGTGGGCAGCATAATCAGGATGAAAGGCCAGTTCATCTGAGTTTCATATTGGCACTTTTGCCACTAATGTATGTGATGGGCCATTCCATTTCGTACATATTCGAAAATACATGAAAATGTTTACTTATATTCAAAGTTGCATCTATAGGTTGAAATCAGTCGACCCCCCCCCACTTCCCTTCCCCTCATCACACCATAGAACATTTCCCCCCTTAGCTTCATATAACATAAAACATATTTCTTAAACTTTAAAATGTTTAAATATACACCTGAAATTCTACTTTTTGTCCAGGAGAGGTTATTATGCAAAACTTTCCCTACTATTCTAAATAGAAAAGTGGCTAGAGAAGAGTAAATACAGTTTAAATAATGAGATCGACTTGCTCCTGCTTCCCACCTTCATTCGTTGACGCTCAGCTCTCTATTGAGTTTAAAAGACTGACTTTGACATGTGGAAATATAGTAGCCCTGCACAGTCTTAGTATTAGAACTGGTAGGTAATTTTTCTCACTACTTTTATAATGAATTATTAGCTACTCTGAAGTTCATTGTAGGATTGTTTCTACAATCTGTTCTTTGACAAGCCATACAAAGAGAGTTTATTCTTTAGTCTTCTCTATCCGTAATGGAGTACGACTGTATTTGTTTTTAGATTTTATACTTAATGAATCTATACTTCATGCACTATTCATCAGTGAATGAATAGCGTTTTGAAGTTCTCTCTGTTGAGATCATTAACTTGTTCCTTTCCTGTATCATATCAGACATGTCTTTCTGGGCAATAATTGTATCACTCGTAATACTGAACTATTGAGTTCCCACAAATCAGTTTTAAAGTTACTGATATTTGCTTGTGGTTGACTGTGGTTGTAATGGAGGATGGAGGAAAGAATGAAAATTAATTGATAGTCTATTATTTATGAGCCACTTGTACTTCCTATGTTTTTCATCATAATCACTATATTTTAAAAAATGAGAAACTTTTCATATAGAGTATCATTTGCTTAAAATATATGATTCAGGATCATTTATGTGAATAGGTTGAACTTGCTGTTAATATATACTTACATTATGTGAGACTGAGAGATTTTCTCTTTCTTCTCTCCTGATTTTAAAAGTGATTCTAAGTGATCTGTTTCTACTTCCTACTCTGTTTTCTTCTCTGCCTTTTATTAGGAACATGAGAATTTGAATTCAGTACACTTTTATAAAAACCTAGAAATTTTTTTTTTAAATGGGGCTCTTGCTCTCTCAGTATTCAATAATTTGAGAATTAAGCTAGCAGGAATATATAAAGTATTTTTCAGTGCTTTGGAAACAGAAAAAAAATAGATAAAATGGTTGTCCTAATAATAACAATGTAACAGAGTTTTGACTAACATTTGTTTATTTTCTTGGTCTATGCTTGCCTGATTATTTTTTTTTTTTTTTTTTAAATCATCATTTTATTGAGATATATTCACATACCACGCAGTCATACAAAACAAATTGTACTTTCGATTGTTTACAGTACCATTACATAGTTGTACATTCATCACCTAAATCAATCCCTGACACCTTCATTAGCACACACACAAAAATAACAAGAATAATAATTAGAGTGAAAAAGAGCAATTGAAGTAAAAAAGAACACTGGGTACCTTTGTCTGTTTGTTTCCTTCCCCTACTTTTCTACACATCCATCCATAAACTAGACAAAGTGGAGTTTGGTCCTTATGGCTTTCCCAATCCCATTGTCACCCCTCATAAGCTACATTTTTATACAACTGTCTTCGAGATTCATGGGTTCTGGGTTGTAGTTTGATAGTTTCAGGTATCCACCACCAGCTACCCCAATTCTTTAGAACCTAAAAAGGGTTGTCTAAAGTGTGCGTAAGAGTGCCCACCAGAGTGATCTCTCGGCTCGTTTTGGAATCTCTCTGCCACTGAAGCTTATTTCATTTCCTTTCACATCCCCCTTTTGGTCAAGAAGATGTTCTCCGTCCCATGATGGCAGGTCTACATTCCTCCCTTGCCTGATTATTTTGAAGCATGTTTGTGACATCTTGACCTAATTTCAGTGTGTTTAATATCACCATTTCATTTTTTTCTTTTCTTTTTCTTCTTTTTTTTGGGGGGGGGGGGGTGGTTACTCATCTTTGTGTCTTTTTCATCATCCTGGGAGCATCGATGTCTTCTCTACTCTCTCACATCTTTTTTTGTGTGTATTATTCTTCCTCAGTAATCCTGGCACAACGTAAGTACTTAACCAGTTGTTCCTTTCGTAGTTTTCATCATTGTCTCTCTGTAATTTTTCATCTTGCTTTCAGCTTTAACACTATCAGCAAATTTTGTCAGTGTATGCTTTTATTAAAAATAATTCTCAAATGTATTAAGGAACATAAAAAACATGTTTTTCATGCTAGAGAACTTCACATGAGTCAGTGCATGTGTTTAGAACACCCATACTTCTGCAGTGGAAAAACAGTAAGTGAAACCTTCAGGGAGATAGATATGGACAGTATATATTAGAGTTATATATACTGTTGAGGCCTCTTACTTAATATTAAAATATATTTGAATGAACTTGCTACTTTTGAGTGTCTTTAGCTTGAAGTGAATTGTTTGCCTTGATAGTTAAGATTACCTATCTCATTTATTCCTCAGAACAACCCTTTAAGATAGATGCGATTCATATTTCACAGATCGAAAATTGATGCATGGAGAAGTTAAATGACTTGTATAAAACGCACTGAGTGGAGGATGTAGTGCTTGAACCATGTCTGTGTGACTTTAAAGCCAGTGTTATTAACCTTAATTCAGGCATGTTTTTCATGAGGGAAAATCTCTTTCTATGGACTGAGACAGTTTTGATAGTGTCACTGTTAAAATCACAACAGTCTGTTGGTATGCTGAGAGCTGTGAGTCACACCTAACAGGAGTTGTTACCCACCTCTGATCATACCTAGAGCACTTTCTCTGCTCCTCTTTTGTGCCAGTAGTTGGCTAGTTAAGACTCATGTTCCTTTTTCTCTTCTGAAATTTAACTCACTGTTTCCAAAAGTTTGCATTTGTCATATTGTGGGAGGAGTGGGAGATGGAAGTATTAATATGTTAGGTAGATCTTGATTTAAAGTGCTAAAATAATGTACATTGTAAATTCCTTAATATTTATACTTTGTTAGTATAAAAATGAATGTTTCTTTAGAAACCCAAAGTTCTTACAAAAGTTGTTTATGTATCTTCTTCACATATACTATTTTGTTTAATCTTCAGAATAGTCCTGTTTTGCGTGTGCTATTCCTGCCTTATAAATGAAAAAAAAAAAAAAAAAAAAACCTGAGGCTCTGTGAGATTGTCTTATCCCAAAATCACACATCTAAAAAGCCATAGAGTCAAGATTTAAATCCAGTTTTTTGGATACCACAGCTCTTCTCCAACTATGCTGATCCTCTACACAAGTTTATTTAGGATGAGGAAATTTGTATACATAAATGAGAAAACTGCAGAAAATAACAGTATTGATCTTTTCAAAATTGTGTTTAGAATTGTTGTTTTAGTCTGTATTAAACCTTTCTTGGTTCCTGGGCCTAGTGAGAATATGATCATTTAATTTCATGAAAGCCAGTGCATTCTAGCATCATATCAGTATTTTGCAGTGGTTGCAAATGTAGTCCAGATCTATGTATTATATGATAAGATGAATAATACAGGTAAATTCAAATTGTTTGATTTTACTTTAAACTACTGTGGACTTTTCAGTTTCCAGTTATTTTACTTTTTTCATATCATCCTTTTCCTTTTCCTTTTCTTCATGTTGGAAATCTTTCTTCTGCTGTCTTCTGTCAATTAAAAGGAAAATCCCACCTAAACGGTAATCTTTCTGTTGAATACATTTTATGCTATTATTTCCATATTGGCATTAATTATGAGTACATAGTTTTTTTTTTTTTTTTTTACTAATGAAAGAAACCTAGTCTACTCTATTTTAGAAATATGCTTTTTTTAAAAAAAATTAAAAATAGAAGCCTAATATACTTTCAGAAGCAAAATTATTTATGTAAAGGAACGTTGAGGATTAGATGTATAAATTATAAATAATTTTGCATGGGACATTTTGACTTAATATAGTTAAAAATTTTTTTATTCTCATTTTTTATTCTTACCCCTAGCCCACCAAGAAAACACATTGTGGAGCGCTATACAGAGTTTTATCACATACCTACTCATAGTGATGCCAGCAAGAAGAGACTAATTGAAGATACTGAAGACTGGCGTCCAAGGACTGGAACTACTCAGTCTCGCTCTTTCCGAATCCTTGCCCAAATCACCGGGACCGAACATTGTAAGTAAACTCCTAGGCATCCAATCTATGAATGTTCTTTGCCACCAAGTAGCAGTTAGAGAGATTAACAATTATTGGAAATCAACTCTGAAACATTTTGCTTTTTAATTATGCATAATATAAGTATGTAAATAAGGTATCAGCCAAGCTAGAATTACACTGAAAAGTGTCATAGCAGTAGTGGCTTATAGTATATAGCCAGTAAAAACATAATATGGAAGTTGTTTTTAGTGCCTCTGTGAAAGTTGAATATTTGGTATTGATTGATACAGCAATTGTTTGAGTGATTTTGAAGTTTTAAAAAGGCAAACTAATGTTGAATATTGCTTATTATATTTCAGTGAAAGAATCTGAAACTGATAGTACAAAGAAGGCAAAGTAAGTTTGCAAATTGAATACTTTTTTTCTTTCATGAATGGTCTCGTTTTGGTGTTTCAGATTTTCAAGTGTAATGGTATGGCATTTTGTTTTTGCAATTAGAAGCTAAGCATTTAATTTGGTGCCTTTTGTGTGACCTAAATATACAACTTACAGTTTTTTAAATTAGTAAATATTGTCGGGATTTTATGTCTAATTCTTATTTTCTTTATTACTGAAATAAGATGTTGGTAGAAGGATGTACTTTGGGGTGCTTTGCTAACATTACAGATCTCTGTGAATGAGTTCATGTGCATTGTCTTGCATTCTCTTTAATTTGGGAATAAATAGTGATGTTTCCAAGAGGACTTTCTAGATTAATCTTTCTATTTCTAAAATACTCTACTCTTAAAAAAATCTTTGCTGTTTAATAAAATAGCTTTGTGAAATTAGCTTTCTTATAAGGCATGTTCTCTGCATGTTGAATTAAGGTAGGAACTTTTTCCTTCTCTTTCTCATGACTCTTCTACCACTCTCTCTCTCTCTCTCTCTCTCTTTTTCCACCCCCCACAGGGAAAAGATACCCCTTCACGTCTTTAGTCCCAAATACACAAAATTACGTGACTGGCACCATGAAGTTTCAGCACGTGCTCTTAACGTACAGTGATTTATAAGCCTTGCCCCCCAAGCAGCCAGCACATACCTTTTCCTTTACCTTTTCTTTTTTTCAAAACTTCTTAGCAAAATCTGTGTTAGCTTTGCCTTATGAAAAAATAGAACCTTTTCTAACCATTTCCTGATGTTGTAAAAGCGAGGAAGATGAACATGTTTTGTGCTAGTCAGTAGCTCACAAATGTGAAATCAAAGAAAGCAAGTTAAGGGAGACTACATCTATTCAGTGAATTTACATCTGTTTCCATCATTATTAAATAAGTGTAGTAACCTTGGAAAAGTAATTATTTTCATAAGTTGAATTGGTGTATTTGTAGGTTGTTCTGAAGCAGAGGTGCATGAACAAATAATGTCCTCCTCTAATTTGAAAAATGCTTCCTTTATTATACTTCTCAAAACTGCTTTCAAGTTCATTATTACAGTAATGTTCAAAATGGGTTGTAAATTATTTTAAATAAGCAAACAGGAGGCAAGATTAAACAGACTTGATTAGAGTAGAGTTTATTGTTGATTTGGTCAGTTTTGAAGTTGATAATATTCAGGATGGCTGTACAAAGAGGAAGAGACCCTGATTTGGTCCAGAAAGAAGCAAAGAAGAGAATTCTGCCCTTCTTTGCAATGGGAGATACACAGTCCTTTTGGTTTGTTTAGGTTCAAAATTCTATTATCTACCCAAGGAAATGTTTCTAAGGTAGCAAATGTTTGTAGAGTAAAGGAAATTTCTAGACATTACTAGTAAGATTTAGAAAATAAAGCTTTGCCTTATTTTTAAATCAAAGAAAATGAACATAAAATAAGTTGCAAAATAAATAACTAATCATGAGATAAGAGAGAATGATATAAACTACTTGTGTATTGCTCTTCTTCCTAGGAGGCTATGTTTTGGGTAATATATAAAAGCTTAAATAGCTGACTGGAAATGCTTTCTTTCTTGTAATATAATGTATTATATATTAGAGCTAAATTCATGATAAATGCATTTTGAAGTTTGGAAAAGTGTTGTAATAAAGTTGACTTTAACTTAGCTTTTGTACTTGTTCTATTTTCTTGAGGCTGTTAATGCCATCCAGGACTTCTTAAAATATCACTTGGATAAAATACATAATTGTCTTGACAGTTCATTTGGAAAACATTTGTAATTTTGTGATTTTGCTAAAATGTGAGTATCGAATATGGTAAAGACTTATGTTAGATTTTTTTTCTGAATAGTTAATATTATTTGATGTAACATCCTGTGTGAGTAACATGTGAGATCAGATAGACTATGGCTCAACGTAGAATTATTCTTTGTTTGAAAATGATTACTGAAGGATCTTGCCTGAATTCAGGATTCGTCTTTACTTTTCCACGTTTCTTCACTTCTGAGTCACAATAGACTAGGACAAATGCCTGATAATTTGGAGAAGTTAATATTAATTTTAGTTAGTGATTGGTGCTACTTAAAATTTGGCTTGCCAGATGCATTTAAAAAATAGTTCTAGATAACCAGTTTTCCAACCTAACTGTAAATCAAGTGTTGTAAGGTTAAAATATTTTAAAAAATAAGTCAAAGTTTCATCTGTGCTCATTTCTGCTATATTTCATAATATGTTAAGATGCCTTTCTTTTATTACATCAGCTCTTCTTCAAATACTAAAAGCTCTTGTCTGCATGTGATTTTATGATCCTGACATCAACCTCATTTATTGCTGTGTCCTCTCATCCCTATAAGAAAACCTAGTTTTTAGACCAGAATCTCCTATTCTTAATAATTCTTCAATCTCATAAGATGATGCCTGAAAGAAGATGGAATCAAAGTCTCATAAAGATATAGGTAGAGTAAACGTGGTGTTTTACACCAAGAACCAAATTTCAAGAATAATTATAGATTTGAGAGAAAGAAATTTTCCTCTCAAATATAGACTAGAGAAAGTGTATAGATCTTTATAACTTGAAATAGGTGCAGTTGAAAATAAGAATTTAATGCCTTGCCTATGTTATTTGCTGTGTCATTAAAAGTATAAACTTAGATAAATGGAGTAATCCATAGTCAAATATGAGGGTAAATGTTCAACCTGAATCACAAAGGACATTTCATTTGATCCTGTCAAAACTTGAATTCCCAAGCTCAGAAAATCTCCTGGGAAATCTTATATTCCTATCTTAAAAGCTAGCTAAAAATTATAAAAGCTTCTTGCAAAATATTATTGTAAAAGTCTAGTGGGCTCATTTATAGCTTGTTTTTGTTTTTCTCTCTTATACAGACTATATCATACACTTTTAATGTGAAATTGGGAAATTACTCCAAAGAATTTTCCTTTTTTTTCTTATGTTTTTACTAGTCTGAACATGGAATGTCTCCCACAGAGTCAAATATACTTTTGTTACCTAGAAAAATATGTTATTTGTGCAAACTGAAATATACTCATCTTGTATATCATTATGCCCATTACGAAGACTCAGATATAAAAGCATCTTGGAGCTTATTTAATAAAATTGTGATAATAAGATAAAGAGTAGAAGTCTCTCCTTTTATTAAAAATACTCTCGCAGATATTATATAATAAATTGATTTACCCCAGACAATTTTGTAATTATTGTGTTTCTGATGTGTATTTAAAATCACACAGATCATTCATTGTTTGCATTCTTTCTTTCAAATGAGTACTGAATATTTATTTAAATGCCAGGCACTGATTTATGTACTAGAGATACAGTAGTGAATAGCTGACATCAAATACATGAACTGGATGATTTGAGGTAATTTTAAGTAATACTAAAATAGTAAAATAAGACAATATTAGAAGAATTTGTCTTAGGCAGGGAGGGATTACTTTAGGTTGTGTGAACCTCTGAGGTGGCAACCTTTACCTACATGAGAGAAAGGAAAAGGAGTCAGCTGTGTGATGACAGGGTGTTGTGCAGTGCAGAGGAAATAATGTAGATACACTGAGGTGATAAAGAGCTCGGCAAGTCCCTAAAATGGAGAGGAGAGTGTGGCTGAAATGTCATATGTGAGGGGAAGCATGATATAAAAATATAATAGGTCTGTACATAGGCAAATAAATTTTATTTTCAATACTATTCACAGCATTTTAAATTAGAAATCATCTTATTATCATGACTAATACTTTCAAATAAGAACAGGAAATGAAGAACCATATATGTTAATCAATTTGATTAAAAATATTCACACACCTAGGTAGTGTTGACCTTAGGCATAGTCGTCAGTTTAATGCTTTTCCCATTGAGACCCAAAGATACAGTTTTAGAAAATCTAGAAAAGAGGAGCATAAATACAGTATATATAGGGAATATAGGGAGCAGAATGTCATGTAAAGCATACATAACAGCCATAAAAAAATAAAATTTTGATTATCAAATTTGACATTTAATGCTCTATTCATAATTTAGTGATGACTGATAATTTACTCCTCTAAAACACCTGGCCAATTTTGTTTGGACCCATCCTTTTTTATTTCAATCAAGAAAATTCCTTAAAGCAAGTAAGTATTTCCTTGATCATTCTTTCCAAAATAGGCACCATGGTATTTTTTGGTTAAAGATAGGAAAAAAAAATGAGTGACAAATCGTGGGTTGAGGCTCAGATTTGTAACTGACTGACTACTTTTTGGCACTGAGTTTCTACATTAAAACAAGAAATTAGAATCTGTGGTGGACATTGTGATGCTAGGTCAGATACGTCTTCATTGAAGGACTTGATACCACAGTTGCTGGGAGTACAAAGGGCAGACAGCCTTCCACTGACAGCCCTTTCAGAAATTACCTCAGTTACAGACTTTGTTCCCCCCCAAAGGCCACAGCTTTTGTGTGGCTGCCCTTAGTCAATGAACTGATTACTTGGAGGGGGAGGGTAAAAAGCTTGGCCAGGACAACTCAGAACAGCCATTGTAGTTCTAGAGCTGCTGTAGGGTTAGCTGAAGCATGTTTACAGGGCCTATGTAGGAACTTCTTCTGCCCACTCCTGCTTCTTGTCCCCTCCCTTTTGCAGGTATTGATCTCAAAGCCACTCCTTAATAAGCATCATCTACACTATCTATCTTGGAGTCTGCCCTCTAGAGAAACCTGATCTGTGCCAAATCATAGAATCTTTTAGGTTCCAGTTTGGACTGCAGTTGCATAGGTTCTCTTCAGCATGGTCCTTGTCTTCATCTTCTCATTGTTCTCTCTGTCTTTGTCACTTCACACACTATCTCCTTAAATCTTCAACCCAGGCCACACGTCATTTAAGGAAGTCTTTAAAATGAAAGATCAGTTAAGGACAGCTGGAAAAGTATATGGAAGTCAAAAGGAGGTGCTTTACTTCCCTTTGCTTCAGGTAAAGGATATTTATGTATTGATTGCATTAGAGGCAACCTTGGAGGATGTTTTGTTTTGTTGTTATTTATAGTTTATTTTTAACACCGAACAGAAAGACTACTCTTCCCTGATTTCACAGCCCATCTGCCAAAAGTAATGAGTAGGTAAAGTCGTTTAGAAACAAAACATAATCAGGGATGTATATGAATGAAGCTCTAATATGAAATAAGAAGCTTCAAGTGGAACATTAGGATTAACTCTGAGTCAATGTATAGAATGCTCAAAACTACAAACCCGCTACTAACAAAATATTTTGATTTTACATGTGCAGCATTTTAGAATCAAATGTATTAACCAATTAATCAGTCGCTTCACATACCTGCTGTTTCCTCCCCATACTTAAGAGTCTACCTCTAGTTCTCTTCTGGGAGAGATGCTGCTGCTGATGTAATTTAGAAATGTGTGGGAAAATATACAAATATTACAAGTTTGGAAGTCTTAAGGGTACTAAAAGTCTTGTAAAGCACTAAATAATCCCAGAGAATGACGAATTACCCTGCCCAAAATGCCTGTGGCATGTCACTGAGAATGACTGGGCTGAGTGCAAATGCTCCCTCTTTGCAGGTTTTCCTGTCCCCACAGCTCCAACTCCACATTCTCACCCACGGTGCCTGTCCCATGCTGGTAATAATCTTCTCACTTCTGCCCTAACATAATATATAATTTTTACCTCTGTTTTAGTACTTCCTTTTGTAATTTCAAGTACAGATATTTGTCTACTTGTCCTAAGTCTTGAACTAGAGTGTGAGCTCTTTGAAGGCAAGAGTCTTAGTATAATAATTTAAATTGGAAGGAAAAGGCATTTTAATGGGCTTAGTATTTCTTCTACATGGATGCAATTGTAGCTGTTTAAGTAAGGATCTTTCTCTACATTCAATGAGAGGATACAATTTGAAGATGGGTTTTAGGGTTGTAAGAGTCATCGCTGGTAAGCCACTTTTAAAATTAGAAATACATCAACTACCTTTCTGTAGTAATCCTCATTTCAACAGATTAGCATTTAAGAGAAAGTTATTCTTAAGTAGAATCACTGACTTGGACCCATTTGGAAGCATTACAATTCCATGTCTTTTGACACCTACCTCCTTTTCTACTTTGTATTATCAATATTTGCATATATGTCCTGTATTACCAACTAGGGTAAATCTCTTTGAATGCAAGAGTGTTAGAATCTCCACCATTTCTGGCACTAAGTTACTAATTGATTATAATTGCGTATTTCTCCAGTTCCCTAATTTTTGGATTTTTCAAGGTATACACAATTTTAACTGAATGTAAATTCAATGTAAGATCAAATTTTCATAATTGCCTAAAGTTGATGTTTTTCTCCCCATATCTATTTTGAAATGAACATTTGTTTCTTAATCCACCTTCCTTTGTGTTTCTGATCTGTTTGTATGTGAATATTTACTCCTATGAGGAAGAGACTGTCTGACTAATTTTTTAAATGCATTTTTTATTGTGAACTTTAACATATACACGTCACAATAACTTTCAAAATACTATTTAACAAGTAGTTAGCAAATTTCAAAGAATGTCATGCGTTATAGTTACACAACTTCAGCTATTGCCATTATTGTAAAATATAGCATGCATATAGAAAGGTGTTAACTTCACGTACAGCTCAACAAGCAGTTATATAGGTAATTTCAAAAATTGTTATGGATTATAGTTCCACAGTTTCAGTTCTTCCCTTATTATGAAATATAGGGCATAAGCAGAAAGGTGAAGACTTTCAAAGCACAATTCAACGGGCAGCTATAGAGCAAATTTCAAAGAATGTAATAGGTTACAACTCCACCATGTAATTTACCTCCTTCCAGCTATTCGAACACCTCAGCATCTAACAAAATACATATTTATATAAAGTTTCAGTATTCAGAGGCCTTTGTTAAATCTTATTTTGTTTGTTGCTACCCCTTCCTCTCACTTAATCTCTTTCTCCACCTTCAGAAGTGTCTAGGCAGTGACCACACTAACTTGTTCGTATTGAAAGGGGGTGTCGACAGTATGGGGAAGGGAGATGGATCTGATTGTTGTTCATAAAGAGTCTGTTGATTCTGGGTTTTAGGACTTGGCTGCTGGATTTAGGTTTCTGAGAGATAAAATTTAGTGAGTGAATCTTTTATACAATCTCATGTAGGGAGCTAGGTATTTGGGGACTACTTTTGGTAAGGGCATGGCATACTGTGGCCATTTGGGTTGTATCTGACCAATTTTTGTAACAGATATATGAGATGCTTAGTTAGTTCCTGACTGGAACGACCAATAGAAATAATTTTATCATTACTAAGGAAATTTTTTTAAGTTAAGAATCTAATCTATAATATTGGGTAAATAGAAACAACTACCATAGTATTAGTAACAATAATAGAAAGCTAATAATAATATGCAGTATACCAGAAAAGATAATTATGGAAAGCCATAGAAAACTTCAACTAAAGATAATTCTTTTAAAAACATATATGTATCTGAAATGTATCATCTAGTCACACACAGTATAATTCACTTTATGTGAAAAGATGTTTTTTCTTTGTCTCACCATTTTTTCAGTTTTTACTATATAGTAAAATATTGATCTAATATGCAGTTTAAAATTTTACATCCTTATATAAATATATAAATAAGTATAAAGTAGCATTTTAGTGTAGCAAAAATATAAAAATTATGATTAAATATACTTTTATCAATCTAAATTCCCTTGATCAATGAATACTTAATTTTCACATATTATGCTTAAGAATTTTATGATATGGATTCCCAATTTTTAAAGAATTAAATATATTATAAAATACTCATCAACAGTTCAAGCCAATCACTAATATATAATGCCATGAAACGGAAATAGTTATGGAAAAAATTTATATTGTCTTACAATCTGTCCTTAGCACTAAATAAATCCACATGATTTCTAACTGAAGACCGCCTAATAGAATTTTGACACTGAAAAAATAGAGTTTAAGTTACTTCCTGTATAGAAATCTATCACCTTTGTACATTCATCAAAGATTCTGAAAACAGAAAATAATCCAAATATACTCTTTTTACAGCAAAGGTTTCTTTTAAATTATAGTTTGTTCATATATGACCCAAATAAAATAAATAAAGAAAGAAGCAGTTTGCTGACGTATTCCATGTCTTCATTATTGCTGTGTTTAGTAAGCATACTGGGTTTCATAAGTGTACTAGAGTCTTGTTATGTATCTTTGTTAAGACACGTTAGTTGAGTATATTATTTAAAACTACTATTCTTTTTACAAACTTTGCAAAGAAATCAGGACTGGTGAATACCCCAGTCTTGTTTTCTCTCATATTTTCATGAGGTAGATATTAACAGTCAGCCTTTTTCTAAAACACAAAACACAAAGGTTTCAATAACACAGTTTAATTTTAAAAAATGAAAAGAAAATAGCCAGATAGTATCTCTTAGCTGATGCAATCACATACATTCATACTAAATATGTTCAGTAACCTGGAAAAAAAGTCCAGAGGTAAAACAAAATGGGTATATAGTCAAGTAATATTTTTTTCTCTTTTGCAAAATATAGAATATTTGTAATCTTTTATTTTCTACTAGTGGATGATAATGTCCTACACAAATGCTGGTTTAGTGACTAAATGTAAAGTTCGCCATCTATTGAACATGAGTAATTACTACACCTCAGTTCCTTATAAGCATAGTACTTTAAAATTATTGAAGCAAATTTCTGTCTTTTCTATGTATTTCACATGCAAATTGTTTAATTCTGGAAATGCTTGTGTATTATGTTAAGATTACCACTAAAAAGATAATTTATTTATCAGAATCAGTATGTTTTGATTGGAAATATGCAAAATTGGACTTTTGTAGCTCAGAATTTGTATCAAGTTCCTTAGTAGCAGAATTTGATAAGTAACCCTTCTGTTATGATGTTTTTTGGATAAATTCTTTGCACTTCACCTTTAGAGAAAGAAGTAACACAATAAAATTATTCAGCCAGTGTTCTAGTTTGCTAATGATGCCAGAATGTAAACACCAGACATGGATTGGCTTTTTATAAAAAGGAGTTTATGTAGTTACACGGTTACAGTCTTAAGGTCATAAAGTGTCCATCAACAAAGGGTATCTTCACTGGAAATGGCCAGTGGTGTCCAGAAAACCTCTGTTAGCTGGGAAGGCACATGGCTGGCGTCTGCCTCCAAAGTTCTGGTTCAAAATGGCTTTCTCCCAGGATGTTCCTCTCTAGGCTGCAGTTCCTCAAAAATGTCACTCTTAATGCGCTTAGAGTATTTGTCCTCTCTTAGCTTCTCGGAGCAAGGAGTGTGCTTGACTGTAGCAAGTTGCTTCTTCTGTCTGATCTTATATAGTGCTCCAGTAATTTAATTCAGACCCACCCTGAATGGGCAGGCCAACACCTCCATGAAAATTATCCAATCAGAGTCATCACCCACAGTTGGATGGGGCGCATTTCCTTGCAAACAACCTAATCCAAACATTCCAACGTAATCCCCACTAATATGTCTGCGCCACAGAATTGCATCAAAGAATATGGCTTTTTCTGGGGACATAATACATTCAAACCAGCACAGCCAGAAGATGAGAAAAATGTCTTTTTGGCTAAAAACTCATTATTGAGAAAAATACCTTTTTGATGAAAAACTCAATACTATATTTAGTAATTTTTTTTTTTACTTCAAAGGAAAATAATGACTTTTTAAAAAATTAGGAGCATTGATATAGGCAATCTTTACTGTGTTAGAAGGTATAATTTTTTTCTTTTGGTGCTCTCAGTTTCCATATTTCAGTCACATTGAAGGGTTCAGAAAACTAAAGTTTTCTATTTCTATGTTATGTGAAGGTATGTTTATTATGATGGTATGATATAAAGGAAAATTGAACCAGTATATTGTATAATCTATATATAATAGGTATGCCAGTTATGGATATTTGGGCATCTTAATAATTCTCCTTTTCTGAGTCAAATTAAGGAACTCTGTCTTTGAATTTTGAAAGTAGTCTCAATTGTCCATGACTCTGCTTTTGTATTTTTCTGTTTTTGTGTCTATTAACATTATTCATTAAGTACACCTTCTAAATCCTACTTTGTGATAGACATTCATTTCCCAGATGCATTAATTACTCCTTAAGTGTCTGTATTCATTTCTTTAATTTTGCCATTAATAGTATATGTATTTTTTCTGTTTTCACATAGTTTATTCTTTATCCCAGTATCCTAGTTTTTCATAAGAAGAAAAAATACTCAGGAATGAATTTCTGAAAGACTTCTAACAGCTTCAGGTAGCTGCATGTCATTACTTACATAAGGGGTGAATTTGAGGTTTTAATACAGAGAAGCAACATTTTTAAACAATTTTGGTGGACTTAGACTTATCCTTGGCTTATAGCAGTGAAATCAAACATTTCTTGTTGAAATCAGCAGATCAATTAGAAAGGATGTTGGAGCAGCACCATGGGCATATTAAAAAAATGTGTATCCATAGAAAAATCTTTTAAATATGAAAGATAAAACATGACCAGATAACAGTAGTACAAAAAGTGAGAAACAGAAGTGATGTTATCAAGGGGTGATTATGAAATTAATAAATAATCATTGTGGAAAAGTATGAACAAACAAAAATCACCCAAACCCAGAGATAAATACTGAATTATTATTGGGAGTGGGGGTTGGGTTGTTACATCCTAGACAGAATTGAAGGCCCAGATAGAAAACACTCTAAATGAGTTCTCTGTAGTCACTTTTCTCAGTGATTTACAGTCCAGAGTAATTAGAGAACTTACAGATGAGATTGCTAAATGATTCTATTTGTGGTTTTTTTTTTGTTTATTTTTGTGTTGTTGTTGTTTTGTAATTCTGGAGAATGGGAAAGAAAATTTGAGAACAGGTAAATATAGTACTGATTTTCAAAAAAGAAAAGAAAAGAAAAAGGTTAACTTAAAAACCCATTAAACTAGTTTGAACTTGAGGTCAACGGGGAAAAGGTCTATAAGGCCTTCTTAAAAGCACTCATTGTGATTACTAAGAAAAGAGAAAGTGTCATTGCTAAGACCCAGAATAGGTTCTCAAGAAACAAATCCCACCTAATTTAACACATTTTGGGTTGATTAGGGGAAATGTTAATTTTAACAACCATATGGATGCTCTTCAGGTAGAGGGAACAGCAAGTGCAAAGGCCTTGAGACAGGAATCAGCTTGGTGTATTTAAGGAACTGAAAGAAGGTTGCTATGACTGAAGCATAGTAAATAAGGAAGAGAATGACAAGAAACTGAATGAAGAAATAGTTAGGGACCAGATCATTTATTGACTTGTAGGTTGTGTTAAGGAATTTGGATTTTTATTCCAATTAAATGGGAAACACAATATAGGATTTTAATTATGGGAGTGACATCTGATTTGTGTTTTTAAAAGATCACTGAATGCTCTGGAAAGTTAATGGTAAGGGAGCAATAATGGAATCAGGAGACCAGTTATGAGTATACCCAAGCTTCAGATAAGAGATGATAGTGGCTTAGACTATGGAAGTACTAATGAAGATGGAGAAAATTGGATGGATTCGTATTTAGAGGAAGAGCTACCAGGGATGTGGAAAACCAGAGTAATGATAGTGGAAATTTTTCAGAATCAGTGAATTTGGTAAGGGTTAATTCAATTGGTATCAATCAGTGAAATTGGTAAGAATTCAGTACAGTACAAAAGTTAGTATAATCAAGAAGCAGAGGAGTGTGTGAGTTAGAACAAAAAACAAGAGTGCTTATTGTTGAAAAAGTAAAAGTTATGCATTTTGAAGTACATAGTTGGGGTATTCCCAGCCTAAGGCTTACCTTAGAGGTATATATTATTGAAGTAAAGAAGTCAGAGGATTTAGCAGCCATGATAATGTTGAAGTCATCAGGAAAGATTGTAAAAATGGGGTAAAGAGGAAGGCAGCGAGCCCGGGGCTAATGTAAACAGTGGTTGAGGTAGGGGCCAGCAGTGATATGGGTGGATGGTGAGTGGAGAGTCTGATGATAATGAATCTCAAAAGAGTTGGGATTTTGGAGGATCAAGAATGGCTGTTGGCATTAGAAACAGTTATGAGGGGTGCTCCATCTGCAGATTTTTAAAAATTTGGGGTATGAGAGAAAAGGTAACCTCTGTTTGAGGGAACTGCAAGAAAGGTGTAGAATGATAGAGGGTATAGTAGAGTAACAGAGAGTTTGTGAAAGGTGAGAGGGATGGGAAATTGATCAGATTAGGAGATGCACAAAGCAGGAAAGAAATAAGAGTCCAGGAGATGATGGATGACCCAGGAGGTTTGCACATCTGGTTTTAGCAGATAATCAGGGATGGGGAGCATGATGGGATTAATCCTCACAATCTATTAGAGGAAAGTTGGCACTAAAATATAAGTTCTGTGAAGGGAGGAAATTAAAGTGGACAATAAAATATATCAGGATTTGGTGGGAATTGAAATGATTATTATTTGTTGAATGAATGAGTGAATGGAGTGAGTGATTAAATGGGAGAGTTCAAGGTATTTGACCCAGAGTATTTAGCTGGAGAGCATAGTTTGTTCTCCCATGCTGACAGTACATTCTCATAGTAATGACTTTCTCAAGACACCTGGACTCTCCATAGATTCAGAGTAGTTGACTGGTAGACTATATTCATGCAGTCAGATTCATTTATATTCTCAAATAGATAATAAATTGACTCAAGACTATTTATTTTATCAACTTTACCCTGAATATTAAAAGAAAACCTCCATCATGTAAAAGTTATTTCTGTAATATTTGGATTATTGAAACTACAAAGTGGCAGATTTTTGTCCCAAATAGGAAGCTTTTTCTAGCTAATAGAAATCTTTGAAAACATTTGCAGGAATGTCCCAATGAAGAAATCAATGATGCACAAGTAAGAGGGGCTAAGGTTAGTGATCAGTAAGTGCCCCGCAGTATTGAACATCTTCTGTAGTCAAGGATATGGTAGAGGACTCAGGCTTTTATGAGGGGATTGCCCCAAGTGATTTAAGTTGCCTTAACAACCTTAAGTTCTTTATGTTATTTTTTGAATATACATAGTATAATATATGCTCATTCTTTACCTGTCTTTTCCTTTAGATACCATGGAACATTTTCTCTAAAGAGACAAAGGCGTAGTATAGATAACTAAAGAGTTTGCATAGTGAAACTGGACACTTTAAATGGTAAAATCCATCATGGAAAGGCAGTAGCAGAGAGATGTGTAAAAGATAAGGCAGAGTTTGAAAGATGTGAATAAATGGAACATACCAACAAAGAGCAACTCTTCCCTAAAATAAATAAAATAAGAAGTTCCAGTTCCTTCCAAGACCTCTCTTTTAGTTTCTTCTTGTCTTTTCCTTGCTTTGGGAAAGTGGAAGTTCCCAGAAAAATAATTTCAGTTTGACTTGTCCTTTGTTCTGACGAAAATAAGCCTCATTTAGGGTGGTGTTTTCATGTTTGATAATTTACTTCATAACCTTCTTTTTAGCCTTTTACAGTCATCTCCACTCACCACATGCAAAGCAAAGATGCTGCTACCAGTCAGTTTTTCAATGATCTTCAAGATGCCATCTATAATAAATGTGTAGAATTAGCAGGCTCAAATAATGTTTTAGGCTGCTAAAGAATCAAAGACTATTGAAGTAATTTAATAACTTTAGCTTGTGGTTAAGAATGCCAGAAAAAATTTTCAGCTAAAATTTAGTTGATTTAATTTGCTGGAAGGGAGATTACAGTTGCAAGTAAATGCACCCCCCATGTTTATTGTCAGGAAGCTAATAGAAGATGCTCATCTTTCCAGATGACTTACAGTTTCTTCGACTAAAATATAAAGCTTTGCTTTGCTAGTGAACCCCAAAAGGACAGAATCCAGCTATGATCCTGATGTATTCCATTTCTCCTTAGGAATATTATTGCATGAAAGTTTGCTTTGTGGAATAGTGAAAAAAAACAAGAACAATTCATTGTAGTACCCTTCTTTACCTGCTTATAAAGTAAATATTTTAAAGTTTCTGAATTTTCTGTCTTATGGAGAACTTGTCATGTGAGAATGTAGTAAGATTTCTGTTGAATCCCCTGTCCTGCAGGATGGTAAGGATGGTACGTTAGTAAGATGAAAACCTCATGCCTGATTTGCTTGACAGATTGTTGATACAGGTCCACATTAAAAAGCATGGAGAGATACAATTCAGAAAGCTGGCAGCAAATAGTTCTTTGAGAAACTATTATCAGTTTTACGAGAAAAGCAGGGCAAAAGGCCACAAGCCCAACTCTCCAGACACATCTGGGAATGGAGAAAGTCTTCATACTTCTCTCTGGTGAGAAATGAAAACTCATTTAAGTAACAGACAAGCAGAAAACCTGGCTGCTACAGAGCTGTTATTAATCAGAACTTCTTCCAACCCTAAAAAGAATAATTATTAGGGAATATCAGAATGAGAATAGATATTGATGTCTGTTCCATATCAAATGAGGTAATTTAAATTTTGTTGACTAAGCAAAGAATAGGTAATCAATGTGTGTAGCACATGGGAACTTCCCAAGCATATTTGTTTGGAAATTTGGAAATCTGACTTTAAAAAGTATTTCATGAGTTACATGAACTTTATTCTCAAGTGGTGCTTACGTTTTTCTCATCAGCGTAGCTCATGAGGGTATTTGAGAGAGTGAACTTCTCCAGCTATCACTCCCTTTTCTTTTCTCACTTGTCCTCATTGTATGTTAATATATAGTATTTGATAAGTCTTTATATTTTCTTTTTTCTAGAATTTTGATAGTTCTTTTTATTATAAAGATATAATTAAGATATTTCTGGAGTTCTGTTCATTTCTTTGAGGCTGACCACACATCCCTCCTTATTTAATCAATAATAATATATGTTTAACTTAAATTGCAGCATGGCCTCTAGAAGAAACAAATGTGTTCTAAGAAATATACATATATTGTGAGTTCTGTATTTGAAAACAATACATTCATTCATGTATTTATTCAACAAATATTTGTTTACTTTGTGGTAAGCACTTCATTACACTTCATTTATACCAATAAACATAAGAATCTCTGACTTTATGGGACCGGTCTAATCTAGTGAAGGAGTCTGGATTTAAACAAATAACCACACAAATAATTGTATAATTACAGTAATAAAAAAGAAATGGTATGGAGAGAAAGTACAGACTGCTATGAAAGCATATGACAGAGGAAACCTAAAGTGATTTGGGGGATTGGGGAGGTCTCCCTGAGGAGGTGACATTTAATCTGAGACTAGAAAGTTACTTAGGAATTAGCCCGATGAAGGTGTGGTAGAAATAGAGGGGTATTGAAAGTGAGAAGTAGTGGACTTTACATTCTGCACAGGCCTTGAGGTGAGAAACTTGGCCTGTTTGAAGAAGAGATGGAAGGCAAGAGGGACTGGAGCAAGCCAGAGAGAGAGGAAGAGCTCCTTGAGATAAGGCTGGAGAATAGGTAGCCAAAAATCACAATTATCTTTGGAGCAGTGCTAGAAGGTCTAAGCTATGATCAGATTTGTATTTAAAAAAAAAATCACTCTGGTACCTGTTATTCTCCAGGACAGGGGTCAGTAAACATTTTCTATGAAAGTTCAGACAGTAAGTATTTCTGGTTTTGCAGACCATGTGGTCTTTTGCAACTACTAAACTCTGCCATATAGCATGAAAGGAGCCATAGATAATACATAAGTGAATGAACCTGGCTATGTTCCACTAAAACTTTGTTTATAGACTGAAATTTGAATTTATATAATTTTCATGTTTCTCGAAGTATTATCTTTTGATTTTTTTTTAACCATCTAAAAATGTAAAAATTTTTCTTATCCCACAAGCCATACAAAGACATATGGCAGGCCAGATTTACCTGTGGGCCCCTGGTTTTGCTGATCCCTGCTCTAGGATTATGCATCTTATTACTTTAGCCTTTATTGCTCTTCCCCTCAAATGATATTTTAGCTCTGCCATGACATTTTTCTTAAGATGTCTACATTTTTTTTCCATCACTCTTGTGAAGGTATGATCAATACTGAATAAAAAAATGACAAGATAAATTTTTCTTTTCTGTTTATTTATTTCAGTGTCACATTTTCCATTCAAAAATCATTTAACATGATTGACCTGGTCCGTTTTTTATCCACAAGCTTTCTTTTTCAAATAATGGGTAATTTTGTATTTTCCTGGCTAATTTTTCCTTCCAAAGTATTATACTTGGTGCTTTCTTCTTTCCAACCTCACACTGAGTTTTTCATCTTTCCTTTACCTGGTAATAGTTCTTCTAAAATCTAATTCTGGCATTCTAAAGAAAAAATGGTTCAGACCTGGAAAAAAAACAAAGTAAAAAATACAGCTCCACAATTGCATGCAAACATCTGTTGTGTGACTGGATAAAATACTTTGTTTACATCAAGACAAACAAAATTCATCTAATTTCACATCTAAAAAACACACCATTGTGACTTAAAAGGAAATTTCTGGTTGTTTTTTTTATAGTGCACTATTCAGCCAGCTCTCCCAAAGACGCTAAAAAGCATTTTGTAGTGGAAATAGTGCATACAAATTCAAGTCAAACTCCATCTGACTCTTACTAGGTGTGTAATATTGGGCAACTTAATTAACTTCTTTGAACCTAAGTGTTCTTGAAGCATCTAATACAAAACACCTAGTCAACAAATGGGAATTCCTGTCCACCTTTCTTTGACTTTAAGCATAATGTTTTATTTCATGGAATTAGTCATGTTAAAAGATTGTAGAGGATCCACTATTGCATTTTGTGGTTGGGAGATTATTGGGTTTTGTTTGAACCTATTGCACATATAAAGTAAAATTTTTTAGAAACTAGCTGTATTCTCAAAATTGAATCAATGTATATGTAAAATATGATGTAGATCTTTCATTAATGTTTCATTTGCCTTGTTTATTTTAATTCTGAAAACTTAGGTTTGACAGTTCTCTGGAAGACATAGCTAAGAGCGGACCTCACCCACCTTCAACTCCTAAGGTTTTGAGTATTGGTAGCCAAGTGGCCACACTTTCTAAAGTATCAACTACTTATTCTAGGTAGAGTTTTTCCTTCTTGTTATGTCTAAAATTTAATGGAGAGCTTCAATACTAAAACTATCTGATTAAAAAGAAAAAGATACAGATTACAGGATGGACATCATTAATACATAAAAAAGAATTCTTGGCACTTATTCTTGTGACACTGCTTTACACTGGTTTTATATGTAGTTTTGTTTGTTTGTTTGTTTTTTCTTTATTTGTTTAGTGTCTAGTGTAAAGTCAGGAAACCTGTGGTTTTTATTTATTCACTATGTGATTTGGAAAACCAACATTCTAAGTTTGTCTTAAATCTACTCTAAAAAAGAGTGAGATCATAATATGTTGTTAGGTACCCAGAGATATTCTAAGAATATTTAGGTCAATAATTCTATGTTTAAGATTTTGCTCCATTCTGCTGAAACTAAGTCCTTTTACTTCATTATTTGTGATACAAGATGATGGAAGAAATTCATTGTTTCCTTTTCCTGAAAGATAATTTAGCTGATTTGGTTTTTTAGTAGAATAAGTTTCTAGTTATTACTGCAGAGCCATTACTTCCCCCAAATAGTAGCCATTGACTCAAAGATACAGAGTAATTCAGAAACTAAAAGTTGAATCACTTGGTAGCTTTATTCTTCCACTTCACATGATATACTCATTGCCTGCCCAAATTTGGCACATAATTACTTTGTGTTGGAGGTGCCCACTGTCATAGATTTCTGAAAGTATAAAGAGAATGTTCATTAATAACTTGTACCCATATGTGAAGAAGAGAGAGACTACAGATTTCACAATGTGCATTTAGACTTTTTATTTTACTGAATAAATAAAAATTCTCAGTTCCAATTTGATAACCGGATTCAAAACCGTTAGTTCTAATAACAAGAGTGCTAATTCCTCTGCACGTGTTCTACTTAACCTTTTCCTAAAAATCAAGAGAAAATAATTGTTTTAAGTAATTACAGTTCTGAAGATAAACTTGTATACCAGCATTTTGAATCTTTATTGAGCTTCTAAAACAGAAATATGGAACATCAGCAGAGAAGGCAATGTTTTAATCTTATTCACTGTAACTACTGTTTATTTTTACAAAGATGCTTGCCTTCCCCAAATAGCATTACTCTCAATATTTTAAGCAGTTATTTAAACAGTTAATATGTGTTGCTGCTTCTGAATAGGCAGCCAGTTAGACCTGCTTCTCCTGAAAACACAAGTCTCATTAAAATGTCAGGTTTTTTATGTATGTCATCTCTAAGGTAAAAATAAAGAGAGACTTTTTGGAAAAATCATAAACCTTTACTTTTTTCTCTGTTTATAGAAATTCATTCTTCATTTAGACTGGCAGACCAGTCTTCAAATGTGTATTGTTATATGATACTGATTTAATTTTAAATAGGATTAGACACAGTGAATTTAAGTACATTCAGAAGTGTTTGTATCTCAAAAATAAGTTTTCTGGAGGATTATACATCAAATCTTAATTTCTGAGATCATAGCAACAGTAAATAATGACCTGAATTCCTTTTACACACTACTCTGACACTTCACACTTTTACAATGTCTAGATATTAGCATAGGATGGTTGCTATCTTATGGTTAATAGCCTACCTTTTCTCACTTTCCTTTTTGTTCCTCTCCTCTGTTTTTCCTTTTCTATATACTAGTGGAAACAGCCTCACAAGAAATGTAGTGGCAAGTTCTTTGGAAGGTGTTCGAAACTTTTCTACTTTCTCTTCTGCTAGATATAGTGCTCAAGTTCTGAGCAGCGCAGCTGCTACCGTGTCTGCTGTTATTGCTGCAAAAACCAGGTAGAACTACATGTGCAGTGTGTTTGAATGTGATCCCAGTCCTTTTCACTGTCTTAGGAGCCACTTCAAAGACAGGTATCTTCCCACCTGAAAAAGTCACAGCTGTAGTAAAAGCTCTTAATTGTACTTGTATAATAGATATTTTATCTAGGTTGTGCATATATCCCACTAATATGTATTAGTTACTGATTTTTTTTTTAAATCATTCTTTTATCTCTTTTCACTGCGGTCTTGTATCTGTGATACTGTGGTATACATGGATGCTTTTCTGTGCCTACTGATTTTGGTTTTTTTACAGTTTTCAATTTTTATATCTGGAACAGGATCAATTATGAATAGTTAGGTATTTTTAAGTTTGTGTTGGTTTTATTTTTTCCCACAACTTGTTTATGTTTGAGAATGTCTAAAGCCCAACTATTCTCTGAAGTTCCCCTCCCCCCAGAAAAAGAATAAACATTTTCTTTGTTTTTGTGGGATTTTTTTTATTTTACATAATTTCTAGTGGCCTTTTCAGCTTTAAATGCTTTCTAAATGATTAGCTTGACAAATTTTTGTGAAAATTGAATCAATGAATGAATAAATTAATATAATAGACACTTGGCCCTTCTTTCATGCTCTTTTCTACTGCTTTATTCTCACTGTCTCATTCACTCACTCACCCAGCGGAAATGTTTAAAATCATAGATCTTAATAACTACTTTCTGCTCCTGAGTTGTTATTTTTCGATTTAAAACTATTTCTAAATAATTGCCAGGCTCTCCAGTCCTGAAAACTATCATTTATTCCTGGATGCACTTTCTATCAGCCCTGTTTCCAAGCCTTTAGCTTTTTCATATCTCCAGTCCTCAAGGAAATCAACTGGCTCTATCCATGTTATGAAACCAAGGTACTGTGGCAGAGGATGTAGCAAGTGGTGGATTGCTGTTAAACCTACTGCTTTCTCTAACACTTAACCACCATTTAACAGGCCAGCTGGGAAAATCTCATAGTGATTTGTGTCAATTTTGAATTAACTATAACTTCAGTGCAATGCTAATACCCAGCATGTTATTTTGTTTGATTATTAATTCACCTTTTAATCCTTTACGACATCTTTCATTAGTGCACTTGATTTTTGGTATGAAATTATGAGTAGCTGTGCAAATATTTAAATTACATTAGCACTCTATCTTTTATTGCATGGATTTACCTATGCTAGAATAGTCGAATGTTTAGTATGACATTTGAAAAAATAAAAAAGAGTAGTAAAATAATTGGTTTTTATTGACTTATACCTTATAGTTCTTAGGTATGAAGACTTTATTTGGGCAAGCTACTTAATTTTCACTGTATCTGAGAATTGTTGAAATACAAAATTTAACTTGTCTCCTGAACTTAACAATTATGCCAAAAATTGTCAGGCATAATATAAAAATAGAAATATCCTAAGGGTTTACTAAAAGTATAATCTCACTGAAATAACAGTATAAAATCATTTTTAACAGAGCATAAAATTAATGGCAGAGTGTAATTTCATTGCTTATTTAGAAAATTTTCATTATTTGCCTTGTGTGTTTCATTCTGGAATCTCTGAAGTATAATGCTAAAGTATCTACTAAAATGTGACTCTAGTTAGTAAAAACCCCATAAAATATAGGTGACCATCTATTGATGGTATGTTTTTAAACCACCCACTGTTACAGAAGTTTCCAATGCTCTGAATTATAATTCTGGGTAATTTTTTCCTTTGGATAATGGGTTTTTTTTATTGTGAACTTTAACATATATATATAACAGTGATAACTTTCAAAGTCCGATTTCACAAGTTATTAGGGAGAGAATTTCAAAGAACGTCATGGGTCACGTTCCACAACTTCAGCCATTTCCATTATTATAAAATGTTACATACATACAGAAAGGTGTCAACTCTCGATGTACGGCTCAACAAGCAGTTATATAGGTAATTTCAAAAATTGTTATGGATTACAGTTCCACAGTCTCAGTCCCTTCCCTATTTTGCAATACAAGGTATATATAGCAAGTTGAAGACCCTCAAGGCACAATTCAGTGAGCAACTATAGAGCAAATCTCTGGGTAATTTTTTTTTTTTTTTAAATCTTCATTTTATTGAGATATATTCACATACCACGCAGTCATACAAAACAAATCGTACTTTCGATTGTTTACAGTACCATTACATAGTTGTACATTCATCACCCAAATCAATCCCTGACACCTTCATTAGCACACACACAAAAATAACAAGAATAATAATTAGAGTGAAAAAGAGCAATTGAAGTAAAAAAGAACACTGGGTACCTTTGTCTGTTTGTTTCCTTCCCCTATTTTTCTACTCATCCATCCATAAACTAGACAAAGTGGAGTGTGGTCCTTATGGCTTTCCCAATCCCATTGTCACCCCTCATAAGCTACATTTTTATACAACTGTCTTCGAGATTCATGGGTTCTGGGTTGTAGTTTGATAGTTTCAGGTATCCACCACCAGCTACCCCAATTCTTTAGAACCTAAAAAGGGTTGTCTAAAGTGTGCGTAAGAGTGCCCACCAGAGTGACCTCTTGGCTCCTTTTGGAATCTCTCTGCCACTGAAGCTTATTTCCTTTCCTTTCACATCCCCCTTTTGGTCAAGAAGATGTTCTCCGTCCCACGATGCCGGGTCTACATTCCTCCCCGGGAGTCATATTCCATGTTGCCGGGGAGATTCACTCCCCTGGGTGTCTGATCCCACATAGAGGGGAGGGCAGTGATTTCACCTTTCAAGTTGGCTTAGCTAGAGAGACAGGGCCACATCTGAGCAACAAAGAGGCATTCGGGAGGAGGCTCTTAGGCACAACCATAGGGAGGCCTAGCCTCTCCTTTGCAGCAACCGTCTTCCCAAGGGTAAAACCTGTGGTAGAGGGCTCAACCCATCAAACCACCAGTCCCCTATGTCTGTGGTCATGTTAGCAACCATGGAGGTGGGGTAGGCGAATACCCCTGCATTCTCCACAGGCTCCTCAAGGGGGCACTACATCTGTTTTTTTCCTTGTTTTTCTTTTTTTTTTTTTTTTTTTTTAACTTTCCCTTATTTTTTAAATCAACTGTATGAAAAAAAAGTTAAAAAGAAAACAAACATACAATAAAAGAACATTTCAAAGAGACCATAACAAGGGAGTAAGAAAAAGACAACTAACCTAAGATAACTGCTTAACTTCCAGCATGTTCCTACTTTACCCCAAGAAAGTTACCTAATATAGCAACATTTCTGTGAACTTGCTCCTACTATATCCATCAGAAATTAACAGACCATAGTCATTCCTGGGCATCCCCAGAACGTTAAATAGCTTATCTGTTCTTCTTGGATTATTGCTCCCCCTTCCTTAATTGCTCTCTATTGCTAGTTCCCCTACATTCTACATTATAAACCATTTGTTTTACATTTTTCAAAGTTCACATTAGTGGTAGCATATAATATTTCTCTTTTTGTGCCTGGCTTATTTCGCTCAGCATTATGTCTTCAAGGTTCATCCATGTTGTCATATGTTTCACGAGATCGTTCCTTCTTACTGCCGCGTAGTATTCCATCGTGTGTATATACCACATTTTATTTATCCACTCATCTGTTGAAGGACATTTGGGTTGTTTCCATCTCTTGGCAATTGTGAATAATGCTGCTATGAACATTGGCGTGCAGATATCTGTTCGTGTCACTGCTTTCCGATCTTCCGGGTATATACCAAGAAGTGCAATCGGTGGATCGAATGGTAACTCTATATCTACTTTTCTAAGGAACTGCCAGACTGACTTCCAGAGTGGCTGAACCATTATACAGTCCCACCAACAATGAATAAGAGTTCCAATTTCTCCACATCCCCTCCAGCATTTGTAGTTTCCTGTTTGTTTAATGGCAGCCATTCTAATCGGTGTTAGATGGTATCTCACTGTGGTCTTAATTTGCATCTCTCTAATAGCTAGTGAAGCTGAACATTTTTTCATGTGTTTCTTGGCCATTTGTATTTCCTCTTCAGAGAATTGTCTTTTCATATCTTTTGCCCATTTTATAACTGAGCTGTCTGTACTATTGTCATTGAGTTGTAGGATTTCTTTATATATGCAAGATATCAGTCTTTTGTCAGATACATGGTTTCCAAAAATTTTTTGCCATTGAGTTGGCTGCCTCTTTACCTTTTTTGAGAAATTCCTTTGAGGTGCAGAAACTTCTAAGCTTGAGGAGTTCCCATTTATCTCTTTTCTCTTTTGTTGCTTGTGCTTTGGGTGTAAAGTCTAGGAAGTGGCCGCCTAATACAAGGTCTTGAAGATGTTTTCCTACATTATCTTCTAGGAGTTTTATGGTATTTTCTTTTATATTGAGATCTTTGGTTGATTTTGAGTTAATTTTTGTGTAGGGGGTGAGGTAGGGGTCCTCTTTCATTCTTTTGGATATGGATATCCAACTCTCCCAGCCCCATTTGTTGAAAAGACCATTATGACTCAGTTCAGTGACTTTGGGGCCTTATCAAAGATCAGTCGGCCATAGATCTGAGGGTCTATCTCCGAATTCTCAATTCAATTCCATTGATCTATATGTCTATCTTTGTGCCAGTACCATGCTGTTTTGGCAACTGTGGCTTTATAATAAGCTTCAAAGTCAGGGAGTGTAAGTCCTCCCACTTCGTTTTTCTTTTTTAGAGTGTCTTTAGCAATTCGAGGCATCTTCCCTTTCCAAATAAATTTGATAACTAGCTTTTCCAAGTCTGCAAAGTAGGTTGTTGGAATTTTGATTGGGATTGCATTGAATCTGTAGATGAGTTTGGGTAGAATTGACATCTTAATGACATTTAGTCTTCCTATCCATGAACATGGAATATTTTTCCATCTTTTAAGGTCCCCTTCTATTTCTTTTAGTAGAGTTATGTAGTTTTCTTTGTATAGGTCTTTTACATCTTTGGTTAAGTTGATTCCTAGGTACTTGATTTTTTTAGTTGCTATTGAAAATGGTATCTTTTTCCTGAGTGTCACTTCCGTTTGTTCATTTCTAGCATATAGAAACATTACTGACTTATGTGCATTAACCTTGTATCCCGCTACTTTGCTAATTTGTTTATTAGCTCTAGTAGCTGTATCGTTGATTTCTCAGGGTTTTCTAGATATAAGATCATATCATCTGCAAACAATGACAGTTTTACTTCTTTTTTTCCAATTTGGATACCTTTTATTTCTTTGTCTTGCCGGATTGCCCTGGCTAGCACTTCCAGCACAATGTTGAATAACAGTGGTGACAGCGGGCATCCTTGTCTTGTTCCTGATCTTAGAGGGAAGGCTTTCAGTCTCTCACCATTGAGTACTATGCTGGCTGTGTGTTTTTCATATATGCTCTTTATCATGTTGAGGAAGTTTCCTTCAATTCCTACCTTTTGAAGTGTTTTTATCAAACAGGGATGTTGGATTTTGTCAAATGCTTTTTCAGCATCTATTGAGATGATCAATTGATTTTTCCCTTTTGACTTGTTAATGTGTTGTAATACATTGATTGATTTTCTTATGTTGAACCATCCTTGCATGCCTGGAATAAACCCCACTTGGTCATGGTGTATGATTTTTTTAATGTGTCTTTGGATTCGATTTGCAAGTATTTTGTTGAGGATTTTTGCATCTATATTCATTAGGGAGATTGGCCGGTAGTTTTCCTTTTTTGTAGCATCTTTGCCTGGTTTTGGTATTAGATTGATGTTAGCTTCATAAAATGAGTTAGGTAGTGTTCCATTTTCTTCAATGTTTTGAAAGAGTTTGAGTAAGATTGGTGTCAGTTCTTTCTGGAAAGTTTGGTAGAATTCCCCTGTGAAGCCATCTGGCCCTGGGCATTTATTTGTGGGAAGATTTTTGATGACTGATTGGATCTCTTTGCTTGTGATGGGTTGGTTGAGGTCTTCTATTTCTTTTCTGGTCAGTCTACGTTGTTCATATGTTTCCAGGAAATTGTCCATTTCCTCTACATTATCCAGTTTGTTGCCATACAGTTGTTCATAGTATCCTCTTATAATTTTTTTAATTTCTTCAGGATCTGCAGTTATGTCACCTTTTTCATTCATTATTTTGTTTATATGGGTCTTCTCTCTTTTTGATTTTGTCAGTCTAGCTAGGGCTTGTCAATCTTGTTGATCTTCTCAAAGAACCAACTTTTGGTGATATTTATCCTCTCTATTGTTTTTTTGTTCTCTATGTCATTGATTTCTGCTTTAATCCTTGTTATTTCTTTTCTTCTACTTGGTTTAGGATTGGTTTGCTGTTCATTTTCTAGCTTCTTCAGTTGATCCATTAGTTCTTTGATTTTGGCTCTTTCTTCCTTTTTAATATATGCGTTTAGTGCTATAAATTTCCCCCTTAGCACTGCTTTTGCTGCATCCCATAGGTTTTGGTATGTTGTGTTCTCATTTTCATTCGTCTCTATATATTTAGCAATTTCTCTTGCTATTTCTTCTTTAACCCACTGATTGTTTAGGAGTGTGTTGTTTAACCTCCAGGTATTTGTGAATTTTCTAAGTCTCTGATGGTTATTGACTTCTAATTGTATTCCATTGTGGTCAGAGAATGTGCTTTGAATAATTTCAATCTTTTTAAATTTATTGAGGCTTATTTTATGTCCCAGCATATGATCTATTCTGGAGAAAGTTCCGTGAGCACTAGAAAAGTATGTGTATCCTGGTGATTTGGGATGTAATGTCCTGTATATGTCTGTTAAATCTAATTCATTTATCAGATTGTTTAGGTTTTCAGTTTCCTTATTGGTCTTCTGTCTGGTTGATCTATCTATAGGAGAGAGTGATGTGTTGAAGTCTCCCACAATTATTGTGGAAACATCAATTGCTTCCTTTAGTTTTGCCAGTGTTTCTCTCATGTATTTTGTGGCACCTTGATTGGGTGCATAGACATTTACGATTGTTATTTCTTCTTGCTGAATTGCTCCTTTTATTAGTATGTAGTGGCCTTCTTTGTCTCTCAAAACATCCCGGCATTTAAAGTCTATTTTATCTGAGATTAATATTGCTACACCTGCTTTCTTTTGGCTGTAGCTTGCATGAAATATTTTTTTCCATCCTTTCACTTTCAGTTTCTTTGTGTCCCTGTGTCTAAGATGAGTCTCTTGTATGCAACATATTGATGGTTCATTTTTTTTGATCCATTCTGCGAATCTATATCTTTTAATTGGGGAGTTTAATCCATTTACATTCAACGCTAGAACCGTGAAGGCATTTCTTGAATCAGCCATCTTATCCTTTGGTTTATGTTTGTCATATTTTTCCCCTCTGTCTATTAATATCCTTTATTGTACCCATACCGAATCTCTTTAGTACTGAACCTTTCTCCAAGTCTCTCTGTCCTTTCTTTGTTTCTCTGTCTGTAGGGCTCCCTTTAGTATCTCCAGTAGGGCAGGTCTCTTGTTAGCAAATTCTCTCAGCATTTGTTTGTCTGTGAAAAATTTAAGCTCTCCCTCAAATTTGAAGGAGAGCTTTGCTGGATAAAGTATTCTTGGCTGGAAATTTTTCTCACTCAGAATTTTAAATATATCGTGCCACTGCCTTCTCGCCTCCATGGTGGCTGCTGAGTAGTCACTGCTTAGTCTTATGCTGTTTCCTTTGTATGTGGTGAATTGCTTTTCTCTTGCTGCTTTCAGAACTTGCTCCTTGTCTTCTGTGTTTGACAGTGTCATCAGTATATGTCTCGGAGTGGGTTTATTTGGATTTATTCTATTTGGAGTTCGCTGAGCATTTATGATTTGTGCATTTATGGTGTTTAGAAGATTTGGGAAGTTTTCCCCAACAATTTCTTTGAATACTCTTCCTAGACCTTTACCCTTTTCTTCCCCTTCTGGGACACCAATGAGTCTTATATTCGGACGTTTCATATTATCTATCATATCCCTGAGGTCCATTTTGATTTTTTCAATTTTTTTCCCCAGTCTTTCTTTTATGCTTTCATTTTCCATTCTGTCATCTTCCAGGTCACTGATTCGTTGTTCAACTTCCTCTAGTCTTGTACTATGAGTGTCCAGAATCTTTTTAATTCGGTCAACAGTTTCTTTAATTTCCATAAGATCATCCATTTTTTTATTTAGTCTTGCAATGTCTTCTTTATGCTCTTCTAGGGTCTTCTTGATTTCCTTTGTATCCCGTACTATGGTCTCATTGTTCATCTTTAGTTCTTTGAGTAGCTGCTCTAGGTGCTGTGTCTCTTCTGGTCTTTTGATTTGGGTGCTTGGGCTTGGGTTATCCATATCATCTGGTTTTTTCATATGCTTTATAATTTTCTGTTGTTTTTGGCCTCGTGGCATTTGCTGAACTTGATAGGGTTCTTTTAGGATTTGTAGACCAATTGAAGTCCTTATCTCTAATTTATCAGATCTACAGCTTCGTGGAGTACACTTTCTCTAACTAACCAGCAGGTGGCGTCCACGAGCCACCTGTTCTCCACAAGCCAGTTCTCCCCTGCTTAGCCTTTTTGGTGAGTGGGGGAGTGAGTCTTGTGGGGTCCAATTGGTGTACCAAGCTTGCGTGTGTAGTTGGTGTTGCCTGCCCTGTATATGGGGCGTGTTTCTGGGCAGTCAGGGAGGGGGGGTGGCCCTAACAATCAAATCTCCCTGGTAATCCTAGAGTTTTAACGCTGCTGCAATAGTCTAATCCTTCAGTTCAGTCCTGCCACAGTTTGTCTCTGCCAGTGACCCACAAGTCCTTGGTATTGGCGTATGGCTCCTGAGATTTGCAAGTGGGCTCCTCTTCCAGGCTGTGCACCCCGGGTCCTCTGTTGAGGGATGACTGTGCTATGTCACAGGTGAGTGCCGTCCCCCCAGGGCAGTTCTGGGCTGCTGGGCTGTGTAGGGAGGCTCCCAGTCTGCTGAAATGATGGCTGAATGGGGCTTTGTTAATTCACACTGCTCCACCTTCCCAACTCTGGGACAATCAGCTGAGGTTGCAGGGAAGGCTAATGTCCACGCCCAGTTTTGTGGTGTGTGCGTGTTATTTGAAGCACTTCCGTCACACTGGGTTGTCTGGGGCAGCTCTGGGCTATGGGGCTGGCAATGGGCAGGAGTGTTTCCTGTCTACCAGGATGATGGCTGTGAGCGGACACCCCCCTTTTCTTGGGAAGTTGTGGTGTTTAGTGAATTTTCTCAGCCACTGGATTATTGCCTTTTGTCTCAGAGCTCTCTTAGTTCTGCTCTTGACTTGACCTGCCCAAATTTCAAGTCTTTGAAGCTTTCTGTATTGGGCTTCTTAGAGTAATTGTTTAGAAAAAGAAAATAGGATTAAAAAAAAAAAAAAAGGGCCCTCCTCAGAGATCTAATGGGTTATTGAAATGCTAAGAGACAAAGCAACCAGGGCCATTAAGGAAAGGTCCACAGGGCAGAGAGATCAGCTTTTCTTCGGGATTTGCATATGAGCCTCAGGGCCTGAGCTCTGCCCTTCTCCTTTCTATGTTCACCAGAACTCCAAAAATCCTCCGCTTTTATTTTGGAGTTTTTCGTGTTGTTTTTTTTTCTATGCCTGTCTCCTCTCTGCTGGGCTGGCTGCTCTCAGATTCTCTGGTGTCTGGTCTCAGTCTATCTATGGTTGGAGTTTGGATCAGTAGAATGAGTTTCCGATAAGGGCTGCCACTGCAGTTCTGCCTTCTCCTTCCCGGAGCTGACAGCCCCTCCTCCCACGGGACTGAGCCTGGCAGGGAGGGGCGCGGGTCCCCTGGCTGCAAAAACTTACAGATTTCGCTGATCTCAGCAGTTCCACGTTTTCATGAGTGTTGTATGAAGTATGCCCAAAGTCAGATTACTCTGTGGTGTCCAGTCCACGCAGTTCCTGGCTTTCTACCTACTTTCCTGGAGGAGTAACTAAAACATCCAGCTCACCAGTCTGCCATCTTGCCCCGCCCCTGGGTTTATTTTTATTTCCAGATTATATTTTTGTTTCATCTACAACTTGCAGTATGGTTTAGTGATAAATTTCCTTCACAGAACTGTAACTATTTGGATTATTAGTTATTTTTTTTTCAAATCCACACAAGTAATTTAATCCTAGAATTAAAATCACCTGTACTTAAGTATTACTTTTAAAGATCATTTACATGTGATGAGTAAAAATAATGAAGATAAGTCTTTTATTTGAATATATTAATTATCCTTTTGCTATATTAAGCTCATATTCTGTACCATACAGTATGCTAAGCACTTTATGCATAATTGTCTTATGCATAAAGCCTCTTGTCTTATAAGCAAAGTATTATCCCTATTTAAAGTTTGGGCAGCTGAGGTTTAGGGAATTAAATGATTTGTTCATCACAAAGTTTTTTAAAGGATGCTTGTAACTACTATACCATAGTGCTTGAACTCTGTTTCCATAAATGTTTTTGTTGTATCTTCTTTTCTGATATTTGTGTTCAACATTGCCATTAAGTAAGCAGTCTTCCACTTTTAATTGATGACAAAAATTATTAAAATGATTAAACTTTTTGTTTTAAAGTATGTTTTAACATTAAATAGGTTTTAGTTTTTCATTAAATGGATCAGAATTAATGAAGAAAGTTGATAGCTCTGTTACATTTGAATTTGAGAGGACAAAAATAGGGACCAAAATTTCAAGAAAGTTAGAGAACCATTAGTATGATTTTTTGTAACTATTGAGTATTGGAAGTGCCCCAGGACACCCCCAGGTTTGATGATTCACTAGAAGGACTACATTCAGGACTCACCAGATGGTGAGTCACTCATGACTAAGATTTATTTCAGTGAAAGAATACAAAGGAAAACACGCACAGGGAAAAGGTGCGTGGAATAAAGTCTGGAGAAAGCCAGGCAAAAGTTTCCAAAAGTCTTCTCCCAGTAGTGCCTCACAGGATGTGCTTAATTCCTCCAGCAATGAGTTATGACAAAACATGCAAAGCATTGTCTACCAGGGAAGTTCATCGGAGAGTGCTCAAGGTTTTTGTTAGGGACCAGTCACATAGGCACCATGTGCCTAGTATGTATCAAAATTTCATGTTCTCAGAAAGAAAGCAGGTATTGAACATAAATCACATTGTTTGTACAGTCTAGGCACAGTGAGCCTCTCATCATTTAGAGAAAGTTTTATATCACTGTGATGAACTGTTTACCAGCCAGGTTCCCAAATGCCAGTGAAGGATCAACCTTGCAAGCAGGTCTTCTCAGTTATGGGCAGTCTCAGGCCTCCTATGTTCGATGTTACCAGAAATTCAAGAGGCTTTGGGTAAATTAGATATTCTAGTTCATTTGATAATCTAGTGGACGTGATTGAATTATTTTTTTGTTGAAATACTGTATACCTAAACAGTATAATTAAGGGTAATTATTTTGCTGAGGTCATTAATATATTATCCTGTATTTACAGTCTATTCCTCCATGTGTTGATTTCAGTAATTGAAGGAATTGAGTTTCTATACATGGAGTTAAGCAGTCAGGATTATTGTTGTTATTATTATTATTATACCTCACTTGAGAGAAATAACCACTGTTATTTTGTGTCATTCTAAAGTGTATTTTTTATAATTTGAGCTACCTGAAATTTTTTTTAGAAATGCTTTATATGTAATCATAACAACATATAACTTGGCAACATTGGGCCATATGATCTTGTAAACCAAACTGTAACCTGTCCAGATAAAGTATCCTGTTAAGCAAATAATTCTGTTTGAGAGAAGACTATAGTAGTCCTGTGTCTTGTTTTCCTGTATTATCAACTCAGAACAGTAGATATTCTGTTAGACTGGAACTGTTACCTCTTGTTTACCACTGTGTAATCAGTGCCTAATACAGTGTCTGGCATACAGTAGGTGCTTAAACATTAATTGATGGAACGAGTGAGTATGTGAATGAGAAAGAACTAGTGTCTTGTCTGGGAAGCTTAGTTCATAAAATACCAGAAAAATGCAGGAAAGTTGAAGCACCTCTACTATTTCATAGAAATTATCAGGGATTTTCCATTAATTGATTGTTTTAATCTAGATGACTCTTGAAGTGATGAACTAAAGAGGAATTGGGAGAGGAAATTAGCTTATTTAAAGGCATTGGCTGTATAAGCTTTTTAATAGCCCAAGTTCTCATGGTAGACCTTTCAAAGAGAAATTTCATAGTATAGGATGAATGCAGTCGGACCCTTTACTTTTCTTTTTTTCCCTTGCTTTAAAAAGATGAAGTCCCTGAGTCATGGTTTCAGAATTTTTCTTTTTTAAAAATTAATTATTTTTGTTGTTTTACTTAAAGATTTAATGGATTGGGAAAAGAAAAGATCATTACTGATTTAGAATGCCGCCACTTCACCAAAAATGTTTCCTTTACAGCAATACCCAGGAGTCTTCTCAGCAATTGACTTCCTCAGTAGCCTCAAGTCAGAGCCTGCCAGAGAGCCTAGAAAGCCCAGGTTCTGCCAGACCAGGGGTGGCCAGCCTCACAACTGCTGCCGCCTTCAAGCCTCTGGGTTCCACCAATGTTATCAAGTCACCAAGCTGGCAGCGGCCAAATCAAGCAGGTATTCCAAAGAAATCTCTTGCTACTTGCTTTTTTTAAGTGCAATTATGAAAATGTGTTCTATGTATGATAGAATTCACTGTTAAAACTCAGTCTCAACAATTTTAGACTGAGAGAGGACTGTAAAGAATAGATATTGCTGTCTTTCTCTTTGAAGTATTTGTAAGCGTTCTCTGTGTATGCCATTTACTATCCTTAACTGTAGAATTGGGCTTTTCCTTGTTTTCCAGACTACCCAGGAAGCACGTGTTGAATAGTGAATTGAGGTCTTATTTCTGAAGGAACAGTATTGTTGGAAAGTTATCCTTGGGAAATATGACATTGTAATTATGATGATATATACAAAAGGATCTTGTAATTCTTGCCCTTTAAAGATTTCTGAGGCAGTAGAGGAAAAAGGATGTGGTACTGGAAAGAGAATATTTGCATAGCAGGATGGAAAAAACTTGTGCTCCACCTGAAAACCTGAGTTCTCATTCACTTTTACAGATAAATAACTTTAAATAAAGTCACTTAACCTATTTGACCCTCAGTTTTCTTATATGCGAAATGAAGAGACACTAAATATCTCGTTTCTCTCAACATGAACAGTTTATGGTTATATGACTAAAGTACCTCTTTCAACAGAAAGATGTACTTCAGTGTACTTAAGATACACTTAAATGTTGCCAATTCCCAAACTCAGCCTTCATTTCTTGTCACTCGACACTTTCCCTGGATGATCTCTCAGGTTCCTTTTACTACCTAATCACTGACAATTTACAGGGCTCTCTTCCTGAACTCCATAGCCCCAAACACATTGACCTACTTGATGTTTCTAAGTGATCCCTCAAAGGTAGTATGTCCAAAATTGAAAATAACATTACCGGTCTCTGTGAATGGCATATCCACTTAGTCACCAAAGCTAGAATGTAAACTTGAGACCCCTTCCACATCCTTTCAGTAACCAACCCCTGATGGTTCCACTTCTTAGTATTTCTCAAATTTCTCCTCTTCTCTCTTTCTTAAGAAACATTGCCTTGTTTCAAGCTCTGAACATTAGCAAATGTCTTCTAACTCCTTCATTTTGTATTCCATTCTGCAGCAAGTGATCTTTGTAAGCTCTAATTGATCATATCGCTCCTTTGCTTCAGATGCTTCAGTGTATCTCCCCATTCCTTAACATATCATTTAAGACCTTTTTACTTTGCCTCCTACTAACTAACTTCTCAGCCTCATCTCCTGCTGCTCCCCAATTTATAATCTGTGCTATAACCATACTGAACCATCTACAATTAGTGAGACATGCCATGTTAACATGATTTTGAAAGTTCTGGTCTGTCTTCATAGAATGAAGACAGACCAGAACTTTCTACATCAATATTTGGATGAGTATTGATTGAATGCACAAGGGACTACTTTTCAAAATATTATAGCTTTAAGAATTGATCACTTATTATTCTTTAAGAATATTTTTGTCATTTGTGAGAGTGTATTCCCCCACAGAGTTTTTAATGTAATTAGAATACATCTGTTTTTACAATTTCTATAGTGTATAAATACATTAGACACTAAATCAATTCATGTATTTTAAATAAATTATCATTAGAAAAACTAATCATTTATATCATTTATACAATGTATTTCATAGTGGCATTTTGTATAGTTTGAATTACAGTTACATGTTGCTAAATTTGCAAAGAAACTAGGTGTTTGGGGAAAAAAGGATAGGTCATTGCATGTAAGTGTGACTGTTTTAAATGAAAGACTATGTTACTACTTTTTAAACTATCTTTAAATAATTTCAAGCTTACAGGAAAGTTGGAAAAATATATAAACAATAAAGAGAACTCCAATATACCACCTACCCAGATACCCAGATTTACTCAACTTTTAACATTTGCCACATTTGTTGTATCATTCTACCTGTCTGTCTGTGTATTATCTACTACCTATTTTCTAGACATTTGAGAGTAAATTGCGTATGTCATGCTCCTTTAATACTTAATGCTTCCATATATATTATCTAAGAGCAAGGATATTCATTTATATAACCACATTAAATGCAGTTATCAAATTCAAGAAATTTAACATTGATATAAAGCATACAGTCCATATTCCAATTTTTTCAGTTGTCCCAATTATTCTTTTCCTTTGAAAGCTTAAAATATTTTGACTAATATCATTAGCCTCTGAAATTTCTGGATTGTTTATTAAATTAGCAAGACCAATTATTCTCTTGAAACAAAATCCTGACAAAGCGCAGCCCTAACCATTTTTAATTATTTCCATTTGCTTAAAGCCTACTTATAACAACAGAGATTTGCTGTAATTATTTTGTATGTGCACTGGAATACAGAAAGTAACTTTCAGAACAGAAAAATGTTTCTTAAAACAGTTCTTCAAGGAAAAGACCACCTTTCTGAGTTAGAAGCTTAAAGGAGATCACAAAGGAAATGCACTGCAAAGGGAAAAAAGTACAAGTACTGCTTATGGAAATAAGGAAAGAGGCAGAATATCCCCTGCCTCTTAAAGTGGAAAGAAAAATTTCAATTCATGTTGGGACCCCGGAGAATGCAGTACAGCAAAATTACCTCAAGAGGGCGACAGAATCCTTTCTTCTCTGAGGCTAATTTGTTACAGTACTCAAAGCAGGCAAATAACTCAACTGTGATCATGATTCAAGTATTTAGTATTTAAAGCACTTTATTTTTTCCAGAGTATATAAGTGAATTTAATATGAGTAAAACTATAACAGCAGAAAACACTACGTTATATAGCATTATATAAACCTTAACGTTATAAAAATAAAATGTATTTTTCCATTGTGAAGTCATGGTTGAATTAAATCATGATGCTCAGCTCAAATCAGAAAATACTTGTTGCACTCCTGCTGTTTATCTTGCTGTGTGTGCTAAAACTGGCATTTAATGGGTTACTATGTTATATAGAAGTCACTTTTATTTATACTATTTAGTAAAAACGCTCTATAAATACAGAATTACCAGCATCCACTCAAATTCTTTTATTCTGCCCTATCCAATTAAAAAAAAAAACAAATTTTAGAATCTACTCTGATTTAGTCTTTGATAAATAATTTCAAAAGCTTCCTAATGCACCTGAAAAAGTTTGTTTTTGTTTTTTGCTTTAGAAGGAATAGCTTTCTCATGGGTTTTTGTGGTCTTCATAATTCACCTATGAAAACTGTAGTATTAACCAAAGTGATACACAAGCTAGAAAGGTGAGTTGATGGGCTAGTGTGGACTTGGACAAAGCATTTAAGAATTGTGGCATTACTTCTGTTGCTCGTGATAATTCATAGTTGTGCTCTAGTGCCAGTGAAAAAAGGAAAAAAAAAATTGATCCTTCTCCCTTCCTCCTCCCTCCCCACAGATCACCAAACAGTGACTATTACCAGTAATGTTATTTTTTACCAATTCCTATAGGTGGTGGTGGAGATCAGAATCTCTAAATTGCAGTCTGTGACCCACTAGCTGATCCTGAAATCAATTTACTAAATCATAGACAACATTTTGAAATAATGAAATAGAATAGAATAGAAAATATTTGAGTTATGTTTCACACACTAAGGGGAGGTGTCATTTTGTGAAAACTTTTGATTTATATATATATATATGTATGTATGTATGTGTGCACACATTTTGGATCAGAAGGTAAAGTGCATTTCTTATTATGTATTACAGTGAAAAGAGAAAGCTTGAAAATACTGATTTAAACAAATATTTCAGTCTGTCTCTTCTGTATATTGGATGATGACTAATGTAGCTTTGAAATGACAGGCCAAGAAAAAAGACTGCATTGAAAGGGCTGATTGAAATTTTAAGACCTTCCAGTGTATTCTAAGCCTATCATGGGTTTCTATTACCTCCTCTGAAGTACTGACTTTAAATCTTAGATCGTTTCTCTTGTGGTGTTATATAGCCTCTGTACCCAGAAATCTTTCAAGAACGCAGTAATGCTGTACTAGTTGATAAATAGGAACTAAGTGTATATGTAACAGCATTATAGCTTAGATTGGATCATCTTCTTTTTCTCAGGCATATAGTTTAACATACACCTACACACACACACACACACACACACACACAAGCTTGCCGTGATTTACAAAGAGCTAAACATTTAGGATGCAAAATGATTAAAAGTTCAAAGTCTGGATGAAAGTATTAAGATACAAAAGAAATAAGAATCCAAGCTTGAGTTTTATGTAAGCTGGCAATGCTAATTCCTGCTTGTCCTGTGTCTTTGGTGATACTTCCATGATTAAGATGAAGTAATCCTTTTAGAAACATTGACTTGAATCTAGAAAAACACATAAAGGTGAGATTTTTCTTGTTATTTTTCAGAATTAAAGATATATACTTCTTAAACTTATATTTGAATTCCTTGTATATTTGTTATATTTTAATTCAGTATAGCTATTTGAATTGACTATTTGTGTTGACTGCATTTGCTGATAGTTTTTTTATGCATGAAACTCATATATAATTAATAAATGGTTAGATGAGTATTTTCAAAACCTTTGTAAATATAATGGTAAAAGTTTAAAAATGTATTCCTATTGTTACACAGTCCTTTTTGTTAGGTGATCTCATTTGCTTTGTAATGTTATTCCTAGATTCTATTTAATTTATGGATTCATATTAGGTAAATTTAGTTCACTAAATGAAAACATACATATAAAATATTATCTTACAAAATAAAGTTATATTTTTCACAAATCCAGTTGTGAAGAGGCATTATATGTTGGAAGCACATCAGTTTTCTAATTTTCATTTAATCATATACAAAGTGAGAATGATTAATTCATTAAACTATAAGCAGTGCCTCACTAGATCAGGTCCATTGTTCATTGAACTCAGTTTTCTGACTGGTGGTGGCCCTAAAAAATAGGATTGACTGCCTAATGGGGTATGAATTTTGAAAGGTTCGAGATGTTCCTCAAGTGGAGCATCTTTGAGCCTCCAGTTTTCTTCATCTATTAAAATAGGGTCTAAAAAAATCTCTTACAGCAGTCTTATGAAGATTGAATAATATCAAAGTACCTGATACATAGAGGATATTCAAGAAAGGCTAGATTTCTATACCTTTATTCCTTTTACTAATAGCATTAATAACTTAAACTAATACCATCCAACAAAACAGTTCTTCTTATGTGACTTCCTTCCTTGAAAATGTTTGGACCTTTCTGCTACACACAGTTAAATGTCAAGCTTCTTACCAGGGCTTACAGTTCCCTTTCAGCCTTCTTTGCCAGCTTCATTTAACCCCTTGGAAACTTGTCTTCACCCTTGAAGACTAGTTATCACCTCCTTTGTGATGCTTTCTTGATCCCTCTAAATATTTACCTATTCTTTGTCTGTCTCCTACAAAACTTTGTTAGTGGCTTTCTTATAGCATTCATCATGTTTATTTTAATCAGTTGCATATATGTCTTTTATTACAGCTTTCATATCTCCTTCAGGACAAGATCAAGTCTTACTAATCTTGGTTAAACAGCACCTAAACAATACCAGGTGCAATTTATTATTCCTCAGTAAAAGTCTATGAATAAGTAAATGGGTGAATAGGTCAGTTTGTCTTATTTTGAATAGCTTCTTCATATGATTTAAGGGGTACATAATTCACTTCCCAAGGAGGTGAAGGCTGCCATAAGAATTAAAGGTTGTGAATACTAACAGTACTATAGGTAGTACAATATTATTTATTTCCAGTAATTAAAATATTAACAATAATAACAAATCTGAATCCCTGTGGTAATAATTTTTTTCTTAAAAAATATGGGAATTCATGGCATGTAGAGAATAAAGCAGTGAGGTGGAGAGGGAGCACTAGGGATATGATTTGTCACAGTAGATGCAAAGCACCAATAAAGAACATATAGAAATAAGCAAAAAAAGGCACAGTGAAGAGTTAAAAATCAGATTACAAGGCCCAGGTCAGAAGATGTAGAGCTCTGGATCAATGAAAAGAAGAGAAAGGGGCTCAGATAAAGTTCCAAAGATACAGTCTTGAGTTAGAAATTTATTTTTAAATAGTGGATTTTAAAATAGTGGTTTATAGTGTAGTCCTATTTTATGCAGGAATAAAATTGTAATGTTTGTGTCTAAAACAAAATCACACATAGTGAATGGTTCTTGGACATTTTTAGAAAGAGCCCAAGTTGAAGAGGGAACAACATATTCAAAAGTTTTGAAAGAATTTGGCTTCTTGAAGGAAAGGAGAATGGTTCATTGTGTCTAGTGGCCAGAGAGAAAGAGGGGGGCTGGCCAGAAAGGGCTTTGGATGTAAGAGCTTGTAGACTTGATAGTGAAAGGAAGCTATTATAAGATTTTTAAGATGGGTGGTGGAACAATCAGATTAGCATGAGTAAAAGGTCATATAGCTTCTATGTGCTTATAAAAGATCATTGTGACTGTGGTGTAGAGATTACGATGGCAGTCCTGGAGACTGTGGTGGCAATCCATTGTAGAGATGATGATAGTGAATATCACTCTGGGCAGTGGCAATGGGAAGGGAGAGATTCCATGAGCAAGAGAACTGCGAGATACTTACACTTCAACGTGACTTGGAGGTGAGTTTTAACCATTGATCTACCAGGGAGCCTAACTCCCTATAGAGTACTTATATATCTTCTGTTAAAACATTGGTAGAAGATTGTATTCAGCATAGAGAAATTAAGCTTGGTTGGAAAATTGAATATATATCTTTAGTTTTTTTAATGTAACATGTCAAGTTATAAATGTAAATCAGGAGGGTTTCAGTTTGTAACTGAAATAAGCTAAATTTTACTTTTACAAGCTCCTTCCCCTCCCCTCCCTTCCCTTCCCTCTTTCCTTCCCTGCCCTTCCCTTCCCTCTTTCCTTCCATTTATCCTTAACTGTGTCCCTGAAGGCTGGAATTCTGCTGAGGAGAGTAAAGGCATTTAGCTGATTTTAAAGTGACACTCTGTAAACTATTTTACCTTTTCATAATGTACATTCTTAACCTCTGAAATGCCACATTGAACAAATAATCAGTTTCCGTACATTCTGCTTAAAGCATAATTCTGTTTATCTGAATCAGGTGATATATTTCAAATGATATATATATATATATATATGTATACACATACACACACACACACACTACTATTTATTAGTGAGTTGCTTTTTTCTTTATGAAACAGTTTTGACATATATAGTAATGACAAGAGCTATTAATTGACAATGAGATTTGTAAAAATTGGTGACTTAGTATGTAAGTTATTTTGTGTTTTGAAGAAGCATGATGCAATAAAGCTATAGATAGGAAGGTTGTGATTCTTTGAATTTTGTTTGGGGGCACAGTAAATTTCTTTTGGTCAAATGAAAAAGAGAAAAACATATAAACTTGCTTTTCAAAGTGAACATTTGGTTGACCTTAGCTTCTGTTGCACCCTGGCTTGGAGAGTTCTCATTATCCCCACTTAGGGACTTGAAATTCATGAGCGCAGTGGGCAGCCTAGAAGGGAACAAACTAGCTCATTTAACTGTGAAATGGTAGGTTTTATTGACTAATAGTAATAATTATATTTTTCTAATACTTTCAGTTTTACGAATTTTCTTTAATTTATAATGCACAATAAGATTATGTCATTAAATTTTTAAATTAAAATGGGCATCATTTTACCAGTGTGATAAGAGTCTGAGAGAAGTCAAAAGAATTGTTCAGAGTTATAGTGATTGGAGCTCAGTCATATGGATTCTGAAAGGTGAATTTCCCTGTGTCAACAGATAGCATCAGTGAATAAATTTAAGGACTAAATCTCTTAGGAATATAGTATAGAAAGGATTCTTGCCTTGGAGAGAGAGAATAAAATAGTTGACTAGTGACTACTGATGTCACTTTCAAGTAACATTTTCTTTGAATCTAAACTGCATTTTTGAAATTTAGATTAATTCCCTAAGATGCTAGTTAACATGCCCTTTTACCATAGCCTGCCTCTAGTATGTACTACATTTTAGCAATAAAGAAAAATTTGTTTACTTCATTATGAATAGAACTTTGGAGAGATCTGATGGTTTGTTTTGTTTTTTCAGAGAAGACAGGTTTGTGAGACATGATTACATCAAAGACTGACTAATGTGCATGTCAGTTATAAGTGGATATATATTCTTTTTTTTATTTGAAATCTAAAAGTGATAGGATGAAAAAGGAAATTACTGTTTCTACAGTTATCCCAAATTTCATTGTAGGCTTTTGCTAGAGTAGTAAATCAAAATAACTAGATTTGTATAGCTAAGATGAATACATTTATTGGTTCTATTTTGAAGATTTTATATGAATAAGTAAACTCCTACCAGTTCCATGTATTTCATCTCTTCTAATAATGTGTTATTGCTGTCTGTTCTGCATTTGGACATCATTAAACTGAAAAGGCCACTTGCCTTAAAGGCATGACTAGAGCTGTCCATTGTCAGAACTGGGGTGTGAAACATACAAATATGCTTTGTCTTCTTATATACCAAATCGATTTTTGTTTAGAATCATGGATGCCAGATAGGAAAAAAATAAAATAACAATCATTAACAGCCTTCTTTCTTTTCTTCTAAATGTTCTTTTATTGGAAATTATTTTCATGTTGGAAGCTTTCCAGTGCTGATCCAATTGTATATCTGTGAAAGCTCTTCCTTCTCCCCATTTTCCTTTCATATGAGGTTAAAATATTAAATCTTTTATAAAGGAAGATGTTCACATATGCTTTTCATAAAGAATTTTTAATTCTCATTAATTGGTGCTTGTGGGAATTGACAAGCCACAGCCTGTGGATCACATACAGCCTGCCTGTTTTTGTAAATAAACTTTTATGGAGCACAGTCACTCTTGTTTCTTTACATATTGTCTATGGCTGCTTTCATATTACAGTGGCAGAATTGAGTAGTTGCAACAGAGACCATACAGCCTACAAAGCCTAAAATATTTGCTCTCTATCCCTAAACAGAAAAAGTTTGCCAACCCTGGATTTAAACTGTGGGAACAATAATAAATTATGCTTGATGTTTCCGAAAAGCAGATGCAAATTTACTGAGGATCATGAGCTCTCTTGGTAGCACTTACTCAGGACACTCTGATTGCTTCTTTGCTTGTCTAAAATGTTGTATGGGTTCTGTTAGTAATTATTGAATGAATGAATGAATATTTTAAATCTTATGCAATCAAATGTCAGAGTATAATAAAGATCATTGACCTTTATAAAGCATTTCTTACACATTCCAGGAACCGTAAATAAACCCTTTATATATCTATCTCATTTACTCCTCTCAACATTTTGAGGTAGTTATTATTTATATTTTACAGATGAGAAAACCAAGATGCAGAATGATGGCATTTCCAAGATCACACAGCTAGAAAGTGTCAGAACTAGATGCCCAAGTGTGTCTTAACATTGATTCATTATGTTAACTATATTGCTTCCTCCAGCATAAACTAGCTGAGCAGTGTTCTCCGCTTTTAACAGATAGGAAATTCAAACATAACTTTGGATAATAATAATAAAGTTTCATTGATTCCAGAGATCTTTGAGAATTAGTAGTAGTTTGATACTGTTTGACATGGGGAGAATCTCCTTAAATTTTCTTTCCTTTTTGCCTCAGTTTTTGTTGTTTTTGCTTGTTTGTTTGTTTTTTTCCCCCTACATGGTAAGAATTTTATTTATATATGAGTATATATGGGTAACTGAAGCTTGAGGTATGTTTCTCCTTCATTTCTGAGTCTAGGCTGCTTTCTCACTTGTATAAGTAGATGGAAATTGGTGGGAAAGTGATAAAATCCAAACCCATTTAGATTTCATGTTACTTTGGAAATATTTCAGAACTCTAAATATAATACAAGTATAAAAATTTTCATGTATGTCTTTTCAATTTTCTTATCCAAATGTGAGCAAATTTCTACAAATTTAATATTTGAAATAAATTCTTAATTTACAGAGTCTATACTAGTTTACCAGTGACTAGCATTCCTGGTCATGAATCAAACTTCAGTTTTTAAAAATACTTCATCAGAGTATTTCTCTTTTTTTTTTTTTCTTTTTACATATTTATACCCCTCACCCGTCTTTAACATGAAGCACATTGACCTCCCACAGTTGAAGCACGAGCTTTCCTTCCCATTATGAAAGTAGAAATTGTAACAGTGATACTGAGAGTATGTATTTAGAAAATCCTGTTTATATTGTGATAAGTAAAATAATTAGTTGCTTTTTAATTGAACAATAGCAAAACCAGATATTTGAAGATATCACATCTTTATCTGCATTGTACAGAATAGGTTCTTTACTTGCAACTTTAGCCAAATGGAAATTTTGTGTGTAGGGTCAGTTAGAAGAGAGAAAAAGACAGGTCCATGTGTACCCAATTTTGATGGCATATGATGTAACGAATTAAAAAGCAGAGAACTGAACGTAATACAAGTCTCCATATTCACTTTAAGACACTCTAGATCCAATTTAATCTGGATTCTTAAAGTTGAAAGACTGGTTGCTAATGGAAGAAACTAACCTCTTGAAGTTGTGGAAATATTTGATACTTAGCCTTGGGTTCACCTGTTCCAGTTCTTTATGACATACATACCAGTGTTTTCCACTACTTAGAGAAATTATAATAGTTTAATCTGCCCAATTTTGCTTTTAATCATTGAATAAAAAATCTTTCATTCCATTTAATAAATTTCCAAAGAACTCACCAGAATGTACTTTCCTTTTATCCTAGATCTGGGCATAACTTTAAACTTTTTCCATTTCTGCTGTGTATGATTTCATGCCTGGATTAGGAAGAGTAGACTGTTATTTATGCTTTTAACATAAGGATTTTGACAGACAAAATGCACAGATGTTATGCTTGTCTTGGCCCCCATCTATCTGAAATGGTTGGGGAATGGGGCAAAGAAGCAAGCACTTGCTATACACAGTATTCAAATGTGTTGCCATCACTGCTGCCCAATTTAGTACGTGTAAAATTTCTTCCATACTTTTGAGAACATATTCTCTAAGATGCTGAATTACATTACTTTGTCTCCCCAACAGTGCCAAAATGTCACTTTGATGTAGCCCAGTTATTTATATGAGTACTACATTAGCCTCAGTGTTTTTAATAGGAACACCTCTTGCAGTTGAGCCAGTTGTTTTTCATACCATAAAATCTCACATTGTGACTTCTCTCTTGTCAGGCTATAAACATTTGCCTTTTTTCTTTTTGGGGGGGTGGGGAGCTTTAAAGTGTTAATTGAGATTTTCAATATCAGCCTTATTTCTGACTTAATGAAGATGAAATGTTACAGGAATTTTTAAGGAATCAAGAAATATGTTATGGTCACCCCTAGATTTATTCCCATAACTTAGCTGCTCTATCTTAATTCAAAAGTAGTAGTTGAAGTATTTACTCCAATATGGAGTTCATGCAAGAAAATGGGTCAGAATTCTAATAGTGCTCCAAGCTTGTTTGTCCTTATCAAAAGTATTAGACCTACAATTATATTTTCCTTTCTGAAGCAATTTATATAAATCCACTTAAAGAGAGATGTTTCTTACAATGTGAAGAATTGAACCTTATATCCATGTTTTATTTTAGAAACCTTGAAGGCTTCTAAAAGGGCTGAAAAGTATGGGGAGCCAGGTTTAGGGAAAGAAAGTAATCTATAGGAAACTACTCCAACCTTTTACAGAATTCATGAAGGGTTTACAAGTGATAATCTTTGCTGTTAGGGACACCAGACCAAATAAAAAATACTGCTTTCATACGTTATTCCTAAATTTACTCTAGCAAGTAAAGTAAAGAAATTAAAATAGCAGAAATTAATGATCTCAGTTATCACTATCCCCTCCTTCTCAATTGGTCCAGAATTTAGTCCTTCCAAATTTAGATCATATTTGATAAGATCTGCCTTCATATGATAATGGATCAAGGCAGTGACTGGCAAAGAGCTTGGCCCCCACTAGCACGTAGTTAATATTCAGTTAATGAATGCATAAGGGCACAGGGTTTGGAGTCAGACATAGTTTTTGATCCTAAACTTTCCACTCTCCTGCCTTGGCTTCCATGACACCACACTGTTGTGGTTTTTTCCCCTACCTTTCTTTCTGTCCCTACAGTGTTATTGGCCTTCTATCTTAGGAGCTCCTCTGTTTTCATTCTATACTTCCCCTGAACAATCTCATTCACTCACAGCCTCAGATGTCATCAATATGCTGATGACTTCTGAATCAATTTTTCTGTCTCAGATCTTTATTTTGAGTTTATAGACTAATTACACCAGGATGAACCACAGGCACGTTCAACTAAAAAAGGTTGGCTATGAGCGCTCTGAGAGAAAGAACCATACGTGTTTTGTTCTCTACTGTATACCCATGCAAAATATAATGCCTGACACATTGTAGGCTCTCAATAAATAGTGAATGGATAAATAATCTATAATAAGCTCATTATCTTTCATTATTCTAGCTTTTATCCCACTACAAAGTAGATGACTGTTAGTTTACAATCTTCTCTAAACTCTACGAAGGCAGAAACCATGTCTGTCTTGTTCACAGTTGTAAAGCCCACCACATTGGTTGGTATGTAGTCATTATTCAAAAAATACTTGCTCCATTTCATTTCATTGTTGTTGGGCAAGTCACTTATCTTTCGTGAACTTTATAATCCTCATCCATTAAATAATGATAATACCTTATGGTGTAAAGATTAAACAATTCAGATTTAGTCATTCACTTTTCTTTTACTTTTCCTTATAAAAATGTTAAAATATAAACTAAAAACTAGAGACTTAGTTTCTTCTACATATGTATCTCAAGGGGGTAGGGAGATGGAGGGGATTATAGGTTAGAAGAGATTCAAGAGCATACAGCCAAATGCAATGTAAGGTCTTTATTTGGATCCTAGTTAATATTGCATTGAGGGATGTGTTCTAGGCACAATAATGGCCCTTCAAAGATGTCTTAATTTCTGGAAACTGTTAATATTGGAGCCTGTTAATATGTTATGTTACATGGCAAAGGGGCGTTGAGGTTGCAGATGGTATTAATATTGCTAATCAACTGACATTAAATAGGGAAATTATTCTGGGTTTTTCTGATGAGCCCAGTGTAATCACAGGGTCCTTGAAGGTAGAAGAGGAAGGCACAACAAATGGTCAGAGTCATGCAATGTGAAGACTCTACCTGATGTTTCTAGCTTTAAAAATAGGGAGGGGGGCCATGAACTACCTCTAGAAGCTGGGAAAAGTAAGGAAACTGATTCTCCCCTAGAGCCTCCAGAAAAAAACACAGCCCTGCCAACACCTTGATTTTAGCCCATGAGATCCAAGTGAGACTTCTAACATATAGACCTATAAGATGATAAATGTGGGTGGTTTTAAATCACTAAGTTGTTAGTAATTTGTTATTGCAGCCATAGAAAACTAATACCGGAGGTAATCTGAAAAGACAGAAAATTTTTTGGTTATTTGTTGTAAGGAATATTTTTATTTTGTTTTAGGTGTGATAATGGCATTAATGTTATCTTTTTAAAACAGTACTCTTTTAGAGATGATACTGAAATATTATGAAGTAAATGATTTATTTAGAATTTGATTCAGAATAGTGCAAAGATAGGAGTGGATGGGATACAGACGAAATATGATCATTTATGAGTTGATACATTGTCAAAGCTTGATTCTTTTCCTTTATTAAATTTTACTGTTTTTTTTAAAAGAATGAATTGATTTCTTAGCATCCTTTAAAGATATCAGTGCATTTTTAAAACTCCAGAATTGTTGTGACTTACGGACTTAAACATATTTGAAGAATTTCAATGCTTTGTAGTTATTATCCTTATTAATGCTCAAACTGTCCCATCTGTTTCTTCCAATCCTTTTGATACAACCCCAGTAGTCTTTGATAGCTTCCTCACTTTCTAGTTTGACAAGATATTCAGATTCCCCTTGTTTGTTTCTTTCCCCAATGCTCACAATCAGCAGGTTCTCTAAGTACTGGTTCATTTTAGCGGGAAGGCAATAATTTTTGTGCTAGAGTCATTCATTCTGTAAACAAATATTTAGTGAACAATATGCCAGGGGCTGTTTTAGGTGCTAAGGATATAGTAATGAACAAAATAGACAGCATCCCTGCCCTATAAAAAGAATATAAGATATTCTTCATAGCAGGAATAAGTGCTTTGAAGAAACATAATCCAGGTAAGGAGTTTAGGGAGTGGTGGTTTGTGGGGGAGGGAGTTGCTGTTTTATGTAGGGTGGTGAGGGAGAGCCACACTGATAAATGGCCTTTGTACAGGGAACAAGCTGGGGGAAAAGCTTTCCAGGAAAAGAGAACAGAAGGTGCAAAGGCTGTGAGTCAGAAGCATGCTGGCCATTGTAGAGGAATAGTGAGAGCAGTGTGCCTAATATATAGTGAGCAAAAGGTGGGAAGGAGCACGGCAGGAGATGAGGTCAGATTAATAGCAGGGATCAGATTCTTTAGGACCTTTGGTTTTAGTTTTGAGTAAGAAAGAAGCTATTGGATGGTTTTGAGCAGAAGAGTAGCATGATCTGACTTAGTTTTTACTGGTGTCTGTATTTTGGTGGCAAGAACAGAAGCAAGGAAATCTATAGGCAGTCACTGCATTAATCCAAGCAAGAGATGTGGTTTGGACCAGAGTGTAATATGGAGGTGGTGAGAAGTCATCAGGTTCTGTATTTTTTATATTGTCATGAGCAGTTCATCTTAGCACCACATTTGCTCGCCTACTGAATGATAACATTCAACAATTCAGAAGCACTTTATTTAATAACAGTAACCCACTATAGAAGATAATAGCAACATCTGTTGTTACTTACGTTTCTTTTTGGGATATTATCCCCCAGCCACAACTGACTTATTTAAATTTCCAAGTAAAATCTTACAGAGTGTAGTAATTTTTCACCTAGTATATGTCAATAAATAAGAATATTTTACTGACAGTTGAATAACTTAACTTGAACTAAAGGAGTCAGTGGATTCATTTCATCTCTATTCGAGTACAGTCTTGACTGGGTGCTTAATGTGTGCATTATAAGCTTCACTACTGTTTTTTTAAGAACATTGGTGCAGAATTAACAGCCATTTGTAAACAGGGATAGAAAACAAAAGCATCAAATAACCAACAATTATTCTTAAGACAGAAAACATCTGTTTTTAGAAAACTTGCCCATTATACTACCAGGAACTTCAATTGGTCTTTTGTGATTTCTCACAGAAATCTCTTTATAATGCATATAAACAAGTGCCTTTTAGTGAACTCAGCTATTTTTCAGAGATATAGTAAAAATTAGACAATTTCTAATTCTTTAAACATTACATAATATTACATATATAATATTACGACAATATTATCTAAGTCCCTAATAATATATTTGTGTGGTACATTAGCACATAAGTTACTTGAATAAACTTGACAGTCACTGAGTTAAGGCCTTACAATGATTAAAAAATAAAATTAAAGCTCAAGATAAAATTGCTTAAAACTGTGTTAACTAGTTAGCTTAATAATGCATACCATCTGCTTGAAAAAATGCAGTGAAGAGTTTTCTAGATTACAGAATCTTCGCTTTTTATTTTTCTAAATGATGTAATGGAAAGATTTCCCAATAACAGGATATAGGGTTCTACTAAATCAATGACTATTATGTAGTTCAGTTTTTTCTTTTTTGATTCTTAATCTCCAATTAATAGTCTGAAGTAGAGAGATTCCTTTTTAATTCTTTGTAGTAATTTAAATTTCATGTTTAGTGAGTCATGGGCTTGTTTGCTTTTTAAAAATTCTGCCCCTTAAAATTCTCAGTTGTATCACTGTGACGAATACTTTTAAATCTACCAACTCAATGTGTTTTGTGCTGGACATATTTTACAAATTGTGCTGGATATAATTTGACAAATTTGTATATTATATACTGGGAAAGTATTTTAGTATCCTGCCAGATTTTCACATTAATCTGTGTTTGCTTATTTAATGATAATCTTTGTAATTTTAGGTTTGACTATCATAGTATTGAAAGACAAAAGTAAGGATTAAGTATTAATGTATGTGATTCTAAGCCTTTAAAAGATGCATAACTAACAATTCTAATGGTAATGAAAAAAGGTCTCATCAACAATGTTGATTTTGAGAGAGTAGCTAGTGACTGCATTTCTAGATGAGGTTTATGGTGGATTTTTTTAAATACATTTGATACAAAAGGAAAAAATAATAATTTTCAAACACAGTCCCAGTAGGATAGAAATTAGGCACAAAAGATGCCAAATTTAATGAAAGTTGCTTTAAGATAAAGATTAAAAAAGAAAACTTGAGTCAAGAACTAAATTCCTTCTAATGTTCTCATTGTGCCACTTTACTGACTCACTCATTATTCAGTTTGAATAAGTCATTTACATTTTTTGTGACTTAGAGTCCTAGATTATGATGTGAGACTAATTCAGTATTCCTTTTTAATTGTCTTACCAGAACTTAAAAAGAAAAAAAAAATGTTTTCATAACAAATGAAAACAACAAATAGGTTGTAATCTTTATAATCTGCTCCCTCTGAAAAAAATTGTGGGTGACTTTTACAATGGGTTCAATAAATTTGAAGTATTTTGGTCACTGTGCTAACCATGGATGACTTTTTCCTGTATGGTAATAGAAGTTCTCTACAAAATTATAAAATAAGTAGGGTTAATTTTATGTTGCTTCCATTCTCCCAAGACCTCACCTTCTTATACCTCCCTCTCATAAGAAAGCCAAGTGAGCAAAGGCCAGTGGATTGGCATTTGACTGCTGAAACATTGCCCATTCCTGTGCTAGAGTGGTGAGAAGTTCAATCTGAAGAAAGGAACATCATTTTATTCATATAGGAAATAACTGTGCTTGGAAATGTTCAGGGCGTGGTAACTGATAGGACTTGTGTAATTTTGTGTGTAGGCTAATGTGTTAGCAACACAGCAACAAAACAGAAGTATGACAATTTCTTTTGTATCCAAAGTGGTTAAAATGGGGCAGTAATAGAAGGCAAGATTTTTCTTCCCAAGAAAGGAACAGCAACAGAGCTTCAAGCCTTGTTATATGTGTTTAAGACATTCACATGTTTCATGTTTAAGAATGGCTTCTCATGTTAATCAAATTAGTTCCCCATGTACCTTCTCCTTGAAGCATGGGGCAGATGGATTATATCCCATTTTACATTGACTGATGGAGAATTATTACACTTCCATTGGTAAAAGTGTTTCAAAGACTCAATATGTTAGGGTTTTTGCACAGATAATGTGATAAAATAAAGACATATGGTAGATGAAAGGGTTTGACTCTTTTTGAGTTCTGGTTTTCAGGTTTTTCAATTGGTACCTCTGACACCAATCAGAATGGTGGGTTCTCTGCCTGTTACACTCAAATTACCCAATTCCTGAGACACCAGGGTTTCAAAGAGAAAGAAAGAGTATATTGCTAGGTGCAAAGCAGGAGATCAGATGTCCTATAGGCCTAAAAATCTGTCTCCTCCGAACTGCAGTAATCTGATAATTTTATAGTATCAAAGGATGGGCAGGTTTTAGGATAATGAGCACAGTGGCTAGAGATGACAAGGTTAGAGATGATCTAATTATTGAGCATGCAGAGATTGAGTACATGCTTAGTCACAGAATGTATGCAAGAAAATGGCAGCCTGGGTGTAATTTTTAGTATTATAATAAGGTATAGGTCACTTAGAGGTTTAAGCTACTGCACATGTCAGGCACGCCAATTTTGGTTAGATCCAGCTCCGTCTATCAAGATAACTTTGGAATTGGGTGGGTTTGTTCTGGGCTGATGCAAGGCCCTTCATTAATAAACATTAGGGGCTGTCTCTAGTGATCATAAGACTCTAAAGTTGAAAAATAGGTTAAAGGGGGTACAAGTGAGGGTCAGTCACAAGGTTTCTGCAATCACAATATAAAGGCTTTATAGTTATACGGTCATTATCAAAGATCAAGGTAGCTGGATTATAGGTATTTCCCTCTGGCTATTCTAATATTAGAAAGAAAAAAAGAAATATCTATATAATGATGCAGTAATCATAATCATTTGTTGAATTTTAACTTCTCAGTTAACACCTCTCCCATTATTTGAAATCCTGAACCTATTCCACATTATAAAATATCTGTCTGTCTTTACAGTCTTCTTTTAAGAGACAAAATGAAAGTGATTTGGAACCTTCTTCTTTTTTCATTTAATTGTTCAAATGTTAGTTTCTTACCTTCTATTTATATAGAAATTTTCTGGTAGTGGATAGAAAGAAGTATACAGTTTGTCCCCATTTTTGTAACAGTTTATAATTGACTCAGGGAGGAAAAGGTATTATAGGACATTGATAAAAAACTACTAAATTTTACAGGTAGGGGAGGGTTATAGATGTTAAGAGGAACAGGAGAACACTTCTAGCTGGGATGGTGAGGGAAGATTTTAGAGAAGAAAATGGAACTTACATGAGCCTTGCAGAATGGGAAAACAGTGCGCAGCAGCAGAGAAAGAGACATTTCATTGACTGAAGGTCATAGAAGCAGGGACTGATATGGCATGTTTAAGGGACAGGGAGTAAACCATAGCATATTGTTTAAGAGTACACAGTCTGGAGCCAATTTCCTGGGTTCAGGACTGCCACTTGCTATTTGACTTTAGTCAGGTTTTTAAACCTGCCTCAGATTCCTCAAACAATAAAAAAGAAGGGGTACTAATTGTACCTAAATCATAAGGCTGTTGTAAGGATTTGAGAATAGTGTTTTCAAATAGTGATGACAAAAGGTAAGTATTAAATTAGTGTAATCTAGTATGAGAAGAATGACAGCAATGTAGGGAAGTGTGACAGACAAGGCTGTAAAGAAGATTGGGATGAACTCACTTAGGGATTGAACTGTCAGGACTGCTTGTAGTTTTCACTGAGGAGTTGTAGAAGCTTTTAAGCAGGGACATATGATCAGAGTTTTCTGGAAAAGAATCTAGCAGGATAAATTGAAGGAGAATCTGGCAGCAGAGAGACTGGTTAGGAAGTTATTGTAATAGTCCAGCCTTAAAGGATTCAAGATCAGAATTCAAATGATAGAGAGTGGGTTTGGATTAGAACGAAGGAGCATTTACTTTGAAACAGTTGTTAGGGTCTGGGAACTGACCATCAGGGACATGGGAGGCAAAGTGCCTAGATAAATGAAAGAATTCAAACAAATAGGAGTTCTTGGAAGAGCTGGTAACATGTGCTAGAAGAGGAAATCCATTTTAGTTGTCTTGAATTTAAAGACAATAGCAGGATTTGACGTTGAAAATGCCCCTGAAAATGCTTAACTGTTGTTCCAAGAGAAATCAGGCCTCAATCTAAAAACTGACGACTCACCGAAGTGAGAGTTGTGCTGTGTATGTGAAGTAATGAGAGTGCACAATGTGAAAATTACAGTGTTTTTCTCTTTCCCATTTCTATAAGAGAAAGCATAAGTCTGAGAATAAAAACATGTTCCTAGCCCAGTTGGCTTACCTGAAACATGGGCAATTGTGGATCTCCCTGGTCTGTAAAGTGCCATTTCACAGATTGAGTGCCAGTCAGAACACTTTAAGAGATGTTTTAAGTGTTTATATAAATGCTGGGGTTTCTGGATCCATCATTAGACATCATTGCACATAGGCTTTATTCTGGTGAAGGAGAATGATCCTTTCATTTTTCCTAATTAATCTTAATCAATTCTAACTACCTCTTTAATATGGATGCTGTCAACATATGTATATATGTGTATATGTATGTGTGTGTATATACAGACTCTGTTAATTTATGTTACTTGGTTGCTTTTCTTAAAAGTTATTCCTTTTTTAACCTTTTAAATGTGTACCCTCTTTCTTGCAATATATTTTAGCTTCCTACTGGTAAGAAGCGGACCTTCTGTTGGTTTCAGTCCCTCAGTCAGTTTTTGGATTCATTCATCCATCCATTCATTCATTCATTTCAGACATTGTATTAGTTGCTAGAGTGATGAATAAGATATATACCTGCTCTCAGGGAGTGTACAACCTAAGTGGGGAAAAAAGTGAGTACCAGGTAAATAGGAGGAAAAAGTTAAAAAATGGCATTATTGACAATGAAGACAGCCTGTGCATAGACCTATAAGCAAGAAAAAGTGAGGTAGTTTGTGGTTGGGCTGTTGCACAAAGTGAAAGGTAGAGTGGTGAAAATGAGGTTATGGGGAGAGATAGAGACCAGTGGAGAGATTTTTATGCTGTGTTAGAAGCATGGACTGCATTCAGCGGTCAAAGAAAAGGGAGGTCCTTGAAATGATTTAGCAGAGTTTGATTGGGTCAGATTTAAGTCTTAGGTGATACAGGGGAAGATGAATTTAAGGAAGATGAGGTTTGAGCATCTAGACCAGGTGGGAGACAATTATGGCTTGAACCAGGGCATTATTAGTAGGAATGGAGAAGAGAGAGTAAATTCAAGAGCTATTTGTAATGTAAAATCAGCAGAACCTGTTACTACCAAAGAGAGTGATGGAAAAGAGGAAGGATCAAGGATGATTCTTATATGAGTGTGTGATTGATTCCACAGTCTAGTTAGAGAATATAGAAAGAGAGAGAATATAGTGAGTTTGTTTTCATTTTCTTCAACACACTGATGTTTTTCATGTACTTATGATATATTTGGACATATAAATTTAATGCTTAGCAGAGATGTCTAGGTGACTATAAATACTTTGCCATCTTTATTCACCTTAACTATATGTCCTCTTGGAAGCAAAGGTGACTTTCTGCTTTTCCTATAATATCCTATGCATATGTGTGTTATAACTCTTTTCATTGTGTTGTAATCTTTTATTTTCTTTTCTATTCATCTCAGTAGCCACAGCCCGGTGTTTGGTATGTAAGCTTGCCATAAATGTGGGTTAGTGATTATTAGAAAAAATTTTATTTTTTGATTATTAGAAAAAGTTTATATTTGTCTTATTCCCATATTTATAGTTTGTATTTGTCTTATTCTTCTGTGTTTTACCTTGTAGCACCTTCCACTGGAAGAATCTCAAACAGTGTGACTTCCTCAGGGGCAGTGGCACCAGCCAACTTAGCAGGGGGGCAACCCCAGCCAAGCGAGCAAGACACTTTAGTGCAAAGAGCTGAGCACATTCCTGCAGGGAAACGAACTCCAATGTGTGCTCACTGTAACCAGGTCATCAGGTTGGTTGGTTGTTTTTTGAAATTTTTTTGAAAGGACTTAATACCAGTGTTGGTTTTTTAAAAATATTCTGAAAGAATCAAAATTGTATAAGTGAAAATATGCTAGTCATATTTCTATGTAATCAATATTATTGATATGTATAAATGTGAATATATATATCTGTTAGAATCTATTTTAATGAAAAGTAAGCTTGGGCTCTGTGAAAATAAAGCTAAAAATACCAATTTTGTCAGTTATTATTTCCTATCAGACAGAAGGAAAAATAGTGATTAATGTAGTCTTTCAGAGAAGAATGAAATTTTAAGACTCAAAGGGACTCTGCAGAGTATTTATCTCAACTTCATTATTTTACAAATTATAATAGTAAGAACTTTTCATTTAGATGAAAAATAACTAGTGATATGAGGAACTTTGAGCTCTAGAAAAATGAAGATTGGATTTTCAAATGCCTAAGCTCGGAAAAGACATAATTACCTTCAGGTCTATTCTTAAATGCTTTAAATATTTGATTAAGTCGTAACCTACTTTTTTAAAATACTTTTTCTCCAAATCTATTTTATTGTCTCTTAAATTTCGTAGCAGGAAAAAGGTCCAGAAATCTGAAGTTAGTGTACTACACTGACACTAAATCTCTGATGTTTTTTAATAAATGGCTTTTAAAATGTTATGAGGTATAGGTATGGCTGTTGATTACAGGGGTCCCACCAAAAGGGCCTTGGTTCCTGTTTGTGAGTTTTGTCTTGTTGGCAAATAATCATTTGAAATGATTGCTCAAGCTCCTCTCCCCATTTTTTTACTTGTCCTGTTTTGAAATAGTTGTAACAGTGGCTTCTCTAAAGTTGAGTAGGGTTAAAACTTGTTTGCATTTACCACTCCTTTATTACATAATTATTGCTTTGGATAATGTTTCTAGATAGTAACTTAAAATGGAGACCAAGAAGCCTCAGTATTTTATTTAAAAGTCAAATATGCATACTCCTTTCCTAAACCTGCTTTAGGAACATACACATAATAGGTGATTAAAATTAGAATACATTTTTTATTTTAAAGGGAGTCCATTCTCATCATAATGTTTAAAAAATATAGAAGAATAGAAAACAACAGGCTTTCCAAGATAATCACTATTAGTATTTTATTTTAGTTCAGACTTTAAAACACTCACAGAAGAGCAGACATAGTTTTATAGAAATGGAATCATAATACTCAGTGTTTCATAACCTATTATTTTTCACTTAATAATATCCTGAGTCTATCTTTCTATTACCAGTTCATGTTTTTCATGACTGCATAATATAACATTGTAGTAATGTGCCATAAATTTAGTGGTTTTTTTTTTTTTTGGTAAATTGAGATTGCATCTAACTTTTGTATATTATAGGCAATGGTTTGTGAGGCACAAATATATTATTTCTTTAGGATAAATTACTAGAAATGGAATTGTGGGTCAATGGATATACCTGTTTAAATTTTGGTTCATACCATCTTTACCATTTAGGATGATTACATCTGTTTCTACTCTCATCAGAAATGAACTAAAACACCCATTTACCAGTACTCTTGATAATACCAAATATTGCCAATCTTTTTTCTATTATAATAGGCCAAAAATTGTTTTGTTTTGTTGTTTATTTCATTGATGACTAATGACATCTTCATATATTTATTTCCTGTTAGTATTTCTTTTTTTCTTCATCCCCTGTTTGTATCCTTTGCCCATTTTCCAGTCAGGAATATCCCTATTTTTCTTACAGATTTATAAGAACACTTTGTATATTAGGCAGGTAAACCTTTGTTCATATGTTAAAAATATTGTTTTCTAATTTTTTTGTTTGTTTTCACCATATGGTCATTTTTTATTTTCTTTGTTTTACCCCACTGGAGCCTTAATTTTATGTAGTTAAATCAATCTGTCTTTTCCTTTATTGTTTCTACATTCGGTGCCTTGGTTAGAAAGGCCTTCCTTACCACAGGATTATAAAAATATTCACTAATATTTTATTCTAAAATTTATTTCTGTATTTACTTACCTTATACCTATAATCTATCTGTGATGTACTTAGGTATAAAGTGGACTTTACCACCACCTAACTTCCTTGAGTTGTCCTAACTACCCTACCATGCTAGCTAGCACTTATTTGAAAAAGACAGAAACAGAAGGAACAAGATGTGGAATCTGGGAGAGTCAATTTTAGATGGATTTAGGCCCTTTAAAAGGCTTACAGGAAATATCTCCTTCCTCAGGTTACCAGAATTAGCCAAAAAACAAACAAAAACCTGCACAATCCCCACCCTCCCACCCCCACCCCACCTTGCGGCACCCCCTGCCACACATACAAACAAGAATCCCAGTTAAATTTGAACTTCAGCTAAGCAACAAAAAATTTTGGCCTAGGTATGTCCTGTGCAGTATTTGAAACATATGCTAAAAAATTCAATGTTTTTTACCTGAAATTCATATTTAATTGGGCATCCTGTACTTTATCTGGCAAGTTTTCTTCCCCTCATTCAATTCTAGACATATTGTGTGACTTTTATAATAACTTATAATCCTGTGATAATCTTGCCTACAACTAGAATTCCCTTCATGAAACAGTATCATATCTCCTCAATACTGAATCTCTGGCAGAAAGTAGGTACTCAGCAAATGTTTTTTGTTTTCCTACCAGGGATGATTTTCCAAATATTCTTGGTAATTTTCGGCTTCTCCTGTGAAGCCTTTAATTGGGGAGAAGTTGTGCTGTTAACGAGCATGAAGATAGGTGCAGTTTCCTGAATGCTCTAGCCTCCATGATCTGTCCTATTCCTCCCTGTAATTTCTGATGTTGAAATTCCAGGGCTAGTAGCCAGGTAATACTAATCAATCATAGGTGTTAAGGGGAGGATGGTTTACATGTGATGCCAATCATATTCAAACAGCCAGGGGAGTGGTCCCATTTTAACATAATAGGAGCCCTTGGATATTTTTCCAGGATGAATGTGAGGAGATGAAAACAGTAGCAATACCCTTCTATTGTTCTAATAGGTTTAAGATTATAGTGTACTCAGTGCTTGCTTTATTAATGGTAGTCCTTTTTGTTGTTGTTAAAGATGTGATAGTACTTAAATAGAATCGCATATGGGGCAGGGAAGTTTTTTTTTTTGCTCTCATTTGGTTAATATTTGTGAGGGTAGGGTCCTTTACTAATAAGCATATGAAATTTCAAATCTATGTATAGACTTGAATATTTATAGTAAAGTATAAGAAAACTAGCATTACTAACATAATGCCCTTCAAACAAAGAACAATATAAGAAAATTTTAGTAAAGTGATTTTTATCTTATGTCCCTCAGTTTAGTTCTGGGCTAACAGGGGATCCTATGTGTCTTTTCTTTGGTCCTCAGTATTTTAGTAATTTTGATATGACTTATTTTTGCTTAGTACCTTCATGACCTAGGGCAAGTTATTTATTTATTTCCATGTACTTAGGTTACCTTGTTTCTTAAATATGGATGGTAATAGTGTCTTCCTCATTGGGTGGTTTTGTTGGATTAAATGAGATAATATATAAAGTACTTAGAAAAGTAACTGGTTCAAAGTATCTGCTCAATAAGAATTAACCAGTAACAGTGGTAATAATAATTAGTGGTTATGTGGGAAGGGTGGACTCAGTAGAGATTTCCAATGTCTAGCTCAGTATCCAACATGCCGAAGGCATTTAGTAAATGTTAGACCTTATCAGATCATGCATGACTCTAAACCTACTCATTATTCAGGCCATAATATCTAATTAGTTAGAGTCATTTTCCTTAAAGTATTACTGTAGTGTTACTGCCTCACAGAAATATTGAAACAACTTTAAAATATGGTGTGGTACTGCTTTGTCTAATAAATACAACAATCAATGTTTTTAATTTCTACCTGCATTTAGTTGCTATATTTTTAGGTTCATATTAGTAAAATAAAAATAACATCTAATTTGCAACTTTGTTTCTATAATTTATGGTATTTTGGTTACCTAGGCTTGTGTTTTGGGATACTGTATTCTGGATAAAAACAACCTTTATGGAGAAAGGAATCACTCCTGTTACTTGTGTACTATCTTAAGCAGTAATTTCTGGATGGATTAACAAAATGGCAGACCACATCAGTGGCTGACTTCATGTCTGATTATCAAAATATGTGACATCCTATAACCACCCACTATCAGCATTTCTGGAAAATTTGCTTAGTATGGAGAAAATGTGCAGATCAGAGTAGAAATTACATTCCCCATCCCCACCTATCTCAGAAGACATAATTTAACATGTAATAATCCTGCCATATGAAATAAATATGCATTATGTTAATAATATGAATGTCCACCACTTATTGGTCCTTCATCATTAAATTTTATATTGCTCTGGATTATCCCAGCACTTGTTATCGTTAAGCATTAAAGCTTCATTTACAAGGGAAGTTAATAGGAACAGGGATTAGTTCATGCCAAGATCACATAACAGTAATTAACATAGCACATTTGCCTGGTGCTCAAATGCTAAAGCAGCTTGAATAGATTGCGGTTGGTTCAGAGATCTAGTCAAAGCATAATTCTAGTTCCTGGCCTCATTGTCAGTATTACTTACCAAAGCAAGAGGCATTAGATCAAGTGACATTCTTATGGCCACCTGTTTTGAACACAATGAGTTGCAGTTGCAGTGCTGATACTTTCAATATTGAATATTGTAACTTGGCAGACTCTGAGAAGTATAAGGTTTGTTTTATAATTTAAATTGTTTTCTACATATTGTTTTCCTAAATATTTCAGATTTTCAAAAACCTTTTTAAAATAAGGGCAAATTAAGGTGAATTTTTTTTTTTTTTTTTTTTTTTTAGCAGTTGTTTTTGGTAACCCTCAGAAACCTGAATCACTGAATGTTACCACTAAGCTGGTTATCTCTTTATAGAATACGGTTAGCTTTAAATTCCATAAATAATTTTGTTTGGGTCTGATATTTTAAAAGTTCTTACCTATTTGAATCCTGAAAAGTTTATGGATGTTTGGCCTACATTTTATTATCTAGGCATTACTTTAACTCATTTATTGCCTTTTCCAAATGGGCATGGAGTTAACATTTTAGAAAATTGTGCTGAAGCTTTGGTTAAGTTTGCTATGGAATATTTCCAAACCAATTATGATAGGAGTACCATTTCTTTGGCTGCTATACTCATAAATAGTTTGACTGTTGGTGTGCTGGTACAACAGGGAAAGCATAGAAAATCGGACTAATATAGCCAAAACCACATTTTAGTTTCCCCAATAAAATTGTACTTTATGAAAACTGTAGCTTATTTCTTGACTGTTGCATCAAATGGCATTAAAATCTATTGCGCATTTGCATTACAGTTAACTGAACCATTCGAGTTTAGATTCTTAGCATCTTTGTGAAAGAAGTAAGAGATTTCTGGTGCTTGAATTTCTTCTTAGATACAGAATGCTTAAAAAAAAAACACTTGAGTATTGTTCTTTGACTGCAATATAACACCAGAACAGCCACATTCAGTCAATCCATTGTTTATTCCAGTGAGAGAATTTTAACATAACTGATTTCGTTTTTGCCAAGTGATTTTTCCAACTCTCTCCTATTGAGGGCTTTGTTGGGTTACTCTGGGGAAAGGCAAGCAAGATTATCTGACCATCTACTTCAGTCTCTGAGCACTCTCTTATTAATAGGTTTTACTTATTTTTCCCTTCTGGTGAAGATTTTACTTGAGGATAAGAGGTTTCCTGGCTTAATGTGTTAGGCCCCTGAATTTAAGAAAACAATCAAAGATCTAGACCAAGCTTTATGAACAAGGATATGTTAAAACTGTAATACAATTTTATTATACAATATATTTATAAAGTGAAAAATTGGAAAGAACATAAACGTTCAGCATCTATATACTATACTATCATGGTGCCATTAAAATGCTGTTTTCAAATAATAGTAATGTTTAATGTGTTCTTAACATATAACAAATATTGTGCTCAGAAGTTTACCTGTTTTATCATTTAATTCACATGGCAACCCTTTGATATAGTTACTATTATCACCTCCATTTCACAGATGAGGAAATTGGGGCACAGAGAAGTTAAATATTTGCCTCAACTCACATACATAGTAAATGGTAGAACCTGAACTTGAGCCCAGGTCTGCCTAACTTTAGATTTTATTCATGCATTCAGCTGCCACTACATAGGAAAATGTTTAATAATATTATAGTAAGATGGAAAAATATAAAACTCTGAATATTAAAGAGTGATTCCAATTTCATATAAAGAAATATATACCAAGATACCTATCTGTGGATGATAATAAAGACAGCTACTGTTTATTGAACATGCTTGGTGCCATGCCAAGAACTTTATAAGTATTATTTTACTGGATCCTTAAAATAACCTCCATGAAGTTGATATTGTTGTTATGCCCATTTACAGATGGGAATACTGAGGCTTAGATTCATTTCCCAAAGTCACAAATCTGGTTGAATGGTAGAACTAGGGTTGGAACCCAGGTCTGTTTGATTCCAAAACATATTAATTCATTCATTAAATATTTATTAAGGGTCCTACTAGGTTCCAGGCATAGTTAACCGTATGTACAGCAACTCTGAAAGAAGAAAAAAAAGACCAAAAGGAACTATGCAAAAAATTAAGTGATAATCTCTGGAAATTTGGATGTGATGTGATGTTTTGAACTTTCTAACTTATTACGTGCAAAAATTATGTGTGTATGTCTACATTATAAATATAGTAATACCTGTTACTGTATTAAATCAGGGCAGGGGGAGAGGGTTAAGCAAAACTGCCGTAACTTAAAACTGTGGCAACGTACTTCATAATGTTTGAATGTATAAGTGAGAAAGAACAAGATAGATTATAGATAGGTTGAAAATTTAAAAGTTCTTACCTCCCTTCTAAAAGACTTTGTACCACACACATGCATTCTTAGACTCATATAGGTGACTCAGATTTCACTTTTCCAAATTCTCATCTAATTCAGAAATCTGTTCATTCTATAAGCAAACACTCATTGAATATTTTGTGTGCAACTCCCTTTGGGCACCATTGATAAAAAAATCAAAGATAGACTACCTCCCCTTAAGGAGGTTACAATCTAGTAGAAAATGCAAGTAAGAAAATCAACCACCAAATTAGTATATAAGTCTAATAGGGATACATCCAAGATCCTTTTGGCAAAAGGAGGAAAGGTGGTGATTATCTAGCTTCAACAAACCAATTTCTTTTATTTGAAAGGAATGATAAGCAATAAGATTATATAGTCTGCTTATCAGATCAATACTTTTGTACAACAAATATCCATTGAAAACTTACGTGCAAGTCGCCAAACTGGTACCATGGATATATAAAGATTAAGATGCAGTCCCTGTTCTCATGTATTTTATCATCTGCTAGAGAAGCTAAGACCCTGACACAGATAACCATAGTGTAGTAATATAATTGTCATAAGAAAGATACACAGTACTATTATAGTAATATAAAGGAGAAAGAGTCATCTGTAGTAGGCAGTCCTGAATCACGGTACTTAAGAAAAGTCATGAGATATCTATAGAATTTTAAACTGTCACAGTTGTAAAAATTGAAAAATTAATCTTGCCTCAGAAGAATATATTATTAATGGGAGGCCATTTTTGTGATTGCAATATCAACACAGGTGATCACTCTTATATCCTGGTCTTTCAATATTCTGTCATCCTCTACTTTAGTGATCCCTCTACTCAACTTCTGACACCAATTTTTATAGTCACATCCTGGACTTTATCTTTACCAATAATTACAATTCCATCATAATACCAATTCTTAGCATCCCATTCTACTTCAAGAACCACTGCCTATATCACTACTCTCTAATACCCCAGTTCCAACAATCCTTTAACACATACCTCTGCCAGCAATCTCTAACCATTGGTCCAGATACCTTGTCACAGTCCCTCAGGTCCTGAGGTTCTCACTTTTCTTCTTATCCAGCCTTAATTCCATAGTCAGTCATTAATTCCACTCCTTTACATACATCCTCTATTCCTTTCCACAACTCTCACTTCATCATATTCACTTGACAAAACCACTAACCTGGATAGAATCAACTCTTAGTCTACTCTGTACCTACACCTGAACAGACAGATGTAGCTAAGGGGAAACCCACAACCACACCAATGAATCTTATTTTAAATTCATGATTATTAATCTCAGGTGTGTTCTTAATAGTAACAGCATTGCTATGTATTTCTCTAATACATTTACTTTCCCACTCAGAAAGCCATTTCATACCCTTAATACCTCTTTTTCCTTTCTCACTCTCAGCTTGATTGTCACCTTGATTCTTCTTTCATTCTTTCACTTAGGAAAGGGAAGCAAGTAATCAGAAGAGATTTTCTACATGGCACCCACTCACCTTGGTGCATCTGTTCCCATACACTCAACTTCTTTCCTGTATTATGGATTAAATAGCTCTGCTAATATGTAATGTGAGTCCCCCTTCTTGGGCACTAAATCTCATCCCCTCTTGCCTTGTCAAACACATTTATCCAGCAATTCCACCTTCTCTCTCCTATATCATCAGTTTCCTTTTTCTAATGGATTTTCCTGTCAGCATACAAACAAGCTGTTATTTTTCCCCATGTTCAGAAATGCAGCCCTTGATTGTCTTTCACCCCTATTTCTCTCCTCTTCACAGGAAAACTCCTATATTCCTTGTTTATACTCTTTTTAATTCCTCTCCTCCATTTATCTAATGTACTTTGGTTAGTCTTTTATTTAATACTCCACCAAAATTGCCACCATCAGTGTTTTGGTAACCTAGACATTGTTGTTAAATCTAGTGATAAATTATCATTCTTCATCATACTAGACCTATCAGCAGTTTTTGATATAGTAGAGCCCTACTCCTTCATGAAACAATTGACTTCCATGATTTTATGCTCTCCTCTTTTTTTTCTTCCCCCTACTTTTCTGGATCACTCTTTTTGTGTTCCTCCTTTATCTTGCCAACTTCTAAATGTTGAAGTGCCTCAGAGCTTAGTCCTTTGATTGCTGTTTCCTATTATACTCTCTTCCTTGGGTAACTACGGTTGCTTGGTTTTTAAATATCATCTTTTGCACTCATAATTCCCAATTTTTTTCTCTAGCTTGAACCTCTTCCCTAAAATCCAGATTCATATCCAGCTATCCTACACAGTATTTGCTCTTTTTTTTTGTCTAATAGGCATTGTAAAATGAACATTTCCAAATCTGACCTCCCGATCTTACCCCTAAACTTTCTGCATTCGTTTCTTATTGCTGCATAACAAATTACTACAAATTTAGTGGCTTAAAACAACACAAATTTGGACTTCTGTAAAAACGGTGGTGTAAGAACCCCTGAAAATTCTCCCCTCCATAAAAGCAGCAAGAATACTGAAAAATTTTGTCAGAATCAACTTTTCTAGAACTTTGAAAATTAACCAAAGGCTTGTAGCAATCTGAGGTGCATTTATTCAAGAAAACCAACTGAATCTTGGTAAGAACAGCAAGTTTTGTGGCCTTTTAGCTTGCCATATCCCAGTCTCCCCCTTCCATAGCTTTATGGTAGCCTTGAAAATCAACAGCTCACAATCACAGTAAAAACAAGCAGCCTGGCAGCCACTCGCAGGGGCAGAACAGGATTGGAGTGCCTTCAAAGCTCTATTCCTAGAATTGTCACTGTTTGACCTGTCTGGTTATTCCCTGAAAGACTCCACTTTCACAGCTATCTTTATTTGACCTGACTCAGCTCACTCAGTGTGAACAATCTTTTACCTGGGGACATTTTTTTTAAAACAATAAGAGAGAATTGTTTAAAATCAGGGCAACTATGTGGCACATGACTCCCAGGGGTGTAAATTTCCCTAGAAATGCAGGACATGACTCCCAGGAATGAGCCTGGCCCTGGCATCATGGGATTGAGAGAGCCTTCTGGATCAAAAGGAAGAAGAGAAATGAAACAAAGTTTCAGTGGCTGAGAGATTCCAAATGGAGTCAAGAGGTCATTCTGAAGATTATTCTTATGGGTTATATAAATACCCCTTTTTAGTTTTTAGTGTATTGGAATAGCTAGAAGGAAATACCTGAAACTGTTGAACTGCAATCCAGTAGCCTTTATTCTTGAAGTATAACTATGTCGCTTTTATAGTGTGACTGTGATTGTGAAAACCTTATGGCTTACACTCCATTATATTATATGGACAGATAAGTAGAAAAATGGGGACAAAAATAAAATCAGTAATAGGGCGGTAGGGGTTATGTAATGTTTTGGGTGTTCTTCTTTACTTGTATTTTATTTTTATATTTATTTATTTATTTTTGGAGTAATGAAAATGTTCAGAAATTTTGGTGATGAATGCACAACTATATGATGGTAGTGTGAACAACTGATTGTACACTGTGGATGATTATAGGGTATGTGAATATATCTCAATAAAACTGAATTTTAAAACAAAATCAGGGCAACCTCAGATGGTGGATAATAGTTGGGACAGACAATAGGTTAACAAAAAGCCAAAAGGAAAAGCTGGGGAATGAGATGTCCATAGGGGACTTTGAAAAACTCCAGCGTATTCCTGGGAATCTAGAAGGTAATGTGCATGTGTAGGGCTATTTGCATGCTCAATAGAGAGCCCTAAGCTCTCCCTTCTGACTAACCTTGAGACTGCTCAGGAAGGAAGTGGAGGCTAAGATAGAGTTGTAATGTGCCTGGCTGAGTGTTGACAATGTGTCCCAACATGTACACAGAACCTGTCAGCAAATATGGGGAGATTTATCAATTCCAGGCATTTAAGGAAATATCTGTCCAGTCTTTAGCTGACTACTAAGATAAGCAGATCCACAGGACAAAGAGTATAGACTTCACAGAATTAGTTCAGAAAAATCACTAAGCAAACAATGCAACAACAAACAGCAACAACAGCAAACCCAGGGGAATGGGGGTCTGATTTCCAGCTTTGCTTCATTAAGTTATATTACTTAAAACTGCAGTTTTATTTTCAACAAAAAATATAATATGCAAAGAAACAAGAAAGTGTAGCTCATATACGGGGGATGAGGGGGAAGCCCACAGGTTGGACTTGCTAGACAAACACTTTAATCAGCTGTTTAAATATGTTCAGAAGACTAAAGGAAGCCACATCTGGACAACCAAAAGCAAGTCTCAGAACAATGTCTCACTAAATAAAGAATATCAGTAAAGAGAGTCTAGAAGTCCAAAATCAAACTGTTGCCAGGATTATGCTTTCTCTGAAGTCTGTAGCATTATGGTGGTGGCTTGCTGGAAATATATTTAATTCTGGAGTAGAAAAAGTACAATAAATGAAAAGAAAGAATCGGCCAGGGACTCAAGGGCAGGTTTGAGCGAGCACAAGAATCAATGAACTTGAAGGTAAGCCCATTGACATTATCCAGTCTGAGAAACAGAAAGAAAAAAGAATGAAGAAAAAATGAAAAGAGCTTCAGAAGCCTCTAATATACCATTAAACATACCAATATATTTACAATTCAAGTCCTACATGGAGAGGAGAGAGAGAATGGGGCAGGAAGAATATTTAGAGAAATTGTGGCCAAAAGCTTCCCAAATCTGATGTAAAACATTAATTTACTTCCAAGAAGCTCAGCAAGCTCCAAGGAGGATAAATTTAAAAAGATTCACATCTAGACCCATGTTCCACTTTGCTAAAGCTGCCTTTATGCAAAATACTAGAGATGGATTGGCTTTTATAAAGGGGATTTATTAAGTTACAAATTTACAGTTCTAAGGTAAAAAAGGGTCCAAACTAAGGCATCAACATGAAGATACTTTCACTGAAGAAAGGCCAATAGCGTCTAGAACACCTCTGTCAGCTGGGAAGACACATGGCTGGCATCTGCTGGTCCTTTGCTCCCAGGTTCTGGTTTCAAAATGTCTCTGGGCTTCTGTCTCTCTCAGCTTCTCTCTTGCAGCTCCTGTGCATTCTTGCTTGTTCTCCCAGGGTGTTTCTCTCTAAGCTTCTGGGGGTCTTCTCTCAGCTTCTCCAGGGCAACCAAATGCTCTGTCTGCATCTCTAAGCATCTGGGTCTGTGTTGGCCCCTGAGCTTTCTTAAGGACTCCAGTATTTCTTTGGAGCCATCCTAGAATTCTGCCTGCTATACCTTTCCCCTCATGTTTTTTCTCCTTGATTAATAGCTCTCTTCTCTCAGTTGCTCAGACCAAAATCCTTAAGAGTTTTCCTTGACTCCTCTCACAATCTACATATGATGAGTCAGCAAATCATTCTGGCTCTAAGTTCTAAATATATCCAAAATCTGAATATTATTCACTATTTCTGTCTATTCCTACCAACATGATCTAATCTACTTTCATCTCTCACCTGAGATAATGCAGTTATTTTCTAACTAATTTTTCTGCTTTTGCCCTTGTTCCCTACCTGTTATCAACATAGTAGTTAGAGTAATCCTGAAAAAACTAAAATCATATCAAGTCAGTATTTTGCCCAAAACTTTCTTATGATTCCACCCTTGATAGAAGCCAGAGTCCTCACAATGGCTGAAAGACCCTACTCAGTCACCCCTACCCACCCACCTCATTATCTCTTTGATTTTATTACTTACAGATTCCCCCTAGTCACCTCAATTCCAAACACACTGTCCTTGCTGTTTCTTGAACATTACAGGTGCCTCCACCAGGCCCTTTACAGTTGCCATCACCTCTGCCTGGATTCTCTTCCCCTGGATATTTGCATGACTCACCTTCACCTGCTTCAGACCTTTCCTTAAATATCATCATGTCCCTGGCCACCCTGTTTAAACCACCTCCCTCCATTCCCACACACACATGCACATTCTCCCAGTCTCCCCTGCTTTATTTTTCTCAGCACTTAATATCAGACATATCATATATGTTATTTATTTATCTTATTTATTGTCACTCTCCCTCATACTACAATAAAAGTTCCATGTGAGCTAGGACTTTTTTCTGCTTTGTTTCTTGTTGTAACCCCTGTTCTTAGAACACTGCCTGCATATATTATTGCATTTGGTAAATATTTAAGTTGATGAATGAACTTTTTTAAAGTATTTGTAAGGTTCATGATATTAAGGTTGCCAAGTTGCAATTATATCCCACTTATTTAACTTGTCTTATTATAGAATCACAGTTCCCCTGGTTTGCTGATTTTATAGTAATTCCAATAAAAGAATTGACTATAATTGTCTCCAGTAGACTTTTTAAAAATTATCAATTCATATTACTTCTTTAGGGCATGCCATTTTTATTCATTATTATGTTTAGGCTCATTTTAACTATGTTTTATTCTTGAGCAAATTTTTTGTCTTTAAAATTTAAAACTGTAGTTTGCTTCAAAACCCTTTAAATGCAGTATTTTAAAGGGCTGTACATAAATATGATACTTGATGAAAGTAGAGCTATATTTTTCTAACATTCCAAATTGGAAAATTGGGTATAATCTACTGGAAATGAAGAATTAAGGGTGTCAAAAATAGTTATGCCAAATTTTAGGAATGATTGTTACTATTTCTAATTTAGGGTAGTGTAAATCTTGAAAGACAGTGACTGTATTTTCATTTTCTCTTACTCTTTCTCTCTTCCTGCATATAACTGTGTGTATTTGTGAATGTGTGGGTGTGCAGTTTCTCCCAACTATCTTTTCTGTTTCGCTCTGTTCCTCCAGTTATGTTTTTCTTGAACTCTTTGCTCATGCCAGGTGCTGCTTAAAAGTTGACCATAATATAAAACTGGTTTATAATTTTTAGTATTATTATATATAATTAAATAGGATATCAGATTCCATTTTTATTTTTGAACACAAGTTGTTTATTTTTATATGGCTTTGATAGGCTTTTATTTTTAACTTCTACTAATGCAGTAACTTTTGGTAGAAAAGTTTTTAATATGTAGTGGCTGGGTTTGGGTGTATTCTAAATATAGGTTATCAGCCACATGATCTTAGGAAAGTTGGTCAACTTCTGATATTTTTTTCATCTGTATCATAACCTCATCACTGAGGGTTATTGTGAGAATTAAATAATAAAGAGAATCAAGCAGTGAGCATGTGTATTTGAAGCTGAATCCCTGTTAGGTTGTATCTGTTGAAATTTGCAATTTCTTTCACTTTTCTGACACTTTATAAGCTTTTTTCCCCTAAATTCTTGTTTGGCATCCTTCCCTACCTCTCCTTCATTTTTTTTTTCCCTGGCCTAAGTCTCACAGAAGATAAATGGCACAAAATTTTCATGCTATAGCTCTTCTCTTTCAGCCAATCAAATACTTTAACTCTCATTCCTCCCTTCGTTTGTCAGTCAACAAGTATTTAGTAAGGGCCCATAGGGCATAGAGTACTGTAAGAGGTAGTTGAATACTTAATTCCACTTTGCAGTTATGCAAGCCTGTTGTTCCAGTTCAGACATGGAAACTCAATCCTACCTGGAGCAAGAACTTCTTTGGTGTTAATCCTGTGTTAATGAATTTATTAAATTAGTCTTTGCTTACATAGAGAAGAGAGTGCTTTGTTATAAGTAAGAGATTTTATTGTTTAATCTATACATATCTTTACAGACATTGATTGGGAAAAATGCACTTTCAGTGCAGCCAGGGAATATCAGGTTGGACTAGTATTTGAGCTGAGCATGTATGTTTAAGGAAGGAGATCTGGCATGAGCAAAGGTTATTTTAAACTCATATTTTAAAGTTGCAGAAGGAATTTTTTTATTGTCTTAGAGTGTTTTCTTTATTCTTTGATAAAAGAACTAATGAAATACTTTAAAGTTACCCTTTCAATGGAGTATAATTCTAATTTATTTATTTATAGTGAGCCTTATTCCAGAAAGCGTTTACAAAGATTTTTTGAATACATGGAATATAAAATATTCTAACTTAAAAGCGGGCAAAAGAAGAATGAAAATCACAGGTGGGACCATTAAAAACCAAGCTAAAGAAGCTAGCATTAAGACTAGACAATACCTATGCTAATGGCCTACACACTTTTGCCTATGGTTTGGCTTTAAGCCTTCTAGCAGTCAGCCCCAAAGAATAGTTTTGCAATTCACTATACAATAATGTAAAAATAAACCTATTGCTCAGAAGAAGCAAAGCTATTCTTGTTACAAAAACTTGATAGGCATTTCTCCAGGAGTATACGTGAAAATGACCCTGTATGATATAACACACAACACTCTCAACAACAACTTGCAGGAAGAGCAAGGGTGAATTTCATAGAGGTCTGTTCCATAATTGCTGGCAATATAGAGTAATAACATCACACCAAGCACTGTTCATAAAAGGAGTAATTCTGTCGAGTGAGTCAGACTCATAGCATATCATAGATCAGTACTCTGCTGATCTGACTTGATCTCAGTACATACTGTAGAAAATCTAGAATCAGTTCTTAAATGTCTTTTTGTCTCAGATAAACTTTGTTAAGTATTTGGTAGCACTGGTTATGTTCCGGGAATAAAGCTCTTCTCTTTATTCATGGTGCATACCAACACTTATGCTTTTACAAAATACAGACCTTAGGTTGGACTGACTTCATTCGAAAATTGAGGTGCCCAAAAAGATCCCGGCCTCAGGGACTATCCATCCTTATGGATGAACTGAAGATGTGTGTGCCCTAATAAAAAAATTGATCCTAATAGAAATGTTTCTAATCTGCTTTAATGTCCAGACAAATGCCAGCCATAAAACCCCAAAGTTCTACCATACCCTGTGTTATGGTCACAGTAAATTTAGTCTGGAAGACTTTTCAAGCATATACAACCAAATACCCACCTAGTGGAAAAGCTCAGAGCAATCATAAAACCTTGGCTGGCTTTGAGCCATGTGACTTTCTGGTTTATCTTTGAAGGTAAACTGCTTGCCAAATGTATACTAAGAAAATGAGATGGAGGAATTTGTGGAGTGGGACTGTTTTTATTTATAAACCAGTTAAAAACTGAGGGATGACTTCCCAAAAGCAATATATATGTGTACAGAATAGGTAGCTCTTTTTTCTGCCAGTTATTAGTTAACAAAGACATTCTTTGTTAAGGAACACAAAACTACGATAATGTTTTTAAAAATAATAAACTATTTGTCTCAAAGGCTAAGAAAGGTGCATGTCCTAGCTTTTACAAAATGATATCATATTATTGAGAAACAAGTTAACAAGAATTGGGGGTAGAAAATACCCTTTTAAACTCATAGAAAAATTTTTAGTCATCCATCAAGAGCCTTTCTACTCTCCTGACGCTTGCAGAGTTAAGTGCCGGTTCTAAATAAACATCAATGTGTGTGCAAAGAGTTTACTAATGGGAGATAGTTAGTGAATAGAAAGGTTTATGATACTGTCAAAGGTTAAAAAAAAGGTGTGACTTTGTGATGCTTATTGTGACTTTACTTGATAATAAGCTGCCTAGTCTGGTGCTTAATAACAGTTGACTAGAACATTGTTCTAGGAAATAGGAAATTCAGTTTCTAGCCTTGGTTCAGTCAGTGATTTTATAGTATTGGTCATATCTTTTGAACAGTCTGTATCTCAGCTTCTCCATCTGTTAAACTGAGTCCGTAATAACTACCCTGGTCTATCTCACAGGAATGTTGCATGGACAAATTAGATAAGTGTAAAACTGCCTTGGAGGTAAAGCCACTCTATGAATAAAAATTAGTGTGATGTAACTACTGAAAAGTATGTTGCAGAGGCTAGAATGGTTAATTTCCACAGGCTTCATGACTAGATAAGGCTTCATAATGGATCCCTGTCAAGCAAACTCAGACCCATTTTATCAGTCCATGACTGTGTAGTATTTAATGGAAAAAAAAATCTCTTTACAAACATTTTTTATCTTGATAGGAATGTACATTAAAAATCAGCCATGTGTAAATTAAATAAAACCTCTTTCCAACTAGCTTCAAACAATCCATAATACTCAATTTACAATTTCTGTAGTCATTAGCAGGGTGTGAGGATTTGATATGCTTAATAAAGTTGAGAAATAAATATATGAAACAATATGTGGGGATGAGAAATTGACTAGAGTATTTTTGGCTAATAATTAACTATTTTTAAAATTCTGACATGCCAAACTGGGATTTTTCTTTTCTTTATTTAAAGAAATATCAAACTCTTATCTCTGGTTAAAACGTACATTTTTCTGGTGCTTCAGTTTCTGTCACATTTAATATCCAATCATAATAAACCATAATCATCATGCAGACAGAGTCACTCATTGCAGTTTAATAAAACCTACCACAGCCTCTGTAGACAGAAAAAAGGGGGAAAGGGGGATGGCCTTTCTTTAAAGAAACCCTCAATTGTTTTCACTCCTCTCCCCTTTTGTCTTTGCATAAATGCATAGAGTCCCTATGTAAATGTAAAGCACCCATGTGTTCAACCTTGAGAAGGAGAATTGAGCAAGTATTTAATTGATTGGATGTTGCATAAAAGAGGTCCATGCTATCCAGGCTAACTTTAGAAATTTTTATTCCTGAGCCAACTTGATCTCTTTTCTTCTGGCAGGGGACCATTCCTGGTGGCACTGGGGAAATCTTGGCATCCAGAAGAATTTAACTGTGCTCATTGCAAAAATACTATGGCCTACATTGGATTTGTAGAGGAGAAGGGAGCCCTGTATTGTGAGCTGTGCTATGAGAAATTCTTTGCTCCTGAATGTGGTCGATGCCAAAGGAAGATCCTTGGAGTAAGTATTGGAAACCTTCTTATTCTGAGTGGTATTAAAGCAGAATAATTTTGGTATGAAACTGTTCCATCATCTCTTTTTATTTTCTTCTTGCTTTATTCCCTCTTTCCTTTCATCACTAATTATTATTATGAAGTAAAATTAAATAGATCTCTGTAGTAGTATATCAGACTCATGGGGGTAGGTGGTCTTTGATTTTGTCTTACTGAGTGCTGGCTTGGCTGGTGAAAGTCTAGCCACTGTGGGGAAAATATAAATTAGCGAGGTTGTGCTACTTCAGGAACATTCTTGTTTGCTGGGGAATGAAGAGGTTGCATAGGACCACATGCATCAGAGTTCTCAGAACTGACACCTTAACTGTTTTAAATTAAATTACATAGCTGTTTTAAGACAGCATTTCCCCAGTTCAAACTTGGGACACAGATCTCATGAAATATAAAAATATAAGGTTTATAATTATGGTTTCCTTGAAAGCATGTACTGTTTAAAAATATAACCTCAGCTTGATGAGAGTACACATTTGATGGAAAAATCATTTCAAACCACACCTTTTTTGTTTTGTTTTGTTTTTTGTTTTGTTTTGTTCTTTTGCAAAAAAAGGACTAATTTAAAAATCAGTTACATAATGAATAATTACGAATGAATCAGTTTCCTGCTCTGGAATACCCAATTTGCAATTATGAAGTGTTATTCTACTTCCCATTAGTACCTGGGTGTTTCCTGTGGGTAACCACGAGCTGGAATTTTATTTGAGAAGCAGCCTCATGCAAAAGTTGGAAATGGCAGTGCTGAATTCTAATACTCTCAATATGGAATACAATAATGAAACTTCAATTAATATCAGTTGAGAGAAAAGTTAATGTGAATTATTGGGCACTCTTAATTGTAGGGTACCTCTTTATATGGGTCTAAAGCATTGAGGACCCTTGAAAATTATAAATATACCACCGGAAATACTTTTATATTATTAATTTGTACTATATTTGGGGGGCGGGGGAGTAGAATGGTTCAGCATGGACCTTCCCAAATGATGCCAAATAATTAACCAGTAGAATGTACATTAATGCTATTTAAGTGTATAAATGTTCTCTACACATTCTAGAATAATTAATAAAAGAGAGCAAGTAAGCGTCTTAGAACCAAATAATGTTTTAGGAAAGGAAATCTTACACTCATTACTTCAGAGATTGGCCAGAACTTCACTAAAGAATAGATTCTCAAGGCTGAGCTCACCCCTCCACCATGGAACAACTAGAGAAAAGACAGAAAATGACAGCAACAGTGGTTCCAAGGTATGAGTGACCAGAGAGGGACTTCTACATCATATAGGGAGGACCTGGGTGAAAAAGCAGTGAAATTATGACTGAGAGGACAAGGTAAGTGTATTCAATCATGACGATACCTGGAGCAGGCTGCTGTGCACAGGCTGGAGCAGGTGCCAAAGGAGCGAAGCACTACCACACCCACACCTCTGCAGCCAGCTGGGGAGATCCTCCCTCTCAGCTCCACAGTGGGAGCTCCTGCATGGGAACCCAGGAGCTAGTAGACTTGGTTTACCCACACACAGAGACCTTGCTGCAGTGCATGGTGCCTACTCCCTACCCCTGAGGCAGGCCAGTGTGGGTACCTGGTTTGGGGGCAGACTGGGGGTAGGGATGTCTCCTCAGGGGGAGGGGGGACACAGAGCAGAGCCGATCTGACAGTTGGCCGGTGAAAGAGACACTCTGGGTTGTTCTGCCCATATCCTTTCTCCATGAAGGGCTGGATCACTGTTGACATGCACAGGCAGAGAGGCAAGAGGTAAGGGAGTGACCCACACTGCAGCACCAGGCACCCCCAGGGAGCAGGGGAAGTTGAAACTCTTAGTTTCACAGCCCAAGGTCATTTTACACAGGAGCCAGAGAGTCACCAGACCCACTGTTCCCACAAGTGGATTCTCCGCAGAGGTACACGGTGCCCACCCACCACTCCCAGGGTTGGTGGCTTTTAGCATGCATGGAGACCATGGCCTTGACTGGATTTTCACCTGGTCTGGATTCTGCCAGCTGGCTGCCGCAGTTGGAGAGAGACTGTCTTGAGAGGTAGAGGTGACCCAAGATCACCATCTGCTGAGAAGACAGGGAAAGTGCACTCTGGTAAACTGCCTTTCTGCTCAGCCTTTAACAAATCTTCAAATAGAGTTACACCTCCTGCATGAGGCCCCGGCCTTGGTTTGGCTGGGAATTTCTGACAAACCAAGTGCGAAGGAGACCTTCAGTGCAAACACAAGCAACTACAAAATCTTAGACAAGCAAGGGAAATCAACTTTCAAAATAATCTTATCAAGATAACCAAATGCCTGGAAATCAACAAAAAATCGCTAAGCATATAAAGATGCAAGAAGACATGGCCAAACCAAATGACCAAATTAAAAAGCCAGAGACACAGAATTTCGAACAACTAATCAAAGATGTTCATACAAGCCTCCTAAATGACTTCAGTCAGTTGGCTAAAGACAAAAATGATATCAAGAAGACACAAAAAGAGCATAAAGAAGGATTTGAAAGAAAAAATAGAGTGTCTTTCCTATATGTCTGGGTGGTATATATGACCCTAGGCTGGCCTTGAGTGCTGTGGGTAGAAGAAAGAGGGCAGCTAGGGGTCTCCACTGGACATCCCTGTGTCTGGCCCCAGAGATCTAAAGAAATGTTTCAGATGCTTCTCACCACTCCTCTGCCACCCAAACTGGATGAAGTCAACCCTTCACATCTAGGGTTCTTGGCCCAAACAACTTGAAAGTTCCCTAATCTTTTAATAAACTTCAACTCCCAGAACTCCCTGGGTCAGCAAAAGGAAGAATGGGCATTGTCAGTCATCAAAGTTTTATGGAAGGGAGCAAGCCCCTCCCCCACAAGCTGGCCAAATTTCCCTGCATCTGGGCAGCTGGGATGGTAAGTGTAGGAGGGAGAGGAGCTCAAGAAGATGCCACCTCTTTTCCCCACCCCATCTCCACAGCAATTTAAGAATTGTCCTTCCCAGTCCTCATGAAGTGTATCCTGCTGTTTATCTTCCATCCCTTCCATACCTACCTCTGATCCCAAGCCAGAGGTCCAGAATGCCTAGAGGAGTGGGAGAGGGATGTCAGAAGATGTAAACAGCTGGGCCAGGCCCCAACAGAAGCCCTGGGAAACAGCTTCAGGGAGGGAGGGACAGAATGGCCTCATCTTATTCCAGGGTGCAGGGGCATGGCCCTGACTCATATCACAGAGTAGAGGGGACATGGAGCTGAAGCCCAGATGGCCTGCCCCAACAATGGAAATGAAAGATACTAGATCAAATTAAAAATATGCTAGAGAGACACAACAGCAGATTGAAGAGGCAGGAAAAAGAATAAGTGAACTAGAGGGTAGGGCTACTGAATTCGAACACACAAAATAACATGGTTAAAAAAATGGAAAATTTTGCGTTGGGTCTCAGGGAAATGGCGGACAACATGAAGTACACAAATATGAGAGTCATTGGTGTCCCAGAAGGAAAAGAGAAGAGTAAAGGGCTTGGAAGATTATTTGAGGAGATAATTGTGGAAAACTTCCCAACCCTTATAAAAGATATAAATATGGAAATCAAAGAAGCCCAATGAACTCCAAATAAAATAAATCCAAATAGAGCCACTCCAAGATACCTACTAATCAGACTGTCAAATGCTGAAGAGAAGGAGAAAGAGAAAGTCCTGAAAGCAGCAAAAGAAAAGCAATTTGCAACATACAAGGAAAGCCACAAAAGACTAATTTCTGACTACTCAGTGGGCACCATGGAAGTGAGAAGGCAGTAGTATGATATATTTAAGATTCTGAAAGAGAAAAATTGCTGACCAAGAATTCTTTATCCGGCCAAGTTGTCCATCGAAAGTGAGTGAAAGTTTAAATTTTTCAGACAAACAAATGCTGAGAGAATTTGTTAACACGAGACCATCCCTGCAAAAAATACTAAAGGGAATTCTGTTGGCTGAAAGGAAAAAAAAAAAAAAAGGAAGAGGTCTAGAGAAGGGCACAGAACTGAAGAGTATTAGTAAGGGTAACTTAAAAGATAAGAAGATAAGACAGAGAGAGGAAAAAAATCAATCTGACAATTAAAAACCAAAGGATAAGATGGTGGATTCAAGAACTGCCTTTACAGTAGTAACTTTGAATGTTAATGGATTAAATTCCCAGTTAAAAGATGCAGATTGGCAGAATGGATTTAAAAACATGATCCATCTATATGCTGTTTACAAGAGACTCATCTCAGACCCAAGTATACAAACAGATTGAAAGTGAAAGGATGGAAAAATATATTCCACACAAGCTGTAACCAAAAGAAACAGGAGTAGCTATACTAATATCAGACAAGATAGACTGAAGTGCAAAAATGCCGTAAGAGACAAGGAAGGACACTACATATTAATAAAAAGGACAATTTACCAAGAATAAATAATCATATGTTTATATACCCAGTCAGGAAGCTCCAAAGTATATGAGGCAAACATTGGCAAAACTGAAGGGAGCAATAGATATTTCTACAATAATAGTGGGAGAGTTCCATATACCACTCTTTTTTATAGATAGAACAAACAGAGAATCAATGTGATAAATGAATTAGCCCTAACAGACATATCTAGATCATTACATTCCAGAACACCAAGATACACATTCTTCTCTAGTGCTTATGGAACTTTCTCCAGGATACATCATATGCTGGGGCACAAAACAGGTTTTAATAAATTTTAAATGATTGAAATTTTTCAAAGCACATTCTCTGACCACAATGGAGTGAAGCTGGAAATCAGTAACCACCAAAGAACCAGAACTTCCCCAAATATGTGGAGATTAAATAACACACTCTTTAAACAGTGGGTTGAAGAAGAAACTGCAAGAGAAAATGGTAAATATCTGGAGATGAATTGAAACAAGAATACAACATATCAAAACGCCTGGGATGCAGCAAAGGCAGTGCTGAGAAGGAAATTTATTGCCCTAAAAGCCTATATTAAAAAAGAAGAAAGAGCAAAATGAGAAATTAATGGCTCACCTGGAGGAACTAGAAAAAGAACAGCAAACTAACCCTAAAGCTAGTAGAAGAGAAATAAAAATTAAAACAGAAATAAATGAATTGGAAAAAAAAAAAAGAACAATAGAGGAATCAGTAAAACCAAAAGTTGGTTCTTTGAGAAAATCAGTAAAATGAATGGACTTAGCTAGGCTGACAAAAAAAGAGAGAGGATGCAAATAAATAAAATAAAAAAGGAGAGTGGGGTCATTACCATGGACCCTGAAGAAATAAAAAAAAAATCATATAAGGATAGTATGAACAACTGCATGCCAGCAAACTGTATGCTTAGATGAAATAGACAATTACCTGGAAACACAAGAACGACCTACACAGACTCAAGAAGAAATCGAAGACCTCCGCAAACAAGTCACAAGTAGAGATTCAATCAGTCATCAGAAACCTTCCTACAAAGAAAAGCCCAGAGCCAGATGGCTTTACAGGGGAATTTTACCAAACATTCCAAAAAGAACTAATACGTTTCCTTCTCAAAATCTTCCCAAAAATGGAAGAAAAACAAACACTACCTAACTCATTTTATGAAGGTAACATCACTCTAATACCAAAAACAGATAAAGATGCTACAAGAAAGGAAAACTCCAGGCCAATCTCCCTAATGAATATGGATGCAAAAATTCTCAACAAATTACTTGGAAATCAAATCCAATGGTACATTAAAAGAATCATACACCACAACCATGTGGGGCTTATTCCAGGTATGCAAGGGTAGTTCAATACAAGAAAATCAGTTGGGCTGATTTGGATCTGTTATATACCCAGAAAAGCCTAGGTTCTTTTAATCCAGCCATGTAGGGGCAGAACTATTGTGGGTGGGGCCTTTTGATTAGGTTGTTTCCATAAAGATGTGACCCACCCATTCAAGATGGGTCTTAGTCCCCTTACTGCAGTCCTCTATAAGAGGATAAAAGACAGAGAGTTTGGAGTTTGGAAATAGACCCTCAGATCTATGGTCAATTGATTTTTGACAAGGCCGCCGAATCCACTGACTGGGACAGAATACTGTCTTCCAATAAATGGGGCTGGGAGAACTGGATATCCACACCTAAGAAATGAAGGAGGACCCCTATGTCACACCCTATATAAAAATTAACCCAAAGTGGATCAAAGACCTAAATATAAGAGCCAATACCATAAAACTCCTGAAACAAAATATAGAGAAACATCTTCAAGACCTGGTGATGAGGTAGCTGCTTATACCGCACACCTAAAGCACAAGCAACAAAAGAAAAAATAGATAAATGGGAGTGCCTCAAGATAGAACATGTCTGTGCTTCAAAGGAGTTTGTCAAAAAAGTGAAGAGAGAACCAACTCAATGGGAGAAAATATTTGGAAACCATATATCTGATAATATATTGATATCTAGTATATATAAAGAAATCCTACAACTCAACAACAAAGGGACAAACTGTTGTAAAATGGGCAAAAGATATGAATAGACATTTTTCCAAAGAGGAAATACAAATGGCTATAAAAATGTTCCTCTTTATTAGCTATCAGGGAAATGCAAATCAAAACCGCAATGAGATATCATCTCACACCTATAAGAATAGCCACTATTAAACAATCAGGAAACCACAAATGTTGGAGAGGATGTGGAGAAAATCAAGCACTTATTCACTGCTGGTGGGAATGTAAAATGGTACAGCTGCTGTGGAGACAATTGGCATTCCTCAGGAAACTAAATATTGAGTTGCCCTACAACCCAGCAATTCCATTACTTAGTGTATACCCAGAAGATCTGAAAGCAGTGACACAAACAGACATTTGCACACCAATGTTCATAGCAGCATTATTCACAATTGCCAAAAGATGGAAATAATCCAAGAGTCCATCAACAGACAAGTGGATAAACAAAATGTGGTATATGCATACAATGGAATATTATGCAGCATTAAGAAGAAATGAGGTCCTGAAGCATGTGTTAATATGGATGACATATTTCATAAGGCTGAGTGAAATAAGCCAGACACAAAAGGATAGAAATTGTATAATTTCACTAATATGAACCACCTAGAAAATGTAAACTTGGAGTAATAAAATGTAGAATATAGGGGAACTAGAGATAGAAGCTAGAGAAGGGAGAGCAGCTACCTAATATGTACAAATTTGATAATGAGGTTGATCTTAAATGTTTCGGAATGGATAGAGTTGATGATAGTTCATTATGGGGATTATAAGTAATAGTGCCTTATTGAAGGTGAATGCAATTGAGGAGGGTTGTTTAAAGTCATGTATCTCACCGATTAACACTACAAATATAAATAAGTCCTTGCTTGAACTGCTTCAAATGCATGACACTTGTACCAAGAGTTAATGGTAGAGTGGTATAGGAGAAAAATTACCTATTGCATGCCATGGACTATATTTAACAGTAATATCTTGCTAGTACCACACCAATAAGAGGAGTAAATAATTGGGGAGGAATAAGCGATATGGGGTGTTTTGGGTTTTCTTTTTTTGTGTGGCTCTGTCTGTAATTTTTCTTTTTGGATCAATGAAAATTGTCTAAAATAGAGAGTGATGATCATTGTTCAACTGAGTGAGTATACTATGAGACATTGATTGGATATTTTGGATGGAATATATGCTATGTGACTATATCAACAAAAACTGCCGATTCAAATAAATAAATAAACAGAAAGATACAAGTGCTGGAGAAGTTGTGGAGAGAGAGGTAAACCTTTTCAATGTTGGTAGGGAAGTAGAATGGTGCAGCCCCTTCTGAGGGTAATATAGCAGATCCATAGGAGGCTAAATGTAGAGTCACCTAGGATTAGGCTATCCCATTACTGGGAATATACTCAGAAGAATGGAAAGCAGGGACATGATAGACATATACACACTGATGGTTATGGCAGCATTATTCATGATAGCCAATCGATGGACGTGGCTGAAGTGTCCATTGATTGATGAGAGGAAGGGAGGAAGGGTAAGCTGTGATGTATACATACAATGGAATGTTGTGTGCGTACAGAAAGGAATGAAGTCGTGAGGCATGGAACAAGGTGAATGAACCTTCAGGACATTATGTGGAGCAAAATAAGCCATAAACAAAAGGACAAATACTGTATGATCTCATTTAGGAAATGCTTATAAGAATATTAGGGCCTACATTGTAAGCTCATACACCAGTCATATTTATTCTTGAGTTTTCAGTGTTAGTTCTAAATTCAGAGATGGTGTGCTCTTTGTGTTACCTTGGTAGTTCCCTGTATCTGTGGGTACCTGTGTGACACCTAAGACTCAGAGTTCTGCAGCTCTGAAAGTCAGCATTACTCCATACAGCAACAGTTATGGAAGATGAAACAGAATTCAGACTTAATTAAAGAAATAAATGAAGCTGATCTGGTTGGGACTAAGGTGAATCAGAATACAGGGTAAAGGATGATATTGTCTGTATTTTAAAACTTCAGCTCCTCTGTGAGACCAAAGGAAGGGATGTTTATTTTGTCCAAAATTTATATTTTCTATAGCACACTATCTAACTTAACCTGTCTGGCCAGTTTAATTAAACAACCTAAATACATGGAGCCTAGAATAGGGAATGAGATCTGGTGATTCTGTATAGCTTAATGTAATACCCTCATACATTCCAGTGTATTTTGGGTAGATAATAGAAAGTTATATTCTCTCAAGCATTAGGGACTTGGATTTAATAAGCCAAGTTCTCGATCTTGAGGGCTTATGAAACTTATTTCTGTAATGGTGAAGCTAAGCCTACTTAAAAACATGCCTAAAAGTTACCCCCAGAGAACCTCTTTTGTTGCTCATATGTGGTCTCTCTAAGCCAAATTTTGCAAATAATCTTATTACCCTCCCACTCATCCACCCCCTGCCTCCATGGGACTTGACTTCAGGGATGTAGGTCCTCCTAGCAATGTGGGACATGACTCCCAGGGATGAGCCCAGCCCTAACATGGGATTGACAATGCCTTCTTGACCAAAAGGGGGAAAAAGAAATGTAACAATATAAGGTTTCAGTGGCTAAGAGATTTCAAATAGAGTCGAGAGGTCATTCTGGAGGTTACTCCTATACAAACTTTAGCCAGATATTGCACATTGCCACGTTGTGCCAAGCCCCAACCAACAGTGTTCAAGAAAACCCAGGGCTCCATCTAAGGTTCTATAAAAGTTTCATTTATTAAGTTTATTTTTCAGAAACTTAAAACCTTCAGATTGTTCCCATGCCAGATAAGCCCTGAAACCCAGAGGTACCAGTCTCTCCAAGAACATCAACCGGTTGCATTCCTCTACCCCATAATGTCAGCACCCCTTTTCAACATGAAGAAGTTAGAATGGTTGTTGCCTAGATACACCTGAAGAATGAAAGAATGATTAAATGAGAGGGAGGAGTTGTAACAGAGAAGTTAGGATTTAACAAATGATTATGACAACTGAATCATTATACAGAGAATTCTTTTTAGTTTCTAGTGTATTAGAACAGCCAGAAGGAAATACCTGAAATTGTGGAACTGTAACCCTTAACTATGCTTTGACATTTGCTCTATAACTACTTGTTAAACTGTACTTTGAAATCTGTTACTTTTCTGCATATATGTTATATTTTACAATAAAATATGTCTGAAACATTTTAAAAAAAAAAGAATATATATTCTCTGGATTGCATTTTAGTTGTTTGGTTACCTATTAAAGAAGGCATGGTAATGTGTCTCAAGGATGGAAAGGGATGTATATGCTAGAAGCTTTATGCAGTGATTTGGTTCAGTGCACATTTGTTGTAATGAAGTGTGACTTTTTCTTTTGCCAGTAATTCATCCTATATCATTTTCTTTTATTTGACAGTATTTTTTATTGTAAAAGAAAAACACTTTCACTCTAGAAAAAGTAGAAAATATAAAATATAAAGAGTAAAATTTAAGTGACCTGTATATGTTTAGCCACCTGGATAATCAGTGTTAACTTTATGTTCCATTTTCTTCCAGTTTGCTCTTTACAAGTAATTCATTTACAAAATTGTAACCATACTTTATTAATAGTATCCTGGTTTTTTGGTGTTTTTTTTTTTATAAATATGGAGAGAAAAAAAAACATGTTATTAACTGTTCTTCAAAAATATAATATTTAATGGTTCCATCTCTTTCTGTCAATCCAACTACCACAAAGCCTCTTTTAGAAATTAGAATCTGACCCATATATATAACATAGTAAATTTAACCATGGGGCCATTGTTGACTAGAATCCATGCTTTAGGTAAATTTTAGACACTTACATGAGTATGTGCTTAATATAATCCTCAGGTCACAGCTAACCCTAAACATATGTAAACTGATTGGCTTATACTGATTATATTATTGCTTCCATAATGTGCCAATGCATTAGGTTTGTTTTAGCTTTAAAATACTTCCCCATTCCCCCAAAACATTTTCAAGATAGTACTATGAAATCATTATAAATTAAATTAATGAATGTTTCCTGACACCCTTTGAAAGGAAGCAGAATATATTATAACAAGCACTTATGAACTCTTACTTTTTCTTCAAATTTTTTTTACTTTTTTTAAAGTAGGTTTATTCATGTGTATTTGTGAAGAACACACATAATGAATTGATTGAGATGATTTGCAACTCTGTCCTTAAGTATCTTATGTTATCTAGATGAAACACTCAAGAAAAAACGTGTGTGTCTATTTTGTGTGCAGTATTCGTACAACTATCGGAGTAAGCATTCATTTATTTATTTATTTATTGTCATCTTCCTTTGTATCCTTTCTGTGACAGGAAGTCATCAATGCTTTGAAGCAAACTTGGCATGTGTCCTGTTTTGTATGTGTAGCCTGTGGAAAACCCATTCGTAATAATGTTTTTCACTTAGAGGATGGTGAACCATACTGTGAGACAGGTAAGATCATGAAGCCATTGGTGTCTTAAGTCTCGAATAAAGGTCAAACGTTAATCCTTATATTGCTGTACGTTGAAAGATAATGTTAGGCAAGTTGTTTTCTTAATTGTTTTGAGGGCATTTAATGTTACTCTAAATATATATAGCAAAAAACTATGTGAACTTTTTAAAGTGACTTTTGTCAAAACAGATATTCCCAATGTCATTAAGAGAATTAAGCATGTAAATATTACTTAGTAAGAAAAAAATATTTTGTTTGAATACCTATTAATTTATGGATACAAATTTTCTACCAAATTGTGTAGCTTAAAGCCACCACTTATACTCCAGTAATAAATTTTGAGTAGTTATAAACATGGGAAGCATTCTACTTTTGAATATGTTGATTTGCTATTTTAAGGAAACAGCCTTGAAAATAAATTCATAATCTTGTTACTTTTACTGAATGGGAGGGCAATCCTGGCTTGGATTGCTCCCTGGGTAAAATTATTTTTAACACACTAGGCTATAAGGACCTGTCTGGTACATTTGTCTTACTATATGAACTGTGCACACTTCCTTTTCCTTCCCAAAGACTGTAAGCAAACTTTCATAACACTCATTTATTAATATTGCTCTGTTCTAGTGTGCTCAGCTGCTCAAAGCAGATACCAGGAAATGCATTGGCTTTATCAATGGGAATTTATTAACTTACAAATTTATAGTTTTGAGGCTGAGAAAAATGTCCAAATCAAGGCATCATCAGGTGATGCTTTCTTTAAGACCAGCTGCCAGTGATTCTGGACTCCTCTGTCACATGGCAAGGCACATGTCAGTGTCTGCTGGTCTCTCTTCTCTTCCAGGTTTTTTGCTTTCAACTTCTTGCTTCCCTGCCTTTCTCTCTTTCTCTGAATTCCATTTTCTTGTAAAGGACTCCAGTAAGAGGCTTAAGATCCACCCTGAAGTAACCTTATCAAAAGATCCTACATACAGTGGGTCCACAACCACAGGAATGGATTAGCTTTAAGAACATGATTTTCTGGGGCACATACAGTTCCAAACCACCACATGCTCGTTCCTAGATATTACTGCCACACATGCATGTTTCAAAAAATAAAATATTTTTCCCTTATCATTCTTCCACTCACTATCACTGCATTTCCATTATTGAGTGTTATTGTTGTTCTACCTTAAAACTCAAGGTGGGGTGCTAAAACTTCTTTCAGTATTCCAAGGTAGTCAAATTAAAGAAACAGCTTCTAATTGAGGCTGTATTAACCTCATTCACCTCTTTTGTTCACTCCATATTCTCCTGTTTTCACCATCCTTTTAGCTCCTTAATTGGGACGAACCTGGATCTATTCCAGACTGTCCACCAGGAAGTCCTGAAAATTCCAGAGAAGTCCCCCATGTGCCATTTTGGGACAGATTGTCTGCAGGCCTCATTTAACCAGAATGTTTCACATTTTGGAATTCCACTTAATTTTCCTGAAGCTTAACAAGACATTTTGACTAACTGGCAGATTTTTTAAGAACCTAATGAATTGCTTAGAAAATATAAAATATTTTTGAAGATTTATTTAAATGTTGCTTCTGAGGAACTTGGTATTCTTTTTCTTTAACCTCCCAAACCTGTTCTTAACTCAGTCTTCCCTGTCTGGATAAATGGCCCCATTGTCCACTGAATTCTGCTCTTTCTGTTGTTTTCCCCATATCCAATCCCATTAGTAAGTCCTTGCAGTTCTACCTCCCCCACTGTATATTGAATCCGTTAATTTCTCTCCATCTCAGCTTTCACTACTAAATCCAGCTCTCTCTCTCTCACCCTTTGCCTGGACACTGTAATAGCCAACTAAATGATATACCTCCTTCTCTGCAATCCCCAAATAGCAGCTACAGTAATATTTTTTTGATGTGAATTAGATTGTGCTTAAAACCCTTCACTGGCTTCCACTAGAATAAAAACTATATTCTGTACCATGGCCTGCTTTGCCAACCTTATCTCTTCCCATCTTACCTACTATCACTAGGTTCTAGCCATACCCAACCGCTTTGCTGTTTCTGAACAGGCTAAGATCTTTCCTGCCTCAGGACTTTTGTACTTGCTATTTCTTCTAACTGGAATGATCTTCCCTAGCTTCTTTGTGGTGGCTCCTCTTTGTTCTTCAAGTCTCATCACAACTATTAACCTTCTCAGAGTGACCTTTCCTAACCCTCCTATGTAATGTAGTACCTCATGTCCCCTCCCCCAGTGCCTAGAACAGTTATTCTGTATCACATCACAATTTTCTTTCCTTTATGGCACTTACCACAATCTGAAATTATCTATTTTCATTATTTTTAAAATATAATAAATAGTGACATCCTGCTCCCAGTAATATAAGCCTCATGAGGAGAACAACCACATTTGTCTTCTTCACCACTGTAACCCTTGGTACCTAGAACAGTGCCTGCACATAACAGGACCCTATAGATATGTGTTTTAGTTTCCTAGGCTGCTTAAATAAATACCATTAAATGCTTTGGCCTAAACAATGCGAATTATTCACTCATGGGAATATAGAGCCTGGGAAAATGTCCAAATCAAGGCATCATCAAGGCAGTACTGTCTTCCCAAAGACCAGCTGCCGTTGATCCTTGGCTCCTTGACTCCTCTGCCACATGGCAAGGCACATGGCGGCATCTGTTGGTCTCTCCCTTCTCTTCTAGGTTTCATGGCTTTCAATTTCTTCCTTTCCTGGCTTTCTCTCTTTGTCTTGCTTCCTTTTATAAAGGCCTTAGTAATAGGATTAAGACTCATCCTGTATGAAATGGGTCACATCTTAACTTAAATAGCCTCATCAAAAGGTGTCTGGCTTACAATGGATTCACACCCCCAGAAATGGATTAAGTTTTAAAAACATGTTTTTTTCTGGGGTGCATACAGCTCCGAACCACCACAATTTGTATTGAGCAAATGGTGCTAAGGAATTCAGGATTTTGAAGATTGCTAAGAAAGATGAATTAAGTTGCAAATGATAGCCTACTTTCTCCTCCATCCCAGACTGAATTTTCAATTGTATTTGCTCAATAGATACTATGGTGGTTTGGAGCTGTAAAATAAACTTGGTAGACTGCAAAACCATAAAGGCCAAAGTATGAACCAGGAGTAGACACAGTAGTGAGAGTAACTTCATAAAATAATATTAAAACACTAGTAAGTTCTAATTTAGTATTAGCAGGAAAACATCTTGTCAAAACTGCTTTCTCAGACAGAAATTCTGCTAGTGTTTTAGAACTGTAATCTGTGTCAAGGAAATGGTGTTCTGGCTAAGGATTTTCAGCATGAAGTCATAAAATTGAAAGGAAAATACAGGGAAAAAAATGTGGCTAATATTGTTGTGATACAGTTCAGCTAAAATCTTAGTCATGGCACTTATTCACAGAAGTTTCTTGTAACTTCTTTTTTTCCATACCAAGTCTGATACACTGTCAGCATTTGCTAGTATCACCCTTTGTTCTTGATTTATGTTTATTAGTCTTAATGTTGCTAGTGATTGCAGGTCCTTTTGTATCTTTTTAGAAAGTCATGTCTACCAGTAGTTTGTCAGAGAATAGTGTTGTTCTTCATACATATTTGGGCACTTACATAGTTGGAGAGAAATGTTACACTTAGAAATATAATTAAAATGTTAAGTTGTATAAAAAACTTTTACCAAGAGAAATATAAAACATGTTAAACATGTATCTTAAGCCAAATATTATGCTGTGTCCTTATGGTTTTCTAATTACTACAATCTTTATTTTTATCAGCTTTAAACACACAGTATTGCTTGCATATAGTAATAAACATAGTTTTGCAGTTTACCAGGTTTTTTCACATTGTCCTATTTTATTCTGATTTTGTTGCTGCTTTCTAAGAACTCTGATTCTAAAGGATGTTTTGACCTGAAACCAAACACAAAAATAAAGGCAAAGCTAAATAAAAACATTTACAATAAAGGAATTTCCCAATGCTAAGTGTGTACCAAGTGAACATATCCACCACTTTTATATTTTCAGTTGTGTTTAATGGATATTTATTACATATTATCTACTATACCTAGGTCCTGTTCCAGGTTTTTGGAATACAAAGACAAAAAGACCCTGTACCTTCTCTCAGGAGCCTCAAGTCTAGTAAGGGAGTCAGATATATAAACTTCCATAACATTTCTTTAAGTGATTATTAGATCCTTTCTTTTTTTTTTAGCAACTGAAAGAAACTTAAACCTGTACCTGACTTTAGTCCTTGAAGTCTTGAAATTTTAAGCAACTTTGCTAATATTTCTAAAACCTGCTTTTACTTTAATTTATGTCTATTAATTATTTATGGCCCTTTGCATATGTATTTTAAAAGTTGCCTTTAAAATAGTAGGTTCTTTACATCTCAGAAAGGTAAATTGATATAAGGACTTACAGAGTATTCTGATATGCACCAAGTTTAGTGCTCTAAACAAAACAGAAGTTTGTCTTCTATTTGAATTGTGCCTCTTCAGGTGTTCATTAAGTGAATTTGATGGACACATTAGTCACTTTGTGGTGTTTGAACTAAGTCTCTCCCCCTCCTCCTCCAATACAGATTATTATGCTCTCTTTGGTACCATATGCCGTGGATGTGAATTTCCCATAGAAGCTGGCGACATGTTCCTGGAAGCTCTGGGTTATACCTGGCATGACACTTGCTTTGTCTGCTCAGTAAGTAAACTTGGTTTCCTAATTAAGAGAGCTTAGTATGCCCAGTTCTAGCCTAGGTAGTTAATAGAAATCATAGCACTTATGTCTTTCAGTCCTTCGAAGCTGAAGAAAAACCATTTTACAGTGATATTTGCAAGTTGTTTATAACAATTTTTGGCACCTTTTAAACTTATTTGGCACAGAATAAGATGCTTACCCCTTTAGAGAAAATACTATTATTAATGTAGTTTTCTTTATAAGGAGAACTTATATATTTCTTAAAATAGTTAAGATTCCTGGTTTTAAGCTTGATTTTATTGGAATATTTGTAGTAGTTTTTGGAAACATTAGATGCTTAAAATAGAAATAAACAATTATAAACATCTGTTGTTGAATTAACACTGAGAGTAAACTATATGTTGATTCATTTGTTTCCTTAGCCATACCCCATGAAGCCTACAATAAACATGCAGTGAAATATTTACTTATTTAATTTGATATTTTATTAATATTTTTGGTTTTATTTTTTAATGCTAAGGATAGATTTCACAGATTGACATTAACCTAAGATTTGTGTGTGTATGTTTAGAAAGCAATATCCAGTTAAAGATGTTCTGCTTGATGTTTGATTTTTAATTTGATTTAGTATATCTAACAGTTTTCAATGTCCATTGTATGAAGTTGAAAAAGTAATGTTAATTGAAGTTGAACAATTTCCCCAAACATTACCATTGAACCCTTTCTTGTTTACCTCATCCATCCCTTGGACTCTTTAAAACCTATTAAAAGAGCAACAACTTTTAGCAGGTTTGCCTTTTCCTACTCTCTGGTAGAGCTGCTTATCAGCATTATAATTAACAAATGCAGTAGAAAAAACAAGAAGACATAAATGTGGATACTTAACTGACTATATAATCATCCAGGATGTGGGGCAGGGATTTTACTCTAGGAAACAAAGAAACAAGTTAAAAAGAAGCAGCGAGTTTATTATACCTGTGTATTTGGAGGCAGGTTAAAGTTGGGCTTGGAAAAGTTTGAAGAGCAATTGAATTGTGTTTCTTTCTGAATGCATTGGTTATCCAAAACAGGAAGCAGATTTACAGCATTGATCGGAATTTGGGGAGAGAAAGTATACTTAATATGACCTCTTTATGTATTATTTTTTTCATTAGCACTAACTGCTTCTCTCCCAATAAAGAAAAATAATGATCAGTGACTTAAGCAAATTAGATTATATTCCAGGAAAAAGTCATTTTTCATTACTTTCAAAGAGTACATGAAATGTCATAGTAATTATGAAATGTCAGAGTGTCTAACACCAGCCAACTAAAGTGCTTTGTCATATTATCCTTTGGAGGTAAAATCACCTTCCCCTTCTTAGGTATACTTGACAAAATAATAATATTCTCTTAAATAATACTTCTTTTTCAGGTGTGTTGTGAAAGTTTGGAAGGTCAGACCTTTTTCTCCAAGAAGGACAAGCCACTTTGCAAGAAACATGCTCATTCTGTGAATTTTTAGAAGTCAGCAGTTCAGGGAAGAGAAGAAATTTGAAGAGAAAGGAGAATTAAAATTACCAATTTTTAGTTTAGTATTATATAGAGTTTTAAAAAATAATAGTGGCCCTGAAGGGATAAATTCCAGCTTTAAAAACCAAGTCTGTGAGGAAATATTTGGCTTCATAAAGTAAAGAAAGAAACCGTTCGGTATTTTTTAATACTTTTTTTCCTGTATTTTCTGCCCATGAAATAACTGGTATAAAAACCAATTTCCTGGTTGACTATTAAATTCATCTTAGAATAAATTAGTGAAGAATTAAATTTTAGAATAAGAACTTCAACCTCTATGCTGAAATAATTCCTTCTTTCCTTGTTAGGTAGTTATGAGTGAATCTGTAAAAGGCAATGAAAACTGCCATAAGCCTTATCAATAAGAGAATCACTGTATTAAAAAAACTAAGTGATTGTTTATCTTTATAACACTAAATAGGTGTTTTAACCCATAATTTTATCAGTGTCAATTTTTTAAAACATATGTAAATCTTTTTGTCTTTCAGTTGTTCATTCTGATAGGAGAGGCCAATCAGATTTTTTTAATCAAAATGTGTCATACCAATAAGAAAACTCCCATTTCTCTCTCCTCCAAAAACTACCACATAGTTTATAATCTCGAGTTTTTGCCTTTTATTAGTATATGACTGTTTCTATTCATTGTGTAAATTTCGTCACCTGTGTTATTCAAACTCCATTTTTTTTTCCCTTCCCTCATGCTAAGGTAAAGAACCAGTTAAATAACTTTGAGCTCTGAAGTTAGTTTTTTCTCTCTCTTTAAAGAGAATAAGTAGTAAAGAATGTCATTGGGAATTTATAGTAAATCAGAGGTCTTTACCCAAAACAAAAAAGAAATTCTCCCCCTTTTAGACAAAAAATCAATTGAGTCAATTTCAGAGTTTTACTACTAACCATAAAGGTTTGAGAGCACTCATTTGTTTCTTTAATTCTACATTAGAAAAATAACTAGAAGATTGGCTTGGGAGTGTGATAAAACCTAGTTAGTTGTGGTTTTGTTGTTTTTTGTTGTTTTTGATAGTTCTTTCTCAATAATACACAAACTACTTTCAGTGTAATCATAAAGTTTGGAGAGTTTTTATTTTCAGAGGTTTGGTAGAGTAGTACTGGAAGACAATTTATTATTCAGATTGTCCCGTTTGTTTTCCTGATTCAGGGACAGAATTATATAGCTCCACATGGAGACAGAGAAACAACTGTGGAGAAATTATGGATTCAGTTTATATTTGCCCAGTGAGAAGACAGATCATGATGGCATTGGATAGTTTTTCTCTTTGTTCTCTGTTTCTGGAACGATGAAAGCCTGTGATCCCACTAAATTATAATTTAAATTTGTTTGGTGTAAGGTGCTTGTAAAGTTGAGACAGAGCTCTTCCTGCCCCATCACTCACTAAGGACTTCACTTCCATTGTGTGCAGGTTTGTTAAAGAGGGAGGTTTTAGGCTACAATATTTGTTTAACCTCCCTGAGAACTTTCAAGGCATCTGTCCTGAAAGCTGTTAATTTATGATCTAGCAGATTTATATTATATGCAGATAATCATTAACTGGGGATAAAAGAATGAGAAGGGGGGACCAAAGTGGCAAACTGAATGCTCCACCAACAGCAACCCCAAACTACCTCCTCAGCCTGCAACTTGTAAGGAGGTGGGAAGTTTCTCTTGAAATAAAGTGCTGGAACTGAATTATGCATTATTCCTCATTGCTGCTGAAATCCCCTGTAGAAGACATGTTGGCTGATGTGCATTGTCACATATCTTTATGTCAGTCTTTTGCGTTAGACAATACAAAATAGCTTTGTTTTGTTTTGGTTTTGTGGAGCTATTTTTATTTAGTTTTGCCTTTTTAGCTTACATGTAGGTCAAGATAATATTTGATAAGTCAATGGCATTTAGGTATTTTCTTCAAAGCCTTTTATTTGGCCTGGATTTCTCATAAAGTTATCTTACATTCATTAAGGATTTCATTTTTTTTTTAGACCTTTCTTTCTACATATTATTCGTGGAGCATGATGTTGCATTTCTCCAAATTTTATCCCTAAAAGGGTAATGTTGCTTCTTAATTTATCATTTTGTCTTTGTGCTTTGTCTGTCTCTTCTGTGGCAAAGCTCTATATCTGTTCTTAAAACAGTTAATCCTGTGAAATAAATATTGAACATTACCCAGAAGAATCTTTGTATTTTCCAGTGGAGAAGGCCATATTTAATACACAAGCATTAATCTATTAATAACTGGCAGAGCACTTTATTCTTCTGTGAGCTCCCTGAATATTTATTTTTCTGGTTATAAATATTCCATGTCAAAAGCATTTATTATTATTATTACTTCTTCAGTGGAGAGCATTCACTTTTAGCCTCTCCTAGATGTATATTTTGGAATCCTGTAATTGATATAACAGATTAAAATCACAATACATGACTCTAAAAACACTGCCTACTTGGATTTCCAAAGTTCAAAATTTTAGTGATAGGTTCAGATTTATAATATTTCTCTGGACTTAAAGAACTGAATGTTGCCCATTGAAGTAGCCACCTGAAAATTATCCCCTCTGCTTATGCATATAGTAACCTTACATATTTCTTGTGGATTCAGGTTACATTTAGAGTCTAGGACTAAAACCTCATTATTTGGGATGGTAACTGTATTAAAACAAATATAAATAAGAGTTTAAATATTAAAAATATTAATGTGGCATTATGTTTAAAATTATCTACAGCAAAAATGTATTTGTTACCATTTTTAAATGGTCTATATTAGAACTACTTTTGTAGAAAATAATTCCTTCATTTTCCCCTTGTTCAAGTGTGAATTTAGCCTGATATTAACATTTTGTGATATTTGGAAGTTAGTCATCCCTGCTGAACAAAGGGGCTTTCAGACATAAGGGAAGGGAAAACATATACTGAATTGTTTTATACAAATCTAACCTGGCCTTAGTTTTTCCCCAGTCCCCCAAATGTTTAAATGTGTTGGATTGGGGTCTCAATGTACCATTTGCCTATATATTAATCTCAATCTTCTGTTTCTTTAAGTTTTTAAAGTTTGTATATGTCTGTGCTGTTTTGCTTTTGGGTACATTTTCTAATAAAAAATCACATGAGATACAATCAGTACAGTAATACCTTAATGTGCACATTCTTAATAAATAAATGACTTCAATGATGTAGAAAAGCTCTCCTGGTGTTTGTTGGTTCTGGTAAGATTTTTTTTCCAACGGTATAAAGTTAGAAGAAATGTTTCTGTTGCAAACTGTATATTGGGAATAAAAGACAAATTCAAGTCTGTTTGCTCACAGTATATAAACTCCAGAAGCCAAACTTTTAAGGGCATTGAGTCTGCATCTGACGTTTTAATAGCCGCTGTTTGGTTTCTATCAATCACATCATTGCACATTAAAATGCACCAACAAAATAAGAGATCTGTCATTCCTTCGTTAAGAAACAGTAATCCTGTACAAGATTTGTAGGCTTAAGACTCAACAGTGTGTGTTCACAGTAAATCCCCATTCAGTGCTCAAACCAGAACACACTTTTCTCTTGCTCAGTGTTTTCTGGTCAAATGTCCCCAATATAAGATTATCAAAGGTTTTCTTACAGAACTGCATATAAAATCCCTTTTGCCAGCAAAAGCTTAATTTAGATTGGCGTTTTCCCTTTTAGAGTACTCTAAGACAAGATCTTGCTTATATCAGAAACACATAGGTACTGATGTATTATTAGCAGGCCTGGTGTTAATTAGGGAGAATTACCAGAAATAGTTTGCTTTGTGGAAATTTATTACAGAATCACACTTGACTGATGGCAGAATAGGAGTTGCTGAGAGAGAGCAGCTCCCACTCATAACCACTAATTACTAGGGTGCCAAAATTCCACAGAGAAGGTTCCATCCCACGTGTGGGAGCCTCACGGGAAAATGGTTCCTTTGCAGTATTTAAAATTTAAAAGAGGAAACGGGCTAGGACACATGTCTACCTAACAGATATCTCAGACTGATACAGTTTTATGTTGTACATATGAATGAGAGTATTAAAATCAGCAATGAGCCCAAAAGTTTGTGAAATCTCCCTCCCAAGAGTAAAAAGGGACTGTGTATTTATCATACTTAGGAGATAGGTATACACTCTTTAATGTGGCAAGCATCTGATTTACCTCAACTGTTCATTTTATGGAGAGAATTTAGAACTAACCATTTGTCTATGGTATTATATTACTGAACTTTTACTCTTTATTGTATGATTTAGAGGCTGAGTAGGTGGCAAGATTGCATCAATGATTAATAAATGTGTGGCTTCTACACAGAGCTGGGGGAAAGTGAAATGCGTTTACTGAATGGCACTAATGGCAGAGCACTGGGAGAGCCCTATTAAATGAAAGTTTGCCAAGAAAGCCATTTTTTCCCCATTTCTGTAATTGCGTGTAATCAGACAATAAAGCTTGGAGCCGTTGCTTAATGTGGAAGAATACAACATTTCCATGTCAGAAAACCACCAATCACTGACTTCAGGGAGAAAAATAAAACTTTAGAATTCACAGAGAATATAATTTTTCAATTTCCCTTCAGGCTTATAGTTCCCAAGGAAAGTGATGTCGGTGCCAGGTCTATGAATTGATTGACATGGTCTCTTATGCAAGGATAAAGTTTCTGCTTTATATTTGCGTTCCAAATTAGTTTTACATCTTCAGGTTCCAAATTGTTACATTTGCTTTCTAGTTCAAATATACCTGTTTTGTTTGTTTGTTTGTTTTCCTTTTTCTTTTTCTTCACTTATAAAGCACTCACAGCTGGTGCTATTCTACTGTACCCAAAACTAAATTGTTTGTTTAAAGTATTTTTGTATACTATAATACCTTAAGATGTCTTTTGATTTTTCTTACTTAATCACTGACATGCCAAACTGTTCCCTTGGTAAATAGAAAGGTACATTAAACTCCAATATTCATATCAATAATAGTTATTGCATGAATAAGTCTTTGCTTAGGTGACCCTTTATTGATGTTATCTGACCCCAGAAGCTTGCTCCATCTCTATTTGTTTGAAAACCCTGACAGTCTCGAGCTTCCTTGGTTGAATGAAAGGTAGAGCAGAAAAATCCATGGAGCTTTTCAAGTATGAATTTAGAAATATAAGTTAAATTCTGGTTTTATCAACTGAAACTTACCATTCATTTTGCTCTGAATTATTATGCTACTGCTTAATAATTTTCTGGTACTATTAGAAATGCTTAGAATAAAAATAAACAATAAGCAAGTTGAGAGGCACTGAACTGAACCCAGTACTTCTGGCCCAAGAATCAATGATGTAAATCTATTAGGGTTTAGCCTGAAAATCCAGGAAGTTCTGGGTGATCTGTAGCAGTATCAATATGGATAATAATAGGGAGTATAAATTAGGGCCTAGAGAAAAATGTTTAGTTCCACCTGATGTGTCAGTCTGGATCAGAAGACAATACCACACAGTAATTTCAGCAGACAAAAGTTTTATGTAAAGAATTATTAAGCTATGATAGGAAAACAACTGAAACTGGAAAGAGAACTCGAAAGGGTAAACTAGGATTGAGAGAGAGTACCCAAGTATTTCGGTTTCCTGGGCTGCTCCAGCAAATACCATGCAATGGTTTGGCTTAAACAATGGGAATTTATTTGCTCATAGTTTTGGCTGGGAAAATGTACAAATCAAGGCATCATTAAGGTGATGCTTTCTTCCCAGAGGCCAGCGTCCTGGTGCTGTCCGCCAGTTATCCTTGGTGCTTGGCTCCTCTGTCAGATGGTAATGCACATGGTGGCCTCCCCTGGCCTCTCCATTCTCTTTTGGGTTCCCTTGAATTTTAGCTTTTTGCTTCCTGAGGCTTTCTGGGTCTGAATTTCATTCTGCATATAAGGGACTCCAGCAATAGGATTATGACTCATCCTGATTGGGTTGTGCCACACCTTAACTGAAGTAACTTCATCAAGAATCGTACTTACAAAGGGTTCACTCCCACAGGAATGCGTTAAGTTTAAGAACATGTTTTCCTGGGGTTCACACAGCTCCGAACCATCATACCAAGGAAGGACAAACTTGGAGGGCGTCCCTTCCCCAAGGGCTGGGGTTCAGATCTTGGTTAAAGTGTGGTTGCAGCTCACTAAGTGGCAAACAAGTTTGCTGGGTTGCTGAAGCCAGAGCTTGGTCCTCAGTTGACCAATAAGGAGGAAATAATCCTCGAGGAGGCAGGCAAGCCGAAGTCAATGGACAAATGGCACATAGGGAGTTGGAAGTTGTGCTGCAGGGACAATCCCGGAACAGAGTATCCAGGTCACAAGGGCCATGGCAAGGTGGTCACTGGACCCAGTGCAGCCTGAGTAACAAAAAGCAGAATGCTGGGACTGGTACCAGGAAGAGAAGCCCCCAATGCATTCTCCTGCAACAGCCCTTTGGCGCCCTCTACTGACAAAGCTTGACATTGTCGTGCTCATAGTAAAGAAATATTTATTCCAGTCCATTATCACAGAGCAGGTACTCAAGGCTGAATTTGGCACTAAAAGCAGTGCATTTATAATTGGGTACAAAATAAAACTTTAGATTCTTAACTAAATTGAAACCTCTATTACCCAGAACATCAATGAATATTTTTTGTGAATTGGAAAGTCGAACAAGAAATTCTTCTTACTTTGTTCTTCACTGTCAAAAATCCTCTGATAATGAATTAATATACTTTAATATGCAAAGTAAACATAATGTTGCTTTAATTGAGTTTTTCAAGTTCCATCCTCTAAACATGCAGGATAGCTGAATAGTTCTGAATATTTAAGAGATTTAGTTGGATGTATACTAAGATTAACTAAAGGCTCTTTTTTTTTAATGAATTTGTTGAGTCAGTCGTAAATGAAAGTTTGTGTTTATTGGGATTCCAGTTTCTAGAAGTTTTCTATATAAATTTAAATCATATTCATTCCATATTTAGCAGTAGAAAGCAAGGAGATTAACAATTTCCTCTCCACACTAAAGCATGCAGGGACAAGCCCAAAGACCTACAACAACTTACATTTGTTGAATAGTCTTTGTAATTTGTGAAATATTTACAGATGTCAACACATCTGTTACACTTACGGTATACTAGTACATGCTAATTGGAGAAACTCTGAGTCAAGTATTTTTAATCCACATTTTAGAGATGAGAAAATTAAAACTCAGAAATTATCCTCTATAAACATTAACTTACAAATCTGAGACTTAACTTTCTAATAGATTTGGGAGGAACTGTATTACCTTATCCACATCCCCTCAGAGACTCTCCTATTAAGGAACAATTTCCAGATATTCAGTTGGTAAACGACAGTTTTAGGAATTATTAGTTTTGATAAAATATGCAAAACTTAAAAGTTGTATCTGTATGACTGACACAGTTGCCTTCCACACAGAAGTCTTATTTGGGAGGTTTGCAATTGGACCACCTCTTCTTCAGTTTGTACCATGGTAGTCCTCTCTGCAATGCACCATTTGCTGTTTTCACTAAATTTCACAGTTCATACACTGGGGATACAAAACAAAAAAAACCACAGGAATAAGGAAAGGAAGTCAATTTGAAGTGTACATACCACCAAATATGATACCAAACAGATGAAAAGATTGTAGGAAATGCAATTAAAATCACTTCCACATACAGAAGTCAATAATACCTATTTATTATAAGGTGCTTGAAAACAGGTCAGAATGGTTGACACCCAGCTAATTGTTTACCTTCGCAGTGTGTTGAGTTTAGTTCCAGGCTGAGAGTGTGAGGAGTGGAAGGAGAGAAAGGTGAGACATCAGTGAGCGTTGAGAGAAACCGCATATATATCCAGTTATACTGACAAAGTTGCATAAGATTCTTGTTTTTACTCAATTGAAATAAAATCCCTCTGCTATTTGGTAATTGCAGGCACCACTGCTAAGTCCACTGAAGCATAGCTGGAAAATCCAGCTGCCCTCACATCTGTTTTGCATGATCTTTCAATCATCAGCAAATACTTCTGCCACCAGGAATGGAAGTGTGGGTAGGATATGGCTTTGTGACTTTCTAAGCTATCGCTATGGAAAACATATTGAATCAAAATCCACACATGCCATGTACTGTGCCCAGAAATTATAGACTTGTCTGGGTGGTGTTAAGGATTTGACCTTTCTAGAATGCTCACACCTGCTTCTTACATTCAAGTTGTTAATCCTTTGTTCAGAAAATGAGACATATTATGAAATATGTGGATGGACTGCTGTAGCTTAAATCTTATGTGTTTAGGCTCTTAAACTGGTTTGAACTAAAATAATGTTGAGGAAATAGTGTCTTAGACTTCTAACAATTGCATATTGTATACATCAGAAACCTGTGTGACTTGACTTCAAAATTCTTTGAGATCCATAATTTGGTTACGGTGCTTGCTTGAGTGCTAGATTATAATGGAAGGGTTCTGAAAATATTTGTTTATCCAAAATTTTTTTTAAAAATGGAAACTCACTAAAGAATCTCTTGGAAGGATTGTAATAAAGTTCATTCACACTACTGTCATTCTGATACTAATATGATGGGGAGCCAATAGAATATGTTCAAGAACTAGAATTCAGTATCTTTTCAAACCAACTTAAGCTCTTGTCAAAGTAGAGCATTAACCAGTAATAATGGAATATAACAATTATACATGAGTATAGCACTTAAAGGGAGAAGACCGGTTCAAGAGGACACAGGCACTGGCATTTGATAGACCTGCTTACAGGTGAATCTTGATTACACCCAGGTTGAACCTATACATGGGGGTGCCACAGGCTGGCCAATAATTTGGATCACCTCCAAATCAGTGGTGTTGCTTTATTGGTATTCTTATTCAACATTTATTTAGAGGAGTGGTTAAGCACTTTGTTGGGAGGAAGTGGGGAGGTGAAGGATCACTGAGAGCAGGAATCAGTTTCTTAAAATGTTCTGATCCACTTACCTCTGCTCCAGGTTTGTCCATCCCACTCAGCAAAGCAGCCTTCAGACAAGAGTTACCTGGTGTTACTTGAGGATCTCCCTTAAGATTCTCAACTCCCAACTCTTAACTGCTTATCCAGGTATCTTTTTCAACCCCATGGAGGTCTTGTCCCAAGAATTTTTCTAGTAAATTACAATTCTCATTCTCATAGCATTTCCAGTGAGGTTTTAGAGCTTCTTGTGGATTGGCATCCTGGACCCACCTCTTTAACTGGCGTTCCCTCGCTTACAAACTTTGTGAATTTAGAAAAGCTAATCACATGGTTGATCTTGCATCTCTCACTAGTGTGTCCCCTCACATCTTGGGGGATAATCATTCTCCAGTGTCTTAGAGAATTGTTGTGACATTTAAATAACAGTGTATATGAAAATATCCATAGCTCCAAACAACCTATCCACACTTTTTTCTAGGAGTTAGGTATTGTTCAAAAATTCATAGTAAAATTTGGAAATTGCTATCAACTATCTCAGAGATTCACAATACATATTTACGCTGAGTAATTTTACCATGAAAAATAAAAATGATTTAACAGTTTTAATTATGTATTTCTCAAATTTATTTGATGAGGAGCCCCTTTATTTCAAGAATACCAATTAATACCTTATTCTATATAATACAATTAGGGAGACACTGGTTTACCCTTTCTCTTTTTTTAGGGTGACTGTCCCAAGTTGTACCTACCTTCTTCATATTCTAGATCAGTGGTTATCAAACTTTAGTGTGTATCAGAGTCACCTGGGGGGCTTGTTAAACAGATTTAGCTGAAGCCCATCCCCAGAGTTTCTGAGTCAGCAGGTCTAGAGCAGGGTAAAGAGCTGCATTTCTAACAAGTTCCCAGGTGAAGCTGGTTTTGCTGGTCTGGGGACCCCTCTTTGTGAACCACTGTTCTAGATCTAAACCAATGCTTTTTACTTCAATATGCAAACAAATCAGCCGGAGATCTTGTAAAAGACATTCCTGAGCCCCATCCCCAAAGATTCTGATTCAGTAGGTCTGGGATGGGCTCATCAATTTGCATTTCTAACAACTCCCAGGTGGTTTGATGCTGTGATCCAAGGAAGACACTGGCAGGAGGGAATCTCTGGCTTAGATGTGATGAAACAAAATCATGAGGAGCCTTCAGAGCCTTCAGAGCCTACAGGTAGAGACCGATATTTCCTCTCCTCCTCTTGTGTCTACAGTCAGAGACTCCTGCTTTGATCTCTGAAAATTAGATACATAGAAAAATGTAATCTGAGAATTTTGCAAGTTTTTTTCATTTTTCTTTTCACAATTCCTATGGCACCTGTAGAAAGTAGAGCAGCTACAATAGATCCTGCATGGGCTATAACCTAAGCTGGGTCACTAAATGCCAACAGTGGATGTACAGCCCCGTAAGTGAAATCGGAAATAAATTAAATCTCAATTAGTAGGTATTTCTCATCATTCCAGATTAGGAATGTTAGTTTCCCAAACCATTTGCTATAAACTTCCTTCAAGGGGGCTTTAAGTTATAGAAGAGTGTGCCCTGAACCAAGAGTAATGGAGCTGGGTCTTTGGCCCAGGTGGTCACTAACTAGTTCTCTGACACTGGTAAAGGCACTTAACCAATCTTGACCAGGACTTTCTTCTCTATAAACATTAACTAGATCAGTGTTTTCCTCACTTTGTTTGTTTTAGTAGAGTAACTTTTTTGAAAACATCTTCTTCAGAACCTGTATTAGTTAGGGTTCTCTTGGGAAACAGAATCAATGAGAGATGTCTCTGATTATCAAATTGTAAAAGTGACTCACGCAACTGTGGGTATGCACAAGTCCAAATTCTGCAGAGCCGTCAACAAACTGTCAACTCCAAGGAAGATGTCCGATGAACTCCTCGGGAAACGAACCGACAACTTCGACGAACTCCTCAGGAAACAAACTGACAACTTCGACGAACTCCTCAGGAAATGAACTGGGATTTTTGATGAACGTGCTCGATGAACTCCTCAGGAAACAAACCGGCAACTTCGACGAGCTCCCCAGGAAATGCTTCACTGGGCAGCCGAAGAAGTAGTGAAGGTTCGCGAACCATTGGCTTATAAGCCTTCAACTGATCACCTGGACCAAATCCAGCCAATTGCATTCTCTCATTGTGGAAGGCATGCCCCTTGATGAGTCATCAGTCAGCTGCAGTCAATTGACTAACGATCCAACAAACCAGCCCGTTGGTTTATTAACCAGCCTCAAATATCCTCACAGCAATCGTCAGGCCAGTGCCTGCTTGACCAGACAGCTGGGTCACCTAGCCAAGTTGACACATGAACCCAACCATCACAGAACCCAACACAAAAAACAGGCCAGAGGTAATCAGATAATTTAATATCTTAATATTTTAGAAGACGCTTCCGATTTGCAAAACCACTGAAGGAATTCAGGATTCCTCAGGTTCTCAGGAACAGGATTTATAAATCTCTTAACTGGAAGGCCTCCTAAATTTCTTCCAGTCTATTTAACCACCTGTGGGGATCATGGATTGGTGCTATTTGATACACATCCATTCACATTTGCCACAACTTTGGCATCGCCTAGAGAATAATTGTTTTGGTTTTTTTAAAATCATAATCCATTTTTCAATGCTTTCCCCCTTGAAACTAATAAGCAGATTTTCCCTACTTTTTCATATGATTGAAAACTACTTCAGTCTGTGAGGGGGGAGGTAAAAGGAAGGGTTGTGTGCAGCCACTGGGGAGGGCTGGGAGTTGCTTTGTTTTCTTAGCTGCACTGTGCAAATGAACTGAAGGTTTAACACTTAGGTGCTGTTTGAAGATATAATACAACAGAGCCCAGAGTTGGGGGGGTCCTGGAATCCCAGCCTTGCCCAGGACTCTGCCGTACAGCTGTTCTGAGAGCTGCAAAGCTAAAATTTGTTGTCAGTGGCTTAGACCTAAACAAACCCATACCTGTTCTGGTATGTAGATTATGTTCTCCCAGGACAACCCTGCTCACTCATTTCACGTCATCTGTGGGACACATGGGTTTCAATCATACCTCCACCATCTCCCATTCGAAAGCTGCACTTGTTGGGTGATATAGTGCCTTGTCATTTAACAGCAGACGCCACGGTGTTGGAATCAGCCCGTTCCCCCGGCTTTTCCCCAACCACACTGAAACCTCTGTCCTCGGGGGACCTTGCTGTGGGCCCACCTTGTAGGCGTTAATACTTTTCCCACTAAACCTGCTTGGACAGGGGCCAACAGGAATGTTGTATTCAACAGGGTAATGGAGATTCCAGGATTCCGTTTGGTTAGTTTTGAGGCAGCAGAGCACAGCGTCCCCCGTCTTCCATCAGTGTTCATCCTTCTCTTTCTCAGTTTCCTGTTTCTTTCTCTCTCTGCCCATGCTCTGGGAAATGACTTTCCTTTTGATTTATTCTAGTCCAATGATATTTGGCCCTGCTTTTGAGTTCCCTCAATCTTAGAGGACTCAGAAGCAATTTTAAGGACAAGGAGGTCTCCTTGGAAACTGTAAAACAATGTTCCTCCCATTTCCATGCAATTCCATATTAGGGAGATAAAAAATGGGTTCTGAAAACCATCTTAAAAAAAAAAAAGGGCTGATGACGAAAGCTTGAGGGCAATATACTGAGTGAAATAAGCCAGAAACATAAGGACAAATATTGCAGGGTCTTACTGATAGGAACAAATTATAATATGTAAACTCATAGACATGAAATATAAGGTACCAAGATATAGAATGAGGCTAAAGAATGGGGAGCGGTTGCTTAGTATGAGCAGATGAACTTAAATGTTTGGAAATGGACAGAGGTGACAGCAGTACATTGTGAGAATAACTAACAGTGCTGAATGGTGTGTAAATGTGGTGGAAAGGGGAAGCTTAGAGTCATGTATGTCACCAGAAGAAAAGTTGGAGGTTAAAAGATGGGAATGTATAAAACAGTGAACCGTGGTGGGCAATGTCTATGATTAACTGCACAAATATTAGAAATCTCTTTCATGAACCAGAACAAATGTATGACACTACAACTAGAAGTTAATACTAGAGGGACATACAGGAAAAAATATATACCTATTGCAAACTATATACTACAGTTAGTAGAATTTAACATTCTTTCATAAACAGTAACAAATGTACTATACCAATACTATGAGTCAGCAATGGAGGGGGGTGGTTAGGGATATGGGAGGATTTGAGTTTCCTTTTTTTTTTTGGTCTTTATTTCTTTTCTGGAGTAATGAAAATGTTCCAAAAATTGAACAAAAATTAATTGTGGTGATGGATGCACAACTGTATGATGGTACCGGGGGCAACTGATTGTACACTTTGGATTTCTGGATAATCACATAAAAAAAAAAAAGACTGGGGTTGTTCTAGTTTGCTAATGCTGCCAGAATGCAAAACACCAGAAATGGATTGGCTTTTATAAAGGGGGTTTATTTGGTTACAAAGTTACAGTCTTAAGGCCATAAAGTGTCCAAGGTAAGTCATCAACAATTGGGTACCTTCACTGGAGGATGGCCAAGGGCATCTGGCAACCCTCTGTTAGCTGAGAAGGCACATGGCTGGCATCTGCTCCGAAGTTCTGGTTTCAAAATGGCTTTCTCCCAGGATGTTCCTCTCTAGGCTGCAGTCCCTCAAAAATGTCACTCTTAGTTGCTCTTGCAGTGTTTGTCCTCTCTTAGCTTCTCTGGAGCAAGAATCTGCTTTCAACGGCCATCTTCAAACTGTCTCTCATCCGCAGCTTGTCTCTCAACTTCTGTGCATTCTTCAAAGTGTCTCTCTTGACTGTAGCTCCTCTTCAAAATGTCACTCACAGCTGCATTGAGTTCCTTCTGTTTGTCAGCTCATTTATATGGTTCCAGTGATTTAATTTAGACCCACCCTGAATGGGTGGGGTAACACCTCCATGGAAATTATCCAATCAGAGTCACCACCCACAGTTGGGTGGGGCACATCTCCACGGAAACACTCAAAGAATTACAATCTAATCAACACTGATACGTCTGCCCACACAAGATTACATCAAAGATAATGGTGTTTTGGGGGACATAATATATTCAAACCAGCACAGGGGTGATGAATGCATAACTATATGATGGCACTGTGAACGGTAGATTGTACATCATGGATAATTGTATGGTATGTGAATGTATCTCAATAAAACTGAATTTTTAAAAAATGGGTTCTGTAACAATGTAAAATAAGTGAAAATGACAAAGACTTACAGGCACAAAGAGAAGATCAATAAGAACACACACACCCTCACCCCTCCAGACACCCAGGCACACACACAAACATACTTTCCATGGATAAGTAACAGTAGTATTAAATTATTTTCCTGGCAGCTAAGATAAAAGGGTAATGTGGTCTGCAGAGTCAGTTTAAAAAGATGCACATCAGTGTTACTCTGAAGAAACCTCCTGGCCCTGGATTCTTGAAGGAATTTCTTGGGTTCTTATGTGAGACACCTCGGGTAATGTCACCTATGACCTGAGAAATGATCTCAAATCAAATGCAGAGTCAAAACAACAAGAGTTTGGATGCTCAATGCAATTTATTTGCTTGCTTATAATCACAAGCTGGCACCACAACCAACATGCAATAACCAGGTCAAGGGCCCACAACACATTCAAAGGTGGAAGTTACCAGAGTCTCTAAAGTCCATCCGTCTGAGGGCAGACACAAGGCAGGCAGGTACCTTTAGTGAGAGGTCCCAGAAGCTGGTCTGATGCAGAGTTAGCAGAGGGTTGGAAACCACTGGTAGAGGATGCTGTTCACCTGAGGGTGGTAAGGGTGGCAGCAAGCCTCAGGGCACAGCATGGGCACTGGGGCCAAGAGTCTGAGCGGCCAAGTGTCAGTCTGCATGATTTGACACTCACTGAAAGGGTGTCTGCACTGGTCTTTCATGTCCTAGAGGTCTGGTCCTCAACGTCCTTAACCAGGGATTGTCCCTCTGGCAGGTGTCAAGAAAGCCCATATCTTATCCTCACACAAATGTCTGGTTATCACTTGTTATACAAACATGTTCCTTCAATTTTGTTTACATTCTAGTAACATGTGTGCAATAATCTTGGGATTCAAGGTCACTAATATTCCAGTACACAGCAGGTAACAAAATGGCCTGTTGTTTTCGAACTCTGGATGACTAAGAAAGGCCATCATTTACATAAAATTTTGTCTTATATCAGCTCTTTCCAAGGGCAAAATTTTAAATCTTATCCCAGAAAACATTTCTGCAGGGAGTTGAAAGTATACAATCCACATATGTTGGTGCCTCGTTCATTCTTTCATGCATGCATTTATTAAACAGATAAGCATTGAACACCTAGAATTTGCCAGGCACCATTTTAGTCCCTGGGGATTCAGCAGTGAACAAAGCACAAGTCTCTACCCTCCTAAGGCTTATGTTCCAGGCTGAAGTGACACAGTCAGGCGGTAAATAGAAGACAATAAAGAAGGATAAGGGGAAGGGAGTGTAGGTGTGAGTGAACCAGACAGGACAGAAGTGCAGTGGGGAGCCACGTGGGAAGGTGGGGGAAGATTGTTCCAGGCAGAGGGAGACGCTTGACATGTTCAGAGAACAGCAAGAGTTGGGGTGACTGGAGCAAGTGGAAGGGGAGGGGGGAGAAGGTGGGGAAGTGGGGAGATCACGTAGGGCCTGGTAGGCCATTTTACGGACGGTGACATTTACTGTAATAACAAATAGTTAATAAGTCCTTTGAGCTGATGCAGGTTATTCATCCTCTCTCTCTCTCCTCTTCTCCAGCCTTCTCAGACAGGTCTTTGGCAACTAGTGGATCACATTCCAGTGCCTGAATGGATGAAGGCCCGAGCGTGTCTGTAACGTTACTAACCACCTTTGACTTTTGCTATGATATGCTCACAGGGCAGGGTTTCCTGAACACTCTATTTTTGGCTTGTAAGAAAAATTATGTAGTTCTCATCTTGATGAAATTTCCCAAGTCTGGACTGCCTCTAATTTCCGTAATACAAAATTTAGTATTCTCCAATTTTCCCTTTCTTGTTTCTGGCTGTTTCTGGGCCTGGAAGGAGCTCATTTTCCAGGGTTGGCAAGACTGGGAGATGAGCCTGTGAGCCTTTGAAACTGACTTGCTCAAAGCTCTTAGGCACCAGGAAAGGCTTCAAGAATTCTTATGGACTAGTATGGGTGGGACATAGGTGAAGTGACAAGATTTTAAATAAGTTCCAGAAGGGCACAGGAAGTTAAGGAGTTGTAACAACATCCCAGGTGAAGGTAATGACCTCTTTCTTCTTGCCTTACCTCCCTCAAAAGTGGTGTCGTGGACGCACTTGAAATTTAAAATGGGAGGCTCGCATATTTTGTCTGTTCATTTGTTTGTTCGATTAGCTGTTTTAAACTGATTGTAGCCACCGTTCTAGAGATCTGCCAAGCTTTGGAGAAATTACATTGTAATCCCCACTTTGAACATTTTTGTTCGGGAGAAGTAACCGTCAGGAGCAGTTTAAAGTAAAAGGGGTCTCCAGAACACACAGGAATATGTTCATGGGAAGAGAGTGTGAAGACCTTAAAGCCTTTGTCTTGGATTGGAGACTTGCTTGGGGCTGATGGAGAACGTGGACCGATGTTGCCACTGCGGCCCTCGAGCCTTGTTGAGTGGCCTCGAAATCTGCTTCCTTTGCCGCCCCCTTTGTACGCTGTCCTCCACCCATCCTCTTGGACAACGTCCACCTTGATCTTCAGACTCCTTTCTGGCCACATAACAAAAGTTTTCAATGCTTTGTAAATGTTCCCTCTAAATACACATAGGATGTTTTATACTCATAACAGTGTTTGTTCCTTCTGGATTCTGGGTACATCATGTGCATTTGCCAATTTACGGGGTTAGATTTTATGAGCTTCAGAAGATTATAAACAATTGGCAGTTGAATATTTATCCCACGTGAAAAAGGCTCTTTGGGGTGGTGTCTCCCATTACCACCCTTCTCGACCAATCATTCATAAGAATATTTCCCCAAACACTTCTCTTAATTCTGTTTCCAGATCACCACCTCTATGTGACATCATGGGAACTTAGTGCAAATAAATCTCCAGAGAAACCTACACTGGACAGATATTGAAATGGATTGCCGCAGGAGGGTTCTGCTTATCTCCTTAGAGAGCAAGGTTATCACTAAAGCCGGGGTTTGATGAAAAACACTCCTGGGGCTTCTGCGTACCTCATTGTATCCAAAGCATTTCACCAGCAAGTCTGGACATAGCCTAGAGCACAATTAGAGCAGGATCTTATTAGCAGCTCATTATGGGGCCATGTTCTGGGGTACAGGAGGAAGCAGCTGTGATGATAAATGTTAATCATTTATTGATACTGTTGTTGTTATTTCACCAGCACAACAGAAGAGGTTCCTGTTTTTGACTATTGAAATTGATCCTTGTTGATGTTATTGAAAAACAACTGTCAAAAATTATACCCCTTTCCCAAGTCCCTGATTATGCTAATGGAACTTTTGTAGGACTGTGGGGAGATTGTAGTATTTTATGTGTGGGATGATGTGTACAGCACTCTAAAATGCAAAGCATACACAATTTCTGAAAATGTTCTCTTTTTCAAATGATTTAATGCTTCCTAACTCAGATTAGAATTTGACACTATGAGTTGATCATTGTTGATGTATTCTCTGACATCCAGAATGAGATAAAGGAATGACCAAAAGGAAGACTTTGGGGTGTTTACTTGATTTGGTGTTTTTGTTGTTGGAAATTATATTTGTCATTGAATCTTCATAAAAGTAGACAAAACCAATCAGTAAACATTTTGTGAAGACTTCATGTTGTGACAGGGGTGAGACATCACACAGGGTCCCCTAGCTTCAGGTGGTTCACAATTCAGTTGGGGAAATAAACCTCAGTAGTAGATAGTGAGATTTAACCGAAGTACAAACACAGGAATAGGTAATGTAATTAAAATATGATAAATATCAACTGAGCTATGGTAAAAATAAATGCTTATGGGGTAAGGCAGAGAAGTTGCTTCAGATTGAGCTGGTCTGAAAAGACTGCACATGGGAGTGGCATATAAAATGGCCTTAAAGTCACTGCAGAATCCAGGTAAGTGGAGAGAAAACAGTGCAGGTGGGGACCAAGATGTGTCCAAAGAGTCTTCCATCTTGGAAAGAGTAGGGAAAAGCAAGGCAAAAACCACCATCACAAACACACACACGCACACACACACACACACACACAAAACACACCAAACATTTAACAACACTGTAGGTAGGGTTATTAACTTCATTTTAAACCTGGGGAAACAGGTTCAAAATAGTTGAGTATCTTTCACAAGGTAGCAAATGGCAGAACTGGTATTTATAACAAGATCTGTCTTCATCTTCAAAGCCCATATTCTGTGTCCTCATCTACAAATTGGGAAAGTTGGTCTCAATTACTGATTCCAAGAATATAACGGAAAGAAAAGAGTGTATGTTTTGGGCCCCAAAATAAGTCAGGGCTATGTAACAGAATCTTGTTTCTCAGAATATTATCCTTCATTTCAGAAATTGTCTACCTACCCCGTTTTATGGGCCATCAGGCTTAAAAGAATTTTAACATAGTTGCCAACTGTTAAAATTCTAAAACTTACATACCGACAATAAAATCAGATCTCTGCCTTTTCTCAAAAAATAGCTAGATTTGGCAGCCGTTGGCCCTCCTGTTTGGCCCCACGGTGCTGGAGCTGGGCGGCCACTGCTCCTTTTGATGGGCAGGGGCTGGTTCGTTTCTTTATCCCACTGGAGAAGCTTCACTTATTTCAATCAGCTGCCTGGTCTGCCAGACCCCAGATTGTGAGGCCCCTGATTTAACCTGAAGCGGTAGAAGAGTGGCATGGTGAAAGAAGCATCAATAGGACAAAGTGATACAAGAAAAACATCTTTTTTTGCAAAGTCATATGCACTTTATGCAATTGACATCCATCCTTAACGTTCACTAACTTCCATTCCAATTATCTCACCAAAACTATTTTAGGGAGCAAAGTATTATTTGTGGGCCAGAGGAGTGGTCAAGTGTGTAATGTCAGTCCTGGGAGGTACATTGGTGAGTCCAACTGTTCTTTTCCAGTTGAGGATAAAAAGACCTAGATTGAAGTAATTTTATCCAAGTTAGCATGGCATGATACTTGTTCTCAGTTGAATGTATATGAGAAAATTTATTCATGATGGTATAAAATAATTCAAATTATTAGACATGTTTTGAATAAAAGTCCTAATGGAATTATGCATTGCCTAATGAGCCTATTTATTCTTCCCTTTTTTCTCATGTATTTTTCCTGTTCCTTGAACAGGAAAGAATGTCTTATTAATCCTCTTCAGTAGGAATGCAGCCTAGATACATGGTGGGGTGTAGCTCTCCATGCAAACCTGTTTGTACTGAGATAGTGTCTAAGAACATGTCAGAGGTCTGGGACCCCCATTCTTTTACAGAAGATAAGCAAGGCCAGCATCTATGATAGCAAAGCAGAGGCCTAGGAAATAGAAAATAGAGTCGATTTTTTATTTAGTAGGCCTTTAGATTCCATGTAGCATGAACATTTTCAAAAAACAAAATTAGGAGGTTGTTAACTTCTACCTTTTCCAAGTATTGACAACTCTCATCCACTCTGGAATTGATTACATTAGGAAAAAACCTTTTAACATTAAAAAAGGTTGAAAGGACATTATCTCAGAATAACTGACAATTCTTCCTGAATAAAGATTGTTGGCAACCTAATCCTGCTGTACATATATACATTTGTTTGTACATCCCTATGTAAGTTTGTCTTATTTTGCTCTAGATGAGTGAACGTTTTAACGTCGTCTGGCATTTGGGGACATTTGTTCTAAATAGCACTCAGCCACAAACTTAAATATTTTTATCTGCATCGTGACTGAATTTTGATTATTGCTTTGTTTTCATGTCAAATCATCTGCCAAATTTTTATCTGAAACAACCTACAAAAGCCATTCTCACAGCATATTTCTATGCTTGTGGAAACTGACTTACAGATATTTATAGTCAAGACTCTGTGCCACCTCTGAAAAGATTCCCAAACCTTGCAGAAAAGGAGCTGTCTGACCTGTGTTTTCACATTCACAGTCCTGTCTGTGGTCGTAGTTCGACTCCTTTCAACGTAAGCTGTGCAGCAAAGGTGACTTTTACTTGCTGGTGGTCATGGTAAGGCAATTATGAAGTCTGACATTATTCTTGGAATGATTTTAAGCAAAACATCATAGTTCATCAGAACCTGTCTGCAAAACGCCAAGTTAATAGTCATTTATGTACAGAAGGAAAAAAAACTGTGGCTGCCAGACCACCTTCATGTGGGAGACTTGGCCATAAATTTTAAATATCCATTGTGAGAATTATATTATGTGTAAGGAAATCAGCATCCTGCAGTTTTACAAGTGGGCCTTAAAAGTGCATAACGCACAAAGGCACAGTATGAACAGAAAGACTTAACAAGAAATGTGAAAGCAGAAAAGGAAACAAGGCATCGCCAAAACTGCTGGCGCCTCCTGTAAGGCTTTTGGGAAGGGGAGCAGATCACGAGGCGTATTTTTTAAAATACAAAATGATGGCTTAGCATCCTGAGTATTTTAAATGCAGCTGTTACCAGTTTTGAGCACATATGAGTGGATCATCAAGTGTTAAGTTTCAGATGAGCACTTGGGTGCAGAAACTGATGGGGAAGCTGAGGTTTAGAGGAGGTTGGAGACCAGCCCAGGGTCTCACCCAGACAGGCCTTAGCTAGCCTTTATCTGATCCTTGCACCAAATTGAAAAAGACACTACCTAAGGGTGGACAAATTATAGAAAAGTGCCCCAGTGGGCAGAGGAGTTATAAAAAAAAAAAAGGTGCCTGCCCATCCGTGTCCTCAGAGCCCCACAGGCAATTCAGCCCCAAGTCTTCTTGGAGTGCCATAGCATGTTTAGGAGAACAAAAAAGTGCCCCTTCCTCAGGGCAGTTGCAGCCCTGCACCAGGGCATCAAGCGTGGTGCACAAGTGGGTGTTTTAGCACCAATTCTCCTACCCCAATCCTCAGCTGCAGCTGTGATGAGCCATTAAATGGGGGGTGAATGATCAGTAGAGGGTATGGAAGTCAAAGCCAGGCAGTTTGATCCTGGAGGTTCATGCTGAGCTACTGCTCCCATGGCCTCCCTGATCTTACTCGCCTCTCATTCCCAGTCCAGCCAACTGGGCAGGTTTATCTGTCCCAGACAAGCAGAGGACCACAGTGCTGTTTTCCTCCATTCTTTTCCTTTCCATGGTCATTCCATTGGAATTGCCTATTCCATATATGCATTCACATCCCCAGCAAACAAAACAAAACATATCTTGCCTTCGCAGAATTCGTGCTCTTGAGATGTCACAATTTAATAAACAAATAAGCAGTTATGTCATATGGTGGAATGTGCCAGTAGAGGGAACACAAAAGAGGGTACAAGCACACAGAGGACGGACACCTAAACCAGACAGAGCGACAAAGAAGACTTCCCAGAGGCAGCCATGGCTAAGCAGTGGCTGATGAAAGATGAGCAGGAGCGACCAAGAGCTGGATGGGAGCAGGAGGGTGTGATGGAGACAGAAACGAGAATCACATTCCTTGTCTCTAAAAGGAAGCAGGCACAGGTGAGAAGGGCCTAGTGGGCATGTTGAGGCATTTGGACATGAGCCTAGAGCTACGGAAACCATTGAATGGTATTAGGCAGAGGAATAGCTCTCAGGTTTGCCTATCAGAAACATGATGACTTCTAAAATAATAATAATAATAATATATAACATGTCATATTTTCATGTGACTTTAGTATTTTGCCTTTACTTTGTAGTCACAATGTATAAACAGATCTTTAACTGTTCCTTATAATTTCTAAACCAGTTTCGAGGATGTTTTCTAATCTTCCCCAAAGGTTAAATGCCTTACTCTGGTTCTCCAGACTGGATTTGGCCCATCACTGTCCTTTTCCATCATGGAATTTAGCATAATTCCAATTAAATACTTTTTTATGCAATGGCTTTGTTTATTTGCTGGCTCCCCTACCTGAGTATAAGCTCCATGAGGACGGGTACGATGTCTGTCTTATTCACTCTTAGGCAGTTATTGGCACACAGTAAAGATCAATAAACGTTTGTTGAAGAGACAAATGAATGTTCCATGGCAAGCAGTCAGACTAATCCATGGTACCTAGTTGCTCTCCAACAGATAGTACTTGGAGCAGGAGGCAGGACTTGTAAACACCCTACCCCTGGAATGAGAATTTAGAACAGGCTGTCAGGATGTGCATAATTAAAATAGTGTTTAATACAATTGTCCTGAGATTGACATTATAATGTGTTTGTAGTTCCTCATAGGGAGTGTCTTCCCATCCATGGGCCTCGTTATAAACAAACTACAAATTACTAGGGACACTCACCAGTCACTGATAGCTTAAATTTTAGCTACTTTTGAAGACAGGTGTGCAATATCATTTTGAGTTTGGGAGGATCCCCAAACTGAAGTAAGCTTTCACCAACCCTTAACAGATTAACTCATGTTTTGGATTTATAAACTGGATTACACATTGGCCCCCATCGCTTTGATTCAACAAATATTTGCTAATACTTGTATTTTTAGATAATGAATCAAGTTTGGAATTACCCAAGAGCAGATAGGCATTCTCTTTGGCTGGGTATTAGTTCCCTTTTCTGTTATAATAAATCACCATAAACTTGGCTGAAACCAGCACAAATTATTATCTTACATTTCTGGAAGTCGGAAGTCCAGATGTCTAAGATCAAGGTCCTGGCATCGCTGCTTTCCTTCTGGAAGCTCCAGGGGAGAATCTGTTACTTGCCTTTTCAAGCTTCTAGAAGCCACCCGCATTCCTTGTCTTGTGCCCTCCTTTCAGCATTCATGTCACTTGAACTCTCCCATCTTCACATCTCTGACTCCGCCACCTCCCTCTTTGATTTATAAGTACCCTTGTGATTACACTGGACCCACCCCAAGTAATCTAGGGTAATCTCGTTATGGCAAGATCCTTAATTTAATCACACCTGCAAAGTCTTTTTGCCATGTAGGGTAGCATACTCACCAGTTCTGTGTATTACAAGGTGGACGTCTTCAGCAGCTGATTATTCTGTCAACCACAGCTGTTACATGAGCTTACACCCAATCAGTGTAAAAAAATGGTGTGGGCTTTGGAGTCAAATTAGACCTAATTCCAGGCCCATCTCTCCCACTTGCTAGAAATATAACCTTAGGAAAGCTACTTAATTCTTCTAAGCCTCAGTTTTACCATCTGTCAGATGGGAAAGATACTATTACCTTACCTCACAGGGTAAAACATGTATTGCACTTAGCTCACTGCCTGCACATAGTAAACACTTTAAAGGTCAGATATTTTCATTTTTCATTTCTTTTCCTTTAACAGGCAGCTCTGATGATGCATGATTCTCTTTGAGTTGGGTTGATTTTCAGAGGTTTACCATGGTATCTCACTATTAACAAAGTTTTTTTGTTATTACCTTGAAATTTTACAACTTTCATAAGAGGAAATTACAGAGTACTCAATAAAATTTTCAAAATAGTCATTGAGAGCAATACAAATGTTCAAAAACCGCTTTTACTTCCAAAAAGAACTTTAGAAATACTTTAAAAGCACACTGTTCCAATTTCATTGAGTTCAAGGCTCCAATCAGTTTTGGGCACTTGTGCTTGTGCTCTTTATTGGTGTCCTCTTTCCTCTCTCTTTTAGGCATTGGCAAACATTGCTTTAGGAATCTTACCTAGAAATCATCATGACATATTTAAGGGCAAACCTTGTAAATTAGACTGTGCACACCTTACTCTCCTTGCTACAGCTAAATTCCCATAGAATAAGACTAATTTCCTGCTTTTTCTGCCCCAACTGACTTCTGTACGATCAATTTCCTATAAACTCTGAATGAAATGCCAATTTGCTGTAAAAGTTTTTAAAAGATCCTCAACAGCAGCCTGAACTTGCCTTAAGGCAAGGTTCTATTACATCCTTTCATTTCCTTTCTCCTCCTTATCAGGTTTATTTGCTGCAGTAAAAGCCCTGTACTCTGCTGACAACTCTCACTGGGTTTCTCACCACAAACACTTAGGTCCACACACATATTTTTGTAAAAACTGGACAGGAAAACAATTTGAGAATGATAAATGCAAACCCCCTCCCCCCACCCTCCAGCACACACATGTTCACACATATACACACATCCACATACACCTTCCGGAATGTAGGGAGAATTCCTTTAAGACCAGAGCAAATGTGAATTGCTAGAGCAAAAGTAATATTGCCTTTGTTGAGGCCATTCCTGGAAGCTCTGAGCTATGACAAGGCCATTTCTTAGCTCACACACCTTTGCTGCAAGAGTTATAAATCTAAAGTATGGATTGCTAGGTAATGACATTGGTTTCTAGCACACATGCCAGAAATTCTACATCGAATGATTGTTGACTATCCATTCATTCATTGCACTAAAATGCATTGAGTTCAATAGATAATGTGAAATAACTGGAGTTTTCGCCCATGGAGAAGTAAATGTTAAACCTTGTGATAAAACAGTAAATGCAACTATATGCTTTTACAGGACAGATGGTTCCTGAAATATTATGAGTTAGACATTTTAAAATTAAGTTGTTTTTAAAGCCATAAAGAATTTAATTATTTTAAGCTTCCTTGCAGTAAAGCTTTTAGTATAACCAATAATCTTTTTAAAACAGTAAATGAAGTATTATTGACACAGGAATGCACAAACAGATCAATGGAAACAAATAGAAGGTGTAGATTAAAATCCACGAAGACATGAACATTTGGTCTGTAATGGGTGGCTTTGCAGATCAGCCGGAGAAAGTCACCTTTTCAATAAATGGTGCTGGTATTATCGGTTTCCCATGTAGGGGGAATATTGGATTCCTAGTTCATACCACATGAAAACATTTATTTCAAGTGTATCAAAGCCTTATTTGTGTAAAGTCACCTCCAAAAATGTTGGAATACAATATAGCAAGATATTTGTATTACTTCGAGGTAGCAAAGGGTTTATAAAACAGCATATACACATATACAATGGGAAATATTGATTAATTCTTCATTAAAATGTAAAACCTAGGTCCATCAAAGATTATTTTTAAAAAGTCTGGGAGAAGATATTTGCAAAACATAAATCAACAAACCAACTAGAGAATTTTTATACGTAAGAGGTATGTAAGAGAAAAGAAGCATGCATATGCTATTATAAAAATATAATTAGAGGGGACAAATTTCTTTTAAAAGAGGTGGTAAATGTTAAAATTCTCTAGAAATTGATATATTTTGTATGAGTTAAATGGAAATAAGCTCTTGATTTTTTTCCATTGTACATGAAACAAAGATATTTCTGAACTCTGGTTAAGAGATGCATTTTATAATACTGAGATTTAATTCAAATTTACTACATGGAAAAATAACAAATTAATTTTCATAGTTGCTACTGCTTTCTACTTGTTTTATCCATGTTCAACCATTTCTATATACACAGGACGCCTCATCCTTTCCTTTCCATTGGTTTCTGAATATATGGTTGAACAAAGCTAATTCAAGATTCTCAAACCACAATTTTGTCATTAACAATTATAACAGCTATTTTTAAGTAACTTTCTATGTGCTTGGCACTTTGTGTGGATTCTCGTTTATTTCTTCAGCCTATGAGACAGGAACGTTTTTAACATTCCTGTTTTTCGGATGAGCAAACTGAAACACGGAGAGTATGTGATTTGCTTGTAATCAGACATCTAGTGAGTTTTATTTTTAAAATGAATTTTAGTCCACAAAATATAAAATCTATCATTGCTTTCCTCTGTGACATCACTAAGTAACAGAGTGACAGCCACATGTTGCCTTCTTTTAAAATACACTTGTTTGCTCTATTTGACTTATTCTTTTTGCATAACTGCTGAATGCCCCTAAGACACATTTAAATATCCCTGATTTTAAAAATATTAAGTAAAAAGTTGGAAAAATAATGTTTTCTAATTTCCAATAGCTAATAATTGAACTCTTATAGAGAGTTCATGTTTCAGATTACTTCTCTGAGTTGACCACAGAAATTAAGGCAAAGGATAATGGCTTATCCTACTCCTCCCTGACTTCTTCAGGCGAACAATCAAATTGAGCCCTTTTAACACAGGGCGTTTCCAAAAGAAGAGGCCCGCTGGGTAAGGAAGAATGAAGGAAGTGTCATTACCTCCCATCCTTAATGTATTCTTCGTTGGGCTGAGTGAGGTTCCGCTGATACACTCCATGCGGTCGGGCCTGCTGAAATTATTCCACATGGCTTGGAAAATAGTCATTGCCCTGTTACCCCTCCCCACCCACCCAGTGCCCCCTGTCACCTGGTAACCACGGCCCCGCTCCCATGGACCACTAAACCTAAACCTCCCCACTATCCAGCAACTCAAGAGTTAAGGGCCGGCACAGCAAAGGGCAACCTGATCCTTGATCCTGAGTGATGCCTGCCAGCGTCTCTTCTGATTGGTTGGTGCCCATGAGGCACTAGCAGTTAAAGATTTTGGCTATTATCCCTGCCCCTCCCATCCTTTTTTTTTTTTTTTTTAACTCCCTATTCTCTCCCATTTCTTTGGTGGTGGGTTTAAAGGAGAAAGCCACAGGTTTGGGTTAGGACTTAAAAAAGATGTGTGAACAAAAAAGATGTGCTCAGCTTAGCCCTCTTACGTTGCTTCTGCAAAGCCATCAAGAATTTCTTTATCAGTAGATTTCCTGTTCTCACCCGGTCCATTTCCATTCATTAAAGCATTTCAGGGATGGAGCTCACTCTTCATTGCCTTATTTCTCCCTGTATCCACTCAGAAACAGGATCTTTATTATTATAAGCCAAACTGATATACCTTGCACGGAGACACAAAATTTGCTGATGGATACAAAGTAATATCTCTGAGTCGTGCTTTTAATATTCCTTCTTATAAGGGTTGATGATCATAGATGATGTTCTTGGGAAATTCCTACATCTTCTTGTTCTCATCTCTTCATCTCCCATATTAAGATCATCATTAAAAAAAAAAGTGAGACATCACTGCAGTATAACAGATACGAATCATCTCTACCAGGAGAAGGGGTGACGTTCTAGGATGACAGGGGCCCTCTAAGGGGAATTGCTGGGTGTAGGCTCCAGTGGGCTCTGGTAGGCCCCAATCTCACAAGTGAATGAAATGCTCACTTGCCTGCAGATAACTGGTCTATGTCAGAGAAGAAAATGATTACTTTTATAATAATTATGTCAAAAATATTCAAAATTTTTTTGGAGTTTGAAGGGTGAAGAATATAGTTTTGAGAATATGGATAAGCAGATTTCAGTTGTTATTTATGAAGTGAGATGACTGCTGCTCTTCACAGAAGGCCAGAGCTAAATCCATTTAGTAGGACAAAAAAACATAAGCTCTGACCCTGCACTGGGGATAGCCTACCAGCATGTGACTCCAAGAGCAGTGAGTGTTCTCTGCTATGAGCAGGAGAACTTACTGTATCTGGTCCTGGTGGCCATTGTCTGCACCCACCCCTCTTTCCTGCCCTGGCTCCCAGATGCCCATCACCTAAAGATATTGGAGGCTCTGAAAACTCCCAGTTTTCAGCCCAGAAGTCTTGGGGCCATTGGTAAGGCATTCTGCTTTAGCTCTAGGGATTAAGCGTCTCTCCTGCTCTCAGTGGGTCTGGGAGAGGTCAGTCAAGGCTGGCCACTAACACAGGGGTGTGTTTCTGGTCATTACCTTCCCATGCTCCCATTACTGTGTTTGGTCAATGTCGAAGTCAATACAACCCCCAGTCCCAGCATACCTTGCATCATGGTAAACTAATGTATGTCTGGCAGTAGACTCTTGGAAATGTAACCTTTTAAAACTGTATTATACAGAGCACCATAGAATGTTAGTATTGGAAGAAACCCCCCAGCCATCATCTAATCTCAGCTATGTCCTTAGAAATGAGTCAACTGTAGTGGAAGGATGAGCTCAGCAACACCTGACAGTACACAGCTAATGAGTGAACGAAACAAGATTAGAGTCTTAGTTTTGTTTGGTTTTGATTATACTAGGAATTCAATAATGCTTATGTTTTATTTCCTTAAGATTACAAATTCACACTGACAAGATATACAACACAACCTTACGTAGAGAAGAGGTCATAATCTCTCTTTCCCCCACTTAAGTAACCAGTATTAACAGTTTGATGTTGGTCCTTTGACTTCTCTATTTGTGCTCATACAAACCTATCAATAAGGCTATGTGGATTTGTATTTTATTAATTCTAACCACACCTGCAAATATTTTAAAAACTATAATACATATATCACATAGAACAACATATCGCACTATGTGTGGGTATGTGTATGTGTGTGTAAACATGCAAGGCATTTATTCTGTCTGCAAATGATGCTCGGTACTAAAAAGATCTACTGACATTCACAAATCCCTAATAATTCCAAGCACTTCAGGCTGAGAACCATGACTCCCCTTTTCATTACAAATATTTAGTAACAACACTTTATTAGCCTGATATGTAAATCATAGACATTATAATTGATTCATACAAAAGTAAATAAATTGATAAGGACATAATACTCATTCAATATGTAAATTTTGAGAACAGCTGTGCTGGAATACATAATGAAGTAGTTAGCTATGTTTATCTTGAGTGCAACATGTACAAATGCAGATTGATTTGGGTGTGTTATATCCATGACTCAGATACAAAAAGCAGCATTGCAGCTACTGATGAAGTGATTTCCTGATGTGGTAAACAACACTTGGTACAATTTTCCTCTCTTTATATGTTATTTGGGTTTCTGGAAAATTCTGTAAATATTTTTAAAAATACATTTATATGCAAAATGTAATTAGGTTTTAGTTTCTTGATTCTGACAATTATACACAAGTGTTTTTAAACCTACTTGAATGTCCCATAGGATATCAAAAGTCATGCAGGATGAGAGATGATTTTTTTGTAGTATGGGACCATGCTGGTTTGGATATATTATATCCCCAGGAGAAGCAATATTCTTTAATGCAATCTTGTGGGGGCAGATTGATTAAACTTTTTTAAGATTAAAAGGCAGATTAGGGTGTGACTTCTTGATTGAATGTTTCCGTGGTGATATGGCCCTGCCCATTCAGCGTGAGTCGTGATTACTTTACCGGCATCCTTTAAAAGGAGCAGCCCCAGAAACTTGCTGATGCTTTGAGATGCTAGCCCAGAGTTTGCTCTGGAGATGCTGAGAGAGAACAAAATGCCCCAAGAACAGCTGAAGCTTAGAGATACTTAGAGATACTTGGAGCTGCAGACAGAAGGACTTTTGGAGATGCTAAGCTAAGAGATGAAACCCAGAGATTGCCCTGGAGAAGCACAGACACCAGCCACATGCCTTCCTAGCTGACAGAGGTGTTCCAGACACCATGGACCATTCTTCAGTGAAGGTATCGTCTTGTTAATGCCTAAGTTTGGGCACTTTTATGGCCTTAGGACTGTAAAATTGTAGCTGAATAAACCCATTTTATAAAAGCCAATCCATTTCTGCTATTTTGCCTAATGGCAGCTCTAGAAAACCAGAACAGGGACTCTACAGGACATGGCAGACCACGGGCATCTCTGGATTCAACCTACTAAATATCAGCAGCATACCCACCCAATCTTTTTTTCTCATATATTTTTTTTATTGTGGAATAAACATATATACATAAAAGTGATAACTTTCCAAGTACAACTTAACAAGTAGTTAAAGAGCAAATTTCAAAGAATATTATAGGTTACAATTCCACAGTTTCAGTTATTTCCTTATTGTGAAATACAATATATACACAAAAAGGTGATATCTTTCAAAGTATGATTTAACAAGTAGATATATAGGAAATTTTCAAAGTTATTATGAGTTACAGTACTGTTGTTTCAGTTGTTTCCTTATTGTGAAATATAACATATATACAAAAGATATGGCTTTTAAATTACAATTTAACAAGTAGCTGTAGCACAAATTTCAAAGGATGTTCTGAGTTACAGTTCCACCATTTCAATTCTGTCCTTCTATCTATTCTAATACCCTGGCAACTAAGAAAAAGCAAATTATATAAAGATTCAGTATTCACAATTCTTTGTTAAATTCCATCTAGTCTGTTGCTACCCCTTCCTCTAGTTTAATCCCTTTCCCAATCTTCAGGGATTTCTAGGCAGTGACCACCCTAATCCATTCATGTTAAAAAGGGAGTGGCAATTTTATGAGCAAAGGGGACATATCCGGTTGTTCTCGAAGAGGCTTTTGCCTCGGGGTTTTGGGACTTAACTGGCATAGGAGCACTCTGAAGGATTTAAATTTAACAGTCATCACCCCTATCCATTACCATACCTTTGAATTTACCATCATTAACATATCTGATCATATTAGAACATATTATCATTCCCCCTCACTAGCTACTGTCTATCACTAGGCTCCCAATATTCTTATAAGATTTTGCATTGTTCAGGTAGTTCAAAGAAGTGGTAACATACAATAATTCTCCTTTTGTGTCTGAGGTATTTCACTCAGAATTATATCTTCAAGGTTAATCTATGTTGCCATATGTTTCAAGACCTTGTTGCTTCTTACTGCTGCATAGTATTCCAAATATGAATATAGCACATTTTGTTTATTCACTTGTCTGTTAAAGGACACTTGGATTGTTTCCATCTCTTGGCAATTGTGAACAATGCTGCTATGAACATCAGTGTATAAATGTCTGTTCATGTCACTGCTTTCAAATCTTCTGGTTATATACCAAGAAGTGGAATTGCCAAATCATAGGGTAATTCAATATCTAGTTTTCTGAGAAACTGCCAAACCATCTTCCAGGGTGGCTGTACCATTATACAGTCCCATCAGCAATGAATAAGAGTTCCAATTTCCCCACATCCTCTCCAGCATTTGTAGTTTCCTGTTTGTTTGATGGCAGCCATTCTTACTGGTGTGAGATGATATCTCATTGTGGTCTTGATTTGTATCTCTCTAATAGCTAGTGAAGATGAACATTTTTTCACGTTTTTTTTTTTTTTTTTTACCCATTTGTATTTCCTCTTCGGAGAACTGTCTTTTCATATCTTTTGCCCATTTTAGAATTGGGCCGTTTGTACTATTGTCATTGAGTTGTAGGATTTCTTTAGATACACAGGATATTAGTCTCTTATCAGATACATGGTTTCCAAATATTTTTTCCCATTCAGCCCACCCAATCATTTTAACCTTGCTATCCCTCTATCCTTTCCCAGCCCTACATAACCACTAATCTAATTCTATTCCATACATTTGTTTATATTTACCTTTTTTATAAATGCAATCATACAATAGGTAGTGCATTGTGTCTGGTTTTTTTCACTTAGCATAATGTTTTTTTATTATTGTTGTTATTTTTTTAATTAGAGAAATTGTAGGTTTACATAAATGTCATGTGAAAAATACAACATTCCTATATACCTCCCTTTTGTTGACACTTTGTATTGGTGTGGTACTTTGTTACAATTGACAAAAGAATATTAAAATATTACTGTTACCTTAAGTTTATTTTTTCATATACCACCTGTGCTGGTTTGAATGTATTATGTCCCCCAGAAAAGGCCATGTTCTTTGATCAATCTTGTGGCACAGACATTTTAGTGCTGATTAGATTGGAATTCTTTGAGTGTTTCCATGGAGATGTGCCCCACCCAACTGTAGGTGATAACTCTGATGAGATAATTTCCATGGAGGTGTGGCCCCACCCAGTCAGCATCATCCTTGATTACTGGAGCAGTGTATAAGCATGGAGAGACCCAGTAACAGCAGCAGCTGATGATGATGAAGAAAGGCAGTGGGGGTCTTCGGGGGGGGAGCAGAGAGGCACCTTTTATTTCTATTTTTAAAGGGACAGAACACTAATTTTATCCCACTTCAACATTGAATTGAGGGGGTGGGAGGAAGGTGGCTGAGTTCTTTCCCCCATCCTCTATCTCTGAGCCCTGAGAGGGGGATTGGGCCTTAGAGAGAAGGAGAAGGACTTTCTTCTTCACAACCCCCCATCTACAACTCCTACTTCTCCACCCCTCCATTTGCCTCTCTCTTGAGCCCCTTCCACCTCCTTGTCTTTGGCTATAAGAGGAGGAGGAGAGAAAGAGACCAAAGACTCTCAGCAACACAGACCCTTCTCTGCTGCTGCCAGTGCCGCTGCTGCTACTGCTGCTGCTTGGCCCTGGCTGGATACACTTCACTACACCCAGGAGCAGCCATTTCCCCAGCTCTCCTCCCCCTCCTCCGCTTCCCTCTTTATTACCCTTTTTGTCATCCTCCACAGCTCCAGGGAAGGCACTCAAAAGTGGGGAACAGGAAAAATGTTCATTGAAGACATTGCTTTCAGTGTGTGGGAAGTAGATGTTGAAGGTTTTATGGTTTACAGACAAGATCTTTAAAATCTAGACACTCAAGGACCAAGGAAATAAACCATAAGCCAAGAACACAGAATATTTTCCATCAATCCATAGAATCCTGATACTTCTCTAATTCCATGAAATAAAGAGGAATGGCCCCCTTGGCAAATGGCCCCAGAGGATGTCAACAAATTTTTTAGAGAAAAAGAGGTCCTCCCTTACATAAAGGCATAAAGCCTCTGGAGATTTACTGCCTCCATTATGCTACTGGATCTCACAACACTTATGTTTTCATCAATTTATCTCCAGAAGGCTACATTATTGGAATTTTGGAGACACAAATACATCAGATGAACCAGCCTTGGATTCAGATTGGAAGATCAAGAGAAAGTTTAAAGAATATGGTCTTTGAAGCTGGGTACTCCATGGAAATATTAACTGACTCACACTTTAAAAGTGAGACTGATTTCTAAACAGTAGAAGTTATTTTAGACCACCATCAAGGTTGAAGGCAAAATGGTGAACCAAAACCTTTACACTCCTTCCCTCCACCACTTCGGACAGATTTCAGAGATTTGGTTCTAAACTGAGCTGAAGAGTCCCAATGCATTTTGTACAGTCTGGCAAAAACTGTGCTGCATTGGTCCATTTTTGAAGGCCATCATGCCATGGAATGTAAGGATAACATCTGTTGCTAATATTTTGAAGACTCTCAAACAGACATGGAAAATGAATGGAGGAAAGGTGTGTGACGGAGGGGACAAGGATAGAGGTCTTCCAGCTGTACAAGCTCTTGAGGGTTGGCAGCATCAGGTGGATCAAAATGGAGTGCTTTCTTTCAGTCCCAGTGGGTCTTTGTTATCTTGCTTGGAGCAGATTAAAACATACCTGCTTACTGACGGAATATGCAACTGTGACTTGGAATGTCCTCTTATTCTTCCCAAGGTGTTTAATTTTGATCCTGGGGTTGTGATGAAGCAGAGAACTGCAGAAAATGTAAAAGCAGATGAAGATGTCACAAAGCTATGTATACATAAAAGAAGAATCATTGCAGTGACCACATTTCCTAAAAGCATGGAAACCCCACATCCTTCTCTGGAGCTCACCAGTCCCAGAAGAGGAACAATGTAACTCTAATGGTACCTTCATGGGCAGCAACTGTAAGATCAGTAAGAAATAAGTCTCAGGAAGGAATTACAAATTCTATGATGTTTGAATGTAAGAATCCTTTCAAGTTAATGATTGGATCATCCAATGCCATGGGAAGAATGCAGGTACAAGAACTGCTTGGAAGTCAGCAACAAGAACTCCACTCTATCTATTCCTGGCAGAGATTGGGCAACAGTGAACATGGACAGGAATCTCCTTTCTGTGTTGAACATGATGGCCTGCCCAGCCCAGTGTCATCAGCATCCGAGATATGTGAAAACGGCTCAGTCCCACTTGGAAGCCCTGATGCTTTCACAAGAAATAATCCTGGTTTTCGTGGAGTTCCCAATTTTAGTTTTATTCACCTGAATAGGATTCCTCTTTCTCCACCTTCAATACTGCCACACTGTTCTCCTGTGCAGTCATCCTGTGCAATGGCTGGAAGGACTAATATTCCTCTTTCCCCAAATAGTCCAGTAATGACAAAACCAATGAGTTATTTTTTTAACTAATATGGAAACACCACGAGCAATGTTCCACTGCAAACCACCCCAAGACCTACATCCCTCTCCTCCACCTTCTAGTGCTCTTCAGAAAAAGCCATTAACATCTGAGAAAGATCTGCTTGGCGTTCTTGACCCTATTCCTAGTAAACCAATGAATCAGAACCCTATTAACATTAATCCAACCGTTTTCCATTCAAATGTCCACTCTAGGTATGTGTGACGATTGTAAGCATGCCTCTTGCTGTGGCTCCTTTGCCAGGTAATCTCCCTTGCCAACTGTAAAACCTGTCACATGAATCATGGGAGTCATGCACAAAGAATTCAACATTCAGCTTTAACCTCTCTGTTTCTTTCTCCAGTGACATCCCCAGTGCACATGATGGGGACTGGAATGGGAAAGATTGAGGCATTGCTCCAAAGATCACTCTCATCTTCCACATCCTCAGATCATAGAAATTTCATGATGCCACCTGTAGGACCCCAGACCACATATAGTGGTATTAAGGTTCCACCCAGGTCACCAAGGTCAATAGTAGAGTCCCCAAGGCCATCAGTGTCATCAAGCCCTTCTACCAAGTCCAATGGACATCATCAATACAAGGATATCCCTAACTCATTAATTGCTGGAATGAGTAATGTGCTAAATACCTCAAGCAGTGCAGCTATTCCTACTGCATCCGCTGGAAGTGGTTCTGTAAGGAGTCAGCCTGGTTTGATGGGAATGCCTTTAAATCAGCTCTTGAACCAGCACAATACTGCCTCCTATCCAGCTAGTTGTTTACTCTCAGCAGCATCCAAAAGCACAGCTAGCAAATCAAAACAAACTTGTTGGTGACAACAGTAGCAGCAGTAGCAATTCTGGAGCTGTTGCTAGCTGTGGCAACAATGAAGGACATAGCACTTTAAAGACCATGTTCCCTCCTAGTGCCAACATGCTTCTCCCAACAGGTGAAGGGCAAAGTGGGCAAGCAGCATTGAGAGATAAACTGATGTCTCAGCAAAAAGACTCGTTGCGGAAAAGAAAACAGCCACCTGCAACAGTGTTGAGTTTGCTCAGGAAGTCTCAAATGGATAGTTCTGCAGTTCCTTAACTTGGACCCGACTTGCAAAGGAAGCAGGGTCAGGGTTCGTCTCCCATCAGTTCAGTGTCCCAGTTACTACAGTCTATGAGTTGTCAAAGCTCAAGCTTGAGTAGCAACAGTACCCTAGGTTGTAGGAGCTCAAATACTGCTTTGTCTTGCTCTGCTAACCAGCTGCATTTTACAAATCCCAATATGAACTCCAGTGTTCTTCAGAATTCACTGACACAGAACATACTTTTAAGAGGGGAAAACATGCACTGCTACAGTGTAAACACTAACTTTGTTCACAGTAGCAGTCCAGTCCCAAACCACCATTTTGCGGGTTTCATAAATCAGATTCAGGCTAGCGGGAACTGTGGGATACTCAGTCAGTTGGACATGGCTTTAGGAAATTCATTATATCCCAATCCACCTGAGTCAAGAATTTCAATGTCTTCCACTCCAGTGCTACCAAACAGCATTATTAGCAGCTATAATCAAACAAGTTCTGAGGCAGGTATGGTTTTATTAAAAAAAAGTACCCAAAGATACTAACCTTTCTACTTTTTAAATATGTATTCCAAGATATTAAGATATAAGAAATAATCCTTTCCCCATTGTGAAATTCTCATCATTTCTTTAGTGTTTACAATTTTATTTACAGAATACTAGGTATTTGTCTATTAGAAGAATGACAGCCAAGGGAATTCCATGTCTTTCCATTACTTGTGGCCAATCTGTGTCATTTTGAACATTGTTCAACTTTCAGTTGGTTGTGTAACCATTGCACTCTAAACTGAAAAAGAAGCCAAGGAAGGCAGGGTTTCCTGGTTCGTAAGAATGTACTTGGTCTGTGCCAATATAAAAGCCATTTCCCCTAGTTTTTGTTTGTATTTGGGTAAATGAAAACTACTCTTGGAAAACCCAAGTAAGCAAAAATAAATGAATTTTTTTTTCTTGCTGCCAACCAGAAATAAGTGACTGGCTAGGAAAAGGTAACTCGAAGTTGTATGAAGTAGAACACTGTCTTCTGATGTGTTTTATTATCCTCATTTGCTATTATTATTATTTGAGAAAATTCAAAATGGATACTGGCTACTCCCTTTTTTAATTAAAAAAAGGTAATAATTTAAGTTTTCTAATTAAAAAAGGCTTGGAAAAAAAGAGTGGGCCAAAGACTCGAATAGACATTTCTCCAAAGAAGATATACAAATGGTCAAAAAAGCACATGAAAAGGTACTTAACCTCATTAGCTATTAGGGAAATGCAGATCAAAACCACAACCATTTCACCAACTAGAATGGTTGCTATTAAAAAAAACTGGAAAATCCTAAGTGTTGGAGTGGATGTGGAGAAATAGGAACTCTTTTAGTCTGATAAGCTGCCAAAACACAACATACCAGAACTGGGCTGGCTTTTACAATGGGGATTTGTTAACTTACAAGCTTATAGTCCTGAGGCCATGAAAATTTCGAAATCAAGGCATCAACATGCGAGTAGTGTTTTCTCCCTGAAGACCAGATACTGGCAATCCTGTACTGCTCTGTCACATGGCAAAGCACATGGTGGTGTCTGCTAATCTCTCCTTTCTCTTCTAGTTTTCGTCACTTTCAACTTCTGGCTTCTGTGCCTTTCTTTCTCAGCTTCTGTGTCTTTCTCTCCATGCTTCTCTGAATTTTATCCTCTTATAAAGGACTCCAGTGAAAGGATTAAGACCCACCTGGGTCCTCGCCTGGACTGATGCTGGTGTTATCACAAACATTGAGGACCGGTGGTTTCATGTGCTGAGCCCTCAGTCATGGCACTTGCCCTTATGAAGCTCATTACTGCAAAGGAGAGGCTAAACCTGCATATAATTGTGCCTAAGAGTCTCCCCCTGAGTACCTCTTTGTTGCTCAGATGTGGCCCTCTCTCTCTCTCTCTTTTTAACTCACTGCCCTCCCCTCTATGTGGGACCTGATTCCCAGGGGTGCAAATCTCCCTGGCAATGCAGGATATGACTCCCAGGGATGAAACTGGACTCTGGCATCATGGGATTAAGAATATCTTCTTGACCAGAAGGGGGATGCAAAATGAAACAAAATAAAGTTTCAGTGGCTGAGAGATTTCTAACGGAGTCGAGAGGTCACTTTGCTGGACATTCTTATGTACTATATAGATAACACCTCTTAGGTTTTAATGTATTGGAATACCTAGAAGTAAATACCTGAAACTATCAAACTCCAACCCAGTAGTCTGGACTCCTGAAGATGATTGTATAACAATGTAGATTACAAGGGGTGACAGTGTGATTGTGAAAACCTTGTGGATCACACTCCCTTTATCTAGTGTATGGATGGATGAGTAGAAAAATGGGGACAAAAACTAAATGAAAAATAGGGTTGGATGGAGGTGATGATTTGGGTGTTCTTTTTTACTTTTATTTTTTATTCTTATTCTGATTCTTTCTGGTGTAAGGAAAATGTTCAAAAATAGATTGGGGTGATGAAAGCATAGCTTTTTGATTGTATTGTGAACAGTTGATTGTACACTATGGATGATTGCATGGTATGTGAATATATTTCAATAAAACTGAATTTAATAAGACCTACCTGGGGCATGCCTCAACTGAAATAATGTGATCAAAAGTTTCTACCCACAATAGGTTTACACCCTCAGGAATGGATTAGCTTTAAGAACTTGATCTTCTGGGATCTGTTCAGATTCAAACTAACACAAGAACACTGATATATTGATGGTGGAAATGTAAAATGGCACAGCTGCTTTGGAAAACAACCTGGCAGTTCCTCAGAAGGTTAAACGTAGAGTTGTTGCATGGCCCCAAAATTCCACTGCTCTAGGTGTATAATGAAAACAGATGTCCAGACAAAACTTGTACATAAATGTACATAGCAGCATTATTCGTAATAGCCAAGAAGTGGAAACAACCCAATTGCCCATGATATAATGAATGGATAAATAAAATGTGGTATACCTGTATGATGGAATGTTATTGAGCAATAAAAAGAAATGAAAAGACGGAAGAAGATGGCAGCACAGAGAAGAGTGGAAGCTAGTTTGTCCCCCTGGAACAACTAATAAATAACCAGGAACAACTAGTAAATAATCTGGAATAACTGAAGGGGGACAAACGTGATTGACCACTCATCATATACCAGCCCGAATTGGGAGGAATGCCTGAGTCACAGCATGAAGTCTGTAAATTAAAAACTGTGGATTCAAGCCGGGACTCCCCCTCCCCCTTCCATGGCCCAAACTGCAAAGCCTCATGGTGCTAGAGAGCAGCTCACTTGATACAGCTCAGCTGAGCTCCAACTGGGGTTTTAATTAACAAATGTGGACTGCTCTTGATACAAGCTATGAATCCCCAACAAGAAGACAGAGGCTTTGGATGACGACTGACCTTGGAGAGCCAGAGGGTGTCCACAGACTGGCCCTGAAGGGAGTTTTCTGTCCCTGTTTTGGCTCAGTGGAGATAGTCTCAGCCATTTTCAGTTCCCAGCACTCTGACCCAGACAAGGGTGGAGACAGCACAGGCAGAGAGAGACCATTCAAATGCTAATGACCTCTCCCTGGGGGGGTCTATCTTCCCTAAGAAGAAAGAGGTGGGGTCCAGCTCTATTACCCACCTTCCATTCAGAATGAGACCCCATAGCCCAGGGGAAAACAGCCATGGGCCACACCTTGCACCAGTCTGGAGTCACAGGCCAACAGGCACCACCTGCTGGCCAGAAAAGCACAGTGACTTGAGGCCTCACAGGATGTACCAACTTTCTAAGACACACCCTCAGGAAAACTGGATACTGAATATTTCTTCCTTCTGGGACCTGAGCCCATTCTGGTCTGGGAAAATCTGATTGGGGTAACCAAGGGAACCAGATGCTTAGACAGAAAACTACAACCTACATTATGAAAAATAAAGTTAGGACCCAGTCAAAAGAACAAACTTACACTTCAACTGAGGCACAGGAATTTAAACAATGAATACTAAAGCAATTCAAAAAGTTTAGGGAAGATATGGCAAAAGAGATGAAGCATATAATGAAAACACTGGGAGTACATAAGGTAGAAATTGAAAGTTCGAAAAACCAACTGGCAGAATGTATGCAAATGAAAGGCACAACACAAGAGATGAAAGACACAATGGAGACATACAATAGCAGATCTCAAGAGGCAGAAGAAAACACTCAGGAACAAGGCACCTGAAAGCCTGCATACAAAAGAACAGATAGAGAAAAGAATGGAAAAATATGAGCAATGTCTCCAGGAACTTAAGGACAAAATGAAATGCAGGAAAGTGCATGTCATTGGTGCCCCAGAAGGAGAAGAGAAGGGAAAAGGGGCAGAAGCAATAATAGAGGAAATAATGAAAATTTCCCATATCTTATGAAAGACATAAAATTACAGATCCAAGAAGCTCAGCTGATTGTACACCATGGATGATTGATGATTGTATGGTATATGAATATATCTCAATAAAACTGAATTTTAAAAAAAGAAATGAAATACTGTTACATGATGCAACATGGATGAATCTTGAAAATATTATGTTAAGTGAAAGAAGCCGGTCACAAAAGACCATATATTATATAATTCCATTTATATAAAATGTCCAGAATAGGCAAATCTGTAAGACAAAAATTAGATAGTGTTTCAGGTGATTGGGAGAATTGGGGAGTAACTGCTAATGGGTATTTGGATTTCTTTTAAGGGTGATGAAAATTTTTCTAAAATTGATTGTGGAGATGGTTGCACAATTTTGTGAATCTACTAAAAACCATTGACATGCAGACTTTAAATGGGTGAATTGTATAGTAAGTGAATTATATCAATACGACTGCTATATAAAAACAAAACAAAAAGAAAGTGATACTGAGTATCTTTTCATGTGCCTATGGCCAATTGTATATCTTCTTTGTAGAAATGTTTATCCAGATCCTTTGCTCATTTTTAAAAAATTGGATTGTTTGTCTCTTAATTATGGAGTTGTAAGAGTTATTTATACAGTCTAAATAAAAGTCTCTTATTAGATATATGATTTGCAAATATTTTCTCCCATTCTGTGGGTTTTCTCACTTTCTTGAAATAAAAAAGTTTTTAATTTTGATGAAGTCCAATGTAGCTATTTTCTCTTTTATCAATTTTAATTAAACTTCATTGAATCACTAGATTAGTTGAGGGACAACTGACATCTTTGGGCCATCAATCTTCCAATCCATGAACATAGAACACCTTTCCATTTATTTAGATCCTTTTTAAAAGTCTTTCAGTAAAATTCTATAAATTTCTACATGAAGTCCTTGTATAATTTTTGTTCCATTTTTCCCTAAAATTAATATTTTATCACTATTTTTTTTGTGGATAATTTTATTTACTTTTCTTTGTGTTTCGTTGCATTTTCCAACTTCAATACAAGAAGTAGTATAATTTTATAATCTAAATAATGTGCATCTTAATTAAAATCTTAAAAATAAGCTTGCTCAACAAGGTTGTAGTTGAAAACAGGAATGTAAAGTGTATTAGCGGTCAAAAAATATTTTCCAAAATTAGAATAGCCTATAAATGCTTAATTGCTCCATCATTTTATTTATGACATAGCTGCTCTTCCTGAAGGAACTCTCATTGAAATCATGGTTCCATGAATGAATAGCTTATATGTTAAAAATATAGCTTCAAAATAGTGGCTCGTGGAGAAAATTTTTAAGGAAATACAATAGTAAAATTAAATGTACATAATTAGAATGAAAAGTAATCATTAGGCAATTCTGCTATTTTTACAGTAGCTTAAGAGCCCATATCTTCTAAAACAAAACAAAACAAAATGAAAAAGAATCCAATTGTAATTTCACTGTCAAAAAATATTTTAACTGTCTCTATTATTAGCAAGGAGAAAAAGAGATTAATTTTATATGATTGCAATGTGGATCATGAGCAGGTGAGGATGCCAATGTGCCTGCCCTGTTTTGTTTTTTTTTTTTTTTAATCTTCATTTTATTGAGATATATTCACATACCACGCAGTCATACAAAACAAATCGTACTTTTGATTGTTTACAGTACCATTACATAGTGGTACATTCATCACCCAAATCAATCCCTGACACCTTCATTAGCACACACACAAAAATAACAAGAATAATAATTAGAGTGAAAAAGAGCAATTGAAGTAAAAAAGAACACTGGGTACCTTTGTCTGTTTGTTTCCTTCCCCTATTTTTCTACTCATCCATCCATAAACTAGACAAAGTGGAGTGTGGTCCTTATGGCTTTCCCAATCCCATTGTGACCCCTCATAAGCTACATTTTTATACAACTGTCTTCGAGATTCATGGGTTCTGGGTTGTAGTTTGATAGTTTCAGGTATCCACCACCAGCTACCCCAATTCTTTAGAACCTAAAAAGGGTTGTCTAAAGTGTGCGTAAGAGTGCCCACCAGAGTGACCTCTCGGCTCCTTTTGGAATCTCTCTGTCACTGAAGGTTATTTCATTTCCTTTCACATCCCCCTTTTGGTCAAGAAGATGTTCTCCGTCCCACGATGCCAGGTCTACATTCCTCCCCGGGAGTCATATTCCACGTTGCCAGGGAGATTCACTCCCCTTGGTTTATCACTATTTTTATGATTTCTTAAAAATTACATTAAAAATTGCATTTTGTTTATTGCTAGTGAAAAAAGATTATAAAGTGAATTGTGGTGTGTTTCTCCTTTTTTATGTGGACTTGGAGTAGTTTGTATAAGACAACAGGATGATTTCTTTATTAAATATTTGGTAGATTTTGTTTCGGTAAATCCATCTGGGCCTAGAGGTTGTTCTTTTGTTTTGTTTTGCTTTAAAGAAGAATTTTGACAATTCAATTCCTTCTTTAACATTATAGAATATTTTAGGTAATCTCTTTCTTCCTGAGTAAATTTTGTTAGGCTACATTTTCCAAAAATGCATTTATTTCATCTATATTTAAAAATTTATTGGCATGAAGTTGTTTATAATGTCCTTTTATTAATTTTTTTCATGTCTGAAGCTTATGTAGTAATATTTCATTTTCCTTTCTGATTGTAAGTTTTGTCTTCTCTCATTTTTATTGATTAAAAATCTCACCAAAGCTCTATCAATATTATTGCTCTTTTTTTAAAAACCAGCCTTTTTTTTGTTGAATCCCCCATTATACATTTGCTTCTATTTCATGTATTTCTCTTTTTATTTCTATTTTCTTTTTTCAGCTTACTTTGGATTTATTTTGCTACTCTTTTTCTAACCTCTTGAAATGCATATTTAATTTATTGTTTCTTTTCCCCTGTCACATCTGAGAACTTTATTGGACACAGCTCCAGAGCTAAGGCCTGGAAGGCTTAGCACACTTGCCTTCCAGAACCCCAGTACCCAGAGCTGGAGGATAGGGTACCTACATCCAAGGAAGTCTCAGGGCATACAGGAATCCCACAGCTCAACACTCACACTACCTAAGTGCATCCTAACTGGTCAAAGGGCCGGAATGGGTGATGAGTGGGCTGAGATAACCACAGCAGAAGCCATGTGGGGGCCAGGGGAAAATGAACACTACTACACTCCACATGTAGAAGACCAGCTACTGAGGGTCAGCTGCCCCGTGATGTGTGTCAGACTGTTCATTCTGGAATGAGGTGGGGGGTGGTCCTTATATCATATCCTGTGGCTGATAGGCTTAGGAAGGGGCAACTCTGTGGGGCAGATGAGCATAATTATGAGACTGCTGGGAAGACGAGGATTACCCTCCTGCCCACAAACAGCCAAAGTGCTGGATTTGCCAGCATCACTCATGATGCCACTGGCAGATCCGGGTGCCAGGCCGTGCAGGCCCATGTTCAGGCCACTGCCCAGGAGAGTCCTGAAGAGAGTGATCTTTCCTTTTGAGGAGTTCATCGTAAGGATTGCCACCATCAGGCCATAGATAGCAATGATTCCGGCCACGCCCACCGGGATAATAGACTCCATAATCGGCTCAGGTAGCAAGAGGGACATGGCTGAGATGCCAGTGCCACTCTTGACCTTTCCATTGGCAGAGTCCAGGGCACTGAAAACCACGGAGGCCAAAGCAAAACAATAGGCGTACTCAGGGCAGACCGTGGACTCCCAGTCCACGAGTGGAGCGAGGGAAGGGCGAGAATGCACAGGCGCAGCGGGGCAGGAGCTGAGGGGCGTGGAGGCGAGTGCCCAGTGGCGGCGGAGGGCAACTATTTTCTTAGCTCTTAGCCTTTTCTAATACATGCATTTGAGGCCCTGTGTTTACTTGTCTAACTTATAGCCACAAATTTTGATCGTGTTTCCATTATCATTCTATTCAAAATATGATTTCATCTTTCACACTTAAATCCTTTAGAAGCAAATTTCTTAATTTTAAAACAACAGAATTCTAGTTACTATTATTACTTTTAAAATCAATTTCTAGCTTAACTACTAGAAATTATGGTTTTAGACCCAACTCTGTATGATTTCAACTAACTGAAATTTGTTGAGACCTGCTTTATGGCCAAGGTATGCTCAACATTCGTAAATGTACCATGTATTCTTGAAAACGATTCTTGAAACGATTGTGCAGTGGTTCATACAGTTATATATGTTTATGTATATGTCTATTAGGTCAAGTTTGTAACCAGGTTGTATAATCTCTTAATTTACTAAGTTTTTGGTCCATTTGTTCTATTACTCACAGAACTCTCTCATTTTTACTTTATTTCTCCATTTAATTCTGTCATTTTTGCCTTATACATTTGGAGGCTATTTTACTAGGTGCATACAATTTTAAGATTTATATGTTCCTAGTGAATTAAATATTTTATTATTAAATTGCTATTTTTACCTGTAATAAATCTCTTTGGCTTTAATGTATAGAACAGTTATACCAGCTGGGGACTCGGATCATCTGGAGCCACCTTAATTTCCTTAGACCACCTATGTGACATGAGTTTGGACGGCATATCCAAGCAAGGGCTGGCTGACTTCTGGTTCACCCTTATCCTGGGCATGAGGCACCCCAGCTTATTGTGGAGAAGGTGTCCTAAATATGACTCCTCTTCCTGTATGGAGTTGAGCTTCTGATTTCTGTTCTCCTTGCCTGCCAAGGTCATCAAGGCACACCTTTAAAGATATGAAACACTTAAAGGAAGAGATGTCAGCCATATGTTGAACCGCTCTTTAGTCTTCTAGGCTATTTAAATAAGTTGTGAATTTTATTTGAAGTGGAAAAAGAGAAGAAATAATGAAAATACATAAGCACTGTGTTTTCCAATGACAACTACAAAATCATTTTTTCAAAAAATATTATCGCATTGCTAGCATATGGTGAGCTCAGGATTCAAAGCTTGACAGCCTGAGTCCAGAGTCTACTTTAACATGGGGTGGATACAAAGAAAAGTTAATTAAAGGGTAGGATCTTTCCCTCCTGATCATAGAGCCTAGCTATATTTCTATATACCATGTTCACTTCTGAGAACACCTGTTAAAAAAGTGAGATTCCATCATCTATCCTAACAATAAAGGCCTCTTTAATTGAACTGTCTTCTTTGAAGTTCAACGAGTCTGACTAAAACAATTCACAGATACAGAGAAATCTTTCATACTGGCAGTAAATATTTAAACAAAATGATGATGTCAGGTTCATTTTAACGTTATACAAATGGAACACATAAATCAATATTCTTTCTTGATTTACAAAGTACTTTTATATTCTTTTCCAAGCTGTAGTCCTTCATTAAGAAACCACAGTTGATCTGCGCCTTATTAAGAATGCAATATGTATTCCCATTCCAACTTTGTTTAAAGCAAATTAACTGTACATCCTATTCTTAGGTTTATATATTTTTTGGTTTCTAATGTTAAGGAATTTGAAGACTTTATAAGTTCTTTATTTTATCCTGAATCGAAACATCCATATTAAATAAATTCATTGTTTCATTCATGCCTAAGCCATTTTTATAATTTTTTCAATAATTCTGCCCTATAAAATTCTCTCTCTCTTTTTTAATTGTGAGATCTTGGGTCCTATTGGCTCTTGGGTTAATGCTTTCAAGTAAATATTTAATGGGTTGGTGGCAGTTTTATGGCCACTTAAACATTTAATAGGTCTTCTACATAATTTCTCAATGTGTTCTTATTTGTTTATTTTTTTATATTTTTGGTATAAAATTGAAAACTTGGGGTATTGAATTTTATGACATTGGCACAATTCCTCCTCTACAGTTGTGTTAGTACTTCCACTATACTCTTATTTCTAAGGGGATGAAATATGAATTTAACAGTGTAACATGGCCTTGATACAAATTTGTGTATCACAAATTGAAAGCTTTTTCTTTATTAAGGGAAACATTGTAGTTTCTTTTTATTGTAATTGTCATTTATTCTGAATACACTGGCAAAAGCTGGAAACATATTTTATTATAATTTTTAAAGTTATATTTTAAGATTCAACATCAGTTTGATCAACTTGGTTTTACTTTGCCTAGGAATGTTCTAGTGGAAATAGCACTGGGGTGGAAGTCAGGAAAGTCATATTCTCATCATAACCCTGCCATTTAGAGGCTCTGTGATCCATGCCCCAGGTGGGATTAAGTCAGAAATTTTCAAACTTTTAAAGGCTAACACTCTACACTTGAAGAAAATATTACATTAAGAAAAATCAGGATGCAAAGTCTAAAAAAGTGTGGAATACAATATATTTATTAAGATATTTTACAGTTTCAGGGTAGTACAGTTTACTTGATGAGACAAGTCAATTCTTACAAGAGACTAGAGAGGTAGTTTTCAATTGTTTGAAATGAATAATTTGCTCTTCAGGGGTATTTAATTTATAAGTACAGAAATTATAAGCTGAGGAAGGCACTTTGTCACCACTTTCACAGATCATTTTATAAATTTTTTAATCAGTGTGTCATCTTTATTAATTAACAATTTAGCAAAAATAAAAGAAATTTAAAAGATAGTTGTCAAAAATCTGTACTTTAAATGGGAATAATACTAAAAGGTGATAGTGTATACAAGCTTTTATTAGACCTTGTACAATGCAAGCCAACATAAATATTTTTGTTTTCTTCTAAAATTTGATACACAAGAAAATTCCTACTATTTCCTCTTTTGTCCTTTGGGAAACACTCTGAAGGAACCTGACTGCACATCATAGTTGATTTCAGACAAACCACTTCATGCATAATTCAGAACCCACTGTTAAGAGACAGAATGACATTTTGTTGCATTACAGACAAACTGAGAGTGAACATCTACTTGATCTTTTTGTTCACTCACTGAAGTGAGTTGTGATGAGTATCCACTGGAGTCTTTCCCCTTTGGGTGATGTGCTCCGCCCATCACCGAGCTGTGCCCCTGCAACGTCCCCCCCCCCCCCCACTCCCCGCCTCCTCCGGGAACAGCGTCTCTTGCCCTGTGCAGTGTTGCCTGGGAGATCTTCCCAGTTTCTCACTTGCAAACCTCTTTACTCCCCTTTCCTTTACTCTATTTTTAGCAAAGCTTGTAAGTTTTGGGTGCCTGCTCCTTTGCACTGGATTTGTCAGTCCCGTCCTTGCTTCCTGCCTTGCCTCAGGTGAGACGCCCCATGGGGAAGCCGTGGCCCACCTCGTTCCCACCCAGGCTTCCCAACCACCTTGTGCCCTAGTCCGGACTCCAGCAGGAACAGCCCCAGGTCCATCCTGGTCCCCACCTACCAGGAAAGGAGTCCCCATCAAAGTCCAGTGTCCCACTAAATCATCACTTATGATCGTGATGTTACTTGGGTGAATTCTAAATGAAACATTGGGTTCACATTTGAAAGCAAATTTATAGCGGTTTAGGCTGAAACTCGTCTTTTAGTTCACAGGATGACAGATTTCACCCCCAGAATTATATCATTGTTTTCTGGTCTCCTGCTGGTCTCAAAAGTCAACCAGTCCTCTTTAGAGGAATTTGATGAACTTGGAACAAATTTTGCATGTTTACTGAATTAATGAGTACTTAATTTAATATTTTATTTTTGATGCATTAATGAATAATTCATAGGCAGTGGTAGGATTAAAAGAATCTTTGATTCACGTAGGTGGGCAAACATCTGAAAATAGTAGAGTAACTATTCCTTAATTTATTCCTTAATTGTTTGATGAAATAATATTTATTAGGCATTTACCCCCTGTAAGATACCATAAGGGGAAAACTTACAATCTAATGAGCAGGTCAAAATAATAAAAGCTCCTACAAATACGTATTTTCCATGCCTACATGGGTATGATATATGCTTATGTTTGTCTTCTTGAAATGAGGACAAAATCCCCTTTAAATGTACTGTTTTCACTAAATCAGGAAAAGCGTTTTATGGTATAATTCCACATAAAAGCTTCAGTTCTTACACTGTTAAATACAGTATTATGCCCTAAATCCTTCACATTCTTGCTTGGGAGCTGAAAATTAAGAATCGGGATCCAGTCAAGCTCTTCCAATTGCTTTTGGAACAGGTGCTGCAGCAAAGCTGTGAAAACAGAAAGCTGCGCGCCAAGAATTCCCACGGCCTTCAAAGAATGGAGCAGACAAAAACGAAGGGTGGTCCGGCATTCAGTGCCAAATGGCATAGCTCGCTCTAATCACCGTGTATCTGGAGAGCAAATGCACTGGAATAATGAAGCGGTGAATTTTTTCTTTTATTTTTGCATTTTGAAAAATAGAAACCATGACAGTTGTGAGAATTTTGTGTTTTGGAAAGAGAAACTTTGTGGGGAGGACTCTGCAAGTTTTCATTAGGAAAGCAAAAGAAGGGCACAGGTCTCTGCTGCTCTTCTAACCTGTATTTTCACAGCCTCAGCTCCAGGGTACTCGCAGGGCCCCGGAAGTACTTCTGGGAGAACTCAGGTAGGCTGTGGCTCACTATGGTCCTAGGCAAGTCTGCCATCAATGTCTGCCATCACACTGGGGCTGCAGGGTTCCCTTCTGGTGCCGGGACCCTCGACCTCCTGGGCACTGCCCCCAGGGCTACCAGAGCCCTCTGGGTTGCGCAGCTGCTGAGTGGTTCGTGCTCTGTGAGCCCCGGGTGTTGTTTAATTCCTTTCGGCCATTTAGTATCTCTGGGACCCAATTAACTTATGTGGAAACAGGATAAAATAGCAACAGGCCCACCTGCTTCAAATGGTTAAATGAAGAATGTATACCAGTGTACTTTTAAAAGCAGCAATCAAGGTATGAATCGAAGTGTTGAAATTAGTATTTAAGTTGTGAACTGCCAGCTGATACAGTTAGATGCAATTAGAAGTTTGAGAGAGACTTAGGGAAAAAGAGTAAAAGAATCATGCACACAGGGAAAGTATTATTTAAGAAAGGACTGTGAGCAGTAAGGCAAATAAATAAAATTAAAATAGTAAAAGGAAATGAAGGGAAAAGATGACAAGAAGTCAAAAATGTGAGGCTAACTCTAACACTGTCTGTATAAGTTCAGGTTGTTTCATTACAAACAACAAAAATAGACTCTGAATGGGTATACTGGGCTGAGGAAGGAAGGCTACACTAAGGGACTGGGAATGTGAGGACAGAAGCAAGAAGTGAGAATTTACAAGTGCCCTGGTGGGGACAGCATGCAGATTGTAAACTCCTAAAACAGTAGCCACTGTAATCTGTTTATTTCACCTTGTACAGACAGATACTTCATTGACTTTTAATAATGATTTAAAAATATATTTAAATAGAGTCTTACATTTTACAAAATAAAAAATTATACCTCTGAGAATCTCAAGAAAAAGAGAAAAACAGAAAAATCATTTCTTGGTAAGATATTTACTAGCTCACAAAAATCTAAGGAAAAACTGGATGGTCAGTTTGCAGGAGTGATCTGGGTTTCAGGAACAACTGGATCTCTTAGAGCACCAAAAGTGACAATTGAAGTGCAGGATACTGGCCCAGTCCAAGATTTTATTTCCTCCTGCCTGGGAGAAATGGAAGAGGAGAAATGGCACCCAGATTCTATTTGTTGGAATTCCATGATGTCCTTTCTTCTGACATTTTATTTTACAATAATATTAGACTTAAAGAAAAGTACAGAGAATGCTAATACCCAGCTTCCCCAAATGTTAACATCTTAAAGTACAGTGCAGTTATCAAAACCAGGAAATGAACATTGATGCATTACTTTTAACTAAAACTATAGGCTTATTCTGGGTTTTTCCAGTTTTCCTACTAATGTTCTTTTTCTGTCCTGGGACCCAACTGGGAGACCCATATTACATTTATTTGTCATGAATCTTTAGTCTTCTCTAGTTTGTGACAGTTCCTCAGTTCTATCTTTTCTTTCATGACTTTGACACCCTTGAAGATACTAGTCAGTTACTTTGTAGAATGTCCCCCAATTTGGGTCTGTCTGACATTTTCTATGATTAGATTGAGCCTATGAATTTCTGGCACCACAGAAGAGATGTTGTGCCCTTCTCAGTGCATCACATCAGGGTTTACATAATGTCAGTGTTTTGTTACTAGTGTGGCTGTCGTTACTTGCCTGGTTAATGTGGTGTCTGCCAGGTTTCTCCACTATAAAGTTGTTATTTTTCCCTTTGCAATTAAAAAATATCTTAAGAGATGGTTCTTTGAGACTATGCAAATATACTTTTTCTCATAGTATGTTTGCTCACTAATTTTGACATCCATCAATGGTTCTTGCCTACAACAATATTTGCCTAACAGTGATTATTGTATTTTCCTCATTTGTTCTCTGTTTATTAAGAATTCCATGATTTTTAAATTAATACTTGATCAGGGGAGTGATAACTATATCCATATTTTTAGTAAAATAATATTTTTACTAAAACAACAATGGAAGCTTGGTTAGTGAAATCCAGGATGAATTACTGAAGCTGTCTGCAGTATATTGCTCCCACTCACACAGAATGCCTCCAACTAGTCAGCCTTACCACAGTCTGTATGAAGAGTATATGAAAGCTGAGAAATTAGAAAACTCTTTTATGCCATGTAAAAGACCTATATAGCTAGAGTAATGATGTAATGAGATACAAAACACAGAATTAGAAAATGGCTATGACTGAAGGAATCTTGGGTAAATCAGATAACATTTGTTTAAATCAACCAACTGTTCAAACTTGGTTGACATGAAGTAAGGAGGAAATATGTTTAAAATAAATATATTTTAAAAATATATAAAAAGGATATGGTCCCTTTAAAAAAAAAAAAACAGAGTTTCAAAATGTGGGAATTGTTTTCCAGGAAGAGGTGGCTCTCAGTAAGTGCGGGGTGAGCTTTACAAAATGATTTGCCACCATTTTGATAAAAGCAGAAAAATGCACAGAGGCTCCAAGCTGTAGCCTGTAAGTCAGGAATAGCCCTGGGGGAGAAAAATTAAGAGCTGAGAGTAACCAGAAGGTGTTAAGGAGGCAATAAAACCTTTTCCTCTACATGGCAGCCAGGAACTGGCTAAAGGAGAAGGTGCCAGGGGCCATGAAAAGGTCCGATAACTTTAACCTGTGGCTTTGTTTCAGATCACAAAGCTGAATTGGTATAACTGATAAACACATTGTATAAAATATAAAAAAAGAATTCCTTATTTATAGGTACATAGAGAAAATGCAATAAAAAATGAAATAAATGAAATGAAATAAAATATATGAAGTGCTTAGCAGTAGCTGCTATTCAGCAAGCAGTGAATAAATAGTACATACTTTTGCAATACTCATTGAGTTTTCTTGTAGTTTTGCACTTAACCATTTTGGGCCTGAGTTTTTAATAATCATAAAAACAATTGTATTAATGACTTCCAAAGTGCCTTTTAACTCTGAAATGCTATGACTACCCTGCCAGAGTGGGAAATTTAAAACAAAAAGCTACACATTGGACTTTCATAAAATAAAATGCCTTCATTCATTTATGTATTAAGCACTGACTTTGTAGCAGGCTCTGTGCTAATGACTAAAAATTTAAAATCGAAATAAATAACCCTTCTTCCCTGATTTCATTTAGTGTCACATTCTAATTTTAAAAATGGCCATGCAAACTATTAATATGTAATATGGTAAGTGTTAGGGTAGTGGAAAGAAGAGTTAGTTCTCCCTGGATGAATACAGGCTTGCTTCAGAGATGTGAAGGTACTAGACCAGGCCCATGAAAAATGGGAAGAAATTTGCCACATAGAGAACAGTCCTTATCAGGTAGAAGAGTTTGCTTGAACAAAGGAACAGAAATATGAAAGTGTATGGTGGTTTAAGAATGAGTATTATACTACTGTGTGTGGAGAAGAAAGTGGTTGAACATGAGTCTAGTTAAGTTGGGACAAGACTAGGGTTTGACCTGTATAAGCAACAGGGGAGCCATTGAATATTTTTAAGTAGAAGAGTCATATGATAGGTCAGTGTTTTTCAAGTATTTGTCAGCAGGGTAGAAAATGGAAGCAATGGGGAATGACTGGGCAAGACAGCAGTTTAAAATGCTACTTCTGTGATTTTTCAGGTAAGAAGCAATGACTTCTACTGGGGAAGGGGCCATAGGAGTAAAGAGGAGAGAAGGGATTCTGTAAACATTTTAGACATGTGGTAGTGTCTGTAAGTTCCACTTTTTGTAATATGGCTGCAAAGTATTCATACTAACCTTCTCACCAAAAAGAACTACAAATTCTGTGTGTGTGTGTGTGTGTGTGTGTATTTTAAAAGCATAGAGATGCTGAAAAAATAAGGAAATACCAAGTCAAAATCCTTGTGAAGGCAGTAACCAGCAAGGTAAGCAGAGTGGTAATACTGAATATAGCTTAAATCATCAAGGCCTTATGGGGTGTGAAGGGAAAAAGACAGAGCTCATCTTACATAGAGCAGGGCAATCTAATAAGTAAATTCCTGATATGGTTGGGACTCAAAGGGTTTTATTCCGAATGTAAGGGTAAGGCTGAACTAATAGCCCTCTCTGCTTCTTCCACTCCCCCACCCTCAGGGTACTACAAGAATTTTAAGGAAAGTTATCTTGCATTGGACAAAGCAGGGTAAGGGAGAAAAAGAATAAAGCTATCTCTGAGAAGTTTTAATCACAATTCTGTCCTAAAGGAGAATTTATAGGCCAAATTCACATCTCCTCAGAGATCCCCCAAAAGGTCAAGCCTTGAATTTAGCCTAAATGGTTCCAGAACTGGTGGTAGCCCTGCAAACCTGGCAGAAGTAAACAAAGATCTCCTGTGGAGGAACATGCATCCATCCTAGGCCTCAAAGATTTCCCACAAAGAACTTTTCAAGGGAAAAGAGCAATTCACAGTCAAAGACAATCAAGCACACAAGGAAATAAAGTATTGTGAACAAGAACCAGCAGAAACATCAGACAACAGAAACAGACCTATGTAAATTTCAGATGTTGATATAATCAGACACACATTTTTTTAATATTCATTTTGTTGAGATATATTCACATACCACGCAGTCATACAAAACAAATCATACATTCGATTGTTCACAGCACCATTACATAGTTGTACCTTCATCACCAAAATCAATCCCCGACACCCTCATTACCACGTACACAAAAATAACCAGAATAATAATTAAAATGAAAAAGAGCAACTAAAGTAAAAAAGAGAACACTGGGGCGCCCTTGTCTGTTTGTTTGTTGGTTGTTTCCTTCCTTCCCCACCTTTCCACTCATCCATCCCAAACTAGACAAGGGGAGTGTGATCCCCATGGCCCCCCCAATCCCACTGTCCCTACCTCATAAACCACAATTTTATACAATTATCTCAAGATTCATGGGTTCTCTGCGTTGTAGTTTGATAGTTTCAGGTATCCACCACCACATCTACCCACCAATTCATTAGAACCTAAAAAGGGTTGTCTATATTGTGCGTAAGAGTGCCCACCAGAAGTGACCTCTCGGCTCCTTTTGGAATCTCTCTGCCACTGAAGCTATTTCATTTCCTTTCACATCCCCCTTTTGGTCAAGAAGATGTTCTCCATCCCACGATGCCGGGTCTACATTCCTCCCCGGGAGTCATATTCCACGTTGCCAGGGAGATTCACTTCCCTGGGTATCTGATCCCACGTAGGGGGGAGGGCAGTGATTTCACCTTTCTAGTTGGCTTAGCTAGAGAGAGAGGGCCACACCTGAGCAACAAAGAGGCACTCGGGAGGAGGCTCTTAGGCACAATTATAGGGAGGCCTAGCCTCTCCTTTGCAGCAACAGTCTTCCCAAGGGCAAATCCTGTGGTAGAGGGCTCAATCCATCAAACCACCAGTCCCCTATGTCTTTGGGCATGTTAGCAACCATCGAGGTGGGGTAGGCCAATACCCCTACATTCTCCACCAGCTCCTCAAGGGGGCTCTGCATATATTTTCCTTGTTTTTTTTTTTTTTTTAACTTTTTTTTTCTAAATCAACTATGAAAAATAAAAAGTTTTTAAAAAAAATTAAAAAAAATACAATAAAAGAACATTTCAAAGAGACCATAATAAGGGAGTAAGAAAAAGACAACTAACCTAAGATAACTACTTTACTTCCAACATGTTCCTAGTCTACCCCAAGAAAGTAACCTAATATAGCAACATTTCTGTGAACTTGTTCCTACTATACCCATCAGAAATTAACAGACCATAGTCATTCCTGGGCATTCCCAGAACATTGAATTTACCCACGATAGCTTATCTGTTCTTCTTGGATTATTGTTCTCCCTTCCTTAATTACTCTCTATTGCTAGTTCCCCTACATTCTACATTATAAACCATTTGTTTTACATTTTTCAAAGTTCACATTAGTGGTAGCATATAATATTTCTCTTTTTGTGCCTGGCTTATTTCGCTCAGCATTATGTCTTCAAGGTTCATCCATGTTGTCATATGTTTCACAACGTCGTTCCTTCTTAGTGCTGTGTAGTATTCCATCGTGCAGACACACATTTTAATGTAAATATGTTTTACTATATGTTTAAGACAAACATGCTTAAAGAAAGAAAAGACAAGCTTAAAAATACCTGGAGGGGGGACAGAAAACCATTAAAAAAAAAATCTTAGCAGATTTAAAAAAGAATCAAACAGAATTAGAAAAAAATTGATATTTGAAATTAAAAATTCAGTGGAAAACTTTAACTGCAATCATAGCAAAAGAAAGAATATGAAGTTAGAGAAGAGATAGGGAAGGCCTTATTGTTCTAGTTTGCTAATGCTGCGGAATGCAAAACACCAGAGATGGATCAGCTTTTCTCAAAAGTGGGTTTATTTGGCTACACAGTTACAGCCTTAAGGCCATGAAGTGTCCAAGATAACACATCAGTAATCGGGTACCTTCACTGGAGAATGGCCAATGGCGTCCGGAAAACCTCTGTTAGCTGGGAAGACACGTGGCTGGCATCTGCTCCAAAGTTCTGGTTTCAGAATGGCTTTCTCTGAGGACGTTCCTCTCTAGCAAGCTTGCTCCTCTTCAAAATGTCACTCACAGCTGCACTGAGTTCCTTCTCTTTGAGTCAGCTCATTTATATGGCTCCACTGATCAAGGCCCACCCTGAATGGGTGGGGCCACGCCTCCATGGAAATATCCCATCAGTTATCATCTACAGTTGGGTGGGGTGCATCTCCATGCAAACAACCTAATCCAAACGTTCCAACTTAATCCCCACTATTATGTCTGCCCCACAAGATTGCATCAAAGAATATGGCTTTTTCTGGGGGACATAATACATTCAAACCAGCACACTCCACCCCCTGGACCCCAGAAAAACATATTCTTTCCAAATACAAAATACATTCATCCCACAATACCACAGAAACTTAAATCATTTCAGTAACAATCGTTAAGTACAAGATCCCATCAAAATCAAATATAGGCGTGATCAGTCCTAAGGCATACTTTTCCTTTAGGTTTGGATCTGTGGACTTAGAACAAGTTATATGTTTCCAATGTACAAAGGAGGGACATTCATAGGATAAACATTCCCATTGCCATAAGGAGAAAGAGTAAGGAAAACAGAGTTAACAGGACCAAAACCGTTCTTAAAACCTGCAGGATAAACTCCATTAGATTTCAAAGTCTGAGAGTCATTAACAGAACGACGTTGCATCCTTGGGGCTTGAGAGAGCGGGAGTCTAACCCTTCCTAAGGGCCTTTCTGGCAGCCCTTTCCTCTCCAAACACTTGGGTGAGTGCTCTAACATATCCACACACTGGGGAGACCACCTTCTCGGCCCCACCCTCCTCAAACATCAGGGCAGCTCCTGGATTCCCTTCCATCTCCGGGGCATATGCTCAACCCCTTCAGAACAGTGTGGTGGCAGCCAGGCTCTCCCCAATTCCCTCGGAATGTGTTCCACCCTCTTTGGGGTTTGGGGTGGCAAGACATTTCCTGAGCATCGAGGCGGAAGGCCCACCCTCAACCTCCAGGGCAAACTCACCCTTTCCATGCGTGTGGGCCACTTCGCTCTCCCAGCCCAAGACCTCTTGACTCCAGACCTCAACCTCCTTGGCTCTGTCCTTGAAGAAATTTTTCCTTCAGTTTGTTCCTTGCCTGTCTTCTCCAGTCCAGACTGGCAATGGCTCTGTCTGTAAAGATCTCGCAAAAATTCTGTTGGCTTTGCATGAAGCATGCAGGGGTCAAAGCCATCAGACAATAGGACTTTCCACAAATCCTTTCTGGATAATTCCATCTCCAATCTTGGCTTGTACTGAAATGGCGGCTGGGTTCCATGTTTGGTTACGTCCTCACGTTGGGCTGTAGCTTCTGGGATTCCACCCCCTGGAAGCTCATGATTTTCCAAGCCATCAGCTTCTGGTTTCTTTGAACCCACGAGTTCAGTTCTAAGTTTATCTCTCTCCACTCGCATTTTACTATAAGCTGCAAGAAGAAGCCAGGGTACCTCCTCCACATGTAGTCTGGAGATCTCAGCTAAGTATTCCATGTTGCCACTATTAAATTCTTCCTTCCATCTGACATGAGGATTCAATTTTGCCAAATTCTCTGCCACTTTAAAACAAGAATCACCTTTCTTCCAGTTTGCAGCAACACATTCATCATTTTGGTTCAAGTCCTTATCAGAAGTACCTTTAGAGTCCATATTTCCACAAACAGTCTCTTCAAAGCAGTTTAGGCCTTTTCTAACAAACTCCTCACAATTCTTCTAGAATCTTCCCCTTATCCATTTAAAAAGACATTCCAACATGTTTGGTATTTGCAAACTCAGCAGCAAAAGCACCCCACTCTCGGTACCAAAATCTGTTCTAGTTTGCTAATGCTGCAGAAGGCAAAACACCAGAGATGGATCGGCTTTTCTAAAAAGGGAGTTTATTTGACTACACAGTTACAGTCTTAAGGCCATGAAGTGTCCAAGGTAACACATCAGTAATTGGGTACCTTCACTGGAGAATGGCCAATGGCGTCCGGAAAACCTCTGTTAGCTGGGAAGACACGTGGCTGGCATCTGCTCCAAAGTTCTGGTTTCAGAATGGCTTTCTCCCAGGACATTCCTCTCTAGCAAGCTTGCTCCTCTTCAAAACGTCACTCACAGCTGCACTGAGTTCCTTCTCTTTGAGTCAGCTCATTTATATGGCTCCACTGATCAAGGCCCACCCTGAATGGGTGGGGCCATGCCTGCATAGAAATATCCCATCAGTTATCATCTACAGTTGGGTGGGGCACATCGTCCATGCAAACACCTAATCCAAACGTTCCAACTTAATCCCCACTATTATGTCTGCCCCACAGAGTGCATCAACGAATATGGCTTTTTCTGGGGGACATAATACATTCAAAACCGGCACACTTATTAAGGACCAGAATTTGCAAAAGTCTAGGGGAAGAGTATGAATATTATGAAAACCATAATGATTTTAAGACCAAATCTGATTTAAATATTAAGAACAGCACTCATACTATGCTGTGTGTATAATGGATTATAGGGGAATGATAGTGGAAACAGAAAAACCATTTAGAATTCTATTGTGGAAGCTCATTAAGAGGTAATGGTAGTATTAATCAAGGTAGGAGGAAAGATAAATATTTGAATATGTGATTTATGGTAGAAAGGTTGGGAGACAATTCTCCATGGGTCTCTCATTTTTCTGCATATCTTGCAAGTGGAAGCAATGATGGCCTTTGTTTTGGACTGTCTTTGCAAGGATGTTTTTATATTGAACATCCTTGGAAGACAGAGAAAGTCTCTCTCTGTAGCAAAGAGCATGCTTACTGGCCATTTAAAAAGATTTGGGTTCGCTAAGCTCAAGGTTCCTCTTCCATCTTCCATAAAAGTAACCTACTGGATTACTTCACATTACCCTGTGGGAATTAGGGATTGAGGAGCTGGTGAAAGAAAATGCTGGTACTCTGGATATGGCTATTGAATACTAAACTCCTTTGTCTCTAACCCTAATGTCCCATGTCTTCTGCAAGAACTCATGAAACTGAGGCAGGCTAAATTGTTATCTTGCAAGTAGGACAAAATATCAGACCCTTTACAGTTTTTTTTGTTTGTTTGTTTTTCTTCATCTTCAAAGGCATTCTGAAAGATGCTGTGTGGCCTCTTTTTTTTTTTTTTCTTTTTAAAAATTTTTTTTTAAATTTGATTTTGAAATAAATTCAAACTTACAGGAACAGTTGCAAAAACAATACAAACCCAAACACAGAAAGAACTCCAGCATACCCTGACCCCCCTTCCCCGATATCCGTATCCACCAAGTTTAACATCCTGTCACACCACCATTTCTTTCTTTCCCTCCCTCACTCCCTCCCATCATCTATTGCTCTGTCTTCTGAACATATGAGAGAAAGCTGCACACATCCTTGAACAAACAATATAATTCACATGTACATTTCCCATGAACAAGAACATTCTTTTATGCAATCCCATTAAGCACAGCTAAGAAGTTCAAGAAATTCAACATTGATACAAAGCTTACATTCTATATTTCTTTTTTTTTCTTATGTCCCAACTGTGTCCCTTTGACCCTCCTCTCCTTCATCCTCAGATCCCATCCAAGATCATCCTTGGCATTTAATTGTCATTATCTATTTAGGCTGTCTTCTTTCTTTTTTTTTTCAGTTGTGGAAACATATATATACAGCCTAAATCTTCCCATTCCAGCCCCTCCCTAGCATTCCATTAGTGGGATTAATCACATTTAGAATGTTGGAATGCCATCACCTTCCCACCATCCGTTACTAGAAATTTCTCTTCACCCTAAACAGAAACCCTACACTCATTTCTTAACTCCCCATTGCCCCTTCCCCCACTTCTCGTAACCCATACTCTACTTTTCATCTCTATGGTCATATTCTCTGGTACTTTCTTTGTGTTTACCGTGGGGCTTAAATTTAACATCTTAAATCTATAACAATCTTGTTTTTCTTTGATACCAATTTAACTTCAATAGGACACATAAACTATGTTCCTATACTCCTCCATTCCCCCACCTTTATGTAGTTCTTGTCAAAAATTACATATTTTACATTGAGTCCAAAACCACTGATTCATCATTACAATTTATGTATTTTAGATCCTGTAGGAAGTAAATAGTGGAGTTACAAATCAAACATATGGTAGTATTGGTATTTATATTTAACATGTGATCTTTACTGGAAATCTTTATTTCTTCATGTGGTTTCAGTCAATTGTTTACTGTCCCTTCCTTTCAGCCTGCACAATTCCCTTTAGCATTTGTTATAGGACTGATCTACTGGTGATGAAGTCCCTCAAGCTTTTGATTATCCAGGAATGTTTTCATCTTCCCCTCATTTTTAACCTTCAGGTGTTTGTGAATTTTCTAAGTCTCTGATGGTTATCGACTTCTATTTGTATTCCACTGTGGTCAGAGAATGTACTTTGAATAAATTCAATTTTTTTAAATTTATTGAGGCTTGTTTTATGTCTCAGCATATCATCTATTCTGGAGAAAGATCCGTGATCACTAGAGAAGAATGTGTGTCCTGGTGATTTGGGATGTAATATTCTATATATGTCTGTTAAATTTCTCTGTATCTCTCTCTCCTTTCTTTGTTTCTCTGTTGATAGGGCTCCCTTTAGTATCTGAAGTAGGGCAGGTGTTTTATTAGCAAACTCTCTCAGCATTTGTTTGTCTGTGAAAAATTTAAGCTCTCCCTCAAATCTGAAGGGGAGTTTTGGTGAATAAAGTATTCTTGGTTGGAAATTTTTCTCTCTCAGAGTTTTAAATATGTCATGCCACTGCCTTCTTGCCTCCATGGTGGCTGCTGAGTAGTCACTACTTAGTCTTATGTTTCCTTTGTATGTGGTGAATTGCTTTTCTCTTGCTGCTTTCAGAACTTGCTCCTTCTCTTCAGTATTTGACAGTTTGATCAGAATGTCTTGGAGTAGGTGTATTTGGATTTATTCTATTTGGAGTTCGCTGGGCATTTATGCTTTATGTATTTATATTGTGTAGAAGATTTAGGAAGTTTTCCCCAACAATTTCTTTGAATACACTTTCTAGACCTTTACCCTTCTCTTCCCCTTCTGGGACACCAATGAGTCTTAAATTTGGGTGTTTTATTTTATCTATCATATCCCTGAGAACCATTTTGATTTTTTCAATTTTTTTCCCCATTCTTTCTTTTGTTCTTTCATTTTCCATTCTGTGGTCCTCGAGGATGCTGCGTTGTTGTTTAGCTTCCTCTAGTCTTGTACTATGAGTATCCAGAATCTTTTTAATTTGGTCGACAGTTTCTTTTATTTCCATAAGATCATCTATTTTTTTATTTACTCTTGCAATTTCTTCTTTATGTTCTTCTAGGGACTTCATGTCCTTTATATCCTTGGCCATGCTCTCGTTGTCTTTAGTTCTTTGATTAATTGCTCCAAGTACTGTGTCTCCTCTGATCTTTTGATTTGGGTGTTTGGGTTTGGGTTCTCCATATCGTCTAGTTTTATCATATGCTTTAAATTTTTCTGTTGTTTTTGGCCTCTTGGCATTTGCTTTACTTGATAGGCTTCTTTCAGGATATGAAAAACACCTATCTTTAATTTGTCAGATCTACAGCTTGGTGGCGTACACTTTAACTAACCAGCAGATGGTGTCCAAGAGTCACCTATTCCCTTCAAGTCAGTTCTCCCCAACTTTGTCTTTGTGGTGTGTGGGGATCTGATTCTTGTGGGGTTCAATTGGTGCACTAAGTTTGGGTGTGTTCTTGGTGCTGTCTGCCCTGAATGTGGGGTGTGTGTCTGAGCAGTTAGGGAGGCAGTATAGCTCTAATAATCAAACCTCCCAGGTGTTCCCAGAGATTTAAGGCTGTTGCAAGAGTCTAAACGTTCATTTCAGTCTTGCCACAGATTGTCTCTGCTGCTGACCCACAAGTCCTTGGTATTGGGGTAGGGTCCCTGGGATTTCCGAGTGGGTCCCCCTTCCCAGCCGTGCTCTTTCAGGACCTCTGCTGAGGGAAGGCTGTGCCACATCACAAGTGCGTGCCGGCCCTCCAGCGAAGCCCTGGGCCGCCGGGCCATGTAGGGGTGTTCCCAGCCTGCTGTAAAGATGGCTGAATGGGGCGTGTTAATTTCCCCCTTTTTGCACAGCTCCACCTTCCCAGCTCTGGGACAATTAGCTGTGGATGCACTAAAGGCCACTGTTCACGGCCAATATTGTGGCAAGTGTGTGGTGTTGCGTGAAACACTCCCTGTCACACTGGGACCCTTGGTGCAGCTCTGGGCTGTGGATCCGGCCCCTGGCAGGAGCATCCCCAGCCTGATAAGAAGGTGGCTGCAAGGGGTGCAGTTTGTTTCTCCTTTTGGCTCCCTTCTGCCCTCCTGGCTCTGAGACAATTAGCAGCAGGTGTGGGAAGGGCTATCTTCCACGCCAGATATTGATGCGTTCGCAAGGCCTGCTCCTTCTGCGCTTCACTGCGCAGTTCTCGCCACCGTGTCCGCAGCCGCTCCTGGGTTGTTGTTTTTTTAAAAAAGAACTAGTCCATCTCCAAACGCCAACCCATGGTTTCCCCACACTGCAGCACAGCTGCCGGACTCTCAGCCGGCTCACTCACTTGTTTTAGAATGCAGACTCCCAGTTTCACTAAATGCACAGTCTCTGTGGATTTAGCAGACCTTGTCCGGTTGGTGCATTGCTGGAACTGGTGTTCTGGGTCATTTTCTGGCTTTTATCTAGTATTTTTCATGGAGGTGTTTTTTTGCCCTGTCTCACTTAGCCACCATCTTAGGTTCTCCCCTTCACAGTTCTTGACAAGAGGTTTGACTTCCTGATACACTGGAGAGAGAATATCAGAGATCCAATAAGAAATGAACTGTTGTAAGAGGTGAATTCCAATAATGAAGAACTCAAAACAGGGGATACTTTCAAGTCCAGATAATCTGTATATAAGGAGTTCAACCATATGTTAGCAAACATCAGACACTGGTCAAGGGTATAAGGACAGAACTTTTATCCTAGGGAAGATGACTTTTAAGAACAAGATAGAGCTGAAATATTAGAAGTGGGCTGGAATACTAGATAGGATATCAGAAATTGCTTACAAAGAGGAACCAAGAGAGAATCCCAGTTTTATGAAGTAGGGCAGGCAGAGGATGGAAAATTCAGATGAGGAAACCTAGACATAGAAATAAATGTAGACATATGAGAGTTGAACAATGTGGTACAATTATTAGACAAAGATGTTTACATGTGGTTTTATTTGGCAGAGTAAAGCTAGTGGAGAGTGAAGCTTAAACTGACTCAGGAATACAATTGGTATACAGTAGGAAGAATGTGGGGCTAGAGCTCTGACCTAGGTTATTATACCTGCTTCAGGTAAATAAGGGAAGTAATTCAACATTAGCTTCACTAGAGGGGAAGACAGATTATGGCTAACCTTGCTTAATAGTTTACTGTCTGCTTAAAGTCTGGATTGATCTGAGAACTAAGGATGAGAAATAGGCACATCATTTGTGGGGCTAAGAAAACCAGAGGTCATGGAAGTGAAAGCAAGTGAAAAAGTCTTTCTTTGATGATTTCATTCTCCTGCACAAAAGCCTTTGTTACTTCCTAGCATTGCATTCTATAAACCTTCCAAATTTGTTTCTCATGTTTTATAAACACTTGATATACAAGGACTATGTCTTGAGACATTTTGACTGTCTCTATGACATATTTCCCTTATAAAACACTTTTTCCTAAATAAGTTATCAGTTAATTATCTGTTAGGAATGCTTTCAACAGGAGGTAACAGAGTACTGACTGTCTTTAGCAGGGAAGGCATTTGTTTATTTCATGTAAGAAAAGTGATGGTAGGCATTTCATAAAGAAAGTCAGTAGGATCACCAACGACCCTGGTTCTTTCTCCCTTTCCATTCTCCCGTTCTACCATGTTTTGCTGTCCTTAGGCTTGTTTGCAATCTCATGGTAACAATTCAGAGGCCTTTGCTCCTCATTCAGTTGGTTCAAAGCTGTTGAGGCTGTCTTTTCACCTGGGAAGAAAATATATTTTCCAGAAGCAATGGATTATTTCTAACATCCCCTTGGCTAGCGCTAGGTCCACACACATCAGCCAAAATCAGGTCCCATGCCTACCCCAGACCATTAGCAAAAGGAAAGGAGATTGTCATGACTGACCTAGGCCAGTGTGTCTCCAACTTCACTGCAGGTTGAAATCACCTCAGGGGACTTAAAAAATACTGACGCCTGGATCTCATCCCTGGAGAGTTCGATCGAAATTGTTCTGGGGGGCAGCTCGGGCATTAGATTTGTTTGTTTAAGTCTCCCAGGTGATTCTAATGTGCAGCCAGGGTTGAAAACTACTACCTGAAAGACGAATCACTATCCCTTAGGGCTGGAGAGAGGATCTAACTTTATAAGCTTAAGGGATCTCAGTTGCCAACTGAACAAAATTGAAGTAGAAAAATGGCTGCAGGGGCCTTAGATTAACATTTTTCCGACTTATTCAACCCAATGGAAAAAAACTTCCCTTTCCCAATACTTCCAGTAAAAGTCCAGAATTGCGTCTCAAGGGTCTGTCTTTGGGTGTGTGCCGTCCTTGCGCTGATCATTATGGCCAAGAGGAGAGAAAACATTCAAGGACCAATCCTGGGTCCTGTGCCAGGAAAGGAAATTAGCACCAATGGAGCCAAGTAGACTGCGAGTGGGACAGGGGTAGGGTTTGCTTCCCAAAGGAAAATACAGGTACTGTTACTGGAAGAAGGGAGAGGAGAAAGCCAAAGGCTCACTACTGATCAATATGTATTTATTGAATGAATGAGTGGAAGAATGATACTTGTTCCTTATCATTCCTTAGCACACTTCACTCTCATATGATTTAAGTTCTATTGTTTAAAGGGATTTTATTGAATCTAGAGACAAAGATCTTTAAAATAAAATTTAGTTTCTCTTCATGTGTTTAGGACAACTATTTCTATTCTCAGACAGTGAACTACCTTCCACTAAACTGATAATGAGGACAGTTGTATGAAGAAGGTGCACACACATTTTGTAGGAAATTGAGTATTTTTGTCCAAGTTTAGCCCTCTGACTGTGACAGTGCAATTATACACCTGTGATTGTCAAATATTTAATAATTGTCAAATACTGAAAAAATTAAATTTTCAATTTTTAGTAAGCACAAGTATTTTTCACTTGACAACACAGTGTTACTATCTTCACAACCAAATCAAAGAATGACCTCCTTGTTGGCAGTTGTAAAAAACCAAGTAAGTCCTGTAGTGGAGCTCGTTATCCTGCTTAGTAGTCCCTTTGAACACTAGCTTAGAACTGCAATGACCTCAGAAGACACTTCAGGAATAGGACGGCATGGTGCATCTTAAGAAGAAGTAAATGATAGGAAGCCAGGAGTGTGTCACTAAATCTTTATCCTGACTCCGTTACTCTCACTTATAAGGATTAGCCATTAGCTTCAGAATAATTGTCCTGCCTGCTACATTTTTTCAAGAGTTTTCCGAAATGTATAAAAATAATCATTTTTCACGGCAGCACCTTACCTGAAGGGGCTGTGGGATCCTTCTCCAGGAAGGGAGAATAGAGGGGAAAAACTGGTCTTCTCCACATCACTTATGACTATCCCAGTCAGGCAGGGGAAGGAGAGATTCTAAGACATTTTGTTCTGTTTTTTGGTTTAGTTTTTTAGGGGTGGTGGTGGTGGTTATATATGTGTTTTTAATAAAATAGGTGAAATGTGTTCTTGCTAGTTTGCATTGGTCTGTTGACTCAGAGCAAATAACAAGGGAATCTAGGGTTTCCTTGTCTTGTTTCTGGCATCCTTGAGTGTCCTTGAAGGGTCAAAATTTCAGTCTTTCTTAGAGGTATTCATGGGAGCTGTAGAGGAGTGGAAGGTGACGGCAATGATCCTGGACAGGGGGAGGGTTTAGTAACAATACACAAGACATACAACAAAGGGATTGAATAAGGTCTCCAATTCCTGACATTCTAAAATATAATCACTTAATTCCAACCTCCAACAAAGCACATTTTACACTCATCTCCTGATTTTGTTTGTGCATGAGAAGGCTGCAGTCCTACCTGCATTTCTACTTCCTCTTTTTTTTGCTTTTTATTTATTGGAAATCTAAGGAAAACAAAAGTACACAAAGAAGGAAATATTATTTCACATTCCTATCAGTCAGAATTAACCAATCTTAACTATTTCCTTCCTTCCTTTATTCTGACTTTCCTTCCTTTCAACTTTATAACTTTTATTTTTTAAAGTGATGAATGTTAATTATAAATAATTCAAACAATGCAGAAAAGTGCAAAGATGAAAGGGGAAACAAAAACACCTCCAATTTCTTGCTCAGAAATAACTGTCATTAACATTAGGTGACCATAACATCAGTTGAAATTTTTTTTATGCATATATACAGGGATAACTACATATGTAGAAATGTTTTTGTAAAACTGGGATTATATTATAGATGCTGCTTCTAATACAAAAGTTTTAAATTTAATTTTGCTGAGATGTTAAGAAGAAAGGCTGAAGTGAAAGAATGAATTGCTGAAATTCACACATATATATTAGAAACACACACACCACAGAAGGTATTATTTCTAAAGTTAAAAGAATTATTTATGAAAAACTTTAAAATTTGGCATTGTCATTTTAAAAAACACCTGTTTTTGACTTGAAATTGAACCTTGGGGACATGAGCAGCCTCACAATACCTCTTTTCCCTCCTTAAGTTCCTGATTCTCAAAGGCTGAATTTCATTGTCAGGTCTTTTTTTTTTTTTTTTTTTTTTTTAAATTCAAGAAAGTCTCATAGAGCTTTATTGCCTGAGTTCCTTTTTTCATGTTTGGGAGTTCTGCCTTGGATTTATAACTGAACATCTTGGCTGACTGTATGAGTTATGGGTTATGCTTTTCTTTTCCTCAGAACTTGGTAAACTTTGCTTCATTGATTTCTAGCATTTATTCATGCTGTAAATTAGATTGAGTCCAGAATGATTTTCTTTCTGAGTAGAAGATTTCTGTTTTTTTTGTTCTGTGATCTGAAGCTCAATAACTTAACTGGGGTTTGTGTCAGGGGTAAGATTTCTGTCTCAAATTTTCCTGCAATACAGTCTATATTCTGCAAGTAAAGGTTTTTTCCCTTCATTTTAGGGAATTTTTCTTGTACTTTCTTTGAATATACCTGCTTTTCCTTTTCATGGGCTCTTTTCTTCAGAGATAGCAATTATCCTTATTTTGTATTGATTTCATTTGTTTCATTTCAACTGCCTTATCCCCTTCCATCTCACTTATTGTATAATCATATCTTTAAGCTCTGTATTATTATTATTATCATTATTATTTTGATATCCTTATGAAGGGGAACAATGCAAAGCTCTTAGGAGTCCCCTGTGTTTTGTTTTACCTTGATTTTCTGGCTTTTTTTTTTTTTTTTTTTCTTTTAGATGGTTTGTTCCCATACCTTTGTTTCATTTTGTTTTGGAGTTATTGTTTCTTACTATTTTATATTTGCACTTTGCAGAATTGCCATGCTGCTTTTGTATTCTTCATGCCTAGGCGACTTTCTCCATTCTGTTTATTTGATCTTATAAATGTTTGAGCAATTTCTTAACTCTCTACTCACAAAATCTGAGGTTTTTTTTTTTTTTTTTTTTTACCTCCCACCTACAGCTTGAAATTCCATATATATATATATATATATTTTTGTACCCTAGGGGAAAGATGGGGAATAGTAGCTCTTCGGAGTTGGTGTGCAGGCTATGTTAGATGACCTGGGGTCCTGCACTCTTTCGGAGATTTTATTACATACCTTGCGCAAGAGTTCACTCCAGTTAATTACGGTTGAATACCATTCACACTGGGGAGTACTTTTGACTTTGGATTGTTTTCCATTTTCACCCCCTTCTCCCTTGAGTCTTTTCCACGATTCCTCAGTCAGAAGAGGAATAGAATAATAAAACCAACTCAACTTGCTTCCTCCATATTTGGAAGTTTTTGTGGGAATTCTCAGGTTTTTGTGAATTTACCACCATGGTTTCTGGAAGGCTGAGGTCTGGGTTATGAGTCAAGCTCGTTCATCATTGCTTCATTCCAGAATCATCTGTTCCTTGTTGCAATAGCTTATGCCTCTTTCCTTATTTGGAGGTTTGATAAGTGTTTCTCTTTGTTGCTTTTTACATTTTTGTTAAGCTATGAGAGGCCACTAGAGCACAGTGGCTAAAGGCATGAACTCTTGAGCCACACTGCCTGGCTTCAAGTCTCTGCCACTTGCTTGCAATGAGAGTTGGGGGTGAGATATTTAAGTTCCATGATGAAGTACCTTCCCCAAAGGGCTGTTATTCAGATTAAATCAGTTAATACATGCAAAGCTTTTAGAACAGTCCCTGGCATTTATAAGAAGCAGTTAATGAATGTTAGATACACTTTTTATTTTTATTTATTTTTGTAATTAATGATTTTTTTGTTAAAGAACTTGTAGTTATACAGAATTAATCATACATAAAATATATAAAATGCAGAGTTCCCATATACCACCTTATTATTAGCACTTTGCATTAGTGTAATACATTTGTTATAATTCATGAAAGAATATTATTATAGTTGTACTATTAAATATGATCGATTGTTTACAATAGGGTTACTGTATTGTAGTCCTGTTTTTCCTTTTAATTTTTATTCTAGTAACATATACATGACTAAAATTTCCCCTTTTAACCACACTCACGTATATAATTCAGTTTTGTTAATTACATTCACAATGTTGTTCTACCATCACTACCATCCATTACCATAACTTTACAATCAACTCAAATAGAAATTCTGTACAATTTAAGAATTATCTCCCCATTCCTTATCCCCAACCCAGCCCCTGGTAAACTATATTCTAGATTCTGATTCTGTGAGTTTGCTTATTCCAATTATTTCCCATCAGTGAGATCATACAGTATTCGTCCTTTTGTGTCTGGCTTATTTCACTCAACATTATGTCTTCAAGGTTCATCCACATTGTCCCATGAATCACAACTACATTCCTTTGTAAAGCTGAGTAATATTCCATTGTATGTATACACCACATTTTGTTTATCCAGTTAGATACTCTTTTTATTTTAATTATTGCTAGTTTTAAGTAATAGGCAGTGGAAAATCATTTTCAGCCTACCACTTTAAACCAGAAGTCTCTTTTTCTATTCTTTAAGTCAATGTTTCCTAATGTTTTTGAGCCTTTGATACATAGGTGGCCTAACTAAATAGCACAGTGAGGTTACTCAGTGATAGTATCCAGCATCCAATATTTCTATTTGCAAACTTCCTGAAATCTTGTAAACATGCCATTATCCTCCTTTGTCATCTTGGTTATCCAGTCCTTTGCTCAGAGAAAGCTTTTTCAAATGTTAAGAGTGAAAAAATCCATGACTTGGGGATTTCATTCAGCACGTCCCAATATCTGGCTATAGTAGGCATCAATCAATGTTTGTGGAATAAAGATGTCTAAGAATACTCTAGAGGGGATCAAAACATCAGGGTTATGGGATTCAGTTATTCTAATGGAATAATTATTTAATTTGACCCTTCACCCCAATTTTGTAAACTTATTATTTTTACCTTGAAAAAAGTAACTCATGCTTATTATAGAAAATTTTGAAAATAGAGACCATCAAGAACAAAAACAAAAAAATTTAATCCTCTGCCACCCATAGAAAAATTTTGCTAACATTTTATTTTAGAACCTCCCATTCTTTTTTATAGACATATATACATAAAGAAATGTTTTACAAGGTAGAATTATAATGCACCTAATAGTTTATAAACTGGTTTTTCACTTAATCATATTAAAAAATAGTTTTGATGTTAATAAACACTATTTTTGAATAATTTCATCTGATGTGTAGTCATGTGACAGTACTCTAATCACTTTCTGATACTGAATGTTTAAGATTTTTTCTTCCTTTTTTTTAAATGACAGACATTGCAATGGACAGCTGCATAGTCAAAGCTTTGTACAAATCTGTATTAATTATCTATTGCTGCATTAATAAAGTACCCAAAATTTGATGGCTTAAAAAATAATAAATATTTATTATGCTCATATTTTCTGCTGGTCATGAATTAGAAATTTAGCTGGGAAGTTCTGGGTTGGGGTCTCTCATGAGATTATAGTCAAGAAGGCTTGACTGGTGGTTCATTTTCGTGGCTGGCACGTTAGTGTTAGTTTCTGGCAGGGGGCCTCAGTTCCTCTCCTTGTGGGCCTCTCCAAAGGCTGCTTGGATTTTCTCACAACATGGCAGCCAGCTTCCCCATAGAGCAAGTGATCAGACAGAGAAAGCCAGACAAAAGCTTTGGAATTCCTACGGCATCACTTCTGTCACATTCTGTTTGTTACAAGGAGTCACTAATTCTGGCCCACATTCAAGAAGAGGGAAATTAGGCTTCATTCTTTGAAAGGAAGAGTGTTTAAAAATTTGTGGACACAATTTAAACCACCAAAGCAACTAATATTAAAAATTAATTCTGGATGGCTTCCAGGAAGATTCCGGATTAGGAGAGACAGAGCAAAAGTCTCCTCTGTGAAAAACACTAGATAAAGGACAGGAAGCACTCCAGAACAGCAGTTCCAGCATGCCACCAGCTGGGCAGGGACTTCTACACCCATAGTGAGTGTTTATTTGGAGAAACTGAGAGACTGTGTTTAAGACTGGTACGTGTTCAGCCCAGAAAGCCGCTGGGGAATGGGTGGTTGGAGCCAGCTGACTAGCATGGAGGGGAGCAGCCTTCCATGCCCCACGCACAGTCCTCAGCACTTGGCAAGGGTAATAAACCCTCACAGACCCACGGGCAAGAGCCCCCATGCCAGGGACTGGTGCTTGGAGCAGGTAGATGAGTGCAGAAGGGGGCAGCTTTCCATGCCCTTTGCAGCCATCTTTGCAGTTGGCTGGGGAGAAGACCCTTCTCAGCCCTGTGGCCGAGAGCTTCCTTGAGGGAATTTGGGATTTGGTGGGCTTGTGACAGCATCCAATCTTCCTCCACAGAAACCCATGGTGTGCATAGTCTAGAGGCAAGGGAGCAGAATGGAAATGCCAGGAGCTCTCCCCCATTCCCAGGGACTCATGGATGCCTGGGAGCTAGGAACTGTGAGGCATTTGAGCTGTAAGGTGAGATGTGCAGCTTTGCAGCCCCAGAGTGCTCCACCCACAGCCCTGGGAATGGCCAGGACCACTGTGTCCTGGAGCAGACTCCAGTGCACACGGAAAATTGGTGCACTGATTGGACTTCCACATGGATTGGACCCACTTTCAGAGCATACACAAAGTTGGGGAGAACTGGATTGAGGGGCAGTGGTGGCTCAAGAGTGCCATGTGCTGGTAGGTCATGGACAGTGCACTCCACAAAGCTGTAGCTCTGCCAAATTATAGGTAAATGTTCAAATAATCCTGCATATCCTAAAAGGACGCTATCAAGATAAGCAAATGCCAAGATGCCAAAAAGCAACAGAAAATTATAAAGCATATGAAGAAACCAGAAGATATGGATAACCCAAATGTCCAAATTAAAAAGCCAGAGGAGAAACAGACCTTGGAGCACTTAATCAAAGAAGTACATGCAACCATCAGTGTCATGGCTCAGGATATAAAGGACATGAAGAAGACCCTAGAAGAGCATAAAGAAGAATTTGCAAGAGTAAGTAAGAAAATGGCAGATCTTATGGAAATAAAAGATACTGTTGATCAAATTAAAAATATTCTTGAGATACAATACAGCAACTTTGAAGAGGCAGAGGAACAAATAAGTGACCTTGAGGACAGGCAAAAAAAGTCAAAAGCACAAAAGAATGAATGGTGAAAAAAATAAAAAAAATTGAAATGGCTCTCAGGGATGGACAACATGAAGCACACAAACATAAGAATCATTGGTTTCCAGAAGGTGAAGAGAGGAGTAAAGAGCTAAGAAGAGCATTTGAAGACAATGTTGTGGAAAACTTCCCAACCCTTCTAAACAACATAAATATGTAAATCAAAGATGCCCAATGAACTCGAAATAGAATAATCCAAATAAACCCATTCCAAGACATATTCTGATCAGATTGTCAAATGCTGAAGAGAGGGAGAAAGTTCTGAAAGCAGCAAGGGAAAAGGGATTCATCACATACAAGGGAGATAACATAAGACTAAGTACTGACTACTCAGTGGGCACCATGGAGGTGAGAAGGCAGTGGTATGACATATTTAAAATTCTGAAATAGAAAAATTGCCAACCAAGAATTCTTTATCCAGAAAATCTCTCCTTCAAAATTGAGGGAGAGCTTAAAATTTTCACAGACAAACAAATGCTGAGGGAATTTGTTAACAAGAGATCTGCCCTACAAGAAATACTAAAGTGAGCTCTACTGGCTGAGAAAAAAAGATAGGAGATAGAGGTCTGGAGAAGGGCACAGAACTGAAGAGTATTAGTAACGGTAACTTAAAGGAAATAGAAAGAGGGAAAAAAATAGATGTGACAAATAAAAACAATAGGATAAAATGGCTGATTCAAGAATTGCCTTCACAGTAATAACATTGAATATGAATGGATTAAACTCCTTAATTAAAAGATACAGATTGGCAGAATGGATTAAAAAATGTGAACCATCAATATGCTGTTTATAAGACACTCATCTTAGACCCAGCAACACAAAGAGATTGAAAGTGAAAAGATAGAAAAAAATATTTCATATGAGCTACAGGCAAAAGAAAGCATGGGTAGCAATACTAATCTCAGATAAAATGGACTTTAAATGCAAGGATGTCATCGGAGACAAAGAAGGACACTATATACTAATAAAAGGGGCAACTCACCAAAAAGAAATAACAATCATAAATGTTTATGCACCCAGTCAAGGTGCTACAAAGTACATGAGACAAACATTGGCAAAACTGAAGGACGTAATAGATGTTTCCACAACAATCAAGGTAGATTTCAATACACCACTCTCCTACAGAGAGATCAATGAGACAGAGGACCAATAAGGAAATTGAGAACCTAAACAATGTGATAAATGAATTAGACTTAACAGACCTATATAGAGAATTACATCCCAAATTACCAGGATATACATTATTCACTAGTGCTCATGGAACTGTCTCCAGGGTAAATCATATGCTGGGGCATAAAACAAGTATCAATAAATTTTAAAAGACTGAAATTATTCAAAGCGCATTCTCTGATCACAATGGAATACAACTAGAAGTCAATAACCATCAAAGATCTAGAACATTCACAAATATCTGGAGGTTAAACAACACACTCCTAAACAATCAGTGGGTCAAAGAAGAAATTGCAAGAGAAATTGCTAGATATCTAGAGATGAAGGACAACAAGAACACAACCTATGAAAACTTATGGATGCAGTGAAGGTGGTATAGAGGGGGAAATTAATAGCTCTAAATGCATACATTCAAAAGGAAGAATGGGCCAAAATCAAACAAGTAATGGAACATCTGAAGAAGCTAGAGAATTATCAGCAAACTAATCCTAAAGCAAGTAGAAGAAAAGAAATAACAAGGATTAAAGTAGAAATAAATGATATGGAGAACAAAAAACAATAGAAAATAAATAAAAGCAAAAGTTGGTTCTTTGAGAAGATCAACAAGATTGACAAACCCTTAGCTAGACTGACATAGTCAAAAAGACAGAAGACACAAATAAACAAAATAGTAAATGAGAGGGGGGACATTATTGTGGATCCTGAAGAAATTTAAAAAATCATAAGAGGATACTATGAATAACTGTACACCAACAAACTTAGACAATTTAGAGGAAATGAATAATTTCCTGGAAACACAAGATCAACCTAGAATGACCAGAGAAGAAATAGGAGACCTCAACAAATGAATCACAAGAGATCCAATCAGTCATCAAAAAGCTTCCTACAAATAAAAGCCCAGGGCCAGATGGTTTCACAGGGGAATTTTATCAAACTTTCCGAAAAGAATTGACACCATTCCTGTGTAAGCTCTTCCAAAAAATTGAAGAAAATGGAATAGTATCATTTTATGAAGTCAACACCATCACTCTAATACCAAGCCAAACAAAGATGCTACAAGAAGGAAAGCTACAGGCCAATCTAATGAATATAGATGCAAAAATTCTTAACAAAATACTTGCAAATTGAATCCAAAGACACATTAAAAAAATCATATACCATGACCAAGTGGGGTTCATCCTAGGCATACTAGGGTGTTTCAACATAAGAAAATCAATCAGTGCAATTCAACACATTAAGAAATCAAAAGGGAAAAATCAAATGATCATCTCAACAGATGCTGAAAAAGCATTTGACAAAATTCAGCATCTTTTTTTTGATAAAAACACTTCAAAAGGTAGGAATTGAAGGAAACTTTCTCAATATGATAAAGGGCATATATGAAAAACCCACAGCCAGCATAGTACTTAATAGTGACAGACTGAAAGCCTTACCTCTAAGATCAGGAACTAGACATGCCCGCTGTCACCACTGTTATTCAACATTGTGCTAGAAGTTCTGGCCAGAACACCTTCAGCAAGATAAAGAAATGAAAGGCATCCAAATTGGAAAGGAAGAAATAAAACTGTCATTATTTGCAGATTGTGCTGGTGTGGATATATTATGTCCCCCCAAAAGCCATATTCTTTAATGCAACCTTGTGAGGGCAGACATTAATCTGTTTTGATTGAGTGTTTCCATGGAGATGTGACTCAATCAACTGTGGGTAATACCTTCGATTAGATTATTTCCATGGAGGTGTTACCATACCCATTCAGTGTGGGTCTTAATTAAATCACTGGAGTCCTATAAGAAGAGCTCACAGACAGAAGGAACAGAGCAGCTGAGAGGGATATTTTGGAGAGAAGCTAAGAGCTGACACTGATACTTTGAGATGCTGGCCCATAATTTGCTCTAGAGATGCTAAGAGAGGACAAAACACCCCAAGAGCTGCAGCTGAGAATTTTGGAGAGACATTTGGGAGCTGACTGCTTTGGAGATGCTAGCCCAGAGTTTGCTCTGGAGAAGCTAAGAGAGACAAGCCCAGAGTCATTTTTGAAAAAGCCATTTTGAAACCAGAACCCTGGAGCAGACACCAGCCACATGCCTTCCAAGCAAACAGAGGTTTTCTGGATGCCATCAGTAAAATTATACTTGTGTTGATGCCTTAATTTGAGCATTTGTATGGCCTTTGGACTGTAAATTTGTAAGCAAATAAACTCCCTTTATAAAAGCCAATCCATTTCTGGTATTTTGCATAATGGCAGCATTGGCAAACTGGAACACAGATGGTATGATCTTATATTTGGAAAACCATGAGAAATCAACAACACAGCTACTTGAGCTAATAAACAAATTCAGCAAAGTGGCAGGATACAAGATTAACGCACATGAGTCAGTAATGTTTGTATACACTAGAAATGACTTAACTGAAGAGAAACTCAAGAAAAAGATTCCATTCTCAATAGTAACTAAAAAATCAAGTACTTAGGAATAAACTTAACCAAGGATGTAAAAGACCACTACATAGAAAATTATATAACTTTACTAAAGAAATAAAAGAGGACCTAAAGAGATGAGAGATATTCCGTGTTCATGCATAGGAAGGCTAAACATTGTCAAGATGTCAATCCCACGTAAACTGATCTACAGATTCAATGCAATTCCAATCAAAATTTCAACAATCTACTTTGAAGAATTAGAAAAGCTAGTTACCAAATTTCTTTAGATGGAAAAGATACCTCAAATTGCTAAAAACATTCTAAGAAAGAAAAACGAAGTGGGAAGACTTACACTTTCTGACTTTGAAGCTTACTATAAAGCCACAGTAGTCAAAACAGCATGGTATTGGCACAAAGATAGACATATTGATCAATGGAATTGATTTGAGAATTTGGAAATAGACCCCCAGATTTACAGTTGACTGATTTTTGATAAGGCCCCCAAATATACTGAACTAGGACAGTCTCTTCAACAAATGAGGCTGGGAGAACTGGATTTCCATATCCAAAAGAATGAAACAGGACCCCAACCATGTCACACCCTACACAAAAGTTAACTGAAGGTGGATCAAAGACCTCAATATAAGAAACAGTATCATAAAACTCCTAATGTAGGGAAACATCTGCAAGACCTAATATTAGGAGGTTGCTTCTTAGACCTTACACCCAAAGCACAAGCAACAAAGGAAAAAATAGATAAATGGAAACTCCTCAAAATCAAAAACTTCTGTACCTTAAAGGAGTTTGTCAAAAGGGTGAAGAGGCAGCCAACTCAATGGGAGAAAATATTTGGAAACCATGTATCTGATAAGAGGTTGATATCTTGCATATATAAAGAAATCTTACAACTCAATGACAGTAGTGCAAACAGTCAAATTATAAAATGGGCAAAAGATATGAAAAGACATTACTCTGAAGAGAAAATACAAATGGTTAAAAAAACACATGAAAAAATGTTCATCTTCATTAGTTATTAGGGAGATGCAAATCAAAACCACAATGAGATGTCATCTCACACCAATAAGAATGGCTATCATTAAACAAACAGGAAACTACAAATGCTGGAGAGGATGTGGAGAAATTGGGACTCTTATTCATTGCTGATGGGACTGAATAATGGTACAGCCACTGTGGAAGGTAGTTTGGTGGTTCCTCAGAAAACTAGATATCGAGTTACCCTTTGATCCAGCAATTTCACTTCTCAGTATATACCCAAAAGATCTGAAAGCAGTGACATGAGCAGATATTTGCACACTGATGTTCAGCAGCGTTATGCACAATTGCCAAGAGATGGAAACAATCCAAATGTCCTTCAACAGATGAATGGAAAAACAAAATGTGGTATATACGTAAGATGGAATACTATGCAGCAGTAAGAAGGAATGAGGTCGTGAAACATATGACAACATGGATGAACCTTGAAGACATAATGTTGAGTGAAATAAGCTGGACCCAAAAGGAGAGATATTGTATGTTACCACTTTGTGAACTCTGTGAAAAATGTAAAATAAATGTCTTATAATGTAGAATGTAGGGGACCTAGAGATAGGCAAAAGTTAGTGAAGGAGGAATGATAATCTAATAAGTACAGATACGATAATGAGGATGAATTTAATGGCATGGGAATTGTCAGGTGTGACTATGGTTCATTAATAGGATTATAAGTATCAATGATGCATTGAAGGTGAGCATGTTTATAAATGGTTGTTTAAAGGCCTGTAACCCACAGAGTAGCACCACAAACATAAATATAAGTGTTAGCATGATATACTTATAAGGTATGACACTGGGGCAGAGGGTTAACAACAGAGTTAGCCCTCTGTTAACTACCCATTACATATTATAGAGTATATTTAATAGGAATATCTTAACAACACTACACTAATACTAGGCATGAAAATTTGCAGCTGATAAGAGCTCTGGGGTATATTATGTAATGATAATCGTTTAAAGTTAAGAGCGATGATGATTATACAACTATGTGAAGATAATGTGAGATACTGACCATTTATCTTGGGATAGAATATATCTGAAGTGAAAGTAGGAACCCACTACTAATAAATCAAGCCCTCGACTTGAGGCTTGCTCTTGTGAAACATAGGGTTATAAATGGAAGGCTGAGCCGTCCTATAATTATGCCTAAAAGGCACCTCCAGGGAACCTCTTTTTTTTGCTCAGAAGTGGCCTTTCTCTCTCTAAGCCCAACTTGGCAAATAAATTCATTAAAGTCCCCCCAGCCATGAGGGACATGACTCTCAGGAATGAGCCTGGCCCCGGCAGTGCTGAATTGAAAATTCCTACTTAACCAAAAGGGGAAAAAAAGAAAGGTAACAAACTGAGGTCACAGTGGCTGAGAGATCCCAGATAGGGTTGAGAGGCTATCCTGGAAGTTTCTCTTATCCAGGCTCCAGACAGACATCCCAAATGGCCATAGTATGCCATGCCCTTACCAAAAAGTAGCCCCCAAATATGTAGGTCTCTACCTGAGATTCTATGAAAGAATCACTCAGTAAGTTTTATTTCTCAGAAACTTAAGTCCACCAGAGTGTTCCTATGCCAGACAAGTCCTAAAACCCAGAGGCTACAGCCCCTTTAAGAACAACAAACAGTTGCAGCCACCTCCCCCATGCTGTTGACACCCTGTTTCAGTATGAACAAGTTAGGGTGGTCACTGCCTAGACACCCCTGAAGATGGAGAAAGAGATTAAGTGAGAAGAAGGGGTAGCAACAAACAAGATAAGATTTAACAAAGGTCTATGAATACTGAAACTTTATATATATATATATATATCTTTTTAGATGTTGGGGTGTCGGAATAGCTGGAAGGAGGTAAATTATGTGGTGGAACTGTAACCTCTAACATTCTTTGAAATTTCCTCTATAGCTACTGGTTGAATTGTGCTTTGAAAGTCTGCACTTTTCTGTATATACCCTATACTGCATAACAAGGAAAGAACTAAAACTGTGGAACTGTAACCCATAACAATTTTTTAAATTACCCATATAACTGCTTGTTGAGCTGTACGTCGAAAGTTAACACCTTTATGTATGTATGTTATATTTTACAATAATGCAAATAACTGAAGTTGTGGAACTGTGACCCATGACATTCTTTGAAATTTGCTCTCTAACTACCTGTTAAATCGTACTTTGAAAGTTATCACTGTTCTGTATGTATGTTAAAGTTCACAATAAAAAATGCATTAAAAATTAATTTCTAAAGATGGGACTTGGAAGATTAGAGGATATGGAACATGTTAAGGGTTTTCATACATATTCCTCAATTGCCTTTCATACAGTTTGTACTAGTTTATACTCCTATAGCAATGTATGCTAGTTTCCCTTTCCTTGAGCTCTAGACAACCCTTAGTATTCTTTCTCTTTTTAAATTCATTCATTTATTTAAAAAGTATTACTCAAATATCTCTTAATTGAATATAATAGGCACTGTTCTAGGCAACAAAACAGCTAAAGCCCCTGCCCTCATGGAGCTTACATTCTAATATGAGAAGCAACAAAGACGTAAGTAATATAATGTCAGGTAGAGAGAAATTTTATGAAGAAAACAAAGCAGTATAGAGTGGTCAGGGAAAACCTGCCAGAGGAAATTTTTTGGAACGAGCCAGGCAAGTGTTACAGAAAGAAGGAAGCCCAAGTAGGAATGTCAGAGGGTGGTGAGGCCAGACTGCAGGCCTCAGGGCCACAGTGAGGACTTGAGGTTTTATTCTGTGTTGTGGCTGTTGTCGTGATTTCCTGCTGTCCTCTGTAAGTTCGAAACGTTTCATTATAAAACTTTAAAGAGAGAACAAGAAGCAATGAAACTAGTGATAGCGTTTATAGACAGTTCTTTCCAGAAATTTGGATATGAGAGGCTGTGGTGGTGGCTGGGAAGAGGTGCAGTAGAGTTCAGAGAAGGTATTTTAAAAACACTTTTTAATAAGCACTTGTTCAAGTATATATAAAAATAGAATAATACAATTCCACAAACCCATTCCTGGAACTTCTATTCTCTCCCATTGCCCACTCCCCCCAACTGGGTTATTTGAAATACATCCCAGATATCACATCATTTCATCCACAAAGTCTTCATTTCATATTTCTTAAAGTAAAGGTAAGCTCTGTTTTTAAAAACATGATCACAATTCCATGATCCACCTTAAAAATCAGCCTTCTTTTTAAAGCAGGGCCTCTGCTAGTCCAAAGAGGACCAATCCTTTGTGAGAATTAGAAGAAGATGCCCCTTCTTTTGGGGAAGACACAGGCTCCCCAACCAGGATACGTGGCTTGGCAAGGGGAATACCAGCTGAATTTTGGCTCCCCTGACCTCCTGGGCTGGGTACCCTTGTGCAGGCCGCAACCTGCACAACTATACCCAGTGGTCCTATATAAAGGGTTGGTTGGGTTTTTTTTGTTTGTTTGTTTTGTTTTTGATTTGAACAGAACTAAAGTATGAATTTGTTTTTTCTACTCATTAAAGCAAATTTGATTTTTCAACTCATTCTGATCATTAAAGAATGGCCCCTGCCCAATTATCACTTTAAATCTATTATTTTGTATATCTGAAAATAATAATACTTCACTTCCTTAACAAAATATTCTGTAAAGATTTTATTAAATTGGGTGGGGTTACTTATCCCTGTTTGCACTGTCTCTAGCCACTTTCCTAAAATAAGGATAAAGTACTACATCACTCTATTATGACAAAACTGCCCATAGACATACTTTTTCAGTTTGTTTTGATGTAGGCAAGATTGTAAAATGCTAGCCAGAAAAGTTAAGTATGTACTTATAAGCATCAATTGCCCTTGACGAAATTCACAGCTTTTGCTTTTTTTTTCACTTTAATTTCCTGTAAAGGGAGATGTGATAAACCACAAAACTGGCTGTGAGTCCTACACCTGCTACAACTTGACATTTGGATTCTGGCACTTATCTTTCATAAAATATACAAGCATATTTATGCGGTTTATATAAGAACACAACAGTCTATTCACATGTTTTCTGTTAGGAAAAAATACTTAAATTATGACTACTATGCTGCCTAAAACAGGCTATAACTAACATCTATAATAACCTAACTCTGTTTTTTGTACATCAAACATTAATTTCTCAGTAATGTTTTACTGTTGGATATTTTCAATTATCATTCCTTTTGTGTCCTTTGAAGATTGAAAAAAGTTCTTCATGAACTTTTGTTAAAGAGAGACTTTATAGTTAAAATTTTGAGACCCTTGACTAATGTATGTGGAGATGCTACTTTTCAACAGTTGGTTTTAGCTGACCACAGTGGTTGTTTTTATGATATTAAATTGACCATTCAGTTTAATCATAAACAGTACAACTGTTTATGTGAGTACCATAGCTGAAGCCAGAAATATACTTGCTGTTTTCCACATTCCATTTTGGGGTAGGATATTATCATATTCAGTTCTTTATTGAATCTATCTAGAAAACAGTTTTGCACTTGGTGGTAGGTGTTAAGAAGGAGCAAGAACTCAGATTTACTTCCACAAGGCTCATGGGAAGTATAATTGAAACATTGCTTAAAATGTAACTGCTATTCCATTAGACAATTTAAAACTGAGAGATCACTTTTCCAGATGAGAAGAAAAAAAAGTGGCAGAGTCGCTAACACTTATCAAAAAAATATTCTTTAGTAAACAATTAAAAATGAATTCTACTGTCCCCAAAGCATTCAACATCATTCATTTAACAATGTGAAAGGTTAACTCAAAGCAGAGATACACATTAAGTAATTTTCATGAAGAGGAACAAATTCTAATATGGCTAAAACAGAAAGCCTATTAATGCCTTAGAATCCATTCTTAAATAGTCCCATTTGATCATTAGATCAAGAAAAACTGTTTCAATTTTAATGGAACTCTCTATTCACACTCAAAATTTTTTTATTGTATTGTCAGAAATATTTTTGCCTCTAAAACGTCACTGTCCTTTCTTAGTTGTCAACCTGGACTTTACATCAGGAGAGAGAACATTGTGAGAAAAAGCTTTAAGGGGGCCAAGAGTTTTGCTTAAATCAATTTCTGTTTAAGTGTTTTCTCATTTATCACCTTTGAATGGACATTTAACAAAGGTCCTCTGATGTAACTTTTGTCAGAATACCAGGTAAACTGCTGCTTAAACATTAGCTTAGTCTAGAGACTGAATCTTGGGGAGGGAGTGGTGGTCTTCAAACTTTCGAGGAAATTAATTTATTTCATTAAATTGTGAGCTTCTTTCGTTTCAATAAAAATATGTCACTTGGAACTTAACAGTTTCATTTCTAAGGGTGAGAACTGCAGTGTGAAGCATGATCCAGGGCATTAAGATATTTAAAGGTTAAAAAACATAGATGGGTGGATCACTGGCAATATCCTTTCCAGTGTAATAGTATAAAAGGTTTCATGTGTACTATGAACCCGGGATATTTGGAAAGTTGACTTTGCTGGCAGAGTGTCCTGTTTTTTTTCTTTTTTTCTTTTTGTTTTTATGTTGCATTCACTTGCAAGACTGAAACTATACTTCAAAATTAAATGGACATTTAAAATATCTGGAGAGTATTTAATTTCTCTAAGGCATTTTTCAGAGATTTAGTTGTATTCATGTAAATGATCAAAGTCCAAGAGCAAAACAAGAACATTTAAGAAGAAGTGCACCTTTATCAAATGATCTTAATACTTTAGGTGAAGTTGTTTGGGTGGCAAAATGTATCTGAATTATTCCCTGCATTCTCGTCATCACCTTTCTGGCAGTGACATTTTGTGACTAGACCAAATTAGAGGTCAACCATAAATTGGAACACAAAAGGAAAGAGTAGGCCTCCACCAAAACTGGCCACACCACCAATGTTTGTTGGAACCTTTTCTTTTTAATACCACTTGGAATTTGGAAGGAAAGAGAGAAAATCTTTTCTGTTTTATCACTTATGCTGGATGTGGAGTCAGGAAAAAGAGTACTCACAGAGATTTTAGTATTCACGCCTGTATAAATGAGAGTATGAATAGAGCAAGGAAAACTTGAGTATGTATGTATGTATGTGTGTGTTATGTATGTATGCATAGATAAATGTGCACACATATTTTATATTTTTTTCCTTCCAGAAGTCACTGTTATTCAGAATGAGGGAAGCATAGGATGTGCTGCTGCAAAAGAGGGAAATCTATGACAAAACTTCCAGAGTAAAATGCACTGACTTTTTATCTTTCATTTGTATCTTGGAAATGTTCTTTTAAAAAGTATATAGCACAGTACTTTGGCCCATTAGATTCTCAATAAATGTTTTTGAATAAATTATACACCAAGTTCCTCTGGGTCCCCCAGCCTGTTACTCAACAATAGCAACAACTCTTGTTTATCTCTCTCCTTACCCTACTGGCAGGACTTCGGGCTCCCTTAAAGTCTCATTCAGTTATTTCTGGGAGTTTGAAAGGAGTATCTTATTAGTGTTCATGAGCTGATCTGTCATGTTCTCTATTCCAGCCTCACCTCTGGCACTGTCACCTGGGCCCAGTATGGTGATGCTAGTGTCTCTGCTAAGAGTGTAGTCTCCTGATCTTCTGAACGGGGCTGCCAGTAGGGCTTGTGGGACCATAGAGATTATGCCCTGCACAACTTCAGAGAGCACCATTTCCATACACCCCAATGTTAATGGCCCTCTCTGGAACTGAGCAACAAGGTAGCTTTGCTTCCACATTCTCTGCTGCACATCCTCTGGGTATAAAAAAAGCAGCTCCATTTTCCCTGGAGTCTTTGATGTGTTGAAGATACATGTGCTGGTGCAGAAATGGGAGACTTCTCCTTCCCCCTGCACCATGACACACTTGGACCCCCAAGCACTGAAGTTGCCCTGTTCTTGCTGAAAAGAACCACCTCAGCTTCTGGATACAGCCCCTGTCTACACCTGGCCCACACACAAGGGGCAGTGGGACTAAGATTTGAGAAAAGTAGATTGCTGTCCCCTTTCTCTTAGCTCTAACCCCATGTGCCCATGAAAAACTTGCTCTTGACTCTTAGATCCCTGACATTTCAATTTATTAGACATTCCTTTTATGTTCTATTTCTGGTTTGGGATCAAGCTGAGATCATTGCTAGAATATGAATGAATGAATAAATGAGTGAATGAATTTTGGTATCCATATGTAAATTTTATATATCTATTTATTAAATAAACTTGCCTTGTTGCAGAGGGGAAAAAAAGTCTATATGTGGTATTAGTTGCCATTTTGGAGTTTGAACCCACAATCAACTTATCAGTATCTGTTGGGAAGGTAAGCTAATTATTCCCATGTTTTCTATTTATTTGGACCCTTTCTCTTTATGGTCATCGAATGGAAAAAGCTGTGAGTTTGATATAGAATGTTTATACAGGTTCTTAATAAACAGGCTATTGAATAGACAAATAGGAGGCAGTCCAGCGTGTTCTCTAGAGGAATTCTGTTAATTTCAGACCAATTGAGTTCTGCTTAGTTTGCTTCAAATGGTGGAATACCTAATGGTCCCGAGGGTATCTTTAACATAAGCAACTTACTTTTCTATTTTAAACACAATCTTGGTTACCCTGAGCCACAGGGAGGATTGTGGTTTTCTATTCAAAGGTGAAATAGCAGTTCAAACCTGTTGTTTCCTATTGCTCTAACACCCTGATGGGGAGTGTCAGAGCCTCTGATCCGGAGACTCATCTACATATACACATCTATTCAGCCCTGGATGCGGGTTCTGAAGGATGCAAAGATATTTAGCTCCCGCGTGTAGTTTCCTTTGTATGCATAGCCATTCTAACCATTCTCTACTCCATCTTTAACATCTCACAGTTTACCATGCTAATACACAGATTGGATTAAAAGCTTTTGAAAAATTCTTTCTATTTATTGATAGATAAATGTCTAAATTTTGACGTGCTAATAAGGTTCTTGTCATTGTGGGCCCAACCCACCTTTCCAAATGTTTTTTATAACAGCTGTGGTCTGTACCCTGTGTCCCAGCCAACACTAAACTCAATGTCATTGCCTGAATACATCACACATCATGCTTCTGTGACATTGTACTTTTCCTTCTTTTCTCCATTAACATAGTCTCCCTTGTCCTTAATAACTGGTGGTCTTTAGGGCTATTTGCAAATGATCAGTTTCTCCTTTCAGGTACTTAGTAGGACTGCTCTGCCCAAATCCCATTTTAAATTTGAAGTGGTCATGTGATTTACTTTGTCCAATAAACTGAATTTCCTGATGGAAATTTCGGAGAAGCAAGATTTCCTGAGTTCCCTGTCTCTGCTGTGGTGATTGCACAGGCACAAGTTGAGAAGTCTTTGTGGCTGGCGTGCCCTAGTGACTTTGCTGAGCAGCAGTTCCCTGCCAAGTAGCGTTGGATGTTTAATGTGCGTGAGATATAAACTCTGCGCATGTTAAACCAACAGAAATTTTGGTGGTGTTTGTTTCCATGGCATAACCTTGTCTACTCTGACTGATGTAATAACTCAACCCAATTCAAATATTATTTTATCTAGGAAGCTTGCCCCATACCTTTCCTACAAAAGAACATTAATCACAACTCTCCCAGTGCTTTCATAATGCTTTGTACCTAACTTCAGTGTTACACTTGCCACAGTGTATGGTGATTTTTGTTTATATGACTGTTTCCTTCATACTCTGAACACCCCAAGGGAGACACCATATCTTAGTTGCCATTGTTATCTTCCCCTGCCTTCTACCCTTTCCCATTTTCTGGTGCGCTATTGCACATGGTTGATATTTAATGACTTTTTTAATGAATGATGAAAAGGACAGCAACCCCCCCCCCCCCACGTTCCTCTTAGGAGTAGATGGGTTTTTTTTGTATTGTTTTGTTTTTTTAAATATCTCCTTTGTTCAAACACGGAAAATAAGCTCATCGAGTCATCAAGTCAAGTTTTTGTTGTTGTTGATTGAAATGCAGGAGAGTATTAAAGTCATTTAAATATCTATTTTGTCCTGAAATAATTCTAAAGGATGATATTCCATAATTTTACTGATAATGCATGAGATCAGCACCAAAATATGTATCTGTTGTTATCAAATCATTCCTTATTTTACTCACAGTAAGTTTGTCATCAAGATTGTGGTTTCTCATAAATATTTCATTCATTTGGCAAATATATATTTACTGGCTATGCTGTGCTAAGCACTGGGGATACAATGATAAATAAAACATATTATCTGACATCAGAAGCTTATAGCTTAGTGTGTCAGAGACATAAACAAGTCATTATAATACAATGTTGCATGTGCATTTACCCAGCCTGAAGAGATTAAAGCAGGAGAGTGACATGATCGGATTTTCAGTCTATCCATTTCACTCTGATTATTGAGTGGCTGTGTTCTGTACTCCAGGCATGGGATGTTGAGGGCCTGACATTGTGTGGGGGTGATGGGAACAGAAAGAAGGGAAAATTGGAAGGTCGTAGTGATTGGTTTGGGGCGGGGGGGGGGGGAGGGAGGGGAAAGGAGGAGTCAAGGATGAGAGCTAAAGTGCTAGCTTGCATTATTGAGTAGATAATAGTGTCACAAATTAAGACAACAGAAAGAGAAGTATATTTAGATAAAAGTTAAGAAAAAGATTTGGACATGTTCGAGTTTGAAGTGTGAGTGGGATTTACAGGTACCATATCCTCCAGAAAGTTGAAGATATAGGTCTGAGGTTTAAGAAGATATCCATGCTGGAGATATGTTATGAAATTTCCAACATGCAGCTGTTACACTGAGGAACCAGTTGTAGGATGTAGCAAAGGAAAAGGAGTTCATAATGGAAACAGAAGAAATTCAGACACATAGCGGACCAGTGCTTCCCATCAGGGGATAAACTGCCCAAAGTGGGACATATTTACTTATCATAATGATTATTGGCATTTGGTATTCTACAAGGAAAGGACAGTTCTCAACAATAAAGAATTATCCTATGTTGCACATGACTTTCAAATGTCCTGCTGGACACTGATGTAGGCAAAAAATTGTTTATAAATATCCATTTTATACATAAACAGAGGGTATTTTGTGTGTGGGGGGCTGTTTCTATATACATAATTTTTTCTGGTAAATTTTCATAATTATATCATAAATAATTGCACTTTTTAATGTTTGGAACTTAACCAAAGTTGATCCAATTTTAGAAAATCCATTAACTGATAACATCTTTCATGTCATTTGAGTTACACACCTGATAAATATACATTGTAATTGTCACAATTGGTGATTAGAGGTTTAGATTCAAGAATCTGATTGCTTCCTTTTAGTGTAGTTGGATCAAAGTATATATTGAAATATGTATTATTTTATTGTAAATTACTCTTTTCTCATATTACAGTTGGAATATTTTACTGAGTATTTTTAAACATATGTGTTGTGAAGATACATTATCAGTTTAATTTCAGGATACTAAATGGGGCACCATATGATGTACTATAAAGAAGAGGCAGTGGCACTGAGAGAGATGATGAGCTGAATTCCAAACCTGAAAAGTCCTACCAAGCATTATCCTTCTTTGTTAGCGGTGGGAAGTGCAACAATTTGTTCTTTATTCTTGAGAGGATGTCCTTACATGGCCTGAAAAACTTCACTGATGTGGCAGGCTCCAGAACCTTTATATGAATTATCTCCCATCCTCTGGAGTATGTGTTTCTTGTAAGGTAGAGGTTTCTGCCTCACTTTTAGGAAGGTAGGAGAGCTAACATTTGATAGAGTGCAGTGGGCCTCTTCCATAGGCCCAAAGGGTTCAACAGAATCTGAGATCTCCAAGTTTTTAAGTGTATTGACCCAGATGTCCCTATTCCAAGTTTCATGTCCTTCCCAGTCATGGTCCTGTAATAAAGTAGACTCAAGTCCCAGTCTTTTTTTTTTTTTTTTTTAAATTTTTGCTTTTTCTGCCCTCTAGCTGCAGGAGATGAATCTCTTTATGCTGCCAAGGTGAGTCTCTGACTTTCACACTTCTTAAATTGGTGATTAATCAACTTTATCTTCATTGTCTTTTCTAATGTATCAATAACACTCACAAACAGCCATCTAATTCCACAATCCTTGTAACCACTACTTCCCCCATACTTCTAAAATGGCTGAGATAATACCAATCTTCAGTGCTTCTCTTCCTCTAGTGGCCTTTGGCCCTTCACTGCTGGTGAACAATTGCGTTGCTACAGCCTGCCAGGGGCTTTTGGTACCCTGCCAGCTATCCACCTGCAAACTCACTTTACAGAGTCTGCTTCCTAGGACACCTTCCAGTACTAACCATTTTTGATTGGGATTCCTGGAAGCAGACTGATCAGGATGGAGGTTTGCATATAGGAGTTTTATTGGGAGCACTCCTGGAATAGCACCTGCAAGGAAGTGAGGGAAGCATGACTGGGCAGAGGAAGCAGGCCTCAGGCAATCACACAGGGAGATCTGGAAGTGGGGTAGTACAGAATTGTCCAAAATGGAAGCAAGGTGCCCCAGGGAATTTATACCCCCACTTTAACCAGTGGTTAGATGCACGCTGCTCTTGAGGATGGGACATAAGCTTGAGTAAGGCAGCGACTTTGACCAAAAGATGGAAGAGGGTCTCAAGGAGGAAGGAAAGTTCAACAGATTCAACACCCCCCTCCCCATTTTCATTCCTACTTCCTTAATTCAATCAAGGTATAGTGGAAAGAGCATGAACTTTGAGTCAGGTGGATCTGTTTCAAATTACAGCTCTGTGGCACTAGACAAGTATTTAAACTTGTACTTCAGTTTTCTCATCTGTAAAATGAGGCTAATACTATTTTACCTGGGACTATCATAAGGATTAATTAATAATGATGGTTAACATTTATTAAGTTCTTAGTATAATAGGTGATATTTTCATTGCTTTACATGTACAAGTTCACATGAATTAACTGTGTGAGGAAGGTATGACTGTTAGACCTTTTACAAATGAGGAAACTGAAACACAAAGATATTTGATAACTTGCTAAAGATTACAAAGTCAGTAAAATTTAGAGTTGGGTATTTGAACTCACATAGTCATCTCCATAATCTTGGTCTTTAGCTATTACTCTATAGTCCTTCACTTTCTTTAAATAAAATATTTTATTAAACGCACTCATGTATGAAGAGTGCCTGCAAAGCAGGCACTAGGCACTAAATAAAACTTCTGGTTGCCTTTTGGTTGTATTTCTGGTACTGTCCCTTTTTCCCAGACCCCCTTCTCTCCTTCCCTCCACAGTGCTGCCTAAGTGCTTTGAGACTTATGACAGAGTTACCATGAGCACTTGAGACCAGAGTCCATGTTGTATTCATACGTTATATTCATATATCTCATGGATTATTGTAAAATAGAAGCCCCCAAACATTTATTAAATAAGTGATGATGGATATTTTAAAAAGATAGCTTCTAGAAATGTTCTACAACATGATCATGGTAGTGGTTACAATACTACATACATTTTTCAACTTATTAATTTATATATTTAAATAGGTAAATTTTATGTATGCAAATTATACTTCAATAAAGCTGATTAAAAATAGTTTCAAGTCTTTGAGAAATGAAAAAGAAACTCCCTGCAATACATGTAATCACTATGGGGTGCTGAGGAGCGTCTTCTCTCTCTAGGAAGGGAATCTCATAGTACAATTAGTTGTCCATTGCCAAAAGATTAAGTTTCTAGTTCAACCAAGATAATATAACAACTTGGGCTCAGTGTTTCTTTAATTGATTTACTGTTTCCTCTCTGCTGCTTCTGTTATTCTTTGAGTAAATTTTAATTTTAATTTTACATGACTTACCAAATTTTCTAGGAAATTGAACCTCAATAGCACTCTCATATTGGCCATATCCATAAAGCACAATGGACAGGAAACAGCATATTGTTTTACAGTTCCAAATAGTCACATACAGTAATCTGAATCAGCCATGTTACCATGGGCAGAAATGCTACATTACTGATATGAATTGTGAAGTAAGAACACTCCTTATTGTAATAGTTGGAATGGGATTTCGGGGAAGAGATTTAAGTAAATAAATCTGTATGTTCATTTTCTTAAGTTGTCAGACACTAAAAATTAACTTTACTGTCTATTGTGGCTATGGATAATATCACTTAAAATCATGTCCCTCAGTTTGGAAATACAAAATGATATCTAGCTAAAAGAATCAATCATGGGAATAAATCTTGAAAATATTTATTGTGCAAGAGCAAGTTTTCTGGAGTATTGATTCTTTCTGGTATTTGATCTTTTGCTAATGTAAGATAGTATTCTATATTGGATCCTTCAAAAAATTTATAGTAATAGATTTATATATATAAATTTACTAAAATTATATAAAGCAAAAATGATGTATCATGCCGTACTGAATTCCTGGTTTGTTGGTGTCTATCATGAAATGGCAAATTTTTGTTTGTTTTTTAAGCAACAGAACTATATCTTATTCATCTTTGTTTTTCTAGCCTCATCACACTGCTAACATTAAATTAATGCCTACTCACTGACTGAATGTGAACAAAATAGGTTGTTAGGTGTAATTTCAAGAATAGCCATTAAGCACACGGATGGGCACATAGGCGGCTCTTCCCAATGGAGAGAGGAGGCTCTTGGAAAGCTGGAAGAGCTTTTAGAAATTTCAGTCCTACACCACAGTTATTAGGAAATGAAAATGAGAGCCAGAAAGCTTATGGTGATTTGTTAAAGGTCATCTAGCAGAACCAGATCTAGAATTTAGGAGTCCTGCATTCTAGTCCATTTCTCTTTCAGTTACCTGAGATTGGCCCTATGGATTTTTAAATTACCAGATAAGCATTCAGTTAGTAAACAAACGTTTGTTGCACTTCTACTGTATGTTAGGTGCTATCTTAAGCACTAGAGATAAAATAATGAATAGCACATACACCACACAATGCATTTCTTTTTTTTTTTTGCAAGGGTGAGGAAGGAACAGTCATCTGGGTAAGTGGTATAGGGGATGGAAACAGAGTCAGACTTTTTAAAACAGATTTTCAACTAATTCCCATACCCAAGCCTTCCTTCCTTTATTTCCACAGCCAGAGGTACCTGATGCTGTTATTTTCCTGAGTCTTTTGCAGAGTCTCTGGTATATATTAGGTTGCTTCTCAATTTTCTCTCCAGCTCCCCTTAGGATTTAATTCTCTCAGGTCAGCTAAATCGTAACATCCTTTCATCTGCTTTTCATCTTCTAAATGCTGTTCCTATTATCTCTCCTCCCATTCTCTCTGTTTTTGTGGGTTTATAACTTTTTACATGTGTTTTACCGAATGGGGTTTTAGTAGGGAGAGAAAGTAGACATGTGATTAATCTACAATTTTCACCTCTTCTCTGATTATTTTAATCTTTATATTAATTTATATACCGTAAATTCCACTAATTTTAAGTGTGCAGATTGACAAATTGATAAAATCTACGTGTTTGTACCATGTAACTACCTCCCAAACTAAAGTACTGAAAAAAACAGCTGTTAACTAAGAATTCTACATCCTAGATAAATAAAAACCGAGAGAATTCATCATAAGCAGACCACTGTACAAGAAACACTAAGAGAGTCCTCCAGACTGAAATGAAAGGACATTAGACAGTAACTTGAATCCACAAGAAAAAATAAATAGCTCGATCAAGGGGAACTACACAGCTAAACACAAAAGACTGTATAAATGTATTTTTATTAGTCACTATTTTTTCTCTTATCAGATTTAAAAGACAACAGCATAAATCAATAATTATAGTGATTTATAAAATGTATGAGGATGACAATAACAGCACAAAGGAGGCAGGAGGGAAGGGAGCTATATAGGTCCAAAGGTTTTATATAGTATTATATTTAAGTTGATATTAATCTGAATTGGATTTTTACAAATTAAGATGTTAATTGTAATCTTCAGGGCAACCACTAAGAAGACAACTCAAAAAATATAGTAAAGGAAATGACAAGAGAATTAAAATCACATATTAGAAAATAACTATTTAACACAAAAGAAGACAGTAATGGAGGAGTAGAGGAACAAAAAAAGATAATGACATGTATATTCAAATCTTTTGCCCATTTTTTAATTGGGTTGTCTTTTTGTTGTTGGGCTGTAGCATTTCTTTATATAGTCTACATTTTAAACCTTTTTCAGATATATGTTTTGCGACTATTTTCTCCCATTTATAGGTTGCCTTTTTACTTTCTTGATGATGTCCTTTGACGCACAAGATTTTTAATTTTGATGAAGTCCATGTTACCTATTTTTTCTTTTGTTGCTTGTGATTTGGTGTCATATTTAGGAAGTCTGCCAAATTCAAAGTCAAGATGATTTCTTATTCTAAGAGTTTTATGGTTTTAGCTCTTACGTTTGGTCCCTTGATCCATTTTGAGTTAATTTTTGCATATTGTGTGGTAGGGGTCCAACTTCATTCGTTTGCTTGTGGATATCCAATTTTTCCCAGCACCATTTGTTGAAGGTCTATTCTTTCCCTGGTTAATGTGCTTGGCAACTTTGTGGAAAATCAGTTGGCCACAAACGTTATGTTCTGCATTTTTTTAATTGGAGAGGCTGTATAGTGTGATGAGTAAAAGTAGGGTTCTAGAACTGGACTGTATTTGGGAATTTTAAAAACAAACATGACACTGTACAAAAACTCTTAATTTTTATCTAGTCAGACAGATAGACAGATTTATGTTTTGTCCTTTTATATTTTCTTGAAGATATCATTACCTATCGTTAAGTCATTAAAATAATTCTCCTTTTAGTCTTTGTTTTCACATTTAAGTGTTAATCTATCTGGATTTTTGTAATTGAGCTGATTCTCCCTATTTCTTTCTTCTACATCCCTTCTTCCCTCCTCTTTCTTTTTCTATCTTTTTTCCTTCTTTCTTTTCACATAGTTGATTTACAGTCCTACCATAATTTACTATTAAGCCCATCTTTTCTTCACTGTTCTAAATGCTAGTTTTATTAAAAATCAAGTTTCCACACACACATGGGTTTGTGTCTTGGTTCTTTCATTCTGTTACACAGGTCCATTTATCTACATCTGCACCAGTACAAGACTGTATTAGTTATTATAACTCTATAATAATACTAATTATATCATGGGCCAAACCCTCCCACCCCATTCCTCCACTTGGTCTTTCCTTTTTAGCTGTGACTTGACTCTTTTTCATCTCCATATTAATTTAGAATCAGTTATGTCAAGATCCATGTATGCTCATAATATTTTGAGATTTTGATTAGATTTGTATTTAATCTATAGATCAGCTTGGGGAAATTAACATCTTTATATTGAGCCTTGCAATCTATAAACATAGTATTTCTCTCCATTTTCTTTAATATCATTTCAGAAAACTTTATAGTATTCTTCATAAAGGACTTTCAAAAATTTATTTCGAGGTACTTTGTATTTTTGACATCTTTGTCATTTGTACTATGACATTTTTTAAAAATTACGTTTCTATTTGATGCTGGCATATAGAAACAGTGATTTTTGAATAATTATTTAATATCTACTAGCTTTAATAACCTCTTTATAATATCTAAAAATTAGTCTGAAGATTCTTTAGCAATTTTCTATATAGGCAATCATGCCATCTTTACATAATCACATGCTCCTTTCTTTCCAATTCTCTTACTTTTTTCTCTTGCTTTCTTGTGCTGGCTTGGAACTCTTATGAGTATACAAAAATTAAGTTTTACTTTTCATATAAAAGTCTGACATTTAGGTCTGACCATGTGAAAAAATCATATGATTTTTCTTATTCAGAATTATCTATTGCATTAATTTGGTTGTCTCTATCTAAAAAGAACATGATATATCAAACCAGATGTAGCTCAAAAACTGGATAAACTCTTACTTTTTCTGAATTTAGAAAGCGACCATTATAATTTAAAATTCACTCTGTCTTCTAAGGAAATTCACATGTCCACAATATATCTTTATTTATCATATATTTTAAAAATTGATGTCCCCTTGAGTTGTCCTGCACTTTCCCACCTCTGGGATTTTTCAAAAGCTCTTCTAAGAGTAGTACTCTCACTTCCTTCCCATATTCTTACCCATTTTCTCTTCATCTAGAATTTTTATGTATTCCAGAGGTCTCTGCTTAAACATCACTTCTTACAGAAAACTTCACCCTTCTCCAGGTTATATTCATTCACGGAAATCTGTTCTTCAGAGCTTATTCAAAATATTTATTGAGGAATTACTGTGTACCAGGTGCTATTCTTGGCACATGTGTTTTGCAAGTAAGTATCTATTTATGTAATTATTTAATGGTTGGCTTTCCTAACAAACTGTAAGCACCATCATTGGCAGGGATTCCATTCATGGTTGTTTTTTGCAAAGTCTAGCCTATATCTGGCACGTAGTAAGCACTAATAAATATTCATTGACTAGATTAATGGATGCAAGAAGTCATTTTGAGGCTGATAATTATCTTTAGATTTTTTGGAAAAATAGTTATTTTTCATAAAATATATCAGTTAACATGGTTATATTTTTAATATTTAAAATTTCTCAGTTTAAATTTCTAATATAGCAGATATACATAAATAAAATCTCTTGGGGTTCCTTAAATATTTTTGAGTGTGTAAAGGGTTCTTGAAACCAAAAATACTGAGAACTGTTGAGGTAGACAAAAAAAAAAAAAAAACCAGTATCTCAGCCTCCCAGTTCCTTATTGATCTTACTGCAGATTTATTTACCTTGTAAGTATACTGCAGAATACAGGAGCAAAGATTTCATATTTGATCTCCAGACCCAACTGTCTGGCATATGCGATATTCTTGTTGATTTCTTCAATTAGATGTCTCATGGGCACCTCGGGCTCATCATGTCTAAAACTGAATTTCATTACATCCTCACCAAACAGGTTCTGCCTTCACTTCTATAGTTTCATAAGATGGCATCATGCCTTTTTCTTAAACTAGAAACCTTAAAGTAATGCCTCTCTATCTTCCATTCCCATGTTTAATAATTTACCAAGTTCTGTCATTTCTAGTTTCTTAATGGCTCTTGAATCTGTCCACTGATCTACACTCTCAGTGACTACCTGAGGAAAAGCCACCAACATCTCAGGTTCTGATCGCTGTGAGAGGCTTCCAATTGTCTCCTTGTCTCTAGTCTGTAAGATTTATTGTAGTGTGAGTACATGTAGTATTATGAGATGGTGGGGAAAGAAGGCACTGTGAGTGTTCTGGTGAAGACCATAGGAAGTTATTCCCTCAGTGGGTCTACAACCAAGCATCTGGCGATGGGCCTAGGGCTACTTGCTCTGGAGCAGAGGAGATTGGGGACTAGCTGGAACCCTCTCCTTCTGTCTGTCTCTACATCCAACCATGATGTCTTCAGAGGGTAATGGCTGCTGCTTTCCACCTCCTAAATCTTGCAGAAATTCCTTATTTGGCCAATATTAATACAGAACTATCCAGGGAAAGAGACTGTGAAATGTGGTTCTTAGGTTAACCAAGCTGTAACAGAATGGTCCAGCTTAAGGAAAGCCATCAAGATGCAGCTTGGAGGTGTCTGAAACTGAATTTGAGCCCAAGCAACCTGGCATGGTTCCTGTTATGCTCAACCTTACTATGTTCTTCAGGATCTGTTCCTGATTACTTTTCTCACCTCTGTTTTCACAGTTTCCTGTACTTGAGCCTCACAGAGCTGCCCCAAGTGCCCTGACAGTGAGATGATCTCTCTGACCTGTGGGCATGTGCTAGTCCCATGTCAGAGCACTCTGCCTTTCCTTGCTCTTTGTCTGGCCAAGTGTTATTTACCTTTTGGTTCTTGGCTAAGCTGTCATTGCCTCTAGAAGGAGTTGCCTGTTCATGAAAGACTGGTTTAGATGCCCCCTTTGTGATAGAACCTAGTGCTTGTTGCCTTCTAAGACTTATCACCCACCCTCTACCAGGACAGAGGCTGGTCCATCTTAACACATTGTGCTTAACACCTAGCACAATGGCGAACGAATCATGAATATATAACCATACTGTAGAGCAATTAATTATTTATTTATTTAACTCCCTCTCTAGACTTAAAACTCAATTGAGAGAGGGATTTTTTTGTCTTAGTGAATCCGCAGCATTCATAATAATGGCTAGGTAGCACTCAATATTTTTGTTGAATTTTATGAGGCCTGAAATAACTGGGAAATCTTAAAATTCAGATAACCAATTGAGTATGTTATCAATCTGGCAACTTAGGTAGAAAAAGATCTTGGGTGAGAATTAACTCAGAATTGAATATTCTTCAGCGTAAATCATTAGATTCATTAATCAATCTTCTGTGTCCTCTTTTTAGGCACAGTTACTATAGTAATCTTATACCATGAAATTCTGACTTATATCTCTTTCTGCTTATAGTGACAGTGCAGTAAAAGTGTGATTTCTTAAAAGGATTCAGAGCAAGGCAAATAATAAGGATGTGAGTAAATTATCATTATTAGAAAATGAGACAAACACCCTGGCTTCCTTTGTAAATTCTTGATAATTATCCTGTTGAACTTGATTACTGGGAGAGATGCATTTAATGGTTCTGCTTGCTCATGAATTCTGATATAGTCCAGGGAATGAAGTAATTATGGTGCTCATTCAGAAGGAGGCTGCAATCCAGATGTAGTACATAGAAAGGTAGAGTTAGTTACTAATGTGTTTTCTATGAAAATACACTGGTTTCAATAGGAAAACCAAAGTGAAAGGATATGCCATACATTAAAGTGAATCCTAAATCTTATAAATCCCTCTATGAGGGAAAAAAAGTGGAGAAGGAAATTACACAAACTAGGATATAATCTAGGAAAAGATATGTAATGTATACTTAATAGCCAAATTGGTACACCACAGGTAAGGGATACGAAAATTCTTTAAAAGTGAGATCCATAATATCAGCTACCTAAATCAAACATTAAGAGAAGATAAGGCTTTGGAGAAGATAAGACCCTGAGAGATAAAGAAGAAGGTTTTAAATAAATAATTAGCATGTCATAAAGTTTTACATTTTAAGATTAAACACAAATTTTTGTTAATATATGACCAGAAATGTTACTTAGCAGGTTTATGAATCAGAGTTCTGTTTATATTCTCTTATGAAGGATAATTATTTGTTAGTATAAGATTTTATTCCTTGATTGTGAGTGTCAACAAATGAAAGTGTTGGTTGAGCTTGGTTGAAATATGAGATGTTTGTAATACACACACAATTGTGGAAACAAAAATGCCGACCTGTTTAAACAAATGATTATGGATAAAGTAGAAGTGTAAACAGGGTCATAATTCATGACACATCCAATTCTTTTTCCTGCTGCAGTCCTTAGTCAGGTTTTCAGTAACACCCATAAGACTGCAACAAAATAGGCTATGACTAATGATTTGGTTCAACCTTGCGTTACAAGAAAGCAAAAACAAAACAAACAAAACATTAAGAAAAAGTCCTGTGAATTGCTGTTTAATGATTTCTCTATGCTTATAGAATTACATAGCTAGGCGATGGGGAAACCAACTATTGGAATCTTCTTTCATTTCCAAAAATACTATATTTAAATTGAAAAATTATTGGTCTACATTATATAAATTTGCTAGATCCAGGGTCTAAATAATTCCCTGTGGGTTAGTTTTATAGAAATGGAGATCCTGGGATCAGGCTTCCCAGATGCTACTGTATTAAGACCTGTATTATATTTATGGAATATGGTTGACTACCATTCAGCCTGGTCATGATTATAGAGAAATAGCTGCTACTTCTAAATAACACAGTGAAACTTAGGTATCTTCAAATCAGAAGTCTATTCTCTCAGGGGTATCCTGAAATAATGCTGTCAAACTGTTATTTATTAATTGGGAAGCAAAATGATAACATAGCAGGGCAAGAAATTCTGGTGCTTATGTCTTGGTGTAATAGACTATAAAGCCTGTAGATAACTATAATCTTGCCACTTTTTGTGAGCACCACACAGGCACAGAGTCCATCAAACCCCAAGGAAAAGTCCTCCGGAACAGTGAGGATCACTAAAACAATAGCAGTTACAACAGCATTATCAAGTTAATAACTTGGGTGTGTCCATACTAATTATATAGATATAATACTCTCAAGTGCTTTCACATACATTGCCTACTAAGCATAAAATTATTAGGCTGCTAAATGTAAAATTTATGAATTTCAGTAATTTTGAGATTATAATGAGTTACAGATACAGCAGTAATTCATATGAGATATTCTGTTGAACTATCTGAAAGTCATTAAAAGTCCTTGCTGTCATTTACTTCTTGACTAATTGCTTTCTCTTTCAAAAAGTATATTAACTTGGGCAGTTTAAGGTGGCAGCTTTATTAATGAGTGTTCAAAGCAAAAGTAGCCTTTCTCCAAGTGGATTTCTCACTGTCTGGAGAATCTTGTTCATGCTTATTCAGTGTCTTTTGACTTGTTAGCACTATTCAAAACACTGTCTCTGGTTTCTTTGCACAGCAGACCGTTGTCACCAGGCATCTTGTCAGCTTGAGACCTTTCTCTATCTCTCTTGCAGGGCTGATTCTTGTAGTATGAAAGGATGATCTGTCCCTGTTTCAGGATTCATATTTGAATACCTTGACATGGTTTGACTTCACGTATTCTTCAATTTATTCATTCCTCCAATATATACAGTTCAGAACACATACTATGCTGTCAAAATGGGGTAAGAATAGCACGATTTAACAGTATATTCATGAAACATGTACTTAGTGTCTATTAATGTGCTAGAGAGTGTGCTAAATGCTGGGGATACATAGATGTAAAGATATGGTGCTAACTTAAAGAAAGTTAGCAACTAGTTGGGAAGAAAGATGGAATAAAAACTTAAAACTCAATATAATTTCAATGCTTTTAAAATTTTCAACAGAAGGAAAGTGAGATGAAAAGTTATAATATTTCCTCACCCCTTCTGAATGTTTGAATTTCAACCAAGCATAAAAATTATATCTTTACCTTCAAATGATATTCAAAGTCCCACGTAGTAAGTGCATGATAGATTCAGCAGCATGTGATATCATGTCTATTGGTAAAATCAGGGAAGTCACTTTAAGACAGTTAAATGGTGAAATATCTTCAAATACTGTTTAACTTCTTTTTTTTCCACAATAAAATAGTGTTCTAAGGTAAACCCATGGTTCTAGAGAGATCTATTGCAAAGCGTAAAAAGAGCAAAATGACAGATCTAGTTAGAAGTACTTTAATCCACCAAGGTATGAGCTTGCCCTTTAAAATAATAAACAAACTGTGACAGTATTCAGAAGTTCCAAGAGGGTGTTCTAGTTATGAATGTGAACTTTGCACTCTGAAAAACATGGGTTTAAATATCCACTCCATCATATACCAGCTCTGCGACCTTGGGCAAGTTACCTAATTTCTCAAAACCTCCTTTTCTTCAACTGTAAAAAGATGGTATTAATAACATCCACAATTAAATGAGATTTGAAAAAGTAAATGATACAGTATCTGGCATATAGTAAGCAATGAAGAAATAATAGCTATTATTTCTATTATTTTTGTTGTTTTTATATCAGTTCACCCCAAATTTTATTTTATTTGATGCACAATAGGAGTGTGTGTGATAAGGACCAACTTGTTCTTATTCTGCTCTAGGGGCACTTGTTACGTGAAATAGTAGTGCTATGAAATTGATACACATGGTCACATTAAGTTATTCATCCATTCAAATACTTAAGTATCAAATACTTAATATATGCCAGATGCCAGCTACTAAATTTGCAGTGCTTATGTCCTCAAGGAGTTTTCATTTGCATCAGAAAACATCTTAGGATACTCCGTGTTTAGATATGAATGCTCTGGAAAACGGAAAACATTTTCTAGCAGTGTGGTGATTTGATAATTGCTTTCTACCATTTAGAGTTGGTCACTGAATTCTGACATAGGAATTAAGAAATTTTACCCCCAAGACAATAACTCCCTTGCCTGACTGCACTTCTGTTATTTGGGGCCTCCCCATTCTGCAGCCAACCCAAATTATTAGGGGGTAGGTCTTGTGCCATTTTATGCCAGGCATTTGCTTTCCCTAACCCTGCAGTAAATAAACTTGTGTAGGTTTTTCCTTCTTTTCCTCTGCCTCCTCCTCGTCCTTCTTCCTTGTGTGTGTGTGTAAACATGTACTGTGAGTATGTACGTGTGCATGTGTGTGTGATAAATCCCAAACAAAATAAAAATCCCATGTATTCTGCTGTCTATACACCCATTTACAGGATGCTAATTGTTGTTTCAAACCCACCTCCACTCCCCTATTTTGGTGTGTGTGTGGTGGGCAAACAGTTGGGAATCCTCAGATGGTTCTAAAATTAGGTCTCATGATTCTAACAAAATTGTAATGTTCCATAGTTACATCTTTATTCAACCTTTATCTTTATTCAAGACATACTGAGCAACTGTTATATGCCAGGCATTGTGCTGTGTGTTAAGAATATAAAAAGGTATGAAATACATGAAAGTATTATCACAGAAGTGTGAGAAGGAACGACTAATCTGCCTGGGGAAATGAAGAAATATTTTATGAACGAAGAGACATTTGCCTAGGGTCTAGAGGAGAATGCCAGCTGTTGAAGGGGTATTGGTCAGGGGGCCAGATGGGATAGGAGCCAGGAGAAACTGTGGGAGGTGTGAAGATGTTTGGCGAGCACTCTGTGAGGCTGGAGTACTTGGCAGGAGATGTGACTGGAAAGGGATGCTGTGGCCAGATTGTGACGGGCTCTGAAGGTCCTACTGTGATGCAGGGATTTATTTTGTAGGAAAAGGAAAACCTTAAATTTTTTTAAGCAGGCAAGTTGCAAGCAGATCCTCAACATTTCATGCCATTCTGGCTTGCCATGTAAATATCTACTCAACTTAATGACTGCTGCTATTTAACAAAATCATAAATCTGACTGGTGTGCTAAAACAGAATTCTGTTGCTGGAAAGAAAAGATATATTTAACAACACAATTTCCTCAAATTTTATAGTTGATGTGTTACTTCCTCATTCCTGCTATTTTTTGTTACTTGGAGGATCTTTTCTGTTTTCTCTTTTGGTTCTTTCTTTCTTAGACTTTGGTCGTGTCATTTCCTTTCCATTAACAGTAGCATGAAACTTCCAGGATTCATTGCCTATTGTTAAGGAGGGTTGTGGCTTTATCCTGCAGAAGTATGCCCTGGAGATCATCACTTCAGCTATATTGTTGTATGGAAATCTGTAGAGCTTTCAAGAGTGTGATATGAATATCTTCACAGTATATCATCTCAATGCATATAGTCTCATAATTAAGAACGTCAACAAAGAATTCCTAAACTGTCTTTTTATTGTTAATATGGTTATATTCTATATTTTTCCTGACAATAACACTACTGTTATTCAATATTTATGAATTTATATAAGGCAGACATTTGCATTTATGGAATACTGGCTAAATTTCTTTTTGCTACTGGCTTACAGCAAGTCTATTATTATAAGAAAGTATGATGGAAAGAGTAAGTTTTTAGTTAACTGACTCACCTTCATGCCTGTTTTTGTTCTCTAACTTTTCTGTTCCTTTTCTAGTACAAAATGAAATAGTTGCTGTATATTTCTTCCTGAGGCACACATTGTAAATATACTGTGAGTCAGGGAAACACTGAAAAGTTCCAAGTTTGGCAAATCATTTTAGAAGGAAAGTCACCAGGAACATGAGACTCCAAAGAAACAGATGTGAGAATTAGTTTTTATAAGCCTTATTGCAGATTTTCCCCCTAATTTTCCAGTTTTAGTAATTATGTAGGTGTATGGATCAAGATGGTTCAGAACAAGAAGATACTCAGGATTTAGAAATTTTAAAAAAAATCTGTATTATTTAAAAAAGGATAACATGGAAATGACATTTTATTAAAATCTGATTTTAAGGGTATTAATTTATATCAGGCCATGGCTATTTTGGCAGTATGTAGACAGATGGGTATTATATCTGCTTCTATTAAGAAAAACTGGAAAACTGTAGACAGCAAAGGAAAGTAAAATCATTTCAGCATTTCTACTTCAGACTTTTTCCATGGCTTTTTTCTTTTTCAGTTATTTTTTTAAACTTATTAGGCAAAATTAATTTGTTATAGAACTAGAATCTGTTCTATATATATATATATATGTGTTCTATATATATATATATGTGTTATTTCTTTCTATAAAAAATCAGAGTGTTTTAATATAAAATCAAAAAGAAGAGCTGAAAATAGAAGGTTTAGGATATAAGTATAGGAGTAGTTTGATGTGTATTTTAATTGTGATAATATATTATGTGCATAATACATCATGCACCAGGGTTAATTATCAGCAATATATTAATTCATATTAATAGTTATTAATACATGAACAGATTAGAGCGGTCACTGGCTAGACATCCCCGAAGATCAGGAAAGTGATTAAACTAGAGGAAGGAGTAGCAACAGATAAGATGGAATTTAACAAAAGATTATGAATACTTAATCTTTATATAATTTCCTTTTTCTTAGTTGCTAGGGTATTGGGATAGAAGGAAAAAATTGAAATGGTGGAACTGTAACCCATACCATCCTTTGAAATTTGTTCTATGGCTACTTGTTAAATTGTAATTTGAAAGCTATGTCTTTTGTATATATGTTATATTTCACAATAAGGAAATAACTGAAACTGTGGTACTATAACTCATAACACCTTTGGAAATTTCCTATATAGCTACTTGTTAAGTCATACTTTGAAAGATATTATCTTTTTGTATATATGTTATATTTCATAATAAGGAAATAACTCAAACTGTGGAATTGTAACCCATAATATTCTTTGAAATTAGCTCTCTAATTAGTTAAATTGCACTTGGAAAGTTATTACTTCTATGTATATATGTTATATTCTACAATAAAATATGATAAAAATTTATTAATATTAGTTAATATTCATATAATCAACATCAATAATAGTATTTATAAAATAAGGAAATAATCTATAAATAAATTATATAAATATATTTATGTTGATATTTATATTAATATTAAAATTATTCATTTCAAGATGCTAACTACAGAATCATAAAGTAGAAAGGAGTCTTAGAGATTTTCTAGTATGCCCTTCTACCCCTTCCATGGTATTCTATCCCTATCTCTGCTTGAATGTGTCTGTGATGGGAATCTCACTACCTTATGATGCAATCTATTATACAATATGAAAAAATAAGATTTTGATCTAGAATCATCTATTTCAAGCCAACAAAAGTGGTTGTATAAATATGAATACCAGGGAAAAGTAGTTAAAGACAGAGAAGGGATCCTTGGCAGAGGGCTTGGCAAGGGGATTTAACACTGACCCAGAGAGGTAATGTTTAAAAGGCACCCCACTGCTTCCCAAATCCTTGGCATCACCAGCTTCTCCCCTAGCTGCTAGCTTTCCAAGACGTTTAACAGAATATAAAAGACCCAAATATTCTGCTTTTCCATACTTTTTAGTATCAGTCTCAAATATTATGTTAGATTCAAGATCTGTAGCTATTTCTGTCTAGTGTTTGTTTGCTGGATACTTAATATTCTCATTGCTGTAGAGGCTGTTTTGTGCACTTATTAAGATTGAGGTGCTGTAGCCAGACTGCCTGGTTGAAATCTTGCCTCTTCCTCTGTCTAGTTAGAAGTTATCTAATTTCTCTGTGCCTTAGCTTCCTCATCTGTAAAACGGGAATAAAATAACACCTACCTTATGAGATCTCAGTGTGTGAAGCACTTAGCAACATTCTTGGAATGTGGTAATCAATCAATAAATTTGGCTTTCTTTATAGATGCTACACATTTCACCAAGTTATTCATTTTTATATTATAAAGGGGGGACTTAAAACAGGCTTACCTCATTTTATTGCAGTTCACTTTATTGCAATTTGAAGATACTGCATTTTTTCCATATTGAAGGTTTATGGCAACCCTGTGTCGAGTAAGTCTATAGGCATCATTTTTTCCAGCAGCATGTGCTCTGTGTCACATTTTTGTAATTCCTGCAATAGTTCAAACTTTTTCATTACTGTTATTATCTCTGTCATGGTGATCTTTGATGTTACTACTGTAATTATTTTGGGGCACCCCGAAACATGCCCATATAAGACGGCGAACTTAATAAATGTTGTCTGTGTTGTGACTATTCCATTGATTGGCTGTTCCCCATCTCTGTCCCTCTCCTCAGGCCTCCCTATTTCCTGAGACACAATAATATTGAAAGTAGACCAGTTAATAACCCTACAATGGCCTTTAAGTATTCAAGTGAAAGGAAGAGTCACATGTCTCTCACTTCTGATCAAATGCTAAACATGATTAAGCTTAGTGAGGAAGGCTTGTCAAAAGCCTAGATAGGCTACAAGCAGGCCTCTTGCGCCAAATAGTTAGCCTAGTTGTGAATGCAAAGGAAAAGTTCTTGAAGGAAATTAAAAGTGCTACTCCAGTAAACACATGAAAGGTGTGAAAGCAAAACAGCTTCATTGATGATATGGTGAAAGTTTTAGTGGTCAGGATAGAAGATCAAACCAGCCACAAGATTCTCTTAAGCCAAAGCTTAATCCAGAGCAAGGCCCTGACTCTATTCAGTTCTATGAAGGCAGGGAAAGGTGAGGAAACTGCAGAAAATAGTTTGAAGCTAGCAGAGATTGGTTCATGGGGTTTAAGGAAAGAAGCTACCTCTATAACTTAAAAGCAAAAAGTGAAGTAGCAAGTTATCCAAAAGATCTAGCTAAGATAATTGAGGAAGGTGGCCACACTAAACAACAGATTTTCAATGTAGACAAAACTGCCTTCTGTTGGAAGAAGGTGACATCTAGGACTTTTATAGGTAGAGAGAGGTCAACATCTGACTTCAAAGCTTCAAAGGCCAGGCTGACTCTCCTGTTAGGGGCTAATGCAGCTGGTGACTTTATGTTGAAGCCAATGTTTATTTACCATTCCCAAAAATCCTAGGGCCCTTAAGAATTATGCTAATCTATTCTTCCTGTGCTCTATAAATGGAACAACAAAGCCTGGATGACAGCACATCTGTTTACAATATGGTTTACTGAATATTTTAAGCCCACAGTTGAGACCTACAATGAGATTAATGTTGTTTCCATGCTTGCTAATACAACATCCATTCTGCAGCCATGGGTCAAGGAATAATTTGGCTTTCAAGTCTTATTTAAGAGATACATTTCATACGGCTATAGCTGTCATGGATGGTGATTCCTTTGGTGGTTCTGGGAAAAGTAAATTAAAAACCTTCTGGAACATATTCACCATTCTAGATGCTATGAAGAATATTTGTGATTCATGGAAGGAGGTCAAAATATCAATATTCACAGGAGTTTAGAAGAAGCTGATTCCAACCCTCATGGATGACTTTGAGGGGTTCAGAACTTCAGTGGAGAAAGTAACTGCAGATGTGGTAGAAACAGCAAGAGAACTAGAACTACAAGGGGGCCTGAAGATGTGACTGAATTGCTGCAATCTCATGATAAAACTTTAATGGATGAATAGTTGTTTCCTATAGATGAGCAGAGAAAGTGGTTTCTTGAGAAGGAATCTACTCTTGGCAAAGATGCTGCGAAGATTGTTGAGATGATAACAAAGGATTTAGAATATTACATTAACTTAGCTGATAAAGCAGCAGCATGGTTTGAGAGGACTGACTACAATTATGAAAGAAATTCTACTGTGGGTAAAATGCTATCAAACAGCATCGCATGCTACAGAGAAATTGTTTGTGAAAGGAAGAATAAATAATTGATGTGGCAAACTTCATCTTTGGCTTGTTTTAAAAAATTGCCACAGCAACTCCAACCTTCAGCAACCACCACCCTGATCAGTCAGCAGCCATCAACATCGAGGCAAGACCTTCTACCAGCAAAAAGACTGCAACTCACTGAAGGCTCAGATGATGGTTAGCATTTTTAGCAATAAAATGTTTTTTAAGTAAGGTATATACATTGTTTTTTTAGACATAGTGCTATTGCACAATTAATAGACTAGAGTATATTGTAAACATAACATTTATATGCACTGGGACACCAAAAAATTCATGTGACTCATTTCATTGTGATACTTTATTGCTGTGGTCTGGAACCAAACCTAGAATGTCTCTGAGGTATGCCTGTACACAATTAGAGAGAAACAAGTTTTAAAAGCACATACTCTAGAATGTTACTTAACATAGTATGCATTAATTTATGATACAAAAATTTAATGGTGGTCAAGTCCTTCATAGTTTTCAAAGAAGGGGAAGATGGAAAAGAGAATGGGGTGGGAGTAAGTATATCATTGAAGTGGGAGCAGTAGAAGAAAGAGGAGTTTGAAAGCACAGGGAAAAGCTTACCTACTCACTTTGTTCTTCAAGTCTGTCCTATTTACCTGTAGGTAAAGTCTCCAAATAGTCGTGTCCAGCAGAGTTGGGCAAATGTTTTCCATAACTGGAAATATGCCTGTGGATACTATGAGAGTCTTTGCTTTCCCTACCCTGGTATCTTCCACTGGGATACCTACAACGTTTAGATGCTTTACATTTACATTTAGATTTTTACAATTGGAGGAAAAAAATAATTTATACCTTTGCTCAAATTTGTCATGGCACCAAACTGAGCCCCTCTCTCCTCCTCTCCTCAAAAGCTCCTCCCCCAATGTTCACTATTGCCTTTAAAAGCATCCCTACCCCAGGCTGCAAAGCAGGAATCAACTTCCACAATTCCGTCCAACTAAAATACCTTTCAAGTATGCTTGCGATATTGGTTGCCATGTTGTCTTGATTTAGATTTTTATTCTTTACACAACAGACTCCTAATTGGCTTTGGGCTCCCATACCTCCCTTTCTAGATAACTCTAAATGATCTTCCTACAGTCTCAATGCACTATGTAACCCCCTGGCTTAAAAATTGCCAATGCTTTCACCTAACAAGGAAAAATATATTTTATTAGCATGCCCTACAAGGCCATTCTAGAACCTTCCTTAACCTAAGAGACTCATCTGCCGAACCTTCTTCTTATTCTGTACTCCATCCTTGTCTACTGAAGTGCTACCTTTGAAGGCCCATCTCAAACTGTTTCCTTTATGGAGCCTCTGATTCTTTCCCACCTGGAGTGCTTTTTTCTGAAGATCTACAGGAAGTTCTATCTTCCTCTGTTTTGGATTTTTTTTTTTTTTAGTATTTGTAATTGTATTTCTTATCTCCCTACTTGTTTTTAAGTCAAATAAAATGGAATCTGTGTCTTCCCCACCCAGAGTTTCCTGCAACCCCTGGACAAGTGCCTTACAACCAGTAGTTGCTTGGAAAGATGTTTGCTAAACGGAGTTAAACCAAGGAAAGCTAATCTTTAGTACAGCTTCTGAAAAGATACGAATAACCCAGACACTCCCTGCTCCAAAACTTCCCCCTTAATATCTGGTTGGTTTCACTGCAGTTTGTGAGGACTGAAATTCAAGAGGAAAATATATATTTGATATATAAAAGTTATCAGTAATTCACATAGTAGAAGGAATTGATTCAATAACATTTCTGTTCTTTTTAAGTCTAGCTGATGTCAGAGGATGAAGATGATGGGAAATTTGAAGACCAGGAAGAAGGTAAATTAGAAGCAGGGAGGTGAGCAGGGTGAGGGTAAATGAGTATTTTTGGTATTCTTGGGGCAGTAAGATAGGGCACTTGGGACTAGAATGAGGATGGAGTAAGGGAAGGGAAATAATGGCAATGACAAATGTCATCTGCTTTTGAAAATTTCCTACTGTTATGTTAAATAGTAACTCTTTTCTTTTTCCATTTTAGCACTAGGAACCAGAATGCAGGTTAGTCCTGATAATCTTATGGTTCAGATACATTATGGAGTAAACAGACTTTCATGGGACCCTAAACTTGCTTTTATGGGGCAAATGTCTCCACATTTCACACACTCGTCAATAAATGTCTGGAGAACCAAATGATCCTAAGTGGAAACTGCATAAAATTAATTTATATACAATTGAATTTATTTTCTTATTGATAAATGATTGTGTTTAATGTCTAACATAAAAATATTTAATATGAGTAAAAAAAGGAAGGAGTAGAAAGAAATAAGTAGGCCAAGAATTGAACAGGCAATAGAAATAGAGGTGGAAAAAAATGGGAGAAAGCTACTTCAGAGTGAAATTCTAAGAAATTATTTAAATCATATGCTTCATAGTGACCAGAGAGGGTTTATCAATATATTTGGAAGAGAAAAATATTTTACAAAAGAGGAAATAAATAATGCTGGAGGATGGACTGTGGAAAGGCATTGGGGGGAAAGAATATTTGGATGTTATTAGATACCTCTTTGGCAAATAGAGTTTGCAAACGGATGATTTTAAAATGAAGTTAACTATTCTCCTCAAATCTCCTGAAAGACTGTGGACTTCTTTAATTTATATTTACCACCATAGCAAGTGTTTTAACACTTGAAGACTTTGCAAGGACACCACAAAGAAAAGACAAATGTACTTGCAAAATAAACACTACTAATCGTAGTATTACATTAAATACAAATGGAAGGGTTTTCTGGTTTTGTTGTTAGTCTTTGTTTTCTTTTTAACAGTTTAAAAATATTTGTAGAATGGAAGTATTTCATTTCCTTGGGAGGTCCCTCTATAAGTTCTAGGGGTTCCTAAAACACCCAACCAAAACTGCTGGTGTAATTTGATGCATATGTGTATTTTTTATAAGATGTGCCAATATTTTACCAACTTCTGAAAAGTGCCTGTGACCCTGCGAAGTTGAAATCCACTCCACCATGTCATCTCTGAGAGCCCCTCTCAGCTCTCAACCTATACAGTACTTCCACGAATCTTTGTTCCTCAAACCTAAGAGGTTTCATGGCAAACCCCTTCTTAAACATGGCCAAGTAGTCATGTATAACTGAAATCCAAGTGATGCTCAGAGAAGCAGTCTAAGCTTTGGAAGTTCACTTCTCCACCCAGGGCTGTGGAAGGGAATGTACAGAGTAGTGTCCCCAAATCCGCTCACCTTTCCTCCTACACGGGCAGCGGCGCTGGGGCAGCCCCAAGTGCATAGAGAAGTGTAATCCCTCCGCTAAGTACTTGGCTCTCAGTCTCCAATCACTAGTGGGAGCTGGAGAGGGCAAGTGAAGGAAAAAAAAAAAAAAAAGAAAACAACCCTGGAGGCAGCCGAGGAGCAAGAGGAAAAAAAAGTTCCGCGGCGGCGGCGGAGCAGCCGTGGAGGCCAGAAGTTGACGGCGCGGCAGGGCGCGGGGTGCAGGGCGCGGAGTTGGTGCGGGGCCTGCGTGGCGCGCCCAGACGGTGCGAGACTGCGGCGTTAAGCGACGCGAGTGCCCGGAGCGCAGCGGCGGGTAAGACGCACGCGGACTGGCGGGAGGGAGCGGCGGAGCCCGGTCCCCGTGCGGGTGGCCCCGACCTTGCGCGCGCGGGGGGCGGGGGATGGCTGAGCCGGCGGGAGCCTAGCGGACAGAAGGAAGGCGCGGGTTTGGAGGGTGCGGGGTGGGCGCTTGGTGGCCACCGCTCGGGGCAGGGCGGAGAGCTGGAGGAAGAAGAGAAGAGCGGGCAGCGCAGTTGTGGGGCGGCGGAGGCGGGAGGGGGTCAGGCGGTGGCCGCTTCGGCTTTGTGCGCTGGCGGCTCTGCTGAGACCCCGAGGCCTGGGTACCTGTGCTGGCTAGGAGTCGGGCGCAGCGGCAGGGGTGGGTGGGACACGTGCTCCTGGAGCTGGGAAGGAGGGACGCGCGGAGGCAGGAGTCGGGACCTGCACGCTGAGAGTTTGGGGCGGGAGGCGAGCAAAGGACAGTCCTGGAATCCGGGAAATCGGAGGGAGCCCCGCGGGGCGAAGAGGCACAGAGCCCGTCGAGGCAGGATCTGAAGGCACCTAGCTCGGTGCGGAGCCACCTGCCTCGGACGCCTCCCCAGACCCCAGCCTTGCAGTCAGATAAAGTGTGCAGCGGATTGTTCCCGGCGTCTGGGACTGGGCTCCGTCTCTCTGCTTCTATTGCTCTCTATCTCTCTGTCTCTCGCTCGCTCTCTCTCCGCTTCTCAGTGTCTCTCTCTCTCTTCTTCCTTCTCTTCCCCTCTCCCCATCCCCTTCTATGTCTATATTTCTGTGTTATCTGTCTTTTTCTGTCTACCTCTTTTCCCCACATATTTTCATCTCCCTCTCTTTTAGAGGCTTTCTGCTCGTTTTCTCACTGTCTCTCGTTTTCTGTGTCTTTCGCTCTCTGCGCCCATCTCTGTCTCTGTTTCTATGAAGGCTCTGTATTTCTTTTTGTCTGTTACAGTGTTAGGATTTCAGACGTTAGAAAAAATCCACGCGAAGTTGTCTCATAAGATTTTTTATTCCTTTTGAGCCGCACCACTCCAGCTGGATGCTGGGTCCTTCGTACTTGTTCCCCACAGAATGGGAACGCTGTGGTTTCCTTGAATTTTTAGGAACTGCTCTTAGTCATCGTTTACTAAGGTGAGGCCAGTGACTTTGAGCAGCCACAAAAGTGCCAAAGAAAGAAAACAGAAGAAAAGAGCTGTTTAATTGCCTCAAACATATAAAGATAGCGTACCAAACATATCTGCAGTGAAGCAGAACCACCTGAAAAATTTTCTGAGTTCTGAAAAGCAACACCAAAAGTTTCCACCCAAAGTAAGAAGGTTCGGGTAAAAAGTATTTGAAAATAATTTGAAAAAGCACTTACGGAAAATTTCTTGCTTTATTAAATTAATGCCAACTAATCTGTTTTCCTACATATATTTTTAGGATCTCAATAACAAGTCTCCTAATTATTGTTTTGGGAAAGTAATGGGAAATGCCCTGTGTCAACTGGTACATTTGTGCTTAAGAAAATATTCTTTGTACTTTTATACCTCTTTGTGCTTTTATACACTCTAGTGATCAAGAAGAATCATTTTTAACTGCAAAGAAAATGGGAGAGGAATTGTCAGTAATTTTAAAACATGAGACATTTCAAGGACCAATAATTGTTTTGGAAAGTTTTCAGAATAAGGATGTTTTGAAGGATATTACATCTTAGTGAAATATGCAAGTTATCACACACTTAGATCATTGTGTGATGCATAAAAAAAGTTGTGTGCTGTAAGCAACTCACAGCAATGATGGAATTTATGGGAAACATAGCTGGGAAATTAATTGCTCTGATTTTCACTGTTTTCTTTAGTCATATATAATGTACCTTTGTTTTTAGCAAAATATGGCCCAGGGCTGCAAAACTTGATACAGTGTGTTATTTGTCCAATTTGATTTACTATTTAGAAAACCACCTTTTCCTTTTGGTCACGTGGTATAAGTTGATATGATCTCATTACTCATGTGCTAGGGGTTGCTGATGAACTTTAATGGCACTGATTTGTGATTTTAAATCAAAATGTTAGTTTTTGGTCAGTTAAAATCCAGATTTATGTCATGTTAGTGAATCATCACTATTTATGGGGGCTCTGCCACCTTGTCTGCCAGGTGCTGCATAGCATTTAGTCTAGGCAGGGTTGTCTGAAATTCCGTTAGCCTCTTGTCCCTGAATGACGTGCTACTGCTGCCTGTGGTATATTAATATGTGTTAGTTGTTCTGGTTATTGAATAATATTTGTTAAAAAGAAATTGCTTTACTTTTTTTCCTCTTCAACTTTGGAAACTGGGTGAGATGGTCTGATGAAGCCTTTTTGTTACCGTAAATGCTGATTTTATTGTTGTTATTTGTTTAAAGATAGAAGGCAATTTAAAATAAGGTTTTTTTTTGGTACATATAACATCCTCCACTCATTCTCAGCATTCCTTTCATACTTATTCAAATCTAAGGTCCGCTGTCACCTACTCTAATCTAGCAAAACTTCCTAATTTTTATAAGCCCCCTCACCTCTGTCTCATGGGCTTCTGTGCATATCCTTCTCAGAGCTGACCTCTTTGCTGTATTTACCTGTTTATCTCTTCCCTATACTAGACTGTTAACTCATTGAGGTGAGGTAGTGTTCCTTTTTTATCCCCCTGTCTCAATTCCAGGTGCCCTGCTCAGTATCTGGCATATGGTAGATACTGAAAAATTCCTTGAAGGACCATTAGTTCTTTTCCAATCTGTGGCTAACTTAAGATGCTGGTTCTTTATAGGTGCAATAAATAGCTCAAGGAAAATACTTTAGTGTAGTATAACAGCAGATCATAGTGTTCGGGCTAAAAGGATCTTAGAGGGCATCTCATTACACACATTGATATTAAAGATGAAGAGGATGAAGCCCAAAGTGTTTAAAGAACTTGCTTAGACACAGACAGTGAAGCCTTATTGGATATGGAGCTGAGAACTTATGTTCTTTTCTCTGTGCAACAAATAGACTCATGCTTGCCTTCTTTCACTTGTAGTGGGCGAATCTGCCCATAAATTGCAAGGCATGCGGTTTATCAATTTGTAATAACCAAATAATCATTTGTTATCCATATGCCTGAGATAATATTTATCTTTCAGAAAATTGACCAAGTGCTTTTATTGTGCTAAGCATTGTTCTGGTCCTAGCTGTGTGATCTTGGGCAAGAAGAATTATTTCTAATTGCAAAGAAGATTTAAGCTCTCTGGATTACAGTTTTCTGTGCTATAAATTTGTGTGTGTTGGAGGGGGATGGGGAGAAGTAAAAGGAAGTTTGGACCAGATTAGTAGCTCTTTTTGAAGTTTTTCTTCTGAGACCACCAATCTAACTACCAGAACAACTGCAAATTCATCTGTTTTACATATCAGACTTCCTTGTAAGCTTTTGTTTGAAAAAGGGATAGCAGAGCTTTAGAAAAATTGAAGACCACTTGACTTGATATTCTCCAATTTCCTTTCCAGTTCTTGAATTTCATAATCAAGATTTTTAAATCAGGGTAACTGAGAGATGGTTGGTAAAATTACTGAGGGCAGAAGGAGAAACTGATTTTGCCTGAGAGATGGTAATTTCGGATTTCCATATGCTGAATTTGACATGATAACAGAAATTGAAGTGGAAATGATGAGATACATAGAGGCAGGCCAGAATTCCAGGGAGGGGGAGGCCAGGGCTTAAATATATAGATTTAAAAGTCATTCACATTGAATTAGAAATAGGATTGAGGGAAAATAAACTTAAAGATAGAGCCTGGAGAGGGCATTCAATGTCTGACCTTTGAGTATTTTTTGAGTTCATCTGTACGATTAAGATAAAAAGGGATAATATAATATCAGGCAATAATTTCTTTTCATAATTAGTAGAACATCCATTTACATGCCAATATCCTAATTGCTATTCATTTTTGCCTACATGTTTGAGTATCCACCTCTGCCTGGCACTGTTATATGCTGTGGGGACACTGAAGTGATAAGAGACCTTAGGTCCTTACTGTCATTGAGCTTACATTTTAGTGGGTGAAAACACTGTGAAGTTTAATCAAACACATGAGCAAGAGCATTTCCGATAGTGTAAAGTGCTATTAGGGTAATAAAACTGATATGACAGTGAGTGATGATACCTAGGGTGGTTAAGGAAGGCCTTTCTAAAGATATAGCTGAATAATAAGAAAGAGCCAGCCCAGTGAAGATCTGGGAGAACTTCCTGGCAGAAAGAACAGCAAGTGGTTTATCCCTAAGGCAGTAACAAGCTGGGCAGACACTGGTCAGTGTGGTTAGACTTGGGGGAATTAGTGGAGCCTCTTAGAAGATGAGCTCACGGAATAAGGGGGAGCTATCATATGAAGTTTGTGTTTTATTTAACACTTGGAGGATTTTAAACAGAGTAGTAAATAAATATGACTTAGCATGACTGTATTGGAAACAAGAGTGTCTGAAGTAGGACCGTGTAGGAGCCCATTACAACAATCCAGCTGAGAGTTTGGTGACTTGGCCAAGGGCAGAAGCAGAGAGACTGATCAGACATTGTTCTTATCACTGAGTAACAGAATCTCTAAGTTGAATCTTTATAATTATATATGTAATTTTTTTGTCTTGATCTACCTTGCAGCACACCACTGGTTCAACGATTGTTTTTACTGTTAAATTTCAGGCTTAAGTATCTTATCACAGTTCATAGATGTCACCTCTTTACTTGCCTTCAAGTATCTCATGAGCTGTAAGCTTCTTGGCTTGACCCTGTTCCATGCCTGGGAAATGTTGTGGTGAGGTTCCTGAGGACTGGGGATGATCTCTTGACTACCTGGGGCACTTGACTTTTCCTGAGAGCAGATATGAACTAGGACCGCTTCACTACATTTTAGGTGAAGTTTGAGTTCTCGTTACAAAGGAAAAGAAGCAAGTCAGAATTCTAATCAGTTTTGAGTTTTTCTTATTTTTCTCTAACTCTTGGCTTTGAAATCTTTGGATGCTTCTTGAAAGACTTCACTGTAAGATCTGCATTGATAGATCTGGTTCTCACCGGTGATTGTATCCCAGCCCTTTGACCGGTGGTGGTTCATAGTAGGCATTCAATAAATATTTGTGGAATGTTGTTGGATGCAGTCTGTCAGACACCAATAGTTTTGATTCAGCTGGTTTTATTTTTCCTGTCTTTCAACAAGTATATTGCTCCATGTGGCCTCAGCTTTAGAAACTGTTAAGTAGCAAGTTTGGAAGTGATTTTCTGAAGATTGTATTTAGTTATTGGCAAGAGGAAAAAAGATACAATCCAGTTTATTTCTTTATAACATTTCTTGCCCGGTTGTCTAGAGATAAACATTTTAGTCATTTTTATGGCAGTCAGATAGATATGGACTTAGACAAGTAAAGACACATCTGTCAGTAGTTAATTTGTTGATTTATGAATCTAAAATGATTCTAAGGAAGTCTGTAATGATAGTGCCTTTGTCTAAATTAATCTCTTGATGGCAATCAAGGAGTTTTATCTAACTGATATACTTTACAACCATCTATAAAAGGTACTAAATTCTCATCGGTTCTTTTACTGGAAAAAAGCTCTTATTTTCCCGTTGACTAATAACACATTTAGCCGTAATAGTCCATGTAGTGGCAGATTATCCTGAAAGCTTTCCTCTTATTACAGAATGTAGTGCTCTACTAAAATGGGTTGCAAACAATTTGACATCACCTTATTTTTACGTTTCTAGCAATTCTCTTCCCCAGTTTCTTTAGATTTTCTCAGTCAAGAGTCCCTTCTGTATGTAAATAGCCCCTCTTCTTAAATCTTACCCTGTTTTGTTCAAACCTCTTGCATTTTTCCCATAGTTTCTGTGTCACATATCTTGTTTGCCACTCACAGCCCTTCCACCTTATGCTCTCCACCCAGGAGGATAATACTTGTGGGCCACTCTGATTTTCCAGTAGCTGAGGTCATTGGGAGATTAGAGTGAGGATATTTATTTTCTTGGCTCCTTCCTTGTGGAATCAGCTTGGGTTGACTTTGTCCCTCCACTGAAAGTCACTGCCCTTCTCAAGGCAGCTTTCTCTGTATAACTCACCTTTCAGATTCCAGTAATCTCGAATAGCTCCTTTGCTTTTACTATCCCTGCATAACTGCATTGCCCTTGTGAGGTTCTCCTGCACTCCTTCCCACACAGTGCTAGATTGTCCGTTTGTAAAGAAACCATCCTCAGTTTATCAGAAGCTGCATCAATAAAGGTCTCATTTTCTGTTGGTTCAGCTTCTGAAAGCTGTCTCCTTCATGGATTGATAGGAGTAGTTGGCCTCCCTTATCTCTGGACATTTGCTTTCCACCTCCAAATTATATGCTTCTATGCATGCAAAAATGGAATGTAAACCTAAGTTGTATATTATAGCAATACTTTACTGTCAACCACCTTATTGGTTTAATATTTTTACTTAATATTGTGTACCCTTTACATATGTGATTTGTTTGTTTCATTCATTTATTTATTCATTCATTAACGCAGTGCATATTTATTGAGTCATTAATTAACGAAGGGCACTGTGCTAGGCATTGTGTATACAAAAAGGCAGAACAAGCTCTCTTTTATTTGGGATGGTTGGATAGAGGGTAGAAAATAAGCAAACATAATATTTATAAATTAGGTTTGCATTAGTGCTATGAAGGAAACTTGGTGCCATGGTAGAGAATAATAGGAAGTACTGTTGTTTGCTTCAGATCACTGAAGGGCAGAGCTCTATCTAGGTAGTGCTCATGATTGATGTCTGTTGCAGTACCATAGTCAGGCTCTTAATATGTGAATTTTATAAGCTTTCCCAAGACACAAATAATGAATCTTCCTGGTTGGAAAATTAGAAATTGCAGTTAAACCTAAAGAAAAAAAATGCTTTTATACCATTACCAGAAATATTTTGAGATATTTCCTTTTGTATTATGTATTTTAAAGGAAAATGCGGTCATATATATCATTTTGTTACCTTCAAAATTTACTTAGTCCTGCACTGATAATACCATTCTATGTCAATATAAGCATTTCTAAACCTAATGTTTAAGGTTTAATCTGAAAGTTAATGATCACAGATTCCCAGTCTCTTACAGGCATGAAGAAGAAAATTAAAATGGTCAGTAGTCGCAGCAGAAAAATTACTTCTAGAAATTAGGAGACTCTTGAACTTGAGAGTAGAGAAATGGCTTAAGTCATATAGATTTTTCTTTGCTTTATCAAAATTTCTTTGAATTAGGATGTCTGATAAAATTAATTAAAGGGCAGCTAAGAGGGACAAAACTTCGTCATACTTCTCTTATTTAATAATTGCATGCTAGAAAATTTTAGGCCTAAAACTATTATTGTATCTACTGTATCACATATTAAATGAAAAAATTGGAGTTTGTGGTCATATGACCTCAGAAAAGCAATATATATATAACAGTATGTTTTACCTAATTGGATTTGTTTTCCTGATGTGTTCCACAGGATGGTGGTTTTGTGGAATGTTAGTACATGGCAGCCCAAAAAGGATCAGCATCTCCTGCTGATTAACTGTGGGGCTCTGGAGTTTAACTGCCTGGGTTGGAATCTTGGCTCTGTTACTCACTAGCTAGTGTGACCCTGGGCAAGTCACTCATCCTTCTGTGTCTGTACTTTGTCATCTGTAAAAAGGGGATGATGATAATAGTCTTTACTTCATGGAATTAGATGAGTGGATATTTGTAAATGTTTAGAACAATGCCAGTCACATAGTAAACACTGCATAAGCTGTTTGATATTTAAGTAAATAAATGATGAAAGACACATGGGAATTGCTGATGTTTTGAAACTGCAAGCCTTCTCTAAGCTTTTATTATTCTAATGGGCATTATGGCAGTCCTCTGTAGGTGTGTTTGACCATGGAATTTGTATTTTTCTCTGCATATATCATTAGAGTAATGTTCCTGAGAAGCCACGTTGGAAAAATATGGATACAAATAATTGACTAAATATTTTCACTCCAAAATAGGACCATTTCCTATCATTAGTACTTGTTCCTGTACATGTCATACAGTGGGTCCCAGTTCTTGGTTTTTGTTTTTCCTTTTAAAGGTTAAAATGAATTTTTTTCATTACCCAGAGAAAGACTTCCGCCAGCCTAGAAGTTATGTATACACTGGGCCTCTGGGGTTCACCGAGCCCAAGGATTACAGCATATAATATATTTTTAAAAGTTACTTATTGTTACTTGTTCTAATTATAAAGAATACATATTATTTCAATGGACTTGGGAAATACAGGGAACTGTAACAAATAAAATAAAAAGCACTTGGATATAGTCACTGTTAACATTTTGATTTCTTTTTTTTTCTTTAAAAAATTGGGAGCATAATATAGTACAGTTTTGTGTCCTAATTCTTTATATGTGTATAGTATTCTCAATACAAAAAGCTGCAGTGATTTCTGACTCTCAGATGATTGGTAATCTACATTTCAAAAGAGCTTCCTTCCTTCCTTACCAAATTCTGTAGCCAGAGACAATAAGAAAATAAAATGGTGTATCTAGAGTGAGTCTCTCTCATTTTAAGTATTCTTGGAAATTGGAGCCACCTGGTAAGCAGTTTGGCAGTTCTTTTTAAAAGACCTGGAGTAGGTGACCTCAGGTTGCTTCATTTTTATGAGTCATTCCAGTGTTGTAGCCAACAGCCAGATGGATGAGGAAGAACCCATGAGGAGGCTGTTTTAGAGGCATTACTTATTCATCCTGAGTGATTGTGGGTGATCTTGTATAAAGTTGAGTGAAAAAGCTATCCAGGGAAACCTGAATTATTCCAAAATAAACTTAACTAACATTTAATTTTTAGACAGTAAATCTTTTCTCTCCTTTGTATGTTGGAGGCAGGGTTCTATTAAGATGCTAATACATAGGGCAAACATTGTCCCTAAACGTTTTATTTGGTCCTATAATTTTGAGTATAGAAATACTGTTAGTGTATATGGCCTAATACATAGATGTAAAAATTTTTAAAATACTAATTATTATGAGTTTTACTTCATGTACTTTATAAATGATATGGATGCTCTGCTGGTTAAAATACATCTGCTCAGAATGTTGTTTTCATTCAGAAATCCTTATTCAACAATTTTGAATCTTTATCTCACTCAGGATTAAATCAATCACTGTTTTAAATACTTATCTCTAACATCTGTAGCAAATGAAAATATTTAAACTCTTTCCGAAGAGGAAAACCATGCTACACTGTTTAATTGAATTAAATTAGCTTTTCATGGAAATTTACCTAGGAGCTGTTTCTGGAACCAATTTGGAAAATGATCTTTGTATTCTCTGGCATTTATGTTTGATTATGTTTTTCTTAGTAATTCTCACTGGACCTGATTCACTGCTTGCTTCAGTCTTCAAATCTTTGTGATTTTTGTAGGCAAATTAGGCATTTCCTACTCCATAATTATGCATATTTGTGAAGTAAATTATGCTACCCCTTAGATGTAGACCGTGTAAGAAATTCTTAATTCTGTAATATATAAAATAACCTAAATGTTATCATTTTAGCACTTTGTTTAGTAAATACATTATGGCTTAGATAAAATACAGCCATATATAAATTTTCTTCCAAAAATATTTCATAGAATTTAATTTTACCAATAAAAGCAGGTGCTTTGGTTTGTGAAAATGGCAGATAACTTTTTGTTACAAGTTTCTTGTAAATTTATTAATTTGAAATAATCTGTTTTAGGCACATCCAAGATTTTGTGCATTCTGTTTTCTCCATTCTTTCTTACATTGCAATCTGTTGTTTTACAAAGCCATGAAGAAATTAAAAAACTCAATTTTCAAGTTTCTTAGCTGTAAAACTTATTCTTTGTGATTAACAGCATATTTTATATGCTTGGTTCAAAGACTACAACTTAATGTCTTTATTTCTCGAATATTTGAATATGTCATATTGAACCGTTTAAAGGTAAAACAACCTTTTTTTTTTAAAGTCCTTTGTCTTATCTACCACAATTTGAATGTCAGAATTGTAGCTATTTTTCTCCTCAACCCTGTGAACTTATGACTGCTTATTTGCATTCTCCTTTACTTTCCATTTTCACCTTCCTTTCTTCATTCTTTCTCCTCCTCTCTCTCATCTTTGCATTTGATTTTAAGATACTGTTCCTTAAGACTATTTTTTTCTCTTAGCCAGAGGGAATTAAAATATACTAATTTCTATTTCAAACATCCAGAACATTTCCAGGGTCCCTAGTAGTTGCATCATTCTGTGACTGGTCAGAGTTCTGACTAAATTAGCTTCGTTGGAATTATGTGGTTTTCTGTAGACATAACCCGAAATACTTTAATAATGTTATAAACTAATAACAACAGCAAGATGTACATGTATTTTGTTATTGAAATTGCTTATTTAATTATGTAATTTTACATGTATGTAATTTGTTTGTGAAATGTTCACTTTTTGAATCATTTAAAGCAATGTGTTCCCATGAGTGAAAAAGCTGAAGATGGCTTGGACATACCTATAATACAAAATGTATTGTAGATATTACTTGAATCTAGATAATTTTCATTCCTTTACACTGTCTCTTTGATATACAAAAATCTATAATTACGTACATACAGATTTTCATCAAAACCTTTCCAGCTCCTATTTTATTTGATATTTCATGCATTTTACTTGTGGTTCGAAAGCTGTTACTTTGCGTTCTTAACAGTTTTTTTCCAAACTTACTGGCATGCAGCCTGACTTACCATGAGCCTGTAAATTCCTTTTTTGGCTCATCTCTTTTAAACCTGCAAGGTATAGTGTGGCTTACACAATAATATTTTACATCTTTAGTTTGTGAAAAATGCTTTTCTTACAAATGGAATTATTAAATATTTGTGCAGTATGACTGAACTTGATGCTACACTGTAAATTAAAGTGTCAAATACATAACTGAGTCTTGCTCTAAGGAAAAAGTTGTTTAAATTCACAGATGATGTACTACTAAAAAATACGTGCAGAGCACAAATAGACTGAATATGGGACGGACAGGATGGGAAGTTGATGAGAACATTTCTGAAGTGCCAGAATGATTCAGCCATCAGGGAATATGTTAGGGAAGTTAGTCCATGATTTTACCTTCAAACTTTTGTATTGTATCCTCCAAATATCTTAGTTTTCTTCTTTGTAAATGCCAGTGATATGTCATTAATGAAACTATCTGCTCTATTCTTGGAACTGATTAGAACTTTTAGCTTGTTTCTCTTCTTAGGCTTTATATTTCTTTCCTTAACCAAAGTGTGTCTTCTGGATGAAGTCCTTTCTTAGCTCGATACTTGATTTGCCCATACTGTCACTCTTTGTATAGAGTCTATAGTCTTTCGTCTATCATGTTTCATTGTAGCTGTCACCATTTTAGACTGCAAGAATGCTAATCTTGTGTGTCTTCATATGGCTTTTTTGTGATTGACTTTATCATTTTATTTTCATTTGCTTGGATTTTCCTCGGTTTCTAAATCTTTTTCCTTCTTTTTCTGAAAGTAGAATTATAATTTTTTTCATTCCACAGCAAATTTGTGTATTGTTAGATTGTATGAGACCAGAACTGCATGGAGGACTTCAAGTAAAGATGAGTCGTGATTTTAAATGAGAATTACGTTTTCTGTTCTTTAGTGATGTTTGTGCCATTGTTAGCTTTTCTGGCTGTGGGAACACATTACAGCAGTGTCCCAGAGGTGACTTTCAGGCTCCTTTTTTTTGTGGTAGCTACAACCCATTATCCTGAGAAGTACAGTCTGTATATTTCCTGCCCTGCATGTATAATTCTATATTTCTCTGAATTGAATCTTATTGGATGTTTTCCCCCAGTAACTCATAAAGTTTTGGAACTGTTGTAGGTTATCCCACTGACTTGGCATTGTGCATACTGGAAAAACTTAGTATCTTTTGCAGGCCTGGAAAATTTAATCTACATTTCCTCTTCTACATCATTTATAAAGATGTTAAATAAGACTCTGTCCAGGGCCTTCCCTATTTATAGTTTTCCTGCCAAAGTAGTGCCCTTTTCACTGTCTTTGTTTCTCCAGTAAAAGTCCATCTAGTTCTGTGTTGACCCAGTTTTTGATGGTACCTTATCAAAGGCTGTTATAAAAATCAAGCGGATTATATCTACTGGTTTCTTCCTTAAGGCTCATATAGTTTTTAATTTGTGAAGACATGATTTCTCCTGGAAAAAAAAATGCTAGTTCCCTTACCTCACAATGTTTATGTTTGCTAAATTCTCCAGTGATCTTATGCATTGGCATACATAGACCTCACAAATTTGCCAAAATTGTCAAGAAATAATTATAACGCTAGATTAGGGAAATTTGAAGGGCTGTGGAAAAAGAGGTGAGATTTAGCATCATTGTGGATGTTTAAAACACAGTTTTATAAAAGCAGAAAAAAAGGCCTATGTTCCAAGAAGTGTTGCTAATAACCTTACCTGGTTTCAGATAATAGTCATTGTTATCTCTGTTTTGCAGATGAAGGGATCTGAGGCTCTCAGTGAGATTTGGCAAGTGGTGCTCCCAGATTCTAATGTTAGAATGTCTGATTCTAAATCTGGATTCAAGTGTTAGAGGCTTGCTGGAGGTAGATGTTGTGTTCTTGAGGATACAAGATGATTGACACTCAGCCCTGTAGATCCAAGACCTTGGAAAGACTCTGGAGGGAAGGAGAAGACCTGTGAATGCAATTACTTGTGAGATGGTAATTGCATGTGCAAGTTGCGGTGAGAGCAGACCAAGTTTGTTAATGAAAGGGTGTTCAAGATGGATACTTGGGTTATTGATCATATTTTGAGAAGAGAGATGGTTAAAGAGAAGATGTTTAAGATATTTGGAATACTATATTGTGAATTTTAAATGGTGTACTCTTTTTCTTTTTCTTTTAATTTTGGGACATTTCTATCCAGAGTACTGCCACTGCTTTATACAGCAGAGTTACCACATCTTTACTTAAATTGACTTTTATATTTTCTGTGTGTGTGTGTGTATCTGTGTGTCTGTGTGTCTGTGTCTGTGACTAAGAGTATGATAGATAAAGATATGAGGGTCCTTTAGTATGCATTAAATGTAATGACATTTTAGTGAATTGGGGGACATGGCTTAGGTGATTTTGCTAGGAATAGAGGGATGCAAGATAAAGAAAATGAATCATTTAAAATTGATCAGTTTTTCTGAAATGACATTTTCAACTTAAAAAATTTATTTTGAAGGAAGCACTGTGACATGTACCTAACAATAAACCCTGGATTATGGGGCTTTCACAGGGTTGATATTAAGTTGTTGGGAGGGACCAGAAGCTAAGTCCTAGAAGTACAATAAAAACCTTCAAGGAGATTTTCATCTTGTAGCTCTCATAAATAAATTTTCTGTAATATTTTAATGACTCTGGGTCATCATTTGTAATAGAGATATCAACTGTAAGTTTTATCTCTTCTACTTCGATTTGTCAGAATGCACTAGAGTAGATGGAAATGAAACCACTAGAAGTTTTTGAGGCTGATTTGCAATCTGCAGAAACTGTCATTGTGTGGCAGACATCTTCACACGTGTCTTTTCTTGAAAGAATGATAAGATTTCCCCTTTGTTTTGAGTACAGTACCATTATTATTATTACTATTATTTTTTTTTTTTTTTTGCAGAACAAAATGCAGTGGGTCCTACTGGCCTTGGCAGTGGCATTTAGTTGAGGCAGAGTTACTGAATTAAAAAAAAAAAAACACACAACAAATTTTATTTTCGAAAACAACCAGGTGAACATGTATCTTACATAGAGCCAAAGTGCTTTGAGGACAGCAAGGTTTAAAATGGATTTAGGAATGAGAAGTAAAATGGTGAACTTATTTTTTTAATATTATAGATAGTATATATATGTGTTAAATCAACACATTTTCGTCTTCTTATTACCACCATTTGATTTTCCAAAGGAGTATAAATATCATAAATACATGTTATGCTATAGCATAATTTGTAACAAATAGCATGTTTCCTTAGTGACTCCTTATGTTTCAAAATACAATTTTTCCATTATGGAAAATTATATTTATGTTGAACATAAATAATCAGAGATTTGCTTCACTAATGATCCAGCCTATTTTAAAATCATGTTACTGGATTTAACGATGCGACCTCTGTTCTGCGACGTTGTGTATTCTGGAGGCTTGTTATATATGTCAAGGGTATTTCCTTTTATTTGTTTTAATTTTACCTGCCATTTAAATCATTGAATGACCCTTCGTAATTTTATTAAGAAATCATATAATAAGGAAGGACTAGTTGATTATTTTTTACTTTAACTTTTGTAATCTCATATAGTTCAAGTCTTCTTTGTGTTCTCATTTCTCAGGCCAAATAATTCTTCTTTTAGCAATTTCTCATCACAGTAATGGATAAGATAGAGTAATATGTTTCAGTACATTTATTGTTCTTATTTGAGCCGTTTACATCTGTTCTCTCTTTCAAGAGAGGGAGGCAAATAGTATGTTGAAAAGAGCACACAGTTGGGAGACAGAAAGGCCACAATTAGTTTTGGAACCTCAGTCTGGTCACTTAAATGAAGGATTGGCCAACTCTCTAAAGTCCTTCTGTCTCTGAAATGCTATGATTCTTTAATCTGAAAAGGCACACTTTATTATAGTTAGGAATTGTAATATTATTGCATTAGTATTTTTAGAGTAAAGCATCATAATTGTTTCATCTTGGTATCTTTTCTCTTCAGGTGATTTTTGGAATTTTGGAGACAAAAGAGAGTGTTCACGAATTAAGCTCCTTCCAAACCTTTTTGACTCTTTGCTTTTATAATTCTGTACATATCAGACTGATACTTACCAACTACCAAATAATTATACTATATGCTATTTCATGTGTTCTAATAAGTACTTTGGGGATGGCAATAATTTTGGGTAATGAGAAATAATCCTACTGCAATTAATACTGTACTTCTTTTCTGGAATTATTTTCTAAGAACTTTAAGGCAATTGTTGAAAAATGTTTTGCACACAAGTCAACTTCTTTTTCATGTTTGACTGTATTAGATTATATGGCTAATTTTACGAGAGATAAAATATGCAGAACATGCCAGAAATAGGATAAACTCTTTTCTGTGATTGTAGTGTTTCAATAATTATTAAAGAGTAATTTCTCTGTACTTTTATTTGTTACCTTTGGTTCCTTAACTTCCCATACTAAGTTTACTCTTTTGAAACCCTGCTTAATTAATAGAAAAGCAAAGACTGAACTAGGTTGAACTATTTTGCAGTTAAACTCATTCCCTTTTTGAGAAATTAATGCCCATTGTATTCTTTTCCTAAAATACTTGCTTTCGTATTTGTCTAAGATTGGTTAAATGTTTACGTTTCTTTAAAATATCCAGGAAACTTGATATGCTCTTATTTTTCTCAAGTTAATTAGTAATATGCCTATAAGAGACTATATTTTCTTACAGCATTCAACTCTATTATTTTTATATGTGCAGGGATTTTAGTGGCATTTTCTACATTATCCATAGCAAATTTTTAATCCCAACATACTTCTGTGCAGCTTTTCCCTGTATTGTATCAGTATGTGCTGAAGGGACTGTCTAACAGAAAATTAAACTTATCAATCTAAGTAAAATATAAATGAGAAGACAATTCTTTAAAACCCCCCCAAAAGTCATCCTGGAGTATTTGCTGATAAAATAAGCAGGAAGCCTCCACTAAAAATTGTATAGAGTTGCTTGTTTTACATGAATTGCTTGCTCTTAGGAGATAAGGGAAATAAGATAAGGAAAAAGTTGAAGTTCTTAAGAAGAAATGCTAAAAATGTTCTCATCCATCGCGAATGGATTCGGGTTCATGATACTAAAATCCTTGAATCAGAAACGAGAAAGAATGTGAAACAGAGTGAGGCAAGTCTCATTTATATGGACTGTTTTCTTGGGAATTGGATTGAAAATGAAAAAAAGTAATCTGATAACTTTTATGCCCAACTTGTATCATTTTATTCATGAATCACTCATACTGATACTATTCTTTTTACTTGTGCTAGTCTTAATCTTGACCTTTCCCTTCTTTTGAAATCTAGTTCATAGTTCACTTCTTTTAAAACATAGTCTGTTAATCCCATTCCACTCTACTCCGTTCTTCCCTTTCACTACCTGTACCTTCTTCCATTCCTATATGCTCTGCACTGTATCAATTTGTAATTACTAGTTTCCTGAATTGTTAGTGTAATTAGAGTCCTCACAGTTTTAGATGGATTGAATGTCAAATCCTGTCTGTTTCTTTATTTCTCTACATGTTTTAGTGTAAGTATGACACTGAAAAGATAGTCAACTGACTGATTTCTCAGTTTTGTATGGTGCTAACCTTTATTTCCTTGTAGTTGTGGAAATTTCACTTTGAAAATGTTTGAGGAGCCTTCGGATTTTTTAAATGTATCATTTGTTATTTTTGTTTTAAAAATATATTGAGACTTGAAATAGGGGGGAAAAAAACCTCTTTTGTAATTTGACCAAAGCCAGTGTGTAGAATATGCTAATTGGCAATCTTATTTTAAAGCATGTTTAGGTTCAGGCTCCTAGACAGCTTGAAAAGAGGACAAGAATATGGACTTTGGAGGCAGATGCCTGGGTTTGTGCCCTGGCTCTGCCACTTAGTGACCTCATCTGTAAGATGGGGATAATTAGAGTATCTACTCAGAAAGGATGTTATGAGAATTAAATGAAACACCAAGAACTATGCCTGGAACTTAATAGGTGTTCAATTAGTGTTCAGTGTTGTCCTTTATTTTAGATGTCTTTAAATGACATTAACTCTCAGCCTGCTTTACCAGGTAATTGTACAAGATCATACTTCTAAAATAGAATGGGGAAAATTTACAAAGATGATTAGTTAATTTGAATGAGAAATTATTTTCTTACAAAATGTTTCCAACTGCAAAATTTTTTAGGTCACAAATACTCATATTAAAATATAAATGCCTGATTAGAAACAAGAAGCTCTTAGAAAAAATAATTTCTTCTCTTTTTATTCAGTTGAGTTCTTCCCGTCTTTATTTCAAATGCTTGCCTCTATGTAATGAAATAAGAGGATAAATTGTGTGGTTTTTATTGATTTGAATGGCATTCTGCCTTGGATGAATTCTACAAGTCAGGTTAACTTTAGCCTTAGTGGAACTTAAAGAGATGTTAATATTAAGCAAGTGTTTAGTTGCATGACATGATCAGTTTACACTATTGCAGAACCTTAATTAAAGTTTTATTAAAATGTTTAAACCATGATCCAGTTTGGATTTGAGAGTAGATAGACATCTGTTTCAAATATTGTTACTACAGTTAGAAATTAATAGCTTTTTTTTCTTTGAAAGTCTGAAGGTTTCCCTTTTGAAACTTTTGTTTTTATCTTCTGACTATTGCCTCTGTGTTAAAATATTTTTAAGGTGCAGGTTATTTTTAAAATCATTTTTATAATCTCTATAATATTGATACAAAATAAGAGAAGTTTTGGAAATGTTTTATTGAAACACAATAAAACAAGATTCTTCTTTGTTTTATGTTAAAAGTAAATTTCTGTGGTGATTCATCAGAAGCATTTAAGGAGGTTTTCTTGATTGGGGACCACTGTCCCTTCCTCCCTCACTACCTCTGTTTCTTTCTTCTATTTTTAAGAAATGAAGACTAATTTTAGGGAAGTTTTGGGGTCATTTTGCTCACTTTAAGCAATACACATAAAGTGCTCTAATTCTTTTTTCTTCCTCTGACTCAATTATGTTAGAAAATTCTTTAGCAAGTGCAATTCTATAGTTAATTGTATGTGCTTTACTGTTAGTTCTAGAAAGGAATCTTGATATTCTATTTCATTCAGACAGCAGAACATATAATGTTAAACAGAGAAAAAGCATCAGAAGTTAAATTTCCTATTAATCCATGCTCACTAAAATGTTAGAAGGCAAAGTTTGTGATACAACTAAAGTTCAGAAGTCGTTCATTTACTATATTGTTATGTCTTGGTACGGCAAACCTAATCAGCAGCTGAGTACATGTTCAATGGAAACTGCCAAAAAACAAGATGTCAGGAAGGAAAAAACATTACCTGAAACTGATCCACTCAGAGTCCATTATTTGTTAACATTTTGATATATATACGTGATTATTTCTCAGGCATTATTTTAGACATAATAAACTGAAAAATTACCATCTCAGTTTTGAATTTTGTTTTACTTTTGCTTGAAATTTTATTATGAATGTTTCCTTATGTCATTAAATATGCTTCAACATGTTACTTCATTTAATGATGAAAATATTACTTGATTACATTTTTCTTATTTTTCATTATGAATAATGCTGCAGTGAACATCTTAAGTATAAACCTTTGAATAGTGATACAGTCATTGCTTTCCAGTGAAGTAATTCTGATTTATAATCCTACCAGTAGTTATCGATATAGTGTTACTCATATTTTTAGATAAATATGCTAATAAATATTTGTTGTGTCCATTAAATCTCTATAAGGCTCAGAAAAACAAAACAAAATGTGAAAGACCAATTAATAAAGAAATTTCAAATAAATGGGAACCTGCTTTGTGTTATTTTTATTTAAAAAAATAAAGAAAAACAGGAGTTTTTAATACTTACAAATACTGACCTTTACCTTTGATAATACAATTTTATTAATTTTATAAAAAATGCAAATAAGCCATTTCATTTTTCTGTTAATTTTGGTTCAGACTTTTAATTTATAACAATAGGAATGATTTAAGGAGAAAACTGTCAATTCACACAAAAATCCTTGGACAGTGGAGCCAAAAGTGAGGTTAGGAAAAAAAAATTTAATCCAAATCCTTAATTGATATGCAAAATGTGAGCTAAAATAGTTTTGTATTTTATGAAACTAGGTTGTCTGATTCCTGTTCCTCTTTAAAAAGTTCATTGTTATAAATGAAAAACTTCTTCTGTATTAAAGGGTATTAGCATATGTGTCAGTCAGTACCTTTTAAGTACCCTGTGTGCTCCTCCTCAGTCACATTTTTGCTCTTTTACTCCCCATCTGAGGTAGAGTTTTGTGCTTATTAGACTTTTTTTTTTTAGTATTGCCATACATATATGCATCCCTAAACAGTATGTATATATGTGAAATAAATGTAAGTATATGAATATTTAACTTTTTATTTTGGAGCAACCTCAAACCTGTAGGACAGCTGCAAAAACAATACAAACCACCCCACTCCCCTGTACACCCAGATCCACAAATTCTAGCATTCTACCTCCATTTATGTACCATTCCATCCATCCACCCACCCACCCTCTGAACATTTGAAAGTGGGTTGCACACACCACGTTCCTTGAACACACATTACTTCCATGTACACCTCCTACATGTGAGGACATTTACTTATGTAATTACCTCAAGTGCAGACATTAAGTTGAAGAAATCTAATGCTGACGCAAAAGCCTATGCTCTGTATTCCAGTCCTTTCCTATGTCCCAACAATGCTCTTCTGAGCCTTTTCTCCTCCATTCTTAGATCTCACACAGTATCTTGTATTGCATTTAAATGTCATTATTTCCCTAGTTTTTCTTTCTTTTAAGTTGTGGAAACACATATACAACATAAATTTCCCATCCCAAACCTTCCCAAGCATACCATTCCATGGGATTAATCAGATTCACAGTGTCGTAGTACCCTGACCACCATCTACCACTAGAACTTTCCTTTTACCCCAAACAGAATCCCTACACACATTTAGTAGTAACTCCCCATTGTCCCTGCCCCCAACTCTTCCACCCCTGGAAACCTGTACTCTTATTTTCTGTCTAAGTTTACATATTTTCTGATATTTTCTTAGTGGTTTCTATGGGACTTAAATTCAACATCCTAAATCTGTAACAATCTTTATTTGTTTTCATACGAACTTGACCACTTCAGTATCTACATAAACTGAATTCTTTTATCTCTCTATCTTCCCAGCTGTATGTAGTTCTTGTCACAAGGTACATATTTATACAGAATGAGTTCAAAACCATTGATTTATCATTACATTTTATGCATTTGACTTTTAGATCCTGTAGGAAATAAACAGTTACAAATCAAAACTACAGTAGTACTGATATGTATATTTACACGTCTTTATCATTTACTGGACATCTTTATTTCTTCATGTGGCCTCAGTCAATTGTCCATTGTCCTTTCCACTCAACCTGCGGAACTCCCTTTAGCATTTCACGTAGGGCCAGTCTCTTGGTGATGAAGTCCCTCAGCTCTTGTTTATCTGGGACTGTCTAATCCCTCCCTCATTTTTGAAAGATAGTCTTGCTGGATATAGGATCTTGGTTGGCAGATTTTCACTTTCAGCACTTTAAATATGTCATCTCCACTGCCTTCATGCTCCATGGTTTCCAGTGAGAAATTGGCATTTAGTTGTATCGGAACTCCCTTGTATGTGACATGTTGCTTCGGTTCTGCAGTTTTCAGAATTCTCTCTTTATGTTTTCTCTTTGACAGTTTGAATATAATGGTGTGGTGTGGATCTATCTTGTTTGGTGTTCATTGAGCATCTTGGAGATAATATGCATGTCTTTCATTAAATTTGGGAAGTTTTCAGCTATTATTTCAGGAAGTATTCTCTCTGCTCTTTTCTTGCTTCTCCACCATTTGGGACTCGCACAATGCTTACATTGTTATGCTTGATGGTGTTCTACAGATTCCTCAGGCTCTGTTGACTTTTCTTCATTCATTCATTCTTTCTGCTTCTCAAACTGGATGATTACAATAACCTTATCTTCAAGTTCACCTATTCTTCAACCTGCCATTAAAACCCTCTGGGGAATTTTAAATTTCTGTTTCTGTGGTCTTCAGCTTTGTTTGGTGCCTTTTCCTAATTTTCATCTCTTTATCGATATTCTTTGTGTTCATCTATTGGTTTTCCTGATTTCCTTTAGTTTTTTATCCATGTTTTCCTTTAGATCTTTGAGCATGTTTAGGACCATTTTTTAAGTCTTTGTCTGGAATGTTCAAGATCTGATCCTCCTTGTTGGTGGTTTCTAATGATTTGATCTTCTTTGCCTGGGCCATGGTTGTCTATTATTGAAGCCTGGGAATTTTGATATTGCAGTGTGTTATCACTGGAATTTAGACTCTGAGGCATCTGTTCCTTGAACTTGTATCTACGTAGTCTTATGATAGAACTTCCCTTGAATATCAGGAGCTAACCAAAAGGAAAAAAAAAAAAAAGGGAAAAGCAAACATCTTTCCCAGTATCTCCTTTAGAGCTTATCCATACAAAGAGTTTAAAGGGTAGCTCCGGGCCAATGCATAGGTGCCTCCCTGGTCCTTTCTGCGCATGTGTGTTGGCTTGGGCATAAGTGTTTGGCCCAAGGAAATTTCCCCATTTACTGCATACAAATGTCCCCTCTTCTTTAGAAAACAGTTTCCCCATAGTCCTGGGTTATGTACAGTATGTCCTACAGCCAGCAATCCCGAGCCCCAGGCAGGCCACTTTGCTCTCTCACAGTATTCTGTAGGAGAGGTCCATGAGCTGCCTTCTACATGCAGGGCAAGTTCTTTAAACAGTGTTTCTTTGAGCTTTATAAAAATTTCACTCTGTGAGTATCTATACTTTACTCTGTATCTATAATTTATTTTCTCATCACAAATGCATGTTTCTGAAATTCATCCATGTTGCCTGAAATGAAAAAAGAAATAAATGCATGTACCACAGTTTAGTTTCCTATTAGTTTATTTCCCCCCTAGTGGGCTTTGAGAGAGAAAGGCCACAACTGAGCAACAAAAAAGGTTCCTTGGAGGTGCCTCTTAGGCATAATTATAGGAAGGCTCACCCTCCTATGTACAACCCTAAATTTCACAAGAGCAAGCCTCAAGTCGAGGGCTTGACTTATTAAGTAGTGGTTTCCTAACTTCACTTAATATTTATTCTATCCCAAGATAAATGGTCAGTTCCTTACATTATTTTCCCTTAGTTGTACAATCATCATCACTCTCAACTTTAAACAATTATTGTAACATAATACATTCTAGAGCTCTTATCAGCTGCTAATTATTCATCCCTAGTATTAGTGTAGAGTTGGTAAGATAATCCTATTAAATATAGTCATTAATACTCAATGGGTAGTTTTTCCATATCACTCTATTGTTAACCTTCTGCACCAGGGTCATACCATATAAGTATATCATGCTAACAATTATTTAGGTTTGTGGTGCTACTCTGTGGGTTACATGCCTTTAAAGAACCGTTTACAAACATGTTCACCTTTAATGCATCACTGATACTTATAATCCCATTAATGAACCATAGTCACACATTTCCATACCATTAAGATCACCCTCATTATCTATTTGTACATATTAGATTATTGTTCCCCCTCCACTAGCTTCTGTCTATCTCTAGGTCCCCTGTATTCTACATTATAAGACACTTATTTACATTTTCACTGAGTTCACATTACTGGTAACATACAGTATCTCTCCTTTTGTGTCTGGCTTATTTCACTCAGCATTATGTCTTCAAGCTTCATCCATGTTGTCATATCTTTCACAACCTCATTCCTTTGTACTGCCCCGTAGTATTCCATCATGTGTATGTACCACATTTTGTTTATGCACTCATGTGTTGGAGGACATCTGGATTGTTTCCATCTCTTGGCAATTGTAAACAATGCCGCTGTGAACATTGGTGTGCAAACATCTATTCATGTCACTGCTTTCAGATCTTCTGGGTATATACCAAGAAATGAAATTGCTGGATCGTCGGGTAACTCGATAACTAGTTTTCTGAGGAACCGCCAAACTGTCTTCCAGAGTGTGTGTACCATTATACAGTTCCACCAAAAATGAGTAAGAGTTCCAATCTCTCCACATCCTCTCCAGCATTTGTAGATTCCTGTTTGTTTGATGGCAGCCATTCTTATTGGTGTGAGATGATATCTCATTGTGGTCTTGATTTGCATCTCCCTAATAGGTAGTGAAGATGAACATTTTTTTCATGTGTTTTTTAGCCATTTATATTTCCTCTTCAGAGAAACGTCTTTTCATATCTTTTGCCCATTTTATAATTTGGCTGTTTGTACTACTGTCGTTGAGTTGTAGGATTTCTTTATATATGCAAGATATCAGTCTCTTATCAGATACATAGTTTCCAATATTTTCTCCCATTGAGTTGGCTGCCTGTTTACCTTTTTGACAAATTCCTTTGAGGTACAGAAACTTCTAAGCTTGAGGAGTTCCCATTTATTTATTTTTTCTTTGTTGCTTGTGCTTTGGGTGTTAGGTCTAAGAAGTGACCTCCTAATACTAGGTCTTCAAGATGTTTCTCTACATTATCTTCTAGGAGTTTTATGGTACTGTCTCTTATGCTGAGGTCTTTGATCCACCTTCAGTTAACTTTTGTGCGGAGTATGAGGTAGGGACCCTGTTTCATTCTTTTGGATATGGATATCCAGTTCTCCCAGCCCCATTTGTTGAAGAGACTGTTCTTGTCCCAGTTCAGTAGATTTGGTGGCCTTATCAAAAATCAGTTGACCATGGCTCTCTGGGGGTCTATTTCCAAATTCTCAATTTGATTCCATTGATCAGTTTTCTGTCTTTGTTCCAAAACCATGCTGTTTTGACTACTGTGGTTTTTTTTTTTTTTAATTTTTTTTCCCATTTTTATTGGGATTGTTCAGATACCATACAATTATCCAAAGATCCAAAGTGTACAGTCACTTGCCCCTGGGTACCCTCATACAGCTATGCATCCATCAGACTTAATTTTTGTTCAATTTTTAGAAACTTTTCATTACTCCAGACAAGAAATAAAGTGAAAGATGAAAAAAGAAAAAAAGAAAAGGAAACTCGAATCCTCCCCCTCAATTGTTGACTCGTAGTGTTGGTATAGTACATTTGTTACTGTTTATGAAAAAATGTTGAAATACTACTGACTGTAGTATATAGTTTGTAATAGGTATGTAGTTCTTCCCTATATGCCCCTCTATTATTAACTTCTAATTGTATTGTCATACATTTGTTCTGGTTCATGGAAGCGATTTCTAGTATTTGTACAGTTGATCATGGACATTGCCCACCATAGGATTCAGTTTTATACATTCCCATCTTTCGACCTCCAACTTTCCTTCTGGTGACATATATGACTCTGAGCTTCCCCTTTCCACCTCATTCACACACCATTCGGTGCTGTTAGTTATTCTCACATCTTGCTACCAACACCCCTGTTCATTTCTAAACATTTAAGTTCATCCTAGTTGAACATTCTGCTCATAGTAAGCAACCACTCCCCATTCTTAAGCCTTGTCCTCTATCTTGGTACCTTATATTTCATGTCTATGAGTTTACATATTATAATTTGTTCCTATCAGTGAGACCCTGCAATAATTGTCTTAATGTGTCTGGCTTATTTCACTCAGTATATTGCCCTCAAGGTTTTGTCATCAACCCATTTATTTTTTAATATTGTTTTGTTCACTCGCCATACATTCCATCCCAAGTAAATAATCGATGGTTTTCTGTATGGTCATACATTTATATGTTCACCACCTTCATCATTATCTATATAAGGGCATCTACATTTCTTCCACAAGGCAGGAGGGAGAGTCAAAGAAGGTAGAGAGGCAAAAGAAAGAGGAAAAAAATGACAGCTAGGAAGCAGCAAAAGGAAAAATAATCTTAAATCAAAGTAGAATGAAAAATCAGACAATACCACCAATGTCAAGTGTCCAACATGCCTCCCCTATCTCCCCCTCTTATATGCATTTACCTTGGTATATCACCTTTGTTACATTAAAGGAAGCATAATACAATGATTCTATTAGTTACAGTCTCTAGTTTATGCTGATTGCATCCCTCCCCCAATGCCTCCCCATTTTTAACACCTTGCAAGGTTGACATTTGCTTGTTCTCCCTCGTAAAAGAACATATTTGTACAGTTTATCACAATTGTTGAATACTCTAGATTTCACCAAGTTACACAGTCCCAGTCTTTATCTTTCCTCCTTTCTTGTGGTGTCTCACATGCTCCCCACCTTCCTCTCTCATCCATATTCATAGTTATCTTTGTTCAGTGTACATACATTGTTGTGCTACCATCTTCCAAAATTGTGTTCCAAACCACGCACTCCTGTCTTCTATCACCCTGTAGTGCTCCCTTTTGTATTTCCTGTAGGGCAGGTGTCTTGTTCACAAAGTCTCTCGTTTTCTGTTTGTCAGAAAATGTTTTGAGCTCTCCCTCATATTTGAAGGACAGCTTTGCTGGATATAGGATTCTTGGTTGGCAGTTTTTCTCTTTCAGTATCTTAAATATATCACACCACTTCCTTCTTGCCTCCATGGTTTCTGCTGAGAGATCCGCGCATAGTCTTATTAAGCTTCCTTTGTATGTAATGGATCACTTTTCTCTTGCTGCTTTCAGGATTCTCTCTTCGTCTTTGACATTTGATAATCTGATTATTAAGTGTCTTGGCATAGGCCTATTCATATCTCTTCTGTTGCGAGTACACTGGGCTTCTTGGATCTGTAATTTTATGTCTTTTATAAGAGATGGGAAATTTTCATTAATTATTTCCTCTATTATTGCTTCTGCCCCCTTTCCCTTCTCTTCTCCTTCTGGGACACCAATGATACGTACATTATTGTACTTTGTTTCATCCTTGAGTTCCCGGAGATGTTGCTCATATTTTTTCATTCTTTTCTCCATCTGATTCTTTGAGTGTAGGCTTTCAGGTGTTTTGTTCTCCAGTTCCTGAGTGTTTTCTTCTGCCTCTTGAGATCTGCTGTTGTATGTTTCCATTGTGTCTTTCATCTCTTGTGTTGTGCCTTTCATTTCCACAGATTCTACTAGTTGTTTTTTTGAACTTTTGATTTCTGCCGTATATATGCCCAGTGTTTCCTTTACAGCCTCTATCTCTTTTGCCATATCTTCTCTAAACTTTTTGAATTGATTTAGCATTAGTTGTTTCAATTCCTGTATCTCAGTTGAAGTGTACATTTGTTCCTTTGACTGGGCCATAACTTTGTTTTTCTTAGTGTAGTTGTAGTTTTATGTTGTCTAGGCATGGTTTCCTTGGTTATCCAAATCAGGTTTTCCCAGACCAGAACAGGCTCAGGTCCCAGAGGGGAGAAATATTCAGTATCTGGATTCCCTGAGGGTGTGTCTTAGAAAATTGCTCCACACTGTGATGCCTCAGGTCACTGTGCTTTTCTGCCCAGCAGGTGATGCCTGTTAGCCTATAATTCTTGACTGGTGTGAGGAGATATGGCCGTGTTCCCCCAGGCTATGGGGTCTGGTTCTGAATGGAAAGGGCCCCACCCCTTTCCTCCTAGAGAAGACAGACCTCCCAGGTGGAGGTCATTAGCATTTCAGTGGTCTCTCTCTCTGCTTGTGCTGTTTCCACCCTTCCCCGAGTCACAGCCCTGGAAACTGAAAATGACTGGGGCTTTCTCCACTGAGCCGACTCTGTCTGTTTTTTGGGGCTGCGTACCTGTAGTGAGCAGTTCACACTCGCTACTTAAAACCCCAGTTGGAGCTCAGCTGAGCTATATTCGCTTGCTAGGAGAGAGCTTCTCTCTGGCACCACGAGGTTTTGCAGCTTGGGCTATGGGGGAGGGGGTCTCACGACTTGGATGCGCAGGTTTTGCTTACAGATTTTATGCTGTGTTCTCGGGCATTCCTCCCAATTCAGGTTGGTGTATGATGAGTGGATGGTCTCATTTGTCCCCCCGCAGTTATTCTGGATTATTTACTAGTTGTTTCTGTTTTTTTGTAGTTGTTCCGGGGGACTACTTAGCTTCCACTCCTCTCTATGCCGCCGTCTTCTGTGTATTCCTCCTGCTGTGGTTTTATAGTAAGCTTCAAAGTAGGAAGTGTGTCTTCCCACTTCATTTTTGTTTTTTAGAATGTTTTTAGCAAATCAAGGCATCTTTCCTTTCCAAATAAATTTGATAACTAGCTTTTCCAAGTCTGCAAAGTGGGTTGTTGAAATTTTAATTGGAATTGCATTGAATCTGTAAATCAGTTTGGGTAGAATTAACACATTAATGGCATTTAGCCTTCCTATCCATGAACACGAACTATCTTTCCATCTCTTTAGGTCTCCTTTTATTTCTTTTAGTAAAGTTATGTAATTTTCTGTGTGAAGGTCTTTTACATCCTTGGTTAAGATTATTCCTAGGTACTTGATTTTTTGAGTTTCTGTTGAGAATAAATCTTTTTCTTGAGTGTCTCTTCAGTTAGGACATTTTTAGTGTATAGGAACATTACTGATTTATGTGCATTAATCTTGAATCCCACCACTTTGCTGAACTTGTTTATTAGCTCATGTAGCTGTGTTGTCGATTTCTCAGGGTTTTCCAAATGTAGAATCATATCATCTGCAAATAATGACTGTTTTATTTCTTCCTTTCCAATTTGGATGCCTTTTATTTCTTTGTCTTGCCAGATTGCTCTGGCTACAACTTCTAGCACAGTGTTGATTAATAGTTGTGACAGCAAGCATCCTTGTCTTGTTCCTGATCTTAGATGGAAGGCTTTCAGTCTGTCACCATTGAGTACTATGCTGGCTGTGGGCTTTTCATATATGTCATTTATCATATTGAGAAAGTTTCCTTCAATTCCTACTTTTGAAGTGTTTTAATAAAAAAAGCTTGCTGAATTTTGTCAAATGCTTTTTCACTATTGATTGAGATGATCATTTAATTTTTCCCTTTTGATTTGTCAATGTGTTTTATCATATTGATTGATTTTCTTAATGTTAAATCACCCTTGCATGCCTGGAATTAACCCCACTTGGTCATGGTGTATGACTTTTTTATGTGTCTTTGGATTTGATTTGCAAATTTTTTGTTGAGAATTTTTGCATCTGTATTCATTAGGGAGATTGGCCTGTAGTTATCCTTTCTTTCAGCACCTTTATTTGATTTTGGTATTTGAGTGAAGTTGGCTTCATAAATGAGTTTAGGTATTGTTCCATTTTCTTGAATTTTTCTAAAGAGTTTGAATAGGAATATTGTCAGTTCTGTTTGGAAAATTTGGCAGAGTTCCTTTGTGTAGCCATCTGGCCCTGGGCTTTTATTTGTGGGAAGCTTTTTGATGAATGATTGGATGTCTTTACTTGTGATTGGTTTGTTGAGGTCTTCTTTTTCTTCTCTGGTCAGTTTAGGTTATTCATGTGTTTCCAGCAAATTATCCATTTTCTCTAAATTCTCTAGTTTGTTGGCATACAGTTATTCATAGTATCCTCTTAGGATTTTAAAAATTTCTGTGGGATCTGCAGTATTGTCCCCCCTCTCATTTATTATTTTGTTAATTTGGGTCTTTTCTCTTTTTGACTTTGTCAGTCTAGCTAAGGGTTTGTCAATCTTGTTGGTCTTTTCAAAGAACCAACTTTTGCTTTTGTTTATTCTCTCTATTTTTTTTGTGGTCCAATATCATTTATTTCTGCTTTAATCTTTATTATTTCTTTTCTTCTTGCTGCAGGATTAGTTATCATTTTATAGCTTCTTCAGTTGTTCCTTTAGTTCTTTGATTTTAGCACTTTCTTCTTTTTTAATGTATGCATTTAGAGCTATAAATTTCCCTGTCAGTACCGCCTTTGCTGCATCCCATAAGTTTTGATATGTTGTTTTCTTGTTTTCATTCATCTCTAGATATTTAGCAATTTCTTCTTTGACCCAACTGATTGTTTAGGAGTGTGTTGTTTAACCTCCAGATATTTGTGAATGTTCTAGGTCTTTGATTATTTGAACATTTATTTGTAATTTGGCAGAGCTACATCTTGGTGGAGCATACTTTCCCTGACCTATCAGCAGATGGTGCTCCTGAGCCACCTCTTATGCTCAAGCCAGCTTAGTGTCTGCACTGAGTGGAGGTCCAAATCATGTGGAGGTCCAATCAGTCAAATTTTCCATGTGCACTGGGGACTGCCAGCCCTGTGGGTGGGGGGGCATGCCCTGTGCAGTTTGACAGGAAAACTGCTCCAGGACACAGTGGTCCCGGCTGTTCCCGGGGTTGTGGGTGGAGTACTCTGGGGCTGCAGAGCTGTGTGTCTCACCTTTCAGCTCAAATGCCCCACAGTCCCTCTTTCCTGTGGGCCCTCGAGTTCCTGGGATTGCAGGAGAGCTCCTGGCACTTCTGTGTGACACCCCTGCTGCTAGGCTGTGCACACTGTGGGCTTCTGTGGAGGGGGAGTCGATGCTGTCACAAGCCTGCCATATCCTGATTTCCCTCAAGGAAGCTATAGGCTGCAGGACTCTAAAGGTTTGTCTCCCAGCCAGCTACAAAGATGGCCAAACAGGGCGCTGAAAGCTGCCCTTTCCCTTGTCTGCCTGTACCAACCTCCATTCCCTATCATGGGACTCTTGGCTGCGGGTCTGTGAAGTGTTGTCACCCATGCCAGGTACTGAGGAGGGTGCCTGGGCATGGAAGGCTACTACCCTCCATGCTTTCTGCTGGCTCTAGCCGCCTGTTCTCCAGTGCGTTCTGGTCCGAACACTCACCCGTCTTGAACGCAGCCTTTTGGTTTCTCCAGGTACACGCCCACCATGGGTGTAGAAGTCCCTGCCTAGCTGGTGGCACCCTGGAATTGCTGTTCTCGAAGGCTTTCTGTCCTATATCTAGTCTTTCTCCAGAGGAGAATTTTGCTCTCTCTCTCCTAATCCACCGTCTTGGATCCCCCACTACCTCCTCCCCAATTATTTTCTTGACTCCTTAGGGGCTTCTCTGGGTTCGATTTGCCAGATGTCAAACCTTCTTGAGCTTTCTTTAATTGTCCTCAGTGGATCTTGTTTATATCTGCTAGGAAAAGGCATGCAATTGATAATTTCTCTATGCTTGGAAATTCCCTTCTTCAACCAGAAGGGAATATGTTAACTCTTTTCCTATTAGGTTTTTAACGGACATGTGGGTTTTTCATAGATTTTTGCTATTATGTAGAATGATGTTATGAGATTCTTTTATTTTCTCTTGATGCACAGGTACAAGATGCTATCTGGTATGTCCACCTAGCAGTGAGATTGCTTGGTCATGGAAAATGTGCATTTACAATTTGCAATATATTTGTTTTCCAAAGTAGTTCATATTCCCTCTGGCAGTGAATGATAGTGCCTTTTTGTCACATCCTACGCTGTGGTTGATATTGTCAAACTTCTTAAATATTTGTAATACTCAGCTATGAACTGATAGCTGTTGGGGTTTTAATTTATATTTTTCTGATTGATAATGATGTTGAGCTTATGCTCATGCATTTTTTGGGTTAATTTGTCCCCCCTCCCTCATGCAATGCCTGTACGTTGTTTTTGCTTGTTTCCTATTAGATTGTTTGCTCTTTTCTTAGTGATTTGTAGGGATTTTTTGTTTTCTTTTTTGTGAATACTAATTTTTTATCAATTAAATGCATTGCGAACATCTTCTGACTTGTGATGTCTTTTTTTTTAAATTTTTTTATGGTAGCTTTAATTACAGAAGTTTATGATGTATATTTTCTGAGCTTTGTTTAAATTACTCTTGCTCATACAAAAGGTCTGAATGATAATCTGTTACATCCTTAATCCATTTTGTGTGTGATGTGTGAGTTAGGATCCAATTTCAATTGAATTCCGTATGTCTAACCAATTGTCCAAATGCAATATATTGAATAGCCCGTTCATTCTAGAGTGATTAACATGTCGGCTCTGTTACATATAAAAATTTTCCCCCTGTATATATGAGGGTCAATTTCTGGGCTTTTAAGTTTTGTTGCACTGTCTATTTTTCTGATTTTTTTTGGCACTCCTACACTGTTTTAATTATGAAAATTTTATTGTAAATCTTGATACCTGATCAAGTCACTTCATCTTTTCCTTATTTAAGAAGGTCGTGGCTATTTTGTGCAGGCAGTCGCAAAATAATTTATGAATTACTAAAGTTTTGTTTCTTCATTTCCCATCCTTGATACTTTGTTTTTCTTGACTTCTAGTGTACTGGATAGGAACGCTAATATAATTTAGACTTGAAGTGGTGATAGTGATTTTATTTTTCTTTTTCATATTTTATGAAGAATAAATCTAACATGTCAACATTAAGAACAATAATTGATGTGGGCTTTGTATATTCATTTATCATGGTGAATGAATTTATCTTATATTTCTGGTATACTAAGTATTATTATTATTGCCTTCAGCATGAATGGGTATTATTTTATCGAATTATTTTACTCATCTTTGAGATAATAATTTTTGCCCATCTCTTTAATCTCTTTATGTGATAAATTGTATTTATTGATTCTGTATTGTTAAATCATTCTTAATTGCTAGAGTAGACTCAACTTGATCATGATGTGTAATTACCTTGTTAATAGACTGCTACATTTTGTTTGCTAATATCTCATTTAGGATTTTTCATATGTGTTTATTAGTGATATTAGCCTTGTTTTCCCATATCAGCATTATTGAGATTCACATACTATGCAATTGACTTATTTAAAGTGTACAATTCAGTGGTTTATAGTATATTCACAGTTGTGCACCCATCACTAAAATCTGTTTTGAAACACTTTCTTCACCCTAAAAGAAACCCCAGACAAATTAGCAGTTATTCTCCACTCCCTCCCCACCCCCAATCCTAGGTAACCAATACTATAATTTCTGTCTGTATAGAATTGTCTGTTCAGGACATTTGATATAAATGGAATCATACATGTGGTCTTTTGTGATTTTCTTCTTTCACTTAGTTAGCATCATGTTTTCAGGATTTATCCATGCAGTAGCATGTATCAGTGCTTCACTCCTTTGTATTTTTCAGTATCATCCTATCCATTGTACAGATATACCACATATTGTTTATCCATTCATCCGTTGATGGACATTTGGGTTGTTTCCACATTTAGGCTATTAATAATCTGCTATTAATAGTCATTACTAAGTTTTTTGTGGATATATATTTTCATTTCTCTTGGTTATATCCATAGGAGTAATGATGTTGAGCATCTTTTGATGTGCTTTTTAGCCGTTTGGAGAGATGTCCATTCAAGTCTGTTTTCCAGTTTTTAATTTTTTTTTTTTGTCTTTTTGTTGTTGAGTTGAAAGATTTCTTAATACATTTTAGATATTAACTCTTACTGGGTATATGGTTTCTAAATGTTTTGTCTTATTGTGTAGGTTGTCATATTTTTTTTGTGGTAAAGACCTTGGAAGAAGAAAACTTTTTAATTTTGATGAAGTCCTATTTATTTTATCTTTTGTTGTTTGTGCTTTGGGTATAAAGTCTAAGGAACCAGTGCCTAACACAAGGTCCTGAAGATGCTTCCCTGTGTTTTCTTCTAGGAGTTTTATAGTTCTGGCTCTTACATTTAAATCTTTGATCCATTTTGAATTGATTTATGTAATATGGTACAAGGGAGGGATTCACCTTCATTCTTATGCAAATGGAGATCCCGTTTTCTGAGCACCATTTGTTGAAGAGACTATTCTTTCCCAATTGGGTGGTCTTTGTCCCTTGTCAAAAAACAGTGGCCACAATGTGAGGGTTGAATTCTGAGCTCTCAGTTTGATTCCTTTGGTCTATGTGTCTGTCCTTTTGCCAGTCCCATGCTGTTTTGATTACTGTGTCTTTGTAATAAGTTTTAAGATTGGGTAGTGTGTCTTCCAATTTTGTTCTTCTTTTTTAAGGTGGCTTGGGCTATTCACGGCCCATTACTCTTCCACATAAATTTGATGTTGGTGGGATCTCACTCCTGGAAGAAAGTAGTTGGATTCCCATTGATGGCAAAGCTTCCCATTTTCAATCTTGATGATGCCTTTGAATTTGCCATGGGTGAATCATACTGGAACATGTAGACCATGTGTTTGAGGCCAATGAAGGGGTCATTGATGGTCACAACCTGCATTTTGCCGGAGTTTACAGCAGCCCTGGTGACCAGGCACCCAATATGGCCAAATCCGTTTATTCTGAACTTCACCATCATGTCTCAGAGATGTGGCTGGCACTGCACGAAAAGATGTGGCTGTCTGGCGAGTGGGCAGGTGCAGAGAGCCTTTCCCTCATTTTTGAAGGACAGTTTTGCCAGATAAAGAATTCTTGGCTGTTTTCCTCTTTCAGTTCTCTAAGTGTATCATACCAATGCCTTCTTACCTAAATGGTTTCTGCTTAGAAATCCCCACTTATTGCTGTTTCTTTTTATGTGAAGAATCGTTTTCTCTTCCTGTTTTCAGAATTCTCTCATCTTTGGCATCTGACCTTCTGATTAGTAAGTGTTTTTGAGTAGGTCTATTTGGATTTATTCTGTTTGGAGTGTGTTGTGCTTCTTGCACCTGTATATTGATGTCTTTCATAAGAGTTGGGAAATTTTTGATTTTTATTTACTCAGGTACTCTGCCCCCTTTGCCCTCTCTTCTTCCAGGGCACCCATAATGTCTATGTTTGTGCACCTTGTGCTATCATTTGATTTCCTGAGACTTCCCTCATTTTTTCTATTCTTTTCCTTATCTGTTCTTCTGTTTGTCAGATTTTTGGGTGGTCTATCCTCTAGTTTGCTGATCCTTTCTTCTCCCTCTTCAGATCTGCTATTGTATGCTTCCATTTTATTTTTATCTCTTCTATTGAACCTTTCGTTTCCATAAGTTCTTATATTTTTTTTTCATTCTTTGGAATTCTTCATTATTCTCGCTTAGTGTCTTCTTTTTATATCTTTTATTTCTTTTGACACATTTTCCTTAATCTCCTTGAATTGATTTAGGAGATTTGTTTGAACATTGTTAATTAGTTGCTTAAACTCCTGTATCTCATGTGAAGTATTAGTTTGTTCCTTTGGGCCATAGTCTCCTGTTTCTTAGTATGGCTTATGATTTTTTTTACTGGTGTCTAGACATCTGAATTTTGATGAGTTTATTCTGGAGGTCAGTTTCTCTCTCTTGCCTGGGTGTTTCTTGGTCTTGGCTTTGTACTTCAGCTCTTCTTTGACACTTGGTGCAACTTATTCTACACCTTTAGAAGAGTTCGTGTTTACTCGATCATAATTTTTTCAGCTCTTAATCTTCTGTTTCTTGCCCAGAAAATATGGTGCAGTTTTTGAGGTTGCCCTATTTGTGCAATCGTTTTACACCCAGTAAAAAGCTTCCTTTTCCCTTTTCCTCCTCCAGTGATGTTGATCTGTTTGCTTTTGATTTGTCTCTGTATGTTTTTAACACTCCCTTCGTTATCTCGAGATGATTTTACCTGGAGGGTTGATTCTGGAGGATGTCCCCCCAAAGAGGACTTATCCAAGTCAGTTTTTCCCAGTCAAAACAGGCCCAGGACCAAAGAGGGGGATCCAGGTCATTTCCACAGTGTCCTGGGTAAGTGACCCTGGAGGATGCCAATCTTCTCTGTGACGTCTCCTTGATTCTGTGCTTTTGTGTCACACCCAGCGTATGGCCCTCATCAGCCCACAGTTCCCCACAGTTGTAAGGTGGTACTGTGCCTTTAATCCTCAGCCAACTCCACCCCTGCTGGGTGTGTTGTTGAGACAGAGGCTGCTAGTCACTTTTGCCTGGGGTTGGTTGAAACTTGCTCACATCCCAGACCCTGGAATCTGAAGTCTCTAGTCAATAGTCACTAACTGTGCTGGGCCTTGCCTCCGCATTTTCTCAGGGAAGAGCCCCCTCTTCAGCACCCTGTCCCCTGCATCTCTGTAAAGTTAGTGTATCTCTCAGTTAGCCCCGTTTCTGCCCCTGCCAAGGATGGGATTGAAACGGACGCTTCCAGGTGCTTTCTATCCTGGTGGTTAAAACTGTCATTGTTCTTCTAGCTAGCTGGAGTCAAGCACCCTGATATCACTAATCAAAAGACGGAGTTGGTGCCCGGCGCTGCGGGGAAGTGCTGTCCTTCAGCAAACTCATCTCCACCACCCGGAGAAGTTATTGTGTCTGTCAGTCAGCCCGGCTTCCTCCCTTGCCAGAGACAGGGTTGAAATGGAGGCTGCCAGCTGCTTTCTGTCTTTTCCAGTTTTTCTGGGTAAAACTGTAGCTGTGCTCAGAGCTGGTACCTGGCAGTCTGAATTTGCTGATCAGAATTCACAGTTGGTGCCTGGCTAAGTCCCCCCACCCTTACTCTAGGAGAAAAGGCTTGTATTTCCAGTCAGGGAGTGGCTCTGGAGGCAGCCTGCTGCACCAGTGGGGGATAGGCACCAGCCTCACAGCCTGGGGAGATCTACTCACAGCTCTTCACAGTTTTTCAGTCTCTTCCTTCTGCTCTTCCCTGGATAGTGTATGGTGTTCTTATGGTCTCAGGAGTCCCTGAGATAGTTGTTTCACACAGTTCTTGGGCTTACAAGCTATCTTAGAGGATAAACTGAATCTTAGAGCTCCCTACTCTACTCTCCCATCTTGGGGAAACAAAAACAAACAAATTAAAAAAAAAAACAAAACCTCTTCCATATAAATTTTATGATTGGTTTTTCCATTTTTGCAAAGAAGGCTTTTCAAAATTTGATTGAGATTGCATTGAATCTGTAAATTTATTTGGGTAGAACTGACATCTTTGTATATAGTCTTCCAATCCATGAACATGGAATGTCCTTCCATTTATTTTAGTAGTCTTTGTTTTCTTTTACCCAATGTTCTTAGTTTTCTGTATACAAGTCCTTACATCCTTGGTTTGGTTTATTCCTATACATTTGATTCTTTTAGTTGCTATTGTAAATGGAATTTTCTTAATTTCTTCTTCTTATTCTCATTGCTTATGTATAGAAACACTCCTGATTTGGGGGCTTTGATCTTGTACTTGCCACTTGTCTGAATTTATTTATTAGCTCTAGGAGTTTTTTTGTGGGGTTTTCAGGATTTCCTGTACATAGGATCATGCCATCCGTAAATAGGTAAAGTTTTACTTCTTCTCCAGTTTGGATGCCTTTTATTTCCTTTTTTCCTAATTGTTCTTGAAAGACCTTCCAGTAACAATGTTGAATAACAATGGTGACAGTGGACATCCTTGTCTAGTTCCTGATCTTAGACGGAAAGCTGTCAGTCTTTCACCATTACGTAGGCTGTTAGCTGTGTGTTTTCATACATGCCCTTTATCATGTTTCTTAGACTGCTTTCATTGTCTTAAGTTGCTTTTGTGCGGAGGACAATTCTGAAAGGTCTGGGCTCGCCAAAGAGGTGTTTTCCCATGTCAGTTTTTCCCAGTCGAGAAAGGCCAGGGACCTATGAGGGGAGCTCTGGCTGACTCCAGACTGCCCTGGAGAGGGCATTAGTCAGGGGTCTGAAAGGGTACCAGGAACTCCTTCCAGATCAAAGCTGCACTTTTTTGACCTGAGCAGCAAATGCAGTTCTTTAGCTCTGTTTTGCAATACTGAGGAAGTTTAGCATCTTTAAGTCTCCACTGCTTTTGTCAAGGGCCAGTTGGAACAATGGCAGCCTCAGAGCCAGCCCCCAGTGATCTGAAATAGGTAATCAAAAGCCGTGATCAGCGGTTGGCCCATGCCCATCCCAGATTTTTGGGGAATTGGATTTCTGCGTCCCTTTCTGGCACCAGCATTGTATGCCAGGGAGTGGACCCCACTGTGCCTGCTGCAAGAGTGAGGTCAGGGCCACAGTAACCACCCTGCAGAGAGCAGTTTACTGGTATTTACTGTCATTTACCACTCTCTTCCTCCCGCTCTTCCCTGGATCCTCTAAAGTGTTCTCCTAGACTCCGGAGTTTCAAAATAGTTGATTCATACAGTTCCTGGCTGTTTAATAGTTGTTCTGGTGGAGGGACTGATTCCTGGCACTCCCACACCCAAGGCCTTGTTCTTAACTTTTCCTCTTTTTTATTGTTGCATTTACACATATGTGTGCTTAATGGTATCCCACATTTCTCTGAGCTCTGTTTAATTTCTTCATTTTTTTTCACTTTCTTTTCTTCGGGTTGTATAATCTTAATTGGTCTGTTTTCAGGTTTGCTTATTCTTTTTTTCTATCAGTGCAGCTCTATCATGCCCTCTTCTGAATTTTTCGTTTCAGTAATTACATGTTTCACCTCCAGAATTTAATTTTTTTTTGTATAGCTTTTGTGTCTTTATTGTTATTCTCTATTTGATGTGACATTGTAAACATACAGTTCTTTACTTCTTTAAGCATGGTTTCCTTTAGTTCTTTGAGCACACTTGTGATGGCTGCTTTGAAGGTTTTGTCTGTTAAATCTGTCATCTGGACCCCCTCACAGGCAGTTTCTGTTGCCTGCTTCTTTTCCTGTGTATGGGTCACACTTTGCCTGTTTCTTTGTATGTCTTATAGTGTTTTTTTTTTTTTTTTGACAATTGTATGTATTCATTAATATATCATAGCAACTCTGGTTCTCTGTACCTCCAGCACTTGTTTATATTGTTCTTAGCTTAGGTAGTGACTTGAGTGGTGTGTTTTAATGAGGTAGGTTCCTCTACAATGTGGAGCCACTGTTGTTGCTCCTCAGAGGGTATAACCTTGGGCATGATCATCTCCACCTGGGATTACAGTCATTTTTGCAGTGCTCTCCTTGACTGTCTTCTTTCCCTGTTATCTTTGTTAAGCCTTCTGTTTCTTTTTACCTTACCCAGCTCTGAGTCTCCATTAATTTCCAGCTGATTGCTCTATCCTTTTGGCTGTGCCTTGGGGTATAAATTGCTTTAAGTTCTGACCCAGCTAATTTAAGGCCCCTGAAATTTGTTCAGGTACTTTTTGAGGCCAATGTTTGAGTTTTATTCTGACCCAAAGAGGGCTTTTCTTCAATGTCTTTCCCTGCCTCTCTCTGGTAAACTAGCTGGTCTGTGGTTTATCTTATATTTCTCATTGTGCTACCAGCCTCCTCTCAATTGGGTGTCACTAAAATCTCCATTGTTTTCTAGCATACACTAATCCATTGTTTTCTAGCATACACTTATTAGTGTTGAACTTATGCACACTTTGTTGTTCAAAATAAAGTCAGTTCCTCTGTGGGGAAGTTCTTTGTTCTTATGGACTGCCTGTCCCCCTGGGTAAAATATCCCATTCACTCCTCTGAAGTTGGCGGTGGAGACAGTGACTTGCTTCCCTTGGAGTGACACCTTTTTGGCCATTGTGGAGCTGGGCTGAGGTGGTAGTCTACATTCTTCTCATCTTGTCTCTCTGGTGTGGCACATCTGTACTATGAGTGAATTGGGGTGGGGACTATCAGGCCCCAATATTCTTGGCCTGCTGTACCTGGGGTAGAGCCTTCCCCGTAAGAGTGAGGCTGGTAGAGGAAGGAAGCTCCTGGACTCTTGACCATGCTCGCCAGGAATTTAGCCTCTGCAACTTGGAACTGGCAGGAATGAGAAATGCTAGTGGCCTCTCCCTCCAAGTGAGATAGAGAGCAGAGGGATCTCTGTTTTGTTGGCCCCACCCATAGTGAGAGGAAGTTCCATTATGGTAAGCTGGGATGGGAGAAAGAGGAAGCAGGTCATGGCTGAGGAGCCAGACTCTTACTGTTCTTACCAAAATTTAGTATATTTTCTTGAATAAATATTTCTTCGTTTGCTTTATGTCTTTATGACGGACAGTTTCCAGAGACTTTAAGTGGTTGTCTTTTTATAAATTTCACCAGTTATCCTTGTTTCATTGGGGAGCAGGTCTGTGGAGCAACTAACGCTGCTATTCTGAAGTGGAATATTGTTAGATTAACTTTCAAATTTTTTGTTTCTCATTGTTCTTGAGGTATTTAGGTACCAATGATAAACTAGACTAATGGAATGAGTTGGGCAATGTAAACCTTTTTTTCTTTTATTTGGGGGAATGCATATGAAATTGGAAAGTTTCTTCCTCAAAAAGCAAAGCAAAACAAAACAAAACAAAACTGTATAAATCACCTGAATTTGTGGGTTAATTTTAAACTACTGTGGTGGTTTGGAGCTTTGTACTCCAGAAAAACACATTTTTAAACTTAATCCATTCCTGTGGATATGAACCCATTGTAAGTAGAACTTTTTGATGAGGTCACTTTGGTGAAGGTGTGGCCCAACTCAATCAGGATGGGTCTTTATCCTATTACTGAAATCCTTTTTAAGTGAAATGAAATTCAGACAGAGAGAGAGAAATAACAGAAGGAGCATCCAGAAACTGAAAGTCAGTGGAACCTGGAAGAGAAAGGAGAGAGTCAGGAGAGGCCGCCATGTGCATTGCCATATGACAGAAAAGCCAAGGACCAAGAATTGCTGGCAGCCAGCCCCAGGACTCCACGTTCTTCTGGAAGAAGGCATCGCCTTGATAATGCCTTGATTTTGGACTTACCCTAGCCTCAAAACCATGAGCCAGTAAATTCTCATTATGTAAGCCAACCCATTGCATGTTTGTTGTTGTTCGGCAGCTAGGAAACTAAAACAACTACTGATTCAATTTCTACAGGAATTTCAGGTTTTCTGTTTCTCTTTGAGGCAGTTTTTCAGTTACATTTTTAAGGAATTTGTTTTTCTTTCTAAATTTTAATATATATTGACATAAAATCTGTTCTCTGCCCAGTTTATGTCTCTCCCCAGATTCATTTGGCTCTGCCAATCCCTCAGACTCAGTTGCTTGCCCTGCTTGCTGTTTAGAGTGACCACAATAGCATCTTATGCTATCTTGGTGGTAGAGCTCTGCCCATATTCACTGTAACCTTTTCTTTGACACCATAGGCCATTTAGTCTCCCCTTATGTGCTTTGCCAAAGTCTCCATTATGAACCTTGGGGTAGGCAAGTACAGGGTTAAAGTTGAGCCATCTGGGCCTACAGAGCCTCAGGCTTCCTCAGTAGCTTTCCAGAGGTGCCAGATAACATGGTCTGGAAATGCAGGACACTCATCTTGCTGTGGCACAAGCACTGACCAATGAGAGGAGATAGGAAGGAGCTGGGAAATAAATTGCTTCCATTTGGCCTAGATGGAGATGTCTCTTGTGACTTATATGCTGCTGTGATTTCTTGTAAAGCTGTGACCAGCTTGTTAATGTACCACCTTGTAGTTTGTTTTCCCTTCTGCTTTGCCTTATTTCCCTTCTCTCTGTCTTCATCCCTGTGCTTAGAAAAATATCATTGGCTTGTGAGCTTTGCCTCCAGCTCTGTTTTCTAGGGAACACAGGCTAAAATAATTGGGACTAGGAGTGTTCCTAGAAAGTAGGTACTTAGTATGTAGTTTTATACTAGAATTTTTTTTACCTCCTTGAAGGCAATAAGGATTCTATTGCTGGTGGTAAGAGAGCTGGCAAAGATCCCTGATATATAGTGGCATCACAATGATTAAAGCTTTCAGCTGGGATTATTTGGGATGAGGTACAAGTAAAAGGCAAGACATATGAGTCTTGTACTTAATTAATATAGGGGCATGGGTAAATATAAGGATTTTGATATTTTGGCAGCTTTAGAGCCTTTGCAAAAGTAAAGTGTAGACCCAGGCCAGCTGATTGCTAACTTAAAGCACACCATGAAAGCCAGAGGGTTTCTGTAATTACTTTAAGAGATTCATTTCTGCATTCACAGAGAGTACTGTGCTGAAAATCAGGCCTGGGATATAATTATATGAGTGACAGGCCTTCAAAATAGACTAAATTTAGTTTTGACAGGTCACATGTGTCAAAGTTAGGACTAAAGTAGCAAAAGAGTAAGACTCTGAGATCTGTGTTGGAGACATGTGGGTGGATATGCTTGACAATATTGAACCTTCAAATTTCCCCAAGTCTTCCTGGCCAGTGGAAAAGAGCCTTCCTTTTTTGGATTCCATGCATTCATCTCCCCTGAAGTAAGTATTTTGTAAGATGATGCTTATTCTTCTCAAACTCTGTCTACATCTCCTGTCATTACTTCCAAGCTGAATAGCCTGAAGAGGGTCTCAGCATTGTCCAACTGGGGAATTATGATGCCTACTCCAAAAAGGAATAGGCTATATGTAAAAATAATTGCAGGCTTGTATGTACTTTCAGGGATTGTGGGAATATTTGTGAGAATGGATCTTGAGGGTCTTAGAATATAGGAAGGCATGAAATATAAAGCTGCACTGGGTGAACAATCATCATTTGGAAAATTATGAGTGTTAGAGAGGAAGTGGGGACATAGTTGCATTCGTTTATGGTTGGTGGGATTGTAAAATGATGCAGCCGCTGTTGAAGACAGTTTGGGAGATCCTCAGAAATTTAAGTATAGGATTATCGTATGACCTGGAATCCCACTTCTAGTTATATACCCCAAATCATTGAAATGTGGGATTTGAACAGATATTTGAACACCAATGTTCATAGCAGCATTATTCATAATTGCCAAAAAATGGAAGCAACCCTAGTTTCTGTCATCCAGTGAATGGATGAAAAAAAATATGGTGTATGCACACAGTGGACTATTATTCCACTGAAAAAAATAATGAAATTCTTTATACATGGAACAACACGGATGAACCTTGAAAACATTATAGTTAGTGAAATAAACCACACACAAAAGAACAAACATTGTTTGATGATCTCACTGAAAAGAAATAATTAGAATGAGCAGACTCATAAAATCAGAGTCTAGAATATAGGTTACCAGTGAATGGGGTGGGTTTAGGGAACAGGGGTTAAAGCTTAAAATATAGAGAGTTTCTGTTTGGAAGCGTGGGGAAATTTGGTAATGCATGGGGTAATGGTAGCACAACATTGTAAATGTAATTAATGGCACTGAAATATATTTTTGAATGTGGTCGAAAGGGGAAGTTTTAGGTTGTATGTATGTTACTAGGATAAAAGTTAAAAAAAAAATCTATGGAATTGCACAGCATAAGCATTAAACCTCAAGTTACACCGTGGGCTATAGTTAATAGTATAGCCATAGAAATGTGTTTTCATCATTTGTAACAAATGTTCCATATCAAGGGAAGATGTTAATAATAGGGTGGGCAGCATATTGAATCTCTGTATTTTATGCATGACTGTTCTGTAAACCCACACCTTCTCTAATGGAAAAAAAAAGTTTCATGAATATTTTTTAGTCTTCTAATCCCTTCCATAAATAATTAAGTTATCTAAATTAAGTTTTAAATACTTGACTTAATATATGTAATTATACACAAGCAAATTAATGGAAATAAAATGGACTTAGTTCTGTACTTTGTTTCCTATTGGCTACCAGCTTTATATTGTAAAATGTGTTTCATCCCATAGTTAGAGCTTTAGGAAAAGTTAACCAGAATCTGCCAGGAAGAGGTCTTCTGTTTTCATAAATTTATTCCTAAACATTTAGCCTTTCTTGCATTTTCCTCTCACCTCTGTTTTATTTTCTGAAATGGATAGAACTTTCTTTATTTCTTAGCCCATCTTTTCTGGTCATTTAAAACTATTCTTTTTTCCTTTGACCAGTGGTCTATTTTTTCATTACTTGGCATTGTTTGATTTAGAATATTATTTGAAAAGATGTAGAAATGCTCAACATAATTAAATCCAGTAATTCTTCCTTTATATGGCGTATTTCAAAAATGGCTTATTCAGACTAAGAATTTTTCAGATAACTAAATTTTATATATCTGTCCATTAGAACAGTTTAAATTACCAATGATAGACAACTTTTAAAATATATGCTTTCTTGCCTTATAAAATAGATTATTTTGAATTTAATTTAATCTCTTTGGATTATGCCTTCATTGTGAACATAATTTTTTAAACTCCACTTTGATAAAGACTATTGATTTATATGGGGGTTGTTTTTATCTGTGTTGTCAGGACTAAATTCTTTTGTCTGTTTCTGGCTTCTTCTTATTGTCATTTATTAGATGGCTGCAGTATTTCTGTCTCCAGTAGGCCCTGACATTCCCCTTCTTTTCTCCATTTCCTTCCCATCCCCTTCCCTTTCCACATAATATACCCATTTACCACATACGTACATCTGTACAGACTCATACATGAACACACACACTCAATTGTTTTGTTGCTTTTAGTACTTTGCTTGAAGCATCAGAATTATGTCCAAAATAGGGCAAAATAAGGCTTTGATCTAAAGCCAAGAATCTCTGTTAAGAAGTAAAGTATCTAAACCTCAGGGTACTTATCATATTTCATCTCTGTTAACTGATCAGTAGCTTTGTTTTGTTTGCTTTTCAGTTCTTGGCTATCCTAGAGAGTTGAATTTTCTAGTTAAATGTAACTTTGGGTTAATTAATATAACTTTTAGATACTTAGATGAGAATTTTTAAGCAGAATTGATTGTGAAAACATATCCAAGAAAATACAACTGTCTTCTTAAATCACTGCTCACTAAACAACACAAGACTTTTACCTGAACATTATCCAAACAATTTAAATGAATTCTGCTTTTACCTTTTAGAAAATTATTCTCTCAAAGCAATAGCATTTTTTTAGATTGTCGTATAAATGTGAAACTATGGTATGACTAATTTCTTATGGAAGTATATATGGAAACCTCTCGCTGAAACATTTTTTCCATAACTAATTTGATCTGTATTAAAGCTTAAAAGAATTAAAAAATTATACGAAGCCTGAGTACACTATAACAATTAGAGAGTTAAATGACAATAAACGGAATTATAAAATGCTTAGCCTCACATTTTGCTGTTTGAATTTTATGTTTGGCAGATGCATATTGCATATGTCAAAGTGGTGATATTACTCTACATATTTGGAGATAGGCAATAAATTTATGTCAGAACAAGTTCACATGAGGCTTTAAAAGTACTGACTTATTCTGTAGATAATGCCATGTAGATAATAGTATTTAGTTAAAGTCATGTTTGTAAAAGTAGATTTGGCACTAGTGAAATTGCAGACTTAAAATGGACGTTTGTGGCATCAGCATATTTCTGAATAGACTGAACAACTAATATCATTATATATCAAACAAAACTTAAGCCCTATCTTAGATTATATAAAAGTAGAAGATAATTCAAACTCTTGAGAAGGGGTGCTTTGTTGTTGTTTTAATTTTAAAGTTGAGATTGAGTCAGGATCAAGATTGAATTAGTGGAATGGTGTGCTCTTTAATCTGATTAAAAATGAATTTTAAGTTAGCAGAAATTTTCCCAGTAGATCGTATCCTTTTTTGGTTTTAATGCCTATATGTTGCCCATAAGTCTTTGTTGGACTTTCTCAAGTTTCTATTGATTACATATTTGCAATGATTATTCTCCAGTTCCACTTGAAATTATGTTTTATAAGGAGACAACAAAAATAAATCTTCAGAGAAATTGCTTATATATCATTTACTTGATCTGTAGTTGTGGTCATATTTTGCAAGTTCTGCTTGTCTACTTAAATATTGAATATAATTTGGAAGGGTACAAATAGTTTGGCCTCCTTTGGACTACTCGGAATTCAAGGGATCCATGAGCAAGAAATGAATATAATTTAGTTGGAACTATTATTTCTCTATTTCCAGAATAGAGATTTATTTTAAAAGTGCTAACAGAAATTAAAAAAAATTCCTGAAGTGTCTGTTCTGTAAGCTGGAGTGATTACAAACGTGTTGTACAAAAGAAATGGTTCTGTGAATATATCTCAGTAAAAATGAATAAAAAAAGAGAAATGGTTCAACTAATTATTAAAGCATGAATTGAAAAGGTGTTGAGAATTATTGAGGGAAAAATTGTGATCAGCTTGGGGTTTCTCAATTAACAGTGAAGTGAATTCACTTTGACGTTGACTGGACTGTGAAGTGTTTCCCAATGTTGCCTGATAACAAGATTCTCCTGGGTGTTGAAGTGTGTGCATGTGAGTGTGAGTGTTTAAAAACACATTTTTGGGCCCTTTCTAAAGAGCTTTTGATTGAGTAGGGGTGGGATGAAAACCATGAATTTGTATTTTTAACAAGCACCCTTGATGGTTCATATTACTAAGCATATTTGGCAGACAGTCTCATGGGTTAAGGAGTTAGACTGGCAGATAGCTTTGGCTTTCAAAACTTTTGTCTGCAGCTGCCAAAGAGCAAAGCTTTTGTTGTTCGAAGGTGAGTATTTGTCATATTACTTGTTGGATGAATTTATAATACCAATGATGGAAAATAGCTCTAGTCGTGTAATTGTATTATTTCTTCATCATAATAGCTAGTTTTATTTAGAGTTTATTGTGCACCAGACATTGTTTATTATTTTATATATCTCATCTAATTTTTATCTCATTTTAGAGATGGGGAAACTAAGATCCTGAGAATTAAGTGACAACTAGGGTCAAATTTAGTGAGTGGTAGAGGTAAGATTTAAATCTATGAAGTCTGTTGCCAGAGTTGGCGTTTTTAACCCAAGTATAGATTTACTGTGTGCTTCAATTCCCTGCTCCTTTGATAAGAGTTTACAGTACTGCAGTGCTCAACCCCACCATCCCTGTAGTAAGTCCCTGTTGGCTGTTGCTAGCTTTATGAAGCAAGTGCTAGCATTCCCAGTTAAATGTGTCCCACAGCTCTCAAAGCTACTTCAGTAGAAAGAGAGATGCGAGTAGCTTGACATGCTCCTAGAGTGCTCCCCAGTCTCAGTTATAGGGCTCCAAATACCAGCTGAGAACTGCACTTAAAACCACCACATCACAACCACTCAAAAAATTTAATCATATCAAGCCTCCCCCCTTATATTTTATTGCTCCCACAGTTTGCTCAGAAGCCAGGCAGCTGTATCCTTCACATGTGTTTTTACTTACTGACAGGCCTTTGGCAGGTTTTGCTTCCTCAGTCCTAAGTGATAACTTTTATGGTGACATCTGCCCTTAAGTCAGAGCTGCAGAGTGGAGAGTTTAACCAGGGTGTTGATAATCTGAGGTGTTGACTGTGGGAGAGGTCCAGAGCTGCAGAGTGTGATTTATCCTTTGAGTCTTCTGGATTCCGAGCACTGAAGGGTTTCCCCCTCCCCACCACCCATACATTTTAAAACAGATGAATCTTAGTCTTGAGAATCTGCTCAACTCTGTGTTGTTCTTCCAAAAGTCAGTATCCAGAGAGCAAAACAGAAAACAAGCAGTATCCTCAGCAAGATGTTTTGGCATATTTGTAAAGTCAAAGTGGTTTTTATCTTAAACCTTTCGATGGCATTTAGAATCCCACGAGTGTTTCAGTGTATGTTTATTATTCTACACATATAAAGCTTTTCTCTCCAATCCAGTTTGAAGCAAAAGAAAACAATGGCTTGTACTTCATAATATACTTCTAGAATGTGATTTTTCAGTGCAGCCTCCCCCTCATTCATATTGAATGAGAACTTGTTCACCCTGTTGTTTTCTTGGTGGCTGAGAATATCTTATCTTTGAGATACTACACTGAACAGAATTCACAGTTGACTACATTGGACAGTAAGATAGACCCATCCTTCAGTCTCCCAGGGAGAGAGGAGATTGGGGCAATCATTCAGAATTTCTAGACAAAGGGGAAATGAAAGCTGAATTTGAAAAAAAGAGAACATGCAATTTAAAGTGGCTGTAAAATACATGATTTTTTTCCTCTCTTGTTTTGAGTGTATTTGATTCAATGGGCGTCACTTTTTCTAAGTGGAATTCAATCAGAATAGCATTTCTGATTGGAGTAAGTGTTCTCTATTTAGGTGGAACTGGTAGATGATCCACATTTCTCTTTAGAAATTTGTCTATATGGCTTCTTTAGCAAAAGGCATTCTTTCATTGTTGTGCCTAAGGAAAGAAACTCCAGATTCTTTTGGAGCCTCATCAGCTTATACTAAGTCAGGCTTTTTTTTTTTTAACCAAACTTTCCAAAATTATTATTCATTTATAATTAAAGGGAACATTTGTGCAGGAAGAAATTTTGGATCATGACATGAGATGTATTGGTTTAGAGTTTATATTTGAAGACAGTGTAGGAGAAAATTTTGTTTGATTGCCATTTCAGGAATTGGTGAAACAGGAAATGGTAAATACAGCTGAGTACAGAAGTTTTCTTGAAGGATTATTTAGATGTTTACTTGTGGTGAGAAGCAAAACTCTCTTAAGTTCTTTTCATTGTTTTACTACTTTGGTCAGCAAAAGGCCTTTCAGTGAATAAGATGACAACCATTAAATACCTGATATGAGTCGAGCACACTTCTAGAATATATCTGAGCAGCTGTGAAGGAGAGAAGTTGACTCCTGGATTGTCAGGCTTGCCCCTTATACTCATTATCTTTGTAATCTCAGGCCATTCCTTTCCCATCTTTGGACCTTGATGTCTTTAGCTGTAAAACAGAAATTGTATCACCTGTACTACTAGCCTTCCTAATAGGGTTGTTTTGAGGATCGAGAGACTTTTGCATGTCTTAATAAAACCAGTATCCAAAAATCATTTGGTGGTATTAGTTACTCTTGTTTCTTTGATATAGTTACTGTCTGTTCTAGTTTGTGAATGCTTCCGTTATGCAAAATATCAGAAACGGATAGGCTTTTATAAAGGAAGTTTATTTGGTTACAGATTTACAGTTCTGAGGCCATAAAAGTGTCCAAACTAAGGCATCAACAAGAAAGGCATTAACAAGAAAGGTATCAACAACTAAGGCATCACTGAAGAAAGGCCGATGGAGTCCAAAACACCTATGTCAGCTAGGAAGCACATGGGTGGCATCTGCTGGTCCTGGGTTGTGTTTCAGCTCCTCTCTAAGCTCCTGTGCATCCTTAGCTTAGTGTCTCCAAATGTCCTTCAGTCTGATAATCCAAGCATCTCTGAGCATCAGCTTTCAATGGCCATCTTCAAAATGTCTCTCTCAGCTGCTTTTGGGGCATTTTGTCCTCACTTAGCTTCTCTGGAACAAACTCTGGGCTAACATTTCAAAGCATCAGCTCCCAAGCGTCTCTCCAAAAGCATCTCTCAGCTGCTCTGAGCTCCTTCTATCTCTGAGCTCTTTTATAGGACTCCAGTGATTAAATTAAGACCCTCCCTGAATGGGTGGGGTCCATATCTCCATGGAAATAATTTAATCAAGTGAGGGAGCCACGGTTGATTGAATCACATCTCCATGGAAAAAATCAAAAGATTAATGTCTGCCATCACAAGATTGCATTAAAGATCATGGCTTTTGGGGAACATAATATATCCAAACCGGTGCACTGTTCTTAAGGAACTTACAATTTGCTAGTGTGAACAGGACTTATATGAAACATTTAGAGATACAACTATTTTTTCTAATAGTTTATACATTTGTAGGGAATAGAAAAGGAGAGATGGATGTGGGTAGACTGGTCAGAAAACTGTGGGTAGGGCAGAGACTTAGACCCAGAGCAGAGAATGATCCTGATGGTATAAAGGAAGGCAGGTAAGCTGATCAGCTTGACTTCCCTCCAGTGCCCTGGAGTTGAACATTGACTGCCACCATTGGTCATCCAAAGTCCTCAGTAGTGGATTCCAGTGGTATTTGGGATTCAGCTTACTAGTTCACACCCTTTGCACATAAGAGTTTCACTTCCTATAATGCTTCTCCTTCCCTCAACCCCTTCCAATCCAGAGTTAAGTATCTCATGACTGATGAGCTGTCATCCCCCTGGTGTCTCCCAGCATAAGCCTGCCCTCCTTTATGTTCCTACAGTACCTTCTGGAGGACTCTATCACTTAGCACACTTAGAACCAGCTGCTGTTAAGATGTGCTGCTAAGTTATTTACACGGATCATCTCATTTTGTCGTAACAGCTTTATGAATTACTACTATATCCCTATTTTGTAGAAAATAATAATAAAAAAACCCCTAAGACTTTGGAAGTTTGAATAATTTGTTTAATAGTGCTGATAATTAGTGCTGGGATTTACACTAACCCCATGTACTTATTCTTCCCAAAGATGGATAATTGAAAGATTATTTTTAAATATTCGATTTTAAGAAGTGTTTTCGTACACAAATGGGAGACAAAATAAATAAATAAAAGACAAAAATAAGTTTTGGAAAATTTCTCCATTATTCCTTTCCTTCTGGATTTTGCTGAGTAGTAGATAAGATGAACTTTATGATTGGTATTAAGAATAAATCAAATGTTTGGGATCATGAAGAGTTATTTACAAGTGCCACAGATTTTCAAGGATGTATTTTCTCTTTAAATTCTTTACTCTCTGTGAGACTTTATATTGTGAAAGTACAAAGAATCCTTTATTCTGATTACTGAATTCTGTTATTTCTTTTCTTTTTCTTTTTCTTTTTTTTTTTAACAAATGAGTTGAATATACACCAAGGCAAATAGATTAAATGATTTGAAGTGATTTTGTTTATTTTGAGCTGGGAGAATTACTTTCCTTGGCAAAAAATGTTTCTTATTTGGTTATTGACACTGTACATTGTCTTTTGCTGTCTGTAACTGGTGAAAGACAGGGGCTGTGGTTATTTACTTTACTGGAAGTTTGGCTTCCTGCTTTCTCAGGTCAGTGGTGTGGCTGGAACCTAGACATTTGTATCAAAGTTATTCTGGCCTAGAATTGTGAAAGAAGGACTATTCTCCTTGGCAGCAGGGCTGGTGAGAAGCCGTGGTGGACTCTAGGACACCCCAGATCTCCCAGGAGCCAGGCTAACTGCTGACTCAGGAACTCCTCTGCAGGAGTTTTTAAGGATCTTTGTCATCCCAGCAGTCCAGTCTACCCTAAATTTATCTTTGTTCAAGGAGATCAATGAAGAGAGAGGGATGGGGTAAATATAGAGACAAACTTTATGGAGAATGTAGAATTTAAACTAAACTTGGAGTGTTGGTAGTATTGACATAGACGTGCGGTGTTGTGCTGGTTTGAATGTGTTATGTCCCCCAGAAAAAGCCATATCCTTTGATGCAATCTTGGGCAGACATTTTAGTGCTGATTGGATTGGAATCCTTTGGGTGTTTCCATGGAAATGTGCCCCACCCAACTGTAGGTGATAACTCTGATGACATAATTTCCATGGAGGCATGGCCCCATCCAATCAGGGTGGGCCTTGGTCAGTGGAGCTATATAAATGAGCTGATGGCAGAGGGAACTCAGTGCAGATGTGAGTGATGTTTTGAAGAGGAGCTACAGCCAAGAGGGACACTTTGAAGAAAGCACAGGAGCTGCAGATGAGAGACAGTTTGAAGATGGCCGTTGAAAGCAGATTCTTGCTCCAGAGAAGCTAAGAGAGGACAAATACCCCAAGTGTAACTAAGAGTGACATTTTTGAGGAACTGCAGCCTAGAGAGGAATGTCCTGGGAGAAAGCCATTTTGAAACCAGAACTTTGGAGCAGACGCCAGCCACGTGCCTTCCCAGCTAACAGAGGGTTTCTGGACACCATTGGCCAGCCTCCAGTGAAGGTATCCGATTGCTGATGTGTTACCTTGGACACTTTATGGCCTTAAGACTGTAACTGTGTAACCAAATAAACCCCCTTTTATAAAAACCAATCCATTTCTGGTGTTTTGCATCTGGCAGCATTAGCAAACTAGAACAGGTGTAAACACATGAACAAAGACCTAGACCTGACACGTATTGAGGACCTTGTAGAACTTTTGATGGGATTAGGGGAAAATGTTTTATGGTGCTACAAAATTCATTTATGTTAGGACTCGAATGCATGGAGAAATATTGTTTATTTTGTGTTTAATTGATCTGGATTTTCTAATAAGGCGCAGTCACTCATTGCTTAGCAGGGAAGAAAAAACAGCTATTATGGCAATCTGGATTAAAAGTAGTTTGAATTTATGATTTAAGCAATCTCTTTGGATAATGATAAGCCTCTCCAGGATACATTGCTCAGACTCTCAGATATCCCACCCTTCTCTCTAGCATTTCTCCATGATGGCGAGATACATGGGATGGTGGGTAGGGCATGGGTGTGTGTGTGTGTGTGTCAGAGTTAATTGACCACCTCCCTATTGTCCCTTGCCCTTGTCTGGGGCATCATACCTTTTTTTTTTTAACCTGTTTGCTGGATGCCCTTTTGACCTCCAGTGTTATTGCCTATAACAGAGGAACTCATGGTCCATTCTTTTCCATTGGACAGTGCTCTCATTGAGTACTCCTGGGCTGAATTCAAGCTTCTGCTTGGTTTTGCAGTACTGTAGAACCCTTGGAAGCCTGACTGACTCTCAGTTGGTCTTGGCTTGGAAAGTCCAAGCCCTGAAGTCCTTGTTCCAGAGCTATCTCAACTTAATGGCAGTGGTCTCCCTCTGACAAGCTTCTTGGCCAGATTCTTAGCCACATCTAGGTCTGATCCATGTCACAGAGTAATCCAGCACGGTTCAGAAAAGCTAAGCCTCAGTGTCTCCACTGCCTGACCTCACCGTGGTTTACTTTGTTGTACCTGCACCCCAGATTGTTTAAGAGTGGACTAAGATGGTCAGATGGATAATAGGTCTAGGGAATAGAGTAGGAATAAGAGCAGAGAAGGAAAATCTGACACATCTTCTCATCTCAGATTTCTGCCTCTTGCCCTTTCTTTTTCTACAGTTCTTCCAATGCCAGAAATGGGCAGGGTCCTTTCCTTTCTCTTCCTCCTGGTCTTCCTGATGTAAGACTATAGATTAGCTGAGCAAAGATGGGAAATAGGATAAGGGGGCTGTATGAAGCCTTTTCTCAAGAGAATAACATGATTTGCAAAGCTGTTGTTTTGCTGAGAGTTTGTTTTCTGAATATTTCCTCTGTCTTGCTCTCTGCATATACATTTATACTCTGATAAAACCTTAGTCTCTCCAGATTGATGGACACTTTGGGCGGATTCAGGAAAAGGGCATATGCTCAAAGAGTAACGCAGTAACATTTCATAATACTTTACATGTGATAAAGCAGTGACTTACAAAATTGACTGTTTCTTTGAACCAGATTCCCAAGCTGTATTCTGTTAAGTCTAGTTATTAGGATGTTTAAATGGTTCTTTCCAAAAGGTATTTATGACCAAAAAGGATATCTGCCTGTTGGAGAGTCACAACAGGTATTAGCTTATTAAAGGCTCTGAAAAGTCCTGCAGTTAAAAAAAATAATATTTGTTAAATCTTGAGCAGGAAGCTTTTTGAAAGAAATGTTAAATACCTACTGATTCCTGGTGGAAAACAACTTTTAACCATAGTTGCCCCAGATTTCCAGGGAGGAGTCGTGGCCTTGCCAGTTATAACCTAAACCAAAGAGAGACAGAGATTTGAATGGCTATTCGTACAACTTGCTTTTCAGTGCTTTTTTTTTTTTTTTTTTTTTTTTGCTAAGGACATTACTTGAGGTTCTGATGAAGCTATTTTTCAAATTAGAGTATAGTTCAAACATGTTCACTCTGTACTTCCTTTGAACTGAACTTCATGAGAAATCATTTTCTTTGGGAACTGTTTTTTTGGTAAAGTAGTTTATGTGATGTGGAAACTATTTTCTAACACATACGCCTAAGCAGTGAGTCTTTTGTTAGATCCAATTAGAGTTTTCTCTTCTGAATAAATGTGAGACTCTGAAATGTTGTTTTTCTTGGCTCCAGGAAAACTAATTCACTTGGGACCTCTTCTGCATCAGCTTTCTGCAGGCATAGAGTATAATATTAATAATATTTATGTATACATGAATATTATTTATGGAATTCATCATAGACAGCTAGGATGTATATTTGTCTGAAATAATGTACCAACTTTAATAGTGCTTTTTAAAGAGTTTTTCCATGATCCACAAAATGAAGAAAAAAATATTTTGTGCCTGTTTAAAGTGGGTAGCTTAAGACTGAATTAGAACTATAGGATTAAAGAAGCACAGAATTTTGAAGCTGGGAGAAACTAAACCATTGACTGTACATACCATGTATGAAAACAGAAATGAGATCCAGAGAGGTTATGTGATAATACTTGGATCTTGTATTGTGCAGTAAAACACAATTTTCCCCTTGTAAATGATGATTTAGCATTTAGGTAACTTTGTCTTTGGATAAAACATTCACTGAAAGTCAAAGGAATCTTATTCCTTTTAAGATCATAACCAAGTGCTCATTATGAATGCAGATTCTTGATTGTCTCTGTGAAATGTATTTTATTCACTGTCCTAGGAAGTGTTTTCACAAAATTTATAAGTATGTTAAGAAACAGCCTGGGCATTTTTTTTACATTTATTATGAAAATAAGAGTGTTTTGTGATTGAAGGTAAAGGAGAGCATCTTTCACTCAACTTTGTTGCAGAAAACTTTTGTTCCCTATTTGGTATGGCTTTTATACATGAGCTGCAATGAAATTAATTTATAATGCAATTGTAAATCATATATTGTTTCAAGCAGTTGAAACGGGTTTTTAATAGAAGAATCACAAAACTATTATAGTGGTTCCTGGTGGGGGTAGGAAACTTACCTGGAGTGGGAGGTAGTGTGAGAAGTGGAAAAGCAGTGTGGATGTAGACAGAGTCTGGCAAAAGCCTGACTTTTAGACTAAAATGCCCTTAGACTTTTTATTCTTTATGTTGTAATCTCCATATCCTAGCACAGTAGCAGCTGAACAGTTATATATAGAATTAATGAAGAAATAAATGAATGAATAAATATAGCTCTAGAGCTTTGTAGCTAATAATAACAGTGTAATAGAAGAAGATTTTCTATAGAATTAAGAAGCTTCCCATTCCTAATTTGTCTGATATTTTTATTGCCTGGATATTAGTACTAATCCCTGTATATTGGAATTCAGTGAAAATCAACATGTATTTTTCCAAGCAATACATTTTTCTGAGATAACTTTTAAGTGTAGTTCAGTTTAGTTTATTCAAGAGAACTAGTCTCTTCTTATCTAATCGCTGTTGTCCTTATTGCGTCAAGTTGATCTTAAGGGGGAGTGTATGTAAACCGTCTTTAAGTCAAGGCACTCAGTAATACTAATTGAATTCATCTAATGCTGACAGTGTTGACCTAGAATTAACTTTCTTTTCCATCATCACTGAAAGTTTGAACAGAATTAGTTAGCTCAGTGATCCACTTTGATTGTGGAGCACATTGTTGAGCATACTATTAGCTGCTGGATTTTGAACTGGTTGCTTAACGTCTTTAAGACTGGGTCATCAGTAGTAAAATGAGAATAATACTTATCTCACGGGTTTTGGTTAGGATGAAATGGATCATTTGATATGTCAACTGTCTAGCATAGTTCATGAAAAAGAGTTGTACTAGTAACTAGTAACTTCTCCACTTATCCTCCTTTAGAGTATGTTGAAGGTCAAAATGTAAATAACCAAGTTAGTAATGCTTCCAATTCTTAATAATCTCATTACTGCTAGGGCAGCCAGATAAAAAACAGGACACCAGTTAAATTTAAATCTCCAATAAATGAGTAAAAATACTAAAAATTATTTGTTGTTTATCTGAGATTCAACTTTAACTAAATGTATTTTTATTTGCCAAATCTGGCAGTCCTGTTACTCCACACTGAATTTTACATTATTAGCAATTGATATTTCTTTTACTTCTTCGTATTGAATAATAAATATAAGATAATTGTGAGTTATTTTTGCATCAAATAGTCATACATTTTAATAAAGTCATCTATCCTAAAATAATCATATTTGATATAAAAATTTGATATGATTTGTATTGTAAATGTTTGTGCCTTAATTCTTGAATTAAAAAATCATCAAAAAAAAATGAAAGAAAGAAATGAGAATCTAGGAGAGAGAAAATTGTCAGAGTACCTTTTTTCATAAATCTGTTAACCAATGAAATGAATCACACATAGGTAATTAAGAGTGATTTAATTTACTTTTTAGGAGTGAATTGGGTTGTGGTAAATCTCATGAATGTGTCAGCTACAACTGGGGCATCACAGCTGGGGAGAAAAACATAATGATGTTTGTAAACTGTGGAGAATAAAAAATAAATTCATCTGGGTCCAGCATTACGTTTAATTGAATTTTGCTTTATATTGTTGCAAACATTATTTAAAATAGTAAATCATAATGAAAACTTAAAAAAAACTTTAAAAAATTGTTTTAAAATGCAAATTTGAAATTATTTGTGATTTTTCTATTTTGCAATTATTTGTGATTATTACTTTGTAATATTTCTAAAATTAAATGAACACCAAATTTGTTAATGCTTTTAAAAATATTTTTGCGTGTTCTTTCATGTATTTAATATACATCTTTTTTCAAATTGACATGTGTTATGTACCCAAGTATAAAATTTATAGAAAATTAGACAGAAAAATAAGTACCCATGGCCCCATTACCCAAAAAAGCTACTGATATCATTTTGATATTTTAGCTTTCACCTTTTTATCTCTACATATTTTAATGGCTGCTTAATGTTACATCCTGCTTTTTTACAATAATTTATTCAAACAGTTTCATATTGTAAGACACTTAATTTTGTTGCCTTTTTTTTTTTATTAGAAATAATACTGAGATGAGCAATTTTGGACAGAAGACTTTTTCTTTGGTCATGATATTGCTTTAGGTTAGTTACCAAAGGTAGACTTTTAATGATCCAAAGAAATATATAAGGTTCTACATAAATGCTATCAAATTATGATCTGAATGAATTGTTCTTATTCTTGCTATTACTGGCAGTGTATAAGGGATCTTATTTTATTTCACTATTTTCACATTCGTATATTTTTAAAAGTTTTTGCTAATTGAAACATTTTTTACATTTCTCTATTATTATAGTTTAACTTTTATAAATGCCTTTGATCACTTGCTTTGTTGATATTTACTTTTTATGATATATTAATCAAATTTTAGAGTAGCACTGTACTGTGGACACTTAATGGATACTTGTTGCTAGAGTATTTGTATCTAGGTAGAACATGATTTAAAATGTCATCATTGAACACTTTCTTGTTTCACCTTCTTTAAAATGTTTTTGTTGCTTTCAAATATTTTGATGTTATCCAGCTATACTATATTTAGAATGTTATTCATTACATTTAAGTAGAATTACATAGCAACAATAAAATAAATAAATAAATACAAGTTCATTTAGAAGTGAGGTTACTATTAATGTGAAGTGTAGAGCCCATCAGTTCTTTCATAATGTATGAGCTTCAGATGATATTACTTTCAAGTCTCTGAGGATCATGCTGACTGTGTCAGAGTGCAAACAAGTATCTAGTAAAGCTGTTTTCATCTCCAGCAATTAGTGCTTTTTCTTTCATGTATTTTTCCCTCTCTTTTTTGTACACAGTTCCTCCCTGCCAACTTGGAGGAGAGAGAAACAATATTTTATTTGAATGATTTTTATCGTTCTCTTTCTAAAGCACATTTGTTTTATTCTTTCAGAAATAGTGACCAACAGTCTTATTCAGACTTAAGAATACCCATCAGCTTTCTACAGTTTTCTACTACAGGAAAAGAAGTTTTGCATAAAGCTAAATATACTATCTGTTTCTTGCCAGGGTCCAACATTTGAAGTGAAAGTACAGTTAAGCATTGGCCCATAAGAAAAGGGAGGGACCCAGGTAGCAGTTATTTTATTTTATTCTAAAACATGAATTCTTAAAAGAAAGTGTACATATCAATACCACCTCTCAGTTATTTTCCAGTTGTCTAAAACCACAGTGGAGCAGGTGAATTTGTAGCATTTTTTAACCTAAAGGGGATGGCAGTGGACCAGGATCCAAAGGGCACAGTCCTTTCTGTCCTGTTTGCTTGAGAATCAAACTCTCAAGGAGTAAGGAGAGAGAGTTATGCAGACTGTTACTATCTATCAACTCTCAAGAAGTATAGCTTTTAGAGGTCTATTGCCTTCTCACTCTACATGATGGTATTTATTTATTTATTACAAAGCAGATCAAAGTATTTTTACTGTTTTCTATTAGAGACTTGCTACAATTTGTTCAACTTTTGTTGGGCACTGACTGTCTTTAATGAGTGCCACATTTATCCAATATACTCATAACATTAAGCAATCTGTGGAAATTTGAAAACTTGTAACTTACAATACTATAAATAGTTATATAAGGAAATACTGCCAATAGTTGAATAGATCATTTTCCTCCTGTCCATTGAAGTAGTGTCTAGTTATTTTTTGGAATTAGAAAATTAGTGCAAGGGAGAAGGTATAAATTTAGTGTGTGACTGGGAAATAGTAGTAAATTGTGTTGTGTTATTGCCCAAGGTCAGGAATAAAGCAAGATTGGGCTGCAATTCTGCATGAAATGTTTCATCACAGACACAAAGTAAACACAATTTTATATGATGTTTTTAGAGCCAAATTTTAAAAAAAGTGTTTTCTCAAAATATCTAAAATATACTTCACACTTAAATCTCTTCTGCTGTAAAAACAAAGCTTAAACTTTTTTCTTGAAACTGTTAATTCCCAGTAAAGCCAGAAAAGAGATATGCCCAGTATGAAATTCTACTAGGAAATATTATGTCTTTTTCATCCTCGTGTGCTGAGTGGCTACCCAGGGTCAGGCACACAGGAGGGTAGTTAATGACAATAGCTGGTTTAGTTGGGTATAATTATTTAGAGCATAGATCAAATTATGTTGTTTTAGTTTCCTTGGCTGCTCCGGCAAATACCATACAATGGGAATTTATTAGCTCACAGATTTGAGGCTAGGTGAAAGTCCAAATCAAGGTGTCATCAAGGCAATACTTTCTTCTTGAAGATTGGCGTTCTGGGGCTGGTTGCCGGTGATCCGTGTTCCTGGGCTTCTCCGTCACATGACAGTGTACATGGCGGCCTCTCCTGGCCTCTCCCTTCTCTTCTGGTTTCTGTTGACCTTCAGCTCCTTGATTCCCATGGCTTTCTCTCTGCCTGAATCTCATTCTGCTTATAAGGGACTCCAATAATAGGATTAAGACCCATCCTAATTGAATTGGGACACACCTTAACTGAAGTAATCTCATCAAAAAGGCCTACTTGCAATGAGTTCACACCCACAGGAATGGATTAAATTTAAGAACATGTTTTTCTGGGGTATACAAACCTCTAAATGCAGTTGTCCCTTCCTCCCTCCCTCCCTTCCTTCCTCCTCTTCCTCCTCCTCCTCCTCCTCCTCTCTCTCTTGCTCTCCCTTTTGTGTTTATTTCTTTTATAGCAGCTAACATAGTGTTAGGAACATTGGGCAGAAGATTTTCTGATTATGAGAAAGATTCTGTTTACATGATTGCCTATGAAATGGGACTGAGAAAAAGATAGCACAGTAAGGGTGACTGACTAATTAAAGTTCTCAGATTATTAATTTTCGGACTCAGGTTTGTTTATTATTCACATGGAATCCAATACAGGTTTTCTGACTGTTGGGTGATTGAATCGTCTCCCATAAGTCCTAATCTTTGGTCCTGTAGGTGTGAACACTTTTGTAAATGAGATCTTTGAAGATCCTGGTAAGATGAGGCCAATTGTGAGAGGATGAGCCTTAATCCAAATATGACTGGAGTCTTTATAAGCAAAGGAAATTTGGATATAGTAGTAGAAGGCGCACAAGGAGACCAAAGGAGACGATGGCTGTGAGATGGAGGCAGAGATTGATTTCTAGCAAGCTACCTTCTGGATGTTACAGGTCAGAGAAGGCCTGGCCTGTTGATACCTTGACTTTGGACTTTTAGCCTCCAAACTGTGAGACAGTCAGTACCTGCTGTTTGATCCATTCAGTATGTGGTATCTTCTTATAGCAGCCTTGGCAAACTAAGACACTGACCAGTAGGTGGTTCTCTGATTAGTGGTTCAAGAACTCAGGCTTTTCTCATCTTATGGCTCTGCCATTGTCCATGTATGGCTTCTGTGGTCACTGAACTTACGTGCATCAAACCAGTTGAAGAGAAAGAAAGAGCAGGGACTATTGTGCATTGGAGGCTCTTATGAGAGGCCTAGAAGTGCTGCCCACCCCTCCCCTCCACCCTCAGTTGGTTAGAATTCAGGTTATAGGTCCTCACCTAAGTGCAACGGACTAAGAAGTAGGTCTAGCTGTGTGCTGGAATGTAAATAATCAGCCATAACTCAATTTCCTTAAATCACTGTTTCTTTTCAATTGTGAATAAAATGACATCAATATGATTATTATACTCGCATCTAGACAGATTATAAAGAGAATTGATGGCCCCTTAAAAATTGGGGTTATATTGAATGTTTGAGTACAGAATTCCTGTTTAAGAATCGCTAAGCTCTGATGCCTTGGTCATGATAGCTTTTTAAAATGCCCAGGAGGAAACCTTCGAATCTAAATATTTACTCTGTGTAAAAGGCACACCCACAATAACATTCATTTTCAGAAGGAAATGATTTATTGTTCCCTGTGAAGGAGTGCCAGAAAAGTTTTCTACTGAAATATTGTGCCAGTGTTCTCTATAAACACAATTTTACCATATTCGGAGATGTGGAAATTTATTTTTTCATAGAATTTAGAGGTTTTGAGATATAAAGGGTCCTCCTAAAGTCCTTGTTCTAGTTTACTAATGCTGCTGGAGTGCAAAACACCAGAGGTGGATTGGCTTTTATAAAAGGGGATTTATTTGGTTACACAGTTACAGTCTTAAGGCTACAAAGTGTCCAAGGTAATACATCAGCAATTGGGTACCTTCACTGGAGGATGGCCAATGGCGTCCAGAAAACCTCCGTTAGCTGGGAAGGCACATGGCTGGCGCCTGCTCCAAAATTCTGGTTTCAAAATGGCTTTCTCCCAGGACGTTCCTCTCTAGGCTTCAGCTCCTCAAAAATGTCACTTTTAATTGCTCTTGGGGCATTTGTCCTTGCTTAGCTTCTCTGGAGTAAAAGTCTGCTTTCAAAGGCCATCTCCAAAATGTCTCTGTAAGCTGAAGCTCCTATCTCAGTTCCAGTGAATTCTTCAAAGTGTCCCTCTTGGCTGTAGCAAGCTTGCTCTTTCTGTCTGAGCTTATATAGTGCTCCAGTAATTTAATTCAGACCCACCCTGAATGGGTGCGGCAACACCTCCATGGAAATTATCCAACCAAAGGCCTTGTCCACAGTTGATTGAATCACATCTCCATGGAAACACCCAAAGGATTCCGAAATCTAATCAACACTAATATGCCTGCCCACACAAGATTACATCAAAGATAATGGTGTTTTGGAGGACATAATTCATTGAACTGGCACAGCCAGGGAGATTTATGTCCATGGGAGTCATGTCCCACATAGTGGAGAGGGCAGTGAGTTTACCTGCAGAGTTGACTTAGAGAGAGAGGCCACATCTGAGCAACAAAAGAGGTTCTCTGGGGGTGACTCTCAGGCACAATTATACGTAGGCTTAGCCTCTCCTTTGCAGTAACAAGCTTCATGAGGGCAAGCCCCAAGATTAGGGGCTTGGCCTTCTAAATTGGTAGTCCCCAATTCTTGTGAGAATATCATTAATTCCCCAGGTGGGGAAGTTTAATATTTCCACATTTTTCCCCAGTCTCTCAAGGGAACTTTGCAAGCACATTTTTATTATGTGCCCAAATTACTCTGAGATGTATTGGGGCTTCACTCTAACCTGTACAAGTCAACCAGATCTCACTCCCTTTTCAAAATTCCCTGTAATTATGGTGTTTGCATAAACTGACCATGCAAGTTCAATTATGTAGTGTGCTACTGAAAATATAGATTTTGAACCAAATAAATATCTCTTCCTTTGGTCTAACACAGAAGTTGACGTTTAAAACCCTGTTCCTGGTATACTCACATAGTTATGCAGTCACCTCCACAGTCTGTATGAGGACATTCCCATTTCTTCTGCAAAGAAGGAGGAAGAGGGGAAAAAAGAAAAAAAAAATGACAGCTAAAAAAATAAGAGAAAAAGTAAAATAAAAATAAAATACTGTAAAAAGTTCAGACAACAACACCAGCGTCAAGAATCCAATACCCCTCCCTTATATCTCTGTCTTATAGACATTTAGCTTTGGTATATTACCTTTCTTAGAGTTAATGGAAGCGTATTACAAGTTGCTGTAGACCCTGGTTTGCATTGACTGGATTTTTTCTCTAGTACCATCCCATTTTCAACACCTTGGAAAGTTGATATTCATTTGTTCTCCCACACGTAAAAACATTCTTATTTTGTATGTTTGATCACAGTCATTGACCACTCTAGGTTTCACTAAGTTATACAGTTCCAGTCTTCATCTTCTATCTTCCTTTTGGTGTCATACCTACCCCTAACCTTCCTCTTTCAATCATACTCACACTCATCTTTGTTCAGTGTATTGACAGTATTGTGCTACCATCACACAGTTTTGTGTTATCCATTTCTGGATGTATACAATCAGTCCTCTTGAACATTCTGTACTCCTTTGGTATGAAATGCCTGACCTCTACCCTTTCTATGTCCTGATATCTTTACTTCTACACTCTTCTCCAGAAGTCACTCTCCTGTCTTTTCCTATCTGTCTGTAGCACTCCCTTTGGTATTTCTTGTAAAGGAGGTCTCCTGTTCATGAATGCGCTCAGTGTTTATCTGTGAATATTTTAAACTCTCCCTCATTTTTGAAAGACAGATATAGGATTCTTGGTTGGCGGTTTTTCTCTTTCATTATCTTGACCATATCATACCACTGCCTTCTTGCCTCCATGGTTCTGCTGAGAGATCGCACTTAGTCTTACTGAGCTTCCCATATACGTGATGGATTGCTTTGCTCTTGCTGCTTTCAGCATTCTTTTTGTATTTGACATTTAAATATCTGATTAGTGTCTTGGAGTAAGTCTGTTTGAATCAATTCTATTTGGGTTATGCTGTGCTTCTTGGACTTGTAATTTTATGTCTTTCATAAGAGTTGGGACATTTTCATTGATTCTTAATTCTATTATTGTTTCTGCCCCTTTTCCCGGATTTCTCTTCTTCTTCTGGGACACTTCATGTTGTCATCCAGTTCCCTGACACCCTGCTAATATTTTTCCATTCTTTTTCCTATCTATTCTTTTGTGTGTAGGATTTCAGATTTTGTGTCTTCTAGTTCACTGATCCATTGTGTTTTCCATCTCTTTTATTGTACCTTTCATTCCCATAAGTTCTGCCATTTGTTTTTTTCAAGTTTATGAATTCTTCCTTATGCTCACCCAGTGTCTTCTTTATATCCTTCATCTCTTTTGTCACATTTTCTTTCGACTCCTTGATTTGATTTATATGTGCAAGACATCAATCTTTTATCAGATTCATGGTTTCCAAATATTTGCTCTCATTGTGTTGGCTTCCTCTTCACCTTTTTGACAAATTCCTTTGAAGTGCAGAAGCTTTTGATTTTGAGGAGTTCCCATTTATCTGTTTTTTTCTTTTGTTGCTTGTGCTTTGGGTGTAAGGTCTAAGAAGTGACCCTTAATACTATGTCTTGAAGACGTCTCCCTACATTATCTTTTAGGAGTTTAATGATACTGTTTCTTACATTGACATCTTTGATCCACTTTGAATCAATTTTTATATAGGGTGTGAGGTAGGGATCCTCTTTCATTATTTTTGTTTAGCTGTCCAGTTCTCCCAGCCCGACTTGTTGAAGCAATTGTTCTGCCACAGTTCGGTGGATTTGGGGGCCTTATCAAAAATCAGTCAACTGTAGATCTGGGGTTCTATTTCCGAATTCTTAATTCTATTCCATTGATCAATATGTCTGTCTTTATGGTAATACCATGCTGTTTTGACCACTGTAGCTTTATAGTAGTTTTAAAAGTCTGGAAGTGTAAGACCTCCCACTTCATTCTTCTTTTTTAGGGTGTTTTTGGCAATTCATGGCCCCTTTTCTTTCCAAATAAATTTGATAACTAGCTTTTCCAAGTCTAGAAAGTAGGTTGTTGGAATTTGGATTGGAATTGTATTGAATCTGTAGATCAGTTTGGGTGGAATTTACATCTTAACAGTGTTTAATCTTCCTATCCATGAGCATGGAATATTTTTCCACCTTATTAGGTCCTTTTTTATTTCTTTGAGTAAAATTTTGTAATTTTCTGTCCTTGGTTAAGTTTATTCTTAGGTGCTTGATTTTTTTAGTTACTATTGTGAATGGACTTTTTTTTTTTTTTTTTGATTGCCTCTTCAGTTAGATCATTACTAGTATATAGAAACATTACTAATGTGCACTAATCTTCTATCCTACCACTCTGTTAAATTTATTAGCTCAAGTAGCTTTGTGGTTGAGTTCTCAGGATTCTTCAAATATAGGATCATATCATCTGCAAATAGTGACAGTTTTACTTCTTCCTTTCCAATTTGGATATATTTTATATCTTTGTCTTGGCAAATTGCTCTGGCTAGAACTTCTAGCACAATGTTGAATAATAGTGGTGACGGTTGGCATCCTTGTCTCATACGCAATCTTAGGGGAAGGCTTTCAGCCTCTCACCGTTGAGTATTATGCTGGCTGTGGGGTTTTCATATATTCCCTATATCATATTGAGGAAGGTTCCTTCAATTCCTGCCTTTTGAGTGTTTTTGTGGAAAAGAGATGTTTAATTTTGTCAGATGCTTTTTCATTGTCTATCGAGATGATCATTTGATTTGTTAATGTGTTGAGTTACATTAATTGATTTTCTTATGTTGAACCACCCTTGCATGCAGGGAATGAACCCCACTTGGTCATGGTGTATAATTCTTTTAAGGTGCTTTTGGATTCGATTTGCAAGTTATTTTGTTTAGGATTTTTGCATCTATCTTCATTAGGGAGATTTGCTTATAGTTTTCCTTTTTTGTAGTATCTTTATCTGTGTTTGTTATCAGAGTGATATTAGCTTCATAAAATGAATTAGGTAATGTTCCTTTTTCTTCAATTTTTTGAAAGAGTTTGAGCAGGAATGGTGTCAATTCTTTTTAGAAGGTTTGGTAAAATTCCCCTCTGAAGCCATCTGGCCCTGGGCTTTTATTTGTAGGTAGATTTTTATTGACTGATTGGATCTCTTTGCTTGTGATTGGTTTGTTGAGGTCTTCTATTTGTTCTTGGGTCAGTCTGCGTTTTTCAGGTGTTTCCAAGGAATTGTGCATTTCCTCTAAATTGCTTAGCTTGTTAGCATACAGTTGTTCCTAGTAACCTTGCATGATTTTTTTTTTTTAATTTCTTTAGGATCTGTGGTAATTATCTCCTTCTTATTTCTGTTTCTGTTTATTTGAGTCTTCTCTCTTTTTGACTTTGTCAGTCTAGCTAAGGGTCATTCAATCTTGTTGATGTTCTTAAAGAAACAACTTTTGGTTTTATCTATTCTCTGTATTGTTTTTTGTTGTTGTTGTTGTTCTCCATCACATTTATTTCTGCTTTAATCTTTGTTATTTCTTTTCTTGTACTTGTGCTAGGGTTAGTTTGCTGATCATTCTCTAGCCTCTTCAGTTGTTCAGTTAGGTCTTTAGTTTTAGCTCTGTCTTGCTTTTTGATCTGTGCATTTAGAGCTATAAATTTCCCTCTCAGTGCTGCGTTCGCTGCATCCCACAGGTTTTGATATGTTGTGTTCTCATTTTCATTCATCTTTAGATATTTACCAATTTCTCTTGCAATTTCTTCTTTGATCCATTGGTTGTTTAGGAGTGTGTTCTTTAACCTCCATATATTTGTGAAAGAGCTGGTTCTTTGGTGGTTGTTGATTTCTAGTTGCATTCGTTTGTCATCAGAGAATTTGCTTTGAATAATTTCAATATTTTAAAATTTATTAAGACTTGTTTTGTGCCCCAGCATTTGCTCTATCCTGAAAATGTTCCATGGGCACTAGAGAAGACTGTATATCCTGGTACATTGGGATATGATGATCCATATGTGTTAAATCTAATTCATTTATCATATTGTTTAACGTCTCAGTTTCTTTATCGGTCCTCTGTCTAGTTGTTCTATCTATAGAAGAGAGTGGTGTATTGAAGTCTCCCTCTATTATTGTAGACATGTCTGTTGCTTCCTTCAGTTTAGCCAGTGTTTTTCTCATGTATTTTGGAGCTCTTTGGATGCATAAACATTATAATTGTTATTTATTCTTGGTGAATAATCCCTTTTATTAATATATAGTGTCCTTCTTTGTCTCTTATGACATCTTTGCATTTGGAGTCTATTTTGTCTGATACTGGTATAGCTACCCCAGCTTTCTTTTGATTGCATTTTGCGTATAAAATTTTTGCCATCCTTTCACCTTCAGTCTCTTTGTGTTGCAGGGTCTAAGGTGAGTCTCCTATAAACAGAATATTGATGGGTCATATTTTTTAATCCATTCTACCAGTCTGCATCTTTTAGTTGGGGAGTGTAATCCATTCACATTCAAAGTTATTATTGTAAAGGGAGTTCTTGAACCAGCCATTTGTCCTTTGGTTTTTAGTTTTTAGATCTGTTTCTTCCCCTCTCTCTTATTTTCCTTTAAGTTACTCTTATTAATAACACTTTAGTTCTGTGCTCTTCTCCAGACCTCTCTCTCCTTTCTTTTTCTCTTAGCTGTTAGAGCTGATATTGGTACCAGGAGTGGGATGCTGTTGAGTTTGCAAACATCAAACATGTTGGAACGGCTTTTTAAATGGATAAGGGGAAGATTCTGGAAGAATTGTGAGGAGCTTAATAGAAAAGACCTAGATGGCTTTGAAGAGACTGTTGGTAGAAATATGAACTCTAAAGATACTTCTGATGAGGCCTCGGGCAGAAATGTTGAATGTGTCATTGCAAACTGGAACAAAGGCAGTCCTTGTTTTAAAGTGGCAAAGAATTTCGCAAAATTATGTCCTGGTGTCAGATGGAAGCAGTATTTGAGAGCAACGGGCTGGGATACTTAGCTAATATCTCCAGACTACGTGTGGAGGGTGTAGCCTGGCTACAGGACAGAGATAAGCTGAGAAATGAACTCTTGGGTACAAAGAAACCAGAAATTGAAGGTTTGGAAGATTCTTGGCTTCCAGAAAGTGAAATCCCGGTGGGTATGTGATGATTTAACCAATCATGGAACTTGACCGCCATTTCAGTACAAGCCAGGATCAGAGATGGAGTTATCCAGAAAGGATTTGTGGAAAGTCCTATCATCTCATGGTTTTGACCCCTGTAAACTACATGCCAAGCCTACAAAATTTTTGTGAGGCTGGACTGGACTGGAGGGGATGGAGAAGGAACAAACTGAAGGAAAAATTGCTTCAAAGACATATCCTTGGAAATCAAGATCTGGAGTCAAGAAATGTCAGGCAAGGAGAGCAGAACAACCCATTCACCTGGAAAGGGTGAATTTGCCCCAGAGGCAGAGCATGGGTCTTCTGCCCAGATGCTCAGGAAGAGTGCTGCCACCCCATGCCTCAGAAACATTCCCTGGGGATTGGGGAGAGCCTGACCACCACTCCGTTGTTCTGAAGGGGTTGAGCATGTGCCCCGGAAATGGAAGAGAGTCTGGGTGCTGCCATGATGTTTGAGGAGGGTGAGGCTGAGAAGGTGGTCTCCCCAGGGCATGAATATGTTGGAGCACTCACCCCAGCATTTGGAGAGAAAAAGGCTGCCACAAAGGCCCTTGGAAAGGGTTGAACTCCTGCTCTCTCAAGCCCCAAGAATACAACATCATTTTATAAATGACTCTCAGACTTTGAAATTTAATGAAGTTTGCTTTGCAGGTTTTTGGAACTCTTTTGGTCCCAGGAACCCTCTTTTCCTTTCACTTTTCCCCTATGGCAATGGGAACATTTATCCTTTCACTTCCCCTCCTTTGTATATGGGCAGCAGATAACTTGTTCTAAGTTTCACATGTCCATAGCTAAAGGGGAATTTTGCATTAGGACAGAACATGCCTGCAATTCATTTTGATAAGATCTTAAACTTACCTATTGTTAGTGAAATTATTTAACTTTTTACAATATTGTGATAGGATGAATGTATTTTGTATATGGAAAGGTCATTTTTTTGGGGGTCCAGGGGAATATGCTGGTTTGTATATAATATCCTCCAGAAAAAGCCATATTCTTTGATGCAATCTTGTAGGGGTGATTGGTTAATCTTTTTGATTAGGGTGTGACCTCTTGTCTGTATGTTTCCATGGAGATGACCCACCCCAAAGTAGGTAATACCTTTGAATAGATTATTTCCTTGGAGATAAGGACCCCACCCATTCTGGGTGGGTCTTGATTTAATCACTTGAGTCCTACAAAAGAGCTCACAAGAAGGACCTCAGGGCAGCTGAGAGTGACATTTTGGAGAGCAGCTGAGACATTTTGGAGATGGCTGCTGAAAGCAGAAAGAAGGACATTTAGCTAAGAGATGAAGCCTAGAGTTTGCCCCAAGATATGCTAAGATAGGGCCCCCAGGCGCTTAGAGAGAAACATCCTGGGAGGAAGAATGAAGAATGCACAGATGCTGAGAGAGGAGCTGGAACACAACCTGGGATTAGCAGACACCAGTCACATGCCTTCCCACCTAACGGGTTTTCTGGATGCCATTGCCCATTCTTCAGTGAAGTTACTGTCTTGTTGATGCCTTACCTTGGATCCTTTATGGCCTTAAGACTGTAACTTTGTAACCATTTAACCTCCTTCATAAAAGCCAGTCCATTTCTGGTATTTTGCATTCTGGCAACATTAGCAAACTGGAACAGATTAATTAAACATATACTTACAGGATACCTACATATATGTTCAGAGATGTTCTAGGTCATAAAGACCAGTTATAAAACCATGGAGTTTACATTCTATTAAGGGGAGAAGATGATATATTGGTTAAAGAATATAATATATTTGATGGTAGGTGGAGGTAATAGCTATGGAGAAAGATAAAACGGGGGGAGGGAGATGGCAATAGTTGAGGGGGCTGCTGTCTTATATGGGGTGATCAAGGAGGGCAGGAGAAGGTAACATGTGAGGAGAGACCTGGAGGTAGTGAGGAAACAAGCTACGGGGTTGCCTAGGGGAAAGATTTCCAAGCAGAGGGAATAGCAGATGCCAAGGCTGAGATGTAAGCATGCATGGCATGTCTGAGGAACAGCAGGACTGTGGGTGGATGAGTGTGATTAGGGAAGTGTGGAATGAAATGAGGTGTGATAGGGAGATGCAGCCAGATCATTGGAGCTTGTGGCTATTTTCAGAATTTTGGCATTTTTCTCTGAATTAACAGGAAAACATCCGAGGATTTTTGAGTAGAGTTGTGACATCATCTGACTTAAGATTTGAAGAATAACTTTGGCTGTTGTGTTGAGAGTAGACTGTAGTGGGCCAAGACAGAAGGCAATGAAGCACCTACCTCAGAAATCTAATTGAGAAATAGTAACAATGGTTTAGTTCAAGGTGATAGTGGTGGAGGGGGTGAGAAGTGGTACAATTCAGACTATACAGAGAATGGAGTTAGCAATTTCAAAACAGGGAAAGGAATTTGGGTATATATTAGTTTGGTTTTGGACGTCTTAAATTTGGTGTCTCTATGAGACATGCAGGTGGAAATGTCAAATAGACAGTTGTATATACAATTCTGAAGGTCAGGGTAGAAGTCCAAGTATGTTGTGGTTATATTTTGGGAAAATAGAGTTAATTTAAAACTGGTTGCTATTACAACTCAAATATTTGTTCATAGATACTTTTAAGTTAGAATGTTTAAAATGAATAGAGATGTGTATGAATGACAAGAAAAAATGGATTGTTTTTATAAAAGTGTATTTCTGGGTGACCTTTTGCTGTTTTATTTATATTATCTTTAAATTATTTTCTTTAACAGTGTCTCATCTTTGTGAATTCAAAACATAGTAAAGGAGAACTTAAAACATGGTTCATTTTTTAATTTGAAGTTCAGAAAGTAAGCTTTCCTAAATCCATAGCATGTTATTGCCATACGTAAACCTTATGCTTACTAATTGTTTACCTATGTCCATATTCTGCTTTCCAGTAAAAACAGTTGCTGACAGGGTCGCTCAGTGAGTGCCAAAGAGCAGAATCACTTAGTAGTTAAGAGTGTGGGCTCTGGAACACATTCTGGCTCTGCAGTTTATTAGCTGGCTGAACTTGGGCAAATTACTTACCATCCCTGTGCCTTGTTTTCTTATTAATAAACTAGAAATAATACGGGTATAGGGCTGTTGTGAAGATTAAGTCAGTGCATATGAAGTGCTTAGAACAATGCAGGGACATATACCAAATGCTCAATAAATGTTAAGCTGTTATTATCTACCATTAATTATTTGCTATATGTCAAAACTTACACTGGACATTTTGAATATATAATCATATTGTGTAACTTTTAAACTGTGTTTTCTGTACAGAATATATTTACTACACAGAATAATAGCACTAATGGGAAGCTAAATTTAAAAAAATTCATGCCAATTCTACTACCTCTAGTTAATGAGGTGTTCTCATTTCTTTTAGTTCCTCCTAGACCTGTTCACATTCATATTTAATGTATATATTTGTCATTTTCCATGTTGTAATATGATCATAATGGTTGTATATTTTAATGTAACAAAAATTACTTGATCATACTTCTGTTGATGGATATTTGGACTATTATCAATTATAAATAGTGTGATTATATACTATTATGAATTATGCATATTCTCCAGTGAATAACTCTCCTTTATACTCATTTATTTTCTGAGGTTAAATTTCTAAAAGTGGAATTACTGAAAAAAGAATATATATTTTTTCTTGCTTTGGATACATTTTTACCAAATTTCTTTTTAAAATGTGCAACATACCCTTCTATTAATCATGTATAGCCAATATTGGCAATGTATACCTATTTTTTAATTTACTAATTTTAGGGGATGTTGTGATAAAAAAAACATTGTGGAATACCAGAACCACACCTGGCTAGATGGGAGAGCTTTCGAAAATTATTTTCTCATCTGTAAAGTGTGAATAATAGGGTAACATGCCTAATGGTTATTGTGAGGAATAAATAAGACGGTATGTATAAAAATTACATAGTGCCTAGCATTTTGTAAGTTTATTATCATACTCAACTTTTTTTCTTTACTTTTGAGTATTAGCATGACAAGTTATGTTGAACAGTTTTGAGTGCTTTTTTACATGTTTATTTCTTTTGTATGAACTGTCTATTCAGGGGCCTCGGCATAATTTATCCTAAAAATTTAATATGTATTTCATAGAGTATAGTACATATGTTGACATTTTATCTGTTTTTGACAGTATATTGTTTCCTTAGTTTATTGTTTTTCCTTTCTTTTGCTCATATTTGATTTAAAAAGTATATGAGATCTTATGACTCCTCTTCATGTGTCTGATAAATTGTTCTGCTTTTTGCTAGTATTTATAGGATTTGAACTGTTTTAATGTAACTCTTCATTCTGTTGGGAATTTGGTGTAAAATATAAAGTGTGGGTCTAAATTAATATTCCTTAGTTGTTGACTGTTACTCTTCATTTTGACATTTTTTTCAATAGCTCAGGTTACTTTTCTTAGGTTACAAAAAGAAGGTGATATGAAATGCTTATTAAAAGTTTGGCTATTGCATTGTCAGATGCATACTTAATTTTCTAGAAAGAGAATTTTACAGAAGTAACACTTACCAGGCACTGTAATCAAGGAAAACAACCAGACTCATGCAGTTCTTAAATGCAAGCTGAAAAAAAAAGGTGCAAGTAATTCTCTTTCCCTAAGGGTCTGTCTCTTTAAAGATAGTAATTTCACACATGCCAAGTCTTTTGAGAATTCTTGGCCAATGTAGAAGACAGCTTAACTCAAAGTAGAATGTGCCACAAAATCTCTTGACAATTTGTGTTCAGGTACTGAACTTTTCAAATGCTTATGTTATTTTTTCTTCTTAAATTTGAGAAATATCCCTTTTTCGTTCTTTTGTTACTTCCAAATTCTGGATCTGCTTTCTAGGCTTTTGGCATATTAGCCTCAGGGCCACAGTTTCTCTTGTTCTGTCCAGTGGTAATCCTGATAGGCCCTTTGCAGAAAGGGCTGATAATTAGCCATATGCACCTATTGAATTCAGCTGCCCTCATTTTGACTAATCAGTGCCGTGTCAAAATGGTTGATGTGTATTTTTAAAATTTCCCATTTGCAGGGCTCCTGGGAGGATTAGAAATGGTGTTTACTATATGTTCCAGGGCGAGGGGAATGTTGATGGGTAATGGATGACCCTGAGGAGAAGGTGTCAGAATTCTGCAGAGAATCTTTTCTAATGGCCCAGCCACTTCCCTGTTCTACCTTCCAGTCATGGGGCATCCTTCCTGCTGATGGAATGTGTTAAACGCCTAGAATGCACTAAGGTAGAGAAGACCGGGAACTATCTCGTGTGAGTTAGGTGGTTGTTAACCATTGCTTCACAGTAGGATCACCAGGGATAAAATTGTGGATGGGATGTTTATGGAAACAAAAAATCCTACACTCATTCTCTAGACTTTCTAAGCCACTTTTAGAATTTTCTCTTATAGTGTTAGTCTTGGGCCAGTGTGTACAATTTTATATTTAGAGAGCATTCTCAGTTTTCTTAGAGTGAAGCGCTCTAATATATTTCTTCCCTCTTTTTGCCCATACTGGAAAAACTTAAGTATCCAGACCTTTATTTACCCTTACTCACCTATGCAACTTCTTTTTGTGGCATCCCATTCTCTCAGAGCCCTGTTAAATGATGTATGTAACTAATGAACTACACTAATTTGAGCTAAGATATTGTTGGCTGATAATAACTTATGGAACTACTTATTCAGATACCTGTTCCATTTTAGCAGGTGTTTTCTTGTGAGCTCCTACTGTGTGGGAATTTCAGGCACCCTGTCACAGCCAGTGGAAGTATTTTTAGCCACCGGCCCTTTCATCACCCTCTTCAGTCACACCACTTAAACAGCTGCTTACTCAGTGTGTGTGTAAACAAGTTCTTTCCCCTCCTTCCCAAGGACCTAGATTTGAGACCCTTATTCAGTCCTCCACAAATGTAGCATTGGTTGTGACCTTTTATTCTAATTTGGAAGCACTTGAGACTTTCAAGTACATGCTGACAGGGATTTGGTGGAAATATGTAAATATCTGCTTAATGATAAGAAACAAACCTTTTATCAACGAGCTCTCCCAGAACTGCATTTGAACATTTTCATAGTACCTTAATAGTGGAACTGAATTCACCTAATGAAATATTTCTTTTTGAAATGTTGGCTTGGCAACATTTTGTTCAGGAGAGCTTTCCCACCAAAATGCACAGTTCCTGAAACTATCATTCTGAGCTTTTACTCTCTGCCACTCTTCCTTAGCCCCATCCAGTTTGCCTCATCGTTAGTGAGCAGCTAAGCGAATTTAAATTGCCTTGATTCCTTGTCTGTCTCATCCACAAATCGTAAATTCCATGAAGATTGGCGGTGCATCTTGTTCAGTGTATTATTTCAGTACCTCACACTGTGCTGCCCTAGAGACCCTCATTCTATACTTATGGAAGGAGGTAAGGGAAGAAGAAGGAATTTTCCTAGGGTCACAGGCTTTGATTTTGTGGACTTGGAATTTTGTTCAGGTGGCCTGATTCCAAAGTTCTTGATTTTTCTTCACTAAAAGATAAGTTATTATTAAATGAATTCATAAATCATTGGATTAAAAGCTATCCACAAAGAAACATTTGTCTGTTTTCTTGGAAAGCTTTACATAACTCATGATTGTAAGTGGTTTACTAGTTGATGTAAAATGATGGCTTGTTTGTCTTCCCAATAGGACTGCAAGCTTCTCAAGGGCAGAGGTGTGACTTTGTTCATTGTTTATTCCCAGGACTATGCAAAATGTTCCATGAGAAAGCATTTTAAACTGTTTACTACATTATGTTTAAAACATATTTTTCTGATAGATATACAGTAATGATTTTCATTAACATTAGGCTTTTCTCTGAGGACTTAAAAGAAATGAGACCCTTTAAAGGACACTAACTTATTCCGAAAGAGCAATTATACCTAGGAATCTTAACTCAGGTTGTAAAATATAAATAATAAAGTCAGAAATGTAGATTTTTTTATTGTTGTTAAAATCACATAGATAATCTAATTTATCCTAAAAAATGGTGTGAATTAAAAGACTCATAAATTTAAACTGGTTAGAAAAGGAACCTGATTTACACACACCATTTTTAACACTAAATTCAACCAAATTGCGTATGTTGCTAAAACTACAGTTTTCAGAAATACAGTAGTAACAATAACTAGAATAAGGTATTCTAAGAGAGATCATTTAGAGCTCATAGTGTACTTTAACTCTTACCAGCTGTGATAGGGAGCAGCATTACTATTCCTTTAATTTTGCCTAGAAGCTTTAAAAGAATCTGTTTATAAACTGGAACCAATACTTAAGTGTCACTGGATTAACACTTCAAAATTTCATGTTTACACATGTATTTCACAACTCTCTTTAATATGCTTTAAAGCTGCCTAAGACTTAGTTATGTGTTACACAGCTATACTGGGTTCCATAATCTATAGCCACTTTCTTTTGAAATTAAATTTATTGCCACAGAAAATTGTGGCGAAAATAAAGCCAAAAGGTGTTGCAACCCGCTAATTGAAAACATGTATTCTCTACCCAGTAAGCATTAGTAAGCACTTGAGGTAAGTTTTATTTAGTTTTTTTGAACTCTAATACTAACAAAAAATAAAAGTGATTTAAAAATATTATTAGCAAAGGTTTCTCAGAAAATAATTTGTTAGAATTTAGCTAGATTATTTATGTATATAAATGTATGTATATGTGTATATATGTATGTATTATTTCTTTTAACTTAAAACAAATCTAAATTCTAATCCCCAAGAATTCTTGCAAAAGAATTAAGGTTTGGCTTAGGATAATGTTGTGTGTGGTTTCTGTCTCTGAGGATCATAAAACAATCAAGATTATAAGAGTTAAGTAAAGATCAGTACGTGTAGCTATTGAATTAAATTCCATGAAACATTTCTTGAGTACCTACTGTTTATCAGGCATTGTGTTAGGCAATATGGATATAGGAATGAATGAGATAAAAGTAGTAAATGGTTTATAGATCTAATTATAAATGTAATAAAGACAGAGTTTATAAGCATTGTGTTGAGGCCTGGGTTGCACTGTATGTCAATTGCCTTTTTTTTTTTTCAATTTGGTTTGCTTTTGGTTAAGTTCATTCATTTGCATCTACTCACAAGGTAGATAAATGCACCCTCTATACCCCTGTCTTTTTCCTCCCTACCAACTTGCCAGCTTGTGAGACACCACTCCCTTCTTAGTGCTGGCACACAGTCCTGTGGAAGCACTATTTTATTGTATATTAATTGTCTGCTTACAAGTCTGTTTTCTCTACTTGATTGTGAGATCCTAGAAAGTGAGACTAGTCTTACGTTTACAATCCAGAGTCTCATGGCACATGGTGCATATTTAACTATATTTGGATGGATGGGTAAATGAGGAAGTTGAAAGGAAGGGGAAGTTGGAAAATAGAGAAGAATGAGGAGAATGATGGACAGGGTAGAAGAAAAGAGAAAGAGAGGAAGAAATATAAAAAAGAATAGGAGAAGACAGGACCCCTTTCTTTTCTTTATTCCTTAGTGAGACTAGTTATGACCTTATTATGTACTGGGGTTGTGGAAAGAAAATCTACGTTCCCCTTTATATACCCTACAGATGATACCAGTGGCTGAGTGGCTGGATGGGTTTGGCCTAAAGTGAAGTGTCTAAGGCCTGTTGAAGCCCTAGTGCCATAGGCTTGTTCCCTAGATGACTAATATGGGTCATTTGTCACCAGCTGCTGAGCTGGTACAAAGGGTATCAAGACTTTTTCTGTAATACTCTTCAGTGCAGTGTTCTTTCCACAGTGCATGGCTGCTTCCCTGTTGCCTAAGCTTTGACCAGGAAATGATATTCCTAAAATATGTGTTTTAGATAGACTTAAGTTTTTTGCTTTTTGGTAAAAAGGTATTGATACCAAAAAGGAAATGCTTCCAAGTTAGTTTTTGATATCAAAATTTGACAAACATTTCCACTGATAACCATTGTTTATGCTACCCTTTTAGTTTTCCTGTTAACCAGACACTCTTAAATACTCTGTGAAATAGCTAAAAATAATTAAATTAGTCTCACCAAAGAGCAAGAGAATATCTTGAAGAATTCTGAGATAAAGCTACTTTTCAAAATTTTGGTTAAACTAGAGTGGAGTGGGCGAAGGGAAGGGGTCCCTGGTTGTTGAGGGGATGATGAGAATTGACTTCATGGAAAGTTAGCCTTGGTTCTCTTCACGTCCATGGTTCTCTCCTGGTGGGCTGACACATTCCATGGGTGGATGTGTGTGATCTATGGAAAAAAGTTGGGAGCAAAGCTGCTCTTTGGATATGTGATTTGGGCAAAGCTATGTCCCTGCTTTGGAGAAACAGTGGCTGGAAAGTGATTCTGAGAGACAGCTAGCAAGGGAGAAGGAAATAACTGTCACAGTTTATGAAGAAAAAATTGAAAGACCCAAGATTCCATGCTCAGCTCTTTATAACACACACAGTCCAACCTCTCTTTGTGGCAAAGTATGACCCCACATTTATTTCCATGGGGTTCTTTCTTTTTTTTAATTTTAAATTCAGTTTTATTTTCATAAATTCACATACTTTACATTCACAGTGTACAATCAGCTGTTCACAGTACCATCATATAGTTGTGCATTCATCACTCCAATCAATTTTTGAACATTTTCCTTACTCCAAAAAGAATAAAAATAAGAATAAAAATAAAAGTAAAAAAGAACACCCAAAGCATTCCATCCCCCATCCCACCCTATTTTTCGTTTAGTTTTTGTCCCCATTTTTCTGCTCATCTGTCCACACACTGGGTAAACGGATTGTAATCCACAAGGCTTCCACAATTGCACAGTCAAACCATGTAAGCTACATGTAATTGTCTTCAGGAATCAAGGCTGCTGGGTTGCATTTCCACAGTTTCAGGTATTTCCTTCTGCTATTCCATTACTAAAAACTAAAAAGGAATATCTATATAGCCCATAAGAATGCTCTCTAGAGTGTCCTCTCAACTTGATTTGAAATCTCTTAGTCACTGAAACTTTGTTTCATTTCACTTCCCCCTTTGGGTCAAGAAGATTTTCTAAATCCCACGTTGCTGGGCCCAGGCTCATCCCCGGGAGTCATGTCCTGCATTGCCAGGGAGATTTACATCCCTGGGAGTCATGTCCCATGTAGTGGGGAGGGCAGTGAGTTCACCTGCCAAGCAGGCTTGGGTGGGTGGGGGGAAAGTACATCTGAACAACAAAGAGGTTCTCTGGGGAAGATTCTTAGGCACAATTATAAGTAGGCTTAACCTCTCCTTTGCAGTAACAAGCTTCATAAGGGCAAGCCCCAAGATAGAGGGATCAGCCTACTAAATTGTTAGTCCTCTTTGTGAAAATATCAGTAGTAACCCAGTTGGGGAAGTCCAACATTTCCACATTTTTCCCCAGTTTCTCAGGGGGGCCCTGAAAAATATTTTTGTTCTCTGCCCAAATTACTTTGGGATGTATTGATATTTCACACTAATCTCTACAAACCCGGATCTCACTTCCTATTCAAAGTTCCATGTAATTATGGTGTTTAAATAAACTGACCATCCAAGTTAAATTATTTAGTGTGCTGCAGAAAATATAGATCCTGCCCCAAATAAACTTCTCTTCCCTTGGTCTCACACAGAAGTTGAAGTTTTAAAACATAGTCAATACATCCTTTACCTTTCAGCCTGATTTGCCTTAGCCCTAATCAGATGTGCTTCATTCATATCTCTAATTGAAGTTTGGACTCTTTTTCAGCTTTTTTAATAGTTACTGTATGAGGTAATACTGACATTCATAGCTGCTGAGCTCTAGCTCTGAGTTTCAGATGTCACAAAGATTGCCAAAGTTCCTTCCTGGGCTTCTTTCTGCCTGAGACATGGAATAGAGAAAAAGTTAGATGTACATGTCTCAGCAGCCCCAAACTTGAAAGAATAGTTTATCTTAGTGTCTTTTTTTTATCTTTAGAGTTTAAAGCCTTATTTGGTATTTAAATTTCTTCCAAAGTTGTAGTAAAGTAAACTCAAATGTGTAATTGAGCTACTAACTCAAGCATTACAGGCTAATCTGGGAAGTGTTTGAATTTTTGTTTGAATTAATTTGCCACATATAATTTTAATTAACCTGATCATTACCACCACTTTTCTATGCATCTATTCAGGAGGATGCTAAGAAAATGTTCCTCACCACTGTCTTTTTTCCTTCCCCACCAATCTCCTAGTTAATGAGATACTCCTTTCTTTGCACTGGTACAAACCTCTGTGTTGACACTTATTTTACTGTATGGTGATTGTCTGCTTAGATGTCTTATTTCTTTATTGGACCATGAACATGTGAACAGAGCAAGTATCTTAATCACCTATGAAGATTCCAAGATTCAAACACTTTCTGGATTAGCCCGTAATGCAGAGACTAAGGTACCACTTCCATGAGATGCTTGAATTGATCTGCTTTTAAACATTCTAGTCATTTTGTAAAAATCTCACTAGTGTCCACTGATTACAAAATCAGAACTCATTTTTATTATCTATATGATGTTTAGAGTCTTAATTTCATTTAATTGTAAAAGAAGCACAATATGAACCTTATTCAAAATGCTTGATTCACAAGAAACTTTTCTATTTAATGGAGAAGCCAGTGGGAGAATTTTACTGGTAGACTTTTGAGGAAAACCATCTTTATATTATGTAAATTTTTATTTTGGTCTATTAGTTTCATACCATTATATGTAGTGTTCAAATAGCCAACCAATTTCTGTTTACTACAAAATTCTAGTTACTGAAAGTTGCATATATATGAGCCAAGTCCTTGAGTCAGTGTTTATAACTAACAGTTTATTTACTAATTTTAATTGACATTTTATTTCATTGGTGTATCATTTAGAATATCTTGGGCACAGACAGAAAATTCCAATCAAACTAGCTTAAACCAAGAAGGGGGTTTATAATCTGTCTTAAGTGGATGTCCATAGTGGAGTGGGTGTCAGAACTGATTGATAGACATAGTCAGCAAAGCCATTGTGGACTTTTTTCTTTTTAATCTCTAGTCTCTGACATCCTAAGATGGCCTCATCGTCTGGCTGTTGGCACAGATGCCAATTTCAGACATAAGACCACTTTCAGGGGAAGAACAGGTGCCATCTTTAATTCTGCCTCTGTCTTAAGATGGCCCCTTTCTCAGAAGCCCCACAGCAGACTTCCTCTGTCTTGTACCGGTGAGATTACAAAATCAGAACTCATTTTTATTATCTATATGATGTTTAGAGTCTTAATTTCATTTAGTTGTAAAAGAAGCACAATATGAACCTTGTACTGGTGAGAGTTGTCTATCCTTAACTCTTCATTGGAGAGGGAAATGGATGGCAATGACTGGTTTAGACCTATAACTAGGTTGAAAAAGATGGTGGGGGAGTAAATCAGAATGGCCTCCTTAATAAATCTTTATTGTCTATGTTCAGTTGTCAAAGTGTTTTTATAATAGGAAACTAAATGAATTCCATTGCATGTGAATGAAAATAATTTTCTAAAAAGTTAAAAACAAATCTCCTAAATTACATTTGTAGAGAATTAAAAATACCACAACAAAGGGAAAAATTTTCTCGTTTTCTAAACTTTGGAGCTAGGCATGTAATAACATTTATTTTTTAATCTTAGGCTGTTACATTAAGGATATTACTTTACCCTCCTCCCTCCATGCCACTGGTGACTGGAGTAGTATCTGAAAGTTTATTTTCATTTGTTGAAAAAAAGATTTAAAAAATAATTTCATGAAAAGAATATGAAATAGTTGTATTTATTTTTCATTTTATAATAGCTACTCAAGAGATAAATGAATTGTTATAATTATATTGACTATAGAACTTAGATTTTAAAAATACATTGTGAAGTATAAATGAAATATGAGTTATATAAATATGGACTAACTAAAGGTCATACCTGGACTTTTGACTGCAGTCTGCTAGTGGTAGTTTATAGCTCATGAGGAAGAATGCTAAGGTTAAACAAGGGTTGAAGGGATATTGCAGATGTTATTCCTCCGTCAATGTAGTCATTTGCACACCTGCAACCCTGGGTCATCTTTCAACATAGATAAAAGCTCCCTGGGGGCCAGACTGCTTCCAGATTTATTTCCTGCTCACCCTGTTCTCCTTTGCACAGTGCTTTGCTGCTGTGTCCTTGCTCTCATTTGTTTCCGTTATTTTCATAGGGGAATTTGTTCTTGCAGATTTTAAATTTTTTATAATATAAAAAATATGGAATCATTGAAATTCATATTAAAAGACTTTTGTTCCCCCCTATTCAATTACTTTTACAATTACTAAAGTGATTTTAAAGGAAACCTAGTAAATGTATTCTTGGGGGACTACCAATGAAGGCAGAACATCTGGCAAGTTCAGTACAATAATAAAAAAATTGAAACAGATGCTTAATTGCTACCTGCCTCCTGTCAGTCTCTGGTATTAGTAATTTAGGAAAAATTTTATTCTCCCTACCCACAAAGAAAGGTAAATATATACTCATAATATTAAATTGTTGAACCTGAAATCAGTAGTTTTATATTGGTCTTAGAGACTTCAGTGAAAACTCTTGCATTTCCAAGAGTAACAATTTTGCCAATAGAGTATGAGTTAAAATGGTGATTTTGATATGACTTGCCAACCAGAGTGAATTCTTTAAAATAATTTATAGGATTAAAAATGCACTATATTGCTACTCTCAAAATGATATAATTATAAAATAAGCCTGAAATGCTGAGTACTAAAACAATCTATAGGTTTTTTTTTTTAATTAAATTCAGTTTTATTGAAATACATTCACACACCATACAATCATCCATGATATACAATCCACTGTCCACAGTATGATAACATAGTTATGCGTTCATCACCACAATCTATCTCTGAACATTTTCCTTACATCAGAAAGGACCAGAACAAGAATAAAAAATAAAAGTGAAAAAAGAACACCCAAATCATCCCCCCATCCCACCCCATTTGTCCTTTAGTTTTTACCCCCATACCTCCACTCATCCATACATTAGATAAAGGGGGTGTGATCCACAAGGTCTTCACAATCACACTGTCACCCCTTGTAATCTACATTATTATATAATTGTCTTCAGGAGTCCAGACTGCTGGGTTGGAGTTTGGTAGTTTCAGGTATTTACTTCTAGCTATTCCAATCCATTAAAGCCTAAGAGGTGTTATCTATATAGTGCATAAGAATGTCCACCAGAGTGACCTCTCGACTCCATTTGGAATCTCTCAGCCACTGAAACTATTTCGTCTCATTTTGCATCCCCCTTTTGGTCAAGAAGATACTCTCAGTCCCACGATGCCGGGTCCACACTCATCCCCAGGAGTCATACTCTGCATTGCCAGGGAGATCCACAACCCTGGGAGTCGGGTCCCACGTAGGCGGGAGGGCAGTGAGTTCACCTGTCGAGATGGCTCAGTTAGAGAGAGAGAGGGCCACATCTGAGCAACAAAGAGGTACTCAGGGGGAGACTCTTAGGCACCATTACATACAAGTTTAGACTCTCCTTTGTGGTAATGAGCTTCATAAGGGCAAGTCCCATGCTCGAGGGCTCAGCACATCAAACTGCCAGTCCCAATGTTTGTGACAACATCAACACCAGTCCAGGTGAGGATGTCCAACACATCTGCACCTTCCCCCAGATCCTCGGGGCTGGGGAGGGGGAGGCTGTAAATATATTTTTTATTATCTGCCCAAATTACTCTAGGATGTGTCACTATTTCATTCCAGCTTATACTAACCTACCGTATCTCACTTCCTATTTAAAGTTCCATGCAATTGTGGTGTTTGAACAAATCGACTGTAGAGTTGTACCGTTTAGAAAATTTAGATCCTGTACCAAATAGATATCTATTCCTTTGGTCTCATATGAAAGTTGAAGTTTTAAAACACAATCAGTTTCAACCTTTATCCTTTGGCCTGGCTTGCCCTGGTCTTAACCAGACCTGCTTCATTCATATCACTAATTGAAGTCTGGGCTCTTTTTCAGCTTTTTTTTTGACAGTGGCTGTATGCACTAATACTGACATTCATATCTGCCGAGCTCTAGCTCTGAGTTTCAGGTGTCTCAGAGATATGCATTGTTCCAGAGACCAATCTGGTATATGCTAGGGGATCAGCATCTCAAAGTTTAGAGATAGGACTTACAATTCAGGGATAGAGTTAACTGCTGTAAGAGCTTACAATCTAGGGACTATTACAATTATTGTGTCCACGTTGGGCTATGTTCTAAGATTCAATTCTGAGTTTACACATTGTAGTTAGTCCATATTGGTGAGGCATCATCCCTCTCACCATGTTTTCTCCAACACTTTTACTCCTATATATATATTTTCCTACAATTTATAGAGTTATATTCACGTACCATACATTTATCCACAGTGTACAATCAGTTGTTCATGGTATCATCATAAAGTTGTACATTTATCACCACAATCAGCACTTGAACATACTGATTACTACAAGAAAAATTGTTTTTTTGTTTTTTTTGTTTTTTTTTTAGCAATAAGAAGAAACGATAAAAAGAAAAATAACATGTCATACAATACTATATACTACTAAGGACAGCAAATAACACCACTACCAAGAATCCCATATTACTCCCCTATATTCCCCTCTCATATGCATTTAGCATTGGCGTATTGCCTTTGTTACATTTAATGGAGGTTTATTACAATGTTACTGTTGACCATAGACTCCAGTTTGCTTTGATTATGTTTTTTCCTGAATACCATCCCTTTTTCAAATTTCTACATGGTTGACATTCATTTGCTTTCCCACATGCAAAAACATTTTTATATTTGAATATTTAGTAACAGTCATTGGCCACTCCAGTTTTTGCCACGTTATACAGTCCCAGTCTTTATCATCTATCTTTACCTCTGCTGTTGTACATTCTCCTATCCCACCTCTTTCAGCTTTACTCAGACGTCTTTGTTCAGTGTACTTACAATACCATGCTACCATCACACAGTATTATGCTATCTATTTCTGGATCTATGCAATCAATCCTAAACATTCCGTAGTCCTTCAGCATCAAATGGCTGATCTCTGCCCTCTTACTATCTCCTGGTCGCCTGTGTTGTCAGCTTTTAACTCCCAAAGTTTGTTCATTAATGTCTGTTCATATTAGTGAGACCATACACAATCTGTCCTTTTGTTTCTGGCTAACTTCACTCAACATAATGTCCTCAAGGTTCATCCACATTATTACATGATCCATGTCTTTGTTCTGTCTTACAGCTGCATAATATTCCATCATGTGTATATACCACAGTTTGTTTATCCACTCGTCCTTTGGTGGACATTTGGGCTGTTTCCATCTCTTGGCAATTGTGAATAATGCTGCAATAAACATTGGTTTACAGATGTCTGTTTGTGTCTTAAGTTTCAGTTCCTCTGAGTATATACCCAGCAATGGAATAGCTGGGTCATATGGCAAATCTATATTTAGCTTCCTGAGGAACCTCCATACTGTCTTCCAGAGTGGTTGCACCATTCTACATTCCCACCAACAATGAATAAGTGTGCCTCTTTCTCCACATCCTCTCCAGCACTTGTCATTTTCTGTTTTTTGGATAATGGCCATTCTGGTAGGTGTGAGATGATATCTCATTGTGGTTTTGATTTGCATTTCCTTAATAGCCAGTGAAGTTGAGCATTTTTTCATATGCTTTTGAGCCATTTGTATTTCCTCTTCAGAAAAATGTCTGTTCATGTCTTTTGCCCATTTTTTAATTGGATTGTTTGTCTTTCTGTTATTGAGATGCAGGATTCCTTTATATATTCGGGATATTAAACCCTTATCTGATATGTGGTTTCCAAATATCATCTCTCATTGTGTAGGCTGCCTTTTGACTTTTCTGACAAAGTCCTTTGATGTACAAAAGTGTTTAATTTTGAGGAGATCCCATTTGTCTATTTGTTCTTTGGTTGCTCGTGCCTTGGGTGTGAGGTCTAAGAAACCACCTCCTTTCACAAGATCTTTAAGATATTTCCCTACATTTTCTTCTAAGACTTTTATGGTCTTGGTGCTAATGTTTAGGTCTTTGATCCACTTTGAGTTAATTTTGGTATAAGGTGTGAGATGGACATCCTCTTTGATTCTTTTGGAAATGGATATCCAGTTCTCCAAACACCATTTATTGAACAGGCTGCTCTTTCCCAGTTGCTTTGGCTTCACTGCCTTATCAAGGATCAGTTGTCCATAGATGTAAGGGTCTACTTCTGAACACTCAATTCGATTCCACTGATCAGTATATCTGTCCTTATGCCAGTATCATGCTGTTTTGAGCACTGTAGCTTTGTAATATGCTTCAAAGTCAGGTAGTGTGAGACCTCCCACTTCATTCCTCTTTCTCAAGACATTTTTGGCTATTCGGGGCACCTTACCCTTCCAAATAAATTTAGTTACTGGTTTTTCTATTTCTGTAAAGTAAGTTGTTGGGATTTGAATTGGTATTGCATTGAATCTGTAAATCAGTTTAGGTAAAATTGCCATCTTAACTGTATTTAGTCTTCCAATCCATGAACATGGTATGTTCTTCCATTTTTTCAGATCTTGTTCAATTTCTTTTAGCAGTTTCTTATAGTTTTCTATGTAAAAGTCTTTTGTGTCCTTGGTTAATTTTATTCCTAAATACTTGATTCTTTTGGTTGCTATTGTAAATGGGATTTTTTTCTTGATTTCCTCCTCTTGTTGCACATTACTTGTGTATAGGAACACTACAGATTTTTGTGTGTTGATCTTGTAGCCTGCTACTTTGCTGTATTCATTGACTAGTTCTAGTAGCTTTGCTGTAGATTTTTCTGGATTACCTACATATAGAATCATGTCATCTGCAAATAGTGAAAGTTTTACTTCTTCCTCCCCAATTTGGATGCCTTTTGTTTCTTTTTCTTGCCTAATTGCTCTAGCTAGAACTTCCAGCACAATGTTGAATAACAATGGTGATAGTGGGCATCCCTGTCTTGTTCCTGATCTTAGAGGAAAAGCTTTCAGTCTCTCCCCATTGAGTGTGATGTTAGCTGTGGGTTTTTCATATATTGCCTTTATCATACTGAAAAAGTTCCCTTCTATTCCTATCCTTTGAAGTGTTTTCATCAGGAAAGGATGTTGAATTTTGTCAGATGCCTTTTCTGCATCAATCGAGATGATCATGTGGTTCTTCTGCTTTGATTTATTGATGTGGTGTATTACATTAATTGATTTTCTTGTGTTGAACCAGCCTTGCATACCTGGAATAAATCCCACCTGGTCGTGGTGTATAATTCTTTTAATGTGCTGCTGGATTCGATTTGTGAGTACTTTGTTGAGGATTTTTGCATCTATATTCATTAAAGAAATTGGTCTATAATTTTCTTTTTTTGTAGTATCTTTGCCTGGTTTTGGTATTAGGGTGATGATGGCTTCATAGAAAGAGTTAGGTAGCTTTCCCTCTTCCTCAATTTTTTTGAAGAGATTGAGCAGGATTGGTACTAACTCGTTCTTGAATGCTTGGTAGAATTCACATGTGAAACCATCTGGTCCTGGGCTTTTCCTTTTTGGGAGCTTTTTGATGACTGGCTCAATCTCTTTACTTGTGATTGGTTTGTTGAGGTCATCTATTTCTTCTTGAGTTAATTTTGGTTGTTTATGCTTCTAGGAAGTTGTCCATTTCATCTAAGTTGTCTAGTTTATTAGCATATAGTTGCTCATAGTATCTCCTCATTATCTCCTTAATTTCTGCAGGGTCGGTAGTTATATTTCCTTTCCCATTTCTGATTGCATTTATTTGCATCTGCTCTCTCTTTTTTTTTTGTTAGCCTAGCCAGTGGTCCATCGATTTTATTGATTTTCTCAAAGAACCAACTTCTGGTTTTGTTGTTTCTCTCTATTGTTTTCCTGTTCTCAGTTGCATTTATTTCTGCTCTAATCATTGTTATTTCTTCCCTTCTGCTTGCTTTGGGGTTAGTTTGCTGTTCTTTGTCTAATTCCTCCAGTTAATTGAAGCAGTTAACTCTTCAATTTTTGCTCTCTCTTCTCTTTTAATATAGGCATTTAGGGCAATGAATTTCCCTCTCAGCACCGCCTTTGCTGCATCCCATAAGTTTTGATAAGTTGTATTTTCGTTGTCATTTGCCTCGAGGTATTTACTAATTTCTCTTGTAATTTCTTCCTTTACCCACTGGTTTTCTAAGAGGGTGTTGTTTAGCCTCCACGTGTTTGTGAATTTTATGACCTTCTGCCTTTTATTTATTTCCAACTTCATTCCATTGTGGTCTGAGAAAGTGTTTTGTATAATATCAATATTTTTAAATATGTTGAGAATTGCTTTGTGACCCAACATGTGGTCTATCCTAGAGAATGTTCCATGAGCACTTGAGGAAAACGTGTATCCTGCTGTTGTTGGATGTAGTGTTCTATAAATGTCTGTCAAGTCTAGTTCATTTATCATACAATTCAACATCTCTGTTTCTTTAGTGATCCTCTGTCTAGATGTTCTATCCATTGATGAGAGTGGTGTATTGAAGTCTCCAACTATTATTGTAGAGGTATCTATTTCTCCTTTCAGTGATCGCAGTGTTTGCCTCATGAATTTTGGGGCATTCTGGTTTGGTGCATAAATATTTATGACTGTTATGTTTTCTTGATGAATTGACCCTTTTATTAATATATAGTGTCCTTCTTTGTCTCTTTTAATTGTTTTGCTTTTGAAGTCTAACTTATCTGATATCAATATAGCTACTCCCGCTTTTTTCTGGTTGTTGTTTGCATGAAATATCTTTTTCCAGCCTTTCACTTTCAGTCTATGTTTGTCCTTGTGTCTAAAGTGAGTTTCTTGTAGACAGCATATAGATGGGTCCTGTTTTTTAATCCATTCTGCCAGTCTGTGTCTTTTTATTGGGGAGTTTAATCCATTAACATTTAGTGTTATTAGTGTAAGGGCAGTACTTTCTACTACCATTTTGTTTTTTGGAATTTATATGTCATATCTTATTTTTTCCTCTCCTTTTACCTTTCCTGATAATCTTCATTTCTGCACTCTTCTCCAACTCTCTCTCTCCTGTCTTTTCCTATCAGCCTGTAGCACTCCCTTTAGTATTTCTTGTAGTGCCGGTCTCTTATTCACAAACTCTCTCAGTGTCTGTTTGTCTGAAAATGTTTTAATCTCTCCCTCATTTTTGAAGGAAAGTTTTGCTGGATATAGAATTCTTGGTTGGCAGTTTTTCTCTTTCAGTATCTTAAATATATCATGCCACTGTCTTCTTGCCTCCATGGTTTCTGCAGAGAAATCCGTACATAGTCTTATTGACTTTCCCTTGTATGTGATGAATTGCTTTTGTCTTGCTGCTTTCAGAATCCTCTCTTTGTCTTTGACATTGGACAATCTGACGAGTAAGTGTCTTGGAGTAGGTCTATTGGGATCTATTCTATTTGGGGTATGTTGTACTTCTTGAATCTCTAATTTTCTGTCTTTTATAAGAGTTGGGAAATTTTCAGTGAATATGTCTTCTATTACTCTTTCTGCCCCTTTTCCCCTCTCTTCTCCTTCTGGGATACCCATAACACGTATATTTGTGCGTTTCATGTTGTCAGTCAGCTCCCTAAGACCCTGCTCATATTTTTCCATTTTTTTCACCATCTGTTCTTTCGTGTGTATGAATTCGAATGACCTGTCTTCCAGTTCACTGATCCTTTCTTCTGCCTGTTCAAATCTACTGTTGTGTCCCTCCATTGTGTTTTTCATCTCCTCCATTGTGGCCTTCATTCCCATGAGTTCTGCCATTTGTTTTTTTAAGTTTATGAATTCTTCTTTATGGTCAGCCAGTGTCTTCTTTATATCCTTCAGCTCTTTTGCTATATCTTCCTTCATTTCATCAAATTTATTTAGCATTAGTTGCCTCCACTCCTGTGTCTCAGCTGAGCTATTAGTTTGTTCCTTTGGCTGGTCCATGTTTTCGTGTTTCCTGGTATGGCTTGTTATCTTAAGTTGTCTAGGCATCTGATTTTCTTGATTAGTTTATTTTGGAGCTTGTTTTCTGTCTTTTACTTAGTGGTTTTCTTGTTGGTTGGCTTTGTTCTCTGGCCTCTGTTATTCAGTTCAACTTATTCTAGACCTCTAAGTTAGGTTCTATTTAGTTGATCAGAATTGTTCCCCTCTTGTTTTTTCTGTTTCTTGCTCTGCCTCTATGTAACCTTTTTGTTAGTGTGTCTCCTCAGATATGGTCGACCCTAGTCAGATTTTCCCAGTCTAGTGAGGCCCAGGTCTCATTGGGAGGGTATGGAGTTTTCCTGAGAATGAGACCCTCCTATGAGGCCTTTAGAATTTGTGCTTTCCCTCTCCTGTCCAGCAGGTGGCGCTGGCCAGCCCGCAGCTCCCCCACCAGTGTAAGGAGGTATGGAGCCTTTAGTTCTCCTGGTGACTCTGATCCTGTCAGGGGCGTGGCTGACTGAAGCCGGAATCTGAATTCCAGCCCCTGGGGTCTGAATTCCCAGAAGGAGGACGGCCAGTTGAGCTGGACCTCCCTCCACTCTCCCAATCCTCAGAACTCCAGTTGTCTCTCAGGGTCACTATTCCCTTCTCCCCTCTCCTCTTTGGGGCCTCTCCAGGTAGATTCCTTGGTCAGCCTGAGTTGCCAATTAAAGACGGGGGTGGAGGCCTTCAGTAGTGAATACGGAATTCAAAGACACTGTGGGTATTCTGTCTCCCGCAAGCCCAGCCTAGTCCCTCAACCTGGGCTTTCCGATAGAGAATAACCACATATATTACTTTTAGATTTAAACAAAAAAAATAGAAAAGAAATCAAGAAAAAGAAAAAAGAAAAAAAAAAAAAAAGAGTCTCTTTTAAAAGTCTTTCCCCAGCCTTGAAGTTTTGTCAGTGTCAGAATAGAGCATTTAAAGATATGCTTTGGGCTATTGTCTGATAATTACTCTCCAACAGCTTCAGTTCCACCCCTGCCGGGGGCTATTGAAATGCAAAAAGATAAGGGATCAGTGAGAAGCCAAAAGGGACAAAATGTAGGGGAAAAAAAATGGCTTTTTTGGAGTCTGGGAATGAGTGCCTGCTTTTATGTGTCCCCACTTCTCGGAGCCCAGCCCTTCTTTAGCACCCCAGTTCCCAAAGTTAGTTAATTAATTTGTTAATTAATTCTGCAGTTGAGGCTGGGTTGAGCCTCCCTTCTTGCCCTCAGCAGATTGCTGTTTTTTTTGTGTTTTTTTTCCCCCCTTTCAGGGAGCCGGCAGCAAGACAGTCTGTGAGGTCTGGGTGGGGAGGGGCGCCAGACCCCTGGTCTGGGGAACTTACAGTGTTCGCTGCTATCTCAGCTTTTCCTCCAATTCCAAACTTGTGTCCAATGTGTGACTGGTTACTGGAGACCCCGAAAACACTGTTTCAGATAGTTCTTGGGTAATTGCCAGCTGCTCTCGGGGAGAGACTAAATTCTGCTCCTCACCCCTCCACCATCTTGCCCCGCCTCTGGTATGATTTTATGTATACAATTGTTAGGGTTTATATTTGCTCAAAGCAACCTCTTAAAGTGTCTGTAACTATGGTACAGAAAGTAAGAGTAATAGACATCTATAGGTTTTTAAGGAGTTAATTTTTCTAATACGAAATACAACTTAATTTGGCTCATTAAATGAGTACTGCTCCTAAAATGGTGTTCTTTTTAATATTTGTTATGTTTTCCCCATACTTATTCCTCCCCCTGTGTTTCTCTAGTTGCTAGTAGGGACTTGAGCAGCTAAAGCACTTTTTGCTTTCCAGGTTAAAGTTATTTTTTTAAGTGCTAATTCTTGTCGTTGACATTATACACCACAATTATGTAATATAAGGTCAGTATTGCCCTTCAGAAGTCTAAAAGTCCTTTAAAAATAAAGTTTATATGAAAGGCCTAACTTTGTTTCTCAAAAGCATTATTTATGTTTCTATGCCATTTGCAAATTATCACCTCTCAGTCATTCATTCACAAATCAACAGATATATTTGAAATACTTATAGTGTGCCTGATGCTGGGCTAGGTGTTTGAGGAGACAAAAATGTCTTTCTTCACGGAGTATACATTCTTTAAATTTTATTAAATGTTCTCCTGATGCTTTTATTCAGAATTAATTTTTTTTTCCTTTTTATTCTCCTAGTAATTCATTCTTGCTATTCTTAATGGCATTCAGCAGTGCTTTGCTTCTACTATAGTAGTATTTGAATGAGTCTGTCTGCCCCTCTGATTTTTTAGGTTTCTGAAAGACAGGGCCACATATTAATTGTCTTTCCATCCTCAACTAGGTCAGATTCTGCATTTTTGTAGCTGCTATAACCTCAGTGGTTGAAGAGTAAATATTAATGTAGTGAAAAAGTATTTAATAAATACTCTAATGACTTTATATCTACGTTTTAGAAGCAGAATGGATCACATTCATAATGGTAGTTTCAGGATTATCCTAAATAAGCATTTTATAAAACTCAGAATAAGTTATAGGACTTATTTGCACATTGCCAGAGGAATTTTGTAGTGACATTAGCCATGACCATAGTGTCTGTGGCTCACGTGGGACAAAAGATGAATTTGCCTGTAAGCAAAACGTATGCTTATAAATTTCCATGCAGTATGGTGGTCCATAATGATTAAAAATGATTAAAAATAAATGTACTAATCACATCTTCCAGTGGTGTCACTGTTTATTTTTTCTTAAAATAAATGCCTACATTTTCGTGAATTATTTTCTTCCCCAAATGTTGGTTTATTATATATAATTTTGGATGATTTTAATCTTATTTTTATTTTAATCTCAAGATTTTAATAAGCCCAGTTTCATCTTAATATGAAATTTTGCTATAGATTGCCCTTTAAATAGAATTGATCTCCTATGTGCTCTGTTTGGGAAGGAATTTTAGTCTGATACATTCACAGATATATCTATACATCTAGAACAGTGCCTGCTACATATTGGATGCTCCTTAATTATTTATGCAATGAAGAAATGAATGAATGAATGGATGAATTAACTTATGACTGATGAAAGAATCATAATTAAACACTTTTAAAAATAGACTTTTTAATCCTTACCTTTTAAAAGGGGGAACATGAAAAAATCACTTTCTTATAAAATGTAGGCTTGTTTGTAGATCTAGTGTAGGAAACGTCATATATTTCTAGTTTCTATGAACAAATTATAACTAACGTTAGAAAAGAATTAGGCTCTTCCAAGCTTATTGTTTTTTACAAGATAGTATATTATGACTATAACCATTTAGTGACCTACTTGTTTTATTTTATAAAACATGGATTAATTTATGAATGTAAATTGAAAATGAAGAAACTTTGTAACAATAACTAATTTTTAATTTAACATTTAATAATTATTGTTTAATGAGCCAGGTAAAAGAAAAATAAAAATACTGATATTTATGTTATTTTATCTAGGATGCAAAAGAAAGCATGCCAAAAGCCATATACAGATTTTTGGCCTTAAGGTAGAAAAATGTTAAAGACTTAAAATCTTAATTTATTTGGCATGTGATTAAAATGGAGAAAAAGCAAAGATAAAATTAATAGGCTGAGTATAAAAGTTGCCATTGAAGCAGTACGATGGAATGAGAGATGACTGGATCATGAGTCAAAAGGCATGTCATCACCTCGTCCCTTGGACTTGGGTGACTCACGTGGCTGCTCCTTTTTTCACCTAACCCCTGGTAACCGATTAAAATACCTGCCATACCAGCTTCACACAGGATTTTGTAAACATCACATAAAATCATGTGTGAGAAAACGTGTTGACCTAAATATGCTTAAGGTTTTTTATTTATTTGCCTACAGCATTTTACTGGTAAAAGTGAACAATGGAGAGTTTATGGATTTTTACTAATTCACATTCAAAATTGTGTTAAATTATGCATAACTTGTGATTAATTGGATAAATAGGTGAAGCATTATGTGATTTCGATGTCTGTGCCCTTAGCAACAAAAATTAACACTGCAAGGAATGATAAATATGATTAGATGAACAGTGCCTGAACTGAAGTTGAAATTGTATTATTTTATTTGGACAGGAGGCATAAGTAATAAGTAACTGGATTATTTCTAATGACAATTCTCTGCTGAAAAACAGTTTTAAAGAGTTGAATGTAAATTTTGCCAAAATTTTACAGAGCATGGTAAGTTGAAAATGATTGTTTTTTGATTAAAGGATTCCACAGTCAAATAATTTTATTTGATAAACGTTAATTTATACAAAACTTTTCAGAGCTTTTAGTATGCTAACATGTATAATGAAATTTTAAGAGTGCGTAACAGAATATGCAGCATTTCCTAAGGTACTTGACGTTGAATTTCCGCGCCACAGACTATCTGTTGGCACACTCGGGCATTAATCCTGTAGTGTGGCCCAGGACCAGCAGCTGAATCAGGATCTCTGTAGGTGGGGCCCAGCCCTCTGGGTTTTAACAAGCCCTCCAGGTGATTCTGATGCATGTGAGAACCGCATCAAGGGGTTTACTGGAATCTAGTTAGCAAAATAGAACTCTAATGAACTTAAAATACTTTTGCTTTTAAAAGAAAGCCACTCTATCCCAAGTAGTAATGTTTAGGTCTCAGGTTTTCTGCTGGTGTGTGTGTGTGTGTGTGTGTGTGTGTGTGTGTGTGTGTGTGTGTGTGAAATCAAAGAAAGACAAAAGCAGACACATTCTTGCCAAGTAAAATAGGTGTGGGAGAATGAAAAAATGTGTTGCAAGTTTATGATTCAGGATTTAGTAAAAGTGGAGTTGGATTAGTTTTAGATTATGTAGCTGACCTTGTATACCACACCCTTACTATACTCAAATTCAAACTTTTGTAAATTAAAGAAGTGTATATTTACAACGGGTAGTTTAGAAAGTGGAATTCCTTATGATTTTAATTTTCATATGGAGGTGTGCATTTATCCTTTTCTTAAGCTTTCCGACTCTTTATTCCAGTGGGTCATAATTTCTTTCTGATGCTCTTCTTAGCAAATTCTTTCAGCAGTTATTTATTGGATGCTTTGTGGGGCTTGGTAGGTTAAGTGCTGGACATACATTGATAAATACAAGGAGCACAGTGCTTGTACTGCATAGGAACATGGAGGCAAGGAAACAGGCATTTCCTGAAGAGTGAATGCTCTGGTGGACAAGTCCAAGATGCTAAGGGAACAAGGAGGACACACAGCCTAGACACGGGATTATGGAAGCCTTCCTAGAGGAAATGTAGAATGAAATATTGTGACATGATAGATGCAGTTAATTATATTTTCTATTGGTTAACTTGAAAACAGTGCAGCAATATTCTAACATTTCAAAATTTGGCCAACTGATTGTTTTCTCAGGTTTCAGATTTGCACTTAAAAGTCACATCCTTAGCCTAGCCTTTCCAGCACCCTCCTCCCCATACAGGCACCCAAACTTGATGCTCTCTCTCTGTTACTGGCTGTGTTCCTTATAGAACTTTACCAGTTTATAATGATACAATTGGGTTATTAGTTGTCTCCCTTCACCAGAGTATATTATGGACTTAGAGCTGTTCTTAGCATATAAAGGACATAGAATAAATTTTTGGTGAGCAAGTATGTGAAGGGGTCGGTGAATTAATGAACGAATAAATTGCCCTATGAACACTTAAGCATATTTGGGTATTATAAACACAGGTACCAGATTATCTTGGTGCGTGAGATTAGACATTTTTCGTTGTTCTTAAAACTTAAGAAGGTAAATGCTTCACCATATGCAGGTGCACTTGAGAACCACCTTTACAGTGCAGTGTTTGGTCTTGTTGATTAAATGTTTTTTTTTTCTTATTTACAAATTGTGCAAAACAGATTTGAAGTCTTTTTGTTCTTGAAATATGCTAATCATAATATGAACATCGCCAATCATTTTCTATGATGCCTGGGGATTTAAACATCGCCAGCTTGAACAGCTTTCCTGGGCTGTTACACTGCTGTACAAGGCACACTTGTGCCTGCTGGCTTGCATCTGCAGGTGATGACCCTGAAGCTATTGCCTGCAGGAAGTCATTGAGAGTTGGATCAAGTTGGACACCACAGCTCCTGCCTGCTTCAGCTTTACAAGTACAGATTTGTTTGGGGGACAGGTAATCTACATTATGATGTACTTCAGTGATATGCATAGTTTCCTCTTTTTCTCCTATACTTTTTCTTCCTTAAACTTGTCCCACCTTTCTTCCCTACCCTTAATATGTTTCTCCTTTTTTTCCCCCTTCCTTCCAGTTTTCCACACCTGAAAATTTCTTTTTTCCCCCCTTTCAATCTCCTCTCTGGTTTGAAAAGCCCAGGGAGGCCCTTTTTTTCCTCTGAATTCCTTAAGGTTTTTGTGTGAATCCCTGAAGCCTTCTATACCTTTGACATAGGCAGTGAAAAACTGGCTGAAGTTAAACTTGTTCAAAGACATTAAACCCCTGTTTCACTAAGACTAAATGTTGGGTAGATATGAAATTCTACGGTTTAGAACCTTATGGACCAGAACCAATAAAATGCCTCACCAGAATGGAAGTGTTTTATACTTTCTGGATCACTGAGTAGCCAGTACGGAGAGAGTTCAGCATCACCACACAGAACAGCAGCTCTTCGTGTCTTACGCTGAAAGGGAAATGGCAGTGCCTACTTTAAATATTTAATAAATAAACTAGCCTAATTTTTTCCCTCCACTGATTGAATAGAATCTCAGGGAAGTCTGAATACTGCACAGTTTGGGATTTTCTCTCCTTCTTCACTTCCTTTCCCTCCTTTCCTTCCTTTATTCCCTTCCTTGAAAAATATCTTTCAAAGATGAGGAATAGTCTTTTCTCTTCACCTCTGTAGGGCATTATCCATTTGACAACCATTTACTTAGGCAGTTTTTTGCCTCTTAGGAAGACATACAGATTTTATTGATTGTCTGAGTCATCTTTCGTTATAAAGACAGTTAGAACAGTCTTTCTATGAGGTGTTTTAATTTTCCAAAGAACGGCGGGGGTTATCTTTATAGCAGTTTTAAAAATGTCAGACATGATTTGTCGACAATATTTTTTGTTTTTGGCAGCCATGAGCATGAAAAATCTTAAATGATAAAGTCATTTCCTAAGTGTGCTAATATTTTGTTTGAAATTGTTTTCTTTAAATGCCCTAGAAAGGTTAACAGTTATTCAGAATTGCAATAACTTGTATCAATTGGCAAAACATTTTACAGTGTCATAGCGATAATCTCTCTGATGTTAAGCAAATGTGGTCTGAAAGATACTGTAATATGTTTTTAGATTCCAGTTTATTTTGAAAATATTTATTAAGAGTAAGTTTTGTAAAACTCGACTCTTGAGAGATTCTGTCTCCCAGAACCATGCTAATTTTTATTAAAAAGTGATATTATCAGCCACTTAAAAGCCATCATGTTTCCTATTGATGGGAGTTAATCTGGCATTGAAGAAAATATTTGTAAATGAAGTGGTTTTCAATGATGTTTCTTGGTACATTCTAGTCTTCATTTATGAGAGGTCTTCCCTACTGGAATACTAAAGGAGGTGCTGGCTAGAAAAGTTGAAGAACATTATTATAATAATAATTCATCCACATTTGGTCTTCTATCATGGATACATACTTTGTCAAGGGTTCAGTGCAGTAGAGTAAAATGTGCCTAAAAACTTGGTTTTAAATAAATAAATTATTTAATTTCCTGGGTAAATACATTTTCTAGGCACATGGTAGAAAACTCAAAAGCTACTGCTTTCTACTCCTGTCCTGTTCCCTCAGGTGCCCTCCCCGGAGGCAGCCACTGTGACCAGATTCTTGTTATCCTTGCAGAGAATGTACAGAAGTGCCAACGAGGCTGCTGGTTGGTTTCTTGCCTGCCCCTGGGGGTCGGAGTTACACCCTCAGTCCTGTGCAGAGGTCCTGGGGCTGGCCTGGGAAGGACAGCCAGATCCTCCCCCTGGACAGGAGCAGTCCTGGTCCCCCAGTGGAAGGAAGTGCACCAAGGGACAGGCCCATGGGTGTGTGCTCAGGGCTGTAGCCCCCTCAGGCTCCATGGCTCCTGGAGAACATCTCTGCATCCTACCTCTGTGTCCATCTTTAGAAAGGGTTCAGGCAGGTGTAAGTTCCTGAGAATTGGTAGATCTCCTCGAGTGCAGCCTGTGGGAGTATGCTTTTCAAGATAATGAGGGTGTGCATTGGCCACGGCAGCAAGAGGAGGGTCTGATTGAGCTGCATGGCTTCCACTGTCCTCTGGGCCACCATCTCCAGCTTCAGCAGGGGGCAGAGGTTGGGAAACCTGACTTGCATGCCCTGGAACATCTCAGGGCTGGTGTGGAAGGGCAGCGCAGTGATGCCCAGACAATCCAGCAGGCACAGGGTCAGGCTTTCCATGTAGTCAGTGGCCCCAGGGATGGCAGACAGCACCAGCGTGGAGTTGAGGCACACTATGTGTATATGAATCCTGATTTTAAATAAAAATTAGAGTAGCTGTACACATTGTTCTGTATCTTGCTTCATTTAACAATATGTCTTTTAAATCATTCCATATTAGTATGCATACAGTTGTATGTATTATATCCATAGTGTATGTATGGATATAATAGAATGTGTTTGGTGTTTCAGTCATCTGCTGTTTGTCTATTTATGTACATGTGTGCATAAATCTGCAGGACTGTGCTGGTTTCCATGTGCACCCACAATGTGTAAGAGAGCCTGTTTCCCTATGCCCTATATTCTTACCAGTGAATAACTGTTGCAAAGCTGTTAGAAGCAAAAAATGCTATCTCAGTGTTTTACTTTTCATTTCTCTTACTACGTGAGAGATTCAACGTCTTTTCATGTATTTGAAACCACTTTTATTTTTTGTAAAATCTGTTGTTCACATAGATTGGCTGTTTCTCCTGAATTGTTGCCCTTTGTTATTTAGTTTTTAAGTGCTCAGTAAATATTAAGGAAAGTAGTCTTTTGTGACGATTTGGAAATGTTTTACTCAATTTATATTTTGACTTTATTTATAATGTATGTTTGCCCTGAAGAATAGCTAACTTTTTTGGCACTTACTCTGTGCCAAACACGTTTTTAAGCCCCTTAATTTATCACAATAACTTATTTAATCCTCAAAAAAAAAAAAAAAGAAAAAAGAGAAAGTAATTTTTCCCAAGTTCTTCCTGCTAAATTGATCTCAGCCAATCTGAACCCAAAGTCCACCCTCTCAACTACTAAACCATGCTGTCTAATTCCATTTTTCTTAAAGAATAAAAATGTAATCTGTTCCTGATAATTTTTTTTTAAAAAATTCTGTTTCATGGGCTTTGTCTTCTTGATACGGGTGACAGGCTACTTAACAGGTATACATTTTAACTACAATTTGTTTTTCAAATAGAAAAAAAGGAACTGATTTACTGCACAATTTGGAGTAAAATAGAATTAGTTCTTATAGGTAGAAAAGCATTTTTATACTTAGCTTTTTATACTTGATCCAAGGAATATTAGACATGGAAGAACATGGCATCTGAAATTTGATATTTATAACTATTGCATTTTGGTTTATGTTTTTCTATTTGATCAAAAATAAGAGTAAATACTACCATTGGATTTTAGGTGAGGTGTAAATGTTAAACAATTTAGAAATGGTCTTGGCATCAGAACCATAAGGCAGGGTGCAAAACATAGATGTGGAGTCTCGTTTTTTTGGGATTCCAGTTTTAGAATGGGGGGCAAAAGGCCAGAGAGATCCATATACTTGAGATCTCTCCCTTACTTTTTCATGGATAAGCTCATTATTGAACAAGACCTTTTGTGAATAGTTGATTGTTTTCTGTCTTAAATGTAAAAGAACTTGATATAATTTGATACTGCTGTTTTACATGCTTGCAATTTTATAAAATTTGCCACCTTAAAAAAAGTGCAATTTAAGGACTTAGCTGTAGTCATATTTTATGGGTGCTGAGACAGAAATCAGTAAATGGTACAGTGGGTCACAGAGAAGACAGGTCTACCAGGGAGGGAAGGAGTAGGCAGGTGGGAAAAGAGTTGGTGGATGAGATAGTACCTGAGCTAAAGGAGGAAACAGAATTACAGAGAGAGCTCTGAGAGCAAAGGCACAGAGGAAATGCAAAGCTGAGGGGCTGTATGCAGTTTGGTGTGGCCAAAAGGGAAGAGAAGACACTTAAGAGTTGACATTGATTGTCTCTAGACTGTACTGTCCATTAGAAGTATAATGCAGGTCTCATACGTAATTTAAAATTTTCAAAACTAAAAGAAAAATTTTCAAAACTAAAAGAAAAAAGTGAAGTAAATTTGAATAATTTAAAAATGTAATCAATTATATCCAAAATATTATTTTATTATATATAATCAATATAAAGTTTATTAATAAGCTATTTTCCATTTTTTAGACTTTCATTGAAATTCAGTTTATACTTTACACTTACAGTACATCTCAACTTGGACTGGCCACATTTTTGTTGCTTGTTAGTCACGTGGCTAGTGGTGAATTGAACAGCATAGCTGTAAAGAGTGGGGATTGGGAGTGGAAAAGATGAGGCAGGTGAATGGTTGTAAGCCTCATAGGATCATGTATTTTTAAAACAATGTACATTTAGAGAAAAATAATCAAAGGTAAAAAGAAAAGTGTGAACAGGAAGAAGGAAAGGGACTCAGTGCAGAGTGGACTTTTTTTTTTTTTTTGAAGTATTTGTGAAGGGAAGCAAAAAAAATTGGATGGAGTTGGGGTAGGAGGTATAATGTGAGAATTTTTTTTTATTCAAGAAAGAAGAGACTTAAAAATGTTTTAAGCTATAAGGTAGGATTCAGTAGAATGAAAAACTCAAAATACATGAGACCAACTGGGGAAATATATATAGAGGGTTTTGTCTTGAGTGGCAGAAAGGAGACCTTTTCTTCTGAAAGTATGAGGAAGAGAGCGAGGACAGATGTAGATATCTATTTGTGTCTTAAGTGTAGGTTTTATAAGTCCAGAGACAATTAAAAATGCATTCTCAAGGGTATCTTTGCATGAAAAATAAAATGACAATTTAAAAAACATCTGGAAGTATCTAGATTGTTTCATAAATGAATAACTATTATCTGTTTTATTATCAGTTTCCCCCCTTTATAGTGATACTTAATTCATTAATTCATCATACATTCATTCATTCATTCTTCACATTGAAGAGAAAGTATGACCCTGAGGTTCATAGACTGTAGATGGCAAGAAATGTCACAAATGAAGCAAATGAAGCTTTGTTCACATTTTGGTAGGGGGATTCATGCTGACTTTGCCACAGACAGGGTCTTGGAAGCTTTAAGGTAATTCGAAGGGGTGGATATGAATTGATAAGGATTCTTGATGTCAGTCACAAAAGAACGATGGTGGGAGATGAGGAAGAATAATCAGAGGTACTGAGATGCACTCTGATTAGACTATAGCTGGATTGCAAACTCTGTCTCTTGGGTCGAGAATTCTAGGATCCCTGGGATTACATGTATCTCCCAGTAGAAAGTAGGGCTTGCTGTGTAGGGGAAAACAGATACTGGTGCTATAGCCAAGAGTTCCCCAAAGTACCAGTGGGAGAGGACAGTGAACATATACCCCAGCCACCTTGGACAAGGAACCTAAAGTACACATTTTTTTTTAACGTGTCCTACTTGTATTAAGTATTAATTATAATTTTACATTATGTTTCATAATATGTTTTAGCTTAAATCAAGAATTCCCGTTAAATCTTTGAGTAAAATTTAATAATTCAAAGCTATTGTGACTTCCCACACTGTTTGGTACCCAGGTGTATGTGTAAACAAGTCTTAATTTTAAACTCATGGGCTATTTAATACAAACACATATATGATATATAAAGTAAAAAGAACACTGAAAAATATTTACTTAATTCTATATCCTAGATATATTTCTAAACCATGCTTTTCATAAAATGTTGTCCATCTAAAGGATAAGGTATCAAGAAATTCACTTTTATTTATTACTTGGAACTAACTACGTCTTGGATATTGATAATGGTGCTAAAATATCTCAGGATACTTTATTTTTTAACACCCCTTATATCCTAGGTCATTTAACTTAGTCTGCAGATGTGTTTGTTAGCTCTCATTATGCTCCAGGACATTTTAAAAGTTAGAATTGAATTCTTACTCCAGGTTTTCTCTGAGATAATTACAGGTGAAAAATGGCCAAAAGAAAAAAAAATATGTATCTTCATTGTTAAAAATGCCTCACAGTACTGTTCAGTACCTTTTTGATAATGATATTTGTCATTACACACATGTGCACACACACACACTATATATATGTGTCTTTTTATAAAATGGAGTTACCCATTTACTCTGATATGCAACTCTCACAAGAGACGTGGATCATAAGGAAAAACTCTGAATTACTTTCAAGCAGGAATAGGGCATGGTATGTGCTTGGCACTATTTTAATGTTTACAGACATTATCATGTTTAATACTTATATTAACCTTATGAGATATAGGTACTGCTAAACAACCGAAGTTCCAGGGTGATTAAATAACTTCCCCAAAGTCACATACCTGGTAAATAGTGAAGCTGGAGAACCCAGGCAGTGTGACCCTGGGGTTCATAATATAAACCACACACTATGCAGCTTCCTGGTTCTGTTGATAAAAAGTAAACCTTTGCCAGTTAAGTCTGTGGAAGGTCATTACCAAAACAATTTGTGGGATAGTGTTCATAGACTTTCCTAGTTTCAAATTGAATGACCACCCCTGTTTTTGAATCCTGGCGTCAGAGCAGGCTGTTTCCTGGCAGCTCACATCTGTGCTATACCTTTTGAAGTCATGCCTCGCTGGGTCTTTGATGTGTTCCTTCTGTCCAGGTTGCTTTCAGGTGTCTAACTTGAAATGAATGGTAATGGTGCCATTTTTCTGCTGTAATATAATAGAACTGGGGTTCTTTTATCCTTGTTGTTACGTTGGTCATAATATGCTAGAGTTTCAGAGAAGCATATTGAGTTTTACCATTGATCTTTTGGTTCATATTTTATGCGTTCAGTACATTCAGTGACAGATTAAATTTGAAACTGTTAAAGCATTTTTTGAAAAGTTAACTGCTCTTTTAAAAAGAGGTTTGGTGACTGAATTTCAGTTTTGTTTTGGTAAGGAACAACAGGGCAAAACCCTTAAGAATCAGTTTTTATCCCATCTCATCGAGGTGCAGCTCAACTTCACCTCCTTTGTTTTGGGTGCTCACTTCATGCTCCTTCCTGTCAATTCCATTACACGTGTCCAGTCTCATCAGAATAGTGAAGGATGAGCTGGAACTGCAGGAGTCCTCCATTTCCTCCTTTGGGGAGAATTTTTAAAAGCCCTGACCTAGAAACTTTGAAGAAATGATAGATGTAAACAGAATCTCTCTATTTTGAATTATCTCTTTCAACGTGGCTCATCTCCTTTGACTTCTATTTTGGATTGTTCTTTCTTGCCTGTGCCCCCCCCCCCACGTCTCTCTGCCAGTAGATGATTTGACTCTGGCCGTCTTCTCTGCTATAGATTCCATTGTCTGGGAGAAAGGGCGGTGGGAGCCAAGTCAGTTCCCACAGGCCTGACCTGGTCTCTGTGCCAGAGGGATGGGGCGTGGGAGGTTGGGAAGGGAGCAGCCTTCACCATATGGACTGCATCGTGGAGCTTGTGCAGAAAACCATGGAGTACGGCATGTCAGCCAGGTCTCTCCCTCTCTGCCATCCTCTTTATCTCTGTCTCTGGATCTCACACACTCCCTGACAAGGGCAATCTAATTCGATGCAGGATTTTGCTGTAGGGAGGAAAAGCATGTTGAAGAAAGAAAGTGGTAGTGGCTCTAGATTCCAAATCAATTTCATATTGATCACTGGATAATTCTCGGTGAGTCATGTTTTTCACTAATCAGGAGTGCAAATTGATAAGATTAATGAATGTGGCTGCGAGGATAATCGTGGGCCAGAACCTAGAAGTCATGTATTTCTACCTGTGCCCTTCAGGGAAAATCCAGAGGAAGGAGGAGGAAGAATTAGATTAGTAATTGTATTGGTTCTTCTGGTTTAGGTTCTTATAAGACTTTTCTGCTTTTACCAATTAGGAGGAGAGCAAAATAGAACACTGCACTAAAGGATAAGAAAAAAATCATAGCAGAATGTGATAATTAGAATTTCATGAAATAATACACAACACATGGCATTTCATAGAGAAATTAACTATATAATTTAAAGTGAATATTTGAGTAGAGAGTTATAAGGTGGAATGTTTTTGCTAGGCTAAATATATATTTTTAAAATAATTTCAGTATCAGACAGTTGTTGAATCTTACAGCAGTTCAAAATAGTTAGGTTAGAAAAGCTGAAATTGACAATAACTGAAGAATTCTTATTTTAGGAAAGATCACTTTCAAACCGTAGGAAGGGCTCTTCTTGTTTGTTTCATTCTCAATCTAAAGTTTCTACTAATTTATATCTTTAGTTTCAAATTTACAAAACCAGTTTGTAATTAAAATTTACTCTAGGTATAAGCAAAAAGATTGGAATCTAGTCTGTTGACAGGTAATTCTTTTAGAAGAAATATTGATAAACTAGTAAGTACTGTTTTGACATAATAGAGGCTATTAATCAGGATATAGGAAAGGAACGTGGAATAATTATTGTTCCTTGTAGGAGTCTGTATTTAATCTTTGCTACCTTATGAAGTATATTAAAAAAACAGCAATGTCTTTATGTTTTGAAAATTGTAATGAAAATTAGCATTAAAATTTCCAATTTAATCTTGGTGGTACTGGTAAACAAATGCAGTTCTAAACTAGATTTCATAATCTCAGGATTCACTTAGGTATTAGAAGAAAGTGAGCCCAAATTTCAGTTGAGCTATCTCATTGAATGTATGAAAGCCATTTTTTGGAGGAAAATTAAAATTCATTGAACTGTTTTATATAACAAATTTTTACAACTAATCCCCCTAGAGTACACAACTGGGACTTTTTTTTCAGAAGCACAGAAAGGGGAAAAAATGGTTATGTTAGGGTACTAAACAGTGCTGTGATTTTCATATATCAGGAGTGAGATATGATTCATTTTATATTGGGGGAAGAAGGACCTGGCAGAGCCAACAAGTTCAGAAAACCTGAGGCAGAATGTGACTGATTCGCTTGAAGAAAAGTGAGAAGCCCAGTGTGTCTGGAGTGGATTGATCCCCAGGGAGAGTAGTTAGAGGGTAACAGGCAACTAGGTCGTGTTGAGTCTTCTAGGCAATCGTAAGGATTTTAGCTTTTATTTTACTGATGTGGGAAGTCATTGGAATGTCTTAATTAAAATAGTTACATGATTTTTTCATTGGCTTTAAAAAGTTCTTTCTGGCTGCTTCACTGAGAGGAAACTTAGGATACAAGGGGGAGAGTAGAGAGAGCTGCTAGAGGGTTCTACAGCAGTCTCAGGTGGACCAGGGTGGCAAGGATAGAACTGGTGAGAAAAAGTAAAATACTGAATGTATTTCAAAGGAAGAACTGAAAGAATTTGAATTGGATGTGGGATATGAATAAAGGGAAGTCTCAAGAACAACTCTAAGAATTTTTCCAGATCAAAGAATGGATTGCCATTTATGGGGCTGATGGAGACTGAGGTGAAGGTATGGGTAAAATCAGTTCATTTTTGAATGCGTTGAGATGTCAGTTAGAATGGATATGTGAGGCTGGAGTTCAGGGAGGAGGCCTGACTAGAGATACAAATTTGAGTTTCATAAATTTTATGAAATTTTGTGTAAAGCCACTGGACTGGCTGAGACAATTTAGGATGTGAATGTAGATGGAAAAGAGATTTGAAGACTGAGCCCAGAGCACTCCAAGGTTTTGGAGCTTGGGAGAAGAGGAGGAACCAGCCAGGGAAAGCAAGAATGAGGGAGAAGGGAAACCAGGAGAGTATCTGTCCTGGCAGCCATATGAAGAAAGTACTTCAAAGAGGAGGAAGTGATGAGAACCTCAGTTAAATCCTGTTTAAATGTTAGCAACATGGTTACCTTGACAAAAGGAGTCTGACGTGTTGAGAAAAAGCCTGATTGGGAAAGTTTCAGGAGGGCCAGAGTGGAGAAAGAGCGTCAGGCAGCAAGTGTAGATAGTTCTCTTGAAGAAAAAGGGAGCTGAGAAATGAGTGGTAACTGGGGTAGGAAATGAGGTCAAGGAAAGTTTTTTTTGTTTGTTTTTGCCTTGTTTTATTTAAATGAAAGTAAAAACAGCATGGGAATGATCCAGTAGAGAGATACAGGAAGGAGAGAGGGGGACTGCTGTAAAGCTGTCGTTAAGTAGGCCAGAGGAGATGGGACCCGTTCTTACAGTGGGGTTGGCCGTGTGGCCTTAGAGAACAGAATGTAGTGCTAGTTTTTCATTTAGGAGGAAAGGCAGAGTGTATGTGCACAAATGCAGGTTGGTAATTAAATGTGGTGGTGCCTAATAAACTAAGAAGTTTCTGTGTGTGTGTGTGTGTGTGTGTGTGTGTGTGTGTGTTTAGTTTCCATAGGCTGTCCTGGATGGAGGGTGTGATGGATGTGGGAACAAGAAGGAAGGAAGGGTTGGGGAGAGAAAGCAGTTCTAGCAAGGAAGTGAAAGGCTAGTGGTCAATGGATTTTTAGAACAGCTGTTGCCTGTCTTGAGATAGATTGTATTCTTTCTCCATTTGTTCCAACCCTTTAGTCAAAACCTATAGCACATAAAGGATTGTCACTTGACTTGCTTCTTTCTCTACCTCCTGGTTCCTGTTGATGCCATTCCTTCAGTGCCCCCCAACCCCCTGCACCCTGAATTCAAAGCTCTTGTGTGCAGCAGACTCTGATTAAAGAGTTAGGACAATGGAGTGCCTCTTAAAGATAATTTTTAAATGAAAAAAAAATTCATAGTATTACAAAGGAAACCAATTAGAAAAATACAGTTATTAAATATTAAAAACAAATTTGCGATATACTGAGAGATGATTCATTATTGTGCATTAAACTGGTTGACCACTTTAATTTCAAAGTAGTTATTAATGTAAACAGTATTTTGAGTTATCTGTAAGAACTGTGATATGATGTGAAAATATTTGTGATTTCCATTGGTGACAAGGTCACGGGTATTGGTAATAGTACTGGACTTGTTGCCTGCATTTGTAATTAAAGGAAATGTTGAATTTCAGCTACAAGATCATGAAAATAGACATCATATTTTTTTCTGTATCCAAGTTCTGTCCTGCATTCCATTGGAGTTTGGTTGTTTGAAGCTGTATGGATTCAACGAAAACATGTTCTTAAATTTAATCCATTCTAGGGGGGGTGTAAACGCATTTTAAGTAGGATCTTTTGATGATGCTACTTCAGTTAAGGGGTGATCCACTTCTATCAGGATGGGTCTTAATCCTGTTAAACGAGAAATTCGGACACAGAGAGAGAGAAAGCCACAGAAGCAAGGTGAAATTAATGAAACCTGGAAGAGAAGGGAGAGAGCAGCAAATACCACATGACAAAGGAACCAAGGATTGCCGGCAGCCTGTCTTCAGGAAGAAAGCCTTGCCTTAATGTCAGGATTAGGACATTTTCCTGGCCTCAAAACTGTGAGCGAATGAATACCTGACCCATTTCATGGTATTTGTGCAGCCTGGGAAACTATAACGTGGGGTTGTGCGGACTCCGTGTTAGTAACCCTGCCTCAGAGGAAATAGTGTACGTCTCCTGCCTGAGACCGAGGTCATCACCTGTGTTCTTACCTCCTACTCCTCCCTTGTCTCTGAAACCTACTCCAAACAGCTCTCCCATATTGCTTTTCTAATGGAAATTTCTCTCTCTCCACTGGTTCTTTTCCTTTCATCCATCCTCTACCTTACATGAGGGCAGAAAATAGTCTTACTCTTCTGAATATGGCCAGTGCAGTGACTGGCAGGTACTCTTCAAATGTGTACTGCTTATAGAAGGTGTCCAGTAAATGTTCTATTAAATAAATAAATAGATGCCACTGTATCTGATGGAAATTCACAGACTTACTTTGTCTCACTTGGTGAATGCTATAAATGTCCTTGTGCTGGTAAAGGGAAAATCCTCATAGGGTTAATGAGCATCATGCAAGCCCCATTGGTAAACCCAGTAGAGTAGGTAAATTTATTAGTCAGTCACATTAAGGTTAACATCCTCATAAAGAGATTTACCAGATTTCGAAACTTAAGTAATTTTGATAAGAAAAGTTGAGATTGACTCTTTGTCAGATCAGTTCATTAGATAGTTCCATAAGATAATTTGGAATGGTTTATAAATGCTGGACTTTAGAATTCAGAAATCCTATTAAACTTGATTTCTATAATATAGTCTTGTGTTTAAAACTATAGTTCTCATTTAAATTTTGCAGTTAATGTTGGTACAGTCTGTCTTATAGTAAAAGGTAGATAGAGTTCAATGACACTAGAATTTAGAACTATTCATTATTAGTATTAGACTATGTATTTTATTCTTGATATGGAGTTAATTTTATTCTATTGTGATTCTCTGAATTAATTTATTATCCTCATAATCCAGTAACTTATGTCCTTTAAAACACTTACTTCTAATTCATATAAGTTATTCATGTATTATACTGTAATATTTCTTCTGTTATTATTTCTATTATTTAATTATTGAATGGTTACTTGGATTTTCATATGTATATATCATACAAACATAAATGAGTCAATTGAGTTAATTGTAAAACAATTATATTAGTGCCCGGTACAATAAGCCCTATACAGATAAGACAAGGAACCCCAAACATACATATATACAAACATATATTCGTTCCCACTAGATTGTAGCTTATCTGTAAACTCTGTGAGCATGGAGACCTTGTTTGTCTTGTACGTCTTCTTATCCCCATTGCCTAGCACAGTGTCTGGATCATAGTAGGCAATCAATAAATATTGTTGCATGACTGTAAGATTCTAAGCAGCAATGGTCATGTAGAGTGGGAGCAGAGATGGAGAAAGATGGAAATTATTTAGACTGTGCTAAAGGTGAACACATTTCCCCTTCCATTCTATTTGTACTATGTGCAATTAGTATTTCTTACAAATAAAAATGTCTATGATTATTGCACGCGAATAAGGTATAAAAATATACAGTATTCATCTGAGATGCACTGGCTTGGCTGTCCTGGTTCTTTATGGCCAGCCTCTATTCTTATTGGCTATGCCCAGGACGAATCAGTTGGACAGCGTTTTGGATACCATCTGTGGGTTTAAGTGAATGGAAGAAAACTTATTCAATTAAGCTGCTTAGATTGAGTATATTCAACATTGCTTTGTATCTAATTTCAATTGGTAATAGAAATTTTAGCATTTGTATAAACCATTTGTATTTTAAAGAACCTTTATAGATGAGGAAGCTGTATTTTAATATTACTAAATATAAGATTTTTACATTTAAGACATTGCTCTTTCTAGTTCCAAATGGCAGTTGTGGTAATGAAATGGCATTGTTGGTTTCCCATATTTATGTACTTGCCATTTCAGTAGGGGATTCAAATATTATACAGGATCATGAAAATATTATAGAGTCATGGCATTTTCTTCTTGTAATTGTAAGCACCAACATTAAAATTATCCCATTCTATGTACCTTATTTTTTGATCACCATTGTCTTACTTCTCCCCCCTTAAAAAAGGCAGAGCAACTACTTTGCTATGTTATAAAGTAATTTTATACTTTCCAATTGATCTTCCCTTGGGGTCTACTGGAGTTTTTATAAATAGCTTGCTGACTTCGAAGAAGCATAGTTCTGTTTTTAGGAACTCATCTGGAAAGGGCGTTTCTTTGGGGATATGGAGACCATGTGTGGAATTTCAGCTACAGGAAAAATTCTGATATTTAGACAAAGAAATATTGGGTGGTTTAAAGTTGAAAGTCTGAGAAAAATTGCTTTGCTCTTAGCAGCAATATTTTATATTTTTTGAACCTAATATATTGTGGAATCAGTTCCCCAAATACTCTGGAGTTTTCAGCCTCTTAGGGACCTGCAAACTTAAGTGTGTGCCACTGGTCATATTATTCTGGTCAAAAGTTCTGATTTGAAGTGGTGAATGCCTTTGATTTATTAAAAATGAGCAAATGATATTTATTACTTAAAAACGACAATTTGTTTAGTTTGCTAAATCTTTCATAACATGGAGTTCATGAAATAAAAATAACAAAAATTTCTCTTGGGAAATATTCATGTCATTTTGAACTCTGTTATGTATGTGAGATTACTTCCAGAGATTTTTTTATTGATTGAGTTACTATATTTTATTGTAAAGATAAGAACACAAACTTATAACTACCTGAATTTTGCTTTATAGTGAATGTTCGAGTTTTTGTGAGCTACCTTTTATCCCACAAAATTTTTGATGAAAGATGCAATTGATTTTATATTTCTGTGTTGGAGGCAGGTATATCTTTTATATATTATTTTTCTGTTAGAATTTTTTCATGCAGTTTTATTGAGATATAGTCACATACTATAAAATCATCCAAAGTGTACAATCAGTTTGCAGTATTATTATATAGTTGTGCATTCATCACCACAATCAATATTTTGTACATTTTCATTACTCCAAGAAATAAAAATAAATATAAGAATAAAAATAAAAATAAAAGTTAAAGAGAATACCCAAAACATCTCGTACTTCTTCCCCTCCCCCCTTATTCATTTACTTTTTTTCCCCCTTTTTTCTACTCATCTGTCCATTTACCAGATAAGGAGAGAATGGGCCACAAGGCTTTCACAATCACACAGTCATCCTGTATAAGCTACATAGTTATACGGTCATCTTCAAGAATCAAGGATACCAGATTGCAGTTCAGCAGTTTTAGGTATTTCCTTCTAGCTATTCCAATACACTAACAACTAAAAAGGGATATCTATATAATGCATAAGAATAACCTCCAGTAACCTCCAGAATGACCTCTTTTCTCCATTTGACATCTCTCAGCCACTGAAACTTTATTTGGTTTCATTTCTCTTCCCCTTTTTGGTACAGAAGGCTTTTTCAATCCCACGATGCCAGGCCCAGGCTCATCCCCGGGAATCATGTCCCACATTGCCAGGGAGATTTACGTCCCTGGGAGGGCAGTGAGTTTACCTGCAGAGATGGCTTGGAAAGACAGGCCACATCTGAGCAATGACAGAGGTTCTCTGAGAATGATTATTAAGCATATTTATAAGTACACTTAGCATATTTATAAGTACACTTAGCCTCCCCTTTCCAGTAACAAGTTTCATAAGGGCAAGCCCCAAGATTGAGGGATTGGCCTACTACAATGCAACTCCCTAGTGCCTGCGAGAATATCAGGAATTCCCCAGGTGGGGAAGTTTAATATTTCCAGTTTTTCCCCAGTCCCTCAAGGGGGTTAAGCAAATACTTTTCATTCTCAGCCCAAATTACTCTGGGATGTATTGGGGTTTCATGCTAACCTGTACAAACCAACCAGATCTCACCCCCTATTTGAGGTTCTGTGTAATTATGGTGTTTGAATAAGCTGACCATGCAAGTTGCATTATACAGCATGCTACAGCAAATATAGATTTTCCACCAAATAAACATCTCTTCCTTTGGTCTCACACAGAAGTTGAAGATGTAAAACACAGTCAATAATCAATCCTTTTCCCTTTAGTCTGATTTACCTTAGTCCTAACCAAGTCCATTTTGTTCGTATCTCTAAATAAAGTCTGATCTCTTTTTCAGCTTTTTTAACATTTGCTGTATGGGATAATGCTGACCTTCATAGCTAATGAACTCTGGCTCTGATTCTCAGGGGTCACACATACACCCAAAATTCCAGAGACTGACCTGGTTATACACAAACAGCTCAACATCTCAGAATTTAGAAATAACTGTTACAACTCATGAGTAGATGTGACTGCTGTAAGAGCTAACAATCTAGGAGCCTTTACCATAAGCCTTCACCTGATAATCTATGCTCTAAGATTCAATTCTCAGAGTTTGCATATTATAGTTAGTCCATACTAGTGAGGCGTTATGTAATATTTGTCTTTTCGATTCTCACTTCTTTCACTCAACATACTGTCTTCAAAGTCCATTCACTTAGTTGCATACTTCACAACTTCATTTCTTCTTGCCGCTGCTCAATATTCCATTGTATGTATACATCACAGTTCACCATTTTGTTTTTTTGGTCGATGTACCCTTAGGTCACCTCCATCCATTGAGAATTATGAATACTGCCATAATAAACACCAGTGTGCAGTGTCCATTCTTGTCCCTGCTCTCAGTTCTTCTAAGTATACCCAGTAATGGGGTTGCAGGACCATATGGCAACCCCAGTGTTGGCTTCCTGTGGAACCACAGCACTGCCCTCCAGATGGGCTGCTCCATTCTACTTCCCTACCAACAGTGAATAGGTACATCCCTCTCTCCACATTTTCTCCAGCACTTGTATCCCTCTGTTTATTTTTTAAACAGTTTTATTCACGTAGCATACCAACCATTCTAAGTAAGCAATCGATTCCCGGGATAATCACGTAATTTTGGATTCACCACCACAATCTATATGAGGACATTTCCATTTATTCTACAAAGAAAGAGGAAAAGGAGAAAAAAAAAATGAAGAATAAAAATATAAAAGATAGAAGACAAATAAAATAAAATACGATGAAATGGTCAGAGAACACCACCACCAAGAATCCCATATCGCTCCCTTATATCCCCCTCTCACAGATATTTAGCTTTGGTATATTGCCTTTGTTACAATTAATGGAAGCATCTTACAATGTTACCGTTATGGACTGTAGTTTGCACTGATTGTATTTTTTTCCCCTATACCGTCCAGTTTACAATACCTTGCAATGTTGACATGTTCTCCCTCTTTTGAAAACATTCTTATATTTGTACATTTAATCACCATCATTGAACACTCTAGGTTTCACTAAGTTACACAATCCCAGTCTTTATCTTCTATCTTTCCTTCTGGTGTCATACATGCCCCTAACCTTCCTCTTTCAACCATACTCACATTCATCTTTGTTCAGAGTATTTGCAATTTTGTGCTACAATCACACAATATTGTGCTATTCATTTCTGTATCTAGACAATCCTGTTGAACCTTATGTACTCCTTCAGCATCAAATGCCCATTTTCTAACTTCTTTCTATCTCCTGACAACCTGTGGTCTCAACTTTGTCAGATTTCGCTCATCAATGTTAGTTCATATTAGTGAGTCCAGAGAGTATCTGTCCTTTTGTTTATGGCTAATTTCATTCAATGTAATGGCTGCTGTCTACCATTTTGTCTTTTGGATTTTATATGTCATATCTTATTTTTAATTTTTCTACCTCTCCCTTTCTTTTTATATTACTGATAGTCTTCATTTCTACTCTCTTCTCCAAACCTCTCTCTCTCATCTTTTCCTAGCTGCCTGTAGTGCTCCTCTTGTAGAGCAGATCTCTTGTTTACGAACTCTCTTAGTGTCTGTTTGTGTGAAAATATTTTAAACTCTACCTCCTTTTTGAAGGAGAGTTTCGCCAGATATAGAATTCTTGGTTGGCAGTTTTTCTCTTTCAGTATCTTAGATATTTAATATCACTGCCTTCTTTCCTCCATGGTTTCTACTGAGAAATCCACACATAGTCTTATTGAGCTTCCCTTGTATGTGATGGATCGTTTTTCTCTTGCTGCTTTCAGAATACTTTTTGTCTTTGACATTTGATAATCTGATTATTAAGTGTCTTGGAGTAGGTCTACTCAGATTTATTCTGTTTGGGGTATGCTGCACTTCTTGGCTCTGTAATTTTATGTCTTTCATAAGAGATGGGAAATTTTCAGTGGTTATTCTCTCCATTATTCGTTCTTCCCCTTTTCCCTTCTCTTCTGCTTCTGGGACACCCATGACATGTACATTCATGCACTTCATGATGTCAGTCATTTTCCTGAAACCCTGCTCATATTTTTCCATTCTTTTCCCTATCTGTTCTTTTTTGTGTAGGATTTCAGATGTCCTGTCCCCTAGTTCCCGAATCCTTTCTTCTGTTTCTTCAAATCTGCTGTTGTATGTCTCCATTGTGTTTTTCATCTGTTCTATTGTGCCTTTCATTCCCATAAGTTCTGCCAATTGGTTTTTCAAACTTTCACGTTCTTCCTTGTGTTCACCCAGTGTCTTCTTTATGTCCTTCATCTCTTTTGCCATATCTTCCCTCAACTCACTGATTTGATTTTTAAATTGATTTAGCATATTTGTTTGAAGATCTTTAATTAGTTGTTTCAACTCCTGTATCTCATTTGAGGTGTAAGTTTGTTACTTTGGCTAGGAAACAAACTTACACTGTTGACTGACCCCTTTCAGAGTCAGTCTCCAGCCCCCCCAGTTAGCAGTCAAGAACTGAAGTTGGTGTACAGTTCTATGTGCCTCTTTTCTTGGGACATGTCCTTTTTCCCGTATTCTGAACTCAGTCAATTCCAAAGTCCCCCCAACAGTTGTTCCACACTGCTTACTAGTTGTTCCTGGATATATGCTAGTTGTTCCAGAGGACTAACTAAATTTCACACCTCCCTATGCCACCATCTTGCCCCTATCTTGTGTATATTATTATCCTTAATGCAATAGATGTGTGATACTGAATTCATATTTCTTAAATAAAATAACTTATTTTACTTGGATTAAGAGATATCCAACATAAACTTTGCTATCTTCTGGGCCAGTGTTAGTTTTTCTTTCTTTTCTTTTTCCACTTTTTTTCTTTTTCTTTGGAGGGGATCTTGGTCAAACCAGCTGCACATACCACCGCAAACCTCAAAACAGTTTCTGAACATATTTTATACCCCACTCCCAGTTTCTCCAAGTTATTATAAAAGCACTAAACCTGTTATTGAAGACTGATTTCTGTATGAATTTAGCATTTTAAAAATTTAAAATAAATATTAAATGAATAATTATAGTATTGCCCCAGTTTACATTCCAATTTAATTTTAAAGAAAGCTTTGCTTATTTTCTTAAGTGACTTGGATTTGTTGATTACGCATTTCTCATTCATTCTAGTGATTTACATAATTTTTTTTTGTCAAGATGTTTAAAATGCCTAACCCAAATTCTTACTGCAAGTTAAACTTACTCTTTCCTGTTCAGTCTGTACTTGAACGAAAGTAACTATTTGAGTTATTTGCATTTCCTCTGATTCCCTTTATATATTTGAGGACTGCTATGAAGCTCTTTACTCCTTCAAAGCCCAAGCTACTTTGTCCCTTTTGTTACTGTCATTTAGTATCTTGAAATGATAAAAATTGATACGATATCCTACTGTAATATAAAAGAGAATGATATGGAAATAATTAACTTTTAGCAATTATTTAAAATTATATATTTAACAATTATTTAACAATAAAATTAACAGTAAAACTTATTTAACAATATTTAAAAACATGTATTTCAATATGGAAATTTTTGGGCAAAACTGTATCAGGCATAATGAAGTAGATTCTTGTGCTGGTAGCATTACTATGAACACTAGTACAGTGTCAGGCTAATAAAGGTTTGTTATTTCAGTGATTCAGAAACATTGAGTGGCATTTGGATTGTGGATGTAAATTTTTAAAATGGTGAGTCAGTTTTGATAAGGCTCTGACCAAAACAAATCCCTTGATTTGCATAGTTGTTGCATTCTTGGAAAATCAAGTGTATATTTTAAACTCACATAGGTACTATGTGTTTATATGTAAAATGGAGTAAGGTTGTAGACTTGGATAATTATAAACATATTTTTCACCCTGATGAGTCTCCAGCCATTCATTCAAAAGCTTTGAGGGATCCAGGCAATTTTTTGTTGTTTAGGACTCTTCTTTATATTGCAGGAAATATAAGTCTCTTCTCAACACCTGTAGAGCAAGTAAGGTTCCCTAGTCATTGTATAATCCTAAAACACAATAACTTTTTTTCAGAAAGGCCAGCCTCGGGTGGTTCCTGTCCTCTAGAACTTTTGCTCTAGGCTAAGCTTTTAAACTTAGGATCTGTTTTCTTAAGCATCGGTAGCTTTATTTTTCTCCTCTGTAGGCTATCCAGTTTTTCCTTATCTTATACTTTAGTGTAATCAAATAAGGAGAAAGAATTCACATTCATTTCTCTCAGAATATGCCTAATAAGTATCTGATGGCGAAAGCTGTAATATTCTAGGTGTAAAAATCATTTAAAAATCATTTGGTAAGCAAATTAGCAATCCCTAGCAAACCATTGTAGGTGATTACCACAGGGAACCTTTCATATTCGTTAAGTGGAATTCCGTCTCATATTAAGATTGCACATTTTACTTTAAAATATGTGGGAGATAAACTTTGTAGAGCACTTCTCTGACGGTTGTGTCACTTGCCTTATCTCTTATTTTAATTTGCATAACCACCCGGTAAAGCAGGCCTTATTAATATTTTCATCTTACAAAAGAGAAATCAGAGCCACAGAGATGTTGAAAGTCAGGCCAGGTCACAGTCATAGAGCGTGATTTAAAACCAGGTCTCTCTGACTCTACAGAAAGTGATCTGAGTTGCAGTGGTGTTCGCAAAATCTTTCCCAAGGTGGGGCATCACTTTTAAAATGTGTCTAGTACAGACCTTCAGGGAAGCCCTACCATTCTTTTTCTAATACATATTTGTCTGTAATTCCTCTGACTTATTTCCCCTTTTTCCTTCTTTTGATTCAGCTAGATAATATGGGATATGAAAGATACAGACTAATTCTACTTGACGTTACGCGTCAAAATGGCAATGAGAAATTGGTGGTGACTGAGTACTTGAAAGTTGCCAACTTCATGATGCTCATCAGTGATAAGCAAGTGAACTTAGTCTGCCTGTGTGGTCGAGAAAGTTAAAAATATGAATATGCTGTCGTGTACTTCAAAACTATGTGATAATAAAACATAGAAGGCAGAGGATTGTGTTTATGTTCCATTAACTACCTTAAACTTCAAGTAATGGGAAAGCCTGACTCTCAATTCTTCTGGTGCCAGTTGCCAGTGAAGGAAAGCAGTTTGCGTTGCTGCCACTGGTGGTATGTGTGACTTGTAGACAAATAATGCCTCCTAGTCTAGTGTGTTGTTATTTTCAGCCTCAGTAAATTCATTTATAATAAATAAAGTAATAGGAATGGGTCAAATTAGTTCTTCTTGTGCTTGACAGTGAAATAATTTGATTTTAACTTATATTTAAAATTTAGAGAGACTTCCTATTAAAAATAACCTTTGGTTGCAGTTGCTTCTACTAAAGACCCATTAAAAGTCACAGTAATAGGAAAAAAGATAGACACAATTGCTAAAAGTTTTGATGCATTCCCTCCACAGCAAAGGCACTGGACTGACTAAAACAAAAATTTTCTCATGAAACATATAGCCCAGCCATTCTGACGTAGGAAGTATAGTTTCTTTTGTAATGTCTGCTGCTTGCTCAGAGACCCGTGATCTTTAAACTGAAAACTGGGCCTTGCTCCATCTGCTACAGGGGTGCTCTTTTTCTGATGAATCTATAGTTTACCATCATGTATCCCTCCTCCTGACCCCCTGTTTCATGTGATTCCATTCTCACATCTTTCTACTTCCATCTAGCAGCTGTAAGCAATAGAAAGCAGCAAAAACATGAAGGGCCTTGAGAGGTGGAGCAGCTGACTTCAGCATTCCAAAAGGAAGAGGTCTTGACCTCAAGTAAAAGGCTCAAGGTGGGAAAAGGAAGAGAATGGTAGGCAGGTTAGTTTTCAGTGATCCTTTTTCAGACTTTGCGGCATGTAAAGAGAAGACCCTCTGCAGTCCAAAAGACCAGCTTTAAGTTAATGCCTGACAGTCACTGAGAATTGGACTTGTAACTGTTAAATCTATCTACATTTCCTGCTACAGCATTGAAAAGGGATTTCTGTAATCATCCAACTTCACAGGGAGCCAGGCCAAGGTCAGTTCAGATCTTCTGTTTGGTGTTGGACACCATCATTGTTACAGGAAGAAGCAATAAAAAACTCAACGAGGTGGGACCTGCTTAAAAATACTGTACTTCAATGTAAGAATCTATCATCCTGGAGATGCAAGAGGAAATCACACTTATGGAAATATTTATATAATAACTAGAAGAAAATTTAGAAAATAGCAAACTTTAATAGTAAGTGGAAGACATATTATCTTTGAAACTTCAGGAGAGATATATAAGGAGAGAGCAAACTCATATTTTAATAAAAGGTAAGAAAATATTGCAGTGCAAATGAGATACAAATCTACAGGGTAAGTGAGAAAGAAGAATGGATGTTTTGAATAACTAAATCATTGATGTGAAGAACAAACTTGAGGAACTTTATTGGATTTCAGAGAAGGGCCAAGAACTGAAAATAATGAGATAAAAGATGATAACTTTGCGGAGAGAGAACTGAGATCCAGTCTAAGAGAGAGAAATACAAATGGCTGATAAAATAATGAAAAAAACTCAACCTTACAGTTATGCAGAGAAATACAAATGAAAATAAAAATGGGTTGTCACTTTGTGCCAATCAAATGAACATATTAACAAGTGACAGCAGGCTTTCAGTACAAGTTCAATGAAAGAATGCTGCTTGAAATGTTGTTTTTAGGGAATTTGGTAACATTTTCTTAAAAAAGTTAACTCTTTATCTTAAATGAATAATAATGTACGTAAGATTTCTACGTAAGACTAACAGAAGATGGAAAACATAAATGGGTGATTTAAATGCAGTAATAGTTTATACCTTTAATACTAGTTTTAAAAATATTTAATGAATTGAAAAAAGTCCTTCTGATATAATGTAAAGTTTCAGTGTTTCCCAAGCTGGATAGTTAATAAATAAATACAGAAAATATGTTAAGTGAGAAATAAATTTAGGTGGCTGATTACTTCCCAAATTTATTATGACTTGAAAAATCATAATAAATGTTAGTACATTATAGGCTCTGAGAAATCCTAGAAGACATCTAGCTTTGCTTTAAACTTTTTACACCATTTTATACTACAGAACACTGTTTTTAGTGAAATAGATATTAATTTATTCCTGAAGAGTGTTCTTTAAATACTAGTTTGGGAAACAGTGTCTTTCGAGGGAAAAAAAAAAATATATATATATATATATATATATATATATATAGGTAGATAGAAAAATAGATAGATGATAGATAAGAAATGGCAGTAAATACACCAAATGATTTAAAATGATCTCTGAATAGTTTGAATTATTTTATACTTGTATGTAATTCTTAGGTTTTTTTCAATAAGAATTTTTTCAGTAAGAATGCAGTAATTTTGTTGTAAGAAAATACAGAAAATGTATGTAAAAGAAATTTGGGGAGCTCTGGCTATAAAACAGTCATTAGAAGACATAAAATGGAACTATCCTTCTAATAGAATTACTTCATAATTATTTACTATTACGGAGTTTTGGCATTTATTTTTAAATGTGGAGAGAGATACTTTGAACAAATCTTTAATGATACATGTGGAGTTTTTCCTTTAACAGTGAATGATGAGTTTCAATAGACCAAAAATCTGAAGAAGTTATTCTGAAATGTACAGTTAAAATAGAGTGAAAATAGTTTTTTTTTTTTTTGATTGTTTGTTTTACTTGAATTAAACAACTGAACACAACCTTTTTTATCTTATTTGTATTAATCCTAGTCATATGAAAAATGGGACAGGGAGGTTAGTGACTGTTGATGATGGTTGGGTGTAGAATGAGTGCATGCTTATGTGTGTATAACTAAGCTTTGGAAGATCTTCTGTTGTCAGTACATCCACGTTTTAAAGACACGGTAATCCTGTCTTTTTAGGGTCTGTCCCCACTTCCAAAAATCAACCTAAATTCTTCTAATTATTTACAGATGAGATTAGCATGCAGTGAATTTTTGTTCTTGTTCTCTTTCTCTTTCATTTACTTTTAGAGATGATTACCTTTCTTTTGCAGCTATGTTAATAGATAAGTGTGTCAACATTCTTTACTCTTGCTGTAATGATGTTATTTTATTAACACAAGGACTTTAGACTAACAGAAGCAGATCTGGAAGTGATTTAGGTCTTCACCTTTCTGAAGAATTTGTACTGTGGACCCATCAGACTGTCTAATGCAAGTTAATTTGGGAGGAGTGATCTACTGTGTTAGATTGTTTTTGCTGAAAATAGAAAGGGCAGGAGAATTAAGCTTCAAGAGGCTGTACTTTCTTATAATGGGTAGTAGTTACCTTAAGTTGTGAAATGAAGTTAAAAGAAATACATGGTCTAGTTAATAATTCTTTTAAAGAAAACACCTTTCCATCTTTTCAGTTATTCAAGTTAATTTTTTGTGTTTTAAACTGAAGACTACAGTATACATTAATACCCTTCCCACGAGGAATGTTTACTGCTGAAGAGGGAACAAACCAGTATTATTTTACATACTACAGTATGTATAAGGGTACAATACTCACTTTCCCCTCATATTAATTTATGAAAAAAAGATGTAATTTTGGAAACCTTGTGCTTATTTATTTTTAGAGCTTTCAAAGATAGAAAGTACATGAATCCTCATACAGTCAGCTCCTGCATTCTTGATTTAAGTGAACACTTTGATGAGTGTAGTGTGGCAATTTTGCAGCCAAGTCCCAAATCAGGTGGCATAAAGATGATGAAACTTAAAACAACAGGGTTCAGTGATAAGGATTTTTTTTAATGAGCTAACATGCAATATAATTAAATAATATTTGAGAAATCTGCGAAAATAACAAGAGAAAACACTTTTGAGTTCTTTTGACCCAGACTGTGAGCAAAGTACTTAATTTTATATAAATGCTTGAAGAGTGGTGTGGTCAGGATTTCAAAAATCAATAATTTCTGTTTCATCCAATGAAAATCCTCTTCCTGGGTCTCCAGGAGCTCAGTTAATCATTTGCATTGTGATCATGGTGAGTTTTGGGGCTTTTCATCTGTAACTAATTAAAACTTGGTTATTTGATTTGAAATTCCACCTCCTCAGAGAAACTCCCTAATTGGAATAAGAGAAGCAAATTTTTCTTTTCCATTCTGCCTTCATACATGATTCTCTAATACTTCCCTAAACTGAGTTGGAAGTACTGCAAATGAAGGGAGAAATTAAAGGTTGAAGGAATTTAACTAACAATGCTGTTACTTTATTTTGTATTCATATTTTTCATTAAGGTGACAGTCTTTGGTCCTCTTTTGGTTAGGGAGGTAATTAAGTAGGGTCTGAAAATTAGAGGAAATAGGCTACAAACTTGATCCAGAATTACGTGTTCAGAAGCATTTAGAAACACAAAAACATCATTAATGATGATGAACAAATACTGTTTCCAAAATAGTCTTTAGATGTCACAGAATAAGATACACATAGTCTCACAAAGGGCAGCTCTTGAGGACAGGCACTGTTTCTTGTTTAATTTTTATTTCCTAGGTTTAAAATAGCAGTTGGCACATAGAAGGGTTGCTTAAATATCCCATCAAAAAAATTTAAAAACCAAGGTTCAAAGATTCACTTTATGTCCTATTATTAAATTTGCTTGTATCTATGATTTTCTATAGCCAGGCCTATTCCTTTTATTTCATTTTTCTAAGAAAAAAATAATACATATGCCTGCTATTTACAGATTTACCTTTTCAGTTTTTTAGGTGTTTGCTCTTTCCCCTATCATTGAGCATTGAGATTGTAGTAAATTTTGTTTTATAGTAGTTAAAATCAGCTTTGGGGTTTAACAGACCTGGGTCTTCTTGATTACAGGCATTTTCTTCTGCCAGTTTGTCCTATAAGAAGCTCTTGGACTAGTTGTCCTAAAGATCTGCTTTCATATGTTTGTCTGCCTTCTATCTCAGGCTCCCATTCCACTCCACTTTACTTCATTCTTTATTCCTTCATATATATGTGTGTGTTTATATATATTTTACTTGTATATAGACATATATGTATTTCACTTGTGTCTTGAGAATTTAGTGCAGTGATAAAGGGAAAGGACATGGGGATAAACTGGATTCAAATTACAGCTCTGCTCCTTACCAGCAGGGTGAACTTGAGTAAGTTCTTTTTTGTTTTTGTTTTTTTTTTTTAAATTCAGTTTTATTGAGAAATGTTCACATACCATACAGTCATCCATGGTATACAATCAGCTGTTCACAGCACCATCTTATAGTTGTGCATTCATCATCCCAATCTATTTTTGAACATTTCCCTTACACCAGAAAGAATCAGAATAAGAATCAAAAATAAAAATAAAAAAAGAACCCCAGATCACCCCCCCCATCCCACCCTATTTTTCTTTTAGGTTTTGTCCCCATTTTTCTACTCATCCATCCATACACTGGATAAAGGGAGTGTGATCCACAGAGTTTTCACAATCACACTGTCATCCCTTGTAATCTACATTGTTATACAGTCGTCTTCAAAAGTCAGGGCTACTGGATTGGAGTTTGGTGGTTTCAGGTATTTACTTCTAACTATTCCAATACATTAAACCCTAAAAAGTGTCATCTATATAGTGCATAAGAATGTCCACCAGAGCGACCTCCTGACTCCATTTGAAATCTCTCAGCCACTAAAGCTTTATTTCGTTTCATTTTGCATCCCCCTTTTGGTCAAGGAAATGTTCTCAATCCCACGATGCTGGGTCCAGATTCATCCCTGAGAGTCATATCCTGCATTTCCAGGGAGATTCACACCCCTGGGAGTCAGGTCCCATGTAGTGGGGAGGGCAGTGAGATCACCCACCAAGGTGTCTTAGAGAGAAAGAGGGCCACATCTGAGCAACAAAAGCACTCAGGGGGCGACTCTTAGGCACAATTATAAGCAGGTTTAGCCTCTCCTTGCAGCAACAGGCTTCATAGGGGCCAGCCCCAAGACAGAGGGCTCAGCACATCAAGCCATCAATCCTCTTGGGTAAGTTTTTAAACCCTTCATGTCTCAGTTTTCTGGTGTGTAAAAGTGGGATAATAATACCACTTACCCCTCAGAGCTGTTGTGGGTATAAATGTCATAATACATGTGAAGTGCATGGAAAAGTGTAAGGTGCATATCTAAATTCCCTTGTCTTTGAAAGCGGATTAAAACTTGATGTTTCCTGGTTCATTCAAGAGTATTTCCTGACCCACCATGACGTTTCTACTTCCTTATCAAAGTCTAGATTCTTCTCTCTGTATGTCCTACCCATGCACTTGGAGTTCCTGGAACATTCTCCACAGTGCTCCAGTCCTAAATCCTAATTCTCTTTGAGGGTCCGAGGAATTCCCCTATCCTACCCTTATCTTATGATCACAGTAATGATATTGTGCTGGTTTGAATCTGTTATGTACCCCACAAAAGCCATGTTCTTTTAATCCAATCTTTTGGTGCAGTTTTATTTTGATTAGATTATTTCCATGGAGATGTGACCCTGCCCATTCAAGGTGGATCTTAATTAGTTTACTGGAGTCCTTAAGAGAACTTAGGGAGGGAGAGAGAACTCAGAGCCAACACAGACACAGATGTTTGGAGATTCTAAGCTAAGAGATGAAGCCCAGAGTTTGCCCAGAGAAGCTAAGTGAGAACCCATAGATGCTTAAGGAGAAATCCACTGGATTCAGAAGCTGAAAGCAGTGCAACCTGAGAGCAAAGGACAGCAGATGCTAGCCACGTGCCTTCCCAGTTGACAGGGGTGGTCAGGACACCATCTGTCTTCTCCTCAGAGAAGGTATCTACTTCTTGATGCCTTAATTTGGACGTTTTTATGGCTTTAGAACTGTAAATTTGTGAACTAATAAACCTCCACTGTAAAAGCCATTCCATTTCTGGTATATCACATTTCTGGCAGCTTTAGTAAACTGGAACAGATATGGTCCCTTAATTCAGCAAACTCAAGCTATCAAACTAACTATCAAAACTAGATTGCATACTTTTTGAGAGTAGACACAGAAATTATGCTCTTTGATATCCTCAAACATTCTTTATCATAGCACTGAGCAAAACAGGAGAAATCTGATAAACACATGCTGATCTTAATATTGTGTTTATTGTTACTCTAAAAGGAACTTAGAACTTAGAAATTATATGTAATGAGATAGATTAGAATAGATTTATGTCATTTAAAATTTCAGTTGTGTGTTAATTAATAGAAGAATCAGAGATTGCTTCACATAGTATATTTTTTGAACCTGTTGTTTGAATAAAATAGGATTATCCTTAGGCAACATTTCAGGTGGTGAAAATAGTTTATGTTTAATATTTATTAGAATTTGGTTGTGAGGAAAGTAACATTTCAGTGGTAGCTAGTACTATATAGTGCTTACTATGTGCCAAACTCTTTGCATTTATTAATTTATTTAATCCTCACAACAAACTTATGAGGGGAATATGATTGTAATTCCCATTTTACAGCTGAAGAAACTGAAGCGCAGAGAATTTGAGTATTTTGCCAAGGTCAAACAGCTACAAAGTATAAGAGCCAGGAGTTGAACTCACGTGCTCTGGCTTTAGACTGAGAGGTTGCTCTCTTAATCCTACACATAAGTAATGATTTTCTGTTTTATTTTCTTTTTTTGGTAGGGACCTACCAACATCTAATCTTGACCGAAAAGACCTTTTTTAAAAACAATAACTTTGAAGATTCCTAATTTAATTATGAAATTTTAGAAAGCATTTTTCTTAAGGAAAGATTTTAGTTCAGGGAATTTGTGTTTAATAGAAACAGTGCTTCTAGATAGTTCGCTAGACTGTATCTGAATCTCAAGGATATCAGCCAGTTGTGGTTGTCAGAGGAAATAAAGTGGGGCTGTGGACGTTGTCTTGGCTGCATGGAGTAGTAAATAACAGTACTAAAACCCTCTGTCCCACTAAACATCTCTGAGATCCTCAGGCTGTTTAGATGGAAGGTGAAGAAATTTGTGGCACACTGTATTTATTTTGCAATCACTATTTGGTTTCTAAATTAGGTTCTGTATTTTCCTTTAATGCTTCATTCTGACGTTTTTTTAATGGACTTTTCTTGTAGATAAACATTTTATGATATGATATTTCTCGAGTTCTAGGCGACAATGTGGCTGTGTTTTATTTACTTGAATCATTTGTGATGTGAACCAGACACAAACTTATTTTTGAAATAGTATTAATTATACAAATGAAAGAGGCAGATTTCTTTTTGTTTCATCTACTCATTTCAGAGTGGCTCCTGTTTTTGAAACCATTTCTAAATAATCACACTCAACATCTTCTAAAGTCTATAGATTATAGTTAATAGTCTGTAGGTATAGTTAATTAAATGACTGCACAATAATGTGTGGTTGTCAGGCAAAATAGCATTCAGTACCTGGGCAGTTAGTATCTAAAAATGCAGTTAAAGGTAATGGAAGATAGATTTGAATATGCATGATGAATTGGATATTTAAATTATTCCTTTAATTATTATATATTTTAATCCTTACTCTATTGGTAGTTATGAAACAAAAAGAAAAGTAAACAAAAAACTTTTATATCTTGCTATGTTCCCAGGTGTCAACATCTTGGGTGGGCAGAAAGAATATGGCACAGTAACAGTGACTGCAAAGAAACAGTGGTATGTGGCTTGAGTGCACACCAGTGTAATTACTGGATTCAAGTCTCCTGGAGACCCTCTGTCTATGTTAAAACCCCAGAATGGATTGCAGCCTCTCCCATTTCACATCTCTTTAATGGCAGGTGGAAGTGATGGTGGCTGGTGGGGAACTGTGATGTCAGGATACAGATTAAGATAAAAAAGCAAACTCCAATTATTAGAAAATCAACAACAAGGTAGTATTTAGAAGAGTTTTTTTTGTGTGTGGGAAGGGATGGGGTGGAATTGGGAGTCATTTAGGGTACTAGGGTGACCTGAATCCCTTAGGAAATGTTTGTTAGTTACTATTTCTGAGCCATATAGTTTTGTTTTGTGTTTATTTTATAAATGGTCTGCTTTCATTACACTTAAGTAGGTCACTTCTTATAATTTCTTAACTGTCGATTAGTGGCTTAATTATATTAGATCAATGCATTTCACAAAAGGGTACAAGCTCAACATGTTTCATTTTATTTATATTTTGGAAACATTGGGACGAGAGTCTAAAAATCAATAAGTCGAATTTATTTGATTGTCTTTTAACCAAGTTTATTAAAATCATATTTAAAATAATAAAGTCCAATATTCAGAAAGTCTTCAATTTAATAATTTTTCTATTAAATCTATACTATTATAATATACTTGGAAATATTTTTAATAGTTTGGTATTAAAGGAGGCTTCTTTTATATTTGCCGTCTACATTTCAATGCAGTAATTTATAGGATTTTAGTACTTTTCAAGTTTTGTAGATATACTGTACATTAATTCAGAAAAATAAGTGCTGATTTAGTTATTGATGTAAAATGTAGTTTAAAATGCAGATCTGTTCATGCCTTCTACTTGACATCCTTTAGTGGTTCCCATTGCCTGCAAGATTTCCAACATTTCTAGCATGGAAGCAGCATTTTTTGCAGTTAATCAGCTAAGAGACAGGAACAACAGCATGCGTTATTTGACAGATGAATATAAGCTGCTGCTGCTTTTTTTTTTTTTTTTTTGAGGTGTGGTAGGAATGGGGGTAATGGTCTTATCAAGTATGTTATTTCTGGTGGCACAGATGTATAGTTTATCAGTTAAAACCAGGTGTTTTTACTATTTTAAGTATTAGGATCTTTCAAATGCTTCACATTAAAAAAAAACTACTTATTGATTTGAAATATGTGCTGATGTATAAACTTTTAGAAGAGAGTTGGTTGAATAGACAGTGTGTGCCAACTTTGTGTACTGATGGCACCACAAATTCATGGTCTCCAGCCGTCTAGGCACTCAGTGTGGCTGAGCAAAGCTTCTGCTTGTCCCATTCTGCTCCCTCTTCCATTACTAATAGGGATTGTGCCACTGCTCATCTCCTTAAACTCTCTACATGCCTGTCACTTTCAGACGATGACCATTTCTCCTCTCTGGTCGAGAAGTTACAGGTCATAGGAAAAGTCACCAGCTTTCTGCCATGTACCAACATCTGCTGTATTCCCACATTCTCTTACTGCCTGCCTTCCTTTCAAAGTAGGATCCCCTCCTCAGAAACAGTATTCTTATTCATTTATATCCTATCCCCTTTTCTCTCTTGACTAACTCCTTCTTCACAAGCTCTTTTCCCTTAGCAGAACCCTTCTCTGGCTCATTGTCAACCTCTAACTGCTGCTCTAGTTCTTCCTTTGGAAACAAGCTGTCATGTTTCTTACCACCCATTCATTGTTTATTCCATGGTAGTCTATAGTTGGACTTGGTTTCAACAAGTCACTAATGAACATTGATTTGCCAGATCCAGTGGACACTTGTTTAAGGTCCTGGCATATTCTCAGTAACCAGTGGTGCCACATATCTGGCACACAATAAATATCGATTGAATGACTTTTTTCACTTATTATCCTGTTTTATTTCTCTTCCCTCATATGAGTTCCTTTTCTCTGGGCTCTTTTATAGGCTCTTCTCCTGCGTCTTAGATATTTATGTTCTCTAAGGTTCTGAGAGACCGTTTTGTCTCTCACTATGACATGATTTCCCCTTTCTAGATAGATACTCTGTTCACAAGTATGGCTTCAAAAGACACATATCCAGCAGGTCTCTCACCTGAAGTCCTGACCCTTATTACCAGGCTTAATTCATAAGCAAACTCATAGAATCAGGAACTAGAATACAGGTTACCAGGGGCTGTTGAAGGGAGGGAATTAAGTTAACCACACTGAATTATATATTTGAATGTTAAAGGGGGAAATTTTAGGTTGTATATGTGTTACTAAAATAAAAAAAAAATAGGACTATACAACAGAAACAGTAAACTCTAATGTAAACCATAGACTAGAATTGGGTGCAATTATAAAAATATTCTGTCATTGGTTGTAACATATACCACACTAATGCAAGGTGATAAGTGTGTGTGTGTGTGTGTGTGTGTGTGTGTGTGTGTGTGTGTGAGAACTCTGTATTTTCTGCATGATTTTTCTCCTAACCTACAACTTTTCTAATTATATGTATATATAATATATATACTAAAAAATTGTATACTAAAATAGGCTTAGATCTTTTTGTGAGTTCCATAAACACCTCAAACTCAATATGTCCAATTTTTAACTCATCAACCCCATAAAATTTGGTGCTTTTATGTTATTTGCTATAAGTGAAATTCCTTCAGGTGATATCAATTGATACACAGACATTGAAACCAGAAATCTAGGAATAAATCACTAATTCTTGCTATATCTGCTTTCCTAAATTTGAGTTCTTTCTCCCCTCTTCATGCCTACATCTTAGGGCCTTGGATCAGTATCATTTCAGTTTTCAGCTGGAGTAGCCTTTGTTCAGTTTCCCTGCTAACTTCCTTCGCTTCAGCTGTCTGACTTTTGTTATTGCTTTTTTCTCATTTATTTTTAACCTAAAGAAAACTATTTAGAGTTTCATTGGGATAGAAGACATTTTTTTTCTCTGGAACAAATTTAAAATGCTTGGAGGGCAGAGATTTTCAGAGCCTTGAAAACTGATGGAGACATTGCTCAACAAATGTTTATGGTTTAAGTATAATAATTGCATTGGTGAAGATTAGTTTTAGCTGCATATTAAGATCACAGTTGTTTATTCATTAAAAGGAGGACTACCGACTGTCGCTTGGGACATAGGATCCTATTTTGCTTTCTGCTCTGCCATCCTCAGTGCATGGTGCCCACAAATTACCTCCATTTAAATCTCTTTGGCCAAAACATACCCCATGGTAACACTGAACTTAAGAGCAAGAAGCAATCAAGGAAATGAAGAATTTTTGCTGGGAAGCAATTTGACCAGTTAAAAATTAGAGGAAGAGAAGTATAGATCTTTGAGTAGGCAACAAGCTGCCATAAGCAAAAAATGATTAAAAATGTAATAGCAGCATATTGTGGGGAGTAAGAGTAACAACTCTGAGTTCAGCAGAACTGTGAGGTAAGATGGACTAGGCCATCCATTTCATGCCTGCCACTTAGATTCGTGACGTGAGCAAGTTACTAAATCTCTTTGAAACTCATTTTCTTTTTAGGTAAAATGGGGATAATAAATAAATAAATGGGTGATTGCAGGGAAAAGAGAATGATAATGCATGTAAAATAGTGGTTGGCATGTAAGCTCTCAATAAATGCTTTCTTGATCCTATTTTAAAAATAGATAACATATCAGGCTTTTTAGAGAGTAACTTAATACCCTCTTTATCAGTTTGCCTAATGTTTTATATTATATTAATTTAAATCTTTTCCTACCCAATTTTTCCCATTAAAATTTCTCCCTCACCTCAGGACAAGAATTTCCACAGAAATAAAACTTATCAAATATTTCTGCTCATGGAAAAATGAACTAAAGAACTGCAAAAAAGATATTTAATTCTGAATTTACTATTGATATGGTATACATCTTAATTTTTCTTTGTGTTGTATTCAGTTTTATCATTTTCCACCTGGAAAATTCATGTAAAAGTATTGCATATGTTGTTACTGCAAAGGAGCAGATAAACCTACTTATAATTGTGCTTAAGAGTCTCCCCGAGTGCCTCTTTGTTGCTCAGATGTGGCCCTCTCTCTGTAGCTAAGCCATCTCAGCAGGTGAACTCACTGCCCTACTCGCTACATGGGACCTGACTCCCAGGGGTGTGAATCTCCCTGGCAATGTGGGATATGACTCCCGGGATGAATCTGGACCTGACATCGTGGGATTGAGAACATTTTTTTTGACCGAAAGGGGGATGTGAAATGAAACGAAATAAAGCTTCAATGGCTGGAGATTTCAAATGGAGTTGAGAAGTCACTCTGGTGGACATTCTTACACACTATATAGATGACACTTCTTAGGTTTTAATGTATTAGACTAGCTAGAAGTAAATACCTGAAATTATCCAACTCCAACCCAGTAGCCTTGACTCTTGAAGATGATTGTAAAACAATGTAGCTTACAAGAGGTGACAGTGTGATTGTGAAAACCTTGTGGATCGCACTCCCTTTGTATGGATGGATGAGTAGAAAAATGGGGACAAAGACTGAATGAAAAATAGGGTGGAGTTGGGGGGGGTGATTTGGGTGTTTTTTACTTTTATTTATTATTCTGATTCTTTCTGGTGTAAGGAAAGTGGTCAAAAATAGATTGGGTGAAGGCATAACTATATGATGGTACTGTGAACAGTTGATTGTACACCATAGATGTTTGTATGGTATGTGAATATATCTCAATAAAACTGAATTTAATTAAAAAATATTGCATATGTCCCAAGTGTAGCATTAAAATGTTGGGTTTGGTTTAGATAAATATATTTTAGACAAAGGAAATGATAACCCACTCAAATCCCCTTAAAATTCCTTTGTTTCTATTTCTGTTAGTTACTCCCAGTGTTTTCACAGTCACCTTAGTAGAGTTTCAGAAGCTTAGTGGAGGTGATAGGTGAGGGAGTGGAGACGAATAGGATCACATTTCCTTGGAAGGGTCCAAGAAATTTTTTGAGTTGTCCTTTGATTGCAGTCTTGAAGGATGAGCAGAATTTTGACCACTGGAGATGAGGGAAAAGCCTCTAAAGCAGAAAGAAAGCAAAAGCCCAACATCTGACACTAAAAAGCAGCAGAGTGATAATATGCTTGCGACATGAAAATAAAAGTTTGAATTTAGGAGGCTGGATTTCCTTATTAATCACAGGTATTGCATAAGAAGTTGAGTATTTACTTTCAGCTATCCTATTTATAATTTATTTAGACAGATATTTCATCTCAAGGATTTTGTTTGGTGTACTATGGATTATATGTTGTGCTAAAAAGTTTCTGTATCTTCTAATTAACCCTGCACTGTTTACTTGCATAGTAATACAAGTCTCCACAGAATCATTGTTTAAAGGTTAATTGTTAAAGTGCTCCGAGTACAGGGCTAAAAGTCGAAGAATATGTCTTAAAATTTTCTAAAATCTTTTTTTAAAATAAACAAACCTGTGATTTGTCTAAATTAATTTCTTAGTACCTTACACACAACCACTCACACAGCTGCACACACATACATTTTAAAGGAGGAATGATGATTTGTATTTCTACTTGCTGGATAATTAATGAATTTCTTTTTATTGTTTCCGTAATGTAGAGATAGAACCCCTGTAAGCCTTTCTCTTGAAGCCTGTAATCATTATTCACATATTGTATGAAAACAATTTTGCTTTTTTTTCTTCAAACCTTTTTTCTTTTATATTGCTAAGCACCAGAAGAAAGTCAAATTTTTCCTGTGATGCTAAAATTTCTTCCAGATCACATGCTGAAATACCCTTTCCTTTTTTCTTTGAGGCCCTTCTTAAATGATCAAATGTTGACTTTTAAGAATGTATGGCTAGCAATTTAATCTGAGACACTTTACCAATTTCATGCTATTCAGATAGCATATATCTTCAGTATTCAGCTTTGCACGTGGACTGAAGTAACAATTTAGTATTTATTTTTCTTCTTTTAGGTTTGATTGAAATTAGAGGTATGTTTCTTCTGTGTTGTATGGACTCAAAAGACCTGCTTGATTTTCAAATACTCATTCCTCCTATTCATTACAAAGTAAAATGTGACTGTCTTTTAAAGTATTACACTTTTTCATAATTAATAACACTTTTATTTGGTATTTTCCTTAAGATATGTAAATATTGTTGTGTTTTTATAAAATGGTTCATGTTTTGTATATGCTTTGCTGTTACTTTTCTAAAGATGCAAAGCTGAATGGTTATTTAAAAAAAGGCATTTGAGTTCTAGTCAATATTTGTGTAAAGGATAACAGATAGCTTTCAGATTGAATAAATTATTAGTGGTACTTTGAAGATGATATTTACTCAAGGTAGGTAATAGGGTTAAAAATATATGTAGTCTATATTTAAAAAAATAACATATCAGTTATAGAAGAAGTTGCAATGAAAGTTAGATTTTAAGGAAAATAAATTTATCTTGGTGCTCTAACCAGCTTTTTAAAATTCTATTTTTATGAACTCTGGCGAGTCTTAGTTAGACTCTTAAACCTTTGGATAAAAATTCATGTTATGTGGGTTCTTGTAATGTAAACATAGTGCCATATTTGGGCTTGTTTTTGTGATTTTATTCCACTAAACTTGGAATGTGGTCTTGAAGAATAGGTTTTTGGCTCTCAAGGGCCATCTTAGTCACACACTAGTTCTAAGTCATGTCTGTGGAACGTCTTGTGATGTAGCTTTAAGTGAGTTGACTTCCCTTTCTATTTTCAGCTGAACTTTTTTGAAATGCTTCAATAAAAAAAAAAAACTACAATTTTACTGCTTGTGATAGAGAACGTCTTTACTTGATTATGTTATTTGCTGTGTGATGATTATGGAATTACTGTTGTAATAGAAACTGTCAACTTTAAGTTAATGGTGCAAGTTTTGGATTAATAGCATCCTTAGTTTTTGTTCCTGCTTCATCCTCTTTCTCATGTCATTAAACCTTAGAAAATAGGCTTTTGGGGTTAAAAAGAAAGGAATAATGATCTTATCATTTAATTTGGCTTTTCTTGAGATTTTAATGATAAACATACAATTGTTGGGTACCATGAGGCTTTTGCACTATCTGGTATTTGATATTCCTCTGGCAAGAAATACCTTTTATTCGCACAGTGCATTGATAATTGTTCCAACAGTAGTGGAAGATTTGCATTGGATTCTGACCTCACTTTGAAAGCTTCTTCTCAAAAATTGGGGTGATTCAAAGGTTAATGTGACCCAGAGTTTCGGATTTTGCACATCAGCACTAGGTGGTGTTTTGTGGTGGGTTCTTGAAGAGAGTTATGGAATTAGTAGAAGTAGCCTTCGATGCAGAGCTGAATGACCTGGGTTTTTAAGTAGACTCTGATGCTTACTTAGAGTTTCAGATACTTATTTGCAAATTATGATGATTTTTCTTTTTGCGAGAGATATTATGTTAAATGCTCTGTGTGCTTTATCTTATTGAATCTTCGTAGTAACCTGAGCTGAGCTTTATTATCCCATTTTACACCTGAGGAAACTAAGCCTTAGAGGAGGTAAGTAACTTGTCCAAGATCGCAGAGCCAGTAAATACAGAGCTGGATTTCATACCGGAGACTGTCTGATTCCAAGGTCTGGCTCTTTACTGCTTTGCATTCTGACCTAATGTGCAGTACCTAGTGCTTATTGTGAGGATTAAATAAGCTAATGTGTATGTCTTTTGTAAAGTAAGCTGTTAGTCTTACTTAGTACGGTAAAAATATGGACATAATTGGTACTTGTTAATCCCTTTGGTTATTTTAAGGTTTTACATTTAGTTCATAATTTTTAAAATATTTTACGCCTTCAAGATTCCTAATATGTTGTCAATGTCATGTTTCTTGATACATGAAGTATTCTTAAGTTATTTATTAAAACCTTTATTAAGAGAGAAGGGGATCTATGTTTCTTTTCCAACCACTTTTGTTCCATGGATTTTTGTTCTGAAAAAAAATTAATATTTTACCCAGAATCCTCTTTTAAGGTTTTTGGGATGCCAGAATTTAATAATTTGTTACAGCATCCACTTATAACATGCTAGAGAATAGGGTCTTTAACATTCCATTATTTTAAAAATTCTAGGTAAATACGTAAATAAGAATTGATGTCCTCTGTAAGGATACTGAATAGTCAAATATTTTTAAACAACTTTAAATTTATTACCTGTATACGTTAGCTATTTTGAGTGCTAGTGCATTACTGAAATGTTTTAGGGCCTTCCTTAGTTTGTATGTATTACTGAAATACCCTAAGGTCTGATTCTAGAATGCTTGAAAATGTATTTTAAATTGCAAGAGGAAAACAAATGAATGCTTACTCATGTTGTAACACTTTTCTGTAATTTCCCTCAATTTCTGAGGTTATCATCTGGTACTTGTATTCAGGTTAGGAATAGATTTTAAGTACTTTTGATTCCAGGTAATTTGTTTAATTGTTCTAATGCTATCTTTATAATGATTTTAAGCTGTGGTGCTTTGAGCGCGAGTGCCCGGAGGCTGGGTAATTGACATCAAGGCAGCGAGGTCTGCTTTCCCTTACTTGTTCTTTGGCAGCGGCTGTGACCTCACTAGGGTGCTTTTTAAATCTTTTAAGCTCTAGTAGTGTTTGAAGGCAAAGCTCTAGAATATGGTTTGGGAATTCAGAAAAATGAAAATCTAAATTAAACTGCATCTAAATATTTGTAGACAAAGCCCTCAATTCCAAACTGTAGTTTACCGTCTAAAAGCCTACAGTTTTTTTGCAAAATTATTTTTAAATTCAGGAGCAATGTAATATGAAAATTCCCTATCAGTATCAAATATTTAATGATACTTATAAGCATGTCTTTGAAATACAAAATTTTGAAATTGTCTTTTGATTAAATTATAAGTATGTAAAATTATTATCCTCACTTTTCATGTGAGAAATTAGAAATTTCTTCATTTTTCATAAATATTATTAATTGATGAATCTGTTTTTTAAATTATATTTAATACATATCTTTTTTTATTTCAAGTGCTTAGCATTGCTGCATATAAATATTCAGCAATAAAAGATGATCATTCATTCCCCAAACAATTTTTTATATAATGCTTCTCTGTAAGCATAAAACTGAACTTTGGATGTGAAGGGATATAAGAGACATTCGCTGCTCCTAAGAAATTTAGATGAAGAAATTTTTTTTGGTACAATTCAAAGGTAATGTAAGTTCATACTGGCTTTGAAACGTTTCTAGGACAGAGGTTCATTTATGGAAGAGCTAGCTGATTAGGTTGCCTATGGGATCCCCAGGCTCACCTCACATGTGCCTGGACTATATCTAGAAACATTCTCTCTGAATCTCAATAGCCTTAAGCCACACTTCCTTGAGCAGTTTTGTAAGAGGTGTCCCTGACTACATTCTCTCACCTCTTTGGTCTCTTTGGGAAGAGCTTTACTCTTCTGTCACTCCAGAGACTCTCCCTTAAGTACTGACAACTTTACTGAATGACCCTCAATCTGCTTTTCTAGTTTTATCTGGGCCACTCTTCTATGATTTGCCTGTTTGCCTGAATTTTTGCTTTTTACGTCCAGTTGCCTTTGTGTAGGTTGGATCATCTACTTGGACTTTTCACTCCTATTTCTGCTTTTCGAAATCTTATCCATACTTCAAGGCTGTAAATTCTCACTTTGAAACCTCTTGTATGCTACTTATTAACTATACTCTTTTGCATTTTGAAAGCAAATACAGGTCACAAAGCCTTTAGGTGGCAGTGCCAGGATTCAAACCCATGCTCTTGGCAGCTGTACCATACTGTCTCCTTACTGTGGCTGATGTTAGTTATACTGACATGCCAGGATGTTTGTCTGTGTAAAGCATATAAAGTAAAATAAAGTGGCCTACATGATGGCATGGTTGGTATGATTACATGTTTGTAAAACAAAGAAGTTTTGATTGAATATGTGTAAGTGTATGTACACAGAAAAAAATAGCATCTCTTTCAAAGTGCTCCTAGAACATGTTTCTGGTTGAGGGTTGAAATTAGGTGTGTTTTAAAATTCTTCTTGTTTGTTCATATTCTCTATGATGAACATATATTTCTTTCACTCTAAGGAAAAATTATTTACAGAATTTAGAAAAAAAAAAAAAACTATTTCAGAAAGTGCCTGCTTTAGAGGTGCCGCATGGTAAGACAGGGATGCTGTATAGACTGTGTGGACCACTTGCCTGACCCGTTAGGGAAATTTACTAGGGAGGAAGGCGCTCACCCACTCAGCTATCCAGAGGCCGTCCCTCCATCTCTGCCACAATACCCACTTCTGCCACAGCATGGGCCAGGTCAGGGTGAAGGACCCATTGAAGTGCCACTTTAGCAAAAGAAACAAAGACTAGGAGAATAAAGAGAGTGGAAAGGACAGATCTTGGCATTAGACAGCCTCTCTTCAAGGTGCTGAATGGCTCCCACTCACCAAATCCCTACAGAGGTCCCGGGGGCCAATTCTTGTTCTCATGGATCAAGCCTCACCATGAGAAGCATCTGAGCACCTCCAGTAGGCACTAGAAGCACAAGCTCCTGGAATCCCCTAACTCCGAAAGGCCAGAATGTTCTCCACTCAGAAGTGACATGCCTTGCTGAAGGTCATCTAGCAAGGAGAAGGCAGAGCCGTGGAATGACTCAAGGTTCATTATCTCCCATACAACAGTGGTTTTCAGAATCTTGTAACAAAAATTTATTTTAGGTCAGGTGCTTTACATGTAATGATACTTGAATATATTTGAAAGTGGTTAAAGTGGGAAATTTTTTGTTATATATATATGTGTGTGTGTGTTTGTGTGTGTGTGTGTGTGTATGGACCAAAATAAATTTTTAAAGCAAATAGCATGCATAACTTACTTGGTTTTTGTCTTCTGGACCTTAAGGCAATGTCTTACACAGAACAATTATTTAGAAATTACTCATTGAATTAAAGCTCTTAGCCACTTTTACATGAATCTGTATGAGTACAATCTCTGGGTGGAGGACCAAGCAGGTACCCTTTATTAAGGTGCTTAGCTGTGATCTTCCAAGAAAGTTGAATTGTACAAAATCCATTGTACCGATTTGTATTTATTATGTCCCCCAGAAAAAGCTGTGTTCTTTTATGCAGTCTTGTGTGTGTGTGTGTGTGTGGGGGGGGCAGACATATTAATGTTGACTAAGTTGAGACCTTTGGATTAGGTTGTTTCCATGGAGATGTGACCCACCCAACTGTAGGTGATAAGTTTGATTAGATAATTTCTATGGAGGCATGGCTCCACCCATTCAACATGGGCCTTGATTAGTTTACTAGAGCCCTATATAAGATCTCAGACAGAAAGAGAAGCTACAACTTAACAGAGACATTTTGAAGATGGCCATTGAAAGCAGAGTACTAGCCCAGAGTTTGCCCCAAGAAGCTGATACAGGGACATTTTGGAGAATGCCATTTTGAAACACAACCTGGGAGCAAGCAGACACCAGCCACATGCCTTCCCAGCTAACAGAGGTTTTCTCGAGGCCAATGGCCTTTCTCCAGTGAAGGTACCCTTTGTTGATGGACACTTTATGGCCTTAAGAGTATAACTGTGTAACCAAATAAACCTCCTTTACAAAAGCCAATCCATCTCTGGTGTTATGTAAATGGCAGCATTAGCAAACTGGAACATCCTTATTTTGTAGTGAAATGAATTTTCACTACAAAATAAGAAATTGAAGGAAACTACAATGTCATGGAACTTGAAACTTGTCATGATAAAAATATAGAATTCTTAGAGATTTTCTCTCTATAAGTAAACAATCCTTGAAGTAAGGAGGGTAAAATATGTTTTTCTGGTACAGTATGCATTAAGACTGCTTACCTATTTTGAACAGCTTTTCTTTGTGGATTTTAAAAAAAAATCAAAGATCTAGATTCTAGGAAGTAAGAACATGTTATTCAGAAGCCTTCCTCTTGCAGAATGGTTTTCAAAAGTTATCAAGGTCCTGGTATCTTAAAATATGAATATTTAATTGCTTTTTGTTTTCAATGAATTCAGTCTAAATGGGGAAAAGGTTTCATATTTTAAAAAATATTTCAGAATAAACATTTAAGTTAATGCATGTGCAGCAGATGTTAGCCTGTCTTCAAATTGCTTATCTATAATGATCATTATTAGCTAATATCAAATCCAGATTGCTGAAATGGTATATATTCTGATATGGTTATAGAAATTTTCTGAAGACTTACTTTTTATCCTAGGATAGTCAGTGCCTGGGCCATTGACATTCTCTTCTCAGGAAGACAAGGCAGATGTCATATGGGAGTAAGGTATGGAGTTTCAATGGAGACTGAATGCTAATATTGAGAACTGGAACCATAGCGGGTTGTCCAACCTAAAAAGATTTCTGGGGTCAAACAAACAGTCCTTAGACTAACAGTTTCATTTTATCAGCTCTGCTCCCCTTTTGATTGTATTGTTAGAAATTAAACTTTTATCTCCAGGCTTTCATGAATTTAAAGTTTTTGGAAGTGTCTGAAAGAGATTGAGGGCCCAGGTCTCTAAGCTATGTTCTCTCCTCTCAATTTCAGAGGAGATTGCTAGTTTCTCACAATCAAAAGATATTTTTTTTCCTGGACCTTTTTTTTTTTAAGCAAAAATCATAGTGTCACATGATTTAGTTATTTGTACTTGATTCTAAGACTTTCACAAATTAAATTTACTGTTTGTTATCTTTGACAGTCATGAGTGGCCCACTCTTTAGAAAAATAGATTATTATGGGAGGATAGAAGAGAAAGAAGGAAATAAATATTCTGCCTTTTGAAAATTGTAAATGGTGGATGATATACTCAGAATCAAAATTCCTGGCATATATTAAGCACTCAATATTTATTCATTGAATATACATAAGATTTGTTGTCTTAACCATTTTTAACTGTGCCCTTTAGTGACATTATTTTTAGAGTTTTGTGCTACCATCACCACCTTCCATTACGAAAACATTTTCATCACCCAAAACAGAAACTCTACCCATTAAGCAATAACTTCCCTTTCCCCTTTCCCCTAGCTTCTGGTAACTTCTAATCTCCTTTCTGTATCTGAATTTTCTCTATGTATTTTATATAATTTAATAAATTGTACAGCATTTGTCCTTTTGTGTCTGGCTTATTTCACTTATCATATGGTTTTTATGGTTCATGCATGTTGAAGCATGTATCAGAACTTCATTCATTTTTGTGGCTGAATAGTATTTCATTTTTTGTATATACCATGTTTTTGTTTATCCATTTATCTGTTGGTGGATACTTGGATTGTTTCCAGCTTTTGGCCATTGTAAATAATGCTGCTATGACATTGGTATACAAATATTTGTTTGAGTCCCTGCTTTCAATTTTTTGGGGCATGTACCTAAGTGTGGAATTGGTGGGTCATATGGTAATTCTGTGTTTTAACTTTTTGAGGAACTGTCAAACTTTTTTCCACAGTGGCTGTACCATTTGCATCCCCACCATCAACACACCAGATTCCAATTTCTCCTCATCCTTGCCAACACTTACTTTTTTTTTTTTTTAATACTAGTCATATTAGTGGGTGAGATTGTTTTGATTTGCATTTCCTTAATGGCTAATTATGTTGAGCATCTTTTCTTGTGCTTATTGGCCATTTGTATATATTCTTTGGAGAAATGTCTATTTGAATCCTTTGCCCTTTTTAAAATTGGATTGTCTTTTTATTGTTGAGTTTTAAAAGGAGTTATTTATATATTCTAGATATTAAACCTTTATCAGAGATGTTCTCCAAATATTTTCTTCCACTCTGTAGGTTGTCTTTTCACTTTCTTGGTAATATCCTTTGATGCACAAAAGTTTTAAATTTTGATGAAGTCCAATTTATCTGTTTTTTCTTTCATTGCTTGTGCTTTTGGTATCACAAGTAAGATTTTAATGTAAACTAGACCTTGAAAATTATCTAATGCACTCCATTAATCACTGGAGCTGACGTTTATTGAGTCCTCATTGAGTGTCAGACACTTTTAAAACATCATTGCTTTTTACAGACAAGGAAATTGGAGCACAGAGCAGTTTAGTAACCCATCTAGTTCAAAAACTCATAATGGAAAATCCAGGATGAGATAGGTATATGAATTCATTAATTCCTAATTGTGAAATGTGTGCTTTGTGCCAGAACTGGTTCTTTTTTTGTTTTTATTTTTTGCCTGTATGTGTTTTTATTTATAGGACTGTGTTTCTAAGTGAATTGGTCTCATGTAAAAACTTCAGGCAAGTCTACTTACTATAAGGAAGTTTAAATTTGATGCACTTTGTAGAATGATGTTATTTATGTTGATTGTGTCATTCGTTAATGCTTTTTGTGTGTAATATGAATGCTCTTAAACTTGTAATATTCTTTAAAACACAGGGTTAATAAAAAAGTAAACCAGCTTATCTCGTATTTGGCATTATAAACTCATACCATTTTTTCAAACTCTTAAAGTGTTCTATTTGTGACATCCACAGTCTCTCATTTTGAGTTATATAGGTGAGGTGGATACTCTGACAAAATTTTTGGTAATTTTGAACTAAATAAAATGGAATTTATTTTGCTTTGGGATAATGGAATTTTTTTAACTAAATTTGGCAATCAAGTCACTTTGTCAACTCAGTCTAGGTGTTAATTTGGTTACCTACTTAATTTGAAGGAATTAGTATGAAACATATTTTATAGTCTCATTTTTTTACCTTATTTTCACCACACAGTCATACAGCTTTTAACTTTCTCATTTATTCTGTTTCTCTTGTTGGTGTTTTTTAACTGGAAAAACAGATTTCATACCTAATTAAGATCTAATTGTTGTTTATATGTTTCACTAGAATGGGGTTTTGGTGATATGAATATTAACACATGGCTGTGAAAGTTTGATTATTTTCTATTTTTTAATAAATAAACTTGGTTAGAAAAAATATTATGGATGAAAATCTAGTATATATAATTCATTTCAAAGTCTGTGGCTATCCTTTTTTATCCTTTTATTTTTGTAAACCCTTGCATTAAATAACATCCCCTAATTGCAAGCCTACATAGATTTAATACTTGCTTCCTTTTGGAAAGGTGTCATATGGACTTGAAATTTCATATGATGTTTGCAGTTCTATCATGTGGGGTACTGTATTTTCTCAGATTTGTAGGCTAGGAGCTCAAAAGTCATAACTTTGTGGTGCTGTAACATAAATAGGCATTTTTTTCAATTCAAATTTATGTATTACCATTGACCTTGTGTCTGAACTAGAAAGGTAACACAAACTTTTCTCAAGCCAATAGCATAAAACAAATAGCAACTCATTTTTTTTTCTTTTGTTGACAGGGTAGAGTTCAACTTACTCTTTCTTCAATGTGAAAGGAAAGGAAGGTCATTTCATGCCTTGTTGATAAAGGTAAGGTCATAATGATTGTTAAAGAGTTTGAGTTGTTTGTTAAGCATCATTTTTGCTTTCTGACATTCTCATTTTGTGATATGCTGAAGACAACTGAAAGATTATATGTTTTCTACATTGAATGGAATGTACAGTTGTTCCTTTAATTATTAGTGAAAACCCGTAAGATAAAACAACATGACAAAGTGGATGTGGATTGGTTACATAATGAGAAAGTAACATGCACCTTTTGTTTGAAATGTTGGCTTACACAGTCTATTCATCAAACATTTACACTCTTGGTAATAACCTTTCCCCAAACATTGCTGATATCATCGTGGTAACATTTTTCAGGTTAATAAAAACTAGATTACAAGATTATGCTGTTTTCAAGCAAATCCAATCTATTTCCCTTTTCAAGCCAATAGTTCTGGTTGGCTTCACTCATATGAGAGGATAAATGTGAAACGAGTAGTGTGGACTTCAGAGGCCCTACCTCTGATTAAGTTGCTGTATGCCTGGGTGACCATTGACCTGAGATTCTTTTCTAACCAGTTTATCCCCGTGTATAGCTACCTTTCATGGTATGCTACACAGTGTAGGCAGTGTTCTAAATGCTTTACACATATTCAGTTTATACTTCACAGCAATTCTGTGAGGATTGTTCCATTAATATTCTCATTTTATAGAAGATAAAATAGAAGCATTAGAAGGTTAAGGAACTTGCCCAAGATTACACAGCTAATAAGTGGCAGAGCTGGGATAAAATTGAGACACCACGATCTTTACTGTTGTGTTATACTAAGAACCTGTAACAGTGTTTGAACAATTGCACTAAGGCAGACTCTTGGTTATCAAACACTGTTTCACACTAACACAATAACACTCCTCCAATTTAATCTTGGTTCTACTCATGTTCTTAAAAATTTAAATAGTTGTAATGACAGGCGAAGATAGTATTAAATAAAATAGTATATAATTCCTACCTTTTGATTAGTAATTGGTCATATGTTCTAGTGTTCTTTCAAAAAAATTGCTCTGGAAATTATTTGCTTCATTGTTCATGTTTTTGTTTTTTTTTTAAATATTTGCTCAGTATTGCAAGATTAACTGCTGATTCTGTAAGAGGAAATCACTGCTTACTTCTCTGTAAATGAAATATTTAGGAACATGAATTAAAGGCTTGTTGGGGTAAAGAAGTTCAGTTTCACAGCATGACTGGTTACAGACACAGGAAATGTTGGTCAAAATGTTGGTCTGAGTTTAGGAGACTAAAGATGTCCCAAAAAGCTGCATACAAGGGCCAGTGTCATTTTCATACTTGTTCCCCATTATGTTTCTATTTAAAGGTTCATGAGTGCCAGTAATTGTTTTACTTTTATAGTTTTCTGTAAAAATAAACTCTACCAAAATTCTAATTAGCTACTAAAGCATGCTCCCTTATTTCTGCTCCTTTTGTAATGAAAACTGGCGCTATCCAACTGTTAGCAGCTACCTCAATTATGTACCTAGTAAAGGGAATAAATAAAAAGGCTTTAAAAACTTTCAAACGTAAATTTCTCAAGTGACAATCAACTAAACTTAAGATGAAGCAAAAGAACAGAGAAGGTAAATTAACAACTCATAAGGATGTGGATGTCAAGGAATTTATAAATCAATTTAGAGAGGTTATTTAATGTGTTCTTTGTAATTAAAGGATAAAGGAAGTCTTAATGCAACTTGAAAAGAGAATGAGAATATTTCCCAAGGTTCTTTAAGTGAGACTGAGCTAGTTCATTTTCAGTTAGCAGAAAATAAGAAAAGGAGATTATGGAAGAATTAATTGATCGACACTTTTTCTATGTTAACATTATTGACTGAACTGGTTCATAATAATGATGGAAAGATATGCTTTACTTTTCTTACATCTTTTATAATAATAGATGAACAAACATAGGAAGAATAAAAATGTGGTTTAATTTACTCAAGTGAACTCTCAAAAATTTTTGTACTTTAAATCATTACTAAATATACTAAGTAAAGTTTCAGAAAAGTACTTATTTCATATTCCATTGCTCACTTAAAAAATGACCTTATTAAACAATAGTAACATGACTTTAAGTGAAAATGCATGAGTAATGCTGTTGGAAGTATTATTACTGCTTTTTGGTCTGTAAATACAACCTCTTTTTTTTTTTTTTCTGGGTTAAGTGTTTTGAGGTTAAAGTTTTTCATTGTGGCAAAGTCCAGTTGGGCCACTACATTATGCCACTGGACTGAAAAACCTACGTCACCTTGGGTATCAGATTCATGGATTTTCCTTCAGGGGGAAGATGGTATGAGGAGTAAGCCAGGAGCAATATAGTCTTTACCTAATTGCTGACTCTTTCTAAAGGACATTATCTGGTGTATGGGTTATTAGGAAATTCCCACAGCACTAGGGTGGAGAGTTTGAAAAAGATTTTGTCTGTTTTCAAGTCCTGATGATGTTGATGTGATTTTACTAGGACTTGGTTCAGGGTCAGAAAACCAGCCAGATAGGGATTTCCTTCAGGATAGGGATTTTGTGTCAGTCAGTTAACTGGAATAAATAGGAAATCCAAGAAGAGCTTCAGCATGTAATTTAGGCCCCCATAATTCTGCTATGAAAGAGGGTGCCCATAGGCCCTTTCACTAGGCATAAGATTTAGGGATCCAGGAATCAGTCCCTCCACCAGAACAATTATTAAATAGGCAGAAACTGTCTCAATAAACTACTCTGAAACTCTGGAGTCAAGTAGAGCACTGTACAGCCTCTAGGGAAGAGTGGGAGGAAGAGGCTGGTAAATATGGCAAATACTAGTAAATGCTAAAGGGATTTCTTCAGACTGAAAGGAAAGGACACAGGAGAGTGGTTCAAAGTGGCATAAAGAAATAGGACTCTGGTAAGGTAAACACTTGGGTAATTATAAATGCCAGTCCTATTGTATTATATTTTTTGGTTTGCAACTCCACTTCTTAGTTCTTACAGATGGTAAAATGCAAATGCATTAAAAAATGTGATAAATCTATGGTCATACAGTGTGAAAAAATACAATTTGTAATGCTAAAAATGATCGGGGGTGAAGGGGTATAGGACAATATATGTGTATACTATTGAAGTCAAGTTGATACCAAGTCAAATTTGATTGTTACATATTTAGTATATTAAATATTAACCCCATTGTAATCACAAAGAAAATGCATGAAAAATATATCCAGATATAAATGAGAAGAGACTCAATATGGTACAGTACAAAAATCAAATAAATATGTAAGTATTGAAGAATTGAAGGTCAAAAATGGTATAGCACTTAAAAAGAAAATAGCAAAATGGCAGAAGAAAGTTTTGCATTATCAGTAGTGACTTTAAATGAAAATGGATTAAACTCTCTAGTCAAAGGGAGAGATTGGCAGAATGGATAAAAAAGCGACTCCACTATATGCTGTCTAAAAGAGACTCACCTTACATTTAGAAACATAAGTAGGTTGAGGGGGAAAGGATGGAAAAAATATACTGCACAAGTAATAACCAAAAGGGAGCTTGGTTAGCTATACTGATATCACATAAAACAGATACTAAGTCAAAAACAGTTATGAGGGACAAAGATGGTTATTATATTCTGATAAAGGTGTCAGTTCAACCTGAAGATGTAACAATTATAAATATATATGTACCTCACAGCAGAGCCTCAAAATATATGAAGCAAATCCTGACATATTTAAAGGGAGAAATTAATTGTTCTACATTAATAGTAAAAGGTTTTAAATATACCACTTTCAATAATGGATAGAACAAGTCAGAAGGTCAATAAGGAAATACAAACTTGAATGATACTCTAAACCAGTAACAGACATATAAACCTAACAAAACAAATACAGATTCTTCTTGAGTGCACATGGATCATTCTCCAGGATAGAACATAGGTCACAAAACAATTCTCAATAAATTAAAAAATATTGAAATCATACAATGTATCTTCTCCAACAACAATGGAATGAAACTAGGAATTAGTAAAAGAGGGAGAAATGGAAAGTTAACAGATATGTGGAAATTCAACAGTGTGCTCTTAAACAACCAGTGGGTTAAAGAGGAAATAAAAAAGGGAAAATAGGAAATATCTTGAGGTAAATAAAAATGAAAATACAAAGTAGCAAAACTTACGGAATGTGGCAAAGGCAGTGCTGAGAGAGAAATTTATAGCTTCAAAATCCTTACATTAAAAAAGAAAGATTTCAAATCAGACACATAACCTCAAAATGCGAGCAAAAGGAAGTTATATACTTCAGAAAAACATGTTCTTAAATTTAATCCATTCCTGTGAGTTTGAACCCATTGTATGTAGGACAGTTTGATGAGGTTACTTCAGTTGAGGTGTGGCCCTCCTCAGTCAGGATGGGTCTTAATCCTATACCAGGAATCTTTTATAAGCAGATTGAAATTCAGACAGAAAGCAAGCTTCAGGAAGCAATAAGCTGAATATCAACAGAACCTGGAAGATAAGGGAGAGAGTACGAGATGCCTTCATTTCTTTTGAAAGATTGAATCGGTAATCGAAAACTCCTAGCAAATAAAAGCCCAGGACTAGATGGCTTCCAGGAAAACTTAACTCCAATTCTGCTCTTGCAAAAAATTGAAGAGGAGGGAACACTCCCTAACTCATTCTACGAGGACAGTATCACCCTCTTAACAAAGACAGATAAAGATATCACAAGGAAAGAAAACTACAGACAATATTCCTTATGAATGTAGATGTAAAAATCCTCAACAAAATACTAGCAAACTGAATAATTAAAAGAATCATACACTATGATCAAGTGGGATTTATCCGTGGTGTGCAAGGTTGGTTCAACATAAGAAAATCAGTTAATGTAATGCACCACATTAACAGAATGAAGGGGAAAAAACCACATAATCATCTCAATTGATTCAGAAAAGGCATTTGACAAAATACAGTACCCTTTTTTGATAAAAACACTTATTTCACTCAGAATTAGAGGAAACTTCCTCAACATGATAAAGGGAATATATGAAAAGCCTACAACATCCTACTTAATGATGAAAGACTGAAAGCCTTCCCTCTAAGATCAGGAACGAGACAAGTATGCCCACTATCACCACTGTTATTCAATATTATAGTGGAAGTTCTACCCAAAGCAATTAGGTAGGTAGGTAAGTAAGTAAGTAAATAAATAAATAAAATATAAAAGGCATCCAAATTGGAAAGGAAGAATTAAAACTTTCCCTTTTGCAGATAATATGATCTTATATTCAGAAAATTCTGAAAAATCCACAACAAAGCCCTTAGAGCTAATAAATTAATTCAGCAAGATCAACACCCCAAAATTGGTAGTGTGATATACATGAGTCATGAGCAATTGGTATAAAAAAATCAAGAAAAGTTTCATGTACAGTACCACCTAAAAGAATCAAATATCTAAGAAGAAATCTAACCAATGATGACAGAACTTGTACGCAAAGAACTATAAAACATTGCTAAGAGTAATAAAAGGAGACCTAAATAAATGGAAGGACATTCTATGTTCATGGATTGGAAGACTTAAAAAAAAAAATTATAGATTCAACCCAAACCCAATAAAAATTCCAACAACTTTCTTTGAAAAAATGGAAACGCCAATCATCAATTTTATGTGGAAGAGTAAGGGGCCCTGAAAAGCCAAAACTATCTTGAAAAAGAAAGCACTCACACTTTCTGATCTTAAAACTTATTACAAAGTCATTATAATAAAAACAGCATGGTACTAGAACAAGGATAGACTTAACAGAGCAATGAAATCAAGTTGAGAGCTCAGAAATCAACCCTCATGTTTATAGCCAATTGATTTTTTTTTAATCGTCATTTTATTGAGATATATTCACATACCATGCAGTCATACAAAACAAATCATACTTTCGATTGTTCACAGTACCATTACATAGTTGTACATTCATCACCTAAATCAATCCCTGACACCTTCATTAGCACACACACAAAAATAACAAGAATAATAATAAGAGTGAAAAAGAGCAATTGAAGTAAAAAAGAACACTGGGTACCTTTGTCTTTTTGTTTCCTTCCCCTATTTTTCTACTCATCCATCCATAAACTAGACAAAGTGGAGTGTGGTCCTTATGGCTTTCCCAATCCCATTGTCACCCCTCATAAGCTACATTTTTATACAATTGTCTTCGAGATTCATGGGTTCTGGGTTGTAGTTTGATAGTTTCAGGTATCCACCACCAGCTACCCCAATTCTTTAGAACCTAAAAAGGGTTGTCTAAGGTGTGCATAAGAGTGCCCACCAGAGTGACCTCTTGGCTCCTTTTGGAATCTCTCTGCTACTGAAGCTTATTTCATTTCCTTTCACATCCCCCTTTTGGTCAAGAAGATGTTCTCCGTCCCACAATGCCAGGTCTACATTCCTCCCCGGGAGTCATATTCTACGTTGCCAGGGAGATTCACTCCCCTGGGTGTTTGATCCCAGTTAGTGGGGAGGGAAGTGATTTCACCTTTCAAGTTGGCTTAGCCAGAGAGAGAGGGCCACATCTGAGCAACGAAAAGGCATTCGGGAGGAGGCGCTTAAGCACAACCATAGGGAGGCCTAGCCTCTCCTTTGCAGCAACCGTCTTCCCAAGAGTAAAACCTATGGTAGAGGACTCAACCCATCAAACCACCAGTCCTCTATGTCTGTGGTCATGTTAGCAACCATCGAGGTGGGGTAAGCGAATACCCCTGCATTCTCCACAGGCTCCTCAAGGGGTCACTACTTCTTTTTCCCTTGTTTTTCTTTTTCTTTTTTTTTTTTTTAACTTTCCCTTCTTCTTTAAATTAACTGTATGAAAAAAAAGTTAAAAAGAAAACAAACATACAATAAAAGAACATTTCAAAGAGACCATAACAAGGGAGTAAGAAAAAGACAACTAACCTAAGATAACTACTTAACTTCCAACATGTTCCTACTTTACCCCAAGAAAGTTACCTAATATAGCAACATTTCTGTGAACTTGTTCCTACTATATCCATCAGAAATTAACAGACCATAGTCATTCCTGGGCATCCCCAGAACGTTAAATAGCTTATCTGTTCTTCTTGGATTATTGTTCCCCCTTCCTTAATTGCTCTCTATTGCTAGTTCCCCTGCATTCTACATTATAAACCATTTGTTTTACATTTTTGAAAGTTCACATTAGTGGTAGCATATAATATTTCTCTTTTTGTGCCTGGCTTATTTCGCTCAGCATTATGTCTTCAAGGTTCATCCATGTTGTCATATGTTTCACGAGATTGTTCCTTCTTACTGCCGCGTAGTATTCCATCGTGTGTATATACCACATTTTATTTATCCACTCATCTGTTGAAGGACATTTGGGTTGTTTCCATCTCTTGGCAATTGTGAATAATGCTGCTATGAACATTGGCGTGCAGATATCTGTTCGTGTCACTGCTTTCCGATCTTCCGGGTATATACCGAGAAGTGCAATCGCTGGATCGAACGGTAACTCTATATCTAGTTTTCTAAGGAACTGCCAGACTGACTTCCAGAGTGGCTGAACCATTATACAGTCCCACCAACAATGAAGAAGACTTCCAATTTCTCCACATCCCCTCCAGCATTTGTAGTTTCCTGTTTGTTTAATGGCAGCCATTCTAACCGGTGTTAGATGGTATCTCATTGTGGTCTTAATTTGCATCTCTCTAATAGCTAGTGAAGCTGAACATTTTTTCATGTGTTTCTTGGCCATTTGTATTTCCTCTTCAGAGAACTGTCTTTTCATATCTTTTGCCCATTTTATAATTGGGCTGTCTGTACTATTGTCATTGAGTTGTAGGATTTCTTTATATATGCAAGATATCAGTCTTTTGTCAGATACATGGTTTCCAAAAATTTTTTCCCATTGAGTTGGCTGCCTCTTTACCTTTTTGAGAAATTCCTTTGAGGTGCAGAAACTTCTAAGCTTGAGGAGTTCCCATTTATCTCTTTTCCCTTTTGTTGCTTGTGCTTTGGGTGTAAAGTCTAGGAAGTGGCCGCCTAATACAAGGTCTTGAAGATGTTTTCCTACATTATTTTCTAGGAGTTTTATGGTCCTTTCTTTTATATTGCGATGTTTCGTCCATTTTGAGTTAATTTTTTTGTAGGGGGTGAGGTAGGGGTCCTCTTTCATTCTTTTGGATATGGATATCCAACTCTCCCAGCCCCATTTCTTGAAAAGACCATTATGGCTCAGTTCAGTGACTTTGGGGGCCTTATCAAAGATCAGTCGGCCGTAGATCTGAGGGTCTATCTCTGAATTCTCAGTTCGATTCCATTGATCTATATGTCTATCTTTGTGCCAGTACCATGCTGTTTTGGCAACTGTGGCTTTATAATAAGCTTCAAAGTCAGGGAGTGTAAGTCCTCCCACTTCATTTTTCTTTTTTTAGAGTGTCTTTGGCAATTCGAGGCATCTTCCCTTTCCAAATAAATTTGATAACTAGCTTTTCCAAGTCTGCAAAGTAGGTTGTTGGAATTTTGATTGGGATTGCATTGAATCTGTAGATGAGTTTGGGTAGAATTGACATCTTAATGACATTTAGCCTTCCTATCCATGAACATGGAATATTTTTCCATCTTTTAAGGTCCCCTTCTATTTCTTTTAGTAGAGTTATGTAGTTTTCTTTGTATAGGTCTTTTACATCTTTGGTTAAGTTTATTCCTAGGTACTTGATTTTTTTAGTTGCTATTGAAAATGGTATCTTTTTCTTGAGTGTCTCTTCAGTTTGTTCATTTCTAGCATATAGAAACATTACTGACTTATGTGCAGTAATCTTGTATCCCGCTACTTTGCTAAATTTGTTTATTAGCTCTAGTAGGTGTATCGTCGATTTCTCAGGGTTTTCTAGATATAAGATCATATCATCTGCAGACAATGACAGTTTTACTTCTTCTTTTCCAATTTGGATGCCTTTTATTTCTTTGTCTTGCTGGATTGCCCTGGCTAGCACTTCCAGCACAATGTTGAATAACAGTGGTGACAGCGGGCATCCTTGTCTTGTTCCTGATCTTAGACGGAAGGCTTTCAGTCTCTCACCATTGAGTACTATGCTGGCTGTGGGTTTTTCATATATGCTCTTTATCATGTTGAGGAAGTTTCCTTCAATTCCTACCTTTGAAGTGTTTTTATCAAAAAGGGATGTTGGATTTTGTCAAATGCTTTTTCAGCATCTATTGAGATGATCAATTGATTTTTTCCCTTTCGAGTTTTTAATGTGTTGTAATACATTGATTGTTTTTCTTATGTTGAACCATCCTTGCATGCCTGGAATGAACCCCACTTGGTCATGGTGTATGATTTTTTTAATGTGTCTTTGGATTCGATTTGCAAGTATTTTGTTGAGGATTTTTGCATCTATATTCATTAGGGAGATTGGCCGGTAGTTTTCCTTTTTTGTAGCATCTTTGCCTGGTTTTGGTATTAGATTGATGTTAGCTTCATAAAATGAGTTAGGTAGTGTTCCCTTTTCTTCAATGTTTTGAAAGAGTTTGAGTAAGATTGGTGTCAGTTCTTTCTGGAAAGTTTGGTAGAATTCCCGTGAAGCCATCTGGCCCTGGGCATTTATTTGTGGGAAGATTTTTGATGACTGATTGGATCTCTTTGCTTGTGATGGGTTGGTTGAGGTCTTCTATTTCTTCTCTGGTCAGTCTAGGTTGTTCATATGTTTCCAGGAAATTGTCCATTTCTTCTACATTATCCAGTTTGTTGCCATACAGTTGTTCACAGTATCCTCTTATAATTTTTCTAATTTCTTCAGGATCTGCAGTTATGTCACCTTTTTCATTCATTATTTTGTTCATATGGGTCTTCTCTCTTTTTGATTTTGTCAGTCTAGCTAGGGGCTTGTCAATCTTGTTGATGTTCTCAAAGAACCAACTTTTGGTGATATTTATCCTCTCTATTGTTTTTTTGTTCTCTATGTCATTTATTTCTGCTTTAATCCTTGTTATTTCTTTTCTTCTACTTGGTTTAGGATTGGTTTGCTGTTCATTTTCTAGCTTCTTCAGTTGATCCATTAGTTCTTTGATTTTGGCTCTTTATTCCTGTTTAATATATGCGTTAAGTGCTATAAATTTCCCCCTTAGCACTGCTTTTGCTGCATCCCATAGGTTTTGGTATGTTGTGTTCTCATTTTCATTTGTCTCTATGTATTTAGGAATTTCTTTTGCTATTTCTTCGTTAACCCACTGATTGTTCAGGAGTGTGTTGTTTAACCTCCATGTATTTGTGAATTTTCTAAGTCTCTGATGGTAATTGACTTCTAATTGTATTCCATTGTGGTCAGAGAATGTGCTTTGAATAATTTCGATCTTTTTAAATTTATTGAGGCTTGTTTTATGTCCCAGCATATGATCTATTCTGGAGAAAGTTCCATGAGCACTAGAAAAGTATGTGTATCCTGGTGATTTGGGATGTAATGTCCTGTATATGTCTGTTAAATCTAATTCATTTATCAGATTGTTTAGGTTTTCAATTTCCTTATTGGTCTTCTGTCTGGTTGATCTATCTATAGGAGAGAGTGATGTGTTGAAGTCTCCCACAATTATTGTGGAAACATCAATTGCTTCCTTTAGTTTTGCCAGTGTTTCTCTCATGTATTTTGTGGCACCTTGATTGGGTGCATAGACATTTACGATTGTTATTTCTTCTTGTTGAATTGCCCCTTTTATTAGTATGTAGTGGCCTTCTTTGTCTCTCAAAACATCCCTGCATTTGAAGTCTATTTTATCTGAGATTAATATTGCTACACCTGCTTTCTTTTGGCTGCAGCTTGCATGAAATATTTTTTTCTATCCTTTCTCTTTCAGTTTCTTTGTGTCCCTGTGTCTAAGATGAGTCTCTTGTATGCAACATATTGATGGTTCATTTTTTTTGATCCATTCTGCAAAACTATATGTTTTAATTGGGGAGTTTAATCCATTTACATTCAACGTTATAACCGTGAAGGCATTTCTTGAATCAGCCATCTTATCCTTTGGTTTATGTTTGTCATATTTTTCCCCTCTGTCTATTAATATCCTTTATTGTACCCATACCGAATCTCTTTAGTACTGAACCTTTCTCCAAGTCTGTCTGTCCTTTCTTTGTTTCTCTGTCTGTAGGGCTCCCTTGAGTATCTCCAGTAGGGCCGGTCTCTTGTTAGCAAATTCTCTCAGCATTTGTTTGTCTGTGAAAAATTTAAGCTCTCCCTCAAATTTGAAGGAGAGCTTTGCTGGATAAAGTATTCTTGGCTGGAAATTTTTCTCACTCAGAATTTTAAGTATATCGTGCCACTGCCTTCTTGCCTCCATGGTGGCTGCTGAGTAGTCACTACTTAGTCTTATGCTGTTTCCTTTGTATGTGGTGAATTGCTTTTCTCTTGCTGCTTTCAGAACTTGCTCCTTCTCTTCCGTGTTTGACAGTGTGATCAGAATATGTCTCGGAATGGGTTTATTTGGATTTATTCTATTTGGAGTTCGCTGAGCATTTATGATTTGTGTATTTATGTTGTTTAGAAGATTTGGGAAGTTTTCCCCAACAATTTCTTTGAATACTCTTCCTAGACCTTTACCCTTTTCTTCCCCTTCTGGAACACCAATGAGTCTTACATTCGGACGTTTCATATTATCTATCATATCCCTGAGGTCCATTTAGATTTTTTCAATTTTTTTCCCCATTCTTTCTTTTATGCTTTCATTTTCCATTCTGTCATCTTCCAGGTCACTGATTCGTTGTTCAACTTCCTCTAGTCTTGTACTATGAGTGTCCAGAATCTTTTTAATTTGTTCAACAGTTTCTTTAATTTCCATAATATCATCCATTTTTTTATTTAGTCTTGCAATGTCTTCTTTATGCTCTTCTAGGGTCTTCTTGATATCCTTTGTATCCTGTACTATGGTCTCATTGTTCATCTTTACTTCTTTGAGTAGCTGCTCTAGGTGCTGTGTCTCTTCTGATGTTTTGATTTGGGTGCTTGGGCTTGGGTTATCCATATCGTCTGGTTTTTTCATATGCTTTATAATTTTCTGTTGTTTTTGGCCTCGTGGCATTTGCTGAACTTGATAGGGTTCTTTTAGGATTTGTAGACCAATTGAAGTCCTTATCTCTAATTTATCAGATCTACAGCTTTGTGGAGTACACTTTCTCTAAGTAACCAGCAGGTGGCGTCCACGAGCCACCTGTTCTCCACAAGCCAGATCTCCCCTGCTTAGCCTTTTTGGTGAGTGGGGAAGTGAGTCTTGTGGGGCCCAATTGGTGTCCCAAGCTTGCGTGTGTAGTTGGTGTTGCCTGCCCTGTATGTGGGGCGTGTTTCTGGGCAGTCGGGGAGGGGGGGTGGCCCTAACAATCAAATCTCCCTGATGATCCTAGAGTTTTAAAGCTACTGCAATAGTCTAATCCTTCAGTTCAGTCCTGCCACAGTTTGTCTCTGCCACTGACCCACAAGTCTTTGGTATTGGTGTATGGCTCCGGAGACTTGCAAGTGGGCCCCTCTTCCAGGCTGTGCACCCCGGGTCCTCTGTTGAGGGATGACTGTGCTATGTCACAGGTGAGTGCCGTCCCCCCAGGGCAGTTCTGGGCTGCTGGGCTGTGTAGGGAGGCTCCCAGTCTGCTGAAATGATGGCTGAATGGGGCTTTGTCAATTCACACTGCTCCACCTTCCCAACTCTGGGACAATCAGCTGAGGTTGCAGGGAAGGCTAATGACCACGCCCAGTTTTGTGGTGTGTGCCTGTTATTTGAAGCGCTTCCGTCACACTGGGTTGTCTGGGGCAGCTCTGGGCTATGGGGCTGGCGATGGGCAGGAGTGTTTCCTGTCCACCAGGATGATGGCTGTAAGCGGACACCCCCCTTTTCTTGGGAAGTTGTGGTGTTTAGTGAATTTTCTCAGCCACTGGATTATTGCATTTTGTCTCAGAGCTCTCTTAGTTCTCCTGTTGTCTTGACCTGCCCAAATTGCAAGTCTTTGAAGCTTTCTGTATTGGGCTTCTTAGAGTAATTTTTTAGAAAAGGAAAAAGGATTAAAAAAAAGGGCCCTCCTCAGAGATCTAATGGGCTATTTAAATGCTAAGAGACAAAGCAATTAGGGCCATTAAGGAAAGGTCAACAGGGCAGAGAGATCAGCTTTTCTTCGGGATTTGCATATGAGCCTCAGGGCCTGAGCTCTGCCCTTCCCCTTTCTATGTTCACCAGAACTCCAGAAATCCTCCGCTTTTGTTTTGGAGTTTTTTGTGTTGTTTTTTCTATGCCTGTCTCTTCTCTGCTGGGCTGGCTGCTCTCAGATTCTCTGGTGTCTGGTCTCAGTCTATCTATGGTTGGAGTTTGGATCAGTAGAATGAGTTTCCGATAAGAGCAGCCACTGCATTTCTCCCTTCTCCTTCCCGGAGCTGACAGCCCCTCCTCCCACGGGACTGAGCCTGGCAGGGAGGGGTGCGGGTCCCCTGGCCACAAAAACTTACAGATTTCGCTGATCTCAGCAGTTCCACGTTTTCATGAGTGTTGTATGAAGTATGCCCAAAGTCAGATTGCTCTGTGGTTTCCAGTCCACGCAGTTCCTGACTTTCTACCTACTTTCCTGGAGGACTAACTAAAACATACAGCTCACCAGTCCGCCATCTTGCCCCGCCTTTCCAGCCAACTGATTTTGACAAGGGCTCAAAGGCCACTTGGTAAAGAATAGTCTCTTCAACAAATGGTGCTGGTAAAACTGGATTTGCCTTTGCAGAAGAAAGAATGTGGGCCCCTACGTCACACCATATATAAAAATCACTTCATGATTGATCAAAGACCTACATATAAGAGCCAGAACTTATGACGTTGTTAGAAAAAAATGTGAGGAAGCATCTTCAGGACCTTCTATTAGGCAGTAGTTACTTAGATTTTAACCAAAGCACAAGTAACAAAAGAAAAAATAGGTAAATGGGACCTCATCACAATTAAAAACTTTTGCACCTCAAAGGATGTGATCATGAAAATAAAATGATAACATACACAATGGGAGATAGTATTTGGAAATCCACATATCCGAGAAGAGTTTAAAATCCAGAATGTATTAAAAAATCATTCAAATCAAAAACAAAAATACAAACATCCCAGTTAAAAAATGGACATTAAGACTAGAACAGACATTTCTCCAAAGGAGATATACAAGCGACTAATAAGCAAATGAAAGGAAGCTCTACCTCATTAGCCATTAGCAAAATGCAAATCATTTGCATTTGACACCCACTATCATTAGTATTAATAAAAAGCTTGAAAATTACAAGTGTTGGGGAGGGTTTGGAGAAATAGTAACACTCATTCATTGCTGATGGTAGTGTAAAATGGTGCAGCCATGGTGGGAGACAGTTTGGTGGTTCCTCAGAACTTAAGTATAGAATTACCATATTACCCTGCCTCCCATTTCTAGATTTATACCCAAAGTAATTGGAAGCTGGGTCGCGAACAGGTTATTTTCACATCAGTGTTCAAAGTGACGTTACTCACAATTGCCGAGAGATGGAAGTAACCCAAGTGCCTAGCAACCAATGAGTGGATAAATAAAATGTGATATATACATAGAATAGATTATTATTCAGCCATAAAATGTAATGAAGTTATGATAAATGTGACAATATAGATGAACTTTGAAGGTATCAAGTTGAGTGATACTTGAGTTGAATTGAGTGAACGGACAAATATTTTATGATCTCACTGATACGAAATAATTGGAATAAGCAAACTCATAGAGTCAGAATCTAGAGTATAGGTTACCGGGTTGGGGTGGGGTAGGAATTAGGGATTTAAGTCTTAGAATATATTGAGTTGTTATTTGGGATGATGGAAAAGTTTTGGTAATTGATGTTGGTGATGGTAGCATTGTGAATGTAATTAACAGCACAGCATTATGTATTTGCATGTGGTTAAAAGTGCTAGTTGTAGGCATGTATATGTTACTAGAATAATTTTTTTTTTTAAATTCATGGAACTGTACACCACAAACAGTGACCCTTTAGTTAAGCAATGGACTATAGTTAATAGTATGATTATAAATATTTGCTTTTATCAGTTGTAACAAATGTACCATGCCAAAGCTAGGTGGAATATGGAACTCCTTTTTTTGTACATGATTGTTATGTAAAACATAACTTCTCTAATTAAAAAAAGTTGAAAATAAAAAATGGAAAAAAATGTATCGGCCAAATAATAATCTAAAGTAAAGATGAGAAGACAAAAATAATATAAAAAGAAATACATTTTTAAGATGAAAGAGCATTCACAGATTAATAAAAAAAAACACTACATTTTGCTAAAGTGTTCAAACATCATGAAAGACACAATAATTCTTAACTTCTATGTGTCTAAAAGTGTGGTTTAAATATTGTAAAGATAAAATTTACTGAATTACAAGGTGATGTTGGCATTGGACCTTCTGAGTAGGAGACTCGCACATGAGGTTCTTTGTTATGGATTGACCAAGCAGGTCCCAAATCAATAAGGATGTAAATGAGTTGAGCCATACAAATACTACATTCCATACGATGGGTCTGTGTTGTATACCTCACTACAAAACTCTTGTATGTGCATTCTTTTCAAAACACGGAGAAAGTTTACAAAATAACCACAGATCTTCCAAGTAGTCGAAGACCATGGTGGTTGTGTCATAAGTAACCTCCCCAGATCTGCACTCCAAAGCACATGACACAAATTCACAACTGCAAAATTTCCGTGCAAGAACAGGTCCTCTAATGTTACTTGATGGAAGGGAATGCCAAGCCTACAGAACAGCTGTGCACCCTGCAGTCCTGCACACTCCTGTACTGCCCTGTCTTGCTGCAGAGCTTTGTAGAATCCAGATGCAGACCAAACATTCATGCTTTGTAACAGTTCTTTTACAGCAATCATGCTTTATAACAATCCTTTAAATAAATGAAGGGAATCATAAACCTTCTTTGTCAATGAAAACCTTCACCTGTCCAGTTCTTTTCTGAGCTGCTTCCTGCTATTGAATCTCTTCTTTTACTCACCTTGGGATAGCACTGAAATGGCTACCCAATCTTGTTTTTATTTGTGAAAAATAAATCTTTTTTATTATATGAATTAGACCAGTTTATTTTAGGCAACTTATAAAATATAACATACAAGAAGAGGAAAATAATTATTTCTGTTATTATATCAACCAGAAGAGTCTTTTTCAACTTAGGTGCGTATTCTTGTTCATTCTCTCCCAACCCCATCTTCCACTCCTTTCCATCTCCCCATTCCTCCTTAGCTCCTTTCTTTTCCTATCTTCTTTAATTTGCAACCTCTATAAATGTATAATTAAAAATACTTTATGTGCCTTCTTTTATTTTATACAGTATAATGGTAGTACCAGGGATGCTGATAAATTACAAGTGGGAGGAATGAGGAAGAGCTCTTGGAGATGGTGGCTTCTATTCTGGGCTTCAGAGAATGGAGAGAAATTTTGACAGACAAAAATTGGGAAGAAGACCATGGTAGGTTAAGTTCTTTTAGTAAAGGCACAGGGGCAGGAAAATGTAGATTATGTTTGGCAAACCAAAGTAGTCAGTTGTGATTACTAATAGTAATTGTAGCATGAGTAATAATAAAAATAAAGACACGTGTGAAGTGCTTGCTATGTGCCAGGCACTGTTCCAAGCACCTCATAGCTTTATTTAAATTTTTTACAACTGTATGAGGTAGGTGCTATTATTAAATTATGTTACTGATTAGGAAACTAAAGCACAAAGACATTAAGTAAAGTAACTTGATCCAAAGCTGGTAAGTGATAAAGGGATCTAGAGGAAGGCTGTCTGTAAATCTGTGCTTACACCATATAATTTCACTGATTACCCAAATTTTCTAGGTTAGTCCTGATTTCAAATATTATTTAGTTGTATAAGGTTATTTACATGAGACTATCTTAATTTTGACTGAGCTTCTATGACAAATACCATACAATGGGTTGGCTAAACAACAGGAATTTATTGGTTTAGTTTTGGAGGCTAGAAGGCTTGCTTTCTGCTGGGGTTGGTAGCATTCTTATTCAGCTGGCAATCTTTCGGTTCCATGGCTTTCCTGTTACAGGGTGATGTCCTTTCCTTTGTCTTCTGGCTTCTGCTGACTTTGGCTTTCTTTATGTTGGGATTTCTTTGGCTTATAAAGGACTCCATTGTTCAGATTAAGGCCCACCCTCATTGAATTTGGCTACACCTTACCTAAAAATAACATCTGGTAAGAGATCTCATTTGCAATGGACTCACACCCACAGGAAAGCAGACTAAGGCTATGAATATGTGTTTTTTGGGGGAAAGTAATTCAACCCTACTGTATTGTTTTATTAGATTTTGTTGTTGGAAAAGCTCTTAATGACATATCTCTAAGGAAACCACTTACTCCATTGATTCCTGTGCTGGAAATCCAATACATTTCACCAGTATTAAAACATCCTAACTTTATAGTGCATAATAATAAATTTAAATAGGAGTAGGTTTTTACTTTATAAAACACAGGCTTCAGGATCCTTACTTAATTTTCTTACTTTATGGGTATGCTGGAACCTCAGAAAAATCAGAAAAAAATTTATAATGAAATCTGTTTAGTATGTTAGTACTGGAATTTTCTGGTGTGGGGTCTGAGAGAGACCTCCCTCCTAATGAATTTATATTTTAGTTAGTATTTTGGTGATGTTTCAAATGTGTGATCCAAAGGGGAACTTAATGCAGTTTTAATGGAAATATTTTATCCTTTGCGTTCTTATATTTTTATCTTGTCTGTGCTTACAGTGTTTTTCTTCAGTGATAATACATATAAAACACATTATTATAACACTTAAATAATATATATAGTGTAATATAAATTATAAAACATCTAGGATATATCGAGTATCTTCTACAAGACAAGCGTTTTCTGAGCCAAACATTTCTAAGGACTGGGACAACTGTAAATTACCTCCATTTCCCAGATGAAGAAACTGAGGCTCAGAATAGTAAAATAAAAACAAGTTAAGATTGAAACCTAGGTTCGTGCAATTCTAAAGCTTGTGCATATTCTACTCTGCAATGTTGTTCTGATTCTTTCAGTGCTAAAAAACGGTCATTGATAAAATGAAAGGTTTTCCTCTTTGTTCTGATTATGAACAGAGGAGTGCTCGTTGGTCCTGTGCTTCCTCTCCTTTTTATGCATTGCTACTGCTGTCCTTCAGAGAACTTTCCCATACCGAATAACCATCCTGTACCACAGCATCTGTATTCCAAAATGAGAAACCTGAGAAGGAGCCACAGTCTTCCTGCAAGCAACAGATGGTTACTGTTTAAATGAGGGCAAACTCTGGATCTCATTTATGAAGTGATATATAAGTTTTTGTGGGGTGGGCAGGTTTAAAGGGTTAGGTCAAGGGAACAAGCTAGTGACAAGATTTAGGAGGAAGAGGTAAACAAACCAAAATTGTCTATAGCTTTATTTCATCCTTATATACTGTTCAATCACAGTCACTTGGCAGGTTGTATTTTTCTGCCCCCACCTCCACTCAAAAGAGAGGGGGAGGGATAAAAGGAGGGCATGGCAGGCTGCTGAAATTTGTAGTGTGTTGGCATCCAGCATGTGAGTTTTGCTGTGGGGTAAGTCCTGTGGCTTGTTTTCTGCCTTGGTGAATAGAGCCTTTCCATCTTTGCCAAGCCTGCAGTTAATGTGGTCAAGGGATTTATTATGAAATGTACTAAATCTTGGCATGGAGCTAATTGCATATAACAAGAAGCGTGCTGGAGGCTTGGACCTGAGAAGTGACACATGCAAAAAGCATTCTCTTTCTGATGCTGCTGAAAGAGGTTTTGTGTAAGGGAATGTCTGCATGTCTACACTTATTGCTAATGAGGTAACCCCCACCCAAAGCATATTTTTGAGTTACTTGTTAAAATAAATGCAGGGTTTGCTTTCCCTCTCTCTCTCTCTCTGAATTTTGATGAATAATTGGCAATAGAAGAATGAATATTTATTTACTAACTGCAGATCTGAAGCTCTTACTATATCATAAAAAATACATTTATGACAGTTTAAATTACATGAGTGTAGTTACTACCCAGAATGGTTTGTTATTGTGATGAAATTCATAAAACATAAAATTAACCATTTTAAAGTTTATAATTCAGTGCCATTTAGTACATTCACAGTGTTGTACAACCACCACTTCTATCAAGTTCTACAGAATGATTCTTATATGAAGGAATAAAAGGCAATCAGAGAAGTGTTGAAAGAAAAACAGACAAACAAATAATTGCCTCTTTTTAAATCCAGTGTAGAGTCCCTAAAACTTAACCTTATTTATTTAAAATTTAGTTTAAAAGAAATCATTGAAGAATTTTTTATCATTTTCCGTTGTTCTGGTGCAATTTTGTTGTCTTGAGTTTTCTTAAAGATTTATTTGGATATTCTTCTTTATGTTCCTTGTATCGCCTGCTGTAGGTACTGTGTGTAGTAGGTGCTTAATACTTGTTTGGGGGATAAAAAGCAGAAACACTTTTGTACTTTTCCACAGTCATACCAGTATATCTTAATTTACTGAAATATATATAGATATAAAGCAGTGAAACTTGGTTCAATGAAGCAATCACATCTTTTCTTGAATTTATGAGAAACATTTGTCTGCAGATCATACTCTTGGTTTCTGAAAACAAAAGCATGTTAACAGGTAAATTTAGGAAATAAGTGTAACATTTCATTCATATGTTTAGTAACTTTTGTGTGCATGTCTAAGACCCTTGTGCTTTAAAATTTAAATTGGAAGAGAATGACTGCAGTGGCTTTCATCTTATGGTTAATGCTAATCTTTTTGGTAGTAGTGGTTTCTAAAGTGGTAGTAATCCTGAACTGAAAATAAAACAGTAGTGGCCAGAAATTTCAGTCCTGGCACAGCAAAATGGAAATGTTGGAATGAAAGTGTATGTAGCATTTGAGAAAAAAAGAAAAGTAACATTCCAAAATGGACTAGCAAAGAGATGATTTGTATGAACCCTCTACAACAATGCATATTCATTAATACCTAGGGCTTGTCAGACCAGTTAGAATTTTGATCAAATGGCAGAAAATGGCGTCGACTAGGGTGATAAAAGCCCAGTGATTTAGAGAGAAAAAGAAGTTTGCTTGTCTGTTCATTCATTCAATGTTTAGTTACTAAGGTTCACCTGTGTTTGAGGCACCACATGACAAGCACTGTGACTGATGAGATAGGCAAATCAGTGATAGATTTTACCCCCAAGTTCTTAATTTTTAAATGCATTTACTTCACTAATATTAAATCGGGTCCCTCTTGCATATTAAGCAATGTCCTGCCTCTTGGGAGTGAATAAACAGACATTATTAAGAATGGCCTGAAAAGATATGAAAAGACAGTTCTCTGAAGAGGAAATACAAATGTCCAAGAAACACATGAAAAAATGTTCAGCTTCAGTAGCTATTAGAGAGATGCAAATTAAGACCACAATGAGATACCATCTAACACCGGTTAGAATGGCTGCCATTAAACAAACAGGAAACTACAAATGCTGGAGGGGATGTGGAGAAATTGGAAGTCTTCTTCATTGTTGGTGGGACTGTATAATGGTTCAGCCACTCTGGAAGTCAGTCTGGCAGTTCCTTAGAAAACTAGATATAGAGTTACCGTTCGATCCAGCGATTGCACTTCTCGGTATATACCCGGAAGATCGGAAAGCAGTGACACGAACAGATATCTGCACGCCAATGTTCATAGCAGCATTATTCACAATTGCCAAGAGATGGAAACAACCCAAATGTCCTTCAACAGATGAGTGGATAAATAAAATGTGGTATATACACACGATGGAATACTACGCGGCAGTAAGAAGGAACGATCTGGTGAAACATATGACAACATGGATGAACCTTGAAGACATAATGCTGAGCGAAATAAGGCAGGCACAAAAAGAGAAATATTATATGCTACCACTAATGTGAACTTTGAAAAATGTAAAACAAATGGTTTATAATGTAGAATGTAGGGGAACTAGCAGTAGAGAGCAATTAAGGAAGGGGGAACAATAATCCAAGAAGAACAGATAAGCTATTTAACGTTCTGGGGATGCCCAGGAATGACTATGGTCTGTTAATTTCTGATGGATATAGTAGGAACAAGTTCACAGAAATGTTGCTGTATTATGTAACTTTCTTGGGGTAAAGTAGGAACATGTTGGAAGTTAAGCAGTTATCTTAGGTTAGTTGTCTTTTTCTTACTCCCTTGTTATGGTCTCTTTGAAATGTTCTTTTATTATATGTTTGTTTTCTTTTTAACTTTTTTTTCATACAGTTGATTTAAAAAAGAAGGGAAAGTTAAAAAAAAAAAAAAGAAAAACAAGGAAAAAAAAAGATGTAGTGTCCCCTTGAGGAGCCTGTGGAGAATGCAGGGGTATTGGCCTACACCACCTCGATGGTTGCTAATATGACCACAGACATAGCGGACTGGTGGTTTGATGGGTTGAGCCCTCTACCATAACTTTTACCCTTGAGAAGACGGTTGCTGCAAAGGAGAGGCTAGGCCTCCCTATGGTTGTGCCTAAGAGCCTCCTCCTGAATGCCTCTTTGTTGCTCAGATGTGGCCCTCTCTCTCTGGCTAAGCCAACTTGAAAGGTGAAATCACTGCCCTCCCCACTACGTGGGATCAGACACCCAGGGGAGTGAATCTCCCTGGCAACGTGGAATATGACTCCCGGGGAGGAATGCAGACCTGGCATCGTGGGACGGAGAACATCTTCTTGACCAAAAGGGGGATGTGAAAGGAAATGAAATAAGTTTCAGTGGCAGAGAGATTTCAAAAGGAGCCGAGAGGTCACTCTGGTGGGCACTCTTACGCACAATTTAGACAACCCTTTTTAGGTTCTAAAGAATTGGGGTAGCTGGTGGTGGATACCTGAAACTATCAAACTACAACCCAGAACCCATGAATCTCGAAGACAATTGTATAAAAATGTAGCTTATGAGGGGTGATAATGGGATTGGGAAAGCCATAAGGACCACACTACACTTTGTCTAGTTTGTGGATGGATGAGTAGAAAAATAGGGGAAGGAAACAAACAAACAGACAAAGGTACCCAGTGTTCTTTTTTACTTCAATTGCTCTTTTTCACTTTAATTATTATTCTTGTTATTTTTGTATGTGTGCTAATGAAGGTGTCAGGGATTGATTTAGGTGATGAATGTACAACTATGTAACGGTACTGTGAACAATCGAATGTACGATTTGTTTTGTATGACTGCGTGGTATGTGAATATATCTCAATAAAATGAAGATAAAAAAAAAATTCCAAAAAAAAAAGACTGGCCTGCCAGAAAAAAAGCTTATACCTCATTTAGGGAAAATCACATAAACACATAATGGCTCTTAGTTATAAAGTTTGATAATTTTTAATTTGGGCATCAGATCTAAACAGAGGCTAGCATCCAAGAGAAGTTTATGACTTTCTGAACAGTTCACCAACTGGAGCAGGTCATTCTAGTAGCTTAAGTCCTTGTTATGCAAAGGGCTGTCCAGGAAACAGCAGCAGTAGCATCACGGGGGAGCTTGTTAGCAATGCAGAATCTGAGGCCCAAACCTACTGCATCTTAGTCTGTATTTTAATAAGCTCTGCACATGATTCATATACTTGTCAGACTTTGAGAGACTTAATACAAGGTTTAAACTTGTATTTGCAATAATATAAGATTTCATCTGATCTTATGACTGAGCAGGTTTGTTTGCACATTGAACATGTATTGATAGCTGAGGATAGAAACGACGCCAACAAAAAAGAATAATCTTTAGTCATAGTTAATGAGGATAAATTCTATAACCCAGTAAAGAAGTAATTAAATCAGTGTGGAGTTAAGAAGCTTTTGGGAAGACGTCATATCTGAATTGGACTTTGAGAGATCCCTAAGAGTTTGTACAGAAGAGAGGGAGAAATCTCCCAGATTCATTTATCTGTCAACTTTTGAATAGGTGAATTAGTAGAGATAGTTCTTGAAAGTCTTTTTAAAATTATTAAGTAGCTCCTAAATCAAGCTTTGTATCTCTTGGTGAATTTTGTCAATTGGATATGAATGTGGTGTGTCTTGAGGAAATGTGAAATAATGAGCTTTGGAATCTAGTGCAAGTAATTATACATTCTGAGCCTCAGTTTTTCTCATCTATAAAGAAAGAATACCAATCTTGCAAGCTTTTAGTGAAGATCACAGGAGCAAAGCATCTAGCACTATGGTGCCCGATATTTTAAATATTATTAATGTCTATAAGAATGATTTTAATTTTCTTCTTGATATAATGGCAAATTATTTTAGCAAAAGGAAAATAGAATGCAACACATATTTAAAATCTTCTGTATGATCTAAAACATGAAAGGATTAAAAATCGAAAAAATCTACACACTGAAAAAATATTTTTACCTTCTAAAAAAGGAAAATTTGCAACTTAACATTTTCTTTGGGCTCTAGACTTTGCCCATTAGTGTTTTTAGTCAATCCTAGGACAGGCCCTCTCTGTCTATAGTAATGGGCCATTTCAGTCCCTCTTAATGAGGCTTTACCCAAATGACTTTTAAATATTTGAATAGTAAATTTGTGTGAAGTGGATTCTTCATCATGTTGTGTGTGGGCTTCCCAAGAAGAAATACACACATATGTTCTCAGAGAAAATATGACTTCTCTTAACTTATTTTTTCTGTTTCACAAACTCAGGAAACTCATTTCAGTGCCGTGCCAATAAACAGCAGCTGAGTCTTTCTCATATAAACAGAAATTGAAATTGTCTTTCTCTTATCTGCTAGAAAGAAATGATCTTCATTCAATGCACAGGAAGTGAGTTTTACTTGCTTTTCTATAGTTCAAGTCTCGTGTGACTTGAGGCAAAATTTCATGGTGCCTTTCTATTCCTATAAAATGGCGACCTGAGAACTGCTTGCAGAAGGCAAAATGTAGATGGAAGGTATTAATCTGAAGAAAGACAAGAAAGGTATAGGTTTCCCACTGTGTGGCAGAGTCAGAATGGATAACAACATAAATTGGGCTGAGGTAGAAAATTTGATTCCCACAGTAACACATGCTACTCAAGGTAAACAGTCTACTTGTGTTATCTTTGGCAGTTCTTGAGAACCTTGTCATGTTAATGTAGTTATTGAAATTGAATTTGGAAATTGTAATGTTGCTCTCACATTTCACTTAAAAAACAGCCTTACTAACTCCCACCTTGAAAGGGATCACATGTATCGCACAAGCAAGGCACTGCTAATATTTTAGTAACCCCACAAGAAGACTAGTGAAATGAAATACTGTAAAAGCACAAGTGACCTGCTTTTTCCTTTCCCACCTTGTTTGCAATGAGATGCATAATGTAAAATAACCCACTACCCAAGTTCTCTTTACAAACGCACAAATGGTACTCATTGTGTGTTGGAGATCACCCTGGGTCTCTGTGACCTTGGCAACATTTCATGGGTCACATTTTTCACACGGATCAACTGTTCTTGAACAGTTTCTTCAATGTATTGGCACAGACCAGCTTTTCTTAAGAGTTAGCATATATGCCTTCTTTTCCCACCTACTTTGCCTCAACAAACATAGCCATTTGGCTTTTATAAAAAGAAAAAAAGAGAGAAAGATAGACAGAAACCCCTAATTACCATTTACATAGAAGTTTCCATATAATCTCAGGGCAATATTATGATACCTGATCTTGGTCCACATTTGTCCCTTATTTTATTTTAAAGGATTGGTTCTTTAAGGATTTCCTTTTGAAAATTTTTTGTATAGTTTATTGCCACTGGTAGAACAGTTTAAAGATATTTATAAAACAAGACATGTATTTTCCTAGACATATTGTTTGATCCTTTTTCTAATAAGGTGTATTTTGTTGTTGTTGACTGAACTTTTGGTTGATTTTAGAATCATTTACAGAAAGTAAACTTGTCATATTTCTTCAAAATTGGTAATGTTGGGCACTGAATACTTAGAGAAGCATGCTAGTTAGTTATTTTTCTTTTTTGTTTTCACATTTTAGCATATTTCTTAAATGGTTGTATAAATAAAGTGAGTTCCTTTGATCACTGGGATTTTAAAAATTATTTTAAATTTATGGTGAAACTACTAATGTCCTCCTCTTGGTTCTCTGAACATTAGTTAGAACAATTATTCTGCAACTACCATAATGCACAAGAATAACAGTAGAAAAGAAAATAGTTAATATCAGTGTCTAAAGTTCGTTAATGTGACTTCTCATTGGGTAGACTTGGTGGTATCACGTCCCAACTTTTAGTGTAAACGTATCACAGAATTCTTTTTTCCACTTGGTTTTACAGTTGTATAGCTAGTCCAAAGTTTAAAATTTGTTTGTTCTTGAAAGAAAAATATCCCTCACTGCTTAGATTAATGGTGCTTCAAGACATGTTTATTCAAAGATGGCAGCAAAGAGGTGAACAGGCTAAATGCTCTCCGTTAGAGAGTTCATTGTGTTGTACTCTACAGATGTAGCCAGTGGACTGTTTATGTAGCTCCCTTCACTTTTTCTTTGATTTATAATCTATGAGAAAATTGGGATTTTTTTCTCTATTTTTCTTAAAATAAATGTAGATATTTTAGACAAACATACCTATTTATTCTAAAAATCAATTCATGAACAAGGCTTAGCTTGTTGCTCTCCAACTCGGTCATTAACTTGTGTTCATGTCTTTCAAGAGCTGCTCTATTGGGCAGTTGAATCAAGTAAAATTATCTTGTTTGTGGTATCTTAGAGACAGTTTGCAGGTGTGTTCATATAATGTGTTGGCAAAATTTGAACATATGTCACTTTAAAGTAATCATTAAGAAATAAATACCCTGGTGTTGATGAGGTTTGTGACATTGGTCTTTTGTGAGGGGTATCAAAAATGTGCCTTATAGAAATCAAGTTTTAAACAAAAATAATTTGGTTTCTTTTGTGTTCAGTTATTGGAAATCTTGTGAGCCTTCTACGATAGGCAAAAGTGTGTTGTATGCTTTATTTAATGCTAAATGTGATACAAATGTACAGATCATTAAAAGGAAATTCTTGTATCTGTAGCTATCTATACAGTACATCAGGAGAGCTTCTGGTTGGCATTTGAGTTGAATTCTATTGGTGACACAAATATATTCTTCAGTATATTTTGTGACCATTCCCATCACTGTGACTTTTTAGATATAACTGGTAATCTTTTATCAAAGATAACAGTAAGAACTTTCTATTTCTAGAATTTTGATTTTCATTCCATCATGTAGTTTTGGTTAAAAGTTCTTTGGGGGTTTATAAAAGTTATACTTTCACTAATACTAACTCAAAGGATACAAATGAGTAATATCTATCTTTAGGGGTTTGGAAAAAAAAGTATCATTTTATTGCTTTGTTGAAGCTGATGTGTCTTCTCACATTAGTGATCTGTATGTCTATGCATGTGTGTATAGCCCATTAGAACAGTATCTTCGACAGCTGAATCTAGACTTGATGATCAAAAATGTCTTTTCCAATGCAGAAAGGAAAAAAAATTGGGAATGGAGTTTTTTTGTGCGTGTGAAAAACATTTTTAACTTTCTATTTGGAAATAATTTCAAACTTATAGGACCGTTGCATAAATAATACTAAAATAATACAGAGAACACAAATATTCTTATCCAGATACCCAGATTTACCAACTTATAACATTTTCCCATGCTTGTCATACCATTCTATCATCTATCATCTGTATTCTGTACACTTGAGAGTAGGTTGCATACATCATGCGCCTTGAACACTTAATATTTCCATGTCCGTTTCCCAAGAACAAGGATATTCACTTATGTAACCACATTCATTAAGTACAATTATCAAGTTCAAGAAATTTAACATTTGTATAAAGCATATAGCCTATATTCCAGTTTTTTCCAGTTGTCCCAATAATGTCCTTTTGGGCATTTTCTCCCCTTTTATTAAATCCATTTCAGTGTCATGTATTGCATTTAATTGTCATTGTCTCTTTAGTCTCTCTCTCTTTTTTTAAAATTGTGATAACATATATATAATATAAAATTTCCCATCTCACCTACTCCAAAGCATAAAATTCAGTGGCATTAATCATATTCACAATGTGTCCTACCATCACCTCCACCCATTCCCAAAGCTTTTCCATCACCCTAAACAGAAACCCTGCTTCCTTATGCATTAACTCCTTACCCGCCTAACTCGTAATCTACTTTCTGTCGCTCTGAATTTGCATATTCTAGTAATTTCTTAAAGGTGGAATCAAACAATATCTGTCCTTTTGTATCTGGTGTATTTCATTCCACATGTCTTCAAGATTCATCCAAGTTGTAGCATGTATCAGAACTTCATTTCTCTTTAAGGCTGAGTAATATTCTCTTGGGTTTTTAATTGAAATTTAATAGTTGATTTTATATGGTTGATCTTTTGATGCTCTGAATTTGCATTTGTATCCATGTCTGAAAGTTGAAAACTAGCTCTAATTTGAGCATGATGTTTCTTCATCAGTTAATAGGAAAATAATTTCCTTGCTTATGTTCTCATGGTAGGAAATTCTCAAGCTCAAAACTAGTTGATAATTTTTAAAAAATGGAGTTCTCTTGCGTATATTTACAAAAATAAAATACCTATGAATTTTTTTTGTAATTCAAAATGAGAAAGTAAAAATTTTGTAAACATTCCTTACTACAGTGCATTTTGTTTTGCACATTTTAGGCTATTTTAAATTTCCAGAGTTTTGCAGGAGTTTTTTTTTTCATTTTTCCCTGTAAGTGAAATTATAGCTCTTAAGTAAATGTTTATGAGATCATAAGGAAACAGAGATTTTACCTGAGAGGATTTTCATGCCTAAGTGTCAGCAAGTCAGAATGGGTTGGGGCCTCCACCTTGTTTTTATGAAAGCTTTCCGATAAGCACTGCCCACTCCCCTTGGCTAAGACAGTTTCTGTTGCTGCACTGTCACCATGGAGAGGGGGCGATTGTAGTCCTAGTAGGGAGTGACATGCCTGGTTTCTGTCCCAGCTCTTCCTGCCTCTGTAGGATGACCTTGAGTGGACTCCAAAACTTCTTGTGCCTTGGATGCTCCCAGGGTAAATAAGTGTTAGTACTGTCTACTCCCTTATGACTCATATATTCAGAGTCACTGTAGATAATGTGATGCATTTGAAGGCATTTGGGAGTTTTGCCTGGTAAGGTATTATTCTTTTGTCTTTCAATAATTCAGAAAACTGGAGCATTTGTACCTGCCCCCTTTTCAGTTCACCCACCCATGAAGTGTCTGGTGTATTTTAGTAAAGCTGTTAAAAAATTCAAGGAAGGAAAAAGTAGGCTGCTATCCTATAGTTTTCTTTCCTGTCTTGTTTTTTCTCCTGTGCATTCTAAATAAGAGTTAAAGGCAATAATGTATATATTCCTTTGTATGGTGCCTTTTAACTATGATATGTAATGTAAGTTTTCCCCCAAACTCTGTAAACATTTTTGGTGAATGAATAAAATGTTCTCACCAAGGAAAGATATTGTAGTTTACTTAATTCTTCTTCTGCACTTGAATGTTTAGATTGTTTCTTGTTTTTGATATTATAAATAAGTGCCGTGAGAAACATATATATCCATAAAACTTGATCTGATTTTGGATATAGTCTCAGCATTGATTCTCAGCACTGGAATGATTGAATCAAGGGATCAGAGCATTTTAATGCTCTTGGTAATTACTGACATTATTTTCTGAAAGGTTTTAAAATGTATAAATTTTCTCCTATGACTAGGCATTCTCTTGTTTTTTTCACACATTCAACACCCTTGGTTTTTCTAGGTCCAGTTCTTTCCTAAGCCTTCCCAAACTCTCCCAGTGCCTTGAATAGGGTTTTTCCAGGTTGTTGGGGACAATTCCCCCCAAATTTATTAAGCAATTATTTAATTTAAAAATTCAATATATTTTTCTGAGATAATGGCAAAAATAGTTGTAATCGTTTCCTGAGGCTATTGCAACAAGTTAGCACACACATAGTGATTCGAAACAACAGATACTTATTCTTTCACAGTTCAAGAAGCCAAAACCCCAAATCATATCTTTGGTCAAAAATCAAGGTGTGGGAAGGACTTCGCTCCTTCTGGAGGCTGTAGGAGGGAATCGACTCTTCTGCAGCTTCCAGCTTCTGTACAGAAACTGCAGAACATTCCTTGTTAGCCACATCACTTCAATCTCTTGTTCAATGATCATATTACCTCATCCTCTTCTCCACGTGTGGAATCTGCCTCTGCCTCTCTCTTATAAGGACACCTGTTATGGCACTTAAGGCCCATGCAGATAATTCAGAATAATGTCTTCTTCTCTGTATCCTTAATTTAGTCATACCTGCAAAGACCTTTCCATATAAAGTAACATTCATTGTGGTTCCAGGGATTAGGATTTGATATTTTTTGGAAGCCACCATTCAACCTACTAAACTAGTTTATTTGTTACTGAAATGGGTAAGGTATTTGAAAAATGATGTAGGTTTTTCTTTAAATTTTATATGTTCTTTAGAGCAAAATAACCATCACTACTGGGGAATGATATTGCTGAGAATGAAGGTGCAAAAATGAATATAAAGACGTAGAAACCTCCATAGTATTATCTTGTGTCAGTATTATGTGACTTCCTGTTAAGTATGATATGGGAACCTGGGGCCTGGGCCCTCTCCCCTCCGTAGTGAAAGTAAGTTATTTCAAGTAGATGCCTACTTGACTGGGACAGACGTTAAAGGTCTTCAGACCTCTCCAGAGGTGTGGGGGGTGGGGAAGAATGTATAAATGGTATCTGAAACAAAGCATTAAAATTCCCCTCCCCCAATCAAATCAGATTTGGTTTGATAACGAAGCTCCACACCCCTGTGTCACAAGATGGAATGTCTTTGTCCTAACCCTTATAAACCACCTCCTGGCACCCCCTGTTCTTTGTGGAGCATTAACTTCCATCTTTCCTGGTCGGCTGCCACTGTGGAACCATCTCTCCTGTCCATAAGTTCTATTAAACTCATGTCCAACTCTGGGCCTGGCATGTTCTTTGGTCTTGGGGCTGAGCTGGGTTGGAACTATTGGTGAGCCAGCCAGGAGAGCAAAGAGCTGCTGGCCATAGCAGGCATGAGCCTTGGGAAGGGAGAATCTATGGGAGGAATCCCAAATTGGCCTGTGTTGTCCAAATGGAGAGGGGTGGCTGCCCTCCTGGATGAATGGGGACTGCCGCGAGAGTATGGGTGTCCCGGCCTGCGGGACGATCAACAGAAGCTCCAAGTCCTGTGAAGGAAGAATGGTATGGGACAAGAGACACAAAGAATGACAGCAAGACAGGTTTCTGATCAAGCTGCAAAATTTTATTGAGGAGGCTGAGCATATATACTCTAGGGTAGGATGGGGGTGGCTAGTAAGGATGGGTGGCGATCTAGGATTGGCTGCTGCTGTTGCTAGGGTGGAAGGCAGATGTAGGGGGATTGGCGGTTGCTGTTGCTGGGGTGGAAGGCAGATGTAGGGTTAGTGCTTTTGGCGCGAACCGCTTCCGTAAAGAAGGCGGAGGGCAACCCAAGCTGTTGTTGCATCAGCCCTGGCGGCCATGTTTCCGGCATTGCTGAAAAGTGGACTTCATGCATGCTACCTTAATCGCCCACAACAATGGGGATGCCCTGAAAACTCCAGTGAGATTGCTAACTGTTTCGCAACAAATAGCAGGACAATTGAAATTTAAGTAAGAAAAAAGGGACCACCAAATAGCAGCAGCCATAGCATGGCCTCTGTCAGGAGTCTTGTGGATGACTACCAAGGGAGAACAAGCTGTGAAAGCTACCGTGCACTGTTTAGAGGAGAAAGAAAACTGCAAAGAGGAAAACCCAACTCTATTGCCAGGGAGGCTAGTGGGAGCACTAAAATGTATACCAATGTCAGCCTAGACTCCTGGGGAGGTCAGATTTTGCTGGGCACCCATTTCACCAGCCAGTCTGCTCTGAAATTTGGAGAAAGCTGCAAAAGCTCTCCATGGGCCTGCAGACTTCCACTAAGGACCTGTTAAAACTTTCTTTTCTGTCTTTGACAATCAAGACAAGGCTGAGGAGGAGAAGGCAAAGAGAGGTAAGCAGAAGACCCGGGAACAGACTCAGCTTGTTGCAGTTGCTGTTAAAGGCACCCTACCCCTTCGAGGTCACCCAAATCATGTCTCCAAGCCTCTGAACCCTTGCTTCAACTGTTGGTCAGAGAGTCACTGGCAGAGAGAGTGCCAGAAACCTCCAGACAACCCTAGACCTGAAAAAGCACAAGGATGCACTGGGGCCTTGCCCCAAGTGTCACCATCATGGGCATTGGGCCCAGGACTTCAGTCTCTCCCCAAGGGGGGTCAGGACAACCCCTCAAGCCCTGCTCATGGCAGGTGAAGAAGAGTGAGGGTGCCTGAGGCCACTTATGGCTCTGCTGCCTTCACATCTGACCATCAACCTAGAAGAGCCTTGGGTGACACTCAACATGGCAGGTAAGATTATTAATTTCTTAATTAACACTGGAGCCATTCTGTCCTGAACTGCCACTCTGAGCCTACCTCCACTTGTGCTTGCCTTTATGGGAGTTGACAGTAAAAACAAAACTAAGATCTTTACTACCTCGTTCCTTTGTATCCCATCAATTTCTCATTGTCCCTGAATGTTCCATCCCCCTTCTATGAAGGGATCTTCTTTAATCCCTGGGGGCCACCTTAAGACTAGTAAACCTGGCTAGTATTTACCTCTTCTTTGCCCCAAGGTCCAAGTAAACCCATCTGTATGAGATGAAAGTATCCTTGGGCTAGGCTGCCTGATAGCCCCTACCTGCATTCAGGTTCTCAGTTCTAGATCTTAACACATTTTTTTTTTTTTTTTGTATGCCTCTTCACCCTAATTCTTAATGCCTATTTGCTTCTAAATGGCAAAAACTTAACAATAAGTTTCCCACCCTGCTCACTTAGTGCTGCCTCAAGGGTTTAAAAATAGTCCCTATATCTTCATAAAAAGGTTTTTCTTAGCCAACTGAGTACTGTCTAGAAAACAGAAATTTTATATCATATCAGAATAATATCCTTGTTAGTGCTTATGTTGAACTTATCATCCTTTATTTCAAAGGACATGTCTTCTCACTCTTAAAGGAAAACTATTACAAAGAATTTGATTTTTCACCTTGTAAAAGTGAGGTGCTAAAATAGTTATTGCTTAGAAAGTGTTTAGGAAGTATTACCATAGTTTTCTAACCTTCTATTAAACTAAAATTTGTCATATACTTAAAAACTGTATAAAATTCCTAAAAAGTTAACAGGGTTTCACTGTCCATGTTATATTCTAATACTGATCTGTGTGATGTTAAGTGTTAGTAGTCATGGTTTTACTTATTCTTATAAAAGTTACAGATCATGAAAACAGCCTAATTCAGCTTTATTTGACATGGAACCTAAAATAAAGAATAAAATCTTAATCAGAAAGTAAAGTATTTGCAAATTAAATTTTCTTTAAGTGTTAAAGAAAACTGTGCTTCTGTTAAACTTCCCCACCTGAGAGATTGCTATTATTCTCTTAAGCAATAAGGGCTCCCAATTTATTAAGACATATCCTTAATCTTAAAGTTTACCCTTTAGCCTACTTATAATTAATGCCCAAGAGTCACCCCCAGAAAACTTCTTTTGTTGCTCAAATGTGCTCTCTCTCTCTCTCTCTAAGCCAAACTCTACAAATAAACTACCTACCTTTCTCCCTACATGAGACATGACTTCCAGGGACGTAGGTCTCCCTAGCAATGTGAAATATAACTCCCAAGGTGAGCCTGGTACTTGCATTATAGAATGCCAAGTCCCAACTAATAGTGTTCCTGAAAATTCAAAGGAGTACCCTGAGCTCCATCTTGCTCTTGCTTATGTTCAGACCATGTATACAATTTCTCACTCAGTTTGTTTCTTCCAGATTAAAAGCTTTCCACAACAAACTTCTCCTCACCAGAGGCTATGCTTTTGTTCCCCACACATAACCAGCCACCCTCAATAGCATAGCAAGGGACTTCTGTGCTCCCACAGGAAGGGCCTGTGACTACACTGACAGCTTGAAGCAGCCACAGAAGATGGACCAGCAACCTAAATTCCCTTAAGATTAAGGGGGGTTAGAAGTGTCTGAGAGGGAAATGAGATAGGGTTAGAATTAGGGCAGTGGCTTGGCTGAGCAAAGGCCAAATTCCCCAAAGCAGTCAAGATGCAAGGAGAGAGATCACCTGGAGACCAATGACCACCACCTGAGTAAGTTATCTACGGAGAAGGGTTGCGCCAACCGGCCCATCTAAATGCACTGTCTACCACCAGGCACCACCCTGGAGAGAAAGGAGGGAAAGAGAAAGACCGCACAAGGAAGGGGACGGGAGTAATTAAAGCTAATCTATAAAAGCAAATGGCCCCACATTGCCGGGGTCTCTGGTCTCTCACCTCTTTGTGAGAGTGCCCTCATGTTCCTCTGCCTGGTACCTTGTTATCAACCGTGGAACTCTAGCATGTATATTGTTAGAGCAGCAGGAATTACCCCTTATTGTTCCCCATAAACATCTTTCTTTTTGCTCATAGCACCTCAGCAAACACCTTCGTACAGTGGGCTTCAGCCATAACTCATGCCGACAATTGAACCCAATGTTGGGTTTGCATGAACTTGCCATCTTCAGGAGCTGCTGCCCTTCCTTGGACTGTAACCCTGTGAATTAGACTGTGTGGAATACCCTGCTGGTCTGGCAGAATTCAGCACATCGAAAAATCTGGAGAAGAATCTTTTCATTTAAGACTGGAATCCAGCTACCACCCTATAGTGAGACTGGGGCTTATATCTTCTCCTTTGTATGGGAACAGGTGAACAGGCCCCAACCTTATTGAGGTATGCTGTGTATGATTGTTTAGGGTGGCTGATGGCAGAAGATGTAACAGTAGACCATGTTGCCCCTGTCTGTATGGAACAACTTGATGGAATTCATGATGTGGGGTGACTACCCCCCAAATTGTGTAATTTTACTGTTAAACTACACAACAGTATTTTCCACTGGCAAAATTCCTCCAACCAACATGGGGCATATCCTTCCCCTAAGGAATGGCTATGGACCTGTGGGCAATATGGTAGGCCCTATTTACTCTATAACTGGACAGGATGTTGTATGTGGAGACAGCCCTAAGTCCCCACTACCTTATATGACTCTTGACCCCATACTCCTAGTAAATGGGAAATGGTTAAAGCTAGATAATAGAATAAAATACTCTCCCTGGTGGTATTATCCTTTTGCACTTATTGCATCAATTCTTTTAGTTACTGAAAAACATGTGGCAGCTTTAACCAATCACACTGCCCAAGCACTTAATGATTCCAAAAGAACTATGTCTTTGCTAAACGAAGAAACCACATAGAAAACACACAGCTTAGGAAAGAAGTTTTACAAAATAGAATGGCCTTACATATCCTCACTGCAGCACAAGGCGGCACCTATGCCTTAATTAATGTGCAGTGCTGTGTATATATTCCTGATCTTTTGTACATTGTTTTGAAAGTTTTAAATCATATGCAATTATCAGTTGACCCCTTGTCTAAATGGTTTAATTCCCTTTCTTGGCTAAGGTGGCATCTCTGTACGGTTGTCATCTCTGCGTGGGGGACTCCTAGTGTTCTGTTGTCTCTTATACTGTTGTGTGGAATGTGGATGCAATGTCTGTCCTGTGGCCAATGTAGTCTGCTGCGTGGATGTGGACTGTGGGGACCCAGAGCCTGGGCCCCCTCCCCTCCACAGTGAAAGTGAGTTATTTCATGTAGCCACCTACTAGACTGCGGACAGATGTTAAAGGTCATGAGACCTTCCCAGAAGGGGAAAGAATGTACAAATGATATCGTAAACAAAGCATTTAACTCCTCTCCCCTGATCACTGTTCGTAACAAATATCCCCACCCCTGTGTCACAAGACCCTGCCAAAATTCTGTCTGTTGCCCCATGGAATGTCTTTGTCCTAACCCTTCTTTGTCCTAACTCTTATAAACCAACCCCAGCAAACCCCTGCTCTTTGTGTAGTGCTAACTTCCATCTTTCCCAGCTGGCTGCTGCCGTGAAACCATTTCTCCTGTCCATAAGTCCCGTTAAAGGCCTGTCTAACTCCGTGCTTGGCATGTTTTTCAGTCTTGGGGTTCAGCTGTGTTGGAACATGTGGTATATTTGCATTTACTGAGATGGAACAAAAGAAGAGTTATTATTTTACAAATGGTATTTAACTTTATACATGAAATTTCCAAATTCAAATTCATTAATAATTATTGATGGGACAATTTATTAAGTCACTGTCAACCTAAAGTTAAGCAAGTTGTTAAAATTTTTCCTTTAGAAATGAGAATGATTGTACTGTAATTAGTTAGATGTTGTTTCTCCTTATAAATTACTCTTGATGTCAACCAAGTTTCCCTGTTCACCCTTACATGGTATATATTTCTGACAATATATAGCAGGCTCAGAGCTTAGTATTCAAATTGCTACTGTGCAGTTCCAGAAAATAGTAGGTTGTCACTTTTAGACTCCCAGCATGAGAGAAGAGCTCAGGGAAAGTGGGAGAAAAGGCAAGGGTTAGAAATAACCTGCCAGTTCTAATCTTCAGAAACTTTGCATAAACAAGATTGGAATGAAAACAGTTTTTTTTTTTTTCCTTTTAATTTGGAAACCTGTAACTTATCCAGTCATAACATTCCATGCTGAGTGCTTGCACACGTTTAGAAAGACACCACAGTGTAATGCACTGGGTCCCCAAAGCTGCTTCAGTACTAGCTTTGTGTATAGCTTGCACTTAAGACGGCAGTTGGCTAGATGGTATATTTTTATATTGCATCCAGTAAAATGAAAAGAAAGGATAAAATAGCCAGCAAAAAATAGCTAGCACAGCAGTAATAAGTTGTAAGAACATTTTACATGTTAATCAGAATGTTAGGTCTTATATTTATAATAGGAGATCATAAACATGCTTTGTTTTCATATATATATATATATATGTATATATACACATACATACATACATATATCTATATATACACCCACAAACATGATGGTGACTTTAGATATTTTCAGTCTTTAGCCTCAGCTGAATACAATGAAAGTGCGTTTAAAAAGATAGTCAGAGTTCAGAGAGAAGGAAAAGTTAATGACAAAAAAAGCAATTTAAAATAAACCCAACATCCTAAACCTGATTATTTTGTTCAAGAGTGCAAGTGTCTATATTATTTGAGGTAGTTGGGACAGCATAGAATTTGACATTATTTGATTATTAAGAATATCAAGTAATATGTCATTAATTACTTCCTAGGGGCATTGAGACAATTTTATTTTGATACGGCAAATCGTGGAAGTCAAATAACTTAACATGAAATAAGGTGTGCTTCTAGACATATTCAAAGTGTGTTCCTGGCATATATTGCTGGAATCCAAAAGACTACTTACCAACAAAACAAAACGAAAAATACCCAGAATAGTTAAAATATGCCCCAAGAGTGTTGGACCTCCCATGATCCTGTCTTGTGCATATGCTTGTGAAAGTAGAGTGAGATCTTGTAACACTGATGGACTGAGAGCCTGGAAGCAGAACCCTGGGCAGAGGGCCAGTTAGACATACTTTGCTGTCAGTACTCTGTGTGGAGTGGGTGGGCCCTCAGCTCATTATAGGCTGAAACTCGTAAGAGTTTGGGCATGGAGGAGATCCAGTGTTTTTCAAATTGAGTGTTGCAACTCATTAATGGGGTTAGGAAATTAATTTAGTGGGTCTCAACTAGGAGGTATAAATAAACAGAAGTAAATAAAATAGAAACTATCAGAGTGCCTTACATGGCAGGATGAGTATTTTTTGTGAAGTTTTCATTTATATTCTGTAATATGATGTAAAATGTTCTAATAGAACATTCTCAGATCTCACCATTAGTGGGAAGGAGTGCCTGATATGCCACTAGACCATTGTTGTTCAGATCTTGGGTAGGGCTGAGGCACCAGATGATGGTTTATTATTGCTGGCAGATAGATGGAGTGGGAGCAGGTAGAGAACACCAGAAACTGTAAACTTTATTTAACACAGCTGAGAGATTTATCCCTGTATTCTCAGCTATTCACCCTCTATAAATCATGGATTCAGTCAACTCAAAAGATTGGCTATAATCTACAGAATATAAAATAGCAGTGAGATACCACTTCATACCCATTAAATTGGCAGATATAATCGATCAATATTTGATATCTCCAAAATTGTCTACAATATGGCAAAAGAGGAATTATTTTCCATGACTTTGAAGAGGAATTTGACAATTTCTGGTGAAGGTGAAGTTGTGCTCTGACCCAGTACTTCCATCCTAAGTGTTTACGTTGGAGGAACTCTCTCACATGTGCACAAGAATACTTGTACTTGGGCATTCATTGTCTCATTCTTCATAAAATCAATATACATATGAAAACAAGCTAACCATCCCTCTGTTGAGAAACAAATAGTCCTTTGAGGAATGAATAACAATCGGAGGTTTACTTTTGTGGCTGATACTCTGTAGCACTTGAGCAAATGAATTAGGTCTACCTGTACTAATATATCTAAAAAAACACAGTGAATATGGAAAAAAGCAAAATGATTTTTATATAGTATATTTTAGTTTCCTAGGCTGCTCCAAGCAAATACCATGAAATGGTTCAGCTTAAACAATGGGAATTTGCTCACGTTTGAGGCTGGGAAAATGTCCAAATCCAGTTATCGTCAAGGCAATGCTTTCTTCCCAAAGATGCTGCCAGTGATCCTTGTCTTCTCTGCCACATGGCAAGGCACATGGCAGTATCTGCTGGTCTCTCCCTTCTCTTCTGTGTTTCACTGATTTCAGCTTCTTGCTTTCAAGGCTTTTCTTCTCTGTATTCATTCTGTTTATAAAGGACTCCAGTAAGAGGCTTAAGACCCATCCTGAATAAGGTGAGTCACACCTTAAATGAAGTAGCTTCATCAAAAGATCCTACTTACAATGGATTTACATACATAGGAATGGATTAACTTTAAGAATATGTTTTTCTGGGGGCACATACAGCTTCAAACCGTCACATAATATTTATGTAGAATTTTGACCCACAAGTACAATCATATTTATTTTGTCTATGCGTTTATTTATATTAAAACAGAAAAAAATGTAAATGGAAATGATATTTAGAAAAGTGGATTCTGGGGAAGGAGATAGTGGGGAAGGATGGTGGTGGTACTTGATGATGGTATTTTAGCTATTATCTGTAACATTCTACTTCTCCCCCCAAAAAAGTTTCAGAAGTGAAAGTAGCAAAATATTAGTATTTGTAAATGTGGCTTGTAAGCATAGGGTGTTATATTTTTTTCTGTTTGTCTGAAATATTAAACAGCTTAAAATGTTCTGTCCTATTTTCAAAAAAATAAACTCTTTTAGTGTTCTTTAATTATAGATTAATAAATTTGTTGGAATTTCCATATCTCTTTGAATATATTAGCATGTAACAATATTTTGAAGAAAGGATAAATTATTTGCATACTAATGGTTTTATTTGCTGATGACTGCTATATTCTGTTTCATTTCAATAATAGAATGGTTAAGAGGGTAACCTGAATGATTTGATTCTCTTCTTGCTTATCTTACGTAGACGGAAACTGCTCATTTTAATCACTAAATTCTTTATGTACTTTCTCTAGAAAACAAACTCTGAAGGTTGGAATTTTAGTATCTGGCTTACCTGCACCTAGAGTACTTAGTGCCTAACACTAAGTAGGGTTCAGTAGTGTTTGTTGAATGAATGAAAAAATGGATGAAGAATGAATCTCCAGCTGTGAATGTTTTTTATAGCCTGTTTATGCACACAGCATAGCTAGTGTATATTATATGCCAGGTGAAGTTATTGTAAAAGACATGAGGTGCTTCTATATCAATTCGTTCCCTGCTTGCATCCTAGACCTTAGTGTCAAAGCAGAGCTGCTTTCTCCTGACAAACTTGTCAGCTACTTTTCTTTGAAAGATAGGAAACCAATTTATCTCCATCCCTTTCCCCACTTTCTTTGCATATCCAACACCAGTTAGTTCAGCCTTAAATTTAGTTCCCAACTGGACACAATAGAATGTATCTGTGTATACATGTATCTCTAAAGTGGCTAATTGTTTTCCATATCTGTGTTTGCTTTTGTCCTTGTTGTTCTGTTTTATTACCAGGTGTGCCAGTTTGGATGTATTATGTCCCCCAAAACACTATTATCTTTGATGCAATCTTGTGGGGGCAGATGTATTAGTGTTGATTAGGTTGGAACCTTGTGATTGTGTGTTTCCATGGAGATGTGACCCACTGAACTGTGAGTGACACCTTTGATTAGGGTGTGACCTCTTGATTGAATGTTTCCATTGAGGTGTGGCTCTACCCATTCAGCATGGATCTTTATTGGATCGCTGGAGTACTTTAAAAAGAGCCACACAGGCCCAGACTCTGCTGCAGCCTAGAGAGGAATGTCCTGGGAGAAAGCCGTTTTGAAACCAGAATGCTGGAGCAGACGCCAGCCAGGTGCCTTCCCAGCTAACAGAGGTTTTCTGGATGCCATTGGCCTTCCTTTGGGGAAGGTATACTTGTAACTTTGTAACCAGATAAACCCCCTTTATAAAAGCCAATCCATTTCTGGTATTTTGCTTAATGGCAGCATTAGCAAACTGGAAAACCAGGGGTTAGGTAGTCTTAACAATGTAAACTACCTCAAAAAGCCTTTTTGAAAAAATTAGAAGCACAGACTTTTTTCTGTAAAAACTTATATTCTTGCAAAGTTGTATATTGCTCACAAATTTTTTTAAACACAATCATTTGAAATGTACCTTGGATTCAGTATTTTTAGTGGAATTCAGTTTTGAGTTTTATAAAGCAAATGCTTATTTAGAAAAGTGAATAAATACATATATATGTATATACACACACACTATTTTTATTGTTAAACCTAGATTCCATTTGTGTCTTATGGAAATATGGAATCCCCATATCCATATTTGTGTCTTATGGAAATATGGAGTCCCCATATCCATGGAATTAAAAAAATTCAAATGTGTTTTCTATATAGTAGTACTTTACATTTATTCATTTCTTTATAATTTAGATGCTTTGTTATTCATCATCTCATTAGATGGCAATCTGACATCAGTGGTTTGCTTTAAAATTCATCCCAGTGCCTGGCAACATTTCTGTACTAATAATTAGTGCCTAAAACTGTGTCCTTGAAGTATAGTATCTTTTCAGGCACTTTGCCCTTTTAGTTAGATTTTATGTCAATTTTGTTCTAATATTCTGAAAAGTGGTTAACATGGTAGCAAACAGGGCCTCAGAATATTGAATTACTTCAAATTTCTCCTTTGCTTCAGTTACTGGTAAATATTATTTACTGCATTGGTTTTGCAGTAACTAACTTTTCTGGTCTCAGTTCACCCACTCCAAGTGATTTGTGAATTGCTAGTAAGAGAAATCAAAAGCTGTAAAACTTTGATCAGGGGCAAATCATTCCTTTGCTTCTAAAATGAAAGATGTGATAATTAATAAAACAAAATATTTTCTGTGGTAGAAAGTATAGAGGTAAGTTCTTTGAGGTTTTAAATGTATTAGATTGTGAAATTTAAGTGTGAAAAGGTTTATTTTTGAACCTAGTCACTTTTTAGTGTTGGCTTGCTTTTATTCTTCAATATAGTAAATATTAAGAGAAGCAAGCTTGGATTATTGCATTCTTGTATTATGTGTTTTTCTTTTGTCATGTCTCAAACTCTGTGTGTATACTTCTAATTCTACAAGAAAACAAAAGCAGTATTTTATATGAAAGTCTGCCTTCAATTTTAAGTACTCTATTTTTAATAACTCTGAATCTTAAAAGTTTTTGGATCTTTAATTTGTATTTTTGGCAGACACCATGAAAATTGTTGTGGATAAATTCTTTTAAAATAGATTTTTTTTTCATGTAAGTTGCCTATTTTTTTGTGAATTTTTTTACAAACAGTTTTCAAAGATGAGGCAAGTTTTTCTTTAATTTAAGGTGATCTTGAATGTTAGTGTCATGAATTTCTTACCTGACCTAATAGCATGAGATAATGTAAATTATATTTTTCAATCTTTACGCATTAAATATCAAATTATGTTTCATTTTCATTGAACTATTGTAGGCAGATATAAATTTCCTAATTTTAATTACATTTAGGATATAAAAACTTTCTTACCATTTAGTATTGCTTCTGTAGTGAAGACTTCTGATAGTAGTGCAAAAAGAGTAATCAGCTAATAGTTTAAAAACTATGGTTGTTATAGTCAGTGTACAGTTTAAAAATAATTCTTCATAATTGCAAATATTTTTAACAGAGTTATCAGTGAAAAATTAATTGGTCTTTGTTTTCTGTGGACATGGATATTATGAAAATCAGACATTTTTTGACTAATCAGATCTTACATATGCATATCCATCTTTCAGTTTTTCTCTCTTTGATTAGCTCCATATATAAGTACCCAAATGGCAGTTGGTGTGATCATGTTGCAGTTCCTACATTACTTTGTGGGGTAAGGCTGTAGTGATGCTGAGGGTTCTCTGCAGAGAATGTCTACCCTCCCTTACTTCCTCTGGCTGCCACAGCTTATGAAAAGGCAGACTTTGTCACCTTTGGAGGGCAGGAGGACAGTACGTCTTTCTCAGATTTTTCTTTGCATTTACTTTTCTGTCTTGATGGAAATTTTGGAATTTTTGCATTTGCAAGAGAACAATGACAGAGCCCACAGTTTAAATGGCAGAACTCATGTAATTCTTATTGTTCATCTTATCTTTTTTCACTAATGACAAATTTATTTCCCTTTGGAAAAATATCAGGATACAAAGGAATACTTAATAGATAATAAAATTAGCAAAGTAATTTTGGTAATTTGAAAGAGTATTTCACAACTAAGATTTGTTCTCATCAAGGAAACTCAGTCTCTGCTCAGCTGAGACTTTTCTCCTTCCTATAGTGTTTGAATGTAATTCGTGTTATCTCCAGTGACTCTACTTTTTCCTGGCTGCCAAGGCTGAGTAACACCTCAGATTAATATTTTCTTTCTGTAGATATTTTGGTACATCAATCAGTTTAGAGTCAAGTCTAGTAGATTTGGAAACTTGACTGGGTAGATTTCCTTGAAAATGCCTCTGGAGATCAAATTAAAATTAAAGCCCTTTATCATATTTGTTATTTTTTTTTTTAACGTCAAAAACCCTGGTCCAAATACTCATACATTTCAGACCAGACGTCTATTTGAATTTTACATGGGTAAAAATCATGTAAAATATTCATATTTATGGGGCAACAGCCCTAAAACAAAAACATTTCCTAACTCGCTGGTAGTCTTCCTGACTATTAATCCCAGAAAGACATGTGCTTTTATTTTACATCTTTCTGACCTGATCTTTAGTGTTGAATTAACTGCTTGAGGACAATCTTAGTTCCTTTATTTTCAAATGTTTTGGGAATAGCTCACATTTTCACTCCTAAATACAAAGAAGTGTGCTTCTGTTGTGCCTCTTGTAATTTGGTCAGTTTATGGGTTTGCAGAGCAACTCTTTTGTCTCCTGGATTATAATCCCTGTTAGGATTATCCAGCCGATCTCCAGATGGATGTGTCAGAATGTTTCACCTGCTGTCTCTTTGGAGTACCTCTCAGCACGATGTTTAAGCCACAGGCCTCAGCTTTAGACCAGTAACTCAGGGATTTATACTAGAATCAATCATCCAGGGAGGTTTTTCAGAATGCATGTGCCTGTGCTCTATCCTAGATTTACCGATTTAGAGTTTTGGAGGTGCTAGGTGAACATGTGCATTTTGGAAATTCTTCTTGGTGTATTCTGACACACTCTCTTGGTGAAGAGACATTCAGTATACCATACGACCATAGCATAAACTCTGAAAGTATGTCATTAGTAATACTACTGTTTTAAATGAGAGGAAAGCATTGTTTGTAGTTTCTGTCCCAGAATGGCATTGCCTATAACAGGTGAAAGGGAATCCTGCTTTATTAATGGGAAATAACATTATTCATTCATCATTAATTCACTCAGGAAATAATTTGTTTGGGTGCCTGTTATATGCTATGAGCATTCAGTATTCAGCACTAATGTTCAAAAATAGATAATTACCAGTGGATGTGCTTGGTTCTGTGCTTAGATCTCTAGATCTCTTCAAAGTGCCTCTTTTCTCAGTTCCTTTTCCTAACTTTAGTAAGATGTAAATCAATCAATGCCGTCTTATCTCAGTGAAGCTCTTACCAGAACCTACTCTGTTAGATGCCAACTGTATAGCTCTATAGAATCTGTAGCATATTGTATATCATCTGGGCATCATACTGTATTACAGTGTTCTCATTATTTGTGGTTTATTTGTATGTGTCTCTCAGTGGTCTTTGAAATCATTCAGCAACGGTGTGGTGAGTTAGTACACTAGCCTGTGAAACCTCTGTGTCCCCAATGCTTAATGTAGCAGGTGAACTATTAAGTGTTTGCAGAATGACATATTCTTTCTATCTAGTAGTAAGATTAATGGGAATGTCCATGTCTGAAGTCTTTATAAGTGACAGGTAAATGGTCTGCAGGAAGGGTCCATTCCAAATGAATAGGGGAAATTTCACCTTTTACACTCTAACAGGAGACAAGGTCTTTTTCCTAAGAATTATACTTTTTAGACTGAATTAGAAGATAATAACAGTATCAGAATTTCATAGTTTCATAAGGGTGAATTTCACATATTATTTAGTGTATGTGTCTGATGTTTTACACGTTATTTTAGAAATCAGAATTTTGGTTATGTGTTCATTCATTCAACAGATATTTGGATTTTTCCTTCTTAAACATGGTTTTCTAATGACTTCTGTGCTCTTCTCTTCTGGTTATCTTCCTATTCTCAGCTCCTTTAGCTCTCTTGTTTGCTTCTTATCCTAAACCTCTAAATGCTAGAGTTTCTTAAGATATTTTTCATATCAACTTCTCTTCTTTGTTTTTAAACACCGTCTCCTTAATGATATCACCTTTTTTCAAGGCTCTCCTTACTATTTGCGTGTTGATGATTCCCAAACATCTATCTTCAGCCGCAATACTTTTATCTTAGGTAGGTATTTCAGAAGCTCAGTCGTGAGTAAATGGTAGAGTGATAGATATCTGCAGCTGAAGACAGGTTTCTTCTTCAATTCTGTTGGTGCCTCATTAATGCTTTCATGTGAGATGTCTTCTCTCTTTAAAAGAATTATGAAAACCCATATTCTTTGCTTTATTAATTCCTCCATGTCCCTAGTTCTTATCTACTCATCATCTTACTCCTGTCTAGCTTTAAATATGCCAAATACCCAACATGAGAGGCAGATGTGGTGTAGAGACTAGGAAATAACATCTGAACAAGGCTGCCAGACTCTGCCGTTTATGGGAATGTGACTTTGGGCAAGTTATTTAATTGCTTTGTGCGTCAATTTACTCATGAATAAAATGGGGTTAATATTAATGCCCATCTTGTGATATTGTTGTAAAGATGAAAAAATTCAATATCTCTGAAGTACTTAGAACAATAGTTAGTGCAAAGTAAGTACAATGTGATAGCTGCTGCATAGTCATCTTATTTAGAGGCCTGCGAAGATGCCTCCCTGAAAAATTTCTCCTAACTTCCTTCCTCTTTTACCTCTTCCTGATTTTACATGTTATTTAATTGCTTCTTCTTCTCTCTGTAATCATCTGTGAGATGGTACAAGAGGTATGCTATGGTAAAGCAGACAGCCTTTGCACACCTTTAAGGTGAGTTCTGGACCAACCCACTCAGAAACCTCTGCACGGCTGAGTGGCTGGAGATTGTGGGCCTATTGTGCCTCCAGGTGCCTGCGGTTGCATGGGATCCCTGGAATGTTAATTAATTTTCGTATTTCCTTAAGTTACTTCTGTAGCTAGAAAAAAGAGTTTCTGAGCTGGGTCCCAAGGTGGCATTCTTGTTCAATATCACCCACGTAAGAAAACTGTACTTGAAGCTTTCTTATAATTTTTAAGAGCCTTTAAAAGACTTTCCAAGTTTGTAAATCTAATTTTAAATCTGCTCCCAGATCCAGTACTGGAGTTTTTGGTGACACCTTCACACTAAAGGGTCTGGGATTGCTTTAGGCTGTGTGCCTTACAAGGCTGGGATAGATATATGGCAAATAAATGACCCTGAGATGAAAGTTACTCTCATCTTTCCTCTGAGAACCTTCTGATTTCATTAGAAGTCATTTCACTTAAAAGTATGCTTCATTTCATATTCTCTGCAGTATTTTTTTTAATTTTGCAAAATCAAAGAAAAAAATAATTATCTCAGCTAATACTCACCCAAGTAAGTTTGTTGGCTGATGTGAACAATTTTAGAGAAAGCCAGCAAGGTGCCGTGGAGTCATTGAATATCACGGTGAATTTAAAAATTACAAGGAACTTGGTTTTGCAGGAGTTTAAAGTGAATGATTTTTCTATTTCCAGGACTCTTGTCGTAGCTGTGGTCTTTGGTGTAGTTTATGGAAACTTAGGAAATTTTACTGAACTCATGATACTTGCTCTGAGCTTAGTGGGGACTCCAGATGTATTCACTGAAGTAAATTGAAATCTTTTGAGTTCTTTCCTTCTATTAGAAACCAGAGCCAAAAAAGTAGACACAAGTAAGCCAAATAATTCTTATTCATAAGTTTAGATATTGATTAAATTTGTAACTGTGTTTTTAAATATAATTGCTTATTTCTACAACACTGTGAAATTAAGCTACAGTATTAAAATTTTTCACATAATTCAGTTCAAAAATTCTTAATAATAAAAAGGAGAACTTAGTAAATGGACTTATCCGGTAGTTAAGTCAAACACATATATAATACACTATTTTTAATCTCACTGACCTATTTTTGGGTATTTGATACATACTAATATATTCAAAACAGACTGTTTACTCTTTTATTTTTGTACAGTGGGAAGAGTGGAGGAAATCATTCATTCATTCATTCATAAAGTTTTATTTAAAGTGTAAGTTTTACTGGCTTGGTGCCAGACTTAGTATAGAGAGATGAATGAGACTGAATAGTTTGCTCAGGGAGTCTGGGAAATGGATAGATGTATAAACCATTAAATTGCACTACCTCTTGGAAAGGGAAAGACATGAGAAGGATTAACTCTAGGAAGGAGGGTAAAAAAGGTTTGCTAAGGAGAGTGACACTGAAGCTTTGATTTGAAACATAAAGTAAGTTTGGTGGCTGATATGAACAGAGAAGAAAGTCAGCAAGGTACCATGGAGTCATTGAATATTATGGTATGTTTAAGAATTACAAGCAACTTGTTTTGCTGGAGTTTAAAGTAAATGACTTTTCTGTTTCCAGGATTCCTGTAGTAGTTGTAGTCTTTGGTGTAGCTTGTGAAAACTTAGGAAATTTTATTGAACTCATTACTTGCCAAATCATTTGAAGAGACAATGTGATATCAAATTAATGTGTCCACTTATTGCATGAGTGTATTCAAATTAAGCCTTGATAACTGTGTATCAAAATTAGAGATTTGAAAAGTATTAAAGAATATTAAGTCATAGCTTTTTCAATCTCCTTTCTGCTGTAGTCCATCTAAGGGACATTACATGCTACCATTACTAACGGTGGCTCTCCATGTCATTAAGTGTCAACCTTGGGCAGTGGTTTGGGGACATGCCCACATAGGAGGGTGTATTTGTTGAGGTCATCCTAGCTCCTGTAACACATAAATCTCCAAATCTTAGTGGATTAGCACAATAGATATTTATTTCCCACTTACGTAAGGTACAAGGTAATTGATAACGGGACGGGGTGATGTAGGTGAGGTGGGGAGGATCCAGGTTGATATAGGCTATACCATCTTTGGCATAGGGCTCCCAGAGTTGCTTGGGGTCCCCAGCCAAATGGCGTATGGAAGAAGAGAGAGAGTGGTGAAGACCCATCTGGTTTTCATCTACTTAAACCCTGAAGTGACATTTATAACTTCTACTCACATCTCCTTGACGAGACTCAGCCACAGACCCCCACCTAATATGGGGGGTGGGAAATATGATGGATCACTGCTCTCCAACAACTCACCCCTGTGGAAGGGAAGCACAGATCTTTGGTAGACAACCAGCTGCCTCTGCCAGCAGGGTTGTATTAGAATCTCCAGGAGGAATAAAGGGCCTGGGAATCCTCTGTAGTTTGAGAGCACCTCACGGGGGATTCTGACATGTACTTTTACAGAGGGACTTTTTCTCTCCGCAACTCATCTGAGGGTTATTAAAAGTAGTCGAACCTCTTCCTTGCCTATAAGGACCCTAAAACTCAGGGGGAGTGAGCCTTGGACAGAGTTAAATGTTAAATTTTGATTCACTGTTTCTATACCTCATTCCTATTTTGTTTCATTTTCTTCCAGTCATGGTGTGCTTAAAATTTTTTTGTTTGTTTGTTTTTGCAGCCGATTTTCAAAGACCATTTTCCCTAAAATCCTTAGAACTTGGGAAAAAAATCACTTTCAAATACAGTTTAAAAATTGTATTGCTTTTGGGAGAGGTGACACTCCTTGGGTTGAAGAGGATTTGATTTACGTTTTATAAAGATAATTCTAGTTACAGTTGAGTGAGAATTCCATTAGGAAATATTTTTCAAGTAGTCAGTGTGTATGTATTATGTAGCTCACAAGCAGAGATTGAGCGTGCATTCTGCTTCCCTCTTCATTTCAACAACAGATGCCACGAGATTTACATTACTAACTTTTAAACTTACTTATCTAAAAGGCAGTAATGAGTCTTAAGATTAACAAGAACAACAGCACAACCCTTGAAATGACATTCAGAGTTTCTGCCATTGCTGATAATTTTTTGACTTTGAAAAATTCCTTTCCTTTCATTAACCCTTGTAAGGATGGGAACTCCTGCAAAACCAAGAGATCCTTAACATGACAGAAACATCAGAAGAAGGCCTGGCATTAATGAATGGCAATAATAAATTTATAATCTTTTAGTTTTTACCATATTTTTCCTTCTGAATAACAAGGATATATGCATGTTTAGTTTTTTCTTGAATGTTCCTCATGTTCTCATGTCTGTCTCATCACATTTTTGACACTCTGTCATTTCGTCTAAGTATGTAAGCCTTGTTCTGCTTTCTCAAGAGGTTCTAAGAATGGGAAAGAGATACGCTAAATAATATATGGAATTTTAGAAGACAGTATCTGGCCAGTGTTCATTGTCTTTATGTTCATGCTCATTAATTAATTCATTGTGTGTGTGTGTGTATGTGTGTGTAGCCTACTATGTCTGAGACTCTGTGATAAGTGATAGGTGCTAAATGGTGGGTACAAATTGGTGTAATCCCTGCTGTCATGGAGTGTACATTTTATTCAGCATTGTTCAGTAGAACTTCTGTGATGATGGAAATGTTCTATGTCTTCGTTGTTCAATATAATAGCCACTGGGCACATGTGGCTACTGAACACTTGAAATACGGCTAGTGCAACTGAAGAACCAAATTCCTAATTTTATTTAATTTTAATTTGTTTACATGTAAATAACTGCATGTGACTAGTGGCTATCATATTGGACAGTGCAGATCTAGTGGAGACATTATTAAAATAATCACACTACAAAATGTAAAATTGCAAATCTGACACGTGGTATGAAGTAGATGTACGTGATTACGTGATGCTGTGAGTACCTCTGAAGGTTTATTTGACTTACACAGGCGGGTCACTGAGGGGTTTGAGTTTAGGTGATAGAAATGGAGCGAAGTGAACAAATCTGAAGGATACACAGAACATAAAATGTATGTTGGTTGTTTGGAAAATTCGGGTGAAAGGAGGATGGTCTCAAAGGTGACTGCTAGTTGCTTGTACAGCTTAAGAGATGGGGCCCTTTCATTGAACACTGAAGAAGGACCAGGTTTGTAGATTAAGAAAATGAGATTGGTTTTGGAATAGTGGGTTGGAATATACAGGCCTGGAACCAGAGAGGTTTGGGCTAGACATCACCATTGGTGTTTGAAGCTATGAGCCAAGATATGTTCACCAAGAAAGAGCATTAAGTGAGTTGAGGAGAGAGCCTAGCTCTGAACTGAGGAACTCCAGTCCTTAGTGTCAGACAGCATGCAAAGGAAGGAGAAGATGATGGGTTCTGAGAGAGTTAAGGAGTCAATGACTTGAGGCTCCAGTGAAGTCAAAGAATGGTCTTCATGGATGTAGTTGAATGAGTAAGCAGGGGAAAGAGAAGCTGATGGTCTCTTTAAGATGTTTGACTAAGTGAATTTTGAGATGGGACATTTGGGGATGATGATAATATTCAAGATCTGACTTTGGGACTGAGAGATCATACAGATTAAAGTGAAAATATATTTAATTTAGTTTCGACTGAAAAAGCAGTCTAAAACTTTGACTTTTATTGGAATTTTAAGGTGTTAAAATGTATTTCATAGGGTGCATATATTTTAGTAATAATGCACTGTATGATACTAATTTATTATGGCACATAATAAAGCTAATGATTGCATAATGTTTCTTATGGAGATTTTGATTGTTCAAAATTGAAGGCTTGCTATAGAATATAGAAGGCCATTTTAAAATGATGAAAGATGATTTACCCCATTATTTTAAAACTTGAAAGATTGCTATAGAATATAGAAGGCCATTTAAAAATGATGAAAGATGATTTACTCCATTATTTTGAAACTTTATATGACCTCCTCATCCTTATCAGGTAACAATACTAAAATACCTTGAATTTCACTTGTAGCTTTGAAGGTATTATTTTAAGTTAAAGCACCTGTCTATGTTACAGAATCATTATACTTTAATATTTGATCGTCCATCTTTCATTGCCATTGACGTTCTAGCTGTGCTTACATTTTTTTCTTCTTTTTTATAATTGACTAAAACCATAACCTGGAAAGAACATGAGTTATTTGCATCTTGTTCTGAAAAAGTCATTGAAGTTTTAATACTTGCAGGGAGATAGTTATCAGAACTACTTTGACTCACTCTCTCATCAGAACTATTTTGAATCACTCTCTCTTACTTCCTCCCTCTGTAACTCAAAAAACTTACAAAAGCACATGTAAATTGTCCTTTTTAGTTGAAGCCAAGTTGCAAAATATAATTCTATACTTTTTCTTTAAGTAATTTAAATATATTTGTCCAATTTGGCAAATGTTAGATCTTATCTTTTCTCTCTTTAAAGTAATTTTTGCAATCAAGACACATTCACATTAACATAGTGAATATATTAATATAAATGATTAATGAATTTTCATGTATAATTTATTTGATTATTTTTATTACTTCATAGTTGCCACTTCTTTGTGTGCATGCACAATCACACTTGATATTACCAACAACTCCACAAATAACAGAAGTGTTTTCTCAATTATTCTGGAGTGAAGGTTTTTGTTCTCTAATTTTGCTCAAACTTAAGTCTTGAAGTAATCCTATTAAAATTGCTCAAGCATGCTTATATCGTATTGCATTAATAAGAAATTGTTGTTTATTCTCATATGTAGCCTCATTTTAAATGATAGATGTAGGAAGAAGGCAGATGTATTCATTATTACACAGAAAGAAATACAACTTCTATATTATTGCTAATGGATTTAAAATTCCTCATTAGCTCATTCTTTGCTGACTACCTGGCTATTAAAAATATAACCTTGTCAGTTAATATTTTATCCACTGGTTAAAACCACTTTCGATTGGCGTGTAAATACTTAATCTTTTATTTTCCCTGAAGTCTTCCCTTATCATTCCATAGGGGAGCATCTGTACCATCTCCAGTGGCCGTGGGTCTGTTCTGTGTTCTCTCTATCATTGTGGGTCCTCTGCTTTTAGGAGGTTGGTTTGATATGAGCCTAGACACGTGTCTGCTAAGGGGTGACTGGTTCTTTCTGTTTTTGGGGTTACTATTTAGGTAGGTATTACTGAAGCCCACCACTCTGTTTACCTTTGTGAAGACCTCAAGTAATTCAGCCCTTCATCCTGAGCCTGGCCTACTCCAACCCTCTCAGCCTGGCTGTACCTCTCAGTAGGACCTGTGGGAAGTTCTGAATCCTCTGCAAGCTACTCCCAAGCTGTGAGTATCCAGTTATGGTACAGTATTAGGTATATCTAACTGCCAACACTCTCTTCCAAGCTACATTACTATCCCCGTGTCATGTAGGATACAGAGTTGAACTGATAGTTGGTCCCCTACAGTGCCTGCTTTTAATCTGTTATGATTATGAACTACAATTAGAAATACATTTTACATTACAATCCAGCATGCATGCTCTTGTGCACACACCTAACTAAAACAAAAGTTTTGCAAATCAATACCCATCCTTGCTACTTGAGACACATCTCGATGTTTTCTACACTGGTCTCATATACTTTTTTCTTAAATGGTAGTTGTAACCTGGAAAATTTTATATTGTGATACACTAATAGGTATTTGATAAACATTGTGGAGATACCTGCAACCTTCCCTAGGTTATGCCTGAGGCATGAGTCTCTAGATGAGATGTTCTTGGTGCCTGATACATAACTGAATGTTTTGACAGAGCTGCCTCTTTAACCAGGCCCCAAAAAGGTTCAGGCCGGGGTTTTGTGAGGTCATTTAATTTCCCTGCTGTCCATCTGCCTTTGCTTCCAATATTTTTTCATGGCCAAAATGGGTAGACCTTCCTTTCTATATGTCCATGCTTTTCTTTTATCATACGCTGAGCCCTCTCTATATTACGGCCAAACTGTATGATCCAGTCATCCAGGTTTTTATATGGGATTGGGAACTATCAAAGAAAATAAGTTAAATTTTCTAAAAATGTTATCGTAAGAGGATCATTAGGTCCATTGCTGTTATATTAGGAGCTTCTCTGAGTCATTTTTTCATACTCTTGCAGAAGCTGCTGAAAAAAAAAGTGGGGACAGTGCTTTCATTTTATTATCATATTCTTCTGCTCTTTGAAAGTAATAGTCTTCCAATTGTTTATGAATATTAACAATTCCCCCTTTTAATTCTGTATTGGATTATTGTGCCCCTAGTGGAAAAATTATGCTCTTACAAGTTTTCTCTGTCTCTGGGTTCAGAATTTCCAGGGAGATTCTCCAAATAGTATTTTATATGTTGTTCAAAAACAGATGTGGTGGATACATTGAAAAAGAGGAAAATACATGTTAATTGTTTTTTGTGTATTAGTTATATGACATACTAACAAATTCTTCTAAAGTTAAACAAAATACAACCTTACCAATACACAAAGAATACCCTCTTTATAAAGAACGATGATTTCAACTACTATTCCAAATGTAAAATATTTCACAGAGTTTTCAAGTTTTTTTATTGCCTTCTGGTTATTTTTATTGAAATGCTTATTGTCTCTTGTTAACTAACTATATTAATTACACAGCAAGTGCCCAGCTTCTCAACCTTTTCCAGAAGAAGCCCCCAGTTTCCATTAAAGAGTTTTATGGGGGCTCCCCACATGTCAAATTTCACACAGCTAGCTGCATTGGCTTTTTATAAAGGTCTTTGAAAGCAATGCCAAGGCCTCCCACTAATTGTTTTATGGGCTCAGTGTGGAATCTGCATCTCTGACTGGGGAAGCCCCATGTTAAAAGGCTGTGGGAGTGAGGAGTTGTCAAACACACTAAGAAACAGCAGTTAAAAAAAAAAAGATTCTGGTTAGCTGTAATGTTGTTGCCAAGGAGCATAAGCAGAACCACAAAACATGCCAAATGCTGGCTGATTTTAAACAGTGACCTCTATTTCAGAGAATACTCACTTCATTACATTTTTGGGAGAAATTCAAATCACAAATAGCTCCATAATTAATTTGACTGCTCATTTTAAGGTTTGGCACTGGTAAATTATTGTTTTCCAAGTGGCAAAAAAAAAAAAGCAACTAACTAAATATTTTTATGTGTTCTTTCAACGGGAGATAACTCATCACGGTTATCTGTGAACATTTCGTCCTGGAATAATGTGTTCGAAGTTGTTTGCTTCATTATCTTTTTCTTCTGAATAGGTTAAGGAAGTGTGTTTTTACCCCCTGTTAACCATTGAATTGCACGTCTCTCCACTAAGAAAAGTAGCACCTAAACGTTAAAAAAGAATTGTAGTAGAAGAGTTGAAACTCCCACTCCTTCACCAGACCCTGACATTACTTTTTCTCAGCTGCAAAGAATCTGGTTGGCATTCTGAACCTGTCTTTCCTCTAGAGACTGAAACAGGATATTTTTGAGGAACAATATGACCTCAGAGAGTGCTTTTAGCTTGGTTAATGTTGAAATGTGAACAGAATTATTAGAGCCACACTTCACTAAGCCTAGAGTAATAGTGCTGTATGCTGCAGGAAGATAAGTACGCCTTGTCTACTTGCAGAAAGATAGCATTAAAACTGAACAATATATTGAGATGTTTTTGAACTTTGCAGTGTCTTTTGGGAAGTTGGTGAAGGAGAAAAATAAGTAGAGTTCTTTTTTAGTGACTAAATATGATCACCTAAAAAAATCTCATATTTCAAATAAATAACCTTGGGTTAGCAAATCTTTATTAAAAAATTTCTAATTCTCCTTTTCTTAACATGTTTCTTATATGTGTGTGCAGCCTGGATATTTTTTGTTTGTGTGTATAATATGCTTTTTTGTCATACTATTAAAACAATCTTAGTATATACTACATACAGCAAACCATAAATAAAACATTATGTATATTAAGTGCAAAATTAGTTCAATTTACAAACCACAAACAGTAATTTCAATAGTTTGTTAATAGTCTTTTATAAATAGAGCTATAATTTTTTTCTTTTAAAGTTAGTAATATGATTTTAAAACCTAAAGCAGAGAGGATCCCTTAATTGTAATTTCTTCATAGCTGTGATGCCAAGAAATTTTCATCTCAATTATAATATATGTTATAATTTTCTGACATTTGAATCATCTTAGTTAGCATGCTATTACTTACTATATGGAAAATTTTTCCTTAGAGTCAGATTTTATCTCTGGATGGCTCTTTGATGTGTCTTTATTTGACATATCAAAATAAAGTCAAATTAATAGTTAATTTACTGCTTCACGTGACTACTAATAGTAGATGGCTCAGTAAATTTTGATTGAATTTCAGAACCCCAACTATAAATTCTGGTACTTCCCCTGGATACAGATAAATGAGTGAACATTCCTGGACTTCAGTTTCTCAGATGAAAAAATTTGAAGTTTGGATTATCTATTCCTTCAGCCACAAAGCTCATTGTTCAAATTAAGAGTCTTATGCAGCTATGGTTGTAAAATAGGTAATACAGACATTTTCTTGTTGTAGATGGAATGGTGGGACATGGGGGTGGTATAAAACTTCCTCCACTCTGTTTGCCCCTACCTACCCCTGAGCACAGTTTGAAATGTACTAGATTACATGATATTTACCATCCCTTTGAGCTCAATGATAATTTTGGTTCTAGATCCCTTTGACCATGATCTTCTGAAAGGTTTGGCTCACACTTAGGCTGTGCTTTAGGAAAATCTACAATGTGGAGCTAAATAAAGTGCTGAGTAAACTACTCTTGAGAGGATGTCATTTTAAAAAATTTATTTGAATAGTGTAGAAAATATCAAATTTTATCTCAAATAATAAGGTTAACGGTTTGTGAAACTTTTGCTTCAGTTATGTGTGCGCACAAGATCATGCATGCTGGAGTATAATACAAAATGTATTTCTTATTGTAATTCATAGTCATAATAGTTTGAAATCATGTTCTCTTGGAGATTATCTTGCAGGGAATTACACTAGGAGAAGATCAGTTTAACTCTATATTCTACATGCCATTTGGGGATTGTAGTGTTCTGTTTCATTTGTGGAAGAAATCTGGCCCCTTTGAGAATGATTTTCCTTTTCCTCCCTGCCTGCAGGCATTTAAAACATTTACAACCATATTACTCCTATTTGGCAATTGTCATTACTTGTCTTCGCTTTTTCTGGGACAAAACTGGTAATGTTAGAGTTTCAGAAGTACTAAAATCATGCTATCAGCTGTGTTGTTGCTTTATATAGTAATAAGTATTGTTCTTTTTATTTTTCCAGCATCAAGTATTGTTCTTGCCTTTATATTTCTAGACTAAACTTACTGTACTGTAAAATGGAGAAAATAATATTGCTGAAATTTTTGCTTTACATTTTGCTTTCTCAACATGACAAAATTTGAGAAAGTTGTACAAACCCAAAGGGAAACCTAGTCCAATACTACCTTAATTAGAAATGAGCACACTTGGGGTATTTTGTTTATTTTGACAGCAAATATATTCTTGCTTACCCCACCACCACATCTCTAAAGAGAGGCTATGAAAAACCGTTTCAGATATAGGATCAGAATGTGTCCAAGAGTTGCTTGTTAGGGTGGACTGTTTGGCTGCTTCTCCAACATTCATTTGGCCACTTCCCTCCTACCAACAGCCCACTTTTTTTTTCTGAGTATCTATAAATTTCCAGGGAAGCTGACTTCACCCCCTGCATGTGACCTAGGCCTAGAGAATCTGTGTGTTTCATCCTTCTTGCTGTAGCGATGTACGTAGCCTGGGTAGGCGATCTAAACCAATTCAGTTCTATCACAGAACTTTGGTTATGCATTTTGGAACAACAATGCTCTTTCTTTCCTGCTGAACACGAACATTTAGCTTCAGGAATTGCTAGCTTCTGTGTTGGAACAATTAGGTAAAATGGTGTGGTAGAATACTGAAAAGGAACCTGGGTCCTTGGTTATTTCATTGAGCTATTGAATCAAGCTTTGCCTGAAGCTTGTGCTACTTAACTTATGTGAGCCCAGTAATCTTGGTGTTTAAGTTAGTTTCAGTAGTTTCTTGCCATTGAAGGTGTTTTGCTTGATATATCAGTCCTTCAGTACTTTTTTCTGGACCTTCCTAATTTAGTTTACCTACCTAGAAGTAAAATTTTCTGCTTGCTTAGACCTTAGCTTTGTCACCTAATAAAGCGAAGAGTTTGTGTTAGACTATACAAAATAATATGCTGGATTCCTGTTTTCCTCTCTACTTCCTAGTGCTGGAACCTCCTTTTTGTTAGATGAGAAATTTATTGACCTTCCTTTTCCTGTTTAGGAAGACCTATCCTGCTGCCATCCAGATTCCAGCATGATATTTGGAATGTGGATTCTTTCCATACCATATGGAGAACAACAAAATTACCATATATATTTTGTAATCAGTGTCACAATCTATGGCTACGGTTTTCCTTTTCTTTCCCCAGGAATATAATTTTTTTAGAGATGTAAGTTTTGAGAAAAAGATGTTAGGGATGATGAAAAGTGGCCATTCATCTGAAGACAGTACTGAAATAGTACATGGCTATAGGGAAGCTAAGAATTGATGATGCCAAAGATAAGCAATATGACCCAATGCAAGTCAGTCAGTTTTGCTGCTGTTTTTCTTACTCACATGTTGGATTCCTAACCTTAGCCAGCCACATGTCGTTAGTAGTTACAATAATTATTTGAGAATAGTTTCACAGATCAGCAGAAATCATTCACCTAGTGTTAAAAAAACAATTCAGAGCAGATGCTTTAAAAATCGTAAGTCTGTGTCAAATTCACACTTGAAAGCACAAAAGTGCTTTGAAAGTTGGACATGGTACTGGAGAGATTTTCATGGAAATTTGGGTAACCATAAGGACTTTAACCATCTAGTCAAAGCAGTAAGGCAAGGAACCAAGTGGATTTTTATAGTTGAATTGGTGGTGGTAGTGGTGCTGGGGAGTTGGTGGGAAATAACTTTTATTGGGTTGTGCCAGTCTGTGACAGACAGCATTTGGGGGCTTTACAAGAATTCAGCAAATGGTAACTTGCAGCAATCCAATTTCATACAGCAAAGATTATCTGTGAGGCAAAAATTTTTTCTTTTTTGTTTTTTAATGACAGCTTTGATATGTGTGACTCAATGTGAATGACTTTGTAAAATAGTACTTGTGACAAACAGGTGTGCTCATCCAAATTGCACTGCAGAATATTTAGTGCTGTTTCTTCTGAACAGGTGCTTTATGGGTTTTGCAAATTTTCTATCAAATTCTTCTTGATCTTACCCATAAAGAAATACTACATGATCATATTTAGGTCTATTATATTACTTTACTTTTCGTGCTGTGCTTGATAGCCAGAATTTAGCAAAGTGTTTTCCTATGTTCTGAAGTATTAACTGAAAGATGTTTAAATTTTGTAATTTTTATTTAAGGCCAACCACAATATTAGCCTAGAGGAGTTTGCCCTGGAATTCAGAGACATCTGCCATTTTGAATGGATGCTCTGGGGATTTGTTTTATTTTGTTTCTCTCAAGAACACCTTGTTAAATTCAGTGATCATGTCCAAAGTCAGCAATGCATGCTGAGTTTCATGAGTTATTTGGCTATACATTTTGTTGCATTTTTTAAAAGCTGTCACTGTTTTCACTGAATCTTATAGTGTTATATTGATTTATAGGTAGAGTCGTGTGTGTGTGTGTGTGTGTGTGTGTGTGTGTGTGTGTGTGTGGAATGGATATGTTTGCTTTTTGTAGTTTAAAAAATTAGTGTACAATAGCACCTTTGAATGTGTATTCATAAAATGAGAATCTAGTAGATAACATTTAGAAAATGGATTGCCACAAATTAACATGTGATGGCCTTCAAAAAAATGTTTTTAATTTAAACCATTTCAGTTTATTTTAAAATTTAATAAAAGGGCCATTTTTTTTTAGTAGAATAACAGGAATTATTTTTAAAAAGAAATTTCCTTTTTAAATTTGACCTAATATTTACTTTCTTTGTTGGAATGCAATTTGTATATAATGCATTCCTCCTAAGTTCTTAAATTTCACTGACAACAACTGGTTTACTCAGAGGATCCCAACAAAACTAGAGCAAGTCACAGACTTGGTGCACAAGAAAGGCACCATAAAAGCTCCAGGGTAGAGAGCAGTTCATTTAATTCTTTGTGGGTCACAATGAATTGGATTGACTCTAACCTGCATTACATTAACATTTTCAAGTAAATTTAACAGATATTGTTGAGAGTTAACTATGATCACTAGGCTCTTCTAGAAGAGAAATAGTCATGGCGTGTTACCTGCCCTTATGGAGCTAATGGATTATTAATGTCATAAGGCAAAAGTGAAAATGAATAATATTCAAGATAAAACTTAAGAACTGTAGGAGGCTTAAGCATTCTGTGCCAGGCGCAGAAATGAAGGGCAGGGTCAGAGGAGAATGAAGGGCAGGGTCAGAGGAGAATGAAGAAAAAGAAAATCATCACGAAGGAACCAGTGTTTGTGATTATGAAGGGACCGAAGTTTGAGACATGTTATTGAAGAATCCGTAGCCATTTGTTGAGGATATAGAGGAAAGGACACTCATTTGGCAGAAACAGCATGAGTAGAGTTAGGGAGGGCAGAAACTGGCGAGAGGTGAAGAAGCGAAGTTCCAGAATGGCAAGTCTGAAATAGGGGGTGCATGAAGAAAACTGCCTTGTATGTGTCTTAAATGCCAGGCCAAGGAGAGTTCACTTAATTTGCTAGTCAGAGTATTAATTACCATTCAAGGCTCAAAAGCAGTAACCTGAAAGGGAGTTTATGGAGAGCAGTTCTGACTGTGCATGGGATGAATTGCAATATTTCCAGAAGATATTGCACAGATAGTAAAGGGCCTAACTGCATTGTGGCAGAGGTCATGCAAAGAAGGAGACAGATGCCTGGCACATTGAGTGTGTGGGATCTATTATATTTGACAGCTAATTGGATACAAAGGATGAGGGAGACCTGAGTTACGGAGAACTCCAAAGTTTTGAGGCTGCTTCTGGAATGCTGGTTATTTTATTAACAGAAATCAGGAAGTCAGATGAAGGAGCTGTTTTTGGTAAGAAAAAGTAGAAATTTGGTAAAATAGGCCTTAAATGTGACTTTTCTCCATAGCCTTACCTGATGAATAAATATGTATGACCCCTTTTTTAAAAAAAAATTAGTATCCCCAGGTCTCACTAATGGTTTTGTAAAGTTCTTTCATAAGTTTCTTCCTGGAGATGGAGTTGTATGGAGAAATCTGTAATGTGTGTGATGGCTGACCAGTTTCATTTTCATCTTGGTAAACTAAAAATCGCTCAAAGAGTTAACATCTGAATCTACTTTCTGACTGTTTCTTCTGAGACAGTACTGAATGGAACCATCTCTTGTTGTCTTATGCAAATTGGGTTAAAGATCTGTGTTTTTTTTTTTGTTTTTCCCTATGAGTCCTTCAATAAGACATTGTATGCTGCTGCTTCTCACTTTCCACTGCAGGTTTCTCCTTTTCCTCTAGAGTTCAGTCTGAGGCTTAGTTCTCTAGGCTCTCTCCTGGCTCATTCGGTCTACTCTGTTGGCTTCCTTTATCAGCACTGTATGCTGATGATTCTCATATTTTGTATCCCCAGAACCGGTCTCTCTCCCATGCACCATACTTTGTGTCCAATGACTTCTACACATTTCCACTTGGAATGTAAACAGGCGCTTCGAGCTTGACATGTCCCAGACTAAACTCATCTTGTATGCCCCATCAAATTTACCTCTCCTCCTGTGTTCCTCGTGTAAACATCACCATTATTCTCTCTGTTGCCAAAACTAAACCTAGAAATTGTCCATAATGCCATGACCGCTGTCTGCCTTCTTACCTCAGGTTTTAAGTCTTGCCTGTTGAATATCTGTGATACTTCTCAAGTCTGTCCACCATTGTCTCTACTGATTACTACAGCTTGAATTTAGGACTCTGTCATATCTCAACTGAGCCACCATAACTGTCTCTTAACTGGTCTCCATGCAGCCAGTTTTGATCCATTCTTGTCTCTGCTTTATAGACAGAGTGATTTTTCTAAAACTCATACTTGAATGGTTCCCTAGAATAAAGTGCAAAATCCTCAGTATGGCACCCAAACTCTTAAATATGTGGTCCTGCTAGTATCTTCTGACTGATACTTCACCACACTTGCCGTGATTAACTCCCAGTGGTCTTCAGAACCTATTTGATGCTTCCCTATAGCCCACATACTCCATTCTCTGCTATTGCAGGTGCAGTTCCAGATGAATGTCCCATCTCTGGGCCCTGTGGCACACTAAACTTATCTTTAATATAATGTATTATAATCATGTTTTCTTATTTGTCTTTTTTAAATACTTCTACTATCTATGGGTAGGGACTGTGACTTTTTTACACACATACATATTACTTGTAAGTGTTAGCATTTGGACTAACAGGTATACAGTTGTAGTTTTCAGTGAATGATGAATAACCAAACGAAGATCAATAAAACCCACATCCTGCTCTGAAGGCATGCACTTCCTTGTGAGAAGTTTTGCAAGTACAAATAACTTTTTAAATCCATCAACAAACTATTACAATACAATATGTTATGAGCTATTAAAACTCATGCTTTCAAGTAGGAAGTGATTAAATGCTAATATCTTAAGTGACTGCCTCTTGAAGACATGTAATAGAATTACACAGAAATTTTTATGGTGTCCAACCATGTTTCTTTGAAAATGAGGTCTTGTTGTGACACTAAAGGTAGTGTACTTTTAAAAGCATTTTTATTGTCTTTTTAAAACTTTACCTTGTCTTTTGTCAGTTTTATGAAGACTCAACAAAAATGCAGCAGAATGTTTTAAACTTCTGGACATCTGTTTGCATGGTGATGAGGCAAGAGGACCATTGTTTATTTTTCTTTCCCTTTCTGAAACTACTGCAACAGTTTCTATTAACTAATAAGGTTTCGCATAATTCCGACCTTAAGTTTATGCTTTATAACTAACTCACTAATAGCTTGTTACCATAAATACAGTGATTTTTTTCCCCTCCATTTAAAACAATTTAAGAGGATATAATGCATTTTTAAGAACCTGGGCCTGCTACTTTATGAATCCCCAGAATTAAAAATGCCCTTATAATGTGATTTTCCTCATAATAATGGAACAAAATATGTTGAAAATATTTGTGACCCCTTTTGACTCTTAAAGTTGTAAATGACTGTGTGTTACGAACTTACATTGCTTGGAATAGTCAACACTATGAATATTAACTCTGTGATTGTCAAGAGTGCAGTCTGTTCAACTGATTTTCAACTCCTGTCTGTCTCTGTGCTAGAATTCTGAGGGGTGACCAGGGAGCTGTGTCAGGGAGCTGAGGAGGAGGTGGGCTGGTTGAGTTAGTGAAGCTCTGCAACCCTTCCTCTCGGCTTGTACTCTTCACTCTTTTATCTGTTATCTACTGGACTTATCTTTAAGATATTATTTTAGGAAAAATAAACCTTCTGAAATGTTTTAAAACCATTGATATACTTCATACAGGTATTCAAGGAAATGACCTTGTTGACAAGAGAGAAAACCCACAAAGATAGAAAATGTACAGTGTTTCTTTTACTAACTACTAGTTTTACACACCACCCATGATGACATCCTCACAAGACAGCAGTGGGGAGAACTGTACATTTAAAAGTACCGGGAAAGCAGAGCGCCATGTGTCACCTGTTTTCCATCAAAGACTTCCAGTCACCACATGGTGTTTCCATTGTCTGCTCAACAGAACCCTTAAAGGAGGGCCTGACTAGGTTTAGGGGGAGCAGAAAGTGGAAATTTGGGGCATGGTGAGAAGCAGAAGTTTAATGCTTCTTAAGAGCAAGCAAGGGAAAGAGTTGATGACCTTGCCAGTGTCATGGTGTTCACATTATAATGCTAAATACTTTCATGCCAGGAAGCTGAAGGGTCAGTTTAGAGTTTTATAGATTTTGGCCAAAGGCTGTTCCAAGTGAAAAGTAAATGTTTAAAGGCACTGACCATTGCCCTAACTTACTCCCTTCTTTTCTTGGTCTCTTACTTTCCTTCTCTGCCCAAAATACAGTTATCCCAGGTGCGAAATCCAGATTGCCACCATAGAAACCACACAAATAGAGCCCAAAGTAGTGCTGTTTGCTTTAATTTTCATAACGATGGAAAGAAAAATATACACAGTGGTGCTTATGGGTGACAGAAGAGTGTACCTCTAAAAGATAAATTGGAAGAGACTTTGATAATAAAATAATTTGCATCTTGAGAAACAGATAGCCATTCTTCTTATTCTAGAGAGTAACAGCATATTTTTAAACATTAAAAAAAGTTGGCAGTGTTAATTAGAAATTTCATAAAAAATTCACTTTCAAATAGAAATTTTTGGGGAAAACTATAACTGTCAATTTGAAGGATGGGATTCTTTTCAGAAGAGCTTGCAAAAATATCTGTTGCCACATGTGAAACAGGTTTACAGCAGTTTGTCATAAATAAATGAATTTGTCAAATACAGATCCCCACCCATTGTTTTGGCCTCAGAGGAAAAATTCCAGGGCCATAGACAAAGTAATATTGTGCTTTTTAACACCACATCTCACAATTAAGTAGACATAATATTAAGAGGAAATAGTAGTTTAAGAATAGGAATCAGTCATACCTGGGGGAAAGATAATACTGGGGGTTATCAAGATTTGCTGGACATGGTTAGGGCAGGAGTCTTAGCAAGTGGTTGATGAGAATATCACTCAGAGGAGTCTGACTTATGCTTTAATCCGTTGATGATTATACAAGGAGCAACATTTTAGGTAATGCCAACCCCAGTTGTTTTAAACTATTATAGTACTATAATAGCTTCATTTCTGATTATAAAGGAAATATGTTTTCACAAGAAAATTTGTGTTTAGTTCTACCACCCAAAGATAACCTCTGTGGACACTTTGATGTGTTTTTCCATTTTTTTCTGTATGTGTGAGAATATAAAATGTAAAAGATAAATAATATATAATACATTTTAGTATAATATATATTTATATGTTAAAATGGGAATATATATATAGTTTTATACACTGCATTTTCATTTCACTTATTCAACAGATCTTTATTGTGTCTGCCATGATCTAGTGAATTTCTGTCTCATTAAATGTTTCTTGAAAGCATAGCCATTTAGTAACCAGAATATTCTATTATATAATAATTTATTCAACTATTGTTTTGTTTTTGGACATTCCCGTTTCCAGTTTTTGCTGTTATAAATAATATTAAATAATAACCTTTTATCTATTTAATTCTTCTCTATTTTAGGGTCTCTGATTATTTGCTGAAGAGAAATTCCCAGAAATGTAATTATTTTTTAAGAGTCCTCAATTTAATTGGGGCAAAATCCTTCCCATTAGATGAACTTAATTTCTGTTCTTTAATAGTCAAACAATGGGATGTTCAAAGGAAAATGTAAGTCACAGTTACTGTGATTGCCTTTTTGATAATCCAGCATGCTGGGTGGGTTTTATATGGCCTGGAGTTTAACATCACTTTGGTATAGCTGCATCAAAGTACCATAGTGCGATTGCCCAGTATGTAAGAGGTATTTGTTTTGACAGATAGTGTTATTATAAATTGTTATTCTTTATCCTGTAGTTCATTTCTTATTACTGCTCTCAAAGCTATTTGAGACACTCTCAACACCTAATTCTTATGTGTAAAACAGCTTTTATAGCCTGTTCCCTTACACATTTCTGGGTCACTGATGCTGTAAAATCATTTCACTGTACCATGACCCCTCCGAACAAAGGACAAAGGGAAAAAATTAAGAGAAAATTCCTACATAGTGCATAGATATTCTGTTGTGTTGTACGATAATCAACAAACTTCACTTTTCTTGAATTTCAAATGATGTATGGTATGTGCTTCTGTTAGATACACCCTGCGGTAACTAATGGCTATAAGGCGTAAGATACCTGATAGTTCTCTGTGTGTATGTGTGTATGTCTGTGTTTTCAAATATACATTTCAGTCATTTGTAGACCAAAAATGTTTAGTCAAGTGTTTAATTGTCTCATGGAATACTAAAGAGATTCATCATATGAAATCATTGGTTTCTCTTTAGTGCTAAGTCATAGCAAATTATCATCTTCTTTTAGGTTGATTTTTGTAGAGTGTTAAATGCTATTTAAATTTCACTTAGATATGAAGCCATTTATTTTTCTCCTAATCACTTAAAATAACAAGAACTAATCAACTGGAGTTTTTCTCCTTTTTATGAATGCACCAATCTACCCCTGACTCTCATGCATGTTTCTGCCTTTAGGTCAGTGGGAACTTTTCCCAGCCATGTTTTCTTTTTTCCCTTCATTCCTAATTTCCCTCACGAACAAATGGCAGCATAGTTAAGCATTAGAAATTTGTTTCTGAAGGTGCTAACCTAAACATCAGTGCCAGGATACGACTGGGACTTTAATAGACTAATTAATTTGTCTACTGCACCCCTGACCTGGGAATTATGTACAATGGGCTATACTTATGAAACTGAGAGTCTGTGATCCAACTAGAGAAAATGCAACTTTTGTGTGCTTTATAGGTCAACATGCAGTTAATACAGGGTTCTTTTAGAAAACAGGTTCTGAAAATGGAACTTTATTCCATCACGTTTTTGAAAGAACGATTACTGCAAGACTATGTATACCTTTTTGTTTCAGTTTTCCTCTTTTACAGTTGATAATAGTACCAAACAGAACCCTTATATTATTTGCATTTATACCTACTGCCCTCCAGAAGTGCCCAGTTTTATGGAATACCGTCATTTCTGTATTATCCATTCTAGTATAGTAGGTTCTCATAACAACCATATTAACTTAGAGAAAGTGTGAACTTGAAACTTGAATGACATTTTGAAGTGTTTGTGTTATGAATTCCTGACTATGGTATTCATGCTTCTTTCAATAAGAAGATTATTTTATTTCCTCTTCTATTCCTTTTTGCACCTGTCTGTCATTTCAGAGACAGTTTAAATATGCTTCAACTGCAGTTAACATTTGACTGCCACTGAATTCATGGCACTGGATAGCGCTGAATTGAAATAAATCTGTTCATGTTAGCTTATCAATGCATGGACTTTAGATCTCTCTGGATCCTATGAATTGACGATGGTCACAGTTTTAATATTTTGGTAGTTTGTGGATTTAAAGGCAGTCATTAGACCAAAGGTTGAACACATACCAGGCATTCTTTTCGGCATTGTAGGTAAAAGTGGTGAAAAAGAATGATAACTCCCAGCTCTGCTGCACTTAATGTTCCGATAGTGGAAGTCATGCACAAAACAAACACATAAGGTAATAATGTAACTTAAAATAAGACTGATTTCTATGCACAAATGAAACAAGATAGAAGTACAGTGACTGTGGTTTCTGTGAGGAGCTATATTATCCATAGTGCTTAGGGAATGGCTTTCAGGCAGGTGATAGCAGAGCCAAGCTCTAGATGATGAGATGGTAGCCTTTGACTCCTTGCTGATCTCGTTCAATTATTTGTAGCACTTTACCTGAGGGAATATGCAAGATTCCATATAGTGCTCAATATAGGTGCAATGCCTGTCACATAGCAGATGCTCAGAGAATGTTAGCAGGATCCACAAAATAAATGAGTATTGATATATGATTTAAGAGAGGTTCTGTTGCCTCCAGTAGTGAAAGATTTTGTTTTGTATATTTTTGATTAAAATGTAATGTGAACCTCACATTGAATTTTTTTTCCCTGCAAATTAATTATTTATTTCATTTTATAGGTTTCAGAAGTGATCAGGAGAGTGGATGTACCTGAAGTGGATGTACCTGGTATAAATCAAGTAAGAAAAGAGTGCTTTTATTAGACCATTTTATGCTACAAATATCAGCAGTGTATTTTTTTTTTTTACTAGGTACTTTAAGTCAAGTCAGATTTGCCATTGATAGTACCCATTATACAAATTAAATCACTCTAAGGGAAAAATCATATTAATTATTTTGTATTTCAAGCTATACTGAGACACATAAAAGTGAGCTGATGTGTCAAAGCAATAACTTGAATTCCTGGGAGGTATTAGGGAAGGCAGAAAGTCAAATGGTGTAGAGGCCAATCAGAACTAGTCACTCTAGACTTTATTTACTGCCTTTAAAAGAATTATATTTGCACCCATTTTCAGAAGTCTCAAAAGAAGCCTGATCAACAGGTATGCCTGCAGCCACTTCACTTTGACAGATTTTTGGGGGGAGAGGAGAGAGAATGGAATTCTTTTATCTCTAAACACTTAGTGTTTGGAAGACATCCAAAGATTAGTAGATAGATAAACAGTTTTCAGTTTAGGCTTTAACATATTAATCTTGACCTGTTTCTTCTTGTTTTTACATTGAGAAATGCAGATTTAAAGATAGAAAAAAAAATAGTTAATTTGTTCCCAAACTAAGAATGGATTTGACTTCCAGTAAAGACTCATGTTAAATGTTGATGTTGCTCAGAGATCTGTTCTTGACCCTCTTCTCTTCCCACTCAGTTTACTTGTTTTCATCCACTCATCATCCACTTGTTCTCTTCTCAGTCAGTGTACTTGTTTTCAATTATTTTGATTCTATTCCCTGCTGCCCTTAAATCAGATCCTCATCATTTCCCAATTGGACTCAAACAATAGCTTCCTAACATCTGTCCAATTTTCCTCCTTTCTGACCTCTCTAACATTTCACCAGCAGAATGGATATCTGATCATATCACTCTCCCTTCAGTGGCCCCCATTGCCTCCAGGATTATGCCCTGAGGCATACAAAGCACTTCACCTTCATCGAGTCTTTTCCTGCCTTTCTAGTCTTACCAGTTGTCACCTCCCTTTCTGTCTCTACACCGATAACCTATAGATTTCTTCTAGCTCCTCAGTGCATCTGCTTGCTCCTTCATTCATGCTTCTGTTCCTTTGCATATGCTGTTCACTTTTCCTTGGATGTCATTCCTACCTTCTTTCTTGTTTACTTGGCAAGAATTTTATTTATCCTTTGGGATTCTGTTTGATGGAAGTCCCTCCTTCTCTGTGACACTTTTCCTGACAGGCACTTCCTCTTCAGTACTCTTATAGTTCCTTGAGCACCTCTCAATTTCCATTCTCAATATACACCTTAAACTGTTTGGAATGGTTCTCTCACAGTGCTTTGTAAACCCTTTCTGGGCAAACTTCTATTTTTCCCTCTTCTGTCTTTCATTTTCTTCTTAATCCCCAATCCGCAGCATATTACCTGGTAGTGATTCAGTTTTCATGTGTTGAATGAATAAATTGATATCTGCTCTGTGTTTATTAGCATCATGCTGTGTATAGTGGACAAAAATATATAAGAATATGATTTAGTTCCTGTTTTAATAGGTTATGATTTTATTTGGTGGACAAGACTTAGACTCATGAAATAATTAGGGAACACAGATATATATGGTATACAAATGACTAACTTATATTTTAAAAATATATATATGTTTTCACACACACACACACACACACACACACACACACACACACACACAGTGGGGTGGTTAGGAGAGCCAGAGTTCAAGTCTGATTTATGAAGTAGGCTCTATTGCCTGTGTAGGATTTTGGATAGGATGGAGAGAGAGTTGGTGTTGGGGCTGGCACTGTGATATGAGGCATGAGCCAAGCTGTGGTTATTGTATGGATGAGTTTTTCTCCTCCACATGTCTTGCCTAGCATATTTCCAGTAAATCTTAGACATTTTACATTGGCTTAATGTAAAGGCAAATGTTGGTAATTTTTATTTATAAAGAGCCAAAAATCAAATAAGGGGAAGTGTATCAATGGATGAAAGTTGTGGTGATGCTGGCTATGTATTGGAAAGAGATTAATCTATATTTAGATAAGTCTGGATTAAATAATTAAGACCTAAATGATTGACAATAAAAGACTTTTATGGTGAGAGTGAGGTAAGCCCTCTCTTTGGCGATGTTCTAAACAATAGTTGTAAGCAGTGTTTATTAGGTTCAAAGACATTATGGTTTGAACACTGTTGACTCTTGTGGGACCAATGAAGAGAAAACCAGAGATAAACAACAATAACAACAACAACAACAAAACAATCCAGATTCATTAGGTTTCAGGGGAAAAGTGAGAAAGGGCTTTGACCTGAGTTGTGTCTGGCCACTTGATAGAAGAGAAACCGGCTTCCGGGTAAGTCACAAAAGAGAAGACCAGTGGGGTTGTGCAGAAGGTTCATGTTTTTGTTTTCTAGCTGCTAAAACAACTATGATACAATGTGTTGGCTTAACAACAAGAGTATATTGGCTCACAATTTCAGAAGCTAGAAGTCATGCTTTCTTCTGGGTTGGTATCTTCTGGCTGGCAGTCAGTCTTTGTGGGTCCTTGGCTTTTCCATCACATGGCAATGCACATGGTAGGGTCCTCTCCTTTCTCCTCTTGGTTCCATTGAAGTCCAGTTTCTGGCTGCTCCCCATGACTTCTTTTCTCCATCTCACTTTCACTCTGCTTGTAAAGGACTCCAGTAACATGGATTAAAGCCCGACTTGATTCAGTTGGGCCACACTTTAAGTGAAGTAATATCTTAAGGAGATCTTATTTATGGTGGGTCCACAACCACCTGAATATGGATGAAGATCAAGACATGTCCAAACTGGGGTACGCATTTCAATCCACCACAGTTCATAAACTGAGCAGATAACTAGGTAAGTCTACAAAGGGTGAAAATCTTTAGCCACAATATGCAACTATAAATTTCTCACTTGCATGTTGAGTTCCCTGAGTACATTGAAGACAATGCTAACCCAATCTAGAACACATGAGGCAAAAAGAAAATTTAGGAAACATTTTGCCGTGTCCTTTCCTTTGTGTCCTGAGGTCCCTAACTGGTCTTCTTTCCACTTTTCAAAGTCTTTTTATGTCTGTTTTATATACGATGCCCAGGGTTCTTATTTGTATTTAATGGGGGAATAAGTGCTACTACTCCATCTTGTTCTGGAATCAGAATTTTTAAAGCCTCTGTTTGGTTCCTGGAATTTAGGATTGGAACTTGTTGAGTTGATAGCTTTTTATAGGTAGGGAAATAGTAGCCTCAAGATTGCTTGGACTCTGAGGCAGCACAGCAAATAACTGTAATAATAGCTTAACTGCTTACCACATATCAAACCCTCTATAAAAGCACATTTACTATTAATTTCCACAGTTTTCTGTTTCTGCAACAATCTTATGTGAAAGGGGAAAAAAGGCAAAGAGAGGTTTGTGAGATTTGCCTGAGACCCTAGACAATCTGATTCTATAATCTGAATTCTTAATTGCTGTGTTCCCTCTGCTATTTGAAAAATAAAAATTGTTTTGGTGCTCTGGCATCCTAAATGGGAGTCACCAACTTTCCACTAAAAGTTAAGGAAACTGATGATAGAAACAGATTCTTAAATTGATAGATTCTTAAGGAAATTCTCTACATGAGCCACAAAGAGCTACAACTACAAATTTTGTTTGTTTTCTCCTTTGCTCCAGAATTAATTTCCTGTATTTAAGGATATAACCTCACACTATGAATTACAACCAGGGTAATAACTAAACCCTTCAATGTAAAATTAATAGTTCTTGACAATATGGTGGACTGTGATATTATTAAGTTGTCATGAAACTACAATTTGATAGTGGACTTGAGTGTCAATTGGACTTACATATTTGGAAATTTTCCTAGAGTAATGCAGTACTCAGTTTGTAAAATTCATGAATGTTATTACTTAAAACCAGGTCCGAAGCAGACTTTCTGACTGACTCACTCACTCACTAGTTCAGTAACTGTACCATACATTTAGAGTAGTGTTCTTAATTTGTCTGAAGTCCTTCATATAAGCAATCAGATAGAGGTGCATACTGCTATCACAGTGTGATTTGTAGGCAAAAAATTCATTTATTGTTTTACAGATTTTAGGGATAGAGGTTATATTTTCTGATTTTTGTAATTTGATTATAACTTTTTCCAGATATCACCTTGGAAATTATAGTTTTTTGGTTTAACTCACTTTAAAGTCAAAGCCATTTTAGGACACCTTTGCCACTGTTGAAGTTAGCCAACACTCATGAAATTACCTGGTGAACTTCGGCAGTATTCTAATTAGTCACTGTGGTCAGTTCTTTAACTTGAGTTGTTTGTTTTGAATCAGATATTATTACAAATTAATCTGACACTCCATTTCTTTTTTGTCTAGGAACTAGGTCAACAATATTAATGCATTTTACAGATTATTATTGTGTTTTAAAGATCAAATATTTGTGAAATAAAACAAGAATTGTTCAGGATTCAATTAGGCAACTAAATAATGCTTGATCATTTTTCCATCTGACTTCTTGTAAATTGAGGCTTTTACAGTATTGCTTATGGGATTGTCAACATGTCACGGTCCCTGGGGATAAAAGTTTTGTAGTCTTGGAAGAACGTTGCTTTCTTAAAGATGTTTTTTTGGTATTTATATTTGTTGACAAGTGAAGAAATAGTATTACTGAGTTTTATAGTGCATATAGGCCGTGTTAATGTGAGGCTGCTGGACTGCTAGTGAATACTTAGTTTATTACTCAATTCAGTGTCTCTTTATCATATTGCCAGCTGCACACTAAGGCCATTGTAGTGATTCTGAATTTTTTCCTCTCCTTTATGCTGAATTGAATATATTAGCAAGCTCTGCTATTTCTTTTTCTGGTGATCTCCCAAGTTCACCCCTGTTGTTCATTTTCACTTTCACAATCCTTTCAAGGCTTTCATCCTTGAATGCCTGGATTTTGTCACAGATTCTTAACTGATTTCTCTACTTCTAGTTCTTCCAACCCCTGCAGAGAAGTTACTCTGAATTTTGAGGTACATGGTTGTATGTACATTGTAAGATGCATTAAATGCTTGTTGATTGGTCAGGAAAGTGTTCTCAGAGATAGAAAGTCAGATCCCTCTTTGGATATTGGAACTTTTAATGATGAAACTATATATTATATTTCATGTTTTGGGAAAAATCCTATGAAATTCAACTAGGTTCTTTCTCCATGCACCAATTTATAAGACAGTGTTCACTTTCTACATTTTAGTCATAAAACCTGTGCCCTGGCTTTCCTATGGGTCACCTAAGAAAAAGAAATAACATTCTGGTTACTTAGAGTGAGTAAATATCTAGTAGTTAAAAATAGTAAAGGTAAAATTAAATTTTACTCATAGAGATTTTCCCTTTTTGTTTATAAAATATGTTTAGATATGTAAAAAAAAGATGGCAAAAATTTAACAGGTGGTGAGGGTAATGTAAATAAGTCAAAGAAAGAAAAGTTAGCATTTTCTGTAGGATCACATTTCTTTGGGTTTGTGGAATGAATGTGTAATGATTCATTTTTCTAGGCTTATTTTCAGTGGATTGCTGTGTGCTTTCAGGAAGGAAAATGACAGTGCTAATCTCATTCTAGTTGCTTTTTCATTGAAGTTCTTTCCATAAATTTAGAATTGTTGATGCTACAAAGAATGTAGTGAATGTTATGTGAACATTCACTTGCCTTTGATTGTTTTGTGTCTCAAGCATCACTCATCCATTTTCAACAGGTATTCTGCCAGCTGTGTCCAAAATATTTTAAATGATTTAGAATCTGTTTCCAGACTTACCTTGTGGTAGCTGTTAACCATAAATGAGGTCTCTGATTATATAGTTCTTTGGCACAGACGGTAGTTCAGAGAAAAGAACTAGTCCAATTAGAGGTCTACCTTCATGTTGTTATTACTTTGGAAGTAGGAATAAGTGGGAGGACTAAGACACATAGTCTAAGTGTATATGTAGGGAAATATCTAATTCTTTCTCTGCATATATTCAGTAGTGTTTTGAGAACTACAATGATCCTAAGGCAATGCACTATCTTCAATCATCAAACCTTCCACTATTAAACACTGACTTGATCCTTTAACCAGATATTTAAACAACCAGACCTCTCCATTCCAAAAATATCCCAGTATTTGTAGTTTAATGCGGTGGCGAAGAGAGCTGGCCCTGGAGTTTGCCTGGATATGAATTCTTGCTCTTCTACTTGCTAGTTGTGTAATATTGGGTAACCTGTATAACATACCATTCCTTCTTGTTCTCAGCCCTAACGATTTATGTGTAGATTTGTTTGACGGTTAAGTGAATTAATATGTGTACATTGCTTAGCTCAGTGCCCTGCACAGAGCAAGTGCTCCATGAGGCTTAGTTCTCATCATTCTGATGCCTGGGCCTTCCATAGCTGATGGGACTATTGTGGGAAAAGGAGACTTTATATATCTCTGTTTCTTGTGCTCTTCATTTTAAAGTTAAGGAAACTGAAACTGAACACTGTAAATGACTTGTTCAAGATTAAACTATGGATGTATCGTAATTTTTTCAAGCATTGCACAATGGATGGACATACATCCTTGGACAGCTTGAAGTTTTTTGCAAGTGTAAAAAATACCGTGCTTGGTACAGAGTTTCTGTTCACGGTGGTGGAAAGGTTTTGGTAGTGGATGGTGGTGGTGGTAGCACAACATTAACAATGTAATTAACAGCACTGAATTATATTTGAACGTGGTTTTAAGGGGGAGATTTTAAGTTGTGTATATGTTACTAGAATAAAAAAAATTTAAGCTATAGGACCATATAACACAAACAGTGAACCATAATGTAAACTATGGACTATAGTTAATAGTATAATTGTGATAATATTGTTTTGTTGTAACAAAGGTACCACACTAATGCAAAGTGTTAATAATAGGGAAAACTTTGGAGTATATGGGAACTATGTATTTTCTGCATGATTTTTCTGTAAACCTACAACTTCTCTAATAAAAGCAAAAAAAAAAAAAAAGATTAAACAATGGTTAGTGAAAAATTGGGGGCTAGAATTTAGGCCTTTTTTAGTGTACTGAATCAGTGCTGTTTTTATCTCAAGAAGATTAAAACAACTTTAATAGTTAAAATTTACATGTTTGATTTTCAAAATTTCTCTTTAATTTGGAATTTAACTAAAATGCTGCAAAATATATAGAGTAAAAATGCTTGTTATTCAGTCTTTAAAAAGTCTTTTTAAAAAAATTCTCAGTTGGAAAATGGTTTCATGCAGCTTTGTAATAAAAGAATACTAAAATGAGGATAACCCGTCTCTTCTATGTCTTTTGCTGACCCAGTGTTTGAAACCACTTAACATTCTATGCCATAAAAAAATGACAGCAGTTTTGAAGTACACAGGTAAGCTCTTAAAATTAATATTGCAATACTGCTTTGCATTTCTCTGGAGAACATGATTATTCAATTTTGTCATGTTTACTATGTAGATGTGTATGATAACTAAAGAGAAATTGTTTTATTTATTTAGAGGACCTTGTATAGTTTCCCCTGAAGGATCCTAACTGATGTATATGTAATTTTTGCAAAGCGTTGTGGTTCACAGTAGGGCATAAGACAGTGCGCTGGTGATATTTGTATTCTTTTTGGTCGTTCCAGTGATGTGAGGCTTATCGAAGGCAGAAATAGAAAAAGATCCTAATTACCTGTTCTTGGTCATTTTTTAAAATGAGCTTTTCCTCTTATTGTAATGTTACTACAATGTTTATAGTGCAACCTGTATACCTACATTGACTAGAGAGATTGAACGGCTTCACTGTCCAAGACGTAATAGATTTCAGCCTTTTTCTGTGACATCATTATTATAGTAGAGTGCTTTAAGGATATGAACAGCTGCTGTACTCTTTTGTGAGTTTTATATTATGAACTGTAACAACCTTTTCAGCTCTATAAAAGTGATAGGACAGCTTGATGCTTAACAAATGAAGCCAAACTCTGAGCTGTGAAACTATTAGCAGATCCAGCTAATGGGCCCCATGTATGGAACATTTCATAACACAACAGGGGAAAACAGAGGCAGTGGTCATTAGCACATTGCTAAATGTTTTTCTTTACCTCTTGTTCAGTGTAACTTTGTAGAATCAATATGGAATTGCAGCTTGTGTCAGTACATGTAGCATATCCTAAATTGGATTTTATTTTGAAGCTTGGATCAGATATTCCAGCTTATGAATATTACATTTTCCAGCTTTTAAATAGAAAAAAAGGAAGTATTTGTACTTGCAGATCAAAAATAAAAATGCTTACTCTTATACAGGACATATTCTAATATGATGATGGGTAGAAATCTCTTGGCTCAGCATGTGTGAAGTAATTAGGTATAGTGTTATTGGAAAAATTGTACCTCTTTCTAATATGCTTAATAGTAAAGCAAAAATAAAGTATTTTAACAGAGCAATTTTAATTTTATAGGTCTACCTGAAAAGTTCTTTATATACTATGTTCTGCCTCATCAGAACTTTTCTTCTGGGATAATAATTTATTACTGTAAATTGCAGTACAATCTGTGCACCTTCCATGTGTTTACTCTAGTAAAAAAAATAGCCACGTAATAACTTTGAACTAATGTCTTCTCCTGAGATACTTAAAATCCTACAGAGTGTTTTAAACAGAGATATCAAAATTCCTTACATGGGAAAAAATTTAAAAGAATATCTTTTTATAATTCCCTATTTCTTTATCATAAATCTAAAATCCTGTAATAACAATGATTTTACAAATATTCATGTATAATCCTTGCTAAAAGTAGTGAGTACTGCCCTGGAATATTAGTGAGCATATTTGAGTTATCTCCTAAGAATCCTTCGGCAACTAATTCTGATTTTTTAGATTGTTGTTATCACTATTTTTAAGAATGGGAATTAATTGGCTCTCATTTGGCAACATAATATAAAATATTTATTTTTCTTTTTCACCTTCCCATTGCAGAATGAAAGGAAAATTGTTCGTGACTTTAATAAATATCAACTCTTTATTTTGTCAGAGAAAGTAGTTTTAAACTTCTATCAATTTTATCATCATTTTCATTTACCACCCAACTGACATGAGAATTTTATAGGTGAGAAATCCAATACATAGATTTAAAAAATGGCAGATACATATGTACTATTGACTCTGGGAATAGCTCTTATAGTTGCTCTGGAGCAAATTTGAAGTGAGCTGCATGCAATTGATTTTTCAGTGACAAGAATTGACTCCTTGGTATATATTGCTAGGAATAACCTCATATTAGTTTATCCTGTCACGTAAAAATAACAACATTAAGTAAATATGCCGTTGCCTTTCAAATACCAAATTTTGAGGTTAGAACTCATAATTTATGCCATGATATTCAGAAGAGCAAATTCAGGCAGAATACCTGACTTTTAGTAGAAAAGATGTAGTGTCATAATCTATCTATTCTTTCAGTTAAATTTAGATTGATTCGTATCACTCAAAAATGAGAAATATGATGATATGTATAACTGAAAAAATAAGTCTGGGAAGAACCATGCAAAGAATGCACCCATATAAAGAACTGCAGTAATAATATTTTGAGTCAAGAAAAGTCCAGACATAGCTGCTGGATTGGCTTAACACAGCTCATATGATATGTCTTAGTGAAAGTATCTTTCACAAATTGGGTGAAGTGAAAGATTGGCCAGTATAAGATTGCTAAGGAATATTGATCTTTAAAATAGTCACAGTTCTCCTTAGATCTTTGAGCTAATTCATGGCTATCACTCATGTATATTAGTCTTATTTTTCCATTAGATTGAAAAGTCCTTGAGGCTGGAACATTTCTTTACTTGTAGCCCCCTGTGATTGGGAACAGTGGGTGTTTGATACACATGTGTAACCAAAGTAATGTACTTGCTAGGCAGTCAGGATTTTGGAGGGAAAAGTCACAAACCTTTGTATGATTGATTCAGTAGGAGAAGTAGATCACTATGGTGTAGTAAGATTTAGTTTTCTGGCCTGGCCTGTCTCCTTTCACAGCAGTCCTTCATGTGATTTTGCTCCATTCCTGAAAAGGAGGCCTTGATCCCAAACCACGGTTGCCCTGACATATTACATATGCCCGAGTTTCACCCAGGATTTACTAAATCATAATCTCTGCCTTGGCATGTATATAAGTGGGGAGATGATATTGGGGATGGGTTGGGGAGGTTGTGAACCCTGCCTTGCTAAGGAGTGTGGGTGTTGCTTTCCAGCCGAGTGGGGAGGCTGTGCAAGTTTTTACTCAGTTTATTTGTGTTCTCTGATAACAGCGAAAGAAGGTAGGCAAAGTTGTGATTCTGGTAATTAAACATGTCTTTGTTTTCTGAAATGTGTAAGTTAGATGAGATGGATTTGTCAATAGAATTGAATTCTGAAAATAATAAAAGCTAGAGCCAGTTAAAAGACTAGCCTTTCCTTTCAGGGATGGATTTATATTTGTAATTTGTCTGCACATGAAATTCATTCATTCAGTAATGCTAATTGTGTGCCTACCAGGTACCAGAAACAAATTATGTTACCTCCTCAGAGAAAATAATTTAATCTTACTGAACTACTGTCTCTGTGAAATAATTAAATTAGTTTATTTTGAATCAGGCCAAGGGTAGCTTCCTTAGGACCTTTTAATTGAAAACAATAATGTGTTAATTATATCTATTTCTCTTTTATACATTCCTCTCATACATTGACATTTAAAGGTAAATGTAATTTTAGAAAGTCACAATTACATTAACTGTTTTTTTTTTTTTTTTACAAAAACATTTGGTTTCATTATCAAGTACAAAAGAATGTGCCACAGTATGCCTAATATCACTTTTGCAGTTTTTATGTCTCGTCTCCAACTCCTGCTGTGTGTGTGTTTGGAACAGGTTGCATGCATAATAAGAAGCCTTATTATGGGGAACAAATAAGTAAGTATCTTTAAGACTTTGGTGTAAGTATTTGCCATCACATTCCTTTCTTCATTGCTATTAAAATATTGGTGAGGATTCCCTTTATGGAACATATTTTTATGATAAGGTAAAAGTATCTGAAGCTAGTTCAACTTTTACTAGCAGACAATAAAAACAGAGTACTTGCAGTAGGCTTTCACTTAATTTCCTTTAATAATAGCCTGAGATCACAGGGTGAACTTACTTATTCAGGGCGTAGTGGTTTACTGAAAGGAAAAGCAGTTTAGCATTTTAATCATGTCTCTGTAAGTCTTACAAATTATAGGTCCTTCACCAAGTTCCTTAAATAAATTGCCTAACCAAGTCTCAGTTTTCTCATCTATACAATGGGTATATTAATTCCTATATGATATAGTCACTAGGTATAAAATGACCTTTGAAAAATAAGCATTTGACTTAAAATTGAGTCTTAATAAATGTACTTTTCCTCAAAGAAATGATTCCAGCCTCTTTATAGGAGCATGAATGAGCTGTTATATAATGAGCATGTCACATGTAAATATCATGAAGCCAAAAAGTTCTTTTATAATGTTCCAAGTGCAAAAAGGAAAGCATATTGTATGAAATAGACTCCAAATGAGCTAGAAAACTATACTGCACTCTAATCCCACCCTTTGTCCAATTACCTTGCTTACTTATTGTTATAATCTGTAACATTTTGTTTTTGTAAAGGTTTTTCCAGAATACTTTTAGATCATTAATAAATTCAACCCTATGGCAACTCTATTTTAAGATCCCATCATTTCCTGACACCTCTCTGATGCTGAACCTTTATTCTCTTTGTTGCTTCTTTAATTTCCCTTTTCTTGAGAAGGGAGAACCTTACCTCCTCACAGTCCTTATCCTCACACACAATTGCTTAAGTTCAGCTCTTTCAAACAAGCTACTATATGCTGTCCCTTTTCAGGAAAATTCGGTAGCCTTTTCCCTTACCCAGAGCAGGGAGGTCAGATAGGAGATGCACTAAGTTGTGCTTTTATCCTTTTTCAGTACTCTCTATGATCAAACCAAACAGGTTTACTCCTTGGATCCCAAACAAATCATCCTCATTCCCACACTTGGCTCTACTGATTCATTTTTCTCTGTCTGAAATGTCTTTAGCCTTTCTTTTTTGCTTATATACGTCATGGTTGAGTGAAAGGAATGAGACTGCCTATATTTCAGATACTGGCTATACAACCTTGCAGCCTTGGCTAAATCATTGAACTTTTTACCTATACAATGCAAATCATATAGCTGCCACATATGGCTGCTTAGTTAGTGCATTGTACAGCTCTGGGGACTCCACTAACATAGACTACAATATGTGGAATGCACAACCTCATTTGCAGAGTTGAAAATTACAGGTTGAAAATTAAATGAGCCCATAAAGAGCAATGGTTTAACCTAATGATCAGGAGTATGGACTTGAGAGCCCAAGTCTCTGGGATTATAACTCAGCCCTTCCTCTGTATTATCTTCAGCAAACTATTGAATGTTTCCTTGCCTCACTTTCCTTGTATTTAAAATGGAGACAGCAGTGGCAACCTTATAGGTTATTCTGAAGATTGAATGTGCTAATATTTATGAAGCTCTTAGAATACCTGGCATGTATTGAATGCCCAACGTATGTTAGCTATATTTCTTATTGTATGAAATTATTTAGTATGGTGCTAGATGCTGTTACTGATAGTTTTTACTATTATCATTATATAAGACGTACCCTTTACATTCACTGTTCTTCTTCAGGAGGTCTTTTTTAACCTCCTTAAATTTCTGGTATCTTTCCTTCTTTAGAATTCCACATGGCAAGAATTATAGTAGGTTATATGATTTAGCTTGGAACATTTGGTTCTTTGTATTATGATATCTTTTTTCCTCTAGTTAACTGGAAGACACTTGAAGGCCAGAACCATGATCTGTATCTGTATGGTTCTCAGCTTTTAGCACTCTTTGCCTTGCCTCTGGCTGGTGTCTGCCCTCTGATCTGAAGGGAATTGCTCCCCTCAGAACTTGTGGTTTGAGAACCAGAAATTATAGCAGAAGCTGTTTACTTATAGCCTTTTCTTCTAAGGAGAAGAAAATAACAATCCATTTATTTATATAAAGAAGTTTATAATCCATTTGAGGAGACAAGATTAACATACATGTGATAATAATGTTCATACATCAACTTGGCCAGTTGATGGTGTCCAGTTGTCTGGTCAAGCAAGCACTGGTCTGATTGTTACTGTGAGGATATTTCCTGGATTTAAATCATCAGTAAGGTGATTGCTTTTGTGGCTGATTACATCTCCAGTCAACTGAGGACATTGCCTCTAACAATGAGAGAAATCTGATCCAAACTCTCAAAGGCCTTAAAGGAAGAAATGATGATTTCAGCAACCAGAAGAGAGAATTTTACCTCTTCTTCAGCCAGCCAGCTTTTCCTGGGGAATTCATCAAAAACCTCCATCAGAGTTCTGATCTTACAGCCTGCCCTACAGTTTGGATATGCCCATCCCTTTGGTTCTGTTTCCCTAAAGAACCCCGACTAATATAATACACAATAGTGAAGAGTCGAAATTGTAATTAAGTGCTAGGATATATGGTCAGACTAACAAAGCAGTAGGAGTTTAGAAGAGAACCATTTCAGTAAGAGCTGGGTTAGTGAGAAGAGGCTTCATGTGGGGTACAACTTAAATGGAGTATTATGAGAATATATAAAGAAGAACAGTGCTGATAATGTTTATGTTAATTCTGTAGCAAATACTAACATTAATCCTAGGAACAAACACTAACAAGATGCATGTTATGCTAAGCACTATTCTTCATGTTTTACATGTATTAAGTCATTTAATTCTTATAATAATTTTGAGGCAGTAACTACTATTATCCCCATGTTATAAATGAGAAATCTGATGTTGCCGATAGATTTTATTAATTATGATCATGATTACTAGTTTTACTTTATTTTCTAAGTTCACAATAAAATAAAAGCATTTATAATTACTCCATGTCCAACATTTGAAATTATATTCCATAATGCTTTCTTTAACAGTCCTGCCTGGTATCATTCCTTTTCTTATAAAGGTTGTTTTTATGATGCTCCCACCCCACAAAGACATAATATAATTATCAAAAACAACAAACAACAAAAGATATAAGGCTTTCATGTTTTGGAATGTGGGGTAGCTTATTTGAACCTTTTAAATTTTATGTCAGTACTTCAGATTTTAATGGTTTCTTATTTGTATGATTAAAAACAACTGGTAATGCTCATCCCAAAAGAGGAAAAGAATTAAATATTGAGTTTGCGAAATGTTTATGGTGGTGGAGTTCTGGATTTAATTTTTAGCTCCTTGGGTACCAGCAACAGACCAGTAGTTGGTTTTTAACAACTTTGATAAATTCAGCATGCTCTTATCAACTTTATAATATAAATTGTGGATCAGATCCCATCAAGTGGTTTTTTTTGGCAGCACTTTGGTGGAAATAGACTTTGATTTTATTGTGTTGTTTAAAGAAAAAAATAATTGAAATTACTGTATCTTTTTTTTATTCTTCAAAGAGGCTGTCTCAGTTTCAATTTGATTTGTTTGTAGCAATTTCTTTTTCTAATATATGTAAGGCTGTATTCATTGTGACATAAAAGGAAATTGTGTAGTTTCAAATAGAAATGGAAATTATTTGAGAGTCAGCTAAATATGGACACAAACTTGATTGTGATGAAAGCTGATAAATAGTCTTTTAAACTTTAGATACTATATTGATAACACTCAGCATTCAAAGACTATTATTGATTTATTCATTTGCCAAAATAACAGATAATCATTAGGGCAAATGTGTGAGTCCTCTAATCGAGGTATTACCTGTCTTTCTTCTCATTCATAGATCTTGCTGTGGATTACTGTTAACAATCCTGTGTTTGAACGTGGCTGTGAAACTTGATGCCTCACTTAGGAGGCCTCCCTTCCATGGCGGTATATGAGGTGTGACTATAAAGTGTGAGACTGGTTTCCGTTTTATAGACACGCTGTGTACATAGTCTGCCTCCCGTTTGGTGTTTTTTTCCTTTTGCATTGTGTGTGTGGGTGAATGTATGTACGAGTTCTTTTTGGCTCTTCTTTTTGCCATTTTCTTTAAAGAACATTACTTTGTGATGTTTAAAATGAGTTCTAGGAATTGCCGTGATAAGTTGCTATTTCATTTGCACGTTTCCCCTAGAAGTTATTATCTGCACTGCACCTTTAGGTGAGAACCGTTTTTCTTTGACTAGCCCACTTTTCTGTGTTCATTCATCTCATAGAGAGGCTTCATAGATCATTTTGTGGTCAGTGGTTCTTTACTTAATTCTACCCCATCAGAGCTATGATGTAACATATAACTTCATTCAGTGAATTAAAGTATTTTACCAACTCTAAGATATAAGACACATTCAAATTTCAGAGTGTTAAAATGTGAAAAGGTTCCTGTAGTCATAGTGAAATGTTATTGATTTTAAGACCAAAATGTTACTGATTGTAATATATATCTTGATTTCAGACATGTTAAATGTAAAAAGAAAAATCAGATTTTTACATCATAAAATATGGTAAGTTTTATTAGGTCCTGGTTACTGTGGGTTACCATGATATTTGGTATGAATAACCATAATATAGATGGAACCCCGATAAACATATATGTGCCAAATTCCATTCTTTGAGCATTTCTGAAAACAACTCTTTTAAGTAGGTAATTATAAATTATGGAAACTGACTACCACACATACTCTTAAAAATATATAAAATAAAGGAAGAAAAATGTTTTCTCAGTTGTGAATCTATCATTCATCAACACTTTACTGAAAAACTAGTACTAGTAGTAAAATGTTATATTTGGATCATTCATGTATGGTCAGTATAACGTAATCATGAACTTTGGAAGAAATCAGATCCAGGCTCTAGTATGTATCTCTGAGACTTGGAGCAAATTACTTCATTTCTCTCAGTTTTCCCACCTAATAACAACACCTTCCTCATTGAGCTGTGTTGATTCAGTTATTACAATAAGGAAGGCACTTTATGCATATGGACATATGGCAGGTTTATTGTGTTATTATTCAAAAATGTTTATTGTTTGTAATAAGGTTGTGATTGTGTCTGGTGTCAAATTGAGTGATGTAAGTAATAAATGTCATTGTAGTCTGAAATGAGAGAACTCAGCTCAGGCTGGAGAGGTCAGGATAGGGTACAAGAGAAGATTAGAGTTTTAACTGGGATGTGAGGGTGGTCATGTGAGTTTAGGCAAAAGAATTACAAAGCAAGGTTATAAAGAATATTTAAAATCTTGAGTTTGGAATGAGCATAATATGGTTGAAAAATGTGAGAAAGTTGATTTGGCTGGAAAACAACTTCAGATTTGGAAGTCATGAGAGGTAAAGTGTCTATAGGATAAGGGACACCAGACTTCAGAGTCACTTGAGCCAGGCTGAGGTGTTTTAACTCTGTTCTAGTGATGGGTTGCTCATATTAAAGATTTTTGAGCTGAAGAGTGGCATGAAAAAAATTTTGGAGGTTCACATAAATTGTTTACTAATTTTTGTATATTTTTAATATAAAAAGTAAGCATGCATTAATATATCACATATTAAAATAATTTAATATCTTTCAAAGCATTTGAAATGACCTTGTTAGTAATCCATGATAATGCTTGGGTAGAATTAAGGATTAGCAGCCTCATAAGACATGTGGAGAACCCTTCAATGATGTGTTCAAGTGGTCACCCACTTCTTTCCACCCACCCCTTCCTGCACCCCTTCTTTGTGGATAACATCGTAGGACCCTTCTAGACCCATTCACTTTGGAATCATGGGTAATCCTGGAGAGAGTCAGTAAACATTTTACAGAGACTCCTGAAAGTTGAATATTGCTTTGGATCATTAAAATATTTCTTCTCACATTTCTGTTAAGTATTTTTAGCATTATTATTGTCTGTGCCACATTGGCTGTCTTTATAAGGATGGCACTCTTTCTTGAACTGTAATATAAAATTTCATTAGAAAATATGTAGTTGGGTTCCATTTCATAAAGTTAATTTACTTCACAGAGCTTTCGAAATGCTTTGGTCAGTGAAGTTTTGATCTTTGATTAAAATATCAGGTAATCAAAATATTATGTGAGTTGAGAGATATCTGAAATGAAATCTAGGATAGAGAGTATAATGTTGGTTGCAACTTAGAAAGGTTTGTGCATTATTTATTATTTTTGAGATTCCTTTAAAAGTAAAAATAAAAAGGCCTGTGTGAGAGATAATTTAAAACTTAGGTTTCAAAATAACCGTTAAATGAATTGTCTGCATATTTTCAGTGTCAAAATAAAAACTTAATAACTCTTGAATTATTGTTTAAATTGAGAGTGTCAACACAAATTGAATGATTACCTCCTAAAGTCCAATTTTCTTAAGTTAGATGCTAACTTGGGATGCTAAATTTTTATCTCTTTTTTGCTAATATGAAGCATTGAGACACTTAGCAAATCTTTTTGTTTTAGGATGGCAGTTTTAGTGATAAGTCAGCTTTTAAAGAAAATCAAATTATATCTCAGTAAAAGGAAATATTGTATTTGTATTACTTGTTCTAAGTGAAGTGGACTCCTCATTATAGCTAAAACTCTCACTTACCATAAATATAATTTCACAACATAAATCTCCTGTATACCAGACTCCTTAAGAGATCTATATGTTTGGACATCTTTGTTTTTCCTACTCTTTATGCCAATTTGCCATTTTTAGCAACAACCCAAAGTCAGTGGGGTCAGTTTCTTACATGTCCGTGTGTCTTCAGAATAGTCAATAATGATTTTTAAATGGAACAGGAGAGAAAAATATTTGGCATTCTGAGGCAAATTAGGTCTGAGGGTCTGCTTTAATTTTAAAAACAAAAGCTTGACTGTTTCTAGCCAGAAAACCAAATATCTTGGAGTTAAACATGGAAAATGTTTATAGCGTTGTGTAGTTTTATTACTACAGACAGAAGGAAAACAGTTTATTGAGTAACTTTCAGCCAGTAAGAAATGTTATACAGGGCCAACAATCAAGAGATGAACAAAAAACATTTTCTGTTTTAGGGAGAGTGAATGATGAAGGCTCACGATATTTAGATATTCCCTTTGAAACAAGTGTAATCTTTTTTGGCTTTTCTATGACAGTAGGCAGCTAGCCAAGTAGAAAGGTTTTGTAAGTTACAGGATTGTCGTTAAAGTGAAGGGTCATGCCCATTTTTACCTTTCCTTCTTCCTACTTGCTGGAATGCTGTGGCTGGGACTCAAGCAGATATCTTGAACCAAGAACCAGAAGCCACAAATTGAGGATGGTGAAAATATACTATAGAAGAAGCAAGGGCCTATTAGAATTGTGGAGCTGAAATACCAGACCTATAGATTTTGTTTACAATGAGAGAGACATGAACTTCTGTCTTGTTTAAGGAGCTGCTATTTTAGGTTTTTGGTTACTCATGCTGAGCATACTAATGACTAATATGTCTACCTCTCCCCACTCTATGTAATCCAGCAGTCAGAAGACTGTGGCCAACTGCCCAAGTCTGGTCCACCACCTGTTTTGTAAATAAAGTTTTATTGGAGCATGACCATGGCCATGTGTTTACGTATTGTCTGTGGCTGACAATGACTGCTTTCCTGCTATAATCTCAGAGTTGAGCAGTTGTGCCAGAGACCATATGGGCCACAAAGCCCAAAATGTTTATGATCTGGCCCTTTATGGAAAAAGCTTGCCAATCTCTAATCTAGTCGATCAACAGACCTCATTTATTTTTCTCTGAAAATGTCTCTTTTTCTTTTTTCTGTATTCTTAATGATCTCTTTACCTCATTTGAACTATTTTAACTGCCTTAAAGAAAGCTTTCTTAAATCATTTGTAATTCTATCATTCATCCCTTCTATCAGATATACTATAACATAGTAACCTTTTTAAACATAGTTCACATTCTGTCACTTCTCTGACCAGACATTTTCAGTGATTTCATATTTTCTACATCATCAAATCATAACGTTTTTGCTTATCTCTTATGACTCTATATTCTTGCTCTACTGTAGCATGCTGACAGCTTTTCATATTCATTTATTAATTAGTTCATTTAACAAACCTTGTAAATGCCAACATATATTAGGAGAGTTAAGACAAGTCCTCAGTTCTAGTGTTATCCTTTGTTTGTAAAATATTGGCAGTTTCTGATTGGTCTCTTTGCACCAGTCTTCCTGATTTGGGTCTGTCTTCCACTCTGCTTTCTGGGTGGGCTTACTGGAATGCAGTTCTGATCAGGTCACACCCCTGATTACAACCTTCAGTGACTCCACGTCACCTCCATGGCTGGCCCTACAGATTAAATCTCAATTTGGTAGCATAACATGCAAGGCCTTGTGCGATTTGGCCCCTGCCTATGTTTGTAACTGCATTTCTTCTCTGAGACTGTCACCTTATACTTTATCCTCAAGGAGGGCTTGCAGTTTCTTGAATTGTCCATGATCTCTCCAATTTCTGTTCCTTTTGTCCACATGATGGCTCTGTCTGAAATATCTTTCTTTTCTGCTTTCCCTGTCAACCTTTTCTTGCAATAGCAGTGTGCCCTTAATAATCCTTCCTAGATAAAGCATAAATGCCATCTTTATTGTGAAGTGTCCCTGTCCCCTCCTTCTCAGTTCATTACTACCTTCTCTGACTATCATAAAGCCTTTGCATACCCATTATCAAGCACGTCTATTTGTAATAGCTGTTGGTTCACACAGTCACTTCACCTCTACTAGGCAGTGACTCCCTGGACTGGAGTCTCCTGGACATGGTGTTTTCCTTGCATCTCTCAACTTTCTCTCATGGCAATTATTGTAGTTGTACTTTTTATTTATTTGTGATATTATTAGATTCATATTTGATTAATATCTTTCTAGTTCACCACCATTTACCCCCAAGTCAGACCTGCGTCTTTTTGCTTACCATTGAATTTCTCAATGCATAGCCAAGTAAGTACTTGGCATATAACCTGCACCCAGTACTGGATTGTTGAATAAGTGAATTAATTTGTTGAGGACAAAATCTTTTTTTCTTTTATGTTTATGTCTGTATTACATAGCACAGAACCTGACTCAACAATGTTGATTGATCACTGACAAAGCCTTGAAGAGTGCTTTTTCAACATAGACTCTTTCTTCAAGTATTATCAGAAGTCCAATAGATAAAAGGTATAAAAGCAGAACTACTATTTTTATCTCTCCCTAAACACCCCTCCCTGCAATCTATTCATGAAACACCTACATAGAATAACCAGGGACCCATGGTTAGAAGATGGATAGGAAAGAACTTTTAGAGTGGATATAGCATTGTGTATTATGGCAGGTGGGCAGTATTTTATATGTAGCTGTGTGACTCTGGGCAAGCCATTTAATCACTCTAAGGTTGTGTTTTATTATCTGTGAAATGAGAGGGTTGTCCTAAATGTTTTCTGTATTTCTTTCCAACTATATGAGTATATATAAAAGTTTCAGGTTTATTCCAGCACTTGGTCTCACTCAAATGATATTCTCTGATTGGAGTACCTTTGCCTCTTCCTATCCTAATCCTAAATTTCTCTCAAGACCATGCCAGTATCCAACTCATCTGAGAAGTCTTCTCCAGCTTCTTCTGTCCTTATTGCACCAATTCACACTCTTTAGCTAGAATCTAACATACAGAATTTCCCAATGCCATTTAGTAGTATATGTTTTAGCAAGTAAATTGGCCAGGCATTAACCACTACCCATTTGATTACCTCAGGCATCCTAATATTACTCCAAAATATTTTTTTCCATATACATGTTATCAAACTTCTGAAAGTTGTGTGTATTTTATTCCAACCCTATGTATGCCGTCTTCTGTTATCAGTCACCTCAGTTAGATTTATCTGCTAATGGTAGAGAGCTCACCTTTATTTTTACTTATCACCCATCCTTTACTGTTTACTGGTTGATTTATCAGCTAAAAGTTAAACACCTGTTTAGTTAGTTGTTCAAGTTAGGAGAAGCAGATGAGGAGGTACTTTGGATGTTGTTTGCTCAACTGACATTCAAATGAGATTGTATTTATTTATACAAAGGGGGACAGTCTATTAAAGTTTTCTCTCACCATTTCATTAGATACAAGCACAGAACAGAAAAGAGTCAGACAGATCTGAGTTTATAGCACAGCTCTGCCACCTTAACAAACTGCATTACCTTTAGACAAATTTAAATCTCTTTGACTTTAATTTCCTGATTTTTAAATGGGGGTATTACCTATATTCTCAAGGTTGTTGTGAAAATTAGTTTAGCTGACATATATCCACTGCCTGGCACACAGTAGGAGCTCAACCAAGAGTAACTTTTCATGATGTTTCTTATCACTGGAGAAATCTGAGGTGAACTGTGGCCAGAGAAAAAGATTGAGTCATTCCAGAGAGTTCATGCAAATCCATTCCTTTGTTTGTTTCTGGCCTGGGTTGTATGAAATATTTTAAATTTGAGTTACAAGCAATTTATTTTCTTAAGACTATTTTATTTTTAAATTAAGAAATTGGAGAAAATGAGAATTAGTAAATTTGATTAATTGTTCAAATTCTGTGGTACTGGCATATTTTTCTTATGAATTTTCAGTAGTACACAAAAGTGTCCTTTTTGGTGAAAGTATGTGTTTGATTTAGATTGAAGGTGTAAATTGTGTATGTGAGTTCTCGTATTTACATGTATGTGAAGGAGTATTGATATGATAAACACATCTTTAGGCATTCAGCAGCTCTGATCAGTATTTGAAGCATAGCACTGTGATGCCACAATGGAACATTTGTGGAATTGGAAAAAACAAAGACACATTGGAAAGCAACTTCATGGAACATAGGGAAAGCCTTAGCCAGCAAAGCACTTAGTGAGCATGGACTCACGACCACACCGTTGTAGAAAAAAGATTTTGAGTCTCTCAACACAAAGTCTTGGCACTGGACTCCCTTAGTTTAAATATTGACTTTTGAAAGGGGATGAAAGTTGATGTATGCCATGTTGCAATATCTTTCTAACCACATGTTAAGTGGCAATAACAAAACCTTGTTGGATAACTAGGACTGCGTTGTTTCTGATTTATGACCCTGGTAATTTTTCTTGTTCTGGGAATACATTGCATGAGAACACATGTTGAAGCTAAAATTAGCTTCAAATCTACTTAAGTAAAAGTGAGAATTCTCTTCATTTAACCAACTTGTAAAAATTTAGATTTTAAAATGGTGTTTAAATATATAGATAGAATTACCTTTCTCAGAAATTATCAAACGAATAAATAGAATAAAATCACAGAAACAGAAATAACTTCAGGAGTAATTCAGTGAGTGATAGCTCAGTTTTAGAAGAAAATAGAACACTTACATACCCAGGGAAAAAAATCATAATGTAAAATTGAAAGAAAAACAGGCATATGTCTGCTTATTCAAAGAGAAATAATATACCAGAATGGAAAAAGGCAAACTTTTGAATCAGTCACAGTGTTTTTTTTGAATGAATAATCCACTGTACTGTGGATATTCTTTAAGACGTGAACTCTTTAGATTGACTGATAAGGAAAATCCCCTAGTAACTGGGCAATTCCAAAACTACCCCAACTTGGCTATGTATATATAGCATAAATGTTCTCAAGAGAATGTGTCTAAATTGTCATGCCTGAGGAATTCTTGCATTTCATTAGCTTTAATTCAAAGTATATATCACAGTTGCACACCTAAAGTTTGATGACTATCTTCAGATTATTTGCAATCTTTGAAAGTTATTTGATATGGTGGATTTATACTGGAAAATTTTCATGAACACAGCCTGCTATTCACTAAGTCATGGTGCAGGGGAGTTAAGGAGCAGATTTTGGAAGTTCTATGAAGGGAGTGGGGACCCTTCGAAAAATGTTAGTCAATCCATAATGGAACACTTACTGTATCTTGGGAAGTAACTAGAAGATGCAAGAAAAACAAGTGTCTGAGCTATTTTTATATAATATCGATATGTAGGAAGGAAATAGGAATCTGTGACAAAATATGCCAGAAATGATTCAACTTCTTTAAGTTCACAGGCAAATAGAAACCATAGAATTAGAAGACAGTTTGCTCTTATGTTTTTGACTATGACAAAGGCTTTTTTAGACCTTACGTGCCGCCTTCTACCCTGTTCGGTAAACATAGAAACATCTTTAACATCTTTCTGGGGTGTAATGGTTAATGGTATTTGAATTGGGAAGACTGCACAGAATAGAAGTCATTCAGAAAGTAAGACTATTACATAGGCACCCTATTGTTACAGATTATGTGTGTTGACCAAATTTGTTATACAGTAACTTTCTGTAATTGCATTCCATTTTTAAACTCACTTTTATAGAATAGATAACTTTAGCCAGCAAGTGTTTTGCCCGTGTGAAAGATTAATTTTTCATTATCTGTTTGCTAAAACTTTAAGAACACTCAAAATTGTTATACTATAAGAACACAGAATTGTAGTACTATAAGAACTCAAAATAAATCAAATCCAGAAATTTATTAGAGAACATGAGACATCACAGATTCATTTTTTTTTTTTTTTAATCTCACTTAGAGGGTTACTCCACAAAAGTAATAATACCTAACATTTAGTAGCTTGATTCATTTTTCCATTAGCCTCAAGCTTTCTAAATACCTGTGACTTTACATTCAGGAAGATTTTCTTTTCTTTCCTTTTTTTCATCTTTGAACTTTCCTGAGATCTCTCTAGATATCATTACTTAATAATATCCATGTAATTTATTATGCTCTCTTTGAACACAAAGGAAGAAGTAGATAAACACCAAAGTGATTAAAACTTGCTAGTAATGGTGGTTCCGTCCTCTCCCTTATCCATTCATTCCTCATTCCTTGGTCACTGAGCCTCCACCTGGAGTAACATTATAATGCCAATCTCTGGAACATGATGAGTTTTGAATAGTTTTTGAGACTCATTTTAAAGTTTAGTTTCCAGAGTAATTTGTTTTAATTTAATTTAATTTGTTTTCATTTGAATTACACTATGTAATCTTCTTTCATATACGTTATACACTTCTTTTATATACTTCAGTTACTCTAATACAGTCATGTTTTGGAGGGGGTCTGCTATTACTGAATATGAAATGAGAGAAAGTGATCACCCAATGTGATTTCAAGGTAATACTTCTAACATAGAATGTAATATAGTAGAAATGTAATGTAATAGAAATGTAATGCAATGTAATAGAGACCTATCCATTGCGAATTTGATAAATGAAACCAGCTTACTTGCAGAGATCCAGAGTTTTAGAATCAACAAAGCATGTTGCTGAATGTGTTTTGTCCTCTCTCAGCTTCTGAGTTAAGGGGTCCTGATTCTGCGAGTGTGGACAAATTTGAGCACCAACCCAGATGTTTCCTAATATGCGATTTGCTTTGAAGGTGTGCTTTTTATCCCAAAAATAAACCAGAGTTGCCCTCTGGAGACCCATTCAGTGTTTTGATAGAACATTAGAATCATATGTTAACAAGTGTTTGTGAGAGCCTAAAATATTTCTCCAAGTTAAGGAGACAAGGAGGTTGGTTTATGGACAAACTATGGGGTGCTGCTGACTTTAACCTTAGTGTTCCGTTGTATGACTTTATTGAAAGATACCTAACTTCTCTAGCCCTCAGTTTTAGTCTTTGTGAAATGAAAGGACTGGCCATGGAATATGATAACTACAGATAACTTTTTTTCTAAGAATGGATTTGCTTTGGAAGAGTTCAATTTGACTCAACTCAAAAAAATATTTTAAGTGTATACTGCTTGGAATAGAGTGACTCTAATGGTTTTTGAACTCAGTGTGTTCATTAATTGAATTAATCACTGCTTAAAAATAAATCTTACTAAGGTAGTTTATTGTTCAGGTTGTCACTCTAAGGAAGTTCTTGCCTCTGTCACCCATGTCAGTTATTAACTATACTGTTTCATGTGACAATTGCAGTATAATGGATAAGCATATAGAATTCTGATTTAATTCAGAGATGCCTCAGCAGTAGATAACAATAAGCTATTCACTTCCTGATCTCACTGAGCTTGTCCCCACAAAGATCAGATCTTCTTCCTCATTTATTGGTAGACTTATTGCTTTCGGTATTTAATATTGCTAGAATATTTCAGTTTGTTTAATCCAACAAAATTTAAGTTTTTAAAACCTCAAATATTTTTGTACATAAATTTCAGTAACGATACTTACATATATTTCATTAACAATAAAATGCAGCCTATTGAATGCATTTGCTACTGTCCATTAAATTAGAAGCTAGGACACAGTTTATTTCTTATATAACCCTATATTTTTTTAAGAGGAAGGAGAAGCAAGCCATACCCTTTTATACTAAAATAATATCGTGAAAGATTATATGAGGCTTCATTATTGCTTCTTTAGACAGCAGGCATTTTTTAAAAAAGCAGCCTTTTTTCCTTATTACAGAGCTAATGCATATGCATTATTGAACATTTAAAAGAAAAGCAGAATAAATAAAAAAGTACCAATCATTAGTCATTTTCCCATCCATAGATAATCACTTAACTTTTCTGGTGTATCCTTCTTTTGTTTTGTTTTTTTCCCCTCCAGCTCTTCTAATTCGAAAAACTTCAGACCTCTAGAAAATTGCATGTATAGCACAATGAAAATATGCAGACTATTTACCTAGATTTACCATGTTGCTTTATCTTTATCTGTCTGTCTGTCTATCTATCTATCTATCTATCTATCTATCTATCTATCTGTCTATCATCTTTTAAGAGTCAGTAGCAGATATTGTGGTACTTTATCTCTAAAAATTTCAGGATATGTTTTCTAATAACAAAAACATTATCCTGCATAGCCACAGTAAAAGTATCAAGCTCAGAAAATTTAACATTTTGATGCAATACTTCTATTTACTATACTGTCCATATTTCATTTACCTTAATTGTTGAACTGATGTTCTTTGTCTCATCATTGTTGATTTTAAGTTTAATTACTTGGTTAATATGGAAGATTTTTCCATGGTAAAGTTAACCCTTTCCCTTTCAAATTTACATGTTGTGTGTGAGAGTACTACTTTGAGACTAAAAATAGCCTGTTACTGAGTGGATTTAGCATTCACTGATGATTCATGTTTATATCAGTTATTGCCACATTGTTGTAAAATGATGATTTTTCCATTTCTATCTTTCATTTTATAGTCTTTAATTAAATTTCATCTCTTTTTCTTCTTTTCTGCTAAGAAAAAATAAGTATCAGTATGGACTCATTATAACTGTATAATTTTAAACCAATGCAGATAGTTCTTGCACTTAAAATGGTTTTCTGTCCTAGATAAAGGTTCTGTAAGTAAAAGTTACAGGAGTAGAAACTGGTCTTATTTCAAAAGAGTAATGAAGTTCCTACATTATTTTAAGATCATTTAATTTTATTTAGCATAATGTTGTATTTGTCTTGATGGTTTGTGTGCTTGTTTATTACTTGTTTATCCTCAGAATTAGTGAAGAAATTAGAGGAACTGATCAATCAAACCTCACAGTACCACAGCCAAATGTAGTATGTCCAGAGTTCTTATTTAACCTTTGATATTTTGCTGCTTTCCTTGCAAAAAAAGGATGAGATAGAAGAAAACCATCGATAAAGTCATGGATAATATTAAGTCTTTTTTGAGGAAATTTTGATTCATCTTTGTGATATGGAAAAAATTAGGTGCACTTAAAATATATAGCTTGCATTCAATATCTTTTCTCTTGCTAGCTGTAACTTTTGCGAAGTTGGTTGTTTTCTTTTTCTTTAAAGAGATAACTTTATTATGATATTTCTGAATAGAAAATTAATATATGCTCATTGTAAAACATTTGAAAAATATAGACAACATAAAGAAATAAATAAAAATCTTCAATAGTTTCATCTCTTGAGCGAACCACAGATTACATTTTGGTTCATTCTTTCCATTACTTTTTCTAGGTATTTATATGCAAGCATGTTCATAATAAATATATTGTTTTATTTATTATTTTGTATAATTTTGTAACTTGCTGTTTCGGTAATATTCTAACATTGTATCCTAAACATGTTTCGAGTAACTAAATATTATCTGAAAATATACTTTTAATGTCTGTATAATATTCCATTATTGGTCATTTAGGTTTCTTCCATTTCTTTGTTATTATAAATCATATAATTGTCTTTGAGCATACAGACATATTGGAAAGAGCTAAACATTTTGGAGTCTGATATATGCGTTGTTTCACATCTAAGTGTAACATTCTAGGTTTATAACTTTATACCGTTCACTGACCTTGAAGGGTTTAAATACTAGAAATACTCCTGGTCAAAGCATTTTCATAGAACCTGATTCATAGTAGGTGCTCTTAAGTAGATGTCAGTGTTCTAACAACAATTGATAATCATTCCTCTTTGATAATTATTTAGAATTCAGTTAGTTACTGAATCAAAAATTCAGTCTTTGAATTTATGACCTTTGCTTCAATAGCTTTCTAAAGATGGAATCACTAAGAAAAAATATTTAATTTATTAAGGTTTGAAGATTCCAACAGCAGACCCAAATTCCTTTCCAGAATATTTGTATCAATTTGCACTTTCCGTAGTGCTATATGAGTGAGGTTTTTGCTCTGTATTCTTGCCAGTATTGAATATTCAAAACTTGCACTGATTCGCTTAGCTGAAATTATATCTCATTGTTTTTTAAATTTTATTTGTTTAATCATGAGTGAGGTTAAACTTATTTTCATGATTATGGTTCTCTTCTGTAAGTTATCTCTATATGATTTTGCCCATTATTAAGTCTTTTTCTTAGCAATTTGTAGGTGTGCTTCGTAAATTAATGTAATTAAGACTTTTGTCATTTTTATAAAAAGACACTATCCCTAGCCTATTATTTATTTATTTATCCCTTAATTTTATTTATGTACTTTTTTTAGCATGTAGTTTTTATAGAATAGTTATTTCAAATATCACTTTATCCACATTGAATCTTTTTTTCAGTAACCTTTACAGACTCCCTCTAGTCTTTCTTAGCTTGCAGGTCTCCCAATTTTCTGATCTTTTCATGCATTCCTCATCCCTTTCCCAACTCTGTCACCAAATCGTTGGGGCAGTCAGATGGACCTACCTACTGTTTGCCACTTGCAGACTCTGTTTACGATCCTATCTTGATATCCTTGCTGTGATCCTTCCTTTTTCCTTTGAAGCCTAACCATCATACCACAATTTAGCACTTGATTGCTTTATTTTATGTTGACTTTCTCTTTTGTTTTTGTTAGTCACATCCCAGCTACATTAAAGTCTGCTTGAGGGTTCATGTATTTTTATTCTTTATGTCCCAAAATGTACTAGCAGAGGCCAGGGAACATATTATCAGACTGCCAGCATTTGCTAATTTATGTAACTGCAGATAATTGCCTGCCCCTCCCTTCAAACACACACATAGACATGTTTAATATTACCTAGTGATAGAACAACTAAGGGAAAGAGACTATAAAGTGTTTCGGACAAATGCTTTGGAATCTGGCACTTTCTTTTTTCTCAATTCTACCCTGATTCATATGGATCTCATATAGCACCAAAAATTAGCCAGGAGACCAGCTCACTAACTCTCAAGAGCCGGTAGACTTCACAGGGAGGAAGATTCTGGCTTCTTACTTAAAGTGCAAAAATAAATGTTGGGACTGCTACTCCAGGCTCCAGGGGCTCCTCAGGATGTGGGCTTTGGCATTTTGCCGGGTATTACCAGAATATTGCCTGGGTGTGAAAAAGTGCAAAGCAACTAACTCCATTGAGAAAGCATTCTCAAGGGTTCTCAGAGATTCAGGTCCTTGTTTGAGGACTTGGGTAAGTTAGTGACCAAATATAAGCACTCTCTATAATATTCTGCTTTTCTTAAATACCATGAAGTTCAATCTGTGTCATCTTTTTTGTTTTGTTTAATGAGTTCACCTTAATGTTTCAAGATAGTGTCTTTAAAAGAGAATGTTGAAGTTTTACTTTTCTTTGTAAGCTTTTGTTAGAGTATCTAATCCTATTTTTACTAATTTTTGTGTCATTTGCTATATATAATCAAAATGAAATGTGATAATTGGTACTTTCTGCTTCTGTTATCTCTAGCTGTATAAAAAAATCACTCCAATCTGTAGTGGTTTAAAACAACAGCAATTATATTATCTCTCACAGTTCCTGTGAGTTACGAATTTGTGTTAGTGTTTAACTATTTGTTCTAGCTCAGATTCTCTCAGGCATTTGCAGTCAGATGACTGGAGTTGGAACAGTCTGTGACTACCTTGTTCTCTTTTCATGTAGTCTCAGGACCTGACCATGTGCTCTCGTCACATGGGCTAATTTGGGCTTCCTCACAGCATGGCCACCTCAAGGCAGTCATACAGCTAATGGCTGGGTGCTTCAAGAGTGAGCATTCCAGTGAGCAAGGTGAAAGCTGCATTGACTTTTCTGATTTAGTCTCTGAAATCTTATAGCTTCAGTTCTGCTGTTGTCAAAATTTCAAGGTGAGCCCTTTGGCCCTGGCTGCCATTAAGGAGCAGGAGCGGGAGCCATGCCTCTGTGCTAACCCATGACTGTGGGCCTCAACGAGGGCAGGAGATGACTAAGAACATGAAGAAGCTGAGGCACAGTCGTTGCCATGGGTGCCTTACCAAACACATCAAGTTCATGTGGGACATGGTCTGAAAGGTGTGGCCATGATGGTGTGCCAAGAAGCTGCTCAAGGTCTCCGAGGACAATGAGCCCTCAAATTCATCAAGAAAAGGGTGGGGATACACATCCATGCCAAGAAGAAGAGAGAAGAGCTGAGCCATGTCCTGGTTGCTATGAGGAAAGCTGCTGCCAAGAAAGCCTGAGCTTCTCAATGGGAGGAATCTCAAGGACACATTGTAAGAAGAGCATTTGGAATAGTATATATTGTTATGGCTATCCTTGGAAAATAAAATCTGCCACACTTCCTTGTATACACTCTTTATAGCTTAACTCCAAACTTCTAGAAATACAGGAATAGACATAAATAGAGATAGAGAGCCTTTCATGTTAAATACACACACACACACACACACACACACACACACACACCTTAAACTTAACACCCTCAAATTTTGCTATTTTAGTGGATTTCTAGTTATAGCATTAAATGGTAATTTAAATTTGCTGTTTTTCTCTTGGAAAAGCCAAAATTATGATTGTGGGTGGTGCATGTTTTAAGTTGTATCAAGTCTCAGACATGCAGAATTTATGAATGGAAATAATTTTAACTGGCCAGCTATTGAAACCTTGTGTTTTAGTAAGAAAAAAGAAAAATGGTCCTTAAAAATGAAGAGAAATTACATCTCTTCCTGAAACCTAGATATACATAAGTATTGACAGATTTTTCCAATGATTCTTAACATTAATCTTTTTTAAAATATCAAGAACCATATGGTTCAAACTTCATGAATACGAACAGTGAAAACTTCATTAAAGGTGACAAATGTGCAGCTCCCAGCATCACGTTTCTTCTTGCCCATACCACGTTAGTTCATTTGCTGTCACTACATATGTGGGCCACATGTGATTTGGGAAAATGTTGACTGTTCAGATGTTTAGTCAGCATAGGCTGGATCCTGTTTGCTGCATCTTATTACTCTGGTTTCCCCTCTGCTTTCACGAACAATACTACTATCTAGCTAGTTTTTGTGGGAGAGCCAGCATACAGCAGCGTGAAAGCCAAGGACCAGAAAACAGCTACCTGTGTGAATCATGAATCTACCATTACAGAGTTGTGGGACCAGGTTCCATTTAGCCATCTTAAAAGGATAAAAGGTAATGTAAAGTGAATGGAAAATACCAGAACATGTCATCACAGTTCTTTTCAATTATTGTACCTATGAACGCATGCCCCTTTTTAGCAATCAGCCTGGCCTACTGACAATGAAAATTCAGTTATCACAAAATTGAAGCAGTGTTTCTCAAATGGATTGCTAAGTATAGTTTGGTTGATGTTCTAATATATATGAAAAGTGTGATTATAATACGTTCCAACATAGGATTGTTTATTCCCTGTCATAGCCATAATTTTGCCTCAACAGTTCACCCTCAGGTAAACTCTGGTGATATACTATGATATCTGGTAAGAAGCCTAATGAAATTGTCATTATATTTGTTCTTTTATTTACAACCTGATTTTAAAGACTATTGAATTGTTTTTCAAAGAAAAGAAGTTAGACCATTAGGTAAACAGTGTGAAACATAAAGAGAAAGATAGTATGAAAAATGTTGAAAACTGGATCATAAAAGTAATGTTTGGTGGGCAGATAATTAGATTGTCTGATTTTAATAAAAATATTTTGAAATCATTTAAACTTACATCATCTATACCTTGAAACATATGTAACAATTTATAGTTTGCTATTTAGTTTATTATTCATTTATGAAAACTCAGCTTGACTTTCAGTTGTCTACCCAGATTATAAAGTGTATTTGCTTTCAAAGTCTGCAATTCATTGATTTTTCCTAGTAGTACATGTGTTCAGCATTGTGCAGGGTCAGATAAACCAAAATTCATTAGTAATTTTAAAACAGTCCTTTTCACCTGCATATATTTCTGCTTGCCTCATAAGTGTCTCCTCCTTCCATTTCTACATCCATCTTCCATATAACTCTGCAAATTTTATTGTTCCCCTCTGCTTCTTAAAATTGCTCAGTGGCTTCCCATTGCCTCACAGATAAAATTGAGGTACCTTTTCCTGACAGATCCGGCCCTCAGTGGTCAAGCCCTCCCTCCCTGTCTACCTGTCTTCTGACTCTCCCTGCACCACAGCCTCTGCTCCAGGAGCAGAGACTTGCTTGTCATTCCTTGCACAGACTATACTATTTCTGACAGCTGTGCATTTGCTCCGCCCTCTTTCTCAAATGGTTCTCTTCCCTACCTTCTTCTGAACTGATTCCTGTTCACACTGTTAAGACTTAGTTCCATAGCCATTCTTTCTCCCCCAATAAATTAGATATTTAAATCTTATCACATATGCATAGCTCTTGCATTGCACTTACTACTTTGTATTACAGATTTTGACTGTGTGCTACTTGGAGGCAGAGATTATATCTTATTTTTATATGTTAGGTACCTGGCAGATATTAGGTATTCAAAATGATTTGCTGAAGGAATGAGTGAGTAAATGAATTTATGGCCCAATTTTATTTTTGCTTTGAGAAAGAGGAGTCCTCTTTCTCATTGGCCTTACCCTTCTTGTTTGGAACATAGCAGTGCTACTCATTTCACATTTTCAAGTCTTTCTCATTTCTCTTCTTTTACCAAGGGGGGAGGCAATGGCAGTCAGGGCTTGCAAATGGTAATGTATATTTGCGTAAGCTTATACCATCATTGGGCTACTTTTATATTTCTTCCATTCAACAGTAGGAGATTGATAACTCTTTATTATTCATTGATTCATTCATTCATTGTTTAACACTACCAAGAAAGGTACTGTGGACATACAAAAATACATGAGACATAGCTCCTGATTTCAATTATGGTGTAATCTACTAAGAAAGGAAAGACAGGGTACCTATTACAAATTAAGAATACAGATTTAAAAAAAAAAAAAAAAAAAGAATACAGATTTTAGTGAAACTACAGAAAGAATGCAAAGACTGTTTTGAGATAGATTACATCTTGGTTGGCTTTATCAGATTGATCTTTAAGGAGAAAGGTTTCATTAGAAGTTGTCATTCATTTTAACTCACATGCTGTGAATTCTGGGACAAATGGAATGTGTAGAAAAATTATCTATTGCCTTAAAATTCCTTTAGAGAAAAATCGGTGTTAGTGTGCTATTTATATTACAACTTTGATAAAATATTATTTTGGGTAATTAAATAGAGTAGCATTAAAAGCATCTTCTATTGAGTGCTTTAAATGTTTTTACTAAAATTCCTCTAAATAATTAGCATATTTTAATATGCTAATAGATGCTCCTGGAGATGCTTTATCAGTGGAAATCTGGAAAGTCTATAGCATCACTGGAGGATAAATCAGTTTTTAGCTGATTGGTTTGCTTTCCTGAAATGTGGCCAGTATTTGATTGCTTTTGCTTTTCTTACAATTTAATTTAGGTTGCTTTGTTTATGCATGATTATTAGCTGTTATGGAAAATAAGAATCTAAGTTGACACCAAAAGTCAATATGAAACTTTTATTACAATTATAAAACCTTATTTTCTATTAAATGCACTCCAAGGAAAGGTATTTGAGTGTGTTTATTTGACAAATAGAAATGTCAACTGTACCTGATAAATGCACCTAAAATATTTTAACCCACAATGATTCTCAGGTTGTGGTAGTCCTAGTAAATCAACCTGCTTCTCCTCAAAGAATATTTCCCAGTTGAGTTGTGCAGCTACAGGAGGTAAACTTGTCAGAAATTTATGCTGCAAAATGATGTGCAGATGGAATTTAGTACCCACACTAGTGGAATCCCTGTAGTCCATGTTACAAGTAATCAAAAAGAATGATGGAAGTAAAATTAAGATACTATTTCAAATGTTTCCTGTATCTTTTTTCCTCTCATCAGATATCAAATTTATTCACAAATTATAAGCAAAATACATTTGAGAGTGTTAATGGAAAATGCATAAGAGCAGTGAATCTGAAATGGATATAATTGCATTGAGTATTTTTAAAAGAACACATTTTCACCTAAATTATTTGAATTTTTGGAAATTTTAATCTCTCAATGGCTGCTTATTGTAACTAAACTAAAATTTAAACTTCTTACCATGGCCTAAAATAGTGCTTCTCAACTTTGACTGCATGTCAGAATCACAGGGAGACCTTTAAAGAATATGGATCCTACTCCAAAGATTCTTGTTTAATTGTTCTGGGGGATGATCTGGACATCTGAAATGTTTAAAAGCATCTCAGATGATTCTAATATGTAGCGCTATATGAGAACCACTGGCCTAAAAATCCTCACACCATTCAGCCACCATCTAATTTTTTTTTACCTTATCTCCTTCCCCCATCCTCTTTTCTTGGTCACTTGAATATCAAGAATATTCTTACCCAAGGGCTTTTCAAAGGTTAGCAATTTCTTCTGCCTGGAATGCTCTTCCTATAGAATTTTATATGGCTGGTTCCTTCTCATCATTGAAGTGTCAGTTTGAAGAGCTTTGCTTCGGCAAGGCCTTTAATTAACCCCTTTCTGTAAGGTTTTCTTTCCGGAGCATCATCCCATTTTTCTTTTTTCTTTTTGTTATTGAATTTTTTGCCATGAGATACTAGAATGTAAATTCCGTGAAGCAAAGACATGGCACGTTTGGCGCACCATCACATTCCCAGCACCTAAAACCAGAGCTCTTACATAGTACTGGCTCAATAAATATTTCTTGAGTAAATGATTAAAAATGTTGATTGAAAACTGGTGGTGGCAATATGTATAACTGTATTTTCTTCTCTCCAAAAAATACATGGAGTCACACTTTAAAAATTAGAATAAAGACATAGGATAAAATGAGTGGCAGTGTTGACAGACAGAAGGGAAATGTCTTAGTTTCTTAGGGCTGCTGTAACAAAGTACCACAAACAGATATTTGTTGTCTGATAGTTCTGGACTCGAGAAGTTTCTTCCTTGCCTCTTCCTAGCTTCTTGTGGTTTTCCAGCAATCCATGGTGTTCTCAGTTGACACAGGGCATTCTCCCCTCTGTCTGTCTCCATGTGTTTACAAATTTCTTCTTCTTATGAGGATACCAGATACGACAGGCTTCAACACACTCTAGTCCAGTTTGGCCTCAATTTGACTAGTAACATTATCAGAGATCCAAGTATTTCTATCCAAATAGGTCCATGTTCACAGGACCGAGGGTTAGCACTTAAACATATTACTTTGGGGAACACAGTTCAGTCCATAATAGGAAATAAACTTAGAAATGTGCAACTTCAGTACTGAAAATTCAAGGGCAGTGACATTGAGCCTGAACCACTTAAGGTTCTCACTCCATGACCATGTTTTGGGTCTTACCCTTACCCAAACTGCCTCATTTCCTTTCTGATTAATTTCTTACATTTTAAGAACTCAGGTATCTCCTTCTCCTCCCAAAAGCCTACCGTGAGCTCAGTCCTTGGGAAAGGTTCTATTTTCTCTGCTTTGTATGTTTGCATCATGGCCACTGCCATATTGAATTGTAATGGTCTGGCTCACCAGCCTCTAGCCTCATGGAGAATAGTGTTTGTGTTTATAGTCCAGTCCCATAGCAGGCACTCAACAAACATTTGTTGAATAGAACAAAATAAATATGAAAGAGAAATATTCCACAAAAAGCAGTAGGACTGGTAATTAAAATTATAAAATGGATTTGTCAGGAATATAAGTAAGTTTAATTAGTTTTTAATAGAATAAAGCCACAAATAAGGGTATCCCAGGCCAACTGGGGGAGAGGGTTTAATGTTATGCATACTGAGGAAATTAGGAAAACATCATTGGTGCCAATAAGGCTGAGCACTGGCTTTCAACTGATACATGGTTTGTCATCTCTACAAGGTTTTCATCACTCACTTGGGACTTTTTAAACATCACTTACTCTTTTTGATAAACTTTTCACCAGAGCTATTCAGAGAGATACATTTTCCAGTAACACCTGATACATGTTTTAAAATACAGCTTTTAATTGATACAGATTGCCAGTAAATCCAGTAATAATGTGGGTGTACTTTGAACTGTTATTCTGCCTAAAAGAAAATTCACAATCCTTAGGCACATAAATATTTAACATTCTCTATGTAGAGACCCTGTTAGTCTCATGGGTACTATTGTCATAATTTAAGCACTTAAGTATGATTTAGGTTTGCTTTATCAGAATGTTTCCTACTTCAAAATCTCTCCAATATAACTATCCATAATTATACCTGAAAGCTAGTCTAAGTAGGTCTTTCAAAAAACACTCATGCAGTTGAAATGAACATATTTTCATACATGCTAAGGAATCATGCAGTGCCTCATTTTCTGGCACAAAGTTTGAAAACACATAGAGATAGAAGAGGAGGTGCCCAGGCCAGAAATGATAGCCAGGCTTTAAAATATCATATTGAAATGCACAGCATTGTCACAGCTGGCAGCCTGGAACTGGTACATGCTTTTCCCTGCTATTTTTAGGAGGAAACACTATCAGTGCTGCAAATCAAGTAATTGGTACATTTCTAAGGAGACACCAAGCAAGCAGTTTTGATACCAGTTAAAGCATTGAAAGAAGTTTTCCTTCTAATTTGAATCTGCTTGCGTATTTACATCTAGTTCTGCACAGGTTTAAAAGTTCCTCCAAAGAAATAAAGGTTTAGAGAGTCATTCTATACAGAGACACAGAAATATGGACCTGCTGCATATAACATTTCTAATAAACATGGTTTGATGTGTTAGGAGAGTGTAATGTGGGATTTGTGTTGCGAGGAAAGGGTAAATGAAACTGAAAGGGTAGGACCAGGTCAAGATGGTGTAGAAGCCTATATTCTATGCTGAGAAGTTTGGATCCTTTGCTGTAGGTAGGAGGAGGTGGAGTTGTGGAACTTTTTTTAAGTGTAGTAGTAGCAGTGTAAAAGATTGATGGAGGAGAAAGGAGAGTGGTAAGTGTGTGACTAAATTGTGGTCATTTCAATATTCAAGGTAAAAGTAAGTCTGAATTTTGGCAATAACAGGAAAAGGAGAGGAGGAGACAAACTTAAGAGATGTTTCAAAGATAATATCTTGAGTATTTAGTAACTAATTGGAAATAGGAGAGAGCAGAAGTAGAACCCTTCATTAACCAAAAAACTGGGGTTACAGAAGCAGGAGCTTTATACTTGTATATGTCTGTCTTTGTCTTCTTGTGTGTATTTGTGTATATGCATGTATGCATGATTATGAACCCAAATACATATGCCCCAAATGGGAAGACTTCATTCTGTCACCTAGAAATTTTTTTTTTCCCCCATAGGAAAATGATTTTTATGAGATGTGCCCCTGTGGTATTACTGAAAGATACAGTAGTAAGAGCCCAGGATTTAATGTGAGAAGACCTGAATTCAGTTTCTCTCTCTTTCTTTCAAACTTTGACATGTTGGACTATTCCCTTACCTGATTTTAACTTCAGTTTCCTTGTAAGGAAAGTAGAGATAATGAAGCCTAGCTCATTGGCTGGTCCTGATGATCAAATGAGATAACATATGAAAGAGCACTTGTTAAAACTTTAGTGTGATACATAAACTTGAGTTGTTAGATTTGTACATTCCATTAGGAGTTAGAGCATAAGAGGGAAGGTTTTACCATATCAGCATGGATCACTTGACCCCGAAGACATGTTTTGAGGAAACATGCTTTATCTGAATGTATCCTGCTTCAAAATCTCTGCAGGATTCTTTCATGTTCTCTTCTGGTGTTTTGTAAGCAAGGTATGAATAGTGGTTTGTACATGTTTGGAACACAGATATTTATACAAAACAATTATTATGATTCAGTGAGTCAATACAGATTCCCTTTAAAATAAAGTAAAACAAAAAATCAAGCAGATTGATTATAAAATTGACCTGCTATTTCTTAACATAATTTTTCCTCTTTATTGGGTCTTGAAAAAAAAAATGTCTAAGGATGTTCTGTAGTCTTACTTTTTTTTACCTTTACCACCCATCTATCTTCAGCCCAGTTCCAGCTCTGTTCTTGCTCAATTTAGGCCTAATACCAGAATAAAGCAAATTAGAGGGAAAAACACCATAGTGCATTTCTCTGCAGTTTTCACCTGCTCCAAAGTAGTCTAATGAAATTACATCTTTCAAACACTGGAAATCTGATTGCTTCAGTCCATCTCAAAGTCTAATTTAATTAGCTCTAGTATATGACAGTATTCAGATGCACCAAAAGACAGAAGTAAAAGTGATTTTTTTTCATTTTTAGTCTTCTTTTTCTACATTATTCCTTAGCTATTTTTGACCCACCATTTCAAGAAGATTTCATGACCTGCAAATCAGGACAGCTTATAGAAACAATTACTTTTTTGTGAACCAGTCAGGAGTAATGGATGTCTCATTCATTTTGTGTTAAAATTAATTTGCTTTATTATTTTCTTCCTATTTCATCTTTTTGAAATAATTTTGATAAGAAAAAGATGGCATTAAAATGGATAATTATATCCCTTAGCCTATTATTTAAAGCTTCTATATGAAAACAGATTCGTCATGGAGCAGTGAAATAAATCAATGTTGTGTTGTTTGTTTTCTTTCATGAATGATCAGACTTAATGTATAATCTTACTTCCATTGCCTAATTAAATAAATTCATTCAGTGATATTTTTACAAGCTATTGCCATATGATTAATGAGTAATAGAAAAGGTAGCTTAAATCTGATAGACAGGTATTCTCTTCCCCCATTGATTTGGTCTTTGCTGGTCTTTGCTGAATCCTTCCTGAATGGAATTTCCCCCTTTTCCATCCTAAGAAATGTGTGGCTTTACCTTGTTTTAGGAAAGCCCCAATATTTCCTTCCCTCCTTTCACTTTACATAAATCCCTTTAGTGTTGATGGATTCAGGGCCTCTGGTGTGACCCTCCCTGCCTTGGAGAGGACACGTGGTACTGTCAAGATTTCAGTTCCCCTACTTAGCAAAATTACTTACTGTAATTTTTTCTAGAAATAAATATTTTGTTAATGTCACAATGCTACTGATGTATGTCTGTATGAGTGAAAATATACTTTAATGAGTCATTCATAAAAAAGAAACAATATTGAGAGTTCAACTCCATCTTTATGATGTAAGAAAACAGCTATTTGAAATGTTGGATAATGATCCATTATCTGGATATTAGAACCATCCAGATATTAGTGGAACTTAGAATTCTCATCCAGAGTCTTGTTGTTACATAGACCTTCATTCTAATTTCCATTTTGGGGTGATAGAAAATGTGAATTAATGAGGGTTACTTTTTTAACTTTAAAAAATTGAGACTAAAGGGATATAATGATTTTAAGAATTGCAAACCTTTTCAAAGTTGAAAATATATTGCAAATAAATATTTAGTTTATCAAAAACCCTTTTGAGATTTTCCTTAGTATTATAATTATATAAATATATGTTTGCTCTAGGAGAAAAACAACTGGAAATACTGATACATAGCTGGAAACTCAGCTATTATTATGCAGCATAAAGAGAAATTAGTGAAATTTTAATGTAAGTCAAATTAGCACAACTATAACTTAAAAATTTGTAAAATAACTTGATATTCCTGATATTTTCCATTCTTTTATTTCCTTGTTTTCTTATTGGTTCTAGTTATGTGTATTCTCTGCACTATGAATTTCAGAACCATTTTATTTATGAATGATAAAGCAGTTTTCTTTAGTTTGGCGGTAGTTTGATATTATGTCAAGTGAAAGTTAAAAAGGACGCACATTCTTTACTCAGGTTTGCTTATTTAGTATTTCTCTTTTTCTCATTATATACAACATTGTTCCAGTTGAAAAGAACAAATGACCTATTTATTAATTGTGCAGTCAATACTTCCCAAACTAATAACGGATAAGTACTTAGATGATAAACTGGCAGCAGTAAAGGTTAGTGGATTTATGAATGATTTTCCAGTGAAGTCCCTGGAGCCCACAGTATTTATTACTTGAGAACAAAGAATCTTAGAGTTAGCTTAAGTGCTTTTGTATATGATATAACTAATAGTAGGTGTATAAAGGAAGAAAGAAGAGAGAACTCTCTATAGCTTATATCTAACTAGTTTTGCAGAATTGATTTTTGTCCTCATTCACACTGAAAGTCACATATTCTCTTGGATCTTTTTGCAAAATGAGAACAAGCTTAGATGACTAATATTTTCTTTGTACCCATATCCCAAGGAGTGTCTCATTCTTCATGGTGTTAGATAAATCTGTCATATTCATTTCTGATTAAGTTAGTCTGTAATCTGTGCTATCATTGAACTTACCTTCTAGCAGGAGAAGATAAGCAATAACAACATAATGAAAAAGGAAGTTGGTGATTTTAAATAGTATGGTAAAGGGTAGTGCTCACTCAGAAGATGCCAGTTGAAGAGAGACTTGAAAAAGGTGACAGAGTTAGCCATGCAGCTTTCTGGGGAAAGAACATACTAGATGAGGAACAGATGTACATCAGGCATATTTAAGGAAAAGGAAGAAGACAAGTGGACTGGAACTGAGAAAATGGGGTGGGGGGATTGGTAGATTGTACTGGAGACATCATGGGGAAGCAGGTCAAGTAGGGCTCTGTGGACTTTGATAGGGACTTTGGTTTTTACTCGAGTAAAATGGGAAGCTGTACATAGTTTTGAGAAGAGGTTTAATATGGTCTGAGTGATGTTTTGAATTGATCACTTTGGCTTCTGTGTTGGGAATAGACTATATGGCAGCAAGATTTGAATAAGGAAAACCAGATAAAGGCTATTGAATTGATCCAAACTTTATCTCTCCCTGGTATTTTAAAACAGTATATTTAAGTATACACCACAGATATCTCAAGTTCATCATGTCCAAAACTATATCCATCTTTTCTCCCCAGCTCCCCTTTCCAAAGTGTCTCCCTCTTTCTCTATCCTCCATCTTGGCAGAGACCCAGCCACCCAGTCATTTTTGACTCATCTTGCGTCTCTTACCCTTCAATAGAACTGAAGGTGAAAAAAAAAAAAAAAACCTTTAAATTCTCTTTTTTAATAATGCCTATTATTTACTTTCATTTTGTCCACTAATTTACAGTGAATAACTCATTGCTCTCATCTTTTGCTACCCTTCAATACTCAGTCTTGAAATTCTAGCAGTTCTTCAAGAGATGGGCAGGAGAAGGCTTTTTATTCCCTTCTGACTTTGTCAAATCACAACTAAGTCCACTTCCCTTCCTAGCCTCTACCTCTTATTTAAGTGACTGATATAAAGCAGTATGTGGTACAGGATTTGTCAGAATGATTTTGGTTGAATCCCAGCTCTACCATTTATTAATTATATGACTCTAGACAGTCCACTTAATAACTCTGAGCCTCATATACTTTGTGTTAAAAGAGGCAGAAGTGTACCCATCTGTCAGGGTTATTGTTTGTATTAGAAATAATATTTCTAAAGCTCCTGTTAGACAGTAATCAACAAATAATAAGAAGAATAAGAATACTCATCTCTAGGCTGCATGTGTCATGAAAACAGGGAATCATGCCTTAAAATACAGCAAGTGCACTGTCTGGTATAATCTCAGTTAACATCCATATTGTTGAATCAGATTTAACTTGAAGACTCAGTGCCAACATTTTCTTCCTCATGTAAGCCTTGCCTGAATGGTCTGCTCCCCTTTCATCAGCCTAAATTGAGTGACCCATTTTGGTGTTCTCATAGTATCTTCTACATAGCATTTATCATGTTGTTTTATGACTGGTTGTTTCTCCAGTGATTTTCTAACTGGGGTACCCAGAACATTGGGAGTTTATCTTCCTGAGGAGTATGCATGGATAGTTTTGGTGGAGTCAAAGTCCAGATCCTCAATTTCTGTATATACTCTTTACTAATATTGGTCTGGCTGAGAGCAATTCTGTATTCATAATAATACATATATTACTGTGCAAAAGAAGGGCACACCCTCATCCACCCCAAATCTTACTATAGTACTTGGCACTGGGGCATAAAAAGCTCCTGGGCACCAAACAAAAGAATAAATGAAAGTATTGGTTTCTGAGAAACATCCTTTAATGATTAATCAAGGAAACTTAAACAAACAGGATTTTGATCTTTCTTTTATTTTTTGTATTTCTGGTAAGGGTGAAACTTAGTATGATAAAGAGGGTATTTTGGCCTGCATTGAAATTTTCTGAATAGCTGAAGCAGTATAATTAAGCCAATTTTCATATGCAGCTGGAACAAATACTACAGGATTTTTGATGTATACTGGCTAAAGTTGTGGTTAAAATTTTATGTGCTTAGTTTCATTTCAGATTTGTGTAATTTGCTCAGTAAATTTATATAAAACTTTTAAGTAAAATATTCATTCCCACTATAGTTAATTTTCATTGCATTTCATCTTATGACATGTTTAATAATTTCATCATCTATTAACAAGGAACAAACATTTAAATTTATGTAGAAAATTATAGATAGCAACTTAAAATGTGTGTGTGGGACACAGGTTTTCAGAATTATTTTAGGAGATATAAGGGCAGAAAGCCACTGGTCTAATGTATCTCATCAACAAGACTGTGCCCTCCTTGGGGGCAGGAACTATATTTTTTATATATGTGCCCTCTGCTATCCTGTGTCTGGGATAGAGTTGAAACTCAGTAATTGGTGAATGAATGTAGGAAAATGGATCATTTTCTATTGAATTAATGCCAAATTAGTATTTGGTAGATGGGATTCGTGACTTAATGATTGAATGTATATTGACTTGTTGATTCTAGGTGATACATACTCCTGTAGAAACAGAGATACAATGTACTTGATGCTCAGTGACTGTTTTAGTTACCTAGGCTGCTCAAGCAAATACCATGAAATGGGTCTGGTTAAACAATGGGGATTTATTTGTTCACAGTTTGAGGCTGGGAAAAAGTCTAAATCAAGGTATTATCACGGTGGTGCTTTCTTCCTGAAGACTGTGGCATTCTGGGGCTGGCTGCTGGTGAACTTTGGTTCTTAGCTTATCATATAGCAAGGCACATGGCGGCATCTCCTAGTTGCTCATTCTCTTCTGGATTTTGTTGATGTTCAGCTTCTTGCTTCTTGTGGGTCAGAATTTCATTCTACGAAAAGGATTCCAGTGGTAGAATTAAGATTCAGTCTTATTGACCCGCACCTTAACTGAGTAACCTCATCAAAAGGTCCTACTTACAATGGGTTCACACCCACAGGAATGGGTTCATTTTAAGAACATGTTTTTCTAGGGTACATACAGGTTCCAGTCACCAACTCCACTCTCTGGATCCCAAAAAAGACATGTTCTTTCTATATGCAACATACATTCATTCCATCACACTACTCCAAAAGCCTTAAATCAGTTCAGAAACAATGCTTAATACAAAGTCTGATCAAGACTGGTTATGGATGTGGTCTATCCTGGAGCACATTTCCCCTCTTTCTGTGGACCTGTGAACCTAAAGAACAAGTTATCTGCTTCCAATACACAATGGAGAGATGGGCATAGGATAAACAGTTCCATTCCAGAAGGAAGAAGTTGGAAGGAAAACAGGGGTCATGGGTCCCACAATTCCAAAATCAAGCAGCAAACTCCTTTAGATTTCAAGGTCTGAGAGTCATCTGCGGAACAACGTTTTGTTCTTTGGGCCTGATGAAATGGCAGCACCAACCCTCCCGAGTGCTTGCTCAGCAGCCATGCTTTCCTCAAACACTGGGTTGAAGGCTCCACCTTCTTCAAGCATCGGGGCCAATTTCTCCACAAATGTTGGGACATAGGCCCCACCTTCTGTGAGCATTGGGGTGGCAGCACTCTTCCCAAGCAATGGGGTGAAAGGGCTGCACTCTCTAAGCACCGGGCAGACTCACACTTTCCATACACATGGGTGGACCTGCTCTTTTGGCCCAAGGAGATATTTCTGATCCAGACCTCAGCTTCCATGATGCTGCCCCTGAAACCATTCTTCCTTCAGTTTGTCCCTTACGTGTCTCTTTAAGTCCAGGCTGGCAGTGGTTCCATCCATAAAAATCTAACAGAAGGGGGGAAACTAACATGGTGGCTATGTGAGACAGGGCAAAAAAAAAAAAACGCCTCCGTGAAAAACACTAGATAAAAACCAGAAAGAGATCCAGAATACTAGTTACAGAGATGCGCCAGCTGGACAAGGTCTGCTAGTTCCCAGGGGCTGTATACTTGGTGAAACCGGGAGTCTGCATTCTGAAATGAGTGAGTAAGCTGGCTGGAAGACCTGCAGCCACGCGGCGGTCTAGGGAAGCCAGGGTTTGGCATCTGGAGACCGACGGGCTTTTTTTAAAAAAAAAAAAAGGGAAAAACCCAGGAATGGCTGCAGTTGCGATAGTGGGAACCACGCAGTAAAACACAGCAAGAGGGAGCTGGGTCGGCCACTCAGTGTCTGGCCTGGAAGATAGCCCGCTGCAGATACCCTTGGGGCTGGGGGAATGGAGGGGAGAGCTGGAAGCAGAAAGAAACCCTGTGGCTCGCAGCTGGCTCCCCGGAGGGCTGGATGAACTCCTGCCTCGGGCCGTGCCCACAGCCCAGAGCCCCGCCAGTTGTCCCGGAGCTAGGAAGGAGGAACTGTGCAAGGAGGGGGGTGTTGAGATGCCCTGTTCAGCCATTTTTGCATCAGGCTGAAAGCACCCCGGCACGGCCTGGCGGCCCAGGGCTTCCCTTGAGGGATTGCGCGCACTGGTGACATAGCACGGCATTCCCTCGGCAGAGGTCCTGGAGGATGGTGGCTGGGCGGGGAGACCCTCTCAGAGAACCCAGGGAAACTACGCCGAGTCCGGTGGTTTGTGGGACAGCGAGAGAGAGGGTCTGGGGCTGAACTGAAATGAAGGCTTAGACTCTTGCGGTGGCCTTGAATCTTTGGGTACCTGGGGGATTTGAATATTAAAGCTGTCCTTCCTCCCTGGCCACCTGTACACACGCCCCACATTCAGGGTGGACGGCTCCAACACACCCAAACTGAGTTCTCCAACTGAACCCCACAAGAATCATTTCCCCACACACTGTGGGGGCAAGGTGGAGAACTGACCAGAGGGGTATAGGTGACTCACAGATGCCATCTGCTGGTTAGTTAGAGAAAGTGTACGTCACCAAACTGTGTTTATGAAAAATTAGATAGGTATTTTTTTTTACAACTTGAAAGAACCCTATCAAGCAAAGCAAATGCCAAGAGGTCAAAACCAACAAAAAATCTCAATGCATGTGATAAAACCAGATGATATGGAGAATCCAATTCCAAACACACAAGTCAAGTTATCGGAAGAGGCATAGTACCTCACACAATTAATCAAAGAACTACAATCGAGGAACGAAAACATGGCAAAGGATTTAAAGGACATCAAGAAGACCATGGCCCAGGATATAAGCGACATAAAGAAGACCCTAGAAGAGCATAAAGAAGACATTGCAAGAGTAAATAAAAAAATAGAAGATCTTATGGAAATAAAAGAAACTGTTGGCCAAATTAAAAAGACTCTGGATAGTCACAATACAAGACTAGAGGAAGCTGAACAACATCTCAGTGTCGTAGAAGTCCACAGAACAGAAAATGAAAGAACAAAAGAAAGAATGGAGAAAAAAATGGAAAAAATTGAAATGGATCTCAGGGATACGATAGATAAAATAAAACGTCCAAACTTAAGACTCATTGGTGTCCCAGAAGGGGAAGAGAAGGGTAAAGGTCTAGAAAGAGTATTCAAAGAAATTGTTGGGGAAAACTTCCCAAACCTTCTACACAATATAAATACACAAAGCATAAATGCCCAGTGAACTCCAAATAGAATAAATCCAAATCAACCCACTCCGAGACATATTCTGATCAGACTCTCAAATACTGAAGAGAAGGAGCAAGTTCTGAAAGCAGCAAGAGAAAAGCAATTCACCACATACAAAGGAAACAACATAAGACTAAGTTGTGACTACTCAGAGGCCACCATGGAGGCGAGAAGGCAGTGGCATGACATATTTAAAATTCTGAAAGAGAAAAATTTCCAACCGAGAATACTTTATCCAGCAAAACTCTCCTTCAAATTTGAGGGAGAGCTTAAATTTCTCACAGACAAACAAATGCTGAGAGACTTTGCCAATAAAAGACCTGCCCTACTTCAGATTCTAAAGGGAGCCCTACCAACAGAGAGACAAAGAAAGGAGAAAGAGATATAGAGAATTTTAAAAGACATACATAGTACCTTACTTCCCGAATCACCAGGACACTCATTTTTCTCTGGTGATCATGGATCTTTCTCCAGAAGGGACCATAAGCTGGGACATAAAACAAGCCTCAAGAAATTAAAAAAAAAAAAAAAAAAAAAAATTGAATGTACTCAAGGCACATTCTCCAACCACAATGGAATTCAAATAGAAGTCAATAATTTTTGAACTGTAACTCCACTATTTACTTCCTACATGATATAAAATACACAAACTCTAATGACAAATCACTGGTTTTGAACTCAATGTAAAATATGTAATTTTAGACAACTGTATAAAGGTGGGGGAATGGAGGAGTGTAGGAGTGTGGTTTATGTGTCCTATTGAAGTGAAGGTGGTATCAAAGAAAAGCAGGATTGATATGGATTTAAGAGGTTAATTTTAAGCCCCACAGTAAACACAAAGAAATTATCGGAGAATATAACCATAGAGATGAAATGTAGAGTTTGGGTTAAGAGAAATGGGTGAAGGAGCAATGGGGAGTTAAGAAATGAATGTTTGAGGTGAAGGGAAATTTCTAGTAATGGATGGTGGGAAAGAGCATTACAACATTCTAAGTGTGATTAATCCCACTAACGGAAGGCTAGGGAGCGGGTGGAATGGGAAGATTTAGGCTGTATATATGTTTCCACAACTGGAAAAAAAAAACAAAAGAAAGACAGTCTAAATAGATGACAATTGAATGCCAAGCTTGAACTTGGATGGGATTGGAGGATAGAGGAAGGTGGCTGAAAGGGACACAGTTGAGACATAAGGTAAAGGAAATATAGAATGTAAGCTTTGTATCATTGTTGAATCTCTTGTACTCCTTAGCTGCGCTTAATGGGATTGCATAAAAGAATGTTCTTGTTCATGGGAAGTGTATACATGAATTATAGTGTATGTTCAAGGATGTGTGCAGCTAGCTTTCATATGTTCAGAAGACAGAGCAATAGATGATGGATGATAGGGAGGGAAAGAGATAACGATGTGACAGCATGTTAAAGTGGCTGGATTGAGCTATGGGTATGATGGAATTATGTGTATGGGGTTAGTATTGTTTTTGCAACTGTTCCTATAACTTTGAATTTGTTTCAAAATTAAAAAAAAAAAAAAAACTAACAGAAAACTCATTGTTTTTGCATATAGTTCCCATAGATCCATCCATCAGACAGAAGGACTTTCCATAGATACTTTCTGGATAACTTCATTTCCAATCCTGTCTTCCACAGAAACTGCTGACTGGTTCCATGTTCAATTAAACCCTCACATGGAGCTTTGTTCTGGATAGGCTTGGAATTTTCCAAAGCATCCAAGTCTGATTTCTTTGTGCCCAGGTGTTCATTTCAAAACTTATCCCTTTCCACTCAGGTTTCACTGTAAGCTGTAATGAGAAACCTTCTCACACTTAGCTTGGAAATCTCCTCAGCTAAATATCCAAGTTCATCACTATCAAGTTTTGCCTTCCATCTGATGTCAGAACTCAATTTTACTAAGTTCTCTGCCACTTTAAAACAAGGGTTGCCTTTCCTCCAGTTTCCAATGACACGTTCATCATTTTCTTCTAAGGCCTCATCGGAAGTCCCTTTAGCATCTATATCACTATCAACAATCTCTTCATAGCAATCTGGGCCTTTTCTAGCAAACAGCTCACAATTCTTCCAGCCTTTACCCATTATGCAATTTCAAAGCTGTTTCCACATTTTTATGGTGTTTGCAGAACCAGCACTCCGCTTTCTTGGTACCAAAATCTGTTTAGCAAAGCTGTATCCATTGGCTATATTTTAATCAAATTCTACCATGAACTTAATTGATTCCTTTCAATTCAATTCTTGTCAAATGTCTTATTGTCTTTGCTTAATTATTTGGCAGTACAGTTCTAAATTTAAGAGTAGTTTGTCTGCAATAGTAATATAGCTAGACTTCTTTAACTCAAAATACATCTATCATGGGAGATAAAAGGTAAGTATTTATTGCATTTCTTTGGCGATTTTAAGACTTTGGGTTTTTTTAGAACTTGCTTATATAATTCAGACAGTCCTTTGAAATGAATTGATTAAATTGTTAGGGATTTTTTGAGACTTTTAGGGAATAAATTATAGAATAAACATTTATTGGTACACTGGAACCTTGAGTCCTAAGGGGAGAAAGTAGAAAAAAAAGTTGGAAGGCTATTAACAGTCATATTCCACTTTTTCTAATTTACATTCTCTCTTAGGATTAAAATTAGAAGTACCGTCTAGCAAAATCTGAATGCAAGATTTGGTGTAAGACCTGGTTTAATCACTAATCAATAAATTGTCTTGAGTTGACTGTTAATTTGTGGCTATTTTATGAATATTAAATAAAAGATGACATCAGGGATGTTTTGTTTTCCCTCTCTGCTCTGCTATTCTTTGTTCTCTTTTTTATTTCTTTTTTTAACTAAAGTCAGTGACATCAGTAGATGAAATCCGGGATAATTGGTGAAGATTGTTAAGGGAAATAGCCCAAGAAATAAGGCCTTCTTTTCTTGTTTCTGACGTCTTAGATTTTAAATATAAACAATGTTTTTGAAAATTTTGAGTAGTTCTAGATGGTGTTCTTCAAATTCAAATAAGGACTTTAAGGAAGAGCTACATGACTTCCAGCTAAATTATTTGAGGAAATTAAATATGACCTGCTTATGGAGGACTGTATAATCTCCAGCCTGAATTTCTCCCCTGAATTTTTTTTTTCATTTATTAGAGAAGTTTTGGGTTTACAGAACAATCATGCATAAAAGACACGATTCCTATATACCACCCCAGCACCAACACCTTGCATTGTGAGGAACATTTGTTACAATTGATGACAGCCCATTATTATAATTGTACTATTAATTAAAGTCTGTTATTTAACATAGGGTCCACTGTTTCTGTGGTGTAGTTCTATGGATCTTTTAAAAAATTTTTTAATCTGTTACCATATATACAATCTAACATATCTCCTTTTAATCATCTTATTCAAATATATATGTCAGTGCTGTTAATTGTGTTCACAATGTTGTGCTACCATCACCACCATTAATTATGAAAAGATTTACATCATTCCAAATAGTAACCCAGTGTATTTTAAGCCTTAATTTCCCATTCCCTATCCCCACCCCATACTCTGGTGCCCTGTGTTCTGCATTCTGACTCTATAAATTTGCTTTTTGTAATTGTTTCAAATCAGTGAAATGATATAATATTTTTCCTTTTGTGTCTTGCTTATTTCACTCAACATTATGTCTTCAAGGATAATCCAAGTTGTTGCATGTATCAGGACTTGATTCCTTTTTACGAATGAAAAATATTCCCTTGTATATATATACACCACATTTTATTTATCCATTCATTGATTCATGGACACTTGGGTTTTTTCCATCTTTTGGCAGTTGCGAATAATTGTGAATAATGCAAGGGTAGCATCAGTGTGCAAATCAATTCCCTGCTCTCAGTTCTTCTGGTAATAACTCTTGTACAGTGATTACTAGGCCATATGTTCTATACTTAGCTTTCTGAGGAACTAATAAACTGTTTTCCACAGTAGCTGTGCCATTTTACAGTACCACAAACAAGGAGTAAGTGCACCCTCTAACTGTTGTTATTTTCTGTTTTTTTAAAATAGCAGCCATTCTAATGGGTGTAAAATGGTATCTCATTGTGGTTTTGATTTACATTTTTCTGATGGCTGATGATGTTGAGCATCTTTTCATGTGTTTTCTGGCCATTTGTGTATCTTCTTCAGAGAGATGTCCGTTCAAGTCTATTGCCCATTTTTTTCCTAAAATATCATCACATATTTGTGTATTCATCACTGTGATCATTTTTAGAACATTTGCATTACTGCAGAAAAAGAAATAAAGAAAACAGAAGACCCCAAACATCCCGTACCCCTACCCCTTCCTCTTACTGACCTCTAGAATTACACTCTACCCACTTTTAAGATTTGCAATACAAGTAGGTTAACTAAGACAAAGTAGTATTGCCAGAGATAGATATAGATACCAGTGGAACAGAACAAAACATCTAGAAGTAGATCCACATAAACAAGGGCAACTGACTTTTTTTTTTTTTTTTTTTTTTTGCTTTATAGTTACAAAATCATTATGAAGATCAGGGCTTCTGGATTACAGTTCAACAACTTTTCAGGTATTTCTTTCTGGCTATTCTGTAACACCAGACACTAAAAAGAAATACCTATATAATGAGTCAATAGTCACAGTCATTTGTTAAATCCTAATTTCTCAGTTACACCTCTTCCCTCTCATGGGTCTTTCTCTCAGTCTTCCTGGATATCTGGGCAATAACTGTTTTAGATTCTTTGTGCTGGAAAGGGGTGTTGACCTTATGGGGTAGAGGGATGAAACTGGTTGTTCTTGGAGAGACTGGTACCTCTGGGTTTCAGGGCTTATCTGGCTTAAGATCAAGCTGGAGGCCTTAATTTCTGAAAAAACAGTTACTAAGGAAAACTTTTATAGAACCTTAGGTAGATCCCCAGGCACTCCTAGGGTTTTCAAGAATACTGTTGATTGGGGTTTGGCATACTGTGGTATTTTGCAATATCTGGTTAAAGCTTGCATAAGAGTAACCTCCAGAAAGACCTCTTGACTCTATTTGAAATCTCTTAGCCACTGAAATTATATTTTATTCCATTTCTTTTCCCCTGTTTGATCAAGAAGGCATTCTCAATCCAATGATGCCAGAATTTATGGCATAATTCCAAAGTTAAGAGGAAGGGATAAAATATATGTGATCTAATAGGGGAAAATATATTCCCAAATATCATTCCTGGATAGATACTAGTGTTTTCCACTTGAGATGATGTTGAGTTTTTCTTTCTCACTGGCTGTTTGGATGCATGACCATTACCTCCTTTTTTTGGTGGCTTCTTTTTTTTTTTTCAATGCAATTTTATTGAGATATATTCATATAACATACAATCCTTCAAAATATACAATCATTTGTTCATAGTTGTGCATTGATCACCACAGTCAATCTTTGAACATTTTCAATACTCCAAAAACTAAAATAAAAAGTATAATAAAAAAGAACTTCCAAAACATTCCATTCACTTCCTCCTTCCATTGTTCATTTACTTTTTTTTACATTCATTCATTGTTTTTTTAACTTTATGAAAAAATTAAAAAAACAAACAATAAAAAACATTTCAAATAAAACCGAAAAAAAGGAATAAGAAAAACAAATAAACTAAAATAACTACATTTCTGTGAACTTATCCCTACCATATCCTCCAGAAATTAACAAACCATAGTTGTTCCTGAGCATTCCCAGAATATTAAGTTTACCCCCCATAACTTACCTGTTATTAGATTATCATTCCCTCTTCACTATTTGTGTCTATTGCTAGGTCCCCTACATTCTACAGTATAAACCATTTATTTTACATTTTCCTCAGTGTTTACATTAGTGGTAATATACAATATTTCTCTTTTTGTGCCTGGCTTATTTTGCTCAGCATTATGTCTTCAAGTTATATCCATGTTATGTTTCACGACGTTGTTCCTTCTTACTGCTGCATAGTATTTCATCGTGTGTATATACCACATTTTGTTTATCCACTCATCTGTTGAAGGACATTTGGGTTGTTTCCATCTCTTGGCAATTGTGAATATTGCTGCTATGAACATTGGCATGCAGATATCTGTTCATGTCACTGCTTTCAGATCTTCCGGGTATATACCAAGAAGTGCGATTGCTGGATTGAAGGGTAACTCGATACATAGTTTTCTAAGGAACCACCAGACTGTCTTCCAGAGTGGCTGTACCATTATACAGTCCGAACAACAATGAATAAGAGTTCCAATTTCTCCACATCCTCTCCAGCATTTGTAGTTTTCTTTGTGTTTAATGGCAGCCATTCTAATTGGTGTGAGATGATATCTCATTGTGGTCTTAATTTGCATCTCCCTAATAGCTAGTTAAGCTGAACATTTTTCATGTGTTTTTTGGCCATTTGTATTTCCTCTTCAGAGAATTGCCTTTTCATATCTTTTGCCCATTTTATAATTGGGCTGTCTGTACTAATGTCGTTGAGTTGTAGGGTTTCTTTATATATGCAGGATATCAGTCTTTTGTCAGATACATGGTTTCCAAATTTTTTTTCTCCTTGAGTTGGCTGCCTCGTTACCTTTTTGACAAATTCCTTTGAGGTACAGAAGATTTTTAGTTTGAGGCATTCCCATTTACTAATTTTTCTTTTGTTGCTTGTGCTTTGGGTGTAAGGTCTAGGAAGTGACCTCCTAATACAAGGTTTTGAAGATGTTTCCCTACCTGATCTTCTAGGAGTTTTATGGCACTGTCTCTTACATTGAGGTCTTTGATCCATTTTAAGTTAATTTTTGTGTAGTGTGTGAGGTAGGGGTCCTCTTTCATTCTTTTGGATATGGATATCCAGCTCTCCCAGCCCCATTTGCCAAATAGACTGTTATGTCCCAATTCAGTGATTTTGGTGGCCTTTTCAAAGATCAGTCAACTGTAGCTCTCGGGGTCTGTCTCCGAATTCTAAATTCTATTCCATTTATCAATATGTCTATCTTTGTGCCAGTACCATGCTGTTTTGACTACTGTGGCTTTATAATAAGCTTCAAAGTCAGGAAGTATACGTCTTCCCACTTCATTTTTCTTTTTTAGAGGGTTTTTAGCAATTTGAGGTATCTTCCCCTTCCATATAAATTTGATAACTAGCTTTTCCAAGTCTGCAAAGTAGGTTGTTGTAATTTGGATTGGAATTGCACTGAATCTGTAGATGAATTTGGGTAGAATTGACATCTTAATGACATTTTAGCCTTCCTATCCATGAACAAGGTATATTTTTCCATCTTTTTAGGTCCCCTTCTATTTCTTTTAGTAAAGTTATGTAGTTCTTTATGTATAAGTCTTTTACATCTTTGATTAAGTTTATTCCTAGGTATTGACTTTTTTAGTTGCTATTGAGAATGGTATCTTTTTCTTGAGTGTCTCTTCAGTTAGGACATTTCTAGTATATAAGAATATTACTGACTTATGTGCATTAATCTTGTATCCCAATATTTTTCTATATTTGTTGATTAGCTCAAGTAGCTGTCTCATCGATTTCTCAGGGTTTTCCAGATATAAGATCATATCATCTGCAAATAATGACAGTTTTACTTCTTCCTTTCAAATTTTGATACCTTTTATCTCTTTGTCTTGTTGGATTGCTCTAACTAGCATTTCTTGCACAATGTTGAGTAACAGTGGTGACAGTGGGCATCCTTGTCTCTTTCCTGATCTTAGAGGGAAGGCTTTCAGTCTCTTGCCATTGAGTACTATGCTAGCTGTGTTTTTCATACATGCCCTTTATCATATTGAGGAAGTTTCCTTCAATTCCTACCTTTTGAAGTGTTTTTATCACAAAAGGATGCTGGATTTTGTCAAATGCTTTTTCAGCATCTATTGAGATGATCATTTGATTTTTCCCTTTTGACTTGTTAATGTGTTGTAATACATTGATTGATTTTCTTATGTTGAACCATCCTTGCATGCCTGGAATGAACCCCACTTGGTCATGGTGTATGATTTTTTTAATGTGTCTTTGGATTATATCTGAAAGTATTTTTTTGAGAATTTTTGCATCTGTATTCATGAGGGATATTGGCCTGTAGTTTTCCTTTCTTGTAGCATCTTTACCTGGTTTTGGTATTAGAGTGATGATGTTAGCTTCACAAAATGTGTTAGGTAGGTTTCCATTTTCTTCAATGTTCTGAAAGATTTTAAGTAAGATTGGTCAGTTCTTTTTGGAAAGTTTGATAGAATTCCCCTGTGAAGCCATCTGGCCCTGGGAATTTATTTGTGGGAAGCTTTTAATGACTGATTAGATCTCTTTGCTTGTCATTGGTTGGTTGAGGTTTTCTGTTTCTTCTCTGGTCAGTCTATGTTGTTCGTGTGTTTCCAGGAAATTGTCCATTTCCTCTACATTATCTAGTTTGTTGGCATACAGTTGTTCATAGTATCCTCTTAACAATTTTTTAAAATTTCTTTGGGATCCGTAGTAATGTTGCCTCTCTTATTTATTATTGTGTTTATTTGTGTCTTCTCTCTCTTTTATTTTCTGAGTCTATCAAGGGGCTTGTCAATCTTGTTGATCTTGTCAAAGAACCAACTTTTGGTGTTACTTACTCTGCATTGTTTTTTTTGTTCTCTGTGTCATGTATTTCTGCTTTAATCCTTGTTATTTATTTTGTTCTACTTGGTTTAGGATTAGTTTGCTCTTCATTTTCTAGCTTCTTAAGTCATTCCATTAGTTCTTTGATTTTAGCTCTTTCTTCCTTTTTAATGCATGCATTTAGAACTATAAATTTCCCCCAAATACCGCCTTTGCTGCATCCCATAAGTTTTGACATGTTGTGTTCTCATTTTCATTTGTCTCTTGCTATTTCTTCTTTAACCCACTGATTGTTTAGGAGGGTGTTGTTTAACCTCCAGATAGTTGTGAATTTTCTAAATCTCTGATGGTTATTGACTTCTAATTGTGTTCCACTGTGGTCAGAGAATGTGCTTTGAATAATTTTAATCTTTTGAAATTTATTGAGGCTTGTTTTATGTCCCAGCATATGATCTATTCTGGAGAAAGTTCCATGAGCATTAGAGAAGAATGTGTATCCTGGTGATTTGGGATGTAATGTTCTATCTATGTCTGTTAATTCAAATTCATTTATCAGATTGTTTAGGTTTTCAATTTCCTTATTGGAACCAACTCTGTCTGGTTGATCTATCTATAGAAGAGAGTGATGTATTGAAGACTCCCACAATTATTGTGGAAACTTCTATTGCTTCCTTCAGTTTTGCCAGTTTGTCTCATGTATTTTAGGGCACCTTGATTGGGTGTATAGACATTTATGATTGTTATTTCTTCTTGCTGAATTGTCCCTTTTATTAGTATATAGTGACCTTCTTTGTCTCTTATAACATTTTTCATTTAAAGTCTCTTTTATCTGAGATTAATATTGCTACTCCTGCTTTCTTTCGCTGTAACTTGCATGGAATATTTTTTTCCATCCTTTCACTTTCAATTTCTTTCTGTTCCTTTGTCTAAAATGGGTCTCTTGTAAGCAACATATTGATGGTTCATATTTTTTAATTCGTTCTGCCAATCTATTTCTTTTAATTAGGGAGTTTAATCCATTCACATTCAATGTTATTACTGTGAAGGCATCTCTTGAATCAGCCATCCTATCCTTTGGTTTATGTTTGTCAGATATATTTTTCCCCTCTCTGTCTTTATTTCCTTTAATGTACCCTTATTAAATCTCTTTAGTTCTGAACTCTTCTCCCTACCTTTCTCTCTTTTCTTTGTTTTTCTGCCAGTAGGGCTCCCTTTAGTATCTCAAGTAGGGCAGGTCTCTTGTTATCAAATTCTCTCAGCATTTGTTTGTCTGTGAAGATTTTAAGCTCTCCTTCAAATTTGAAGGAGTGCTTTGCTGGATAAAGAATTCTTGGTTGGGAATTTTTCTCTTTCAGAATTTTAAATATGTCATACCACTTCTTTCTTGCCTCCATGGTGGCTGCTGAGTAGTCACTCCTTAGTCTTATGTTGTTTCCCTTGTAAGTGGTGAATTGGTTTTCTCTTGCTGCTTTCAGAACTTGCTCCTTCTCTTCAGCATTTGGCAATCTGATCAGAATGTGTCTCAGAGTGGGTTTATTTGGATTTATTCTGTTTGGAGTTTGTTGGGCATCTATGATTTGTGGATTTATGTTGTTTGGATACTCTTCCTAGACCTTTCCCCTTCCCTTCCCATTCTGGAACACCAATGATTCTTACATTTGTGAGCTATATGTTGTCCGTCATATCTCCGAGATCCATTTAGATTTTTTCGGGTTTTTTCTCCATTGTTTCTTTTGTACTTTCAGTTTCCATTCTGCACTCTTTGAGTTTTCTTATTCTTTCCTCAGCTTCCTCCAGTCTGGTACTGTGTGTATCGAGAATCTTTTTAGTTTGATCAACAGTTTCTTTTATTTCCATAAGATCATCTATTTTTTTATTTACTCTTGCAGATTCTTCTTTGTGCTCTTCTAGGGTCTTCTTCATGTCCTGTATCCTGTGCCATGATTTTTATTGCTTGTGATTACTTCTTTGATTTATTGTTCCAATTACTGTGTCTCCTCAGATTTTTTAAATTTTACTGAGATACATCCACACACCATATAATCCATCCAATGCATACAATTAATGTCTCAAAGTATCACCTAATTGCACAATCATCATCACAATCAATTTAGAACCTTTCCCTTACTCCAAAAAAGAAAAATAAAAAATAGACATAAGAAAAGGAAACCCAAAACACCACATACCCCTTATCACCCACCCCTACCCCCATCATTGACCCTCGTATTGGTGTGGTTAATTTGTTACTGTTGATGAAAGAATATTAGGATATTACTGTGAACTATAGTCTGTAGTTTGTGATACTTCCTCCCCCCCCAATAACACTCAATTATTAACTCTTTGTGCAAGTGTCATGTATTTGTACTGGTTCAAGAAAGGACTTGTTTGTATTTTAATGGTTGTCATAAACATTGTCTGCCATAAAATTCTCACTGTGTTATACATTTTTCCACCTCTAACTTTCCTTCTGGTGATATACATGACTCTGAACAACTTATTTCAGCCAAATTCACCTACAATTCAGCACTATTACTTATAATCCCAATAATGAGCTAACATCACCTGTATTCATTTCCAAACATTTAAGTTCAACCTTGCTAAAAAATTGTGTACGTATTAGGCAATGGCACCCCATTCTTTGGCCTCATTCTAACTCTTTGTAACCTATATTCTAAGTTTTATGATTATGAGTTTACATGTTCTAATTAGTTCATATTAATGAAGTCATACAATATTTGTCCTTTTATGTCTGACTTATTTCACTTAGCATTATGTCCTAAGGTTCATCCGCATTGTCATGTGCTTCAGGGCTTCATTCCTTCCTACTGCTGAGTAACATTCCATTGTATGCATATACCACATTTTTTTTTAATCCATTCAGTGGTTGATGGACACTTGGATTGTCTCCGTCTTTTGGCAATTGTGAATAATGCCCCTATGAACATTGGTGTGCAAATGTCTATTCGTGTCCCTGCTTCTAGACCTACTGGGTCTGAAATTGCCCGGTCTAGGGCAACTGAATATTTAGTTTTCTGAGGAGCCACCAAACCATTTTCCACAGTGTCTGTACCATTTTACCTTCCCACCAGCAGTGAATAAGTGCTCCTATTTCTCCCCATCCTCTCAAACACTTATAGTTTCCTGTTTGTTTAATAGCAGCCATTTTAATGGGTTTGAAATGCTATCTCATTGTGGTTTTTATTTGAATTTCCTTAATACCTAGTGAAGATGAGCATCTTTTCATGTGCTTTCTAGGCATTTGTATTTTCTCTATGGAGAATTGTCTATTTCATGTCTTTATTCCCATTTTATAATTGGGTTGTTTGTCTTTCATTTTGAGTTGTAGGATTTCTTTATATATTCTGGGCAACAAGTCCTTATAAGATGAGTGCTTACCAAGTATTTTATCCCATTGAGTTCACTGCCTTTCCTTGACAAAGTCCTTTGAATCACAGAAGTATTCAGTCTTGAGGAGGTCCCATTTATATATTTTTTCTTTTGTTGCTTGTACTTTGGTTATGAGGTCTAAGAAGCTTCCTCCTATCGCTGTGTCTTGAAGATGTTTTCCTACATTTCTTCTAGGAGTTTTATCACATTGGCTCTTATATTTAAATCTTTGATCCACTTTAAATTAAATTTTTTATAGGCTGTGAGTTAGGGGTCCTCTTTCATTCCTTTGGATGTTCTCTCCTCAGTTGTGGATTTGGGTGCCTTGTCAAAATTCAATTGACCATAAATCTGAGGGTCTGTTTCTGAAGTCCATTTTTGATTCCATTGATCAATATGTCTATCTGTCTTTATGCCAGTACCATACTGTTTTGACCACTGTGGCTTTATAATAAGCTTTAAAGTCAGGAAGTTTGAGTCCTCTCACTTCATTCTTCTTTTTCAAAATGTTTTTGGTTATTTGAGGCCCCTTTCCCTTCCAAAGAAATTTGATGACTAGCTTTTCCAATCCTGCAAAATAGATTGTTGGAATTTTGATTGGCATTGCGTTGAATCTGTAGATCAATTTGGGTAAAATTGACTTCTTAATGACATTTAGCCTTTCTATCCATGAACAGAGAATGTCTTTCCAATTATTTAAGTCTTCTTTGATTTCTTTTAGCAATGTTTTGTAGTTTTCTGTATACAGGTCCTTTACATCCTAGGTTAAGTTTACTTGTAGATACTTGATTCTTTTATTTGCTATTGTGAATGGAATATTTTTCTTAATTGCCTACTTGGATAGCTTATTACTAGTGTATAGAAGCACTACTGGTTTTTGCATCCTGCCACTTTTATGAATTCATTTATTAGCTCAAGTAGCTTTGTTGTAGTTTTTTTTGTGATATTCTATATATAGGATCATGTCATCTGTATTAAGAGTTTTACTTCTTCCTTTCCAATTTTTTTTGCTGTTTATTTCTTTTTCTAACCTAATTGCTTTAGCTAAAACTTCTAGCACAGTGACAGTGGGCATCCTTGTCTTATTCCTGATGTTACGGGGAAGGCTTTCAGTCTCTCACCATTGAGTATGATGTTGGCTGTGGATTTTTCATATATGCCCTTTATCATGTTGAGGAAGTTTCCTTGATTCCTACCTCTTGAAGTGTTTTTATCAAAAAAAAATGATGCTGAATTTTGTGGAATGCCTTTTCTGCATCAATTAAGATGATCATGTGGTTTTTCCCTTTTGATTTGCTAATGTGTTGTATTATATTGATTATTTTTTGCATTGAACCACCCTTCATACCTGGAATAAAACCCATTTGTTCATGGTGTATAATTGTTTTAATGTGCCATTGGATTTGATTTGCAAATATTTTGTTGAGTATTTTTGCATCTATATCCATTAGGGAGTTTGGTCTGTAGTTTTCTTTTCTTTAGTTTCTTTATCAGGCTTTGGTATCACCGAGGTGTTGGCTTCATAGAATGAGTTAGGTAGTGTTCCCTCTTATTCTATGTTTTTGGAAGAGTTTCAGCAGGAATGGTGTTAATTCTTCTTGGAATATTTGGTAATATTCCCTTGGGAAGTCATCTGGACTTTGGCTTTTCTTTGTAGGGAAGTTTTTGATGACTGATTCAATCTCTTTAATTGTGATTGGTTTGTTGAGGTCTGCTATTTTTTCTCAAGTCGATATAGGTTGTTCGTGTGTTCCTAAGAATTGTCCATTTCATCTGAGTTGTCTAGTTTGTTTGCATATAGTTGATAATAGTATCCTCTTATGGTATTTTTTATTTTTTGGGGGTCCATGGTAATGACCACCTGTGGTTTCTGATTTTATTTATCTGCATCTTTCTCTTTTCAACTTTGTCAGTCTAGCTAAGAGTTTGTCGATCTTATTGATCTTATGAAAGAACCAACTTTTGGTTTTATTGATTCTCTGTTTTATTTTGTTTGTTCTCCATTTCATTTATTTCCACTTTAATCTTTGCTATTTGTTTCCTTCTGCTTGCTTTTGGATTAGTTTGCTTCTCTTTCTCTAGTTTCTTCTGTTGTTCAGTTAGATATTTGGTTTTAGCTCTTTCTTCCTTTTTAATGTAGGCATTTAAGGCTATAAATTTCCCTCTCAGCACTGCCTTTGCTGCATCCCATAAGTTTTGATATTATTGTTTTCATTTGTCTTAAGATATTTATTGATTTTTCTTGAAATTTCTTCTTTGACCGACTGATTGCTCAAGAGTCTGTTGTTTAACCTCCATATATTTGTGAAACTTCCAGTTCTCTGCTGTTATTTATTTCCAGCTTCATTCCATTACCATCAAAGTGCTTAGTATAATTTCAGTCATTTAAAATTTATTAATACCTGTTTTGTGCCCTAGATTTTGGTCTGTCCTGGAGAATGTTCCATGAGCACTTGAGAAGAATGTATATCCTGCTGTTTCAGGATGCAATTATCTATAGATGTCTGATAGGCTTTATTTATTTATCATATTATTTAGGCTTTCTCTTTTCTTATTGATCCTCTGTCTAGATGTTCTATTTATTGAAGAGAGAGGTGTGTTGAAATCTCCCACTATTACTGTAGAGACCTCTATTATTCCCTTCACTTTTGCCTGTATTTGCCTCATGTACTTTGGAGCATGTTGATTAGGTGCATAAATATTTATGATTATCATGTCTTCTTGGTGAATTGCCCCTTTTGTTAATATATAGTGTCCTCCTTTTTCTCTCATAACAGTTTTGCATTTAAAGTCTGTTTTTTCTGATATTAGTATAGGTAACCCAGGTTTTTGTTTTTTTTTTTTTTTTGGTTATTGCTTGTGTGGAGTATCTTTTTCCATCTGTTCACTTTCAACCTATTTGTATCTTTGGGTGTAAAATGAGTCTCTTGTAAACAGCATATAGATGGAACTTTTTTTTTTTTAATCCATTCTGCCAATTCCTGTCTTTTGTTTGGAGGGTTTAATCCATTAACATTCAACTCATTACTGTAAAAGCCATCCTTACTTTGGTCATTTTATCTTTTGGGTTTTATTTGTCAGTTAGTATTTTTCTCTCTTTTTATCCTTTTAGTTGTAGTTCCTGAAAGTCATCATTTCTGTACTCTCCTCCAGGCCTCTCTCTCTCCTGTCTTCTTCTTCTTCCATCCAGGAGAACTCCCATTAGTATTTCTTGCAGGGCAGGTCTCATTAACAGATTCTCTCAGGTTTTGTTTTCTTTGAATATTTTAAACTCTTCCTCACTTTGAAAGACAGTGTTTCTGGATAAAGAATTCTTGGCTGACAGTTTTTCTTTTTCAAAATCTTAACTATATCGTACCACTATCTTCATGCCTCCATGGTGCCAGATGAGTATCAACACTTATTCTTATCTGGCTTCCTTTGTGTACTGGTTTGGATGTATTATGTCCCCCAAATGCCATTATCTTTGATTCAGTCTTGTGTGGGCAGGAAATGTATTGCTATTGATCAGTTTGCATACTTTTGATTGGATGTTTCCATGGAGATGTGATCTCTGAACTGTGGGCGAGATCTTTCATTGGATAATTTCCATGGAGGTGTGGCCCCGCCCATTCAGCATGGGCGTTGATTAGTTTACTGGAGCACTATATAAGCACAGGCAGAAGGAGCGAGTTTTGCTGCAGCCAAGAGGGACACTTTGAAGAATGTACAGGAGCTGAGAGAGTAGCTGCAGATGAGAGACAGTTTGAAGATGGCTGTTTAAAAGAAAGGAAGGAAGGAAAGAAGGGAAGGAGGAAAGAGGTAAGGAAACAAACAGAAGAAAGGGATAGGCTCATAAACAATGACTTGTTCCTTGTAATATTTATTCCTAAGAAGTTTCTTGGCAGTATTATTTTTCTCATTTTTTTTCTCCCATTTATGTCAGGTTTGTGCATACTTCTAATGCTGAATTAAATACATAACTACCTGAAATGTTATTTTTTTTATTTTTTTATTTTTTGGCTTTTGTAATCACCATATTTATTTAATTTAAATTTTTTATTGCAGTAACATATATATTTGTATTGTTTATATATATTATATATATAATACAGTTTGCCATTTTGGTCATTTTTAAGCATACAATTCAGTGTTGTTAATTACTTTTGCTATGTTGTGCTATATCACCACTGTCTATTACCCAATTGTTTGCATCATCCCAAACAGAAACTGTATACATTAGGCAATAAGCCCATTCCACCCTCCTCCTGGCCTCTGGTAACTCCTAATCCACTTTTTTTTTTTTTTTTAACTGTCATAAATGTTGTTTTATTTAGTACTCATAGTATTACAATAAGATAGGCAAATAAAACAATTTCTTCCCATTTTACAGGTGAGAAAACCGAGACCCAGAGAGGTGAAGCAAATTCCTCTTTTCCATAGTTAGACTAGTCTACATCTCTCTTAAATCATGGTCTTTTTTTTTTTTTTTAATCTTCATTTTATTGAGATATATTCACATACCACGCAGTCATACAAAACAAATCGTACTTTTGATTGTTTACAGTATCATTACATAGTTGTACATTCATCACCTAAATCAATCCCTGACACCTTCATTAGCACACACACAAAAATAACAAGAATAATAATTAGAGTGAAAAAGAGCAATTGAAGTAAAAAAGAACACTGGGTACCTTTGTCTGTTTGTTTCCTTCCCATATTTTTCTACTCATCCATCCATAAACTAGACAAAGTGGAGTGTGGTCCTTATGGCTTTCCCAATCCCATTGTCACCCCTCATAAGCTACATTTTTATACAACTGTCTTCGAGATTCATGAGTTCTGGGTTGTATTTTGATAGTTTCAGGTATCCACCACTAGCTACCCCAATTCTTTAGAACCTAAAAAGGGTTGTCTAAAGTGTGCGTAAGAGTGCCCACCAGAGTGACCTCTCGGCTCATTTTGGAATCTCTCTGCCACTGAAGCTTATTTCATTTCCTTTCACATCCCCCTTTTGGTCAAGAAGATGTTCTCCGTCCCACGATGCCAGGTCTACATTCCTCCCCGGGAGTCATATTCCACGTTGCCAGGGAGATTCACTCCCCTGGGTGTCTGATCCCACGTAGGGGGGAGGGCAGTGATTTCGCCTGTCAAGTTGGCTTAGCCAGAGAGAGAGGGCCACATCTGAGCAACAAAGAGGCATTCGGGAGGAGGCTCTTAGGCACAACCATAGGGAGGCCTAGCCTCTCCTTTGCAGCAACCGTCTTCCCAAGGGCAAATCCTGTGGTAGAGGGCTCAATCCATCAAACCACCAGTCCCCTATGTCTGTGGGCATGTTAGCAACCATCGAGGTAGGGCAGGCCAATACTCCTGCATTCTCCACCAGCTCCTCAAGGGGGCTCTGCATATTTTTTCCAAGAGAGGGGCCACCCTGTGTCTCCAAGGTGTGGGTGTGTTGGAAGCCACTGGCCTCCAAAGTGGGAGATGGGCAGGGTGCACCATGAGGAAGACTCCATTTGTGGGTACCATGGAGCTGATGGTTCCCAGACTTCTGCGTGGAAAGACCGAAGCTGCTGAACTGAGAGGGTCAACTTTACCAGCCAGCAGCACAGGAGTGGGCTGCACTTCATTGGTTGGCAAGACCCAGGCCAATGCACAACTGCCAGCCTTGGAGGAACATTCATTCATTGTTGGTGGGAATGTAAAATGGTACAGCCACTGTGGAAGACAGTTGGCATTTCCCCATAAAGTTAAACATAGTGTTACCCTTTGATTTGGGAGTCCCACTTCCAGGTATATACACAAAGGAATTGAAAACTGGGAATTGAACATATATCTGCATACCAAAGTTTGTAGTGGCCTATTAACAGGTGCAAAAAGATGGAATCAATCCAAGTGTCCATCCAGAGATGCACAGAAAAACGTAAATGGAATATTCAATGGAATATCAGTCATGAAAAAGAGTGAAGTTCTGTTTCATGTAATAGCCTTGATGAACCTTAAAGACCCAAAATCAGCCAGATACAAAAGGACATATATTGCATGACTTCACTTGTATGAAATAATTAGAGTAAGGAAATTCATAGAATCAGAAACTAGAATGCAGGTTACCGGCAACTGGGTTGGAAGTACGGAATGGAAGGTTAAGGTTTAATTTCCTCAAGGTTTCTGTTTATGTTGCTGTGAGAGTATTGGTAATGGAAGGTGGTGATAGCAGCACTACGCTGTGGGGTTAATTCCTCTGAATTATATATTTAATATGGCTAAAGAGAAATTTTAGGTTATATATATATATTACTTGAATAAAATAAAGAAAAATACCCTAGGACTGTATAACAAAAACGATGAAGTCTAATGTAAACTATGGACTATAGTTAATAGTGTGATGATAATAATATTGTTTCATCAATTGTAACAAAAGTACCACATAAAGCAAAATGTTAAAATAGAGAAAACTGTGTATGAGGAGGGGTTTGTGGAACTTTGCATTTTCTGTATGAGTTTTCTGTAAATCTAATTCTTCAGTAAAAATAATACTGGAAAAAACCATTTAGATTTACAGTCTGAATTCTTTAATGGAAGAGTAGATAAATTATACGCAATTTCTTTTACAGGAAATATTTAACCCTATCTGATATAAATCTTCATTTTCACCAATTTACTTATTTTTAAAACACAAAGTAGAGTTTGTAATAGTCATTAATTATAAAGATGAAATGCTGCATATTCACTTTTTTGGTTTGAATTATCACCCTATAATTTTCTGAGATGTGAATCTTTTAAAATTTTTATTGTTATTCACACTTTCCATCCTCCTCAAAACATTCTCTATTGAAGGCTTTATGTTCATCTTTTCATAGGAGTTTGCTACATTACCTGTCTTTCTTTTTCTTCATCTCTCATTCATTCCATTGTCAGAACTCAAAGGAAGCCATTATTGGTGAGACCACCAGTGACTTTCTCCTTGTCAAAGTACATCTCTTTTTGGAAGTTTATTCCTAGAACACTTAAAATATTTTTTATTGAGGTATACAAGTGAGTTGCTCACTTGATATACATATGTGTGTATAAACATGCACACAGGCATGCATGCACACACAGCATGTACTTTTTTGCATTTAATTATTGTTGCTTAATATTGCCTAAGATTTATCTGTGTTACGTGTAGCAGTTTTCTTTTTCATTGCTGTGTAGTATTCCATTATATTAATATACTGCAATTTATTTATCCATTGTACTGTTGAAAGACATTTGGGTTGCTTGTAATTTTGGGCCATTATGAATAGGACTACTATGAACATTCTTATAGAGAAAAGCACTCATTTCTATCAGCTATCTACCCAGTGTAGAATTCATGGCCATTTTCTATATGTATGTTCAGTTTAATAGATACTGCTAAACAATTTTCAGTAAGAAAGAAGATACCATACCATTTTTTCTAGTTCTCTTTTTTTCTCTGTTTAATTCTTGAGTTCTTCTTCTTTTGCTGCCCCTTACATGCTGATATTCCCTGGGATTTTGGCCACAGCCCACAAATATTCTAACTCTATACAATTCTCCCTGACTGATGTCATTCATGCTCATGATTTTATCAATTGCTTATACACTTATGACTTTTAAATGTGTGGTTCTAATCAAAATATCTTATTGAACTTTTAATGTTTATCCAGTTGCCTTCTAAATATCTCTTCCTGGATGTCTTCTGTGTTTCCAAACTCAACACTGATAAAATAAATCAATATTTCTGCCTACCTGGCCCCTACTCCAATTGGCTTCTATTCCCGACTTCTTTATTGAGCACTACCAGCCACCCATGACAAATCATCCTTGACTTCTCCCTTTCCCTTACACAATCATAGCCTGCTGACTTCACATCTTAACCAATTTTCTCATCTGCCCAATTCTTCCCTCACTTCTATTTTCCTCATAGGTGAGGTCCTCCTGCCTTGCCTGAAATACTTAGCCTTATCCTCGTATACATTGTCTTTGCCCTTGCTTTTATACTTCTAAAATCTATTAGCTCTATAGATCCAGGGCAAACAGTCTGGATCTGCAGCTGGCTTGCTTAAAATCCTTCACTGGCCTCAGTTGATTCATTGTCTACTCTAGTGGTCATCAGGCTGAGATGAGTGTTATCTGGGTAGTACTTGAAAAATTTAGAAGGGGTGTGCCATCATAGATAGTTTTTTGGGAAATCAGTTTCCAAATTCTAAACTCAAATTTATATTCTTTCTTAATGTATTCTTTCCTGAGGAGACTGTTTCTCCCAATCCCTTCTACTCTTTTACCGTAGATCTTCTCCCATTTTACAAACGAAAGACATACTGCTCATCTTTACTGATTCTATCTTGTGTTGTATTGCCCCAGGGAATGAAAACCTTTATGGTGCCTGTGCCAGTTTGGATGTATTATGTCCCCCAAAACACCATATTCTTTAATGCAGTCTTGAGGAGGTTTACGTATTAGTGTTGATTATGTTGAAATCTTTGGATTAGGCTGTTTCCTTGGAGATGTGACCCACCCAACTGTGCATAATACCTTTGATTGGATTATTTCCATGGAGGTGTGGCACCACTCATTCAGTGTGGGACTTGATTGGTTACTGGAGTACTTTAAAAAGAGCCACATAGGCCCAGAGTGCTGCAGCTTAGAGAGACATTTTGAAGATGGCCATTGAAAGTTGACACTGATGTTTTGGAGAATGCCATTTTGAAATGCAGCCTGGGGGCAAGCAGACACCAACCACGTGCCTTCCCAGCTGGCAGAGGTTTTCCGGAAGCCATTGGCCATCCCTCAGTGAAGGTACCCTATTGTTGATGCCTTACCTTGGGCACTTTATGGCCTTAAGACCATAATAAACCCCCTTTATAAAAGCCAATCCATTTCTGGTGTTTTGCAATACTGCAGCGTTAGCAAACCGGAACAGTGCTCAGCAAGGGGAGGATTCAAAATACTGATATCTAATTGGATCCTAATAAATAGATAATAAATTCTTTTGCAACTCAGGTTGTTTCCAAGTCTTTGCTTTCAGTAAAACTGAAGGAAAACTTAGATGACCTGTCAACTATTAGACGATTAAAACAAAATTTGACTTACAGATCATAATGTGATTTCATACATATTATTCAGAAGGAATTTGAAGAGTTGTGAGGCATTGCTCCTTTGATCATGATCTACTTATTTATGTAAACAGGTTTCATTAGCATTTACATTTATGAAAATGGAAAGACAATAAATACCAAATCCTCTTAACCTAGCAATAATAGTCTTCCTTAAATACATCAAGTAATAGAGATGGAAAAGCCCCATCCAACTTATTAAAAGATGTGTTTTTAATGTACTTTTACTTTGATAGTTATTTATAAAAGTATTGAATATGATCTATAACGTAGTACATAATGCAATAATATATAATGTATGTGTATAAAATATGTTCCTTACATAGAAACATATTTATAGTATATATTACAGATATATTATAATTTGGTAATGTGTACTACTAATAATAACTAACAATAATTCAGTCTAGAAGAAATTTTTGAATACTTGGAACGTATGGTCATAGAGAATTTAATAATTTTAAAATTTCCATTAATACATAATTTTTTTACAGAGTACGCATTTAAAAACTTATAATTATAAAAATATATAAAAATTTTTTGTGGAAGTAGGATGGAAATAAAGGTCAAGGAAATAAAATAACAATGTAAAATTTTCAGTTAAGAGTCTATCCATAATATAAGCAGATTATTGTTGTATTAAACTACTATAGATTTAAATTGTGCTGAGTACATTTAACATAGCCAGTGTAGCAGTTTTATTTTTAAATGCCAGTATTTACAATATGCTGGAAATTTTACTTTTTTCAAGTACATATCTTACCACAGGTGAAAAACTGTAGATGCCTACTTGGTAATGAGTGAATGTTTACATGGTACTTCAAAATTCCTTTAAGGATCCATTAACAAAAGTAGTTGAAGACTTCTAGCATAATCTATAAAGTCCAAGTTTGTTAACCTGGCATACAAAATCCTTCTTTACTTGCATCCTGCTAGTCTTATTATTATTAATTTTTACCACTTTCTGCTTCACATGCTGTGCTCGAACAACACAAAACTATTTGAAGTTCCATATGTATATCAAACTCTTTCATTCCTTTTTGTGTTATTTTTCCCCTTCTTTGCCTCACTGCCTTGTATTCATTCTTTAAGATACAGAATCTAAATTGAGGAATTACCAGTTATTTCCCCCTTCATATTGGCTCAGATAATGGAACTCTCTGCTCCTGTGTGCCCTTTTCTGGTCTCCATCACCATACTTAGCACACATTGTTTTGTTAGTTAGCTCTATTTTTTTTTTTTTTTTTTGGAACTAAATTTTAAGGTCTCTGAGGGAAGGGACTAGGTTTTATCTTTGCCTCCTCAGCACCTAACTATAACCTCTCCTGTCAATAAGTTAATATATTGGATAAATATTAATTAATGAATGAAGCATGTGTTTTAGTTTCCTAGGCTTCTCAAGCAAATCCTATGAAATAGTTTGGCTTAAACAATGGGAATTTATTCACTCATGGTTTTGAGGCTAGGAAAATGTCCATATCAAGGCACCACAAGGTGATGCTTTCTTTCCGAAGACTGCGGTGTTCTGGGGCTGGCTGCTGGTGATCCTTGGCTCCTCTGCCACCTGGCAAGGCACAGGGCGGCATCTCCTGGTCTCTTCCTTTCCTTCTGGGTTCTATTTCAGCTTTTGCCTCCTGTAGCTTTCTCTCTCTATGAATTTCGGCTCTTATAAAGGACTCCAGTATTAGGATTATGACCCATCCTGATTGAGATGGGATACACCTTAACTAGAGTCCTAATTACAATGAATTTTTACTCACAGAAATGGATTAAAATAAGAGCATGTTTTTCTGGGATACATGCAGCTTCAAACCACCACAGCGAGGAAAAGCGGATTTCAATGGTTAAAAAATTAATTAATGTGCTTTACTTTTGTTGAGTCAAATCCAACTGTGAAAGGCTTTTTTTTTTTTTTTTTTTTTTTAATTTTATACTAGTGATTTTTCTGGCTTAATTTTGACCTTACCATAAGGTTTTCAGTAAGATTTCAAATGAACCTAGAATTTTTGAAGCTAGAAATGAGTTGGATAATCACTCATCTAATTAGATGGACTCCAGTACTGTGAATGATAAGGCACAGACGCCAACTTGCTTTGTGCCCATAGTCAAGTCAACCAACCTGAGGGTCACCTTTCTCATTTGTGAAATGAATGAGTGACCAAATTATTTTTAGAGTTTTGTTCCCTTGATTTAGTCTAGAGAGAAAAATTCTATACAGCAAACAAATGGTTATCCTTAGCAAGAGGGATAGCAAATATGGGCTTGAATTATTTTCAAAAGATCATTCATACCATGAACATTAGATTGTAAATATAGATTCTGCTGCTGTTGTTCCTTTCTGCAGTCTATTTATAGTGCTGTGGCATGGATTTTATCCTAATATAAAGAATGAATGTAAAATAATTCAAAATGTCATTATTGATGAAGTAGGTACATCTGAAAATCCAGTAGTAGTGAATGTAAAAATATGTTGATCCATATAATTTTCAGATTACATTTTAGCTTTTTTTAATCAAATGCACAATTTAGTCTGATTAATTACACTTTCCAGTGCATTTCTATCATTCTGGAAATGAACTTAACTTGTGTCAGAACATTTCTTTGTGGCTAATTATCATTGCACCCTTATTCAATGAGGAGCAATATTTAAAAAAAAATTACAAAAATGCCTTCCTACATCTTTTTGGTCATGATATGAAGCAATTAAGTTTTAGAAAGTTTGACTGAATAGCCTTTAGGTATGACTTTCATAAAAGGTTTGGATTATGCTGTATAGCCAAAACAAAGGCAGTATTTCCTTTCTTGTGTCCCATTCTCCTCAGCCCCTCTTCCCTCCACCTGCTTGGGAAAGTGCTATTTCTTCAGACAAACCTCATAATTGCCCTTCTGTGCCTGATTTGAGCCTCAGGAAAGGCCCATAGTATCTGTAAAGCTGGCAGCAAAATGGTATTTCCAGGCAGGCACAGGGTTGCTGGGTAGTGAGCCAATCCACAGCTTTGTCTGAGCAGCTGAGGACTTTGCTGGAGTATTACCACGGTGTTCAGTAACACAGACCTGTGCCATGAGCAAGTAAAGCACAGAGCAAGTGTCAGGGTCAATATTTATAGACCACTACGTAGCAGCCTTGCAGGAGAGAAAACTAGAGAGAAACACTCACACAGAGGGCAAGGAAAGAGAGACTACAGTGGAGGGAACTTTAATTTCCATTTTTTTTCCTTTAAAAAAAAACCCAAACAAACCTCTTTTTTAACTGTCAGGTTCAAATTTCTGCTGAATCATATCCATTTGGTGCTGAGCTATGACAAGAGAGGAAACAAAAAGTTAAACAAGCAAGCCTGCCTTAAGTTGAGAAGGTAAGTAATTAGCCAGTTCAGTCTCGCTTTGACTTGTAAACTCCTTCTCCCTGTTGGCTGCTCTGCATAGTAAGCAAGGGCTGTGTGGCATGTTAAAGCTAATAAGGGAGGGGGGGTTCCTGCTGCTGAAGAATGTTTGGTGGCAGTGTAGCTTTGTGTACTGCTTAAGAATGCTGTGTAAATTCGCAGTACGCTTAAATGATGTGGTGGTGGGAATGGATCTTGAACTCCAATTTCATGTTGTGTTCTATCAGTAAGTTTGTCTACATTCTCTCAAACTCCAAGTCTTTCAGTTGGTACATTCCTATTTACTTTATATTAAAACAATATCAGTTAGTTTGTAGTAGCAAATGATCTGGAGATGGAATGTAGGGGGAAATTTAGATAAACGTATGAAGCTATAGTAAGCAGTGTCAAAATGTGGAAACTGTGATATGGGGAATACGGGGTCTTTTTAAAAGAAAGCCAAGTATTGATTTGACAGGGCGCCAAAGTGGAATAATTACTACATTTGGGAATAGAGAGAACCAGGAGTGATGAGAAGTAAGAGCATTCTTCTTAATCCCATGTGAAAAAACACTTAGACACTTCAGAAAAGTTCTCTGCTTGTCCAAGTGACTTGCTAGATTGATTCCTTACAAAATGTGACTCCCTATTAAATACACAAAATTAACGTCTCTTGCTACACATTAGTAGTTTTTTTTTCTTTATCCCTTTCATCACACACAGTAATTTTTATCGGGTTTCTCTGTGTTCATGGTGCTGTAGTACATTCATTTATCATCACTGTTGTACGTCCCAGATTGTGATTAAAAGTAATGGTGATGAAGGGGACAGGAAACAAATTGTTTTATATGTATTTTCTGATTTATAATACCAATGAAAGTTATATACTTATATGTTTATGTTTAATAGATATACATGGACTTGGAAAATAAATATGTTGCTTCACTGGAGGTGTGGTATTTAATAGAAAAAACTTATATATTTACAATGGTGAAAGGTTTCTTTTTCTTTTTTTTTTTTTTAATTGTGGAGGTAAAGGCTTAATATTTATAGTTTTTAGTTTAGGTTATAGATGGTGCTTATATAGCTCCACAGGTCTTTATGTACTGCATATTTAAGGTAAAAACAAAAAAAAACAACATTAAAGTTGCTGTAGAGTTTAAACTGTAAGCCAAGAGGTATAAGGAAAAGCTAATATTCTGGCACAGATTTTGTGTTAAGGCTAATAACATAGGAACCAGCTTATTCTAAAATGGATGAACAACATCCAAAACAGCATGTCTAATAAAGCTAAATAGAAAGTAAGTAGTTTTAAATAAGTCCAATCATTGTACTTTTGTAGAATGTGTATATAATTTTTAAGTCATACTAGATGTTTCAAAACCAATTTTATTCACTCAGAAATGCTATAATCTAATTGATATATAGATTTAAAATATATTTTAACATTCACTTAATTCTTGTTTTGCCCTTTGAATCAAACTTTTAGGTATACTTTTTCAGGTTCTCTCCACCAGTTAATTAAAAGATTTGATTTGGATTTTTTAATAACAATATGTTTTTTTTTTTAAATTAACTATAGTTGTTCTAGAATAGGTGTTTACCAATCAAAGAACCTGACTGTCTAAGTTCATCAGTACATTTTTCTTTGCTAATGCCTTTGGGTAATACATCATGTTCAACATTGTATAACAGTCAGTTCTTTATTTACTACATTTTATTTGTTCACTTTACATGTAGCATGAGTGCTTACATGATATTGCCTTTCATTGGTTTTATTTTTATTTCTTCCGATATTTTGTTCTGAAGTGCCCTGTAGAAATTTTGGGCAGAAAACAAGGAGCAAATAAAATAGTGTAATAAAAGGATTCTGAAGAAAGTGGTCCCTTTAATCTGGAGAGGAAATATGTAACTGTGATATTGGCTGATAATGTCCAAAATTAAGATTTATTTTTGTTCAAGACTGAGTGTTACAAAATTTGAAATACCTTCTCAGTGTTATTTTTTGCTTTATTTTATATCCGGGCTTTTATTGTAAATATTGGTTATTTCTCATATTATGAACAATATTGTATATGCAAGCATATTATAAAAACAGATACGGGAACTTTTGTATTCTGTATGAAATATCTACTGAAGCAAGTTCAGTGAATTTAGTTTGAAATGTTAATATGAACCTCCTGTTGGGTCTCTGCCCCTAGTACTCATCAGTTCTGCCACCGGTCCATCTGCTAGGCTGTCCTTAGAGGTAGTGATGAGTCTCTCCTCCATTTAATTGCTACTTTCTTCCTATATTTGTCTTCTCCCATCCCATCTGGGCTGTTTCCCACTTCTCTCTTGCCCACGCATTAGGGTATTCCCTCCTCCCTATGTTTTTTGCTCTGGCAATATTCAACATCTTGTGTTTCTCAAAACAATCCATATCTTTTTACTCCTGCCTGGAATTATTTATGCTGCTCTCTCTCAAAAGCTCTTCTTTTCAGTCTTGGCCTTCCAGCCTCAGTGGAGACGCCCCTCCTCAGGAGCCCACGTGGTCAACAGCACTTTACAGAGCTTGATAATGTGTGTAATGTTTCATGATTCCTCTTTCCACTTTAGACTGTAAGGTACTTGTGGCCAGGTTTTAAAATTAATTCTTTCCTAAAGTATTCAATTCCTGGAATATAAAAGGTGCTAAAAAATTTGAACTAGAATAAAACTTTATCATATTTCTTTTAAACTCATACTCTACTTTATACCCCCTTTATTTTAATATGCTTTAAACTTTGATTAATTTGATTGAAGGAAAGCTCAACTAGATGGTAAATGCTTTGAAGACAGTAGCATTACTTCTTAAAAATATATTTTGTTTCTTTTCTTAGCACCAATCATAATAATATGTGTGTTTGTGTGTGCGTGTTATTTATCCATGAAAATTGAACTCATAAACTCTTTTGAATAACAAAGTTAAAAATTATAATTCAGAATAAATACAAGTTCAGGATATATAGTCACAAATGTTTGTTTAATCAGCTTGATGAGATTTGTCAAAAAATCAGCTAGTTGCTGCTCCCAAGTAGAATGCTGTGGTAAATTAAATGATGTCCTAGCAAACTGAAGACAATGTTATACCTTCCAAAAGGCCTACAGAGATTTCAAGAGAGAAGAGGTTCATACTCATGTATTCCACAGAGTGGAATTGTTCCCAAATGTTACTGATAAAGGTGTATTTCTTAATTTTATTTAGTATTGCAATGATAGGGATTTAAAGAATAGAAAATCATGACTTAAAAATTCTAAAACCTGAAAGGTGATATTCCATTTAGGTCAGAAGAATTTGCTTCTCAAAATAGAAATGTTGAGAGAAAAGGAAGTCAGTGTTTTAAAAAGTAGTTAAGAAATAACAGCTGTTTCTTTCAGCTCTGATACTTAATAAAAATAAAATTTATTTTGTCTTTGTGTTTTGTTTACCCATAAGATTAAAGTACTTACTTTGTATATGAAATATTTTGTATACCAGAAACAAATGTCAAGCTTCATGCACAATTTAGAGTAATTTATACTTTTTCTTATTTTGATTATTTTTACTTTTTAATGTACTCTACCAACCAGCAGTTTCTACTACTTTTTAAGTCTTATAAAAATGTCTTCCAGACATTGAATATGACTCTCTTGTTTGTTTAACCTTGAAATGTAGCTGTCTTAGGAATGAAAACAAGATTGGTATTTTCATAGGAAAAATCAGTAACCTTTTAATTTGCTAGGAATGGACCATAATTCAATTTGGAATTTCTATTCAGATATATTCTGTCCACATAACTATCCTGTAGTAATATAGATATGAGGAAAGTACCTCTACAAAAAAATTGAAGGATATATTTTGTAGATCTCACTGGTATATCAAATATTATAATGGGTCATAATCTAAAACTGGGGTGGGGGCTTCCAATGGCCTTGGACACAGAAACATACCCCATTCCCATCAGCCAGTAGTGAGAGAACCCCAGGTTTGCCTCTGTATTAAAGAATTGTACGGAACCAAAAGAAACACAACACCATGAACAACTAGAAGAGGTCAGAGAATTTTGTGATTTGAATGAGAGATAAAGGATTTTGTCAGAACAGTAAAATTTTATTTTATTATTGTTGGCAGTTTAGTTTGCCAAACAAAGTTTTTCTGTAACTGTGCATTGCATAGGATTCATATGACCTGAGAGGAGAAGAATAAATGATATAGAAGTGAAACCTTAAAGCTCTTTTACTTCAACTCTTCTATTTTATAAATGGACAAATATGGCACAAAGAGGTAACACAACTTGCTAAATGTCAGCTTTTAAAGTAGCTAGTTAAGATCTGGATTTAAAGAAAGAAACATAATTATAAGGCTAGTATTTTATCATTGTGGCTTTTCTTTTTATTCTGCATATTGAGTTTAAAGCTAATTTGTCACATCTTTGTATTTCTTACTGTATTAGACTCTTTTGCATTATTTCGTAATTCCTGTGAGAGTTAAAGCTAATAATTACTGTCCTCAACTGAAATGGAGTACTTTTCCACTCATAACCATATTTAAAGCAAATTTTTTTCTAATGACAGACACCCTTTCTGGCTTCCCTGATTCCCCCCATTCTGTTAGGTATTGCAATCAGATTTATGCCCTACAACCATCCTTCTTTCATTAGAACTTGTCAGATAATCCTGAAGCAACTCACATAAGACAGAAGCTAAGAAAACATTTTATGCTTTGGTTGTGTCTAAGAAATAGAGAATATATGGTTATATTTTGATTTATAATTTTGTTTTTAAGATAATTATTTGTTGTAATTCAAGACTGCAAAAAGCTAATTAAATCAAAAATCAAAGAATCATGTGTTTTTCCAGATTATTTGATGTTAATCCAGTATTCTTAAAAATATATAAATAATTAAAAGGGCAGGGAGAGGCAAAACATACTTTGTTTTGTACATGTCATCTGGTAGGTCCTTGATCCTCTATTCCTTTTTCCAACACTCCCAAAGAAATTGGGGCCTTTGACTTTTTCCATTCTTATTAATATCAAGGTCCCTGGTAACAACTACTTGTCCACTTAAGGATGAAAAGCAATTTGAGCAAATAGCTGAAGTTTGTTCTCAGCCTCAGCTTGTGATTTCTGTTACTTCCATTTTCCTCCTCCCTCATATTTAAATAAAAGTGCTCTTCTCTATCTACCTTCCCAAAGAAAGTCTGATTTACCTGTTAGTGATCATTTTCCATTGGATTGCTGCTTTTCTAATATATGATATTACCCATTTCTTGCCTGCAAAGAGATTTATGATTTTTAAATCTTTGGTAATATGATAGAGGAAAGTGATATTTAGTTTTGTGTTTGTAATTACTGGTGAACTTCAGTCTGGGTAGGGGGATTATTAGTTATTAGCATCTTATTATTTTATTAGTTATATATTTATATACCTATTCATTCATCAGATGCTCTATTTCTCTTGGTTTAGAAGGGCTCTTTTTTAAATCAAAGATCTTAATTCTCTAAAGTCCTATTGCAGCAGTTCTCACAAGCTTTGAATTTTAAATTTAGTTTTGTATGTTATATAGCGTATCTTTTGAAATATCATTATTCTTAAGGGTAGTCAATATTTTCTTCATCTGCTTTGAAACTTAGTTCTCCCATATGCAGAAATAAGAAAAATATGTTTCTATACTTTATGGTTTGATTTATTTAACTGTTATTGCTATGATTCATGAGAAATCTATTAACCAAGTACTTAAGCACTCTTTATTGAATCATTATTCCCTTTCCCGCTTTTTTATGAAGTCACAGTTATCATATATTCCTGTGGTGAAAATTTAAAATGTTTGCTTCCCCTCAGTCAACATTGCATTTACAATTTTATATCTGTGGAATAAACGTTCATGTTTCTTGTTAAAGGAGATTGAAATGTTAGGATGTTGTTGGTTTTAACTGGGCATGCTCCATGAAATTGCCATAGACAGGAGGTTTTTTATATTACTTAGGTTAAAGCAGACCTAATGAGAATATGATTTTGTAGAGTGAGCAATTATGCATTAATAATAATAACCATCATTTATCACGGGTATCTGTGTTTGTGTATGGCATTCTACCAAGAGGCTTTAAATGTGTGATTTCATTTAATCCTTGTAACAGACCTTTGAGCGAGTCATTCTTATTTCCATTACTGGATAAGGAGACTGAGATCCCCAAAAGTAAAGTAACTTGATCAACCTCACATAGCTAATAAGTGATAGGGTCATGACTTAAACTCAGATCTGGCCAGAGTACATCTTTTAAGGGTGCACTGAGAAATATAGAAATTACACTTTCTGCCATAAGTGATAATAATGGATGTAGGTCCATCCTTACAAAAGCCACGCCATCCTCGGTCCATCTGCAACAAGGTGAACTCAGGGACAGTGACTTTCAAAGCATAGAAGCAAGTCACTGAAACTGGTGATAGGATGAGCCTTTCATTATTTGGGATTAGTACCGAAGGTAGCGGAATCTCAAAATGGATAGAAATGATCCTATACTTTAAATCACTTTGGAAGGAGTTAAAAATGATTTCAGTTCTCTCAGATTTTAGTATCTCCCTCCCTCCCCTTGGTTTTATCATTTTCTTCCTTTCCACGCCAAGTTATACTTTGGTTCTCCCTCATATGCTTAACGCACAGTTCCATTCCCTTCGTCTCATATCTGCTCATGGCATTAGCAGGAAAATAGGCAAGGAGCTGCCAGGTCATCAGGGAGTGACTCTTCCATCTGGGTCCCTGTTTCTGTAACTATCAGTCTCTTTCAGGGGAGAAATGAGTCTAACTGGCAGCCTTCGCTGTCATCTCTATTTTAAGCTACTCTGATAAGAGACTCGAGCTTGTTGTTGTGGTATCAAGCTCTGGTTTTTGAAGCAGGAAAGAAAATTCTGGATATTTTGGTGCCATTAGAAGTTGCTACTATGATGTCATGATACCATATATAATATATTATGACCACTTATACATTTATACAAGTATACACAGATACCATAGGTGTCATATATATTTATGCCTGTCATGTAAAGAAGGATAGCTTAGTCTATTAGAATGGACATACTTCATACAGTTTGTTTTTATACATGTGTGGGAAAAATTTATATGTGCAAATTTATTTAAAAAAGTGTCATTTGCAGTCTTAGTTTTTGGTATGCATTTGGCCACCATGAAATAATTTGATCTCTTTTTCTCTTTCACTCAAGGCAAACAATTCTGCCTACAGATAATATGGGATTTTTTTCCCCTTGGGTCACTCTGCCCTTTGTTGGTACATTGATATGTCTTTGGTAAGAATTAAACCACAATTCATTAGGATTTCATTTTATTGCTTGCCTTGGAATATTTGAAACTAAATTATAGCTTTTAGTTAATAAGCACCTTACTCTTGTATTGTAACTCAGAAAATTGCATCAATATTTGTACTGTTTAACAAGCTTAAAAATTCTAACTAGGTTATTCGTATTATTCCTCCACTTTTCAATCATAGTTTAAAAATTTCCTGCACTAATATAAAGTTGATTATAACTGCACAGTGTATAGTTGGAACATACACATATAATGTTTCCATATACTAATTCCCCAGGTAAACTTTTGCTTTTTCTCTACGTAAAATTCATTTCATTTAAGGAGCTCTATTTTCTACTTCATCTCCATGCTACTTTTAACTTCATCAATAAATTAATATATTGTTATTCCTAGTGATTGTTTAGCTTTCTATCCTTGAAATGTATTTCTGGGTTTGTTGTCAGGGGCTTGTTGGCAAATTGATTTTGATAATATTAGGGAGAGAAAGCATAATGATCAAGGACACACCATTCTACCAAAGTAATTAATTTGAATGTGTAGTTTTTTTATTTGTTTTAAGTTTTTTAATGTGTAGGTTTTTGAATGTGTAGTTTTTTTATTTGTTTTAAGTGAGCCAAGATACAATACAGATGTTCTTTTGAGTTATTCATTAATGCTTCACATACAATTCTTGTAAATTATTATTGGCAGAAATAGGCAAATAATTATTTAGAATGATTTTTTTTTCTGCTGCTCTTGGACCCTAAAGTAGATTGGTACAGCTTCCAAAGCATAATGTTAGTTTAAAATGTGTCTGCTGAAAGCATGAACTCATAACATGGGGAGCTGGTTTTGTGGTCAACTTGAGCAGTTCTTAAATGGCATATTCCATCTAGTAGAAAGGAAACGTGATAGTTATGCTAACATGATTTCAATTTCTTAATTTAAAGGTAGAGAATCATTTTTTCATTTTGTTTAGATTTTAATAAAATATTATCTTTGATAATACACATTTCTGCTTATTAACCTTTAATAACCATTAACTGATGCTTTTAGAGACAGAAAGCATACCTCAGATTGATCATGCGTTTACAAATACTGTTAAGTCATGCAGTATACAGAGATGGCCAATTGTACATTGCCCTTCAATTCTCACACTTACGAGGCTGCTCCTTTCTCGATGTTGGGCTGTTTAACAAACAGATTGACCAGGGACAACAAGGAATCACCCACCCAGCCTGTGATCATGCATACTCAGTAATCCCCTTTCTATTTTCTCCTCTCTCTCTTCCTTCTCTTCCTCTCCCTTTCCCCTTCCCATTCACTTTTCTTTCTCTCTCCCATTTCCTTCTTCCTCTCCCTAACTGCTTTCATTATTGTTATTTTTTTTGTCTTGTTCATAAATCAATCTGTTGCATCTCAGACAATTATCTATCTTACCCAGTTGACTTTTTTTTTAACGTCAACTTTTTTGTCTTTCATCTGTCCCCCAGTTATTTCAGAAAATTCTTTTTGAGGGAAAAGTTTCCCATTTTAACTCAAAGATTAAATGCCTGGAAATAAAAGCAACTCATACAATAAAGTGCTATTAGTATCTTTCACGATTCCCCCTAAAGTCTTCTACTCTCTTGTTTTATAATTAATGCTGACTTGGCCAAAACTATGCTATGGGTATTTGTATATATGACAATAGTCTCATTTAACCCTTATACTAATAATGTGAAGTGGTTGTTGTTATCCCTATTTTAAAGATGAGGAAATGGGCATTCAGAGAGCTAAATAACCAAGCCTAAGATCCAACAGCTTGGAAGGTAAGGGAGTAGGCTTGGAACCAAGAATTTTCTGGCTCTAAAAACTTTATTATAGTGTACAACTTTATTTTGAAATAGATAATTTCACTTTCCTACCCTTATATATCTCTAAAAGTTTGAGAAGTAGCACAGTAGTCAGAAGGCTTCCAAATGTAACACATATGCAAACCAGAGAGCAACAACTCCCTTCTCTATGAGGAAGACAAGACTATTGATATTCACAAACAGGGAAAACCAATCTTAATTTTAGTATGTTATTTTCCTTTCACTCATATTTTTCTCACTGTTGTAACTCTAGCAGGGTTTCTTTATACAACAAGATAAAACAAATCCTTAGGAGTATATGTTTGTCCAAATGAATCTGTGCTGTTTATACTCTGGAATGTTTTTGAAACAGGTTAAATCTTCATCTGTAATCTGTACAAATCTTGATTTAAGTTAGAATCTAATAGACTTTATCCTTAGTTGTAATATAACACTGGGATGGCATGAATATTTAGGTCACATCTTTATAAAAAATAAATGTGTTTAGATTGCTTAGGGATGAATTATGAAGTTTGTAGATTTTTTTTTTTTTTTTTTTTTTTTTTAACCTTTGCCTCCTCTGCTTTTCAGGAACTTTATTAGAAATTATGTAAGGGAAGGGAATGACAGTCAAACAAATAAATTTTAATCTAGTTAACAAACATGGTTTGAATAAAAGACTAGGTATGGGAAAAATAAAAACTATAGATAAAATGACCACTACAAATTTTGTTGATTTTCTGTGACTGTTCTAGCCCCATATTAGTATGCTATAACTCAAGGTTATTATAAATTGTAACTCCTGTTTATAAAATGTTTTATACTTAAAAGCATTTTCACACCCCATGTTTCTTCTAACTTCTTTGTTTCCCCAATTGCTTTGAAGCAAGTATGAACATTTTATGGATGGAAAAATTAAAATTAAATAGGGATTGGGTGAAGATCCCAGACTAAAAAGTCAAGTGTTTTGACCTTACCAGAATAGTTCTTAAACTTGATTTGATTGATTATAATATATGAAAACGTAAAGAAATGATTATGTAACTAGATGTTAACCCATACCAAACTCTAGCAGAAGTAATGAATAGCAGGTGCAAATCATTTAAGAAAAAAGTCTTAGCAGAGTGTTATTTAATATTGAGAAAATTTTATAAATTTAATTTAGTTGTTTCTGAAAAATGAGAAAAGAATTTAATATGATTATTGTGGGAGAACACCTGTATTGAGCTTGTGGAATTATGTGGGAGTCTAGTTTGGGAACCACTGAATTATCACATAAAAATTCTCAATCACTACATATATAAAAGTAATATTTTCCTACAGATTTTCATAAGCTGGGTTGGTATCCATAAAGAGTTTATAAGGAATACAAGCCAGTTTAAATAAACTACTGAATATCTTTCTTACACTGTATGGGTAATGTGATGATGGTGTGGTTATGTAGAATTATATAAACTATATAAAACACTGTAAAAATTTGAATGGAGTGAATTTATCAAATAGGTTTTCTTTACCTTTAACCCACCCCATTCACTTACCCTTTCTCAATCTATAAAGATGTACTGTGGGCTTCAACTTTCAGACATCACCAGCCAAACTTGTTGCTTTTGAGTCCTGGTGAGCCATAAATCCAAGCTGCCACTGCAATCAGAAATTCTTGCTCCTGTGCTTCAGGAGATAGGTACAAGATTTTTTGCAGTAGCCTTGTATATGATAGCAGAACACAAACAAACAAAATGAATCTGTAAACAACTCAAATGGCCTGTTATAGCAGAATGGATAAGTTGGGGAATATCTATACACAGTGGAATAGTAACATGGTAGTGAAAGAACGAACCCAGATAAAATCATGAACCTGTGTGAATTCCCAAAACATAATATTGAATAAATAAAGCAAGTCACAAAAGTGCATATAACATGATTCCAATATATTTTTATGGATGCACATGTATGTGATCAGACTATAAGGAAAATTAAGGGATTGACTAGAACAAAATTGAATATGTTGGCCACCTCCAGTGGAAGGGAGGGGGCTGGGTCCAGGCAGGGACCAGGTGAGTTGGCTGTTATGAACCTGGGTAGTCATTAAAAATACTGTTACTGAATATGTACAGTTATGAAATATTTCACAATACAAAAGTAAAGGAATAATGAGAAGAAAGGATTTTTCCCTTTTCAAAAGGCCTTTGATGTTTCAAGCTAATTTTTGTCAGGGTATATGTCTTCTTTTTTATGTTAGTGCTTATAAATTTGAATATCTGCCTGGTTTATACCTATTATGTCTTTTTTGCCTGCTGGCTCTAATGTCCAGGAATTTTATGATTTTTATTGATTTCTTATCCTACCAATTTTCTCCTTGTAATATTACTCATCCCTTATTAACTTTTAGTCATTAGTATATTCATATTTCTTAAGCTCTTTCACTTCCAGGTGCTCAAATACGGAACTTTGAAGCCCCTTTTCAGGTTTCTCTCTTCCTACAGTATTTCTGAGAATCCTCGTTGTTTTTACATTTGTTTACACACAGAACAGGCTGCCTCTCAGAGTCAACACTCTGGCCCTTCCCCATGGCTGCCATTCGTAACTTAGCTCCAGGCTGTCCTTCTCCAGCACTCCTCCGTCCTCAGTGTCCTGCCTGTCCTCAGCTGAGCAGGTCCCTTTAGTTGGGAGGTGTTGCTACTTTCGATGAGGGCTGTCTTTCACTATGCTTCAGTTGTTAGCTTTTTGCTGTCACTGTTGATAATGGCAATTTGTCTTTGACCACTGGTCTTTCCTGTCCCTCCAGACTGACTTCCTGTCTTTTCTAGACTCTGGGGTGTATCCAGAACCTACCAGTCCTCTTTGAGGCTTGGACCCTGAGAGTGCAATGTGAGAAAAGGAATAGCTGCCTTCCTGTGGTTACTTCCTCTAATTTTGAGAGGTTTCAGTATGTTTTCTTAAGTCCTAAAGTGTTAGAGGTTTTATGAGGTCAAGTTTTTTGGCTTTACCTCTTTTCTTTATTGGGTGTACATGCTATCAAGGTAGGTGGATCACATTTATCAAGTTATGACCAGAAGTATTACTCTCCTCTGAGTTTTTGATCTTATTGCCAAATCTAACTTGCCGCATCTAGTTCCTTCCCTTTGGCTAAATTCTCCCTAGAGATCCTGGTTCTCCCCTGAAATTTTGCTTTTAGTAACTTTTCGATTCTGTTATAGCTTCATTCCCTGAGCAAAATCAGTCAATCTCTCTCCTTCTCCCCCTCCCCCTCTCACTTTGTTCTTCTCCTTCTTGCCCTGTGTCTCCCCCATCCTTTTTTCCTTCTCCCTTTCTTTTTCCCCACCCACACCACACCACACATCAGACATTCAGACATGCTTGCATGTGCCAGAACCCTTAATATAGACCAGGTTTGAACTATTGCTCGGGAAGTTGCCCCTGTATAAGTCGGGTGGTGCACTACATGGCTGGAGGGAATTAGTAGCAGTAGAATACATGTAACTGTATGTCGGCATCTAAACTCTAAATTCAGACTATGTCCCACCAAATAAAAATAAAACAGCAGCAACATTAAGTAGATTTCATGCATTATTTTATTTAAATCTCATTAAAATAAAATCTGTGAGGTAGGTTTATCATCCCTGTTTAGAGGTGATGAAACTGAGACTCATATAAATAATGAAGTCAGAGTTGGATAGATGGTAAAAAGAGGAGCTGTGCTACAAAACAGGGCTGGCTATCATATTCTAAAACCTGTGCTATTAACCACAAAATTAAATCTAATTTTTCTTAACACAAGTAAATTTTAATACATGCTTTAAAACATGATTTCTGATGCTCTTAGTTTCTTATTCTGAATATATCAGTAAAATAATTATGAAATTTTCTGTAAGAATATAATAAATATTTGAAAAAATGGATCAGTGGAACAATGTATTTTTTAAGGAAAATGGTCAAGATTGGCTCTTATTTGTTGAATTTGAGATATTCAGTACTTGAGAATTCAACCTGTAAAAACAGGATATCCCACTTACTAAAGTGGAAACCTCAAATGCTACATTATTTCCCTGACCATTAAAATCTCTATTCAGCATTTTATTACTTTAGCATTTAAAAGTTATTAAGCTTCCATGAAATATTGCAATTAAATGTAATATTTAAATAACTTCTTCCCTGAATTTTAGGTTGTATATATTTTTGGATTTTTTGTGGAATGATTCAGGGAAGAAGGTGAGTAATCATTATTCTATGGTGAGAAACATTTATACCAATCTTCACTACCACATTGTAATAGAAAAAAAAAATGAAATCACCTAAATGTTCATCCACAGTAAGTAGATACATATATAGCTGTATGTTTATGCAATCTAGTTATATATAGCAGTTAAATTAATGAACTGGACCTATATTTATCAATATTGATCAGTCATTAAAACTTAATTTGAGCAAAGTAAGTAAGTTGCTGAAGGACACATGCATTTGTAATACTATTTAAAGAAGAATGTTTAAATTTTTAACAAAATAGTATTTATGGCTTATGAATACTTGAGTATGCCATAGCATTAAAATGTGCCTGAAAATAATAGACAGCAGAAATAGCAGGATAGTGGTTACCTCTGTATTAGTTAGGGCTCTCTAGGGAAACAGAATCAACAAGAGATATCTATAAATATAAGAGTTATAAAAGTGTCTCACCCAACTGTGGGTATACACGAGTCCAAATTCCATCAGGCAGACAGCAGACTGGCAACTCCACTGATGAAGTTCAGTGAACTCAGGCAGCAAACTGGCAACTCTGATGAATGTGTTCGATGAATACCTCAGGCAAGAAACTGGCAACTTCGATGAACTCCTCAGGAAATGCTTCACTGGTCAGCCAAAGAAGTGAAGGTCCTCTGTCTGTCTTGCTTAAAAATTTTCAACTGATTGGATTAAATCCAGCTGATTGCATTCTCTCATTGTGGAAGACATGCCCTTCGTTGCTGTAATCAGTCACAGCTTCAGCCAATTGACTGATGATTTAATAAGCCAGCCTTCTGGTTTATTAACCAGCCACAAATGTCCTTGCAGTAAGGGTTAGGCCAGTGCTTGCTTGACCAGACACCTGGGTACCATTACCTGACCAAGTTGACATGTGAACCTAACCATCACAACCTCTGAAAGGAGAATGAGGGGGCATGGTTTGGAATTAGGTTCACAGTGGTCTTCAGTTATATATCTAAATTTTTCTTTCTAATGTTGATGGTGGCTAAATGGGTATTAATTATATTTGATTAATCCTTTTGGCATTGCTGAAATAGTTCATAATAAAATGCCTGAACAAATAGGTTTCAACTTTGGGATGGTATGGAAAAATCAATAGGGTTCTCCAAAAGATACTGATAGGACACTTAATTTTTTAATGTAACCTTATTTTCTTATCATATAAAAATGTAATAAAGATCAGTCCAGTGGAGAAAGAAAAAATTGTGCACTATATGCTTCCTTTGCCTTACTTTTATACTCCAGTATATTGACATAGCCACCACAAATGGTTTGTTAAATATCAGATTTATGCAATTCTGTGAAGCCAACTTCAATTTACTGTTAGCTCTTTTGGGAAGAAGAGATTCTACTGTATTAAGTGTTTATATATATGTGTATGTATATATATATCCATATATAAAAAAAGAGTCCAATATATAAAATACATAAATATTTTATATAGTTGTACATATGAATTAAAATAAATGAGGGTACTTTCCCAAAGTTTTGCTGTAGCAATTGCTATCTACCCAATAAAGTGAGTTTGTGATGAACCTTGTTGCTACGTGGAACCAGGCTTATTTTGCTAGGCTTTATTAACTTATGGCAGATTTTAAAAAATTTCCTTTGTTTTCAGGCTAATTGATGCTAACTGATTGAGAGCCATTTAGTCTTCTGTTTTACAGAAATATGTGTTTGGTTATGTGTAAGAGATCAGCTGTTGTTCCTGAAGTAGGAGTTGTATGCAAGGGCCTGGGGGTGGTGTCAGGTCAGGGTTTGGAGAAAGTTCCATCCCCAGTTATCCACTATATTTGGAACCAGTTCTCCCTTATAGGGCCATCCAGGACCTGATTTCCAATACTGTTGAACTTCCAAAGGGAATGAATGGAGTTTGGAGTCTCTGCTCCTTGGGAATTGGGTCAAATGAAGATTTGTTTACCTCTTCTCCAGAGACCAACTCTTTAGACTCAAGAGATTTGGAGAGATAGCCTTTGCTGGGTAGCCATGAGGGCAACCTTCAGCCCAGAACAATGATTCATCTTTACCTTATGTTTTATGAGTGAATTGCTAAGGAAAATTTTTTCCAAAGTTAGTTTTGATGTCGGTATCGATCAAAGTGGGGTGACAGTTTCTCTCTTGTTAGAAAGTGTAAGGTCGCCCTCATCAGGCATTGGGACATAATATATCAGGCACTGGGGTTTAATATATCATATTGATTTATGTACTCTGTTATTTAGAAATTGTATTTGGATGGAAGTGACAGAGACAGGGAAGAACAGAAAAATAAAATAGAAGTTTATTTCCCTTTCACATAAACATGTCCAGAGTTAGGCAATCCAGAGATGATGTGGAAGTTCCATAGCCATCAGGAACCCAGTCACTTCCTATTTTTCTTCTTCCCCAGATTTGCATGTGGCTTCCATCCTCAAAGATACATTATTGTCTGTTTTGGCTGCTGTAGTTCCACCTGTCATATCCAGTTTCTAGGCATCAGGAAGAGAGGTGGAAGTAAGAGGGAGATCATAGAAGCACACTTCCAAGACAAGTACCTCCTTCCAAGAATCATTTTAAGAATTCCCACTTGTGGTTACATTTCTTTGGCTGACTCGTAATTAAATGGCCACACCATGATTGTTTCTCTTTAATCTGGATGTATTACTGCCCTGAAATAAACCAGGATTCTGTTTCTAAGGAAGAAGGGAAGAATGGATAATGAGTGGCATCTGGCCATTTATTTATTTATTTATTTATTTATTTATTTATTTATTTATTTATTTATTGCCTCATATATTCTACCTAACATATAGATGGAAATATTTCTTAGGTAAGTTGGAAAAGTGGACTTTAACCTTTAGTCACGAATTTTATGTTCAGGTTCCCCATTCTGAGATGTCCTTTTTGGATAACTTTAAAGGTGGCTAGCCACATAAAAGAAAAAAAAAATCCCCGCTCTTTTGTTCTTCACAAGTTAAGTTAAAATGCATACTTCATGAAAAAGGTTTTAGTATTCTCCAGAATCTGTTAGACAGTTAATGAACTAAGAGACTAAAGTCTGTATCTGAATGTACAAACATATCTCGAACCTTAGATCTGTTAAAGGAGAGGTGGTAATTCCATGGAAAGATGTATATTTTAGGCAGAATGAGAAAGGCAGTAATTTGTCCAAGGTAACAGGTGAGTAAATTGTGAATAACTATTTCAAAAGTTACAGTGTTATGAATCCAAGAGAATTTGATTCTTGACATATTTGTATGAGTCATTTCTAGTCTTAAGCATAAACACTTAATTTTGCCTCTGTGTACTTTGATATGACTGTACTTATGCTGCTTCTAATTAATATTGATTTTGAATTAATATTGGCATAGGGGCAGTAATTTTTGGTGCTTTTACAGCTGTGTAAATACCCCCTATTGTATAAACAGACTAAATTGAATCACAGAGTTTACTGTGCTAGCAGTATTTACAACTTCATTGTAGACCCAATGTTTTAAACATCTGTCCTTCATTACTACATTTTAAATGTAGACTTTTGTAATGCAGACTAAATTATAAGTATTTACACAAAGATGTTATATATGCAGTAGTATTTGGAGGCAGGGACACAATTTCTGGGAAAAGAGTTTCTTAATAAGCAATGTAGTTCAGGTTATTAACCTTGTGTCCCATAAAAACAAATGGGTGTCAGTCAGAAATAAGAAAGCATTTTAAGACTGCTCCTGAGAGATCTAACTTTACAATAGCATTGGAAATGTTGAAAATACTTTTTAAAAGGGGAGTTGTGTGTTGCTTTTTTTTTTTTTTGGTGCATGTCTTTGTCTAGTATTAAATGTTATGCAATTTTTCATTAAATAACTCTTCAACTGAGAAAACTTCGTGTTGTCTTTGAGGTGAATTAGGATGATACTCTAGAAAGAGGAACAGATTTAGTAAATATGGTTTTCAAAAGTTATTTTTCCCATAAAACAATGAGTATACATCTGTCCAATTAGATTAGTATTTTATTTTTATAGATGTATTTTTTAGTTTGAGCCCCGCAAGGCTAATTTCCCATGTATTTCCTCCAACTCATTTTATTTTGGATTCAATTATTTTTATCTGATTTTCCTTTGAGAACACATGGACATTTGCTTTGTTGGCTGACTTACAGGTACGGGTGAATACTAAAGGACCCATATGAATAGGCTTCACATATGAGACAGCCCACCCCATGCGGAGGTGCCTCCCCAGGCTAGCTGTTCCTGCTCTGAAAATGACTAAATTGCATGCGAAAACAGGTACTGAGGCTTCCTTGTTTCTCAGAATTTATGTATTCACTTTTTCTATATACATGGAAGCAAACAGTGTTCTTAAAGACAAGGACTTAAAGATGATCTTAGAGATGATTAAAAAAATTGGAAAATGTAAACTTCTGGACTAGTACTACGGGTAAATGGGAATAGAAGAAAATAATAAGGGTAAAAAGGTGATGGATTAGAAAAAAGGTAGTGTTTGAAGTCATCAACCAACCATCATTGAAGTCTATGTCTGTTATATTTATTTTATATTATAGAATTAGCATTTTTGTTATACTGTTTATATTATATATTTGCTTTATGGATATATGTATTATTTCCCTTAATTAGAATGCAGAATTGTGGAAAATACTGTCTTTTATTTCTTTATTATTTCCTTAGTGTCTAACATCATGTCAGGTACCACATAGCCTTAAATAAAGATGTTTAAATTTGATTAGTAATAATTTCTTGGTGCAGTGTTTTGAAAATTCTTAAATTATGTCTGTATCAGAAAAAAGAATACAGTGATCTATAAGGGCAGCAACTTTGTTTTATTCATTGGTGTATATCTGGTGCCTAATACAGTGCCTGCACAGGTTGTAAGTATTCAATAAATGTTTGTTAAGTGAATGAATAAATTATTCTGCAACAGGTGAGTGTGCTGGTTTGAACGTATTATGTACTTCACAGAAGCCATGTTCTTTTAATCCAGTCTTGTGGGTGCAGAATTACTATGGGTGAGATCTTTTGATTAGGTTGTTTCTATGGTGATGTGACCCACCCAGTTGTGGGTGGGACCTTGTGATTAGATTATTTCCATGGAGCTGTGACCCCACCCATTCAAAGTGGGTCTTAATTAGTTTACTGGCATCCTCTGTGAGAGGATAAAAGGCATAGACATTTTGAAGAGAGCTCAGAGCCATCAAATACTGATATGCTTAGAGAAAAATTGCCCAGAGATACTTTGTATCTACAGCCGTTGAAACCAGAACCAGGAGAGAAGCTAAGAGTTTGCCCCAGAGAAACTAAGAGAGGACCCCCAGACGCTTAGAGAGAAATGCCCTGGGAGAAACCAGCAAGGATGCACAGGAGCTGAGAGAGAGAAGCTAAGACAGAAACCCAGAGACATTTTGGAGAAAGCAGCAGAAAGAAAAGCTAACCCTGGGAGAGACCAGCAGACTCTGGCCATGTGCCTTCCCATGTGTCGGAGGAACACCAGATGCCATTGGCCTTTCCTCAGAGAAGGTATCTACCTCTTGATGCCTTAATTTGGACATTTTCTTGGCCTTAGAGCTGTAAGTTTGCAACCTAATCCCCATTGTAGAAGCCAATCCATTTCTGGTATTTTGCATTCAGCAGCTTTAGCAAAATGGAACAGTGAGAAAACAAGTAATTTCTAACCATATTTGCCATGCTGTTACTAAATCAATTCTAAAGTCCCTTCTAATTCTAAATTCTGTGAGTAGTATAAATATTTGTTGATTCTGAAAATGTTGTGTTAGCACGAAAATGCAGAAACTAGTACATTAAAATTGATAGAATCTACTCAGGATGTGGAGATTCAAGGCTAAGAATAGTTATGTTAATAAAGTCGGTCTTTTCTGGTGTTCAACTACCATGATTTAATAAATAAAACAACTCACCTATATTAACTTGATAAATTTATTTAAATTTTACTATATTATGTTGAACTTGAACTAATAATTAACTAATTGGGTAGAACTCTTTTCTAATTTATATAGCATTTTATATAAAGTAAAATTCCATTAACCAGTCTGTATAATATGGTTTTGGGATGATTGAATTCACTGTTTTATCTATAGTAAAATGCTATGACCATTATCTGATTTTATAATTGTCATCAAAATTCCAAAAGGAACTTTATCCATCTTTAGTCTTGATCTTTTACACATAAGATAGATCCTTAGAAATTAAGTGATTGGAGTCATAGTGGTTAAGTTGACCTCAGATCTCCTGATTTCAAGTCTGGTGCCTTTTTGAAATGTCAGAATTTCCCAGTGATTTTTCCATGAAATACTCTTTAAAGAAGATGCTCTGCTAAAAACATAATGGTTCTTCACTACATGGCATATCACCCAGAAGGGCAGTGGATTGGGGAGTGGGGCATGTCCATTTGTCCCCAGAGGGCTCCTTGTTCTGTGGGGACAGGGCCCGTCAGAGCAGTGGCCCTCAAAGTGTTCCACGGATGCCTGGGAGTCTCTGAGAACCTTTCAGGGCGTCTGTGAATTCAAATGATTTTTGTGATAATGCTAAGTAGTTATTTGCATTTTTCACTATGTTGACATTGGCCTGATGGTTCACAAGCAATGTTAGGTGAAACAGTTGGCGTCACAGCACCAAACAAGGTATTTGTACCAAGACATACCAGTTGTCACTTTTTTTCACTGCTGTGCACTTGAAGACAAAAAGAAAAATGAATATTTCACTTAAAAATATCCTTTATAAAGTAATAAAATTTATCAATTTTATTAAATCCCAACCCTTGAGAACATGCCTTTTTAGTATTCTGTGTGATGAAATGGGGAGTACTCTTTGCTCCTCTGCTACAATCCAGAGGTCGGGGTTTTGCCGGAGGAATTGTTGCTGAACTAGTTCCTTTTTAATGGAATTTCATCTTTAGATGAAAGAATGACTCATAGACAAACTATGACAAGACTTGGGAGTTTGGAAGATATTTTTTTGGAAACAAATTCAGAAAGCCTGTCACTTCAAGGAAAATAACAAAGTCTATGTGCCAATGACAAAAATTGAGATTTCAAGTGAAAATGAAAATTTTGAAAAACTTGTAATTGCCCCTGTGGGCTTGAGAGTCTCCAAATATTTATAATCTTTTTGTTGATAATCTGTGGTGATCATTGGGGATTGGATCATGTCCCCCACAAAAGGCACGTTCATGTCCCGACCCCTGGTGCTGTGGGTGTGAACCCATTTGTAAATAGGACTTTAGAAGATGTTATTTGTTAAGAGGTGCCCAAAAGGAATGAGGGTGAGCCTTAATCCAATATGGCTGAAATCCTTGTATTATAAGTAAAGGAAAATGGACATGGAGAGGAAGGAAGCCATGAGAAGTAGCCAGAAGCTGATAGTCAGTGTAATCCAGAAGAGAAAGGAGGAAAAGTCACTGTGTACATTGCCATGTGACAGAAAAGTCAAGGACCAAGGATTTCTGGCAGCCAGTTCCAGAATGCCAGTTTTTGGGGAGAAAGCACTGCCTTTCTGATGCATCAGTTTTGGGCTCAGTAGTTTTTAATAGCGTGAAGGGGTCCAGAGACCAACAAGTTTGATGCACTACTGCTGCTTTAGACTCTAGAGTAGAGTTGGGACTTTGTGTTAGGTCTAGAGTAGTATTGCTTAGTGTAATGGCATCATCTCAGTACAGTATTTATCATTTCATTTTTTTTTTTTTGGTCATTTGTCGATTCATTCAACAAATAATTACTGCATGCCTTCTATTTCCTGGTACCTTGTTAGGTGTAGGGAATTATTTCAAGTGAAGATTCTGTCTCTCTGCTTATATGTAAGGATCTCTAAGCCAGGTTTGTGTGTCTGTTTCCCTGATTATGGCAAATATATTCACTATTTGTTTTCCTTTTTCTTTGTTTTCTTACAACCTTACAGATCCAAATAGTTTGGTATTTGTTTTCATGATTTTGTCATTTGCTACTATGACAGAGATTGGCAAATATTTGAAGCAATATGTATCATTTTTTCAACCCTCATTGAAAGGGGACAGGAAGTAAATTTTGGGGGGAGCTTTTTGTTTATCTGCAATTATAGATAGATTGTAGCACCAAAAGAAAAGGGCAAGGAGAAAAACAGAAATGAAAGGCTTTAACACAGTGTTTGCGAAGTGTGTTCCATGTCTGTCCCTGACTTCGTACAAATGGAAAACAGCATACCATATATGTCTAAATATTTAAATTACAAGATAATTTACAATTTACCTTGTAAATTAAGGTAACAAACTGTTAAGTAAGATATGTATTATCCTCCTACCTTGACAGATATATCGTCTTACCCACAATTAGAAAAATATATGTAAAGCAGTAGTGTATGCCAAATAACTGAAAAGCACAAATTCAAAATGATTGTCATTTCCAGAAAAAACTCTAATTTGTTCTAGGAGACCCAGCAACACTGGGCAGACAGGGGAAGGTTAGAGAAGCCTTAATCTTTTGAATTCATTTGAGAAAGCCACAGGGAATACACTCATTTTCTCTTCCTTTGTATGAGAGGGATATACTTTCATCCCCACTCATGGTTCAGCTGTGTATCCACTCCCAACCCCACTGTCTATACATCTGATAGAGTCCACAAAGTTTCTCCTCATCTTCAGGAAACCAGGCCAATAGTCCCCTCCCTATACACATTGCCCTTTAAAGTTCTTCAAATGAAACTGTGGTTAGAAGGCCATGTTACAAGTTAGAAGTCTCAGTTTCATTGAATTCTGTGCTGCACTACTGTGCATTGGGAAAGAAGGATCTGATTCTGGCCCATGGCCCACCACCCTTGTTCTTCTAATTCCTGCCCTCTGACTATAAAATAAGGGACTTCTCTTGCCTTTATGTGGACATCCAAGCCCTCTGGGCCAGGCTCTGTCTCACACAGCCAGCAACCAGGTGCTGTTGATCAACTTTTGGGCCTTGGATTGTGCATTGTGGTTCTCCGGGAAGGGAGTTTGAGGGTACCGAGCATAGAGCTTGTGGTCTAAAAGAAGGGGTGGTGAGGTTTGGGTAGCCACATTCCCTTGGCTCCGTGGGTTCCTGGTTCTGATGAGGCACGCAGCCAAAAGAGTGTGAGAGCCAGCATTTCAAAAGTGCAGACCTCAAGACAGGAACCCGCCTTGCCCATATCTCAGAACTTTACTGGTGTGGGCCATATATTACCTGTATTAGAATTACCAGGCATGCGTCTTAAAAACGCGATTGTTTGGGTCCTGTCCCAGACATACCGAACGCGTGACACCAAAGTAGGTCTTAGAGTGCTGCCGGTCACGGGTCGTGTTTGAGGTGTTTCCTGGCCTGATGAATGGGTCTTAACTGCTTAACATCAGTATTTCAAGGTGACCTTTTAAAAAAAAGAATATCTCTTTAAACCTCTCAGCAACCCTGTGAGGTTATTCTTCCCATTTTTGAGAGTGTATACTATAATGCCATTGGAGAATTTGGCCTCGAAACGGCCTTAGCATGTGTCTTTCTCTAATGCTCAGGTGTTCTACGTTTTATTCATTAGAATTTGCAAACAGTGTTTTTATTTAACAGCTGCTCTATAGTTGTGGTGACTTTAGCAAGATTAGATATATTCATTATCTACATCAAAGAAGAAAATATTGTTGTGAAATGAATAAACCAATGCAAAAGGCTTCAGTGTGGGGGGGAATCCTCCCTAAATTTTGAAGAAAAATACTATTTCTTTGACAAAATCAGTTCCCATGAAGTAAAGCAAATTTTAAATAAAAATTAAACTGAAATATTTAAAGATGAATGTAAAATAATTATTAAAGAATGTTAGTCACTTGTGCACGTGACAAATAATATGTTTACTTTATTTTTGCTGATAATTTGCATTTAGAGTGCTTTTTAAAAAAATAAATAATTTTAGGTTCCAGAATACTATTACTGTTAACAGAGCAGTTATGGATTGAGTTGGGAATTATATGGAAATACCTTTATTGTTTTTGGAAAGTATTCTTCTTTTAAAAGAGTGAATGGTTAAATTTAAAAGTAACTAATAATAGCTCCGGAAAACAAATAATGAAGCCATTTACTCCACTGACTTTTCAAAATTATGGTTTCAGGCCCCTAAAGTGCTATATAGTATCCAGGAGGGTACTAGTTACTACTAAACCACACAGTACTCTAGTTGTTTGCCAGAGTTAATACATGAACGATCACAAATTTGTGATTTATAATGTGAAAGTATTTCAGTCACTGAGATTACCTGAATTATTGTTTTATTTATAATGTGAAAGTATTTCAGTCACTGAGATTACCTGAATTATTGTTTTGCTTCACTGTGAAATATTGAATGACCACTTGTTCATGGAATTACGTGAACTTTTTGTGCAACTATTTTTGGAATTATTTCACACAACTGAAATTTCTATCTAATTATATGAACAGTTTTTCAAAACTCCTGAAGAAACCAGTCCAGGATTGAATTTTGGGTGGTATAGACAAACCAATATAGTAGGGTTAAGAAATGGGACCTGAATTGGAAGAGTTAATTTTCAAGTTCAGCTTGAGCTGTGTTTACTGATCCTTTACTGCTGGTTCTTGTTAATTGGCACCTCAGACTCCATACTAATTAATGGGATAGCAAGGGGTAGGTGGCCACCATTCTATTTTGATAATCCTTGTCAGCAGTGTTTGTGTAATCTTTTTGTTTAATTATAATGAATGTGCTATTGGGGTGCATGAACTTTTTTTTTTTTCACTGGAAAGTTCACTGGTCGAGGATACTTTTGTAACTGTGAGACACTGTTACATATTGCATACAAAGCCAATTGTTTTCCTCTTTAGATACCAATTCAAACAAATGGAAGTCAAATAGAAATACCATACTTCTTTAAAACTAGACAAGTATAACTTTATCCAGAGAAATGAAATAAATCTGCCCTTCCTTTAATTGTGTCTCCCACCCCCCCTTTTTTGGAGGGTCAGAAATTTAGTTTATAAAGGGACATTTAATTTTAAGAGTGCTTAATGGATAAAAATATTAGTGTAATATTTTCTCTGGAAGAAAGAGCCTAGGCAGGAAATCAAAGTAAATGGAACCGATTTACTTAAGAATTTGCAAGTTTTAGCTGTGAAATGACTAGATAAATGATTCTCTTGGAAAGTGGGCACCTACTAGAAGATGCATATTTTGCTCATTTACATTTTAAAGAGACTGTTATGCTTTCAAGTGTGAAGGTGGGTTTAGGTAAAATAAATTCATAACAGTAGTTTTGAAGTTTGGGGACCATTTTTAAAATTGTGATCCAAGCAATGCATTATTTATTTAGGAGAAACGGGAGAAGAGGAGGGAGGGACAAGTCAGAAAAACATCTCCTTGGCTGTTAATACCTTGAAATTTAGTGGAAAGGAAGTAACACCCAATTTATAAGAACTCCAATGTAAACAAACAGGAGCTATGATAGGAAATAGTACCAGGGCCAATTTATAAGGCTTGGTCCATGTTCATTTTTCAGATAAAACTTCCTGTACTTACTCCCAGTCATTTTGGGCCAGACCAAAACCAAAATAAATCTTCCTAATATGGCTAAAGGAAGCATTTTAATTGGGTGATATTTTTGGAAAATCAGAAATACTTACTTCCACTACTGGTACCTTGATAAAATTTAATGTAAATGTCATATAAGAAAAAAGTATAAATTTTCATGAACTTGGATGTTAATTATGCACTTTATATTTTATTACATATTAATGAAGTTTGACTATTATATATTTGTGCCTAACCAGAAAATCTTGGCTTGTCTTAATTTAAATTCACAGCTAAAACCAAAATCCATTGTCCTAAATCAATAGTTCTCAGTCCAGTGGCAATTTTGACTCCCAAGAAGCCATTTGGCAATGTTAGAAACATTTTTGATTTTTACTGCTGGAGGGGGAGTGTTATGGCATTAGTAAGTAGAAGCAAGGGAAACTGCACAACATCCTACATTGCACTGGACAGTACCCCACAACAAAGAATTATCTGGACCTAAATGTCAGTATTATGGGATTGAAGAACCCTGCCCTAAAGGATACATTTTACTGATGAAAACACTTGCTATCTTATTTATAGCCACTGGCTTGTGAGATGCTGGAATATTCCTGAAGAAATGCTGTACATTTAAAGAAGCAGTTACGTGTGGGTGCAAGTGTTGGATTGTGTGGGATTAACTAACAAATAACACATTCCTAATTTTAATTTTTTTCTCTTCCTTTCCAATCATAAGTTACACTATAGGAATAAAAAGTGACTCGTGGTGTGGTTGATTCTGAAATATCATGAGCAATATCATGGTAAATATAAATTATTTGTAATTCTTTCTTTCAACTATATTTATATTAAAAATGGAAGAAGGGACAGTATTTACTTGGCCAAGAAAGAATGCCTGTGACGAGTACAGGTGATATGTGTCCGCTTGCATGTTTTTGTGTTTATAAAGCCTTATTTGATTTGGCTGGTGGAGTAGCTATGGTATAGAGATTTTCAAGAGGATTTTAACCCAGCAGCTAAATTCAGGCCTTACATAGTTCATCTGGTTGAAAAACTTGCTCAGATCTTATCAGGTATTTATTGTGAAAACAATGATTTGATTCAAATTAAATACTCTAAATTTCAACTGCTCATTATTTTTCTTTCATCACATTAATACAACTAAATAGATGCTGATTTGTATATATCAAATGCCCTTTTTGTCCTTCTGTGATTTGTCGTCGGTCTACCCAAAGTCACTAGTTCATTTCTTACTGGCTTCCTTATATAACAATGGTATTGAGTCTGTAAAATTTTTTAAAAATATGTAATATTTTATACATACAAAAGAGTCTAAAGAACAGATATGTAAGTTATGAAAGCATAAAAAGAATATTTCTGAATCTACCACTCTACCTAAGAAATTTAAAATCAACGTTGGTACTGTGTGAATATTGGCTGAAACAGAGATGTTTGCTCTTTTGAATCAGTCTGTTCTCAAGTGTTATTGGCAAAGCATGTTATATCAAAAGGAGATAAATATAAACTTGCTATATGAGCAGTAGGAAAAGTTTCTCTTTTATAAGTATTCACAAAAAATAACTTTTTAAATAAATGAAAAATAGCTTACTTGAAAAAAAATCAATAATTTTTTACATCTTCTTCACTGAGAAAGAAGGAACAGGACAGGCACTGTGGGCCAGCAGTGCTGTAGAGAAGTTGTTAGATGGTGAGGTGCTTTGTTCAAGAAACACGGGGGCTCATTCAGCTTCACAACTGCAGTATATTTTATAAGGAAAACTGTGTCTAAAAATAGATGCTGAATGAAACCTCTCTTGGAGCACAGGGCCATATGGTTTTTAAAGGGGCACTTTGTTTTATTGGAAAGAAAGGACAAAAACTCCCAATTTGGAAACAAGTCATAGTAGCACCTATTAGAAAGTATCTTTGTGTACACTGTTAGTAAATAGATGTTTTCTAGCCTCATTGATTAAGTACCTTCTAAACGATAAGCATTTCTCACCTCTTAGGATGTGCTTTTGAATTGTAGTAGAAATCATTTATAATTGTATGGCACGATCAGGGTTTTTTTCCTGTGAATATTGGCAGATGTTCAATATTTGAAAGAAAATGTGAAATTGAAGGAAATTGTATTGATGTTGTAGGAGACCTTTGCTCGTTTGTTTACATTGAAGCTTTTTACAAAATTGACATGATAAGCCCAGTCTTGAGTTGTAAAGTCACCTTCCATTAACAAGGAAAAAACATGTTATTTACAAGTACATGTACTTACAGAATCCATTTCTGTGCCATCATGTTTTCTGAAATTTGAGCTTATAAAAAGACTATGAGAATTGAGTTGTAAAATGTGACTTTATTAAAATATTGATATATACTGCTATTTTTTGATGAATTGGAAAATATGAATATAAGGTCTATTATCCTTATGACAGAGGAAGCGAAAACAATCTAATGTATTATAGGAAAGACTGTATTTATAGGTTAGCAAAAATGGAAGAGAAAACAATCTAATGTTTTATAGAAAGGACTGTATTATAGATTACCAAAAATGCCTTGGAGCTCAGGTTAGGTATATAGGAAATGTAAACTACCCTAAAGCAGGACCGTACTCTAAAGTCATACTGAAGAAAAACTTCAAATGCTTGCTTTACTCCATAAACACAGTATATCTACTTTATAATGACATTAACAACTAACTTTATTCTCCCTAATATGAGTGTATTTCCCATTTCCAATGAAAAGCCCAAAGGACTCAAAATAAATGAAACCTAGTATGTTTCAAGTTTCAACACTCAAACCCAAAGCTTTCCTCCCATACCTTTCTTCGCCCTCCTCAGAGATTTTACCTTCTCCTACAAACACATGCCTGCCAACAAAACCTAAGTATGGTAAAATGTTTTCAGCTCCCATGTTAGATACCCTTGAACTTGCTTCAGATCTAGAAGCAATGATGGCAAGCCTTCAACAAACACTTCTTTTAATAATTTTAATTCATATAAAAAATATTCACTGATTTATAGGATAAGAAAAACTAGGAGTGAAATTGATAGTATACCCAGTTTCTTTATCATTTTCTAAATTTTAGTGGAGATTGAAAAAAAAATCTCTGTTCTCTCTTGGAGTATGTTTAAGATTTTTTTTGTTTGTTTGTTTTAGTTAAATAGGCTATTGATATTTAGATGTAACCTCCATAAGGCACTATCAATTAGGAAAAGACATTATTCTTTTCTTGGAATTTTAATTTTAAAATAATCTCAGTGTACTATATCCAAATTATGAATGGATTGTGAAGGGGATCTTAATTTTGAAAAGATTTCCAGGCAACCATATCCAAAAATTGACTTGATTTCATATAGCCTTGGTAGTGATAGGTTATTCATTTAAATAACTATGTATTGAAACCTACTGTGTTCAAAGCACAGTGCAGGATGCTATTATGTGGTCTTGTCACTAATTTGTACCTTTTGGAATTTATTCAATAAAGTTAATCCATAGTTGTTGAGTCTCTGATAGCCTAGGGCAGTGGAACCCATTTCCACAAGTTCAGATTCTTGTCATTAAATCAAAGCGGATGTCAGATTCCTTGCCTTAGGCAAGTGACTTAATATATTGAAATATTAGATTTCTACTGGAAACTAAATGGAAATAATATCAACCACATTTTGATGTTGTGGTGCTTTAATAGGAGCACCTATATGAAAAGAAAAGTCCTGAAACAGAGCCTGATACTTGAAATTTTGAAAACTGTAGGGACCATTTCAAACTTACTCTCTGCTGTACCTAGCAAATAGTAGATTATTTAGAAGTATTTGTTGAGTGAATGAATGCTAACCCATTATTCTTGACCAACTGCTTTATATTTTAAAGGTAGTAAATACCAATAATTATACTCCAAAATCCATAGTCCTACTGACCTCAGTCTTACGAATGTTGTCTTTTTCTTTATAGTCTTCTCCAACTTTTCTAACATTAACATTTCTTTGTTGTTGTCACGAACAAAGATGCCTGTTGTCTTCACTGCTTCCTTACCCATCTGTATTCAAGCTGTTATTTGTTGTTGGTTTAAGAAAAATGTTCTTACTTTAAGTACATGGATTTATTGTAGTTGTCTGCTTGGTATTATGTTGTGCAGTATGTTTCTGTAAATTCATGTTGTTCATTAGTTCTGGTAAATTAACAGTTATTTTTTCTTTGAATATTATCTCCTCCTTATTTCTCTATTATATTCCTCTCTGAGGCTCAGGTTAGATGTAAGTTGTTTTACTTATTCTGTTTTTTTTAATCAACTCTTTATTGTATGCCTGTACTTTATCGTGTTAAAATTTTCAGATTTATACTCTAATTTACTAATGTTATATTCAGTTGTATGTCTTATGTTATTTAGCTGGTTTTTGTTTTAATTTAATTTTTTTTTATTTTAGAATTTCTGTCTGATAATTTCTTAAATGTGGCAACTTTTCATAATAAGAATTATATTTTCTTGTACCTCTTTTTTTTCCTAAACATGTTGAAGATATTCATGTTGCATATTATGCATCTGGTTGTTAAATTTCTCAGATTTTGCATGTCTGACTTTGCTACTTGTTTTATCTGTTGATTCTCTCTTACTTCGACTTGTACGTTTTGGATTTTGTGATTTGGTGATTCTGAGCTCAAGTTTCTTGAAACGTTAACTTAAGGAATTATTGAGTCCTTGGTTGAGGATGCGTTCTTTCAAGGAGGGTTTGTATTTACCAGGCACCTAAGCACAGTGCTAACTGGAAACTTATTAAAAGTTAGTTCCCAGCTCAGAAGTTTTGGACCAAATAGTCTGATTATAGGCTGCACACTTGCATTAGGGTTGTTTGTGATTGTGAACTCTGGAGGGCATCTTTTCTACCCCTTCATTCAGATTAAAGGTGAGACTTTTTTTGCTATCTCAAATTGCAGAGCATTTTTTTTTCCTCTTTCATTCCTTCAAGGAAATTGTGGTTTCTTCACAAGTCCAATTAACTCCTGTCCCTAACATAAGCCTTAAAAAACAAAGCTCTGTGTTAAAGGGATTATTAGATCCTGTTGTCTTCACTGCTTCCTTACCCATCTGTGTTCAAGCTGTTATTTGTTGTTGGTTTAAGAAAAATATTCTTACTTTATTTTAAGCTCAGTTAAAAAAGAGCACACAGCAGTTTTAGTTTCTTTTTCCTTGGGTCGTATTCAATGTCATTTAATGCCTTGATTATTACTTTCATCACTCATAAATTTATTTTTCCCTTAGCAATAAAGGTAAATACATAATTGCATTATTGGAATAGTAGGTCATGACATTCAGTTGCTAGTTGTTCACTTAACTAGACCATGCAACTAGAACATGCAACTGGCTGGTAATTTCGGCTTCAGAGTCAAAGTAGTTGTCCCAGATATAAAGTTAATATTGTATATGTTTAAAGAGATATTGTTTTGTATATTGATATACAATATACAAAATATTGTACATGTTTAAAGAGGTATCAGGCTTTTTGCATAATGACCAAATTATTAGTTTGTCATAACTGTTTGCTGTTATTGTAATAAAGACATCTGGAAAACTTATCTCATGACTGTAACCTATCCAATAAATAGTAAACCTTTAAATTAGTGATTATTCAAAAGTTTCTTTTTTCCACTTCTAAGTTGAATATAGCACATTGAATTTTTCTTCATATTTCAGATGTGAAAATGTGATTTTTACCACATAAAATGGATGTGTTTATTAACTTTTAAAATGTTAAAAGACTGATTATTTTTATGATAACAAAAATGAATTCAGTATACTTAAATACAGCATTTGTTATTCAAAGGCAGAATTTCAACATATATACTAAAGGATATGAAAATACTCACAATTCAATGTTGTAACAAATTTGTACAATTGTATTAGAAGTAATGTATATTTCTGGTATATTTAGTAAGTTTATATTCAGATGCACATTACCATTTCATGATATTAAAGCATAGACTTTTTTCATTTTTAAAGAATAGCGTACTAGGAGATGGAAAACTATATAATTAAAACTGCTATGTATGCTTAGTTACTTTTTTCCTTAAAAAAAAAAAAAAGGTGCAACCTTTGAACATGTACTTCCTACAAAATAGCTTTTAAGTGTAGTTTACCATTTCTTTCTTACTCCAGATATGTTTTTGTTTCTCTGAGAAAAGTTTCCATTAATGTTCATATATTTTTAGATAACATTAAACGTTTAATTGTAATGTTTGTATTATTTTAGATAAAAATGGTAATTTTGATGATTATTCTGAATCCCATTTTTCTGAAATGTGAAGTCTGTGTGTTTTTTTTTTAATGAAAGACAGGTATTTATTAACTAAATATTTAAAGTCATCCATAGGCCATGTTATTGCTTCTTTCTCTAAGGCCCATTGTAAAAGGAATAGCACTCCTCTAAGGTCACCAGCCTTTGTTTTGTAAAACATGATGAAAATAAATATTTCCAAATATAGAATAAAGTGTTTCTCAATTAACTCATTTTTTCTTACGTGTTTTACTTTATTTAGAAATCCCCAGTAAAGTTAGAAGTAGAAGTACCAATTGATTCATGGATTGATTTCTTGGAATCTGTAATGTTAGACAAACTAAGTATTCTGATGTGAAACATGGAAAAATTTCTCCATTTCTCATTCTGTTTCTCATCACCAGATTCTACATGCTTTTTACTTAGAATGTGATTCTAAGGGAGAAACTCTGCTTGGTTTATTATTCATCTGTCCTTTTGAACTGGGTGAAAAATGCTGAGCCATCAAGTCAAGCCTATTCTGAAGATGTCCAGGGTAACAATAAACCCATTGTGATGAAAACAGCATAGGGAGGCTATTTATGAAGTTAATAATCCTGAACTTACTTGTTACCTATATTCTAATGTACTTTGCACATCAGCAGTATTTAACTTATTGATTGGGAAAATGTGTTAAAATAAATGATCACAAATAGAATATAAATGTTTTCACATTCAGTCTTGTACTTTAACATCCAGGCCAATCAGATAATTAAATTGGTAGATGAAATGCCTGCTTTTTGCACCTATGCACATATATTGTTCTATATGTTATATATTTTTTTGTAAGGGATAACGGACCTTTTATCTATGTATTACTTTTTAATTAATAATTCCAACTCTGTCAATTATTGTCTCATAGAGGTAAATTTTCCATAGTGGAAGAGCCACCTGAGATAAAGGAAAGCACGCTATTATATGAATGAATTAATTTAATGGAGAACATCATCACTTCAGTGCAGAGGCAACAGGCTGGCAGGGCAAGAAGCATTTCCCCAGGAGGTTTTATATAGGATGATTGGAGACATTCCTAAAGACAATAAGGCACTAGCATTTGTTTAAAAGAGAGACTATTTCCCTGGGAGGGCTCATGCTGGAATTAACTGGTGTCATTTTGAAGGAGGGTTTTGCTAATTGGCATCTCCCAATTGTATATAATGCCAACACCTTTTTCTATTAATTATTTCCCATAAGCAGAGCTCAGTAAAGCACATCTCCCTGCAAACTTATAAAGGTTTAAGAGGAACTGTTGAAATTTAATTGGTTTCCAAGAGCCCTATGTGAACTGTAACAGTTGGTTGGTATTATTTGTAGAATGTTTTGTTGTTTGACTGGTTAGGAGCATTATGTTCATGTATTGTGGTGATGGCCTGCTGAGTAATTGCAAAGTTCATTATACTACCAAGGCTGTCAAGGGGTATTTATGGATATTCATGTGCAGTGAACCCTTGAACTTGAACTGGTCATTCGTGTCTCCTATGGCTGAAATTGTCTTTACTCTAAATGGCAGGAGAAACTTTAATTATAAAACCAGAAAATGGTCAAAATGTACTAATTTCAAAATAGTAAATGGACTGTTAGTTATACACTTGCAGTTTTTTTCCTTTGCTATAAAATTGGTCCCTCTTTACTCTCAAGAAAACGTATCATAATTCTGAGATTTTAAATTTTTTACAATAATCATTGTTTGGTGGTAAGTGTTTGGTTTCAAAATTATGTGTTTGTATGTAAAAAAGGTCTTAGAAATATATTTCTACTACAGAAATTCTCATTATAGACCAAGTATTAATAAAAAGTCAAATATTAATATGAGGTTAAAGGTGTGATCCAAGCATTGCACATCAGTTTGAAAACTTACAAAAATATGGACGAAATTTAAAAAGTAAAATTCAAGATATATGTGTATACATATTTATCAACATGTAATTTTGTTTCAAAATATATCACAATAATTGGAATGAAATCTTCTGTGTGAGCCTCCCCACTAAACTTTTAAGTTCTTTAGAATAGAGACGTTTTCTTAATCTAGATATCCTTATCCTCTCACAGTGCTCAAAATATATTGGCTGTTCAATGAAATTCTGTTGAATAGAAGAGAGCTGAGAGAGAGGATGACATGTTAGCATGGTGATTAGAAGTAGAATGTTATGACTGGAACATGGGGTGCATGGAGGTTGGTGGTAAGATATGGAATTAGAATTAGGGCAGATCCTTCTGTTGTCAGGAACTTAGATAACATATAGATTGTGTTACAGAGCCGTTGAAGAATTGTAAGCAGCTAATCATTGACAGAAATATGGAGGGCAGGGAAATGACAGTAGTAGGAAATCAACTCTCTGATTCATTCAGATTGGGATATGGTATCCTGGAAACCTGGGTTGAACAAAGAGCATTTGGTACATGGCTGTGAGGGTGCGAGCTAACAGGCAGAATCTTGGGGAGACTCTAGGGGCTTTCTAAATAAGTTAGTCATAGAGGTAAATCCAGAAATGGACCAACCAAGGCAAAAACTTGTCAGAATAAAAGTACAGAAGGAAGAATTTAGAGCAGCTCCCTGAGTCAGAGAAAAGATACCTACAGTGTTACGTTCATTTTTGAAAGAATGTGTGAAAAAGATCAGGTGGAAAGTGTTGAAGGCATGGACCCAGGACTCAAGGTTACTTATACTTAACAAAGATAAATGACAGACACCCCACCCTAAAGAAATGAAGAGTGTAGTGGGGAAGATGACATGCATAACGAAGTGTAATACAGGATGAAACAGTAAGATAAATACCATAGAAGTAATACTGATAAAGTGCAATGTAAGTTTATGAGAGAAAACAGTTACTTCTGCTTAGAGGACCAGTTGGGTCTTTGTGTATTTATCCATCATGTTTCTCAGTTGCACGTAACAGAAGCCAACTGTGATTGATTTATACAGAAAACAGTTATTTAAAGGATATTTGCTGTTTACAGTCTTAAGGGGGTTCTGAGAACCAGGCTCAAAGGAGACACAGCCTAGAACAATAGTTATAATTTCATCCCAGGATTTTTCCTGTGAGGACATCATTGTCATCACAAGTTGCCATAAAAACTTCAAATTTCACATTGTTCATATCATCAACACAAGGTCTGGATACTGCCTCTAGAACTGGTGCTACTCCTGCTTCTGGAAAGTAAATTTAGTGGTCACCATTCCCCCTCTGGTCAGAATGAATGTCCTGAGGTCCTTTTTTGTTAGCTTCCTGTAAAGTCTGGGACAGGTGTGTTTCACTTGGGGGGTTTTGGTCATGTCCTCATGTCCTAGCAGCAGGAGAAGCTAAGAAAGTGAAAATCTGACCTTTTCAGCTTCTGTAGTGGTAAAGCTCTGCTTCAAACAAATGAAAAATGTCCAAGGTGAAGAAAGGGGACAGGGCTTAAAACTAGGTGGCTGCAAACAATGGCAACATCCACTCAACTGGGAGAGAGAGAATTTGAACTGCTGTGGAATAAATATTATTGCTTGGACATGCAGTAGCAGTTGGAAATACAGGGTGACGGTTCAGAAAAATATTTAGCCTGGTAGTTAAAGTTATGTTAGCCCAAGCCCTGACAATTCAGAGAATGGATTTGAGAGAAGAAGTCATTGGGAAAGAATTGTGGTCACCTATATTTATGTGACTGGAAAAAGAAGAAACTTGGTTGGACATGAAAACCCAAGGGAGAGTTTCTATTATGTGCCTAGTATATTTGCATTTGCTAAATTTACTTTTACATGAGTGAGGGCTCTTAAGAAGGGAAATAGTTTTAGTACCCAGTGTTGCTTAGAGATGAAAAGGGTGAAGAATAAGTAACCATGGATTTCTTGACCTTTGAAAGAAGTATTTTATTAGAATGGTGGGGGTAATACCCACAGGGCAAGTAGGGACATACAAAGAAAAAGTATTTGGGATGAGAGTAATTGGTGGCATCAGGGATCAGGAATGTTAGGAAGAGAGACATAGGACTTGACATAGGAAATATGTTTCAAAAAAAAAGATTTATTGAGCATTTACCTTATAGAGAGACACTGTTCCAAGTGCTTGGGTTACTTAAGTGAGCAAAATGGACAAAGATCCCCTTAAGGCTCTTATGTTCTGGTTGGGGTGAGGGGAGGCAGACAATTAACAAACATAGTAAATATGGATATTATATAGTGGTTAAAAGGTGATAAGTGCTAAGGAAAAAATAAAAACTAAGCAGAGTAAGGAAGATTGGGGGTTCGGGGATGGGAATAGTGGTAGTGGTACATAGAGCAATAGCGTAGGTTACATTGAGGTGAGAATGGAACAGAGACTTGAAGGAGGTGATAGAGGAAGCTAAGGATATATCTAAGGGCAGAATATTTAGGAATCAGGAGATACAAAGCTCTGATCTGGAGTATGTGTGCTGTATTTGAGAAACAGGAATAGGGGAAATACCAGAAGAGCCTAAGGAAGTAATTGGAAGCCAGCCCTTCTAGAACCTTGTAAGCTGCGCTTGGTAAAGACTTTTCAAGCATCCACTATCGGTTTAACAGCTGTCTGATATTTTCTGTAGCCCAACATGAGGTTAAATTAAAGTTTCTTACACAAGTCAGAAAGACTCCAAGCTTTAGTTTCCATAGCCTATTCTATTTATAACAACTTCCAGAATGAGGTAATATGAAAACCAACACAGAGATAATGTTATAACCAATACATGTGAGTCAAAGTCCTCTATTGAAGAGGCAGAGATACACTATGATGAGTAATTTCTGGCTTGTTTTTCTGGTTTGTTTGGCTAAATTCATTGAGTGAAGTAAACATACTGTTCTGTCAGTTTCTGATTATCATTTTAATATAAAAATTGAAAATCCATTTCTAAAAACAGATGTTTTGAAAGAACTGCCAATTCTTTTGACTTTCTTTTCCTTCACACGTCCTTTGTTGGAGGTGCTAATGAGATGCATCGAGGACTTTGAAGTACTTCAACTGTAAACTTTTGGGAGACCTCAGAGTGGAAATTATGGTGACAATTTAAATTACTTGGCCATCTTAATGGGCCTTAAATCATCGGGATAAATAGAAATTTTACTCATTTCAGTTAAGGCTGAATTTGAATGTTTCATTTGGCATAATCCTTAAGATAACTCACTGCTTGACTACATTTTTCACTTTTCACCTGGGTGTTTGGCAGTAGCAGACATAACCACACAGAGCGCTGACTAAACCGTAATAAGAAATGTAGAACAAGGCAGTCATATAAAGAAATGCCTGTGTAACTAAGGCTTTTATATAAGGCAAGAACACTATTATGATTTCATGTCTTATTGTTGGAATGGTACAGAATTGTCTTTGTTTCACAATATATCATAGGTTTTATCTGATATTATGATCACTAAAGCTCATTCAATTTAGTTTCATCATTTCAAACACATTAAGTATCTTATGCTTTTGCTGTAATGCTCTATGCAGGGCAGAGAAAAAAAAATATCTCCATCTCAATGTTTGGGTTTCACACATTCAGACTAAAGTCTGTTTTCACTGTACCGTAACATGATTCAATCAGGTCTGTATGTGGGGTTTCGGTTTACTTTCTTCTGCAAACTAGTTGCTTAAACATTCAAACCAACCCTCAATCTTCTGAAAATCCTCTATGTATGGAGTCTTTTAGAAAAGTTTTAATGAGGTTATCAAGAACTCTGACTTCTCATAAAGAAAAAAAAATCAAAATACTAAGCAGCTGTGCTTTGTATGTGGGACAGGTGAAGGTAAGATGAGGGAATTGTAAATATATATATCCCTATTAAAGAGAGAAGCATGTTTTCAGACATCCTTTAACATCAATCATCTGTCATTAGGAAACTAATTTAATTTACACAATTGACTTCAGCTTGGAGAGGGGAAGAAAAGGTTTCAGTTGTCATGAATCTAAATCAAAAAACCATGGCAGTATTACTTCTTCCCTTTTATTTGAAAGTGCTTTTATGTGCACATAGATTTTAAATGTCACTTAAAAAATAGCTTCCTGTAATCTTTGTTATTTCTTGTCGCATCCACCCAAGACAGTACTATTAACTAGGACTACTGAGTCTACTAGGAAATGTGTAAATCATATACTGACATTTAACAACACTGCTGTTGAGATTTTCCATGGAAAAGCTAGTGTATATTAAATAAAAGCGAACTTTTTCTCTATTACTAGTGTCTTCTTTTCTACTTTAAGAAACTTTTTCTTATGTAATTCCTCTATGCGTGTTTAACTATTTTTCCAAATAGTGGAAAACAGGTTTTCTAGGAGCTGACTTCATATGGCATGTGTAGAGACAACTTTCCTTGTTAAAATAAACATAGATTCTTCGAGGTTTTAAATAAAAGCTACAATTTAGCTCCTTTTGTGTTCCTTTTATATTACTGAAAAGTGTACCTTCCTTATTTCCAAAGTTTATTCAAAGGGATGTACAAGGAAATATACAAGATAAAAAATAATTTTGTTATTATTATCGTTTCAATTTAAAATTTTAGTTTATATATTAGCATTTATCAGTTCAAGTTGTTTTTACATGGATTTCATGTAGAATTGATTTTAGGATGAAATCCTCTTTAAGAAACTAGTTTTGATGTGAAATTCTTTGTTCAGTTTTTTATAAATGGCTAGCATGGAATTCAAACAGGTACTAGAGATTTTGATTTTCTAATCAGGGACAATTTAGGACTAATTTGATGGAGAAATGAATGTCCTTTGAATCCCTCTAAAATAGAGCTTCTGGTGACTCAAGTCAGTAGCCCAGGTTGTTCATTTTTGCATAGTGTGTAACTTTAATTTTAAGGAGTCCCGGAGCCGAAGTGCTAACAATTACAACACAGTGTGTGTATGTTGTTATTTAAATAAATAAACAGCAACAAAGCCTTTTCTCACCTATTCCTGATAAGTGGAACAAAGTAGATCTTCTAAGACTGCCTTCTTATGGCATGAAGAAAACAGTTTCCTTTGTTAAGTCAAACTCTGATTTGTCAGATGAGGGGAGGGCTACATTAAATGGTTCTGATGACTTCATCTGTCCTTTTTCCTCAGTCTGCAGTGCTGCCTCACTGTACCCTTAAAGCACAGGCCTGCTCATGGACAAAAAAGTAGTTCCTCAATTCCAAGACACCTCATTCACCTTAGTTTCTTAGTTGTGAGAAGTGGTCAGTAATACCTGCATTGAAGGACTGTGGGAAAATTAAAGAGAAGTAATGCAAAACACTATTTTAAATTAATGATACTATATGTATTTCGATAATTATTTTTTTAATGAACAAATGATACACATAGGTGAGATCTTTCACTGGATCCAAAATCCCTGACCCCTGAATGTACTGCTGGTGGCTTCCAGTGCTCGGTGTCACTCTCCTCTGAATCTATAGATTTAGAATTTTCGCTCCAGCTCTCAGAATTTCTGGCATCCATGTTCTCTGTATGAGCCACACCGGGCCCAAGAGCCTCTGAGTCCTTTCTGTCTACTGAACAGACTATTTCTGCACCAGATTGTGTCTTGTGGTGCAAAAACCTATGGATACCTAGCTAGTGAAGTACTGGTGTCTGAATCCTATCAACCCTTAACTGGTTTCCAGGTATCTCTGGCTCAAGCATGCGCAGTATTCTCATCTCTAAGATGGGAATATTGCCCACTGCACAGGAAGGCAGTGAAGATCAAATAGAGTTATATATGTTAAGCACATAGCATATTGCCTTGTATGTAGTAAAAGCTCCCCAAGTGGTAGATATTGTCATTATCATCATCAATCATCATCATCATCATTATTGTTTTCTATTCTGTCTGGAAAAAATTACACTTATCTTTCCTGGGCTCATTGCTTCCTCCTGCCAAAACAACTTAGCAGTTTTATTTTCTGACTTTAGAGAATCAGATTTTCCAGGCGATGGATAGCACTATAGTGATTATCATAAAGAATAGCCTCATATTTTATGTATCACCCAGTTCCTTGTTTCTAAGGATGCAGGTTTGACCTTTTAAGCCTTTAGTAGAGTAACACTGAACCCAAATGATAAACTGAACAGCTGTGTAAGAACTCTGCATTTATAGGGCCTACGAGCCCTGGGGGCAGTCTGTAAGTTTGTTTTGTATTGTTTTAATTATAGAGCTTATCTTAACAAACTCATTGAGTTAATTTTCTTTGGTAGTTTAATCATATAAGTTGCCTCTAATTCTTTTCCTACTCAATGTTCATTGTGTTGCCTTATGAATTGGTTAACCTTTTTGTGTGTGGGGCTTTCTTATCTTGTGCACAGTCTGTGCATATAATTGCTATATTCATAGCATGCTATGAGCTTGTAAAAGAACTCTTTGATCTCTAGGCAAATGATACTTTCATGGATTTAAAATATTCACTCTTAAAATTTCATGAAGCATCTTGATCTGATGGGTTTGGTGATTCAATTACGTGCTCCGGGTACACAGTATTGCAGTGTTTTTGGAGAATATAGTTTGAGGCTTATTTGTTACTTTTCAAAACCTACCTCAAATCCCTTTAATGATTATAGGGAGGGAAAATGATAAAAGACCAATACTGAAAGGCTGTATAAGGACATGTGTCATAGCTACCCCATAATATTAGGGCTCTAGCCTGTTAATAATGATAATATTTGGGTTATGTGAAAATGGTTCATGCCATTGTCTGGTGTTTAATTTATATTACAAATTTGCTCAGAGTATCTGGCAACTAATTATTTCTTCTGCTACTTTTATCAATACTTCAAAAAGTTATCTTTTCTGTTCGGTTGAAATAAAAGAAAATTTGTCTGTTTGGCCTTTGGAATATGTCTTCAATAAACAAAGGTTTCAGGAAAAAGTAGCAGTCTGCTAAAGCCATTGAGACCTGGTTTTTAGTAAAAGCTTTGGAATTTGAAGCCGCAATGAAATCTGGTTGTCTCCTCATATGTGTGAATTTTTTGGTTGCTAGTGGTAACTATAGAGAATTTTTTCAAACAGCACCCTTTTAATAACAATGGTCTCCCCAGATATACTGTGGCATATCTTTAAACTTTATTAAATCTGTGTTCAACTCTCCCTTCCTCTCTCTGAGTAAATGGAAGAAAAGTTTGGCAGGCTCCATGCTGTGCACTTGATTGATGTCCAGAACATCTGAAGGACTTTTGTGTCCTGCCTGCTCTCCATGAGTGCATAATGTGTGAATACTTAAAGAAGGTCAGCCCTTATCACATGTAATCTAGGCCTGAAAGCAGATCAACAGTGACAGTCATACCCTGTAAGTAAGAACACAAATCATCCTCTACATGCTATAGACAAGTTGTGGGATATTTTTCTCTCTTTTTACCCCTTCCCACTCATGGGGGACCTTGGCAGAGAAATGAAAGCAAGGAGAAGACGTGCTCAGAATAATGTGTCACTCATTCAAGGGAGGAAGGGATTGTTTATTTGGAATGATGTGATGGTCTTTCACTGAACAACTGAAGGGAGCTTTGGGTTGTTAATGACTAGTGATGTGGAATGCTGCATATCAGAATGAGGTGGGAGGCAGGAGGCAGCCTGAAAGCCGTCTAAAGTTGTGGTGCTTATAAACGCCAAAGTCAGGAAAATTGTTTTTGTACACTTGAGTTCTACTGTTTATTTTTTCCTCATAATGGAGTACCTTTTTATGTCAGCATGTTATCTTTAGCTAAAAATTAAAATAATAAAATGAATTAGCCAGTACAATTCTGAGTTTACTTTTCTTTTTTTGGCACATGTATAAAAATTTGAAAAATATTTTAGTGCAAAACTCTATGACATGATAAGAAACTAATATGCTATAGCTTTCTAATATGAATACAGAAAAACTGTTGTTTTTATGTGCCTGTGTGTTTAAAGAGAAATTTAATTAAAAACAAATTTTGTTCCAAGTATTATTAGCAGGGATAGTCAAGTAATAAAGATAATAACACTAACCTTATTGTTTCCATTAAAAATAATGATATTGTTACATTTTCTAAGATGCAAAGGAAAATATCTTTCACCTTTGAAACTTTAAAAGTTTCTTTGGAAATATGATCAATTACAAGGTGGTTACAGTCAATTCACACAGTGTAAAATAAGCTGTACAAATACCTCCGGAAATGAAGGCATCGCCTACCCTGTCTCTAGAATAAAACCAAAGCTTCTAATTAAGAGATACAAAGTTCTTCCTAACTTCTCCCAGTCCACTCTTCCAGCCTAATTTCCTTGCTCTCTAGGCATATCCAGCTCTCAAGTTCCCTGGACACACAGCTCTTTTTCATACTCATAAACGCCTGTACTCTCTGTTCCCTTTACTTAGGATTCCTTTGCCCTCTCTTCACCTAGTGAATTCCTACTTATCTTTGAAGGCCTGGTTCAAATTTCTCTCCCTGGCAAGTCCACCCCCTCAAGTCAGAAGTAATCTTTGCTTATCCACTATACTTTCCACATTCTTTGGTATGGCACTTACTTTATTGCACTGTCATTATTTGATTAAATGTTTGTCTTTACCCATTAGACCTGCTTTTTTTCCTGAAGGCAGATAGTGTCTTTTTAACATTTTTATATTCTATTCACTAGATACATTTCCCAAATAGAGCAACATGTTAATGTTTGTGAAATATTTTTTAAAAATCCGTATGCATAAAATCAGGAGATTTGGGGGGTTATTTCTATGTAAAAATAAATCACAAGTTGAAATTAAAGAATTAGTCTCATAATTTAAAACTATTCAGGATACGTGTTCCAATAGATGACTATTTAATGAATTAACTCAAATTATTTAATAAATATTTACCTTTGCAGGTATAATATGAATTTTCTAAACCTTGATTTAGCATAAGCCATATTTTGTATGCTTCTTTCAATGATCACATTATTTGCAAAAGGAACAGTTTTGTAAAAGTTGCATTGTGTCCTATTATATCAAATAACATTAATGATAAAGATTTTCATGTTGTAAGTCAAGAGAGTGTTAAGTAAGAGTTGTCAGTAAATTGTTGACCATTTTCTATGCCCTCCCATGTTCTGGGCACTCTATTTTAGTAGTTCATATTCTTTACATGCTTGACTCATACAACAATCTTTAATGTTTGGTAATGAACAAATTATAGAACAAGGAATTTAAGTAATTTGGCCAAGGGTAAACAGATAGTGCTAAGAAGGCTCTTTCTACTACACAGCACTGACTCTGTAAATCTGGAATGTACAAGACTAAGAATTCTGCAGATGGTATATAGCAGTGACACATCCTACTCATACTGGTGGTGTGCTTCTTAGTGCTCCCTTTTTTTCTCTCTCTTTGTGTCTTTTCTCAGGTGTGTATTTCCAAATTGATACCTTTCTTCATATCTCTCAGAGTTTTCTTTGAGGTCTTATTTGGAGTGTAAATAAAGTGTAAGTAGACTATGCTTAGTAGAAACTGAAAAAACATAAAAAAATAAACCATTTTCTCCTTTTTGGTATTTTTTAGTTGCAATTTAATTGCAAAGAAGCAATTAATTAAAATTGAAACCACTAGAGAAGCTGAATAAGTCCGTTGTTTCCCAAGCAAGTATAGAAATCAACTGTCAGCATTGTATTCCCAGTTGCAATCATCTCTACAGTTAGAAAACCACAATTGAAGGTTTAACTGGTATGAAACAAATTACTGACCTGGTTAGATAGAGGATTAATCTGGTAGGATTTTGGAAATTAAAATATACACTTTGGATAAAATTATGTCCATCAATATGAGTAGGCTAAATCCTCCCATATGAAAATCTGGATTTTTTGCTAAGCCAGATTTCTGATCTACATAATAGGAGTTTTAATGTATTATTTGAGTCAGTAGTCTGGGGCCTGATTCTGCATTTTATAGAACATCCCCTTCATTCTTGACATCCAGCATAGATTAAATAAGAAATGCAAAAGGTAGAAAATAAGTAGATATATATCTTGAATTTCTTAGCATTGCTATATGAAAGAAGGAAATCTGAATTACCAAAAAGCTTGACTGACTGAAAACCTCTCCCCACACTTCTCACCTAATTTTCACTGTTCCCCATATAGTTGGAAGTTGAGGTTCAGAGACTCATGCTATATGCTGAAATCCTAAACCTTGTTTTTTTTTTTTTTTTAATTTATCAAGCCAGTGAGTTACTTAAGGTCTTTTGTTATTTATATAATATATAAACCCTGTAACCTGCATTCAAAATCCTGTACAATCTGGTTCCACTCTATCTAGCGTTATCTCCAACCACTTACTAATATGTGCTTTCTGCTCCAGTAAGATTTTTCTTCTCAAGCTATTGCATAAATGAAATATTCCTGCCTCTAAGCCTTGCTCATGTAATTTCTTACATATTAACCCTCCCCAAGTCTTCTATCACTCTCTTAAGTTTAACTCATCTTTCAGCATCTACCTTCCCTTCTTTTGGTCTAGTCTAATCCATCTCTTACTCTGTTTCCATTTTTATTCTATTTGGGAACACTTCATCTTAAAGAGTTAAATAATAATGTGAGGTATTTTATTTATTTTATTTTTACAGTGGTATTGTACCCTTCTTAAGTGCTTACCCCTAGCGTTTAGTACAAATTCAGAAATGGTTGCTGATGTGAATTGTTTTGAACTGAATTGGATTCTGGAGAGAGAGCAAAGATTCCCTCTTTACCCTTTGAACCATTTATGGATGCCTGTATTGGGGAAATCTGGGCAGCGGGAGCTGTCCCACATTTCAGCCATTCACTCCTTGTCCCAAGGCTCAAGGCGGGTTCCAAATTGGCAGTGGAACCATGTTGTGAATGTGGCTCTGAGCCTAATACAGGATTTGAACAACAGATTCTATTGATTGATTTTTATCTGTGTTTCCCACATATTAACCTTCTGCTCCTAATCATTCTTATTCATTTTACCATAATCAAGCCTTCCTTCCTAGCTAAAAGTAATATGGTTAAATGTTAGTGAAAGACTACCTCTTTTCGTCATCCCCAACTTCCGTTTTTCTGACTGGTAAGTTGCATAGCTTCTATGAAATGCAAAATATGTACATTATTATAAACTTAGGATATTCTAAGATTTCCCTATATGACTAAAATTTCATCTCATGAAAGTGTGGATTGAGGGTGTTAGGTTAATGCTAGTACTTGTAAAATCATGCAAAGCAATTGTTGGGCTACTCCATCTAGAGAATAGCTTTAAATGCATAGTGGAGAAGTGCTGGTAGGTGCAGGATGAGGTGTATATGAGGTGTGTGTGTGTTGGGGGTGGGGTGGGAGAGTAATCTCTTAAAAATAAGAAGAGAGCAGAGATTTCTTTCCCAAGAATATAATTCTTAATATGCTAGGCAAGCATATTATGGTGATTTCTTAGATCTAATCATTGAACTATGTCTCTGATGCCATACTCATAAATCCTTTATTAGGCAAAGTTATGGGGTTTAATAACTACTATTGTTTATATCTACGGTGACTTTGTAGTTTGGGCACATACTGACAATTCATTTATATATCATGCCCATCCTCTATTACTGATGGTACTCTGAGAAAAAGAAAGCAAATAGATTTAAAAAAAAAAACTTAATGTTGAAAAATCACTTAAATATCATAGAAAATGAAAATTTTCAAAAACAGCCATAGTTTGCATGGAGATACAATTACAGTAATAATCTAAAAACTGAATAACTTACAGTGGTTTTTTTAATACATATATTGAGGTTGGTTAGGTTTACAGCATTTATTTTCTTTTTCTCTACACAAAACTTAAAACCATAGTCAATTAAAAAAATAATTGATTAGTACCTAGTTTAAATGAAGTATTCTAATTTGAAATATTCATTAAAGCTGCCTTTTACATGTGATTCTTCTTTCACATCTGTGCACTTGGTTCAAAGGCATTTACCTCATTATTTAAATATTGATAGAGTGTGAGAAACCTGTCATAACATGACACTTTGATGTCCTGCACTGTTTCTGTTATGTTATCAAAGAAAAAAATTATTTCTCCTTATCTTCCTACATTTCCCAAACAGTTACAATTCTTAGAAAAGAAAAAAAAAAACACTTTGACAAAAAAATAGGCTATTTCATGATAGCAAAGTGTGGGTGTGGTTTGATTTGAATTCCCTTCATAGCTGCCTGAGACATTTGGGGGACTTCAGGGTTGCCAGTGAAGGGAGAACCCCGTGTAGGCAGCTGGGTTAGGCTCTTTTCTTAAGAAAACAGTCTGGCGTGGGGTCCTCACCGCCCTTTGTTGTCCTCCCCACGAGGTGATCCGTTGAAGTCTCTGTGGTGACAGAACCAGTTTGTAACAGGCTTGTCTTTCACGGTCCTGTCTCAGGCTTGCTGGCAGGCTTGGCGGAAGATCTGACGAGAGTGGCAGCAGAGGATTCTCAGTGAAATAAGGAAAGGCAAGAAACAGGAGGCTTAAACAGGCAGGTCACATTTACTGCTCTCCTGCTGCAATGGGTTGGCTCGAAGAACTAAACTGGCAGCTTCACATTTCCTTGCTCGTTCTTCTGTCCATGCACACGAGGGGTAAGATCAGTGTATCACAGTACAGGGCTGACAGCGTGCTCAGTTAATGTCTGATTTTGTGGCTTTTATCACAAAAGGGAAAGTTCAGGGCAGAAGTTCAGCTGCTAAAAATTTCCAACCCCACAAATGCGCTTTAGTTTTACTACTTTCTGTACTAGGGTAAAGCTTTCTAGGTAATCTTTATTTGAATAATTTTGAAGGGATTTTAAGTTTCTGTCTTCTCTAACAGTTAAGAATGGAGTGCAATCCCATTTTGCAACTTTGAGGTATGAAGCTGATTCTCAACATACTATGACAGTTTATGTCATGAATTTAATAAATTCATTATATTAGGAATTTAAGAAAAAGCAATTCTATTATACTTTGTTTTTTGATCATATTAATTTGAAGTGTTAGATTTTTATAGGTCAGCTAATTAATTTTTAAGTTCATTACACTTTTTAAAGGATGCATTGAGTAAATATGTAATTTTACAATAGCTGTTATAATTTGGGAATATGTCAGATCTTTATCAACATTTAGGAACAGGTGCTTACGAAGTGGTAATCTTGTCTTTGGAAGAATTATTCTTGTATCAAGTTGACTAAAGGATAGAATTAGAATTATTTTAACATTTTGCATACAAGAGAGTAATTTTAAGAGTTGGTGGACTCTGCAAATTAGAAGAAAGGTGATTTAATGGATATGAAATAACTAGCAGTGGTAGTGATTACAGGAGTGATGAGGTTGGAAATAAGGAGAGAATGGCCTTATAAAATTAAGTCAGGTGATAAAGGGAATATATGTGAAATTGAAATGCATTTATAGCTCAACTTCATGTACCTGAGAATGCATTTTATAGTACCTGTTTATACTTTTTATCAGAAAACTATATGTTATCAATTGTATTTTGATATATGTACTTTTTGATTAGGACTTACAAGGTTAATGTTTTCATAATAGTGTTTCCATGACACTATTAAAGAATTAAATTTTGTGGCCTGGCTTCATGAAAAAATGTTTTTAGTTTCTGGTATAGATAAGTGTAACTCAAAGGAGTTTTGTATATTGATACAAAGGGAAGATAGATAATACATTTATCTGGTTCAGTTTATTTTCCAAAATTGTTGTAATCAGATGCCTTCTAGAATGGAGTAGAAAGGCCTCAGGGAAACTGCTTCTTAAGAATGTTGCAGAACCCTTGAAGCATGATATACATGGGGTGGAATTCTTATTCCTGTATTTGTCCTACTACTGTTAAATTGCCTGAGGTCAATTTTGCATTCTCCTTTTAGCATTTTCGTTGAAACACGTGAATACCTGAATTTTGTATTAGATTGCTTCAATAAAAAAATAAAAAGCAAAGAGTCATATGCTACAGAAGGAATATTTGAGTCATCAAGTACTAGACTAAGAACATAACTTAAAATAATATTGTAAGAATATTGTACAAATTTTTCTGGTGAGTAGGTTGAAGCCTAGAGACATTTCTTGCCTACCTCTAGGTCAGCCTTTTAACTCCTTGTCCAAGGCTCTTTTTCTTTTGTGTAATGTGGATGTGTATGTGTTTCTACACATTCATCCTATATCCTAGTGGTTAAGAATATGAACACTTTACTAAGAATGCCTGAGTTTGAATATTACCTCTGCCACTTATTAGCTGTGTGAACTTGAATGAGCTAACTTCTCAGTGCCTCAATTGTCTTAACTGTAAAATGGGGATAATAATAATTCTTGCCTCATAGGGTTGGTTTGCATACTAAAGGAATAAATACACATAAAGCACTTAGAAGAGTGCCTGGCACATAGTATTGTGTGAGGGCTTACTAACATTAGTATCATCATTAATAATAATTAATTTATGCAGGAACAGGAGGTAACCAATCTGGAAATGTAAATTGAGACAGATTGTGAAGAATCTGAAAGCTCCTCTTAGTGGGATTAACCTACTGAATCTAAATTTACATTCCCAGCTTTGTCACCAATGAACTTTAACCCTTTATTTAAAGGAATTTCTCTGTCTGTACACTTTTATAAAGTAAGTTTCACAGATTTACAGTTTTGCCACAATGAAGATAAAATATGCTGTAGACAGGTACTGACTTTAAACAAGTTTAAGCAACTTTGACTATCAAAAGTGAACTATTTATTGACAACTTGTAACATGCTTTACACTCATTAATGCTGCATCTACTTCAGTGAGAATGATTATCACAAAAAAGGTAAATATGAAGCACAGATAAATGCAGTGGTCATGACCTCTAAGTGAGTGACAAAGCTAAGATGAATGTTCGCAGACCTTAAATCTTTATTTAAAGTAAATGTGTTGCAAATGACAACTTGATACATTGGAGAGTGTGAGCTAGAGGTTAATGAAATTACTTTGTTAATTAAATACATGGAGATCTATATATGGAAGGGAATATGCATGATAATCCAATTCTTCCCTAAGTGGTACAAAACCCTGCAAAGTCACAATAAGTGGAAAGGAGAACTGTTTGTACCTGAGACTGAGAAGCGAGGGTGGCCTGTTTGTAGGGTGATCCATCAGCCTAAATCTTATCACTGCCTAAATCTTATCTTAAATGTTTTACTTGAGGAGACATAGTCTAGAAAAAAGAAAGCAGGGGTACATCTTGGTAGAGGTTTTGAACTTTGTGTTTTTGTACTGGCACATTACGACTGCTTCAGAAATGCATTTTTTAAAGCTAAGGTTCTTGAAATGTGGAATTGCCTCCCTAAAAGTGAAAATATGTCCTGTAATGGTGGAAAATCTCCAATGTTCAATTTTTGTCTTAAATGGATTATTTTTAGGATTGAATTTTTAAACTATCTTGCCCCTTTATTTCCAAAACACAATAGAAAATCACCGGTAATTGTTATGAATATATAGTCCAATGTCAAACAGTATTAAAGCGTCATTTTGGTCATTACCACTTGTCTTAGATTCTTCTAAAGGAATTTAGTGATGTTACAAAGGTGTTAGATTGACAGCCCTAAAAACAAAGGTTTCCTTTTTATTGTTGTAGCACACTGATGGCAACAATGTGCTCCTTTGACACAGACAGGACCTCACGTTCTGGCATTTACAAGCCTGGGATTTTTATTTAGCTCTCTGTTGAATGTACGTATGAAAATTTCTACAGCTTTCTCTTCATAAAATCATGGTAATTGGTTATTATAGTAGATTAAAATCAAAGTTGGTAGCCAACTTTTTGTCTTTAGGGATGATTCTACATCAATAAAAACAGTTACAGGAAAAAAAGAGGTGAGCTAGGGAATAGGAATCAGTTCATCAAATACAGGAAAAATCCCCAAACCCAATGAACAAAAATGGGTGCCAGTTTCCACAGCCCCTGTGGTTTTATATAATTCAGAATGTGCATCCTGCCTTTTCATTGGCAGGTGGTACTGCATAGGCTTCCTGTTGTGATATTTAGTTCTGACCTGGTTTGATGCTAATTTAAAAATAAATTAAAAATCTATGTTATTAAATATTTTAAGTAATATTAAGGCAAACAGGAAGTCTAGTAACAGGAGGATGGTAAACATGGCTGCGAATGTGTTGTTCCAAAATTAGAATCGTAATATTGGTATAGGGCATCAAATTTTGATAATGTTTTTTAAGTGAAAAATGATCCCTGTTACCATATGGCAAAAAATAGTGAAAATCTGAACTGTTAGACCGACACAGCTGTTAGATGCCTAAATGTGGTTCTGTATTTAAAAAGTGTTCTACTACAGCTATTATGTGGCATTTCCAACAATTAATCTTAGGCTATTAATTGGTAGTAACTGCAACTTGTGGTGAGCATCACAGATGTAAGAAATTTGATCTCTGTGGTAATTTACCTGGGAGGAATATGGCTGAACTGTAATTCTCAACTTAAGTTCTGCATACTAGATGGAATAATAGACATTCACATAACTGTTGTGTACAGACTCAAATTATATGGCTTCACCTTTTTATGAGAATTTATGTTCTTTAAAAAGTGGTGACGACTATAAATATTTGTGCATATATAATTGTAATCTTTAAATTACAAATATGTGAAGGCTTCTGGAGGAATAATAGTATTAGAAATATCAGAGTAATCCAAATTAACGTCTGTTTTTGTTACCGTAAGCCAGTTGGATCTGAAATAATATTTTACAAATTTTTTGTTGACTCAGAACTGCCAGGAACAAATGTATGAATACTTTCTAATTTTTCAAATGTATATATGTTTTGAGAATTTATATAGGAAATGGAAAAAATCCTCAAATAAGAGGAAGTATTGAAAATTAATTATAGGAATATTACCTTAATCAGCTAAATTTTCTATCTGACTTTCTAATGCTGCATTTTAGGTCCACTTGGACTCTTTGGTCTTGATTATTGTAGTTTTTCCCACCTGTAAAATAATTACCTTGTCCTTCTTAATAGGTAGTTGTAGGTTTGGAAATGTTACTGTTAAATAAGGATGATTTTGTGCCTGTGCGCTCAAAATAACTTAATTCTTAACTCTAGGCTCTACCATATGGCTTTAGGAGTAATTGATTCCTTCGCTCAATACTGTATCTCATCCCTTCAATAATTAGTTAACTATTCACATAAAATCATATTATTAGTATTGGCATTTTGGTTATAAAGAAAAGAAACTTAAGGAGAGAGAGAAGTTTAGTGGAAACATAAAGAAAAACTGAAGTAGAACACAGCATCATGTGAGCAGGCCACGAGTACCTGAGCAACTTCTTGCCTGCTTCTCTCTACAGATTTCATGGTCATTCCCCAATTCTTGCCTCTGTGTATATGTTCTCTTCTCTTCATTATGTTTAAAGATGCTCTTTGCATTTATGTGACCTGCAAAGCTTGGTATCATCTAGCCCCTTACTCCTTTTGCAACTCATGTCACTACTCACCAAGCTTCAGCCACGTAGACCTTTTACTGTCTGGAAAGACAGTAAAGTCAAGTCTTAAGTAAGTTAAGTCTTCCTTAGTCTAAATTAAATGAGGTCCCCTTGATGTAATCTTTCATTGTAAGTTTTGTTTTTCCTTTATAGTAGAAATCATGATTGTACTTGTGACTCTTCTGATGGAGACTAAGCATCCTGAGGAGGGAGAATATTTCCATTTTGTTTATTGCTTTATCCCCAGTGCATAGCACAGTGCTTGGCATACTGAGGTGTCTAACTCCTGAACATACTTATTATCTTTCACATGACCCAAAATAGTGACTGCAGCCCCTGTTGCTCTAGAACTTTTTGCTTAGTTTTCCAGATTACCTGCTAAGGGTTTCATTGTCCCTTACTTTTAATTTTGGGGAGAGAGAGTTTGATTGATTGCTGACCCTTAGAATGGAACCAGCTGGTCTGAATGTGTAGTCACCCAATACCAACATGGCCTCTGGCACTCAGAGACAGGCTAGTCTTTCTGGAAGAGTTTTTGACCATGTTGGCAATCAAAAACATCAAATATGACTCCTATTGTCATTTATAACAACAATATGGATGCTTCCAGTATTCCTTTGTTTATAATAAATTGTTTATAATAAATTGCTATCAGCTACTAAGAAGCTGATTTATTAGCTATTTGTTTAGAAAAATGATTTGAAAAAAAACTTTACTAGTTTCTACTTGAATTTTGGTATCCAATAATTGTTACTACCAAAAATAATGATAATGTACACCTTTAGTTTCTACAGAATTATTTTAGCAGTAAATGAAGGGGTATGCAATTATTTTTCCTCCTTAAAAAAGATGCTATAGATTCTTGTGAGAGTGATGTCATCTTTAAACCCTGTGTGGCAATCCCTGATGCACCACTGTGATGCCCAGGGAAGACAGGATGACGTGGAAGTTCAGTTACTCCTTTAAGATCATCCAGCTTTTGGATGAATATCCAAAATGCTTCATTGTGGGAGCAGACAATGTGAGTTCCAAGCAGTTTCAGCAGATCCATCTGCCCTTCTGTGGGAAGGCTGTGGGGCCGGGCCGATGGGAACGAACACCATGATGGCGAAGCCATCTGAGGACATCTGGAGAAACTGTAGCTTCAGTTCTGGGGGAATGTGGGCTTTGTGTTCTTCAGGAAGGACTTCAGTGAGATCAGGGCCATGCTGCTGGCCAGCGAGGTGCCAACTGCCACAAGTGCTGGAACCACTGCCCCTTGCAGAGTCACTGAGCCTGCTCGGAACACTCATCTGAGATCCAAGAAGAACTCCTTGTGGGTTGTAGGCATCACCTAGATCAGTACCCCATTCTGTTGTCGTTTGGTACACTTAAGTTCTGGCTTTGTCTGTGGAGACTGATTACACCTTGCCACTTGCTGAAAACATCAAGGCCTTCTTGCTGATCCATCTGCATTTGTGGCTTCTGCCCCTTTGGCTGCAAGTCAAGCTTGAAGCAAAGGAAGAGTTGAAGGAGTTGAGGAGTTGAATGAGGATATGGGATTTGGCCTCTTTGACTAGTCACCAAAAAACAGCCAACCCAACCAGCTTTATTTGTTAAATGAGGAAATAAAGGCTTCTTTGTCTTAAAAAAAAAAAAAAAAAAAAAAAAGATGCTATATAAATTCAAGATTTCAAGGTGTTGGCAGAAATAAATATGAAACAAATAGTGTAAAAAACTAACAGACTACAGTACTGGCAAGTTGTTACATATAATTTTCATTATTTTAATAAAATAGTAGTAAGCCTTGTGTCTCATAGAGTACAGCTCATAAATTTTGTGCTTTTGATCTCTGAACAGTTAATGAGTTTGAGACTAGTGGTATACATCTTTCATTTGGTCAGATTCTGGGTGATTAGTGTCTGTAACTATGCTTCTGATCCCTTCTGGAGTTCCCTGGAAAATTGATGTACATATCAAATTCACTTTTAAAGACCTTATGAGTACATGCTGAAAACTGATTTTCATTCATAGTTTTTTTCTACCTTACAGTATCCTCTGGTAAGTAATGCCCCATATTCATCTTGGTATCATCACAGTTTTAATAGGAGTTTTACACATAAGGAAATGGTGACTTACAGCACTTTTGTATAAATTGTGTAAATTTGGTAACGTTGGAACTACATTGATAAGAGATCAGCCAAGTGTGAGACAACTTTATAATATAATGAAGCATCTTAATTCTTTTCTGGCATCACTGTTTTTCTTTACATACAAGGTATGATAAGGCCAATAGCCTACATCTTCAGAAAACCCAAGATCAGTTTTGTTTCGCAAACTCTACATGAAAATATCTTTCTGTTGCTATGTTTGTAGAAATACTCATTTTCAAACTAAGTCTTTGCTAAAGAGTTAGCTTTATTTTGGTTTCTCTCTAAAAGAAAACTAAGGCAATACTTTTTTCAAATCCAAAAATATATTAAAAACCTGCCAATTGTAATTGTATAATTTTAATAATTATGCATTTTTATAAGGAGCCAGATCTTCACTGAATGTCTTAGTTAGAGTTAATATGTTCAACTGAATGTTGATTTCAAAGCAACAGTCTTTTTATGTTTCTACTTTGAAAAAACAGGTTCATGTTGTAAGAGTAATATGCTGTAGTTACTCATGAACCGTTAGCTCATTTGAGTGAAGGAATCTGGGGCAACTATTTGGAGGAATATTTGAGTGGCTCTCTGAGTGTAACTTAGCCTCTGAAATCAACTGAAGCTATTGAGAACTGTACAGTGACTGGAAAACAAATAAAAAATAGAGTTCCATTATGACATGGTAACAGAAGAAGGGCAGATACCATTTAATTGAGGTTGCTAAACAAATTGCCTTTTTTACTTCACACATTATTTTATACATATTATACATATACACACGTTTCTTATACATATGCTTTTGTAGGATTGCTACAGTTTATTGAACTCATACAATATCACTAAATATTTCCTACTTAATTTCCTAGGCCCTAATGAAAAAGTGTGCAAATTGGGGGGTGGCTATAAAGGAGATAGAGCCTGATATTAAATAATGTGATTTCACAGACGCATGACAGTCTTTTAGTGGGGGCATTTCTGGAGATTGTTTCTGGCCTGCATTTTATGAATGTACACTAAACAACTTATTCATAACATAAGCATTTTAGTAGCTTTTATGAATATTTTTAATCTGCCCTACTTAACCTCTTACAGTGAAAATGTAATTTTCTCTTTTTAGTGAAACAGACTTAATGACAAACATCTTGCAAATTTGATTTTCATATATTACACCTCTTTCTTATGCTCAATTTAATCTATCAAAGCCACACATTGTAGAAGACATCTGGTAGTGAGCTTAAGCAGCTGGGTTTCATTTGTAAAGGTTTTGAGCAAATTTTGGTGCTTGCCAACAATAATACATCAGTTGGCCATTGTGGTTTGTGTTGGAGTAGGGATGGGGCAACTTTGTGTAGTAAGGCAGAAGAGACCTGAGTTCAGGATCAGGTGATTTTTTAGCCTCTTTCTGGCCTAATCGAAGGGACTTGAGGATTTTATGCAGATGCTGCAGTGAGCACTGGTGGGAGCTTGCTGCAACAGCTGATGAATCATAATCAGCTCGTGAGCAATGTGTGATCAATGGTTACCTATTAGAGAAACAGGTGTCTGCAGCTTTCCTCACAGCATGGCCTATGTATGTCTTAAATCATAATCACCAGAGGTCGTTTTTTAGATGCACATTACAGGACCTCACTCCATATCACTAAACTAAATATTTGGGATTTGAGCCCAGAAAGCTGCAATTTTAATAAGATCTCCCAAGGGATTTCATGCACTCCAGATTTAAGCTAATAAATTTCAGTTTATTCTTTTCTTTACTTACAGATGAAAACCTAACTCCTCTTTTCTGACCAAGAGAATAAGTTTTTTATTAACATATATGTAAAGGGAGTTTTTAGAACTTGTTTCAAAAGTAATTTATCCACATACGCAGTTTAGACGTTCTTTTATGTAATCTTATATATTAGTATGACCATTTAACATGGTTAAATAAAACAGTGCATACCACTATTTTAAATGTTTTAAATATTGTACCTTATGATTAGAGAAGGGTTAGTAATTCTTAATTTACTTGGAACATTCCAAGTTTGAACTGAAGGATTTCTGGAAGAGTGACAGAAATGAGAACTGCAGATTTTCTGACTTTTTCTCAAATTTATTTAATTAAATAATTTCAGTCTCCAAATATTCATTAGACACCTGTTAGGCTCCTGGAAATATTTTCAGTGTAGCTCTATGAAGTACCTTCAGAAAGCATCATATTGTTTGGCTACTCCTGAGCCCTCCAGCCACTCCTCATTAGATTAAACCTGCTATTCCCACTGAAAATAGTTTATGTCTTTGTGGCTATTTAGGAAGTTTTGGGGACTATTCTGGAAATAAACCAAGTCATAATTCTCCTGTCTGCTGCTGGAAAAGTTCTGTGCCAGAATTTTTACTGCTTTAATTTAGGATTCTTGTTTTACTAGTTTTGAGTTCCGAATTGTGTTTTGCACAGACTGCTGAGTTCCAGGGCAATAATGAAGCATACCCAGAGAATATGTGATGTACTTGAGGAGTGTCATTTGGGGAGAGTAATAGTTTAGTGACTGTCTATTGTTAAGACGTCATTAACTGGAAATGTACTTTTTACCTTATCATGATTTGAAAATTAGCACTTGAGATAGTTACTTTTAGAGAGCTCCTGTGCTCCTTCAGGGACTCAATTTAAAATAAGACACACACACACAATGCTTAATACAGGTTACATTTCAGAAAATATAAAAGAAGGCGAGAGAAGGGGCAATCTAAATATTTGGGATTGTCTTGTTCTGTGATCCATGTCATGCATGGGCTACATCTGCAGCTTTTTAAAATTTCCGAAGGCAGCTCAGCAATGCAGCTGTCTCTAATGTACTGTGAACCTTGAAAAGGAATTTCCTTTCAAGTAAGAAAGGAAATAGTTTGTGTGTGGGATGATGGAGCTGAAGGTTTCCTTTAATAGAAAATAAAGTGCCATTATGTAAACAAACATCTGCTCAATCTGTAGAAATACATACCAGAGGTGCCTACAATCCCATTTGGAAAAAAAAAAAAAAAAAAAAAAAAAAACCCTGCTTAATTTAATGAGACACAGAGTTGTTTGGTGACTTGTCTAAACTCTTTTTAGTCCTAGAGCCAGAACTAGAATTTAGGATTTCAGAGTTTTAGTTCTAGTTCTTTTTAGGAATTAGATTTAAATTTGACTTTAGGTAGCCTGGCTGTTTAGAAATCCAAAACAGGGTCTTTGCCATGTGAACCTTTTGTTTGAGAGAGATTTAAACAACATCAAAAACACCACCACCAAGAATAAATATTCCGTTTTATGAGTAAGACTTAGAGCTGATAACTTCTGCTCCCATTTTCCTATTCTAATACATTCTACTTTGCAAAAAGTACTCTATTTAACCAGGTGTAGGCTGTCCTAATTCAATGCTCCTGGGAATGTAGTTTATGCACAGATTTGTTCTAAGTCAAAATACCTTAGCTTCTCATATGAGAAGGGGATGAAGTTGAGGAAAATATATGAGTTATTTTCTAGGGAAAATTTTTGAATCCAGCATTGAAGAATGTGGCATCCTTCCTTTTTTTCTCTCTCTCTACGATTTCCTTCAAATGTAAAGCTAAAGAGATTACTTGCAAAGTATCCTGAGTGGCTAGGACTACAAACAAGAAATGTGATCTGTAGCGTTATAGCTTGAGAGTGAATGCTAACACCTCTACAGATTTATTTCTTAATGCTAAAATTACATGGTTATTGTTCCTTTCGATTGGAGGATATTACTTGTACTGGGACCCTCTAGATGTACACATTGGATTTTAACATTTTGGGCAGTTGCTGTAGAATGTTTTAGAATAATTGATGAACTGCCTTTCGCAGGTAAAATTAATGTATTTTTAATCCTCATTTTTCTAAGTTTTCATTGATACTTTTTTTCTTTGGTAATGGTGGTGAATCCAGACCTTGGTTTTGCAAGCTGAATGTAAATGCTCTTTTGTTCTGTGACTTTAGCTTTGATTCTTGTATTCTTAACTTAATGGGTTTCAAAGATCTGCTGAGGATATTGAGTCACCTATTTGTACTTACAAGATCCCTTAACAAAATTACCCCCAAAAGTTCTATGATGTTTTTATTTCTTCGTCTAGGTGCTTTGTTTATCATTACTGTGGCTTTCAATGGATCAATACCCTAAATATATAGAAAGTAATCAAGAGTCAAGGGTAAAAAAGAATGACATTTTAATTATTGCATTAAATATTAACATCCAGTAGACAATAGACAATAATTGATGTGTTACATTTGTGATTTTATAACTCACAAATCCAAGGATAAAAATGTCAGAATTCTTTTTATCTTTAATATGTGAACACCTGCATTTAGAGATAATTTAATTAAATATAGAGTAAGGTCGGGGGACTGTCCTTCCAAATACAAAAATTTAAGGTTTAGTTTTATAGCTTCAGTAATTGCAGTAGTGTGATTTTTGCCTAGAGTAGACATAGGCTGATGGAACATAAAGAGGGCCATGTACATAAGGCAATAATACATGTTAAAAGGAACTTTAGAGATCACTTGGCAAAGGTGGACTATTTAATAGATAAAGCTGGGACAGCTGGTTGTTCACATGGAAAACTATAATGTGCATAGATCACCTCATACCATATATAAGAATCAGCTCCAAGTAGATCAGAAAGGTAACTTTAAAAATCAAAACTTGGAGATGTTTATAAGAAGATAATAATAATAGCTAATGTTCAAAGCATTGTTCTAAGAGCTTCAAATAACATCATTAGTTATCAGGAAAATTAAAATCAAAACCACAGTGAGATACCATGTCATACTTAATTAATAGGATGGCTGTAACCAAAAAGACAGATGAATAACAAGTGCTGTGGGGCAATGTGAAGCCTCATACACTGCCGCTGGGAACGTAAACTGGTACAGTGATGTGGTTTGGAGCTTTGTACCCTAGAAAAACATGGTCCTGAACTTAATCCATTCCTGTGGTGTGTGGACCTATTGTAAGTAGAACCTTTTGATGAAGTTACTTCACTTAAGGTGTGGCCCAACTCAGTATGGATGGGTCTTAATCCTATTACTGGATTCCTTTATAAGCGGGACGAAATTCAGACAGAGAGAGCTACAGAGGGAGCAGCTGGAAGCTGAATGTGAACGAAACCTGGAAGAGAAGGGAGAGGCCAGGAGAGGCCGCCATGTACATTGCCATGTGACAAAGGATCCAAGGATCAAGGATCACTGGCAGCCAGCCCCAGAATTCCAGTTTTCAGGAAAAAAGCGTTGACTTGATGAGGCCTTGATTTGAGTTTGATTTGGACTTCTAACCTCAAAACCATAGGCCAATGGATTTCCATTATTTATGCCAACCCAGTGCTTTTTAGTACCTGCAGAGTTGTGCAACATCACTACAAGCTAATTTTAGAACCTTTTCAATTCCCCAAAAAGAAACCTTGTACCCATTAGCAGTTAGTCCCTATTCCCAGCCCTAGGTAACCTGAAGCTACTAATCTACTTTCTCTCTGTAGAGATTTGCCTATTCTTCTCATACAATATATGGTCTTTTGTGACTGGCTTCTTTCATTTAGCATAATGTCTTCAAGGTCCATCTATATTGTAGCATGTATCAGTATTTCATTCCTTTTTATTGCCAGGTACTATTTCATTTTTGGATATACCGCATTTAGTTTATCCATTCTTCTGTTGATGGATATTTTGGTTGTTTCCACTTTGAGGCTGTCATGGCTAATTCTGTTGTGAACATTTGTTTATGAGGTCCTAAGTGGACATATGTTTTCATCTCTCTTGGTCACATACCTAGGAATGGAATTGTTCGGTCATGCTGTAACTAGTTTAACCTTTCGAGGAATTGCCAGACTATTTTCCAAAGCTACTTGTTTTAGTTTCCTTGGCTACTCAAGCAAATACCATGTAATGGGTTGGCTTAAATAATAAGAATTTATTGGCCCATGGTTTTGAGGCGAGAAGTCCAAATCAAGCCCAAATCAAGGGCTTATCAAGTCAATGCACTTTAAATGGGTGAATTATCTGCTAAGAGAATTATATCTTAATAAAATGGTTAAAATGTTCATAGAAGAGATAAATAGCAAATTTACTAAAATGGGAAGAAGGAGAAGGAGGGTGGTACTTATTCTATAATATTTTATTCTTTAAAAATTTTAAATCTCTTAGGATTTTATGAAAGTCAGTTGTGGGATCCCATTATCCTCTATCCTTTTTTTTGGGGGGGAGTGTTATGAAGAATTTTATGTAATAAAAACCAGAAATGAAGTGATGTAACCTACCCATTCCAATACTGCTAGCAGGGTTTTTCTTTTCTCCTAATAATTGAAGAACTTGGTTTCAGAAAATATTCTCTAGAAATAAATATTGACTTAGGTCTCCTACATTAACTGTTGTTTGCTTTTTCTGATACCAATTATAATATTTAACTTCACAATCTGAATTTTAGCAAGGCAGTTTCATTTGTCATTTTATTGTTTGGTTTATGGGAAAAATTCTGTGTGACTTAGTGTTACTGTTAGTCCTGGTTCAAATCAGATCATTTTTCTCTTGCTAAAAACTTAGCAGAGTAGACCGCCTGCAATATTGTTTGCTCCAATAAGGGGACATGCTGTCTTTTCAGGACAGCTGCTGTTCATAGTTCTGGGTTTGGGCCTTTTGGGGATCTGTACATTTGCTGAAGAACCTTTATCATGGACTCTCCTTATACAGATTAAATGATTCTGCTGGGGACAAAGAGCATGCCCTTAGCCCAAGAAGGCTCATTCCTGAATCAGAGGTGCTCTTTATTTTTCTACCTGTTAATAGCAAAAATGCCTTTCCTGTCATGGGGGAAAGTGGTTGAGAAATTGCCATCACTGATTAGCCCTTCTCAGATAGGAGGAGCTCGTAGTCATAACAAAAACATATTTTCCCAGAATATTGTTTCATACTTCTCCCACTCAGGGCCATGGCCGTTGTTGGGGAGGGAAAACGACGTAGAGGCCTTGAGGTTTGCACATCAGAGTATTAACAACAAAAAGTGCTAAGACTGAATCAGAATAAGTTGGACTATGAAGGCAGTGTTAAAATACCATTGGAAATACAGTTGCCTGCAGAGTATAGGTTAAGTAAAATTTCTTTCTTGTGTTTCTAGAGTCTATAAACAGAAGAGTGAATTGGAATTAGCTTTAGCAAAATCACAAGAGTGAGAAAATGCATGAAGCCAGAAGTTTATTTAGGGGACTAGTGGGAATTGATGCACAAAAGTTAGATTGTGACTAGACCAAACTGTGGTCCCTAATCTGCATTACCTGGGAGCCAGTTAGAATGCAAATTATTGGATCCCATCCCATTCCTAGTGAATCAAAAACCTGTGGTTGGGCCCAGCAATTTATGTGTTAACAAGCCCTCCAGGTGATTCTGAAGCATACTAAATTTTGAGAACCCAGGACTAAATTATGTTGCATTTTGAATACCAGGTGAATAAGTTGGAACTTTGTCCCACAGGCCGTGAAGATTCATGGAACATTTGTGAGCAGAATTTTGGACTGTTTTAGGCAGTCCAAAAATTCTGTTGTTTTAGGCAGTACAGTCTTCTGCGTTATTTTTCTAGGAAAGTATGATAGTGCCACAATAGCTAGCAATTGAATATAATCTGTAAATTTCAGAAAGGTGTATTGTTTTGTATTTTCTTTTAATTAAATGAAAATTGTTTAATGAGGTAATAGAACTTTGGAAGTTTTAACTTGTGATTTTTATTTATTATAAATTTTAGAATGATGCCTTTCTTTGTATGTCATTTTATTCCTGAAACTTAAAGTGATGTTCAGATTTTATATGACCTAGGTAGACTCTTAAATCCTGAAGATATTATCCAAATAATTTTAAAAAATGATTAAGAGCGTTCCCCAAGTGATTTTACTGTGTAATTTTTTCCCAAGTATGTTTTACATTTTAAATGTTTTCATTTTTCTTCTTAATCTTGTTATGTATCAGTAACACATGATGTGTTGGCATCTTCTGAAATAACATATTTGTTCCAGATGAAAAGGACTAGGGTCAGAAAACCTAGTCTGCCAAAAAAACTTACCCAAAAGAAACCTATATTGATTCTAAAACTAATGCACTCACATTTTCCATCAGAATGAAAATGGACTAATGCCAAGAAGGCACTATGCGAACTTTGCTAGTTTCTGGCCTACATGAGCAGCATTAACTCAATACATTGCTTAGTCCTGTAGAAAATAGACAACATGTTGAAAAGATCTTTTACCTGTAAGTCTGAAGTGGGATGATTGTGCAAAATCAGATTATGTTACCCCTCTCCTAAAAAGTTGTTTTGGTCACAGAACAATTTTATTTTATTCTCAGATGGTCTTATTTCTATGTTTAAATGGAAAGTTTGTATTAAATCACAACAGGCATTTTTACTCTTCAAACTATCTGATCATATAAAATATCCTAAGCATATTAGACTTAGATCTTGTCCAAAAGTAAACTGACTGGTAAATGGCAGGCAGTCTTTTCGGATGGGAATCAGAAGACTTGAATTTCAGTTTTTACCATGCTACTAAATTCTCCTTGACTTTGAACATAACTTTACTGTTTCAGAAGAGTAGCTGAAATATTGAAATATTTCATGTAGAAAGTTGGTTTAGTCCATAATGATTGCATTTTTAAAATAAATATAATAACTTAGAAAAATCGTTTATTTATTCCTTCATTTACCAAAACTTTATTGCATGCTTGTATTGTCCAATGTGTGGTATGCCTATGAATTCAAAGAAAGTATTCTCAGATGGAGGTTGCATTCTGGATGGGGGGCAGACAAATACAAACAATACTTTGTAAATGTATATATGTGTATCTGATCTAAATGGAAGTATCAACTAAATTGAGAACGAGTTATCTAGGCAAAGAAAGGAAGTAAACAAGTTCCAAACAGAGGGGCCAAAGTGAGAAAAAGCACAGAAAGAACTAAAGAGAGCATGGCCCAATCTGAAAACTGCAAGGAGCTCAGGGTGGTTGCAGAGTTGGAGAAAAAAGGTGATGTACCAGTTTGTATACGTTATGTCTGTCCCCCAGAAAAAGCCATGTTCTTTGATGCAATCTGGGGGGGGGGGGGCGGCAGATGTATTAGTGTTGATTAGATTGTAATTCTTTGATTGAGTGTTTCCATGGAGATGTGCCCCACCCAACTGTAGGTGATAACTCTGATTGGATAATTTCCATGGAGGCGTGACCCATCCATTCAGCGTGGGCCTTGATTAGTTTACTGGGGCACTATATAAGCTCAGGCAGAAGGAGTGAACTTGCTACAGCCAAGAGGGGCACTTTGAAGAATGCACAGGAGCTGAGAGAGTAGGTACAACTTATAGAGGCATTTTGAAGATGGCCATTTGAAGCTGATGCAGACATTTTGGAGAATGCCATTTTGAAACACAACCTGGGAGCAAGCAGAAGCCAGCCGCGTGCCTTCCCAGCTAACAGAGGTTTTCCAGACGCCATTGGCCATCCTGCAGTGAAGGTACCCCATTGTTAATGCCTTACCTTGGACACTTTTTGGCCTTCAGACTGTAACTGTATAACCAAATAAACTCCCTTTGTAAAAGCTGATCCATTTCTGGTGTTTTGCAAAAAGGCAGCATTAGCAAACCGGAAAAGGTGATGAGTGTATCTTGAGGTTTTAAGTGAGGAACAGAAGGTGAAAGTTCATATGGACCCAGGCTAAGAAGCTTATACTTTTTCCTATGGGCTGCATGGCGCCATGACTGGCCTTTAAGGGGGGAAGTGACATGATCCTATTCCCACAGTCTTCACCTTTCAGTTCATGGCAATTTCATCTTTCTGTGTGATTAAGCCGGAACCCTAGACATCATTCTTAGCAACTCTTTATTTGTCACATAGTACATCTAGTCCCTTAGAAAATTATTTCAATACTATCTGCATTGGACACCCTGTGTATACCATTTCAGAATCTTCTTGGATCTTATTGCAGCTATGGCTGCAGAAACCAGTTCCATGAAGGCATTGGCCAGCTCTGTGAAAGTACAGTTGGACACTATCTGACCTCTGTCTACACCTCAGGCCTTCTGCCTTGCAGCTTCTTTGGTGCAACCCGTGGAACTCTAGCAGGAAGTGGAAGTAAGCAGGAGATAATTGCCCATGGGGCCAGCCTTGACGAATGGGAGACGGGAGTTTAGGGATAGTCACCTTCCCTCCCCACCCCCATGAGTCCAGAGACTCATTTTATAATACCTGTAGTATTGACTGAACAGAAAACGCATCCTCAAATTGCCGTTTTTTCCTTTCCTATTTCACACCTGCAGTCATACACTACTGCTTCCTGAGATGACATTAAGTAAGTTACCTCCATGCAAGCAGTTGCCTTGGGCTTTACATTCCTGGGAAAGCAAAGCTATGACAGTATCTTCAAAATGTATCTTGAATCTGATAACTTCTCATCACTTCTGCCAATACCACCCCTGTCCAAACTACAACCAATGCTTGCCTTAATTATTGTAATAAACTCATAACTGTCTTTCTGCTTTTGTTTTACTCTCTAAAGTCTATTTCCCTGCATAGAAACCAGAGTAGTCCTTTTACAACCTAAGATTGTGCATTTGTCTCACAATCTCACTATTTCATGTAGAGTAAAAGCCACCTCCTTGCACTTTCTAAAAAGGCTCTCTAGATCTGTTCCTGTTCCCCATTTCTTTTCTGACCTCACTTCTGATTACTTCCCCCCCCCTTGCTGGACAGACTGGTATCCCTTTGCTCCTGGAACATACCAGGTATGCTTTCACCTAAAGGGCTCTTGCTTGCTTTTTTTTTTTTTTTTTCAGTCTAGAATACTTTTCCAGTTTTTTTCATCATTCCCTGTTCAAAAGTCACCTTGTCAATGAGGAAATTCCGACCATCCTCTTTAAAATCACAACCACTCCCAATATATCCTGACCGACTCCCTGCTTTATACCTTCATAGCACTTATCACAATTTATGTATTTTCATATTTATTTTGTTAACTGTCCCTTTCTTGCGATGAATGTAAGCTCCAGGAGGGCATAGAATTTGTCTGTTCTTGTTTTTTTTTAACTGATGTAACCTTGTGCCCTAGAATAGAGCCTGGCACCTTGTGGGTGCTCAAAAAGTAATTTTTGTGTTAAATAAATGAATTGATGCATATTTTAGAAAACCAACTCTGGCTTTAGTATATGCTTAAGGAACGTTGGCCCGGGGTACAGAAATTAGGAGGCTGTTGCAGTCAACCAGGTAAGAAATGATGAGGGCCTGATGTTGATATTTTAACGTCAATGGAGAAGTGAGGAAGGATTACAGAAAAGTTTAGAAGATGAAAATGATAGTGTTGATGGATTGGACGTAATGGATATGACAAAGGAAAACATCTAGGAACACTCCTAGGTTTCTGTCCTTGGCAGCTAGGTGGATGGTGGTTATGTTCATCAGAGAGAATACTGAAGGAACAGATTTAGAAAAGAAAGAAGTAGGGTGGAGAGGCTACAGGAGGGGAGAAGGAGAAGTTCAGAGTTCAATATGCTATGTTTTATGTGTTGGTAAGACAACTAAGCATCAAAGACATCAAAGAGCGGTAGCCCAATAGTCAGTTGAATGTTAAGTCCTAGAGCTGGGCTAAGAGTACTGTCGAGGTCTATCCAATGCTTAAAAAGAGTGGTGGCCCTGAGGTAGGCTAGTGGCTTACAAAACTCAAAAATGGAAAATCACTTATGGCACTCTGGGTTCTGTATGAGGAAAGGAGTTCCTAACAGTCATCATTTCTATCCTGGATGATTAAGGGAAAAAAAAGGTTGAAAAAGAGAAAAGAAAAAATATCTCCTTGGTTCATTTTTTAAAAAACATATTTTAAAAGAACGAAAAAGGCATTTGTCTTAAGATGAAGTGCCTAAATACCTCTAGAGTACAAAGAATTTACAGTTAGCTTGTCCTGGCTAGCCTCAAACTCTGTATTTTGCTTTCACAGCCATCTTCTTTTATTGAAAACATGTTGAAGTACGTTTTTTTTTTCCTTTAGTCACCGGAAACGAATAGGTTCTTTTGTAAAACATCCAGGATGAAAGTAATGAAAAATGTCTAAACTTCTCAAGAAAGATTTTTGGTATATATGTATAGTTTAGTAATATAAAATTTTTAGTGGTTGTGTTCTTCACCAACACATTTCTCATGTATTTTGAAGCTTAGGTTTTTGCCAATAGCCTCATACCTCTGGTTATTTTTATTACCTTATATAGTAGAGGAGAGTCGAGCATCTTGAACTGGTCTTCAACCTAGAAATTTGTTAAACAATTTGATTTCCCAAGGGGAAACACTTGGAAAAGATTACTATATATAGTTCTCTGGGCCAATAGGGAATAGAGATGGGAAAGATACTGCCCAAGGAAATTTATAGAAACTAAAACAAAATCAGGCCATCTGATCAGTGATCTCTCTTAATTGGTGAGTGCACCTTTGCTCTGGGTGAAATCTTTGACTTGTTATTTGAATTTAATCCTTGCTGTTTAATCTCACATTGACGCTTTGCAACAAACTTGTAAGACGTTAATGATCTCACAATCTTACCTTGCATTTGCCGCTCATTGGAGCCCAGTGGTATTAGTGGCTACACTGTCTGAGTTTCTATCAATATAGAATGGATTCTGTTTTCATGTATGAGATCTAAATGATATTTCTGGCAGTGAAATTAAAATTCTCACTTTCTTGGCTGGAACAGATTGTGAGAATTATAATTCCAGGACCCAAGATAGTTCAGATTTAATTAAAAGAAACTTTGTGTTTATTTAAAAGAAGCTTGGGTATTTAAGGAAACTGAAACTAAGAATAGCTTATTTTAAATCCATTCAAATTCATTCAATTAATTTGCATTTTAGGAATAGCTCTATGGATACAGCAGAGGGTCAGATATTTTGCACATTTGTAAGAAGTAGAAGACAGAGACCATTATTTTGGTTTATAAAATAAAGACCAAATAAAAATTTTTAGTGGTTACATTCTTCAAGACCTTTTCGTGTATTTTGAAGCTAACTACCTGGGACCAAAATTGAGTTTCTTACTCTGACCTGAAACAGCCTTTAAGAAAGTCATCTACTTGCTTTTTCTTTTTTAATCCCCTTTTTAATTTGTTTTTATCACAATGTATACTCCTGGAAGGTTGTAGCATAATAACTAAGTAAAGAACCTGTAAAAACTAGCTTAGTCTGTTTAAAAAAAAAAAAACAATACACATTACTATATCTAGTAGACACTGCAGAAGAACCATTTCTTCAAATTCTGTGGTATAGGGCACATGCACTGCATTCTTGAGTTGTTATTCTATTCCTGTATTCTATTTGTGGTCCACAATTTGTGACTTGTTTTTCTGAATCCAGGCAGTTTAAAATGCCTCTGTGTTTTCTGGTCATAGTGGATAAACAAAGTTTTGATTTTATTTTCTATTCGAAAAATATGATACAATTATTTTGTCATGCAACGTAACTTATTAAGTAGTCATTATAGGCTTACCGTCTTTCCCCATCCTGACTCCACTGGGTCCCACCCAAATTTATGACAGAAAGACATAGCAATTGGGGAGACAGTTTTAAGAATATGTTAAGTGTATTTGGATTATTCTGTATATTTCACAATCACTGTCTTAGGTTCTTATATCAAAAACAACAAAACAATACAAAAATTTATCTCATTAATTACTTTTAATTAAAAATTCAAAACTATTAAAATAATTGAATTCTGAATTTGGATCATATTGGAAATCATAGATGTAGAACTCTATATTTTAAATAAGCATACTTATTTTCTTAATTTAATATTTATATTTTATTGTTTTCAAATTTAATTGGTATGTCTCTTGTTTATGGTTGCATGATAATGAGAAGGTAACTGCGTTCATCAGTCAAGAGACTTTATAGAGGTACCTTTATAGAAACCTGCATGTTTATATCTCTTGTTTAGGGAAACAAATGTTCTGAGAGATAAGGAAAAAAAATATTGTACATCTGGAAATAGAAGGCATATTTTCCCGTCTTTTCCAAGTAACTTATTCAGCAGTGAAACAGAAGTGGTAGGTTTTGCAGGGATTTGTTCTTAGTGAGTTAATATTTGATCTTCCAGGCTGTTCTCATCTCCTAGACTGATCTTGGGAACACAGACATTGCCATGATATCTTGTGGGCATCTCTCGCCTTTTTGGCAACTAGGAAATACTTTAGCCCCTGACTTTCTCAGGAGAAGTTTGTCTGTGTGATAATTCTCCCTGACTGCTGTTTAAGATTGATGTAAAATGCAACAGTTTGGGGAATGCTTTCTTTGAGGACTCGAATCCAGTGTGAAACGTTTTTTATGAAGAAGGTTTGCGGCATTTATTTCTTAATAGTAGGGCTTACTCTGTTGATTTAGAGCCAAATCATTTCCTCCCAACATCATAACCATTTTACTGTTCAGTGATGCAGGAGGCATGAAGAAGATTTGGTGAAATATTTTGGATCCTTCAGAATTGGATGAGTGATAAAAATGAAAATATCACCAACACACATACTGTGGAGAACTTTTTAAAGGCAAAAATAAAAGCATTTCATACCAAGAATTTTCCTAAATGTTCTAATTATATATCAATCATTTATATAGATAGCTAATGCAAAACCAAATATTTACAGTTCCAAGATGTTTACAATGTCTTTTCTTATGACTGCTCCACTTTGGAATCCTTCTGTTTTCTCTTTTGGGGCAGTGGGAGTGAACAAAACTCATAATATCTAATGAATATTTATGAGGTCTTTTTACAATTAAGGACTCATTAAAATTCACTTCAAAAGAAAAGAGATTAAAAAAACACTTAAGATTTGGAACAAAGCAGACTGTGATGGCAAGTAGAAACTCTCATTTCATTGCTGTGAGTTGTCAAGTTGGAGACTCTAGATGAACCACGATTCTTTAAAAAATGATTCTTAGTAGTAGTTTGCATATAATAGACATATTTGATTATTAGACAATGATTTTAAGTTTCATTGAGTCTTGGCATGGTGAGCAGTAATCCTGCTTTGTGTGGCATGTCACGATGATTAAAAGATCAGGCTTTGGAGTCACATTTTGTGTTGAAATCTCAGTTTCAGTTCTTGATAGCTCTATGACTTTAAGCAGGTTCTTACTGCCTCAATTTCCTTGTTTGTGATATGGGAAAAATAATACCACACAATTGTTGGGCAAAACAGGTGAGTTCATGCACAAAAAACACCTAGAATAATGCCTGGCACACTGGTTTTCTCTGTGTTGAAGAGATCTTTCCTTTTTAAGTTCAGATGTTTTTGACCTTGCTAGAGCCACTTGCAAGGTCTTTGTTTTCCCCTGGCTGGTGTAGGTCAAAGGAATAGTTAATGAATTCTTATTTTGCATTGGTAGAATTTTAACTTCTTCCTTCATTTCATTTTTTTCTCCATTCTTTCTTCCTAGCACACTGAGGCTCTCCATCCTTGTGCACTTCCAGCTACCTTGGACTTCATCTGTTCTCTTGGCTCAATCATGATACATAATATAAGGAATGCCTACATATATATTCAGCCACTTTCAAAAACAGTTTTTTATAATTGAGAAATTGCTAAAGTAAACAAGGTATTTTAAAGATAGAGCAGTTATAACTTTTTTTTTTTGTCTGTTACTCCATGTAAATCATTGTCATTTGGTAATGGAAATAAAAACATATCTGAACATGAACTCAAGCAATGACCTAGGAAGTTATAAGCCTGCTCAGTATTAATTTAAATATAAAAGAAAAATATTTATTTGGATGAGCAGAGAAGTAATAAAGTATCCATCCACATATTTCTATTTCCATGTAGCTTAGCATTTGCAGAAGTAAGCACTGACCTGGAAGCCAACATTTTGTAGTTCTGTTGATAAATGTGTCCCTCTAAAGAATAACCCACTTATTCTTAAGTAATTTACCATCCTCCTTTACACACTATAGGTCATAAGATTAAATTTATCTTTGTAAAGTGCTGAGTAGCAGTTATTTAACTCAAATCTTATCTTTAAGACAAGCCTCATAAATTTAATAATAATTAGTCATAGTTTCTTTCCACTGGAATTTTTACTGCTCTTGCTATCTGCTCTTCCCAGAGTCTGCAAGGTGTTGGGCATATTTCACATTATCTGAGTCAACTTTCGCTTGTAATAATTTTTTTCTATTGGAAAAGTGCTTGCTTATATTTATGATTTTTTAAGAAGGCAGTGAATCTTCTGTGATGTACTCTTCAGTTTTTCAGATGCAGGTAGGGAGATTTTACTTTCTTTTCATATTATATTAAAAATGCGTGATAGTATTAGGAATATTACCTTCTGCACACATATAAACATTTTATCAATTGACAGTTATTGTGCACTTGTGTGTATGCTTCCAGTTTTGATTGTGGTTAAATTTGCTATTAAAATCTTAGCCATCTAGTCTTCATTTTGGAGTAGAGGGACTTTAGTTTAGAGAATACAGCCAGCTATTTCCACCTTTTCCAAGAAGTAATTCTATAAATTGGCACTGATTAGCCTGCTACCTGGTGTGTGCTATGGTCAGGCTTCTGTCTCTCTGCTCAGTGGTCCATAGCTCCCTTCTCCCAACCAGCCGCTATGGCAGCGCAAATGTCCATTTTCCCTTTCTAGTTGTTGATCCCAGAGAGCTGAAGGAGCAGAGTAGTTAAGAGGTCTTATGCAAAGAGAGAAAGAAGAGAAGGAAACCTAGATTTTAAATCATGAAAGAATGTTCTGTAATTAAAAAAAAAAGGGCTTAATTTTCTTGTGTGAGTGGTGAGAGAGCATTCAAAAGAGTTCCCAAATTGTGTACAAGAATGGAAATGCTCATTGAATAAGTTTATCTGTTCTCAGGAGTCCTACATTGATTTAAAACCCTCATTTGACTATATATGTAGTAAAATTTCAGGATGGAGCTGGTGCTTTGCTTGGAGGGATGAGCTTATTTCATGCTCTTCAGGAATCCATTCTGACCTTATTAGTATTACCCTCCAGAATGGTCTCATACTATAGTTAACTTGATTTTTAGTCCATTATGATAATGGATATATTTGCTCAAATAAAAAGTTATAAAGAAAACCAGGTTTCATAAAATGGTTTTTTATACTTGAAAGCTTAAAGATGTCTTTCCTTCAAAAATTTGCAAAAGCTAAGATCAAAGTTGGATGCACATGTGAGCCAGTTAACTTTAAATAATAAAATTCTTTGGGTGCAGATTGCAGCTGATGATAATAGACAAATTGTTCACACTTATATGGGGGAAACTATGCTAGTACTGTTTTAAATATTCTGCATATAGGTGTAAGTACTACTATGCTCGTTTTACAGATGAGGAAATGGAAGTTCATGAAGGTTAAGTAAATTATCTGAGGTCAAACAGCTAATTATTCAAATTTATAATTGGGTGACTCATGTAAATAAACTGTACTGCTTGAATAAGAGGAAGATAGTTGCCTAGGTAACAGATGATGAAGGAGAGGGAAGCTGAAAGAATTACATAAGTCTTTAAAACCATGGGATATGAAAGAACATTGTGCATATGATCAGACTATGAATGGAGATGAAGCTGGAAAGGTCTACTGGGGTTAATACATGAAGAAACTTGAATGTCTTCCTAGAACCTTACATAGAGCTGTTAGAGATTTTGGTTTATTTTGTTTTAGCATTTTAGTTAGCAAGCGTGTGTATATTATTTTTAGATGGCAACAGTGAAAGTAATGGATTATAGAAGTGGGAAGGAGATCAGAGCATGTTACAGTAGTATTGATTAGGGTCTAACATAAAGGGTATAGAAAGGAGGGACTCCAGTCAATAGCCTGTATTTTGTCAAAATAGAACATGGAAAAGTTAGGAAAACCTATCCTTGCTACTGGTGAAAAAAGAAATCAAAGCTGCACAAACCTGCTGATGGTGACATAGTATTGTTGTTATTATTCAGTAATTTGGTTAAAGCAGTAATGTGGAATAGTGAAAATCTTAGCTCAGCCTTAAGACCATGTCTATGAAGCTCAGTCGTTTGTACAAATGGGTATAGGTGTACCTACTTTGCAGGGTTCTAGTAAGAATTAATTGAAAACGTGAAAAAGTTTAAAACAATGTTATATGGGCATACCTATCACATTTTTAAAACAAACATAAGCAAACTGAACACTCCAGCAACAATAAGTAAGCAAAGTTACTCATAGAAATAATCTTAAAAATTTTTATTTCTCTGCATGCCCCAGCAGCCTACACTACACCAAAATCTCTCCCCACCCCACCCAGAGGAAAAAGTTGGGCAGTGGCCAGTGGGAGGTCAGGAAGGCAGCAGACATAGGCAAGCCTGTGGGTGGCTTGCCTGGAGACCCTGGCTGGGTCAGCATTCTGCCCCTCCCCTCACATGTGCTGTGCTCCTAGGCTAAGCTCTTTATAGGGCATGTGTAATAGCAAACCTCGTTATTTAACAAATATTTCTTATACGAACATACCTATCTCATTTTTTTACAAATAAGGAAGATAAACACTCTAGTAATAGTAAGTAAACAAAATTAATCATAGAAATAATTTAAAAAATTTTTTGATTCTTTCTCTGCCTTTATTTTTTTGATTGCCAATTGTGTATACCTGAATTCGCATGTATTGAGTTCGTGTAAAACGTCCTAATGAACCACTGGTTCATGTATCACGCTCTAGAAAATAGACTCGTGTATGAATATTTTTTAACTCATAAATATTTTTTAATTGGTTCTGGATTCTCAGGTGGAGGCTTTAGACCTTACATAATTGTAATGAAGGTTATATAATCTTCTGTGTTACCAGCTTTGCTGGTATGACTCTGTTATGTACCCATGAAAGACTATGTTCTTTTAATCCACTCTTTTGGGGCAGACCTGTATGGGTGGGGCCTTTTGATTAGGTTGTTCTCATGGAGATATGACCCCACCCATTCAAGGTGGGCCTTATTCCTTTACTGGAGTCCTTTAAGAGAGCTCATAGAGAGAGACAGAAAGGTCATCGAAGCAGAGAGAGACATTTTGTAGAGAAGTTAAGATATATAATACAGAGTTTGTCCCCGGGAGAAGCAAGCAAGGACCCACAGGAGCTGAGACAGAAGCCCAGAGACGTTTTCGAGAAAGTCATGGAAACCAGAAGCTAAACCTAGGAGAGACCAGCAGACTCCGGCCATGTGCCTTCCCATGTGACAGAGGAACCCCAGATTCCGTCGGCCTTTCTTCAGAGAAGGTATCGTCCTGTTGATGCCTTAACTGGGACATTTTCATGGCCTTATAGAAACTGTAAATTTGTGAACAATAAACCCCCATTGTAAAAGCAAATACATTTCTGGTATATTGTGTTTCAGCAGCTTTAGCAAACCAGAACATAAACCTTACAAACTTGTTTGAGACTTAACTGTCAAGTTTCAAGCCATGAATGTCTGAAAAATGAAGGAAACTAACACTTACTGGGCAGTTACTCTATTTCAGGCACTGGGTATTGTGGCTAATTGCTTTATTTCACAATTCATTTAAGATTAGCGATGACCATGGAAGTAGACATTATTATTCCTATTTTCGAGATGGAGAAATTGAGGTATAGAGATACTAATGAATTTGCCCAGGGACACAAAGCTGTGCATGAACTCCAGCCCAGGCACTTTGCTTGATAAGGTGCTTTCCAGGTTACACTGGCAGTGGAGACTGTGTTCAGAACCTTCCTCTCCCACCCATGTTCCAATGTACCATTCCTTATCAACTTAAAATATAATTTAATTGATTTGGAGCTTTCAAAGTCTGTATTCATTTTGTTTGTTTGAAAATTTGTCTGAAATTTTTGTTTGAAAATTTGTTTGAAAATTATATGGCTAGGGGAAGAAGTGTCAGAAAAATTCAGCTGCCTTTTCTCATTTTGTTTTCAATTTAAAACATTCAAGAGTTTACCAAATAGCAATCTCAATAGAAAACACCATACACTTGAGATAATGTCATTATCAAATATTTATGTGAGATAATGGTGTTTGCACATTGTCTGGGATCAGGTGATCCTTGAAAACTTCATAATTGGGAAGTTGTTTTCTCTACCCAGAATATTCAGTCAGTCAGTCATTAAAAATTTATCACTTACCTATCAGGTGCCTGGCTCTGTTCTAGACGCTGTGGATGCAGTGGTTAACCGAAGATACATAACCCTTACTCTAATGCAGCTTATTTTCTAGTTGAAATATTCTAAATATTTCATCAGTATGTGAAATAATAGCACATTTAAGACATCATGTGAGAAAAATATTTTCAGAGTTTCTTTATATAAAATACCTTTAGGAAAGAAAAAACCACTCTGCTAAGGTATTCCTTCTTCATGACCTTTATACATATGTAGCATCTGATTTTTCTTAATTCAGAATTGGCTGTTTTCTACAGCACATAAGAAAACCTGTGTTTGGAAATCAAGATTTAACTAAGTTTAAATCAAAACAGAAACATTTAAAGGTGAGAAAAGTTTCTAAATATAGGTAACCTTTCAGTGTTCAGCTCTGAAGAAGAAAAACAACACAATAAAACCATGCAGAAAACAATACAGAAGCCACAGAAAATACTATGATACCTTACCACCAAAAACCAAAGTAGTCAATCAAATATTTTTTAAAAAGAATCAACTAGGAATGATTAGTGACACATTTGGGAACCACTTTTTTCTTTTAAATTACTTTTCTGAATGTGAATTTTTTGTATCTGTTTGTTTTACTGTCATATTAATGGATCATTTCTTCTTTTGTCAAGTGTTTATCAGCATGTCATAACTGGCAGAATCTAAGTGGTGCTAGATTAATTAAAGTTCTGTAGCTTAATTGTGCCATTTACAGACCAATTAAAGCTTTAGAGGATATTTTCATTAATTGCTTTAAAATGTATTTGGCACCCAGATTAATTTTGTGAGCCATCTAGTGTTTCTAAGTCTGAAACCACTTTTAGGTCACAAAATGATTAAAAAATTACATATGTTGTCCTCATTTTTTATTTCTTTTAAAAGTAATCTCTTATTACTCACTAATTCCCTGGTTCTAATGCCCAGTTGTCATCATCTAGTGTAGCAATTCTCAAAGTATTATTTGCAATCATAATATTAAGATGTATTATTAACATTTGCACTGTTGGTACAAAAACAATGGTAAAACTGTTGGCACCTTCGCACAAGTCAAGACAGGTCACCAAATTGTACTCATATGTTTCACTGCCTTGTGTTCAGTGAAATCACACAACCAAGCCGCAAACCAACAAACCAAGGAACCAACCAACCAACCTAAGTCAGCTTTACTTAAGAATGAATGTCCTGAATGAAGCAATAAAACTTAATTTTGTTAAATCTCAACTTTTGAATGGATGTCTTTTTAATACTCTGTGTGATGAAATGTGAAGAACAGATAAAGAAATTCTGGAGAATACTGAATATCAATGGTTGTTTTAAGAAAAGTACTTGTGTGTGAGCTGTGAGCTGAACTAACCACTCACTTCTTTCATGAAACACAGTTTTTACTAGAAAGAACGACTGACAAACTGTGGTTTTTCAGACTTGGATCTTTTGGTAGACATTTTCTCAATGATGAATGAAGTGACCTGTTACTTTAAGGAAACAGACCACCTACCCTCTCATGATCAAATTCAAGCTTTCAAGCAAACATTAGGATTTTGCAGAGCCTTGTATCTAGATAACTGATCTGTATAACTGAGAGAATAATTTTTTTTCCGGATGACCAATTCTTTTGTTACAAATTCATGCAAGGTCCATTCAAAGTACAAGATAGATAGTAGATTTTATTTTAAAAGAAGCACAAAAATTTCATTGATAGGGTTTCAGGTTCTATATTGCAACTAAATTTTGAGAGACTTTCCCTTGTCCAGTTTTAGTGTAGTATCGAAGACTGACCACTATTATGTGCAAGGCATTAAAATACTCATTTTCCAGCTGCATATCTGTGTCAGGACATATTTTCTTCATATATGTCAATCGAAACAACATACTGCAACAGATTGAATGCAGAAGCAAATATGAGAATCCAGTTTCTTCTGTTAAATTAGACATTAAAGAGATTTGCAAAAATGTAAAACAGAGCCACTCTCTATTGTTTTTGTTTGTTTTGGAAAATATGTTATTTAACATATAATGGGTTTGTTGTTATTTTTTGATGAGTCATGTTAAAAAAGTTTCCATTTTAATTTCTGCTGTGGCAAATATTGGTAGCTGTAATCAACACAAACAAAAATTTGGTGCCTGAAGCAATTTTTGGTAATGTAAAAGGTTCCTGAGAACAAAACATTTGAGAACTGCTGTCCAGCATATTATGGCTCTTAATAGATCAATTGGAGCTTGAATCCTACCTTTGCTACCTGCTCACTTGTTTGCCCTCAGGCAAGTACTTAAGCTCTCCCAGCCTCGGTTCAAAGGTGTATTGAGGATTACATTAAATGAGATTTATAGACATATAATATGGGATAGATCAATGATTACATATGGATAAATGATTACATCTCATGTAATCCTCTCAAAACCTCCATGGATGTGTAGGTCCTATTACTATGAAGCGTCTGAGATCCAAGAAAATTAAGAATTTGTTTAAAATCACCCAAATAATAAATAGCAAAACTGTGATTCTTACCTTTTATTAATATAATAGTAAATACCCTTTTTTCATGCTATAGATATGAAAAATAGTGCATGTCAGCAAAATAGAAGTTATGTAAAATCCTAATATGTTAGAAGGGAGGTTAAAGAGCATATCTTCCTAGTATCTTCTTTTACTGATAAAGTAATTCAGGGACCACACATACACCATTGTGGCTCCTAAATTGCTTTCAACTTGGTAGCATTTTTAACATGATTATTCTCATTCATTCTTAGCCATCTCCAGCTTCTTTTATTTGCTTGGCAGACTGACAGAATTCCAGCCTCTTCTGCAAGAATTATACTTAACTCATCCCACACAGATGCCTATGAAAACAACAACAAACAAAAACAAAGTAGAAAACAGAAATGTAAATACTTTCTATGACTATTGGCTGATTTTTATTTCAGTTCATAAATTCTTTTTTTTTAGTTCTTAGGAACTTGGTAAATTTCAACTGAAGTGATTTAAAAAGTGGGATGTGGAAGTGACGAGATTGTAGAAAAAAAGAAAGAATTGGAAATCTTTGGATTAGGAAAGTGCATATGATAGTCAGAATTAGGCATTCTTTCTCCTCGGATTAATAGAATTTCAGGGTAACACTATTTTTGGTAGTTTCTAGGAATGAAGGCATAGTACTATAGTATGCACACTGATGCTTCTTCTGTTCACCCACAACCCGAAGATGCCTTAGGAGGGATGGAATTAAAGTTTTGGTGCCACTAGTCTACCATGTTTATTCCATCCTTTCTGTATTTCTTTTTAATGTTCCCCCATTTTACTATTATTAAGTAGAATTGGAAACATAAACTTAATTTACTGAGTTAATATGCTGTATCAGAGTAAAATACAACCTTTATTTAAATATAGTTTGTGTAAATAATAAGCTCAAGGGAAATACAGATTATTTCCAGACTGCTCTAATATGTTAATTTTGAGAATTAACAGCTTCTGTTCACTTTTGGTTATATGTCCTCTCATTTTTTTCTTCCTCTAATATAACATAGGCTTCTTTCAGTCAGTTCAAATCCTCTTCTTAGTATAATCCACTAATACAAACTCAGAAGCATAAGTAATTTTATATTATTTTAATATATAATATAGATGCCAGCCTTAAATTCTGCCTGAAATTAGGTCGGAGAAATCACATATCCACATATAATATAGAAAGATATACGTACTTAACTGTGAATTACCTCCTATATTTGTGGCCAGGCAGGCTTGGATTTATTTTTATTCCTGCTGTCTGTGACTAGTTATGATATTAGGCAATAGAGGGTTAGATGTCCTTTTCCCAGAAGCTTTATTAAGTAAGGGTAGAGTTGGAAGTATTTAGAGGATAAATAGTGTTTTGGAATATTTTCAAGTTACCAAAGCAGCCACTGCTTTTTTTCTGCACCTGATTCCTTTCTTTAGATATATCCATTATCACTCTCTTTGATACCCATTCAGGGGATGTGGTCATGGGAAGAGCTGTCACTGTGTTGCACTACCTCACTTCAGTGTTGACTCAGGGTCATCATTTCCATTTCACTGAAATTCTTATCTAGACAAGTATTTTGACCATTTTTCTGGCAGCCTAATTCGTTCACTCAATATTCCTTCAACAGTGAGTCCTGAGAATCTACTATGTTTAGCATACTGCATGTTGCCTTATTTGGTAAATCACCACTGTGCTGGTTTACCTTGTGGACTTTCTGGAGATTTCTAAGTCATTAGTACAGCTAGGGCTAGAAAGTATGATTCCTACACTTGTTTGGATCTGATTATCCTGTTACCCATGTGACTTGGCCTATTGTAAGAGTTGGTGCTTGGTTACATGTTTTGTATGTAAGTTATTACATTTTGCTCTAAAAGCACTAGCATAAGCATCTCAGGTTTTCCTTCCAGTATTCCCTTGCCCCTTTCTTCCCAGTACACTCATATTCTCTTTGTCTCAAAGCCCTTCTTCAGCTGGGCTGATCTAAAGGTTGGGAAAGCTCCTCTTTGATCACAATGAAGGAAGGAATGGATAAAGTCAGACCATCCTCTTTGAGAGAGACTGTGGCTCTGGCTGTGCTTATGGGGGTGTGTGAAGAGATGGGATCCAGAAGACAAATGGTGGGGTATCTCCCCGGAGACCACAAAGCAGTTCACAAACAGTTGGGAGTTGTGTATTGAAGTGGAGGGGGGTAAACTGGAACATTTCACACCTGGTGTTTCCTGTCTTCTCAGTGGTAGTGGGAGTGAAGATAGGAGACATGTGGATCTTGAGGAATATTGATGTTTTGGAGAAGCCATTGGGGGCTGGGAGATAAGAAATAAGGAAGAAAAGCAGAAAAGGATCACAAAGACATATTCTGCATATAGACTCCAGTAGAGAGAGAGTGACTCTCCCAACTTCTCCATGCATTATGGGATATTGGTAGTAAAGGCCTCTGGGTGTGCTGCTTTTGAGATGAAAAGTAAATCTGAAAAACCTCATATGAGTAGGTTATATATATATAAGTAAATTTATCAGCCACTTCTAATGCCATTGCTGAGGTATAGAATGCCACGCTACAACCTGCTCTGAGGATGAGCTATTGTTCTGAGGCACGTGCATTCAGGCACTAGATGATGGACTTAGAAGAAAAAGGAAATAGACAAAAAAAAAAAAAAAGTCTTTCAGAGTTTTGATCTCTAGCTTGATGATGTTTCCAGTAGAAAGACAATTTTGAAGTTTGGAAAATCCTAAGAACATTTGACAAGGAGAGACAGATTTTGTGGAAGTAATTTGTTGCCTGTGGATCCTCACTGTGGACTTATTTGTGGAGTGTATGTGTGTATAAAGGAAGGATTATATTTATAAAAATACTAAATTTTTAAAATGAGTGCTTCTATGATTGACAAGTTTTAAGTCTAAACTGACTGATACGACAGTTCTGGATCATTAATAAGAATAATCAGAACTCCATGATTATCAGGTCATTCTTAATGGTAGGCAGAACTTTTCTACTCTTGACTGGACACCCAAAATTTAATGACAAGAATTCCCTTCCAGACACTTTTTTTTTTTTAAATTAAGAACATATTTTGTTTCAGTTAGCCTTTGTGTGGAATAGAGGTTTTGGATGACTAAGCACAGTGCTTTTTAGCATAATTTTGGATTTGAGAATACCGCCGCCATTTTTCTGTCCCTGGCTTGTTACACCAGCAGTCAAAACATATAATGTGAACCAGTTCTTAAGCATTTGTTACTGATAACCTAATATTTTATTTTTTGTGGGTCGTCATAGTTTTCATGGTGTGACAAAAACTTATGTGTTGATACTGATATTTTATTGCTGCTCAACCTGTTGTATTGTCAGTGAAATTGAACAGAAGACGTGACATTGGAGAAAACATTAAAGGTTTACCAAGAAGTGGTAGCGAGTTTGATATTACTTGCAGAGATGCTTTTGAACAATACTGCTAAGAAATAGATCAAATGAGATTTGGGAAGTTTTTAAAATTAGTCAGCATTAGGGTAATATTCTTTCAGAGAGTGTTTGTAATGCCCACAAGAATGTGTCAGTAGAGGGATCAAATTCCAGGCTAAACCTTCAGTTGCTTTCAATAGTTGACATAACACACACCTGTGTGTTCTCTTCTTTGACCTCAAAATTGTTTTGAAAAGCTCCTGACATCTAGTAATGTGAAAAAGAGCAGATTTTGATTTGTTTTCTGACAAGAAAGGATAAATAAGTTCTAAATGTAGTGTTTTACTTATATATGATGCTCACATTAAGGGTCTTGTTTTATCACGTTTTTCTTCAGTTGTGGGATAAAATCTCTATAGTTCCATGAGACATTGTATTTAACTATGTAGCATTTTTCTTGAAGAATTTTAACATGATAGAGATAGAAATATGTGTACAAGTTAGATGCAAAATAGCACTCATGGTGTGTTTTCCTGGTGGGGGTGGGGAGAGGGAGATCATGTAGAAATTGTCTCTTGAAAATAGTTCAGTCTGTAAGACTCGTACTAGTAAAGAGAACTGGTTGAATTCAACTTTACCTTTTACAAAGTGGTATGCTAACTTTCCTTGAACAAAAATTTGCTTAGCATCAGTGTTACCATGAATTTTGTCACTTAAGAGAAAATGTTTGTCAAATACAAGTAAATTTACTTTGAACTCTTTTTCAATAACTTCAATAACTGAGTCAGTGGGCTTTTTAAAAAACGGTAAGGGGACATGTTGAATGTTTTTATGTTTCGGCATGTCTGTGGTCCTATACTGATTTTTATTAAATTCACAGATTTTTCTTTTCAAAATTAAGTTTCACTAGGTTTGGCATCTGCAGCTTATTCCTTGCAATCTATTTAATTGAGTAGCTTCTACTGTTTATCCTAAAATGCAGATAAATGGCTTTCAGCACAGTGTTTACAGTTTAATAGTTCCTGAAGTGACTCAACATTATCTGCTAGAGTCTACAAGTCATAACTAATGATCTCTCTGCTTATACTTTCCTGCTAGTGAGGAGACACTGAACTCTAAAGAAGCAAGAGCCTGGCACAGTGCGGGTGGGTGGACTGTTTGGGATGGCGCCTGTTGGACAAAGCTATTTTCCTTATTGGTGTAAATTGGAAAGAGAAATGTGTCCTTTATCGTGATTTTAGCATGCACGCAGTCTGTCACAAAGTGCCTTGTTCTAAGGACTAGGCTGAGGACTTTTTAGAGTATAGCTTTAAGAGGGATTTGTTTTATTCCAGGTTATCCAAAAATGGTAGTTAATATAATTTTAATACTTTCATGTTCTGGCAATTTGACTTGATAGAGAATGGGAGCTGCCAGGAAATTTTCATGTTACTACCAAAAAGCTCCTATGGTTTTAATGGTGAAAGTAAATATGTTTGCCTGCCAACAAAAACGGAAAGAAAATAAATAAATTGTTAACTAATCATTTATCATAATGGGGCCTATTAATTCTGAAAGGTCATCATGTTCCTTCTTTGAAAAAAACTGAGGTTTCTCTCCTAGTTCTTTGAAAAAACTGTGGTCAACAGGTCTGATGACCACAATAGTTAAAACTGACAAGTTTTCCAATCTCTGATTCCTTAGATAATAAGGATTCTTGTCTCTCACATATTGTTTTTTTCAGGTGGAGAATAGGGCATTCTCTATAGCCAAAGCACTAACTAATAACATTTTGGTAAAATATGTTGTTTGGTCTCATACAATCTTTTTAAACATGGCAAGCTTTCTAATTGAAGTGACCATTTAAGATAGCCAATGACTTTTGTCCACATATGAGTGTTCTGATTGTTGGGGAGCATTTTGATCATTTAAATAGAATAATAGTAAGTATGTATTTCTTACCTTCTTACTCTGGTACTGAAACTTAAGATCATATACACAGCTTATCAAAATATTTTAGGATGAATAAATGTACAACATATGGATATATCTGCTTTTTATGTTGGCATGGCCTAATATACAGAAGCATCTCAAGAGAGGTTCGTTAGAGAGAATATTTTTCATGTAGCATCTGAGATTCAGGTTTTCTTTGTTCTTTTTGTTGCTTATTTATTTTGAGATCCCATATTGACAATTATTTAAAAGAAGAGAAAGTAAACATTTTGATCTTAAAATAAAATGTATGGGTTTGCACCTGTTTTGGGTATAGATGAGGAGATATGAATTGGACAAAGAAAGTATAAAGAAAGAAAATTAAGGGTAAGATCAGTATAGCTTTTTGAAAGACCAGACCTCTTGAAGCTACTGAAGCCATTTGTTTATCAAGACGGGAACAGCTCGAGCAACATAAGGCCAGAATGTTCCAGGGAGTGTCATGCCCAGATTTAAGATAACACAATCATTATAATAACATACTCTCAATCCAGAGCTTTCCTTGGTGTTTCTACCCAGAATTCAACAATATTGTCTTTTGCAAACTTATTCCTGCAAGTCAAAGCAAAGTAGATGGTGGCATAAAATTTCAGCACCTTTTTTAAGGACAATTAAGTATAATATAAGAAAAAAATATTTTTTGTCTTTAACTATCCAGCCCATGTGTATTTCTAGTCATATATATGCCTGGGACCCAAATCAGCAGTCTTATTTTACTTTGAATGCACAGACTGGATTAGTTGGAATAGTTAGGAGAATACTAACATAGCATCTTGTAGCAGAACTCCAGAATCTTGATCCTCCTTGAATAATAATGATATTGGCCTCAGAGTGTTACTTGGAACTTTAAATGCAGTATTATCTCTATCACTAGTGTCTGAACGTAAGGGAAAAATGGTAAGACTTGTCAAATTCTGATGAGAGAGAATGTTCTTATGTACTCAAGAATTTCTTTTGATCCTTTTGCTCCTGATATATACTCTATAAATATGCATGAATTTTTTTCTAGTAACATTTGCTTGGCTTAGCAAGTAATTAGAATCTAAACATATGAAACCAAATAACTCAAAATATTATATACCTTCTTTAATATGTCCGTTGAAAATACATTTACATCTTGTAATTGATATACTTTCTTCATTTTAGCTCCTTTTGTGTCTATAAATGAACTTGTTTTGTTTTTAGCCATCTGCTATTAGGAAAGGGAATTGGTTTTTGGGTAAGGTTTTAGGTTATTTATTTAAAGTGGCACAGATACTAGCCTGAGGAACAGATGGTTTTCTGTTTTTATAGCATATAAAAGGAAATAGAGTGAAAGTTTTGGTGTGAGTGAAGAGTCAACAGCACTTTTATGAAAAAGAACAAAAAATGGCAACTTCTATGCCACTCTCCCCAGTTAGATTCTAAGTGATGCGAGCATAATGGTCATTTCTTCATTTCATCATGTCCAAAGTGCTTTGCAGGCAGCCTTGTGTGCAATAAATATTTCTTAAATTGATATGGACTTGCTAGGAATTTTATGCTGTTCATGTAAAGATTTCATGCTGGTTTAATCATATGTGATGAACAGAGGGTTATGTCTTGAAATAAATTTTACATAAAAAATATTAATGAGTCAGGTCAAATGACAGTAGATTTAACCAAAAGATATAAGTAATGGCAATCATTACTTATTCAGTTTTCCCAGCATTTTGACAGGTTTGAAATTATAAAGGGAGTTTGACATTTAGTAAAGGTAAACCTCTTTAAAGAAATATTTTTGAGTGTTTATGTGGTTGATCAGTTTGTGAAATGCTTATTTTAGAATAAGCTTACAATATTGCATGTTGAATTACCATTCTGAAAGTCAAAATGACATTATCAAAAATAGATTTCTAGATATTTAGATGCCATATATTTTTCTGCCTTGCAAAATATCAGAGGCAGCTTTTAACCATCTGGAAATGTTACATAATACACTGTTGTGATCAGTGACTTTATTTTTTTTTTCTTATTTTGATTCTAGGGTTTCCTTTCTTTTTTACCTTTCCACTGTCATATGTGATGTATCCAGAACATAGCTCAATGCCTGACTGGAATAATCTCTCTTGCCAGCTTATAATCAAAGGGAGCCCTGAGAAAAACAGCTGAGCTGTATTAGCAACCACAGTCTGGACTGCGTTTTTTAACTGCCAAATAACACATCACAGGTGCAGGATTAGGCTGCCTATCGTGCTGGGCTTTTTAGTGGCAACCCCGAGCAATTCTGTGCCTCCTCCTCCTGCCTCTTATCCCGGGGAAACCTGGCAACGATATATCAAGCGTACAAAAATCAGAAGTGAGTAGTGGGAGTAGCTTTATATCTTACAGAGGCTGTTTTCTCCCCTCCAAAAAATGTAAATAAGATGGGTTAAGCCAATTCTGGCACACAAAAAGAGATTTTAGAACTTAAGTCTTTCTTGGCCTAGAGGATGGAATAAAACAGTTCAGAGGTTTCAAAAAATTTTATACACAAAAATCGCTTGGCTAGAAAATGCACTTAAAGCTTAACTGCCCCGATAGTTATAATTCAGGTTACTTTTAAATTAGTGAGTTTTTTTCATATACTTACGTGCATGTGTGTGTCTGCAAATGTGTGTATGAAAAGTCCTTGTAGTGTAATTTAATTGTTTATAGTTTTTGACATTGTGAATTCTCTCTACGTCTTCTTAACTCTGAATTCATAGACTATAAAAGTCAAGGTTGCCTGCTTGCAAATATGGATTTTTAAAAATGCAAAATTATTTTTTAAAAGAATATTAAATAATGATTTAAATATTATAGCAAGTGAAGTTTTGAAAACATACTTACTAGCTACTTTATTTTTTTCTTAATTAGAGAAGTTGCAGGTTTGCAACACAATCATGCATAAAACACAGGATTCCCATATACCACCCTCTTATTAACACCTTACATTGGTGTGGAACATTTGATACAATTGATGGTAGCACTTTTTTGTAATTGTACTATTAAGTATAGTCCGTGGTATATTAAAAATATTTTTTTACTAAGAAGGTTATAAATTGTTTAAGCAAGATAAAGTATACATTGGGAGAAGCTAAGACTGGCGTATTTTAGTAATTCACATAATATTTGATATCTATCTTAGAAAACTTTTCTGTGATGTATAATACATATGCATAAAACAAAGCCATATACACAGCACAGCAGGTTTTAAACAGTTGTTTCTCTAGTTTGCAGTTTTCCTCTTAAAACTCTACAATGACTTTTAAATATTTAGTTTTAATTCATTTTGTTGCTGGATAACATTATTCTATATTATTTAACTTCAGATAGACCTTTAATTCATTGATAATGTTAGTAGCTGAAAAAATTATATTCTGAGTTTAGTTTTTCAAAAATTATGTTTTATATACTTTGTACATCACATATCTAATCATTTGAACTAGCAATATATTCATGTATTTTTAGGTCAATATACACCATAACTGTAGTATCCTTGAACAATTATCCAATTATGGGATACAGTAAGGATTAGAAACAGAGAGATCCTAAATGCTTTCTAGTTTTTCTTCTTTGGGATAAAAGAATAATATGAATATGGTGATTTGGTTTCTAATCTATCTGTCTTCATTGTCACTTCTCTTCTCTGCATATATGAGTCTACTCAAAGTAGTTATATTCTTCACTTGTCTTGGGGATGCTTCTCAGAACTGTGGAGTAAGTTTTAGTGTGGTGGCAGGCTGAACATCTACTTCAATTAGCTTCAGGTCATTGATAAAAAGTCCACTGAATAAAACCATAGCTCCTGGTTTGCGATCTGCCGGAATCTTAGTTGATTCTTTTACTTTTAGTCAGAGACAGTGGTTCAGTTTCTTTTCCAAAAATGTGGACTTGAACTGATGTATTAACTATTTTAAAATACAGAGGTATTTTAAATTTTTAATCATTTTGTCAGCTGTGATTTTGCTGTTGATGGATATGGATTCAGCTTGATGTTAAATATCTTCAAGCATCGTGGTTCTTTGCTTGTCAAGTTCATTATTTCTTTATATTGATCCTATTAAAATATTTAAAATAATGTTGTGTTTTGGAGTATATACAAAGGTTTTTAATTTATATGAACATTTTGATTAAGTTACTTTAAGTATAAAAGCATAGCAAAACCCGGGAGAATGGCTAGCTGTAGTGTTTAAAGAGAGTTCAAATGTGAAGTCCAAAGAACCGTATTTGCTGTCACGATCAATTAAGCTTACTCATGTTTGTAACTTTCACCAGTTATCTGCAAAACAAATAAATATAAAAGTATGTGTTGGCTGTTGACACTCTGTAATAAGTTAAACTTTTCGTGATTTGCTTAAGTTGTAATCTGGCATCATGTGAATGAAACCTGAATGATTGAAACGTTCCCTTTTTATCCACATTTTGGGATCTGTTAGGTGGATTTTTATGATGTAAAATGTTGAAAATATGATTATGCAAGTCAACTGGAGTGGTGTGGCGATGTGAATGAAACTGTGGGGAAAGAGAAATAATTGCCATTGAATTGAAACATGAAGATTTATTTTATGATTAAATAAGCCTTGCTTCTAGAGAAAGCCAGCACATCTCCAATATTTTAAAATTAATGTCTTTCTTAACCTACTAACTTACTTGATTACTGTCACCCAGTATTAATCTTGCCCTCCATTGCACTCCTAGTTAGGACTTACTTAATTTGACATTTATATGTGACATTGGGACATCTATTTATGTGGTGTTTGGTTTTCTAAATGTAGTTGATTTGTCGCACAAATGAAATTTTTATTTTTCTGAGGGCACTGGGTCATTGTGCTATGGAGATGAAATGAATTTACTGATTATTTGCTAAATACTGATATTTGCTATAAGAATGTACCACAGAGGGAAAAAAAATAGCAATACTTTCATCATCCTTGAACAAACTTTAATATGTTCCTTAAACCAAAAATCTCTGTGTTTTCATAGACTTTCTGCTTGCAATGAAGAATCTAGAAAGAAAGGGAAAGTAAAAGGAAGCAAAGAAAAGGGAATGAAGAGAAAAAGGAGAATCAGGAAGAGGGGAGAGGATAGGGAAGAGAAGAAAAGGAAGAGAAATAGAAACATAGGAGATGAAGAAGAAGAGAAAAGAAAAGGAAAACAAGAAATTAAGACAGGAAAAGAGAAAAAAAACCTAAAGAGTGAAAATAAAGATTGAAGAGTAAGCTTCAGCAGCAGGGACACCAGCAACAGATTTACTGATTGACTCTTCCTATGTGCAAGGTGATATGTTAGGTGCTTTACTTAGATTGTCTCATCCAATCCTCACAGCAACCCAAAGAGTGCTCTACTCTCTTCATTCAAAGTAAGGAAGGTTAGGCAAACTTGCTAAGACTGCACAGCAAGGAATTAGCTGAGCTGGTGTTTGAACCATGTTTTGTCTATTTTTTTCAACACCCTGGTCAAATCTGGTCCCCTTCTTGCTGGCCATACCTGATATTGTTTTGTCATCTGTCATTTCATCCCCATTTATATCCTGTTCAGAAATTTACCACCATCATCTTCCTTTTACCCCCATTCTCTGACTTCTGAGGCTCTTGAAAGGAGAAAGATTCCTGGGCAGGTAACATCATAGTTTATAGAAAGCCTTCTCTTTCCCTTAATTCTACATATGATTTTGCTCCACTATTTTTTAATTGAAATTGTATTTATATTGTTACTTTCCGTAAGTGTTACAGCACATATCCCAACTTTTTATCAATGAGTAATTGTTTCATGTTGTTCATATATGTATATATTTGCTAAATTTTGCTACAAACAAAATAGTAGTTGATTTATTTGAAAATGCCTTAGTGTATTGACAGAGGATTAGGCAATATAAAAGGTATTATATAAAGTAACATGTTTAAGGTCAAGCCTTTTGAACTGAATATGACCAAATGAACCTGTTTGGCAGTATATTATATTATTAGACTAAGTTGAGTGATTCAAGGTTTGAGTGGTGAAAATTAAAATTATCTATTTAACTCATGGTTTGAGATCACTAAATATTCTTTTTAAGATCAGTATTGTTTTCAAGCTGTGATTTAAGTTCATTCTATGCATTGGAGACCTTTGTCTACTAATCTGAGTATTTAAACCACATTTGGTTGAGAAAGGAAGTGGGCATTGATGCACATTATTTATTGATGATGTAAAGACAGGGGAAACATGGCTCATTCCCAAGGCTACTGCTGACCAGCTCAGTAGTTGTAAATTTTTCTTCCACTAACCTTTTTACCCACGATAGTTTAAGTACAAACTTGTGTGATATGAATTTCAATTTCTCTTGTTGCTCCTGCCTGCCCTCTGGTGTAGATGGTGAAGAACAGTGAGGTCAGTCAAAATTTTATTGTTAACATTTGAAATATTCAGAGAGCTAAAAAAGAAAAAGAAAAAGAAGAAAGGAGGGTAGGTTACCAGTAGGACCTGTGGTACAAAATAATCCTGTCATTTTACAATGAATTGTAAAGTCCCAAATCCATTTCTGAATGCATAGTATTTAGAGATTTAATTTTCCTTGGATTAGCTATTGTTCACTGAGATTGTTCTCTCTGTGTTTTAATGTGACAGTGTATTCTGATAATCTCCTCATTGCCTATGGCATATAAAACAGCTTTTTCCACTACAAAATTTATGTATGTTATTTATGGGTTTTTTGAAGTAATATGAATGTTATGAAGAAAAAAATAATTAAAATATGTCTAAAATATAGTGTGTTATGTTACCTAAAGTAGGTAATGAATGCATTTTGAAGTTAAAATTTAATTATTGACTGGTAATACTGTGAATTCTTTTTAAATTTTACTTCACTATTTTAATTTTACTTTTGCATAAAATAAAACCATATTTTATGACAGTATGGAAGAGTACAAAATGATATAAATAATACAGAATATTTTAAAACAAATAACTATGATTATATTACGTATATACATCAGAGAGTGATCTATTTTCTGCTGTTTATAGACTTCTACTGATTTCAAATTGTCCATAGATTTCAAATAAATACTTTAAAGAAACTCTTTATAACTGCCTTATTTCCTAACTATATCCAGGAAGACATCCATTGAAAACTTGTACACAGCTGAAAATATGTATATAACTGCAACGTAATGTAAGATATTCAAGAAAAATGACTTTCTATTAATCCTTTGTAATTGAATGAAAATTACAGTATTGCATGCTGATCAATATATTATTTTATGAAGTTTGCCTGAAAATCTTTAAATGTCTCTCTTATGTGAGACTTACGAGAAATATAGTTGTAATTCAGTAGTTACACACATACACATTATGAAAATGATCCTATAGCTCATTTGCCTCCTGAAAACTGAAGTGCTCCTCTAAAAAAATAAGAACTGATTTTAGATTGGTTTCCCAATGCTGTACCTTTCATTATCATGATAATTTAGGTAACTAATTTATCTAACTGGGTTAACTGTAATTTAACCAGCTAAACCAGTCTTATGAAGTGTCTTGATTCACACTATTAAGCTAAAGATGGCTGTTTAAAAGAAAGGAAGGAAGGAAAGAAAGGAAGGAGGAAAGAGGTAAGGAAACAAACAGAAGAATGGGATAGGCTCATAAACAATGACTTATTCCTTGTAATATTTATTCCTAAGAAGTTTCTTGGCAGTATTATTTTTCTCATTTTTTTTCTCCCATTTATGTCAGGTTTGTGCATACTTCTAATGCTGAATTAAATACATAACTACCTGAAATGTTATTGAAAAGAAACAGTCGGCACTTAGGGAGGCGGGGCAAGATGGCAGACTGGTGAGCTGTATGTTTTAGTTACTCCTCCAGGAAAGTAGGTAAAAAGCCAGGAACTGCGTGGACTGGACACCACAGAGCAATCTGTCTTTGGGCATACTTCATACAACACTCATGAAAACGTGGAACTGCTGAGATCAGCGAAATCTGTAAGTTTTTGCGGCCAGGGGACCCGCGCCCCTCCCTGCCAGGCTCAGTCCCGGGGGAGGAGGGGCTGTCAGCTCCAGGAAGGAGAAGGGAGAATTGCAGTGGCTGCTCTTATCGGAAACTCATTCTACTGATTCAAACTCCAACCATAGATAGACTGAGGCCAGACACCAGAGACTCTGAGAGCAGCCAGCCCAGCAGAGAGGAGACAGGCATAGAAAAAAAAACAACACGAAAAACTCCAAAATAAAAGCAGAGGATTTTTGGAGTTCTGGTGAACACAGAAAGGGGAAGGGCGGAGATCAGGCCTTGAGGCGCATATGCAAATCCCGAAGCAAGGCTGATCTCTCTGCCCTGGGCACCTTTCCTTAATGGCCCTGGTTGCTTTGTCTATTAGCATTTCAATAACCCATTAGATCTCTGAGGAGGGCCGTTTTTTTTTTTGTTTTGTTTTGTTTTTTTTTTTTAAATCCTTTTTGCTTTTTCTAAAACAATTACTCTAAGAAGCTCAATACAGAAAGCTTCAAAGAATTGAAATTTGGGCACCTCAAGTCAAGAGCAGAACTAAGAGAGCTCTGAGACAAAAGGCAATAATCCAGTGGCTGAGAAAATTCACTAAACAACACAACTTCCCAAGAAAAGGGGGGTGTCCGCTCACAGCCACCATCCTGGTGGACAGGAAACACTCCTGCCCATTGCCAGCCCCATAGCCCAGAGCTGCCCCAGACAACCCAGTGTGATGGAAGTGCTTCAAATAACAGGCACACACCACAAAACTGGGCGTGGACATTAGCCTTCCCTGCAACCTCAGCTGAATGTCCCAGAGCTGGGAAGGGGGAGCAGTGTGAATTAACAGAGCCCCATTCAGCCATCATTTGAGCAGACTGGGAGCCTCCCAACACAGCCCAGCAGCCCAGAACTGCCCTGGGGGACGGCACTCACCTGCGACATAGCACAGTCATCCCTCAACAGAGGACCCGGGGTGCACAGCCTGGAAGAGGGGCCCACTTGCAAGTCTCAGGAGCCATACGCCAATACCAAAGACTTGTGGGTCAGTGGCAGAGACAAACTGTGGCAGGACTGAACTGAAGGATTAGACTATTGCAGTAGCTTTAAAACTCTAGGATCATCAGGGAGATTTGATTGTTAGGGCCACCCCCCCTCCCCGACTGCCCAGAAACACGCCCCACATACAGGGCAGGCAACACCAACTACACACGCAAGCTTGGGACACCAATTGGGCCCCACAAGACTCACTCCCCCACTCACCAAAAAGGCTAAGCAGGGGAGATCTGGCTTGTGGAGAACAGGTGGCTCGTGGACGCCACCTGCTGGTTAGTTAGAGAAAGTGTACTCCACGAAGCTGTAGACCTGATAAATTAGAGATAAGGACTTCAACTGGTCTACAAACCCTAAAAGAACCCTATCAAGGTCAGCAAATGCCACGAGGCCAAAAACAACAGAAAATTATAAAGCATATGAAAAAACCAGACGATATGGATAACCCAAGCCCAAGCACCCAAATCAAAAGACCAGAAGAGACACACCTAGAGCAGCTAATCAAAGAACTAAAGATGAACAATGAGACCCTAGTACGGGATATGAAGGAAATCAAGAAGACCCTAGAAGAGCATAAAGAAGACATTGCAAGACTAAATAAAAAAATGGATGATCTTATGGAAATTAAAGAAACTGTTGACCAAATTAAAAAGATTCTGGACACTCATAGTACAAGACTAGAGGAAGTTGAACAACGAATCAGTGACCTGGAAGATGACAGAATGGAAAATGAAAGCATAAAAGAAAGAATGGGGAAAAAAATTGAAAAACTCGAAATGGACCTCAGGGATATGATAGATAATATGAAACGTCCGAATATAAGACTCATTGGTGTCCCAGAAGGGGAAGAAAAGGGTAAAGGTCTAGGAAGAGTATTCAAAGAAATTGTTGGGGAAAACTTCCCAAATCTTCTAAACAACATAAATACACAAATCATAAATGCTCAGCGAACTCCAAATAGAATAAATCCAAAAAAACCCACTCCGAGACATATACTGATCACACTGTCAAACATAGAAGAGAAGGAGCAAGTTCTGAAAGCAGCAAGAGAAAAGCAATTCACCACATACAAAGGAAACAGCATAAGACTAAGTAGTGACTACTCAGCAGCCACCATGGAGGCGAGAAGGCAGTGGCACGATATATTTAAAATTCTGAGTGAGAGGAATTTCCAGCCAAGAATACTTTATCCAGCAAAGCTCTCCTTCAAATTTGAGGGAGAGCTTAAATTTTTCACAGACAAAGAAATGCTGAGAGAATTTGCTAACAAGAGACCTGCCCTACTGGAGATACTAAAGGGAGCCCTACAGACAGAGAAACAAAGACAGGACAGAGAGACTTGGAGAAAGGTTCAGTACTAAAGAGATTCGGTATGGGTACAATAAAGGCTATTAATAGAGAGAGGGAAAAATATGGCAAACATAATCCAAAGGATAAGATGGCCGATTCAAGAAATGCCTTCACGGTTTTAACGTTGAATGTAAATGGATTAAACTCCCCAATTAAAAGATATAGATTCGCAGAATGGATCAAAAAAAATGAACCATCAATATGTTGCATACAAGAGACTCATCTTAGACACAGGGACACAAAGAAACTGAAAGTCAAAGGATGGAAAAAAATATTTCATGCAAGCTACAGCCAAAAGAAAGCAGGTGTAGCAATATTAATCTCAGATAAAATAGACTTCAAATGCAGGGATGTTTTGAGAGACAAAGAAGGCCACTACATACTAATAAAAGGGGCAATTCAGCAAGAAGAAATAACAATCGTAAATGTCTATGCACCCAATCAAGGTGCCACAAAATACATGAGAGAAACATTGGCAAAACTAAAGGAAGCAATTGATGTTTCCACAATAATTGTGGGAGACTTCAACACATCACTCTCTCCTATAGATAGATCAACCAGACAGAAGACCAATAAGGAAATTGAAAACCTAAACAATCTGATAAATGAATTAGATTTAACAGACATCTACAGGACATTACATCCCAAATCACCAGGATACACATACTTTTCTAGTGCTCACGGAACTTTCTCCAGAATAGATCATATGCTGGGACATAAAACAAGCCTCAATAAATTTAAAAGATTGAAATTATTCAAAGCACATTCTCTGACCACAATGGAATACAATTAGAAGTCAATAACCATCAGAGACTTAGAAAATTCACAAATACCTGGAGGTTAAACAACACACTCCTAAACAATCAGTGGGTTAAAGAAGAAATAGCAAGAGAAATTGCTAAATATATAGAGACGAATGAAAATGAGAACACAACATACCAAAACCTATGGGATGCAGCAAAAGCAGTGCTAAGGGGGAAATTTATAGCACTAAACGCATATATTAAAAAGGAAGAAAGAGCCAAAATCAAAGAACTAATGGATCAACTGAAGAAGCTAGAAAATGAACAGCAAACCAATCCTAAACCAAGTACAAGAAAAGAAATAACAAGGATTAAAGCAGAAGTAAATGACATAGAGAACAAAAAAACAATAGAAAGGATAAATATCACCAAAAGTTGGTTCTTTGAGAAGATCAACAAGATTGACAAGCCCCTAGCTAGACTGACAAAATCAAAAAGAGAGAAGACCCATATAAACAAAATAATGAATGAAAAAGGTGACATAACTGCAGATCCTGAAGAAATTAAAAAAATTATAAGAGGATATTATGAACAACTGTATGGCAACAAACTGGATAATGTAGAAGAAATGGACAATTTCCTGGAAACATATGAACAACCTAGACTGACCAGAGAAGAAATAGAAGACCTCAACCAACCCATCACAAGCAAAGAGATCCAATCAGTCATCAAAAATCTTCCCACAAATAAATGCCCAGGGCCAGATGGCTTCACAGGGGAATTCTACCAAACTTTCCAGAAAGAACTGACACCAATCTTACTCAAACTCTTTCAAAACATTGAAAAAAATGGAACACTACCTAACTCATTTTATGAAGCTAACATCAATCTAATACCAAAACCAGGCAAAGATGCTACAAAAAAGGAAAACTACCGGCCAATCTCCCTAATGAATATAGATGCAAAAATCCTCAACAAAATACTTGCAAATCGAATCCAAAGACACATTAAAAAAATCATACACCATGACCAAGTGGGGTTCATTCCAGGCATGCAAGGATGGTTCAACATAAGAAAAACAATCAATGTATTACAACACATTAAAAACTCGAAAGGGAAAAATCAATTGATCATCTCAATAGATGCTGAGAAAGCATTTGACAAAATCCAACATCCGTTTTTGATAAAAACACTTCAAAAGGTAGGAATTGAAGGAAACTCCCTCAACATGATAAAGAGCATATATGAAAAACCCACAGCCAGCATAGTACTCAATGGTGAGAGACTGAAAGCCTTCCCTCTAAGATCAGGAACAAGACAAGGATGCCCGCTGTCACCACTGTTATTCAACATTGTGCTGGAAGTGCTAGCCAGGGCAATCCAGCAAGACAAAGAAATAAAAGGCATCCAAATTGGAAAAGAAGTAAAACTGTCATTGTTTGCAGATGATATGATCTTATATCTAGAAAACCCTGAGAAATCAACGATACACCTACTAGAGCTAATAAACAAATTTAGCAAAGTAGCGGGATACAAGATTAATGCACATAAGTCAGTAATGTTTCTATATGCTAGAAATGAACAAACTGAAGAGACACTCAAGAAAAAGATACCATTTTCAATAGCAACTAAAAAAATCAAGTACCTAGGAATAAACTTAACCAAAGATGTAAAAGACCTATACAAAGAAAACTACATAACTCTACTAAAAGAAATAGAAGGGGACCTTAAAAGATGGAAAAATATTCCATGTTCATGGACAGGAAGGCTAAATGTCATTAAGATGTCAATTCTACCCAAACTCATCTACAGATTCAATGCAATCCCAATCAAAATTCCAACAACCTACTTTGCAGACTTGGAAAAGCTAGTTATCAAATTTATTTGGAAAGGGAAGATGCCTCGAATTGCTAAAGACACTCTAAAAAAGAAAAACGAAGTGGGAGGACTTACACTCCCTGACTTTGAAGCTTATTATAAAGCCACAGTTGCCAAAACAGCATGGTACTGGCACAAAGATAGACATATAGATCAATGGAATCGAATTGAGAATTCAGAGATAGACCCTCAGATCTATGGCCGACTGATCTTTGATAAGGCCCCCCAAAGTCACCGAACTGAGCCATAATGGTCTTTTCAACAAATGGGGCTGGGAGAGTTGGATATCCATATCCAAAAGAATGAAAGAGGACCCCTATCTCACCCCCTACACAAAAATTAACTCAAAATGGACCAAAGATCTCAATATAAAAGAAAGTACCATAAAACTCCTAGAAGATAATGTAGGAAAACATCTTCAAGACCTTGTATTAGGAGGCCACTTCCTAGACTTTACACCCAAAGCACAAGCAACAAAAGAGAAAATAGATAAATGGGAACTCCTCAAGCTTAGAAGTTTCTGCACCTCAAAGGAATTTCTCAAAAAGGTAAAGAGGCAGCCAACTCAATGGGAAAAAATTTTTGGAAACCATGTATCTGACAAAAGACTGATATCTTGCATATACAAAGAAATCCTACAACTCAATGACAATAGTACAGACAGCCCAATTATAAAATGGGCAAAAGATATGAAAAGACAGTTCTCTGAAGAGGAAATACAAATGGCCAAGAAACACATGAAAAAATGTTCAGCTTCACTAGCTATTAGAGAGATGCAAATTAAGACCACAATGAGATACCATCTAACACCGGTTAGAATGGCTGCCATTAAACAAACAGGAAACTACAAATGCTGGAGGGGATGTGGAGAAATTGGAACTCTTATTCATTGTTGGTGGGACTGTATAATGGTTCAGCCACTCTGGAAGTCAGTCTGGCAGTTCCTTAGAAAACTAGATATAGAGCTACCATTCGATCCAGCGATTGCACTTCTCGGTATATACCCGGAAGATCGGAAAGCAGTGACTCGAACAGATATCTGCACGCCAATGTTCATAGCAGCATTATTCACAATTGCCAAGAGATGGAAACAACCCAAATGTCCTTCAACAGATGAGTGGATAAATAAAATGTGGTATATACACACGATGGAATACTACGCGGCAGTAAGAAGGAACGATCTGGTGAAACATATGACAACATGGATGAACCTTGAAGACATAATGCTGAGCGAAATAAGCCAGGCACAAAAAGAGAAATATTATATGCTACCACTAATGTGAACTTTGAAAAATGTAAAACAAATGGTTTATAATGTAGAATGTAGGGGAACTAGCAGTAGAGAGCAATTAAGGAAGGGGGAACAATAATCCAAGAAGAACAGATAAGCTATTTAACGTTCTGGGGATGCCCAGAAATGACTATGGTCTGTTAATTTCTGATGGATGTAGTAGGAACAAGTTCACTGAAATGTTGCTATAGTATGTAACTTTCTTGGGGTAAAGTAGGAACATGTTGGAAGTTAAGCAGTTATCTTAGGTTAGTTGTCTTTTTCTTACTCCCTTGCTATGGTCTCTTTGAAATGTTCTTTTATTGTATGTTTGTTTTCTTTTTAACTTTTTTTTTCATACAGTTGATTTGAAAAAAGAAGGGAAAGTTAAAAAAAAAAAAAAAAAGAAAAAGAAAAAAGACAAACAAGGAAAAAAAAAAAAAAAAAAGATGTAGTGCCCCCTTGAGGAGCCTGTGGAGAATGCAGGGGTATTCGCCTACCCCACCTCCATGGTTGCTAACATGACCACAGACATAGGGGACTGGTGGTTTGATGGGTTGAGCCCTCTACCATAAGTTTTACCCTTGGGAAGACGGTTGCTGCAAAGGAGAGGCTAGGCCTCCCTGTATTTGTGCCTAAGAGTCTCCTCCTGAATGCCTCTTTGTTGCTCAGATGTGGCCCTCTCTCTCTGGCTAAGCCAACTTGAAAGGTGAAATCACTGCCCTCCCCCCTACGTGGGATCAGACACCCAGGGAAGTGAATCTCCCTGGCAACGTGGAATATGACTCCCGGGGAGGAATGTAGACCCGGCATCGTGGGATGGAGAACATCTTCTTGACCAAAAGGGGGATGTGAAAGGAAATGAAATAAGCTTCAGTGGCAGAGAGATTCCAAAACGAGCTGAGAGATCACTCTGGTGGGCACTCTTACGCACACTTTAGACAACCTTTTTTAGGTTCTAAAGAATTGGGGGTAGCTGGTGGTGGATACCTGAAACTATTAAACTACAACCCAGAACCCATGAATCTCGAAGACAGTTGTATAAAAATGTAGCTTATGAGGGGTGACAGTGGGATTGGGAATGCCATAAGGACCAAACTCCACTTTGTCTAGTTTATGGATGGATGTGTAGAAAAGTAGGGGAAGCAAACAAACAGACAAAGGTACCTAGTGTTCTTTTTTACTTCAATTGCTCTTTTTCACTCTAATTATTATTCTTGTTATTTTTGTGTGTGTGCTAATGAAGATGTCAGGGATTGATTTAGGTGATGAATGTACAACTATGTAATGGTACTGTAAACAATCGAAAGTACAATTTGTTTTGTATGACTGCGTGGTATGTGAATATATCTCAATAAAATGATGATTAAAAAAAAAAAAAAAAAAAAAAAGAAAAGAAACAGTCAATTATTTTGAATTTCTGCTCAACTTAATACAGTAGAAAGTATTCACTATTGGGCTTTCCTTGGTGAAAAAAATTTTTTTAAAGATTTTACTGTATTGATGTAGTAAATACAATGTACCAAATTGTACTAGGTAGCTTCCAGGTATTTTCAATGGTTATCTTTTATATAAAACATTAAGACAAGGCCAAGCTAAATGAGAATCTAATTAATAAAGTCTTACATTATTTGGATGAGCCAACTAAATCAATTTTTTAATTATCTCTTTTGAGATCTGCCTTTCCCCTGCTTCAAAACAAGGGATACTAATATTATAATAAAATGTGGAAAATATTTTTTGATAAATTGTCTTAGACATGTGGTAGTTGGGATATATCTTCAGTATTGCTATTCCACAGTTTCATCTGGAAGTTCCCATTTATTTACTTTCTGAGAAAGATACAAAAGAGATAAATTTTTGAAACCTTGAAAATCTTAAAATGCTTTCTTCCTACCCTCACACTTGATGGACAGTTTGCCAAAATATAGAATTCTGGATTGGAAATACTTTCCCCTCAGAATTTTGAAGGTATTGCTCTAATTTATTCTACTTTCCAGTTATGCTACAGGAAATCCAATGCTTATTTTTAATCTCTTTCATTTCTCTTGTATGCTCTCCTGCGCACACGCTCTCTCTCTCCCTCCCTCTCTCTCTCTCTCTGAAAATTTAGGATCTCCTTTTGTCCCCAGTGTTATAAAATTTTACAGTGGTATGCCTTGGTATAGATCTATTCTTATGCCTTTGGGTCCTTTCAAACAAGATAATAGCATGAACTATGTTTTTTTCATTGTGGTGATATGTGTGTGTGTGTGTGTATATTTTTGTGTGTGTTTGTGATATATATCACAAAATTTCTCATTTTACCTAAATTTTAAGTGTACACTTCTGTAGTATTAATTGTATTCACAATGGTGTTCTACCACTGTTTATTACCAAGGCTTTTATCATGACTCCAAACAGAAACTCTGTACCTACTAAGTAAAGTTCCCTATTCCTCCCTCCCCCAGATCCTGGGGAACCTCTAATCTACTTTCTCTGGCTGTGATTTTGCTTATTGCAGATATTTTACTTAAGTGGAAACATACAATGTGCTTGGGTTGTTTCCACCTTTTGGCTATTGTGAACACTGGCGCATGAACGGTATTTTAATTTCAGTTTTCTTTTTTTTTTTTTTTTTTTTTGAATTTCAATTAAGGATGAGTATCTTCTTTGTCTTAGTTTCCTAAGGCTGCCAAACAAAGTACCACAAACTGGGTGGCTTGAAACAACAGATATTTGTTGCCTCACCGTTTTGGAGGCTAGAAGTCCAAAATCAAGGTATGGGCAGGACTGTGCTTCTTCAGAAACTTGTAGGGGGAGAGTCCTTCCTTGCCTCTTCTGGCTTCTGGTTTCGCCAGCGATCCTTGGCGTTTCTTGAATTACAGATGCCCAACTCCAGTTCCTGTCTCTGTCTTCATGTGACCATCTACTACTGTCTGTGTTTCTTTTCTCCTTTATAAGGATACCAATCATATTGGATTAGAGGCCCACCCACCACCAGTATGGCCTGATCTTAATTTAATTCCATCTGCAATGACCCTATTTTCAAATAAGGTCACATTTAGAGGTAATGTATATGTTGAAATTTCAACATATCTTTTTAGGGGACACAATTCAATCCATAACACCGTTGAATAGAAATAATACACACTTACTGGGATTGTGTGGTTGGATTAAATAAATATTATTTGTTTCATCAAGTGCATTCTCAAGGTGGAGTCTGTACATCATTTGTCGCACAATCACATGGGATCTTGTTGAACATGGCACTTTCCTTACCTCACATGAGGCCTGTGGAATCAGAATCACAGTGGGTTTGGCCTGGGATTCCGAATATAACAAGCTCTTCATGTGCCTCATAGGCATACTATAATTGACATCTTTTATCTAGTCTAAGTTTAAAAGGAGTTAATTGTTTGAGAAAGTTGGATGCTCATCTTATATAAATTTGAAAAATCTAATGAAATAGTAATTGAGTTAATGATTAGGGGGACAGTCCTGATAAATTAATTTAACATATTTTATTGCTTTTTCCTACAATTATCACTAAATAAGAGTTTGACTAATTAGCTCAAGCATGCGTAATATGAGGAAAATAATAGACCCTTTTCTATACTTCTCATTCGATGATATAACCAATGGCTAGAGTCATTCGTTTGTGCATTTTAAAAAATACACACACACACAATATACGTCTATTGTGAATATTGCACCTCTGACCTAGATTTTCAGTTTTTTAACCCAACAATTTTAGTTTTAGCCAATACTCTTGTTGGAATGTGACTTAATTATAGGCAAGCTGGATGTGTTTGTTGTAAGAAAAGTTTTAAATTGAACATTGCTCAGAGTGACAATTAATACAGTAACATAGCAAGTAGGAGAGCTCTTATTAATATGTCCATAACAGGGATAAATTAATGCATGTCCCTTTCTTGGACATCATTATCTCTCCTGTTTGGTAGTACAGAAGGAAAACATGAAAACTATCTCAGTGATATGTCATTCTGTTAGTAAAACATTGTCTTACTATTTAAAAGGTGAAAAACTAGATTCTTCCAATAACATTAGCTAACATTTATCAAGTATTATGTAACATACGCACTCTAAGCTCTGGATATGACGTAGGTACTGTTATTATCTCCATGTTGAGGATAAGAAAATGAGGCACACGATTATTCATGTAAATTACCCAAGGTCTACTACTTAGTAAATAGTGGAGCCTGATTTTGAAAATTTGTCAGTCTGTCTCTGGAGATCATGTCTGCTTTAGTGTCTTTCATCAAAGATGGTAGGACCATCACTGCTTTAATAGGTAGACAATTTTGCATGAAAAAGCTTATGAGGAAGATGCATCTTTTGAAATGTATCTTCATGTTCACTAAGTTTTTGTCTTCTCCAATTTTGCAGGTTACATATTTCTAATAATTTCTTTTAAAATATGTGATATAACCAAAGTAGAGAGGCTTCATATTGTAGCCAAAAGACAATTTTAAGACCAAAGCAAGAGGGTCTGTATTATGGTAGAATACAGTTTTAGGGCTCAAGCAATCTGGGTTCAAATGCTGGCTGACTGATTTACAAGCTGTGTGCAGATCACTTAAACTTTCTGAACCTCAGTTTTCTCATCTGATAAATGAGAATGATAATATTTACCTATAGTGTTACTGTACAGAGTGGAAATAATCTATATAAGCATCTCATTGAGTTCTTTGCATTCAATTACATACAGCTATTGTAATTTGATATTTAAAATACTATCCTGAAAGGATAGTGGGAATTTCTATGTTCCATATGCAATATATATTATAAAGAAAGTATAATTTTTAGTATCAAAAACATCAAAATATCTGTTTGCTGTTTCAGTCATTAAGCATCATGAACACTCAGTATTTTGTTTAATCTCATACTGTTCTTTGGATAGAAATTGTGGTTAGGCTATCTCACAAACACTTAAAATCTCTGTCTTTCTCCTTTCCAGCAAACTTCCTTGATAACATGCTTTTGCGAAGTTCAGGAAAATTGAATGCGGGCACCAAGAAAGAGGATGGTGAGAGTCCAGCGCCCACCCCTCGTCCAAAGATCTTGCATTGTAAATGCCACCATCATTGTCCAGAGGACTCCATCAACAATATTTGCAGGTTGATGATTTAAATTATTTAAACCTGGCTTTAACAGGAAGTCACAAGTGTATGGCTATGAACTGTGGTCTAGTGTTTACAGGAACATGTTTTGTGGAATAGTGCCTAACTCAATTGACTCTCAGAACAGTGCCGGTGTGAAAAGAAATACTGAAGCAGTCTTTTGCCTGAAAGGATGCTGAGATCCTGCTTCCTTTCACCAACCAACACACATGGCTATATACACAGAACACAGGTCCCAGGCTCCCTGTCAAGGACCTAAAACCAGTTATTTTCTTTCAAAAGAACTAGCCCTGAAAATAGATCCAATAGCAGAGAATGGCAAATAAGTCTGATTTTTTTTTTTTTTAACCATTCCTTGTGCTGATGGTATTAGTAGTTCAGAAAGAACATATAAGAAGTTAGGAATATTCCTAAACTGACTATGGGAGGAATGGAATAACAGGACTTGTGTGAATCTACCAGATGTGAGAAAGACAGCGAAATACTGGAGAACAAACTCCAGTATATAAATGCTTGTGTAGTTGCATTCTAACTAGAAACTGGATTATTTGCTTCTTTCCCCCTCATACATCATTATGCAGCCAGATTTGTTTTTCTGGTCACTATTGGCACATTTAATCCCCAAAATGAGGGCACCAGTGGTAAAGAGGCATAACTTACTGTGGCTGGAGTTTGCCATTGGAAAAGTGGGTAAATCAACCAGAAACTTGTAGATCTTAGCAGGTAAAATGTCAGAGAATCAGAATCTGCCCCAAGAGTGGTCATGGACTAAAGCAGGGAGGTGGGCCTTTCGGGTCAGAGTCCAGACAATATATTTAAGCAACCATTTGGGTCCTCAGTAGCCAAGAAGAAGCATGAAACTGAGCTGAATGCTTTTATTTCTTAAGAGCTTGTTTTGTTTTGTTTTGTTTTCCCTATCACTAAACCTGTTTTGTTTGTTTGTTTTTATAATTGGAAAGTTGTGGGTTTACAAAACAATCCTGCATAAAATACAGGATTCCCATATACCATGCTACTATTAACACCCTGCATTGGTGTGATATACATTTGTTAAAAATGACAAAAGCATGTTTTTATAATTGTGCTGTTGTAACTGTAGTCCGTGGTTTAACTTAGGGTTCACTGTTTGTGTTGTGCAGGTCCATGGATTTTTTTAGTTCTAGTATTATTTTAAAAGCTTCGTGTGAAAGCTGAATCAATTTAACCTTAACAGTGTATCCTGAGAATCTAATAGATAGAGCTCAAGAAATACAAATTAAGTAAATGACCGAGGGAGTGTGTGCATGTGTTTCTTATATCATATATTCACCAGTAGGTACCTCAATTGATTTGAAAGCAAATTAGCATGGCAGGGAATGCTTATTCTCACTTGTAGATAAAAGATTTGGATTCAGAGAGCTTTAACAACTTGGCTCTTGTAATATAGCAAATATGTGGGAGACTGAGGCTCATGCTGAGGTAGTGTGATTACAAAGCTTGGACAGTGTCCCCTGGGAAACACTGTTTCTTTATGGTTAGCACAAAATGTATCCGGAAAGTTAGAAAGTTTTCTGAAGAAAGGAAAATCATCAGGAGGAAGCAAAGTAGGGGGATTCAAAAGACAAATACCATTAATTTTACTATTTTGTGTCAGGCTGTAGTATGCAGAAGAAATCCGTGTGTGTCATTTGAACTACAATCCAGTGAGGTTTTGGAAACACATTTAAGTAGTTCCATTCAATTTAGACTCAGGAGCTTTCTGAATATATATAGTTAAAAATTCAAATCTTTAAATTTCTTAATGAGTAAATATTCCAAATGCAGTAAAGCTAAAATATCTCAAGGGCTTTAAATACACTCAGCAAAAATAGATTTATCTTGAAAGCATCGATCTACCAGAAAGCATTTGTTTCGTTGTTTGTGTTGCTATGTGATGATTGTACAAAGTAGATCTATTTTTCTAAAACAGTTATATAGATATTCTAAGACATAAAAAAGAATTGCCCCAATGAGGATATCTTTGTTTGAAGGAGGTAAGAAGTTGCACGTAGGCTGTCTCTTTAGTGTACTCTCTGGAAGTTACCTAAAATGGAGCTTTAAGCTAGAGCCATTTAATTTCCTGTTCACCTATTGTCAGAGTTATTTTATCATTTGGGTAAAAAAGTGTATTTGCGTTTGAGTATGCATCTTCCTTTTCCTTTCTTTCCCTGTGCTTCTGTTTCTCCTGCTTAGTTCTAGTGAGGACTAATAATGAGTAGAAAGGCAAGTCATTTGAAATGCTTTAACCTGCAATTATTAATCTATAGCAATAACTTTTAATTAACAGGGATTTCAACTATTTGGCAATTCCCTCAACTAAGTAAGAATAGTGCATACAGATCAACCTTGAACAAAGAGCTGATCATTGATAAGAAATAAAAATGTAGAAAATAATTATTTCTAGACTTTAGCTGAAGAGAACTTCGGTGGTCATTTGAATCAGAATTCTTACTGTATAGAACAGTATAGTGTGACTTAAAGGTTAACACACAGTTACTTACAGAATTAGTACTATATTCTAGATCCCCTTTTTCCTAGTCTACTGCTTTTTAGTCATACTTTCATTGCTTTTTCCTTTTAACACTAAAGCGTTTTCATAAGAGGTCTTCATAATGCCAGGTAGCATTGAAGCAGCCAGCCAACATAGTTTTTAACAGCCATGTCTTTGTTCCTACCCCACACTCAGCCAAATAAGCACATTTAATTCAACATCCATTGAGGGAGACTTTTAACTTTTAGAGGTATATCATCATATGATAAATGCACTGTAAGGAAGAGTGCTCCGATGGTAGATGTAGGACAGCTAGGGAGGGAAAAGGCTGGTGGGAAGATCTTGTAGTAATCCAGCAGGAGGCAGTGTGCTATCAGGCTAGGGCAGTGAGTGAGAGAATGGAGTGGAAGGAGAAAATATAAAAATATACACTTTGAAAAGACTGCAGGGCCTATTGATAAGTCAGAAATAAAGATTAAGGGCCAGAAGGAAACAATGATCCTTGTTTTGGAGGAATTAATTTCCTGCTATATTCACTTTTTACATACTTTCTTCCTAAATTATTTCTTGTCCCCAGTGTTATTGACATTGTTTGTTTTTCCTTTAAGATCTCTTATTTTCCTGCTTTGAAAAATCACTGAAATTCCCTTTAAGTATTCTGAGGTATTCCAGTAATACTGAGAAACTCTCCAAACTTCTAATTACAGGATATTTGTACAGTTTTCCATCTCTTGTAGTTTGTGGTGTTTTATTATACATTTGAAAATTAAGATACTGTCTTCAGTCAGAGTATTTGGGAAGAAAATATAAATACAAATTTAAAATTTTTAAATAGCTGCCTAGAAATCTATTCCTAAAAATTATCTTAGACTCTGTTTTCCAGAGATAATTTTTAATTTTTTATACTTCCTCATTTATCTCATTGTGATCTGTCCAAGAATTCTCCTATCTGGACAGCTTTTAGGTTTGGAGGTGTAGTAAAACATAATGCATGTTGGCACAAAGGATGTGCAGATGGTACTAGGCTGCCTATATGAGGAATTAGATAAGTCTACGACTGTACGTCTTGAAGAGTCACAAGGGGCAAAAGGAAAAGCTTAAGGGCTGTGAGCCTTTTACAAAGTTTGTATTAACCTATGACTGTTCAAATCTATCTGTCTATCTATCTATCTATCTATCTATCTATCAAGTTGCAGATTTATAGAAAAATCATGCAGAAAATATAGAGTTCCCATATACCACTCCCACCTCCATTATTTTTTTTCTTTTTTTAATGCAATTTTCTTGAGATATATTCACATAACATACAATCATTCAAAGTGCACAGTTGTTCACAGGATCATCATATAGTTGTGCATTCATCACCATAATCAATGTTTGAACATTTTCATTATTCCAAAAAATAAAATAAAAATTAAAATAAAGAAGAACATCCAAAACATCCCATTCCCCTGCTCCCCCATCATTTGTTTACTTTTTTTAAATACAGTTTTATTGAGATATATTCACACACCCTACAGTCATCCACAGAGTACAATCAGTTATTCACAGCACCATCATACAGTTCTGTCTTCATCACCAGAATCAATTTTGAACCTTTTCCTTACTCCATAATAAAAATAAAAGCAAAAAAGGACACCTGAATCTTTCCATTCCCTCCATCCCACCCTATTCTTCATCTAATTTTTGTCCCCATTTTCCACTTATCTGTCGATACACTGGATAAAGGGAGTGCGAGCCACAAGGTTTTAACAGTCACACAATCACACTTTGCAAGCTACATAGTTATACAGTCATCTTCAAGAATGAAGCCTACTGGATTGCAGTTCGACAGCTTCAGGTATTTCCCTCTAGCCATTCCAACACAGTAAAAACTAAAAGGTGATATCTATATAGTGCATAAGAATACCCACCAGAGTGACCTCTGGACTCCATTTAAAATCTCTCAGCCACTGGAACCTTACTTTGTTTCATCTCTGTTCCTTCTTTTGGTCAAGAAGATCCTCTCAATCCCACAGTGCTGGGTCCAGGATCATCCGCAGGAGTTGTTTCCTGCGTTGCCCGGGGTATTCACACCCCTGGGAGTCATGTCCCATGTAGGGGGGAGGATAGTGAGTTCACTTGCCAGGTGGGCTTGGGGGGGGGGGGGGACACATCTGAGCAACAAAGAGGCTCTCTTGGGGGTACTCCTAGGCACAATTATAAGTAGGCTTTCCCTCTCCCTTGCAGTAACTAGCCTCACAGGGGAAGAAGGCCCCCAGATCGAGGGCTCAGCCCACTAAATTGGCAGTCCTCAATGTTTGCGGGAAAATCAGCAATAACCCAGGTGGGGAAGTCCAACATTACTGCATTTCTTCCCAGTTCCTCAGGGAGCCCTGCAAATACACTTTACTCTGTGCCCATATTACTCTGGGATGTATCAGGATTTCACCCCAGCCTGTACAAACTCACCAAATCCCACTTCCCTTTCACAGCTCCATGTGCTTGTGGTGTTCAAACAAACTGATCGTGCATGTTAAATTATCTAATGTGCAGCAGAAAATATAGATCCTGCACCAAATAGACATCTCTTCCCTTGGTCTCGCTCAAAAGTTGTAGTTTTTAAAAACCAGTCAGTATTGTCCTTTACCGTTGGGCCTGATTTGCCTTAATCCTAACCATATCTGCTTCATTCATATCTCTAATTGAAGTCTGAACTCTTTTTCAGTTCTTTCAACAGTTGCCATGTGGGGTAATACTGACATTCATAACTGCCAAGCTCTAGCTCCAAGTCTCATGTGTCACACAGATACCCAAAGTTCCAGAGACCGACCACCCACCTCCATTATTAACTGCTCAAATTTTAAACCTTGTTGAATGTGGTAGTGTGAGTTTTCATACACGTGCTTCCGACACAAGGTCTTAGGGTATTTAAAAGTGCACATTCATTATACATGCTCCTACTCATTATAAGCCATCCAGTTTATTCTACTGTTGCCAAGATCTTCTGTACATTGAGCTTTATGATCCTTATTTCCAGTAAAAGTTGATTTGAATCCATTGAACTTCTGAGAATGGTTCGTTAGAACTTGTAGTTATAAGAGGCTGGGATTTCAAATTCAGTTTTGAAGTCTTTTATAATGAATAACTTTCCTTTTGTGCCTCTCAGTTACTTTGGTTAATTATAAATAAGAATGTTAAATGGGTCCAATTTGTTGTTGGACTTAATAGAAAGTGAATAACTATTAGAGCTCTTTAAAATTATACATAGAGAGCTGTTGAAGATGTTTGAGCAGAGAAGGAAAATGTAAGATTTATCAGATGGTGCTATAAAGAATAGATTTGAGTCAAGACAGAGGAGGCCAGAAGTCTCACTAGAAGACTCTGAGAGCATCTAGGTGAGAGGTAGTGAGGGTCTGTAAAGGCTGGCATGGGCAAGAATATTACAAATGCTTGATTAATATAAAAATTGAGACAAGTACAAGATCTTCGAATTTATATAAGAAAGTGAACAAAACACTATCACTTGAAGAGTCACAGGGGGCAAAAGGAAAAGCTTCAGGGCTGTGAGCCTTTTACAAAGTTTGTATTAACCTATGACTGTTCAAATCTATCTATCTCTTTATCTATCTATCTGTCTATCTAATCTATCTATCTATCTATCAAGTTGCAGGTTTATAGATGCCAGAGAAAGTCGAACGGTCGTTACATGTTCTTGATAAAGTAAAAAGGCATCTCTCACATTGGAACTTTGTCATTAATGTCATAACTTCACCTTACTGTATGACCCTCCTCAGAGGAAAAGCCAGAAAGGGGAAGAAGTAGCAGCCATATTTTTTTACCCTTTTTTAACACCGCTATGAGAATCCTCCCATCTAAGATGATAAGGGAAACAAAAACAAACAAATATTAGGGTTCGCTTATGCTTTACTTTAGTTGCTGCTCAATGTTCTTTTTTGTTTTTTTTCCCCCAACCAATAGAAAACGCTTAACTAGCTTCTGATTTCCATCTCTACTGCTTGAAGTTGAATGACTTTCTCTCCACTATGCTTCTAAGGTTGATGACCTTCCTTAGTAGGCTATGAGCTCCTTAAAACCAAAGACTTTGTCTGTCTTATCCTTGCATTTTCAGCATCTAGCTCTGCCTAATGCATAATATGCTCAATACATATTTGTAAAATGAACCACTCTTAAAGCTAGAAGCAACCAACTGCTGTTTTAGTTAACTGATTAAAATCTGCATGATTTAAAATAGCAACTCTAAAAGTTTTATGTATCTTTAAGTTTACCTGTGGCAGAAAACTATGAAAACTCTTTTTGTTCCCTTGAATATTAAATAGGTGTTTTAAAAGAGAGGATATTCTCAAGGATCTGTTTACAGATGACTTCAAATCAGCTGACCCTTTAAAATTGTTTCTAACTGAAACAAAAGAAATTTGAAAGAAATTTAAGAGTTCTACTATTTCTCACATTCTTAAAAAAGGTGGGGGAAAAATCTTGATCATTCAAAAGAGATGTTGATCCTTGGGGGCAGATGCAGTTGAGCAGGTAGCCAACTGTATAATTTTTATCAACACTAAATTTAAAGTAATGCTTTAAAATTTCCTGTCATCCTGATTGAGCATATTGAACAAACTCTTGTAAACTATTTAATAATGTTTTAAATTCAGTATATAGTTAAATTAAGCTTTATAATGATCTAGACTAGTTGGATTAAAAAGTTCTACATTAGTCCCTTCTAACCTGTGATGGTTACTGAACAACCCTGGGGTTTGCAACAGACAAACAAAAGGGTCATAATAGGCTTTGGCAAACATTGTAAACACTCTGTTGACTAAAATGTAGCAATGAATAGGCCACCTTAAACAAAGACAATGATGGTGCAATTTTCAGTATCTTAAGAAATGGGTCTCTAGCCATTATACTACTTCTAATAGATGAGTTGGATTCCAGAAGGCTATTTATAAATCCATTTGACCATAAATCTGCAGTGACTGAGAAGAGTTAAAGCTTTCAGTCTCTGGATATATACCCACCTAAAAAGGGACCACTTGGTCCCTCGACACTTTAAACCAGGTATGCCCCTTTCTTACTTGCTAGTATTTGTTCAGTAGGCACATGGAGTATGTCTTGAAACAGTTAACCCCTCATGATCTGTCTAGATGTTCTAGACACTCCTTTGCTTTTGCAATATTGGCCTTGAACCTGTAGAACCATCCAAGGGTTGTAACATAAGTTTTATTGTCATATTTTGATCTCATATAAACTTTAAACTCTCAAACACTTTGCTTTCTCATGAATTAACATTATGTTGAGAATCATTCAGTATTGACTGTCACTTTTCTTTGCCTGTTGCACAGAGGCAGCATTTTTGAAATATGTGATTTTTTTTTCATTCACAATCGTTATTCTTGTCAAGTGATTCTTCCTATATTCAGGTATACATTTCACTACTTTAAATTTTATTTAAAATTCTTTCTACCTTTGTTTCCTTCTTAATTCTTCATCTCTTCTTACCATCACTTTCAACACTCTGGGAATGAGGAGCAATAATACATATAAAGCATTTGAAAACTCAGCTTAAACATGGCAACCAGGCAGCAGAATGTTCAATTAAGCCAATGGTGAGACTTAATAGCCCTTTGTGACTGGTATCAGCCATCTCTCAGTGAAGGGCAGAGCTGATCAGCTTTGGCTCTGGTGCATCGCTGCAATTACATTTCTGCTTGCTTCAGAGCTGAAAGTTCTTAAGTAATTTTTAAGCTTCTGCAATTGTACTGCCTGTTTCCAGTTAATGTGCCTTGCTAGCTGACAATTTCAAAGAGAAGCTTATAAATTACCTTTGCTTTGTTGCAGACACTATACACTTGAAATGGCTCTTCTACCTCCACCCCACCCCCTTGCTAGTATTTGTTTCGAACTAAAAATTTGTTTCCTTTTCATTCGTGACTTATGGGATGTTGATTCTTTTCTCCAGGATCTCTCTCGCCCCAGTTCATCTTTATTGTTTTTAGCTCCTCCTTCTTTGTATGTAGGAGAGTTCATTTTTAAAAGCTTGAATTCACTTTCCTTGATGTCCTTTTATATTTCCCAGGATATTGTAGCACTAATCTGCCAACAGCTTTACCTGCTTTTTCTGTTCCCCCTTTTTTTTTTGTAAGTTGCCTCAAAGTATATCTCCACATAGTCAAATTTTTAAGAAGGGGAACTCATGACTAAGGAGTCTTTTTAGATTTAATGTAGTGTGCCAATTTCCCTAGTCTGTATGAATTCTTAATATTGGAAAATTGGGAGAAATAGTATTTCTGATAATTCCTGCATTTGCCTTTGATGATAAATATAAATTGCACATATAGTCAAAATGTATAGGAGAGGAATAAAAAAGCCCATGGATATTGTTTCTTCTTATTGTTTAAAGAAAATTTCTAAGAGCCAGCTATTTTGTTCATTGCCTCCAGTGTTTACTTACTTTAGATTTTCATTGCAATTTCAGTAAGTTGGCTAGAACGCCTCAAAGAATTCAGAGCCTGGGCTCTTCCTAGTCTTTCTTCCGCAACAGCGTTCATACATTTGACCTTAGTCTAACAAAAAGATTTATCATTGGGCCTTCCAAGCCATTCATTAGTATGTTTGAACTTTGCTGTACTCGTTCTTGTAAACTGAGGTATTTTGGATCACTTGAGGCCAATAAAGCAAGTAAACAATTCTAAGGATGTTGATGATAACTCAAGGGCTAATGTATGGCAGAATGCTGCTACCACTAATACAGAATAGACAAACCCACAAATCACGACTAATACCATTCTGAGAGCTTTCTTCCCGTGACCTTTGGGACTACATTGTCATATCTGTCTTAGACTCTGAGCATGAATATGTATGAGAAAGCGACAGAGACATAGTTCTGTACTTTATTTCTTAGGACATGGAAGGAGTTGTTTAAGACTTATATTTGGAATTTGCTGGCATTCATCACCTGGATTTGTGAAGACAATAATGTCTGTTTATGAATAGTTCTGTATAAAACAGCTCTTGTTTTTCATTTTTAGTCCCAGGAGGGGATAGCAGAAAATGCATGGGAATAAAGATAGAGGTCCTTGATTCAAGGCCTGGTTCATAACTGTTTGTTTTGTGACCTTGTATAAGTTTATTAAACTCCCAGAACTTTAATTTCCTCATCTGTAAAATGGAAATAATAATATTACTTATTTTTCATTGTTATAGAGAGGATTAAATAAAATAGAGTAAGCAGAAGTAAGTTTTAATCTAGAAAACCGTACAAAAATAAAAAATTGTGTCTCTGATTACTTACCTGCCGAAACCCCCTTTTTCTATTGAGCATCCATATATACCCACTGACTCAAACTCAGTCTGCTCATAACAAAAACTAAATTTATCCATACGACAGGCAGGTCAGAAGCAGAAGTACCAAATGTCAGTCTTAGTCATCTCAGTTATGCCCTGCTGACCCCAACCTCCTACCCCTTCCCGTGTTTGTGTGCCTTAGTGAGAAAGAAGTATAGTCCACTCCCTCAGAGCAAGTAGAAGCAGCGTAAAAGTTCACATCCTTGCTCTGTTTCTCTTCCTAGCTGTACAGCCTTTCAGAAATTACTCAGTTTCACTAGCAGTATGGCTTTTCACAGTTACTCTGCATGAGCCTCTTCTTTACATTGAAGATGACAGTTGAGCTGCCTCACATAGTTGTGTGCCTGGATTTGAAGGTGATAACCATGGAGCGTCAAAATGGGTGATCAGTAGGTGTTGTATATGGCTATTAATGGCAATGATGGCAAATAATGTACGGAAATTTTGGAGTCTTCTTTCTAGAAGGTTTCAGAACAGAGGATATATTAACATGTCTTTATGATAATTAAATCCACTTTCTTAAAAGTGAGTTTTGGGATCTTCTTAACAGACTGCTGCTACTTTTAATGGCCTTTGACTTTCTCCTTATGTATAATTAAACAATAATGATAATCATTATTCATTTCCATTTCCTCTAGATGGACAGACAGACAGACAGACACACATCTATACTTACTTTTCCTGTTTGCTCTTTCTTTAGCACAGACGGATACTGTTTCACAATGATAGAAGAAGATGATTCTGGGACGCCTGTGGTTACTTCAGGATGTTTAGGACTAGAAGGCTCAGATTTCCAATGTCGGGTAAGGAAGATAACTGGATTGTACTTTGTTACCTTTCATTGTGTGTGCTTCAGTCAAGTTAGAAGCAAAATGTATCAATTGTCTCTCTTGACCAGCCTGGTTTTAATAATTTGAAAATAATTTGAAAATTCTTATTGAGCCAATTCTCCCTTCATTTTAGAAATCAAATATTCTTTTTATTGTTAACTTCTTGCTTAGTGACATATTAGATTGTCCTCAAATTCCAGTTTAGTTACTGTCTGCACCATATAAACTAGTTATTACAAATAGAATGGTAATCCTCAAATTCCAGTTTAGTTACTGTCTGCACCATATAAACAAGTTATTACAAATAGAATGGTAATTTTGTCAAAATGCAAAAGTCGAGTAAGATAATTCACAGTACTTTGAAGTAAATTACCTAATAGAAAACTTCAAGATATGCATGTGAAATTATTATAATTTTGAGTGAGTTTTCTAAATAGTGCTTATTGCTTAAGTTATAGATTACATGACTTTGAAATTTAGAGGAAACCCACTAACAGCTGTTTGGGTTCCATTGTAGGATACTCCCATTCCTCATCAAAGAAGATCAATTGAATGCTGCACAGAACGGAACGAATGTAATAAAGATCTGCACCCTACGTTGCCTCCACTGAAAAACAGAGGTAAGGGAGGAAGGCCTCCAGGCTGAAGAAGCTATAGAGATAATGAAAATAAAAACTGAAATCAATCTCTCCATTCCAAATTAATCTGCCTGTATCATATTCCACTGCTGGAGCAGAGTACTAAGGCAAGGTGACATAATGACACTGTCATTCAGAGACGTGTGCGAGTAGTTCTTAAGAAAATAGTTGTACGTGGCTTAACTTTTGTCATTCTTATTACTCTAACTTCTCCCCCACTTCCCTGTAGAACTGCAATCACTAGAGCTTGCAGTAGGTAGCAGGAGGGTAGAGGAAGGAGAGAGTGTTTTAGGCTGACCCCTAAAAGTTGTACTTCACTTAAAAACTACCATTGGCTACATTCATTTTAAAAATAAAGACTTTCAAATGGACTAAATCAAAGATTATTTGCTGAATGGCATTTCCTTTTATCTTTGCTAGATTAAATATTTTTCAGTTAAGTCATGTATTCAATGTATTGATAAAGTTGGGAAGATATAAAAATATTTTCATTTTAAAACTTACACATTTAAGTCTTACTCACTAAAAAAGATAAATAATGCATACCAAAAGATTTGTAGTTAATGACAGCTCTTATATTTCTTTTTCTTTCTCTTGCCACAAAAATAAATGATTTTTCATTGTCATAAAGTCCTAAGTCCGTATAAGTAATTTAAAATGATCCTTCATTATTGATTTTATTTCTTAGGAAGAGAAAGTATTTTCTACAAAATATAATGCTGTATCATTGTTTTGATGAGAACCTTTTACATTCATTCTGCTATATCTGTTAAGGTCGAGTCATAATAATTCAAATTAAGAAAAACTTACATTTTAAAAATTTTACCAGGAATTGTGCTAAGTGTTAGGGATATACAAATGAATGAAGAAAATTCTTGCACACTAGAATGTGAGAGAGAAGCACATAAATAATTAAATTATATTTGGTCAGGAATATCTCAGTAGTAGAATTGGATTGTAAAGTACATTAAGGACACAAAAGAGTGAGTGACCTGCTCTATCTGGGTTTGGAGGATATAAGAAAGCCTTATAGAAGTGATATTTGAATTGAGATGTTACAAATAAATAGGAGTTTGCTAATTGGATAAGGCAGTAATAAAAATAAAAAATAAAAATAACTAACATCAGGCAAGCACCGTGCTAAGTATTAACATCAGTTAACTCATTTATTTGTTAATAATAGCCTCACAATTAAGAGGTACTCACAACGATTATTCCCAGTTAAAAATGAGGCAATTACATCCCAGAGATGTTAATAACATTCCCAAGGTTGCACAGCTTGAGGGTCTCAGTCGCTCTAAACAGAGGCAGTTGTATATACTGGAGTTTTATTTGTAATATTTCAGAAGCATTTGCAACATACAAGAGTAGGAAACAGCATGGCTGGTCTGTGGACCACCATGATCAGTATCACTTAGGAACTTGCTAGAAATGCAGAATCACTGGCCAAACCCCAGATGTACTGAATCTGCATTTTAAAAAAGATTTTCCAAGTGTTCCATATGCACATTAAAGTTTGGGAAGCACCTTCTGTAGGATAGGATCTAAATGTGGTAGAAGCATTTGATTAGTGCACATAGCCAGCACCATTTTACATCTCACCATGCAAATTTGATGACATCTTGTTCAAAGAGAAGTTATTAAATTTCACTGTTATTAAACTACTGCCAAAGTTCTAAATGTTATTCTCAGTTTCTGCAGTATACTCCCTTGTGAACCAGTTACAAAAAGTAGGCAGTACATGGGCAATATTGGTATAGGACTTATATGTTGGGAGTGGGGAGGGAGGAAAGTGAGAAGTGGCTTGAAATGAGGCTGAAAGTGCCTGATTTTACAATCTCACCCCTCAAGGAGAAGAGGGTTTCTCCATGCAAGTAGAAGTGATGTCTTAGAAATAGCAATAGGGTTTGGTGCTGCAGTGCAGGTGCTGTCCTCTAGATGGAGCCAGATTCCAGTTAGGACCAGGAAGGTGAAGGAGTATTCTCTGAGTTTCAGAATACGGGGACTTTCAAATAGTGAAAACCTTTGAAAAGAAGACAACGATGAGAAGGTAAGCCCTTGGTGCAAAGCAGTGTGGTAATGAGGATGCAGAAGTGGCTGCTGATTATATTGTTGATTATACAAAGTGATAGGCCTGGTGGTAGTAAGTGGCATTACAGTTTACTGCTTTGAACCGTGAGTATCCAACATAGTGCCTGGGAAAAGTCTCTTCAGATTCCGCTCACCCTTTTCAGGCCATTAATGTCTCTGCCAAATGTGGTCGGAGAGCACTGGCTCTTTTACATGGCTATACCACAGTGCTGCTGCATTTTTGCTTTTCCTATACTCATGTGCAGTGTTCTTACTGAAAGTATAGTATATATGTCTATTGAATATCAGTAACGCCCTAGGTCAGAAGCACTTGAGTCACAGCTGTATTGTATGAATGTGTTTACGTATGGTACTAAAAATAAAGAACAGGGATGATATCAAAGAGACGTGGTCTTTTATATTTTTAATTGTAGTGGTCTTTTTTCATGCACAGGCTGAGCCATAATTTTTGTGGCGCTGCAGCAATAGTATAAACGGGAATCCACATACCATTTGCCTAAGAATTTAAAACTCACAAACCAATATAACAGATTGATAAATAAAATGTATTCTACCAACCCAACTTAACAGATATACTTTCATAATGACAGGGAACATCAGTTTGGCATTTGGGATGCTTGAACTACTTGGACTTGTTCAGTCTGCAATGGAGGTTCATATTCTGCCCATACTCCTTGCCATGGCTGCCCCTTGGCCATCTCTTGGCCACCCCTCAGGACTTAGGGTGCAAATTGAGAGCTTACTGTGGCTCTTTTCTAGGTACTTTACATATACTTTACATATACATATACACAACATCCCTGTTCAGGAAGGTCCTGTTGTTATCCCTATTTACAGACATGAAAGCTGAGGAACAGGTCAAGTACCTTGGCAAGGTCACGTAGCCAGAGCAAGTGGTGGAGCTAGGAAATGGGCCTGTGACTTCTCTCGTTCAGTTTTCTTTCAAAAGCTCTGATTGATATTCCCCCAAAATGCCTTTCCTATTTATAGTCAGAAAACTCTGCAACTAGTGGTTAGCCATTTCAAATAATAATCAATAGACAATTAGAATGATTACTTCAAAACCTTTTTTTATTATATTTGCTTTACAAGGTTAGAATTTTCCCAGACAGGCAGTAGTTTCTAGTCTCAGAATATGGTGTTAGAGGGTTTGTTCCTCCCTCCCTCCTGTTCTTTTTAGTTATTGCTTTCCTCCCTTGTTTCCTTAACATTTATGTCCCAGTTGTGTACTTAGCCAATGGTTCTCAAAAGAACCATTGCATCAAAAGTTTCCATTGCATCAGAATCTCCTGGAGGGTTTGTTAAAACATAGATTTCTGGGGCTCACCCCCAGGTTCTGTTCAGTACATCTGGGTAGACACCAACAATTTACTTTTTTAACAAGTTCCAACATGATGCTGATGCTACTCTTCTCAAGACCACACTTTGAGAACTGTTGTACTAGGCAATGCCTTATATGTCAAACTGTTATAAAGCAGAGACTATATATTATTATAAAGGATTGGGAGACTGTAGTATCCAGCTCACAGTTTTGTTTTTGTTGTTCCTAAATAATTGCTTTTCCAACAAAGTTAAACAATTAGCCTTATTAGGAATCATGTGTATTACTAGGTACTAAGTAATAACAGGCTTGGGTGATAGTCCATTATTAGAGATGAGAGATTTACTAAGTGTATGGGTAAGTTCCTAAAAATAAAAAGTTCTCATTAAAAAAAAAATTCAAAATCAAGAATACCACCCCCCCCCCCCATCTGGAATATTCTCAGAAGACTCTTATCATTCTTTTTTTCTTTTTTCTTTTAAACTTACGTGCACTTAGAAGAAAATTAGATATAGACAACCTCATCAGCAAATATTTATCAATTTCTGTTTATGTCCTTGAAATTTTATTTGTCTATAAAATCAAAATAGTTTCAGAAAAGAAGAGGAAAAGCATCAGAATGCAGCTTGCATTCTTTTATGGACATTAGTTTTCCATTTGTTTTGCTTTTTCCATTGTAGCACCAGCAAACCAGAGAATGCCCTAGAGATAAGTTTTATTCTCCTTCTTAAAGAGGAAATGTGAAAAATAATTAGATCAAATGTAACACCTTCATCATAAACAATAAAATATGATTCTAGGAAGCCCAGTAACACTGCAGCTGGTGCAGAGTAGGAAGAGAGATGTGTGTTTTGACACAGAGGCTTTTAGGGAGAAGTTGTGGTTCCCAGGGTGTGTGGCTCCCAGCCTGCAGAATTAGTGATGAAGTGGGCAACAGTACAAGGCAGGAGTGATGTGCACAGACTCCCAGCATCAGATGGTTTGTCCAAGGTATTGTGAGTAAAGTGTCCTCTTAGAATGTGGGATAAGGCAAGATAGTTGCATGAGGATTTTTTTTTTTTTTTTTTTTGCAGAATTACTTATAACAAACATTTATCTATGTGTACTTTTTAAAACGAATACTTAAGGGTATCAGAAAATGCAAAAAAGTGTAAAGAAAAATAAAGAATAAAAATTGGAGGAATATACCAACAACAACATATCAGCCTGAGAAATGGGCTGCTGGATTGTGTCTGTGTTAAAGTTTTGAGGTGTTTTGACCCTAGCAAGCCAGTAAATAATGAAGATTTACTTAAAAAAAGAAAAGAAAAGAAATAATAAATTGAAGTTAGAAACAAATCAACAGAAGCCCTAGGTTAATATTAAATGGGATACTCTGATTTAGCTTTCACGAATAAGCTAAAATTTATATAGCTTTTTGAAATAGGTGTAAGTCTAAATATTTGAATATGGCATTTGCTCATATTGCTATATTTCCTTCCTAGTAAATATATCAGAAATAACTTTATATTTTGAAATATGATCATTTCAATGTAGTTTAAGGCAAATTATAATACAAGATTTCCAAAGTATAAAATTTTGTTTATTCTTTTCCTATTTAATTAAAAAAAATATAAATATAAATATATATTCTGAAAAGCTTATAAATTTTAAAAATTACTATCCCTTATATATTGCCAATTACAGATTAAACCTCTCCAGGTAACAAGTATTTAACAAATGAAACATCTCCCATAGTCTCCACAACACAGACAGATTGAATATGTGATAGTGTCCAGTAGAGAAAGATTAGTGCCAACATTTTCCTTCAGATATGTATATTATGTCCAAAATTATATAAGCCAATGTAACCAAGAAGTTAGGATTTAACAAATGATTATAATTACTGAATCATTATATAGATATTTCTTTTTTATTTTCTAGTATATTAGAATAGCCAGAGGGAAATACCTGAAATTATTGACCTGTATTCCATCTGCCTTGATCTCTGATAATAGATTGTATAACGATTAGCCTTTATCTTGTGATTGTAAATAGCTTGTGAATGACCCTCACTTGTACCCCGTTGTCCTGTTTTTCAACTTTAGAGTCTTATGATCAGTAAAAACAGGCTCTAAAGTTTATTAATGAAGGGCCTTGAGTCAGCTCAGAACTAACCCAACTCAATTCCAAAGCTATGCTGATAAATAGAGCTGGATCTAAACAAAATTGGCCCATCTGACATGCACAGTAGCTTCAACTTTAACCTATAAGTGACCTATACCTCATAATAATACTAAAAATCATGCCCATCATCATATTAAGGCCCCCATTTTCTTATAAATGTTCCGTAACCAAGCATGTCATCAGTCTGCGCGTGCTCAATAATTAGGTCATCTCTAATCTCCTCATCGTGAGCCATTGTGCTCATTATCCTAAAACCTACCTATCTTTTGATACTATACAACTATCAGAGTTACTGCAGTTCGGGGAGGCAGACTTTTAGGCTAGTAGGCCATCTGATCTCATGCTTCATGCTTAGCAGTAAACCCTTTCTTCTTTGAAACCCTGGTGTCTCAGGAATTGGTCATTTGAGCGCACTGGGCAGAGAACCCACTGCTTTTGGTTGGTATCACCAAAGCATGAGATTCTTTGCCAGAGAGTGGCTCTAACATTTCTTGAAATGTTCAGCTCCTGTTTTGGAATTTCAGGTTAAATTTATATGTGGGAGAGATGCAAGGAATTTAGAGATTTGTCGTTTTCTTTCTCATTGAGCCCAATAGTCTGAATATAAGGATTTTGTGTCTTAACCTTTGTTATCAGGAAATATAATCCTAAATATTTTTTTAAGTAGGAAAGTACCTAGAATGTTACATCTTTGTTCTTATAGAGAATTTATTTCTAAAGTTTACTATAAGCAGGGATCTCAATATATGGTAAAAATAAATTAATAGTGCAATACTATTTTTTGACTGAAAACATCTGACAAGATTATTCTTTTCAAATACTTTATGCTCCATTAATAGAAAAATTGTCTCTGATTTATCCCTGATTATAAAAACCCCGCATATGTGAAGAGGTCTTTGGTCAAGTGGTTATTTCCAATAGTCTTTCTAGCTGTATGATTTTTTTTCACCTTCTGTTTCTTATGGCAATTGTTAACCATCTTCTGGTATTATATAAATACAGTCCTGGCATTTTGAGCAGTTCCAAACCACGTATTTATCAGAGAGGAGACAAGTAGTGACAGCGTGCTATTTTGTTATGAAAGCACTCCTGATTCTTTCATTACTTACCTCTCAGAGTGAACCAGACTTCCCAGGGGAGATCTCCGTTTTCCCTCCTGGGGCAGTTGGAGTGACAGCCCAGGTAGAAATCTGCTGCCCAGAGAGGATGGCAGGCTGTGCTCTTTTCCTGATAGGCATCTGGAAGTGTTCTCTTTCCAAGGCTCTGGCAGTGACTTGAATGTTTACATTGTTAATGCTCTGAGCACAGGTAGTGGCAGATTAAAACATAACTGGTGTGACCAACAGAAACAAAAGGCTTATTGATAAGGATCACCTATTCATGACAAAGACAAGGAGGCAGTGGATGAGCTGCAGGGGATAGGGTTATTGGGACAAAGAAAAGGAGAATGGGAAGGTAATGTTAGCCTTGAAAAGAGTGCTTGACACATAAGGAAAGAATTGCTTAGATCCCTCTGGTCTCATTGAGCTCATAAAACAGAAATATAATAAGATGAATAATAAATATAGTGTTTTTGCAGTTCCGGTTATACATCGATTTACATGGAAAATGAAAGGTGATGAGACTGAGAAGTTTAGAAAATTAGTAAAATTCACTGGAATGAAAAAGTATTCTATATGCACATACCAATTGTAGGTTGTGATCATGTGGTTAGTTCTAGTCTTAATTGAGTATCCAGAGTTTTCTTTGGATTTATGCAAAGTCAGGCTTTTGGTTTTTGTTGTCTTTGAAATTGGAAATGCATTTGAAGCTAATGTTTTTATCAACAATATTTGCATGTATATGTGTAATGGTATGTTTATGCCTGTATATGTATATAAACATTGTGAATTTTGCTATCACTGGCTGAAGTATTGTACCACCATGAGTTTATTGTAAACTTGGCCTATGTCTAAAGGAGGGAGAGATGCAGGAAGAAGTTCACTAAGACTATTCATTATGTAAAATTTTAGCCTGCTTAATTTTAAGAGCCTACAAATTATTTTCAAGCTTTACTAACCAACATTTTAGACAATGCATGTACAAATCATATGTTATTAAAGCCCTAACAGCTGTTTGGACATTTACTATAGTGTTTCAGGTTATTTCTGAATTAATGTTATTATTATAAAATGGTTTGTTGTAAATGTTCTCTCAGTTTTTTCAGATGCAAATTACTCTCATTAATAGTTTGCAAGTAGTGTAGATCATGACTGTTGTTAAATATATATGTTTTAGACTGGTGAGTAAATCTCAACATTGACTATTATGAGGTTTGAACAAGAAATTAGTGAAAAGATCTGTGGATACAGGTTTATAATAAATAATCCAGATATTTCAAAGTGAGATTTACTTTCAATTTATATGTTCAGGTTAATTTCCTGATTTTGATAATTGTATTATTTTGTAAGAGAACGTCCTTGTTCTTAGGAAATGCATTCTGAAATAATTACAGGTATGAACATTATGTCTGCAACTTCAAATGGTCTAAAAATAATGCATGCATACATATACATATACATGCAAATGTGTAATAAATAGAGGTAAAAGAGGAAACGATTTTTAAAGCAAATGAATGTTAACAATTGGAAATCTGTGTTAAGGTACGCACATTGGAGTTCTATATCCTTACTGTTTTCCTTAAGGCTGAAATTATTTCAGAATAAGTAATTAAAACATGTTCATATTGATCTAGAAAATACAAACTCTGTATTTAGGACATTTCCATGTATAATGCTGTGTAGTCTTTAAAAATCATATTACAGAAAAAATAATTTTGGAAAATATTTGCAATATTATATGAAAACAATCTAGTTGAAAAGCAGTATACGTTATAATGCCTTTTTGTAAAATATTTTGCTCATGAGCATTTTTTTCTGCAAAGGCATCCACTAAAATGTTAGCAACAATTTTTCTGAGTGGTGAGTTATTTTACTGATGCCTCCCAGTTTTCCTTCATGGAACATATGATACTTTTAAATGATAGAAAAAAAAAGTTGCATTGTGTGGGATAAGGTTTCCAGCTAAAATGTTTAAGTAGGCATATAGTTACAAGTTTATAGCACAGTTGGAAAACCTCTTGTCTTAAATAATCAATTCATAAATTAAAAAAATTGCTCTTTAAAATTAAGTAGCAATATTCACCCCCTCAAGGATACATGGTTCCCTAAATAAGAAAGGTGCTAGAATAATTCTGTGACTATATAAGTGCAAGTGGTTTTTAAGTCAGTTTTCTTAAACTGTGTTCCAGAGTCCACTTGCATAAAAATCACCGGGGATGATGTTAACAATTGAAATACTTTGAATAAAAATTTCTGGGGTTGAAGTTAGTAAATATGCATTTGTATAAAGCTCTCCAAGTGATTCTTATTTATATAAAGTTTCAGAAATCATGGTCTAGGTAATATGATTTGTCAAGAACTGGAGTTAAAGTGAAAAATATTTCATAATTTGTTCTATAATAAGAATCACGTAATTATTTGACTAGAAAGCATACCCGTTCTTTTAAAATATGTCTTCATTTATGAAAAATTAAGCTGCATATTTTTGAAGGACAACTTTGTTTAAAATGATTCACACCCATATATTCTATGTATGGTAACATTTGAGGAGTCCCATTCCTTTGTATCCATCGTAAGATTATTTTGTTTTTCAGGTACAATGAATATAGATTTGTTTTCTAGACAGTTTCATGATATAAAGTGCTCCAGAAACTGCATGAGAAAAGTCTATAAATCCATCGGTACTGTTTGTAACGTATGAGCTTCCTATTTATATTTCAGAGGCACTGATTCGTTTACATTTGTTGATATTCTGTGGTTTTATCCTGTGTCAGGCCTATTTCATTCCAGTAAGAAGAAATGCATGCCTTTGAAACAAGTGCCTAGATGAATATTGGTTCATGCTAGTCAAACTTGTTTAATTTGAATAGACCTTATTTTTCTTATCAATACTGTGTTAAAAGTACCTTTCGCATCTTGCCTACGGAGCTGAGCAAGTACTTTTAGGAAGAAGCTGCTTCTTAATTTTTAAGTGAAAATATCCTCTGTATTATGGCTGCCTTTACTTTCTATTTAATTTCAGATGTTGTTTACGGACCTATACACCATAAGGCCTTACTGATATCTGTGACTGTCTGTAGTTTGCTCTTGGTCCTTATCATTTTATTCTGTTACTTCAGGTAAGTTTCCAACATGTAGATGTAGAATTTTGAGTTTGTAGTATTTTTTTTTAATATTAATATTCCACCTGCTTTTGCCTGGCAACATTTTCACCACAACTTTCTTTGACCTAATTAGAACTTATATTTAACTTAAAAAATCAGTTGCTATTGATAAAGATTTTTTCCAGTGAAGTTAGAAATAGATACATATCTCATTTCTACTGCAGACATTAAAACCACATAGATAAATTTCACTTTAGGGAAATTAGGGTCATTAGGGAATTCAGGGACTGGTTACTACTGAGGTTTGATTACAGGCAGAGTAATGGCCATATTGAACTTAGCACATCTCTGGTAGTTCCCTTTAGTATTAAGAGATTTTAAAGATAATTTGTAGGTAAGTTATTAAGAGAAAATTAGTTCCATTTTTATATTCAAGCTAAGTATTACAAATTATTTTCAGTCACCTACTTATTTTCAAGTTTGAGAACTATCAAGGACCTTTTAAACTCATGTATTTTGCCTCTCGAACTTTTACCTTTATTTATTTTAAAAGTTATTTAAATTAAATTAAAATTTATTTAAATTAAATATTTAAATTTTAAAATTAAATAATTTAATATTAAATATATAAAATATTAAATTTTTATTTTAATTTAATACTCATTTTTGAAAATACCCTGCAAATGGGTGGATTAGTTGATTCAAATAAATTCATTTCTAACTGAAGATGTGATTGAAAAAAGTTTTTAAAGTTTAATTTTATTTAATATCTCTAAGTTATTTCTTTATATATATTACTTTAGATGAGAGAGTTAACTGTAATATCATTTATAAATCAAAAATTTACATTCTTAATGTATTAAAGATCTTAAAGGAAAAGATTTTAGGGAATTATATTGGAGCTATATAAAAACATGCAGAATGTACTTTGCTTGGTTGTATGCAGTTGGATAGAATAAAGAAAAATTGTAAATGGTTGAGAGTGATTGAAAACATGTTTAATTTAAAAATAGGATAGTAAAATAATTATGATTTTTATTTTAGAAATCATAATTTGTTACCAAGGGTAACAAACATCTAAATATTTAATCTTGTTTCATATTTATGTGCAAAAATAAAACCTGCTGTGGTTGCTGTTTCATCTGCAAAGTTTTACCCTGATCATTACATTCCAGTGTCCAAAATTATATTCCTTTATATCTTTAGGTATAAAAGACAAGAAACCAGACCTCGGTATAGCATTGGGTTAGAACAGGACGAGACTTACATTCCTCCTGGAGAATCCTTGAGAGACTTAATTGAACAGTCTCAAAGCTCAGGAAGTGGATCAGGCCTCCCTCTGCTGGTATGAGAAGAACCTAACTCGAATTTACAGGAATCTCCTCTGAAAGGAAAAGTCAAGCAAGACAGGGTGTCTTTTTACTGAAACATGGCACTGGGCAGGGAAAAAGTTCTATGCAGACAGCTGGATGTCAGACCTCAGATGCAGATAGCATTTTGGAATATGGATGGTTAGTTTAATGTGTGTTTTTCTTTTAGTGTAAGTGTATGGTTACAGTCCAGACTTTCCAACGTGCTGATAAGGACCAGATTAGAAAACATTAAACATGGAATCATCTTCCTTCTGTTTTCTGTAAGGATCACATTACTGCACTTTGGTCTGGCTTTTGAAGGCAGAAATATTACAACCAACTGGGATCTGAATACTTCTACAAAGGGAGAAGGGTGTGTTTCAGCTGCAGGGTTTATGTTTTAGGGGAAAGTCTTGGCTTTTCCATTCAGGAGAGGTTTAATTTTCTGATGGTCAACACTGCTAACCTTGAAAAAAATATATTTGTACATTGAATCCAAGGCACTTGGTTTAATGAGAAAAGCATTTGGTTCTTTTATGGACCATGCAAAGTGAGTGTTGGGATTTAAGATGGAAACAATATTTGTATTTTCCTTAATAAAAACTTTGGGTTAATTTTCCTAATTTTAATTGTTGGCTTTTGACTTTGGTTATCTTATTTACTTGATTCCTTTGATGATCTTTTATTTTGTACTAAAAAATAACATTTTTAAGACCAGGCAGAAAACAACTTGTGAATAAGTCATTATGACCCAAATGCCACTACTTTAGCTTTTTAAATTTTAATTATTTGGTAAAAGTTATTATAAAATTTCTTGACATTTCGTTCTTAGAATTTAATTAATATGTAGCAAATACAGTTCTTATACTCCAAAATCTCTGTATTATTGTTTTGTTTTTAAAGAAAAGTTCAAATAGTAAAACCCTCTTTGGTGTTAATGAATCAGATGCTCGTCCTCTTGGATTTGAAACCAATTTCAATTCTTCCAGTAATTTCCCTCTTCCCACACATCTTTCCATTGCTACAGAGTTATCTCTCTAAAAACTTTGATCCAATGTTGCTTCCCTAGATAAACACATAGTGCTTAGGGCTCTTCTTTTTAGCTCAGTGTGCACGGTGAGTAAACCCAACCTGCCCGGCAGCCTCTCCTCCCACCCCTGCCCCACCTCCTTCACGAGCACTGGCCATCACCCTAAAGTAATTGTTTCCGAAATACAACGTGTTTTCAAAGTCTGTCTTTTCAAATGAAACCTTTTTATGGAGTATTCCTCTGACTTATCCCTGAAGGCCTAGTTCACCATTTACTTATGTGTCAACTTCCCAGTTACCCCAGACTGAGCCAATCCCTCTGTCTTCTCTTATAACATTGTGCTTAATATACTCAAGTAGCAATTTAAAATAATATTATAATTGGTGTTATAAATCTGTGCCTTGCAGTGGACTGTGACCTCTGTAAGGTTGGAGACTACATTGTACTCACTTTTATCCCTGGTCGAGTACTGGATTCATACAAGAGGCTACTCAGTAATGTTTTAAAAAATTTCAGCCCCTCATTTTAATATCTGTGAAAATGCTATCTTGTTTCTATAACCTAGATAGCAAAAAATAGCATTTGGCTAACCATCATATAATGGTAAAGAGCACAGACTCTCGAGCTAGATTGCATGGGTTCTGATCCTGGCCAGACATTATTCCAAAACTTGATAAATATGATCTCATTTAATCCTCATAGCAACCGTATGAGGTAGTACTAGAAATATATCCCGATATTACATATTAGGGAACATTGGCCCAGAGGGTTCGAGTAGGCAATATGTGGAGAAGCCAGAATTTGAACTTAGGCAATCTGCTTCCAGAATCTGTGCTCATAATATCTGTGAGATGTGAAACAAACACTAGTTAAATAAAGCAAAGCGATGCATCTATTTGGAACAGAATGGGGTGGAGGGTTCTCTAAAACCCAGTTTAGTAAAGCAAATGTCTCAGTATTAGTGATTTAAGATCTAATTTTAAGACTTAGTTTTTAAGAGAAACAATGCAGAGTTGTGCAATCGATTTTTCATATATTATTATGAGAGTATCTCACCTTAATACTGATTTTTTATTTACATCATTAACATAAAGGGAATATTCATGCCTTAAACATAAACACATATTTAAGCAAAGATTACCAAATGACTTTATGTATGTCCTTTAATTTTGGACCTTCTCTTATAAAAACTTCTATTTCTTCCTTCCTCAAAAGGAAGGAGTATCAGGGGATTGTTATAACAAATAAGGTAGTGTGTGCACCTCCTCCTTTTATGTATGTATGTATGTGTGTGTATGTGTATATATGTGTGTGTATATATGTAATAAATGCCTGGCATATTATTTAACACATAACATGTATTCAACAAATAGTAACATTATATATACCATATTTATTTGATCTTGTAAAGAAAAAAAGGGTCAAAAATATCTAAATAACTTAAATTTAGGCCTCTTGGTAAGGAAAATTTTGTGAAAATCCTTCCAGTATATATTATTAATTCAACCTTATTAAACAAACTTTTAAACAGTATATTTGTGTATAGGCATGTGTATGTGTGTGTGTACTGCTAATTGAGGGACGTAGTAGAGGATACAGAGCTATCTTCATAGTGAAGGGGATTTAGACTACATGTTTTCCAGTGTCCATATCTGTCCATGAACTTTCACATGAGAGATATCTGACCACCAGATAAACTGACATTTCTAAAATAGAGATAATTTCTTATAAATCTTTATATATTCACTTGTCCCCAGTTGACATGAAGTGATTCTTCTCATTTAAGAATCAAAATTGTAGTGATTTGTCTTACAGGCATTTTACTTATACAATTAGATTTTCAAAAATTGATACCTAACAATGTAATATAGAATGAAATTTTAAGTACCAAAAGATGAGAAACATTTGCTAAATCAAATAGGAACCCAATAAGTCACATAGTTTTAAAATTTTCTAGTTATATTTCAGGCCCTTAGATGCTATAGTAAATCTCAAAATGCAAATATATTCAACTGTATTTTTGATTTTTGAGTATATATTAGCAACCTTCTTTATCATTGTTATGCAATTGCTATTCTATGAAGCCTTGCTAATTTTATCAAAACTTTCATTAAATTATAAGAATAAGTTATCATTAGAAAAGAAGTAAATGCAAAACTGTTTATATTAGGAAACATTTGCTAGAATTACATGAACAATGCTTTGGAATAGCAGTAAATTAAATATAGTATTTCTTTAATAAATGTGAGAAGTTTCCTCTCATCAATAATTTAACTACTTCCTTACTCCTCTCTCTCTGGCCTTCCTTCCTCCCTCCCTTCCTTGAAGATGTCCTTTATTTTCTTGTGAGCCCCACAATGGATTACAATTTTGTTTTATTGTATCTGTTATATTTTATCCACGGTCAGGTTATAGGGTGGAAAGAATTCAGAGTATCTAGTATCCCACCTGGTAGGGGAAGTGAAAAGTATGCTATGTACCCCAATTACTGTGAACCCATTCACATTTTTCCCCTATGAAATGCTAATAGGTAGAATGAAATATTTGATAATTTTAAACAGTATTTTGGGCATTCAAAATCCAGAATCAATCTCAAAATGGGTTTAAAAGAATACAGCATAAATTAAATAAATACAAATAACTTGTCCATATGAAAAAAGCTACTGACTAAATATATTCTGTAGGCAATAATTGTTTCTTCTTTGGAGAAAAAAAGATTAAACAAATCTGTAGTGCTGTGAATACACTAACAGTGTGTTTTGGGATTTCACAGGTCCAAAGAACTATAGCTAAGCAGATTCAGATGGTGAAACAGATTGGGAAAGGTCGCTATGGGGAAGTTTGGATGGGAAAGTGGCGTGGCGAAAAGGTAGCTGTGAAAGTGTTCTTTACTACGGAAGAAGCCAGCTGGTTCAGAGAGACAGAAATATATCAGACAGTGTTGATGAGGCATGAAAATATTTTGGGTGAGTAAAAATCTGTATAGCAATGTTCAGGGTTCCCTAGCTTTCTTCTTCTTTTTTTCTTTTTTCGGTTAACATCTGCATATTGAATCATCTGTCTAGACCTGTTATGAAATATATAGAAATTTTCTCCTTGGCGAGGGCCCAAGACCGTTACAGGCCTCTAATGGGAGACCTCCCAGAAGGAATGACTAAGGCACTCCTCTGAATGAATGTTGGGCTGGAAGTGGGATACCCTGAAATATTTTCTCTTCAGAGACAGGAAATGCAAATATATTACCATAATTTCCTACAGTTTCTTAGGGATTTGAAGGAACATAGTTTTGCTTAAATGTTGTGAACGGTTATAGGCATTTTCTCTGCAGGATTCATTTACATCAAGAGTTTATATCAAGAATCAATTTATTTTTGTGTCTTCTCAAGGTAAAAATGATCTAGTTGGCTCATTCAAGTGGAAAGAGTATAAGCCAATTAGCGGGGGGTATCCTTAACTCTTTCAGACACTGTTTTGTAACCAGTGTCTTATGTGTAATTATATTACCATGGAATATTTACTGTTATCTTAAAAGTGTTACGAATATCAACTACTAATTAGAAAGGAATTGTGTTTTCAGATACAAACTGGTTCTTTCTCTATTCCCATGTTTTAATTGCCTTTATTTGGTATTAGTAATTTATTACTGTCATGGGCATAGTCAGAAAATTGAATGAGACGCTAAACAAAAGATACTTATAACAAAGAATGACCTTTGAGAATTTGAATTATTCTTAATACTATTCAGAAAGTACTTGCCTCCAAACCTTTTGTCTTTTTCCTTTTAGGGTTCATTGCTGCAGATATAAAAGGGACAGGGTCCTGGACCCAGCTGTACCTAATCACAGACTATCATGAAAATGGTTCCCTCTATGATTATTTGAAGTCCACCACCCTAGATACAAAATCGATGCTGAAGTTGGCCTATACTTCTGTCAGTGGCTTATGTCATTTACACACCGAAATCTTTAGTACTCAGGGCAAGCCAGCAATTGCCCATCGAGATCTGAAAAGTAAGAACATCCTGGTAAAGAAAAATGGAACATGCTGTATAGCTGACCTGGGCCTGGCTGTTAAATTTATTAGGTTGGTATCAAGGTGAACAAATATATTTTTTATGATTCTTTTCTATCACTTTTTATGGAATGTACATTTTTCATTTCAGTGCTTCTAGGATATTTGGTAGCTGAAGAATTTTATTAATTTCAACTTTTCTTGGCAGGAAAAAAAAGAAACATTTTATTTGCAACTAAAGTGGAGTCAGTGTTGTTTTTTTCTGTGCTTTCAGTGACCTGGCTTAAAGGCAGTTTTTACATTAGGTTTGGAGTTGTCATACGACTTTACAGAAAAAAAGTTTGATAGCTAATTCCTGGTAATAGTGGTCAGAATTCTGCATAGCATTTGCAAGTTGGAAGAGAGTTCAGAAAAGATCTATGTGTTATATAACGATAAAGGCAATGTTTTTTATATGGTGTAGGAAAGATAACTTGCATAGGTATTCTATGAAAAATACTAGAAACTAATAAGCAAAATGCAACCAGTATGCAGTACTATTGTACTTTAGCTTAAACAGCGAATGTAACACCTGAGTACACAAACCAGACCATGGCATAAAACAGTGGTCAGATGTTGGAGTCTTCAGTCCTTGGAGTTATGTCAGTAGCTACTGCAGAACGGGGAGTGGAATGCATGGGAGTTGGGGCTCTCTTCTTCTCACTCCTTTAATCAGAGCTACACTACTTTTATCTAGCAGATGATTTAATTAGAAGAAATGGGTTCTCTGCTTTAAACAAAACAAATAAGCAAAATGAGTTTGCAAACCATTGTTATGGAGGGATCATCAGGTAACTACCTTTTTAAAAACTCAGTTTTGGCTTATCCCTTATTGAATTGCTGGGACCTCATGTGGATTTTTTTTTTTTTTTTCCAAAGGAGAGTTCATAGAATGTGAAGGGCACAAAGGAAGAGCTGTGGAGATGATGTAAAGTTTGGAAAATAAAGCTCATGAGAAAGGGCAAATGGATTGGTAGTTTCAACCCAGGAGTGAAGGCTGAGTTGTGATTTAATAATGGGCCCCAAATATACGAAGGTCTTCACTATTTAGAGGATGGCAAATTGCAGTTCTTTAAGAACAAAGTGAGAGGAAATGATTCGGCCTGTAGATTTAAATTAGAAATATGAACCTTCTCAATAAAGATTATTAAATCCTTTTTCCTTTCTGGATTCTTCCTTCTGACCTACAAACCTTTTCAAGTCTCCACTACTAAAAATAAAAATTCCCATGATGCTTCTCAAGTTACTAGCTTCTCTTTCTTCCCTTCACTGCTAAATTTCTCCAGAGTTCCAAAGAATAATCTGCTCAGTAATTCTTAATGTCTTATAATTTGGCTTCTGTCCATTCTCTTCTGAGGTTGCTATATTGAGGGGATATCACTGATCTTTGTCACCGGAGGCTTTTTCCTACTTTTCACCCCACTATACATAGTGCTGAACCCTTTTTGTTTTAATGTAAAGAAGTTGTGGGTTTACAGAGAAATCATGCATAAAATACAGAGTTCCCACATACCATCCTATTAGTAACATCTTGTATTAGTGTAGTACATTTGTTACAATTCATGAAAGAACAATTTTATAGTTGTATTGTTAACTATCATCCATCATTTACAATAGGGTTCACTGTTCATGTTGTGTAGTCCTATGTATTTTAAAAAATTTTTATTCTAGTAACATGTATACAACGTAAAATTTCCCCCTTTTAACCACATTCACATATATAATTCAGTGTTGTTAATTACATTCACAATGTTATGCTACCATCATCACCATCTTACCAAAACTTTACAACCACCCCAAATAGAAACTCTACAATTTAAGCATTAACTCCCCATTGCCTACCCTCACCCCATTCCCTGGCAACCTGTGTTTTAGATTCTGACTCTGTGAGTTTGCTTATTCTAATTATTTCCTGTCAGTGAGATCACATAATATTTGTCCTTTGTGTCTGGCTTGTTTCACTCAACATATTGTCTTGAAGGTTCATCCATATTGTTGCATTCATCAGTCCATGAACACTTTGGTTGCTGCCCCCTTTTGGCAATTGTGAAAAATGCTGCCATGAACATCAGTGTGCAAACATCTGTTCAAGTTCCTGCTTTCATGTCTTTTAGGCTGTACCCTTTTTTCCTTCTGTTTCTTTAATGTGCTTCATACTCCAAGTTGACCTTTCTCTCTTTCTGTTGTGCTTTCTTTTTATGTCTTAAATATTTTCCCTACTGCTAGATTTCCTGCTAGATCTGTTTTTCCTTCCTAGTTCAGAGTTTTGCTTGATAGGGCCCCTGTCTCTGAGTTGAGCCATTCCACAACGTGAGGTGCCTGACATCCTTCTTTGTTCCCTACATTTTGGTTTGCTCAATTTAGTGAATCCTCTCTGCCTGGTATTCCAGCGTATACTATGCCAGTGTGAACCCTCTGCACCATTTTTCTAGATTCTGGTACATAGCACGTTGCCCTTACATCCTCTTTGTCTTTCCTTTTTTCAGTCTTTTCTGCATGCCACTGCAAGATTTATTTTCTCCAAACATTATGTTGGACATCATAATAATTTCGTAATTTCCCATGGCTGTGGATTAAATGTATCTAGGTTTCCTTGGAGCACTGGACTCTTTATTTTCAGGCCCTGGGCTTTTCTCTAGCCCCATTCCCACCACACTCCCAAACTTATTATTTACTCTTGTCCTGAACACTTCATATTTTCTCACACCTTCAAGTTTTTTAACGTTCTTTTTATCTTTACCTGAATTTCTGGCATCCTTTTTTATCTAGATAACTACTATTGATCTTTACAGTTTCTCCTTTTAAAGGGCACTTATAATTATACCCTTATAAGGCTGATTTTTGTTAGTCTGTCTTCCTGTATCCTCCTATATGACCCTGTCCATACCGCTGTCACTGCTGTATGGTAAATATTCTCACTCACAGTGGATAGTACACTCCTTGAAAACGGATACAATATATTTTCAACTTTGCATTCTTTGTGCCTTTCCCTGGTGCCCATTCCTTAAGTGTTGCTTAAACATTTTGTATAAGGGATGAATTAATGGTTCCATATTGACTGTGGGATGAAGGAAAAAAGTGCCCTTTCCTAGCTCCAGAGATTTACCTTTCCAGTTTTATATCATACAAAATAGCCTACTTAAATGCTTTCTTTTGCAACACTGAGCTACTTGCATATTCTCCATATGTTATGCTTGTATTGCCTTGGTTTTGATTGCACAGTCCCTAGCTTATAATACCCTGGTTCTCTACATGCATCTCAACTCAATCTTGGACTTATCTTTAAGTCACTTTGCTCTTCTCCCAGCTAGAAATAATGACCCCATCTTCTGTTCTCCTGTAGTAATTTCTTGACCTTTATTTGCCTTGTGTAAGGATTATTTTGGTACATGCCTCATCTTTTTTTTTTAAACATATTTTCATACACCATACGATCCATCCTAAGTGTGCAATCAGTGACTCTTGGTATAATCACGTAGTTATGCATTTACCACCACAGTCAATATGACAACATTCTCATTTCTTCTGGAAAAAAAATTCCATACTCCTTTTATCCCATTATTGACATTTGACTTTGGTACAGTTCATTTGTTACAAATAGTGAAAGAATATTACAGTTTTACTGTTAGCTATAGACCTTTGTTTGCATTGCCTATATTTTTTCCCATATACCACCCTATTATTAACACCTTGTAATAGTGATGTACATTTGATCTAGTTCATTTAAGAACTTTCTTATATTTGTACAATTAACCACTGTCATCGTCCACTCTTGGTTTTGCTAAGTTCTACAGTCCCAGGTTTTATCCTCTAGCTTTTCTTCTGGTGACATACATGACCCTAGCCTTCCTCTTTCAACCATACTCACACTCAGCTTAGATAATTACATCTACAGTGTTGTGCTACCGTCACACAGTATTGTGCTATCCATTCCGAACCTTTACAATCAACCTTATTAAACATTCTGTAATCCCTAAGCATCAATTGCCCAACCTCTACCATCTTAATATCCCCTGATAACCTATGCTCTCAAATTTAACTCTGAGTTTGCTCATTATAGTTAGCTAATATTAGCGAGACCATAAAATATTTGTCCTTTTGTTTCTGGCTTATTTCACTTAACATAATGTCGTCAAGTTTCATCCATGGCATTGCATGCATCACGACCTCATTCCTTCCTACAGCTTCACAATATTCCATCGTATGTATATACCACAGTTTGCCCATCCACTCATCAGTTGATGAACGATTGGGCCGCCTCGATCCATTGGCAATTGTTAAAAATGCCGTCACAAACATTGGTGTGCAAGTGTCTATTCAGGCCCCTGCTTACAGTTCTTCCTAGTATATTCTTAGTAATTCCTCAACTTTCCTACTAGTCACTGGGCATTTTGAGAGCAGTATCCATGCCAAATTAATTAATGTATAGCCTGTTTGACATGACATAGCAAGTTACCCATTGTAGGTATTCTAACATTGCATTGAATCAATAAATGTAGGCAATATCAAAGTAATTGAGAACTGTACTTTTTTATAGACCTTAAAACTGGAGAAGTGTCTCTCATATTTTCTGAAACTTAATTCTGTTTGATGTAAGTGGAATGAATGTAATAACCTCACGAATTTCATGCACACCTTGATTCTAGAACATGGAGCAGAATTCTTTTAAGGGATAATTCAGAGATCTGCTTTGAATATATTTACAGACCAGTTCATCAAGAGAGCAAAGGGATGAGAGTGCTGGCTCAGATTTGTAACTGTAATGGCTGTTGGCTACACAGAATCTCAAATGTCTGGAAACTGGATGTGAGGCCAGTTACCATTTAACCATTATGGGCCTCAGTTTCCTCTGTCATTAAAAAGAGGTTGCATCTTGTGATTGCAGAGGTCCTTTATTGTGTTTTATTTTCTGTGTTTCAGAGCCTCAGTTTTTGGGGCCTAAATTTTGATTATTGCTTTAATATCTTTCTTCAATTTCCATTCTTTCCCTGAATGTTTCATACTTGGGGGTGGGGTGGTGTGCACATGCACACACAGATATTTAGAATGTTTAATTACAAGTGGGGCCATTGCTAACCCTGTGGGCCCATAGCTAACTCAAGCTTCATATGCGAACTTCCTGCTAAAACTTAATCTTTACTGTGGTTTCTACATGGAAAACAATCTCTTAGGCTTTTGAGTCATTTCTGGGAGAATCCCAAGGAAGTTCTGGGCTGCAAAGAGAGCAGGTGGTGCCTTAGAGATTTCCTGCTTATATACATTTTTTATCCCTTGTTGGTTTCTTCAAACACTCTCTTGAAAATGATGTAAGTGCTTATGAATTTCTTACCCAACAGAAATTTAATCCAGATGATGCCGTGGCAAGACATTCCCATTACCCTGAACCTCTCTTAGGAAGAGAAAGCAGTGACGCATGAAATCCCTTTAAGGAACTTTCAAAACTTTTCACTTTTTACTTTGGAGGATCAAGCAAGCCCTCTGGTACTTCAGTGTCAGAATAATGTATTTTCTGAGAGGGAAAATAAAACCTGGCTTAGGGCTGGCACCTTAGGTATTAAATTTTAAATAGAAACCCTACCGTGAAGACTGGGCGGCAACACTGATCTGCAAATTGATGATTGTCATCATCTCCGTACACAGGAAATAGGGTGCAAGCCCAGAGGATACTGGATTTCCTCAAAGTGTTTTGATGTCGTAGTTTTAGAGAGGCTGTTTGATTTGTGTACATTCTGGTTTTTGAACAAGTGGCATGTTTAAATGACTTGCCAAAGTCATGGAACTAAGCTGAATCGAGGGAGAGTCAGCCCTCCCAGTCAAGACTGGATTCTGCAGCCGTATCCAACCTCTACTGAAGAGTCTTTAGTTCTGAAGTTCTGTTTCTAAGAAACGCTGAGATTTTTCAGGACTGAATCATAGCAGCAGTAACTCCTGGTGAAAAGCACTGCAGAAAACTCTCCTCGCTGGTTAACACTGACTGGTCAGAGTTCAGTTCAGCTTATCGATTTCACTGGTATTTGCCAGGTGCTTTAGGAAACACAAAGGAATGTGTGCAGCTGCTTCTTTTAAGGTTCCATGTGAGTCTTTTATTCTTTGGGGGGTATTTTTCATCTTCTAAGAGGTATTTTAAGATATTTTGGTATATTCCATGTTTAGTTAATTTTAGACATCGTTTATACACTGCAAGCAAACCAATGGCCTTTCTCACTGTCTTTTCACTCCTTTCCCTCTTCATACTTTCTTGAAGGTTCAGTTCATTTTTTTTAAAAAGCTTTTTTAGATTAGTAAAGGTGTATAATGATTGTTGCTTCTGTCTTTTGCTATCTGTTACCTTTTCTTGCCCTTCTCCCTTGCTTCCTTTTCCCTCTCTGTCTTAGACATCAACAGCACCCAGGCAGGAAGGCCACCCAGTGTGCCCAAAGGCTAATAAGGTAGAAGCACCTTGTTGGAACTAACCCCTCTATTTCCACACCCTGCTCTCATTGCCGTAGTAGGCTCTGCTTATGACTTTTATGAAACTCTCACTTCAGTTTATGGTACAGGGGAGAGTGTGCACTCTGCTGAACCAAGCACTGGGTTTTTTTCCTTTGCATAACAGTAGCAAGAATTCTTGGTATGGATTTATAATTATGATGTCTAACATAAAATTTTAAATACAAAATAAGGCTGACAGTGTGTATATATGTATATGTACATGTGTGTGTGTGTCCCTGCTTTATTCCCTGCCAGCAGAATAAAAATAGTTTTCCTGCCTTTCATCCAGTGCCTGATACCAAGAGTATAAGGAAAGCCCTGTTGCTGTGAGTGGGGTGCTATTCAAGTTTCATTCCGCAGCCCACTCAGGATCCTAGTTGGAGGTTACACTTCAGACTTTCTGGTGCCCACAGGCAGCTCTATGATTTGTCTTCCACAGTTGCTTTAACACCTGCAGTGCACACACACCAGGCCTGGAATCAGAGCTGTACCAAGGGGAATGATGGGCACATTCGGTGCTTGGTTTAGACATTAAGGAAGTACATTGTCTGTAGAGAATTTCTAAATAATAACAAAACCAGTTAAAATTCTGCTTTTTGTTATCACCCTGTACCAGAAATTCTAAACAATGCCAGTGATAAAATTTGCCTCTTTTCTCTCTCTGCACATCAAACTCATCAAAGTCTTCTCTTTTACTCCTACCCATACCCAAAACCACTTGCCTTGAGGACTCTCACTTACTTTGTACCCTCTCTGGGAAGGGAGCCACTCAAAGTATCCATACCCTTAGGAAGGCTTTGGTCATCAATGTAGAAAGAACTCTTTGTCCACCCGCCTAGCATTTTCTATGTCATACCACTGCCATCCAGGTGGCTTTGGCCAGAAATATGAACTTGGTTTTCATGCTTCTTTTTGTCTTCTTTTAAGATTCAAATAAAATCAACCTTTAACATTCCATCCCTTCAGTATGGTCGGGGCACTCAGCATCATTCACAGTATATATCTGGGAATTCAAAGGAGCTTCTTTTTCTCTTTGGCATATCAGCCATTAGCCTTATACCTCCATTATGGATTGTACCTTTCCCACATAATATAGCTGCTGGTTTTTCTCTTTCCAAAACATCACCAGCTCAAGGTGGGAGATATCTTTACTAAGGATTTTTATTGGAGAGTATTGCATAAATTTTAATCCTAAAATCCATGCCACCAACACATTTTTCCTAATTTTTTTTCTACTTGGGCTTAACATCATGTCATGACCCAGCTTTCACTCTTCTCCCGGACTTGCCCTCTACCCCTAACCTCCCAAATTACTGATCCTATCTTATTCATAAAATTCAAGAATTTTAATTTTGTTAAGTTTTAACCCCACTGTCCTTCATCTTCATAAAGAGAAATATCTATTAATGTATGATTCTAGAACAATTTTTTTTTTCCTGGAGGGAAATTTACCTGACATCCCTTAATTTATTTTATTATCTTGAAAGTGTATTTTATTTTCTTCCAATTCTACTTATTTTGCATTGGTACTCACATTAACAGGGACAAAAGCCCTATTGGATCCAGTGGTATTAATTGTATTAATTATAAAAATATAAATGGGTAAAAATACCTGCTCCTGTATTCTCTGAACCTTACTTTTCAAGTGTGACTGCTTTATTCAAATATTTCCAGCCTTCCTCCCCAGGAAGGGAAAAGAGGGGTCATATTTCCCTCACAGTAAATGCATGTTTTTGGCAGAATATTTTCACTTCTCCATGGTATAAACTCACCTTCTCTCCAGTTTTGTCAAGTTTATTTAGATTGCTTTTGGTCTTCAGGGCCTTATACCTATAACTAATCCCTTAATCCTTGAAATGTACCTTTTTCTATTTCCTAATACTGCTGGATTCTTTTTATTTTTAATATGTTTAAGTATAATATGCTTTAAACATATAGAAAAAAATATTAAAATAATATGAAACATCTATATAATAATTTAGCATTATCAAGTTAACAATTTGCCTTTTTTTGTCTGCTCTTTCTTTTTAAAAGAAATAAAATAGTTTAGATACCCCTGTTGCTTTCTCTTCCCTGTTTTATTCCCCTTTATCTCACCCCAAATGATCATTATCCTGAAGTTGGAATTTATTATTCCTGTATATGATTTTATACTTGGACCACATACTGTAGTGACCACTATAGTATATAGGATTATTTGTGGGTTTGGAGTTCTTTTCCCAACTCTGCTCCCCTTGTGAAATATCCATCTTATTTGGCAACCTCCCCACCCCTGCCCACCACTCCATGGAAAGGAGGCCAGGCAAGCTGAGGTTCCCTGACTGTGTCTGCTTCCTTCTTCCTCCTTGACCCCTTCCTTCTCTTTCCCTATACCTATTCTTATGTGCACTATGCTATCTGATTCTACTTCTCCTCTCTCTTTTTCTCCTTCATTCTTGCTGTACAGTATTAAGTCACTTTAATTTCTCTTTCTGGCCTTGAGGATCAGTACAAGCTCAGTTTTTCTCTGCCCTCGTTTGGGAAACAGGTAAGATAATGTTACTGAAAACCTGAGAGGGAAATGCAGTTTCAACTATAGAAACATTGCTGGGGGAAGAAGGGGCAGAGCTGTATGTCCTGGAGGATCTGATAATTTAACACATAGATGTGGATCACTTAAAATGAGCACATTTGTTTTTAGATGGAGTGCTAAAAGCATTTGCCATCAGATAAATAGTAATCTTTTTTTTTACAAAATTAATTTGCTTAAAATTCTATTTATCCTCCTAGATATTGGAAATTTCTCATCTTATTGTCTACATATAACAGAGATCTTTGCATTTCTGCATAATTATCTATAGCAAAGTTTACTTTAAACAGGACTTCCCCTTCTTTCATATAAAGTATATAATTTGCCTACAGTTGCAAACCACTCTGTGAATAGAGATGGATTGGGGCCATTCTCTTTAGGGGCATACCAAGTGATTATGATAGATATTTGGGGCTCAAAAGAGTATTTACAGTCAAGTTGCAAGCCAGATTTTTTTTTTTCAAATCCTACTGGGGGGATGTTTATTCAGATGCTACTGGGGAAAACATGCAGGTGGGGAGAGGCTGTGGAAGATGGATGGTAGTGCCAAGCATGGCCCATGTAAGGAACTGATTTTGTGGCATGTGATGGACAAGCAAAATCCTTGATTGCTTGTGTTTGCAGTATTTGAGGAAAAGAGTTTGGAAATGAAATATATAATCTAGCCATCACAAACCTTCTATCATTAGGTAGCAGTTACTTTTCAGTTCTCCAATAGATGTCTCCAGGTCATACATTCCATTATCCCTGCCTGACCACCCAAATCCAAATACATCTTTATAGGGCTAAGAGTAAGAATGGTGTGGAGTTGCCTAAAATCTTTATCAGCTGTGCAGGGTTGGCCTTCCTAAATGCACCCCTGTGAGGCCAATGCTAAGACTATTCTTGGTTTCCTTTCTTGAGCACTTGTTTGGGATGTTAGGCCCTTTATCTTTTGTTTTCATTTCAAGTTTGTTTTTCTCTGCACAGAACCCAGGATTCCCTACCAGGGCCCAATGCTGTTTTCCTCCAGTGATTCAGTTAAATTAAAATATATGCAACAGTACATTAATAAAATACACACTGTGTGCTCACTTGAGAAGCATCAGCAAGTAGAGTAGGAGGAGAAAAATGACTTTATAGCTAGAAGTGGAGTTTCTGCAGGATCTTATAAGCTGATAATGTTCCAGTTTACTATTAAACCTCTTCTCAGCACAATTTCCTCTTTTACCATTTTTATTATTTAGATATGTAAACATCGTCTTTCTGTTTTATCATGATGGTAAATGCTTAGAGTTAACTTTTTAAACTTCTTTTCCTATTCTGAGAAAAGAGCCCAGAACACTAATATCTATCTTCACAGATGGCAGAGAAGGCCATTGTTTAGTTCTTTCTTGCTTTTTTATAATCGAACTTTCACTTTTACTTTAGGGAAAAAGGCTCCTTTAGAGTTGTTGCTCCTAGAAGACCATGAAGGGCCTATGAGTTTACCGATCATGTCTGTTGATGTAGCTTTAGATTAAGGATTTCATATGGAAGTGAATTTAAAAATGCTCTAAGAGTGAAGCTTCATACTTAACAGGGTTTAGTAAATATGAATAGTTTTGAGATATACAGAGTGACAACTGCCACCCTTTAAATTTTCCCAAATGATGTCATATATTTCATGTTCTAGAATATAGAGAATGAGGGAATAAGATCAAACAAAATTTTATTTGGGGGGGGGGTCCCGAATGCTGCCAGAGTTTTGATTAATTTGGTATTGTCTATGATACAGCTTTATAAATGTGCGGCATTTGATATATGTACCTATTATTTATGTTGAGAAGTAACACATAAATGGTTGCAAGTCAATGGAATGTGACTTAAAGAAAAAAAAATTTCTTGGGAGTTAGGAGATAGGAAGATTTATCCAATATTTGCCACAAACTTCAGTCTGATTGTGAGTTTCTTTTTATGGTGTTTTCTTGTTCCTTCATCCATAGGAACTGGTATTTGTTGCTCTTCTTAGTACCATTATTTTCTGATAAGGTGATACTTATTAAACATCTAATATGTGCTGCATACATATGCAGTGATTTTACATGTTTCATCTCATTTAGTCATCAACCTAGCAAGCAGTGGTAGTTCAACCACTGAAAATATGAACTCAGAAGTCTAACTCCAGCTCACTGCACTGAGGCAGTGGTTCCAGGTGCCTCTGCAGAATGGAGTCTGTCCATCACAAATTTTCTCCCAGTCTACAGGAAGTAAGAATAAATGAGGCAAATTGTGAAATTTATTTTCTCCTTTAAAAAACAAAAAAACAATCAAACAACTTTTATTTGGTTATGAATAGTGACAGTAGAAAGCTTTTTTATATGCCCTTGCTTATCAAAATAAAATAAAACATTTGCAAATTTTTATGGGTCCCCTCCACTCCCTCCCTTTGTTAACCTTTTCACTTGTGGCTCTGAAAGCCTCACGAGATCTGGCTTAAAATATACTGTCTCAGCCAAACCCTGTAAATATGTACATGTCAATTTTAAGAGCAAAGCTGATAAAATATGAAGGGAAGGAGAGCATTCGATAGACATTTAATAGATATTCAGCAATTATTTAGGGTTTAAATGTAATCTAGTGCTAATGCAGTTTTATATGTTGCAGCTTCACTCTGACTGAGTCTCTCTTGTTTGGGTTTCTACCCAATGGGAATACTTAAGATAACTTTTGGTGAGAAATATTTTTCAAGGAAATGTTCTTACTCCCTGGAATTTTTCATTCCCCATATTTTCCTAAAGTCCTTATTCAAGAATAACCTTGATTTGTCATTTGTTGGTTTTCTTTAATGCTGATAGTGCTTTGCTTTACTTTTTCCTTAGTGATACAAATGAAGTTGACATACCACCCAACACGCGAGTAGGCACCAAACGCTACATGCCTCCTGAAGTGTTGGATGAGAGCTTGAATCGTAATCACTTTCAGTCTTACATCATGGCTGACATGTACAGTTTTGGACTCATCCTCTGGGAAGTTGCTAGGAGATGTGTATCAGGAGGTAAGTAACAGTTATATCTTTGAAAGACCACAGTGAGAGCCATCACAAATCCTTTCTTTCCAATCAGAAATCACAGTTATCACACTGTCCCCCAAATCAGCTTTTCTTTTCTTTTCCCTTTGATTTCTACTGATGCATAATTATAATCCTCTCAGGAAATGTTATTTCACAACTGAACCATCTTTGACTGACTTCTCCACCTACTACTGATGGCTCTCCTCTAGATGCAAAGTCAGAAACTGAAAAGTCAGTTTCCCCTGCCTTTTCAAGAATTACCCTCTTCTGCGTGTATTGTCTTATTTCCCTCTTGGGCTCTTCCTCTAGCAGTTTTTCATCAAATCACACCTTCCAGCTTCTCACCCATCTGCTGGTACTATTTCACACTGTAAGCCCAGTGCCCTGTGGCTTCCTTTGCACAGGTGAGAGCAGAGACAAAAAATGTGGGATGGGACACCCATTCCTTAATTCCTTTCTTTACTTTCCATAAGACTTCTTGTAAAGCAATTTGAACACATCCACTTTTATGAGAAGGAAATTAAAGCGTGAGAATACTGTTCTCTTCCATGACAGTTTTTTCTACAAACATGAGGATTCCATAGTAAGACGAATTATAATAAGTTAGAAGAAATCCTTTAATATTTGGAGGTATTATATTGCTTGTACTATTTTGATTACTGCTGTGTAGATTCTAATACTTTTAGGTAAGGAGCTGGCTCTTAGGCTCTTCTGTATTCAACACCCTCTATGTTTTTCTGCATATAACCATGCTCATTAAGAAAGCTTGCTGCTGCTTTTGCTCTTCACAATGGCCCATTTAGACTCTCCTTCATGAGGAAAATGAGCCTGACTGAGATTCTGAAGGTGCAGTGTACACTGAAATATACTGGGACTTGTTTGTGGACCTGCCGTTTATTATCTGTGAGACCTTGGACAAGTTATTAGACTTTGTTTCAATTTTCTCATCTTCAGAATGAGGTTAATTATACTATCTACCTCAGATAGCTGTCCTGAGGAGTCACTGAATGTAAAAAGAATTAAAACTGGCGGAGGCGGGGCAAGATGGCAGACTGGTGAGCTGTATGTTTTAGTTACTCCTCCAGGAAAGTAGGTAGAAAGCCAGGAACTGCGTGGACTGGACACCACAGAGCAATCTGACTTTGGGCATACTTCATACAACACTCATGAAAACGTGGAAATGCTGAGATCAGCGAAATCTGTAAGTTTTTGCGGCCAGGGGACCCGCGCCCCTCCCTGCCAGGCTCAGTCCCGGGGGAGGAGGGGCTGTCAGCTCCAGGAAGCAGAAGGGAGAACTGCAGTGGCTGCTCTTATCGGAAACTCATTCTACTGATTCAAACTCCAACCATAGATAGACTGAGACCAGACACCAGAGAATCTGAGAGCAGCCAGCCCAGCAGAGAGGAGACAGGCATAGAAAAAAAACAACACGAAAAACTCCAAAATAAAAGCAGAGGATTTTTGGAGTTCTGGTGAACATAGAAAGGGGAAGAGCCCTGAGGCGCAGATGCAAATCCCGAAGCAAAGCTGATCTCTCTGCCCTGTGGACCTTTCCTTAATGGCTCTGGTTGCTTTGTCTCTTAGCATTTCAATAACCCATTAGATCTCTGAGGAGGGCCCGTTTATTTTTTTTTTCTTTTCTTTTTTTTTTTTTAATCCTTTTTTCTTTTTCTAAAACAATTACTCTAAGAAGCCCAATACAGAAAGCTTCAAAGACTTGCTATTTGGGCAGGTCAAGTCAAGAGCAGAACTAGGAGAACTCTGAGACAAAACGCAATAATCCAGTGGCTGAGAAAATTCACTAAACACCACAACTTCCCAAGAAAAGGGGGGTGTCCGCTCACAGCCATCATCCTGGTGGACAGGAAACACTCCTGCCCATCGCCAGCCCCATAGCCCAGAACTGCCCCAGACAACCCAGTGTGACGGAAGTGCTTCAAATAACAGGCACACACCACAAAACTGGGCGTGGACATTAGCCTTCCCTGCAACCTCAGCTGATTGTCCCAGAGTTGGGAAGGTAGAGCAGTGTGAATTAACAAAGCCCCATTCAGCCATCATTTCAGCAGACTGGGAGCCTCCCTACACAGCCCAGCAGCCCAGAACTGCCCTGGGGGGACGGCACTCACCTGTGACATAGCACAGTCATCCCTCAACAGAGGACCCAGGGTGCACGGCCTGGAAGAGGGGCCCACTTGCAAGTCTCAGGAGCCATACGCCAATACCAAGGACTTGTGGGTCAGTGGCAGAGACAAACTGTGGCAGGACTGAACTGAAGGATTAGACTATTGCAGCAGCTTTAAAACTCTAGGATCACCAGGGAGATTTGATTGTTAGAGCCACCCCCCCCTCCCTGACTGCCCAGAAACACGCCCCATATACAGGGCAGGCAACACCAACTACACACGCAAGCTTGGTACACCAATTGGACCCCACAAGACTCACTCCCCCACTCACCAAAAAGGCTAAGCAGGGGAGAACTGGCTTGTGGAGAACAGGTGGCTCGTGGATGCCACCTGCTGGTTAGTTAGAGAAAGTGTACTCCACGAAGCTGTAGATCTGATAAATTAGAGATAAGGACTTCAATTGGTCAACAAATCCTAAAAGAACCCTATCAAGTTCAGCAAATGCCACGAGGCCAAAAACAACAGAAAATTATAAAGCATATGAAAAAACCAGAAGATATGGATAACCCAAGCCCAAGCACCCAAATCAAAATACCAGAAGAGACACAGCACCTACAGCAACTACTCAAAGAACTAAAGATGAACAATGAGACCATAGTACGGGAGATAAAGGAAATCAAGAAGACCCTAGAAGAGCATAAAGAAGACACTGCAAGACTAAATAAAAAAATAGATGATCTTATGGAAATTAAAGAAACTATTGACCAAATTAAAAAGATTCTGGACACTCATAGTACAAGACTAGAGGAAGTTGAACAACGAATCAGTGACCTCGAAGATGACAGAAAGGAAAATGAAAGCATAAAAGAAAGAATGGGGAAAAAAATTGAAAAAATCGAAATGGACCTCAGGGATATGATAGATAATATGAAATGTCCAAATATAAGACTCATTGGTGTCCCAGAAGGGGAAGAAAAGGGTAAAGGTCTAGGAAGAGTATTCAAAGAAATTGTTGGGGAAAACTTCCCAAATCTTCTAAACAACATAAATACACAAATCATAAATGCTCAGCGAACTCCAAATAGAATAAATCCAAATAAACCCACTCCGAGACATATACTGATCACACTGTCAAACACAGAAGACAAGGAGCAAGTTCTGAAAGCAGCAAGAGAAAAGCAATTCACCACATACAAAGGAAACAGCATAAGACTAAGCAGTGACTACTCAGCAGCCACCATGGAGGCGAGAAGGCAGTGGCACGATATATTTAAAATTCTGAGTGAGAAAAATTTCCAGCCAAGAATACTTTATCCAGCAAAGCTCTCCTTCAGATTTGAGGGAGAGCTTAAATTTTTCACAGACAAACAAATGCTGAGAGAATTTGCTAACAAGAGACCTGCCCTACTGGAGATACTCAAGGGAGCCTTACAGACAGAGAAACAAAGAAAGGACAGAGAGACTTGGAGAAAGGTTCAGTACTAAAGAGATTCGGTATGGGTACAATAAAGGATATTAATAGACAGAGGGGAAAAATATGACAAACATAAACCAAAGGATAAGATGGCTGATTCATGAAATGCCTTCACGGTTATAACGTTGAATGTAAATGGATTAAACTCCCCAATTAAAAGATATAGATTCGCGGAATGGATCAAAAAAATGAACCATCAATATGTTGCATACAAGAGACTCATCTTAGACACAGGGACACAAAGAAACTGAAAGTGAAAGGATGGAAAAAAATATTTCATGCAAGCTACAGCCAAAAGAAAGCAGGTGTAGCAATATTAATCTCAGATAAAATAGACTTCAAATGCAGGGATGTTTTGAGAGATAAAGAAGGCCACTACGTACTAATAAAAGGGGCAATTCAGCAAGAAGAAATAACAATCGTAAATGTCTATGCACCCAACCAAGGTGCCACAAAATACATGAGAGAAACACTGGCAAAACTAAAGGAAGCAATTGATGTTTCCACAATAATTGTGGGAGACTTCAACACATCACTCTCTCCTATAGATAGATCAACCAGACAGAAGACCAATAAGGAAATTGAAAACCTAAACAATCTGATAAATGAATTAGATTTAACAGACATATACAGGACATTACATCCCAAATCACCATGATACACATACTTTTCTAGTGCTCATGGAACTTTCTCCACAATAGATCATATGCTGGGACATAAAACAAGCCTCAATAAATTTAAAAAGATTGAAATTATTCAAAGCACATTCTCTGACCACAATGGAATACAATTAGAAGTCAATAACCATCAGAGACTTAGAAAATTCACAAATACCTGGAGGTTAAACAACACACTCCTAAACAATCAGTGGGTTAAAGACGAAATAGCAAGAGAAATTGCTAAATATATAGAGACGAATGAAAATGAGAACACAACATACCAAAACCTATGGGATGCAGCAAAAGCAGTGCTAAGGGGGAAATTTATAGCACTAAACGCATATATTAAAAAGGAAGAAAGAGCCAAAATCAAAGAACTAATGGATCAACTGAAGAAGCTAGAAAATGAACAGCAAACCAATCCTAAACCAAGTAGAAGAAAAGAAATAACAAGGATTAAAGCAGAAATAAATGACATAGAGAACAAAAAAACAATAGAGAGGATAAATATCACCAAAAGTTGGTTCTTTGAGAAGATCAACAAGATTGACAAGCCCCTAGCTAGACTGACAAAATCAAAAAGACAGAAGACCCATATAAACAAAATAATGAATGAAAAAGGTGACATAACTGCAGATCCTGAAGAAATTAAAAAAATTATAAGAGGATACTATGAACAACTGTATGGCAACAAACTGGATAATGTGGAGGAAATGGACAATTTCCTGGAAACATATGAACAACCTAGACTGACCAGAGAAGAAATAGAAGACCTCAACCAACCCATCACAAGCAAAGAGATCCAATCAGTCATCAAAAATCTTCCCATAAATAAATGCCCAGGGCCAGATGGCTTCACAGGGGAATTCTACCAAACTTTCCAGAAGGAACTGACACCAATCTTACTCAAACTCTTTCAAAACATTGAAGAAAATGGAACACTACCTAACTCATTTTATGAAGCTAACATCAATCTAATACCAAAACCAGGCAAAGATGTTACAAAAAAGGAAAACTACCGGCCAATCTCCTTAATGAATATAGATGCAAAAATCCTCAACAAAATACTTGCAAATCGAATCCAAAGACACATTAAAAAAATCATACACCATGACCAAGTGGGGTTCATTCCAGGCATGCAAGGATGGTTCAACATAAGAAAATCAATCAATGTATTACAACACATTAACAAGTCAAAAGGGAAAAATCAATTGATCATCTCAATAGATGCTGAAAAATTATTTGACAAAATCCAACATCCCTTTTTGATAAAAACACTTCAAAAGGTAGGAACTGAAGGAAACTTCCTCAACATGATAAAGAGCATATATGAAAAACCCACAGCCAGCATAGTACTCAATGGTGAGAGACTGAAAGCCTTCCCTCTAAGATCAGGAACAAGACAAGGATGCCCGCTGTCACCACTGTTATTCAACATTGTGCTGGAAGTGCTAGCCAGGGCAATCCGGCAAGACAAAGAAATAAAAGGCATCCAAATTGGAAAAGAAGAAGTAAAACTGTCATTGTTTGCAGATGATATGATCTTATATCTAGAAAACCCTGAGAAATCGACGATACACCTACTAGAGCTAATAAACAAATTTAGCAAAGTAGCGGGATACAAGGTTAATGCACATAAGTCAGTAATGTTTCTATATGCTAGAAATGAACAAACTGAAGAGACACTCAAGAAAAAGATGCCATTTTCAATAGCAACTAAAAAAATCAAGTACCTAGGAATAAACTTAACCAAAGATGTAAAAGACCTATACAAAGAAAACTACATAACTCTACTAAAAGAAATAGAAGGGGACCTTAAAAGATGGAAAAATATTCCATGTTCATGGCTAGGAAGACTAAATGTCATTAAGATGTCAATTCTACCCAAACTCATCTACAGATTCAATGCAATCCCAATCAAAATTCCAACAACCTACTTTGCAGACTTGGAAAAGCTAGTTATCAAATTTATTTGGAAAGGGAAGATGCCTCGAATTGCTAAAGACACTCTAAAAAAGAAAAACGAAGTGGGAGGACTTACACTCCCTGACTTTGAAGCTTATTATAAATCCACAGTTGCCAAAACAGCATGGTACTGGCACAAAGATAGACATATAGATCAATGGAATCGAATTGAGAATTCGGAGACAGACCCTCAGATCTATGGCCGACTGATCTTTGATAAGGCCCCCAAAGTCACTGAACTGAGTCATAATGGTCTTTTCAACAAATGGGGCTGGGAGAATTGGATATCCATATCCAAAAGAATGAAAGAGGACCCCTACCTCACCCCCTACACAAAAATTAACTCAAAATGGACCAAAGATCTCAATATAAAAGAAAGTACCATAAAACTCCTAGAAGATAATGTAGGAAAACATCTTCAAGACCTTGTATTAGGCGGCCACTTCCTAGACTTTACACCCAAAGCACAAGCAACAAAAGAGAAAATAGATAAATGGGAACTCCTCAAGCTTAGAAGTTTCTGCACCTCAAAGGAATTTCTCAAAAAGGTAAAGAGGCAGCCAACTCAATGGGAAAAAATTTTTGGAAACCATGTATCTGACAAAAGACTGATATCTTGCATATATAAAGAAATCCTACAACTCAATGACAATAGTACAGTCGGCCCAATTATAAAATGGGCAAAAGATATGAAAAGACAGTTCTCTGAAGAGGAAATACAAATGGCCAAGAAAGACATGAAAAAATGTTCAGCTTCACTAGCTATTAGAGAGATGCAAATTAAGACCACAATGAGATACCATCTAACACCGGTTAGAATGGCTGCCATTAAACAAACAGGAAACTACAAATGCTGGAGGGGATGTGGAGAAATTGGAACTCTTATTCACTGTTGGTGGGACTGTATAATGGTTCAGCCACTCTGGAAGTCAGTCTGGCAGTTCCTTAGAAAACTAGATATAGAGTTACCATTCGATCCAGCGATTGCACTTCTTGGTATATACCCGGAAGATCGGAAAGCAGTGACACGAACAGATATCTGCACGCCAATGTTCATAGCAGCATTATTCACAATTGCCAAAAGATGGAAACAACCCAAATGTCCTTCAACAGATGAGTGGATAAATAAAATGTGGTATATACACACGATGGAATACTACGCGGCAGTAAGAAGAAACAATCTCGTGAAACATATGACAACATGGATGAACCTTGAGGACATAATACTAAGCGAAATAAGCCAGGCACAAAAAGAGAAATATTATATGCTACCACTAATGTGAACTTTGAAAAATGTAAAACAAATGGCTTATAATGTCGAATGTAGGGGAACTAGGAATAGAGAGCAATTAAGGAAGGGGGAACAATAATCCAAGAAGAACAGATAAGCTATTTAACGTTCTGGGGATGCCCAGCAATGACTATGGTCTGTTAATTTCTGATGGATATAGTAGGAACAAGTTCACAGAAATGTTGCTATATTAGGTAACTTTCTTGGGGTAAAGTAGGAACATGTTAGAAGTTAATCAGTTACCTTAGGTTAGTTGTCTTTTTCTTACTCCCTTGTTATGGTCTCTTTGAAATGTTCTTTTATTGTATGTTTGTTTTCTTTTTTACTTTTTTTTCATACAGTTGATTTAAAAAAGAAGGGAAAGTTAAAAAAGAAAAAAAAAAAAAAAAAAAACAAGGAAAAAAAAAGATGTAGTGCCCCCTTGAGGAGCCTGTGGAGAATGCAGGGGTATTCGCCTACCCCACCTCCATGGTTGCTAACATGACCACAGACATAGGGGACTGGTGGTTTGATGGGTTGGACCCTCTACCACAGGTTTTACCCTTGGGAAGACGGTTGCTGCAATGGAGAGGCTAGGCCTCCCTATGGTTGTGCCTAAGAGCCTCCTCCCGAATGCCTCTTTGTTGCTCAGATGTGGCCCTGTCTCTCTGGCTAAGCCAACTTGAAAGGTGAAATCACTGCCCTCCCCCCTACGTGGGATCAGACACCCAGGGGAGTGAATCTCCCTGGCAACGTGGAATATGACTCCTGGGGAGGAATGTGGACCTGGCATCGTGGGACGGAGAACATCTTCTTGACCAAAAGGGGGATGTGAAAGGAAATGAAATAAGCTTCAGTGGCAGAGAGAATCCAAAAGGAGCCGAGAGGTCATTCTGGTGGGCACTCTTACGCACACTTTAGACAACCCTTTTTAGGTTCTAAAGAATTGGGGTAGCTGGTGGTGTATACCTGAAACTATCAAACTACAACCCAGAACCCATGAATCTCGAAGACAGTTGTATAAAAATGTAGCTTATGAGGGGTGACAATGGGATTGGGAAAGCCATAAGGACCACACTCCACTTCGTCTAGTTTATGGATGGATGAGTAGAAAAATAGGGGAAGGAAACAAACAGACAAAGGTACCCAGTGTTCTTTTTTACTTCAATTGCTCTTTTTCACTCTAATTATTATTCTTGTTATTCTTGTGTGTGTGCTAATGAAGGTGTCAGGGATTGATTTGGGTGATGAATGTACAACTATGTAATGGTACTGTGAACAATCGAAAGTACGATTTGTTTTGTATGACTGCGTGGTATATGAATATATCTCAATAAAATGAAGATTAAAAAAAAAAAAAAGACATAATGCTGCGCAAAATAAGCTAGGCACAAAAAGAGAGATATTGTATGTTACCACTAATGTGAATTCTGTGAAAAATGTACAATGTTTTATACTGTAGAATGTAGGGGACCTAGAGATACCAATTAGTGGAGGGGGAATGATAATCTAATAAGAACAGATAAACTATGGAGGGTAATCTCAAGGTTATGGGAATGCTCAGGAATGATTATGGTTTGTAAACTTTCTTGGATATAGTAAGATCACGTTGGAAGCAATAGAGTTATTTTAGGTTTTTTTTTCTCTTATTCCATTGTTTTCTTAGGGGTTGTTAATTTTCTTGGCGTATGGTAGGAACATGTTGGAAGCAATGTAGTTATTTTAGATTATTTGTTTTTCTTACTCCTCTGTTTGGACATGGTGTATTAATTTTCTTGGGGTATGGTAGGAACATATTGGAAGCAAAGTAGTTATTTTAGGTTATTTGTTTTCCTTAATCCATTGCTTTGTTTGAAATGTTGTGGGGTTTTTTTGGTTGTTGTTTGCCTGTTTGTTTTTAATTTTTTGATAAACAAAGTTAAAAAATTGAAAAAAAATCAGTAGAAAAATGGGAGTAAAAACTAAATGACAAATAGGGTGGGATGGGGGGATGGTTTGGGTATTCTCTTTTCACTTTTATTTTTTATTCTTATTCTGATTCTTTCTTATGTAAGGAAAATGTTCAGAAATAGATTGTGGTGATGAACGCATAACTATATGATCATACTGTGAACAGTTGATTGTATACAATGGATGACTGTATGGTTTATGAATATATTTCAATAAAACTGAATTAAAAAAAAAAAATAAAAAGAATTAAAACTGCCTGGCACAAAGATAGCACTTTCTACATGTTAGCAATTTTTTTTTTTTTCTGTTTTGGTTGGTAGAACCTTAATCTATATTTAGATTCATATTTCAGTATAAAGAAAAGATACAGTTAATCAACAGACATTCACACTTTTGTAGACAGATCATCTTCAATACTGCCATCTTTCTCATCACTCTGGGAAATCTGAGCCTTTTATGAGCGATTTAAAATAGAACACATTCCCTCTAAAGTGAGAGTAGTTTTTTGTACAAAAGGGAGGTAAATGCAGGACATTTTGTCTAGCCAGATATTGAATAAAGCTCCCATTATAAGTATGAAAAAGAAGATAAGTAGTCAAAATATAAAATAACTCATTGTCCTTGATTTCATGCTTTTCAAAGAGTTTGTGAACCTGTCTTTGAATAATATGCTTAGCCTTATTTACTTAAGATAGGTTTATAGAAGCTGAAGGAATAGAATATGTTTGCTTTCCTAATTTATATTTTCTTGAGTATCTAGAGCAAATACAGCTAGAAGAAACCTATATTTGAAAGTTTTTGGGCCTTACAGGAAAAATGATTCTCAGCTTAAAAACAGGCTGGCCTTATATAAATAAACATCAAGCTATTATTGCATTGCTTGGGTTGTGCTTGCCTCTAGAGATTTGAGAGCTACCAAAATGTTCCTTTATTCCTGTATGAAATTGACATGCATTTCCTAGGGATGTTAGAGTCCTGGCTCAACTCCATATGAACTGCATGGTCTTTGGGCAAGTTACCGAACCTTTTAGAGCCAAGTTTCCTCATCTTGGATAATGGGGACAGTAATGCCATCTCCTAAAAATGTATGTGGGAGTTTAATAAGATAAATTATATAGCATACCTAGGTCTATTCCTGGTATATCATCAACTCTCAACAATTTAGTTTCTTTTCTCTTTCCAGAGAGACAAAGCATCCAAATTTCTACACCTAACACTCTCCTTTGTGAACATATTGGAAGTTTCTGGGCTTGTCTCTCAAGTCCGGACCCTTTTGGGTAGAGCAGATACATCTGGATATAGGTCATTCAAACACTGAAAGGAAAAGAGAGAAATTTTTGAGGTTTCAGGCACAGAATTAAATGCCAGCTAAAATGAAAAATGCTGATAACTTGACTGCATGATGAGAAAGAAGAAGTTCTATAGTTTAAAGTCAGACTTTATTAATTGATAAATATATATGGTTGGCTCTGTCTGTGTTTCTTATGTATCTGTCTATCCCACCATCCATTCGTCACTGTATCAGGTAATGGCACCAATATTGGCCATGAAGGCAAAAATGACATGAAATTAGATAAACATGGTCCTTGTTCTCAAGATGTTTCCAGGGCCATTGGCTTGAGAAGGAGGAATTGAAATGAAGTGAGCATCCCCTATGTATCAGACTTAGTGATTTTATTATCTCATGTAGAGCTGAAACATAGTAGAAGGACATATTAACAAATAATACATATAGTGATGCTCTAGTGTCTCAGTGGGGGATAAAATTAGTAGTGAGTTGAAGTGATATGAGAAAGCTTTGGCATTTTCTGGAACTTTATGATTATACTTGGGTTTGAGTTTACAAGAAAGGGTATAATTCAGACTCTGGATTTTGTCAGAGGAAACCCCCAGTGAACTTAATGATGCACTGTATAATCTGCCACTCTGGTGGTATCCTCTTAAAAAGCAGTGCATTTCTATAAAAGACGAATTAGGGTAGGGAGTAAGGGTGCCCCAGAAAGGTTGTTCAAAGCAGCATCTTTCTGATGGCAGAGGCTGCTTATAATTATTGTGAACTGTCAATCAGATGAGGTTCAGAGAAAGACACAAGTAGCCTGCTCTTTTAAAGGACAAGAGGAAAAATGTAGAAAGTAGATATGAGGAAAAGATAAAATGAAATAGAATTCAGTATTGTGTCATTTTCCCTGACAATGATATAGATTTGTACTTCTTAACCTTTCTTTAAACAATGCAGCTTTGTTTTCCCTAATAATAATGTATTTCTTGCAGAAAATTGGGATAAATACAGAAATGTTGAAGAACAAAATAAAAATCAGACAATATTAGCACCTAGAAATCATTGTTAATATTTTGGGGTGATTTTTTCCAAATGTTTAATGTGCAAAAACATATTCTTATGATTTAAGCAGAAAAAATGTAAATCATACATTTTGTTCAAGTAAGATACATCGCCAAATTTATTATGAGATTCATAATCTCCTATTATAGTAATAGAAACAGTTACATATTATGTAGTCTGAGTTTGGATGTGCCTGCCAAATTTGCATTGAGATTTAATATAGATTTTTTTTTTTTAATTTGGCATACAAGAGCCTTTATATAATTGAAAATAAATGTGGAATGATTGCTTTACTTAGCTTTCAGAAATTAGAAAAACAGCTGAAGATGTATAATAATATTTCTCATGAGGTTTTCTGTTCATTTTAAAAAAATAAGATTAAGTGCTATCTGGGCAAACAGTTTTCAAAATTTATTTTGCCTTTTTTCAGACTGAACTTGTCTTTAATACTGATAACACCTTCTTTGAGAATAGTTTGCATGGACTTTAGACTTTTTATTTCAATTTCGTGGAAAATAATAATGGTAATTACAACAACGTGTTTTCAGGTATAGTTGAGGAATACCAGCTCCCCTATCATGACCTGGTGCCCAGTGACCCTTCCTACGAGGACATGAGGGAGATTGTGTGCATCAAGAAGCTACGGCCCTCGTTCCCCAACCGGTGGAGCAGTGATGAGGTGAGACTTGCGGTAACCATGTGGTTAGGACTGACTTCTAAATCGACTTTTCTTCTTTTGTCAAATTCCAAACATTCATTACAGGAATTCGTTTTCTTCATTTTGATGGCAATGGTAGTCATTGTAATAATTTATAGGGAGTGTGTTAAATTATCCGTTCCTTTTTTCAAGTTTAATTTTTTATTAGACTTTATTTTTAGAGCAATTTTAGATTTATCGAAAAATTGCATGGAAGGCTCAAGAGTTCGTAATATATTCCTTCTCTGCAAACCTCCCCCCGCCAGCTTCCCCTGTTATTAACACCTTGCGTTAATGTAGTACATTTGTTATAATGAATGAACCAACTTTGATGCATTATTAACTGAAGTTCATAGTTTGCATTAGTGTTCACTCTTTGTTGTAGTTTCGTATTTAATTTTGCTACTTCTAAAATATGTATCAGTCCTTACATAACATTCTCACGTTTTAATGAGAGAAAAGATAGGCCTTTGAAAATTAAATTTTCTATATACAGAAATACTATTAGTCAACCTGGTTGGGATGCCTGACTGTGCTGTGTATCTTTGTTTTTAAGGGTGATGAGATGTGATTTAAACAAACCCCCATTGAGTTGGGCTGTAAGGATATAGTGGTGAAACTAAAACAAGTCTGAAAAGGAGCTGCTGAGGAGGAGGAAATGAGTTGGACAGGCCTTGCCTTTTTTTGGCTTGGCCTCTTCCTACTCTGTATTTCTCCCCATTTACCTTCTTAGCCTTTAAATTCTCCCAAGTGCTGGAGCGGTCGGACATACCAGAACGTTCACAGATGGGTTTGAGGCACTCCCCAGGAAAAAAAAAAGAAGACCCTTATCAAACAATAATGCAAACAAATGGGCAAGGGACTATTTATAAATTCTAATTTTTCTGTGTAAAATGTGGTTAAAATATAACCTTTGGTTCCTTGGTGCTGGGTAAGTTACTAAAGTGCTAAAACATTTGCTTTCCAAAGAGCTGTGCAGAAATCTTTGTGAGATGTTGGAGTTATATTATTTTGAAGGTGAATTGGGCATTGGTATTACTCTAAATTCCTTCACTGAGGACTTCTAATGGAGTGAAATAGTGCTTTTCAACAGAAAGACTAATAATTGATGTACCACAGGAGAAAGTTTTAACAATGCTGTACACGGGTCATTAATCTTGTTAAATGGTGTAGTGTGCTGCTATTATTGTAGAAGACAGTTGTGATTTAAGAACACCCATATTTGTTTGAATAGTATGGAATTAGAGAAAAGATTTAAACTTATCAAGTGATGTAAAGAACCTGGGAGTGTGGAAAGGAATACAGACTCCCTGGTATTTTTGTCTTTGTTTAATACTGACTTGCAAAGACACCTTCTATAATCAGCAAAACCACCTGCTTGGTCCTATCACAAGGAAGACGTGGAAATCTGTTTTAGTCATATATAATTTTGCATGAAAAAGGAGTTTTTATGGAATTTATGTCTATATGATTTTTAAGACTATTTTTAAAAAATGTATTCAAACTCAGGAAACCCAAAACTAAAAGCCAAATATCAAGTGTCAACCTTGCAGATAATACATTTCTCTAACGTTACTCCAATTTTCCTTTTCTTTCCCATAGTGTCTAAGACAGATGGGGAAACTCATGACGGAATGCTGGGCTCATAATCCTGCCTCGAGGCTGACAGCCCTCCGTGTTAAGAAAACACTTGCAAAAATGTCAGAGTCCCAGGACATTAAACTCTGACTTGAGGGGAAAAGTGAGCATATCCTTAAAAAGCCAGTAAATAGTTTTCTGTTTGTGGGCAGAGCAAAAGATGTTAAAGAAGCATCCATAGTGAAAGCCTTGAACATCGTCCTGCTTCCCAGTGGGTTCAGACCTCACCTCTCAGGGAGAGCCCTGGACAAAGACAGAGAAGTTCCCAGAAACCCAGATTCATCCATGTCTGCTTGTAGGAGGGAGAAACCACCTGGGTAACTTGTTCAAGATATGATGCATATTGCTTTCTGAGAAAGCCCTATATTTTGGGATTGCTTTTTTTTTTTTTTTTTTTTTTAATTTTAAGATGCTTTAATTTTGCCAAAATAAAACAAATAATGTAGATGTTTTAAGGTTTATACTATTATAGTTAAATAATAACCACACAAGTTCTTCCCAGAAACTCAGCTGGAAGGTAAATTAAAAAAAATTTTTTTTTCTCTTGGTAAAACATTGTTGCACTCTGCAAACCAAAAGACAGTCTGTGAAGTTGGAGAGTACAGAATGGAACTCATCTTAGAAGTCACTTGCTCCACCTCCTCAGACCACCCTGGCCAGCCTGCATTGGGGGCTGCCACTGCAATGTGAAGGCACCCAGTTACAAATACCACCTGTCTGGGAATATATTTTGGAATTCCTGCAGGTGGTCTTTTGCAGCTTCAGACAGTATGGAACAAATGAAGGTTTTATGTGACTCTGATAGAAGTTAAGTGTTGATGTTCTTCAGAAGCATTTTGTGTTTCTGATTTTCTGTTAGGCATTTCTTTCACGGTAAAATCCCTTTCCATTAAACACAAACAAAGCTTTTTTTTTTGATGTGCAGAGACTTGACCCATGTATGCTTTTGATCTCTCAATTGAAAGGATCAATATTAAATAAAATTGCTATCAGTTGTGTTTAAGACAAGGTACTTTAAAATAGAGATAATTTGCTTTCGTGTTGTAAGAAGCATATGTCTGCAAGGTAGGGGATGAGGGTGGGGTGCTAAGAGCTTGTTTCTTATTTATGCAAAAGAGCCAATATCAAAAGCACAAGGCAAAAAGTATGCACACCTTATTTTGTGTAAATAAAGAAGGTTTTCTTTTTGTGACCGTCTTTCTTTTTGAGGAAGGAGAGGAAGCATCTGTCAGGTTAATTTAACTAGATTTTAATTTTAAAAAATAGATAAACATAACCTCCAGATGGGACAACAGAAAAGAACGAGTGGAGGCCACAAAATATGGCTGCTGTGATTTATTATTCTAGGATAGATATAGATCAAGTATATATCTCTTAAGTAATAATTTCACATCTTAGGAATGCTAACTCTGTTTTCTTTTCTTTTCATGATGTTCAGTTCACTTTTTAATTTATTTTTTTCTTTCTGTGGCACTTGTGCAAAACATCTCTTCATCTGCTCAATTCTGTGGGGTTTTATCTGTTTATCAACATGAGTGTAATTATTGACAGGGCCAACACTCCTTAGCAACAGGAACATAATAAAGTTGAAAGTTGTAAACATCCTTCTCAACTTCATTCATATACATGCCCTTACTGTGGTTTTCTTTTGCTTCTTAGAAATTCTGTAGTGTTTGGTAAGGAACACTTGGCCTTTTAAAAAAAAGATGTTCCTTACAGAATACTCCAGGGGGCAGTGTTCTATAACACATTCTCACCTTTTGGTGACTGAAGGATGGAGGATTTTTGAAAATTTGACAGCTGCATAAGAAACGAGAGAATATTTTCCTCACTTTTGAAGGAGGCTTGCAGTTGGTGACTTGTTCATCCGGGAAACATCCCAGAGCAGTGAATGGCTGTGAGTTGTGCTTACGGTTTGAGAGAATCATAAAGAGAAACCCAAGTGTTCTGTATTAACATTCACTTCCCAATGCTTTATAGCCACATTTCTTTTGTAGTGAAGGAAGAATTTCTCAACCCTTGAATTTGGAAAAAAAAAAAAAATTATATATATATATGGTTTTTAAAGACTAAAAACAGTTGTCCCAAATATAATTGTAATCAGAATGCTGCTTTTACTGATACTAAAATAACTTCATAATTTAAAGGTTCCTCTCTCTTGTGTCAAATTATATTCTTTGTGATAGTTTAGAAGGAATATGTAGTGAAAAGTAAATGTGATAGCCATCTGAGCCTGGAAGAGAAACTCCAGTGCCTCTAATCAGATCAGCTATAAACAATAAGTAAACATTTATACCAGTCAAATGGGAACATGTTTGTGTTTCTTGGTTCTTCCCTAAATTTAAATGAGGTTGAGATTACCTCTTAAATACAAATATATTTTCTTTTTTTGCAAGTTCTTAAACCTGGATAACTTCAAATTAGAATATTTTGTACGGAGAGGATGATCTGAAAGTAAACTGGATTTATAGAAAAGTGTTGGTTCCAATGGAGAATGAAAAGAAATTGAAATAGTATTCAGATTTCTTCTGTATTATTTTTTGATTGCTTTGGAAAAGTTGATGACTTACTTTCTAATATCCAGCCCTATTTACTCACTATGGACATTTCAAAATTATTCCTGAGATACTTAAAAAGACCCACTTAGCTATTATATCTTTTAATGAGATGAAACTATTTTTGAATAGATATTTCTCTGTATATTACCTAAATCTACTTTACTTAGGGAATACTGATTTTTTCTTAAAGACTACCTACTCACTTTGAAATAATCTTTTTTTTTTGTTTTTTTAAATTTCTAGCAGTCTGGAAGTGAATTTTATTTTTGTTTTGGCTTCGTTTTGTTTTTTAGTAGATTAAGTGGGAACCTGGAAATTAATAATTTAGTTGATTCCTTACTTTCAGGACTATTTCAAAAACTAAAATTTTTTTCTAACTTCTCCCAAAAGAATTCTGAAATATTAGCTGTTAGATAATATAAGTTTTGTATGCTAAGATGTTCAGGTTTATAGTTTATGTATGTGTGTATATATTATATAAATATATATGTATATATAAATGTTATGTTCAGTTTGGAGTCTGGCACAACTCCATTTTGTGGATTAGAGAGTAAAATATTATGGATGGTAAAGTACTAAATGAAACATAATATTTATTTATGAAAATGTGTACATTGTTAAATCACAAGTGGCTATGCTCTGACCATTTGTGTTTGAGGAAACGGAAGTTTGACCTCCTGGAAAGCACAGCTCAACAGTCACTAGTGACCATTCTTTTTATTCCCAAGAAATAAATCTTCTTAGAAAGCATGGTGATTTTTTTTTAACAGGGAATTCTTTGACACATTTCAACTGGTGTGTGGTCAAGTATAACAAGTACTTAAATGATGGCCAAATTTTATGTTCCTGGATTCATGCGTTTTCATTAGAAATGAGAGTGTTTTATGTTGTTGTTCTGTTCAGGTTCTTCTTTGTAGGTGGAAAGGCACTGAAGGAAGTAAAAATTTTTAAACTTGAATATGTTCAGTAGTTATATCCCCTTAGAAACTCAGTCATACAGTGGTGGAAATGAAAGAAGTGGCACCTGAAGTGTTTAGCAATTATGATTCCTCCCATGCAAAACAAAACAAAACAATGCTATATCTTTTGAAGAAAAGTTGGCAATGTATAAGGGTTTTTGTTGTCTGTTTCAAAAGAAAACTCATTTGTGTTCTTTGGGGAACCAGTGCCTTATTGAATTTGTATATACTGTAATTATTCAGGACTAGGGAACAAACAATTGTATTGTATTTGGTACAAATTGTATATGCTTTTGTTTTAACATTCCCCCCCAAATAAATGGTTTCATTGTCCCCTTGGAAAAAACAGTCCATTATCTTGTAGTTGTCCCTTTTTTTTTTTTGGTTTTGAAAATATCACGTTGTAACATGTGAGAAGGCAGACTTGAAGGAGGCGGATGCAGGTAAGTTTGTACATTTGGTGGCAGGAGGGCAAGGGAAATTGTCTGCTGGCTTCTATTTTCTCTGTAAGTAGGAGGCACAGAAATCTGCTTTGAGGGGAAAGGCAAAGATCTCAGCAGTTTGAGAGAAATTGAGGTGTTTTAAAATTGCACTGTGGGAAATCAGAGCTTACTGGGGAAAAACAGCTAGATGGTTATGGGCAATGCTGAGGACTCAGTTAAGATGGAGGATATGAACTGCCTGGTCCAGTTTACATATTCTTATGACTTCCTTAACCCTTATAAACATTTGAGTCTGTGACTCCAGCTTTGAATCAGTCTTTAGTCACCATTCTCCAGCCCACAGGATGGGGCAGTTTCTCCCATTGGCAAGTGAGGCAATGGCTTACACACACGCTCTTTGGCTAGTTAGGCTGAGAAAAGGGGTGGGAGCAGGCAGCAGTCTATCCATGGACATGCCTCTAGTTCTCTCATTAAGGAAAAGCGTTGCTTTGCTTTGACTACTCTTTCCTAGCTTCTTTCCATCTCACACTTGGAGCCTTTCCTTTGCTCACCCAAGGGATTGACTGGGTGTCCTGTACTATGTTGGGCGTGTCTGGGTGGTATCTGCCATAGCTCTTGACATCCTGAGTTACTGGATTCACCATTCATTTTCCAAATGTTTGTTGGCAAATGTCAATTAAAATAGAATCTCTGAGCATAGGGCCTGCTAATATGTTTTTATTTATAAGCTTCCCAGGAAATTCAGATGTGGCTATTCCCAGACACTGATTGGCAACCTCAGTTGTTCATTTGTATCACCTGGAGAGCATTTACAACCCTCAATGCTGAGGTGTATCCCAGACCAATTAAATCAGAATTTCTGGGGAATTTCTGGCAACTCAGGCATTAGTATTTTTTATAGCGCCCCAGTTGATTTCAATAGAACCATTTGTTCTAGAACCTCATCCTGTCACTGAGGGAGGTGGTGATTGCCAATCATGCAGAATCCAAGGGCTTTCTTGTCTTACCAAAGAAATTCACAGTAACTCCTCACATGAAGAAAGACACTTATGAAGAAATGAAGGGAAGCAGGACTGTCTCTTGCTTATAAATATAATTTATTACCTGTTTAAAAATTCTTTCTTACATTTTGTACATGTTGGCCGACAGAAATAAATGCAGGCAATTTACAAACCAAGGGGACTGCAGGAAAAATAGGGAGAGGCAGCCAGGGAGAGAAAAGAGGCACAACCAGAGCTGGTATCCCTCACCTCCACCACTCAGCCGTGCAACAGAAGGAATGCCCAGAGAGCACTCCTCCTCTGCTGGGGAGTTTTTAGAAAAGGAATTGCATAGAAGATACAGCAAGAGGGAATTCCACAACAACAAAAGAAGTGTTTCATATCTGAAAAGCCAAGGTTGTGTTGTTTTCAAAAAGGAAAAATGACAAAGCACAAAACCCCAATCTGCCATTTCTTCAGTTGAACTGTTCTGAAGGGAACAGCAGGTGGATGGCACAGCCCCTTCAACACAGACTGCTTTGGGGGGGTAGGGGCACAGGGGGCATTTCTCTGACAGGCATTGGTTGTTTCCTTTAGAAGGAGCAAAGAGGAAGGTCACCAACTTGCTACAGCTCAACATTAAATTCAATGAACACATAAAACACTGTGACATCCAACACGCATACACTGATGCTATTCCCTGCAATTGGGCTAAATGCATCCTGTCTGGAGGGTGAGGGCTTCACTGCCAACACTAAGTCTAGGAAAGAATGAAGGAGAGGATACAAATCAACTTGTTTTGATGGCTGTCCTTTTTCTTTTCCAAAACCTAGAGGAGTATTCATTTGAGTATTCCCTAGGTTAACAGCTATCATTAGTGGTATTTTAAGAACATGAAAGTGCAAAGGCATTTTGCAGTGGCTGTAGATTTCTTGCTCTTTTATGCCTTTTTAAAACAGATTTGTTTTAATATCTACAGCACAGTTCAGGTCATGATTCTGTGATGTTGCCTCATCATAGTGTTGAGGATCAAAGGCATCAGCAAAACTTGCATACGATTCATGTTCTGAACTCCAGTTCTGAGGACTCTGCCACACTGGGCCAGTGCCATCAGGGTTAACAGCATGTCTAATAGAGCCAAGTCCAGTAGACCTTTGGAATTTAAGGATGACACAGGATTTTAGTTTATTTCTAAGGGCTCCTGAAGTGTTACAACCTTCAGCAATTCATAATTTTGCTGAGGCACAAATCTGAAACGGAATGTGAAGAGGCTAGACAGCAGCTGGCTGCATCACAGGGAAGTTTCCTTCTTTTCCATTCAACAACTTACAGGCCACAACTCTTGTGACATTCTGTGGATTCTTGACTTGGGATTTCAGAGGATCTCCAGACAGAACCCTTCAACATGAGAAGTTCTAAATATACACAGGGCTGGGAAACAACCTCTGATAACTGCTTGGCTTTCTGCACTGGTAGGTTTGTGGAGTACCTGTACATTTGTCCAGGTGATGCCTGCCTCATCCCCGCTACACAAAGCCTAGGGATGTACATCATACTGGGTTGAACGAGCCCATTAATATCTCACCACAGATCAATACAGGGAAATGAAAGGCCCACCAGATAACCTGGGGAGCCATGAATTCCTCAGAAAACAAATTTTTAAAATAGGATTTCTGAAAATGGGGGCAACCACAAGGCTGGTAAGACTAAAGGATCAGAAAGGTAATTGTTGAATTTACTCCGTAGAGAAAACTTACCCACTGACATAGAAGGCCATCTACTTACTTTTCAAAAAGAGCAGGTTTTCAGGTCAGAGTATGAAAATATTTATGACTCCATTTTACTCACTTGGCCAATATGGACACAGGCTTAACTCAACTTTGGTTATAATATATTCTCTTTATGCCTTATTTCATTAAAAAAAAAACCCACTAGAGAGGCAAGGGAATCTTTCAAAGTGATCATACAGCCAGATATTATACAATAGATCTCTTAGGGTAGAGAAACAGCATCTCATTACACAAAGGTAAAGTTCTCAACTTTTCAGTCAACTTTAGCTTAAGAAAGATTAAAAAATAATACAAGAATAATACAAGAACACAAACAAACCAAAAACCAAAGTGTAATAGCTGGTACTATGAGGCACCCAAAAGTTAGAAAAATGTTTTTTTTTTTAATTCCTTTGAGATAATCAATAATGATATTCTTTCCTTATCAGAGCTATAAAATCTAATGCCCATCGACTGTTATCTTCTTTACAAATAACTGGCTTTGAGTAATTAAGTTCTGATTCCCAAAAGTTCCTCTGTTCTCAAAGATGGATTAAACTCCATTCCCTTTCAGCTGAGCTTCTATAGCCCTCCTTTCTTTCATCTACCTTGGACTTGCACGGAAGCCACTATGTGAAACTGCCAAATTGTCCAGAACAACTGCTCAGCCAAAGCTTAAACACATTCAACTCGACTGAAAACTCAACACAGTAACTTTTACTACCTTTACTACCTTCTTTATACTCTCTTTCGGGTCCTTACGTAGTTTTATATTTGTTTGGCCCCATAGGCACAGACCTGATAGAGACAAAGGCATTTATGGTGAGGAGCTAGTGATCATCTTACTGGATCCCTTCCCTGTGTGATGATTATAGAGCAGGAAGCAGAACAAGGCCCCAGCTGGTGTGTCTCTGACAGAACACACCCAAGGATGCACGAGACAACAGCCTTGCTTGATCTTCTCCAAAAGAAGCCAAAGGCCTTAGTTCCACCCTCTGAATGTTTACTTTTAAGATATTTTACTTACAGGAGAAATACCTAAAATAGCAAACTATTACTAAGTGTAGAGTTTTCAGAGTATCCTGAACGCAGACCCCATGACTTTTTCCTAAAGAATGGCCCTATTATTTGACAATTGAGAGATAAAATATATATATAAAATAATAGTGCCTATGAAAATGGCTAATAGCTATGCAGTTTGATATTGAACACCTCACCCCCAAAATTGTCCTGCTCATTCAGAGCTTAAATTGCTCATATGAGGATGAGAGTTTTTCTGTGTAACAGAGGTATGTTTCCAGGTTAGAAGATGCTGTTTGTGAAAAGACTGTCAGCTGTAAGTACCTCAGCGTTACATGTGTTTGCTACTACCTTGTGCTCATTTTCGATTCTGAATCCAGCTTCTATTCCTTCCAGATCACTTTAAGAAAATTTGAATGAGTGTGGTCAGAAGAAGATGAATACAGGATGAAAATTTTGCCTTTAGATTCCCAAATTCAGATAAAGGAAGCTTCTTTCCTCTCTTTGATTAACAATCATAATTTTCTCTTCCTTGGACTTAATACCCATTTGCACATTTCTTTCTAAGTGGATTTTTCATTTCCCCAAAAGATAAGTATTGGAGGATTAAAAGTAAGGAGATTTAAATTTTATCAAGCACAGTTAAAAACGCAAACATTAAAAATAACACATCTTCAAAGTTTGGCTTTACAGATTTTTTTGTATTTCTATTTCCAGAAAGCAACTTAGAACGTTCGCTTATTAATGAATTGATCAAGTAACTAGATGCAGAAAGACATGAAATTTTGAAATAGGTAATTCAAGAGAAAAAAAATGTGAGAATAAAAAAATCATACATTTGAAGTAAAAATGTCTCCTTGACTTCCTGTCATGAAAATCCCGCTGAACTCTACAGGTTCATTTTGACAAACAACTGGCGTTCTTATGTTAAACTCAGGGTAGATTGTGTTCCCTACCACTAGATGGCACCACGCACAAGTGATAAGTTTTTCCCATCCAAATGATGTAAGCCCGTCTTTCCTCACAAGCTGTTGTAGAAGCCCCAAGAAGGCAGGGCAGAACATATCACATAGAATGAAGAAGTGGCTCCTACAAAATGAACTATTGAGTCTGGACCTTCTATGTTTGAGAGCTCTCTGACAGTTATTACTTTACTTCAAAGGAGAAGGAAATTGGAACTTGTGTTGAAAATGATTAACCATAAATGCTATGTTGTACATATGCAAGCTACTCTTCACTTAAGGGGGAAAATAGCAGGGTTCTAGGACAGACGAGCACCCACTCATAAGGAATGAATCCCTCTGTTTTTTTCTTGTGCTGGGATATTGAACCAGAAGCCAATAAGAATCTGAAGCAAACCCCAAGAGGCCCTTGATGGCTTCAGTAATGCAATACTTGTAATGCTCAATATTTCTATGTTGACTTTTTGTTGAGTTTTTTTTTCCAGGAAAAGTTTTGGAATTGATTTATCTGGATAGTTACATTTTGCTTCCCTGTTTTTCACTAAGTACAGCATCAATTTCAGATTTCTGATTGATTCCAATAGATGAAATCTTCCAGCCTCCCCCATACTGATCAGCAATCTTGACAAGTTGTTTCTTTCAAAATGCAATAGTTCTTCCTCTCCTCTTCCTTTTCTTAATATTTATTTTTCTATAGAATATAATTGTACTACCTTTTGTTCAAATATATAACAGTACCAGTATTACCCAATGAACTATTTAGTAGTGCAATCTCTCCCTTCCGTGATCAGTGTAACAAGTATTTTTATATACAGAAATCCTACTGCATGGGTGGCCTGCGAGAAACAGATTATAGAATATATGCCTAAAAGAGGAGATAGGAAATAAAAGGCATGAAAGAAGAGGCACCATAAAAAAGGTATCAATAGTTCCTCAATGATGGGGATGAAGGAGACTGGGAATCTTGGGAAGTCACTAAAATACGAGAGGAAATACATGTAGAAAGAAGGGAGAATATGTATAAAATGATTCCTAGTTCTGATCCAGTCAGCATCCTGGATACCTCTGGCCCCAGAGTAAATCAAAATCATGTTTTGAAGGCTCTGACTCATACACATGGGTGCTTGTTATTCAATCTTGGCCTGACTAATGGGCTGTTACCTCTTTATTCTCCATCTGCTAAATGAACTGAGTCCCTGTGTTAATACAAAAAGCCTGTGATGGTCCCAGGTAAACGTCATGGTTTACAAAAAGTAGTCTGTTGACCAACATTTTGCAGGATAAAATTTTTAAATAGAGCTAACTAAATAACCTTTGTAAATGCTTTTGAATATTATGAAAGCAAAGACTACGGTGGGAGAAAAAAGAATGCACCAAATGCCTAATGCCGAGGAACTTGTAGATATATAGGGTCTTGATATGTCTAAAGATCAAGATGATAATAGTATGGAATTTGCAACTAGTCAGGAGGGATAGTGGTCCTAAGAGAGGGAAAGAAAATGATAATTGATAAAGGGATGCCATCTCTCTATGAACAGCACAATGCAATGAAAGAAAGGCAAGACTTGAAAACATAACAAATGTATTCCAAGTTAGAATAATTATCTCCAAATCAGAACTATTTGAAAGTCATAATGTAGCCTGGGCAAAAGACTAGCTGAGTTATCCAGGTCAGAGTCAATTGTGTCTTCGGATTGGAGTGTCTAGCATTTTAGGACCTCGAGATGATCTAATCTAACCCCTTCATTTTACAGGTGAGAAAACTGAGGTTCAGTGTGGTTAAGTGACTTGCCCAAGGTAACACAGCTAGACAACGACAAACCCAGAATGGGAACTGGTTTCTTGATTTCCAGTTCAGAGGCCATTCCTCCAATCGCAATGCCTCTAAGGTAGACAGAGCACCGTGGGGAGTAAGCGTGGGGCCACACAATCTCAATATCAAGAGAACTTGAATATAAAACGCTTCTCTTACTAAGGCTCAGGGGAGCAAGACTCTGCCTGCGCAAGCTGAAAGGACAGATTGACGAAGCCAGTAGGCATTTACTTCCCTTCCAGGGCACAATCCTGGGAGAAAGGTCAAAGGTTCTGGAAGCAATGCTTGTGGAATTAAACTGGTGACCACGCCCTCCATTGTTATCTGAGAAGGTGAGGCAGGTCTAGTCAACACCCTATTACTAACAGCACTGCTAACAAAAACAGAAGTTAAATGAAAATTCTTTTACTAAAATATTTGCAAATACTAATTGGTAATAATAATAATGATAATAATGACACTTTAAAAAAATCACTTCAAATCGCGTATTACAAACACACATGAAGAAATGCTTGTCTGTGTGGTTGAAAATGAATCAGCTGTCTTCCCTGCAGTGCTACAGCTTTATTCCTCAAAGGGCACCAAGTTAGGTCCCCAAAGGAATGAGTCTTAGTTATTTCTCCTTTACGCTTAGATTCTCCACTTCCCTGATACAAATGGTAATACTGATTCTACACGTTCTAGAAACAGAACACTGATGGGAGGATTATCTGAGACACTTCATGTGCAAGATTTGTAGCAAAAGCCTGTAGTTTCTCTGTGAATTACGAATGTGAAATAGACACAACAAACCGTCCACAGCTTCAACTTCAAATGATTTGAACAAAAATAGAACGAGCCATGGACAGTGTCTGTATCCCTGTCCAATTTGATGTAAACAACATTTGTAGAAATTGGGTTTGTTAAGAAAGTTTATCCATATATCTGGATAGCAATAAAAAGCGTTTCCTAGGAAACTGTAAGATCCTGTACCACACAGCATACAGCCCAACTAAGAGGAAAATTAGGTTGATTTCTAAATTCAAGATAAAAATTTACACAATTTTTCTTAACTCCTGTGATGCTGTCCAAGTAAAGTGGGCATGTATATTGGTAGTTGCATCTGTTTTCCTTGTCTTTCCTGATGCGATCTTGCCTGTGAAGCTCATTGGTCTGGTCTGGATTTCCTCCTCAGCTGTGATCCCTTTGGACGGCCACAGACTCCCTGTGCATTTTAGTCCTTCATTTTCAGGTCCAGCATGGGTCAATACTGCCCTTCTGCTGCTAAGGACACTACTGTCTCATGTCTTCCCATTTCTTCCAAGACAGCTGCCAGCATGCTCAGGTTTCCATCTGGGAAGTTCTGCGCTTCCCAAAGATCCAGGATTACGCCGGTAGGGCTCGATTTGGTGGCAAAGTAATTCAAGTACCTGTAATTGGGAAAGAGAACATGTGCTGAATAGCATGATTTACAGATCTGTTTTCTCTTCTGTTTTTACTCTGTTAAACCTTTCTGTTTTTCCGTCTGTCTTTTAAATATCTCAGTCCCACTCGAGCAATGGTGGTTTATGTGCGCCATCCTAAACAGCTAGCTGATACTTAATTAGATCAGTCCCAGACAGGAGATGTGATATTTAACTCTGTTAACCTCACCTCTGAGTAAGATAATTTAAGAGACAAGATGTCTATGGGTCATATCCTAAACAGGAAATCTAGAGACTTATGTTTTCTTTCCAGCCCAGCCTCTGATGATCTTTGACAGGCCATGCCATGCCTTTTCTTGGTAGTGATGGCAACACTACAAATTGAAGCTCTTGTGGTTTCTTTATAACTTAATGTCAACACTGTGTTTAGCATGTTAATTACTCAGCAAATATTAGGTCCTGCTCAATGGGAAATTAGGAACAATAATTACTTTAGTGAATGGGTATGTTATGAGGGAGGCAGGGAAGGGTTAGCCAATCAAGTTTGCAAAGTGGGTCGCAAAATGTGACACTTAAAAATGTTAGAAAGCCCAGGATGCCTCTCAACATTCTTGAAAATGGTGCAAAGTACAAAGGGGTAGCTTAATGCATGTGTGCAGAAGGAAAAAGAATATCGATGTACGGATGGAAAAACAGTTGCTAGTCCTGAAGCCTGGTCATACCCACCTGTCCAGGTTTAGCTTATGGGCCAGCATCCTCCAGTCGTGACCTCTTGTCTGTGGGGCATCCAGGCTGCTGCAGAGCTTCTGCCGGATCGGAAGAGGGATGCTGAAAGCACTCGGTCCCGTGATGGTGGTGATGGTGCTCGCTGGATCCAGCAGGGGCAAATCGATGCCAGTGGGTTCCTGCAGTTCAGGGACAGGAACAAGACTGCATTATTTCTGAAGACAAAAGCAATCCATATTGAACCAATCAACAGAATGCTTTGCTTTGAGCGAAAAGAAGAAAATGAGTGCTATTATTCTCCTTAGATAAGAACAGCTTCTTACTGGCCTGGAAGTTGCCATTTGCTATTTGTAATCTTGCTGAGAGGAAGAGGTATCTTTTGAGCTGACTTTGCATAGCCTTTGGATTCATGGGTCTTCTGTGAAGACTGGGGTTGATGGAAAGCTCTGATGAGGTTCAATAACAGCTTTCCTAATGGGATTCTCCAGGAATTGAGAGAAGAAATGGAATATCAATTCTCCTGAAGGTTTACATTTCAAGAGGGAAAAAATAGTCAAAGGGGAAATTCTTTGAAAAGGAACAGGCCTGTGATGAGAAGGCTGAAAGTCCAGAGCTTCTGGAAACTCTCTGAACCTGAGGGGAATGCCCTGGGCAAATGCCTGTGTAAATTTTGCTTCTACCCGCTGCAAAAGATGGCTCAGTTTTGCTTTTGTTGAACGAAATGGAACACAGCTCTCCTCTAAATGATATCAAATTAAAACTAATTATTTTAAGTACATGGTAAACACTATACTGCCTACGAGCAAGTTGCTAAAGGCATTCTCCAATTGAAATACATCCTTATTTTTTTTTTAAATTGAATTTTAGTAGAGAAAACCATAAATTGGCTCTTAAAATAGTTTCAGCTCATAAAACAGCATAAATGCAAAATCTGAATTTCCTCTGCAGGAGAAACTCTAATCATTTTCTGATCACTTCTGCTGGTTGGAAAAGCAATGGCAAATGTTGCCTGGGAACTATTAAAGCAATAAAAGAAAATCTACTTCATCTACTTTAAATGCCATCTTTCTTTCTCTTTCTTTTTAAAGCAGGTAACTTCTGGTTGTACATAATTAGTTGCTGGAGGATAAACTAGCAACATAGAGTTTCAGCCTTTATGGAATCTCTGGTGTCTTGCTGAGTACTCACCTGAGGAGGTTGGTGCCACTGTCACCCAGAGCCCCCCACAAACCTCACTGGACACTGCTGTGTGGTCTGGACAGCTGTGCACAGGCAGGCCCAGCAGGTGGCGGTAGGGGTGGCCACTGCTTATGCCCCAGTATTATAGACTGAGGGTGAATTCACATTCCAGTACCAGCGGCCAACACTCACTTCTAGGCTTGTGTGTAATCCCACCCCACAGGGGCCATTCGGGGACTTGTAGGATTTTTTAGAGCAAAACTAATTTTTTTTTGCCATAGTATGCCCAGTGGTGTTGGCTGCAATCACAGAATTTGGCCTCAAAACTGAAAGCTTGGCATGCTGAGATCCCGAGGACTCCAAAGGCTCCTTTGTATTAGCTCCAGTTCTTACCAGGATTAAAAAGACTGTGGTATGAAACACAGAAGAAACCACTGGGAGCTGCAGTCCCTGGATGAGGAACATGACCCCACATCAGGCACAGAATTCTTTCCAAGGGATGGAGAGGAGAGAGGGCAGGTTCCTGATCTCAAGGGGCACTGGGTTTAAAATAGTGGACTAGAAAGTGATCCAAGGGCACGTGTCAGCGTTTATCAATGGATTTACGTTTGGGATGCCTGAACTCAGGTGCCCCATGTTTATATTAGGCATGAAAATGATGTATGTTGCTGGTTGGGAGGTGAAGGCAAAGAGAAATCACATATTTCCACAACTGGATGCCATCATCTGCCTCAGGATCCTGCTTGCTTCTTGTCTGGGCAACAACAGGCCCTAGAAGGAAAGCTACCATTTTCCCTAAAACCACCACCCTCATCTTCCCCAGTTGGCAGTGGAAGCTAAAATCTGCACACGAAGGGGTCTTCTCTTTGTTCCTCTGACTAGAGTCTCCTACGGTTCTTGTTTGCAATGGACACAATACCCCATATTGCATACCCGTGCTCGATCCTGCACATGCCTGCCAGACCAGCCTTCCTGAAGTGCCGCACTGATTTCTCTCTCATTAAGAAGCTTTAAATAACTCTCCCCTAACCCCTGCCCCTTCTTACCATATGAAGCCTCCATTCTTATCAAGCAGTGCAGGAGAGACGCACAAACCTGCCTCAGTGGCTAGTGTGTCACATGGTGACAGAAGTAAAGCACAGAGCCCGGACCTGATGGTAGAAAGGGCCCCATACACTTTCGCTTTCACTACTTTACAGCCTGACATCAACATCTCTCAGATCACCCTGTCCTTCACATGACTCATACCCTCCTCAGACTCCCTGGTCCCAGAGCCTTTTTCTAAGGACGGAACTCTGACAGCTCTTCTGCCCCCTCCCTTAATCTCTGTTGAGCAAATCCTTCACACCCAGTCCGAAGGCATGTCCCGTGAGCCTTCCCTGAGCGACCACCCACCCCCCCCACCCCCGCCAGAGCATCATTCTTGGAGACCTTCCTGTACCCGTCTCACTGCTCTCCTGGAGTTCCTCCTAGTCTGCCCTGTGCATGTTGGTTGTGTTCATGTGTTACTTCCTTTGGCTTCTCCAGTTTCTTAGAGGTGGGAGTATTTCCACCATCCTCAGGGCCCCTGTGATACTCAGCCCAGTGCCCTGTGAATGGAAGCTACTCAATATTTGTTGAAATGAGTGAAAATATTTTTTCCTGAGTACAGAAAGAGGATTGTGAAGCCAGTCCCTGACAGAAGCCCATCCCACAAAGTAGTTATGTCGAGCTTCCTTCCAACTAAATGTGGCTAAGGGTGTGGTTAAACCCTGAAGTGCAAAGCCAATTAAAGGCAGCCGGGAATGTTGGGAAGGTCTGCTCACATATCCATTTTATCCTCCCTTTCTTGATGAGTAAAGGACCATCACTATTTCTTGTGGACGTGCAACTTATGCACTTTCTATCATTGGCCACTGTGCCTGTTGATTTCTGTGTAAATGAAGCAAGCTCAATAGTGCGTATTTTCTTGTCTCATCAAACAGCTGACAACATCCTTGGAAGTAAAAGAAAATCCATATATACATTTACATTTAACTTCACTTTGGCAATTTATCCGTTGCTATCAGTCCTTCTTTTAATTCCAGGTAAAAGTAGAGTTTACTCGCACACAATGCTTATTACAATAATTGTTTATGATATCGGTTCCATCTGTCTTGGATGTTATGATTCCCTTAATTAAACATGTAATTTTTCAACACAAACCAAACAGCTGTTATGGGTGATGGCACAGATTTTCAGGACTTCACAGTAGAAATAACTTTCCACTCATGTTCTCACTCTTTCTAAAGTCACATAGAAAAACTGGTTTTCCCAGTGGTCATATTTTAATAGGCCACAGGAAAAGAAAAGGCAAAGAGATGGAATGGCTGCAGCAGACTGATTTTGTCCCTTTTAATACTATTCTTTGTGTACACAAAAGTGCTATGTGTCAATATTAAAAGTGGCTATAAGAACTAGCAAATGTAAGAAATTATAATAATTGTTATTAAAATATATGACTAACACTGGCCCTTCAGGCTGCACTTTTCCCAGGGTTTGGAGCCACACACTAAAGCAACAGTATGATAAACCAACTCAGGAGGATAAACCAACAACTTTTTTCTGGAAGCTGATTTTTATTTATTTATATTCATTTGTTATTCATGCATTTATTTTTACAGAAGCTGACTGATTTTTTAATTTTTTTATTATTATTTTTATACTTACTGAAGCTGCATCTGCAGTTGGAGCCCACAGTTTTGTAGTAACAGAGTTACTGCAAAGGCCAGGTATCCACATGGAATCAACTGCAATTGTAATAATGGTGAACGTATACTGAGCACATGCTATGGGCCAGGTTCTGGTCAGAGCATTTACTACCATTTACTCATTTCATCCTCACAACAGGCCCTTGAGTGGATTCAATTGTTATGCCAATTGTACACATGAGGAAACTGAGGCACAAAGGCTTAAGTAATTGCCCATACTCCTATTGAACCATCCCTTCAATGCATCTTGTCTAAAGCTGAAACTAAATAAAAGGCCAGTAGAAATGTAAAGATTCTCTCTTCTCTACACCCTTTTAATTGCTGGTGACTCCCCCACTCCAAGTATCCCCCCCCCCAAAAAAAAAACAGGATAAAATCTTTTATCATTTATATTTTGATTGTTTTTCATTCATGCCAATAATTTTACTCTTCCAGACATTTTCTTTCTTAAATTTCATCTCTGGGGGACTAAAGACATTGTCTCTAGTTAAAGAATCTCTGGCAAAGGCTCCCAGAGAAGCAACCGGCTGGCTTTTGAAACACGTGCAGTATGTGTGCAGTGCACCAGAGTGGGCAAAAGAGCACACACCTCCTTTCCTGGCCAGAGAGGCCAAGGGCTGCAAACACTGTATAAATTTCCCCCGTGAGGGCCGTTGAGTGCTGGGGGGCTGGGAGGTGGTGGGGGCTGCACATGCCTGGCAAGTCAGCTCACTCTTGGGAGACAGGACATTGGAATGGGGACCCCAGCCCACCTGCCAATTTGCTGTGTGACCCCAGGAAGGGGCCCTGTTCAGAAGAAAGGAACCACCAGTGGGGCCTTTTCTCTATTTGTTTCTGCTCTGGCAGTCGTATTGCACCCCTTGCTGGAGTCTTTGGTGAGGATCAGGGTCTCGGGACTCTCCAGAGTCAGTCAGTCGTTCCTCAGGGCCGCGCCTCGCTCTCTGACATCAGCCCCCGGATGCACACCGCCTCCTCTGCCCGCCCTGCACCCGCATTCACATGCCAAAAACAATGGCGCGACTCAAGCCAGTGACCCAGAAGGAAAAACAGCAGAGTGCCTCCTAATCCCCCAAGTCATCTGGACTCCGGTCTCTTCTGCCCCTCCCTCCGCTGAATGCTCTTGTCTGCCGCACTCGGCAAAGGCCTCCGCATGACTGAAGGGCTGGCCTCTCTGAGGTGACTGTCACCAGGTTGAGAAAGAAATACCCTTTGCTGTGGGTTGGCACGAGAAAGAGACTCTTTAAATCGTGACCACACTATGCAAAACCGTCTATTCTCTGCGAGGAGGTGGCGCGCCTGGCGGGGGAGAGCACTGAACGGCTCTCTTTCATTCGTGGCTGCATCTGATCCACCTTTTCATCACACAGCAAATGTTCACGCTGAACAGAAAGCAAGCATCAAAGGGCCAGACCTCCTCGCTCCCCTCCAAATTCCACAGCCTTTGTTGCCATCGGAGCTGGGTGGTTATTGAACTTTGCAGACCTGCTGGGCCTGGAAAGTGAAAACACCCTCCGAAGCCAGCAGGGGTGGTGCTGTGTGCCTCGGAGATGCGGCCTGCGCGTCCCAAGGCTGGGCGGTTGCCATGGTACCCTGACACCGAGATCATTCCTTATGAATGTCACTGGGGTGTGTGACTAACGTTGTTTATGAGTCAAAAGTCTCATGAAACTATGGGAGGAAGTGATGACCGCACCTCGGCAGGCTGTGGGAAAGAAGGATGGAGTGTCCTCAAGGCTGACAAGCTTTTTTCTCCCTCACTTCACTGGAGAAGATGGCCTTTAAATACGACACATGGAGCGCAACAAGCTGAAGATACCGACATTTCATTCGTCACCGTGCATGAGACAGCAGGGGGAAATGGTATTTTAAATCACATCCTGTCCCACTGTAGTTTTTAAAATATGACTTTGCTAGGCTTTGTAGCCTAGCAAGCGGCAGGAAGATTAGCTCCATGAGGTTCCCGGAGATACTGCCTTTTGTCCACTCAGTTTATCTTTTTTCCATTGTTCCTCCAGTGTGAAAGGTTACCACTTTTCATCTACAGCCTTTGGCTCCTGGGTAACAGATGAGGTCATGAGAGCCTCCTCTGGTCCTTACAGAGATGTTTTAACTAGTAGTGAACATTGTTATGTCTGCTATGTGAGCTATAAAAATGCCCAACTGAAGTGTGCGAAGATCCCAGCAAAGAAAGGCAGAGGTGATGGCCACCAGGGGGAAAATACATAGATTTGACTTCTATTTCTGGAACATTCCCCCATCCCGGCAAAAAGGACATCTCTCATTTCTGGAGAATGATGTTTGAGAGAAAAAGGAGATCAAGGGGTTTCTCTTTTCAATATAGCGAAAAAAGGGAAGAAGAAGAAAAGGGGTGGGGGCAAGAACCCATCTCTTGTCCTCCACCCAGTCAGCAACAAAGAAAGGTAAGTTCAAGGAGGAAGGAGGAAAAGGGAGGGGAGGCAAATGGAGTATACAGGGAACATGGGCATTTCAAGGGATGCTTTGGGAAAAGTTACTCCATGTGCACAATGCTTAAATTAAACCCTATACCTGAAATTCAGATGTGCTTTAAAAAAATTAGAACATGATCTTTATGTTCACATCATAAAAAATAAATGACTTGGTTTTCAAAATGTATTCACCAATAGATTCCTTTATGTATCTAGCTCTCCATAGTCGTTAAAAATATTATTTTATTAAGAAATGGGTCATCTAGAAAGCTTTTCAGGTCTTCCCGTATGTCATAGACTGAAATACCCTTTTACCCCACACTCTTCTCCTGAGGATCATTTCCTCCCATGACTTCTGAGACAGAGAAAAGCTTCTTACCTCTGACACAGTACAGTTCAGCTGGAAGATCTGTCCTTCTCCTTCTACCTGCCGCACACAGAGTTTGCATACCAGTTCCACTGTGTTCAGGCTAAATCTTTCCAGAGTGAAGGTGCAATGGAGATTTCTTTGACACCCACTCCAAATATGGTAAAAAGGAATTTCCTAAAGGATGTAAAAGTGTTAACCACAAATGAGGGACAAATAGTAAAAATAACTATCAGACACTCTGCTGCCAGTGCTTGTCTTAGTACTATGCATATTAACTGATTTAATCCTCACAACAGCTCTATGCATAGCTAAATCCTGACCCCCTTTTCAGTTGAAAACATGGAGGCCCAGAGAGGCCCAGAAAGGTTAAATAACTCACCCAAAGTCACACAGCTAATAAGTGGCAGAGTTGGGCAGAGGAATCAGGCTCCAGAGTCCATACACCCAAACAGTCTGCAACATGTCTCTCACTTACCAAGCAAACCATTGTAAGTGAAGGGAAAAAAAAAGTTTAGTAATTCCCAAAATAAAACCCACATTGAGCAGTCACATTGCCCATTAAAAGGAATCCCTGATGTGATATTCTGGAGAAAAGCAAAGGAAGTCTAAAAGATAATGCATTGATACAGTTCTCTTTCATTCCTATATTCCCCCTCTGTACAGGACAGAGTAATGTCAAAACTCATTAGAGTAGGAAAACTGCAGACTAGATGAGCTCCCATAGAAAAGTCCTTACCAGAAAATCACCTAGCCTCTAATGGACTTCAGCTTCCTAAAAGCTTATACCACCTCTTACAGAGCCTGTTTTAGAATCTTTTTTTCAGTAAAGGAAAGAAAAGGTTGATACATAAAAAAAAAAAGGAGAATATGGTGGTTAAGAGTAGAGGCTCTGAAGCCAAATTCATTAGGAATGAGAACACGCTCCCCTCGCTTACATGGCAATTTACTTAACCTTTCCATGCCTCAGTTTCCCCACCTGCAAGAGTAAGCAAAAGAGTACCTAAGTCATAGACCTGCTGGGGTTAAAAGCTATAAACTAAAGTAGATAGGGAGTATCTTAGAGATGGTACGCTAATAACTACTATCATATTATCATTGCTATTAAAACAGTATTTTCTATTAAGATTGTATAAAGGAAATTGTTTATAAAAGGGAAAGATTTGTGGAATTTTATGGCAGTTGGAAAACAGGAAAGATGAAAGCGAAGGAAACGACTGAATAAGAAAATCAGAAGCCCGCTCTCCAAGATCAAATGCTGAGTTATATAGAAGCTATCAGCCATACAACCCCCCATCAAAGCTCACAATTCATGTGTGAGTACTTGACATTTGAGACTAAGAAAGGAGCTGAAAACTCTTCCTTTCCCTCCTTCTCGTACGTTCATCAACTTATATCAGGAAATCTAACAAGTGCAGCTGCAGAGCTTGGGATTGAGTTTTCATGTGTGTAGACATGGATTCACAGCTTATCTAAACGTGCCTGCATATACTAGGACTGGGTATTAGGCTAGAAATCCCTTCAAAACACTCAGATGTCAGGCTGACTGATAGAGGAGGAGGTAAAAATCCCTTGAGACACCTGTGATTTTTCCCACTGATACACAAAACAAGACTTGAGACCCAGACTTAATAAAATCATGACTGGTTTTAATTTTTACATATTATTTCAGTTCCCAAATTATAGTTGCTCCTAAGTTTTTAATGGAAAGTTGCTTCTAGCCACGGTTGAAGTCTAATTTGTGTCACATGAGGTCACAATGTTCTCTTTTCTCTATAGATGGCCTCTTTGGGGCCAATGTTATCAATTCAATGTGAGATTTTCTCCAGAAACTCATTAAGATGATGGAATTGGAAATATGCTATTTACTAAAAATAAAATAAGGATAGTACAGTTATTCAAAGGAGGATAAAATAATTCCTTCAAAAACATCTAAAATATTTTTCAAAAATCCTAAATAATCCCAAACTATTTTGGAGAAATAAGTATGATTTAGGATTAACTTCAAGGAAGGAGTTTTTCTTTACATCCATAAAATTTTAGTCTTTCTTCTTGGAGAGCGTCTCCAAGGCTTTAGTTCAGTGTGGGAACCATACCTGATATTTAGCCAGCAACTTGCTCTTCCAGAAAGAATGGGCAATGTCATGAATCGACAGGCGCAGGTTGTGGGTGCTGCCTTTAAAATGAAGAGCCTTTGGTTCTTCTAGGAGCTGTCCTCCCATCTGCCTCTCCAGCTGTAAAACTTCCTACAAAGACATGCCCAAACCAAGAGCAAGTTATTGAACAATATCATTTTGGTCAAGCTCTCCCATGAGATGAGCATTCACTCTGCCTCCTGAACACCATACATAACTTGTGTAACACCATGAATGCCCACATCCTGCAGCCCCCAGACCACTGAACTGAAGCCCCTGCCATTTTTGATATGACTGGTCCTACTGACAATTGACTGTGCTTCGGCACTTGACGTCACACTGTTGTGGAGCAAATTCAGCATGGTCTGTACTCCCTGACTGGGAAGTGGAGTGTTTAATCGAATACAGGAAAAGTTACAATCCAACTCCAAATTGGAATAACCCCAATTAAAAGAAAAATAAATAAATAGAAAGATAAATAGGTAGATTTGTAACTAATTTTTAGGAAAAGGGATAAATAACTAGGGGAAAAAACATGTCTTGGACTTCGTGAAAAAAAAACAACCAACAAATGAAATTTTGGAATGTGTTTCAACATTTAATTCAATCCCTTATAGTTTCTATTTCAACAGACATAAAATAAAATTATTGTTTATAATGATCCACTGCATGATTCTCAATTATCAAAAAAATTAGGAAATGCCCATTCATTTCCTACTAGGGAAAAATATTCTAATACAGATTAGGGAAGGCTTTTCAGTGCCAAATGTTGAACTAAGATTACATTTTAATAAAGCACCTCATTGCTCAAGAATTGTGGTTGATCTAAAAACTTGCTATGTAACTTTACTTTCACTATAAAGATATAACATAAAGACAAATTCGATATATACTTCCATTTCTCCAGCTAGTTAATGAGTGCTAATGATGCATTTTCCAACTACAGCTGCAATTAGTCAAGCAGTAGCAAACCATATGTTATCAATGAACAAAATATCCTGGGTCCCCTATGCCGATTGAACCCTCCTCATGCACTTTACTCCTCTCATGCTTTAAGAGTTTTAGTGACACAAATATGTAGACAAATTGTAACATTTCTTCTTTTTATAAGGGTTTGGGAAAATAATGGATTTTATGAAAATATAAAAGCAAAATACAATTTTCTTCTCTGGTGGGATTTCGGTAGACTGCATGGACCTCAATAACTCAGGTTGACATTCAAGTCATTCCACACACACATATATTGCACACCTACCAGGGCACCAAGCACAGATGGGTCACAGTGGAGAACTGCTAGTATGAGAACTAGATCACCTAATACCCAGAAATGCATCTACTTGGCATTTGCTGAATGAATTCTAACCCATGCACATGTAGTCCAGTAGGTATGGAGCTTACCAATGCCATCGATTAGATGTAAACAGCTCATTTCAAGCTGCTGCTTTAGTTGTTCTTAGCATCCATCATCTTTGGGTCAGGCCACTATTCTGAACAATGCAAGCTGCTGAAAGGTCCTATAAGGTGTAGGAAATATTAGGATAATGTGGAATGTGGTCTCAGACAGGGACTTCTCTAATGAGTGTCTAATGGAAGAGATGAGGCAACAGCATATTGATGTAGATTTGTGCATGGTCCAGCTGCCTAAGAGTATTGACCTGCTATTTAACGTTTCTTTCAAATGAGTAGCTATTACTTGTGACAGCAGCCTGAGCAGTCAACCAGCCCCCAACCGCAGTCAGCCGGCCACCCAGACACATATGTTGTGTCACCGTGCCCTCCCACTGCTGTGCCTGCTGCCCAGCAGGCTCCGAGGGTCCCTGGTAGGCCACACAGAGCCATCCAGCCCAGAGTCACACATGCGCTGCATGGGCTGCCCTCCCAGGACAAGGCACACCCAATTCCTCAACAAGCACCCAGCCATGTGGAAATGAAGAAGAATAAGAAAAGTGAGGGTTAATTGTCATTGCTTCTGCTTCAGCAGGAAGGCATAATAAGCTTATGTTGATCATGTTCAGTGTCTAGTTAGCATAATAGAGAACGCTGATGTTCCCAGTGAACCTGGCACCTGACAAATTCTAAAGCTAAAATGATGTTTGTTTATAGGCCATTAGAAGAAAAGAAACATAATTAGAAATCTTTGAGACTACTGTCATGCCAATCAATCAGTTCTAGCTTCTTTCCAGTATGCCCTAATTACCTCATCAAGATGTCTAAAGAGCAATCGATAGTAATTATCTGATTACTATAGATCTTCATTATGTCCAAATTATCTCCCTGGGATGTCTAAAAGAAGATTCATTGTATTCTGGGAGGTAATTGTACCCAGCAATGTATAATCCACACCCCATTCCTACAATCAACATAGACTGTCGGAGGATATGGAGAGCATTATCACTTTTCTTGGCAGGGAGAATCCTTGGAAAAAACTAAACTGCCTATTGGCCATGACCTTGAAGTCAAGAAATTTAATACCAGTTTTGAGTGCAAAGTCTGGGTTGAAGTCAATCCAAGAATAAGGCTCAGTCCTTAGTTTTTTCATCAATGACCTCAAATGGAATGGCAAAGAGTTCTATCCAGTGAGGAAAGAAGCTGGGTTTGTTTGCAGAGCATATGAGAGGACATGAATTAAACTGCCATTTTATGGACAATGAGGCTTGGTTTACAGAGTAAAATGAGACCAGGAAACACACTCTCTCCATGTTCATAAGCTCTCACCTCTCCATCAACCAGGAGAAATACAAAGCTGTTGCACAGCACAGAACTGGGAGGGATCTGACTTTTTTCTTTCTCTTCAATTAGAAATGAGTCCTAGTGAAAGATAAACTGCCCATCAAGATGCATCCATGCTTAGAGCAGAGGTCTCTGAACTTATTTGAATGCATATTCCTATCAGTCAATTGGAATAATCATGAATACATTAATATAATACATTATACAATATATATCAAATTTTAAATTATGAGCTAAAATAAGTAATCACAGCAGTAGCAATATTGTCTTCTTGTGCCTAAGGAGTCATTGGGCCTGGGGTGTGTGAACTCCACTTTGGAGACTGCTGGCTTCAGCAGCCACCCTTTCACCAGTAGCCCTGGGAAAAATCAGCCCAGGAGTGAATGATTCTCTAAGAACAATCCTTACCAAACTTAACTTTAACATTTTTTTGTTTTGAAATGCCGCAATCAGTATCACTGTACCCGAGATGTTCAACTTCAAGGACACACACCAAAAATGAAGTGGACAACAATAACCAAAGCATGGATTAAAGTTATTATGATCAATAAATGCTACAACTCCTTGGAAACTAAAGTCATCTAAAACCACACAAGTCAGAGATGACTTGCCACATACAGCAAATCCCATACACAAATGCTGTGTCAGAAGATAGAAGCAGCAAACCCACTTGATAGGATAATCAAGCTTTGTTGCATTTTGTTATTAATTTGAGATATGTTATAGGAAATCCCACTTAAAAGTATGCTATAACTTGTATTTCAAAAAGCTTGATTTTCTGAATTCCTACTGCATGAAGTCAGTTTGGTTATTTTACATATAATACAGATAAGCAAGAGTGCACAAAAAATAAAAGACAGACACATCAGTAAGCTATGGCTTTTCAGTTAAGTGCTTTCCTTCCCTTAATCTTTCCGGGAGCATTCATTCAACACTGATGAAACACAGATCTTCTGTAGGTGCCATATCATGTTCTAGGACACACAGACGAGTCCCCATCATCCCTACCTCAAACTGCTAATGCTCCATGGTGGGTGATGGACATGAAAACATGTAACTACAACATAGTGTGGCAAGCTCTAAAGCAGCTTCTAGCCAGACTGTTTGGGGATCAGAAAGTTTGGGATATTTCACACACCTTAAAAGAGATTAGGAACACAATATATTTAAGGTCAAAAGATTTAGGAAGACTTAAAAATATTGTGATCTGGAAAGAAATGTCATAAGAGGAATTAGGATCATCTAGGCTCTTTGTTCTCAGAAACATAAATGTCAGCTTTCTTTGCAAAGGTTGTCCTGCCTACTTAAATATCATCTGCCTCAGTGACTTGTTTTGTCCCTGGGTTAATCTACCTATTGCTATGATGAGCTTGCTTTGCTTATATGAAAAAGGGGTCAGTTTCTGATTTCCCTTGTACAGTTCTATCCCCACCCTTCTGAAGTCACCCTGAAAAGACTCTTAAGGGTCTGCGATCAACAGACATGTCTCTAGCCCACTGCTCCATATCAACACGTGTTGTGATGGTTTGAAGCTATATGTACCCCAGAAAAGCATGTTCTTACACCTAGTTCATTTCCATAGGTGTGGGCCCATTTTAAGTAGGATCTTTTGGTGAATAGTATCTTAATTTGAGATGTGACCCACCTTATTCAGGATGGGTATTAATCCTCTTAGTGGAGTCCTTTATAAGAGGATGAAATTCAGAGAAAGATAAAAGAAAAGGATGCAGAAACTGAAAAGGAAACCCACAGAAACAGAGAGGAAGCCACGGAAGGCAGAAGCTGGAAGCAATGAAACCCAGAAGGGAAAGGAGAGACCAACAGATGCCGCCATGTGCCTTGCCATCTAACAGAGGAGTCCAGGATCACCTGCACCCTGTCTTCAGGAAGAAGGGAGTATCGTCTGATGATGCCTTTATTTGGTCATTTTCACAGCCTCAGAGCTGTAAGCTTGTAAACTAATAAATGCCTTTTGTTAAAAGCCAGCCCATATCTGATATATTGCATATCAGCAGCTTTAGCAAACTAAAACACATGTCTACACACAGAAACCCCAGTCCCAGGAGCAGGCCCCTCTGCTTCAGAGCCTGGTGCCCACCAGGTCTGAGCAGGCCTGTGGGGAGGGGTTCCTTTCCCTGTACAGTGGTTGCCTCCAAAGGAGGCTCCTCAGCCAACCCTGAGAGAGGGCGGTATTGATTCAGTGAGGTTGGGAGAGATTGCTCGAAAGGCAGGGACAAGGGATTCCACAGCAGAAACAAGCGGCTTTCAGAATAACCAATTAAATCAAGACATTATCCATGCCAAGCCATTAGCCTGGACCACTTAAGAGCCACAATAAATCCAAGCTGCTTTAAAGGCCTGTGCGTACAAAGGGAGCATCTCTGGCCTGTACCCAGAGCTCTCCCAGGCTCTTAGAGGATGGGATCTGCCCTCATTAAGGCCTGACAGAGGAAGGAATTAGGGAGTCACTGTGTAACTCCTACACTTGGGTTTTTCTAACTCCAGAATTTTTCATTCTGCATTACTGTCAGGGTTAGACTAAATCTGCCTCCCCAGCTTCTCTCCTTCCTCCTCCTCCTCTGGGTCCTCCCCAGCCTTGGTAAATTTCCCTTAAGTGTCAGTCTCAACAATGGCTCACTGAACACCCACAGGCGATGGAGAGGCATACGCCTAAATGCTTGACATGCTTGAAGTACATCTTTAAGAATGTAACAAGTCTTTGCTCACAGGCTCCAGGCTGTAACTCAGTGACTTTGTACCAAGACCTGAGCTAAGCACTGAGGCTGCCAGCTTTGTTCTCCACCTTCCATGTCCCCCATGTCCTCTGCTCACCCACCCCCTGCACCAGAACTTGCCTCCTTTCTTGCCACTGCTCCAAATTGCATCACCTTCCTCTTTGTAGGCACCCATTTAAGTTCCCAGTTTCTCAAGAAGTGATTAGAGTATTTGTGGATTATCTAGCCTTTAGCTTCTCTTTCTTAACTTTTTCTTTTCAACTATTTTCCTATCATTCCTTTCTTTTTTCTTACTAGAAACCTTACCAGGTAGAGAAAGGAGAAAACATATACTTAAAATTGAAGTCTCTTATAACCCATTAAAAGCCTCTTCTGGAAGGGAAGGTTGGAAGGAGATTAAGTCAGGACTTTGTTTAGCGTTGTCTTGCTTGGTTCTCGGTATTGCCTCTGAATGCTATTTGTCCATGTGCTCTTTATTCTTGACTGAAACACAGAGCTATGAATTGGCTGCAGTTACTGCTGCCAAGAGGCCTGGGATGAACCGTAGGAACATGAGCAGGTAGAGGCAGCGCTGATGGGAAACCACGAAGATTACCACACATTGACAAAGAGCACAAAAGGCAGTTCTTGGAGCCACACCAGACTCGGAGTCCAGAAGGTTCTGGTTTGGTTTGGCTTTATGGCTCTGTGGAGAAGGAAACCAAGTGTGAAAGGCTGAGTTGTACTGCTTAAGGCCTGTTCCCAGCCTTCACCAGATTTCTGTGACATGGACCCCCAGAACCCCCAAAAGGACAAAAAACAGAATGGTTAAATGTCCAGCATGCCACACATGTTGAAGCTCAGAAGACTGACTCTTGGTGATCAGGCTGACTGGTGTTTTTAAAAAAATCACATGTCCCCTCAGATTTTACAGAAGCTTCCTAGCTTCGATTCACTCTTTAATCCTGCATTGAAAACTGCCCTGTCATTTGGGGATAAGAAATTTCTCTTTACTTCAGTGGCTGTTGCCCTTGTAGCTGTCACAGCTATGGGCCTGCACTCACCAAGGCAGAGGCCAAAGAAAGTGGCCATCCTTCTCTCCTGCTCCCAGCTCCCCCCGTGCTGGCTCTTTCTTTGGGCACCAGGCCTTGGGCTGCGGGACAGGGGGGAGCATCTGACAGTCAGTCTGCCCTGTGCCACCTGCTTGTTTCATTGTCGATGGCACCAGCCTGGCTCTAACTACTTTCTCTTCCTGTGCTCCCACTGGGGTGTCTGCTCTCCCCCTGAGTTTGTCTGCCTTCCTTCATCCCTAATAATAACAAGGCTGGACTCCAGTGACCACTTGTTTTCAAGTCGCTTAGTTTCTAGGGCTCTGCCTGCTGCTCCCACAGCTGCTGCCACCGTGGATACTCTAAGCTGCCACTTCTGCCCTCGGAGTCAAGGCAGTTTGTGACACTTAAAATGCCAAATGGTAGAAGTTGTTTAACTTCTATGCTAGTTTTCTACTGTTGCTGCAAGAAATTCCCACATACTTAGTGACTTAACACATTAATAAAATGCAGATTTATTAACTTACAGTTTTGTAGGTCAGAAGTCCAAAATTTATCATGCTTGGTTGAAGCATTGCTTTTTGGAAGAGCCTAGAGAGTTTTTCCAAGGCTCCAATGCTCTCTGTGTGGCTTTGCTCTATAAATATTAATTTGTTTTGGAGGAGGTGTAAACTAAACCCAGCAACAGACATCGGATATAAGGTCAATACTGGGGTTACTGACTTGAGTATTCAACAGGTCCACATGTACTCTGTGAGATGTTTGTCTATTAAAAAGTGTGTAAGGAAAAAAAGTCCAGCATGAGTCTCACTGGGCTAAAATCAAGATTCTGGCAGGCTGCCTTCCTTTCTGGATGCTCTATGGGAGAATTCCCTTCTTTGTCTTTTCCATATGCTAGACCCTGCTCCCATTCCTCAGTTCATGATCCCCTTCCTCTATCTTCAGAGCCATAAATGGCACATCTCTCTGGCTCTTCTTCTGTGGTCATAGCTCCCTCTAACCACAGCAGGGAAAGGTTCTCTATTTTAAGGATCCATGTAATTATATTGGGCCTGCCCAGATAATCTAAGATAATCTCACCATCTCAAAGCCCATCCCTTAATCACACCTACAAAGTCCCTTCTGCCATGCAAGGTAACATATTCACAGGTTCTAGAAATTAGGGTGGAGACATCTTTGGGGGACCTTTATTCTGCTGACAACAACTTATGTTTTCTCTTCTCTCTCTCTTTTTCTCCTTCCTTCTCTCACTCCTCCTCCCTTTCTCTCTCATGCTCATTCTCTCTCTTTCTTAAAGAATAAATTCAAATGGCAGGTTATTTTCCAGATATATGAGAGGACCAGGGCCAAGTCTCATGGGAAGATGAATAAGATGGGGTCAATCTAGAGGCACCAAAAGGATCCCTGTCCCCAAATGACCTACCACCAAACCTGAAACTCACTCCACAGTTAGATCACAATTAGATTTAATTTCAACCTGCAGCTATATTCTAAATGTCCACCAGGGATGAGGAATATTATCCAATGCCTACCTTGTGCCAGGAGATTCAACAACCTTGATTTCATTGACTCTTCAGAGGGTCCCTGATGCAGACCAAACCACTATCCAAAGAGGTCAAGTTAAATGACTGTGGCCAGAGAACTAGTAAGTGGAAGAACCAATATTCACAGGCAGCCTGACTCACATTTTCCTCAAGATACTCCCATATACTTAGCAGAGAAAAACACTTTAATAACCATTACACCATCTTTGTTATCTAATACATGTTATATATATATATGAATATATTGATTTAATTCCAGAAATCAGGATCTTGAAGTATAAAACACGGGTCAGGTTGGTTTTGAGGTTGTTTGAGGGGACTGAAATAATGGGGCCAAGTCTATGGAAGACACCTTACTAAGCCTAGCACCTTACTAGACTAGCAGGCCTGAGGAGTTCTGGGCTCAGTCCTTACACACCTTTCTGGGGGGTGGGGTAGGGGAGAGGGCAAAAGTATCAGAAGGTGACTCATGAGGATGGCAGCAGGTGATGGTATGACAATAAAAGCACCCTCCTTCTTTAAACAAGCTGCCTATGAGTGTCTACAATTGTGACCCAAGAAGAGTATCACACAATTCTCAACAGACTTCATATAACCCACTTTTTTTTTCTCCATCTTTCAGTGTTTCTTCCAGTCTTCTCTCATCTTTTCATATAATAAGGTGGTTCAAAGAGTCACTGTATTATACTATAGCCTGGATTAGGATATGTGAAAGCTAAATCAATCCAAGTGAGATTGTACTCCATGCCAAATGACTATATTAAAAAAAACAAATTATGTTAATACTCATTATTTGGTTTGCATCACATATACACTTGTCAGAAATTCAATGAACATCATACACTGCAGTCTTGTATGCAAATATCACCTCTTAGATTCAGAATCTGGAGGTTTAGTATAAACCTCTTTATTATGAAAGGAGAATCATATAATTTCATCTTTCCACAGTGGGACAGCAATTACTCACTTCCACATACTTGTATGTTTATACCTAGGTGTCTCTAAAGTTAACCCAAATATAACCCTGTTCTGTATTAATTTCTGGACTGTTTACAGGAGGTTTTAAGTCTTTGAAAATAATGAATGGAAAACACTAATATTATTACTTTAGTTACCTGAAGTTTCAATAGACTTGAGCTCTCTATTTGAGCACAGAACTGCTTCCAAACTATTCTCACAATTGTCAGCATCTTTATCTCTTCATGTAAACTTAATCTAGCAATGCTCCCATGGATACTTCCAGCACATGCACAGGTAAAAACAAAAACAAAACCTGAAAGGTGTATTAAGAATTCCATTGTCTCCCATCAGCCCTGACTTTTACTCTGGCAGTCACCACCAGCATTCTAATTTGACATCAATGCTTCCAAATTGTGAAAAGCAGCTTTTAAGTTTTGGGTGATCAGTTTTGTTCCCAGGCTTAGCAAAATTCAGGGAAATTATTACAAAAGTGGCTGAACTTTAACACATGGGTGGGGAGAAGAAGGAATAAATCAGAATTGTTTAAGACTGATGTATTATGACTGATGATGAGACTGATATTCTTCCCCTTTTTCATGGAAAAAAGAACCACATTATGATGAAAGGTGGTAATTAAGATTCTTGATATCTTGGGCTGCAGAAAATGGGCTACATCTTTTTTTCTAATAGCTCTTAATAAGGACAGTGTAGTTATGACCCCTGAGAATGACTGCTCCACTGGGCTTCCATCTATGTCCTAGTCCAATGATTCTGTGAGCTTTTCTGCAGTTGAGAGGGACTCCCAGCACACAGTAGTAACTATAAGAAAATATTGAGTCCTGGCAGACCCACATTAGAGCATCATTTGATATGCTGGTGATGGAGGTGGTGCAGGAATTGGATTAATGCACAAGCAAGGAAGTAGAGCTCCTTTTTCATCAGTCAAGAGAAAGTGAGAAGAGGTTGAAGTAAAATGTTTTGAGGTGTGAAGGATGGCAGCCAAGGGAGTGTCCGTAGAATGGTACGTTGGGAGTTAGGAGTGAGGTCACTGCAAGCATTAAGGGCGTTGTGAGACAATCGGGCCATAGGGAGAGTAGAAGAGACCTGGAGAACTGGTGTGTGAAATCTGATGAGTCAAGAAAGATAAATACATGGATTGTGGAGAAGCAGTGGAGACAGAGCTTAGATCAATTATCTTGAGAATATATTAGACCCCATCAGAAACTTGAGATTTTTAATAGCAATTCAACAGTCTGGAAGTAGAAGTAGTGAGCTTGTTCAGTGGAGGCCATTCTTAGCTGAAGAAATTAGGGAAACTTGCAGTAGCTTGAGATGCAAGATATTCCAGGGTAGAAGCATGTTCTCTGTAGACATGGGAAAAGATTTATGCACCAAGTGGCTAGGAAAGAGGGAGGTTCTCCTTAAGAAAAAAGGCAGCTCTTGGGCACCTTGTGGGAGAGAGACAGAAGCCATCTGACTGGTCAGAAAGTTAGAGTTTCACAGATGGAGATCTTGGCGCACCCGAGCAGTTGCTAATGAGATGAAATCTACAGCGTATCTCCACTGATGATTAGGGAAAGTGTTGTATATATGAAGGCTACTAGAATAAACTTGGGCAAAGCAGCCATGATTTAAGTGGTGATGTTGAATTTGAAAAGATGATGAGAGAAGAAAATGATGGAAAGAAAGACCATGAGGCAGGTCCTGCTAGAGCGCAGACAGATTGAAGTTTATGCAAGGAATTGAAATGGGTAATGAGCAACAGAAGATCCGGCCCATTAAGTAGAACAATGTTCCAGAAGCGGTGATGAGAGATGAGAAGTTTGTAATATGCCCTCTTGGTCTTGTGGTTAGTCTTCTCTGCAGGGATTGTGCAGGAGGCTGTGTTACCTGGAAAACCGAGTGGCAGTTAACGTGAGCTGGTGAGGGAATGGGGGAGGAGATAATTTGAGGACATAGTTAAGTTTGCTCCTACTAGAGTTAAAGTTCTAAACAGGTTTTGGAAAGTGTTGAAGATAATAGTGCTTAACCTTGGTTGCACAACAGAACAACCTAGAGAGCATTAAATGACTCAAACACCTAAACCAATCAGAACCCCTGGGGGTGGGACTCTGGCATAAATCTTGTTTAAAGCCCTTCAACTGATTGCTCTGTGAAGTAAGATAGATTTGGGAAGTGTATGAGAGAGAAGTGGGGTGGGCCTGAAGAAGGAAGAGTTACCTGGGAGGGCTGAGGTGAAAAATAGTATTTATGGATAACAGTAGGTAGAGAAGCAGGAAGACAGGAGAGAGACTGGAGGGGAACATTAGAAGGCAGATTGCTAAGAAGGCAGAATTTAGATAATGAAGTGCCTTTTTGAGCTAATCTGCCCCAAGGTTCCAATTCAAGTGTGGGTGTGAGACAGTATTGGCATGATTGAACTAATTGTCCGTTTAGTATATTAGATAGACTGTTTACCTATAAGTAGAATTTTGGTATTTCTGTATTGTTAAAAGGCAATGAGATGTAAGAAAACCTCATCTATTATTCATGTTTGTTTCAGACTAAGTGCTGGATCCCCACATGCAGAGAATTCATAAATGTCTATTTGGAAAGTGTTGACCACAAAGCAAACTGCCCTTGGGTTGTTTTTACTTCTTAAGCCTATTCATCGGTCTTTCTCAGTATTGATAATTTGGAGATCCTTTTCACTAATTAAAAAAACAAAATTATTGCTAAGATGCTATATTTTTGTATGGATTTGTGTGTCTCTGTTGAGAAGATAGTTAAAGAATGTCTGAGTGTAAGAACTATGTGGGTAAATGTAAAATATTTCTATTAAACACTTCAAATATGATATGGGCCTTCTACTGTGTGCTTTCTGCAGTGATTTTTCTTGGAGTTGTTAAAAAGATTTGCCTTAATCAGACCCATGGCTCCACTACAAATACAGTTTTCCCTTAGAAAAATAAAAAACTTAGAATGATTTCTACCTTAACAGTGCCTTAGAAGCATCACATTTGCAAGGAATATAAAATAAATAACCTTAAGCTGGACATTAGAACTGTGCATCAACATTTATTCAACATTAGAAAATCCTGCAGGCTCCACCATCAAAACATCTACCAACTGAGCACATCTCATCCCTTCATCCCAACCGTCCTGATCAAATCCACGAAGAACAGATGGTGGCACTAGGCCCCTCTCTTATCTCCTTGTTTCCATTTTTATCCCTGACCATCTATTCCTTTGGAGACTGCTTCCCAGCAGACCCAATCTGCAGTTCATGATCCAGAACTACTCTCCGGATGGAAGTTCCAGAAGGAAACACCCTAACTTTTAGAAACAAATTCTTCCCTTGACTTCCTTGACATATTTTTTCTCCTGCATCCCCTCTTCCTCCTGTGGGTGCTTATCCTTCTTGAGCTCCTTTGCTGGCTGCTCTTCCCCTCTCCTGCAATGGCAGGGATTCTCTTGGTCCTTCAGGGAACACAGCTGAGGGTGGAGAGCCTGGAGTATGCCCAGAAAATGTGGACATGAAGTTCACTTTCTCCACTTAGCAGCTTAGTAGGTGTGTGACCTTCAGCAACTTACTGAAAATTTCTGTGCCACATGTAAAATGGACAGAATAATGTCTTACATTGTTGTTATGAAGTTCATATGACATATTTAGAATCTTGCCCCATACATAGGAAGCTCTCAGTAATGGTCATTATTTCTATTATCATGTTCTTCCTCTACCATCCCTTGGTATTCTCCCTGACTACTCTGGATGACAAATATCAACGTGATATAGTTGGTTCCTGAAAACTGTTCTGAGAGCCACATCCATATTTCTAACTGTCCCTTGGGCATCTTTGTCAAGATGTCAGATCTTACTTCTAACTCAGTATTCTGAAAGCAATGGCACCATATCCACTTGCCAAAGCTATCTGCCCAGAGTGGGCTATTGCTATTTAGATGTGGAAACTTGAGCTTCTGCCTCACACATTCTGTCAGTAATCAGGTCTTGCAAAGGCTACTTGTGCAAATACTTGCACATCTACTCCCTTCTTCTCAAGCCTCTGTCATCACTCCACTCAATCCCACCTTCTCTATTTACTTAAATTAAATTCAGGCTACAGTCTGAATCTACAGTCATGTCTTTCTTCTGCTTAAATTCTCTCCAGTGGCTCCCTATTAACTTAATACTGTAATCTCAACTTGTCTCTCTGAAAGTCAAGGCTTATCACCAAAAAACTCCTACCTATCATTCTAGACATTGTAAATAATACGCCTGCATTGAGCCTGTATTTACTGTTCCCTTCTGTGTTTCTTCATGCTGTTCCTTCAACTGAGAATTGTTATATATATATTTTTTTCCATAATTGCTGGTCAAAACCACTCCTTCCTTTAGTGCCAATCTCAAATGCTAGCTCCTTTTTCAGATTTCCTCAAAACAATATAATACCTCCCTCTCTTGAACTCCCGTGGAGCTTTGCACGTCTTCTGTGGCATTTATCACACTCTGCCTTGTCTCACAGTCTTTGGCATGCTTCTTTTATTTTTCCTTCTAGATCATAAGTTCTTCAAAGGCACTCACTATATCCCTTAAAGCGTCAAATGGGATAAAATGAATGGCAGTAATGGCACCAGGAATTAAGCTCATCTATTCTGCAAAGCAGCAGCCTGTTGTCAAATGCTAAACCTCTCCCTCACAGCCCTCATAAAAAGAATGGGAAAGCATATAAATGAAGTAGCACACAAGAGGAACATACAGTTTGAGCATTTATGCCAATTCCTTTTACACGAAGAACACAGCTGAGATAAACATGGAAGCAGATTATTTACCATCCTTGGGTCTCGCTGCCAAATTCTTCCACTTCTAAATTTTTCATTAAAAGAAATCAAGAAAGGTAAACAAAAGTGGCCCTGGGGAGGAACCAGCATAAAGGAAATGGTTCAAATATCAGCATAGCCTCAGAGAAATGTTGATTTTTTTTTTTTTTTTTTTTTTAAAGAACCACATCTTTGTGGGGCCAAACACGTCTGTTGGTGTGCGGGGCGCACATCCTCTCCACGGAGGCTTCTGCCACGTCAAACCCTCGCTTCAGTGTGAAGGTGAAAGGGGTGGGTCGGGGGGAGCCACTTGCCTTGAGGGCATCCTGGGTGTCGTCCAGACAGTAGACTCGGACACTGTACTCCAGGGAGGAGCAGCAGAGCGGGCCGAAGATGGCGAGCTTCAGGCGCTTTGCAGCCGCTTTGGTGGTGGACTGCCCGACGAGGGCGTAGGTGCTGAGGTTCTCGGTGAGGATGTGGCAGGCCTCTGGGTCCAGCTGAATGTAGCAGGGGGTAGTGAAGTTTTCCTCTCCGACCACCACCACATCCTGAGGGACGAGAGGGAAGGGTCCGTGGTTAAGCCACCAAGACTGCCGGCCAGCACCGGAGCGTTGACGGCAGCAAAGCCACGGAAGCTGGGCTCTGACTGAAGCGTGTCTGGGACTGGAAACACTGAATGAAATGCAAACAGCGCTGGCCTCCCAGGGAAGAGAGCAGGAGCTCTTCTAAATTTTGATGATATTTTTCTTGCTTTTTTTTCTTTATCAGGCTTTATTATACTTCTATTTTCATTCTTAATTCTCTCCCTTTCTTCCCTTGCTTTTCCTTTTTTCCTAATGGTATTCTTTATTTAGATGCCCTTTATCTAGCATTTGCTGATTTTTCGAGAATTGACATTACTGGAATCTACATAAAAATCCACAAGTTAATTATCTCTCTAACTTCAGTGTACCTGAGTTTGTCTACTTCTCAGAAATTGTTTTAGTCTGTAAATTTCTTATGTAATCCAAAAAGTGCTATTTTATTGCAATAGCATTATAGCATCATAGCTTTTTCCCTAAAAATTTCTAGATATTTGAAAAGAATCAGAGAAATTATGGAATTATGCAATAGTCCTCTACTCTCTGTTCTTCCAAAACTCAACCTGCCAGTTATTCCTAAAACAATACATTCCCTTTCTTAAATAAGATTGGCTGGTAAACTCTAAGGAAAGCAAGATATGGTGAATTCAATGTGTAAAGCACTCTTTTTTGTTATTTTTCACAGAAGTCATTAAACATTATATCATTTTAGACTTTGATGATTTCAATATTAGTTACCCATTCAGTCAGGTTTTGATTTACTCAAATGTCTCAGGTCCCACTAGAAATAATCATAACGACCAAGTGTAGGATCTATAAACCAAGCATCCCCATTCTAAATACCTGTTGGGGCAGCCAGATAACAATGTGTAAGCAAAGAGGCAGAAGACAAAAGGGACTGGTGAAGAATGGGGTTAAAGAGAACACAGGCCTGTCTAAAGAGTTCAGATGCCACCGAGCTTCAGCTTTTGGAGTACAGGCCCAGTGTGGACAGATCCATGAATTTTTCAAGAAAAGCTGGAAGGTCAGATAATTACATGAACTCTTCCAATTTTTCATTAATTCAAATATGAAAGAAAATGTCATGCAGCAATGAAAACGTGTGTGGGAATGATACTGCCTCTGCATTAAGCTAGTTAAATCTCTGCAGAGCCAGGAACCATGTCTGTTTTGTTTCCCGCTGTATCCCAGGACTTGGCTTATAGAGAATATATCTCTGGCTCATAGTGAATGTCCAATATCCATCTGTTAGATAAAATGAATGAATGTCTCATAATAAGTTCAGGCCCCAGGGCTGGAAAAGATATGAAAGCAGTAGCCACCTCAGGCTGTTGTTTATTAGTTAGACCAGGGAACATCATCTGAGCTGTAGTAAGACCTGTTTAAGGCATTGCCTTTAAGAAAATATGATAGCAATTTCCACAGAGATCCAAGAGGCCACAAATTCTTTTCTTCATTCTAGTGTATCTTAGGAGACAAACTTTCTGTTTTCTCATGTTAAGTTTAGAAGAACTCAATGCTATGTACTTATCTGTAAGTAAGTGCCTAACATTTTCTGACCTGGGTGCAACATTTCTCTACCTATAATTAAAAAAAATCAACTATATTTCTGTTCCCAAAATATAGCATGTAAATTCCAAAAAAGGACTTAAGACAATAAAGTGCACTTTCCCTATGAGTTAGTTAATGCTTTATCCCCATTTACTTTGTATCTTAGAAGATAAACCATTCAGGAACTAATGTGTCTCTTTCCCCATCCCAGCCCCTCCGTCTCCTGTCTCTCTCTCTCTCTTAAGTTTGAGTGTAAACTAAAATCCCGTCTGTTTTTTTTTTTTCCTTTAAAAGGACTTCCCATCCTGAGAATGCTTATCTTCATGGATTACCCTGCATTCTGTCTTTATCCCAACAGAAACTCACCTCCCACTGTCCCTGTGCTGCCTGGTTCTTGAGCTGTATCTTCCAGTCCTCAGTATTGGGGTCTGCGCAGTGATGCATAGTGAGAATGAGGGGGCGGGTCAGCAGGGCTCCTGGGGGCCCACAGCTCACCACAGGGGTCAGGAGGGTCTGACTGTCTTCCATGGGTGGCCTGGTGGGAGAGCAAAGAGCCGCATCAGGGACATTCCCATCGCATTTATGTACTATGAACTCATTGTGATCTCAGATCTAAAGTTGTACAAACAGTTCAAACAGTCTCCTCTTAGAGATTTCTTTTTTTTTGGGGGGGGGGGGGTTGTGTAGGAAGAAGGCTAGTGAGACAGAATTAAATGGGAAGACATGCTCTTTATACCAAGACTTTGATCTTACAAGACTGGAGGTCTTTATGATAAGGATGCGTTTTCCAGCATCTCTTTGATCCCCTTACCTCAGACACAGATCTACCACTGGTGGCTTCCTCTTAATTCATGTGGGGATACTTTCAGGATGAAATGAAATGGAACAGGGTCCTTGTCAGGTTATATAACTATCTTTTCTGATAATACCTGGCATTGGTCTCACAGGGTTTTAAATATTTTCAAATTTCTAGGACCTAACTGACAAATACTTCCAAAAGAATCATTTCAGAATGAGGACACACTAGAGCTAAATCTCTTCCAAATGACTTTCAGGAATAATGCAAGGTAGTATAGAAAATCCATTCTATTAAATCTGACCAGACTTGTGTTTCTATAGCAATTTTAATGAGTTTTCTTTCTACTTGTATACTTCATACTCGGAGACCCTGAGCAGAAAGAACCTCAAAATTCAAATTCTTTATATTCTTGGTTTTTTTTTTTTTTTTTTTTTGAAGTTGCCTTAAATCCTTTCCCTAACAAGATAGGAAGCAAGTGGATAAATTAACCCAATCTATCTTACATACGTGAGTGGATTGCCCAGCATCTCCCAACTAACAAGTTCTAGTGCTGGGATGGAAACCCACACCCTCTCAAACCACAATACTCAAATAATCTGCCAAAATAGGGTGTCTTAAAAAAGAAATCAAAGATGTAGAAAACTGCAGAGGAGGAAGAACCCTTGGAAGCTGTCTAAAACCCCCTTTCACTCAAAGCAGGAGCCTTGCTTCAACATGGCTGGCAGGTGGTCGGGGCTTTAAACACAGCCAGAATTGCATGCAGTTCATGACGACTGAGGGATCATCTCATTTATGATTTACTCAAATTTACAAAATATTCTTACTTAGAATGAACATATTACATCTTCTTGAAACTTCTCTCCACATATCCTAGACCTGCTCTCTGCCCTTCTTTCAAATATTTGGAGATTGTTACATGTCTCTACAAAGTTCTTTATTCCACATCAAACATCCTCAATTTTGTAAACTTCAACTAGAAAAGCATGGTTTCCGTATCTCTCACTATAATCCTATCTCCTTTTTCATACAGATGTCTCTCAGTGTTTAATATCCTCCTTAACGTGGGATATCATGAAATGAACATAATAGTCAAGCAGACAGTATAGGGGGACAAATATTTTCTTCAATTTAGAATATGTAGTTATATTAATGCCTCACAAAATTGTTGCCCTAGATAATTCTCAGTCAAGTAATTATTTATAAATATTATTTCATATGCTTGAATTAGATAGGAAGATGGAGATCCTATGGTTAAGCATGTCCTTTATAAAATGAGGCAATGAGGGCCCAAAGAGGGTAAGTAATCTGTTAATGCTAACCACTCTAAGTACTGTTAACATGAAAGATTTTTATGCTAAGTCTCCATAGTTCTGTGATTGTAATGAAGGCTTTTGAACCTATGTACAGAAATTTATATTTAGCTACTTGATTTCACATTAATAGCTTCAGGGCAAATTTCAGTCCATCTATTTCTAAATGCTGTATCTTTCCTCCAAATATTGGCTATCTCTTCCAGTCTTTTATCCTCCATAAATCTGATATGCCTGCCATTTATATTCTCATTCCAATTACTGATAACATTGTAACATAATAGGCCAAGGACAGAATCCTTTTCAAGGACACCACTTGAAACCTTACTCAAGTCTGTCATCAATACTGTGAGCTATTTAGTTCAACCAAATATAAACCCATTAAAAGTACCTTGTCTAGTCCACATCTTTCCATTTCATTCACAAGGATATTACAAGGGATGTATCAAATTCCTTTATAATTGCAATGGCTACTTAAAATGGATTTTCCTCTAATCTTTATCTGTGGTTTATATAACACATATTACCTAATCTAGAAGTTAGTTTATGTCTATGCCTTTCACTCATATAACATCCTATGATGAGAGTAGTTATTACTTTTAATATTGTTGGGAGACAATTTTCCATGGATCTCTCATACTTCTGCATGTTTTGCAAATGAGACACTGCCCCTTGTTCCAGACGATCTTTGGCTATATAGTAACAAGAGATAAACAGAGCATCTACTTCTAGAACAAAGGGCAGGCATACATACTTACTATTATAAAAGATTTAGGTCCCCTAAGCTCAGGATTCCCTTACTCCAATGCAATCCACTTAGTGTGTCAGTGTCATCTGGCTCTCTTTGCATTGCCCTTTGGAAATACGGGCTCAGGAAACTGTCACAAAAATGATGATACTCTGCATAGTGCTATTGCTGTGAGTAATAAACTGTCCTTCATCTCTAACCCAGGAGTCTTGTGTCATCAGTCAGCACCCATGAAACCATGGTAGGCTAACTTGTTAGCTCACATCCAAGGTAAAATCTTAGCTCTTTCACAGTTTTTGACAATTATTATTATCAGTTCTAGGAACTCAATTATAATGTGGCATATTTTCCCCTCAACAAGTCTTGGTTATCACTGCTTCCTCTCTCATTCTAAAATTTTGCCAGGATCTTACCTTTTCTTTTTCCATTTTTTTTTTTTCTTTTCTTTCCTTTTTTTCTTCTCCATCTCAGAAAATCAAGTCATTTTTTTTAAACCTACTTTTAGTCTTTTAGTATCTTCTTCACTCTCTGTGAATAACAGCAGTTTCCTCTATTAAGTCTAAAGTTATTTAGGTACCTGGAAATGTACTTACATTTGGAGCCATAAGGTTATTAGCAGCAGCTTTAGACATTATTACTATCCCTTTTTCCCCTTGGTTTTCATTTCCTCTTAACCCAGCTTGTTTTCTCTTAGAAGATGAGTGACGTTTTGCTTTCATTCTGTCTTAGTTAATATTATACCATCTGCCCTAAGTAATGAACTTATTCTTGCTTGAGTCTACTTTTCCTACCGGGGGGGCGGGGGGGGAGAAAAAACAAAAAGAGAAAGAGAAAGAAAAAGAAAATGCAATAATTGCATTTTCCTTAGCACTACTTTTAACTTTTAGTTATAAGTGTGTCCTTGAGAAGTTAGCATTAAACTTTTAAGGAAGAAGACAAAAGTGGAATCCATTTCAAGTGGCCCTTGCAATATAGTTGGGGATTGGAAACATCTGTCTCTCAGTCTGGTTTTAGCAGCCGGTGCTTGAGGCAGGAAGGAGGAGGGGTTCCTCTCATCACTGAGTTGGAACAGAAGGGAGAAGATGACTCCCTGCTGGGTTGGGGAGCTGTCAGAACTGTACTCTCCAAGCACACCCCTGGCATGCAATATTGATGGGCACCATTCTAAGAGGAGGGATAGCAAGGGAGGAGGGAGGAATGAGGGGTAGTAGGTGTCAAAAGAATTTATTAACCCAGTGAGGTGCAAGAATGTAATGAATAGGGAAGTGGTGAAGTGGTATCCGTGACAGGGAATGAAAACACAAAGAAGAAATAATGATAAGAATCTTTTATGTGTTGTCCAGATGAAAGAAGTTGTGTTGAAATTGGAATCATTTCTGAGGAAAAATGGAAGCAATGACTTAGAGAAGTTAAGATTTAACTATGTGAAACCTAAGGTCGGAGTACCTAAATTCACATTTCCTTTATTTATACAAAGGAAAATATTAAAATACACAAAACTAAATAGGAAATAAACAGATTCAATGTTTTGTGGAGAAAGGCTTCACTTCTTTATGTCTCATATGCTATCTAAGTTATTCAAGCAAAGATTCCATAAATATTAATTGCAGATGACATGGAATTAAATGCAGAGCAAAAACTAGCTGCAGAAGGAGGAATAAAGGAAAAATTCAACAATGGACATTGATTAAAATTTAAAAGGCCCTTTAAAGCCCAACAAGGATAAAATCATGGCAAATTCTGGGTGGGTTCTGAAGCCTCTAGGATGAAATCCCAGAGAGAGGAATAGTTTCCAATCCTTTGCTTGTTATTTTCAGTGAGAACTTCTCCTACACAAAAGTACAAATTTACAAAACACTTTCATATATGCAATTTCATTTGCAGTACACCTGTAGGGTGGTTAGGGTGAGTATTTATATTACTCTTTATTTATGTTACCTCTTTTTCCAGATGAGGAAATTGAAATCTAGCGATAATGCACTTGCCCAAGGACACAAAACTAGTTGCCAGCAAAGCTAGATTAGATTTCAAATCCTAGTCATCTGGTTTCTTTCATGCAGCGGTGTATTTTGGTTTTCTTATATTGGTAAGGGGCCTTGATAAATATTTTTGTCTCTTTGCTAGAGCAGCCTCAAAAACTCCTTGAGGAGAATCTGTCTCTATCCACCTATGTGGAGAAGAGCTGCCTTCTATTAACATATGTCTTTTGCCAGGTCTCTCAGGATGACAATCCCACCCTAGGCTTAGCTGCCTTTTAAAACATATGGTTTCACACACAACTGGCAACTTGAATTTGCACTCTAGATACCTGACAGGGAATATACAACTTACTTGTTATCAAAAGCTCAACTGAGCAAAATGCCACCATTTCCCAAGACGGGCCAAATCTATCCTTAGATTTATCCAGATCAGACTTAAATATTGTGCCATGGACAGAATTACTGAATCTTTGTGTAATTATTTTACTGGATTTGGCCTTATACCATCTTGGGCTTTATATCATCTACCTACATTAAGCAACAACAACAGAAGCAGCTCTGTGAAACTCATTGCTGTTTGTTTTTTGTTTCGTTTTTTATTTTACGGCCGCTGCTCATTAAACAAACAAAAGTTCTTTGCAAGAAACCAAAGGAGAAGCAATTGAGCTTTTTTTGAGTGTATGTTTTTCTTCAAGGACAAATGGGTCTTGTAACTTACCATGTTCCCTTCTTGAAAGCTTATGTGCTGAGAATGACACCAAATATTTTTATTCTAACTGTTCACCTTGAATTTATCTTGTCTTTTCTAATCTTAATTATTTCCCCATTTTCTCATCTTCTTTTCATCTATTTTACAGTTTTTCCTCCCATTGAAAAGAATGTGTTTTCATAAACAACCTTGAATCATTTCTTGTATAAGTAGGATTTCAAAAAATAGGTACTATAGAGAACAGGGAGAGAATAAGATTTAAATATACCAACACCCCTTGCACCCATACCTTTAGTCTTTTTATAGCTATTCCTTCAAACTGAGGCACTTCAGACTCATGAATGAGAAATTAATTTCTCCCTTAAAAAGAGAAACATCACTGAGTTTCACTGAGAAATATTATTGTCAACTGCTATTTTATGAAGTTCCAAATGATAACATGTTAAAATAAACGAAAACTTTTTCCTATATGAACATACATATAAAGAAATGTTGGCCCTCTACTTTATCATGACATACTACTTTATTATTTATATTCAGTTCATATGTATGATAGATTCAACTACCTCACCACTAGCTCACCCCTTAAGCCCTTTCTATGAGGGTTTCACCAAAACCACCACCACCAAAATAAAAAAAAAATCTGAAAAGTCCTGCAACATCCTCTAGTTAATAAATCCAATGATTTTTTTTTTTTTTTACAGTTCTGCCTTTTTCTTTACATTTTCATTTTCATTACACCTCTATCAACCACCTCATCCATTTTGAAACTCTTTACTTTTACTTTTGGGATCCTGGTCTAACATGGTTTGTTCATTTATCCTTCCAATCAAAATATTCTAAGTATTTATCGAGGATCCACAAATCAGTTAAGCACTAGATGCCATTTCTTTACCTGACTTATCCTTACAAGCCTTCTATTTTGTTCCTCACATCACACCCAAACCCTAAATATGAATATTTCTCAACTACATCCTTCAGCTCTCTTCTTTCTACCTCTGTATTTCTCCCTCACAGGTTCCGCTCACTCCCAAGATTTTGTATCTGCACCCTTAGCAGCAGTTCCACCTGCACACTCCACAGGAAGCTGAAGTGAACACATCTATAGCAGAATTGGTCCTTTTCCCCCAGTCACTGCTTCTAACTTCTTTCATTGCTTTCACAATTCTCATAGCACCCAAGGTTTTCTTCCTAACTGTGTTCTTTGTGCAATACACAGTCTAGCCAGTTGTTAAATATATTTTCTTCTGAAAATGTATTTTACCTTCCATCCTCATAGTCAGAGACCTTGCTTATCCCCTTCCTTCCCTCACACCTAGATTATTTTAATAGTCCAGTCACCAAACCTTCAGGGATAGTCTTTCTGTTCCTTCCACCAATCCATCCCACATACTGTACTAGATCAAACTTTAAAAAGCCCTGCTATTACTGTATCATTTGGCTGCTTAGAAAACTTCTGTGACTCCCCACAGTTTACAAAAAAAAAAAAAAAAAGTCCTCTTTATCTTTTTATTTGGCATTTCTAAATTGATTTTTTGACCACTTGATAAAATTGCCAGGCAAGTACAGAATGCAGAGGAAAGGGAAGATTATCTGTCATATCTTCAATTCAAATTGTTTTTCAATAAGAACTGACAAAGGGTAAAATTTCAGTCTGAGTCAGACTCATTTTTTAAAAACCACTACTAGAAACAAGACAAAAAAGGCCCACGCTAGTGCTATTCTTCATGGAAACTGTATCCCAAGGGGGAAACAGAGGCTTTGCAGCCCCTTTAAGAGATCTGTAAAGCAGGAGAGGTAGAGAGCACAAGCACAGCTTCCTGGCTCTGCACTGCTGTAAGAGAGGGCTTGTTCCATCTTGTGGCTCATTTAGGCTGCTCATCTGCCATTCAGCACTTTCTCTTTGAGCAGTACAATAATGATAAGGCCCCTCATGTCACATTCACTATGCCACATGTAATTAAGTTCATGCCTCCCTTCAGACAATTCAACAGCAGCAGATGACCAGCTGGATGCTGCCCAGCTGGAAATACACTCAGTTTTGGATGAGATAAAGGGAGTCAGAGAGAAGGAAAATTGAGACAAATGATCAGATGTTTCCTACAAATGCCTTGAAGAAACATTCACTCCTCCTCATGTCCTCAGAGTGTCTTCTCCCAAAGACATTGTATCTCCTAATGTGTGAATAGAAAGGTCTTTTTGGTGATCAATAAGGAAAATTTTTGTTAAAGAATGCACTATAAGAAGGCAGAGCCTAGGTTCATGTACTAGTGTGATGCAGGTGGGATGGCATGTTAGAAAGCAAAAGAGCTTTGGGGTCAAATGAACCTGGGTTTGAGTTCTGCCTCCCTTAGAGATTAACTATGAAACCTTTGGGTATGTCGCTCAATTTCTCTGAGCCTTAGTTTCTTCATCTTTAAAGTGGAGCCAATCGTAACTTGCAGAGTTGTGGTGAAGAGTCAATGAAATAAAATGTGCAGACTGAACAGAAGACACCCTTCATATTATTATTACATTCTCTAGCAGATTCTTGCCATGTTTTTCATAAGAAAGACACATCTAGTGCACAAGAGAAAAGTAGTAGAGAGGACTTTTTCAGTTAATTGAGACAGTTTCTTTTTGTGTTTGTTCCTTGTTTCACAGTTTCCTCTGCATATTTTCTTTTGAGATCTTGAAGCTTCTCTAGCTTCATTCTTATAAACAGAACCAAATTCAATAGAATAATTCCCTGTGCACCTAACTCCAGGTGGTAGGCATACCGAGGAGTGATTCATAGTTTCCTTTTCTTTATGGTCAAAGGCAGAGGGACCTAAAAGCAGAAGTGCCTAGCTTTATCAGTTTTCTGTTTTCTCTTTCCTTCATCTAAAATGTACAATTATCCTGGTGAGAGTGCCATCTAAACTATGGGAAGGAAAACCACACGAGGCAAGTAAGTGCACACAGCTTTCAGCTTCAGTATGCTCTGGCAGCAGCCCCTTAAGGCTTGTTCTCCAGCTTAAACATAACAGTAATCTGACGGAAAATGAGACCATGGGCACCTCATTGCTTCTCAGCACACAGCACAAGCTAGTACCTATTTCTGTTTAAACAAAGGCCTTGAGGGATGGATGTACTCAATGCTAACCTTGACTCCAAACAAGAAAAAGAAAAAAATAATAAAAGAAAGGGATCTGGGAGTTTGCTAGTCTTCATTTCTCCTGTTGTGAAGGATCTGTGAATGGTGCTTTGCATTGGAAATGAAAAAAAAAATGAATATTTGATGTGAGTAAATACAAGGCTTTTAGTGATTTTCTGTTGCTCAAATTTAAGGCATGAATAATGCTCAAGGAATTTTATTATTTCTTACAGTATTTGTGTAGGTGAAAAGACACCACCTGGGGAAAAAATGTTCTGGGTCATGCAGATTATAAATACCAATATATCCACCTGAGAGCATAATAAAAGAGCTTTTTGGCTACGGAAGAACAAAAGTAAAAATAGATGTTTTTCTGAGGATGAGAGAGGGAAGAGAAAAGGTCTAATGCATTATAATGATAACCTAGTTCTGCATTTGTCACTCATGCTTTCTATTCAGTGCTCAGAGCTGAGATGTCTGATCCTTTCCCCTTGGGAGAAGCAATGATAATTACATGCTAAGGATCTCCATTTCAACAGCATCTTTTATTTTAAGATCTCAAGTACTTCTGAAACATTAATCAGTCAGTCCTCTAAAGCTCTATTTAACACATGCACTTTATATGGTAACTAATCAAGAAAGACCATATGAGATTTGGTAGAGGACAAACTGAAAATGTAGGACTTTCACAGTACCTTTGTTATTTTTACTTATAACAACTTTGTTTTTTTTTTATTTTGACACATAATAAACAGAGTCTTTTGATGCAATCTAGTTTTAATCAACCTTATACCCAATTTTAAAGGACTGAGTATGCAATTTATGAGTGTTAATCATAGGAAGGAGGTTGATAACACTGAAGTTAAAAAGAGAGTCACAAAAGGAAGAATCTGTGGCTAAGAGCAAAGTAGCTAGGATGAGAGTGGGTAGGGGAAGGCAGGCCAAGGGTTAAGAGACTGTCCAATTCTTTGTGACCTTTAACCCTATACTGGAAAGAGGCGAGATTCCTGAGTCAGGCCACATGAAGCTGATATCCCTGTGCCTGCCCACATGTCTCTCTGGACGTATGTGGATCACATTTCTGGCCATTGTGTTCAGCGAATATGGCCTCATGTCCACATGGGAAAAGATCCCTGGCCTCCTGTCCATACTCAAGATTTTCAAAAATATCTAGAACTTCAAAGATGAAGAGAAATGAACATTGACCTTTTACAGGTCTAAGGAGAAAATATATGGTGGAAGCGAGGCACTCGAGATGAAAATACATGGGGTTTATTCTTTCTATTGTACAATTTTCCTCCAAGTCAGACACCCATGAAGTCAAGCACATCAGAAAAATATATTTACCTCATATTTTCTTTTCTGTGTACAGTCACATACATTTCGTAGACTCTCCCTTGGGGAATGGCCCCAGCGGGTATCAGCAAGCTTACTCCTGAAAAGCAAAAAGGGAAAGCAGTTGCATAAGACCTGTGATTCAGAATCAGAAAGGAAACTTCCATAGAATACCTTTGCAGTACGTAAAGAGGGAACGAGGAGATCTTGTGACCATGTAATCTTAGCTGCTTCTTTTTCTCCAAACCTACATAAATATTCCTAGTTGCCCTGCTTGTCTTTCTTACTGGCCTTATTTGTTACCACAGCTCCCTCTGAACTCTTACGGAATTACTTAAGGAAATGAGGTAGTTTGTAAAACTCTTGTTTTATTTAAAGAATAGACAGATGGTTCCACTGTCGTTTTCCTTGTAAGACAGAGGAAAACCAATGACTGCTCTGTAAATTTCAAACAGCTGTAAGGATGCATCTTTTCTAATTTAAAGAAAAATTCCCACAAGATTCAAAGTCAGGGAACTGCTAACTTAGGTAATATCAAACACATACATTTCTGAAATATCTGGTTAGCATCAGTGCTTAGTCCATAACAGAATAATAACTTGTGGAGAAATTGCTTCATTATACATAACTCGGGAAAGTGAACAACAGCTGCTAGTTTTAGTCACATCAGATCAAAGTGTTTCTCTTTGGTTGCTCATTGGGATCATTTTGTAAAACTATTGGATTGAACTGTGTTCCAGGCTAACTGTGCCTATAGCAATGATTCTCAAACTTGAGCTTGCATCAGAATCAACCACAGGGCTTGTTAAGACACAGATTACTAAACCCTATCCCCAGAGGTTCTGATTAAGGAGGTCTGGGGATGGGGCCAGAGGACTGGTATTTGTAACAAGTTGCCAGGTGATGCCAGTGACAGTGGTCAGCAGCCACACTGTAAGAACCACTGACCACCATTGCAAAAGCATCACAAAGAGTGACTCTGGGAGGTCAGCACTCCAAAGATGTTTGGCGCCATCATTTTATTCCAATTAAATTCAGTTTAATTCAGTTCTATAAAACTCATGGAGCATCATGGAGCCCTGTAAAGTATTTGGCACTGTTGTGAATGCCCAGAAGTAAAAGATAAGTGATCTTGTCTTTGAGTAGCTTAAAATTCAATTAACTAGAAAATCGAATATGCCAAATGAGTGTTGGACAGTAAGAAAACTTTGCCTGACTGTATTGGAAAGTCTTAAGAATAAAGAATGGAGAGTTAAGGAGGAATAGTTATTCCAAGGCCTTTGTATAAACTGCATGAAAATGTTGAGCCATTGCATTCTTGAGAAGAGAAGCAACACGAGAGCAGTGGTGTTGTGGGAAGTGTAATTTAGCACCAGTGTACAGAATGGTTTGTTAGGAGCAAAGAGTAGAAGTAGGAAGACCACACCTGATGCTACCAAGCCCCAATATTTTTATGTTTTTAAAGGAGACAACATTGTGTATTTCATGTTTGTTATGAGGATGAAATAGAATTATGCCTGCAAAGTAATAGGAATAAGGCCTGTCACCTTTTAGATGACTATTGTTATGCTATTAAATGAAATAATATATATAAATCACTATTGTCTAGAACAGAGCAGGTATTTAAAACCAATCAGATTCCTCCCTTCCACTTAAGAAGTATTGACAATAATTCACATATGAAAAAATGACAGGTATAGAAATGAGAAGGAAAGGCAGAATCCAGTAAATATCATGGAAAAAACTGTTTTGGGAACAACTATAATGGTTAATAAATAAACAGTAGAGTATATTTTGATCCATCCATTTGATGAACTCTCACAAAGATATTTAAATATTTTGTAAAGAGCATGCAATAGCATGAGAAGTAACGAGGCAAAGGTGAAAAAGCATTTTATATAAAACATGATCTCAACTATGTAAAATATATAAAAGAAACAGAAAAAATGATAATCCATTAAATATTTCAATTTTATTAAAAGATACTTTTAAAAGTTTGGGGTGAAAAATTGCCAAGGCATTGAAATGGGGGACTGAATAAGAGTAGAAGATCAAAGACAACTTAATATTCAGGCCTGAAGACTAATGGGTCTGTAAATTACTTGACTTTACATGTATTATATTATTTTCTTATGCTATATGAAGACTTTCGGTCCATCAAATTGCTTCTCTTTGCTGTATTTATAAAATCCTCACAGTCTAGTCCAAAAGAGTTGAGGTAACTGCAAAGAGGAAGCCCTTAATCCACTTATAACCAATGGTTCCAAACTTATTACTACTACTGATTAATGAATAGCAAACTTATAATCAAACATTATTCCTCACTAACTTACGTTCACTGTTTAAGAGCTTTCTGAGGCTTATTCTCTAGTGGCAGGTAAACTAAATTACAGACTGAGAGCTTAATAATACTATGAAAGGATGCATAATGCAACTTTGATTCTAGGTAGATATATCAGAAGTAGAAGTGAATGGCTTGTTAATCCTGTGAAGCAGAAGACTGTGTAATAAAGAGTTAACTTAATAAATGAAGATTTGCTGTCTATTATGATATCCTCTGATCATCTAGAAATTAGTATCCTGAAGTGCTTCCTCTAGTAAATTAGAACTGAACAAACTAATGTTTTCTAATTAATTTGTCCTTTTAAAGCACGATGATAACAGCGAGGGCTTCTGGTTTGATGCTGCCTTCTGAAGCTCTATTAAAAAGAAAGGCAATGGCATTTCTAAATCATACTTCAGCAGAAAGCTGTGAGTATAATATTTCGAGAGGAAGTGTTTTCAGAGGTGGCTGGGGGAAGTGAAAGGGTTTTGTTGATTTTGTCTGAAGTAATGTTTGGTTGACATGAGAGTAGATTTGGTTAAGACTTTGCATTTAACTTTAATTTTGCAGGCCTAATGAAAACAAAACAACAGCAACAAAAGACTGTGGTACAAAAATATATTTTCAAGGTGCGTCTTTGCAATTTGAACTTTTAGGAATTACCTGAATTGGGAACAATAAGGTGACCCCCAAGGGAGTTGAAGGTGCCAAAAGCAGAACAGGATGGATCAGTCTGCCTTGCTAGACTCTGATTCTTCAGGTTGAGGGCCTCATTCTCCAACAAGGATTGGGTCATCTGAGGGGACAGCTTAGACGTAAACTCAGAGAGGTCATCCTGTGGGGTGACTGCACCTGAGGTGTTGTACACTTTGATTTTCAGGTTAGGCAGTGGATCCAGAATGGGGGAGTTGGTCATTGGGATTTTGTCAGAGACATCATGCAGGGCATAGACAGGTCCTCGGTACATGGCTGCAGCTGACGTGAGGTCTGGGGGTACTGCCAGGAGATCTGAGTCAGAAAGAGAAAGGAATTCACTTCAGGTAACATACATTTTTTTTTTTCTATGATTATTTTTTTATTGTGAACTTTAACATTTATACATAACAGTGATAACTTTCAAAGTATGATTTCACAAGCTGTTAGAGAGCAAATTTCAAAGCATGTCATGGGTCACAGTTCCACACCTTCAGCCATTTACATTATTGTAAAATATAACATACATAGAGAAAGGTGTCAACCCTCGATGTACAGCTCAACAAGCAGTCATACTGGTAATTTCAAAAATTTTTATGGGTTACAGTTCACAATCTCAGTTGCTTGCCTATAATGCAGTACAAGGTATATACAGAAAGGTGAAGACCTTCAAGGCACAATTCAACAAGCAGCTATAGAACAAATCCCAAAGGATGCTATAGGTTACAGTTCCACCATGTCATTTACCTCCTTCCAGTTCCTTCCAATACAGCAGCATCCAAAAATATATACATATAATTATATAAAGTTTCAGTATTCATAGACCTTTGTTAAATCTTATCTTGTTTGTTGCTACCCCTTCCTCTCACTTAATCTCTTTCTTCATCTTCAGGGGTGTCTAGGCAGTGAGCACCTTAACTTGTTCATATTAAAGGGAGTGTTGACAGTATGGGGAAGGGGGCTACATCTGATTGTTGCTCTTAAAGAGGCTGTTGCCTCTGGGCTTTAGGGACATCTCTGCCATAGGAACACTCCGGTGGATTTACATTTCTGGAAGCTAAAACTTGGTGAGTGAATATTTTATAGAATCTCAGGTAGGGACCTAGGTATTTGGGAACTACTTTTGATAAGGGCATGCGTTCTGTGGCCATTTGGGATGTCTAGCTGGAGGCTGCATAGGAGAGACCTCGAGGATAGCCTCTCAACTTTATTTGGGATCTCTCAGCCACTGTGATTTCAGCTTCTTACCTTTCTTTTTCCTTCTTTTGGCCAAGTAAGCAAGTAGGCATTTTCAATCCTTTCTTTCTTTCTTTCTTTCTTTCTTTTTTTTAGGTAACCTACATTAGTCAGACTCCCCCTGATAATTTCTGAGCCAAAAGCAAGGCAACTCAGCTAATACTGGGGCTGAGTGTACTCTTAAGGTTCTACTGAAAACAAGGTGATTAGATAAGCAGGATCCATTTCATTATTGGCTACAAACAAGTAGCCAAGTTCACTCAATGTTTTGCCTTGAAGTCTACCAATTAATCCTAAAGTATTTAGCTATTTCAACAGACTGAATTTGCAGACAATAGGCCCCACTAAGTGACTATTTAGGTAATTGTTTCCCTCCTCTATACTAGATTTGGGCTCATCTGTAAACCACTGTGTTCACAGTAATAGAAGACGTCTTATCAAATGAAAAAAAAAGGAGACCCAAGGAATCAATGAGTCAAGCAGTTATCCTGTCAAATAAAAGATAAAAATCTGATGGAGAAGTGACAAGGCATGATTACACAGATATAACCTGCCAGAGAAGAAAAAGAAATTTGCATACTTTGTCAATTCTAATTTGTTATGTGAATGAAATTAATACAGTAATGAACAAAACCAACCAAATCCCTGCCTCCATGGAGCCTGCATTCTAGCTAAACGGGATGACCTGAATTTCACTGGTTTTGACGCAGGCAGGGGAATTGTTCACTTGCATACTCAGAGGAGTAGGAAGCGGACGGTCTAACCTTGTCTTGCTGCCTTGATGTTTACAGGCTGAAAGCCTCCATTGAGTGCCGAAGAGTCAATGATATCAGACTCAAAGTCACGATGATTTTTCCGATACACAAACAGGGCCACGACTACAGAAATTGCCAGGCAAACGATCACCGCTATCACAATGCCGACATAGAGAGCAACGTCGTCGGAATCAGGAGCAGCTGGAGGGGAAGAATGAAACATTGGACCAACCGGTTAGAGAAATTTCCCACAGTACACGCAGGCATTGCTATAATTTTTTTCAGACAGTTATTGCCGTTTTTATAGGTTAATTTCAAATCTATTTCAAAAGCTATATAAAACGACTGTGGCCTTTTAGTGAAAAATATCTCTGATTTCTTTTCCTTCCTCACTTTGCATCTATCCACCCACTAATCTATCTTATAATTGGGCAGCATATACAGACCAGCTTCTTTATATCCTTATAAAGAAACTGGAGCTACAACCATCCCAACCCACAGGAAGAAAGTTTATTACTATTATCAGGCGGAAAAGTTTGAAAGGGGGTTTTGAGTTCACTGATAGGTCTTTAAAGACATAAAACATAAACATAAATGCTCTGTTAGAAATATCTGGCATTTTCTGAATCTGTATATTTAATGAACCAGAATATTTTCCTAAGCATCATTCCAAGTCATAAAATTACATTCCATTGCACTCTCCTCACTTTCCCCTGAATCAATAGAGGGGTAGGTGGGAAGGGTGTAACTAAGCAAAGCAAATAGCAGGAACAAACAGTTGGAATTGAAAGGTGTGTCTTCAGAAGACCCAGATCTGGGGAGCTGAGATTTTTGGCAATAACCTTCTCTAAATCCCAGGCTTTTGATACAGATGTGGTATTATCTCTGAGAACCCTGAGCTTCTTAAGTTCTCCAGTCAGAGATTTATATTTGATCCACTCATTACTGGAATTGAATAGAACTTCCAAGGAAGATACAGGCCTGGTTCCTTGATCAGAAAAGCCAGACTACTCCCAGGAGGCAATTAAGCATGTGACCAACACACTGTGGAGTAGGTGAGAGGTTTGTTTCTGGGTAAAGTAAGAACAGAATTCCTGTAAATGTTGAGATGATGCCTGGGTGACACAGGGCATGCTCTGATCCAACTGGAAAAGATGACATAAGCTGACAATTAACTCAAGACAAACAAACAAAAATAAACCTTAGCTGAAACCCACTGACATCTTTAAGCCTATATTTTTAGTTTTCTGTGACCCATAAAAAATGTTCAGTAAAATTAACCAAAGCTGCTCTAACTCACTGTAAAAGAGGTTGGTATTTTGAGTTGTTAAGAACAACCTAAGATTCTTTGGCCAAATTTATATCCATGTGCATTGGCGGGGGATGGATTTTTCAAATTCGTAATGGCTGTGACCTCCTAGAAGATGAGGAAACACTTTTCTCTCCTAAGAGTCACAACCACATAGTTTATATGGTGTAATAACTCGTCATGTAGATTGCCAGTGGCTCCTGTAATAACCCAGACTCTGGTGTCATGGAACCCTTGCTTGGCGGTATAAAAGAATTCCCTACTGGAAGGCACGTCATTTCTTTTGGCATTTTGTGTTTGTTTAGTATGTGAAAGGATTCTTTTTTTCTTTTTAAAACTATTGCATTCTTCAAGTTTCCAGAACATTCACTTTCTCGTAAATCAAGTCAATATTGACAGATATTCTCAGAAACCCAGTGATGCTTCAAATACTCTGGGTTGTAGGAGCACAGCTTTCAAAGTGCTCACTTCACCTTTGCTGCTGGGTTTTATCTGAAGCCCTGCAGCAGGATTCTGAACTCTGATCAGAAGAGCCTCTTGAGATCCTTAATGTTTTACTTTACCAAGCTATGATTACTTACTCAACATTCATGATTTCTAACTCAATAGTTCAAACTTCTCTCAACCTTCACTTTTTAGCATTTGCACCTTGCCCTTTATTTCTAGCAGCATATTTCATGATATGTTTTGTCAGTTACTGGGACTCAAGCTTTGAATGACAGTCTGATGGACTTGAAAGCTGGCAGAGACTTTCTTCTCTTCAGCAGTGAAAATTTAATTTGTTTTCCATGTTAGAAGATATTAGGCTCCCATTTCCTGTGTGCACATTTGTGATCCAAAGAAATGTAAACTTGAAGTGGGGCAATAACATTAAATGATTATTCAGCAACATAAAAACCAAACATCAAACTTACAAGAAAATCCATATTCATTCTGGGTTCTCTGTTCAGTTGAAATAGGATAAATGAAACCTTGAAAAGAAAAAAAAATAAACAAAAATGGGACCAAAATCAAATTAATGAGGGGAACAAAATGGGAAGCATGAAAAATGGTTTAAGTAAAAGAAAAGGAAAAGAAACCTATGGTCCTTTAAAATTCTGATTCAGCGCAGAATTATGATTTTGCATCTCCTGTCTGCACTGGAGCCTCTCTAAGAATTAATAAGTAGGCAGATTGAATTTCAGAGCAAAAACTGGTCTCGAATCACTAACTTTGGAGTGCTTAAAGTCTTTCTTTTATTGAGCATAAACTCTAATGGATTTAATTTATTTCTGACATCAAGGGTCATTAGCATAAGGAAAATCCTTTTTCCTCATCCTTGCCATATGCTTTAATTCCCAGGACATATTCAGTAAAGCTCTAAACACCCCCCCCCCATCCCCTTTCTTATTTAATCATAACAGCTTGATCTTGGCTTAATAGAAGGAAAGACCTGTCGTCACTGGTCAAAGGTTAAGTACCCATTTACTGAGCTGAGTTGAGACCATCCCCCCTTCACCTCAAATCCACATTTTGGATTTTTTTTTTTTTTTTTTTTTTTAACCTCCCTTCATTTAATAGGAATCCAATAGGCATTGCCCAGGGACTGAGCAGTTTGTCAATGAAATGGAAACTGGATGCTTTTTATTTCAAATCATTCGAAAATCAATAGGGCCTGGAGGTTATAAGGTTACTTGTTTTAGGGTTTCAGAGTGTAAACTGAGCAAAATAAAAACTTCATGTCAACTGTAAATGCAGAAATAACACTAAAAGTTTTATTTTTCTTTCTTTTTAGTGTATTCCAAGGTAGAAAACAAATGAACAACAACAATAATAATGAGAAATGATAATTTAAGTGGAAGAATGGTGGGGAAAACATCCTAAAAATATGGAACACACACTTTTTGAAATGAAAATTCTGGGGAAACTTTTAAGTATAATTTATAATTTGCATCCATAGTTTTCCAAGATGCAATATTCTGCAACATATGAATCAATCAAAAGATACAATACTGATTATATCAATCAAACAGAATTAAACCTCCCTAGTAATACTCAAGGGCAAAAATAAAAGGAAACTGCAAGGATCACAATTAATTGGTCCAAAATTAAAGGTCTGTAAAGCTTTGGCATTAAAAGCAGGTAGCTCATCTGTAGTTTGCCAAACACTCAGTTCTTACAAGCTATTTACCTATTTTTGTGAACTAATTCTGGAGAAATATGCAGTGCTACTTTAATGAAAGAGAGGTTTGCTGTAGCACAGAAAGGTTTGCTCTGAATTAATTTTTAATGCTTTATTTTAGAGCAATGATTGCAACCTCCTACTCAGTTTGATAAATATTATATTCCTTATTCCAGTTGTCTGAGTCCATGTATTAGGTTTGATTTTCATTTTTAAACATCTCTGTCTGGTAATAACCTTTTTCCATTTGTATTCTGTGAACTCAATAAAAGTTCTTTAGGGCATATACAGGCACTAGGGAAAAGATTATTTATTTCTGAAAACCAAAGTCTTAGGACAATACAAGTTCACTGCTAACAGAGGAGACCAGATAACTATCATTTTGGTCAGGATGAAGGATAAGTAGAGGGATTTCACAATACTTATTTTTTGCAGTTGAGAGGACCAGGAAATGAGTGTAAAGTAGGATATTTGGGGATGTTCTAATGTTCATCCTGAAAATTAGGCCTGCTTGAGTAAGTAGAACAAATAGCTGTATTTTAAATAAGAAAAAAGCCTATTTTTCTATTTCCAGAGAGAAATAACATGGTCTGAAATTTCTCCTTGGGTTTTCCCTAGCTAATTTCTCTACTACCAACAGAATTCCTGGTTCTTGACAGGCAGACCAAGGAACAATAGAAAAATATTTTATAATTTTGGTTTTAATCTCAGTTTTCCCTTAATTTATGTAGATTTGGACAATTCAATACCTAGTTTTGTGTCTGACAGTATTATCTGAACCTTACCTTCCAGGCACAGGACTGGAATTCATTCATTCATTCATTCAACAAATACTCTTGAACTCCACTATGTGCTGGCTTCTATTTAGGTACTGGGTGGGTAGATGGAGGACCCAGGGGGAGGGAGGGGATACAGAGACAGAAAAAAACTCCTGCTTTCAGGGAACCTACATTATAGTTCAAAAGACAATAAGCAAGTAAACCAAATAATAAGATCATTTCAAATACTGAAAGAAGACCTTTAAAAACATAAAACAAACAAACAAAATGAATGGGATTGGAAAAATAGGCATAGCCACCTGATCTGATGAGATGAAATTTGAGCTGAAACTTGAACAATGAGGAAGAATCAGCCAAGCAAAAACCAAAAGGGAACAATGTTTCAGCAGGAACAGAGAAGAGTGAGCACGAGGAGAGAGGGTGGAGTTGGGGCTCAGAGGGGTGGGGAACAGCCAGATCACACATGGTCTGGTGGTGCACGAAAAGGAGTTTCAACTTTATTCTAAGCGAAATGCAAATTCTGTGATTGACTGCACTTGAAAAGATCACTTTAGTTTCTCTATAGATGGACTGTGGGGGCAGGGAGGGTGATGACACAAAGTGGTTGGATTTCTGTAACAAATAGCTTGGGAAATGTCTACTGGTTTATCAATATATTTGATGAATGTATGCATTTGAGGTTAAAATAAAATAAAACAAAATAAAATAAAAAAAATCTCATTATTATTCTTCATGGCCAATTAGGTTCAATCTGACCAAACAGTTGTTTTCCTACATGGGAAAATTTAAAACAGACTAATATTAAATGTGCTCACCAATGGTTCAACATCCCTTTTTACTCTGTTATGGAAGCACTGATAAAGATTTTTGGAAGACAATCTAGTAAAACTTTCTCCATCCCTTTCAAAACACTTCTGCAAACTGCAGAACTAAAACATCACTTAGGACTTTGGGAATCAGAGGAGAAAGGGATTACTGTTCCATCCCCTAAATGATGGGAACACAGAATCACTTTCTAAGGTTTGTTTTTATGCTTCTTCATCTGATCCGCTTCTCACAGAAACACAGGGAATGTTTTCTGCAGCTAATGAGGTGGCACTGCTGAGAGGAGTCCTCTCAATAATGAAAAATTACATCTCCAGCAAAACACAGTGTAAAACAATTGCTTTTGATTTCACTATCAATGATCTGGTTCATAAGTTAGGAATTTCAGTTAACTTTCTTACTACGTGAAAGTAAAGCAGACTGAAAAAAACCAATTGCTGGCCAAAGCAGTGGAGCACTGATTTTTTCAGGGTCATGAATATCAGCTTGAATCCTAGTTCTGCTACTTCTTAGCTGTGAGAGTTGGCTCAACTGGTTAACTTTTCTAGGCATCAGTTTTCTAACTTGTGTAAGGGGATAAGAATACTTACTTCCATAGTCATAGCAAAGATAAATGAGATTTGTAAAGTGCTAGCACGATGCAAGCAATCAATAAATGACTACTATATCAATGTCACTATGATGAACATTGCTAAGGCACAGTGGTTGGTAATGACACTAAGAAGATGGATACTTATGTTGGTAGGTCAACAAAGCCTGTTATATAATGAGTGACCTTAGGAAACTTGTTTGCGTTTCAGTTTCCCCAGTTATTACAGAGACAAGGAACCCAATTTTTCTGAGAAACTGTGGGCAATGCACTCTTTTAAGTATCGTATATTCCTTCACCCTCTCTTTTTAAAGAAGTTTATGCCTGGTCTTTGTGGCTTCTGGCAAATATATAGAGCCATGTTTCAGAAAAATTCCCAGGACCAGTGAGCAACCTTTTGCTAAAAGGGTTTCTTAGCTATTGGAGGTGCCACTTCTATAGGAGATGTTTGGAAATGGGGCAAGTGTGGTGTTTTTGGTTGTTCTAATGATTAGGAGGTTGTTTTTGGTCTTCAGTGAGTGAGGGTCAAGGATACCCAATGTCCTGCAATGCAGGGGATAGTCTTGACAAGGAAGAATTCGCTGGAACAAAAGGCAGCTCCATCACTAACAATTTTTAAAATCACTTCCCTTGGATTGACAGAAGGCGCACACACACAGCTTGGGGAAGGGCTCAGGACTTGCCCTACCCTAGTTGTAGTGGCCTCAGCAACCTAACTAGAGGAAGCTGACCCCAGAGCAGGGCTTCTACTTTGCAAAGGGGAGTGCTCATACCTTAATAACTAATTATATTTGGCATTTTTAAAGAAAATTCATTTTTTAAATAAGATCTTTATCTGAGCAAGAAAAATAGGGATTACAGAGAATGTTTGTGGAGAGAAACTTCAAGCAAACAAAGGGAAGAGTTTGAAAACCTGAGCAAGGGTAGACTGTTTTAGCCAGTGAAATGCTCCTTTTGCTAGAAAGCCATCTCATCATTGGTCAAAACATAATTTTAAGAGATCATCTAATCCAACCTTCTTTCAGAGTCCCAAAGGTGAGAAGTGCTATTTTCAAGTTACCCAAAGCATTGAGGCTAAAATTTTTGTTTCCAATCTCTCTAGTAAAACTAAAGAGGTACAAAAGTTGGTACTGTCCAACTTTGGGTCAGCACTATTCACCATTTGTACTTAATGTAGATTTGGATTGTTAGTATAATTTTCTGGCTGAGGGTGATAAGGGGACTTGAGGAAAGAGTGCCTTTTTCTAATTTGCATAAGGTCACCATTTAGACCTAGGGGTGGGGTTGCCCATATCTTTCAGCTGATGTCCAACTACTATAATAGATTAGAACCTATGTCCAAGTAACATAAAAAGGAAAGAGAGCTCCCCTTGGTTTTACAGTGGTAGTAAGTTAAATCAAGTTATCCTTAAGTATACAGAGAATACCTAGTAACTGTATAGTAATATGCCTGAGCATATCCTACTGAATGAGTTTACATTTGGGAAATCTTAGGTACAATCTCCTAAAATATATGTAAACATCTGTTTTCCCAATAAACAGTAACTGCTTTGATTTTTCTAATCTTTAATGTTTTTTCTTTCTATGTGATATGAATAGCAGAAGATAGCCAAAAATCAATCTTTAGGATTAAATGTATTTGAAAAGGATAATGTATAGTTTTTTTGCCACACAATTCTGCATAACATTTATTAAATAATATGTACAGAAAATATAGTAGTAATTCAACACATCTATTTATCAAATCAATCCAATGTAATAAAGAAAAATAAACGAACAGAAAAATCTGTCTGAATAAGACATGCTATTGGTGTGTAATTTAAATGGCAATACTTAACAAAAATTAAAAACACACACAAAAAAACAAAACCATAACTGAGATTACAGTTGCTGTCTCTCTGAGAAAGAATGAGTATTTAAAGTTTTAACACTTTACAATGGCTATTTTGGTGCTAAAAATCTGTTGGTGAGTTATTTGGAATTCCTTCATTTACACAAAAATACAAAAGACATCATGACTTCCTTGTTTTACCCCCTCCCATTGAAATTTTTAATATTGTTTTTCTATGCAAGTTAGGTACATGGGCTATACAAAGTTAAAAAACATACAGTCCCACTTCCTAAGCATACAATTTTTCTTTTACTGATCTCAGAGAGACTGCAAAAGATAAGTAATTTGGGGCTTGCCTTTACCTAGAACATGGTTAATATATCAAAATGTGTTGCAAGGCATGCTGCCAGTTAGTTACAATTGCTATTAATAAACCTGTATAAACATCTCAGTATAAAAATAGGTATTTTACATTACTAAATGTCTGATGACAAAAGAGAGGTTAGAAACTTCTGATCCTTGTTTGGTCATACACAGGAAGCTGAAGTTTGATGCAAATTTTAACATGTGATTTTATTAAAGATGGGCATATTGGTGAGGCATACTCGGGTTTCTGGAGATAGACAAATGGGTGAGGCTGGTGTCATATGCAAATGTGGCTGTACAAATTGGTTTTATCTTCTAGCTGTATTTAAAGAGGTGTTCCAAATTCCTACTTAATCAAGAAGCACCCCTCAAAAAACTATTAGATAAGATTGTGTTATTAATGGTTTGAATCTAGAAAGATCAGGAAACACATGACAATACAAGAATTACATTCCGAAATGGGGGAAATGCCAACATGCAAAATGCACGTGTATATGCACTTTTATTTGTTACTATATTCTTTCAGAGAGAGAGGCAAAAAAACTCAGTTGTCTCGGATAGCAGAGTGGACCTTCCAAATCAATGGATTTTATGGTCTTATTGTTACTGGGTCCTGAAGTATAATGAGGAAGCCCCTTCTGCCCAGAAATTCCCTACACCCCTTCCCCTATTACTACTTCCATGGCCTTTTCCCTTAGGATTAAAAGGCTCTGGCCTAGAAAAAACAAATATCTTTGGGAAGAGGTGACACATTCCTTTTATTAGTCATTCAGACTTTAGTGTGAATGAGTTGGTGGCAGTTTCTTTCCTGAGAGCAGGATTTGAAAGGAGGATAGGGGGAGAGTGAGGGTACTATGGCTGTCTGGTGGGGGGTGGGAAGCTGGTAGGCTGACAATTGGGTAGTGGGGACAGAAGCTGAGGCAGACACACTGAAAACAAACTCTGCCTACTTGTAAAGACGCCAGACTTTGGGACAATTGTCCTGGGGCAGTCCTGGGTTACGTGCAGAGTCGGGGGTCCTGTACATAGCCTGACCACCCAGAATTGCTACTACTCTTATTTGTGACCTGGGATGTGTATTTGTAGGGAGGATGAGAGTTTGGAGACACTGGAAACAGTGTCAGGTATCTTCAGCCACAAACTATCCTCAGATAAAGGTTCTTCCAGCAGACTAGTTGCATAATACATAGTTTTTGTTCCATAAGTAAAATTTTAATAGAAAACATTATCAAACAAATATGCTGCTGTGAGAAATATTGTAACCTCTGAACATCAACCAGGTTTAAATTTCCCAAAACCATGTCTCTCACTCGCTTGCAAGATCCCCAGATTTTAGAATTAAACCAGATCATTGGTTGGACTTTTCTATTCTAATCCCTTCATGTCTTTAGACTAAAGAGACTGAGCCGTAGAGTGGTGAAAAGACTTGGCTAACATGATAAAGCTGGTGAAGCAGCAAAGCAAGGGTTAGATCTTAGCCCTGGGACAACAGCCCCACAGTTTTTGTAGGTATTATCTGGGCATTAACTAGTAGATTAAATGAGGCACACAAGACAATAACAGAAAAGGCTTGCCATATTCATGGCTTAATTTGTAATACAGTTATTGAATGAGGTATGCTAATGATTATATTATAAAATAACTCTCCATTTGAAACATTATCATTGATATTCCTGAGAAAGCTAAAATAACATAGGTTTTCACCATTAAAATAAATGACTTCCAAACAGTTGTCTTTTGTTTCAAGTATGTGGCAAGCGGAGGGAAGCAGCAAATCTTGGCATTTCTACTCCAATGTAATTGGAGAGCCAGGCTAGAATGAGGTAGTCAATGTATGACAATCACATTGTATTTGGCATAAAATCCTACAATAAGTAAATATTTAAAGAGAAGCATTGTTTCCCTGAAAAATGATATCAACAGGAAAAAAAGGAATAAACATCAATAATTGGGGGTATGTACACATCAGAAGAAAATCACATTTTAAAGCAATAAAAGTTGACAAGCACTTGCATCCAGCATCCAAGAGCCTGCATGGAAAAGGGATTATTAAAACAGACAGATCTGGGTTCATATTTAAGCCCTGGCACTTTTTGCTGTGGGTCTTGGGTGGACAGTTTCAATTTTCTTTGTCTCAATTTCTTCTGCAAAAGAGATGCTATTACGAGATTATCAAAAGCACTATTTGTAAGGTTATTTATCCTACTTTCTTGGTACTTATAAAATTGTACTCAGGTCAATTGGTCTCAGCTTGACCATGTCTAACACACTAAGCTGGGTCTAACATCAGCGTATTAGGTGGAAAGTAAGATAATTAAAATTACATCTGAAATTCTTCTAAACTGCAATATATACAATACAATACAATAATTTTTATACCCTCAAAAGTTTGGAAACCACTGAGACAGGCTTAAGAAACACCTAAAAGGAAAGTCTATATGAAGACATCTGGAAATTAAAACTCTCTGTTTTAAAATTAGTTATCAAATCCATAGCCAAAGGGGGGATGCATGGAGTTTTATAAGGTGTTCCTACTTGCCTTCAAGGGATAATCACTATATTTCAATATGGAGCTGCTTCTATGACCTTCATAAATGTACTTATATTTTATGATATGGTGAGTATTCAATAAAATAAGTAGAGTATTGATTTAAGTCTTATCAATGATCGATATGTAAGTTATACATGTAACTCAAGTGTAGTTTATAAAAGCATTAAGCATGTTCCATAACAGGATATATATTTAAATCACCAGGTTTTTACCTAGTTTTAGTCATATTTATCTATTTGAGATACGTTAGACCACTTCAGAAGATCTTTCCTCATCTTTATGATCCTGTTGTTAGAGGACTCTGGGTTCCTGATGGATTTTTCTGCTCCTTGACCTGGCTGCTTGGTCTTTGTTTTTTGCTAGTGACTTTACACTAATCCAAAATATGAGCTATTTCTCAACAAAATTACATTCCTTTTGATGCAAATATTCTAATTAAACACCTCAAGGGCCATTCAATATAAACATGTCCAGATTTTTTTCCCTCCCTTTTATTTGGTTTTTACCCAGCAAGCTCATTGGGACTTCACTAATGATGTCAAAGGTCAGGTCTGTGAAAGACCCCCACGGTCATTTATTATAATTTACCACTCTTCTGAGAATCTATTTATTGACAGGGGCTTAAGGAACTCCAAACAAATGAAAACATAAATTCTAGGATATGACAACAAAAACTGAAAAGAACATTTGCTTATCACCGATGTCAGTCACCTAAATTGTCATGGTAATTTCCAGCCTTCAGAAGACGCTGGACTTGCTTAACTAAACCAGCCCATAACTGCCTTCTAACAATAAGCACGCCCTTTCTGAAAATGAATAGGTAATTATCATCTCAGGTCATATGAGAGCCTTATCTCATGACACACAGTAGGTAAAGAATATATGCCTGAAATTTAACTTAAGAGTTGAGCAAAACCAACGCATCTGCCTGAATGTTTTTATGCAGTAGACTGTATCACCACTGATGTTCCTTAGACATAAGAATAAACCATTCTGGTGGTTTGAGGCTGTATGTAGCCCAGAAAAACATGTTCTTAAATAGAATCTATTTCTGTGGATTGAACCCATTGGACATTTTGATGAGGCTACTTCAGTTACGATGTGACCCACCTCATTCAGGATGGGTCGCAATGCTATTACTTTATAAACAGAATGAATACAGAGAGGGAGAGAGAGCCAGCCACAGACAGAGTGGCAAGAAAGAAGCTGTGTACCAGCAGAACCCGGAGATGCCACCATGTGCCTTGCCACATGACAAAATGTCAAGGCAGCCAGCTCCAGAAGTCACAGTCTTCAGGAAAAAGCATCTTGACAAAGCCTTGATTTGAACTTTTTCCCAGCCTCAAACCATAAGCTAATAAATTCCCAGTGTTTAAGCCAAACCATTTCATTGTATTTGCTGGGGCAGCCAAGGAAACTAAAACATTGTATTTGCTGGGGCAGCCAAGGAAACTAAAACAACCATTAAATCAAAAGTAGTAAAAAAAGTAAAAAAAGTAGTAAAAAAGTAAAAAAAGTAAAAAAAGTAGTAAAAAAAAAAATCTGATAGAAAAAGTAAAATGACCAGATTCCTGAAATAAAGAGGCCAGTTTCTAGCATACTTCATCTATCTACTGTATTTTCAGGCAGAAAGAAAAATTAAGCTGGCAGCCCTGGGCCTGGACCAGCAAGACCCTGAAGGAGTGCACGTTTCTCTAGTTGTTTATATGGTGGAACCTTTTTTGATACCCTTAGAGTTTCTTTTCCATTCTAGAAGCTGAAGACCTTGCATTTAGCACCTCACAATAGTTTGTTTGGGGGACTCCATAGGTATTCATCAGGTTTCTGTGGCTAAAGTTTCTAACCTGCTTTCAAAAGCAGGAAAAGGTTTACCAGAAAGGAAAAAAGCAAAAGCAAACTGCATTGATTAAACCAGAGACTTGTGGACCCTGTGTTGGGTGGGCAGTTCATGCACAGATTATTTATTTGCCTGCTGGGACACTACCCATATCAAGAACTCTCCAAACATAGCTATGACATCAACTTCTTCCAAACCACAGAAAAGAAGAACTCAGTGTCTAACACTCACAGCTATGCTTTCCTATCAAACTGCTGTGTTGACAATTTCACTGGACTGGCTAGCACCTTCTAAAATGCCTACCACAGGAGGTTATAAACACATCTTTCTAAAGTCAAGAAATGACTGTAAGATAAATTATTTCCCCATATTAAATGCACCTGGGATTGGGGTGGGGGGTTGTGGGGACTGTTATTCAGTGTGTCCACACCACAATTTATACACAGAGAGTTCTGCCACTTCCTCGGCAGGTGAGAAATGGAAGTGCCCTGTGACATGTAAATTTGTTAATGAGTAGAAAGTGCTAAATTTGCAGAATGCATAACATTTTAATTTCCCAAAGTCAGGAAGTTCACTGATGCAAATACAACTCCAGGCTTCTCTTGTTTGTAAATTGCGACTTTTAATTTGTCTACTGTGGCATAAACCCTCTTCAGCAAGAAGGGCTAATTCCAAATTGGTACTTGAACTGTTACATATCCCTACATGGGATTCCAATCTTTATATGGGATTAACAACTAGACATAGTGTGCCAGTTCGAATGTATTATGTCCCCCAAACACCATTATCTTTGATGCAATCTTGTGGGGCAGACATTTTAGTGCTGATTAGATTGGAATTCTTTGAGTGTTTCCATGGAATGTGCCCCACCCAACTGTAGGTGATAACTCTGATTAGATATTTCCATTGAGGCATGGCCCCACACATTCAGGGTGGGCCTTGATCAGTGGAGCCATATAAATGAGCCGACAGGCAGAGGGAACTCAGTGCATCTGTGAGTGACATTTTGAAGAGGAGCTATAGCCAAGAGGGACACTTGGAAGAAAGCACAGGAGCTGCAGATGAGAGAAAGTTTGAAGACAGCTGTTGAAAGCAGACTCCTGCTCCGAGAAGCTGAGAGAGGACAAATATCCCAAGTGCAACTGAGAGTGATATTTTTGAGGAACTGCAGCCTAGAGAGGAATGTCCTGGGAGGAAGCCATTTTGAAACCAGAACTTTGGAGCAGACAACAGCCACGTGCCTTCCCAGCTAACAGAGGTTTTCCGGACGCCCTCGGCCATCCTCCAGTGAAGGTACCTGATTACTGATGTGTTACCTTGGACACTTTGTGGCCTTAAGACTGTAGCTGTGTAGCCACATGGACCCCCTTTTATAAAAGGCAATCCATTTCTGGTGTTTTGCGTGCTGGCGGCATTGGCAAACTAGAACACACAGGAATAGATGAAGTAATATAATAATCGCATCAAATGTATTTATAAAAATATATAAATCCCCATTTCTATAACAAGTAATATATATAGTCCTTGAGTTACTATTTTCAAAATGAAGCGATAAGAATAGATTAAAATATTATAACCACGAAAAAAGTAATTTACTACAAATTCACTATAAAGACTATGTTATTAGGTCTTAATAATACAATTGCATTTCAACGCAAAAAGTAAATATGCATACTGGCTTAAACATTTTTCTGTATCTTTCTCTTTCCTTCCCTTTCTCTTTTAGTCTCCTTCCCTATGACCTGGTGAAACCATTATATGTAAATCCTGTTTCAAAAGTCTGTTGCAAAATCGGGGGCTATTTAATATCATTCTGGGGATAATATAAATAAACCTAAATACTTTAATGGGCAAACAATACATTGAGACTCCCAATACTTCTTTGTAAGGTACACTATTATTAAGGAAAAACAGTGTGATAAGTTATTAATAACCAATCTTTTCTCACATTAAATATGTCAGACATGTTTTTTAGTTATTTTCAATAGTGACAAACAATTCAAATCATCTATGTTTTCTTGTCCAATGCAATCCATGTCATTCAGCATGCCTAAGGAGGCCATCTTTTCAAACGTTTATTAAAAAATTAATGATGTGCTTACAAACAAAATTATCCAAATTCTTTCTGGGACATTAGGTGACTCTGATGGCTTCTAATTATTCTTTAATTATGCATTCTAAATGAAATTGCACCAAGTTCTAGAAGTTCTAAAAGTCATCTGAAGGCACTGAGGTAGTGTCTTCACTCTAGGAACTACTTTTTCAGGCCAATGAGTAAATATCTTTACCTGGAAGATGATAGATAGATAGATAGATAGATAGATAGATAGATGGTAAATTACATTAAGTATGAACTAAATGTGTAATCAATGGCTTAATAAGTTCACTGCAGCTTCCAAAAATTGCTTAAAGACCATGGCCTTGTTTCACAAATGAAATTACACACTATCATGTAATGCATCCAATTTATTGAACAGTCTAAGTATGGTTACAAGGACAGAACGAGATGTATATGATAGGCAGCTGAGAAAAAATGCGAACTATTAATTCAGCTCAAAATCCCTATGTCTTCAAAATACTTGGTTTGCTGGCTATGACTAACTCTTGCTGACTGGGGTTTTATGCAAGTATTTTATGCAAAAACATTTTTGGTAATCTAATTTGAATCAAGGTGACCAAATTTCCAAGTCAGTGCTATCACTTTATCTTGAATCCAGAAACCCCTGCTTCCATGTCCCCACTATTATTCTAGCCTATTGCGACATTCTTATTTAATACAATTATAAATATTATAATGGAATATTAAGCATAAAGAATGTAGAGAGTAGAAAGCACATAGAAAAAGAAAAAAATGTACTTGAAATTTCATTAGCCTAGAAAATGCATAAACTTCCTTCGTCTTTTTTCCTAAGCTTATTTTTATATATTTATGATTAAATGCATATATAAATCCACATTCTGCTTTTCCATGTTGAACCATTATAAATATTTTAGTGTCCTTATAATATTCCATTTTATGGAAACACCATATCCTACTTAACCATTACTCTAAAGAATATGAACTCACATTTGGCATATATCTTTCTAGCATTCACATCAATTACTTAAAATTTATTCATTGATGCAGGATTATTGGGTCAAAAGGTATGAACAATTTTAAAGCTCTTGACTCATATTTTTAAATTGCTTCCCTAAATAATTGTAAAACCTTGTATTCCCATAGGCAAAATGCAAGAGTTTGTACTTTACAACACATTTGCTAACATTCAGCATTATTATATTTAAAAATATTCAATAATTTTATAAGTAGCCCTCAAAGCTTTTTGATTCAAATTTTCAATTGGCATTAAGGAAAGTCCTGGATTTCTAAGATGTCTTATACAAACATCTAAGAGCCTGACAAACAATTTAGAAGGCCATTTGATCATTCAATAGAAAATTAAACATTCTAAAAATGTAAAAGTCTAAGAAAAACAAAAATCTAAATTAGAACTATGAGCATAAAAAAATCTCTAATATACATTACTTAGGTGTGACAGGAAATGCAATTAAATTAGGAATGGTTCAATCAGATAGTCAAAGTTATTAATTGGGCATTTTTAACAAAAATTAAATGACTGTGATTTTAGTATATCTCCTACAAATAGTATAAAACTTCACTTTTCCCACAATTTTGAATCTCTACCTTTGACAAGTGGGTTTAATTCATTTACATTTGATAATTGCTATTTAGATTTATTTCTACCTTCTTATCATTTTCATTTACCATATTTTTCTTCTTTCTTTTTTCCTTCTTTCCTACCTTACCCAGGAATGAGTTCTCTTTATTCCCCTAAAAATATCTTATGTTGAATTTGTGCATTCAATTTTTATGTGTGTGGTCAGCATTAACATATTAACTGTAACACTTGAATCAGTAAAGTCTAATGCAAGTAGTATTACTATTCTGTTCCTAAACAATATATGGAACTTAGAAAAATTTAACTTAGGTCACATCTTCTCATATTCCATATTAATGTTTTATGCAATTCCATCTTATTTTCAGCTGACCCTGAAATGAGACCCAGTCTCATTTTTAAAAGAGTCAATTTTTACTACATTTTTTAGTAGTTTATTTAGTGAAGGTCATCCCTCTCTGTCTTGTTTGTCTAAAAATCTTTTAAACTTGCTACCTTGAGTAAAAATTGTTAGATTTTTTCATTCCATCCCCCATGTATTTTAATATCAGTTTTACATAGCCTCTCAAAATATCTTTCTTCCCCATAGTTTGGGAAATTTCACAAGATGCATGTTGCAGCTCACTAATTTTATCTTCAGCTTTATCTAAAGCTCAGTCTGATCTGATTTTTAATCTTCCATTGAGTTGTAAATTTAATTATGTTTTACATTTCTAGACCCTCCATTTGATTTTTTCAACAAATTGTTCTTTTTACAATATTCTGCTCTTTAATTTTGTTTATGTTCCTTTTAAAAATATACATTGTATTTTCACTTACACTTATTTTTTAAGTCACATTCAGTCTGTTCCCTAAGTCTATGCTATTAGGGGGCTTATTTTCTGATTTTTTATGTTTGATGATGCTCCCTGACTGTTCCCTTGGGTAACTGCCCTTTTGTATTGTAAGCCCATTTTTAGAAGTGGGCTCTTTTTGTCATAGACCAATGCACTTGGGTTGTGGAAATAACCCTAGAGAGTGGTCTCCTGCTTGCTGCTGCTGGTGACCGAGAAATTTTACCAATTATGTTAGTTGTGCCATCTTTGGCTTTTGCTCCATGCACTGTATCTTAGACTCCATACCAGAGCTTGAGGTAGGATTGTCATTTTAGTATACATTTTAGTTAAGCAAAGAGTTCATTTTTCTTTTCTCCATCATGAATTTTCCTGTGTCTTCTCTGGCTGGTGGGTGAAAGTTTTCTGGTTATTTGTCATGGTAGGAGAAGCCATTTACAAGTTCTTGCTTTATTCAGCATTCTTGCTTCCTTTTCTCGGCCTCAGGCTTTGGCAAGGCCAGGGCTGCTGACTCTGTGCCAGCACGAAAACCCTGACTCCCTGTCCTTAGGCCCTAAATAAACGGCCCTTCCTGGTTACTCCAGTGTCCATTCACACAGTTACACTAGCTTTGAGTTCCTCCTTCAAATTCATTTCTGTCATTTGGGGATTTTCCTCTCTTTCTTTTGAATTTGGCTCTCTAGATAGATAGATGGATAGATAGATAGAGATAGATAGCAATATTTTATCCAATATTTCTTTATGTTTTGAGTCAAAGGTGTTTGTATTGAGGAAAGGGGTTAAGGGTTAAGGAAGAAATTTATCTGTTTTGAACTAATTAATGAATAAACATCAACTTTAATATTTTCTATTTATTTCATATTGCACTGCTCCTAAGTACTTATTCAGCTTTTAAAATATACTACATACATTATCTAAGTAACTCTGAATCTTACATGTATTATGAACTCTGAATTTCTCCTGCCTTGCAGTACATCTACATTTATATCAGGATCATTTTAATGTAATTTTGAGCAGAAACAGAGGTTGTACTGTATCCTAGTTCAACGGGAAGTAGGCTAGTTTTATTTTGAGATATTATTGCATTATTGAAGGATTTTATTAATGCATTCAAGACACTAATTCTCCCAAAGATAATAAATAGTAAATAATTCCTAATTGCCAATCCCAACTTTCTGACTATGTTTTCCATCTCCATTCTTTATTTTAAGATGGACATTGTCTGTCTTGCAAGCTTGGTGGTTTCACTATTACAAAACCTTTCGTTTTCCAAAATGAGAACCAAGAACAAGGTTATTTTGTTGTAAGAATCGGGAAGCAATGCTATGCCAGAAACACCAAGCCTACTGTTAAACAGAAATATAGCTCTGACTGTAAAATACTGCCATTACACAGTGTAGCAATATCTCCATGGTTTTTATCACTGAGGAAATCAATAATAGTAGAGACTACAATTCTTTGCTGGATTGGAGTAGATAGAGGGGTGCAGGTGAAAGAGTTTATTGACTTAGTAGGGATTGTTACTATAGTAAATCAGAGAGAAAGGAATAGCTTTTTAACTGAATGGCTGGAATCCAAACACCAACATGTTTCAGTCTAACAGGAGTCTTAATAGAAATAAACACAAACAAACAAACAAAATATCCCTCCTGTGGCCTCATTCCACCTCACTATTTTTACACATACACACTTCTGGCCATCATTACTGGCAAATATCCCACAATAAGGAAATGCTGCAAGATATGATCTAGATGCCAACATGATGCTATGCTATGAAAGTCTTAATCTGAATATTCTATGTTTGTATTTGATAAACGTCAAAATTTAAACTGTGCCATTTCTGTGTTACTAATAAAAGATCCAGTGTGTCATCCTGTGGCATTGTATTCCTTATGAAATAGATCACTTTGGGGATTTTTCAATATGCACAACACAAGCAGAAAGACATGGTAAATTGTCTTTATCTAAGGGGTCCCCAATAAAGGGATAAGAATTGCGAGCATGGAAATCAACTACCGTCTCATTTAGAAAATCTAAGGAACAAAACTATGAAAAATGGAGAATGTTCAGCTTGTAGTACCCATTACATTCTTGAGATAATCTCTTGTGCCCGTTTAAAAAATTAGCATTATTTCCTTTATAGAAGCTACCTCATATCCACATAGTAATTTTTAATACAAGTCCAACACTTTCAAGGAGCTGTGACTCTACCTCAGGAATGTTTACTGTCCTTAAATATATTTTACATTTCATGGACATTTGTAGGGACCAGCCATGGATTAGGAACGAAGAGCTCACTTTCTGGAAGTCATGCTTTGACTCTATGAGGAGTTCACGGTGTCCTTTTCCTGTGCTCTGATAAAACTGAGTAATGGTTCCCTGGTCTGGAAAAAATACTAGCTCATCCAAGGAAACGACTAAGTCACTCCTTGCTCATGGGAGAGCAATACTGTGTTTGTCATTTGTTAACTAGACAAATGTTAACTGGAAAATTATTCCCACCAGCTCCTGGGAGATGAGCTTTTACCAATATTGGAAGGAAGAGTTAGGAAGTTGCTGTATTACTGCATTGTTATTGTTATTCAAAGAATTCTTAGTTTCTATTATTTTCTTCAAGTCACTTACTCTGCATGCAGAGCCCATCAGTGCAGTTCTTGGATTGCAAGACGAGGCCGTCACAGTCTTTGCCTCCATTCTTGGGAGCTGGCGCCGTGCACTCCCTCCTGCGCCAGTGTGTGCACTCAGTCCCACAGGTAGACCACTTGCTCCATGAAGTCCACCTGCCATCCACTGCCACACATACACACACACACACACAAAACACGACAAGTCAGAGGAAGAAGCAGCTGCTTGAGGGGAGACGGGAGCTGAGCTCAAGTATAAATAGAACAAAATCAAAAACTGAAGAAATGCCCCACTCAGGGGCGCTGCCTTCATTTCATCCACTGGGAAGTGGAGCGTGCTCCACCTTGTCTGGGCACGGTGAACTGTACTTACACGGCATGTGGCTGTCTCCTCACTGACCAAGCTAAGGGAAGCTTAATGGAACCCAAGGAAATCAAAGGAGCTGCCAGGAGCTGAGTTCATGTTTCTAGTAAAAGTAGGCCGTGGTGGTGCCTCTTTTTCTATTAAAGAGAAAACTTCTAGGCTGTCATCTTGAACATTAGGGGACTACTCTTTGGATCCAAGATTCCTTCATGTATAGCATCAGTAGGTGGTAAAAGTAAAGTTGTGTGGGAGGTGGGATGAGAGTTTGTACCATTGGGAAGAAACTTACCTATCTTTCTGTTTCTCCATCCATCCATCCATCCACCCCTCCCTCCCTCCCTCCCTCCATCCTTCCATCCTTCCATCCACCACCCTTTCATCCATCCTTCCATCCACCTATTCATCTATCTGTCTATGTCTTGTATACTGTTTTTAAAATTATTTTTTTATCCAGGGAGCTTGACTCTGTAAAAACTTCTGCAATGCCTTCTTGAAAAGACTATCTTACTTTAGATGTACTATTTGATGATTCCATTCCTTTATTTAATGATGTACACATTCTTTATTTTTATTTTAAAAATAGTATTTAGATAGGTTCCAAATTTTTGCTATAAAAATTGAAGTCACATTCAATTCAATCACTTAAAATTGACTTTTTTCTTAATGTTGGCGGCTGGCTTGTCAGCAATTTTAATGATTATAAACTCAGATGTCTCTTTTAAAAACACACATCTCAGATCCAAATATGAAAAAATATACAGAAATTTCACTGTCACAATTTAAAAATGCATCCTTTTAAGATTCTCACAGAAACAGGATGAACACGCTGAGTAAGAGTTGAATTTTTTTTTTCCCTGAAATGAATATTTATGATGATTTAGAATTCAGTGTAAAACATGCCAAACATCACTCTTTGAACATCAAAACCTGTTTTACCTGCATATTGACAGAAATGATATTAATTTTATTAATCTACCTGCAGTTTAGGGAACTTATATTATTTCATATTCAAATTATTGTGTAAATATATTATGCATAATATGTGTAAATATATAAACATGCCCACATGAAAAAAAAATGAAAAGATTAATATTTCAGTCATATAGAATTGGCTATATAAACAAATTCCAAGACATTCACTTTGACATAAAGAACTGACACATATACATTTCCATTTCAGTGCAAATTGCTCAGTACCTTTTTTTAATTGTGGCAATCAATACTTAAATAAAAAAAAGGGGGAGAGTACAAGATAAAATACAGAAATTCTAAGCCTACTTATGTGTCAAAATGTGTTCCATAAATAAAAGCTCCCAAAGAGTTCAGTGTGGGAGTGAGACTGTTTTGATAATTGGAAATCAACATTTGGGAATATAAAATGCAGATTTTATTTTTTCTCTAGTTCGTTTCTCCAATCCATCACTGAGCATGGTTCTATTAAAGGAGGAATAGGAAAAAGGCAAAAACAGAGAGATAAGGAGGCCATATATCTAAATAATGAAATTGAAAATATTAGAGCTACCCCAGTAAAGTGCAGTAAATTTATGGTTCATTTCAAAATGATTTTAGCTGAATTTTTGGATATATTGTATCATTTCACACTTTTAAGGTTTTTGTTCCATTTTTGTTTTTCACAAATATTAACTTCAATTTGCCCAAGGATAAGAATTGGTCGCAATATAAGATAGCATGTGAGAGAAAGATGCTAAAGAAGCAGAGGGATGCAATCCTGGTACAGATACTGCTGAAATAGCCCACAAAGTAGATAACCAACATGTATGGATAATAAAAAGCTGGCTGTGTTATATTTTCAAAATCCATTAGCCCATGTGTCAAAAAGCTCTCCCTTCTAATTCATTCCAGATGTTTTATTTGCCTTTACCCAGAAACTGACAACAAATATCAAATAGTTTAGTCCAAAACATTTTATAAAGTTCAATTCCAATTAACTTCCATGGTTTTCTGAAGACCAAGAGTTGTTGTTTCTAAAATGTGTGGCTTTCAATGCTGCTTAAATCCCTCAAATTACAGAACCCACAATCTTGGCTCCAGCAGTTTTGTGGGATAAGATAGGGGGATTATGTTTTTGCATGTTTAATCTCCCATTTTATGCTGTTTTGCATGTTTGGGTAACAAAGTTAAGTAATCTTTTGGGGGAAAATACTTGATTTCCTAGCAATGGAAGCATTAAATGGTAGGATGGATTTAAATGATGCTGACCACACATTCAAGAATAAGGCCTTTGCATCCACTCTCAAAAATATTTCTGGAATGGTGGGAGACATTTAGAATGAAATGTCTGGTTGCCTTACCTGGACATAATGTAGTACAGGCTATTTTTTGCACACTCTGCCCTTCACAGAAGGCACCGCCATTGAGCGGTGCTGGGTTGGTGCAGGTCCTTGTACGTTTCTGATACCCTCGTCCACAGCGGCTATTACACACTGACCATTCAGTCCAAGTGGACCAGCCACCATTTACTGAAAGGAGGAAAGCAATATAAAGCAGAATAAACATGTGCTCACGTACACACAGACACGCAAACCACACACAACACATATTCAAAATGCTATCTTACAAGGGACCATAAAAGCATCCAATTTACAAAGCTAGAAGAGACCTTGGACATCATTTCAGCCAAAGTTTTATTGTATAGTTGAAAAATGTAAGCATAAAGAAAATTATTTATCAAGATTTACTCACTTTCTCAGAAAAATTAATAGGTATGTGTTCCCTTTTCCTTGGCCAGGGTTCTTTTTAATAAAAGTACATTCCCTTATTAAGGTGAGCTCCAAAAAAATTACTTTTGATAGCTTATATCAAATAATAAATGTTTGCATCATTATGCCAAGGTTTTGAGTGGATCTGAAGCATGAGAATGGAAAAAAATAATTTAGTGCTTTTTAACAGCAGATGATTAATTATTTTTCTTTAGCATTTGTGAGCTTGACAACCTTAAGGATTTTCAGTCAGTCTCGGTAACTAACCAGTGAATCTGGTTCAAAAAAATCTGTATTGCTAGATTTTTTAAACTAATTGAGTGGCTGCTTGGTTGAACTGACAATTAGTTGACATAATCAAAATGGAGACCTATTTTGTGTATACAGGCTAATTATGATGCTTGATGAAACCAATGTACGTGTGATTTTAAAACCCATGCCCCCTCATTGGGCACACTAGAAAATACTGTGATACATTTTAGTACTTCAATAAAATGAGACCATGAAATTATTATAATTAATCAATTGCTAACAAAAGCTATTCATCTGTAGTTTAAACACGGCACAACTAACATACACATCTGCCTCCTATTAGTAAAAAGATGAGTTAGCCATTCAAGAAACATAAACCTCATATGTGCACAACATTTACCCAACATCTCTTTTTTAGAAACTTATCCAACAGGGTATAATCATGAATGTGTACTATATGCGGACAAGGGTATTTTCACAACAGGTTTTATTTTTTAATAAAAAGATATGTAATTGGAAACAACTATGACGTTCAATGTGTGTGCACGTGACTGATCCTTAGGCAACGACTAAAAATGATGTCGTAGAAGCTGTTAAACAATACATGAATAGCTCAGCATCATGTATTAAGTAAAAAATGTTTTGCCCTTATTTTAAAATCATATATATGCTTAGAAAATTATAGTAGTATACACATCAAAGTGTTTTCTTTTTAAAAAATGATTTCTGGATGATAGGATGACAGTATCTTATGTCTTTTTTTTGTCCTTTTATGTGTTTCCCAATTTTTCTATAATGAATATGTTTGCAATCTAAAAATGATCATCAACAAAAATAAATGTATAAAACAGACTCAAAATATCAAATACTGTTTAGATAGACATGTTCTTCTGTGGCTTTATAGTGAGCCCAACTTCTGAGCCACAGAAACTTTTTTTATGAGGCCATGTAAAGCACCAGTGGATGGCTGATAGGCAAGGATTCAATTAGCGTTCCATAAAGGAACTTAATTTTCTCACCTTTAAAACTCCAATTGTAAAAATCATCAGTATAAATCATTTACTAGCATACTGGCTAGCTGATATTTGAGATTATAGTATATATGTACTGTTCTACTAGGTTTTAATGAGTTATGAATAATCATAGACTTCTACAGGTAGAAAAGTCTTTGAAGACCGTAGTCTTAGACCCTCATTTTAGAGAGAAGAAGACAAGGGCCCAGAGAAGCCAGGTTGAGTGACTAACTCAAGGTGAGACAGTGGCATAAGTAGTCCTAGAACACAGAATTCGTGATGCCTACTCCAGTGCTATTTTGTTAAATCAAAATACTTGTTACTTGTGTTTGATCCTTCCTAAAGGCAAAGTACGGGTTGGATATATGAATACTGAAAGCATGCTATACATAGGAGATGAAGTTTGCATGTACAGTAAGCATCTATATAAATACATCTATATATAGTTCTGCCTTCATTAGGTAATTATGATTGGTACATGCCGTGATTGTGCCCTATTTCATCTTTGCATCTTAAATGCTGTTAATCAACTCATTTAGAAAAGGACAAAAAGTATGAAACATTTTATTGTGACTTTAGAAAGGCTGTTGCTTACAATTCAACAAAGTTATTATCTTGACTAGGAAATTAAACCTCAGTGTAATCAGAGGATTAAAAAAATTATATGCATCTGTCCTGTAATTAAAATGACATTTTAAAAGGATCCCTACATCCAGACTTTGATTCTGTTCTTATAATTCTCTGCATCATGAAGATGCTGCATCCAAATGGTACTCTCTAGTACGTAAGGACCATGAGCCACATGCTTGTCAATAGCAGGCCCTTCTTCACCGTCGGACACCAAGGCCCCTGGAATATCCTTTAACATTAAAGCAGCAATGGAAAGCTTTGTTGCATTCTAAATGGTTGTGAGACATGGGTGTGTCATACAGGAGGTATCACAACCTCAAAATACTTCCCAGGGTTGTTTGGTTTCCCCTGAGACAATAAAACACCAAGATTTGTGCACCTACTATGCTCCAAACACTGAGAAGTGCATAAATAAACAGGCCAGTTTCAGCCTACAAAGGAGCTCGTGAAATGATTAGAAAACAACTGAGTGCTAAACTTTAGAGGGAGAAAAAAGCATTACATACTAAGGCAAATTTGAGTGTGAAAGTCTTTAGCACTCCTGGAGAAATAATAGGTTTGGACATGAGACAGATTAGTATGGGCTTCTATTAGGAAGCTTCTCAAAGAAGTCCTTGAATTGGACCTTGTTAGGATTAGGGCTCGTTGGTGGCAGAAGCCCTGATCTTCACTCCGATGGAGGGTGTGCTTGTTGTATATATTACATCCCCCAGAAAAAGTCATATTCTTTGATGCAATCTTGTGGGGGCAGACATATTAGTGTTGATTAAATTGGAGCCTTTGGATTAGATGGTTTCCATGGAGATGTGACCCACCCAACTGTAGGTGATAACTCTGATTAGATAATTTCCATGGAGACATGGCCCCACCCATTCAGCATGGGTCTTGATTAGTTTACTGGAGCACTGTATAATCTCAGACAGAAGGAGCAACCTTGATACAGCCAAGAGGGACACTTTGAAGAATGCACAGGAGCTGAGAGAGGAGCTGCAGCTTAGAGACATTTTGGAGATGGCCTTTGACAGCAGATTTTTGCTCCGGAGAAGCTAAGAGAGGACAAATGTCCCAAGAGCAACTAAGAGTGACATTTTTGAGGAGCTACAGCCTAGAGAGGAACATCCTGGGAGAAAGCCATTTTGAAACCAGAACTTTGGAGCAGATGCCAGCCACGTGCCTTCCCAGCTAACAGAGGTTTTCCGGACGCCATTGGCCATCCTCCAGTGAAGGTACCCTATTGTTGGTGACTTATCTTGGACACTTTAAGGCCTTAAGACTGTACCTTTGTAACCAAATAAACCCGCTTTATAGAAGCAGATCCATTTCTGATGTTTTGCGAAAAGGCAGCATTAGCATACCAGAACATAGTGTGAAAAACAAGTTCTCGGAAATTAAAGCCGTTCTGAGAAATGCGTTTGGGAAGCAAGTCAGTTCCAGCTTACCAGACGTTTTGCAATCGTTGGACTGAACCAAGGCCCACAGAAACCTCTGGAATGCCATCTAGAACTTGGTGGTACAAGTTATGGAGGGGAAGAACTTAGGGAAAAGGGAACATTTCTGACTTTGGCAGCAGCACTCAAGTATACGTGCATCACTTTCCTATAAGCTGACTGACAAGGACTAGTGATTTCCAAGTCTAGTCTTTCTTACGAGTATATGGGAAACAGTTAAACTTCACTGCCCATGGGAGAGACTGGAAAAGAGTAGCAAGCAGGCTGAAAAGGGGTCTCAGGCTTGATATTTTAAAATTAAAACGATGATACTAATGAGAAACTTCCGTTTCACACGAACTACATTGAGACCCCTTAGACCTGCTCTCCACTTCAAGATTAAAGTGCTCACTCACCATAGACTATGACAGTTGCAGTTGTACTTTTCCTCTTGGCAACAATGTTTTTGGCAACACAGGTATAATTTGCAGTATCTGAGAGGCGGGCCTGCTTTATGATGAGGTTGTGGTCGATAGTAATATAAAAATTCCGATCTTCAACGGGATCAATTATGTCTTCATTTTTCAACCATTCCACCTAAAGATGAACAAGAAAAACAGATAAATTCCCGGTATGGATCCCCAGATGGCTGTTTGCCCTAACTTGTATTTTGAGTGTATATAACATTGCTCGACTCTATGAACTTCTACAAAGTGTGGGAAAGTAACTTTCCCAGGTCATGTTAAGTATCACTCACCTGCCAAACATGCTGATTCTGTCTGAACTACATTATTCTCAAATGTCAATGAACCGATTGGGAAATACAGTGTTCAAATTGTTTTCACTCTGCCCTGCAGGCAGAAACAGGGGAATGTGCACTGCCAAGTTCAGAACTCAATCAAAAATAATAGGCTAAGTATTTCAAACTGAACTCAACCCTTTTGCTATTTGATTTGTTTACTCTTGGCAACTTACCTGCTGCTTTTCAGAAAAGAATATAAGGACTATAAAAAAGCTCAAAAGGCATCTTCGGCATCATGTAGCTCTAATAAAGCAACATTTGGAAGATTTACATGTAGCCTTGCTGAAACATATGGATTAAATTTCCCTGAAAATGCACTTACTTTAAAATGTAAAACACATATTTGGAGATGCATCTAAGCCAAAATATTTGAAAAATAAAAGTTTGTCTACTAACTGCCAATACATTCTGAATCTCTTATTTGTCATCTTCAAATCTCTCTCTTTGTATATCACTAGCATTCAAACCTTTGGCTCATGGTTTGCTTCTGCAGAACCCTACCTAAGCCATGACTGTTTGAAATTACTGTTTCTTCTACATAAATAATACCAATTTTTCAAAGTGAAGTCATCCTTACAACATAAAAGGAAGGAAATATGCTTGTATACACTTTCCTTAGGGAGGATAAGTTTGTTTTTTTTTTTTTTTTTATCTTATAAATTGTTTTGCTATTATTTTTCTTTTGGCTATTTTCTGGCACAGGTTTTTCCAGAAAGCAAAACAACATTGATATTTACCACCCTTAAGCTTTCCCTTTGCATAAAGCCTGGATGTGGATACAAGTAACCTTTAAGGGTAGGGAGTCAATAATGTTGCCATTTTCAAAATCTTAAAGAGCTCCTCCAACATCACAAGACGTCTGGAAATTAATCTCTAAATCTGTCAGTGGCTTGATGTTGTACAGTTCTAAATTATATCTAACACATGGATTCTAAATTAATCCTTCTCTAATCCTTAGAAAAGAGGACAAAATTTAAAGTGAAAAACAAAAACCAACAATGATCCTGATAAAGAAACATGAGAATGTAGATAAGAGCAACTATTTGTAATGATGTAAATTTTGAAATAGCCAAACATTCTTGATATTTGCTCTAACAGTAGGAAGGAAGAAAATGGACATCCATTGAAAATGTATTTTCAAATATGCACTTTGTTTTCAAATACAGACTGTAATTCAGTCAGGGCCATGTTTGGATATATCTGAACAGATACTCAGACTCGTTTGACCTTGATTTTCTCAAAGTCTGGCCCCATGTTTAGGACTACATTCTAGCTGGAAGTGCAAGGGAAAAGATGGTGGAATTCATATGTTAGAACTTTACTTGGAGATAACTGGAAGTTGAGATTAATTTTTTAAAATCTGATTCCTTAGAACTTTACTTGAAGATAGTTGGAGGTTGACACTAATTTTTTTTATCTGATTTCTTCCTAGATTATCAATGTCCTTCTAATTAAAGAAAGCTTCCTAGACTATACAGTTGGGCTCCCCTGGGATTCTCTTGAATCCCTTTTACTGTTTTTGTGAGCTCATCTCCAAGATCATTGTGCTTTTCCTTTAAGGATCCATACCTGCTCCTTTTCTTGGGAGGAATGTCCTCAGAGTATTGGACTCTGCCTGGAAGTGCCTAGTTCACAACTAGTTCACAACTTCTCAAGGCAGCCCTTAGCCATTGACTAATGGGTGCTGAAGTATGCCTTGTGTCCAGCCTGGATATAAGCTGACTTGTTACTCTCCAGAGATCCCCTGCAGAGATCAGGCTGAAGCTATCCTCCTTGAGACTTCTGAAATTGCACTCTTGCTTGTCTTTTCCTTTTCAGTTCTGCCTGCTCCACCCACTTATGTGGTTCTCCAGGGAGCACTTTCTTTACAAACCACTTGCATTCAAATCTCTGGTTCATGGTTTGCTTCTGGAGAACCTGACCTAAATCACAACTATTCAAAACTATTGTTTCTTCTATGTAAATAGATCAATTTAGCAACACTGCTGTTCTCCTAATCATAAATGACACAAAGAGATCCCAAGGGACATTAATAGCCACTTATTTATTCGAAAAATTTATTACATGGAAGAAAGATAATCTGCACAGCTGGCAAGAGATTTAAAGAGAGTTACATGGTATATGAGTAAATGATCTTTGCCTTCTATACACAACCCACCATTTTCCTGGGGTGCCTCTCACCAATTTGGGTCAGTGATTTTCATCGGAGCTCTGAGGAGCTCTGAGGAGCCCAGCAATGTTGTGGGGAACCTCCCCACCTCCAGAGGCTCCTTGTGGGGGGCACTGCTGTCCTCCTCTAACTCCTGCTTTAACTGGAGAAGCTTTGCTTTTATCTGTTTTCCACAAAAGGCTTGCCTGCAAGCATTTGTTTGAAGAAAGGGTTCTACAACTAGAAAATAGCTAAAGGAATAAAGAGTAGATCCAAGGTTTCCTCAGGCTTCTCGAAAGACTCCGAGGCTCTCTATGCCCCATACTCACAGCCTTACTACAACTCTTTGCTGTGAAACCACCATCTCCACAAGATGCTCAGGACCACAGGCCATCCCTCACTTCTTCACTATAATCCCCATTCTGCTCTGCATATCCCTATCGCCCATCCCTCCAAAGCTCCTGAAACCCTTCCACGCTGCCTTGGAACACAGCAGTGAAATCCTCCAAAATTTCAACCTCTTCTTTCACTTTTTTTCTCCATCTAAAACCTAGCTCTTCCTGATGCTAATGCTTCTTCTGACGTTCCCCTCCTCCCCCCAAGTGGTTGATGGATCTTTTAAATCCAAATACCACCAGGCACGGGAATGGGTAAGTGCCCTCCTTGTTCCACACTGTCTATTGCAGACCTTTCTCCTCAAACAACTCTGCTTTGAATCTCACGTCATCAGATTAGATCACCCACTTCTAATATTCACTGTAGTCATCTACTGACCTCTGGCTATATGGTCATTTTATGTAGAAAATCTGTCATAATTTCTGATGATTTTAATACCAGAAATTTAAAACCAGAAAGAGAACACATCTAACATCTTGGATCCTCTGTTCTTTGTTCCTGTTTCCTGCAACAATCCTGGTCTCTACATACCTAAGTCACTCACTCCCATAGTGACACACTCTAGGCCAGAGGTTCTCTACCTTGGCTTCACATGAAAATAACCGGAGAAACATTTATAAACCGATGCTCAGTCCAACCCAGAGAAACTCAGGACTTCCACCCATGCTCCCCACTGTGATTCTGATTTTCTGCTAGGATTGAGAAACACCCCTCTTGACCACCGCCTTTCAAAACGAGTTCCCTGGACCAGCAGCATCCTTTCTATCAACTAGACAGAAATTGAGACTGTCAGGCCCTGCTCCCCACTGGACTTACTGAATCAAAATGTGCATTTTAACAAGAACTCCAGGGGATTTATATGCACAATTAAAATTTAAGAAGCACTGGTCTAGCTCTTTTCTTTGCCTTTAATTGCAACTCCTCCACATACTCAGTTTCAGCCATCTTCTCTTTGTAACCATGGGCTGCCTGTCCTGCTTACTCTCTAGGAATCTTCTCTCAGCAATCCTTCACCAGGACCTACCAGCTATAGATCTTCCAATATTACATTGTCTCCCATTCCCCTCACCTCACCTCTTCCCTCTTTACCAAGTTTTAAATTTCATGTCTAACTGAAAACATGTTCTCTTGCATTATGCCTCCAACTTCCTCTTCCCTCTCTCACTTCCAGGCACTAGCTTGGACACTATTCCCCTACACCACCTCTATACCGTTGCTGTGTTAAGTGGCCTCCTTCTAAATTCACAACAACAGAACACAAGTGGGCTTTTAGTTCTGTTCAGAAATCATTTTTTCATATTCTATTCACTGTCCCACTCTCCTAGACAACTATTTCACACCTTTTCCTTGCTCCTTAAACACTACCTCCTCCTCCACCCTCACATTCATCCGATGAGCAAGATTTATCCGTCTGAGAAAACTGACAAACATGAGAGATCTTCCAGATCTTCTGCCTACCCATCCCTGTTCTGTGCCCCTTCTCTTGTTTCCGGATGAACTCTGTGTGCTCCTATCTAGGCTGTTCTCTGATACCTACTCTGCATCCCACTCCCTCTCTCATTCATATTCAAGGGTGTATTCAAGTGTAAGCCCCAGCATTTTCCTCTCTCTCTCCTAAATCATTAAAACTTTCCACTACACTGACTCATTTCCATCAGCATTCAAACAGATTACCTTTTACAACTGAAAACAGAACCCTCCCCACCACTTTTCTGCCTGAAGTCACCCTCAGATTTCTCTGCTTGCCTTACAAAACTCCTTAAAATAGTTGTTTCTACTCACTGTCTCTTCATTTCTGCCCTCTTCATTTCTACTGAACCTATTCTAATCCGGCATTTACTGCCACCTTTCCACCATACTTATTCTTGTCAAAGTCACTGATTGCTTTCACTTCATTAAATTTAATGGTGAGGGCTTAGAGCTCATCTTATTTGACTCATCAGAAGCATCTGACCCAGTTGATTTCCGCCTCCTCCTCAGTTGGTTTCTCTGGACACTACACATGAACATTTGGGTTTTGTTCTATTCACCCCACCTCCCATGGCTTCCTTAAGCTAATGCTTGTGCCTCTACAGCTCAGTCCTTGGACCTTATCTTTTCCTTCTTTCCATCCGCATTCACTTCCTTGGTGAGCTCATCTAGTCTCATACTCCTAAATTTATCTCTAGCTTAGACCTTGCGCCTGCACTCCAAACTCATATATCCAAAGTCCCTTTGTGCCACTCCACTCGGTCATCTAATAATGACCTGCTGAACTGCCCCAAACCTGCCCCTCCCACAGTCTTCTATCTCAGTTAACACCAACTCCATCCTTCCAGTTACTCAGACAAAAACCCTCAGACTTTGCTTTGACTCCCTTCTTTCTCTTGACTCATACAATACTAGAGCAACACATCCGGAATCTGACTACTTCTCCCCACACTATCACCCTCTTTCTGGTCCATACTGGATTATAGAAACAACTTTCTAACGGATCTTCTGCTTTCCTCTTGCTTCTTAATAGTCTGTTCTCAATACTCAAATACTCAATTCTCAAATTTGAGAATTTTACTTTATTTTTTTCTTTCAAATTATAAAAGGAAGAGAGATCTTAGGGTTTTTATAAAGAAACATAATATTCTGAAAACTATAAAATTCTAGCAATTTATATTGCAAATCAAAGCCTCATCCTATCAATTTACTACTCACAAAGGAGTCAGCAGATGTTACCCCAAAGTAGTTAGAGTGATCCTTAAACCCTAAGTCATATCATGCTATACCTTGTGTCTCAAACCTCCAACAGCTCCCTATTTTGCACAAGTATCAAAGCCAAGGTACTTACAATGACCCACAAGGCTGTGTATCACTAGGACCCCTGGCTTCTCTGACCTTACCTCCTTCACTCTCCCTTTCTCTCAACTTCTTAGCACACAAGACCCCTTCCTAGTCCTTGAGTGCATCAGGTGTGCTCCTGCCTAGGAAGTTTGAATCTGGTGTACCTATGCTCGGAATAATCTTTCCCCCAGGTATCTGTGTGGATGGTTCCTTCCCGTCCTTCAGGTTTTTGCTTTGGCATCACTTTTTCAGTAAGTCACTTTGTTATCAACCTTTAAAATGGCAACTTCTCCCTCTGCCTATGCTCCTGAAATATTACCTCTCTTCCTTTTATTTTCTCCATAGCCTTTCCCATCATCTTATATGCTCTTTATTTTACTTATTTATTGTTTTTTAGCTATTATCCCTCAGCCTCAGAATATAAGCTCCATGAGGCCAAGGTTTTTGATCTGTTTTATTTTTTTTTAAATTTTTTTTTTAATCACTATTATATTCCCATAGCCTGGGACTGGCATATAATTAGTGCTTAATTAACATATGTTGAATGTATGAACGAAATAAGATATGTGGTGGGGTTAAATTTGTTATTCACATTTTTAGATCTCTATAAAGCTGATGCTTTGACTGTTGCCATAAATATATTTAGTAAGAGCTCTTTTAGACATTCTTCTACTAAATTCCTTTAACACTAGCTTTTGCCATTCTCTTGGAGATTAAGATCATGAATCTTTATTGCCTAAGAGGAAATTTTACAGAGCTGGTCCTGCCTCCAAGTGGATTCACTGGACAAATCCTGAGACAGAAGAAGTCCTCTAGACTTATGCTGAGAGAGCTAAATGTTTTACTGTATTTATGAGTCTAAAATGTTCCATGGCCAGTATGTTCCAAGCATCTTTGGAGGTAGAATATCCCTCCAGTCCACATTATACCTATATGTCTGCTGTAGAAAAAAAAGTATTTCAATAATTATTTCAGAATTTCATTTCATAAATTCAAAATCTAGTTGGTCATAGATCTCAGCCTATAACTTTGGTTCCCAATAATTTCATTTTTCAGTAAACAAAGAACTAGGCATTTTGATTTTAATTTCATTCCATAAACACTGAGTATCTATTCTGTACCAGATACTGTGCCAAGTGCTGGGGATAAGCAGACACATAAGATAAGTGCCTGCTTGTGGGAACTCACTGGATAAGAAGACAATAAACACATGATAAAATAGTGTGATCAAGAAACAATGGAAATATGTGCAAGGATGGAGGTAAATTGAGGTTCAAATTATGTAGAGAGAAGATATTTGGGGAGGAAATGTCTGGAATAGTTTCTGAAGGATGAAATAAGAGACAAAGAAGGGAAGTGGGGGTAGAGGGAGGAAATTTCAGGAAGAGGAAACAGCACATGCTTCGGCACGGGCTGAGAGCTTGCTTGTCGCCTGAGCTCTGTGCAGTCAGGTACCAGTAGAGCCAGGATGGACAGGTTGGCGCCTGTGAAACCACTGAGGCACTCAGATGCTATGCCAATGCATCTGGCCTTCACCTGTAGTTACTGCAATCCAGTGGACAGTTTAAAGTGAAGAGACATAATGACACTTGGACAGTTAAGAACAATGCTTTAGGGGGCAGTGTGGATTAGAAAGGAGGCATATAGTTCTGCTTTAGTACAGGTGAAAGTCCATGAAAGGTGAGCTAAGTGAGTGGCCAGGGGGTGAGGAGAAAAGAATGGATTCAGAAAGCAATTTGAAGGGGCAACGGACAGAGGGAAAGAGCTGACTGACTGTTGAAGGGAAGGTGCAAGAAGGATTTGCCTCTGATTTCTGGTTTGGGGACCTGTATGTGGATCAGGAATACAGGAGGCAGAAGACATTTGAAGGCTGAAAAATATAATGACTTCAGATTTGGTCAATCTTATGAGGAATCTAGGTAGCAGAGCATTTTTTTGATGATGGCTAAATTGGCCAAAATTTCCATTATATTCATGAACAGAGTGTGTTTCATTTTTTCTCTTAAAGTTTTGATATCCTTAAAAAAAAAAAAAAACATCCTGACTACTTTTGCTTTTCTTAGTTCATCTGTATCTCAGCGCTAAGAACTGAACAGCGATGTTAATAAAAAGGGTATTTGTAGGGCCAGAGTGTCTAAAACCATATTTATCTCCACTTTGACTTAGATAAAAATGATAAAACATTAATTGAAAACTTAGGGAGAAGAAGCATGGAAGAGAAAACAATATGTGAGAATAATTCAGTTTATCATATAAGGAGTTGTCTGAATCAACAAGAGAAATCAATATAAGAGCAATAATACAAGATATTTTAAAAATATCCTTTTGTTTGAAGTGTCTCTATCCAACTGAAGTAATTTCACAGTGTACCCTCTTGCATAAATTGTATATAAAATCCTAAGAAACAATACAAAATCTTCTGTTGTGCTAAAATTTTCTTGTATTGAATAATAAGCAATTAAAAATATTGTTGTAATGCTATTTACTTGTAAGCCAGCCTTGAGTAAACAGGAGTCAGTACACTGATCTGGCCTCTGAATTCTGCTTGTATTTTGTCCATTTCAATGTTTCTCATTGATTTTACCCAGAGACTCTGCTCTCTCCCACCACGCTTACCCCTCTTATCAAACTGTTTGATTTATACAAGGGAGAGGGCTTTCTGAATTAGCAGTTATTTTCAGTTATGTATAAAACATTCAAGAAGAAAGAAAAATAGGTTGAAGTTCAGAAAACAATAAAAGGCTTCGACCATAAACCATGACTAGTTGTCATGGTTGCAGTGATGCACAGTATTGTTCAGTTTCTGTTCTTATGGCTAAGGAACCGCAGGCTTTTCAATAATTTGGGGGCATATTCGGAATAATTATTCAAATTTCTCTAAAGACAGGATTTTATTAACAAGTAATAAAATTAGTTACAAGGCAATGCTAAGATGACTTATTTGCATATCCTGCTGTTATGTTAGGCCTTGATTAATCCCCCTTGTGTGCAACTGAGAATCTTACTTTAAGGAACATTCTCAATGCATTGGTGAAGAGGGTGGCTCTGGGGCCAGACTGCCTGGGTTCAAAACGGAACTCTGCCATTTCTGGGCTAATGTTTGTGCCTCTCTTTGATAAGTTTCTTATCCTGTAAGTGCCTCAGGGTCCTGATTTATAAAATGATGATAATTCTAGAATCCATTCCATAAGGTTTTGAGGGACAAATGAGTTAAAACAGAAAATACTTAGTGACTGGCATGCAGTAAATATTCTAAAATTATTACTGATAATAGATTAAGGATATACAATAAGGCAGTGGGAGAAACCCCAAACAACTCCAAAGTAAAGGAGAAATTATATTACTCTATAAACAAGAAAAAAGATATTTTAATATCTGAGTACCTTTATCTTTCATTGACAAAGTCCACTCACCATTAGATTAAAACTCTTTAAGATTGTTGTACCAGGAATATAAGTGATTAAGTATTAAATTGACTGATGTAGTTTGTATGCTAAACCTAAATACATAAATCCATAATTCTAGAAATGTCATTAGCATGCATTTGCTTCACAGATACTATAACAACATTTTAATCAATCTGTTTAAATATTATTTTCTACTTCTTTTAGGTTATAAAGCAAATCATCATACTACATGAATTTTTTATAAGTACAAGTAGAATAATAGGTTTTCAATTAAATAGAGTTATCAAAGTTAATCTGACAAATCTTTATTATTGTACTTGGTAATAAGGCATAAACGACAGATAGTCTATATGGTACTATTACTTTTATCTAAACCTAGACCATCCACATATTTTTAGTTTTATTTATCTATATGAGTTTTCTAGTTCTTTTCTCCTGTTACTCCAGTTAGTCCTCATCACTTGTCCTGTTGATAACATCAATTTCTACCCCACTCCCCACCCCTTACAATGACACACATACCAATAACTTTTACACCTTTACCCAAGCTCCCAAGAGATGGAATTTCCTTCCAGCCACCTTTGCTCTTCCCACTGCCCCCAGGTTCATGGAATGTTTCTGCCTGAGCTGCCTTCCCTGCTTCTCCTTCTCCCAACACAGACAGGATACTGGGGCAGACCCACTGGTCTAATGGTATAGAAGAGGTAGAAATTATGGGCCACATCCTGTGGTTCTAGAATAATTACCCTTCTTTTAGGAGGGAAAGATATAAGACATAATATGACAAGAAAAAGGACACGCTGTAATACCTAACATGAATCATGACCTAGTTTTAGGGAGAAAAGAGTTCAAAAGCAGAACATTTCTCCTGTGCCAAAATTGGGAGGACACAGAAGGTGGTAGGAGGGATTGATTGTTGGCAGATGGCAAAAGGTGAAAAAGGAGGGAAACAATGAGCTTATATCAAGCATTCCAGGTACCCTACTAGTTACTTTACATATATGATCTCCATTCCTCACAACAGTTCTGTGAGAGCCATTTTTCAGATGAGAAAGCCCAGGCTTTCAAAGCTTAACAAAAGAGCAGAGATCTGAATTCAGGACTGCTTCAGCTCTGGGCTCTTCTCTGTCTACTATGCAAAGAACTAGGAGGAAATAACTAGAGTGCTAAAGGTTTGCGCTCAGGTGGAATTTATTGGGCTCTCAATCATGAAATGGTAGTTGGAAGAAACTGGAAAACCACATACATTTTAGGCACTCTGGGACATGGGCTTGGGCTAGCCTCAAGCTGGTGCTCTGAGGGAAATTCAGTGAGAACCCTAGTAAGAGATGTTTGACCTACCCTTCTGTTATCACCACTATTCTGGTCACTCCATAGGACCAACACATTTACTTTCAGATCACTAGGACTGGTGCACTTTGATTTCTGGGCCATCAGGAAAGCCTCCTTGCTCTCCAAAATTGTTCCTTAACTTGACTGGTAGTGACTATAAAGGTCTTTAAGAGGTAGTAGTTGAGGCGGGGCAAGATGGTGGATTGGTGAGGTGTATGTTTTAGTTACTCCTCCAGGGAAGTAGGTAGAAAGCCAGGAACTGCGTGGACTGGACACCACAGAGCAATCTGACTTTGGGCATACTTCATACAACAGTCATGAAAACGTGGAATTGCTGAGATCAGCAAAATCTGTAAGTTTTTGTGGCCAGGGGACCCGTGCCCCTCCCTGCCAGGCTTAGTCCTGTGGGAGAAGGGGCTGTCAGCGCCGGGAAGGAGAAGGGAGAACTGCAGTGGCAGCTTTTATCAGAAACTCATTCTACTGATCCAAACTCCAACCACAGACAGACTGAGACCAGACACCAGAGAATCTGAGAGCAGCCAGCCCAGCAGAGAGGAGACAGGCATAGCAAAAAAACAACAAGACAAACTCAAAAATAAAAGCGGATGCTTTTTGGAGTTCTGGTGAACATAGAAAGGGGAAGGGCAGAGCTCAGGCCCCGCAGGCTCATTTGCAAAACCCAAAGAAAAACTGATCTCTATGCCCCCTGGATCTTTCCTTAATAGCCCTAATTGCTTTGTCTCTTAGCATTTCAATAACGCATTAGATCTGCCAGGAGGGCCCTTTTTTTTTTTTTTTTAATCTTTTTTTCATTTTCTAAAACAATTACTCTAAGAAGCCCAATACAGAGAGCCTCAAAGACTTGCAATTTGGGCACGTCAAGACAAGAGCAGAACTGAGAGCTCTGAGACAAAAGGCAATAATCCAGTGGCTGAGAAAATTCACTAAACACCACAACTTCCCAAGAAAAGGGGGGTGTCCGCTCACAGCCATCATCCTGGTGGACAGGAAACACTCCTGCCTGTCACCGGCCCCATAGCCCAGAGCTGCCCCAGACAACCCAGTGTGACGGAAGTGCTTCAAATAACACGCATACACCACAAAATTGGGCATGGACATTAGCCTGCCCTGCACCCTCAGCTGGTTGTCCCAGACTTGGGAAGGTGGAGCAGTGGGAATTAACAAGCCCCATTCAGACATTATTTCAGCAGACTGGGAGCCTCCCAACACAGACCATCAGCCCAGAACCACCCTGGGGGGACGGCACTCACCTGTGACACAGCACAGTCATCCCTCAACAGAGGACCAGGGGGTGCAAGGCCTGGAAGAGGGACCCATTCACAAGTCTCAGGGGCCGCACGCCAATACCAAGGACTTGTGGGTCAGTGGCAGAGACAAACTGTGGCAGGACTGAACTGAAGGATTAGATTATTGCAGCAGCTTTAAAACTCCAGGAACACCAGGGAGATTTGATTGTTAGAGCTGCCCCCCTCCCTGACCGCCCAGACACACGCCCCTTATACAGGGCGGGCAACACCAACTACACACGCAAGCTTGGTACACCAACTGGACCCCACAAGACTACTCCCCCACTCACCACAGAGGCAAAGTAGGGGAGAACTGCCTTGAGGGGAACAGGTGGCTCACAGACGCCACCTGCTGCTTAGTCACAGAAAGTGTACTCCATGAAGCTGTAGACCTGACAAATTAGAGATAAGGATTTCAATTGGTCTACAAATCCTAAAAGAACCCTACCAAGTTAAGCAAATGCCAAGAGGCCAAAAACAACAGAAAATTTTAAAGCATATGAAAAAACCAGAAGATATGGATAACCCAAGCCCAAGCACCCAAATCAAAAGATCAGAAGAAATACAGTACTTAGAGCAACTAATTAAAGAACAAAAGATGAACGATGAGACCATGGCACGGGATATAAAGGACATCAAGAAGAGCATGGAACAGGATATAAAGGACATCAAGAAGACCCTAGAAGAGCATAAAGAAGACATTGCAAGACTAAATAAAAAAATAGATGATCTTATGGAAATTAAAGAAACTGTTGACCAAATTAAAAAGATTCTGGATATTCATAGTACAAGACTAGAGGAAGTTGAACAATGAATCAGTGACCTGGAAGATGACAGAGTGGAAAATGAAAGCACAAAAGAAAGAATGGGGAAAAAAATCGAAAAAATCGAAATGGACCTCAGGGAATTGATAGATAATATAAAACATCCAAATATAAGACTCATTGGTGTTCCAGAAGGAGAAGAAAAGGGTAAAGGTCTAGGAAGAGTATTCAAAGAAATTGTAGGGGAAAAATTCCCAAATCTTCTAAACACTATAAATACACAAATCATAAATGCCCAGCGAACTCCAAATAGAATAAATCCAAAATAAACCCACTCCGAGACATATTCTGATCACACTGTCAAATACAGAAGAGAAGGAGCAAGTTCTGAAAGCAGCAAGAGAAAAGCAATTCACCACATACAAAGGAAACAGCACAAGACTAAGTAGTGACTACTCAGCAGCCACCATGGAGGCGAGAAGGCAGTGGCATGACATATTTAAAATTCTGAGTGAGAAGAGGTAGTAGTTTTTAATTCCATGATTAGAAAGTTCTCTTCACATACAAATGACCTGAAGAAATAACATCTTAAACTAAACCATATAAAGTATTAGAAAACATGGCATATGAACGACTAAGGGGAATTTTCTATTTAATAAGTTAGAAGGTGTTAGGGTTTCAGATTGGGATCCAAGTGCCAAGTGGTGTGCAAAATTTCTAAAGTATAAGCAAGCAACATTTTGAAGGGAATTGGTATTTATATTCCATTTGCACTCCTTCCTAAGATTAATTGCCCTGAGAAGTTGCCATTCTACCTTTCAAAAGAAAGGTATCTCTTGCATCCCATTCTTACCATGGTACATTGCATCAGGTCATAAAAATCTCCAGGGGACAAAACAAGGGGATAATCTAAAATATTACTTTAGCAGTTGAGAAAGTAAAGTACTGTAATGACTGGGTAGCTAATCTTTCTGCAAAACAGGTGGTTTACAATTCTCTGTTTTTATCAAAATTGAAGAAAGAATTAATATGCCAGACAATGGATCACTGAACCTAGATTTTGATGATAGGTTGCTATGATTTTAGCATATAACTATCAAGGTGCTCAAAGAGTTGAGGGACATTGTTGTGATATAACTCCATCAATCCCTATTTACTCATATATGAGGAGAAGACTAGCAATATTTGGATCATTTATAAATGATAGAAGTAAAATTGATTTTAACCTGCCTCATTTCAGCATTAAGTAACAGTGAAACATGGCTAAATGAGGTAACTGACAGTGGTGGGGGGATGACCATTGCATTTCTCCCACTAAAAGATTCATTTCCAATAAAAATTCAGCCTCTATGATAAATAATTACTTATCAAAATTTGTAATATATTTAGGTTGTTTAAACAAGTCATGTATTAATCATAATTACTGTACTGACAACACAATCCTGAAGATAACAATTGGATTTTTATGGTGACAGGAAATAAAATTAATATGTGTATATTTTTATTACAGAGAATTATGGAGTATGATGTGCAATAAAAATATTTCTGCATAAAATGTATTATATTATTATAAAAATTGGTGGGGGACGTGTTATAAAAATATGAATTAAAATAGAAAAAGGAGCCTGGTATGTTTTTCTACTATTAAAGAAGAGCTTACTCTCATATTTTATCAATGAAATTTGATAGATAAGAAAACATTATAGTGTTTGCAATCCAATGGATAATTTTAAGTCATCTAAGAGTTTTATTTAAAGATGTCAAATATTTAAAATATACCCAGACATGAGATCTTTTCCCACTGTGTACGTTTATGATAAAAAAATGCAGATACCAACTTAAAATGTGCAAAGGGATATGTATTTTGTAAAAAAGTCTTAGGAAATGTCAGCAAAAAATAGACCAGGGCATGGAAGGATGGTGGTTCTGCATCAAGAAGAGAACTCTACCAGGGGAGGGCGAGGGAGGCTGAGAACTAGGAAGATTAAATGACGGGGTAATAGAAGTGAGAGCTGGAGACTAGCAAATGGAATCCACCAAATATTTCTCCTGGATGCTTCTGCAGTTAAGTATATCTCTCTACTCTTAAAGAAGATCAATGAGATGTTGCCAAAAGACACTTGAGTCTGAAATACAAAGGTTCAGAGTTAAGATCCAGCTCTACCACTCACTGATTCTGTGATCTTGAGCAACTCATGTAACATCACGGAATCTTAATTATTATTCATCTCTAAAATAAGAACAATAATATCTGCCTGTGGTTGTTTGGAACTGTATATACCCCAGAAAAACATGTTCTTAAACTTAATCCATTACTGTGGGTGTGAACCCATTGTCAGTAGGAACTTTTTGTTTTTTTTTTTTTTGCAGTCAATGAGAACTTTTATTTCAATTATCCACAAAACAATATTACAATACTTTATAAAAATATTAAGTTTTAGGCTACCATCATTCATTAAGAAAACGTGTTTGTGCTAGAAAGTTGTTTTTGCCAACTTCTATTTTTGGTAAGGGTTAAGTTCAACGTTAAGAGATTGAAGAAAACAAGCTGTTGAAAAATTCTTCAAATCTTCAAATGCAAAAAGTTGTTTGCTTTTCTTGGCAATTTAAAAATACGTAACTATTTAAACTGAATACACAATAAGTTAGTGTTTTAGTGTTTTATTTCCTTACTATACAATTGTTATTACAAGGAACTGCTCCATTCAGTTAAAACCTAATGAATACCATCAAATTTTCCTGTCTTATTTTTCTTAAGAGCATTAGTACATATATACTGTTACCCTTTTCAAAATGCTAAAACAAATTACACAGTTCACACAAAGCCCTTGAAAAATCTGATGTCATGGGTTGTAGAAGTTAAGGGTAAATACTGATGCACTTTTCGTAGGAGTACCCTCTCGGTAGAGGAATTCAATACTAAGTAGGTTACGTAAACATAAGAAACAATGACAATTTTTAGTACCAGAACTGTTGCCAAATTGCATGAAGTTCATTTTTCACATTTTAAAATAGTTTGAATTCTAATGGATACGATGGCACAGAATTTTAAATTTCATGATTAAATTAGGTAAGTTATGGCAGTTAAAAATTACATTCCTAAAATATGGGGATCTGATGTTATTGTTTTATTTATAGTGTGGCTATAAAATAGAGTATCTTAAAATATAAATACCATACTTTTATCAGATTTATTTTTCCTTTGCTAGATACTTAAACCAGTAATGCTGCTATTCAAATACATATATTGGCATTTCTTTGTAACTCGGTCATAAAAACCAGTTTTACTTTGTGTATCACTTCTGCACTTTAAATGGGCAAAAACTATCCCCTTTTTGCACTATTAATATTATTCTGAATTAGTTTTCCTCCTCAAATTAAATTATGTTCTAAAAGAGAAAAAATGGTCACCATTAAGTATTTTTAAAAAGTGAATGTAAGATAAAACAGAAATTTGAAAACTGGAGTTTTAAAAACATTTTGAGGAAAAGCTGTATCACTGGAATAAATGTGAAGCTTTAACTTCACTATTTTGAGGATGTAACACTCGTGTAGTGTGCATACTAAGAAAAAATTATAGTCATACTTTTAATTCTTAAAAAGTCTCAGAAAAGAGGTAAGTGAGGGGTTCCGAGTGCCAGCAAAGCCATTTTGTCACTCCATGACATCAACCTTAAACATTCCATTCCATTCCTCTACCCATCAAGATTTCACATTTTCTTTTCTCACATTCTTTTGGATACATTTACCTTTCTAACAGCAAAAGTGCATTCAAGTCCCTGATCTCGGGATATTTTATACTGGTGGCACCCTTCCCCGTAAGTACATATTAGCAGCATCGTAAGTAGGACCTTTTGATGAGGTTACTTCAGTCAAGCTGTGACCCAAGACAGGTCTTCCTCCTATTGCTGGAGTCCTGTATAAGCAGAATGAAATTCAGACAGGGAGAGAAAGGCAAGGGAAGTAAAGACTCCAAAGTTCATTGGAACCCGGAAGAGAACGGAGAGGCCAGAAGAAGAGCCAAGGACCACGGATCACCAGCAGCTAGCCCCAAAAGGCCACAGTCTTCAAAGAGAAAAAAGCATAACCTTGATGGTGCCTTAAATTGGACCTTTTCCTGGCCTCAAAACCATGAGTCACTAAATTCCCATTATTTAAGCCATCCTTATGCATGGTTTTGCTTAAGCAGCCAAGGAAACTAAACATTCTTGTGAGGTATGAACAACATACATATGAAACATATGAAAGCACTTTTGCTGACTGCTATACAACTTTAAGCTGGTGTTATATTATGATTATTCTTGCACAGAGTAAACCATTTATTCCAGGACTTCAAGTTAGTGTCTTTACTAATTTGAATTACTTTTGTAAATTAAGATTTAAGTTCAGTAAACAGAGAAGTAATATACTTGGCATAAAATAAAAGACAACAAAAATATCTGTAATGGGCATATTTTGATCTAACAGCATTCCCATTAAATTCTGTTCTAAGGACACCTGTTTACACATACCCAGATGCTATGATTCATCTGTGATAATTCTAACTGAACATTCTGTGGTTTGTTATTTTCTTAGACAACATGCTTTGTGGAAAGGATATTGAGCAACATGATACAATTCTGTAAAGAGCAAGCTTTACACTGTGAGTCTTTGTTAGCTATGTTCAACATTTAATCAAAGAAAGACAAACAAAAATAAGGTCATCTTACTCTAGCTGAAAAGTATTAGAAAATACAAAGAAGAGAGAAAGTTTATCCGAAAGATATAAACTTGAAGGTGTTTGTACCACTCTGAAGGCCATTCTCAGGCATGGATATCACTTCAAGAACTCTACATTGAAATATACATATTTCAGCAATATATGTATTTCTGGTTGCTTCCTATTCTTCCCCCTTTGGGGGTTTTTGAGGTCCAGCGCCGTCAACAAACTACTCAATACTTTTTGTGACCTTCCTTAATCTCAGCAGGTGGCATATGTCTTTTATCAGACCAAATTGGTCAAAATGCATAAATTCCTCCCCAAGCTCTTCTTTTCTCCTGAGTTGCTAGTCAACCCCAAATATATCCATCTCCTGCATCCTAAAAACAAAAAAATAACAAAATGACTCTTTGACGTGACCTTCCTTCTCAGCTATGCTTCAGCATTTCCTTTCCCTTAATGGCTAATCAGCTTGAAAAGTAGAATATTCAGTGTCCACGTATTCATTTGCCCATTCACTGTTCATCTTACTGCTATGTAGATTCATACTTTACTCAAACTTCACTCTCAAAGGTGACCAATGGCATCAATAACTGCCAAGTCCAATGGCGTCTTTACTTAATTGAACTCTCTATAGCAAATAACTCTGTTGTCCACCAAACAGACAAAAACCCTCTGCTGCTGTTCTTGACACTTAATTACTGTTCTTTCTCAAGACTCTTTCACAGACCCCTTTATTTCATCCACTGTTTTTATACAGTATTCCTCAGTGATCTCTCTTTAATCCCCCCACCCCCCGTTTGATTTTGTATCAGTGGTTCTCAACGTTCATAGTGCATCAAAATCACCTGGAGCACTTTTAGGGCAACTTCTGTCTAGGCCCCACCTGCTGTGGTCTGATTTAATTGGGCTGAAAAGGGCTCAGGCATCCAAGATCTAAAAATGTCTCAGGTGCCACCTCGGCAGGTGAACTCACTGCCCTCCCCGCTACGTGGGACCCGACTCCCAGGGGTGTAAATCTCCCTGGCAAGGCAGGATATGACTCCCGGTGATGAATCTGGACCCGGCATTGTGGGATTGAGAATATCTTCTTGACCAAAAGGGGGGCGCAAAATGAGACGAAATAGTTTCAGTGGCTGAGAGATTTCAAATGGAGTTGAGAGGTCACTCTGGTGGACATTCTTATGCACTATATAGATAACACCTTTTAGGTTTTAATGTATTGGAATAGCTAGAAGTAAATACCTGAAACTATCAAACTACAACCCAGTAGTCTGGACTCCTAAAGACAACTGTATAATAATGTAGATTACAAGGGATTACAGTGTGATTGTGAAAACCTTGTGGATCACACTCCCTTTATCTAGTATATGGATGGATGAGTAGAAAAATGGGGACAAAAACTAAATAAAAAATAGGGTGGGATGGGGGGGATGGTTTGGTGTTCCTTTTACTTTTATTTTTTATTCTTATTCTGATTCTTTCTGATGTAAGGAAAATGTTCAGAAATAGATTGTGGTGATGAATGCATAACTATATAATTGTACTGTGAACAGTTGATTGTATACCATGGATGATTGTATGGTATGTGAATATATTTCAATAAAACTGAATTTAATTTAAAAATGTCTCAGGTGATGCTCATGTGCAGTCAGGTTTGAGAACAAATATTCTATATGCACGATTTGGGGGATCTCATTCACGCTCATGGCTGATAACTCAAAAACTTTAACTTTAGCCTCAATATTTGTTAAGCTTCATTCATATTTCTGAAGACTTTCTTAAATAATTCCATTGAATGCTCAATAAACATGAAAAGCATAAAAGATGTTGAACTGCTCTCTGCATCTCCTTACATCAATCCTCTACAAACTTGATCATTTATTTTTATCAGTCTTAACTAATAGAATCATTTTTCTCCCATTTAGAAACTAAAAACTTATAGCAATCCTTGAACCTCCCTTCAAAACCATTCTATTAAGCTATAGATTCTACCTCAAATATCCTTCAAACCTGGCCCTTTTCTCTAGCCCCACTATCATTGTTTGATAATATCTTAAGTTAAAACATTCTCTCTCAAAAGTAAATCTTAAAAACAACATCAACAAATGTTTCTTAGTTACGATTCACACTTCATGATATGCCATATGAAACCTTTTGCAAACTGTCCCCAATTATTGCTGTATCTTCACTTTGAAAATTTAATCCCACCCTCTATGCATATTGATTTCCCTGTTCCATCAGCATTTTTCAATCATTAACTTGGCCACTCATATGTACATATTTTCTTCTTGTTCTACCCAGAATGCTTTTCTCTTCCTTTTCTTGTAGAATTCCACTCATTCTTCAAAATTCATCTCAAAAGACATTTACTTTCTGAAGTGTTAATCCTGTCTCTCCTTAGAAAGAGAAACATTTCCAGAGAAGAAAATGTAAACATGTGTTCCTCTTATGTGTGGCTCTAACACTCTCTCCAACCATTCATAATATTGTACTCCAATAATTTGTTTAAAGTTTGTGGGCTCCCACCCTGGAAGCTCTTTGAGAGCATGGGCTAGGCTCTGTATCCCAGCCTTCCCACTTATTGAATTTGCAGCCTTGTGTAAATTATAAGCTCTCTAATCATAATCTTCACCTTTACAACAGGAATGCTCATCCCTGCCGGGGTTGCAGGAGGATTAAATGAGCTATGGAAAAGAAAGTACCTGGAATTAGGAGGTGGTCAATAAATTTAATTTAATTGCCTCATAATTGCCTCTTACCTACTACTAAGCTTACTCCAAACAGAGCTATCTATGCATAAGCACATTTTAAGGGTTCAGTATCCCTTAGTGTCTTTATTAAAAAGTACTTATCTTTTATTTCATAATACCAATCAGGGGAAAAAAAAAACCTGTGAAAAATCTGACTTTTAGTTTGGCACTGCACAGAACTATCGATCTTGGTTTATGAATCTTCATTCATGAGAGCCTCCCTGTGAGGAAAGTTTCTCTTTTTTTATAGCCTCAATCCTTCTTGTGTATGAACCAGAAAAGATGTTGTATTTCTAGCCGTCCTATATGAGGACTGGTTCCCAGATATTGCAGTAGGAGGATAAAATGTTTAGAAATCCTTCCAACAGTTATACCATTCAGTTCTATTGACACCTTCGGTCTAGCAGAGTTTTCAAAGCACTAATATGATTTTATTAATGAAGATGAGTGATTCCCAATTTGATAATAGGTTTTAGAACTGAAGCATATTGACCCCATATTGCCATGTTGTGTGTTCCCAGAAAAGGCTGTAAAAATGTTATCTATACTTATGTATGCTGTGATTTAAGGATCAACATTTTTATGGCTCCTAGATGCATGGTTTTATAGTTTTACAGTTACTGGTATTTTATAAAATTCAGAACTATCGGGTAGGTAAGAGCTATCATGGAAAGAGAAGTTTTGCAGCAAATTTTTCAATGGCTCAGGCTTCTAAAACGCAACTCCAACAACAACACTTGTCTTAAAAAAATTCTCCATTACCTCTTCTCTAAATATTTTATTTTTCAGTTTAAATTTATACCTTGATATACAATGTCAGCAACAATAGAGAAAAATAGATTAACATTCCCATTGGATTAACCATTTATAGCTCATAATTAAATATAGGATAAATTATAATCCTCAATTTAATCTTGACTCCCATATTCATTTTCTCACCTGTATTTACTCCCCTCCCATCTTTTTAAGTAGACATCATGGAAGCTAGGTTAAGACAGATTCCCAAATTGCTAATTGTGTTCTCATAGAGTATATAAAGTGGAGACTCATTTAGGTAGGCAGTTATTTTCCTACAATTACTTAACTCCAGTAATTATTTCATGTTTTACTATTAAAATTATTTTAAAAATAACACTATTTTCATGTTTTACTATTAAAAAATGAAAGAAAAATATGTGGGGCAGAGTCATGTAAAGAAAATAATCATCAACCATGTCCTTCTTGATGTTTCACCCATCCCAACCTCCTGGGCAAAATGAATGCATCCTAGGATATTCATACATTAGGGGTTTTCCTTGATTGCCTGTCTAGCATTCACAATCACTACATTTTCAAGTACATTAAATCCTGCTGTGAATTGTTCCTCTTTTTTTTTGCAAGTTTGTGTCACAGTAAGAATATAATTTATAATCTGACATTCCTGTCTTACTTTCTTACCAACTGTTTATATATTTTAAAAAAGTGTTTAAGGCATTTTTTTACTACCTTCAAGGACACTAAAGTGTTGATTTCATCAGGCTCTCCATGCTGCTAGAATCAGCACAAGGGAAGAGGAATTAGTTATATTATGAGCCAATTTGGCTTCAGAACTTCAGCTCTCTCTAAATTCTGCTAAATATGGAACTCAAATGTCAATAAAATAACAACAGAGACAAAACCATTTTTTTTCTATTATCCAGAAGATGCTAAAGTTTGAATACATGGAAATACAGAAGCAGAAACTAACAAATTGTAATTCAATGATGATTTACATATACTTTAAATGAACATGATCCTATAGGCTGAATTCAGGGATGTTTTTCAGTGTCATGTTTTATATCAATGAAACTGAATTCTTTTCAGAGAGTTTTCAGCACTTCATTTGAGAACTTATTTCTCTGGTGAAGGGTAAATAACATAACTACATTTTACCAATTGGGAAATGCACTTTTGGTTTTTTGTTTTTATTTTTTAAGAAAAAACACTGTTAACAATTGAAGTATGTTTCCCAAAAAGATACGCTTAAGTTCTTATCCCCAGTACCTCAGAATGTGACCTTTTTTGGAAATAGGGTCATTGCAGATGGAGTTAGGCAAGTTAAAATGAGGTCACACTGGAGAAGGATGGACCCGAAACCCAAGATGACTGGTGCTATTATATTAAGTGGAAATCTGGACACAGATGGGAGATGAGGGGAAAATGGCATGTGACAGAGAGACAGAGAGCACCACGGATTGCTGGCAAACCACCAGAAGCTAGAAGAGGCACGGGACAGGTTCTTCCCTTGGACTTTGAAGGAAGCTGCCAATACCTTGATTTCAGACTTCTAGTCTCCAGAACTGAGAGACAAGAAATTTCTGTTGTTTTAAGCTGCCCCTCATGTGGTATTTTGTTGCGGCAGCACTAGGAAACTGACAATTACTTTGCAGATTGCCTTCAGAGAGAGCTGGAAGTTGGTCAGAACCATGCTAGCAATGAGAGGGGCTCAGCCCTCCAAGAAGCTATTGGCTCCCTTCGCCCTTTTGATACATGAACTTGTTAACCCTGTGACTGGTTAAGAAACTGTCTAATCATATATGCCAATAATAAAGAGCAAAGCACCTTGCAGGACTCCTTTCCTATTCTACTCCTCTGTGAAAAACAGATGTGTTGTGTCTAAGTATTCACTGATTGGTATTGGGAGAAACATTAACATAATTGGCACATTTGTTCTAAGTAACAGAGGGAAACTGCCACATGCCACCCAACATGCAAAGTGAGTCCAGCAGCCACGAGCAAGAAAAATCTGTGTCTATCAGAAGGATTACTTTGTTAAACTCAAATTGGGGTCCATCAAGTCAGAACACTGGAGTTGAAAGGGACAAAATAGTTGAGAAGAGCATATACACCTAAGAGAATGGAGATTAAGCCTAGAATTGTTGTATGGAAGTACATGAATCAAATAAATGGGCAAAGCAATTATGGAGCAATTACCAAATGCACACTCAGCCAAGCCAAGCTTCTAGGAGAAGCATTAGCAAAAAACTGGGAGTCTTTGCCAAGTTTTACTGATTGCTTTAGAAGAAACAAGTTAGAAGCATTTTGTGTATGTATTGTTTGTTTTAACCTTGCCCTTAGACTAGTGGTTCTCAAACTGTGCAGGTTTTATAATCACCTGGAGGGGGGGAGGGTAACAATCTTGATAGCCAGGCTGCACATCATACCTATGAAATCTATATCTCTAGGGTGAAACAGATAAAAGCATCAAGTCTCTCACATGATTCCTAGGTAATTCCAATGTGCAGCCAAGTTTGAGAACCAATGCTGTAGACCAGAGGATCTTGTTAAAATGCAAATTCTGATTCATTCATCTACGGTGGGACCTGAGATTATGCATTTCCAAGAAATGCTCAGGTGATACTGTGGTGGTCTGTGGACCACATCTTGTATGGCAAGGCTTTGACAATTCTAAAAGCTATCTATTGCTAATAAGCCTTCTGTAGACTCTCACCAGGCAGTGTTCAAGATAGAATTCAAATGAGCAGTCTTTATCCATGAAAGCTGTGACAAGAAAGCGTCTTAAAGCAAAAGAAACAAACGTCCTTTGTCAAAAAAAAAAAAAAAAAAATGTGTGCAGAGAGACAAGGGACTCCTTGAGCTATTGTGGAGACAGTGTTGTGCCAGGTATTCTTTCTTGTCAAGAATCGAAGGCCACTTAGCCTATGCAGCTATTTGTTTCTCAACTTTTCAATAAAATAAGATAATATTCACTTCATAGCTGACCACTGTGCAATATACTTTGCACCTCTCAGTGGGATTGTGAAAGTATATGTATTTTTATATTTAAAACAAAGTGTTAGTCTTCAAGCAAACTGAAATTATATCTTTGGACAATTGTAAAAAAATAGCCAAAGGGTTAAAACAAAGAAAGAAAGAAAAAAAGCAAGTGGAAACTATGGTGACATTTTGTTCATGTATTGTAACTTCTGCCTCTGTCGCCAAGAAAGGGAATCTGTTTTCCTTATGGGGAGGCACTCTTTTAATTGCACATATGCCTGTCTCACTGATTTTGAGACTGAATCTATGTTGACCATATTGTGGAAGCTAACTTGTCTTCACACCTGGAAACTTCCATTTCTAAAATCTGAGTTCTACTGTGAGGAAACAAAAGCATGTTGACAAATGAACTGACAACAACAAAATAAAACCCGAAGTAGATTGACTACATATAATAGCACCTTCCAGGGAAAAAGAAATGGCACTCAAGTGTCTTTAAAAGCTAAAGTTTTCAAGACAAAGAGCTAAAAATGAATGAGTCCTTCTGTAGATCCTCATCAGTCTTTACTAAAACTTGCTTTTCAGGATTAGCAGTTCCTTAATATTTATTCTTATTTACCGATCAAAAGTGTTCAGAACTATTGCTAAGTCTGATCATCTTTAGAAAATACAGGCTTTTTGCTCTGCATAACTACCATTTTTCATCCACAATGAGTTTGAGAAAAATAGTGCCTGCTGGCATATGGACAAACACTGAAAGAAATTCCAAGGCAAGAGAATGTATAGAAAACAAACAAGACAAACTTTTTTTTTTCCCCAAGAAATAAGGGCACTTATACCTTCCTGTCCTGTGATTATGGACACAGGCTAGGTTGTTCCCTTTTTCCTTTGCTGAAGCTCCACTGAGATAGATATTGTACTTGAATATAGGAGAGGTCTACTGACAACTGGTTTGGGGCCTTCTGAGAAAAACTCACTCCAGTAGGTCTGCTGAGCTTGAACTTGGAAGATTTTGCTATCTTCTGCAAGGTCAAATATTTTCTGGATTTCATTCATTTAATAAAATCAAATTTAAATGCCATATTCAGAGTTTTTCCCACAGGAATTAGTATGTTGCCTTCATCTCTTCAGGTTTCTCCATCTGCACTCCTTCCACCCTGGGATAAGCAATCACTTTCTCTTGCTTGGGTTACTACACGATCCCCCTAAGAGGTTTCCCTCCTTCCATTCTTGTATTGATAAAATCTATTTTCCATTTAGCAGCCAGAATAATCTTTTAATGACATATATCAGGTCATGACGATTCCTTACTTAAAGTCTCCTGAGTCTTTTCATGAATTTAGAGAAAATTCCAAGCCTCTTATTTGTATAAGGTCCTGATCTGGTCTTCCCTATCTCTATGACTCAAAGTCTGCAGGCTCTCCTCACAGCTCCTGTTTCTCAGCTCCTCGGGCCTCCTTTTTAATCCTGTGTCCACATCAAGCTCGTTCTGAGGGCGTTTGCCCTGGCTGCTCCCACTGCCTGGAGCTTTCTGTCCCAGATCTTTTCAAGACAGACTTCTTTCTGCCATTCAAACTTCAGCTCAAATATCTACTCCCTGGATAGCTTTTCCTTTGACTTTAAAGTTACTTCCAACTCCCAACAATCATCATTCTCTCTTATATGACCTTGTTTTAATTCCGTTAACTTGTAATTGTCTGAAAGTATCTTGTTCATTTATTTTTCTTGTTTATTTATTTATTTATTTATTTCTCTCCTAGGGACTTGAACTGACTTGTATCTCTTGCAACTAGAACAGTATCTGTCTGGCACACAGTGATTGCACAATAAATATTTCTGAAATAAATTAATAATAAATTAATTAATGATTAAAAGTCCTATATTTTGTAATATAGGCATCAAAGGAACCACTAACCACTACGTATTTGCAGAAATCATGCAGCAAGTCTGTTATAAATCAGATAAGGTCTGAAAAAGATAAGAAACAGATATTTCTTACTTATCTGTTGTTCATGTTGATGATTTTAATATTGTTATTTTTTTTTAATTTGGCTTACATGGTCATCAGGGCTTGTGGTCATCTCTGTGTATAATTACTAAAGACAGATGTTGTAGAAAAAATAGATGAAGTGACCAAAATAAAGAGGTAACGTTGGCAAATGTTGATTAGACCAGTGCAGACTTTGCAAGCTGAAGAATAGGCAGGTAACCTAATACTTTTGAAAACCCATTTGCAGGGCTGATAATAACATCATAATCAAAAACCCCTTCTTGTTTCTACATGCATGCTAGTAGAAAGTTCTAACAGATACTGCTGTGCACTGAAAGTAGTATCTCCTCTAAATTAGTATTCATGCCAAAATCTTTCTTTTTCTAACCTCTTTTGCCTGCATAGAATATAAAACACAACCTGGGAGACAATGTACCTATGTGGAAATGCATCAACCTGAAGTTCCAATTATGAGGGAATGGCAGTGAAACATGAATGACTCTCATGAAACAAAGCATTCAATGGCCATATTAATAATCAATTAGACAGAGAGCCACCTGATGCTGCACATTTGGAGGAGACTCCAGCTGCCAGCAGCTTTTTGGCCTGGCAGTATCAGCTTAAAAAAATCTGTTCCCTGTTCATCATGTCTTAACTCAGCGAAATCTATTCTTTTGCACTTCACCCCATATTTTTCCACTTGCTAATTAGAGATGCAAATGTTGATAAATAATATGATGGTTTTTAAGCCCAACTGGGTCAGTAAGTTGTACATTGTGCCCTGTTCCTCCAATTAAACTCCTATGAGAAATAGCTCAATTATAATTAGAGAACCAATTATCCCCTTGTTAAAGGTGAAACAAATCACAGGTTTTAGTGAAAATTTCAGTTTTGCTCCTTCTGCCATGCCAAGAAATCTTGTACGCATTGATGTTTTGATCCCAGTACTCTCTAAAAGAGATAATTTGATGAAATAAAACAGTGTATTTCTGGTTTACCATGTGACAGCAACATCTTCTAGGCATAAACTAAAATGAGCAAAGAGGGATTCATTTCATAGAGTGCTGCTATTATGCCACCAGAGCAACCCAGCCCCCGTTGCAGGGGTGTATTAATTTTTTTGTTTCTTTAGAGAGACAGAGGCGGTTCGTCTATTGAAAAGGAGGCAACTGCCTCACCAGAAGTAGAAAGAACAAAAAATTTTATTTTTGGCTTGAGCCTAGAAAAGTGTAGTAAAAAATTCTTAGCAACACCGTCTTAGAGTATTTACAGGATTTTTTTTTCTCTCTTTTCACCTATTCTACTTTCTAATATAAACATTATAATTACTAACCTCCCCTATAGTCCCTGAACTAATGTGACTCCAATGGCCTTTTATTCCTGGTCCTAGTGGTTTGGAACTCTGTTCTCAGGGTTGAGAGTGATGAGTTCCCTCACCCCACATTGAATTCTCTCAATAGAATTGCATCTCCAAGGATGCAACATCCTTCTTCTGGAAAGTTCTATCTTCTGTTTTCTGACATGCAGTCTCTATGTCACATCTAACAGACTCATTCTTTCATTCAGTCAACTATACTTAGAGAAATCTATTTAAATGATCTACAATCTGCTGATGTTAGAGATAAAAGATTTAAAAAAAAACAAAACTTTTTGCTCCTTATTTGAACGCAATCTAGTCAGAAGCAAAAGAGCAAAACGGACAAATTTCAAAATAAGTAATAGTCAGAGCTACACAAAATCGTGGTGTATAGAGGCTGACATTCAGCCAGTCACACAGATTCACTCATACCAGGCATGAAATACTGAAAGAGTTCCATAACTGTTGCTAAATGACTGAGCGTCCCCTCCCCGCTCCATGTGCTGGCTGCGTAGGATCCCTGGGCCACTCCATGATTCTATAGCTAAATGATTTAAACTTGGCCTCAAGCTTCTGCTCCTGTGCTAAGGAAGACATACAGTCATTCCATCTTTTGATTGCACCCCTGGAAAGGGCTTGGGAGACTAGGGTGGGGAGCAGTTGAACCTAGAGCTCTGAAATCCTTGTGTCTGATCCCTGGGGTCCCCACAAAATAGTTTATTTAACTGGTGAGTATTGAGTGAGATTCTTAGGTCAAACCTGCCACTTGGGGAGATGGAGTATAAGGGATCCCAGGTCAGCCTTTTCTTCCTGTGAGCCTTTCTTTATCACTCTCTTCCCTTGGATTCTGAAAAGGAGATCTACCTACAGTAGCCTCAGCCCAAATTTTATCTGGGTTGGTCCAGTGTTATGGGACTACAAAGACTAAATGAACAACAGTAACTTTAAAATCAGAGTTTAAGGGGAGCAGCACATCATGTAAACATAGATACAGATATTTACACTATTAGACTATTTGATAGCTTTGTTACAAGGGAATTTCTTTGGTTCAAAGTACACAATATAATCTTTGTAGCATTTATGTATTCCAGTCAAAGCAATAGGCTAGAGAATACAAGAAGGGATCTTGGAGATTCTACATAGAGCAGAAGCTTCACTTTCATACCCCACAGTGTGAGCACAGTGCATTCCTTGTGGCAAGGTGCTCAGTGACTACTTTGAATTCAAGTGGTTGAATTCAGCCTTCAGTGAATTAATAAAAGATAATATAATAGTAGTACTAATAATAGCCAATATTTCTTCAGTGCTTTCAACATGTTCTAAATGATATCATTTAAGCTTTGCAACCACATTCTAGATGGGATTATGATTGTCTCTATTTTAGAATTCAGGGAATTTGGGTACAGAGTTAGAAAATGCTGAAGCTTGGATTCAAACCTGGAGTTCTATGAGAAAATTACATTAACATTCTCTAGAGGAGACTAAAGCCAAAAGAAGGGAAAAAATTAAAGGCTATTTATCACCACAGAAATGTCTATACCATTGTTTGCACCAAAGGCAATGCTGTCATAACTTAAAGTTAGATTTCTTTAGAAACTTGCTGACTTGGATTGGAGGAAGAAAATTACCTCCTCTTGATATTCTACAAATAATGTACCTGACCACTTCTTCAGTGAGCTAGATATATGCTCATAAAGCAAATATCAATTAAATCGATCAGCCATATGTTCAATGAGCATTTACTATCTGACTTTCCCAGGATCATTTGCAATGGGATACAAAAAAAGCACAGATTCCTGCCAGTCTGGCATGGTATCTTAAGTACTTGTTCTATTTATCGTAAAACACAAGAATCTACCTGTTCATTTCCCTTTGAGATCAATAGTTCAATTTATGCTACTTAGATGTGTTAAGATTCTTCAAGCAAATAAATGAAATATTAAATAATGAATGTATCTTTAAATTAAAATAATGACATAATTCTTCAACTCACCAACTTACCTTTCATCTCTTTCTTTTAAAATTCATCTGTCCCTCTTGAGCAAATGGCAGTTGTAATGTGTCACATTAAGCTATTCATTAGTGTTCTGGTCTTGGTGATTTTAATAGGATTGAAAAGAATCTACATAGGGGTTTATTAGCCTGGTCTCAAACATGTGTGTTTGATCTCACTTGTGACTTCAAAAAATGAAAAAGAAAAAAACCAAAAAAACACCCACACATCCAATATAGCTTTTTGAATGTCAAATGGGTATATGATTTTTGAGCTTGCCAAGTGTTAATTGGTCTCTTCCCCTGTGATGATACAAATAAGATTCACAGCCAATTACCTTATAGTCATGAATCTTTACTCCTTGACAAAGTGAACCACTTTGTTGAGGAGACTGAAAATATGAAGCATTTATTAGGATCCCTTTACTGAAAGTCTTTGCAGGGATCAGTTAGCTTTAAAAAATGAGTGAAAACAAGGGTATGGAGACTCATGTCACTCATGATATATATTCGTCTCTAATGTAGTCTAATGGAGGAGGTTAGCATTAGAATTTTAGAAGTACAATTAAGGAGAGAGATGCAAGTATTTTAATAACTGAAGTGAAATATTGGCATAGAGCAGTGTCTTCTTTCTAATAACACTAAATCATACTGTCTCAGTGCTGGATGATAAGGTTTTGGGGGTGGGTGAAAACAGCTACAATCATGCAAAGTTTAGGAAGTGCTTTGATAGCATATCACGCTGATTTCATAACTAGATATCATAGCTAACAGGATAAAGGGCTGGGAACCCATGGGATGCCAGTTACAAGGCAAAAATAGCTCCCTTCTTTCAAAGTTAAAAAGAAAATCTCATTAAGACTGCTATCCTGAGTCTGCATTGACACATGGAGATAGGAGTGTTTGTGACAGAAAAAAAATGAGTAGTTCAGTAAGGGCTCTAACTAAATGTCTAATATTAATTTGTTATTACTCTTATTATTATTTTTTAATTTGGAAAGAGAAAACAGATTTTTGATTCAGTTGTCATGGGACCAGCTAACTGAGCTGACTCTTCTCTTTGCTGCAATCTTGAAAGATTGAAAAACTGAGAAATCAAGTAGTAAGTGCATTGTTAATTATTAGCTTTTTTTTTTTTTTTTTTTTTTTGCACAATGTTGCAACTCTAAAGAATATTATTTAACAATTTCATAGATGGCCAAAATTCAGGGCTTAATTTTCCAAAAAAAATCTTTTGACTGATGCACAGGTCCACATTGCACCAATGAAAAATGCCTCTTTCCACATATGCAACAACAGTTAAAATTTCAAATGATTCATTGTGGTTTGGAGGCTAACAAGCAACCACCAAAAAAATGTCAACCATATTACTTGCCAAATTAAAGTATTCCTCGGTTTGTTGAATACAGAATCAGCTAGGGGAATAACATTTGATTCAAATTAGGTTGTCTCCTGGTTAACAAAAGAACAACATAATATTAGATGATTTCCCTCAACATTATGCTCTAAGATGATGGTGAAAGTCTCAAGGAGAACTTGATATTCTCTCGTGGGTTGTGTAGGCCTAAAATTCTAGCTCCAAGGCATTTTGGATTGTTACTTGGTAATAATGACAGGTCATAGTATGAATCTGACTCATCATACTTAATTGGCAGTTGTTCAATAGGCTTTAGGTTAGCAGAAACAAAAAATGAAAATGAGAGCTTGATGGAAAACTTATAGGATGAAACCAGTTGACACTTGTTAGTTCTCAAACATGTTTCTTTTGCGGTACGTGATTATTCGTTCTAGGAATGTCTATGGCTACATCATGGATCAGGAAGTTTTTATGTGGGATGGACATGTTCATACACACTCTTCTCACACACTTTTTGCATATTACCAAGAACAACAATATAACTGATGGCATGTTATTAAGTTACACCATCTTTCTTTACAATAGGTGCCAGATAAAATAAAGCAGTTTTCTTATTTCTTGAAAGAGAATGACAAAATTCAACCAAATTGCCTGTGACTGTGTCCAGTGGGGCATTCTAATTGACTCTCAAGTCATAAATCAGCTCTCAATCAATACATTTTGCCAGCAGCAGGCGGTTAGGACTCCATTACTACCCATTCATCATGCCATACCCTAATTCACTGCACCATTAGCCACGGATTAGGCCCCTGTTAGATTAACTCAGTACCAATTGCTGAATACAAAAAATAGTTGTTACTTACCTCAGCTACTGGGATTCCTTCAGGTGGCCGACACTGGAGTAAGACTTCCTGCTCCAAAGACACTTCCTTTCCCAGGGGCTCCTGCTCAAATGTCTTCCGTAGATCTGGAAAGTACAGGTGACAAAGTACATGTCAAATATAAATAACATTTATTCATTTATAGAAAAAGCAATAAAAATTTCTGGGTTTGCATGTTTATGTGTATTTGTTATTTAAAACCACATGTTGTTAGTATGGTACCACAATGGGGTGATTACATTCCAGGTGTCAGAAATTATTAAATTCAGAGGCTGTGAATTGTACCTACTTTAAGCTTCAATAGAATTCCTTGGAGAGTCTCATTTTAAGAATCAATGAAGAGAGAAGTGTTGTGGGAAGATGGCAGAGTAGGAAGCCCCAGGAATCAGTCTCCGAACAAAAGCAGCTATTAAACTGGCAGGAACAGTCTAAGTCAACTATGTTAAAACTTCAGAATCTAACAAAATACTGTGCAGCATCCAGGGACGAGCAGGAAAAAGAGGCTGAAAAATGGCCGTACATACAGGTGAGTATCACCCTTTCTGCGGTAGCCACCATCCCCCTTCCTGCAGCCTTGTGGCAGGCAGCAGGGGTGACTGGAGCTTGGGGCACAGGGTTCCAGGGTGGGCAATAAAGACCTAGTCCTCCAAACTCCAGGCCTGTGTGATCTCATCATATATCTCTACCTCAGATTGCCGGTGGCCCACTCTGAGGGCAGTCGTGGTTCCAAGGCCCCTCAAGAAAGACAGCAGAGGAATCTTAGACAGTAACCTTCCTCAAAATTACAAAAAGAGTTAAAGGGTGCACTAACCAGGCAAGTGCTGAAGCAAGGAAACACAGCTTCAAAAGTCACAGGAGAATTTCCTGGCACCCTGGCTAGCCCCTCCCCCACTCCCTTCACAACGTAGGGTGGAACCAGCTTACACTCCATTGTGGGTCCCTGGCCCCACTCCAGAGGCAGCAGAGTGGCCCCTGTGTGGTACTGGGGTGCATGTATGTCAGTGCCAATCTATCAGGTGGAAGTCTGGCAGACTGGGTGGGAGAATGTGTCCCTGGTTTACCTCCCAGAGTTTGTCCTGAGGGCAGAAGAAGTAGCTTGGAGACAGTCAAGACAGTGTGAAAGGGATCCCAAATAGCGAAAGCCATCTTTAAAAAGAACTAAGTTGGAGGACTCTCGCTTCCCGATATTAAAACTTATTACAAAGCCACAGCAATCAAAACAGCATGGTATTAGCATAAGTACAGTCATATAGACCAATGGAATAAAATTGAATGTTTAGAAATCAACCCTCACAGTTACAGCTCACTGATATTTGATAAGGGTGCCAAGTCCACTCAATTGGGGAAGAATAGTCTCTTCAACAAATGGTTTTCAGAAAACCAGAGGTCTATATTCAAAAGCATGAAGGTGAACCCTATTAGTGAAGTCACAGACATCTGTTAAGTGGCTATCACCCAGACCTCACCAACCCCCACCTCCTTCTCTGGGGAAGTCACAAGCACACACTAAGCGACCATCCTCTGGCCTTACACTACCCCCACCTCCTTTTCTATTGTGTGCCATTCCCCATGTTGTCTCATGAAAAGGCCTTGCCTTACCTTAAACCCAGAAATGCTGCAACTTCAAATACTTATCAGAACAGGAATTCTCCATGGCAGGGTCCCTTTCACCCCACCCCCTCCCCCAGGTTGATAAAAACCATACTCAACCCATATAGATTTGTTTCTCTTCTCCGGTGTGAAATGAGGTATGTGGAACTGCCATCAACTGACCCCGACCTGAGCAAGTTTTGGCCTCCCTGGGAGATGCGCCATGAGGAGACTTTTTCCCCTGCTCTTTTGGACTCTTTATGCTGTATAAGTAACAAAGAGATTATGAGCCCCTTCTGACTCTTTATACTATGCAAATAATGAAGAGATCATTTGCTGAAAGTGTCTCTTGTGCCCTGAACCTCCATTCCCACAATGCACTGTTGCAGCAACATGTTATAGACTCCTACAGCACACCATATAAAAAAGTCAACTCAAGATGTGTTAAAGTCCTAAATATAAAAGCCAGAATTATAAAACTCTTGGGAGAAAAATAGGGAAAAGGGACCTCATCAAAATTTAAAACTTCTGTGCATCAATGGACTTTAACATGGAAATAAAAAGACAACCTATTTAATGGGATAAAATATTTGGAATCCACAAATCTATTAAAGGTTTAATATCTAGGACATATAAAGAAATTCTTAAACTCAACAATAAAAAGACAACCCAATTTAAAAATGGGCAAAAGACTTGAATCAGCACTTCTCCAAAGAAGATATTCAAATGGTCAAAAAGCACATGAAAAGATGCTCAAGATCATTAGCTATCAGGGAAATGCAAATCAAAATTATAATGAGACGCCATTTCACACCCATAGAATGACTACTATTAAAAAACAGAAAATTATAAGTGTTGGAGAGGAGGTGGAAAAATAGGAACACTCATTCATTGCTGGCGGACTTGTAAAATTATGCACCTAGTGTGGAAGACAATTTGGCAGCTCCTCAGAAAGTTAAAAAAAAAACAACTACCACATGTTCCAGCAATTTCACTTTTGGGTATATACCCAGAAGAATTGAAAGCAAGGACTTGAATGGATATTTGCACACTGATGCTCACAGCAGCATTATTCACAACTGCCAAAAGGTGGAAGTCACCCACGTGTCCATCAACTGATGAATGGATAACAAAATGTGGTACATACATTCAAGGTTCACATGAATGAGCCCTGAAGACATCCTATTGAGTGGAATAAACCAGACACAAAAGGATAAATATTATATAGCCTCACTGTTTTTAAATAATAGGGATAAACTCATGGAGTCAGAATCTAGAATGTAAGTTACCAAGGGATGGGGTGGGGATAAGGAATAGGGAGTTAAGGCTTAAATTGTGCAATTTCTATTTGGGTTGATGGAAAATTTTGTTAAGGGATGGTGGTGATGATAGTACAACATTGTGAAAGTAATTAATAGCACCAAATTATATATTTGAATGTGGTTAAAAAGGTAAATATTAGGTTGTATATATGTTACTAGAATAAAAATTTAAACACCAACAACAATTTAGGACTGTACAGCACAGTGAACCTTATTGTAAAAAGTGCACTATAGTTAATAGTACAATTATAAAAATGTTATTTCATGAATTGTAACAAATACACCACACCAATGCAAGGTGTTAATACTAGGGCAGTATATGTGAACTCTATATTTTATGCATGATTTGTCTGTAAACCTACAACTTCTCTAATAAAAAAATTCACAAAAATATATTCAATGAAACCCATTAATTGTATTTCTTTAGCATTTCTCTAAAATCTACTGTGATAATCACGTTTTTAACAGAGAACTGCATTCTCATGATTTATATACAAGGGTTCCTTATGTAATAGCTATTTTCCTTTTTCCTTACTATAGTTATTATTAAAATTGTAATAATCCTGGGTTCTTTTGATGAATAAATTAAAAGCAAGCTTCTATTGTAGATTTGCAAACAGAAAGTCAGGAGGATGAATGTAACTTATTAAAGTGTCTCAAACACAAGGCAGGGGATAGAGTAACTATTAAAATGAGTCCAGAAATCTCTTAATATCTAATCCTGTGTTCAGTTTTCGATTATAAGATTAGTCATTTCTGCTCAAATATACCAAGTATCTAATTATGCATGTGTATAGTTACAGAGCTACAGCAACAGGCAGCAGAGTCTTTTAAACCAATATAGGTGGTTCCAAAGTATATTGGAAATCAGCTTGTCATTTTAAACACCAAACTTAAAAAAATAAAAAGATTCAGTCATAGAGCTTGGAAGCAACACTTCTTTTTAAAATGGCACAAAAAACTTTACGCCAAACATGTACGTTTCAACTCATTCCAATAAAAAAAAATTACTGGAGTTTCAGCAATTGGATTTTAACACGTAAATTTATGCCTCTACCCTTTTGTCCCATGTCTCTGATAAAGATATAAGAATCTGAAAGCCTACTGAACTAATGGATGGAAATCTGAAAGCCCTGGATGTATAGCCTTATTATCTTCCAAGGATCTACCAGAAAGCACCTCCTGGAAAAATATACTGAGGAAAAGAATCCATTATTCTACACTTGCCATTTGGTTGAATTGCTTGGCAGAAGAAAACCTTCAAGACCTTAGGGACTGTGGGAAAATTGTGGATTTATATAGGTGTGAGGTAAGACTAGTGACTCTCTAAACAGTGTCAGAGTATCTGTCAGAAGAGCACTTCTGATTTGATTATCAAGGAATTGAGTGTATGATAGAAATGAACTTATAGAATCATAGAGTTATCAGAATTTTAAAACGATCTAAATCATGTCCTTATTTGACATAATATATTTACCAAATTACCCAAAGCCCTGCAGCAAAATAATTGATGCTACATTAGAACACACTGACACTTAGCTTGACACATATTTCACCATTCCACACATCCCTCTAACATCTTATTCAGTTACCGTGTGCCCTTCCAACAGAAATATTAAAAATTTCCTACTCTTTCTCTTCTAGTATGGTAGTTTCTCCTTGCATGTCATTTGCAGTGACATAAAAATTTTGGCAAAATGGCAAATACTAAGGCTAAAAGCAATAATGTATAACTGTTATGGGATAAAATTGTTCTTGATAAGTTATATCTTGTTTGTGAAAAATGATTCTGAAGAACACCAATGTGATGTAGGGTAGGACAAAGACCTAATTAAATATTATGGTCAGCAGTTCTCAAGTTAAATGATATTGTGACTTCACTCTCACTTAAGTTACTCAGCATATCACAAAGTGAGGACTAAGAATAAGAAAAAGTTGGGTATATATGTATTCAAATAGTTGAAGTAATTTCATTTAATATTTATTAATTTTGTTCTGATGGTAGACCACTTTACTAGGTACTTAGGATGGAGATGTGTAAAACACCGAATTAAGACTCGATAGGTAAGCTGAGGTCTGTCCATGAAAAGGTGTTCTGTGGTTCAAAGGAACAGCAAACCCTCCAAGGCTTGTAAGCAAAGGATGGAGATTGGATGCTAAATATTACCAACAGTGTGACAGATGGATTGAGGTGGGGTGAGGAGATGGAAAGTTCAGAACACATTTGGACAGACCAGGAGGGATGACAGTATAATGATGATCTAGCCAGTGATAGTGGACAGAAACAAGAGAAGGCAGATTCCAGAAATAAATAGAATGTACATCCAGGAGGACCTAGGTATAGGATAATGTTATATTCTTAGCTACTCCAATTGTTAGGTTGGTGCCAACATTAAATGACATAGTACCAAACTCGGCAGGAAGTAGGGAGAAATAAATTTATTTTGGTACATGTTCAGTTTGGTGTGTCTGTAGGATATCAAAATGAAAAAGTCCAGTAGGTCCAGATCATGGTTTTTCAATCCCAGCTCTGTTGACTGTTTGGTCTGGTTAATTACTATGGGGCTGTCCTGTACGTAGCAGGACGTTTGGCAGCATCCCCGGACTGTATCCTTCTAAATGTCAGCAGAACCCCTCCCAGTCATGACACACAAAAATATGCCTCCAGACATTGCTAAACATCTCCTGAGGGGAAAATCACCCCCAGTTGAGAACCACTAGTCTGGAGCTTGGAAAAGAAGTCTTCCTCGAAGAGTTGTGATTCATTGTCTGTGAGATGGCTGAAGCACTGGAAATAGATGACATCACCAGGAGAAAGAGGGCAGCATAAAGAAAAGAGAACACCAATATTTAAGAGGGAAAAATGCCAGCAAAAATGGCATAGAATGAACAAAGAAGTAGGAGAAAAACCAGAGGGATAAGTGTCAGTGGAGTCAAGAGAAGAATACATTTTTAAGAAATGGCATGATGGAACAGGACAAATGGCAGTGAAGGACTCAAAAAGAAGTCATTTTTTTGGGCAATGTAGGAGTGGAGAGGGAAAGAAGCCAGGTTGACTGTTGAGGGGCTCATGGGAACTGGGAAAGTGAACATCATGAGTCCCTCCTACTCTTTTCCAAAACTTTATGGTGAAAGAAGTGGGCAGAACCATCCAAGGGGGATGGATTTGAGCATACATGCTATAATTCTTCTTGGGATATGCTGTAGTTTTTTACACAGTTTTCAAATCCCTGCCATATAAAGGAACGAATTACGTAGACTCTTCTTTCCTAATTAAGGATGGAGATGTCACATCAGATACAAGTACTTCAACAGACAGGTCTAAATGTAAACCATCATTAAATAAGACATAATTATTTTTTTCTCACCATTGGCTTAAACTCTATATAAATTTGATCCAATTTCTAAAGAAATCTCACAAATAACCCCTCACAAGGTAATATTTCTTCCTGAAAAATCCTGTTAATTCTTGCCAGAAGCTTCTTTTCTAGTTTTCAGGTGGTGTAATGAGCATAGAATGTATCATGGCTGTGCGACACAGCATCTGCTCATTTCAGTATGCTTGCACACTGCTGTGCAAGGGGAGGGTAGCTAACATTTTACACATATCCTTTATCATCTGGAGAGATGTGATAGAAGGCAGGACGGATGCCTTGCAGGTAGAGAGAGCAGAAGGGTGACAAATGAATACGCATGAGAAACGGACACTTGTCAGCTTGGAATTAGATGTACAATAGAATGGTTCAGCATAACGTGGGCATTCCTGTCAGAAATAAGATGAATTTCTGCCCTTGGAAGACCTTTAGGAGTCTACATTTCTGTTTTCTTTCCATTAGTTCTAGACCAGACTGCCACTAAAATACAAATAAAGTCTTTTCATCAAAACCTAGATTACTTTTGCAAAGTCAGCTTGGCCTAACTCTGATTTGTCATTGATTCCCAATTAAAAGAAAAATCAGCTTTACCATATGTATGCATTCAGAGAGATGTGTACTCAAGAACATGAATATTGGCTTACTAAATCCATACAGCAAAATCCAATTAGCACATCTAGAATCAGACCTGAGATGATATGGATTTATTTACCATTTACACAGTAATCAAAGAACCTTGAACACAGACAGATATACACATGAGGTCTCATTTTTTATTACAGAATTTTGATGCTTTCAATGAATTTTTGCATAATAATAAAGACTGGTTACAGATTACGAAGTAGAAGACATTTAAGGCATTCTGAAAATATTAACTCTGCCTTTGGACAATGTGGTAAACAGAAAAGAAGGCTAAATGAGAGTTAAAAGACTTTCTGGCTATTTTCCTCATTTGTAAAATGAAGTAAATGTCTGAATGCTTTTGAAGGACTCTTTTGGCTGTAAGAGCCTATGACTGGATAGACTAACATTTTAAATACACGTTTTAGGAGAAAAAAGTTTATCCCTTGTGGAATAAGATACTTGTTGGTTGTGATGGAACTTTAAGGAGATGTAACAATTGTCAGTGTCCAGAGAAGTAATAGAAGAAATTATTTTTTAATAGTCTTGGAATTGTTGCATCTTTTTAGGGAACAGTTTATAATTTTCCCCACAGGACAATTTTGACGGGACTTTGGGACACCTGGATCTACAGATATGAGTAAGAGACAGAAAATGGGGAAAGGGGTGGGTTTTAGAAGATTCAGTATTAAAAATATGGGCAAACTCTGTAAAAATGAGAGACTAACATAATATACATCATAAAATCAGATGAAAATTAAAGTTCCAATGATCATAAACACACTGACAATTAATTACATTGACAACCATGATAGTCTGCCTGCATGGGACACAGAGGGCAGAGAAATGCCTGCCCAAAACAACATCATGTCTCCTTCTCAGTGATGTCCCTTGAGCCTTACAACAGGAAAGCCCACGCTGGACAGGCCACAGTTGTGAGGATAATGGGTCACACTACCAGTCAAGTAGGTGTGAGTCCTACTGATTTTAGATGGAGAAAAGCAGGAAATATCAGCAAAAAGAACCCTCCGCTGTGTTTTACTTAACAGGTTGCTGATACTATTGCCTTTGAAGAGGGTAATTAACACATTCTAACTCCAAGTTAAAAAAAAAGATTTACATTTATTAAAAATGCTGTTTATTCCCTCAGCAATGCTACTTCACTATGAAGAAAGATTTGTTAGAATAAAATATTCTTTAGAAGACAAAATCTTGGCAATGTGATAGACTGATACTATGGAGTCAGAAATTCTCCAATGGGTATAATTCAATAGTCTCTTCTAGTGGAAATTAAAATCCTTAAATTCCACAGAATAACAAGATACAAATAAAATATTACATGGTTAATGGTGAAAGTTTTTTTTTATTTTGTTTTTAGACCACATAAGGTTTTGTGAATTTTAAAATAAATACTGAATCTGAAAGGGTTTTGGAAATTCTAAAGCACAAAACATGATAAATTATTGCTACTATTTCTATTATTAATACTCAGTTCTGGAATGAAAAAATGATCACTCATATAAGTGCATATGTTGTTCTCTTACATACTTTGACCAAATGATCTATAAACTATAGTACCTAATATTCCTTGCAGTTCCTAAGGAATTTATGGTTTATCACCATGTTTTTCAAACTCTGCATCATGACCCTTGGGAGGACTAGACAGATGGATTATGATGAGCATTAAAACATAGACTGTCAAGATATATCATTCTTAGTGAGTTAAATATTATTTGTTTGTGTATGTATACATGTATATGTCATACACATATGTATGTGGGGAGGGTGGGTACGTGTTTAATGGATCATGACATAAACATTTTTCATTGTAGGTCACTGTGAACAGGGTCTGAGAGTCACTGGAAGGCAGAATAACATTGTGGCTTAGAGCAAGTCTTGGGTATAGTCAAGGGTTCAAGTCTTGATTCTTATCACTTGACGAGACCACAAGTAAATTGCTTAACCTACTCATTTTAGTTTAAAAGTTCTTTGAGGTCAACTATACCTTGGTGCTTAGGACACAGTAGCTCCTTAATAAATTCTGAATTGAATTTAATTTCCCAAACAATCTGGCAACCACCGTCACTGAAGGACTGGGAACATTTTCCCTTGTGGTGTATAACTATAAAAGACCTTACAAATCACGCAGTCCAAACTCTTCACTTTATAGATAAAACAACTGCGACCCCAGGAAGTTAACTAATGCATTCAAGCTCAGCAGCCCCTTAGAAGCTGCTGATGTGAGTCTGTTTGGCTGTATCAGTTTGCTATGGCTACTGTAACAGAGTACCACAAACTTGGAGGTTTAAAACAACACAAATGTATTACTTTTACAGTTCTGGAGGCTGGAAATCTGAAATCAGTTTCCTTAGACCATAGTCAAGGTGTCAGTGGGGCTGTGCTACATCCGGAGGCTCTAGGGAGAAGCTCTTAATTTTCCTCTTCCAGCTCTGGTGGCTATCATTCTTTGGTATGTGGTGCATCACTGCAGTCTCTACCTCCATAGTCAAGGTGCAGTGTTCTCCTACTCTGGATGTGTAATCTCCCTCTGTCTCTTTTATAAGGGCACTTGTGACTGAAATTAGAGCCCACCAGATAATCCCGGATAAGTCTCCCATCTCAAGATCCTTAATGGAATCACAACTGCCAAAGATCTTTTTTTCCATATCAGTTAACATTTACAGGTACCCTGGTTTAGGACTTGGTATTTTTGGGATGCATTATTCAGACTATTATAGCAGCTAAGAGCATGGACCCTAGGTCCATACTTCCTGGGTTCAATCCTGGTTCTGCATTTAACAAGGTCCATGTGCTTTTGTTTTTTTATTTCAAAAGGAAGATATCTCATAGGATTATGGTGGAGATTAAATAAGGCAATACAAATAAAACACTTAGGACAGTGCCATTACATAAAAAGTCCTCTGTGGATGTCCTCATTTAAGTGCACACCCTGTCTGGCCCCCCAAATTGGTGTAGCTGTCAAGCTTTTTCAGAGCTAATGGCTATGTTGCTTGTTTGTTTTGACCAAGAGTTAGAGGCACAGGAAATTCCATATTCCAAGTACTCGAATTAAGCTTTTTGCCCACAGATTAAGCTGGGCATGACAAAGTGGCTCTATAGGTAGGGAAATCCTGTACATGCTGTGGTTATCTTCCGTTGACCATGATATGTACTTTCTCACACAAGCTTGACCTTGTATTAAGCAAATACAAACTGCTTTATCACGATGCACATTCTTCATACTTGCAAAGTACTTTTCAGTTATTTCTTTTACATGCTCGATGAACAGAGGTGCTGAACACATTTTTAAATTAATAAAAAATGTTTTAATGGACTTTCAAAGTGGTCCTCTAGAGAATAAAATAATTCATGGTCACATAAAGTAATAATACCTGTGTTCTTAAAGGAAAAAAAAAAGTACCTTTCTTCCGAAAATGATAGAAAGGGCTCATTATGTTGTCATGATAGAGGAAAACTTAAGCTTAAATCACCAAATATGGCTGCTAAAGGGAAATAGGTGCTGTGAACAGACCGGTGTAACACATTTCGGGAGAACTTTATTAAAGCCGAGCTTTGGGCACTCATTAAAAGAGAAAAATGCCTGAATTAATGTGACAGAATCCTAAAATGGTGTCATGGCTTTATTTTCCAGGAATAGAGAAACTTATCTTTGCTGGAATTTAAAAAAAAGCATAAAAATTAGATTTAACCATTCTTACTGTGGTTTTTAAATATAAGAGGCACAGTATATAAATAAGTTGAATGGAGTTTTATTTTTTAGCTTGCTTTCCCTTCTCAAAATTTTTTTTAAAAGATAAAAACAAAAAAACAAAAAATAAAGTACATGAAGTTCTCTCTATGGCTAGACTGGAAAGTCAAGAATTGTTACATTTCCGAAACTCTGCCTGACCAACGGGAGTACACAAAGAAAAGTTTGTTTAAAACTCAGATTCACCATTTCTTATGTGACCTGGGCAAGCTTTTGTTTTGTTATTTGCAGAATAAGGATGGTAAGAGAATCTGTCTAGTAGGATTGTTGTGAGGATTACAATAGTTGAAAAGCAGAAGGGCTAGAACAGAATTTAGCACACAGTAAGCTAACCATTACTGTTGGTTTCTGACAAAGTTTTATAATGTAGAAAAAATGAAAACAATAGATTTCAATTGTTCCCTTATTATTCCTTAACCTCGTTTTGCTCTTATAAGAGCTAATGTTTTTGTCCACTCTCAGGAATTTACTGAAAACTTTCTTAATATCATAATTCGGCACAGGGACAGAGGTTGAATTATCTTCATGCAAATCAGCAGAAGGATCATCTTGGTAAGATTGTGCCAAGACATGCAATCCTGTACTGAGGTCATTTAAGCAAAGAAATCCCAAATGACAAGTTCCTGCAGAAGAGAAGTACAATTTAAGCCATTCTTTATTTCTTGACTTTGGGGCATTTATAGGACAAATACATTTGTATTCAGATAGTGTTGCTAAAGGGTATTTTTAAAAAATAAATATTTTAGAGCTAGACTTCCAAATGACATCCATTAGCGAGAAGAGGAAGGAAAAAACCATACAAGCCATTCTTTTTACATTCACAATGCATCTTTAGTTTCAAAAGAAATGATTATATGTCATCACAATATTTTTTAAGATATGTCTTAGGGATAAATAATAAAAAATATGCCAACTTTATGGATGAGGAAACTGATGTACCAAAAAGTTAAGGCTCTGCTCTCAGAGTCCAAAAAGAATAGAACACAATGATTACAGACATACATTTTTGCAAATAAGCATTTTAGCCATAAATTCGAGCACAAAACATTACTTTAATGACACACTTTAGTCTGGAGGGCTCCCAGCCTTGCCTATACAATAGATACATGATTTCTCCCAAAATATGACTTAAGAAACAGTTTTCTCATACCTGGACATCTACCTTAGAACAATAATGGGCTATAAACATCTATAGAGTCGTGGAGCCTCCATATAATTAAACTTCTGCTCATATATGAAAAAAATATGCTTTGGAAAACTACAGATTGATGCAAGCAGGTATGTGTTGTAGTTTGAAATCTTGAAATAGAAATGAGATGAACTGTTTAATTCAAATACTGATATTTATATGAAACACTGAGCTATTTATTGTTAAAAACTTCTCTCATTATCTAAAAAAGTCTACATCGTGCAATTCATCTCACCTAATGCAAAATATGGCTTCTGTAACTTACAGTGGTTTGCTGTGGCTGTAATGGTTGCATAAGGGATCACACTGCAGCTCAGAAATGCATTTCAGTAAACAGGATCCAACAGGTCAATCTGGGGTGCAGGGAAGCCTGTTGAGCTTCACCAAGACAATCAACAACAGGTTAGTAGATACTGTTCATGTATGATCTAAATCTTTCAGAATGCCTGGTTAAAGAAATACTAAATAAATGATTTGCATAAACTGTATAATTAAATTTGTTTTATGCCTGGTAGAACAGACAGGTAGAAAATGAAAAGTAACATATAAGGTCCCATATAATAACTTCAGTATATATAAACCCACACCCCATTTATAAAATTACACATATTTTTAATTTAGATGCTATTACCCCTATTGTAGAAATGTTAATTCATTCATCTTTCACTAATATTTCTTGAGTACCTGGACCTTGCCAGGCATAGTTCTAGGCATTTTAGATACTTTATAATGCAACAAACAAAAAATCTCTGCTCATGTGGAGTTTACCTTCTAACAAGGGGAGATAGTCCCCAAAGAATGAACATAATAAATAAGTAAATGTATAATAGGTTAGTAGTGGATAAGGGCCATGGGTAAAAAAGAATAAGTAAAAGAGTAAAAGAGGAGTTAAGAGTGTGTGTGTGGGGGTGAGAGGGCACAGAGGATATCGCTTCAGGTTATCTGATGTCCTTGAGTTTTCTAGATGAAGAAAAATCTTTACTAAATGAATATCATATACTTTCAACTCAATTTAATTTAACTCCATTTATTTAGCACCAGCTATGGGCAAGGCACTGTTTTTAGGCACTGGGGATACAACAATGAAGAAAATAAAGACCCTGTCCTTGCGAAGCTTATATTCTATTATCTTCTGGCAGGGGAGTAAAAGTCGATGTAAAATAAAACAAATAATAATGAAAAAAAACGCTATCAAGAAAAATAAAGCAGGCCTAGGGTTATTGTTGGGGTTGGCGTCACAGGGAATTTTATATATACTGGTCGGGTCGACCCCTCTGAAGACAGGACAACGCAGTAGAAAGCCAGGTGAACGAAGGAAGGAAACCACATTTAGAATGGGGGAAAAATGATCAGGGCAGGAAGCCTGAGCCTGGAATAAGTCTATTGCATTCTGGAATGGTGTAGTTAAAGAGAGGTGGGAACCAACGTCCATTTACACTTCTAAATTATAAATAATAGTGAGCTTATTATAAAACTACACATGTGGATTATATGTTTTTGTGAATGTCACCAACAAAAAATCAGTATCACCTCTTCCCTTACATGTATCCAGGGTATTGGTTGAAAGTATGACTCTGTTGCTGGACCAACTAGGTGAAACTCTTGCTCCTCCAAGTGATAGCTCTATGACCTTGGGCAAGATTTTAAATCTCCCTTTGTTTTAATTTCCTCATCTGTAAAATAGGGATAATAATATCCAATTCAGAATCGTTGCCAGCATTAAATGAGCTAAAACAGGTAACATGATTGAAATGTGCCTGGTACATCATCGTTGTTATTCTAGAGCCCGTCTGTCCAATACTAGCCACGTGTGGATATGGAACAGTTGACATGCGGCCAGTCCGAACTGAAAAGTCCTTCCAGGGTAAGCATACCAGATTTCAAAGATCAGTATGATAAAATAATGTAAAGTATCTCATAAATATTGTAAAATATTGATTATATATTGAAATGATAATTTTGGTATATTGGGCTAAATAAAATATGCTATAAAGTTAATTTTACTGGTTTCTTTTTTACTTTAAGAAATATGAGGACTGGAAAAATTTAAATTATTTATTAATTTAAATTAATTATTATTTATTAAAATTTAAATATGTGGCTTGCATTATATTTCTACTGGACAGTGTTATTCTAGACAGTGTGCAAGGCACTACAGACTCACAAATATGAACAAGGCTTGATCCAAACCCACGGGGGCTCACAAGGTAGTTCTGATCCCAAGGAAAAGGACATGTGAACTGTGGGAAGAGAGCAGAGAGGACCACCCTCATCCTGTTTAATATTATTTCCAGGAACTATCTTATTCCTTTCTGTAGCCACTGACCTTTGTGACAGTAGCTGTGATTTACTAATTATACCCATGATAAAGAGGAAATCCTTAGGAACTGCCCTGCCACTGCCAGGAAGATGGATTCTCAGAGCAAACATCCCACCATAACTCATGACTTGTGGAAGAGTGACCAGTGGTAGGAGTTCTCCTCATTCTCAAGCTATGGGAAATACTACAGTCTAATTTTATGTGAATCAGCAAAGAATTTCAATCTTTAAGACTGACAGTCCAGGCCTGGAACATATTTTAGGGAATGAGGTGGTAAAAGAAAGAGAAATTCTTTCATTAAAAAAATCTATTAAGTATCAATCAGTTTCAAAATACACATATCAAGTTGTTTAAATTACTGTATCTGTTAGTATGAACACCAATTATCATCCATTGAGTACTTGCATTGTATCACAGCTTTACAAGATTTATCACTTGTATTTTAATCTTAAAATAGCTCTATTATTTCCATTTCATGGTTGATGAAACTAAGGCTCACAGGGGTTAAATTACTTGTCCAAGATCACACTAGTACCTATTGGAAATAGTATTTGAATATCAATAAATCTGGCCCCAAAGCTTGTATCCTTAACTACCCCTCTGTGCTGCTTTTTTTGCATTATATCTCTTACCCCTAATAACCCAACAACAAAAACAACAATCATAACAAAAGCAGTATGGAAGCTAAGACATTTTCTGAAGATAGACAGTGTATGACATTGTTTTGGTTGAACTATATTTTCCAACTTTAATCGCTTAGAATTATGCCATCGGCCTATATCAGAGGACAGTGCAAAAAATAGCCCCATAGATTGGTAGCTGTATTACCATAAGGGTTCTACTTAGGACAGTTATTGTAGTGGCAACTTGAGTTCTCTCAGAAGAAACTTCTCTCTCTGCAATGGAAGGTACAGTACCTAAGAAATTTGGCTCTGCCCTCTAGTAAATGTGCAAGATCTTAGAACAGGAAAATTATTTTCTCATTTCATGCCTGGCTTAATCCTAATTTTCATATTTCCATTTTTTTTCTCTACCTTAATAGCCTCAGAAACTTATTTTTAAATTTTATATAGTCTAACTGCATGAATTACTGTAAGCAAACCAAGAAAACTTTCTATTTTATAAACTTCTGAAAATAGAGCCTTTACACAGAAGAACTATGGGTCCTCCATAATACACCTAATGGGAGTAAATCTAATTAAGTTAGAGGCAGTTGCATTTATATAACCTAAGCATCATGGCTATCTTCATCTGAGATAAATTCAAACTTTAATTGACGTTTATGTGATGGTCATCTGTCAAGTATTACTGGGCAAAGAAAAAAAGCTCACTTGATGCAGGGCAGACTAGAAAATCTGCAAGGTTTTTGCAACACTAGAAAGGACCTGCTGGAGGGGATCAGCCCTGACAGAGAGAATTTGAAATTTAACCTTTGTTTTACATCATCATGTACATCTATATGAGTACATCTTTACACATTGGATGGTGTTCCTTGGCCATAGACATACATGTTCAATTAATTATGGAAATTATAGGCAAAGAGCTCTTTCGTTTTATTTCATGGTAGTGAAACATGCTCTGGGTAACTTAATCTCTTACTAGAGTTTGTTTTTTTATTTGAAAATTTCAAACTATATTTAAAATCCAAGAAGTAAACAGCAAAATTTTAAAGGAAGTATCTCAGAAATACTGGGATTTTATACTTACATACATTCAATTTTTAATCTGGAGAATTTGAATATATATAGGATCTTGCCCCCTTTGTAGAAATAAAGTGTCCTTTTAAATTCCCTCTAGAAGTAAAAGGACATTAAGGACAGCAGTATAAATATTAGCACAATAATCCCCACTAAAAATCACTGAAAATGGAAGAGGAGGAACATAACAAAAAGAGGAAGAGGAGGAGGAAGAAGAGGAGGAGGAGAACAAAAAGAAGGAGCATGAGAAGGAAAAAGTGGAGGATGGAGGCTACAGACTACAGAAGAAGATAGAGCCAGAAGAAGCAGGGCAGGAAACAAGTGCCCCCACGGATCTCACGTATTCTAAAGAAACAAAAAATCAAAACATGTCTTAACTCAGCCAGATGAAACAGAATGAAGATTATCAAGAGATTAGAGAAATAGCTGCTTCACTCAAGGAACCCTCAGCATCAAAGAACGAATATGAGAAAACTAGAGATGAATTGAGGAAAAAGAAAGTTCCAGTTCCAAACAAACTTCTACCAACACTTTCCTCCAGATATCCAGAAGATGACCCAGACTCCTGTGTGTGGGTCCCACCTGAAGGCCAAAGTGGTGATGGCAGAACCCATCTTAATGACAAGTATGGCTATTGATCACTGCAGAATCCCAAAGGAAGACCTCATGGACCATGTGATGGGGATATTTGGGCACACATTATCAAGCTGAATGGCCAGAGGAGTTGAGAAGACCATTTATGAAGTCTTGTGACTGGTCTTTTCTTCTGTGCTCTTGGCTTCCTAAATCTACCCACTCATTTTATTCTCCTGAATTTGGTATTAATGTTTAAAAGTGTTTGTGTGTGTATGTAAAAAGGGAACCATATATTTTGAGAATCACTCTAATGAGAGAGGTGACTATTAAAATGAGAAGGCAAAGATGTCTCTAATATCGAAAAAAAAATTATGTTCACTTTATGGAATTAATGTAAGGAATTATGTTTCATTATACGGAATTATGCAGCCCTTTAACTTCAGTTATAGGCAAGTCAATTTAGTAGGGAATGTAGACTGGTGATTTTAAGTATTTATTGCACTTGATATTGATGAACACAGTTTTCTATCATTGTGTCTCTTTTGATTACAATTAGAAGCTGATTTTGAATTCCTTTAAATCTTTGACCAAAAAATTATTTTTTGTTCCTTTTTTAGAGTGGTTGAAATTATCTTTTCTTTCTTTATAATTAATAAAAATAAATTCTTCATTATTCGTGATCGTAGGTGGCAGTGGATGTTGTGGTATGACAGTGAGAGCCTCTTTCAGGACTGTTCCTCTCTTTCTTGGATTTGCCCTCAGTTGAGGAGGGCCAACTTCCTCAAAGTCATAAATTCTGGTGTGGCAGTCAAAGGAGCAGTCTGAATGTTTTGTCTAGTCAATGTAGGGGTCTTTGTGAAAAGAACTACTCACCCCTGTTGCCTCTCGGTGAGACAGCAATGAAGGACCATCCAAACTCCAGAGCCCTATGGGTCAACCTTTGTTGTGTATTCACGGTAGCTCAATGTCCCCCTCTGCCCAATCCTACCACCCTCGCTCATCCACAAGTATTATTCTTAAGAGCATTCGCCAATACATTTCCTGCCTGTGGGTCTCCATCTCAGCGTTTATTTCATGGAGAATCCACTTAAGAAAAGAGAAAGTCTGTTCACAGATGCCCAGAGTAGAAAGATTAATCTGCAGCATTTTAATCAACTTCCCTGGAAATTCATTAAAGTGGTTTTAATTCAAAAAAATTTATTAAACAATCAAAGATATTCCAGGCACTGTGCTAAGCACTAGAGATATAAAATAGAGTTCTTAAACTCAAGAAACTTGCTGCAATGAAATTCAGGTATCACAAGTAAATATAAGTCAAATGAGCTGTCCTACATTAAGAGCAGGGACAAACTACTCTGAAAATACTGAGAAAGGAATGCCTAACTCCCCATCCATGAGGCAGAAATGGCTTCACTAAGGATCTGGCATTTGACCCAAATCCTTCAAAAGGCTCAGGCCTCTAACCTTGGAACCATCTGTTCCTCGCTTTCTCCCACATTCTACATTCAATCTCAGCACAACCTATTGCCTCCATGTTTGGATATATCTGGAAAACACGTCTCACCACCTCCACTTCTTCCACCCTGGGCCAGCATAACATCTTTCACAGCAATAGCCTCCCAAATGGTCCTCCTGATTCTACCCTCATGCCCTATGGTATATTTTCAACAAGGCAGCCGGCATGATTCTGTTCAAATGGATGTCAGATATGAATTTCTGTGCTGGAAACACTCCAAGATATTCCCATCTCATACTGAAAACCAAAGATGTTACAAGGCCTACAAGGTCCTACATTATCACCACCGGCCCCCACAATCCTCATCCCCAAGTCTTACTTCTTTTAAGTTATAAAGGAATCTCTTCTTGCTCACCCCGTTCCAGCCACTCTGACCCCTGTGCTCTCCTGTAACCTGCCAGTACACTCCAGCCTCAGGGTGTCTGTCTGTGCCCCTTGCTATTCCCTCTGCCTGACTCCCCACCTCTTGGCCTTCAGGTTTACTTAATTGTCAACTTCTTCTCCAGGCCTTCCCTGACCACCTAATCCTAGCAACATATTTCTGCTTCTCCTGCTTTATTTTTCTTCATAGCAGTTCCCATCTGATTATCATTTTTATTATTATTTAAATAATAATGAAATTATTATTTTATTTGGGGGTCTCCTTTTCTTTACCAGATCACAAGCTCCACGAGGGCAGTGATGGTTGTACATTTTGTTGCCAGCTCCATTCCCAATACCTGTATTTGTCGCTAGAATGGATAAAATGCTTACTAAATATTTTTTGAATAAATGAATTTTTTGAAAATGGTGAAGGGCAGTATGAGAAGGGAGAAACCCTTGAGTATGAACAATAAGCATCAGTCCTATATAAAGTGCAGGACTTTTTAATGAGTGTGACCAGCAGGTAGAAATCCTTGGGGCTTGGAGCTGGAAACATAGGATGGTTATGTAAATAGTGAAATAGGTCATATGCCATCTTAAGAAATTTTGATTTTTACTTACAAGTCACTGTAAAATTTCAAGTGGGAGCAGAAGTTGAAATGAGATGAGACCTAAAACCTGAGATAGCATTTGTGGAAATATGGAGGAAGGGCCAGGAACGGGAAGATCACTTGAGCCGTGGAGACTAAATGCCTCGATCAGAGGTGAGAAGGAGGAGACCAGAAAGCTAGGAATGACAGAGAACTAGGATTGACAGGACCTAGTGGACAAATTAGATGTAAGTGATGGTGACTTCTGCCACAAAATAGAATTTAGTAATACGCAGATGTAAAAGAGTTCACATAATAAAACATAACATGGATTTCATTGGTCTCAAAAATGAGAAAACTTTTCAATATGGAAGCCTAAGACAGGTTGTAGCAGCATTCATGCCACTCAAGATGCAGAAAGTACTCACTTAAAGAGGGTTCTGCAGGAAGAGCCGCAGCTGTATCTCCCTCTCGGGGAGAGTATGAACATTAGCATACTAAAGTATCTGAGAAATCTCCTTAACTTAGTCAGAATAAATATTTTCCACATTTATTTTATTATGGAGCCCTTTTTTTGTGAGTCACCTTTTAACCTCTCCCTGAATATGAATACGCTAGAAACTAACAAAATTTGGAACATGGCAATATAATCTGATGGTCTAGAACAGTTCCAAAAAAAAATGGAGATGTTTTGCCTGGTTAATCCTTCTTTCCAGTAGCAAACCCAGCCAACATCATCTTAACAAATTGGCAGAATAAACTCATTAAAGAAATACATTTGGTTTTTTCCTAGCCTAAATTACTACCAGATTTCTTTTTAAAGTCAGGATCTTTTAAAAGTAGCACTAATTCTTTTACATACCCTAAAGGGAAACTACTCTGTCTTGAAACCAAAAAGAAAATGATATCCTGGTGACTTAAGACCAAAGTGTGGCTCAAATGCAGAACTCTGGGGGGAGTGATTGACCAGGTTTTTGACCAGGGTTGTCTGATGCTGGAGCAGTCATAGTCTAAACATTTCTATTTTCCACCAGCTTCTGAAACCCAAGGTGTCGATGTGCAAAGACTCACATGCGATGCGCACGTAGGCCTTCCGGCTCTTGGTGGTGCCTGCTGAGCTCCAAGCCACACACTGGCACCAGTAATCTTCAGGCCCAAAGAGTTCCTCCACTTGCTGACGTGAGATCTCAATGCTCACTTCCCGAACAATGAGACCTGACGAGAGAAAGGGAAATTTAAGTCAAGAAGACTTGTACTGAAGAAATGCAATACAGCACACCGTATTTTCCCTAATGATCCTTCTTGACACTGTATAGTAATATCTTAGATATTGTTACTCATCTCTTCTGATTTTCTTCTGGCTGCAGTTACTTTACTCAGCACTTTTTCATTCTCTTATTTGCGATTTCAAATCTTCTAGATTTGTCAAAAGATGAAAATGGAGTGACTATATCACACCATAAAATTACACTTCCCCATAAAGCTTGACTTATATTCACCCTCCACCAAGATATCTCCCTCTGTAGATTTAAGCGTGAACTTAAACTTCACATCTTCTAAGGATCCGATCTCAATTATATAGGTTGTGGGTAAGACTATCATATGATGTACACAGCTTTACAGTAACTAAATCTCCCTTACTTTTCATATGAAATGAGAGAGCATAACCTTAAACTATAATTATAGGTATGTAAATCATAAGTGTATATGCATATATGTATTTCATATACCAGGTATCAAGTTTCACTATATCATCTAGCACTTTATGAGCTTGTGGCAATTATTTAACAACTAATACTTGATGAGTTTGTGGCAATTATTTAACAACTAAATTACTTTAACAGAGGTGTTTCAGTTATTAAGGTGAATCGTTTTCCTTAAAAGAAATATTAGCCTCCATTAACAAACCTTTGCTATTCTATCCAAAGAATATATGATTTTAAGGTTATTCATGCATAATATTTTGAAAGACCAAATATTTCTATAATTATAGTGCAACCAAAATCCTGTTAATGATAAAATGGCCTCCAAATAGAATGTTCAAATAATTGGAATCTATTTCACAGCATTATGTAATCCTGAATAAGAGCAATTGAACTAAGAATATGGGATTATCATCCTAGGGATATTTACTTTGAAGTATGAAACCCTGTTTCAGAGACTCTCTCTGCAATGTGCCTCTTTGACCTGAGCAAAGGGAATTATCTGGACAGTTGTGGGCAACTGCCAGATCGTCTGAAGACTGAATGCAAAAACTTCCAGAATAGAGTATCCATCGAGAAAACTAGCAGGGGAGGAGGAGAATTTGCATTGGGTCAAGCATAAATCTATGGGCACAGTAAGAAAGATGAAATGACTTGCTTTTTTCTATCTGTCCATTCTTTCAACAAATGTTCATCAGACATTTATTATGACAAGATACTATACTAGGAATTCATGAAACTCTGATAAGTAAGACATGGCACCTGCCTCAAGGAACTTATATTACTGTGATAATAGCATATCATAACAACTGGTTATATAATGTATTACATAATTATAATTGTGTTAAAAGTGATAAAGAGGATATACAGGGACAATGACAGTGAATAACAAGGGGGTTCAACCTAATTAGAAGTATCCAATAGGAGTTAAACCCTAAATTAGAATGAAGATCAGGAAAGTGGGTCTCATTACCTCAAGGTAGAAAGATCCTGAAGGAGCAATTCAATCAACAAAAAAGTTTATTCATTAAGGTTATATTGTTAAATATATTTAAAATTGTTTTAGATTTTGAAAAGTAGTAATCCTTTTATTTTATGTTTATACAGTAACCAGTTTAAAAAGAATTTCCAAATATCCCTTTATGAGAAAAAGATTAGTATATTATTTCAGCCAATGTCCAATAAATGCAGCAATATTCAAGGCAAATATTCCAACCTATTAACAAATAACACTACTTTCCATCCTTTTTCCTCATCCCAGCTCAGGTCTCTCACTTTTCCTATTCTTATTGTAATGCTTCTCATTATCCCAATATCTAGAAATCTGTGGCAATAAGGAGCACAGCCTTCTCCTTTTCTTTTTCTCTCTCACTGTTTCTTTTTTCTTTTTGCCCACTCTTTGGTGTTTACTGCTTTTGCCTGTTTTATATTTGTTTACACCTTCCCACTTCATGCAAAAGTTCAGTTACTGGAAACAGAACTCTTCCTTTAAGGCTGCTGCAATAAATTTACAGTCACTAAAGGACAGATAAACCTGCCGTGTGTATTTCCTTAGAACCATAATGGCCCTTTCTAAAACACACAGCAGCAAAAAAAAAAAAGGGCTCAGGATGTTGAAACCACATACAAATATTTTGTGTCCCAAGATGATAACCTCAGATTTCATTCCCTCCCCACCATTTACTTAAAGGAATTACAGGAAACCTAATTAAATGTTAGGGGAACTTCTCTAGGTCCAGTGTTTCCTTTAGCCCAAATAAGCTCATGGATGTTGCTACTGACCACAAATCTGAAGCCTTTTAAGAAGCCACAGACCTACCCTTCTGCTACAGGAACTATTCATAGGGCAAATGTTCTGAATTTTGTGGCCCAGGGCTCCTGGTGGGTGCTGGCATCAAGCACACACTGATTTTTGTCTTCTGCTTTACAGTCACTCCATTCAGGAGGAGGTGGATTAATTCCAGTTGTGTACAGTTGTTCTGTCACATGGCCCAAAGTTTACATTCCAACTTTTGGTCAACAACATAAGAGCAAGAAAGAACTGAAGCATGAAATATCTGAACACTAACAACTCAGAATTCCCTAGAATCAACTGCATTATTCAGACTCTGAGCTGCTTTGTTACATACCCTATTTTCATTACTGTAGGTAAGTTCATTACCTATGACATTTTGTTAATCAAACCACAACCTAGTGGTTTGGGTAAAAGCAGGTAATATCTTTTCTCTTTGAAAGTAAAATTTCAAATCTGCTTGAAGTCTTGAGATGGAAGAAGCAAGTTTCCTTGAAATTTGAAATGCCGTCAGCATCACTTCCAAGGCAGGCTGCTTTGAAGAGCATTTGGGAACTTGAAATTGGTTTCAGGTTATTTAAGGAGGGGAATGCTTCGGTCTACAGGATTTACTCAAATGTGTACTTTCCATCATGTCTGATAACATCAAAGATTTCCCATCGCTCTGCTCCCTTTAATAGTAGCATCTCAAGGATGCATGCTGTTTGAAGTTTGCAGTGATTTGCTTTTATAATAGGATTCATTGTGGTTTGGGAGCCAGAGTGCAGGAAAGTAATTAGTGTGCTATACCAAGAAGTCTCATAAGTATGAGCATGCACTTGTTAATAAGGAATTTCAAATGATTTGAGAAAACCAGATGCAAACGCAACCCTCCGATTGGATCACTGTGAGGCCATGCACACATATGGCAGTATAACCTGGTAAGCAGACATTTATCTATTCCTCATGGTTAGTGTAATTCAAATTTCATAATAGTGGTCAAGCACTGCCAATAGTATTTTTCTAGGCCTTTATATACTAAAATGATCACAGATACATGATAAATCTTACTGTATAATTATTTAAAACAATATTTATATTCCCCCAGAAATTTAATCTATAGTACCTTGGTCATTCAACAAATACTTATTAAAAGTCCCTTGATGTTAGATATTAAGTTCCAGAAACATAAAGATGGATCAAACATCACCCTGGGTCTTACAATGTTCATTTATTTTATGTTCATATTTTTAATAAAAAAATCTTGTATATTATTAGATCATTCTAAAAATCATGCACCAACTACATTTTCAAAACTGTGACCATCAATCTGCAACTTCTGCTACCCTATGTATATTTCACTAAAAAGCATTGCATCCCACATTGGACTTAGGTATTACGTAGGCCTGAGCTGTATTCCTCACTCCTCTCAATTACCTTATCATTTATAGGGCAAAGGGAAGTTTTGAGGCATCATGTTGTGCAGGCCCAGAAATTCCAGTTCCTCTATGCACTCTCCCTGTTGGGAAAAGAGCTGCAGAGGCCACTGTGCAAAATCTTATTATGGTACATTCACAGTTCTGACATGGGTTGGTGGGAAATGTATGAAGCTGTAGGTAGGGATGTTCTGGAATATATTACAACATTTTATTGAATTAGTGTGGTGTCTTTTTCATGCTTTCTTCCAGAGCTTAATCTTATTAGTTTTCACTAATATGATCTAAATTATGAAACATACCAGTTTTAGATGTCTTAATATAAATTAAATCACAAAAAATACCCTGTAATTCTGTAAATGGATTCCCTACCTTAAAAAAAACAAACTTATAATTATTTCAGGAAATTATAGCCCACACTAAAATCATCTATATATGATAACTTGAAAGGCAAAACTTCACAATCAAGATATTGTGCTATGTTACATGAAGTAATTTGACAATCTCTTTTAAACTACAGTAGGGAAAGAAGATGCTGTAAACATGTAATTTACCAACTCTTCTCTCAAATGTTTCCCTTGATTTTTAATGAAATATTTAATATAGATACAGGCTATCTAATTTAGCTAATTTAACCAAAATTATTTTGTGTAATTGCGACTTGCAAGTGACTAGTGTATCAGCTTTATTATGAACATAATTCTGTTAAAGGTACATTTACCATTTTGTCAACAAGATGAACTTACCCAAAGGTTAAAGAACAACATGGTTGGGATTGAGTTGTTTAAAGGAATAAGCTTGGGAGCATTTCATATGTAGACAATTGCTTGATTCCTTTTTATTTGGTAGTTTCTAGTTACTTGGTTCTGTTTGGCAGCCTATGTCAAATGAGGATTTGTGTTTTGTTGTTTTCATTGTGTCTAGAACCAAGAAGGAAATATTTATTGGATTGTGTATCTGGGGTGGACAGACTTCTAGTGCTTCAAGAAAGCTACATGACAAGCATTGATAAATGCATAGTTTTCCCCCTGAAACTTGATTTTTTAATTGCTAGACAGTATTAAAATAGAGTGACAAATGATAATTACTCTGGTAATCCTCATATTATTTTCTCCTCTCCCTTTGGGGAGTGTCAGGTTTAAAATGCAGAATGATCCCCCTATTTTTTATTTGACTTTCCAACCACCATCAAACTCAGACCTGCAAGTCTGAAGCAAACCGGGGATAAAGGGTCTGCAAAATATTTCTCTATTGCGTTTACAGTTGCAACCCAATCTTACCAGCTTTGACCCATCACTTGATTCCTGTTCTTAACTTTAGTGATGAAAACCTGTTGAATCTCTGTGTCAAGAAGCCTTTGAGCCCAAAATGGGAACTTAAATGCTTTTTATAATTAACTTCTGCCTTGTGTGTCAATGTTCTTTAGAATATAAAGAAGCAATTTTGTAAATACATGATAGCAATTTGTTTAATTTGAAGGGCACAAAACACATTCCATCGAGCTAGCAAATGCATTATTTTTCTAAACATTTTTCCAAAACATTAGACCAATTATATGTTTGTAAGTGTATGTTCCAACACTTTTCTCTGAAAGTACAATTGTTAATAATCTAAATTTAACTACATTTGCCCCATTGCTTCCTCTTCCCATGCTTTTCCTTAGTAATTACAAGTAGCTTTAAAAATTTTTTAAAGAATATTCTTGTCAGTAAGGTTATTGCATAACAATGCATTCTTGGAGATTTTGTTAGTTGTGTAATTGTGAATTAAGATCTTTCTATTCTTCTTGCCCAGTCATTCATTCTACAGATATTTATTGCAACTCTACCATGTGCCAAGCATTCTTTCATGCACTGGAGATACAGTGATAAAGAATACAGATAAGGTCCCTACCTCAGTTCTTTAATACCTATCTGATGTGTGGTAGTTTTGTAAGTAGACATGTACATGAATCAGCTATGGATCTTTCCTTCAGAAGTTTACTAATACTACACATAAACACAGGAGTTTATTGTATATAGACACTTAGACACATGCTTTCTGTATCTCCCCAGTACAGTAACTGGCACAACATATTTGTCCAATTAATGTATGTTAACTGAATGATTTATACAAATATAGCTATTACATGAAGTAGAACATGTTAAATAATAAGTACAAATAAATTCATTTGTAATTTAAGGAGCAATTTATATAGAATAGGAAAACTCCCATATTTGAATGAAAACCTAAAATCAGTGAATATAATCATGCCTTCCAGAATCTTTCTTCACTTTCCAACTAGAACGTAAGCATTTGTTACATGCTGTCTCCATGCTTTGGAAGAATACTTGGTCATATTGTAGGCATACAATAAATCTTTATTGAATTATTGAAAGAATATTTTCTCCAGGACACTAATACAAACTTATTTAAAGGATATGCGATTATGATGCACAATTGCATTTCAGAAGAAATACATTTTCAGTCATGATAGCAGTGGTCCATTCCACCCTAGCCTGAAAGGAATCATCAAACACAACTTTGAACATACTTGGCATTCACATCAAAAATGGAAAAAACAAAACAAAACTGGAGTGACCATAATGTTTTTAGAACCCCCAAAGATGTCTATAATAGTGAAGAGACACAGACCAAGCAACCAATGAAAATATTCTTTTCCTTTTTAAAAAAACAAAACAAAACTCCGATATGCAAAAATTACTCACTGATTTACAACAAGGGGAAAATCCAACTTGCGAAATTGCAAGGAGAGATGAAAAATTATTACATCTAATATTTTCCAAGTGAGGAGCATGTATTTGAACTCCTGCTAAACACCCATTTTCAGTGTTTAGCAGTGTTTCAGTGTAGGGACTGAGAATTAGCTATATATTCTGATATTTAACAAATATTTCCATATATTCAGAGATCCATGCCTGAAATCATTATTTTATCATTCCAGAGGGAGAAATGATTTAATAAAACAGGTATGAACCAAGACAATGCATTTTTTATATTCATTTTATTGAGATATATTCACATACCATGCAGTCATACAAAACAAATCGTACATTCGATTGTTCACAGTACCATTACATAGTTGTACCTTCAACACCAAAATCAATCCCCGACACCCTCATTACCACACACACAAAAATAACCAGAATAATAATTAAAGTGAAAAAGAGCAACTAAAGTAAAAAAAGAACACTGGGCGCCCTTGTCTGTTTCTTTCTTTGTTTGTTTCCTTCTCCCACCTTTCCACTCATCCACCCACAAACTAGACAAAGGGGAATGTGATCTCCATGGCGCCCCCAATCCCACTGTCCCCCCTCATAAGCCACATTTGTATACAATTGTCTTCAAGATTCATGGGTTCTGGGTTGTAGTTTGATAGCTTCAGGTATCCACCACCAGCTACCCCAATTCAAGACAATGCATTTTTAAGACTTTATTTTTTAATAATGAGAATGTCTGTTTGGCCTTTTGTTGATTCTATAGTTACATATACTAAGTTTTTAATAAACATAGGCTTTAGGTAGAATTCCAGAAGCTAGTATGCTACAAATATGTCAGTGATAATTTATTTTTAATAAATCTTTAGCAATTAATTTAATTATCAGATTCAAATTCTGGCTCTTCCATTAATTAGATGTATGGCATTGGGCATTCTTTTACTTCACTAAATCCCACTTTCCTCAAAAGTAAAAAGAGAATTAAATTTCTTAACTTAATGGATTATGGTAATAATTAAATGAGATAATACTGTAAAACTTTTAGCACAAAAAGCTCTGGCTATAAGTTAACTAATATGGTTTTAGATACTAAGACAGTTCATGCTGTCCTGTGTACAAAAAAAAAAACAACAACAAAACCAAAAACCCTCAAATTTCAAAGGCTTTGCAAAATAAAGTTTATTTTTCCATCACAAAACACCGGATAAGATTCAAGCATTTCTCCAAGGCAGCCATCCTACCTGAGATTTCTTAGCTATCCAGGATGCTCTAACTTGGATCTACATCCCCTCAAACTGTGACTATGAGGGTGTCCTAGTCAGGAGACCAGGAGAAAAGAGAGCACAGAGAATGCACATTCTGCTCCTAAATGCTTTGCATGGAAGTGGCACTATAACTTTTATTCACAGTCTATTGACCAGAGGTAATCATTTGGCCCAGATAAACTACAATCATGCTGGCTCTTGATTCTGTAGGCCCAGGAAGGAGAGGAGAAGTGTATATGGATGAGTATTAGAAGTCCTACACTGATAAGACTTATATAGGATAAAAAAAGGAATTTAATTTTTAAGAAATCACAATGACATAAAAATACACATAATCATCAAGTCAAAACAAATTTTGGATTATTGCTTTCTTTGTTATGGAAGTCTGCAAAGAATGAGAGAGCTAAATAATGTAGAAAAATAGAGCATTAGAATAAAAGGCAAAAACCTGATTTCCAGAACAGGTTTGGCTACTACCAACTGAGTCACCTTGGGCAGGGCATTAAATTTCCCTTTTAAACTTTAAATTGATAAAAATAGATAACCCTTTTCCAGTACACTTCACAGGACTATTAAGGGATCACAAGAAATCTTTAAGAGAAAGTACCTATGTAGACAGACTCCTTACATCTTCCCAGGCACACAGCTTGACCACACTTCCTAGCCTCCTTTATTTTAGATGTGGCCACAAAAGCAATGCTAGTCAATGCAATGTGAAAAAAAACGACATGTACTTTTCCTTGGCCAAGCTTTTTAAGAAGCTGGTGGGTGTCCTTGCTCTCTTTCTCCCTCTGCTGGCTGGATGCAGAATAGGATGGCACCTTATAGGATGGCAGAGCCACAAGATAGAAAGAATCTGGGTCCAAATGTCACCAATGGGAGGAGAGCTACTCTCCAACCAAGGACACTTTTCTAGGGCTGCTGTGTAAACAAGATATAATGTTCTATCATGCCTGAGACATTTTATCTTCAGGAAGGCAGGTTCTAATTGTTACTGCAGCTTACTGGATGCAGACTTAAATAATAGAGGCTGCAATATGCTCGGCATACCACGGGTTTTCAGTAATTACTTATTGGATAAATTGATGAAGAAAATACTCATAAACACCAAAATGCTTTGGTTCTTTTTGACCATGATTCAGTACTTAACTTCAAATTATTTTTAATCTTTTTAATTGACAATGTATTATCAGATACACAGGAAAGAGTTTCTTTAAATTCTGAGAGTTTTTGAATATCTAAATGTGAGATTATAACATTATGACAAAGTTCTATAAAATACAGAGGAATTGACTTAATATGTAACAAAAATATTATTTTCAACATGTCATTAATATTTTTCAAACTATCATTTCCAACGTAAATATTGAACAAATTGATATGAAACACAAGTCCTTAGCTATAGGTTATAGTGTTGAATTACAATTACCCTTCTCTTTATAGTCATCCTTGCTTTGATGTTTTCACAAGAGACAGAAAAACTTAAACCAGAAACAAGTGAAGAGTGACACCTGATTCTGAATATAATTTGTACCTCGTAATGCCTTCATGTCCATGCTACACCAGCATTTTTTAAAAAGAAAAGAGAGAAAGAAAGACAAATGATTGTTTCCCACTATAAGCTCCAATTCCCTTAGATATTTATATAATAGTGTAATACTGACAGCTGAACAAACAGCTTCAATCATATGTCTGTTCATATCTCCAAGCAAAGTCTTGTTCTCCTTCCTTTCTTTACATATGCATTTCCTTCAAAAGACACATACTCTGGTGGAGAAACAATTTCCATGGAGAGATCAAGAAAGCTGGCTATTAAGTGTGTGTAGTTTAGAGTCATGAGGTATGATTTATAGTAAATATATTTTGTGATGATACTAACACTAATAAAGATGACATTTTCATGATTAGCCATGTTTTTAGGAAAGGGAAATTAATGAGTAGGAATATTCAGACTGAAGGATAGATACAACATACTGACAAACAAAAATGGGTGTCAGCATAAAGTGGGTATGTTATATAGGCAGTATCCATATGCACCTAACACGACTGTATATATTTATATGCATATTACTCATCTAGTATTTTCTTTTTTATCTATAAATTGGAATGCATTTGCTTCACACTCTATTATAGGCCCATTTAGTTACATTTCTGTCAGATTCCACCTGTATATGCAATATTGAATGAATCAGTGGCTAATAAATGTCCTTGGAATTGTGTTTAGAGATAAATAGCAAAATGCTGTATCTGATCATAACTATACATCAAACATACATTTTTTCTCTCAGAATCCTAAAAGAAGGATAGCCTGATCTATTGCATACATATATGGAAAAAAAAGAAGTAATTATAGAGTATTCATAAAAAGGAGCCTGGTTTATATTACTCTTGAATGCATGTACTATAGACAAAAAAAATGTTATCATAACTGTTCACAACATTTTAACGGAAAAGAAATACCAAATGAGGAAGGAAAGTCAACCTTTCTGTCACAAGTGGTTTTTGTCACAACTCCCCGGGTGTGGGGTGTGGCCTGGCCCCATAGCATTCAAAACTGCAGGGCTCTGGTTGACCTCTTGCATTTCAACCCTAATGTGCCCGCACTCTTGCAGGTACTTCTAGAGCTGACCACATGCATGCTTTTCATTTGCATTAAGCAGCTCACTTTACAAAATACAGATAAGATTTTCAGGTAATAATGTACAGGGATGTACCATACTGAAGAATGAGATGAGCACAATCACTTCTTTCTCATTAATACTTTTCCCAGTTCCCTTTAGATTCTACTCCAACCTCTATCCATAATCCAATAACTGTACACTTCCTACATCTATACTTACTGAAATAATATAGATTTATGTTTCCTGCACAATATCTTATAAATGTCAACCAATTCCCCCAAAAGTTTCTCACTATTCAGCAGATTTTCAGGTTTATTTTTAAACATTCTATCGTATTGGTCATCCTTTAGCAATAGTTTGAAGTAGCACCTCTATTAAAAGTGAAGAAGGAGGTGGGGTCCCATAGAGAGAAATAATGACAGAAAATGACAATTAATTTATATGTTCCTCACAGAAAGCTCACTGCTTAAAAAAAAATTAGAACACATGCCAAAGTAAAAAAAAGCAAAAATAAAATTTAGGATGCATAAAAGGGTCACATAAAATCTTGCCAAAGGTTTGTGTTTTACATAAAGGCACAGTTGGGACTCCACAAAGGAAATCTCTGCACTTTTTACTTCTGGTTCAGAGGATTTACATGCTCTTTCTAATGATCTGGGCCTTCAGCACTGGGTAATGTCTCCCAGTCCCCAGCTTAGCACTCATGCAAAATTGAAGCACTTTGGAGGCAGTTTAGTAGCTGCAGATGAATCTCAATGTGCAGGAAAAGGCATAATGGCTGTTTAGCACTTGCTAGGAGAAGCTGAGGAAATCAGGGGGAAAAATCTATTGAACTTAAGCCATCTGGGAAGCCAACTGAGAGTGGCTGCATTAACGTGTTTACATTCTCATTGTGTAGCCAGGCCAAGCAAAAATAAGTGTGTGTGGTTGTGTGTGCATCTGTGAAGGGGAAATTATAAAGTGCAGCTCTTTTGCTTGTATCTGCTACTTTGTTTTTGGCAACTATGTAGGGTGAATTTTCATGAGGAATGTGGCCATGAGAATTTTCAGGTCTCCATGAGAGCAGGCGACTGTTGCAGCGCAAGGTTTGGCGAGGATGCCACGAGCAGGAGGAAAACCATCACTGTGCAGGAGCCAGGTCTGAGCAGTTCTTTTTCCTGTCTTTGGCCAAAAGAACAACACAACAGATTGGAGGAGGCTTGAGAGGGCTGGTGAAGAACACTAGGGAATGCTTTCGTTGCCTGTTAACCTAGAAATATTGGTCAAAGGAGGGAAAATAGGAACATGCCTCCACTTTCACCGCCTTCAACTCTACTTACTGAGTCCAACATGGCTGTGCTTTTGCACTGTCATATGAAGTGGCTTTTACCTGACAGATCTTAGTGACAGCAACGAGCTGAATGGTGCCCCCCTCCATTCGTCCTCGTCCTAATTCCCATAGGCTGTGAAAGTGACCTTATTTGGACAAAGGGTCTTGGCACTTGAATTAAGTCAAGGATCTTGAGATAAGGAGACCTTCCTGGATAATGTGAGTGGGTCCTAAATCCAATGACAGGTGTCCTTAGAGAAGAAGGGGAGAAGACGGAGATTAGAGTGATGGGGCCACAAGCTCAGAAATGCCACGGCAGCCTCCAGAAGCTGGAAGAGAAAAGTAGTGGCATCTCCCAGAGGCCCTGGAGGGAGGATGGCCTTACCAGATTTTGGTCTTCTGGCCTCCAGAAGTGTGAGAAAATACGTTTCTGTTGTTTTAAGGCACCAAATTTGTGATAATATGTTGCAGCAGCTGTAGGAATCTACTACAGAGGCTAAGGGCATTTACTCTTTGTCTCCATATTCAAAGAATGGACTCAAGAATCTGACAGAGCAAAAAAAAAAAAAAAAAGGTGAGGAAAAGCTGTCTGCCATGTGGTGTTTTTCTGGTTTCACAAATGCACCACAGTATGGGTGTGGGGAGGTAACCTTTCAGTCACTAACGTCATTTCATACAGAGGGCATCATTGTCCTGGACCATCAAGGCAGCAACTATAAAAAGAGGCATGCCATTTATTCCCTGCCATTCCAAGACTTCTCTGTTACAGAACATTCCCCTGGGTTTTTCCAGCTAAAGTTTAATTGACTCAAGCACTGGAGTTTCCCCCACTTCCCTCAGGAGGCTGCTATCCCTCAGTCTTAGAAGTTTAATAGGCAGAGACATGGGAAAGTATATTGAAAAAAGCAAGGGCTCTATACCATGTAACTCTAGACCACAGAACTATCAAGGGGTTTCATGAATTTAGTCTCATATGGAGAGGAAAACTAGAGCAAATGGTGACGTGTAATCTTTTTTCTTTCTCTTTTCCCTCCTCTCTTTTGCTCCATCTAGACTGTGATCTCAAGTGTAGGCATCAGGTCTTAGTTATCTTTGTATGTACAGTACTAAGTAAAGAATCTGGGTCATAGCAGGTATGCATGGCTTTTTAACAATACTTCTACATGGTCCCTCTATGCCACACTTTCACAACAAATAATATCTCTTTCATTCCATGGTTCTCAGGACCAGTTGTATTATTAGCATTACCAAGAGAGCTTAAAACAAACAAACAAACAGATGGACAAATAGAAGAAAAGGTACGCCCCTGTTTCTAATGAAATCACTATTTTTAGAGGTCCGACCAAGATGTTTTTCAAAAATCCTCTTGTGATTGTCAAGGACAGCCAGGGTTGGGAATTAGTGCCTTGATAGTTCTTTGCTGCTCTTGCCTTCTTGTTCTTGTGCATTTCTTTGAAACAGATTTCTTTAAAAATTCAGATTAAACCCTTGATGAAATTATGAATGTGTCTAAGACTTCCCTAATAGGAATTGATTGTCTTTGCTAGATACAATACTTCCTACATTCTGTGCTTACTTTTTTTTTACCAGACCCTGATATTTTGCTAATTATAGCTCTCATATTAAATGTGCTGATTTTGTATGTCCAAATAGTGTGTTTTAGAGAATCAGGCAAGATTGGGTATTTCAACAGGCATTCCTGAGAGTGGTCTGAGGATCCCTAGCTGAGGGTTGACTCAGGTTTGATGGAATGTGGTGAAAACTAAAGGGTCCAGAGCAAGTGAAACCCTCTCCCCTCAAGATTTAACCCTGGCTCATTCATTGACTGAAGAATATTTTAATTAAAAAATTCTCCCTTCTCTCTTTAAAAAGTCAAAACATGTTGGCATGGGAGATAGAAAAGAACACCAAAATTCTGAGCCAGTTATTGAGAGAATAACAACTCATAAGATTTAGTGCTCCAGAGGCTGAAATGGAATGGATACCAGTTTGTGACATCACAGAATAAAAAGAACAACAACACGGGACATTATCTGGTGCCAGGTTTATTTATATTTTGCACAAAAGATACAGACAACAAAAAGTGTAATTAAATTTGGGAAGGACAACTATTGTTCTTTAGGAAGCTGACCCTCTCTTAGAAACTGAAACTGTTTCCTAAACCTCCTTAAACGTGATGCTTTATTCATCTCATAGTACAATCCAGAACTCTGCTAAATATGCTGCTTCCTATGAAAATGAAATCTGAGAGACTCTCCTTAAACTGCTCACATATTTTAGCCAAAACTTAGATTAAAATACACTGTGGCCTTTAAGAATTGTGCTATGCTCACTTTGAAGCAGGCATATTAAAATTCTAAGCCACAGAATATGCATGGTTGCTGGGATCATAGTAAAATTGCTATAGCAACACAATCACTAGTTTTGCTCCTGAAATGTTTGGGTAGCAAGTAATCTAGATAAAGAATGGTCTTTGGACTCCTGCTTCTTATTATTGTAGCCTTTGTGTGGGCCTGGGGGTTGGTAGAGTTTGATTTTTCTCTTTTTTAAACTTGGGTGAATGCACACACACAAACACACTCACACACATATATACATATGAATGTGCTTACATGTCTACTTACATGCATATTCTTGATTAAATTGTATTAATCACTGCTTTCATCTTAGCTGTTGGAAGAAAAAGGAGTAATACATTACAAGCATCCTTGCCCCAACTGTTAATTGGCAGGGGAGAATTCCTTCGTGTTTATTATATTTAAAATATCTCACTGCATGCAGTTTTAGAAAATTTCTGTTTTCCTCTAATGAAACAAAGCTTGATAAAATTGCATTGAAAGTTATAATCTTTTCTTGCCTCTACATAGTAATCATGTTTGGAGCCTATCTGTTAGATAAGTGCATTCTATTAAAATTTTCTATCCAGTATGTGATTCAAACATTAAAAATCTTGCCCATGGGATATAATTAAAGTTAAATTACATAGTTTGAAGTCAAGGTTTTTTGGAGTATGTGCAGGGTCCTTAATATTGATTTTCACAAATATTGGAATTAGCAAAAATGAAGAAGCAACAATAATAAAATCTTCACAACAACAATAGATTAGAAACCAAAGGAATCCAAGTGTGTAAGCCTAAATTTTTCAAGTACATCCTTCTGATTGTAATTTAGGAAAAGAATAGAAACAGAAATTTTTATATATGGTGGGTGATCCCAAATTGCTCAACTAGCCAAGATTTGTTTTCATGCTAGAATAGAAGCAAAAGCAGCAACAAAACAAGTTCTGTAACTCTAACCCAGTCATGTTTTTGTAATTGCAGCTGAGATTATGTTGGCCAAGTTAAGTCAGGTGTTTAAACACTTAAAGTCAATGTGAAATAAGTTTAATGATCACTATGCGCATTAACAAATGAAGAAGCAGCAAAAGCACATAATCAGGACAATTGATATTCTGTTATGACTAATCGGCAGTTATTGTCTTGCAAAGTCATCAGATTGACTCAGTGGAAAAGCCTTTATGTACTACATGGATCCTTACCAATTTTATATTTTTATTTGCTCTGCCCTGGGGCCATCTTTACACTGAAAAGAAAACTTGTTAGTTTCTGGTATTGAAATAAGTGCCCCTGAGAAGGAAATCAAATAAATCATTGATTTATATTCTAGAATTATTTATCTTCATTGGCAGACAAATACATTGCAGACATAAGGCTCCTATACACAAAGGCAATACTCCCACTGACTTAAAAAATCATGGAATGAAATTCAAATACAGCTTTCAAATTTTATGCATCATTTAATAAAATTTAAACAAACCCCACCCAACTTCCTTTGGAAAGATTCACTCTGTTACTGAGAACTGAGCTTAAACTAATTATTTTACGTGAAGAATAAAGATTGGTATGATATGTGTACTTAAATCTGTAAAATAACTCTTATAGAACATTAAGCTATCTTTTTGTACCCCTTAAATTGACTTTTCATAAATATTCCAAATATACACATCATTGGCACAACACACTAAATTTCAGTTCCTCAAATTTAGTTGGATGAGTAGCTATAATCTCATAAATCAAAGTTCCATTGATCGTTTCTTGTGCTTAGTGCCTTGTATTAAAACCTTCAATAAAGACAAAACTTTACAAAACAATATTCCATCCCATGCCATTCCAATGTAGTTGAAGAGATAAAGATGATATGTATATATGTATATATATACACATGCAAATATCTATATATGCATATATGTATATATGACTACAACATTCATGAATAACATGACATTAAATTGCATGAAATTACCTTTTTTGTTTCTCAAAAATGGATGAATAGTGACGATTTCATATGATTTAACTTAATAAATATATACAGTTCACACATTTATGAGTATAAGGAACTAAAAAATGGAAGTACAGATAAGACAAACGAAAAAATGTTTACTTATAAGACGTTTTATGGAAAGATCCATCCAGAGCATTTGCATTTGAGATAGTTCCTTGAAAATGAGCAGGATTTTGATACAGGTGTAATGGATGAAAGCATTATGTAAAGGATCATTAATTCATTCAACATGTATTTACTGAGCACAAACTAGGTATCCAGCACCAAGTTAAGCATGAAATTAGAGCAGTGAAAAAGACATACATAATCTCCGATTGCAAGGAGCTTATTTTTCAGCTTGTAGTATTTAGACTGAAAAGGAGAGATAACTTGGGAAGTAGATGTGATAATTGTCTTTTTCAAGTATCTAAGATTAAAGAACAAGAGATGACCAGAAAGTTTCCTAAAGGTTCAGATGGCACAACCGGAACCAAAGTCAAGATAATGGAAAATAAATTATTGCATTCAATTTTCAATTTAATGAAGAACTTGCCAGCAATTCATCACATATAACTAAATGACTTCTGTAGCAGCTTAGAACTTAGTTTCTGTATATTCAGCATTTAATACAATTTAAATAAATACTAACTAGCCTTCTTATGAAAATGAATGAATAGCATTTCCTAAAGCATGTCTTCAAGTGGCATTAAGATCCCATAATATTTTGATACAAGTGCTGTGAAAAAGAGTTCAGTTGCCAAATAATATGAGTTCAAAAGGTTTTTCCAACACTTCAATAAGTAGGAATCAAAGGAAACATCCTCAATATGATAAAGGGCATATAAGAAAAACCTACAGCCATCATCAGGAATGAGACAAGGATACTCACTGTCACCAGTATTATTCAACATTGTGCTAGAAGTTCTATCTAGAGCAATTAGGCAAGAAAAAGAGATAAAAAGCATCCAAATGAGAAAGGAAGAAGTAAAACTCTCATTATTTGCAGATGACATGATCCTATACTTGGAAAATCCTGAGGACTCTATGACAAACCTACTTGAGATAATGAACAAATTCAACAAAGTGGTGGGATGCAAGATTAATGTGCAAAAATCAGTAGTGTTTTATACACTAGTAATGACATAACCAAGGAGGCAATTAAGAAAAAAATTCCATTCACAATAGCAACTAAAAGAATCAAGTATCTAAGAATAAACTTACCAAGGATGTAAAGGAACAGTACACAGAAAACTATAAAACATTGCTGAAAGACATCAAAGAAGATCTAAATAGGTGGAAAGACATTCTTTGTTCATGGAAAGGAAGGCTAAATGGTAAGATGTCAATTCTATCCAAATTGATCTACAGATTCAATGCAATACCGATCAAAATTCCAACAACCTACTTTGCCAACTTGGAAAAGCTAGTTATCAAATTTATTTGGAAGTGAAAGGGGCCTTGAATAGCCAAAAACATCCTAAAAAAGAAGAATGAAGTAGGAGGACTTTCATTTCTTGAACTTAGAGCTAATTATAAGGCCACAGTGGTCAAAACAGCATGGTACTGGCATCAAGATAGACATATTGATCAATGGAATAGAATTGAGAGTTTGAAAATAGAACCCCAGATCTATGGTCAATAGATTTTTGACAAGGTGCCCAAATCCACTGAACTGGAGCAAAATAGTCTCTTCAAAATGGGGCTGAGAGTACTGGATATTCATATCCAAAGGAATGAAAGAGAAATTATACAGAAACTACCTAAAAGTGGATTAAATACTTAAATGTAAGAGCCGGTACCATAAAACTCCTAGAAGAAAATATAGGGAAACATCTTCAAGATTTAGTAATAGGAGGTAGCTTCTTAGACCTATTACACCCAAAGTACAAGCAACGAAAGAAAAAACAGATAAATGGGAACTCCTCAAGACTGAACACTTCTGTGCTTCAAAGGACTTTGTCAAAAAGGTGAAGAGACAGCCAACTCAAGGGAAGAAAATATTTGGAAACTATATATCTGATAAGAGTTTGATACCTAGTATATATAAAGAAATCCCACAACTTAACAACAAAAGGACAAACAATCTAATTATAAATGGGCAAAATATATGAATAGACATTTTTCTGAAAAGGAAATACAAACGGCTAAAAAGCACACAAAAAGATGTTCATCTTCATTAGCTATTAGGAAAATACAAATCAAGACCACAATGAGATATCATCTCACACCTATAAGAATGGCCGCTATTAACCAATCAGGAAACCACTAATATTGGAGAGGATGTGGAGAAAATCGAACACTTATTCACTGCTGGTGGGAATGTAAAATGGTGCTGTTGTGGAAGACAGTTTGGTGATTCCTCAGAAAACTAAATGTGGAGTTGCCCTATGACCCAGCAATTCTGCTACTTGGTATATAACCAGAAGATCTGAAAACAGCGACATGAACAGATATTTGCACACTGATGTTCATAGCAGCATTATTCACAACCGCTAAAAGATGGAAACAATCCAAGTGTCCATCAACAGATGAGTGGAAAACAAAATGTGACATATACATATGATGAAAAATTATGCAGCAGTAAGAAGAAATGAGGTCCTGAAGTATGTGACATGGATGGACCTTGAAGACAAAATGCTGAGTGAAATAAGCCAGACACAAAAGGACAGATATTATATAATTTCACTAATATGAACCACCTAGAAAATGTAAACTTAGAGTCTTAAAATGTAAAAAATAGATACAGATATTGATATAGAGATAGACAGAAGCTAGAGAATGGGGAGCGATTACCTAATATGTACAGATTTAATGAGGTTGATCTTAAATGTCTGGGAATGGATAGAGGTGATGGTAATTCATTATTGGGATTATAAGCAATAATGCCTGTTGAAGGTGAATATGATTGAAAGGGGTTGTCTAAAGTCATGCATTTCACCAATTAATACTATAAATATAAATAAGTTCTTACATGAACTACTTCAAATGTATGACACTTGTATAAGGAGTTAATAGTAGAGTGGAATAGGGGAAAATTACCTATTACATGCTATGGATTATATTTAACAGCAATACCTTACTAGTACCATACCAGTACTAGGAGTAAATAATTGGGGTTGTGGGGGGATAAGGGATATGGGGTGTTTGGGGTTCTCCTTTATGTGTGGCTGTGTATATCTGTTATTTTTCTGTAATGGTGAAGCTAAACCTACTTATAAACATGCCTAAGAGTCACCCCCAGAGAAACTCTTGTTTTTGCTCAGATGTGGCCTCTCTCTCTCTAAGCCAGGCGCTGCAAATAAACTCAATACCCTCCCCCTTATATGTGACATGACTTTCAGGGATGTAAATTGTCTTAGCAACATGGGATATGTCTGGCCCTGGCATTGTGGGATTGACAGTGCCTTCTTGACCAAAAGGGGGAAAAGAAATGTAACAACATAAGGTTTCAGTGGCTAAGAGATTTTAAATGGAGTCAGAGGTTATTCTGGAGGTTACTCTTACGTAAGCTTCAGCTAGATACTACAAATCACCATAGTATGTCAAGCCACAACCAACAGTATTCCTGAAAACCCTAAAGAAAACCCAGGGCTCTATCTAAGACTCTATAAAAGTTTTACTTAGTAAGTTTATTTTCCATAAACTTAAAACCTCCCAATGGTTCCTTTGCCAGATAAGCCCTGAAAGTTATCTCTCCCAGGATATCAACCAGTTGCATTCCCCTGCCCCATAATGTTGACACCCCTTTTCAACATGAAGAAGTTAGAATGGTCATTGCTTAAAAATCCCTATAGACTGAGAAAATGATCAAATGAGAGCAAAGAGTTGTAACAGAGAAGTTAGGATTTAAAAAATGATTATGTCTACTGAATCATTACATAGATACTTCTGTTTAGTTTCTAGTGTATTAGAACAGCCAGAAGGAAATACCTGAAACTGTGTAACTCTAACCCATGCTATACTTTGAAATTTGCTCTATAACTACCTGTTAAACTGTATTTTGAAATTTATAACTTTTCTGTATATATGTTACATTGCATATTAAAAATGTTTTTCAAAAAATGGTTTTTCCACTTCTGAGACTTTTACATGCTAAAAATCTTTATGAATGTCCAAAAGGGGAAATTAATTATTGCTGTGTTTCTTAAGTTATTTGATCAAAAACTTTTTTTTCTTTTTATCCCTCCAAATAACACCCATTAAAAACTTACAGGACACTGGTGGTTCTCTGAACACAGTTTAATAGGAAAAACTAATAGGTGTAGAATATAGGCCATCTGGTGCAGAAGGTATCCTTAATATAAGGCTTACCAAGGAGAATGTACTGTATTCCGAGGGCAAAGGGACAATCACTTGGACCTGTGCTTTAAAAGTATAACTCCCTCGAGAATGGACTGATGAGGAGAAAGTCCACAACATCTAGGTGACTCCTTAAATAATCTGAAAAGTATGTAATAAGAGTCTATACTAGTGAAGTAGGAGAGAAAATTAAAAACAGAAGGATGATTTGAGGGAGAATTCTGGGAATGAATTGGCAATGCTTGACAATCACTTTTGTTTTTGAAGTAAGGGATGAAGCTGAGGTTTCTGTCTGTGGTGACAGGATGGAGAGAAAAGGTAACTGAAATAAGAATACTAGAGGAGAAAGAGTTTCAATTGTGCCACTTTTGCAACAAACAGGGACACGAGTGGGCACACTATATCTATGAAAGCTTTGTTTCCAGTACAGGCAATTCACTTAAATTCACTTCAATTCGTGCACAATTAATTATTGCTTCTTTTGAATTTACTTTTTTCTGTTCTCTTTTTTTTCTGTTAAGGCCTACCTTTTGCTAACTGGTCAAGTGTTAAAGAGCTTCAAGTATAAAAAGAATCAAATTCTAAGCACTATCTTAAGTTATTACATTAAAGAATCACAAAGAAAAATCTGACACAAGGCAACAAAAAACACATGAAAGCATGAAAGATGAATGTTTAGTTGATAATTCTGAACAAGATTTTCTTTTCCCAAGAAAAGTTAATTGTATAGCTCTTTTTTAGACCAGCTCTTCTGTGTTCAGTAGTTATGGTGGAATTTAGGTAGCAAAGGCACTGGAATCAGAGGGCCCGGGATTCACAACCCGTCTCTGTTAACCTATTAGCTATGTGATTTGGGCAAGTTTCCTTACCCTGTTGAGCCTCAGTTTCTTCACACAGAAGAGAACACTAGAAATTATTTTGTAAGACTGCTGTGAGGATTATTTGAAACAATACATGTAAGGCTTTTGGTACAGGGCTTGTAACTATTTTTATTGTTGTATTGCTCCTATTGATATCCTGCTAATGTGAGAATAATTAAAGAGGGAAAGGGAAAAGCTCAGGGATTATTAGATTTCAAATCAACCTGTTTTCTAAACTCCCTTGCTTCTTCATAGAAGAGAAATATTTGCTTTCAGATGGTAGATTTTAGGTACCATGGAAACTGGAGATGAAAAGACCTCAAGTAAATAGAAAGCCAGCAGCCGAGCCAGAGTTTTTTCTTAAAAATGTAACCATGTAATTCTGAGCAGTTCAAGGTTTCTATGGAATTTTAAAGGTGACACAGATATTTACTACTCTATTACCAATTCAAGGGCTCCTAAATATTTCTAAACCATCTAATATATGCTGCTTTCTACTCTCCTGCTTCTTATATCACCTATATGTAAGAAATGCAAATGCAGTTTATATGATGGAAAGGCACAGTAATGGCAATGAATGATCTTTAATCAGTACATCTTTTTAAATAATCAATGGAATAGCTTTGCTCAGTGAGTTCAAATAACCATTTGCCTCATACTTTAGAGTGAGATAGTCTAATTAATGTCTTCATAATTTAAACAAAAAATTGTGTGAGTTGGAGAATACCTTTCATACTTTTTTTTCAGTTTTATGGTTTTGTAGTTTTTCAATGTGAAAATAACTTTTGTGGGAATTTTATTGGATATAGTTGGTTTTTCTTAGTTGCAAAAGAATGTATCTGTTGCCAGTAAAGCATACTTCCAAATATTCCAAATATTATTATTCTAAGGCAAAGGTATCTAAAATAAACACCTAACTTGTTTGCAATGACTACTCTGTCCTACCATCTGAGAACCAATTTAATATTTAAAATGCCTAGGATATTTCTCTGTTTGGTAGTACCTTTCAAGACTTAATCTGACCTGACATTTCTTGCTATCAAAACCACTAAGGCACCAACAATACTATGGTTAGGCTATATTAAGTGGAGAGTTGAGAACCAAAGTTGCAAGTGAATTCAACTGCAAGGAGAAAAAGAAAATTCAATTCCAATTCTACTAAAAAGTTCATGATCTCATAGAAGAGTAAAGGGCTTTAACACAATGAGAGTCTTACAACTTGCTCTTTCAATACTCCTCCAGATTGGAGGTGATGCAATAACGTGGTTCGGAGTGTTTTTTTTTTCCAGGTTTCATAATTTTTTTATGAAAATAATACATTTACAGTATGAAAAAAATCAAACAAGAACAAGTCTCGCAATCACCCCAGATTTTAAGCTGTCAATTTCTTCTTGCATAGCTCTCCAGAAAATTCTAAAGTGTATAAAATATATGTTCACCCTAGTTCTTCACACAAATAAGAAGATATTGTACACAGGGTTCTGTACTTTAGTGTTCACTTAAAATTTTATCTGAGAGATTTTCCACAGCTTCACATAGAAAGCAATCTCATTCTTTTAAAAAGTAACACAGTATTCCATCATAGGGGTGAGCCTGTCCCGATATGGTACTGCAAAAGGATGCAATGGATAACCTTACACACAAGTCTTTATGCATATTTGTAATTTTATTTTTAGATAATTTATAATTAGTGAGTGAAAGGGTAGACATTTAAACATTGATTGGTATTTTAAAACTGACCTTCAAAGATGTTGCACCAATTTGTACCCCATCAACAAAGTATGGGATATTCCTCATCCCACTTTCATCAATACTGTGTATTAACAAATGTTTTGATCTTGGCAACATCTGCTTAGATGTTTATTTACCATTTGCACTTCTTTTTTTGTCCCTTCATAGAGTTCTCAATAGAGAACATCATCTCAATTCTCTATTGGTTGCTATTCACTTTCTTAAATACTAATGTAAATATTATTTAAATTATCCCTTCAATTAATTAATTATCCATTTAATAAATAATTAATAAAATTACCCCTTTGCCTGAGATATATATATCTCTACAGATATTGTAACAAGTTTCTTGTCTGTCCCTTGGCTTCGTTTGGGGTTTTCTTGCTTTGGGTATTCAAATTTAATGATGATTTCCTATTAAGTTTCTAGATTTGGGGTCTTAATTAAAAAGCCTTTGCTCACCACTCAAACCAACCAACTAATCAACAAATTGCCAAAGATTTCTCCTAGTGATGCTGCTGCTGCTGATGATGATGATTAGCCATAGGTCAAGAATTTCTTTTATTCTAAAGAATAAGATAGATTCAAGCTTTATTTTTTTCTATTCCAAATGCCTAGTTTGTTATCTCAACACATGGATTGAATAAACTATCTTTTCCTCACTGGTAATAAAACAAAAACAAACAAACAAAAACCCCAGCTTTATCACATTCTACAAAGCCTTAGATATTTGGGTATTTCCTGGGCTCTATTTTAATCTATTGACCAATGTATTTTATATTCTGCTTTGATCAAACTCTTTTCACTTCTTTAACCTTATAATGTATATCACAGAAAGAGAGAGTGAGAGAGAAAGAGAGAGAGCATGCTAGGTTTTTCTCTATTTCAGAATTTTCCAAGCTATTTTCACAAATTATTTTTCATACAACATGGCTGATCTTACAGATTTATTTATAAATAGCAAACATTTAAAAATATTAATAAATCTTTCTATTCAAGGATAAGATACGTCCTTCCATTTATTCAAGTTGTGTTTTTTGTGTGTGTTTAAAATTTTCCTTTCAAAAGTCATGAAAATTGCTTATTAGCATTATAACTACATATTTTCTTTTGCATTACTATTGTAAATGATATCTTTTATTCTACCATAATTTGAATTGGCTATCATCTAGAATGTAGAAAAGTTGAGCCATATAAATCTTTTATCAGCTATTTTTTTATTCCTTTGATGCTTTTACTAGGTTTACATCTGAAACTGTATAAATTTTGCAGATATACAAAATCATGCCATCTGTCAAAAAAAATTTTTTCTTTCTTTATAATTTTCATGCCTCTTAATTATTTGCTTTATCTAATTCCGCTGGCTAGTATAAGAACAACAATTTATTATCTGTGGGCATACTTGTCTTTTTCCTAACTTTAAAGGTAGTACTTACTTGGATTTGTATGTCAACTTATGGCTGAATACTGGCATTTCTTGTAAAGATTCGAATGAAAACGAAAGACAACAGAAAACTATATTGCCTTCAAGTTTATCCTTGAAGCTTAGGACGTGCAAGTACTGGAGCTGTCAGTATTCCCTTAGTTCTTATCTATCTCATTTTGAATTTGAATGGAAACATGCAAATATTTTAGTTTATAGTTATTTTATAAAGGTAGTTTTAATCATTGGTGTATGCAATATTGATTACTTTTATGTGGAAATATAGAAAATATAATGTTTTCTAGAAAGTGATTGTTTTTGTTTTCTTTTTGCTTTGTTACTAAAATAAGTTGGAGAAAAAGGTGCTCAATGTCAGAACTGTTTTGTTTTTATTTCTAAAGTTCTTATATAAGCATTTCCATTATTAAGCAAACATGGGCCTAAATATTGTTGTTACTCTCATTTTAGCTTTTGTGATTTCTTTCTTTTCCTGTTACTGTTAAAAGCTTATGAGTTTGAACTTTCTACAAATAAATGAGCTGAAACAAATAAAACTCAATTCACTTGAGATTTCGAAGACATCTGGTGAAGTTATTTTCTGAGTAATTAGACCAAGAGTTAGGACAGTTCCCTGAAGTGAGCTACCCTACGGTTGGAAACCCAGTTATTTCTGCAGTCATCAGCTTGCACGCAGTGAACATATTGATTCACAAATTGACAAACAATTACGTAGAGTTGCCACCTGATTTTCTAAGACCATGTACACTGTATAAACATATGCCACACATGATTTTTAAAAAGATGCTTTTTCTCAGACCTCTCAATAGTCTATTCTATATCTTGATGTTCCATCACCTCAATATACTATTTTTTAAGGTTTTATTTTTGTTTTTTTAAATTAGGAAAATTGTGAGTTTACAGAAAAAAAAATGTGTACAATAAAAGGTTCCCATATCCCACCGTTACTAATACTATGCATTGGTATGGTATATTTGTTACAATTGATGAAAGTACAATTTTATAATTGTACTACTCACTATTTTCCATGGTTTAATTTAGGGTTCACTGTTTGTATTATGCAGTTCCCTGGAATTTTTTTTTTTTATTTTAATTTTAGTACCATATATACAACCTAATATTCCTCTTTTTAACCACACTCAAATATATCATTCAGTGCTCTTCATTATGCTCACAATATTGTGCTACCATTACCACCATCCATTACCAAAAATTTCCCATTGTCTCAAACAGAAACTTTCCTATTTTAAGCCTTAACTCCCTATTCTCTACCCACACCCCAACCCTTGGTAGCCCCCTCTATTCTAGATTCACACTTCTATGAGTTTGCTTATCCTAATTATTTAATATCAGTGAGGTCATACAATATTTTCCTATTGTGTCTGGCTTATTTCACTTAACAGGAAGTCTTCAAGGTTCATCCATGTTATTGCATGTATTAGAACTTCATTCATTTAATGGCTGAATAACATTGCGTTGTGTTTATGTACCACATTTTGTTATCTGTTCACCAGTTAATGGACACTTGGGTTGCTTCCATCTTTTGGCAATTGTGAATAATGCTGCTATGATCACTGGTGTGCAAATATCTGTTCAAATCCCTGCTTTCAATTCTTTTGGGTATAAGTCTAGTAGGGGGTTTGCTGAGTCATGTGTTAATTTTATACTTAATTTTCTGAAAAACTGCCAAACTGTCTTTCATGGTGGCTGCATCAATTCACATTCCTACCAGGAATGAATGAATGTTTCTATTTTACTGCATTCTCTCAAACACTTGCAATTTTCTGTTTTTTAATAGCAATCATTCCAGTGGATGTGAAATGGTTTCTCATTGTGGTTTTGATTTGCATTTCCCTAATAGCTAATGATGTTGAGCATCTTTTCATCTGCCTTTTGATCATTTGTGTATCTTCTTTGGAGAAAAGTCTACCCAAGTCTTTGCCCATTTTTAAAATGGGTTGTTTGGCATTTTGTTGTTGAGTTTAAGGATTTCTTTATGTATTCTGGATATGTGGTTTCCAAATATTTTCTCCTGTTGACTAGGTTGCCCTTTTACTTTCATGATAAAGTCCTTGAGACACAAAAGTTTTTAATTTTGATGAAGTCCTACTTATCTATTTTATCTTTTGTTGCTTGTGCTTTGGGTATATAGTCTAAGAAACCATTGTATAACACAAGTTCCTGAAGATGTTTCCTTATGTTTCTTCTAGGAGTTTTATAGTTCTGGCTTTTTATATTTAAGTCTTTGATTCATTTTGAGTTGATTTGTATATATGGTGTGAGGTATGAGTCCACCTTCATTCTTTGCATATGGAGATCCAGATTTTCCAGGACCATTTGTTGAAGAGATTATTCTTTCCCAGTTGAGTGGTCTTTGCCCCCTTATCAAAAATCAGTTGGCCAAAATTGGAGACGGTTGATTTCTGAGCTCTCAGTTTCATTCCATTGGTATACATGTCTGTCCTTGTGCCAGTACCGTGTTTTTTTTTTTTTTTTTCACATTTTTTATTTTTGACATTTAATTTTTCCCCATTCCATTTTGCTAGCCATGCTGTCATTTTTTTTTTAATCATCATTTTATTGAGATATATTCACATACCACGCAGTCATACAAAACAAATTGTACTTTCGATTGTTTACAGTACCGTTACATAGTTGTACATTCATCACCTAAATCAATCCCTGACACCTTCATTAGCACACACACAAAAATAACAAGAATAATAATTAGAGTGAAAAAGAGCAATTGAAGTAAAAAAGAACACTAGGTACCTTTGTCTGTTTGTTTGCTTCCCCTACTTTTCTACACATCGATCCATAAACTAGACAAAGTGGAGTTTGGTCCTTATGGCATTCCCAATCCCACTGTCACCCCTCATAAGCTACATTTTTATACAACTGTCTTCGAGATTCATGGGTTCTGGGTTGTAGTTTAATAGTTTCAGGTATCCACCACCAGCTACCCCAATTCTTTAGAACCTAAAAAAGGTTGTCTAAAGTGTGCGTAAGAGTGCCCACCAGAGTGATCTCTCGGCTCGTTTTGGAATCTCTCTGCCACTGAAGCTTATTTCATTTCCTTTCACATCCCCCTTTTGGTCAAGAAGATGTTCTCCATCCCACGATGCCGGGTCTACATTCCTCCCCGGGAGTCATATTCCACGTTGCCAGGGAGATTCACTTCCCTGGGTGTCTGATCCCACGTAGGGGGGAGGGCAGTGATTTCACCTTTCAAGTTGGCTTAGCCAGAGAGAGAGGGCCACATCTGAGCAACAAAGAGGCATTCAGGAGGAGACTCTTAGGCACAAATACAGGGAGGCCTAGCCTCTCCTTTGCAGCAACCGTCTTCCCAAGGGTGAAACTTATGGTAGAGGGCTCAACCCATCAAACCACCAGTCCCCTATGTCTGTGGTCATGTTAGCAACCATGGAGGTGGGGTAGGCGAATACCCCTGCATTCTCCACAGGCTCCTCAAGGGGGCACTACATCGTTTTTTTTTTTTTTTTTCCTTGTTTGTCTTTTTTCTTTTTTTTTTTTTTTTTAACTTTCCCTTCTTTTTTCAAATCAACTGTATGAAAAAAAAAGTTAAAAAGAAAACAAACATACAATAAAAGAACATTTCAAAGAGACCATAGCAAGGGAGTAAGAAAAAGACAACTAACCTAAGATAACTGCTTAACTTCCAACATGTTCCTACTTTACCCCAAGAAAGTTACATACTATAGCAACATTTCAGTGAACTTGTTCCTACTGCATCCATCAGAAATTAACAGACCATAGTCATTTCTGGGCATCCCCAGAACGTTAAATAGCTTATCTGTTCTTCTTGGATTATTGTTCCCCCTTCCTTAATTGCTCTCTACTGCTAGATCCCCTACATTCTACATTATAAACCATTTGTTTTACATTTTTCAAAGTTCACATTAGTGGTAGCATATAATATTTCTCTTTTTGTGCCTGGCTTATTTCGCTCAGCATTATGTCTTCAAAGTTCATCCATGTTGTCATATGTTTCACCAGATCGTTCCTTCTTACTGCCGCGTAGTATTCCATCGTGTGTATATACCACATTTTATTTATCCACTCATCTGTTGATGGACATTTGGGTTGTTTCCATCTCTTGGCAATTGTGAATAATGCTGCTATGAACATTGGCGTGCAGATATCTGTTCGTGTCACTGCTTTCCGATCTTCCGGGTATATCCCGAGACGTGCAATCGCTGGATCGAATGGTAGCTCTATCTCTAGTTTTCTAAGGAACTGCCAGACTGACTTCCAGAGTGGCTGAACCATTATACAGTCCCACCAACAATGAATAAGAGTTCCAATTTCTCCACATCCCCTCCAGCATTTGTAGTTTCCTGTTTGTTTAATGGCAGCCATTCTAACCGGTGTTAGATGGTATCTCATTGTGGTCTTAATTTGCATCTCTCTAATAGCTAGTGAAGCTGAACATTTTTTCATGTGTTTCTTGGCCATTTGTATTTCCTCTTCAGAGAACTGTCTTTTCATATCTTTTGCCCATTTTATAATTGGGCTGTCTGTACTATTGTCATTGAGTTGTAGGATTTCTTTGTATATGCAAGATATCAGTCTTTTGTCAGATACATGGTTTCCAAAAATTTTTTCCCATTGAGTTGGCTGCCTCTTTACCTTTTTGAGAAATTCCTTTGAGGTGCAGAAACTTCTAAGCTTGAGGAGTTCCCATTTATCTATTTTCTCTTTTGTTGCTTGTGCTTTGGGTGTAAAGTCTAGGAAGTGGCCTCCTAATACAAGGTCTTGAAGATGTTTTCCTACATTATCTTCTAGGAGTTTAATGGTACTTTCTTTTATATTGAGATCTTTGGTCCATTTTGAGTTAATTTTTGTGTAGGGGGTGAGGTAGGGGTCCTCTTTCATTCTTTTGGATATGGATATCCAACTCTCCCAGTCCCATTTGTTGAAAAGACCATTATGGCTCAGTTCGGTGACTTTGGGGGCCTTATCAAAGATCAGTCGGCCATAGATCTGAGGGTCTATCTCTGAATTCTCAATTCGATTCCATTGATCTATATGTCTATCTTTGTGCCAGTACCATGCTGTTTTGGCAACTGTGGCTTTATAATAAGCTTCAAAGTCAGGGAGTGTAAGTCCTCCCACTTCGTTTTTCTTTTTTAAAGTGTCTTTAGCAATTCGAGGCATCTTCCCTTTCCAAATAAATTTGATAACTAGCTTTTCCAAGTCTGCAAAGTAGGTTGTTGGAATTTTGATTGGGATTGCATTGAATCTGTAGATGAGTTTGGGTAGAATTGACATCTTAATGACATTTAGCCTTCCTATCCATGAACATGGAATATTTTTCCATCTTTTAAGGTCCCCTTCTATTTCTTTTAGTAGAGTTATGTAGTTTTCTTTGTATAGGTCTTTTACATCTTTGGTTAAGTTTATTCCTAGGTACTTGATTTTTTTAGTTGCTATTGAAAATGGTATCTTTTTCTTGAGTGTCTCTTCAGTTTGTTCATTTCTAGCATATAGAAACATTACTGACTTATGTGCATTAATCTTGTATCCCGCTACTTTGCTAAATTTGTTTATTAGCTCTAGTAGGTGTATCGTTGATTTCTCAGGGTTTTCTAGATATAAGATCATATCATCTGCAAACAATGACAGTTTTACTTCTTCTTTTCCAATTTGGATGCCTTTTATTTCTTTGTCTTGCCGGATTGCCCTGGCTAGCACTTCCAGCACAATGTTGAATAACAGTGGTGACAGTGGGCATCCTTGTCTTGTTCCTGATCTTAGAGGGAAGGCTTTCAGTCTCTCACCATTGAGTACTATGCTGGCTGTGGGTTTTTCATATATGCTCTTTATCATGTTGAGGAAGTTTCCTTCAATTCCTACCTTTTGAAGTGTTTTTATCAAAAACGGATATTGGATTTTGTCAAATGCTTTTTCAGCATCTATTGAGATGATCAATTGATTTTTCCCTTTCGAGTTTTTAATGTGTTGTAATACATTGATTGTTTTTCTTATGTTGAACCATCCTTGCATGCCTGGAATGAACCCCACTTGGTCATGGTGTATGATTTTTTTAATGTGTCTTTGGATTCGATTTGCAAGTATTTTGTTGAGGATTTTTGCATCTATATTCATTAGGGAGATTGGCCGGTAGTTTTCCTTTTTTGTAGCATCTTTGCCTGGTTTTGGTATTAGATTGATGTTAGCTTCATAAAATGAGTTAGGTAGTGTTCCATTTTTTTCAATGTTTTGAAAGAGTTTGAGTAAGATTGGTGTCAGTTCTTTCTGGAAAGTTTGGTAGAATTCCCCTGTGAAGCCATCTGGCCCTGGGCATTTATTTGTGGGAAGATTTTTGATGACTGATTGGATCTCTTTGCTTGTGATGGGTTGGTTGAGGTCTTCTATTTCTTCTCTGGTCAGTCTAGGTTGTTCATATGTTTCCAGGAAATTGTCCATTTCTTCTACATTATCCAGTTTGTTGCCATACAGTTGTTCATAATATCCTCTTATAATTTTTTTAATTTCTTCAGGATCTGCAGTTATGTCACCTTTTTCATTCATTATTTTGTTTATATGGGTCTTCTCTCTTTTTGATTTTGTCAGTCTAGCTAGGGGCTTGTCAATCTTGTTGATCTTCTCAAAGAACCAACTTTTGGTGATATTTATCCTCTCTATTGTTTTTTTGTTCTCTATGTCATTTATTTCTGCTTTAATCCTTGTTATTTCTTTTCTTGTACTTGGTTTAGGATTGGTTTGCTGTTCATTTTCTAGCTTCTTCAGTTGATCCATTAGTTCTTTGATTTTGGCTCTTTCTTCCTTTTTAATATATGCGTTTAGTGCTATAAATTTCCCCCTTAGCACTGCTTTTGCTGCATCCCATAGGTTTTGGTATGTTGTGTTCTCATTTTCATTCGTTTCTATATATTTAGCAATTTCTCTTGCTATTTCTTCTTTAACCCACTGATTGTTTAGGAGTGTGTTGTTTAACCTCCAGGTATTTGTGAATTTTCTAAGTCTCTGATGGTTATTGACTTCTAATTGTATTCCATTGTGGTCAGAGAATGTGCTTTGAATAATTTCAATCTTTTTAAATTTATTGAGGCTTGTTTTATGTCCCAGCATATGATCTATTCTGGAGAAAGTTCCGTGAGCACTAGAAAAGTATGTGTATCCTGTTGATTTGGGATGTAATGTCCTGTAGATGTCTGTTAAATCTAATTCATTTATCAGATTGTTTAGGTTTTCAATTTCCTTATTGGTCTTCTGTCTGGTTGATCTATCTATAGGAGAGAGTGATGTGTTGAAGTCTCCCACAATTATTGTGGAAACATCAATTGCTTCCTTTAGTTTTGCCAAAGTTTCTCTCATGTATTTTGTGGCACCTTGATTGGGTGCATAGACATTTACGATTGTTATTTCTTCTTGCTGAATTGCCCCTTTTATTAGTATGTAGTGGCCTTCTTTGTCTCTCAAAACATCCCTGCATTTGAAGTCTATTTTATCTGAGATTAATATTGCTACACCTGCTTTCTTTTGGCTGTATCTTGCATGAAATATTTTTTTCCATCCTTTCACTTTCAGTTTCTTTGTGTCCCTGTGTCTAAGATGAGTCTCTTGTATGCAACATATTGATGGTTCATTTTTTTTGATCCATTCTGCGAATCTATATCTTTTAATTGGGGAGTTTAATCCATTTACATTCAACGTTAAAACCGTGAAGGCATTTCTTGAATCGGCCATCTTATCCTTTGGATTATGTTTGCCATATTTTTCCCTCTCTCTATTAATATCCTTTATTGTACCCATACCGAATCTCTTTAGTACTGAACCTTTCTCCAAGTCTCTCTGTCCTGTCTTTGTTTGTCTGTCTGTAGGGCTCCCTTTAGTATCTCCAGTAGGGCAGGTCTCTTGTTAGCAAATTCTCTCAGCATTTCTTTGTCTGTGAAAAATTTAAGCTCTCCCTCAAATTTGAAGGAGAGCTTTGCTGGATAAAGTATTCTTGGCTGGAAATTCCTCTCACTCAGAATTTTAAATATATCGTGCCACTGCCTTCTTGCCTCCATGGTGGCTGCTGAGTAGTCACTACTTAGTCTTATGCTGTTTCCTTTGTATGTGGTGAATTGCTTTTCTCTTGCTGCTTTCAGAACTTGCTCCTTCTCTTCTATGTTTGACAGTGTGATCAGTATATGTCTCGGAGTGGGTTTTTTTGGATTTATTCTATTTGGAGTTCGCTGAGCATTTATGATTTGTGTATTTATGTTGTTTAGAAGATTTGGGAAGTTTTCCCCAACAATTTCTTTGAATACTCTTCCTAGACCTTTACCCTTTTCTTCCCCTTCTGGGACACCAATGAGTCTTATATTTGGACGTTTCATATTATCTATCATATCCCTGAGGTCCATTTCGAGTTTTTCAATTTTTTTCCCCATTCTTTCTTTTATGTTTTCATTTTCCATTCTGTCATCTTCCAGGTCACTGATTCGTTGTTCAACTTCCTCTAGTCTTGTACTATGAGTGTCCAGAATCTTTTTAATTTGGTCAACAGTTTCTTTAATTTCCATAAGATCATCCATTTTTTTATTTAGTCTTGCAATGTCTTCTTTATGCTCTTCTAGGGTCTTCTTGATTTCCTTCATATCCCGTACTAGGGTCTCATTGTTCATCTTTAGTTCTTTGAGTAGCTGCTCTAGGTGTGTCTCTTCTGGTCTTTTGATTTGGGTGCTTGGGCTTGGGTTATCCATATCGTCTGGTTTTTTCATATGCTTTATAATTTTCTGTTGTTTTTGGCCTCGTGGCATTTGCTGACCTTGATAGGGTTCTTTTAGGTTTTGTAGACCAGTTGAAGTCCTTATCTCTAATTTATCAGATCTACAGCTTCGTGGAGTACACTTTCTCTAAGTAACCAGCAGGTGGCGTCCACGAGCCACCTGTTCTCCACAAGCCAGATCTCCCCTGCTTAGCCTTTTTGGTGAGTGGGGGAGTGAGTCTTGTGGGGCCCAATTGGTGTCCCAAGCTTGCGTGTGTAGTTGGTGTTGCCTGCCCTGTATGTGGGGCGTGTTTCTGGGCAGTCGGGTAGGGGGGGTGGCCCTAACAATCAAATCTCCCTGATGATCCTAGAGTTTTAAAGCTACTGCAATAGTCTAATCCTTCAGTTCAGTCCTGCCACAGTTTGTCTCTGCCACTGACCCACAAGTCTTTGGTATTGGCGTATGGCTCCTGAGACTTGCAAGTGGGCCCCTCTTCCAGGCTGTGCACCCCGGGTCCTCTGTTGAGGGATGACTGTGCTATGTCGCAGGTGAGTGCCGTCCCCCCAGGGCAGTTCTGGGCTGCTGGGCTGTGTTGGGAGGCTCCCAGTCTGCTCAAATGATGGCTGAATGGGGCTCTGTTAATTCACACTGCTCCCCCTTCCCAGCTCTGGGACATTCAGCTGAGGTTGCAGGGAAGGCTAATGTCCACGCCCAGTTTTGTGGTGTGTGCCTGTTATTTGAAGCACTTCCGTCACACTGGGTTGTCTGGGGGCAGCTCTGGGCTATGGGGCTGGCGATGGGCAGGAGTGTTTCCTGTCCACCAGGATGGTGGCTGTGAGCGGACACCCCCCTTTTCTTGGGAAGTTGTGTTGTTTAGTGAATTTTCTCAGCCACTGGATTATTGCCTTTTGTCTCAGAGCTCTCTTAGTTCTGCTCTTGACTTGACGTGCCCAAATTTCAATTCTTTGAAGCTTTCTGTATTGAGCTTCTTAGAGTAATTGTTTTAGAAAAAGCAAAAAGGATTTAAAAAAAAAAAAAAAAAAACGGCCCTCCTCAGAGATCTAATGGGTTATTGAAATGCTAATAGACAAAGCAACCAGGGCCATTAAGGAAAAGTGCCCAGGGCAGAGAGATCAGCCTTGCTTCGGGATTTGCATATGCGCCTCAAGGCCTGATCTCCGCCCTTCCCCTTTCTGTGTTCACCAGAACTCCAAAAATCCTCTGCTTTTATTTTGGAGTTTTTCGTGTTGTTTTTTTTCTATGCCTGTCTCCTCTCTGCTGGGCTGGCTGCTCTCAGAGTCTCTGGTGTCTGGCCTCAGTCTATCTATGGTTGGAGTTTGAATCAGTAGAATGAGTTTCCGGTAAGAGCAGCCACTGCAATTCTCCCTTCTCCTTCCTGGAGCTGACAGCCCCTCCTCCCCCGGGACTGAGCCTGGCAGGGAGGGGCGCGGGTCCCCTGGCCGCAAAAACTTACAGATTTCGCTGATCTCAGCAGTTCCACGTTTTCATGAGTGTTGTATGAAGTATGCCCAAAGACAGATTGCTCTGTGGTGTCCAGTCCACGCAGTTCCTGGCTTTTTACCTACTTTCCTGGAGGAGTAACTAAAACATACAGCTCACCAGTCTGCCATCTTGCCCCGCCTCCCCGTGTTGTTTTTTATTACTGTGCCTTTGCAATAACTTTTAAGATCAGGAAATGTGAGACCTCCAACCTTGTTCTTCTTTTTCAAGATGGCTTTCAGGGCCATTTACCCTTCCACATAAAATTGATTCTTGGCTTTGTCATTTCTTCAAAGAAAGTTGTTCAAATTTTGAGTGGGATTGCATTACACTTATATTTTTAGCAATGTTTTGTAGTTTTTTGTGCACAAGTCCTTTACATCATTGGTTAGATTTATTCCTAGATATTTGATTTTTTTTAGTTGGAAGTCTGATTGGGATTACATTGAATCTGTAAATCTCTTTAGGTAGAACTGGCACCTTAACAATGTTTAGTCTTCTAATCCATGAACACAGAATGTCCTTCTATTTATTTAGATCTTCCTTGATTTCTTTTAGCAAAGTTTGTAGTTATCTGTGTACAAGTCTTTTACATCCTTGATTGGATTTGTTCCTATGTATTTGATTCTTATTGTTCCTATTGAAAAAGGAATTTTTTTCTAGATTTCTTGTTCTGATTGTTCATTAGTAGTGTATAGAAACACTATTGATTTTGGAGTTTTTAATTTTGCTGAATTCATTTATTAGCTCAGGGACATTGTTGTGGATTTTTCAGGATTTTCTGTCATCTACAAACAGGGAAACTTTTACTAATTTCTTTCCAGTTTGGAAGATTTTTATTTCTGCTTCTTGTCTAAGTCCTCTGGCTAGAACTTACAGTATAACATTGAATATCAGTGGTAGCACAGGCCTCTTCTCTGGTTCCTGCTCTTAGAAGTAAAGCTTTCAGTCTTTCACCATTAAGTAGGATGCCTGCTGTGGGTTTTTCATATCATTATTTTGTTGAGAAAGTTTCTTCTATTCCTAGTTTTCTAAGTGTTTTTATCAAGAAGTGGTGCTAGATTTTGTCAAATTCGTTTTCTACGTCAATTAAGATGACCATGTGTTTGTTTTTTCATTCTGTTAATGTGGTGTACTGCATTAATTGATTTTCTTAAGTTGTACCACCCTTGCATTCCTGGGGTAAATCCCAGTCGATCATGGTGTATAATATTTTTTAATGTACTATTGGTTTTGCTTTGCTTTCTGTCACCAGCAAGCTATGCCAGGGGCCAGATCCCAAGCTGACTGCTGTGAGAGTGGGGGATAGGAGAGGGTAATTGCTGGGAGGAAAGAGCAATTTATTTGAATATGCCATAATTTATCAGCCTCTTCCTTCCACTCTTCCTTGGATGCTGTACAGTGTTTTTCTAGTCTCCAGAATTTTGAAACAGTTGATTCAGACAGTTCCTGCCTGGATAATAGTTGTTCTAGTGAAGGGACTGAGTCCTGGAGCTTCTTACTCTGCCATCTTCCCACAGTTCCACCTCAATATAATCTTTATGTTGTTAGGAGTATTGCAAGTAGATTCACCTCAAGTGCTGGTCTCTACACTGCCTTGGCTAACCCAATATTTGGACACAAATATGAATAATTTAAAATGTGGATTTTGAAAATATGTATCCATTTTGGTACTTAGAGGTTACATCTATGAAGGGAAATGAAAATATGGAAATGTTTCCATTTTAGTCATATTGTCCCTATTTATCTTGGGAATATTGATCAGTGAAGTCTTAATATTTGAAAAGTGTTTTAATATAAAATCATAGATCTGGAAAGGATATGAAATTACAAGTAATCATTCTTCCTGATAGAGAGCAAAAAGACTTACACCACTGTAGGAAGATAAACATCTTTCCAATTTACAAGAACTCCAGGAGATTCCACAACCATCTTGAGTTCCCCATTGTGGAATGAAAAATTGCTATCAAGAAAGTCTTCTTTATAATCAAACTGAATCCCACAGGTTATTAGAATCTACTTGATTCTCTCTATTCCTTTATCTTATTCTTAATAGTGGCATTTACTCAGCAATAAAACCCTGAGTTTTAACCATGCCAGGACAAAGATATTCTGACCAAGACCCACCCAGAAGGTGAATATGCATATGAATGCTACACTCAGCACTTCTCCATTTCCCTGAAGCTCACACTCTCACTTTGTTTAGACACCCTCAATATGACTTCAAAAAAGGGTTAGGTAGCTAGGTTTCATTTTTGGATGTAAGTTATGAAAATAGGACACTTTCAATCTTCAATGTTTACAAATTCTTTAAGAAAACACAAAAAGAAGTTACATATGTGAATTAACATTTTGATGGTGATGTTAATAACTGCAATTTATCCTCATTTGACTATGCTCACCAGATCTCAAGATATTTTGATCAAACACAGGTACCTCAAGAGCGAAATTTAAAGTATCTTCCATTAGGGCATTTTACATTATTTTACTCTATCCATTCTCATTATTTATCCTCCTAAGCATGAACTATGCTTTAATTCCATGTGATCCAGCAGAAATCAAGTCAGGGTTTATTCATTACATTTTATCTGAAATGCCTAGACTAGATCACCATATCTTAATCAAACTAAGTCAAAATGTTTTGTTAAAGGATAATGACCCCATTTCAGTTTCACCAATTGTAAGACCAGTATGACAACATGACAACTTAGTGAATGTGTGAATCTTGAACAACAATTAATATGCAATGGAAAACTCACCAGAAGTTTCATCTACTCGCTCATCAACTATGTGATCCTTCTGATGAACCCACTCACTATTGCACTTGAAGTAGATCTGTGTAGCGGGGCTGGCTTTACAGTACAGGTTCACAGGCTTATTCTTCACAATATAAGCTTCTTCAGGCTCAATAAGGAAATGTGGCAGAGGCTCAGGTGGATCAGATGGAAAAGTTTCTGGGAGTTCATGAAAAAAGTCATCATCTAGTAAAACAATAGGAAAGAGGAAAATGGTTAAAATATTGTAGCAATATGCCTTCCACATTGCTGCTTATTTAAAAATAAAAACTCATAAATGAACTAATTAAGTGATCTGAATGCCTACTAGAATTTTAGGTCCGTTAAATTCATGATCCCAATTAGGGATCTGGAATTATTATTCTCATTTTTACACACAGCAAAACTGAATGTCAGGGAGCATAATAAATATCTTGCCTTGAGCACATAGCTAGTAAATAGCAGAAATAGGATTGGAATTCAGGTTTGTCTCACTCAAAAACTGTGATCTTTCCAATATATTACTATACCTTTCAGTGCATAGTGCCATCCTTGAGAGACAAAAAAAGAAACAGCAACTTCATTAGAAAAATGTTTTCAAAAGCCATATTTCTACAGATAAACCTTAAATCCTTTGCAAGGAGCTGAGTAGGAACACCAGAAACATGTATTAAGGATTTGAAAATTAAAATGCAAATCTATTGTTATTTTCAACAGGTGCCACTATGTGAAATATCCATCCATTCAATCAATCAAAACATTTATTGAGATCAAAAGAAGCACTGGTGATATAGATAACATCAAGTCAACCAACAGCATAGTGGAACCTAGAGTCTAGCAATGCTGTTTATGATAGTTTGAAACTATACTACAAATGTCATATGGTGTTTGACTAGTAAAACCTATTCTCATTAGAATACTCCTGATGGTTATCGCAAAGAATAATAGTCTCATTTTGGGTAGCGTTTAAACTTATTATACATATTACTCCCACCCTGCTGTCCCAACATCACTGAATAAACAAAACCTAAACACCAGTTGAGATATTTTCACATTTTTGAGGTCTGATTTCCTTTAACTTTTGATTCTGCATTATTCCAAATAATAAAAATATATTTTTAGAAATCCTACTATCATGTTTTACAAAAGTCAGGGCACAAAGATTCTTTCTAACATCATTAAGAAATTAAGCCTGATAATTATCTTTCTATGAGGGACAGATGAAAAGTAAACTATTATTAATTCTTTAAATTGACTGAGCACCCTAGGCTATAGGTAAAGTTAAAACTCCAAGGTCAAAATTAAAAATTTTTGCAAGTTCTTTAAATGTACTTATATTTAGTAGCAAATATAGGGTATGGTAATGATATGTAAAGACTAATAGCTCAGAAGTCACCCATTCAGCTACTGTCCTATCATGGGAGGTAGCCATTCCTGAAGTGGACATTTGTCCACTAAGAAACCTGGTCTAGGGCCAGATGAAAAAAATCTAGGTCATGGAATAGCTGTCAAAAGTAATGACAGCTTCTCTTCCACCACAAACAAAACTAGCTTTCAAAACTACTCAAAATTTTTGATTCCTCACACTGGAATCTAATTGATGTTCCCTGTAGCTAGCTTTCTTTCTCATATTACCTCCTCAATTTCCTTTCTTCTGGCAGGGCATCATTTCTAGTTTTTCCATTGTTGAACATCAAGGACCCAAACTGTCAGCTTACTAAAGAATAACCTTGTTTCCATCAATTCCAGTTTCTTTAGTCAATATATAAGAACATTCAAGACTGCTTAAATAAACATAGCTCAAAAAGGCAAAGGAATGGGGAACTGAATTATTGACAGATTCATCAGCATGAAACTGATGTCCTGAAGGTCTTACCAATCTATTTTGCTTTTCTTGTGAAGCACTTACTTTTCTATACTGTGATGGATGGGGCTGATGATCAATAAGGCCCTGCAAAATATCTGACTGAAAATCCTGTAGAAAGCTAGTTATTGTTTTTAATTATTATTATCCATGAAGGTTGAGGGACAACCAGATTGTTTTACTATTGTTGTATGCTGGTACACACAAAAACCTGTGTAGCTGTTTCACAACTGTATATTTTTGCTTCGTTTTTTTAATACAGAAGTTGTAGCTTTACAGAAAAATCATGCAGAAAATACAGAGTTCCAACATACCCCCACCCCCATTATTAACACCTTAAATTAGTGTGGGACATTTGTTACAACTGATGAAAGAATATTTTTATAATTGCACTATTATATATAGTCCATGGTTTATTTAAGTATGTGAAGTACAAAATGTCTTTCAGCCATTGTTTTAGAAAGTGAGACTTGTTCCTTTAGAAGAAAACATGATGGCAAGATGTCAGATAATTATATACTACCTTGCCTTATACATAACAAAAGTAGTTGTGCTCCATACTTTACAGAGTTTACAGACAAGATACTAAAACCTGATTATATTCTTCTTTGCCAAGGGATGTATCTTTCCCTTTTTTCTGGTTATTTAATTTTTAACTAATAGGAAGACTAATAGAAGCTGAGACAGTCACACTTTTTTTTTTTTTTCAACTCAATGGGGCTATTTTAAGTGCTAGAGGAAAATATAAAATACAGTAATGCTTTAATAATGTATTTAGAAAATGTATGGAAAAACTAATTTTGTATTTCCTTAATTTTTGAATTTTAAGACTAGTAATTGAATTTGAATTATAAATAAAAAGAAATCTAGGTCTTGGTTTGACACTTCCTAAGTCTTTGATTTTTCAAGGTGTTTCTTAAAATGAACTTATTAAAGCATGACTTCTATCATTAGATATATTTTCTTCCTGTGATAAACCAGTGTCTCTTTTATATATTATTCTTGTTTCTGTACAAACACATATTTTAAATTTGATCTAGAGAGCTGTTGGGAATGGCATTATGTAAGATAATTTTCAAGGCTCTCAGTCAGCAATATATGTATAATGGGATAGGTACGATGAAATACAAGTATACTGATTTTCAGTGGGTTTATGGCTATTGTGAAATTCTTACCTTCACCTGCAACAGATGGTCTGGCTATCATGCCCAGTTACAGATGTTGGATGAGTTAACAACTCCCCCACCATCAAGCTAAGGATGCTAAGACAACATTATCTGATCCTCGCTGAAGACAAAAATGGCAAGTGTTGGCATTAATTTCCAATATAGTGTATTTAAGAAATTGTCTTTTCATGAACTTTTACATTAAAATTTTTCTTTTCTAAAATAAGTTTTGAAAATCAAAAAAGCAATTCTTTTCAAACCAAAGCACTAAGGGAAAACTTCTGAGTGTTTAAATACCCAGCATGGCTACATTTATGTGTTTAATAAGGAAAAAAATAATCATCTGACAATAACATTTACTTTACGAGAAACTGTAGTTCCTCTGAGCTCTTCATTTGCCTCTTGCGTAATTGGAGGAATCTACTTTTCAGCTTTGGCAATTGGCTTTATGACACTATTACCAATATTCAGAGAACTAGAAATATGTCCCAAAGGCTTGACATTAGAATGAGAACTCTTTAGAATCAGGGACTATGTTATTTTCATTCTTCCATGCCAGAAGTCTAGCATAGTGCCAGGTGTATTGTAGGGGGTCAGTAAAATTCTCATAAAAACATGAATCTCATACTAATGACGACTCTGGTGTTTCCTAATATTCATAAGGTATTTTAGAGTTCATAGTACCTCAAGTTCTTTTACAAATATAAAATGTCATAACAATAGTAATATCTACAAACAGGACCAACTACAAAATTTGTGAAGCCCATTGCAGAGTGAAAATGCAGGGGCTCCTTGTTAAAACAATACTAAGAATTCTGAGATAGTGACATCAGAACATTAAACCAAGGGTCAGTCCTTTGACAAACCCATGAAGGCGGCGCTGTCTACAAACATCAGTTAGCTGAGAGTCCACTTCGTGGAAAGTCAGAGGAATGGAATGACATCTTTATGATTGGTTATTTGTTTTGGAACTTATTTTGTATTTCACAATTTTTTTACAGTGATTAGATATTTTCTAGAAGATGCAGTTTTTCAGCCTGAGGAAGTTAGGCTCCAATCAACTCTCTCAAGCAAGTGTGTTTGCAGTGGTGTGCAAGTGCAAGGATGTGATTATATTTGTTCATGGCCTTCCCTTTGGATGTACTCCAGGTCTCCTCCATGAACTTCACCCAAAACAAATAAAACCCCTGCCACACTAAGGTTAACTCTTTCTTTGCACTAGAGGACTGTTTAATACTTAGGGATAAGAAAGTTTGAGATTCTACCTTGAGCTGGTGGACTATTTACCAAGATAAGTCACAAGCATGCAATTCATTTTACCACACAAATAAACTAGCTTTCTGATACAATTAAGTTCATGCTGCAAAACTTGAAACTATAAAAGAACAATCTGGTTTTTCATCAGGGAGATCATTGAATCCATTTCTTTCTACTTTACTTCCTAACATATCTGAAGCAGTCTTCTATGGTCTTCAAGGTGATAACAGGAACTCAAAATGTGAACAGTAACTTCAGACTGTGAACTTATTGCTGGTAGCATGCCATAGTTATCTTAAATTATTATATTTTGTATAAATGCAGACCCTAGCTGCTAATAATAGTATAATAGCATTATACTATTTCGGCAAAAGGACTTGATTAATTAAATTTCTAAACATATTCCACATCTACTTTCTCCAAATTAACAAAGCAAACTTTCCAACTTGCTTTTGTTCTATACATTGAATTCAGCATTTACTTAAAGGTGGAATTGTCTTTTTGATTTAGATATAACATCATTATCCATTTTATTCTCCTTTAATACTTGACTTAGTTTCCCACTTTCCACCATTACTCAATGACAATATTCTAACAGTAGTGTCACTTTTATCTTGCAGGTAAATCTCTGCATTTCCTTTCAGATTTCTTCCACAAAGAAAGCACACTTTTTCTGTTATCTCATATAACCTCTTTTCTTTTGTTTATATACAAGAAGAGAAAGCTTTGTACCATGTATTATTTTTATAGACTTTCATTCCACTTAATTCTTGATAGGAAAATATTACATTATGAACATAAATCTAGGAAGCTTTAGGTAGCTGGTTTTATTGCTTTATATCAAGCCTTAATTTTCATCGACTTAATAATAAGTTTCTATATTTCTGAATTGTAAGACTTCAACTATTTTTGCTTATATCATAAAATATAGGACCATTATCTCTTTGTCTGAGACCTGAAACATATTCTTCTGAAATGGAATTTGCTTCCAAATGACTCAAGAGCAATTTAAAATGAATGACTGCAAAGCTAATTTTATCTGCATTTGGCTATCCATCCATCAGAGAGATAATTCATGATATATTGCAACAAAAGGCAGCTGGAATTAACTATCTGAATGAGACTCCAGCTTCTTTTTAATATTTTGATTACAATATCCTTTGGAAGACAATGACCATGGTCTATTTTTTTCAAGCAACATATTAATGGATTCAACATTTAAAGTTAAGAAGTTAAATATATAATGGCTTAAATGTATTTCATAGTTTGGAGGTACTGAATGATTTCTAACATATAAAGAAAAAAAATTTTTTTTCTTTTAAAGAAATACTTGCCAAACCATGTCCATATGTTATTCATAGTGATATAAAGTTAACATGCTGTTTGATAGGCATTTACCTTGAAAACAGAGGCATCTCCTTCTGCTTCAGTTTAAGTCGTCACGATCTCCGACTTTTACTAATATAAAACCCTCCTAAATGGTTTCCTGCCTGCAGTCTCTGCCTCTGCCATGTAGTCTATATCACGCTCTTCGAAGAAATTTTTCAAAACACATACATTCCCTTCTTCAAATAATTTAATCAATGCAAAGTAAAGCAGGTATTTCTTTTTGTTTATCAGATTAGCTAAAACATGTTAAAATGATTGATGATGGATTGAAGAAATGTGCATTTGCATATGTTGGTTGGAGTGCAAATTAGTGTAGTAGAAGAAACTTGTCAGTTTAAATAGAAATTAAACCTCTGTTTACCTCCAACTAGGTAATCTCACTTCATGGAATCCATGCTACAGACCAAATGGTATCATTATGTAAATATGGATGTACAAAGATGTTCACTGCAGCATTGTTTATTTTAAAAATTGGGAACAAATGAAATAATTATCAACAGGGAATGGATAAATAATTTATGATACATCCATCCAAGAGAACAATATTTGGTCAATAAAAATAAATATGTGCTGACCTGGAATGATAGTCGTTGTTCAGTAAACGAATAAAACAAGTTTCTAGCCAATCTGTACAGTATCATGCCATTTTTTGTTAGGAAAAAAAGGTGCACATCCGTGTGTGTGTGTGTGTGTGTGTATTTATGGCTCTATCAGTATATCCCAAGAAGCATAAGAAAAAGCCCAGAAGCCAAAGCACAAAAATATTATTAACAGTCAAGACAAGATGGAAGACTTTAGGGGGAACTTTTACTTGATGAAGGCTTTTCAAATGCTAGGATTATGGACGATTTTAATTTTCTATATGTGTGGTTTTTTTCTTTGTTTTTTTGGAGATTTTACTCCAATTAAGAGATAGGAAATTGAATAATCCCACGTGCAACCTGTTGCTTCAGGCTAGAATAAATACCACAGGTTTCTTCATGAAATCAAACCCTCCTGAGTCAATGATACTGACTCCACAAAGCCTTTCTTGATATCTCCAGTAGCACCTGCCTTTGCACACTGGCAATAATATAATTTTTATTTCATTCTGCCTGGTTTCATCTCATTTTTCTCTATTTCCCATTGCCCTAATTTCTTTATCTATGTGAATTTTGGCTTTGGATTCACAGATTTTACTGTTTCTCACATTTTGTTCAGAAATGTGTATTTGTTGATCACAAATATAAGATCTATGTTCTATATGCTAGGGTTGTTCTATCTGTTGTAGGTGAAGCTACACTTTATGCTGCAATGAAGTCCCTCACCTATAAGAAGAAATTGTGAAATAGAAGCTATTAAATTTATGGTAATCTGAATTTATAATTAAAAATAGTCTATGAATCTGGTTATTTAAATACTATGTAATTGATTTCTAATTCATTAACACTTAACTTTTGCTATAAATTGCTTAGTTTTAGGATATAAGAAAAATTAGCTAATATGTGCTTAAATTTACATAATGTAGTAAGGAAAGGTTTTAACACTTTTTAACTCTCTGTTAATGGGTAGAGTCACAAATCCTGTACTATTATTATGAACTTTAGGAATCTGAAAAATAAAAAAAGGTTGCTCAGAGGAATATTATGGAAATTAAACAATTATTGATAAATAAATAAGACAACATAAACATAGGAGTAATCCTTACTAATAAGAATGACATAGTTTTAAAGAATACACAAATTTGCAAATTCAATATTATAATATATCCACATGGCATATGCCGATCTCTTCCCTGGAAAACTCTCTTTGCTGGTCAGTTTTATGTGTCAACTTGGCTAGGCTATAATACCCAGTTATTTAATCAAAGATGAGTGTAGGTGTTGCTGTGAAGGTATTTTGTAGATGGGATTAAAGTCCATAATCAGTTGTCTGTAAGCAAGGGATATTATTTTAGACAATCCGGGTGGGTCAGATGCAAACAGTTGAAAGACCTTAGGGGCATAGCTGAGGATTCCCTAAGCAAAACCTAAATTGGTATTTAAATGGATAACTGAGAACTGTATTCAAGTTGACACATACGACCATCACAGTCTTCCTACAACTTCATCCCACCCACTTTCCTAACTCTTATTCTTCAGATAGTAGTTTAAACTCTCCTTCCTCCGAATGCCTTCTCCCTCCATATCCTGGTCATAAGCCCCTGCTGTCATCTCCCATTGCACTCTGCTTTGCTCCTTGTTTAAATTTCTTCCCCAAGACGGTAAGTTCTAAGGTTCAGGGACAGTGTTTATCTTATTCACTTCATGTAAACAATGTCTGGTCCAGTGCCTGACATGGACATCAGGGTTTGTTTTCTTTCCTTTCAATTTAAATGGTTATTCCTAAAGAAGTTCCATTAGACAGAAGCATATGGCAATTACTCTATTAACAGAAATCATGAAACTTTGGAAGAAATCCTCGCATAAAAATACAACAGAAATATGCATATTAAAAAGGCATTCCTTTAGTGTTTATAAGGATCCAGTTCCCACATTAAAAACAACAACATACATATCTATCTTCTGTGGAAATGGTAATGCCATTACCATTTCCTTATATCATTAAGTATACACAGCCTTGGTCTGAATGTTTCTCTGACTAAATAAAACATTTTGTGAAAGGGAAATTACATTCCGTGGTCTCAGCCCTAAGCCTCTTTAACCTCTTGTCCTCATTTGACACCTGACTTCATTGCGCTACTCCCTCCATTTTTAAACTCCCTCCTCTCTTGGGGACTGTGCATTAGCACTATATTGCCATCTTTCCCACCTCTTCAACCTTTCTCTTTCTTCTTTGCTGTCTGAATATAGTCAGATACTTACCAAGATTCTCTCCCCTTTTGTCTCTCCCTGGGGCATCTCATCCACAACACTGGCTTCAATTATCAGATCATGTCACACATGATCCACCCCACCCCCTGCCTCTTAAAACCCTTTGTTGCCTTTGCATTGACCTAGAATGAAATCAGACTCTATCAATGACCCACCTGATCTGGCTGCTGCCTGCCTCTATGCCTCATTTCCTACCCCTTGTCCTTTCCTCACCCTACTGGAGCCAGACATACTGGCATTTTGAACACACTAAACTCTTTTCCACCTTAGGGTATTTGCACTTGCTCTTCACTTCTCTAGGAAAGTGTTTACCTCTCCTTGTCATTTAAGTCTCAGCTCAAAACGTTGCCTTCACAAAGAAAAAGTCTATGACCAGCTAATCTCAATTGAAGCCTCCCTCCAAGAACACTTCATTTTATTTGATTTCTTCTTGTCACCTATCACTTCTCATATTATCTTGTTTACTAAGCTAGTTGTTTATTTTGTTGTCCTCTCCCACTAAGCTCTATGGCATCAGGGACTTCCTCTATGTCTAGTATGTTCAACACTGTACCCTCACATCAACATCACATGATTTCATCTTTCCTCTAAAACTCAGCTCTTGGCTCAGCTCCTTATATCTGACTGTATTACCATGCTCACAGGGCTCTCAGTCAAAAGCCTGGAGTCTCATCAGGTTGACTCCATCTACCAGTGCAGCTCATGCCTTTTCTACTGACAACCCCTATTCTCCTTTTTATTGCCAGTACATGAGTTGAGTCCTTACTGTTTTCATTTGGATTATTTAAAGAGCCTTGTTGCTGACCTGCCCTGCTCCTGATTTTCCTCTTCAATTTCATTTTACACCACAACACTATATTAGCAGTCTCAAATGGAAAGGGGAATTATAATAGCTTGTGCTGGAAATTTTCAGTATTCTACATAGCATAGCCCCCAAATTATTTGATTTCCAGCTTGTTTATGACCATCTCTTGTCAGAATCAAATTTCATTATTCTGTATTCCATAAATGTAGGCTTTAACTTTTCCCCACTTCCATATATTTACTTTGTACCTAATGTCTTATTTCCTATAGAATCTTCAATGCCTAGTTCAATAACATTCAAAAAGCTATTCTTCATCCTCTCAGATAAAACCATTCCTAGCTGTTAAATTATAAAAATCCTTGGAAGCAAGTTGAGAGACTCACTCATTTTTTTTTATTCCTTGCTGTGTCTTGGCAGTATCATATACCTAGTAGGCTCTAAAGCTTTTTCTCAACTGAAGTGGACACATCTAAAATTGACTACTTGCTTCAAGAACTATGAAGAAAATGTGTCATCTCAATAGAGTATGTGTTACGATAATTCAAATTATCTGAATGTAATTTATCGATCTACCTAATGAAAGTCTGTATATATTTTTAACTTTTATTACGGAAAATTTCAAATATATGCAAAATGATTAAACAAAGGACCCCAAGTGCCCGTAACTCACCTACCCATGTTCAAGGATTTTTTAAAAACGGGCCAATTAATTTTGTTGCACACACACACACACACACACACACAAACACACTCAAATTTATTTCAAAACTAAGGGATTTGAAGATACTTGAGTGCTAGATTAAGACTGTGAAAGAGACAAGCATCACCAAACTAAGAATAGGAATTAAATTTATAGTATTCAAAATTATGAGAAGAAAAATCAAAGAAAATATGTTGAAGTAAGAATTCTTGGTTTACCTGGTACAATGCTCATCCATAAAATTAACATACTAAAAAGAATTATTATTCATGTAAGACCATATATTTTAAAGTATATTTTAATATACATAATTATTTTAAAAATCTAATTCTGAGATTCCATAAAAATTAGAAACTGTCTAGTGACTTTGGAGTAAATAACTTATCCCATAAAGATAAGTAGTCTATAAATCCATAAAGATGTCCCTAAGTATAGAAATTTTTGGAATTATAAAATATCAGTTTTATAATTTAAAAACTATAAGAATTTTAATTCCTATAATTAAAAAACTAGAAATTTTGTAGCTATCCCCCAAGCTAGACACTTAAGAATTTTCTTTGATTTTCCTCTCCCTCATTTCCAACATACAATCAACAAGTCCTAGTAATTTTAAAAACTTCTTGAATCTGAGTCTTTCTCTCTACCTTGAGACCATTACCATCATCATTTCTTGCCAGAACATTTTCAGTGCCTAGTAATTGGTGCCCCTTGCATCTCGTCTGACCAAGTTATTTTTCTGTTTAAAATTTTTCTGTATCTTCTCATTTCCTTTAGGATAAACCCAGATTCCCCCACATGGTGCACAAGGTCTCCATAATCTGAAGCATGCCCACCATTCCATCCTCTCACCACTTCCTGCCTTGTCCTCTATATTCCAGCAATGCAGACCTTATACTCTCCTTTGTACAGACCATGCAGTTTCTTCACCTTCTGTCTGGAATGAGCTTTCTCTTCTCTTTAATTTATCAACGTCTCATCATCTAAATCTCAATTCAGGTGTTATTTGCCCAGGAAGTTTTCTCGGCCTCTCCTCACCTTCACAATCTTGGAACAACTACTTCTTCTCATCCCTACTTCCGACTTTCTTAAATTCTTATGTATGCTCTTCACATTGCCTTTTATAATTATTTTTTAAGCCAACTAACTGACTCTTATTCATCCATGTACACTTGGTGCTAATTACAGCTTTTGAAGCTGAATGTGTATTTCTTGAATTAAGATTGCAGAGCTGTCCATTTCTAGGCTCTTTAGACTCTCATAGTGTATGAATTTTGTAAGGGTTGCAAGACAGGCTTTGAGTATCCACAGACTTGGCTTTGAATCTCAGCTTTGCTATTAACTATGTATGTGACTTCTGGCATGTTACCTATGCTCAGTTTCTGTGGCTGTAAAATGGGAAGCAAGAGCAACATGGTGATAGTGTGAGGGCTACATGAAATAAGATAATGTGAGTGATTTAGCAGAGAGCTGACCATAAGATAAGATCTCCGTATATGCTAACTATTTTTATTTTCTTGTCATATTGGTATTGTGGATACTAAACTTCTCTCATTTTCCTAAACACATTTGAAGTCTAGTACCTCTTTAATCCCACTTTCTGTAATTTCCTTTTTCTCCTGCACCTGCTGCATTTCTTTCTTCATTCAATTGGCCTTCATCCCCCCAAGGAAGTCATTCTGGATGCTTCCAGCATGGGTTGGCTGCCCTTTCTGTTACCACTACACATTGTGCATCCTTATATCACTGCACTTATCACAGGGTAACATGTCAAGTTGACCTTTCTGTCCCACCACTATACAGAGAGCTTATGAGAACAAGCTTATATGTATTTTATCTATGAATTTATAGCATACAGCTGTGCTTGGTACATAACAGGACAAATAAATAAATAAATAAAAGACAAAGTTTGTTGACTGAATTGATCAATAGATCCAGAAATTCCTAAAACTATGCTTCAAAAACATTTTTAAAAATTAAAAGCCAATTCTCTTCATTTCCTACTTTGTAACAAACGTGATATTCAATTTTCTGGCTCCTTCTTAACATTTCTCATTCCTTCCTATGCACATACAAAATAGTTCAGTCTTAATGTTCTGTATTTTCTATCTCTTTCAATTTTAGACATAATTTATAATGGATATTTTATAATTTGCTTTCTCATTCAAATCCTCCATATTCAAACTCCAGTTACCATTTCACTTACCAAAATACATTTATTTTCATGTGCTGTTTGGAGGAATCATCTAGGTGCGATGAAAGAACACTGAGCTGTGAGTCAGGACACCTGGTTCTGGCCCTGGCTGCTTTCCCAATGATTCATTGTTTTTATAAGTGGTAGGTAGATAGGTGGGTTTGTGTCATGTGACCAAAAATATAAGTTGTGAATACACCACACACATAAATAGAACTTCCAGAAAGTGTGTTTCCATCACGACTTTGGCTAACAGGACTGTTTAGGTTCCTAAGGTGGGAAAAATATATTCCGAGGATTGTTCCACTTCTTTGTGCCCTGTCTCGCTGGCTGGGTTGGCTGTCATAGAAACTCTAGCATGGGGAAACATGGATGAGTATTGCCTGTGGTTGTAGAGAAATACTTTTTTTTGCATAATGAAATATCTACAACCATAGAATTTTAGAGTTGGTATGACTTCCTCATTTTATAGAAAAGAACACTGAAACCCAGCTAGTTTGACTGACTTGTCCAAGATTGCATGGCTATTAACAGGTAGGGTCAGACCTCTCAGGCCAATACCAAAATGGCTCCCGTATATATTTCCTGTCACACAGCCTCAATCCCTTCTTCTAAGTCATCTGATAGTTTATTTGCTGTTTTCTTATTTTCCAGTTACCCCATAGGCTACTTTTTTTTTAATACTATAATTTTTTTCTTTGTTAAAAATTACAAAAATTTTTATTTGATAAATAAAGTAATTTTAAAATGAAAAAAATGAGTAATATATTTTAGTTGTTAAAAATTCTGCAATAAAGAAATAGATAATAAAAATGGAAAGTCATTCCTCAAGTTCCACTTCATTCCCTGAGCTACCTACTATATCTAGTTGCATATTTTGTTCCAGACCTTTCCCTGTGCAGCTACTTACGTGGGTGAGTGTATACTAATGTTTGCATGACACCAAAATTTCTGTGGTTGTTTTATAACAAAAACAAACACCCCAACCCTTACTAATGTCATTCATTACCTCTGATAGCTGAATTCTGGATCCATGAGTATCTTTTTAAAAATTATATTGTCCATGTGGCATATGAAATAAATTCACATTTTAAGACTTTGTCAAGAAAGGATTAATTCTGCTTATTGAACAAGGGTGCTGATCACAAACCAACACCCCTCTTTTTGTCCTTCTTAATAGAGCAAATGACATTCTCCAAAAATTTATTGTTTTGAAAGACCACATACTCAATACACTCAAGAAGATGGTAAGGGTGTGTATCACCTCCAGCAAATACAAGGTTGGTTAATGTTTCCTATTTTCATGTCCCTGCCACTAGAAATCTCAATACTTGACACTGGGTCACAAAATTATTAAATCTTCAAGCTGCAACACTTCCTTCTCCATGTAAGACCTCACTTCTTCATCGACAATTTATTCCTGAAATGACTTCAGGCTCCTGGCCTTTTCTCTCTTCCTTTAACCTCAGTAACTAATTAAATCTGGACAAATCTTTGATGAAAATGGTTTCCTTTAAGTTATTCATTCCAAATTCCCCTTAAGACATTCTTTTCATTTTGGCTTAGTCTGCCATTGTGCTGGGTTAAAACTGTTATGAAAAGGCCATGTTCTTTTGATCTCTTCCTGTGCGTGTGGACCTATCGTGGGTGGGACATTTTAATTAGGTTATTTCAATTGAGATGTGACCTACTCAATTCAAGGTGGGTCTTAATCCTTTACTGGGGTCCTTTATGAGTGGATAAAGGACAGAAAAAGCCAGAGAGCTCAGAGAGAGAAACACCCAGAGAAGCTTAGAGGAAAGCCCCTGGAGTTGTTGAAAGAGCCACTGAAGCCAGGAGCTGAAAGCAATGAAACCCAGGAAAGAAGGACAAGCAGACACCAGCCATGTGACTTGCTATTTGATAAAGGAACCATGGATGCCAGCGGCCTTTCTTCAGAGAAGGTATCATCCTGTTGATGCATTAATTTGGACATTTTCATGGCCTTAGAACTGCAAATTTGTAAACTAATAAATCCCCACTGCAAAAGCCAATCTATTTCTGGTATATTGCATTCGAGCAGCTTTAGCAAAATGAAACAGCCATCTTTACTTGAAGTTGAAAAAGGTACAAGATAAAAAACCTTTCAAGACTAAAATCTACCTTGATGCTCAGATAAAGACTAGGTTTTGAAATATGAAAAATGTTCCAGCAGCCATGCAATTGTTATTTTCTAGAAGTTTAAAGGTAAACAAAAAGTTCCAAAGACTCTGGTCTAGCTTAACGACAAAATTAAGATTCACTATTATATCTCAAGGTAGTTTTATTTTGAGCCTCTAATTAAATCCTACATTGAAAATGTAAAAGGATTAGCCAACTAGCATAGTTGAACCCATTCCTGTTATGTTTGCTTTGGGAATCACTGGACCTTAGAATTAACCAGTACTCCTAATATTGCTATCTATTTAGAAAAAGACAAAAGTGAAGACTGAAGATGATAAGGAATTAAGTCAGGGAATACGGCACTGCTTAAGGTAAAATGAGACAAAAAGAAAACTTGCAAAATTGCCAACACTTTAAATCTACTTCCACATTTTACAAATAAACACAAGATATTGCCTTTATTTTGTTACAAAATTTAAAGATCAGGCATGGAGCATTTATCAAGGATGCTCAGTTTGGGACAAAAGATTGTGAGATTTAATGATGGGCCTCAGCCTTGCTTTAAGTCAGAAAAATGTTTTCTCAGTTTAGTAATTGCTACCCCTACTCTTTCTAACAAAAAGTGAAGGAAATTTTTGTTGTTGTTTTTTGTTTTGATGAAACCAGTATTTTTTTCTGTATTATTTAATGATACTGCCTTTTCTTTTCTTCAGTTCTCCTATGGGATGCATCCTATGGGATGCTCCATGTTTGTCACAGATGAAAACGTGGGTTTTGAATTGTTTGAGTGGATTTTCCAAAACTAGCCCTCTATCTAATGGAACAGCTAGAAAAAATATCCAGATATCCCTAGTTTTGTATGCCTGAGTGCTTTATCACACATGATGCTGTCTCTCACAACATGAAATCTTGTTTATTAAGACAATTCTCTTATAGTTCTATGGTTGGCAACAACATAAAAAACAATTATAAAAAATAAATACTTATTAATCACTTACAAAATGCCAGGTACTCCACCAAGCACTTTAGAAAAATTCACTCATTTAATTCTCACAGCAACACCATAAGGTAATATCTCCATATTCAAGATAAGAAAAACAAGCACAGAGAAGTCAATTCATTTTCCCAGGTTTCACACAGCTAATACATAGCAGAAACCTAGCTGTCTGACTTAAGCATTTATGCTAACAACCACTAGGCTTTGTAAGATTATTTCCTTTGACTAACATTCAACTCACAAATTTAGAGAATCACCTGATGAATAATCAGCTCTGTGGAGTTTGTCAAGGGGGTATCAACATGTGTTTATTAGTTATAAGTCAAAAGGAGAAATACAAAGATACTGCCTTTCTGATAAATAATTTACACATACTATGTTTACTGCTCTCTCCATAAATCACAATACATTCCTATTGATTTTTATTTGGTTTATTTTCTAATTTATTCAATAAACATATTTATAAAACTGCTTTAAATTTCCTGAGAGAGCTATTATCTAAGTTAAAGGAAAAAGGCTTAGCAAGCCATGTTGTACAATCTGGAAAGGAAAAGTTAAACACAAGTGACAGAATACATCAAACTAATCTGAAATAAACTGTTCTCCACAAGTTAAGGTATCAGCACTGTTAAAATTATTGTCAAATAAATAATAAAAAATCGACACCGTTTGAAAAGGATTATAAGGAAAATAATCTGAGATAAGAAGTGTAATCCACCTCCAATATTTCAAAACTTTACCTGTTATGCATATGCCAGAAATATTAACTAGCATTTTATCTGCCTATGATTTACATCTCCAGAATATCTAGAACAGAAAACAATGATTAAGAAATAAGGCAGAGGAGGGTGATTTGTGGAAGTACAGAGGTGCCAAGGATACGGCTCTGGTCTCTTTTGTTACAGGAGGTGAATTTGTTTGAACAGTATCGTTTTCCTCTCACCAAGGCCCCTGCTTTATCAAAACTACAAAAAAGAAATAAGAGTTGACAGTCTTTGCAAATATGAAGGAGGCAAACGATTCATGGAAAGGAAGAATAAAAGCTTTCCTTATGTTAAGGAGGTGTTTTATCAGAAATGCACTCACGCCCAGAAAATATGGGTCTTTGAGCACATGTGGTTATATTCGGGAAAGGCATAGCCTTTCTGCCTTCCACTTCAGTAAACTCAGGGAGTAAAAAACCATTTTGTGGATGTAGCTAGTTCATTGACATTAGCAACATATCATTTTCCCAAAGTTTGAAAGAGCAATGGATTGATTTCAGAGTTCACAGTGGAGCAGGGTAAGACAGCATGGCTCACATGTCTTTCAGAAACAATATAAATTCATGGAGCTATTTCAAGGCTTCATGAAAATGTGATAAACTACTGGATTTGGTTACACATTTCCTCCTGCAGAGACTATTTTATCCACTCTTCTTAGATAAGTCAAGCTGATTTGTTGTTTTTATGCTCTGTTTTTCTTCAAATCTACTTAAATAAGCAGGTTGATTTCAGGGCAGTCTCCCTAACTCCCTCTTCCTCTGTATGGGTTCAACTCAAGTTCTTGTGAAATCATTATCCTTTTCATACCTGTAAGACTGACTACCACAAAGAGAAAGTCAAAAAGCAAAGTAAACTAAACTCAAATGTGGTCGTCAAGGATATGCTATTCTGTGAGGATGTGAGCTCAGAATCATGCAGCATTTATGAAAATGTCTTAGGCGGTGTGGGACTGCAACTGTCTAAAACATGGACCCTTAAAAAAAGTGTCACTTCACTCTCACCAAACCCAGAGCCACATCCAAATCAAAGCAAGCAAATTTCAGTAATCAGGGTAAGCAGAGAAATAAGGCAGCCATTCGAACTTGATTATTCCTGCTGAAATCACCTCCAGAAGTTCAGGGAAACCTTCTACTTGTATTATCTGTCTGGAAAATCAAGCTTCTATTTTCATAAATTGGGAAATCAAACTGAGTCCTACTAAACCAAAGATTTAAAAAATATTCCCATGACTCTCATTATCGATACACCCATTCACTGCTTCTGGTTCTTCAGTATTCTCGGAGCACCAAACTACAGGTCTAAAAGCAATCCTTTTTTGCTGATCACCTACAAATCTGATACTTCACAGGAAGTATGAGAGGTAACATGCAAAGAATATCGGACCCAGAATCAGAAGACACATATCTCCTGTGAACCTTAGTTTTATCACCCGTTAAATGGCGTAATGTAGTGGAAACATGTTGCTTTTCTCTGCCCAGCATCGGCTTCTTCTTGTTTGGTAACAGAAACGTCATGCTCTTAGATAAGGTGGTTCAGATGTCCACTTACTTCCCCTCGAGCGTAATAGATATTCCAATCCTCTGACCACAATTACCGGTTCCAGGATGGACACATGAGCCATGGCAGTATAATCAGAATAAAATCTGAGATTTTTTTTATAATGGAAAGAAAATGATTACAAAAAGGACTGGCTATTAGTATGGTGTCATTAGTGGCCATTTTGTTGTGGGATGGAAAGAGGAAGTTTGAATGAAGCCAACACAGAGGGAGGCAGAGCTGGAAAAGGGTGAGGGTGTACTGAGGCCATCCTTTGGGTCACTGGACCTCACTGTGCCTGAAGCCAGATGGACCCAACTTCAGGATTTTTCACTGCATGAACATAGAAGCTCAACTTTTTCTTTTGATAGACTTAAACCTATTTGATTTGGGCTTGTTTCATTTGTATCCAGAAGATCCTTAAACATTACAGTGTGAAGACTGAGCCAACATATCATAAGAACAGTATAACTGGAGAGTTTTTTGTTTGTTTGTTTGTTTGCTTGTTTGTTTAAACACAAAGGCTACAATATAATCCTTGGCTTTACAAACTATATTTGAACCATTATGCAATTCAATGCACAAACTTAAATAAATACAAAAAAAGAAAAAGCCTTTTCCTCTGCCACAGGCATTCTGCAAGGGCTTGTGAAAATGGAGACCAAGAAAATAAAAACTAGTTCTGAAGGGTAGGGACACAAATATGCAATACATAATAAAAGGATATGTGAAAAAAGGCAAAAACTGTGAACTATACAAAATGTAGAGCTACACTTCTAAGGGGCACCATTCATATCATAGTGTATGTAATGTCATCTCTTAGAGTCAAAAACAGAAACCTTAGCTCAACTCTACCTTTGCCGGCTGGCGGCCTGAGCCAGGGAAACACTCACACTAGCAAGTGTTTTCAATTGCCGTAACGGGTCTTCCTAGCTCTACATTTGTTTAATGAACTGATTACTGCCCACTATATATGAGTTTTAGGGGCAGTTTCTGGCAGACAGCTGGTACCACAGGTTTACCATTCCAGAAACTAGACACAAATCTTGCTAGTCTTGCTTGGCTCTGCTATCATTTGTTGGTGATTGAATGGCAGAAACAACACTAAATCAAGCATCTGCAAACATCAAATGTCACGTCTCAGGATTACAGAGGTCTTTGGACAGTGGGAGATTCATTGAACATCAGATTAATTATTTGGCAAAACAAGCGGAGTTTTTATGACTCAAAGGTCGTTTACAACAACATACTTTCACACTGTTGCCTCAGCAATAATACTTCATTTTAAGTGGCAAAATCATACTATAAGTAAATTGGTATCCAAATGAAACCAACAGCTGTGTGTTTTGATAGTGATTAATATGCACTATGTAAAAGAGGCTTTGCTCCTTTCTTATTCTCAGTCACAAAAGAGAAAAACAAACAAAACACAAGTTCTTTGATATAATGCCCCAACAGAAGCAATGCAAAGTAGTTTATTGCTTAGTTACCAAACAAATACCTGAGATCTTCAGGGAGACGGTGCTTCTCCTTTCCTTCTCTGGCAGAATAACAGCCACTACCCACTTGACACCGTGGGAGAATCCACATGATGCCTCATCCAGCCAGGTTACCATTTCCTTTACCGGGAAAGAGGGCAGGACCTCCAGGGTTGGTTTGATTGTTTTACCCTAGGTAGAGGCTGAATCTCACTCTTCTGGAGGAAGCAGTTGTAATTCAGCATTTGAACCAAACTCTTTGGGTAACATGTTTGGGATGACATATGGATACACACTCCATCAGTATTTACCAGCATATTAAGATTTGCCACTAGCTTGGCTACATGCTCAAAATCACCCATTTCAAACTATTCCTAGTCCAATCTTCCACAGCTGCCTTTACCATGAAAGGAAACATTTTGAATTACCTCCTGGCCCGCATGCCACAGAATACCAAAGGTGTGGAGGTGGAAAGGTTTGGCTCCAAGCTAAGCTGGTGAAACACAGTCATGCTCTCCTGGTACAGACATGAGGCTTCACCAACAGCTCCACAAGCCACATTTTTATTTCTAGAGATACTGAAGAGGAAACGTCTTTTGGATACACCAGAATCCAACTACAATGCCAATGTTCAGAGTTATGGATAATTTCAAAAGACATATCACATTGTTAACATGGGATCATAATTGGATTCACAGTATGATTCAATATATGGCAAAGGAAAACATCTATATTTATTTTTTTAATACCCCAGAATGGTTGCTGCTTTTACCCTACGACACTATGATTGTGTTTGCAGCTTTTGTTTAGCTGCTGAAAGTGTTAGAAGCAAATTTTTGGTGTCCTGCAAATACTGTGCATAATTCCGCATGCTGGTTTTACAAGAGAAAGAAGCACAGCTTAGTGACTAAGAGTTCAGGCTCAAAGTCTTGGCTACAGGTTTCGAACATGGAGTCTGCCTCTTATTGGCTCTGTAATTTGAGACAAGTACCTTAATTGATTTTCCTTTTTCTGTAACAGTTCCTACTACGTAAAAATATTGTGAAGATTAAATGAATTTCTACATGAAAAGTGCTTAAGACAGTGTCTGCCACTGAGTATATACTGAATAAACGTGCCATCATCATCACGGTCAATTCATTATCATCATTGCCTATATAATTTTTCTGCTCTATCAACTTTCTCAGCCACTTATCTTTTTCATTGTGGTTTATGTGTTTTTCTAAGTGTTGTCAAATTCTTTACTGAGCACAGTACAGTATAAACAAAACACAATAAAACAAAACATTATAAATAATTTATTATTTTAATTTTCTAACAGAGATTGTACCCCACTAGCTCTTACTATCACACCCTCATTGAAAATTTTATTTCAAAATGCCTTTTGAAGATTTTATTTCATTCTGCTATTTCAAATGGATTACACCATACTTAAAAGCGTTCTCAACACTCAGCTGTATGTTCATATTTAAATTGATCTTTATTTCTCTTCTGAAACACAAATCAATTTCTAATATACACAGAGTTAAAGTTAGACATGCCCTAAATATCTCAATGCATATACGAATTTATTGAAAATAAACAACAAAAAAATGTAAGAACAATAACGAGGCCCAGGCTGTCTGCAGTGAATAGTCATTTCTAGAAATCTGAGTTCTGGCACTCACCCCCACCACAAAATCTTCCTTGTTATCCAGGGTTTAACTGCTGTGTACCAAAGCAACTTTTTTTCCCCAGGAAATCTCCATTTTAAAGAGCTTCCTGAGAAGAAGTTTTTCATTTCTTCTAAATTAGAAGCTATAATAAGGTATGTTTTTTTCTTCCTTTGGAAGAGAAATTAAATTTGGTTCTGTGGGATATCGTGAAACAAAGGTGCTGCAAACCCACTACCTGGTCCTGTCACCTAGAGCCTGGAATAACGTAGTCTTCAGAGGACAAAGGTACAAGTTTATGATTTTTGAGAAATCTCAAAGCATTGTTTTATATTAATAAAAATATGTATGGTATTGAAAACAATAATCAACTTGCAGATTATATTTTGCTCAAAATTTGTTATTACAAATGGGGCACCCTATCCTTTTATCTTAGACTTCTTGAGGAACTCGAAACTGCCTGGAGCCTCCAACAATAGAAAGACAACACAATTGAAATTGCCACCCCTTTTCTTGATTTCTCTAGGTCTTGAGATATTGCTTATATTCCGACATCTCTCATTTGAATAAAAGGAAATAAAAAACTGACCTAGCCTTAAGGCTTATTGTAAAATGTAACAGGAAGCTATTACTGGTAGGACCTTTGCCAATATCAAATGCTAGCTGGAAACCTAACTGTAAAATAATTTGTAAAAGCAGTAGTTCCATATTACCAACCTTCTAGGCCTTCTGATCAAGTTCAGTGAAACCTAACTTTGTATTTTTTTTTCTTCCAATTGTTAAACTAATTTTTGCCACATTAAAATTGCAGAGCTGAACAGTGAGGCTGTTACATTAAAATAACAGAAACTTTTCTTCATGAAGCAGTTTACGCCAAAACGTTTCTCTTTGTGCCCAAGTATAATTTGCAATGATATCAAGTCTACAGGCATTTGAAGAAGGCAGAGGGAAATTATAAGCCTTGAAAGAAATTTAGGAAGTTAGATTTATAGTAATGCCTTGCATTTGACTAGTCATTTGAACTTCAGGAAAAACCTTCACAAAACTTCTATCATTTGCTCTTCACCAAAACCCTGTAGATCAGGCAGGATAGGATTTATTAATTCCTATTTTACTTATATGCTATTGAGGGTCAGAAAGCTTAATAACATAATTAGGTGGTATAATACTAAATCACACCACTTGGAAATGTTAAGTCAGAACTAGAATCTGGGTCTTTTCATTTCTCCAATCTTCTTTAACACTATACCTTGCTACCATTTTAATTTGAATGTAGATGTCAGATATTCTGAACAGTCTACATATTAAATTTTCTGTACATACCTACTAAAAATTTGGTAGTCCCTCCTCTCAAGTCTTATTGGTAGCTTCTAGAAAATTGGAATATACTTAGATTAATTATGTGTTCCTGATGATATCCAGACTATTGAATATTATTATTTATTAAATTGATTTAATGTTATCTTTCTTTGTTGTGATGATTCAACCTTTCCCTTAGGCTAATATGGATGATTCATGGAGATTTCAATTGTTTTAAGGAAATGGATCAAATGGCCTACATTACTGAGCTCATAGTAGGTGCTTAAGAAATCCTTTTAGAATTGCCCAGCATCTCTCTAAGGTAATGTTTACAGATTGTGTTAGTAATGGAACACAAATAGTATATCTGGAAAATTATTTTACATGATCTCCCCTAGAAATGACTGACAAATTCATTCGGATGAAAGACAGATAAGGTGCAGTGAATAGATGCTTTCACAGAAGCCTTAGAGGCCAAGAAAATAATCCAGACACAGTCTAAATTAGCCTCTGGTGTGCTGAGAGCCTGTTCAGCAAAGTGTATGAATACCCCTTTCATGATTTAAAAACATTTTGACAACTAAAATAGCATTAAGTCTAGATATCTGTGATGTATGAAATTATAATATATCATAACTGAGTAGTTCAATTGAACATACTTGGAAAAGCAAATTCAATAAGTTAATAAAGCTGTGTTCTTTCCCTCTACTCATAGAATCTGAGTAAAATAACTTGTGCTTTTACAGAATCTTTTTTTTTTACTGTCAATTTCAAAACACTTTACCAATTATTGGTTTAGTACTACATTTCAGGTCACATTACAGCATTGGTCAGGATTACTAATTCACTTTAAAAATATAAATGCATGAAAAAACAATCAACCCAGAAACAAAAGAGGCAATAAGCATTTCACAGAACAGTATTTTGAAAGGTAGGCCAGCTCTATTGACTGTTAATGTTTATTTATGATGCACTTCATTAAACCCTCGACTTTTTAAAGGGGGCACCTGTAAACCAGTGATGATTTATAGGTTTTAGGAATGCACTCTGCTCCCAGCCATTACTCTCCAAACTAAGTGTTTGAGACAGTCTCAAAGCCCAGGTGAGTATATGTATTTAAACAGTACACCACATATTTAATTCAGAATTTTCCAGAAGTCACATTTTTTAAATAAGCAAAAAGAAACAAGTGACATAAATTTTAATAACATAATTCTTTAACCCAATCTATATAAAATACTGTCATTGCAATGTATATTCCATTTAATATACATAGATCTATACATAGATGAGATATTCTACTTTCTTTTTCTTATGCTAAGTCTTTGAAATCCACTGTACATTTTATTTATATTTTCAGCAATCTTACTTCAGGTGCTAAATTTTCACTGGAAATACTTGATTTGAATTTAGTTTCCAGAAAATTTATAGTTGGAAAGGTAGAGTCACATAACCAAGTTGTTTCAGATATACTTAAAAGTTATCTGACAAATGAATCCAGTGTCAGTTTTAAATTTAAATTAATGAAAATTGAATAAAATTAAGTGTTCAGTTCCTCAGTCACACTGGCAAGTCCTCGATAGTCCAGTGTGGCTGGGGCTACCACATTGGACAGCACAGATATAGACAAAATTAAATAAAACAAAAAGTTTCAACTATGGTAGTAGATAAAATATAAGGAAATAAAGAAGGTGGCATTCTAGAGGAAGAAGACAAGTAGAAATGGCAAGGATGGATAAGCTTAATTTTTTGCAAAGCTGTTTCTAAGATTATTCATTTTGTGATTTCCAGGATAATTTTGCCATCTGTCTATCTGCTCTCAATAAAAGAACACAGGACACAGACTTAGGGCCAGAATGGAGTTAATGAGAACATAGTTCAAATCCTTTTTATCAATAAGATAAGTTCCATCTATACCTGTGCTGTCCAATACATTAGCCATGAGCCAAATACAGCTAGTCATAATTAAAATGGGGTATAAGTATCAAATACACACTGAATTTCAAAGATTTAATTTGAGAAAAGAAGAAAAATATCTCAACAATGTTTTGATATTGAATACATGTTAAAATGACTATACTTTGTATATATCAATGTATGATTAAAATTAATTTCACCTGTTTTAATTTTTTAAATGCAGCTACCAGAATATTTAAAATTACATATATGATTGCATTATATTTCTATTGGGCAGCATTGTCTTGAGAGTGAGCTTGCATTTGCTTGCACCACAAAGAGTTGAACCCTGAGACTGCATTGCCTGGCTTTGAGTTTACTCTGGGCAAGTGATTTCTGTCTGATATTCACAGAAATCCTCTTCACGAATGTGCCACCACCAAGAAATGGCTGTATATTGGGGCCACAGTTGGGCCTTGTGACTGGGTTTGCTGTTTTCAGCTTTTGCAAACAAAGTTAGGATGGATTCCAAGGCCACTCATTGTCCATTAATTTCTGTTTTGTTCTGTTAATCTTCATTTGCTCACTTATGTTTGGCAGCTTGATTTGTGCTTTTCACTCTTCAGGAGTTGCAAAAGTAGCAAACTGCACCACCCATTGTGGGTGACTCCATGCAATTACTGCATGCCGTTTTACATTTTTATCACAGTAGGACAAAGACATCATAAGAAGAGTACTACATAAATGATGATATGAATAAAATAATCACTGGGCTGTACAAAAGAGTATGTAATTCACAAGACTCTGCAGTTTAAAGTGGTTATTCATTTTCTTAACACCCAGGCAATCTGTAGAAGGAAAGCTATGGCTTTATTCAAGCCTCAGTCTTTACATTGTGTTTCTGGTAATGATATATGTAGCATGATCCTGAGGTTGTCAGGAAAGTTGAAAGGGTGTTGCACTACTCCTGAAAGGGAAGACTGCCTGCTCGGCTTCACCCTTGTCAGGCAGGGAGGAGGGACACGGTGCTATCCATGGTGTTACAGCAAAAGATGCTAAATGATTGCTTAGATCTGATAACTTAGGTCGTTTGTCTACAGGCTGAAGTGGTATCTGGAAACCTCAGTGTGACGAATTTATAAAGTAGTATTGTCCTGTCAGGTTTTTAGGGATCCTTTTGGCATAAGTGACTCAATCACATATGGCCTTGGAACTCTGTCTTTAGCCAAGGCACTGTCATCAGTTCCTTAATGAAAAGTGAAAAGAAGGTACTTGCTCATTCTGCTCAAGTGCCAGCACCACAGCTGATGCTCGCCATCCTTTGCAAAATATCCTGCCACCTATCATGAACACAGAAAGTTTGCTTCCACAGCACCAACCCTCTGTGTTTGGCTCTTGAAAGAAATTTTGCCTGGGGCTTTTGGTCTCTAATACAACACACTCTTGTGTAGCCCGGATAACAGGGAGCAGATTGCTTCCCTGCGATGTAACACTGTGGTAATGTGCCTCTAAGGATCTCATGAAGACAGCCCTTAGAATATGAAATAGTCAAACCTCATTAAAAATACACCATTTAATAACATCATTTACAAGCACAGACTTTCAACAGGAAACATAAAAGGACGGAGCTATCCAGAATGATTGCTTACTGGGGTCCATCAACTTCAATACTTCCTTTTAAAGGATTGATAAGGTTGTCTGTATGATAAACAGAAAATAGCTCATATAATTCACCTTTTTAAAGGTTAATCATGCAGGAAGACAAGAAGTTGACTGGCAGTTTATGCAAACATTGACTTTATCACCCCATGTAGGCATATCTGTGTGTACTTCAAATACACATCACAATACATTCTCTAGTTTTAAGAAATAATTGTTTTTCTGATTAATAATCCAGGCGAATTAGTAAAAGAGTCAAGCTGAGCTATTAATCTCAGAGTACCTGCCTATTTATATCAGAATTATTTACCTGAAATCTCAATTATAAATAGACTAAGCCTACCCTTGGGAATAGAATGTTTAAAGGCTTGGGATTTTGATACACTTGTTTTTGTAATGAAAATTTAACAAGGCTTGGTAGAGATGGACAGGGAAGGAAGGAGTACATTCTGGGGGCTATGTCTAACATTTGTCAATTAATTTAAGGCTCAAATAAAATAAAACTGAAATCATTAAATAGTTTGTCTGATATGTTTCGTTGTGGTTATGACCAATATCTATCATCTCCCACTCATCGAATTGGCACTCTTCTCTCAGAAAGAATTTCCAAAGTTTTTCATTACATAATATATCATTTGTTGTGGGCCTACTGCACACAAAATCCATGGCCTTCTTAATCCATACAACAATTCATTGAAGCATGAGCCTCATGTATATATAAGGAAACCAAGGATAAGCGAGAGGTTTCCCCAAGGTCACAGGATTTTTTTGCAACTGGGTAGAGATTTGAAGTTGTTCTGCTTTAGTCATGTAAAGATAAAAATGAAATTTTAGGAATTTGTCACTACTTATTTCCAGTAATAGAGTACTAATCTAGGAATTCTGCCTGCAGAGGCCCCAGATAATTGTTTTCTGGTAATCAAAAATAATGTGAAACCTCTTCTGTTGATAGGCAAATGTTCATTTCTCAATCGTCCTTTCCAGAGTGCACAGAATGAAGAATCATAGACATGATTCCGGAACAGATCTACGCTTTTAATGACCTTTACTTCTATCAGTAAATTTTAATTTAACCACTTCTATCACTCATTTCTACTGAGTTAACAGACAGACTGTCTTTATGTTGAAAAAGATGCACCTGAGATAAGGTTGCATGACTTATGAAATAGCATTGCTGCAGCGATTATTCACAAATGAGCGCTGGGGTTAATTATTCAAGCTGGATATCATGATTTTCTGAAATAGCATGTTAATCATAATTTGAGGATTGATTTTAGTGAGCTCAAATATTAAAATTTATGTCAGTTTTGGATTGGCCAATGTTTGTAAAACAACTTATCAATAAAGAACTAGAATCTCAAATATATCTTTGGTACTTACTCTTTGCTTAAACAATGTTCTAAATATAGAGAGATGAGAAAAGAACCTAAAAGAAATTATTGCATGTTTTAGCTATATATAGGGCATATGTATCTATGATTTAGTGACATTTAATGAAGTCACATAATTTTTATTCATAGCCCACCCTCCAAGTGTTAAACCTAATTTTAAGCAATTCACAAATAGGTTGCCCTAATTAGGCAACAGAACAATCTTTAAATAAGTAAGGCAAGAAATGGGGACATGGCTGACATTAACCTTATGATCCTGTAAGTCTTTTGCCTGATAACAAATTGAAAGACTATTCTGTGACTTACCTTCTGTATAAATGTTGAGTTAGCCAAGTTTATGGTGCTCCAAAGGAAATGTCATAACTTACAAAATCATGATTCCATATATATATATATATATATATATATCTATATATATATATATATATATCTATGTCCATACATACGTATACATACATTTCTCTATTATACTCTTCAGGTAATATGAGAGGAAATTAAGGAAAAAAGAAGGCTTTGTTCAAGATATTTAAATTTAAACAAGGCAAAGAAAACTTTTTTTGTTTTTTTCTCTGACAATTTTTGTTTCAAGTTGACACAATGAGCTGGGAAAAAATTAAGGGAATAAAAATGTTTCATAATGAAGAATGCTATATGCTTAGAACTCTGAAATGGATACTAGGTGGATAAGTTATGGTTTTATATATATATATATTTTGATAGCTTCATATAGATAGACTGTATATACTAGAATTACAAACACTGTTAAAAGGTTGAAGGGAAAATGTTATTTCTTTAATCAAATCAAAGACTTGAAATTTGAATTAACATTTCCATTCTGGTGATTATTTAACTGAAGAACACCAACATAGTTTTGCTCATTAAAGTTGAACTATTTTTATTTCCCCATATACTCTAGCTCCCTTTCTTCACTTTAGTTCCATAACTCCTAAATCTGTATCTCTAGACCTTTATGAGACAAATACAAGTTGCCAAGTAGTTGGACACCTTCATGTGAACATGGGGTCATCATCTCCGAGTTCAAACCCAGAGTTCACTCTCTGAGTGGAGAGAAGGGAAGTTATAAAAGAAAGCCAATAGACTATGCACCTACAAGGAAAAGGTACTTCATATTCAATTTGTTATCTGATAACCACCAAGCAGATTTTCTTCCTCTGTTGGCCAGCTCAAGTATAGTCAATTATTATCATCCTAAGGATAATAATATCATCCTAGTGATACATCCTTATCCTCTTAAGTCAACAAAGTTAGTAACTCAGGGCACCAAGTTTATTCCTCTCTCTCCCTTACCCACCCCAACCAACCCTTTTTCAAGTCCTGTCAACTGTACCTGTGACAGGTTTCTATACTCAATCCCATTTCCTTTACCACCAGCTTTTAAGTTGGTTCCCCATCAGTTTCACCTGAATTACTACAAGAACCACTTACTGCTCTCCTTGCCTGGAACTCATCCACACACTGCCTTGTTTGATTATTTTTCCAATATGCCATCTAATCCTATTACCAACTTTCTCCAAGACCCATTCATGTTTTCCCATTACCTATGACAATGAAGTCAACCATCTTTTATTTGCAATCAAAGTTCTTTGTAATATGACTCATCTGACATCTCCCCACCCTACCCTGAGCATGTAGGACTTTCAGTGGCCTTAACTCTTGGTCTTACTCTAATTTTTGGCTTTAATCCTAATTCTTGGCCTTTTATTTGTTGTCTTAATTTTCATTTTACTTATTAAAAGTGCAAACTTTGGCCCTTACCCATCCCAGCACTTTTAATCCCACTTTCTTTTTACCCCACAACACCCATCACCTTCTAACCTACCAATAATTTACTTCTTCCTCTATTATTTACTGCCTATGTTAACCCACTAGAATTTAGGCTCAACAGGGATTGTTGTCTGTTTTGCTCATTGATGTATCCATCATTGCAAATGATAAAAGCATTTTCTAAAACATGTAAGTGTTCAATAAATATTTGTTGAATGAGTAACTAAAATCCCTGAAGGACTTAGTTCCTTGTACTCTGTTTCTAAGGCACCCTCACTCTCTGCATAACTGCCCACACTCTAGCTGGCAAAATTTCACCTATCCTTCAACTCATAGATCTATTATTGCCTTCTTCTTGAGGCTTTTCTTGATTCCTTAGATGTAAATAATCAATACTTTTTTCATGCTTTTACAGCACTTAGCCCAATTTATCCAAGGTTATGGATTACTCTCTCCACCATCAAACTAAGAGAAATGTATACTCATTTTCTCATCCTTCCAGCACATAGTAGGAACTCAACACATGTTAATAAATTGATTGTATAAACAGAGCTACAAGATGGACATGAATTGAGTAAATTAAGACATGGATTTCTCAAATGGCATCACTGTAACGTTACCATTGTGGCTGAGAAACAGCAAGGACAAATAAGAGAAGGTATAATTTCCTAAACTAGCATTGACTCTTCATGCACAAAGGACCAGGTTAGATCGAATGACCCACATTAAACCAATAACAGGAACTTTGGAGAATCATCATTTCTTTATACTTGCGGAAGAGCTGACACTAGTTTTGGATATACTTAAAAAGACCAATGCGATCCATGAAATCAAGACTTTAGGAGCATTAAAGTAGCCCTTGGTATTTTTGCAACTTGGCTTGTCTATCGCAGCTTAGCTTAAGACATCTAAAAAAATCACAGCAGTGGAATTTGCTTCAGGCCACTAGTGAATACTGTGTGCTCCAACACACTACATGGTATGTCAAATGCTAATTAGACAATGAAATAAACCAGAGCTAGCATTAGAAAATAGGCAAGCATTGATTTTCTTTTCACTTTTTATTTATTAAAATGCTGTAGAGGAAACAGATAAATTTTCTTGGCTCAATATTTATGACCAATTTCCTTCTCTTGACTGGGAAAAGCAAGCATCTTCATAGATGAATCAAAAGCCTGTCTGTTCTCAGTAAGGCTTCGGTTAAGCAGCTTATTTTCTAGCTACAATAGGCTCCTCTCCATAATGCCCTTTGGTGAATTTTGTCCTATAGTTTATTTCTTTTTTATAAGCAATGTCATAAAATAAACTAAAAAAATGTAAAGGAAGAGGAAATCTAAGCTACTTTTTAAAATGATGCAAATACACTCTGCATAAGGTGTGTATCATTGTGTCGACATTTCCTCAATCTACAGTTATGATAAGAAAGAAAAAAAACAGTTATACTCTTTTAGGTGAAATCTAATGGGATTGGGGTTAGAGTTAGAAAAGACCAAGGTCTTTGGTTATTCTGAAGGTTAAGGAAGATGGAGCATAATATGTTGATAGGAACCACAGCCTTGCATGTACACTGCCTGAGCTAACCATTTAATAGCTGTGTAAATTTAGGCAAGTTACTTAGCCTCTCTGTGCCTTGGTTTCTTCATTTGCAAAACGAGGCTAATTTTATTACCAACCTCAAAGCATTGCTATAGAGATTACATGAGTTAATATGTGCCAAGCACCCAGAACACAAGGGCTATATAAGTGTTTGTTAAGTAAATAGCTTTTCACAGAAAGCAGCAAGATCAAAACCTCACAGCATATAGCACACAGAGTAGCTGAGAAGCAGTAAATCAAAAGGGCATTTAATTCAAATTTTCACACAGTGAAACATCTGTTCTATTCCAAATCATAACATTAAAATGCAACAACCCTTACTAACCTTTGGCAATTTATTTATAAAGACTGTGTATTTTTTAGTAGAGTTTCTCAAGCCACTGTTTTCCTGGTTTCTAGATTATAATGCAGCTAGCATCAGAGTCAGGACAATTATGCTATTTCCTCTCAACTACCTCTTCAATGCAATGACTCCTGAAACCATTTCCTGAAACTTGTAACAATCCTATCACATAATTGTGTAAAACCCAGGACACTGATGCCTGTTGTATAACACTAATTTCCTTGAGCTTCCTAAGAGGAATTGCTATTGACTACTTTCATTAGGAAACTATTGACCCTTCTCCAGTGGAGCATCCCAAGAGGAAATTCACCAAATATGTCCATATTTCATCTTTTGAATATCAAGGTGCAATAGGCATGCTGAAAGATATGGTTTATTAAACCCAAAATTAAAATTTTATAGGCTACATTACCTAAAGTAAATTGCTTAATATATTTAGAAGAACAGCTGCTTTCTACATGTTTAGCAGCCATGTATTTAAGGCCTAAATTAGGCTAAATCACCGACGCAAGTGCAGACAGACTGGACTCCATATTTCAGATGTTATATCTAGTCCCCTGTCCCACACCACCACCCACAGAAAAACAATTTTCAAACAGGAAAGATCTGCTCTGTGAGGTATCATTGATTCCAAAGAGATTCCTTAATCCTTCCTTCGCATTCCTTAGTCTACAAAATAGAGAGATATTTGAAAGCAATTTGCACGATTTAACAGCCTGATTTTTAGTTTCTTCAGCCTTTTGGGGGGGGAGACATCTTACAATAAAAAGACATATAAAACATGGGACTTAATGTCAGGAATGATGTGACAACAGGACAGACTTTGTCTGCTTCTAAGCAAAATACCTACAAATCATTCCATTAAAAACAGCAGCAACAACAACAACAAAAATGAGGGTTCAGAGGACATGACTATTACAGAAGAATACAGCCAACATTTTGTATGGGTGGGTGCAAGAAATGGTGTCAGCCCGCAGGCCTTGATCGGGAAGTGCCTAGGAAACCTCTCATTTCCTACCTGAGAGTAGAATGGGCAGCGGGATTCTGTCAGCACTCCTTGCAGCTAGGATTAAGTAAGAGTCTGTTTCTGCAACACCAGATAAAACACAAATGCAACCTTTTCCACTGTGTCCTCTGCTACCAACTGAGTCCAAGTCATCATGCCCTCTCGTCTGTACTACCATAAAAGCCTCCTAGGGGGCCCCTGTTTTGACATGAAACTGCCTAAATCCAACTATTCCCCAACAGCCAGAGTCATCTTTATGAAACATAAATAAACACGTGCTGAAACACTGCTGAAAACCCTTCCCTGGCTTCATTATACCATGGCCTAGAATGTTTTATGTCTTTATGATCTGAGCACTATTTTTCCATCCTTATTTCTTCCCCAGCTCTGTTCCCACCATGTGGAATTTCTTGCTCCTCTAACATCTGCAAAGCAAGCTCTTGCCTCAGGATCGTCATGGTTCTGTCAGCTGCTCCTTCCAGGATGAAGAACATACTCTGTTCTTTTAATTCATTTAGGACACTTCTCTACTGTGCCTTCCTCACCATTCTCTATCTCCTTACTACTTTATTCTTCCTTGGGGCCTTTATCTTCATTCAATATTACAGCATATGTTGAATAATATGATTTCTACCTGATGCTATCTTTCAAGTATCATAAAGGTATTGTTTTCTTCACTGCTGTATCCTCAGCACTAGCACAGTGCCTGGTACCTAACAGACATTCAATAAATAGCTGTTGAATGAGTGATTTTATAGGAAATGAACTGCTTAGCTGTTAAAATATGATAGGGACTGAAAGACACTGACTCTTTTATCAAATATAGGAGAATGGCATGCTTCCATTAACTTCCTTCTGGCTATTGAACTATGTTGAGCTTCCAAATAAAAAGGGGAGAATAATCATATTGTTTAATTTAGATTTGCTAAGCAATTCTAAATATAATAGAGTTGTTTTGATGACAATCTCTTATAGAATCACCACAGATGAGACCTGATCTCTAATTGGCCTCAATGGCCTTTTATCCCTGAATCAGAAGATTGGCTTGGAATTAGTTCTTCAATTATATCATAAGCAGATCCATACCCTAACATACAATTCAGAGAGTGGGCACTATGACATTAAGGTAACAGAAAGGAGATGTCAAAGCAGCATCCCACAAGGACTAATTTCAGTGAATTAGAAAAATAGTTCAAAACAGCAAAAGAAAATGATAGGTCAACACAGGCCTGCCCCCAACATTTGCAGGGCTGAGGAAAAGAGTGCACATGGAGGCCTGTATACCAACTTCTAATGTTTCAAGGTTATGAATCAGGCTATTTGTTATCTTATGCTCTTAACAAATATATCTTCCAGGGACTTATTTGTAAGACTAAGTTCTCAATTAGAATTCTTTAAATGGTCTGAGTTCCATGGAGACATGGGGAGAGCAGATGCATTCTCTTTCTATCCCAGACTCTTTACCTGCCATGAGTGGCCTTACAGCACCTGTACACCCATCCCAGCCCACCTAACCAATCTCTTTCCACACCCCTTATAAACAGTTGCTTCCTTAGTCACCCTTCAGACCTAGTTGTTTACATACTGACAGCAAGACTTGCTCTTGGGAGGCTAGACCCAGGGAAAGGGTCCATTGCAGGCCCTGAAAGCAAGCTGGAGCCCTTTGAGCAGGGAATTCTGGGGTCCTGGGAACTGACAGTATAATCTAGAAGAGGAAGCATATGGGAAAGGGCATGGCTGGAGGAGGACCAGAAGTGGGACCTGCTATAGTGCAGGGCACAAGACAACAGACATCCATGTCTAAGAACGGGAGGGTCTAACACCAGTCTACGTCTTTGCACACAAGACAAAAAGAAGAAAGCAGAAAAGTATGGAAATCAAACATTGTACATATGCCATCTAAAGTCAATACCGAGTTTAGGAAAAAATCACATTATTAATTCTCAGGAAGTTAAAAAAGACATAAGTGCTAAATTGCAATAATATGAAAGGGTGAATAGTAATACTGAAAATTTAAATCAGCACTCAAAGGGTTAAATAATAGAATTGAGACAGAAAACAACCAGGACTGGAGTGTCATATTGTTCCAGTTTGCTAATGCTGCCTTTTTGCAAAATACCAGAAACAGATTGGCTTTTACAAAGGGGGTTTATTTGGTTATACAGTTACAGTCTTAAGGCCATAAAGGGTCCAAGGTAAAGGAGTACTTTCACTGAAGGATGGCCAATGGCATCTGGAAAACTTCTGTTAGCTGGGAAGACACGTGGCTGGTGTCTGCTCCAGAGTTCTGGTTTCAAAATGGCTTTCTCCCAGGATGTTCCTCTCTAGGCTGCAGCTCTTCAAAAATGTCACTCTCAGTTGCTGTTTGGGCATTTGTCTTCTCTTAGCTTCTCTGGAGCAAAAGACTGCTTTCAAAGGCCATCTCCAAAATGTCTCTATAAGCTGCAGTTCCTCTCTCAGCTCCTGTGCATTCTTCAAAGTGTCCCCCTTGGCTGTAGCAAGCTCGATCCTTCTGTCTGAGCTTATATAGTGCTCTAGTAAACTAATCAAGGCCCATGCTGAATGGGCAGGGCCACACCTCCATGGAAATCATCCAATCAGAGTTATCAACTACAGTTGGGTGGGTCGCACCTCCATGGAAACACTCAAAGATTACAATATGATCAACACACAAGGTTGCATCAAAGATAATGGCATTTGGGGGACATAATACATTCAAACTGGCACACATATACAGAGACTGGGGAATGGGCAGTTTATCATATTTATCTTTCCTTCATCCCCTTGTCACATAGTAAACACTCAATAAACATTTGGATAAGAAGCGGACAAACAAATAAAAAGATAAATTAAGAAAAGAAGAAAGAGAATGACAGATATGGTGAATAAAATTACTCTTATTAAGTAGGAGTTGTATACCAACATAAAAATGAATTAGAAGTGGTTATTCATGATAAATTGAAGAAAACTCTTATAAACTTAGGTAAAATCAACAAGAAGTAACAATATCAAAGTACTTTCCCTTAAGATTCTTTAATTTCATGAAAAACTGTTATCCACACTTCCAACCAAGGTGAAACAACAATGGATTTTTAAAAATGAAGCCATTATCATATATTTTTAGATATTCCTTTTATAATGAAGAAAAAACAGAAGAATAGTAGGAATGAAAAAATTATTATAAAGAAAATATGCGAATATAACATATTTATCTAAACAACAGAAATAGTGTATGACTAATTCAAGCCAAAAAGGTGTTTGATAACAGATACACATTGGTTTAAAAAGGGGTCAGCTTGAGAAGGAGCAATCAACTCATAATTTAAGAAGTTTGCCTTTTTGATTTCTCTAATCATGTAGAGTTTTTCTTATTCAGTTTCCTTCGAACTTATAAGTGAGCCTGTTGAAGTGTTTATGTGACCCTGTAAAATATTTTTGATTATGATGATAACTGATCTTTGAGTGTATCATTCTGAACCAAAATAGAATTTTTTGACATTAGGTTGAACTGGACATGAAATAAGAAAAAGTTGCAATTCTATAGGTTTTTCATTGATTAAATATATTCAAGTTACTTTTAAGATAAAGCAGTGTGATTGCCCATAATATGCCAAACTTCCATCCTATATTTTATCATTAAAAATTCAAATTCGACCATTTCTAATTAAGCATTTTTTCTTGACAATATAGTTTCTTCATGCAAATCGGGTGGAGATCCAAGCAACCCAGAGTCCCCCCTGTTTTGGTTGTTTGCCTTTTCTCTGGTGATTTAGGTTAAACCCAATGAAGTGCTAACATCAGCCTCCATTTATAAGCCTTAACTCTGCAGAATTATTAACATTAGACACAATTGTTATTAGCAAATCACTCTTTGGTAATATTCAGGGAATGTAATTGGTTGCTTGATTATATTTTGGAATGTAATAGCACTGAGGGAAGAAAATCAAACAGCAATAACAAAAAGAGCAGGTAAGAAGGCTTTATTTTGGGGAGGGATTTTATTTAATATTCTTATTTTTAAATCACACTTTTCAATTTCCTGCTTTTTAATGAACTACAGTCAATTACTTCCCATCAACACTGATAAAAAGAGCTGTCCAACTGTTCAACATTTGCTCTACTAATTGAATGATCAATTATTCAAATAAATGATTCTCTCCATCAAGCTCCAGAAAAGCGTTGGTTGCTGTTCCAGCCCCAGCTATAACACAGTGTGGAGCAACAAAGAGATCAAACCCAGATAGAATTCTAAAATGTTAAGAGAAAATCCCTCTAATCAGGCTAAGATTTATGGCAACTGAAACTGCTTTGGCATCTCCTGAATTCTGATCTTTCCGAAGACTACTAATCTCACCTTCTCATAGTCTATTTTGCTGATTAATTCATTGGCAAGTATCACTGTGCTCCCTAAGAACATGCACTTTGTTAGGTAATGGGTTGTAATGATTTGTCTAAATGCACTCCTTCCTTGCCGGGGAAGAAAGACCTCTGCCTAAGTTATTATAACCCCAAGAGGCCTTTGTGGGGAGTGGGGGTTGGGGTGGTGGCAGGGGAATTCTTAGCTGACAGATGGCAGATGTGCTCTGCATTCAGGCCCTATGTTTAGATGTATTAATAGTAGCTGAAAGTCTGTTCTTTTAAAGACAAAAGAACTCTTAAAAAGCTTAGACTGCATGTTTAAACAGGTACTATGCACAGGGCTCATAGTACTCAGAGGGATTCCTTCTGAGAAAGTGACTTGCTTTAAATATATACCCATGCATCCAAACAAGCAAGCTCTCACCAATGGCAACAGTCCCCCACCTCCATAATAATTATAACAAACAGAGACTCGGCAAAAATGTTTTCAGTGGCTTTCATTCATGTCTTACCTTACACAGAAAGCAATATTCTTTTTTTTCACCTATGTCTAAAAGCCACCTAGCTAATAGATTTAGCAATTTATGTAGAGAGTGGCCTATCTTTCATTAGCAGGTCATGCTCCTCCCAAATTAAGAATATTCTAATGGAAATGAGAATTACAGTCCTTAGAATTCAGATTAGTTTACAACTGACTCTCCTGTATCAAAAGAATATAGTAAATGCAACTCACTTTCACAAAAATAACTAAAAATCAGATTCTTAGATAGAGATAATCTGTTAATGGGAGAAACATTTCCTGAACTGGATAGAATTATATCTCAAAACAGGCTAGATTGAAGAACTGATAAAAACCTATGTAACTGTTTTTATGATATCCTAAGGCTATTCTGGATGATCATTTCAAGAGCTAACAAACTCCAAGCTTTTTGCATATACAAACAAAACATGGTTTATGCAACTCCAATTTGTAATAGCTTCCCTTAATGAGCTTATGAGGGACCACTAGAATTGCAGCATTAGTGGAGGAGTCAGAGAGTGTCCCAGCACTTTCTGTGCCTGGCACATCGTAGGTCTCCAATAGATAGTTGTTGAATGAATGAATGAAGGACTCCAAGTATCTATGACTATTTCAAACTGCCTTTAACAGTTCTATTATTCTATCATAGTGAATTTGAGAGTAACGTGATTTTAAAATCTTAATGTAATTAGGTTGTAAAGCATAATTTCTAAAACTTTACATTAACAACTTCCTTAGACTCCAAGAGATTTAGACTTAGAAGAATTTGACTTACTGAATTTGTGTTATGTTTTCTAGATAAGGATCCACTTCTTTGTGAAACTTAAATGTTCAGCTAATGTTTTACTATTTTGTTTTAAGACTTTATCCGATTGGCCACTTGATTGTGTTCTTTGGTTTGAGAAATTTAAAATTATTACTTGTTTTGAAAGTAGGAGCTAAATATTCTTACTGAGGATAGTTTATTGGTTCCAAAACACAAAATTTAAAACCTATTGGTGAAGAGGGGAGGAAGGATAACTGGGGTGAGGAGTAGAGAAACAATAAAGAATAGTCTGATCAATAATAAATAGGATACTAAGAAACACCCCAGAGATTCCATGCCTCCAAGTTCACTTCAGTCTTAACGTACTTTACATTTCAAATCATATCTCACAGAACAAGTGATAGGATTACATGGCTAAATCCATAAGCATTGATTTTTGTCTCAGTCACAGATGCATGCTGTGCACTATTGGAAAATTCGCTAAAATAGGTTTATGCCATATAGTGATTACCACGTAGCGAGCACTATTTCTATCAATTTGCTGAAGTCTTTAATAAGCAATTATCTAAGCTTTAGAAAACATAAACAACATTAAATTATGCAAAAACCTCTCTGAATATGCTCATGAATATTTCTCATTTCTACCATTTTTCAGTGTTGCAGAGATTCTCCTATTCCCCAAGCGGAGTATCCCACTTGCAAAAAATCACAGCACACATGTGTGAGCTTTGCAAGTGTTTTTAGGAAATATCCCCAGGGGACTCTAGAGAGCTTGCCTTCCGGTCAGAGAAAGAAGAAGCACTCAAATGGGCTATTATTTTCACTGAAAGATTGACCCTGCTCCTTGTGGAATTTTGGATTTAGTTTCACATGATTTAGTTTCACATGGTGGTAGATAGGTGCTTGATAGTATCAGAATAACACCGAGGCACTCCTGAGGCACGATAAGAAGTCTCTGAGCACACAGGTACTAAGACAGGGAGGTGACAAGATGAAGGTGCTGCCTCAGGTTTTGCTAGTTCTGTCAACTACACCTAGGGAAGGGTTGTTAGATTGAGTCTGCAGATGCGCTAAGAGACGTGAATAGTCGTGTGGTGAGATGACGTAAAAATGATATGGACTATTGCAACATTTGTTGCATTCATCACTTTGTTCCTTCTCCATTAGGAAGCTTTCTGGAACATCTTTAAAGTTTGTTTTTAAAATTCTCTTTGTTCCTTTCTATTTTTCTTTAAGTCTAATGAATTTTATTTTCCTTATGTGACCATTTTGAATACATCTTCTTAAAAATATTTATTTACCCAAAAAAGCACAAATTTAATCCCCAGATTTACTGCAATGCTATTTTGCTATTTTTCTCACCTTCTTTCTCACTTGTGTGACAAACTAGTCCCTTTTGTGAATTTCCTGGAGGAAAACCACACTGTTTATTCACAACTCATTAAATTATCATCTCTAGTTTCTATGACTAAGCATTTAGCTTCAGATTTTGCATGTAGCTAACAGCACTGAGCCCACTTTAATTAACTTAACCTCATTAAAGAAAGTATCTCTCTCCCAGGGACCATGTAACAAGCACAATGTTAAAGTTCATACTTTGTTCAATTTTAACATACCAACTTAAAATCTTCATTAGACTAAATATTTGTCAGGTATGTAACTCATTCTACAAAGGATTTCACTGAGGACGCAGGAAAAGGAAGCATACTTAGGATTTTAAGTATTTTTAATTCTATTACCTAACATCATCATTGTTTATAAATACATTGTAGTGTACTTTTTATCTTAGAATCATATGCTTTTCAATAAATTTGCTGCAGTATCATCAAACAAACAAGACAAACGTGAATTTCTTAGAGGTGTAGAATGAGACTTACGCTTTGCTTCTGAGTATGAATGCTCATCATTATTGAACATCCATAGTGCATCTAAGAGAGCCAGTTTGGAGAACCACATCATGGAGTTGGGTGTGTTGATTGTTTATTTCTGTGAAATTATTCACGAAGGTGCTGAATGGCTTGAAGTTCACAGATCTGCTGTGAAGGAAAAATGTGTGTGTGTGGGAGTGCCATGCTGCTAGAACAAAACTAAAGTGTAAGGAGTGACTGTTCTTATTTTTATATCTTCTTATTCCATCTTTTAAAATAAGCATGCCTTTTCTGACTTCACCAAAAAAAACAGAAACAAAAATGAAATACTACCCAACCACCACCATCACTACCACTGCCACCATATAGCTCTATCTGTGAGACAGAAACCTTGAACTTTATTTAAGAAAAAAAAATTAAAATTTGAAGAATCTAGCTAAACCTCAGGTACTAGAATGTCAAATTAAATGGTCCACCTTAATTATCTGATAGTTTAATTTTAAATTTTGAGTGCTTTACTGTCAGTAATTGTATAGTATTGCATATACATTTACCAACTTACCTAAACGACAACATAAGTGCCTACATACAAAAAAAGACTGCTAAAACATTAAATCAAAGCAATAGGTCTACATGGCTTTGAGATATTGAAACAGTGGGGGAATCTCATACAAGTATCATCTCAGATTGAGTGATTAGCTATTGACCAAAACCTTGGAAGGTAGGTGTTTTAGTTTCTTAGAGCTGCTGTAACAAAGAAGCATGAACTAGGTGGCTAAAACTACAGAAATGCATTTTCTTACAGTTCTGGAGCCTAGAAGTCTGAAATTGTGGAGTCAGCAGGTCATCCTCCCTCTGAGACCTGAAGGGGAGAATCCCTCATTGCCTCTTTTAGCTTCTGGTGTTGGCTGGCAATCTGTTACCTTCCTTGGCTTCTGGTTGTATCTCTGCCTCTGTCTCCACATGGCATTCCTTCTTGTCCCCATCTTCACATGGTATTCTCCTCTCTTTGTCTGTGTGTATCTTCTTATAAGGACACCAGTCATATCAGATTAGGACCCATCCTAATCCAGTTTGATCTCCTCTTAACTATTCACATCTTGAAGACCCTATTTCCAAATAAGGTCACACTCACAGGACCAGGGTTTAGGAGTGGAACATATATTTGGTGGGGGTGGAAGGGGGGACACAATTCAACTCATAACAGTAGGTATGTGTGAATGCATGTATATGAGGGAGTGGGTTAGTGAGGTAGTTTTGAAGCCACATGTACCCCAGAAAGGATCATGTTCTTTTAATCTATTCCTGTAGGTATAGACCTATTGTAGGTGGGACAATTTGATTAGGCTATTTCAATTGACACATAACCCAAGGTGGGTCTTAATCCTTTTACTAGAGTCCTTTATAAGAGGATAAAACACATACAGATGCTAAGAGATGAAATTCAGAGAAGCTCACAGAGAAATACCCAGAGAAGTTTAGAGAAAAAGCCACAGAAGAAGCCAGAAGCTGAAGCAACAAAACCCAGGAGAGAGGGACCAGCAGAGGTCACCGTGTGCCTTGCTATCTGACAGAGGAGCCCAAGTTCACTGGTAACCAGTCTTCAGGGAAGGTATCTTCTAGCAGATGTCTTAATTTGGAATTTTTCCATGGCCTAGGAACTGTAAGTTCTAAGTTAATAAATCCTCAATGTAAAAGCTAACCCATTTCTGGTATGCTGCATTCTGGCAGCTTTAGCAAATCAAAACAGTTAATAACAGAGACTTAAAATAACAAACAAAACAAAACAAAACAAAAACAACTAAAGCCTAAATTCTAGGTTTACTAAAACATCCACCCTCAAGCTAAGGACACTCAGACCACCTGACCAGTTCTTCAATCTACAGTTGGTGGTAATGAGCTGAGTCCTGGTTCAGGTCATGAGTAGTCTGCTTCACAACTCAGCATCAGCGCCTGGCAAACCTGAAGTCCTTTCATCAGGGTAATAATCTCTGACATTTAGGAACATATCTTGGTTTTATGGGAACTAAAGCTTACAAAATTTGGGAGGCTTCATTAAGAAGAATATTTCAAATAATGTATATTGATTTAGACACAGAACTGAATGTTTTAGTTAGAATGAGAAAAGAAGCCATAAATCACAAATCTGAAAAATGACAAATATCACAAACATCACAAAATTCGGAAAAGAAATAACATTACCTTTACTTAAGTAACTGCTTGCCACACTGTTATCATTTTTTTCCTTTGCATTTGATTTGTTGCATATTCCTTGATGACTTTTTCATATGATGAAGGCTTTGCATTTGCTATGTATTACCTTACTGGTCTAGCTTCACTGGGATATCATGCCCTATAATTTCAAGCTTACAGTCCACTGCCATGTTGGTCTTTGAAAGATCTGTCAACACTGTTTCCCTTTTGCTTCTTACTCCAAAGCATAGGTGCTTGGTTCTACTTGATGTCATGCCAATACTGGACACTGGCCTGGTTAGTGCAGTTATTAAAGCAAATTACATTATTTTAGTTTCACTGCCCAGCATAAATGGTGATGGGTTTGGTTCCATGACGGCCACTGGTTCTCCCTGTCACAGTTTTGCTGCCTCTCCTGAGTCTGCTCTCCCTGGCAAGTCTTGGCCTTCCCTTAAAACAAGTTAGGCACTGGAGTGGGGATCTGGAATGTGAAATCTTCAAAGGCGACTAGTTAACCAGGATTAAAAATCCCTTCGCAATGGTCCTTCCTTATTGCTGCATTAGTGTAACTGTAGATCAAGTGATGGAATAACTTGGTGTACTTTGCTCAATATGAAAAAAAATGAAAGCTCGCATTCAAAGAAGTGCTGTCTCAGTTTAGGAGTTGGAAGCCTCGTTATTCCTTCTAACTACATGAGGTAAACTTCCACAGAGAAAAGTAGTGTATGTATTTTCCTAAGATGTTTTTTCTTTGAAGTCAAGAACAACATCTTGCAAATTTTGAGAGCTTCTAGAATCCTGTCTGAGAGAAAACTTAGAACTAACCTCGTGCTGCTTTGCATTAACCTAATCTTTTGGGAACAGGTAACTGCTTAGCTTTTAGCCATGTTATTAGTATGTGATCAAGTGGGCACTCAAAAGAAACTCATTAGGCATAGGTGACCCGTCCCTTCCTTTGGGTAAGTATGGAGTATAGGTACCTCAGGCAGAATAGACTAGTGTCTGCCTCTGTCCCCTTTGGCAATAGGATAAAGAGCCTTGCCATCAGTGGATTCTAAATTGATTCTCCTATTTAGTCACTGCTTTATCAATGCTTGACTGGATGTAAAGCTGGAAGTGAGTGACTTCCTCAGGGTGCAGTGCTTTTGATGGGTTAGCTGTCAAACGCTCCATTGTCCAAATTACACTGCTACTGTAGATTTCCTGCTAAGAAACAATTTACTGCAGCAATGGGCTATCAGTCTTTTTGGCTGTGTTAGTTTTGGGGTATCAAAATCTGATTAACATACTGCAGATACACAGCAGTTCCTACTGCTTTTTCCCCAAATTTCCATTTACTGTATTGTTGGCAGGATATGATAACAGAGGCTTTACACAGGAAGGATCCCTAGAATAAACAGTAAACAATGCTACCAAAGCTTGATGTGATATCAAAGCTGAAGATACACGTGAAAATAACAAATAAAAAGAGAGAAGAAGAAGAAAAAGGAGTTGAACCATTAACATTTACTTATATTTTTTTCTTCCAACAAAAGACTCATAAATTATCTGGTTATATATATGTGTGTGTGTGTGTGTGTGTGTGTACATACATACATTTTATTTATTTGTTGGTTTATTTATTGCCAAACATTTTCCCCAAACTGATAAAAAAAATTACAAAGGTATAAGCACTCCAAAATGCATGTGCATGGCTTTTTAAAAAATTGTTGTTGTTAAATGCATAAAAGTAGTAGAATGTTACAAATTTCTTCTGTGATTTAAGGTGTTCTACTTTTTTTTAAATCTAGTCCCATTGTAGCCATTCTTCAGATTCCTGTTTTGGTATGTTGTCACTTTACTGATTCAATACATCTTAATGATGAATCTGTTTACCTTTTTCTAACCACTTATTTATATAAATACCCAATAACAGCTCAACATGGGGATCTCTGTGATAAGGAAGATATACCAGGCTGTTTACTTCTTATCCAATATGGGCAGTCGAGTACTAGATTTAATTTAATTATTACATTCAATACAGGACCAAAACTTCAGATATAGTATTACATTTGTGATAACATTGACATCCATATTTGTTCACTTAATTGAAGCATAACAACTAGCTTTCATATAAACTTTCCAGTTTTTAATAAGCTGAGACACGGACATTCTCATCACAATGGCAAATAACTGCACACGTAATCTTTTCATCTAATACCCAATACGATTTCTGGTTTCTCACCCTGAGACTCAAACTAGTCTTTTTCATTTAAAAAAAGAGGGCTACACTTTCTCAAATATTATTTTACTTTAGTATATTACACTTTTGTAAATACTGTTAACTAATTTTATAAAAGAATAATTTATTAAATTAGTACTACTGTTCAAAAAGTGATTTCTTCTAAAGGAGAGTAATGCTAAGACTATCAAATATTTTATATAAATATGCATTTCAGCAGGTTTTATGTAAAAGCTTGTTAAAGATAGTGCTAAGAAAGGAACTGAGCATTATCCCAACATTAAGCTCAACTCTGTACTTTCTTAATTCAACTTCAGGTGACAAATATTTATTGGGTTACAATTACGTGCCAGATTCTGTGCTTGGACTTGCAAATACAAAGTACTCATGGATAGTCCCTCTCCTTGAGGAGATCACAGTGTAATGAAGAGAGACATTGAAAAATAATTACAAATACAGGACAAATAGACTTAAGTACAAAGCAAAAGAAACAAGTTGTGCCTGAAAAGGGACAAGATCAGAGCAGATAATGTTCTAGTAGAACCTTAATGACAACCTGGTTAGGTGGATAAGAGCATTAAGGGCACTCTACATACATGCATCATGATGGAAATGGGGTGAAGCAGAGCAAGTATAAAGAAACAGTTTGGTAGAGCTGGAACACAGGCTATACATGCATGAATAAAGGCTGGAGCAAACTGAATGACCTGCTGGCAGGAGGCCATTAAAGAATTTTGGGGGTAGTATGACAGGTCCAAGTTTCTACTTAAAATGCTTACTCTGAGGGTTGTGTGGAAGAGGGACTGGAAGGGGTAGAAGACAGAAAGTGGATGAGTAGGCAAAAGAGTTTTACAAATCTGATGAGAGATTACGGAGGCCTCTACCAAAACAGCAACTTTGGAGAAGGTGGGGAAGAAAATTTATAAGATCCTAGAAGACTGCATTGAGTAGGTTAAATTTTTGTTTGGTTATGGGTGATGGAAATAAGGAACAAGTAAAGAATTAAGTACATGGCTTGGAAGAACTGGTGTTACCTATAAATTAGATGAAGAAATCATCTAATAATAGGGGAGGAGAAGGGATATGGGATGTTTGGGGTGCTCTTGTTTTATTTTTATTTTTAGTTTTTTCTTAATTTTGAACTAATGAAAATGCTCTAAAATTGATTGTGGTGATGAATGCACAACTATATGATGACACTGTGAGCTACTGACTGTATACTTTGGATGGATTATATGGTGTGGGAATATATCTCAATAAAATTGCATTAAAAAAAAGAACTTAGTGAAAAGAAACTTGGAAATCTTTATATTCTTACAATATAATTATTATTTTTTGCTGATGACTATTAAAATTTTATTTCCAGTGCTGTCCAGTGACTGAAGGTCAAGCACCATAATAACTGACAGCTGCCAGTGGATAACCAATCCAGATGTCCTCCTGGATCTTCAAGTTACACAAGCATAAAAAACACACAACAGTATTTGATTTTTATTAAATATCTTTTTGAGCACTGATATGTCTGGGTTTCTTCTTTTTAACCATACTTTAAGTAATGACTGAGAAAAATCAGGCTCTATTATAGCATGACAATTGCTGCGTAAACCAAAACCTAAAAGTAACTCAGGGGACAAATCAGGTTTATACGAATTTGAAACATCAACAAGCCTCAGTCCTCTCCAAACAACATCTGCCAACATTCTATTTACTTAATGGTGATAAAGTACCACCTTTCACCAATCTGAAATTTTCTCAGATCACTTTTGATAGTTCATCATAAAATGCAACTTCTCTCCTTGTAATGTTTCTAACGTTTCTCTCTCTCATCTCTCTTCATTCTCCCTTAGCTCAGCCCTATATTGTTATAGCCAATTTCTAACTGGTTTCTTTGATCTTACTGGTATGCCCAGATATATTTTCTGCACATACTGTTGGCTGAGCATTCACATCTCCACATTTTCTCAGTCTTATACTATACTGCAACACCCGTCCTTTGTCCCACTCGCATATTTCTTTCTTCGAAGCACACTTAGCACAGTTGCATGGTTTGGACATGAATGCCTTTGATCACAGCACTGTCTCTACCTGAAGTCCTCTGATCTTTACCATCTTATGCCTGCTCCTCCTTCGAGATGCAGCTTATCTATCATTCTCTGTGATGCTCTTCCTAAACCACTACAGACAAACTTCTGCAGGGGCTGGTGATTTGCTTGTCTCTCTCTGGGGCAAGAATGTTGATAAACAGGAGGCACCACAGCCACATCATTGCCTTTGCTGTACTTTTTTGCTGTCCCAAGACATCAACAAAACATGGGGCATATTGTTAAGGTTAGGACATTTGCTGCAAGGTTTAAACTAATCTAGACTCGGATCCTCTAAAACCACTCCTCTTTCAGTCCTCACGTAAATAAAATGTGAGATTTAAAGACTATTAACTCAAAATCTGGAAGGAAAAATATACACTCTAACTCATAAAGAAAGAATATTTTGAAAACATATTCATGTTTTATGTGGCATGGTGCCCTATTTGTTTGAATTCAATATCTTTAAGAATAAACAGCCATGCCTCAAAATGAACTATTCTGACATTTTTAATTTTGTGCCACTTTCTGACCCAGACCCACTTTTACGAAGTGAAAGGTGGACTTCCATCCACAAGCTAGCAATTCAATATTAATTGTTTTTTTTTTTAAATATTCCTAGTACCTTCTAAAACCCCGTGTTTCAGCCACTGCTGAACTGGCTATGAACTTTTGTAAACAACGCTGTCAAATAACAAAGTAAGATTTTGTTGCCTGTAATAATGCATTTTAAACATCCAGACAGTGAAGAGTTTCACTTTAGCTGAAGGAGATCCCCTTGCTAAAATGTTTTTTCTTGTAATAACCCAATTATTTCAAGGAGTATGCTCTTCAGTGGAAACTGCCTAGATGATTGACTGCTCCAAAAAAGTCTGGGGATGATTTCCAAGCTATGTATTTAAGGCCGTTAGGCAGATAAGCAAAATCCATAAGAATTCTGTTCGCGAGATGGATAGTTCTACATTTGTTCCAGAGGACTATTTTTTATATTCAGTGACGAGGCACATTTGCTTTAACATTGAAAATCACATAGCAGAGATGATCTATTTTTATGTAAACACTATAAACATTATGCATACCACATTAATAATAATAAGGGTTCTGAGAAATAGGAGAACAGGAGCATGAAGGATGATGTAAATTAAAACAACCACCAATGATAACAATAATAGGACAGCAAAAAAGTATAGTAATTTACCAGTCTGGCACTACATAAAACTAGCAAATGTACTTCATGATGTTTATCATTGCTATAATTTTCAGAACATAAAACCATACCTTGATTAAAAGTCTGATCTATTATTCATAGAATCATTTTAGAGAATTTATTTATAAATTCTTGTTTCAAAACAGATGCAAAAGTAGCCACTTTGGAAGAAACAGGAAAAGCAGAATTCTTTCATTTTGCTTCTTGACAGAAAGACATTGTACACTAAATTAAAGAAAAAAGAAAACTAACAAACAAAAATACCACTAAAAACCCAAAGATGAGGCCTTTGACTCTCAATTCCTCTTGATTCACTTTGGTCATATATAGCATCTGTTTTTCCTCTTCCTCAACTTTGGAGATAGACTTAAAGTGTGATGATGCCTATAATTCTAGCAGTCTTGTAAAGTAATAATTCACATTCTGATCACTTACTCTGTACCAGGCAAAGAGCTAAGAACATTTGCTCATTTAATTCTCCAACAACAATATCAAGTAGAAACTACTCTTATCTCCATTCCATAAAAAGGCAACCAAGATTGGGAATTAATTTTGTTCAAATCCACATAATTTATAAACGGTTACATAAGGATACAAACATAACCAGTCTGACTCCAGAGCTGTGCTCTCAATTGCTCTACTATAGTGTTTCCTATATGGCCCCAGAACAATATTTTTTTAAAAAGTAATGGAAATTAATAAACCTGTATATTATATATAGAAGTGTTTATAGCATCTGCTAGTTAAGTATCCACTGTCCAGTTGAACATTCTTTAAAAATTCTTTGCCAGATACAGGAAATGCTGCAAAGAAGTCACCTTAAGCATATTCTATGGATCTCCCAGTTGGCAATTTCATAAGCTTGTTATTATTCAAAGCAATTGTCCTTAACCATACTAGAGCAATCAAGTGAAACAAAGCAGGTAATATTGAAAGTATTTATAAAGCAAGGCATGACATTTATGAAAACTCACAAAGCATACAAAGCTGTTGGAAAGGAAACCTAGTCAATGCCACCGCTAACAATCTCAACTAAAGCAATTTCCCCACATTTACCTTCCCAACAGTCCTCCTAATGGATGTTACACTATTGACTATGGAAAGGAAAATCTACATATTTACCACAGAAGGTATGAGGAAGATATTTGTGTTACAAAATAAAGCATCAGTCAATAAAATACTATCAAATAGATGGATTCTAGTCTTTTTTTCTCCCATATAAATAGGCTTATTCTAAAAACAAATCCGTTGCAGAGTCTTCTAGAACTGTGTTATCCATTAGCTACATGTGGGTACTGTGCAGGGGAATTGAATTTTTAAATTTTAATTTATATTAATTAATGTAAAATTAAAATTTAAAGCTGATAGTTCAGTTATTGGAAAGTTTTTAAGTGTCTTTGGAACAACTGGAGTATGCAAATCTACTTTTTCAAATGCAAATTTTATTAAATCAAACAAAGATCATGTACTTCTGATGAAAATTTAGCATCCTAATTGAGATGTGCTGTGACTATAAAATACACACTAGATTTTGAAGACTTAGTATTAAAAAAGAATTTAAAATAGCTCATTAATAGTTTTAAAATATTGACTACATGTTGAAATACTTTTAGATATATTGGGATAAAAATAGCATAGTATTAAGATTGATTTCAACTGTTTTTACAGTTTTAGTAAGAAAGTAAGAAAATTTAAAATTTCATATGTAGTGCACATTAGAGTTCTATTGTACAGTGCTGTTCTAGGAGGTAAGAATTTACAAGACAAGTAATATACTTGCCCCAAAACTTACTGAAATGACAACATACTTCCCAATCATATACTCCATTGTAGTTGCTGAACAGTTAAAAATACTCTGATTCATTATTAAATAGACTCAGCAAGAGATAAATCACTTCAAATAAAAGAGAAGCTGGGAAACTCTATGGTATGTCTAACTCATTCCATTTCTCCAGACACCAGTGATGGGTTAAAGCCAGGATTTGGTAAAGTGCTTAGCTTGAAACTAGCCAGCCAACTGTGTAATGTACATTTCTAATGTGTTCAAGAACAGGCACACTGCCTAGAATTTCTAAATAGGGGAGCTTACTACTGAAGAATTCTTTACCACCTTCTCATTCTTTGCTTCTTCAGCATTTCCAAAAGAAATACAATATCATAACCCAATGCTTCTTAATGACCCAATGGTGTTTTATCCTTCAGACTACATTGTAAAGCTGAACAAAACCAAATGAAACTGATAAACCAATACACAAGTAAACAAACAGGATGGCTCAGCATGTCAAGAGGTCTGAACTGAGTCAAGAAAGTTGGATACAAATCAGGCGTGACCTGGAACAACTACCATTACCTTTCTAGGTGTTTCCTTATTTCCAAAATGGAGGCCAAAAACCTGTGAGTTCTAAAGGTTTCTTCTAATTTTAAAATTTGGTGATTATGAACAAATTCTATGAAGCTAATACATGGTGCTTTACATTTTTCATAGCACCTTCATAAGTTTAATTCACAACAAGCTGATGACAGGTGTCTTCATACCCTTTCATTGAGGAGAAATCTGCGACTCAGAGAGGTTAAATGTCTTCCAAACTGGCATATTTTTAGAAATTGGGAGGCTGGGATATATCTAACCTAACCTGTTTTCTAGTATATCATACTTATTGGCATTTTCTGACAATCGCAAGACTTATATCAAACAATTTTTATAAACTAAATAATACTAGAGGTCAGCAAGGCAATCGACATCTGTCATTTCTTCCTGTCTAAAATCTCCTGCACTCTTTCTTTTTCTTTCCCTGCCAACATCATTCATTTTATATGTAAACTCTTAGAACTCAGTGAGAATATCTATTTAGTAGACATTGTCATACTATTTTAATGTTGACAAATTCCTTAACTTTTTAAAACTACCATGTTATGTAACCTATGAAGTAAGATGTAATCTTTTCATGGAGTAAAAAAAGCACTATTTAATAGGTACTACAATTATTTTTTAATATAGATTGAAAAAATCTCAAATTTTTTTTTACAGAAATATATCTTTGAGACTTGGAAGAATTAACATAGTGTCAAAACTGATGCGATTTTCAACCAGAGACACCCTCCCCTTCCAGAAACTTGGTTCATGATTGAGTAATTATGTAGTTATTTCTAGCATTTTTTGTGAGTCAATAGAAAATAATTATATAACTGATAATATTTTTAGGCTAAGAGAAAGCATTTTAGTCAAAATGATCAGTCATTAATTAGTCAAAAAATGACACAACTTTTATATAATTTAAATAACTGGCAGAGTAATTTTTAAAAAAGTTTGCATTATCTAAGCACTTTTCCAAACAGTCTATTCTACTACAGAAATCTTGTCACAGAAAGTACTTAAACGTTTCTCATGCAAGAAAATAAAAGAAATTAAACTTATCAAGTGTTTGATAAACCAATTCAGCTAAAATATGTTTTTGGTTCAAAAGGACTGAGGCCATAGTGATTTAACTGTGACTATCAAAAAGTAAAAAATCTCCTAGGAGACTATCAGTAGGATATATAGGTCTCACATTCCTCCAGGGAAATTCCTTCAGCTCACTCTGCAGGGTATTGGATGTCCATAAGGGCATTCTTTAACCTGGAAACCAAAGAGAAAAGAAACAGAAGGGATTTCTCCCCTTGGGGAAACATAGTAAATCATTGGCTCAGATTTATTATACTATTCTTGGATTATGTTTCACTTCATGATAAAATGCAAGGTGGGAGTAGGACAGATGGAGGAATTATATGGTTCAGAAGGAATCTAAAAGTCATGCCTGTTGACTGCACTGTTAACTCACCTCTAATATATTGGAAGTTATTTTAAAGAAGTCAAAGGACAAAGCATAAAATGGTGAATAGAAGTAATTGGGATTTTTCAAGATTGTGCTTTTGTGACTTGATAATACCAGCCACCTGTAGAGCACTGTGGAAGGTGTCAAGGGGGAAAGACCAAGAAAGGAGGAAAAAGACTTCCTTGCAGATGCTTAGAAAATGCACTCTAGGTATTGGAGCAAAAATCCCACAGGACATCTACTATATCCTGACGTTCACCTGGAGTATTTTCTAAGTTAGAGTTCTTCCATTTGGCACTCAATTCTCAATTTGGAAGTTCCACTGAGTATAATTAGTATTTCAAAATTTTTAATTTTTTGTTGCTGTTAAATATTGATCATTTTAACTGAAATGCTTTCTCTTAGCCTAAAAATGTTATCTGCTGTATAATTATTTTCTATTGACTCACACAAAAAAAGCTAGAAATAACTATGTAATTACCCAATCATGAACCAAGTTTCTGGAGGGGGAGGGTGTCTCTGGTTGAAAATTACATCAGTTTTGACAATATGTTAATTTCTGTACAATCTGCTTTTTTAAGATAGCTTACTCTGCATCTCTCCTTTAGGAATGAACCCTTAACAGTTTTGAATTTAGACTAGATTAAAGTTTTACAGATCTGTTCTCTGCTAGTTTTATTAAGAAAGAGAAAAACAATTGAAGATGTATGTATTTACAGCCAAGGACATCTTATCCTCAGATCCTGTACCACACATTGTTAAAGCATTGACCTTAGTTGTGCTTTTATCGTACTATGTTCATATGGATACAGGGAAATAAATTTACTATTTTCTGCAGTATTTGTTTTATTATAAAGAGCTAGCTAAGCTTGACTTCTGTGCCCACCTGTTTCCTAACTATGGCTACACTGAATATTCTATCCACTTTTAAACCTTTATGAATAATTTGTGGAAGCATCTCCAATCCCACTAAAGCAATTTTTGAAAGGAGGTAATGAAATCTCATAAATTGGGGGTCACTAACTGTGCAGTCCGACCCTTCTTACACTATGAATAAAACATTTCTAATTGATAAATTCCTATTGGATAAACAAGGGTTGACCTTTATCTGTAGTTACTGCAAAAGGAGAAAATTGCAGTAAATTGACAGAGTTCAATTTAACAGCAAAAAATATAAAGTAATTTTTTTTCCACTGATTTTGAGAGATAGGTTATCAGCAAGACTAGAAAAGTTCAGTGCTGGGACAAGTAACTCCCAACATCTTCCATTATATATATCATAAAATATATGGTCACAATTTTGGCATCTGCTATGAAAAGGTATTTACATTTTTTTCTCATTTGTCATTATTTTGGATTATTTTTATCCTTCATTAGTACTATCCTACTGTTTACTAGAAAGTATGCTTTGTTGCAAGGTGCTAGTTAGAAGCAATAAGCAGTACAAGCAGCACATGAAGAATTGAAGAAAAAATAGAAAAAGAATAAAAAAACAAACACAGAAAAAAAAAACAAAACCTTCACTCTCCTATATTCCTAACACCTAAAACAGCAGGCTGTGAAAATGGTTTCATTAAAAAATAACAAGTCTGTACTCATCAGGGGATAGAGATATGGACAAACTGAAAAAGAAAAAAGCCCCCAATAATTGTTCAAGTAGGTCAACTAGAATTAATTCAAAGAGCAAAGATTTAAAATGAGCTCCCCATGTCTCACCATTCTGCTTCTTCAACCCTCCTGTTTACCCTGGAGATAAGTGGTCTGGAGTCCTTCTTGCTGGGCTGGTTATTTGTCCAAACCTGTCTTTACTTCCATATAAAAGTGGCCTCATGCCCTGTATAGCGTTAGTGTGAAATACAAGCTTTTCCTACATTGCAATGCTAACTGACTGCTAATCAGATCCAGTTATTTGTTTTGTAGCAATATAGCTCTGTAAGGTTTTCAGTGGCCACCTTATTTTTCCCAGTAGAGCCATTAGTCCAGCTGGATGGTCAAAATGGCTGCCATCGGCCTCACCCAGATCAAGATGGCAGTGTGAGAGGCTGTAGGGTTTCATCCTCCCACAGAAACTTTGAACAACCAGCAATAATTGGCAGAAACATCTTTCCAAAGGCTTCAGAAAACTGTTAATTATTATTGTATTAGGGGGAGTGCCACATCAAGACAAAGGCCACTTAAAAGTGGCAGGCGTGGGGGTGGAATGTGGGAGCCCCTGGTCCCCGAGTGTCTTGAGAACTGCACACAGCCCTTTGCTTTACCTAGGACAGCTGAGGTTTGACCTATTTTCCTTGTAATATCAGATGCTAACCATAATCTATACCTGAAACTACCTCCTCCCTGAGACTCCCTGAGATAGTGTTGTCTCTATAATCCTCCCCACCTCCCTGTTGATTACAATCAACCCCTCCCTATGTTGCACCATCCTGCGCCATGCCTTATGCTCTCATACCCATTAAAATGTCGAGCCCTTATAACCAGCTTATTCAGCCCCTCAAAGTACACACTATTTCCACATTGTGTTCTGAACTGGCTGCCATTCAGAGCAGCTCCTGAAACCATCCAGAGAAGCTCCTGATCACAGGGCAATGTGGCTCGACTTCCCCACCCTGTAGGTAAGCCTATAGTAAAAGCTCATGTCTCAAAAAAAAAAAAAAAAGTGTTAAGATCTGGTCTTTTTCAGTCCCCTCACTGGCTCAGCACAGAGTCTGTCCATGCTCCCAGTGTGGATCCCTGGTCCTGGTTCCAGAGAGAGCAGAGCAACTCTCAGGCACATACTGGATACTTGCATATTTGGCCCAATTTGTGGGGTAGTGCTGAAGGACTAGCTGTCCCAGAACTTGCCCTGCATGTAGAAAACAGCTCACTGAGCTCTCCTACAAAATGCTGTGGGAGAACAGTCAAGGTGTGCTGCCTGGGGCATGTGATTGCTGGCTGTAGGAACTACAGTGCAGTACCTGGAGCCACGAGGAAACTGTTTCCTAGGAAACATGGGACATTTGATTTGTCTCCTTGTAAATGGGGGGAAATGCCTAGGGCTACATATGCATGCCCAAAACAAGAGACATCTGCAGAAAGGATCAGGGAGGTCCCTATTTTTTGGCCTTGAGCTGTCCTCCAAACACACTGTGTGGATAAACCCTGAAGGAGAGCACATACAGGTTAGTCTTTAGAAACTTGGAAAGGTGTTTTCTTTTGTTCCTTCTTTCCTTTCCTTTTTTTTTCTTTTTTGTTGTTAGCTCCTGGTATTCAAGGAAAGTTCTGTTATAACACTATCTGGATAAAAGCTTATGGAACAGACACCTCAGAGTCTACATTACAGTGTTAATACAATAAAATATCAAAATGTCCAGATTTCAACCAAAGACTACAAAACAGACTAAGAAACAGGAAGTGATGGCCCACGCAAAGGAGAAGATTAAAGCATTAGAAAGCAACAATGAAGAAGATCAGACCTGGGACATTCCAAAGACTTTTTAAAAAAGTCCTAAATATGCTGAAAGAGCTAAAGGAAAACATGCACAAAGAACAAAAGGGAAAAGGAAAATGATAAATGCATCACAAGAATATAAACAGAGAGCTGGAAATTATGTAAAGGAACAAAACAGAGCTAAAGATGACAGTAAGAGAAACAAAAAATTCCTTAGAGGGTTGTAGGGTTTTCATAGTGGATTGGAGCTGGCAGAAAAAAGAATCAGCGAACTTGAAGATAAAACAAAATCATCCAGGTTGAGAAAAAAAGGGGGAGTGGATGAAAAAAAAGTGAACAGAGCCTGAGGAACCTGTGGGTCACCATCAAGCATACCAATATACACACTGTGGGAGTCCCAGAAGAAGAAAGAGAGAGAGACAGAGAGAATATTCAAAGAGGTAATGGCTGAAAATTTCCCTAATTTAATGGAAAACATAAATATACACATCCAAGATCCTCAATGAATCCAAACAGGATAAACCCAAATATACCCACACTACACCTTGTTATAATGAAACCATCAAATGCCAAAGTAAAGGGAGAATTCTGAAAGTCACAAAAGAGAAGCAATGTGTTATGTACAAGGAGGCTTCACTATGTTCAAGTGCCAATTTCTCATCAGAAAGGAGGCAAGAAGGCAAGGAGAAGAAATAATTAAAATGCTGAAAGCAAAAAACTGCCAACCAAGAATTCTGTGTCCAGCAAAACTGTGTTTCAAAAATGAGGGAGGAATTAAGACATTCTCAGATAAACAAACGCTAAGGGATTTTGTTGCCAATAGACCAACCTTAGAAGAAATGCTAATGGAAGTTCTGTAAGTTGAAAGGAAAGGACATCAGAAAATTGAGTGAAGCCACATGAAGAAATAATGATAGTTAAAGATAATGACATGAGTAAGTATAAATAACTATACTACCACATTTTTGATTTGTAGTTCCACTTTATTCTTCCTGCAGGATCTAAAAGACAAATGCATAAAATCTAATGATAAATCAATGGTTTTCGATTTACAGTGTATAAATAAGTAATTTGTGACAAGAACTACACAAAGGTGGGGGCACCTAGGGTTAGAGGAACATAATTTATGTATGCTATTGAAGTAGTTATGTTGGTATCAAAGCAAATGAAATTATTGTAGATTTAGGATGTTAAATTTAAGCCCTGTGGTAACCAAAAAGAAATGAATATGCAAATTCATAGAGACAGAAAGTAGAACACAGGTTGCTAGGGGTGGGAGTCAGGGACAATGGAGAGTTAATGCAGAATGAGTGTGGGGTCTCCATGTGGAGTGAAGGTAAGGTTATAGTAATGGATGGTGGTGAATGTAATTAATCTAACTTAATGAAATGCTTGGTAGGGTTTTGGATGGGAAGTTTATGCTGTATACATGTTTCCACAATTAAAAAAAAAGAACATAAGAGAAACTAAAGAGATAATGACAATTACATGATACTAGATGGGATCTAAGAAGGGAGAAGAAAGGTCTCAAAAGGATATTATTGGGATATAAGAAGAAATTGGAATATATAACATAAGGTATATACCAAGGATAAATTACTTCAACTTGATAACTGCATCTAAGGTGATTACATCTATGAATATCCTTATTTGTAGCAAATGTACACAAAAGTATTAAGATGTGTGCAACCTGCTCTCAAATGTTTAAAAAATAGTTACATAGATAGATAGATAGATAGATAGATAGAAAGATGATAGATAGATAGGTGATAGAATGATACCACAAAGGTGGTAAAATGTCAAAATTTGTAGATCTGGGTATCTGGGGGAAAGTTCTCTGCATGAGGTTATTCTGCAACTGCCCTTTAAGTTTGAAAATATTGCAAAATAAAAAGTTTTGTAAAAAGGTGGTTATTATGACAGTAAAGCTACTGTCTTTTTCTCTTGCACAGGTTTTAGTGAAACACGATTAACTATATTCTTATCTATAAAACTGCAATTCTTATTTAAAAAACAAAATCAAAGTAGTTTAAACAGAGCTTGGGAGGATTTAGTCAAGCTTAAATATATAGCATTTTAAGTCTTGGTGTTCTCCTCCATAACCTAAGATTGCAGCTGACACAGAACAGGTCTTTTCTCTTTTGCTGCCTATCAAAGCTAATGAAATCCCCCTTCTTAGATAAAATACAGAAGGCTACTCTAAAGAAAATATGGTCCTATTCTGCATTACTAATTGGTGAGTTTATCGCCCTGAGTTTTGCTAGTAAAATTGTCTCAGTTCTCCAGTGCAAAAGAAGATCTAAAGTTTCCTGAGTTCCCAGTGATTTACCAGAATGATCCACTACTTCTTTAAAGGATCGGCTACATAATTTGTGGGGCACAGAACAAAATGAAAATTCAGGCCCCCATGCTGAAAACTTACTGAGGATTTCAAGATGGCAACAGTGGAGCCTTAACCCAAGCACTGTGCTCTGGTATCACGCCCACAAAATTGGCCCTGACTGCATGCACTGCCCATGCATGTCTGCAGTTTCCAGGGCAGCACAGATTCCCTGACTCCATGGTAAAGCCATCAGCCTTTAAGGTAAGAGCCCTAGGAAATGACCTGCTTGGGTTAAACTCAAAACATTAGCCTGAAAGTTTTTGTCTTTTGCAACTTGGGGAGCTACAGGAAAAAAAGAGACTCCATTGTACAAAGAACTTATGCTATCCTTATCAGAACACTTGGATGCAGGATCTGTTGCTCATTAACTGGCTGTGGGATCACAGGTGTGAGATTCCAACTCTCTAAACCTCATTTTGCTCTCTTATCAAATAAAGGTTTTGGATACATGATTTCAAGGGGCCCTGGGACACTTATTAAGTCTCTGCAATGAGAAAAAAACAGAGAAGACCTGTGTGTTTCCCTCCAAAGAGGGAAATGTCTCTACTCTATATAGGCATTTAGGTTTACAGAGTGTAAAATGATAACGGTGGTGATCCTATGTGCAAAAACTGTTTACGTGCTTTATGTGATGCATTTTATTCGATGTAGTTTTCATTTAGCTACTTTAATCCTCATAAATATCATACCCATTTTACAGGTAAAGGAATCGAGGCCCTAGGCACCTACAGTGTGCTAGGATCTATGGCAGAGTATATGGCTTCAGGGCATTCAGGCTCAGGAAGGCGGAGGCTGAGTACCAGAGAAGGCCAGAAAAGAGAAGGGAGAGTGGGGAAATTTGTATCTGTTTTCTGAGCATCTCAAGGAGCGGTGTACAGAAGACAAAGGCAACTTTTTGAAAAATAGAAAGAAACATTTTCTTATAGAATATGAAATAGTTTCTACTCACGGTTCTGGGTAATACCAGTGCTTTACACAAAGTGAGACACTCTAATAAATTTCAAGGTTAATAAAATAGTGTTATAAATTTGCCATTTGATCATATTTTCAATTAAATGTGTGTGGATATGCCAACTCACATTTTTTTCCTGTTAATCCCATTCCATGAATGATTTTTTTAATAGTAATATTAGAGAAAAGTTAGTAAGAAAACAGTCACCTAAAGGATTTAATTATGCCCTAGGAAAAGAACCCATCTCCTTTACATCTCTCCTAATTCCTCATTATATATTATGCTAATAATTAGTTTTCAAATAAATACCAAATACATTCTTCCTAAGTACATAAAAAAAACTGGACATGATGCAATACAAGTGGAAACTTAACTGTTTTGCATATTTTTGTCATTAGAGGTATAGGATGTGAATGTACATGATGGAGCCAGTGGCATCCTTAAAAAACAAATGCCGGGGAGGTGGGGCAAGATGGCGGATTGGTGAGCTGTATGTTTTAGTTACTCCTCCAGGAAAGTAGGTAGAAAGCCAGGAACTGCATGGACTGGACACCACAGAGCAATCTGACTTTGGGCATACTTCATACAACACTCATGAACACGTTGAACTGCTGAGATCAGCAAAATCTGCAAGTTTTTGTGGCCAGGGGACCCGCACCCCTCCCTGCCAGGCTCAGTCCCGTGGGAGAAGGGGCCGTCAGCGCTGGGAAGGAGAAGGGAGAACTGCAGTGGAAGCTCTTATCAGAAACTCATTCTACTGATCCAAACTCCAACCGTAGGTAGACTGAGACCAGACACCATAGAAAGTGAGAGCAGCCATCCCAGCAGAGAAGAGACAGGCACAGCAAAAAACAGCAAGAAAAACTCCAAAATAAAAGCGAGGATTTTTAGAGTTCTGGTGAACATAGAAAGGGGAAGGGCAGAGCTCAGGCCCTGAGGCTCATATGCAAATCCCGAAGAAAATCTGATCTCTCTGCCCCCTGGATCTTTCCTTAATGGCCCTAATTGCTTTGCCTCTTAGCATTTCAATAACCCATTAGATCTGCAAGGAGGGCTTTTTTTTTTTTTATCTTTTTTATTTTTTTTTTTCTGTTTCTAAAACAATTACTCTAAGAAGCCCAATACAGAAAGCTTCAAAGACTTGCGGTTTGGGCAGGTCAAGACAAGAGCAGAACTAAGAGAGCTCTGAGACAAAAGGCAATAATCCAGTGGCTGAGAAAATTCATTAAACACCACAACTTCCCAAGAAAAGGGGGGTGTCCGCTCACAGCCATCATCCTGGTGGACAGGAAACACTCCTACCCGTCACCAGCCCCATAGCCCAGAGCTGCCCCAGACAACCCAGTGTGACGGAAGTGCTTCAAATAATATGCACACACCACAAAACTGGGCGTGGACATTAGCCTTCACTGCACCCTCAGCTGGTTGTCCCAGAGTTGGGAAGGTGGAGCAGTGTGAATTAACAAAGCCCCATGTGCCGGTTTGAATGTATTGTGTCCCCCAAATGCCATTATCTTTGTGGTCTTGTGGGACAGACGTTTTGGTGCTGGTTAGATTTGCTTGGAATGTGCCCCACCCAGCTGTGGGTGGTGACTTTGGTGGGATACTCCCATGGAGGTGTGATCCCACCCATTCAGGGTGGGCCTTGATCAGTGGAGCCATATAAAACATGCTGACTCAAAGAGACTGAATGGAGTGCAGCTGTGAGTGACGTTTTGAAGAGAAGCAAGCTTGCTAGAGAGGAACGTCCTGGGAGAAAGCCATTTTGAAACCAGAACTTAGGAGCAGATGCCAGCCACGTGCCTTCCCAGCTAACAGAAGTTTTCCGGACGCCATTGGCCATCCTCCAGTGAAGGTACCCGATTACTGATGTGTTACCTTGGACACTTTATGGCCTTAAGACTGTAACTGTGTAGCTAAATAAACCCCCTTTTTATAAAAGCCAATCCATCTCTGGTGTTTTGCATTCCGCAGCATTAGCAAACTAAAACACCCCATTCAGCCATCATTTCAGCAGACTGGGAGCCTCCCTACACAGCCCAGCAGCCCAGAACTACCCTGGGGGGATGGCACTCACCTGTGACATAGCACAGTCATCCCTCAACAGAGGACCAGGGGGTGCATGGCCTGGAAGAGGGACCCACTCGCAAGTCTCAGGAGCCATACGCCAATACCAAGGACTTGTGGGTCAGTGGCAGAGACAAATTGTGGCAGGACTGAACTGAAGGATTAGACTATTGCAGAAGCTTTAAAACTCCAGGAACACCAGGGAGATTTGATTGTTAGAGCCACCCCCCTCTCTGACTGCCCAGACACACGCCCCATATACAGGGCAGGCAACACCAACTATACACACAAGCTTGGTACATCAATTGGACCCCACAAGACTCACTCCCCCACTCACCACAAAGGCAAAGCAGGGGAGAACTGGCTTGTGGAGAACAGGTGGCTCGTGGATGCCACCTGCTGGTTAGTTAGAGAAAGTGTACTCCAAGAAGCTATAGATCTGATAAATTAGAGATAAGGACTTCAATTGGTCTACAAATCCTAAAAGAACCCTATCAAGTTAAGCAAATGCCAAGAGGCCAAAAACAACAGAAAATTATGAAGTATATCAAAAAAACAGATGATATGGATAACCCAAGCCCAAGCACCCAAATCAAAAGATCAGAAGAGACACAGTCCCTAGAGCAACTAATCAAAGCACTAAAGATGAACAATGAGACCATAGTACAGGATACAAAGGATATCAAGACCCTAGAAGAGCATAAGGAAGACATTGCAAGACTAAATAAAAAAATAGATGATCTTATGGAAATTAAAGAAACTGTTGACCAAATTAAAAAGATTCTGGATACTCATAGTACAACACTAGAGGAAGTTGAATAACGAATCAGTGACCTGGAAGATGACAGAATGGAAAATGAAAGCACAAAAAGAAAGAATGGGGAAAAAAATCGAAAAGATCGAAATGGACCTTAGGGATATGATAGATAATATAAAACATCCAAATATAAGACTCATTGGTGTTCCAGAAGGAGAAGAAAAGGGTAAAGGTCTAGGAAGAGTATTCAAAGAAATTGTTGGGGAAAACTTCCCAAATCTTCTAAACACCATAAATACACAAATCATAAATGCCCAGTGAACTCCAAATAGAATAAATCCAAATAAACCCACTCTGAGACATATTCTGATCACACTGTCAAACACGGAAGAGAAGGAGAAGTTCTGAAAGCAGCAAGAGAAAAGCAATTCACCACATACAAAGGAAACAGCATAAGACTAAGTAATGACTACTCAGCAAACACCATGGAGGCGAAAAGGCAGTGGCACGATATATTTAAAATTCTGAGTGAGAAAAATTTCCAACCAAGAATACTTTATCCAGCAAAGCTCTCCTTCAAATTTGAGGGAGACCTTAAATTTTTCACAGACAAACAAATGCTGAGAGAATTTGTTAACAAGAGACCTGCCCTACTGGAGATACTAAAGGGAGCCCTACAGACAGAGAAACAAAGAAAGGAGAGAGAGACTTGGAGAAAGGCTCAGTACTAAAGAGATTCGGTATGGGGACAATAAAGGATATTAATAGAGAGAGGGGAAAAATATATATGACAAACATAAACCAAAGGATAACATGGCTGATTCAAGAAATGCCTTCACGGTTATAACATTGAATGTAAATGGATTAAACTCCCCAATTAAAAGATATAGATTCATAGAATGGATTAAAAAAAATGAACCATCAATATGTTGCATACAAGAAGACTCATCTTAGACACAGGGACACAAAGAAATTGAAAGTGAAAGGATGGAAAAAAATATTTCATGCAAGCTACAGCCAAGAGAAAGCAGGTGCAGCAATATTAATCTCAGATAAAATAGACTTTAAATGCAGGGATATTTTGAGAGACAAAGAAGGTCACTACATACTAATAAAAGGGGCAATTCAACAAGAAGAAATAACAATCATAAATGTTTATGCACCCAATCAAGGTGCCACAAAACACATGAGAGAAACACTGGCAAAACTAAAGGAAGCAATTGATGTTTCCACAATAATTGTGGGAGACTTCAACACATCACTCTCTTCTATAGATAGATCAACCAGACAGAAGACCAATAAGGAAATTGAAAACCTAAACAATCTGATAAATGAATTACATTTAACAGACATATATAGAACATTACATCCCAAATCACCAGGATACACATACTTCTCTAGTGCTCACAGAACTTTCTCCAGAATAGATCAGATGCTGGGACATAAAACAAGCCTCAACAAATGTAAAAAGACTGAAATTATTCAAAGCACATTCTCTGACCACAATGGAATACAATTAGAAGTCAATAACTATCAGAGACTTAGAAAATTCACAAATACCTGGAGGTTAAACAACACACTCCTAAACAATCAGTGGGTTAAAGAAGAAATAGCAAGAGAAATTGCTAAATATATAGAGACGAATGAAAATGAGAACACAACATACCAAAACCTATGGCATGCAGCAAAAGCAGTACTGGGGGGAAATTTATAGCACTAAACGCATATATTAAAAAGGAAGAAAGAGCCAAAATCAAAGAACTAATGGATCAACTGAAGAAGCTAGAAAATGAACAGCAAACCAATCCTAAATCAAGTAGAAGAAAAGAAATAACAAGGATTAAAGCAGAAATAAATGACATAGAGGACAAAAAAAAATAGAGAGGATAAATATCACCAAAAGTTGGTTCTTTGAGAAGATCAACAAGATTGACAAGCCCCTAGCTAAAATGACAAAATCAAAAAGAGAGAAGACCCATATAAGCAAAATAATGAATGAAAAAGGTGACATAACTGCAGATCCTGAAGAAATTAAAAAAATTATAAGAGGATACTATGAACAACTGTATGGCAACAAACTGGATAAAGTATAGGAAATGGACAATTTCCCAGAAATATATGAACAACCTAGACTGACCAGAGAACAAATAGAAGACCTCAACCAACCCATCACAAGCAAAGAGATCCAATCAGTCATCAAAAAGCTTCCCACAAATAAATGCCCAGGGCCAGATGGCTTCACAGGGGAATTCTACCAAACTTTCCAGAAAGAACTGACACCAATCTTACTTAAACTCTTTCAAAACATTGAAGAAAATGGAATACTACCTAACTCATTTTATGAAGCTAACATCAATCTAATACCAAAACCAGGCAAAGATGCTACAAAAAAGGAAAACCACCGGCCAATCTCCCTAATGAATATAGATGCAAAAATCCTCAATAAAATACTTGCAAATCGAATCCAAAGACACATTAAAAAAATCATACACCATGACCAAGTGGGGTTCATTCCAGGCATGCAAGGATGGTTCAACATAAGAAAATCAATGTATTACAACACATTAACAATTCAAAAGGGAAAAATCCAATGATCATCTCAATAGATGCTGAAAAAGCATTTGACAAAATCCAACATGTGTTTTTGATAAAAACACTTCAAAAGGTAGGAATTGAAGGAAACTTCCTCAATATGATAAAGAGCATATATGAAAAACCCACAGCCAGCATAGTACTCAATGGTGAGAGACTGAAAGCCTTCCCTCTAAGATCAGGAACAAGACAAGGATGCCCACTATCACCACTGTTATTCAACATTGTGCTGGAAGTGCTAGCCAGGGCAATCCAGCAAGACAAAGAAATAAAAGGCATCCAAATTGGAAAAGAAGGAGTAAAACCATCATTGTTTGCAGATGATATGATCTTTTATTTGGAAAACCCAGAGAATTAGACAATACAGCTACTAGAGCTAATAAACAAATTTAGCAAAGTAGCGGGATATAAGATTAATGCACGTAAGTCAGTAATGTTTCTATATGCTAGAAATGAACAAACTGAAGAGACACTCAAGAAAAAGATACCATTTTCAATAGCAACTAAAAAAATCAAGCACCTAGGAATAAACTTAACCAAAGATGGAAAAGATCTATACAAAGAAAACTACATAACTCTACTGAAAGAAATAGAAGGGGACCTTAAAAGATGGAAAAATATTCCATGTTCATGGATAGGAAGGCTAAATGTCATTAAGATGTCAATTCTACCCAAACTCATCGACAGATTCAATGCAATCACAATCAAAATTCCAATACCCTACTTTGCAGACTTGGAAAAGCTAGTTATCAAATTTATTTGGAAAGGGAAGATGCCTCAAATTGCTAAAGACACTCTAAAAAAGAAAAACGAAGTGGGAGGACTTACACTCCCTGACTTTGAAGCTTATTATAAAGCCACAGTTGTCAAAACAGCATGGTACTGGCACAAACATAGACATATAGATCAATGGAATCAAATTGAGAATTCAGAGATAGACCCCCAGATCTATGGCCGAGTGATCTTTGATAAGGCCCCCAAAGTCACTGAACTGGGTCCTAATGGTCTTTTCAACAAATGGGGCTGGGAGAGTTGGATACCCATATCCAAAAGAATGAAAGAGGACCCCTACCTCACACACTACACAAAAATTAACTCAAAATGGACAAAAGATCTCAATTTAAAAGAAAGTACCATAAAACTCCTAGAAGATAATGTAGGAAAACATCTTCAAGACCTTGTATTAGGCGGCCACTTCCTAGACTTTACACCCAAAGCACAAGCAACAAAAGAAAAAATAGATAAATGGGAACTCCTCAAGCTTAGAAGTTTCTGTACCTCAAAGGAATTTGTCAAAAAGGTAAAGAGGCAGCCAACTCAATGGGAAAAGTTTTTGGAAACCATGTATCTGACAAAAGACTGATATTTTGCATGTATAAAGAAATCCTACAACTCAATGACAATAGTACAGACAGCCCAATTATAAAATGGGCAAAAGATATGAAAAGACAGTTCTCTGAAGAGGAAATACAAATGGCCAAGAAACACATGAAAAAATGTTCAGCTTCACTAGCTATTAGAGAGATGCAAATTAAGACCACAATGAGATACCATCTCACACCGATTAGAATGGCTGCCATTAAACAAACAGGAAACTACAAATGCTGGAGGGGATGTGGAGAAATTGGAACTCTTATTCATTGTTGGTGGGACTGTATAATGGTTCAGCCACTCTGGAAGTCAGTCTGGCAGTTCCTTAGAAAACTAGACATAGAGTTACCATTCAATCCAGCGATTGCACTTCTCGGTATATACCTGGAAGATTGGAAAGCAGTGACACGAACAGGTATCTTCACACCAATGTTCATAGCAGCATTATTCACAATTGCCAAGAGATAGAAACAACCCAAATGTCCTTCAACAGATGAGTGGATAAATAAAATGTGGTATATACACACGATGGAATACTACACGGCAGTAAGAAGGAACGATCTCTTGAAACATATGACAACATGGATGAACCTTGAAGACATAATGCTGAGTGAAATAAGCCAGACACAAAAAGACAAATATTATATGCTACAACTAATGTGAAATTTGAAAAATGTAAAACAGATGGTTTATAATGTAGAATGTTGGTGAACTAGCAATAGAGAGCAATTAAGGAAGGGGGAACAGTAATCCAAGAAGAACCGATAAGCTGTCATGGGTAAATTTAACATTCTGGGAATGCCCAGGAATGACTATGGTCTGTTGATTTCTGATGGGTATAGTAGGAACAAGTTCACAGAAATGTTGCTATATTAGGTAACTTTCTTGGGGTAGAGTAGGAAAATGTTGGAAGTAAAGTAGTTATCTTAGGTTAGTTGTCTGTTTCTTACTCCCTTGTTATGGTCTCTTTGAAATGGTTTTTTTTAATTACTTTTTTTATTTTTTTTATTTTTCATACAGTTGATTTAAAAAAAAAGTTAAAAAAAAAAAACAAGGGAAAAAACAAATGCCAATATACTGAAGAATTAATGCCTGAATTTTTACTGCCCTTCAAATTTCTTGATGTAGGCTTCCTGGAATAAAGCACATTTAAATTAGCCGTGCAAAGCAGAGAATAGAGATCATTTTATGATACATCAAGACAACTACCAAATTCCTTTTTTTAAAAAAAAACCCCTCATTTATATTTAAGAGCAGTAGCACTATTAATTCTCTGCATTCTGCTCTATCTTCATAATTCAAAGTATCCTGTTCTACATCTTCTCCATAAAGTTGGCATCTTTATTCCACCCTTGGGACACAATGCTCCTATTAAAAATTGTCCAAATGTAGCTTTTTTCTTTTTTCTTTTTGGGTTTTTGCTTCCTGTGTAAAATGCTATAGTGGAGAACATACAACCTTACTTCCAAAGGGCAGGGAGAAAATATTATATCACCTAACATATGCAAATTTTAACAAAGCATTACATGCTTATAATCGAAACCATTTACCCAGGTCATCATAACTACTTGAGTAACAAGAAGAAACTCTCTCCAAAGAATTTTATGGAAAGGTATTCTCGCCTGCTGAGTAATTGAATCTATTCTGCATTTGCCAAAGTTGCAACAAAGAAACCACCAATACCCGGATTGTGACCCAAAATCTTACCCAAATCTAGTGGTCAGTTTCTGCAACCTGTCTACCGAACTAGTGAGAATAATAGCTGCAATTCGGAATTCTAACTTCATTCACTCACTCATTATTCATTCATTCAACGATTATTTGATTGTCTTCGAAGCACAGTGCAAAAAGCAAACTTATACTAGAGCTGAGAATTTCACTTATTGAGTGTTTGCATCATTCCAAACTAATTGCTGACTTGCTAAAACTGTCTATCTGAAAATTAAATCTTGCATTTAAATTACTGGTTTAGACAAAGCAGTGAAGGTGTTCCTCCTGTTTCTTATGTCTGTTGCAAATTATACATTTCTCGAGACAATAGGGCATTAATTTTCAATTGCAAGTAAACAAGGCATCTGGACTTTGTCTTAATGAGATAAAGTTTAGTCTGTGCTTTCTCCGTAGGATGGTTTTTCCTTTTTAATTGGTAGAAAAAACTTCAGCAGCATATCCTTTTTCTCCCAATAGTGAATTCTATGTGGGAATGAGGTTGCTGCAGAAGGCTTTCAGATATAAATGCTGCTTTAGAACTAATTAGATAGAAATCACAGGGAAAAAATCGTGTTTATTACTTGAGAGAAGCTTGAAAACATTACAGTATCTTACTCCCTGAATTCTCTGGCTAATACAGGAAAAATATAAATGTACATTCAGATTTCTCCACTGAAATCTTCTAACAAAAGGTTCATTTACTTTAAACAGTTATGTCTATATCATAGCGTCTTTGACCAAAAATAGAATAACAAATACAATTAGAAGCCTGTCATCTGCAATGCCATGCCCCTAAGTTAAAAATGCAATCACCATAAAACAAAGGATAAAAACATGACATGGGAATTGTCAGGGCAAAAACAGTATTCTAAAAATGCTGAGACATGATTAAGTACCAAGTAACTTAAGCAGGGTTTTCCATAGAGACTGCATGGGAAACCCCATCCACACAATGTTACAAAAAAAGCATCATACTGCATGCAATAGTCAATAACTCTTTCAAGTTAATGAGGAATAGAAAAAGACACGCAAAATATTTTTTTTCCATTAGTGTTTCTCAAAATGGATAAAGTCTTTACTTGCTGAAAATGGTTCCTTGGATTCCACTGCACTTGGAATCAAATGTAGAATCCCCATGGTCTACAGCCCTTTCCTACCTCACTGCCTTCAGGTTTCCACATTGCATCCCTTCCAGTTACACTGGTCTCCTTCCAGCTTCTCAGATGCACTTAAGTCCTTCCTGCCCCTTTGTACCTGTGTTCTCTCTACCTGAGGTTCTCTTTCCTCCTTGCTGGACAACATCTAGGCATTCTTTAGGTGATCTCATGGCACTTCTTTAGAGAACCGTGTCACACGGTACTTTTTTCTTGTTTCTCGTGGCACCCCAGGGGATTTCCATTGATAATCTGTCTCTTGGTCTCCTCTTTTCCTTCTTAGCACTTATTAGAAACTGTAATTACATATGGGAGTAGGATTTTTGTTTCTTTATTTGTTTTTAATGTCATTATACCCCACTAGATTATATGTCCCATGACTATAAGGATAATAGAGTAAAGGTGATGGGATGTCACTCCCCTGGTTAGGTTACATTATATAAAACTCTTTCTTAGCCAACTTTCTTAATGGCTTTGAAGAAGTAAGCTGCCTTGCTCTGAGAGGGACCTATGGCAAGGCACTGCAGGCCGCTTCAGGATGCTGAGAGCAGACCCCGCCAACAGTCAGCAAAAAAATAGGGCCCTCAGTCCTGCAGTTGAAAAGACATAAATTCTGCCAACAACCTGAGAGAGCTTGAAACAGTCTTCTCCTGTAGAACCAGCCTCTGCTGAGACTGTCCCCTCTGGGTGATCCCTGCAGTGCAGCCCAGTGAGGCTGAAACAGACAACCCAGGTAAACCATGCCTGCACTCCTGTTCCATAGAAACTGTGAAATAATAAATGCATGTCGTTTTAAGCTGCTAATTTTAAGGTAAATTGTTATGTGGCTGAACTGCCATCAAACACTCTTTTTTGTCTTCTATATTCTGATTTTATTTTCTGTTATTTTAAAAACTGAATTCTGGATAGTAGGACTTCTCTTTTTCTCAAGAGATGGTTTCAAGAGAGATCTAATCATCATTAAAATAAACAATAATTTTTTCTTGTGATATAATCATAGAGGTGTTTTATTTTTCTTTTTAATATGATTTCTGGTTTGGGGGTCTTGTTCAGAACTTAGTGCCTACTACGCGTACTTTGGACAACAGAGAAGAAGCAAACACAATGCTTAAGTTATGGTGCACTTTGGAGGTGGGGATATGTTGAAGTCATTGGACAAAACATATGGCCCAATCATATAATACAGACTGGGTAGTAATATAAAAGAGCTCAATATATATATGCAATGCATCTGTAATATATTTATTCAGTTCTCATCATTGAGTGATTGGGGCAGAGTTCCTCCTTGTTCTGGAGCAGAACAAGTAGTCAAGATCCTGAAAGAAGTGAGGCCAAGTGTACCTGGGTACATGAGTTACCTGATATATTTCCCTCTCACAAGAGAATGGGAACAATATTTTCTTCACCAGTGTATTCCTCAGATGTATAGCTGACATTACAGAAATATTGATTTAATTAAAATCCAAATGATGCCAGAGTACAATGGAAACATATCAAGGATGGCTTTTTGAAAGTGGCATCCTACACAAGTTTTTGAAGACTTAGACAGTGGTTACTGGTAGAGAATGGAGAAGCAACTTTTCTGTTGTCTTTATGTAATTTCAAGTACCAACAGTCTAGCTTTCTCCTAAAACCTGTTTCTAAATTTTTTTCATTTTTAGTTTTATTCATTTTGTCAAATGTATTCCTAGTAATGTAACATCTACCTTTAATTCCACTTCTGGGCAATTTTTTTCAGAATGACTTCTAATCAATGCTTTTATACAACTTAAAGAAATCATTTGTTTTACTCTGCTAGTCGCAATTTTGAATGGCTACTATTCCTTGTATAATAGACATCCAATGTGTACTCCCAGGGTTCTCTCTTCTGCATGAACCTGCTGTCCTGGTATTTCAGAAGTTTTGACATGGTGGGACGAACTCTGGAGATGGACAAAGAAGACCTATATTTAAGTGTGGGCTCTGTGATCAAGTGTACTTCTCTCAGTGGCTTACTTTGTATAAAAGGCATAATCAGTCCATTTGTTTATTCTTTAAATAACTGCTTAGACTTATTCTTTAAAATACATTGTTATGTATTTCAGATATGTTTTCAATCTGATGATGCTAAACTATCTTTTATGTTCAGATGAACATCAAGAACTTCACAGTCTTGGAGGAAGAAAGAGAGAGAATTAGACAGGTGTGCCACTAGTTACAAAGTGAAACACAGGATTAAGTGAGGTAGATATTAAAAATTAAAGAAAAGGAGCAAAAGACTGAATCTTGTTGGGGGAATTGGGTTAAGGTTTTTCTGAGTAAGGTCTTGAAATAAGCCTGTCAGAATTGCTGGTATTTCCAAAGGCTGAAACTGGGAATTGGCTGGGGAAGGAGAACATTTAGAGGAAACAGCATGAACAAAAACATGTTGGTAGAGCAACCCAGGGCATGTCCTTGATCAACTCAGAACACAGCTCCTGGGAAGGGCTAGGTCTCACACTTGGGAGAACACTCAGTGTGGAGATGAGAGAAGGCATTTAATTTGACAGACAGTGGGAAACCACTTCCTCTGTTCAAGGAAGTCAATAATGCTCAATAAATATTTGCTAATATTTTAATTTTATTTAACTACCTTTCAAAACTTTGCTCCCAACTGGGACCCAATGTAAACACTTTAAATATAATATCTTTATTGTGAAAACATAAGAAATATAATTTCTGTATAATCAACTATACCTTGACCACTATTTTACAAGAATATTTCTTCTGGTATGAGTCTATTTCCTTTCATTTTACCTAGTGTCACAGCACCGTTCTTCAGTGATCCATGGATCTCTTTCAATCCCTTGTTTCAAGGCTTTACTTTAGGTCAGAATTAAAGAAGGCAACACTGGTATATTTCCTCACTAGTGTTTCTCAAATCATCTTTTAAAGTTCTTTCTTGTAATCAATAAGAGGATCTTTCCAAAGAGGCCAGCAGGGCTTACAGATAGATCGCCTTCTAGCAATAGAAAGTACCTTGGGGGAAGGAAACTACTTAGCCTCCTATGTGGCAAGTACATTAGAGATACATAACCCAATAATTAAACTGATGAAGAGTCGATAGACTCTAAAGGACTGGGAGAAAAAAACAAAAAGCACATAAACACTCCCATCCTTCATTTATCTTTGAGAGCATCTTATATTTTCTATCACCAATGAAAAAAATGGAAATTAATAAACTGCTTATAATTCTGAAATAATCTACAATCTCTGCTAATCCTCATAATGTTCTCCTGGGAGGGGTCTGTTTATACCCCATATTTTGGCTAGATCTAAACCACCAAAGGGAAACAATATTTTTTGACAAAACTTCCCAAAGTACATCAGAAAACAAATTAGCAGTCTTGAGTTATTTTTATTAGCTCTCAACATTAAAGAAACTAGTCATGTGATTGTTCAAGTGCCCATTTGGCTGAGCCTTGTTTCATTTCTATGTTGGGCAAAAGCAATTTTAGCAAACAGGCATGGCCCTCACTTCTTCTTTCAAACATAATAAGGTTAATAAAATTATAACATAAAACCGTAATGATGTAGCATGAAGAAGACCAAAGAGTATACAGGCTTTTAGGCCAATCTTTCCTTCTAACTATAATGCTGTATATGATAATGAACAAAATAAGTTTTTTGGGACATCTGATTTTCTCATTTATTAAGTGAATATTGATAGGGGAGTTAATCTTTATCCTTAAGGTTGCTGCAAGCTCTAAACTTCTACGAAACAGTCAATGTGCTCTTCCACTTTTCATGCTCTTTTGTGGGACACTATTATTATCAGCTGCTTCATAATGTTTCACTCCTCCCCATCTGCCGCAAACCAAGAAAAACCTTTACATGTATTAAGCACCTGGAAAAAAAAAGTCCTTGATATCATAAAATTTATGACATAGAGGGAGTTTACTAAGAAATCTGGCCCAACTCCTCATTTTAGATAAGGAAATAGAAACGTGGGAAGTTAAATGGCCTGCCCATGTCATACATGGCTACAGATGGAACCAAACTCAGACTTCCTGTCTCCTGGCCCTGAGCCAGTGTTTCCCAGACCTCACCTGCATGTGTACCATATTCACGATTTCTGATATATCTGCTCACCAACTTTACTATTATTTGTGACTATTTTTTAAATCAATTCATGTTTTTACTTAAATACATTTATTGCAGGAGGAAACTACCTATCATCATCATAAATGGAAACTAGTATCAACACCATAAGATACGGACAATGAACACAAACAGGATTCATCATTGAATTAGATACTCTTGTTTGGCAGAGGCTTGAGGCCTGAGGTAGAGTAGACTCTCTTTGTTATAAATGAACATTAGCTGAGAGAGAAAGCCATGAAAGCAAGAAGCTGAAATCAAAGACATCAAGAAGAGAAGGGAGAAACAGCAGATGCTGACATGTGCTTTGACATGTGACAGAGGAGCCAAGGATCACTGGCAGCTGGTCTTCAGAAAGAAAGCATCACCTTGATGAAACCTCAATTTGGACATCTTCCTGGCCTTAAAACCATCTGTTCAGATGCACTCATTTCCAAGGGCACACCATTGAGAAGTACTGGGGAAACTCCAGGACAGTCCGAGGGCATTAAGTCACAAAAACAGGAGCTGGAAAGCAAGTGGATGTCTGAGATAACTGACTAAATGGAAAGGAGAAAACACAATTCTAAGCAGATAAAACACACAGGTCAGAATCAAACCGGTTTATACCATGGATACTCCAGAAGGCTAAGGAATTGACATGGGGATGAAGGCAGTGATTGAAATATATAAGATTTGTTCAAAGTCTAAGAAATAGTTAGTTGCCTTACCCCTGGTCCCTTCTCCTTCTTTATGCAGCTGGGTAACTGCCTTCCCTCAAGGCAGAATACCAGAAGGTTTGTGGACTAGGGGATTGCCAGATACAGTTGAGGGCAAAGTTATCAAGTCAAGTTAACATATACATACTAGCTGCTATGAACTCACTTTCCCTAGTTGGCTACAATATGCTAGCAGCCAGGCCTTTATAACCCAAAGGGTAGTCCTGGAAAGAGCCTTCTTTGGAGAATATACCCACTTTAAAAGGAAAGATTTATAAATATTGACATGGGGGTGGGATTCCCCAAATGACTGGCTTAGCCAGATCACTCTATAGTGAAGCTCATAGTCAACAACCTTTAATCACTGGCTTCAGATCAGCTGGAGTCCCTCATTCTTACATATGAGCAGACAACAAAGAATTATCAGACATCAGAGGAAAACATTGTGAATATAAGACAGAGACCAAAACAATTTAAAAAATGCAACTTGGAGGAAACAGAAACTACATGGAAAATAAGCCTTAAAAACAAACAATTAAAACAACTCTTTTTAAAAATCCTTAGAGAAGGCATTGTAACAATAAAATGAGAATGGAATCTTGACAATTAAAAGCATAATAGCAGAAATGAAAACCTGGTTGAATGCTTATGATAGTTGAGAAACTCCCTCAGAAAGTAGACAAAATAGATTGAATATAAACAGAGAAAAGATGAGGATATTGGAGAGCCAATATCCAAATAATGGCAGTTTCAGAAAGTGAAAACAAAATGGAAAGGAGGAATCATCAATGAAATACTTTAAGGCTGCATTTGGTGAGAAAAATTGTTTGAGTATTATCTGTTGTCAGAAAGATGTTCAATGGTAAAGGAGTTAAAACTTAAATGAAAATAAAAAAAATTTATGGTATTTTCAAATTAAAAAAATGAACATTAGCAAATGTAAGGAGGTATTAGCCATATTAGCACAGAACTGAGACTCTGGTCTTAATTTAATGGGAACTGAAAGACAAAAACAACTCTACTTTTATGTCAGATCCAAGTAGGTATGAGTTCAACCTTTCTAGCCTCCTCAATATCCTAACTTCTAGCTCCACCTCTACATGAACAATTTACCAGTTCTGTTTCCCATTTCCAATGAATCCCTGCTTCCCACCCACTGGGAGAAGTTCCCCACCCTCGAGTTAATGTGCTGCGTCACAACATGAGCTTCTTGGAAGCAAAGCCATGATCCACGAGCACTATGGCAGACTCTTTGAAGTCCTTAAAATCATCTGAAAAGTTACTGTTTGATGCCATTAGGGCCAGCCCTGATCTGGTTTCTCCAAAATGAAACCTGACAGCTCTAGTTCAAGCATGGCTTGTATGTGATAGAACTAGGGCAGACTTGATTCACAGTCCAAATTTATCAGAATGTGGGGGTGGAAAAAGATTATATAACAAAAACAGGTTATAACCCAATCTCTTTCACTGTCTCTGTAGCTACCCTACTCATTTAAAAAGTTTATTCATTCCTTTTTTCCATGTTTAAATTTCTGAATACAACATATAAAGCAAGTCAAATGCTGAGAATGAAATTTACTAAAAACGTTACATAAAAACAATTTATATATTTTTCAAAAGCTAGTTCACTTCAAACTATATTTCCAACGGTCTCATTATTGAAAAATATGCCCATTCTAAAATGCAAAAATTTGCTTTTAAAATCAAAATAACTCATTGGTTATACATGGCAAATTTAATAAACACGATATAACTGGGCATATTTTAGGGGTTTTGTGAAGGAAGTATAATTTGTCAATTATAAATGAATGACTACATCTCACTCCTAAATCCATAATTACAGTGAAGGAACAAAAAAGTTGAAAACACACTAGAACAAAGAGATTAGGAGAGTAAACAATTGCAGATAATGGTTGTCAAAAAAAAAAAAAGGAATACATAAATAAGATGTATGAGTTATTAAAAGACAATGGTTGAGAGGGTCTGTTGCCGCCATGTCGGCTGTGATTGCAGTTCTGGCTGCTTCCAATGGTTCATGTTCAGGGTCCTAATTGGGCTTGGACAGTGAGGGTGGATGATGTTCACTGCCAGCTGCCAACTCCCTCATGCACTTGACTAAATCGCCTCCGGCCAAGCCCTCTTTGGCAGTGGCAGTGGACTTGGCTCTGGAGGAGGCAGTTAGGGAAGATTTGGAGACTGGAGTTCACCTTGACCCTGTGTCAAAGAAGTTCAGTATAATCCTACCTATGAGACCATGTTTGCTCCTGAGTTTGGACCAGAAAATCCCTTTAGGATGAAACAGATAGCTGCCCTTAGAAATATGCTTTCTGGATATGCTGAGCCAGCTCAAATCAATGACTTTACATTTGAAGAGCAAGGGACAACTTTTGTCACATATGGTTATGCATTGGACCTTTTATTAGATAACTATCAAGTGTCTACTAAATATATTGGTTCTGTAGAAGAAGCTGAAAAAAAATCAAGTTTTAACTGCGTTTGAAACTAGTCAGAAGAAAACAGAAAAGAGGGAAAAGTTCAAAGAAAATGACACCTCTAACGTTGATGGTTTCTTGGAACCGTGGGCAAAATATGTGGATATGAAAGATGTGGCCAAACCTTCAGAAGAAGAACAAAAAAGAATTGGATGAAGTCATGGCAAAGAGGCAGAAGAAAGGCAAACAGGAAGGTGAGAAACCTGGGGAGGAAAAGACAACCTTACATGTCAAAGAAATATACGACTATCAGGGCAGGTCCTATCTTCACATACCTCAGGATGTTGGAGTTAATCTATGATCTACTGCGCCACCTGAGAAGTGTTATCTTCCCAGAAAACAAATCCATGTGTGGTCTGGACACACAGAGGGCATCAGTGCAGTCAGATTGTTTCCTTTCTGTGGCCATTTACTGCTGTGTTGTTCCATGGACTGTAAAATTAAGCTATGAGAAGTTTATGGAGACCAGCACTGCCTGCGAACATTTATTGGTCATAGTAAAGCTGTTGGGGACATCTCTTCGATACTGCAGTGCCTCAGCACAGCCTATGATGGGTATCTTAAACTCTGGGAAGCTGAGACAGGACAATGTGTATCAAGATTTACAAACTGAAAAGTACTGTGTAAAATTTAAGCCTGATGAAGATAAAATCTCTTGGTGGCTGCAATGTCTGATAAAAAGATTGTGCAATGGGACATTCAAAGTGCAAAGTGGAGAAATTGTGCAGGAATTTCATCAGCATTTTTAGGCTGTCAGCAGAATAGGAGATGTGCCAGCACATCTGATGACAAAAAGTGTAAGAGTTTGGGAATGGGATCCCTGTGGATTTCAAGTATATAGCAGAACCCAGTATGCACTCAATGCCTGCCGTGACTTTGTCTCCAGATGGGAAATGGCTAGCAAGCCAATCAATGGACAATCAAATCTTAATTTTTGGAGCACAGAACAGATTTGGATTAAATAAGAAAAAAATTTTTAAAGGTCATAAAGTAGCAGGATATGCTTGTCAGATGGACTTTTCTCCAGACATGAACTACATGATTTCAGGAGATGGAAATGGAAAATTAAACATTTGGGACTTGTGCCGGTTTGAGTGTATTGTGTCCCCCAAATGCCATTATCTTTGTAGTCTTGTGTGGGGCAGAAGTTTTGGTGCTGGTTAGATTTGCTTGGAGTGTGCCCCACCCAGCTGTGGGAGATAATTTTGATGAGATGTTCCCATGGAGGTGTGGCCCCACCCATTCGGGGTGGGCCTTGATTGGTGGAGCTATATAAATGAGCTGACTCAAAGAGAGAAAAGAGAGTGCAGCTGTGAGTGACGTTTTGAAGAAGAGCAAGCTTGCTAGAGAGGAATGTCCTGGGAGAAAGCCATTTTGAAACCAGAACTTTGGAGCAGATGCCAGCCACGTGCCTTCCCAGCTAACAGAGGTTTTCCGGACGCCATTTGCCATCCTCCAGTGAAGGTACTTGATTACTGATGTGTTACCTTGGACGCTTTATGGCCTTAAGACTGTAACTGTATAGCCAAATAAACCCCCTTTTTATAAAAGCCAATCCATCTCTGATGCTTTGCATTCTGCAGCATTAGCAAACTAGAACAGACTGGAAGACCATGAAACTCTACAGTAGCTTTAAAGCTCATGACAAAGTGTGTATAGGTGCAGTATGAAATCCCCATGAAACATCTAAGGTTATAACATGTGGTTGGGATGGTCTCATTAAATTGTGGGATTAATGGAATTAATCCTTAAACTATCTAGGATCATTTTTGATCCAGTGTCATATTTACCTGTATTTTATTTATTATATGTGTTGGGTGACAACTTGATTTACAGATAATGTTTTCGTGACATGGTCTTATGAAGTTGACTCCTTGTTTTAAAAAAATAACTTTGTAAATTTGATGCATATAAATTCATTGGCAACTTCATTTTGTTCTTTATAGATATCATTTATACAGGGAATTACCATTGACTTTCTATTTGACAACAACTAGTAATTATTGGTGGGCAGTTTGAATACCCTCATGACTATACTGAAAGGAAGGATCCCTAACAGAGTTGGTGTTCTAGAGGAGGTAATGTAATCGATGAACAGTAAGTCAGAAAGGTACCATATACTTAAGCTCTTAAGTAACAAAAGGGCAGTAAGGAAGAGTGATGATGTAAATTAACATAAATCTGAAAGAAGGATAAAGCCACCCAGTTCTAATCTTCTGGCTTCGTGAGTTCCACGATTTTTGATGGCATATCATTAAGGACCTGGTTATACTTTGAGAAATCAGGATCACCTAGTTCATTGCTTCACTGGTGTCACTGCTGAAATTCCCCTCTAAGGGGTAGGATATGAGGGTGTAGGATCTAAGTTAGGATATGAGGGCGTAGTCCAAAATGTCAACTTGTCATTGCTTTGTCCATATGTGTTCTCCTGAAAATAATTCTGATTTTGTTGATGAATATATACAACAGAGCCATTGAAGATAAGAAGAATTTTAAACTTTCCAAATCTTTGAAAAAATTGACACTCCAGGAAGATGCTAAGTTTCTCCAGTTTGAGAATCAGTGATTGTGGTTAAAACAAACAAAAAAAGTTTTAAAACTTCAAAATACTAATTCAAGATAGCCTCTTGAATATAGTACCTAACAGCACTTTAGTTTGACAAGCCATTTCTCCTGTTTTATCACAAATCTCTGTTGGATATTTAAATGTGGTTTGAAATATTTCAGTACCATGCTGGACAAGATAGCTGCTCAAAATGCTGACTTGGAAACCAAAATCATGAGTGTTGATACGTAAGGACATTGCACACTGAGTTCTGTGATGTCAATAGCAGACATTCTCCTTGCTTTTAGAGAGCTACTATTTTTAAAATTTTAAATTTGAATTAAAAAGGCCCTGTATATGTGAAAAGGCCCTAACACCACATATATGAATTTCATAGAAGAAAATAGAAAAAAATAAAAGTAGAGAGTCATTTTTTGGACACGCAGCACTCAAAGAAATAAGTAGATACTGCCTAGCTGCTGTTTGTTTCTGTATCTGCCGGGAAGGGTGGCAGATTTCTGAAGAGGAAAGGATATAGGTAAGACCTTTTCTTTAGTCCCAGCCACTGGTTTTAACAAATGTGAATTACTGAAATGTGATGGGTCGAAAAGCATTAATCATAGCTTTAAACTGTCTTATTCAGCATCAGTTTTTTATATGTTACCAATCATAACTTACACATTTTCATTTATTTTGTGTTTTTTACTGTTTCTAAATTAAGAGTATATAAAAGTTGTCTCTTTTTAAAAATATTATATTTTTAAATAAAGCATTTTTTGTAGGGAAAAAAAGGCTATGGCTTTATATAATAAAGTTCTTATCTAGAATTTTATATGTAGCCCAGTCTTAATTGACTATACAAAGAGAATAAAAATAATTGCAGATATATAAGGATACTAAAATTTTACCTTTCACTGTATCCGTTCTTCAGGATACACTAAAGAATGTGCTTCACCAAATCTGGGGAGTAAACTGTACAAGAGTAAGTAGGGTATTTCAGGAAGCACGGTGTCCAATAAAAGCTGGAGAGAAGGAATTTCTAGGAAGTGGGCCAGGAAATCTTAGGTAGACAGCTGTGCACCAAGCCTGAAAGGGAACCAGTAAAGTTGGAGCTGGGCCAGAGGACAGTGGACTCCAAAGGACTGGGGCCAAGGGACAATAGATCAATTACATGATGTGTTTGGCTTTACCAGAGGAGTTTTAGAATTTTGTGGAAGCATTTGGAGATACATTAACGTTCATCCTTAGAAATCTAAAGAGGGAGAGAGCGAGAGATGCAATTTTTAACTTTCATGAAAACAAGAAGTTGTACAAGAATGAAAATAAATTCACATGATTCACCTTTGAAGAATATTTACACACTCATAAGGCTGTACACATTTAAAATATTGATTTAACTAAAAAGTGTTATATTAGTATACTGGGGAGATAGGGGAGGGAAGCATGTTGGGTGGAAAAAGGGGGGTTTACCAAAACTAAATTGCAATTTGCAATAATTGAAAGTCAATCACAGCAGGCTAAAAATGTTAAGAATGAATAGAATAAAGAGTTTATTTAGAAATAAATAGGTAAAATTCCAAAGACACTATTAAAAGAATTGAAAGCGGTTGGCTCAGGGGTTGAAGAGGGGTGGGTAAGGAATTATTTGACTTTTTAAAATGTTAACATGTTTTACTATTACAATAAAAATAAATTACACATTTAATTACTCTGCAGATTAGAATAAATGCCTCTACATTGTTAAATGTTCAGTTAAATACATGGATTGTTAAATGAATTGTTAAATAATTTCTGTAAATACCCCAAAGCAGACATTTGACACCACTGAATGCCAAATGCACCAAGAATATTTCATAGTCATAGTGAACTCATGTTCTTCTTAAATATCCATATTTTTCTAATCTAATATACATTTTAAATATTTCAAGGTGTTTTTGAAACTTTTGAAAGAATAAAATGATTCAGGTTGCTTGGCTAAAATTCTGTCTTATAAGGAATTAAGGATTTTCATGTGCAGTCTTCTTTCTCTGTTCTTTATCATATAAATGAATTCAGTCTGTTTTAATTAATGCTTTCGCTTTTGGAGTGACTCATTCTCAATTGAAAATATTAAAATGTATGATGAAATAAAGAAACTTTTTTGAAATTGCTGATCTCCTGCATGCTAGATTTCTAAAAGATTTCTTGCCTCTCTCAATAGCATAGCATATGTTGCTAACTATAAAAATCAACAGAGTCAACACTATTTGAGTTATAGTTATTTAAAACTGAGTTGTTTAATAATAAGAAGAAGTTGGGTTATTTACTACAATGAAATGTCAGTGTTTATAGCACTAAGATATTTCTAACTAAAAAAATTGTACGGAAATATTATCTTAGATTACATGATAAACCAGGAAGAGGGAAGTGGGAATAAAACAAAAAGAGGAGACTTTCTTAGCTACTTCAAATATTTCCATAGCATTTAAGTAGTCTACATGGCATAACCTCCCTAAAGATGAGAGGGTTGAAGATAATAAGCCCTTTTCCTGTTTGAGCCCATGATTTCACCCACATTTACATCATTTAGAGAAAAGTATACAGGCTAAGGCAGCTAATACCAGTTGAGTTTTTCAAGCCAGGTGGAGGGGTAGAGGGGTAGCTTGACAGAGGTGGAGGGGTAGCCTGACAAAGTAATTTTTTTTGCAACTGAATAGTATTCTAGATTACTAGGGTCCTTCATTATGAGCCATTGCTAATACTTTATAAAGTTCTCAATGCTTTGCAAGAACTTTAATATCTTTTAGATTAGGTCATCCTCACACAATCATTAGGAGGTTAAAAAACACATTATTTTCATTCTATTAGTAAAGAAACATACTTTTAAAAAGTTAAGTGGCTTTTCTGCTCTCTCTTTGCTTTTGAAAAAGGAGAAAATAGGTGCTAGTCTCTTTTCCTCCTCATCCAATTCTCTTTCCAGTGTATCAGGATCCCCAACTGGCTAACCAAATCCTCAAGTCCAAATGCAAACCCATGTTACCTTCAGAAGGAATCCTAGGCATATGTATACGTCTGTTTTTCAAACAAGCATAGCTGTTGTTTGATGAATAAAGTACAAATTGTGTAAAAGCTTTTTACAGACTTCATAATAGACTTTCGTCTTTGTGTATTTTCTCAAATCAATGGAAACTAGAAATACAACTAATTATCCAGTGGAGGCGGGATATCAAAAATTTTTGATGCTGAAATAAGAGGTTATACTAAATAAAGTTAGAGGACTTTATGGCATGATCTCAGAGAGACCTTTCTTGATCAAAGTAATCACCCACTCAGTCCCAGTGTTCAGTATATCTGCCCCTTTTTCTCTGTATAGAAATTAAATCACAGACACTCAAGTATTCATTTATCTTTCAACTTGCTACATCTGATTTGCAGCTGGGCAGAAGGCAAAGGTAGCTCAGTTGACTAAATATTCAACAAATGTTGCCACAACCCTTCTCCCAGATGGTTCATGGCTCTCTCCTCTAAAAAGAGCAGATAATTACCATGTATATAGAAAAACAACTGTAAATGAAAATGGTGACTGCTAATGGTTTGGGGGTGCTTACCCCACCAGACAATGTGCTCAGTAACTTACGTACCTATTATACATGCAACTGGGTGTGTAAGGTGTCTGCCTCTGCTTAGCAGACATTGTAACTGATTCCCAGAGGAGTTAGGCACATTGCCCTGGGCCACAAGACTAGCAGGAGGTGCCTGATGTGTCTCATTTCCTTCATCTATCTATCTATCGATCTATCGATCTATCGATCTATCTATCCATTTTCTGTTGTGACTCTTAACTACAATTGCATTTTACTAAAAAACTGTCCCAATCCACTGATACCACTCCAAACTCCTGACAACCTATACTAGGTCACAGCCTTGCTTATGAGAAAGAGGAGATGGACAGTTTCCATCAGGGATGCTACCTGTTCTTTCTTACTTCTGTGCATTCATTTAAGACCCTACTCCTTCTTTAGAATTCAACAGATGTTTCTGCATTAACTAAAGTCCCCATCATTTTTTTTCCTCCCAACTCCTGTGGGAGGGAAGGGAAGGGGGAGAAGAGGAGACCTGGTCACAAAGGGAAGTCTGTGATGCTGAACGAGTCTCAGAGCTGAAGTGCAGGCGGAGTGATGCGGCTGCTGCCCAGGGCAGAATGAAAGAGCCACTTTGTTAGAAATGAGGGAGAGTGTTAGGGGATGCAACATTTAGCTAGAAGAAAGTAAAGCCTCAGGCAGAAATCAGGGCAATTATTGAATGAATCTGGAGGCATCACATTCACTCTGAACACTAAAGAGATGACGGCTCAGAGGCAAAGGACAGCGCTGAAATGTGCGCCCCACCTCAATGCAGCCTCCACCCCCTTTAGCCAGTGTACAGCATCAAAGGGAGTTCCCAGCTCAGCCTGGCTTTGCCTCGGGGTTGACAAATGTGAAATCAGCCCCTCCTATCACCACCTGGTTCCCTCTGGACCTTCTAATGGTTCAGAGGGCAGAGGGATAATGCAATTTGTCAGGAACGGGACAAATGCTGCAATAACAATGTCCACCTAAACTGAGCAAATTCTCAGTATAATTGTCTCTACAAGTCAACCTAGCAGGAGTTTTGCTGGGGAAGCTGACGTTCCAAAGAAATTATTTTCTTATCTTTTATTGAAAATTTCAAGGAAGACACAAGTCACAGTCCCTCGGGACAAACCAGAGAATCACAAGGACAGGGAAGATGGATGTCTTCCAATGTCTTGACACATCTAACTTTAAGATATTGAGGATACTATCATAACTTTCTGCCTTACATGTCTTTATTAGAGAAACAAGATTTATGATTTTGGTCTAGGGGGCAAAAAAAAACTTGGATGGCCGTAAAAGGTCCTGTGTCAGTCACTCAGCCTATCTGATTAGGGGCACGTAGGGCTGAATTTCAAAGATAAAATTATCTTTCTTTGGGTGGCCAGGCTTCTCTTCCTTGCAATTTACTTTTATGCATTCCCTTGAGCTTTCTGGCACATTATATACCTTTTTTTTTTTTTTTTCCTAGAAGTCCCTGCAAGATACAATAACTCTCTAGTTTCCTAATTTTCAGAAATGAATGTACACATATGTTTAGCATCAGGCTCTCTTGTATCCAACCATAAATATGTACACTAGAGGAAAAATACATACATTTTACATAATTCACAAATAGCAGTACTAACTTATGTTGCACTGAAGGAAATTAGGCAAATTAAAAATGCACAATTAAATTGGATCATAATCTTTTCTCTTTATTCATAAGTTTAAAATCCCCATAATTGTCTAAGTGATGACTAAGGGAATACAACTGGTTATTAACTCGGGGTTCTGACTACTTTCAGCAGGAGCAATTACGGATCCAAGACTAGTCATTAGGCCTCTTTGTGTTTATACATACTGCTCCCTCTTCTCAAACTGCCTTTCACAATTCTCTTCATCAGGTTAACATCACTTTACTCAAAATTCAATTCAGATATTAACTTTTCCATGAAGGCCTCCCTGACCACATTCTGTCTGGTATGGTGGTCCCGTCAGGAGTTCCCACTGGGGCCTCTTTTCTTTTTTTCACCCTGTATTATAATCCTATGTTAGTTTTCTTTCCCTTTTCTAGTCTGTAGGCTCCTTGGAGTAACGGACCTTTCTCTTATGGTTGTTTTTCAAGCACCAACCATTGTGCCTGGCAAATGTTTGTTGGATAAATGAATACATAAATGCACATTGAGTTAGAAGTCACCATATCTGATATGACATGAGAAACAGTAAGAAGTCAAACTTCTCCAATAAAAAAAAAATTACTGATCCCTGAAAATCTACCATTCATGATTTATTCTGTATGTGATTTATTGCCTCATTCCTAGGAGACTATTGAAGTGTAAATACTCTTGTGATAGTTAGCACAGAGTCACTAACTTCTGACCCTGAATTAGTTTTTAGGTTTCCCGCTATCACCAGAGAGAACTGGGAGCATAAGATTGCAAGTTATAGGTGATAAGAGTAAAGGAAGATAGCAAAAGAGTGAAACTGAATTCTATGCTGAGTGCGGGAGAAGAATAAAATAACTTTATCAGTTTTATAATTTTCTCTGGCACCTACTCTTGTTTTCCAGCTGCATACTCAGTAATCTCCCCATGTTTCTTTCACTTATGGGAATTGAGCAAAAAGCAAAAGAGGCAATTTTTCTTTCATTGGAATAATGAATCTTCGTAAACAAACAGTGAAAAAAATCCCATGTGAGTCTGATAAACCCACTTTCCCTCTGTACTACATTCAATTCCCCAAACTCGTATGACAATTGCCATACCACAATCTGACTTCCTATTCTTACAATATTCTTGATTATTTGCAGCTGTTATCTGCTCTAATATACCTGTTCAGTGTTCTTTAATGGCTTCTCCTTGTCTCCTTCCAATGCCTCTCATGATACCACTAGTGCAATCTCCAGAGAGCTCGAGCCAACAAGAACATTGACCTATGTTTCCTTGCTACCTCCTCAGCCCTGCTTTACCAAGGGCCACCCATGGAGGAGCCTGGCCTCCAGCATTTTCCCACAGAGGGCCACACTCCTTTCCAGAATTGCCATTTGTCAACTCATCATTCAGATCTGAGCTAACATCTAATTATTCTTATTATACCACATTTCTGTGGAGGGTCTTATTACCTTTGCACTTTATTGAATATAATATGATCCAGAACTATCAACTGAACTCATTTTCCCCAATGGTGGGAATTAAGGTTCTGAAGTGACACAGATTGTGGAAACTGCTTTCTGGCCCTGTCATACATATCATGTTGTTCCTCTTGTAGTAATAATAATACTTTGCATTAAAAACAAACAAACAAATGAAACAAAACAAAACAGGTGACCTGTGTTTCAACAGGCAAGGAACCAGAAGTTCATACTTTTCCTATAATAGCTACCCGAGTCTTTAGGAGACACAGCTACTTACAGAAAACTCTGCAAATGTACTGATATTAAATTAGCTGCAGAGTAGCTCCTTGGTTGTCCTCTTACCATAAGAGACAGAGCCTGCAAATGAGAAAGATGATCCCACCTTCAAAGAAAAGCTCTTTCTTAATTTGTTCTCAGAACCAAATGCAGTGTCAAATTTCTCTGTATCTTAATAAGTAGAGGCATATTAAATAAGTACCAATTTCTTTTGATCAGATCTATGCATCACTTCAAACAGCACACCAAGATAATTTATGGAATAGCTCAAATGTTGGACAAAATTTCTGAAATTAAGGAGAGGGTCTTGAGAATCCCATCAAATTTCCTATATTTCAATTTCCATCTCATTTTTTTTTCCCCAGAATACAAGCCTAGTGGAGAGGGAATATTACCAAAAAAAAAAAAAAAAAAAAAAAAAAAAAGAAAGAAAAAAAAAAAAAGGACCAATAAGATGAAAGAAGATAGAGGGTCTGTACTGACAAAGAAATTAGGCCAGCATCTAAAGGTCTACCCTATCTATGAAGTTTAATCTATGCTCTCAACATCTCTCTGATTGCTTATGAGTTTTCCAAGGCACAAGTTGAGTATGGAACTCAATTGGCTTTGTTAAAAAGACTCTGAAGTGATGTGAATTCTCTTAGGCAATGAGAAGTCTGAATTTCCTGGAAGATGATGAGAAAAAGCAGAGTAATTTTGTTTTTAGCATGAATGTAGAGATTAGTACAGTGTGACCAAGTGGTTTTAAACATTTTCATGATGTTTGTTTTCTCTAGTCCATGTTGTATTTTAATAAAATATACATGTTCATGTAAAAGGTAATTTAAAGTAAATTCCCCTCCATATGAGAATATTAATGCCTAGCACCTTATCCACACAATGTAGAATGGGCAGGCAGGAACTCATAACCTAATATTTTGAAGCAATTTATTCAGGTTCAGTAAAATGCCTTTGAACTTAAACACATTTCTTTTCAAAGAGGTTATACAGTGCAGTGAAGGAGAGAAAATGATCTAGATAATTATGCTGGAAATATAAAGGAACGAATTTTGGAGATTATTGTGACCTTTCTTTTACAAGTGGGAAATAATAAAAAGTCCAAATCGTCAGTACAATAATATTTACTCATCATATTAAATTCATAGAACCTTAAGCCTTTCCCTTGATTATGAATCCATCTGAGCCCTGGTCACCACAGCTATGGATTTCTTTCTTATCTTTTTGATACTGTAGGCTGAGCTGTCACAGACCCCTCTATTCATAAGTGCCAAAAGCATGAATATAAAAGAACCAAGTAAATAACTTAAAAAATACTCGGTATGCAAAAATTTCATTAACCATTAATATTTGTCTTGACCTCATCTAGATTTATTTACATTCTATTTCTTCCTCCTAATCAAAAGATTTTACGCCAAAGTTCCCAAGTACATTAGGATGATGATCCTCAAATTGCTTAGCAAAAGGAATGACCAAAATTGTTTGTTAAAGCTGCAGATTCCTGGACTTTCTGAAACCACATCTCAACGCCTGAGAACACAGATGATTCATAGCAATCACCTTGTGTTTCCCCCAAAACACAGATTTCTAGGAAAAACAAGCACAAACATAAATAGATGACAAACGGAATGAATATGCTAAGCTGATCATTCATTCATTGAACTGATATTTATTGAGGGTCTTGTAAGTGCTACTTAATTTTCTAGTTGCTGGGCACTATTTTATGCACTGTTTGTAAGGTCAGTTACCTGGTTTTAGTAAGTCCAATGCCTCATTTTCATTTTAAGGCACCCTGGCTTTTAATAACACCTAATATATGCATCTAAACTTATTTCCAAAACAACCTTGATGAGTAACACCCTTTATGGGTATCCATGATGAGTAATGAGAAATCATGAAATAAGAGTGGATTTATTACTTGAGTTCAGGATCTCCTGGAGCTAAAGGCAACCCTTAGCCTGACCCCATCATTCCAAAAACAGACTCTGACTTTGAGGGAGATTTGAAAGATGTTGAAAATTACTTTTGAAAATTGTTACTTTTTACTGTGGCAATGACTGAAAAGATAATAATATCTTTCTTTCCTCATCACCAACCCCAAACTTAATCAGATTTCATAAAAGGGTTGTTGAAACAAAATATGTTAGCATTAAAATAAAGAAAATAAGTGGTGGAAAGAGGTATTGTAATAAGTTTATTATGACTGTCCAGAGGACACAAATAAACTGGGAAAATGAAAATTAGAAGTGTACAGGGTTTAAGCCAATGCAAGGAAGAAACTTTAAACACTTCTTTTATAGAATGAACTCTGGATTGTCAGTGGAGACAAGAGAACTACCTGTCAGTGGTTCTGTGGGCAGCTGGACTAAGAGATTTGGAAGACTGTAGATTAAATACAAGTTTTTAAATGTGAGTAAGTATCTGAAATGGTAACATGCACTATAGCTTCCCTAAAGAACTAGGAAGTTTAGATGGAGGAAGATGCACTCATCAGTCATCTTGAAGGGTGTTTGCCTCCTAAAACCACAGGTTAAATGGGTCACCAAATAACTAGAGAGAGTTTAGGGGATAGTGACCAGCATGGCTAAAGATCTCTAAAAAAAAAAAAAAAAAAAAATGATGGGAGAAGGTTGTGGATATGATTCTTGATTCTTTGTTGTCAGGTATAAGAACTATCAGAATTATATGACTTCAGGGGATAGAAAGTACATGTGAAAGTTACAAGGAGATATGATTTGATTCAAGATAAATGAGAATTATCTGGCAATTGGGAGTTAGGTCTAGTTCATTTAAACATGTTTTTATAGGCATTACAAAAGTTGGCTTTCACTTTTAAAACTTCAACGACATCATCACCAAAATGAACACATGCCAACTCTGTTGCAGGACAAAATACCTGACATAATTAAATAGCTAGTGCTTCAGGGAAAAATAAGTATTGAGTATCTGTGCAATGCTAAGCTGTTCAAAAGGACATAGCACCTAATAGAGTGCCAGTCTCGCCACGTGGTTAAATATTCGATAAAGATTTATCAGATGTATACATGGTAACTATATGAGTGCTTGTCATAGCCCACACTTTTGTTCCAGGCACTGTGCTAAAGAGTGGTGAACCTACTGTCTCATTTATTTCTTAGAATAGCTGTTGGAGGCAGATACTACGACACTTCTCTTCCTGGTGAGAAATTGAGGCCAAATAAAGTGCCTAAGGTTACAGAGCTAGTTAAGTATCAGAAGCAAGATTTAAGCCCAAGTCTGATTAATGCCAGAAACTACATATTCACTCACTGTTAAGCCTGGGCTGAGTGCTTTCCATACACTCCTCTTATTCTAGCATATTTTCCTTTATACATTTCAGAATGAGCACCGTCAGGACCTCTGCAGTATGAAGAAACTCTAATTCTAAATGGCATACAGAAAAATGTATTGTATATGGAAGTGATTTTGCCAGGTGGAGACTTAATACATCTTTTTACATAAATTAGCACTCTAAGTCCTGAATATGCATGAAGTTCAGTCATGCATATTCCCTACACACAAAGCTCTTTGACCTATATTCTGTTATTTTCATTATTAATAAGCTCCCGGTGTTTGACTTCATGCACTTGTTGCATAGTGATTTTCACATTTAGTGAGCAGGAAACATCATCCTCCTGATGACCATTTTGTAATTCTCCTTCAAAATGTTTCCTTGGGCTGTTGTTCAGATTGATTAGAAACTAATTTAGAGAAATAAGGAGGCAAGCGTCTTTAGTTCCTAAGCTAATTAGCAACATACAAAGTCTCTGGAATAGACATAACATTTTGTAGTTATATTTCATCATTCCTACAATGATTATTCATGAAGTAGAGTCAAGGCAGGAAGGAAACGGGGGCAGGCATAAAGGGAACAAATAGGTGAATATGCTCACATATGACTGTGCATGTATCTGGCATTATGCCAAGCCCAAATAAAATATGCTTGCTACTTATTTTTTTTGTCATAGTTGCACCAATTATTTCCTCTCCCCTGATCTGGTATCGTGCCCATTAAAACATAAATATATATGAACACAGGAAATGTAAAGCATATGTGGGAGAAACCTTGAAAACCAAGAAAGTATACTTTCTCTATGAATTTCATACACAAAAAAATCATACCAATTGGCAGCTTGGGGTATGCAGTACCTGTTTTCCACCACAGAACCAACTGCAAAACATATGTACTCAAATATTCCCTAAATAAATAATTATGCTTTATGCATGAATTTAGCTAAACCCTTTATGAGTCTGTTTATATTTTTAGCTTCAATCTCCTCAAGATAAATTTAATTTTCTGTTGAATATTTCACATTATTTGACTTAAATGCATCACTTCCTAGCTTCTCAGAATATGTACAAATTCTTGCCTTTGGCAAAATGGACTTATTTGCTTGCTACGGGGTGGGTTCTTGGAGAAAGTTAAAGCAGCTGAAAGGAAGCAGTTCTTCCTGAGCTTCCTTTTCTGCACCTTTACTCCTCTTTTTAGCTCACCTCTCCCTCCAAGTACCCAGTAATCTCTTGCTGCTTCCCCCTTACCTCACCAAATGACTTTTCAATAAATTAAGGCATTTAATGATGACACTAAATTATTAGAAACTTCATTATAACCCCTTCTTTGGTATGGAGAGGTGGTGGTTTTTAGGAGTAAGTATGAAGTCAGTGGGGAATTATGTTTTTGAATGGCTGTATCCTTCAAACTCATAGACAACTTCTACACTTAGATGCAGGACCAGGGATGACCCAACCCACTAGCTGGTGATTTCAGACTCTGATAGCTTTAGAGCCTTAGCCTTAACATAAGGAATAATTTACCTGTTTCAAAAACAATTTTATCCTCCTTCAGTCTGTAGTTACTGTTCTAGTTGAATATTGAATTCTAAAACTATGCATGTTTGATTAGAAATGCCATGACAAGAGGTTTTTACTTTGATTTGTCGATAGTTTTTAGAAATTGTAAAAGTGAACTTGGTCAGGAATTCTAAGAAACCCCAAATTAAGAAAGAAATGGCAAAAAGAAAATACATTACAAGTAAACATCCTGAGACTCAAAATGTACATTTGGCTAGGGATAGCAGGCAGGTGAATGGGAAGTATTTGAGGTCTGTCTTCTACTACAATAACATGAATATCACTTACTGAACAAGCACCAGCTGCCCATTACTTTCTGACTCCTGACCATTTATGAAGAGCAAGGGCCATATCAAACACTTCCAACCATTAGGGAGGAAAAGTAAAGCTTCTGGTGTTTTACAAGAGAATCTAGTTTTCCTGGGAAGACGGAAAACAGTTACAGGGCAGCCCCTATCCTTTTTCATGACAATCAGAGGCCAATACCAATTTCTCACGGTGCATGTGCAACCGAATGGAAGGCAGACCCAGCCATTTCTGACACCAACTCCCTTCCTCCCTGTGCATCCCCCACAACCCATCATGATTTCAGAATGTTTTTTTCTGCTGCTCCTTCTCTGTACCATTGCCTTTAATTTGTTTCTGGAACATCCAACTCATTAGGTGAGACAAAATAATTTAGATGTTTTTGATATCCCTTAAATTTTCCCCAAAGAGAAATATTCAGAGTTGAGATAATAAAACCAAAAATGGAGAAAACTTCCTTAGATTTCATCAAGTTAATATTTTAACAACTGAAACATTAAGATATCAAATTTGTGACAAATGATTGAGGAAGACAGAGAAAAATGATGTTCAGGTGGTTCTTTGGTGGGTTCTAAATATCCTCTTAAGTTATCTAGTTTTATATCACAGAACTTAAGATGACAAAGTAACCTCACTATTATATAAACATATACATAGAAAGTAATTCTTAATTTCTTAAGAAGATGAAAACCATTAGGAATTCTCTATAATTGTCTGAAAACCTAGCATTTCACTCCATTTTATTTTTCTCCATGGGTTCTTTATGACAATGTGAACTTGTTTTCTATTAAACCATTTACTAGTGACCAGAAAGAATTATATCTGATCTGATGGCTATGACTTCCCTTTAAGCAAAGGTGGATACTAAAAAAAGGTTGTGTTCCCTCCAACCCCAGGGAGAATGCTATGGTTCTCAGCAGCCTAATGCAACTGGCTGCCAGCAAAGGATTTCTGGTAAATGCTCTTTATGCCCACTCAATTAAAGTAAACGGATATTTATTGAGCGTCACTGTACATAAGGCAGAAGTGTTGCAGTAATGTAGTAATGCAGTCACCACCCCTCCACCCTACATGACCTCAAACTTTTTTTCTTTCAGAGATCTGCACCCAGGGAATTCATTCCTAAAGTGGTGTTTTTCTGGTTCATGTTCAACATTTATAAAATACCAACTCCTCTTGATGCTATACTTGATACATTGGATGATATAAAATACCTGAAGCAAAGGATCCTTGCCCTCCAGAAATTAATTTTAAAATATTAGCTCAGCCAGTATAGACAGATGAGTAAGAAAATAAAGACAATAAATAAATAAATAGTAGAGGGGGATAAGGTATATGGGATGTTTTGGGTGTTCTTTTTTATTTTTATTTTTATTTTTGGAGTAATGAAAATGTTCAAAAATTGTGGTGATGATTGCACAGCTATATGATGATACTGTGAACCACTGATTGTACACTTTAGATGATTATATGGTATGTGAATACATTTCGATAAAGTTGCATTAAAAATTTATCTATATAAGCTCAGAATAGCTCAATGTTCTTACAGAAATGTGGGTAGCATGGGTCTTGTTTACAAGACCATATAAATAAAAAAGACTTCATAAGCAACACAATATTTCCATAATTTAGATGGAATATTTTCCTCTGAAGAAGTGATATTTTCAGCCTTTCCCTTTGGTAGATCCCAAATATAAAATACAAATAATCAGCTGTAAAAACAAAGCATTAATATGCATTTAGTATTTGTTCATTCCTTCTATCCCTACTATTCTGAATAAAGATGAAATAGTTTAAATGACAACTATTACTTGAAAGTATTGCAAATCTGTACTCTCCAAAATCAGATGAAAACTTATTGAACAAGCACAAAGATGGTATCCTTAGGTTCCAGTCCCAGTTTTCCTTTGTTGTTACAGTCATTGAAGATCTGTGACAGAGAAACCAGGCAGGTTTAATCTACTTTGTAAGCAATTTCTTTAAGAATGTCAGATATATCTATGTCAACAAGGACACTCACAAAAAAAAAAAAAAAAAGAAAAGAAATCACAATTTTCATTTTTGAGATTCATTAAGTTTAGTTTATTCTAGCAACAAGAGCTAGCACAATTTCATTTTTAAAACCATATTAATAAGTATTTCCCAATAAAATATTACATAACTATGTTTCATTAGGGCACATCCTGAAACATATAAAATATTTTGTTAGAGTTCTTAATTGATCTAAACTCATATATTTATTCAATTTGTCCTTCTTTCCTTTAAATGGTATTCTCTTTCAGATTTTACTAAAATGAGCCACAACAATATAAAGTTCAACAAAACATTGGGCTTCAACACAAGGGTTATAAACACAGTAGAAAACATTCTCTTACGGTCCGTGGGAGGCATCTGCCACCAAATACTCTGTCATTCTGGATAACATGGAAAAGATACGCGGGACTCAGAGAAGGGCCAGAAAAGTGAAGCGTAAATAATCCAGGTTGTATTTTTAAAAGAGATTGAATGAACACAATACTCCAGTAGAGAAAGAGAAAGCTACTCTGACCAAATCCTATAAAATCACAGAATATAGTGTTGAGATTAGAAACCCTGGAGTCAAGCCTTCCTGAGATTTAATTCCAGATATACCATCGATCAGATGTTGAGACTTGGGGCCACTTTTCTGAGTCCCAACTGTGCTCTAGCCCTATAATGCTCTAGCTCTGCTTTTTTCACTACTTCTGGGCAAATATAAGCAACGCTTTTCCCTTTTCCAATGACCAGATGTATTTCTCACCTAAAATCCCTTCCCCATTCATTTCTGTCAAAACAAATTACTTTGCGTCCTCAAAACTTCCCAGCAGAATCTTTTCCAACTCATCTCTACAGAACATACTATTCTGACTCCAGTCATCCTGAAACGCTCTTCACTATTGGATATCACTTTACAACTGTAGCTCATTCTTCACAAAGATAAAGAAAGGCCTAATAAGTCATGGAGAATAATATCTGAACCAAGGCCATGCAGACAGACAGCATGAGAGAATAGTGGAGACCGCCAACAAACCCACCTTTCTCTGTCCTTCATCTCTACCCTCCATTTCTCTATTACATTTATTTTTCAACAAGGTCAAGAAAGTAAAAATAAATTCATATCAATATATTTATGAAACATCTACTTTAATGGTTAGTATTGTTTCAGGTACTGCAGTAGATACAAAAGATGCTCTTTTGGTTTCTACTCTTAAGTAGCATGCCTAATAATCGATATTTGATCCATAAGAAGAATTAGAGTCAAAATCAAAATTACTTCCCTCTCACTTCTACAACACAGGCACTTTCAACACATGCACAGACATCCCTATAAACACAAACATACACAATGTTCATTGTTAACACAATAGTTTTTATCAGACTATGAACTATAATGGTGGTTGGCAAACAAATGTTTATGAATAATTTAGTGTAACTATTTCAGGCCCTCAAAGCAACACTCTTTATTGTGCTTTCCAAAGCTCTCAGTAAGCTAATTATGTTGCATGGAAGAGTTCCTATCACGTCTACTATTATGGATTTTATGCTTCATTTTACTGAAATAGTTCTTCCTCTTTTTTTTATTGTCTAGGACTTGGCTGTTTTCTACCCCCAATACTTTACTACTAAGACAGGAAATAAAGTTGATAATGTCCTATGCTCCATAACGAGTTCGTCTATACGCACTAGTAAAAGATCTTCGGTAACAGCAAGGGCCAACTGAGCACAACATGTCAGATATGCTGACTCGTCCCAAGACAGCAGGCAACATGAAACAAAAAAAAGAGAAGTTCAAGACCTCCCTGACGACAACAAGCTGCAGCAACAGCTTCCCAGCTGAGTGACAAGAAGCCATAATGGAAACATTACTCATTTAGGTAGGCACACATGAAATATTAATTTTCTGTATTGTCTGCATTTGCATAGTAATGATAAGTTCATCTTCTTGGCTTGTTCTGGCCTCAATTAGCAATTCTATCCTCATACCTGAGGTTTGGGGAAGGAAGGAAAAGGAGAGGCTGTACAAAATTTCCCTCTGGAAACAGCAACACGAATGGAGCTTATCACTACCATCATTAATTTAATCAAAAACCTTGAGGCAGAGGGCTAGAGCAATCTGTTAAGAAAACATTTTCTAAAATGAGAGTGCTTCCCGTTTCAATTAGGGTCTTGCTTTTTTAACACTCTTTGAGGCATTCTTTTCTTCATATTCTCTCCCCCATCTCCCAATCCTGCCACTGATGAGATCTGCAACCAGGGGCTGTGTTTTTACTAAAGAATGTCTTTCAGCAAATTGACAATTTGCAACAACACCCTCTCCCTTAACCTTCTTAACTGACTTCCTTTTTTATAACATCTCAATTAATTCAGACCCGCTGTGCCAAAGATAAGGTCCCTGTATCTCAGTGAGAGAATACTCTAGAGAGACTGGAGCTTGGCTTCACAATGTTTATGTTAATGTGCTATTCTCTTTTAATTAGTTTTACAGATACGGTCACCAGTGGGTAATTCTACTCTATTTGTGTCTGTGTTTGCACGTATGTGTGTGGCTAGGCGCTCCTGATACAGGGGGAGCAGGGGGAGATGAGGGCTGTCAAGAAAGTCACCAGGAATAGAATTAATTCTTGAAAATGGAATCCCATATATAACTATAGGCATATTGCATATAATATAAAAATATAATCCAAAATTTCAGAGTTTGCAATTTATTGATTTTTAAAACCTTAGAGACCACAGTATTTTAGATACACATAAAGTGGTAGTAGTCTCTGTTCAACAGTGAGACAGTACTCCCTCCCCTCTGGGAATATGTTCATTAATGCAGACATATCCCTTGCAATGACGACGCCTTCCATACGAAAGGATTGTATTTCCACCAAAGAGAATTTCCTGAGCTGAAAATCACATGAGTATCCAGGCAGAAATTTCAAAAGTACAGTTTGGGCCTCTGTGACAATAAAGACAACAGTGATTTGGCCATGCTCCCCAAGATACATGGGTTTCCTGGTGCCATCTCTGCCTGTGCTCACTGGCAGCTCATCCCAGGAACTGTTTCTAAACAACAGGAGAGGGAAACAAGTTGCCTGCTCTTGGCTTACCTTTCCCAATGCAGTTGTATGTTATCAATTTAAAGAACTGTAAGTAACACCATGGAATTAAGAGTTCACTAAATTGCATGTAATGGATTCTATCTTTGAACCACTACAAGATCTAGAAAAGCTTACATAATAAAATATCCTTATAAGACAGAAAAGAATGTTTTTATGCTTTTCTTTTCCATTCAAACAAATACATTTTGAGATTTTTTTTCTAAGTCGTGGTCTTCAATATTTAAAATCTGTTCAGAAATTGGGGAAGACAAAAAGAACCAGACACACAAAAGGATATTTAAAAAAACAATGTGGGAGAAATATCCTTTAAAATTAAGAGTGGACTTCAAAAGGCATAAAGAAGCCCAGCCTTTTTCTCCAAGAAGGGTAGACTCCCCTTGAGCCCATTCCTAGGATGTAAGATCTCTCTGCATAAGAAAAAGGTTCTTGTACATGAAAGCATTTGCAATGGTGTGATTATGAGCTAGGCTCTAATAACATGAAGATGAATGTTCTCTAACATATCTATAATATTCTAGAGTTGAAAACACAGACAACAGTGAAACAAACATTAAAGTATAGTTATTATTATTTATTAAATGAATAGAAATATGTTCATGGTCCAAGTTAAAGGTCTTAAAATGAATAACTATACAACAAAATTAATCAGTTTCCACAAACAATGACTACTAAATAAAAATGCCAGCATTCATTCACATGTAAAAAGCGGTTGCCTTTTAAAACAGGAAAAAATTATAAAGGACTCTATTTTTTCTCTCTCTGATTGATGAAATTCCTAATATGTAATATTAAGGGATGAGAAACCTGGTAAGCGACCTCTGAAGGTAATAGGATATCATGCAAATAAATACATAAACTTGACTAGTTTTGATATCCCGCCCGACATTATATTGTCAGCATTTACTCATACCATGAACTAGTTTTGGTGAATATAATTTTTAGAATTTCTTCAGCTTCTGCACATTAATTTTATTTTTTTAACTTTAAGTTTCATTTTTGAATAATTTAGGTATTCCTACTCCTAATTATAATTTCCTTCATTTGATACCAACTTGAAAACATCCTTTCAACTCCCAATAAATGAAATACTTGCCTTTATTTTCTTCTGTAATTTTTTATTTTTCCACTTCTATATCTTTAATCCAGTGTCATTTTTATTTTAGTGTATGACTGGAGGAACTGTATATTTTTGGAAACCTGACAAATGATGATATTTTTCTACATAATAGGCTTTCAGATATTTGAAATCTGTTATCATGGCAACCATTTTTCTTCCAGCCAAACCCCCAGTCTTCTTTTCTCTAGGTTAAACACAATCAATTCCTCCAAGGGTTCTTTTTTAAAAGGAGTTTGAATATTATTCTCCTCTGCATGTTCTCAAACTTGCCATTTTTTTCCTAAAGTGTGATATTGACAACTGGACATGATTTTTTCAGATGTACAATGTGTCTCTAAACATGTACAGCAGGAAATCATAATTCTATTAATGCAGCACAATTAAATTGGGTTATTGGCCATCACATCATAACTTTGGCACATACTGAACTTGCACCTAACTGAAATCTCCCAAATCTTTTTCACATGAGCCACTTACTGCTAAGTCCTATTTTCTGAAAATGCTGGCAGTTGATCCTCAAGCCGCTCATCTGCATAGCTGTATAAATGCATTTGATATACATTGTGCCTTCAAATGGTGGTTTTGTTTCTTACTTAAACAAGAGTCTGCAATTTCCAGAAACATAGCTGAATGCCTTTGATAGGAGTGATAATGCGGAGAGTTTATCCATGCTGGAGTCTCTATTCAGTAATCCTTCTTAATAAACTCAGGTCCCTGGTGCACAGGGAACCTGAAGGCCATACCTTCATTTAAAACACATGCCCTCTGGTATGATAATAGGGATTTCATGGAATCCCTTTAAGGACACTAAGAAACAAACTTAAAACTCATCAGAGTCAAAAAGGAGTTTCAGGCACCAAAAGAACTGAGTTGACCACTTTTTTTGCAAAGCCCTTTGTGATCTTCTTAAGCCCATCTATTCAGAGTAAAGGTCAAGTGGGCAAACCCAGCAATTCTATTTTCCCACAAAGCTGCTACAGTTTTCTGTCTCCTTATAGCCCGGTCACTAGGAGTCTATTATCTACCATTCTGTTTCCAGCACCACCCAGATCCTTAACTGGAAACTCTCTCAACAGCTTTCTTTCACGGGTTGACTTTCAGCTTCTTGTAATGGCTTCATGTTATACATCTAAAAGCTTTCTGCCCTTGCTCTGTTTGTTTAAGGAGGGCAATCTGAGAAAGCAGAGCCTGCCCTAAACAAGTCTTTCATTACTCAGTGGACCAAATGAAAGTAAATTTCCTAATCAAGACCTCTTCTAGTTCATTAGGTGGCACTTTAAAAGCAGCATTTAAATGACAGGTCTGAAGCTGTCTTTAAAGATTATCTCAAGGATTTGATTTATATTTGAAGGAGCACTTTGCATCTTCCTTTTAAATAATAGTTAGTGATTCTTTAAAAAAAAATAAACTAGAGCTTGCCATCTAATTACATACACTACAGATTGGGTCTGCATTATATCACGTGTACTCAAAGAGTAAAAGCCTCTCCTTGTCCCAATATCTGTGTAGAGTGGTAGCTGTTTCTTTGTTCAGGTCTTAATCCAGATCAAGAATTCAAACAAAAGGAAATAAAATCTAGTTGTTTTGAGTTGACAACTATTTGGTAGATCAAAAAAATCAAATCCTCCCACTTTCAAAGTTAAATGGAGAAAAAGAAGAGGAAAAAAGTTTATTCCTGGCAGGCTCTACGCTTTCCATTTAAAGGTGTTTGGATACTGACGTGAATCAGAGTGATGCCAAAGAAGCCACATTCTCAGCAGCACTCACCACATCAAATTTAGGCTCAAGTTAGCTGTTTTCTTACATTTCAGGGCAAGCTTTCTTGCCATTTCTTGACTGGCAATTCCTGACACATAGCAGACATTGAAACACACACCAATCCTTATAATCCCCAGGAAGGAAAAACAAGCATGGTACACTTAATGAAAAACTAATGACAAAAAGACGTGCACACGAGATTTCTTCAGTCTGAATATTAATGTGAAACTGTGGGAAAGTATTTATTTATTTGTTAAATTTCATGATAAAACATTCAAAATAAATGGTAAAAAAAAAAAAAAAAATGCTTGGTTTACCTCCAGTTACTGAATAGAAAAGAAATGCACTTAAATAATGAGGACCCAACTAGTATACTTTAGACTATTTTTTTCTTGGTCACATGACATTGTTTTACCACTGATAGTTATGAGACAAAGTCAATGACAAGACCCATTTGAAACATCAGATAGCAGCTCTCTTCATATAAAATTTATTCAAAAAGCCATTCCTCTTGCATGTTATTTCTGTAAGGTTTCCACCCATGGAAGCTGCAGCAGAAATGATAATTACATAGAAAGCAGCTGTCTTCTTACGATGATGATAGACCGTGATTATACGGAGCCCAAGAACAAGGAGAGAACAGGAATAGGGACTGAGGCATACGTCTTACAGGCATTCTGGTGACAGCCAGTGGCATGTGTCCTGAATCCTTATCATGCTACAAAGACTCTACTTTGATCTCAACTTACTTCTCCACCCTCATATTTATATTGCCAATTACTCATACTCCATTGTCCATCCATATAGATTTATGTGTAGGTCCTAGAAAGGACCATGTTCTCTCAGGTTTCTACATATTTGCACTTGAATTTACTTTGACCTAAATTGTCCTCATTTTCTCACCACCCCCCTAACCCTGAACTACCTAACTAGATAACTCCTACTGAACCTTCTGGACTCAGCTCAAATGCTACTGCTCCTGCCTTGTCAATTTAGGTTTTCCTCCTGTGCACTTTTATAGCACCCCTTTCTCATCCTATAACACTTTGTGGCAATGGTATAAAACATAGTTTAAAAAAATACATCCAAAGGTCATATGCATCAGAATCACCTAAGGGACTTTTTAAAATATAGATTTCTGATTCTCACCATGGTCCTATTGAATCAAAACCTCCGGGGATGGGGCCAAGAAATCCATATTCTAAATAAGCTTCTCAGGTAATTCCTATGAACACTAGCTTCAGAACAACTAGATGAGCAAATACATTCTTTGGCAGGGTAGAAATACAGAAAGAAGCTAAGTTTTCTGCTTAAAAAATATAAAGAGAAAAAGAAGTAATCATTAAGAAACCTAATGATGTTTACACAGAGTAGGACTAACTACATGTGCTAAAGTTACAGTTCTCTAGACGGTCCTCTTCCTTGTGCAGTCTAGAAAAATGAAATCATTCCCTACATATGTCAGTTCCACTAAATATCTTTTGAGAAAAGTCATTTTAATTTGCCTTTCCTCCCTGCAAGAAATGGAATAATGACTCCTCTGAAGAAGACTGGAGCAAAAATATGTGTGTGTCTATGTGTATTTAAGAGAAGTACTTTAAAAAGAGACATTTTAATTAACCCCATTTAGCAAACAATGCTGAAACACAGGGGACTCAAGACATGCCTGACCTATAGCTTTTTAGTGATAATGAGGATGATAAATGAGGCAACATTCTCCAGTCTAGAAACAGTTGCCACAGGCATAGTTTCTGAACAACTTGCTTCTTTCACTTCTCTCTCAGTGCTCCTTATCAGGTCATAATGATGACAAACACAAGAACAGAAAACAGAAGTAGCCAAATGAAAGAGATATGAAAAGAAATGAATGTGAATGAGGTTATACAGCTCCGGAGACTTTTTTTTATATCAAATTCCAATGAAGGTAGTTTAGAAATTGGAATAACCCTTAAAGGTGGGCTCTGCAATCAGTATTTGTGTTTCCTGAATAATTTTGGTGTTGATTCTCGGGTTTTAATTAGCAATGGTGCCACCTTAAAAAGGTACCCAGCAAATTCTCATAGATTCCAGACCACTTGCTCTCATCATGAAAGTCTGTTTTTATCGTTTCTGCAGAATCATTGATCTTTGCACAGTTGCTAATGGCAACAATCATCTGATTATTTTCTGTATAACATAGAGAATATAAAAATAAGTTTGTCTATAAAAACTCAAGTCAAATTTTATTTTAAATTTTCTGATGACTCTTCGGGAAAAAAGGCAATAACCATATAGTTTTTTTAAATGCTAAACTATTTCTTTATGTGAACAGCTATGGGTTTAACATTGATTTTGGCATTTTGCCTACACCAAGAAAATCAGTGCTTTGAATGCAATGAGCAACTGACTCCTTACACAGAGCCTGTTATAATCTCTCACCCCCTACCCTCTTGGAAAAGCAGATTTCACAGCAGTTGGTCAGAACTCAGTTTGGGGCAGGAATAGGCTAAGACTACTCAGAAGTTTCTACAGCCAATTAAAACTCCTGATTTATGGATTTAATAAAGAAACTCTGTCTTCTGACCTCAAAGGGTCAATAAGAACATACATCAATGAAAGAGAAGTATTTTCTTTGAAAACATAGAGAGATCAAGCACAAGGTTTCTGCTTGTGATTCTGCGATGCACTAATTTATCACTGAAATGTTCACAATTCATCAAGGAAAAGAGCAATCTCTGTTCCAAAGCCTTCAAATGATGTCACTTAAATTTTTACAAAGAAACAGGTTAGAAGCTAAGCTACTGTGTATCTTAAGACTTTTGGGCACACGGCTAACTTTCAAAGATGCAATGGTTCTTTCTTTTATGTCATTTAAGCCAACCACAAGCCTTAAATTAATTTAAACTAAAGTCTTCTGTTGATAGATGGTCACACTAATAAACTTGAATCTGTTCATTTTCTCTGCTACCTTTCTGCTACACTGATAGGTACTGGGTGGGTAAGCTAAGGACTGATGAGATCTATTCTAACAGATTTTTCTTTTTACTTATTCCCCCCAAAATGAGGTCATCAAAAGGTTTGGTAGTTTAAGTGATGTAAAATGTTGCAAATAATTTGAAAATTTTTTAAAGGTACGGGGATATGATTATGATAAGCAAAAAAAAGTGAGTATATACTCTGTAAAAATAAAAATTCACAGGAAAAGAATCAAATGATAATATACTAGAATAATCCTTTCTGTTGTGGAATTTTGCATGACTATTATATCTTTCCTCATTATCATTTCTAAGAATTTATTAATTTTTTCAAAACCTTATGATTATTTTCAAACACCCTGTGAAGTTAAAGGAATTTTACAGTGAATACCTGTATATCAGCACCTAGATTTTACATACTTTTTTGTTAATCACATATCTATACATCTGTCCATCCCTCTATCCATTTATCAATCTTATTTGGTTTTTGATGCATTTCAAAGAAAATTACAGATACCAGGGACACTTCTCCTTAAATACTTAAGCATGGATATCACTAACCAGAGTTCACTATTTGTTTAGTTTTTTTTTTTCTTTTTACGTAATATTTAGAAAAGTAGAATATGGAAATATTAAGTTTACATTCACTGAGTTTTGACAAATGTGTGAACTTCATCCTGATTAAAATTCAAATTTCCTAACAAATATGTCCACCCCAGCCTATTTCTCTAACCACAACTCCAGGCCATCGGGTCTAGCTTATTTCTTTCTAGTTGCACCAGCCTTCTTTCTTTTTCTCACACAAGCTGAATTCCTAATTCCTTCACAGCCTGGGCTCCATTTTATCCCTCTTCTTTTTGCCCCTCAAGTGTCACCTTTAATTATCAAGCACTCAAAAATGCCTTCACATCATTCCAGTTATTTTCTATCATGGTTCTTATCAAAATTTGCAATTACATATTTGTTTGTTTTCTTTAAGTCTGTGTACTTCACTAGACCATGAACTGCTTGTTTGCAGGGATTATTTCTAATTCACTATTTGTTTAACATAGCGACTCCTTATAGGCATTCACTAGACAACTGCCAACTGAATCAATTCTGGATTTCCCTAGATCTCTTCTTTCTTGGACACTATTTGTCCACTCTACTTTAGAGTCCTATATGTTTTCTTAACCAATTTGTATATTTATCTTTTATCTCTTCTTGTAGACAGTAAGCTTTTGAGTTCTCGTGCTTTACTCATTCATTCCTACATGTTTATTAAGCACCTACTCCACATCAGACAATTAGCTAAACACTGGATGATTTAATAGGGAATGAGAAAGAAATGTTTTTGCCCTCATCTTGCAAGAAGAAACAGGAAACAGATAAATATAATATAGCCCAAAAAGTGCTCTGAGAACGCAAAAAGGGGCATCTAATTAAGATGTGTAATTGAGAATGCCTTTTCGGCAACAAGAGGGAAAAGAAAGGCAACAAAATAAGTTTTAGTGGCTAAGAGAGTTCAAATAGAATCAAGAGGCTGTCCTGGAGGTTAGTCGTATGTAAGTTTCACCTAGATATGGCAAATGACCACAGTATGATAAGCCCAAGTAGTCCCCAAAACCTTAAAGAAAACATATTTGTTTATGTTTTCTTTAAGTCTGTGTACTTCACTTGACCATGAGCTCCCTGTTTGCAGGAATTATCTATTTCTAATTCACTATTTGTTTAACATAGTGACTCCTTATAGGCATTCACTAGATAACAGTAGTCCCAAAACCTTAAAGAAAACCTGGATCCCTATCTGAAACTCTATAAAAGTTTCACTTACTAAATTTATTCTTCAGAAACTTAAAAATTAAAAAAATAGGGAATGAGAAAGAAATGTTTCTGCCTCCATCTCACAAGAAGAAACAGGAAACAGATAAATACAATATAGCCCAAAAGTGCTCTGAGAAAGTAAAAAGGGGCATCTAATTAAGAAATGTTGTATATGGAAGGAAGGAAAGACTTGCTAAGGAAAATGGTCTCCAAACTGAAGCCTGGACTAGAACTTAGCCTTACTGTAATTCTTTTACACACTAAATTAGAGACCACCTTCCCTCTCATGTGTGAACTCCCTTTCACTTTTATCAACATGGAATGTGGAACACTTTTCCCTACTTGGAGAAAGAGCTAGTAATAATAAGGTGTCAGAGTGACTCTCACTTGGTTTCTAGGAAGTAAAATCTAGGAAAAGTTCAAAGCTATGGCTATATTATCTTTCTCCCCATTGGTCTCCTTCTTGAATATCCCACAGTGACTATGAAGTTTCAGCTCAAAGAACTGATTATTTTTCTACTCTGTGCACTGGGGTCTAGCTACAGAATATGAAAGCACAGCACAAGGGCCACAGAAGCACTGAAATTTGTCAAAGTGTGTTCCCTTCCGATATTTGTTAATTTCTCTCAGTGTATAGTAACACATTACAGGCGAATTTTGCTCTTGCAGAAAAACGTACAGCAGGAAATAGGATGGGTTAAATAAATTTTGCATGTCCCATACTTTCACTTTCTCCTTTAAATTCATTCATTCATTAAATCAGTCAAGAATTCTATGTTTGTTTCTGCTGACTTGTTGGTAAGCATAAATTTCAAGCTTAGAGTGCAAGAAAGTGGGCAAATGAGAGATTCTAAAATGTTAGAATATTCAGTAACTTTCCAAATTATGATATCTCTTCTAGGTAAGATGTTATCTCTGAATGCAAAAATGAAGTTTTGAATGAGTGAAACAAATTGGACAGAGAGGTTGAAGTTCAATATTGGTAGATGGAAAAATCAAATTATTGCATATTAACTACACTGATGTTAGTGACATAAATGAATAGTCACTTCATTTTACAATGGCCATGTTCATCATTTTCAATTAGAAGCTGGTGTGCCCATCTTTCAAATATAAATAGTCACATCTTCTGTAGCTCTTGTCTTGAAAACACCAATTCCCATTAGGGAATCTTTTAGTTTTCCAGCTGCTAAAACAAGTACCATACGACTGGTTGCTTAACAACAGGAATTTTCTGGCTCACAGTTTCAGAGACTAGAAGGCTTGCCTTCTCCTAGGGTCAGTATCTTTTGGCTGACCAGCAATGTTTGGGGTTCCTTGGCTTTTCCATCACATGGCAATGCACATGGTGGCATCTTCTCCTTTTCCTTCTCGGTTCCGTTGACTTCTAGCTTCTGGCTGCTCCTTGGGGCTTCTCTCTCTGTGGACTTCTCTATAAGGTCTCCAATAATAAGACTAAGACCCATTCTGATTCAGCTGGACCACACCTCAATTGAAGTAACCTCAAAGAAAAGTCCTATTTACAATGAGTTCACCCACATAGAACAGATTTAGAATAAGAATGTTTCTCTGGGGTACATAACTCCAAGCCACCACGTGGAAAAATTTGAGCCTGATGCAAATTTCCCATTTATTTATGAGTGATTTCACTTGTGAGAAACTGTAGAAGAACACAGAAAACTGCACCCCACTGAACCAAGTTCTATAAGAATACAAAGAGCACACATATACACACAGCCTCCAACATCTACCACCTACCTCAGTTTACCAGGTATAACATGAGCCACACCCATCCATATCTAGATTAATAACTTTTCATAAATATCAGACAATCTTCCTTCCACCTTGTGGTGGTCTGAAGCTGTATGTATCCCAGAAAGACATGTACTAAAACTTAATCCATTCTTGTGGGCAAGAACCCATTGTAAGGAGGACCTTCTGATGAAGTTACTTCAGTTAAGGCGTGGCCCACCTCAATCAGGATGCATCTTAATCCTATTAGTGGAGTCCTTTATCTTTTATAAGTGGAATGAAATTCAGACAGGAAGAGAGAAGGCCACCGAGGGAGCTGCCAGAAGCTGAACATCAACAGAGTCCCGAAGAGAATGGCGAGACCAGGAGGGCCTACCATGTGCCTTGCCATGTGACAAGCTAAAGACTAAAGATTGCTGGCAGCCAGCCCCAGAATGCCACAGTATTCAGAAGAAAGCAAAAAAAAGCATCGCCTTTCTAATGCCTTGATTTGGACTTTTTCCCAGCTTCAAACTGTGAGCGAATGAATTCCTTCTGTTTAACCTCACCCATTTCATGGTATTTGCTTGAGCAGCCTAGGAAACTAAAACACACCTCTTCACAATAACTCTCAGGTTGCAACTCTTCAAATGTTTCCACAAGAAAACTTCTGATCAAGGTAGCATTTATGTGGCTTTATTGTAATTGCTATGAATTTCTTAACTATCTCCACGTTTAAAACTATGCTGCCATTTTTATAAGGCTCATATCTTTCTACATGTGTCATGAAAATTTTGAAGAACATGCTCTAATCCCATTTTTTTCCCTGTAAGTCCATGTGGTTTTATTTCACAGCTTTACATAAAGAAGTGAATTTTAGGAACATGTATGTCACATCATAGCAAAACTGGTTGTACAATTTTCTATTGCTATTTGTTAGATTTTTATGAGGCCCCTCTCCCCACCTTAAAATTGCCCTATGTTATAGATGTAAATTTAAATTGAACTCAATTTTGTTTCAGTAAATTTTTGGTAGAAACTTTAACGATAACATATATTTTCTATGATATTCCATTCATAGGGTGGATAATAACTGTGCAGAAATGAATTATAATTTCTTTGATTGGAGAAAAAAAATCCAAGGAGAAAACTCAGTAGAATAACCACTAAGCAGTGGTTTAAAAACATTAAAGATTAGTCTGGTTCTCTGAATTTGAGAAAATACCCATTGATTACATAATAGTGTCATCAAAACACCACATATTCTTTTCTTGGAGGTGAACCCCAAAACTTTTCAAAGCTAGGTAATTGGAGTCTCATCCAGGAAAAGATTCCTGAGCATAGGGAAGAGTGGAAAAGACATAATTACATAAATTATGGCAAACTGTAACCACCGTAATTGTCCAAATATTGCACTATGAATATCAGTGCAAAGATATACAACTAATTACAGAAACCGCTATGGGTGAACAGACCTAATTCTTGCTTTGACATTTTTGAGGTAGTCAATTTGTTAAAAATTGGAAGACTGATCACTCATGAGAAAAGGTCCTGGATTGTTCCTGTTAATTAACCGGAGGAGCAATGCAAAGTTAAATTAACACTTTCAAGTTACCTGGATAACAGGGTATTTTACCAATATGTACTAGAACAGTGCTGATTGATTTATAACCGACAGAAATACAGAAAGGGTTAAACTTCTTGGCTACTACATGGTGACTGAGGGAGGGTGTGAGAGAGGTGTCCCTATGCCATTATGCTCTACGTTTCTCAAACAGAGGCAATATCATGATCTTAGAAATAATGATCTTTAAAGGAATTGCATGGTATGTATTTTCTAGTGACTATTTTCTAAGAAAGATGCCTTGTGGGATTTTCATAATGCTTCAATGAAGGCAGGAAACATTTTTTGAAGTGCTCATATACTCTGAATAAACTGCTTCTAATTGGACTTAGATTTTTGCTTGCCTTTTTCTTTCCTATTAAAGAAAAGACAATATAAAACAGCAGGTCTGCAATTTTCGAACTAAAGAAAGAAAGGGGGAAAAACCTGACAGAGCAAATCCAAACCAATTAGGCAGAACAGAAACCATTTTAAAGTGAATAAAAGCATAGCTGAACATCAAATATAAGTCTACTATTGATGAGAATAAGCTATGCAGTTCTAACTGGGAGATTTATTTAAGTGCACATGTCAATTCTAATATATTAATTATATTTTATTCAAATATTTTTAAAAATTCATATTTAGAGGCCCTTATTTTACACTGCCATAGTTCATTTTATATAATCTAAAATTCTTGAGTATTCAAAATATGAAAATATTTTTAATTACTCAGACCAATATTTTTATTTACTGAACATTCGCCAATCATAGCATCATAGGGATGAGAAAACAAAGCTTTTCTTTACACATTGATTAGGTACCTGTAGCAACAAGGAAAGAAAAGCCCAGAATTTTATAAAAGGTACTAGATGATATTTAGTAATAAAAGGAGATAGCCCTTCTCTCATACTCCGACATGGTAAAATAAGAAATTATAAAATAAACTACTGAAAAGTTTTGATTCACACAGATCATTGATAGTGTGCAATGGGTAGACTGAATAATAAGAGCCAGGCCAAAGTAGAATGATCCCCACTGTATTTAGCAAACTGTTAAATAAGTTATATCGGATCACTGGAATGAAGCTGTCACACTGATACAACATCAACTATAAGGTTTAATGTGATGTCATTCTGTAATAACAACAAAAGCACAACTAAGGAAACTTTGCTAAATTGTTTTGCAGCCTCAAAATAAATATAAATAGAGTGGCAGGATCCTTATCAGAGCCTAGGACCTCAGTATGATTAATTCCACTATTCAGTTATAGTTTTTGGGAGTGGTAGAGATAAAGGCAGAGCTGTGGGTAACCTTTGCACATTGATGCTTCTAAGTTCATTAATAATCTGTATGGATTTTTTTCCATCACTGTAACAAAACTCCTCATGGTAAAAGAAACTTTGCCTCATGAGAACTACACTGACAGATGTAGGCACCTTTCTACCAGATCAGAGTTCTGGAGAAATCCAACAAGATTGCTGGAAAATCAAATTTATCCTGCTAGGGATCTCTCTAATTTTAATAAGACATTGCTGAGGAAGGTGGTGAGGGCCCTAGACCCGAACTCGGAGATTCCATGACCAATTCAAAGTATTGTAAGTAGAAATCAAAACCTATACTTCTTCTTCCTCTATTAAAACAAAGCTCCCAAATAACCACATATCAATATTTAGCAGTGCAGATTAGAAAAATGAATTCTGGTGGCTTTGGAACCAAGATATCTGTCTGGGAACAGGTACCCTCTTACTTAATAATGGCCGTTTAAGTATTTTTCTCTAAATAGTCCTTAAATGAAATAGAAACAAAAATGTGTAGTATGGGACAAAAATATATTATAGCAAATAGAAAAAATATGATTTATGAAAAATGCTTTTAACTGGTAAATAATAATAGTAATAATAGTTATAGCTATCCTTCAAACATCCTTAAGAGATAGGTATATTCTTATTCTATGCATTTTGCATCTGAGGAATTTGAGACACATTAAATCTGAGAAGTGCTGGAATATAAAATGCTTACCATGTAGGTAGCTCCCAAACAGCTGCCTTTATTCATTGATTAACTTTTATAATTTCAAACAGCAGTACTGGTTTTTGAAGATATTCCATTTTCTAGAAATGAGCTACTAGATATCTTCTCCTTTACATGTTACTTTTAAACAGTGGGGAAACTCAGAAAAATACTTAGTGCCTTTCCTTCTTTCCAAGTGAAGATGATACAAAGTAGCTTTGTTTTTAATCTCTAAATCCTCAAAAACTATATCAGTAAATTCAGTCTCCTTCTGCCCTGCCACGTGGAAAGAAAAATAACACCCCTGGTGCATATCCAAGTTTGCAGGCCAAGTTCAGCTTATTTTTCTTTCAAAGGCCCTTGCAATAAGCAGTCCATTATAAATAGTCCTCTTCATCAAGGCTAGCACCAACAAATACAGATAAATAATAAAGCATCCCAAGCTTCTAGAATCTAAAAGATTTATAAGCATGGCTGGCATGGATGACGTGAAGAAGGGTTCAGAGGCCATTTGAACCATAAACTCAAGTGGAGAAATCTGAATCATTTAGCACAAAGAAGAGTGTTATATGAGTCTTTGTTTTCTTTCCTCTTCTCCATTTTATTCTTTAAGAGAAAGTTTACTTAACACAACACACAAGCATCTCCTCAGTTATCTGATATGGTTAGGGTCATGGATATGTTTATGATAGATAAAAAAGAAACACTTTTAGAAACAAAGCAATTTATTTTGAAATCTTTTTGAAGGAAGCCTTCTAAAAATATATCAGATGTCTTTTGCTAATGTGGTATGTTGAACGCATAATTGAGCCTTTGTTAAAGCATCTAGAGGAGGCATGTTAATGGTGTTTGAGAAAAAGTGTTCTGAGGTCAAATGAATTTTGGAAGATGCTGATGTCAACTTGGATTTGCTTAAAGCAATGAACGTTCTCATTTTGTCTGGGTAATTGGTGGGAAACACAAGCCCACATGTCAGGAGGTATAGTGACCCCCACAAGCATTGGGAAATTGGAATCCCAATCTTTCTCTTGTATCTCATGGCACTGCTCCTTCATCAACTCCTTACCAGAGGATAAAGTGTTAGAAAGGTAGAGGAAAGGAGAGAGATGCAGAAAGAGAAGACGAGCTAAGGACTGGCACAACCCATAATGCTGTTTGTTTTCCCATTTTTACTAAGAGAAATTTCTCGCCTTCATTCTCCAGCACTTTGGGGCCATGAATTTGGCTGACAGTTGCTGCTTTTACTTTCCATTCAGGGTTCTGCCACTGTGATCTCTCTTGCAACACAACTGCCCTCAGTTACTTCACGGAGGTTTTAAAATGGCAGATAGGCTTATTGTTGTTCTAAATGGTTAGAAATCTCAGAAATATACTCAATGGATAAAGAGAGACACTGGATTATTTTCAGTGGCAGGTAATTTTTGTTTGCTTTCGTTTTGTTCTTAACTCTATGCACTAACATTGGAGAAAGGAACGAAAATGGAAAGAGACAGTCCAGATGAGTTTAGTCTGTATCTAAAAAAGCATCTTACTCTTTAAATATGAGAAATTCAAACAAAACAGACCTTTTCTTACATAACCTTCACTTAATAGTAATTCAGTAGCAGTAATAGTTCATTTCATTTACCATTAACAGAGGACGGTAGACTCTATCCAATTATTCAATTACTGTATAATTATTTCAAATATCACTATGCATTTTTAATTAATAAAACATAAGAGCCTACTTATTTCTTTACAGTAAAAGGCCATAGTATGTATATAGCTAATCTCACTTGCATACAAATTTAGATGATTTTAAGCTGGTTTTGGATAGTTTTTAAATGGTGGTGTTGGTGATGGTCAAGAAGAGAAAATCAGTACTCATTAGCAAGCGTAGCTCTAACATGTTTTTCTCTAATAAATAAACTTGCACATAGCACTTACATCACAATTTCCATCTTCAAAGTACCTTACAAACTTTAAATACTTCATATAAAACTCTTGAGAATTAACAATGATATTTTGCATTAATATAGTTATTCATTTAAAGTATCTAAAAAGACTTCCCAAACATTAATTAAATTTCAGCCAAATTCAAATGCTTTTAAAACGGAGAAGCAAGGAGTCTAAAAAAAAACTTACCCAGGCCATTGTAATTGAGTTAATATAACATTAGAATTCAGAATTCCTAATTTCTAAATTTGTTTTCTGACCACAGGAAAGCATTTCTTCATGAAAGTTACTTAAATTCAACAGTGTTTGAGAAACTGTTTCAAAAATTGATATAATAAGGCTAATTTAAATTTGAAGTCACCAGCCTTCCACTTTTGTCTCAGCTCTATCCACTTCTTGAATAGTTGCATGTAACCATCTCCTTATTATCTGGCTTAATGAAAGGAAGCAATGGCATTGCTAATGTAAGGCATAATATAAAAATCATTCATAATGGACTTCAAATGAATTTATAACTTTCTTTGCAGTAAATTTAACTTTTTAAGTGGTATGTTTCAAAGGATAATGTTGAAATTGTTTTACATTTAATTAACGGGGAAGGAGAACTCCTTGGTAAGAGGGAATAAATCTCCCCAGTGTGTTTCCTATTGTTTTTAAAATCAACATTCAACTAATAAAAAGAAGGTTCTAAATTACTTTGGCCCAGGTGTTATTTGTTTAACATAAATTGTTATTTAATTTGTGTTTAGCCTAAGTAATATCAGCCAATGTTTAGAGATCTTGTAAAAAATAGTTACAACCAATTACAATAGTTACAATTGTAACCAAGCATCATTCCAAGTGTTTTACATAAATTATTTGATTTAACCCTCACAGCAATCCTAAAAGGTATAGATATTGCTATCACCATTTTACAGATGGGTAAACTGAGGCATAGAGATGTACCTTACCTAACTGAAGTGATGTTTCTAGTGAGTGGTATAGTCAGGATTCAAATTCAGAAACTCTGGCTCAGGAGCCTGGGCTCTTGAGCACTGTTTCAGAAAAAATCATTTACACAAGGCCAAATAGCAGAGTAAACTATTGAGAACAACAGGTGCCAGGCAGGTAGATCAATCCAGCAGAGAGGAAAGGAAAGTAGCACAGGGTGTGGAAAGATGGACTTCCATTCAGAAGCCCAGTTTGGAGAAAAACTTGAATAGTCTACTGACATGTGTCTCTGGGTCCTCTTCTACCTTAAAAGTAAAACAGAGGTGGATAGAAAGAGGTTGAATTACAGTCCTGAAGGTCCCTCCTTGTTTTAACAATGCATATTCTCTCTTGCCTCTATCAATAGCTGGAAAAAATTGGATGAGATAAAACAATAGCTGTTTTACAAAGAATCAATTAGTATCATATGCTAAATAAGTGTGCTAAATATTTAGCAATCCATGCCAGAGTATTCTTTACTTTTCTCTCAGACTTTGTGCAACATACACATGCATACACACACATTCATAACAGTATATACTATGGATAATTTCTTCTTGTATCATTTATCATGGCAGTAACTCGTCAGGCATTTCCTAGATTTGGAGGACACAATGTTCAGCAAGACAGTCTTTGCCCTCAAGGAGCTTACATTCCCGTGGAGAGAACATGTAAAGAGATAAGCTCCTTGGAGATAAAGAGCCACTAAGAAACTGACTAGGAGTGACTAGGGTATTTTAGCAAGACTGATCAGGAAAGAAATGGATGATAGAAAGTAAGGAAGCAATATATATTCCGTCAGGAGAGAGAACAGTTAGTGCAGAAGGCCTGATGTGGGAATCAGCTTGCAGATTCCTAAGATGGCAAAGAGGCCAGTTTGGCTGGAGCACAGGAGAGCAGGAGAATGTACATGACCAGGTCAGAGAACACAGGCAAAGTCCACCAAGACATCATGGAGGGCCACCAAGGCCATCTGTTTGTTTGTTTTTGTTTGTTATTTTTGAAGTGTAATTAGAAGGCACCAGAGAGCAATGTTACACCACCCACAGAATGAATGAATTGGTATTTTAAATACTATTGCCTTAAGCCTTCTTAACTTTTAAGAGATTTCTTTGTATGACCTAATGGTACCTGTTGCCCTAAATAAATATACTTTGAAGTTGTATGAGCATCAAGGCAATTGGCTAATCAATTTTTCTCCACCAGGCCCTAGTAGAATCTAGAACCTTTGAGAACTTAAAAAATAAATCCTCCTTTTGAAACTCACTGAAAAAATTTTTTTTTAAAAATATTTAATAATATTTCCCCTTTGTCAGTTTACTCTCTTTTATTTTGAGTTGATAACTATATTAGAGATACAATATGAAAACTGATGTTTCTGAATAGATTTTTACCAATTTTAAGGGGTACAGGAAAGTTTTATTTGATCTATATATTTATTGTCACTTTTATTATGTTTTTTATTGGCTTTCTGAGAGATTATTTAATTTTAATTGTAAGTTCTGGTAAGATTCAACCTTTTTCTTCCTGTACCAATACTTCATTTTTTTACTGAAGGTAAAACCAAGCTAAGTTTGTCAAAAACCCATCATTTAAAGCTCATTACCACAAAGGAAAGTCTAAAGTTGTATGTAATGGTGCCTAAGAGTCTCCCCCTGAGTACCTCTTTGTTGCTCAGATGTGGCCCTCTCTCTCTCTAACTGAGCCATCTCGACAGGTGAACTCGCTGCCCTCCCCCCTACGTGGGACCCAACTCCCAGGGTTGTAAATCTCCCTGGCAACGCAGAGTATGACTCCCGGGGATGAATGTGGACCCGGCATCGTGGGACTGAGAGTATCTTCTTGACCAAAAGGGGGATGCAAAATGAGACGAAATAGTTTCAGTGGCTGAGAGATTCCAAATGGAGTCGAGAGGTCACTCTGGTGGACATTCTTATGCACTATATAGATAACACCTCTTAGGCTTTAATGTATTGGAATAGCTAGAAGTAAATACCTAAAACTACCAAACTCCAACCCAGCAGTCTGGACTCCTGAAGACAATTATATAATAATGTAGATTACAAAGGGTGACAGTGTGATTGTGAAGACCTTGTGGATCACACCCCCTTTATCTAGTGTATGGATGAGTGGAGGAATAGGGATAAAAACTAAAGGACAAATGGGGTGGGATGGGGGGATGATTTGGGTGTTTTTTTTCACTTTTATTTTTTATTCTTGTTCTGGTTCTTTCTGATGTAAGGAAAATGTTCAGAGATAGACTGTGGTGATGAACGCATAACTATGTTATCATACTGTGGACAGTGGATTGTATATCATGGATGATTGTATGGTGTGTGAATGTATTTCAATAAAACTAAATTTAATTAAAAAAACCCATCATTTAAATCATGAATGTTCATTTTTGATATGCATAATTGTATATTAATCCCTTAAAACTCTATACACTTTGTAAACACTGAGAGAATGAATCCCTAGTCTTCTATCATGGAGAAGGCTATTAAAATAGTACATCTCTCTATATATACTGATTTTCTACTGAATAATATCCTTTGAGAGCACAAACTTTCTCCATATATTATATTGGGAATGGACAGACAGGCAAGAGAATTGGGGTTACCCTTGTTACGTGGGGCTCTACAGTGAAAACAGCACTGATTAGATGGAGACCTGGTTCTCATTAGCCTCTTCTCCCTTTATTAAGTTGGGATTTTGGACATTCACTGTGGGTCTCAGCTCTCCCATTTATGTACCCAGGATGGCATGTCTGACAATGAGCAGCTGGAAAAGACTTTCTTCTGAAAAATCTGAATATCTGTGATTACTATAGGAGACACTATATGTACCAGAGGTTTAAGGAGAATAGTCCTCACAACTGGAGCATCCTCCTTTGATGATCTCCGGCACTCAGAGCCTCTGGTGTGGCTCTGACACACATGTGGCCATAGAGAGATTATAACCACTGCAAATCCAAGATTTTGCTTCCATTAAAAAATTAACTAAAATATTGTATTTTAACAGCCTTCCATTGTATTTTGAAATGTATACAGAAGTATATAAATAACCACTCCTGGTAGATTTATTCTAATGGGACCCTCACTGCAGGATTTAATAACATTGGAGGGAACTCAACTGACAGCTGTGGCGGCAGAGCCTTGAGTGTATCATTCTGGAAGGGGAGACAGGAGTCCAATTAAAAAAATGACAAAGCTGTCACCTCACTCAACTTATTTTCATTATTGCTTTTCTGTTTTTGCCAAAGAGAGAGTTTGGAGACAATTCATGTATCAACTATACATCAAATTCCATGGGATGCTTTGTAAATTAAATTACAAGGGTTTTTTCCTCCTTACTTGCAAGTATATAGCATTTTTTTTTTCTGTTTAATTTCACCTGTTCCCTTTTTTTTTCTTCTCAGGTAAATTAATTAGAGGGATGAATCCTTTTCCTTTCTTTTTTGGTGAATAACAGTGAAAAGGGGAGGTGGGTGTAGAGGAGTGCAGTTTAGGTATACGTTCCACTCTGAATTCAGCTCTGGATTTTCTTTATTACCCTGTGATAATGACAGCCAGAATGCAGGACCCTCTGTGATAGAATCAGCAACTCCTAGTATGCTAAATCAGTAAGAAAATAACACTCCTATTTAATAATGTTGCTTTATAGTATTTAATCATGCAATCAGTCAGTAAATATCTATTGGTTTGGGAAAAATATATTTAATACTAAGAGAAACACTTCTGGGGAGAAGATGCATGTTCTTAACAATTTTGTTGCCAAGAGAAGCCTAAAATTATCATAAAATAAAAGAGTATGTAATAAAATGCTAAATGAGCTTCATGAGCAATTTGAGTTAGAAAAATCAACCTTGACTGGCATCATAAAGATGCATTTGTGAACTTGTAGAGGAAGTGAATCTCAAGTCATTCAGTAAAGGAAAGGTGCTCACTGTTGACAAGGAAAAGAGGGGAAGGTTGAGACTGGGATGTGAATCCATGCTATTATTAAGATAGTAGCACCAGAAGTTACTTCTCAGGAAATTTCAAGTTTCTCAGGACAAAGAGAGAACCTGCAAAGAAGGAATTGGTTTTATAAAAAGAGATTTTATAAAATATCTGGAATTAAGGAAGGGCATATTTCTTCTCAAGAGAATGCCTAAAAGAGACAGGTCTTCACTCAGAGCCCATCTATCCTTACTTAACCAACAAGTCAACAAAGTTATTCAATCTGATTTACTATGACACAAAAGATTTTAAAAATAGCAAATTAGAATAGGAGACTGTAGTAAGAAGTAGCTTGAGGGCAAACAAAGCAAGTTCTAAAGACAGCAGGAATAAAAATCTACAAAATAGAAGATGAGAATTCAAAAATAGCTGTCTGAATCCATTTAGTGAAAATTAGCACCCCATATGCTGATATGCCCTGAGGGGCCAATAAATATAATAATAAAAATTCTTACATATAGTAATTGCTTAACATTTAAGGTCTGTTCACAATGGTGACTGTTTAAGAAAATCTTACATGATGGCTAATACTATTAACAAGTCAGAGCAAATCTAGAATTACACAATTAAACAGTGTGGGACATCTTCAGTTAATTGAAAAAAATCCCATTAAGAAACAGTTCAACACACTTACTACATGACTGAGCAATCCCACTCCAAGGGAAATGAAGAATTATGTTCATACAAAGACCTGTACACAAATGCATATATGGGTTTTATTTATAATCACCCAAAACAATTAAAAACCTCAAATGTCCATCATTTGGTGAGTGGATAAACAAACCCTGATGTTTTCATATAATGGAATACTACTCAGCAATATAAAGCAATTAACTGCTGATACATGCAAAAACATGGATGAATCACAAATTATTATGACAAATGAAAGAAGCAATAGAAAAAGGCTACATACTGATGATTATATTTATATGACATTATGGAAAAGGCAAAACTATAGGGACAGAAAACAGATTAATGTTGCCAGGAGCTGGGGACAGGGGTAGGGGTGACAAAAAAATGGTCATGAAGGAATATTTTGGAAGTGAGGGAGATGTTAAATGACATATAGCTAGTAAAAGTGGCAAGTCCAGGATTTAATTTTAGGCTGCCTATTTCCAGATTCATTGAGATGCAACGATAAGAAGTAAAAAATTCTTCTATAAGGCAGATTGTTAAGAAAAGTATAATAGGGAAAAGTAGATTTACAGGAAAAGGGATCTTCTACCAGCAAGAAGTAGCATGGAGTTTTCACTGGAGGATTGATAAAACTTTGGGACACTACAATGAAAAGAACTTTCTGGGTATGGGAAACAGTCCTTTCTATGCCTACACTTTTCTAGCTAATGCTCATTAGGGAGCAGGCTTACCCCTCTGGTCAGTTTTGTCTCCAACTGAAAAAAAGAGAAATTAGCCTCATTTGTGGTCACTATGTGATAACGTCTGCGGGAAGAATTCTGAAATGCAGTTGTAGCCCCAGATCCAACTGTTGAAAATCTCATCATCAGGCACAAACCATTTAACCTTAGTTTCCGCAACTGTAAAAAAAGTTCAGTAATAGTAACGTCTGCCTGCTTGCTTCTTCGGATTGTTGCAAGGATCAAATTAAATTTTGTATATATGCAATGAATTTCAAATTCTAGCAATGCACATACTGGAGAAATCTAGGGAAAGACCATGGAAATATCTCCATATCCTGCTTTCCTTACCTGGCTGTATGCTGATGGATAGCACAAGAGAGCTGAAAGAACACGGTGGCAATGGATGTAGACACATTACAAGTGTTCAAAATGCTCAGTGCTTTGAGAAAGCAATGAAAGGTTCTATGTGTTTTTCTCTGATAAACTAAATTACAACTACCAACAATGCCTGCAAATTTTTAACATAAAAGTACACGGTAATGTAATAACACTGGGGAAATATATTTTTGCATAGAAAAGCTATCATCAACAGATGTACTCTTTTGAGATGAACATTCTCTTATTCTAGATCCACTGTGTTTGGATGCCAAAATTGTTTTCATATGATTTCTGGCTGATCTAGCTTGAAAAGAGAGGTGGTTTCTTACCTGTTCTAGAAGTCTGTTTTTCTTGGGACCGTTCTACAGTTAGTTAGACTCTTCTAATATTATGGGGCCATTTGATCCACGACAAGGCCAGGCCAGGCTCAATATCCATTCTGCCCTCTCCCCACTTACTCCTACTGAACAAAATTACATTATGTAAAAAAGATATTTCAAATATAGTTTGTTCCAGATTGGCAAGATCCAGAAGAAAGATATCTCTGTTAACAAAAGGAGAAATAACTTTTGCCAGGTGCACTTCTACACAGCAAACTAAGACACCAATGTGATGAAACAGTTATCTCTAGAATTCTACCTATTTAAAATATAAATACCTAAAAGCAAAGAGAGGATTATTGCCCTGTCATCCATACTGGAATTCTAGGCCTTTCATGAAGACTCCCCTTTAAAAATAATCATTGACACTTACGGAATGAACATTTAAATTTTAGTTATGAGGCTCATAGTGGGAAAATTTCTAAATTTGTCATGGTGAATGTGCTGGTTTGGATGTACTATATCCCCCAAAATGCCTTGTTCTTTGAAGCAATCTTGTGGGGGCAGACATTTTAGTGTTGATCAGGTTGGAACCTATTGATCAAGAGTCTGCATGGAGATGTGACTGAATCAATTGTGGGCAAGACCTTTGATTGGATAATTTCCATGGAGGTGTTACTCCACCCATTCAGGGTGTGCCTTCATGGAATTCCTAGGGCCATATAAGACATCTTACAAACATAAGGAACTCAGAGCTGCAACTTAAAGAGACATAGTTTGAAGATGGCCATTGGAAACTGACACTGACACTGACACTTTGGAGAATGCCATTTTGAAACACAACCTGGGAGCAAGAAGATGCCAGCCACATGCCTTCCCAGCTAACAGAGGTTTTTGGACTCCATTGGCCATCCTTCAGTGAAGGTACCCTGTTGTTGATGCCTTACGTTGGATACTTTATGGCCTTAAGACTGTAACTTTGTAACCAAATAAACCCCTTTTATAAAATCCAATCCATTTCTGGTATTTTGCATAACAGCAGCATTAGCAAACCAGAACAGTGAATATTTCTATCACGTATATTGCATGATGGAATGCAGCATCTACATCTCAAAACAGCTGATTTTCTCAAATTCATGAAAGTATAAAAAATCTCTTTTTTCTTTTAAAAATGTTGAAGAATGCCACCTGAGAAGGCCAGTGTTGGATAGTTGAAGGAATCTTAAAAAACGGTGGTTGTTCTTAGTTAGAAAATTATAGATTAAGATTAAGGAATTTTTCATAGATTAAAGAGTGGAATGCAATATTCTGCAATGTCTCATATCTGGAAATGAACAAGCCTACATATAAACCCTGTATAGAAACAAGTAAAATTTATGCATAAGATTAAATGTACTAAATAAAATTTATGTTAATGGCTTCATTAATAACTTTAGACTTACAGTTATTAAAACAGTAGGGTCGTTTAAATTTTACAATTACATTTTATTGTTTTTATGGGGAGAATTTTAGGTTCTAGGGATGTTCAAAAATTGAGCACTTGCTGAAATTTGAACACCTGTGTTCCATGAAATCCAGGGTCCTGAGATCCCAATGGAGAATTTTGTCCACACCTAGGGCTCTTGTTACTCTCATTTGAGACAGCCATTCATGATTTATTTGATTCTCTCAATTTATATATAGTTTCCAACAGCAATGAGATTTCTGTTTTGTAAGAATCTCTCTATTTCTATCTATATATTACACTTGGAAAGAACATCTGCCCTTTCCACCATGTCATCGTGGCCTCTAGTCACTATGGAAAATTTAGCACTATTTAAACAGGGAGGTAGTTGGTACTTCACTGGAGAGTGTATACTGTGAATCCCACTACAAAAAACTATTTGGGTGGTATCATTCCTTTAGCTTCTTTCTTGTCTTCTCTCCTCAGTAAGAATAATTTCTGATTTAATTGCTATTACCAGTGATACATAAAGAACAGTGTATTTGTTTTATGTGCTTCCACATATAGTAGTAGATACATTAAACTAAAAAAGTCAACCATTTGGTATAACTTTTCAAACTTACTTTTTAGAAAAACGTAAATGAAAATGTTTATTTAGCTATCCTTGTCACCATGCCTTGAATTAAACAAAATGTAGTAATGCTCCTATTCATTGAAATGAAACAATTTATGGAGTTTCATTCACTACCAGGAACTGGATTAGGTCTGGGACAACACCAGTGACCAAGACAGAACCATCTTTTCCCTGATGGGCTTGAAAACACCCACAACTAATGTAGTATAAGGAATATAAGTAAAAGTGTCTAAAAATTTGTCTGGCAAATAGTAGATATACAATGCTAGTGATGAAATTAATAGTCTTTACAAATATTGATTCCATGATTCCAATATATGGAACATATTATCATAAAAAGATGAGAAATTTATAATTTTAGCAGCAATTAACTGAGCATTACTGACAAGATGCTTGTAACATTTAGAATTCTCCCTAAGTCTCAATCTGGAAGTCCTGTTACTCTGATTCTGCCAGTGGCAACTGAATCAAATGACACATCTAAATATACTGTTCTACAGAGGCCTTATCAAAATGGCAGACACTGCTGATTTAAATGAGACTTGAAATCCACCACATCAACTGGAACCTTTTCCTACTCACAGCTGAGTAAAGTGATGCTCATTTCTAGAATAGAAACACTGACAGAAATATAAAATAGAAAGTAGGCTGACATTTCCCAAGACTTACTGAAAAAAACCACCAGGTTTATCCCACCAGGCTCAGATGCCTCAAAAAATAAAATCTGGGTATATTAACCATCAGGAAATAGTAATGCCACTAATGTTTTCTTTTGATAAAGTGAACAAAATAGAAATTCTTGATATCATAAATATACTTTAAAAAAATACAGACAGGTCTAAACATCTGCTAAATTTCCAATCATATTTAGTCTGTTATTAAGAAAAAATATCACCTTTCTATTTTGCTTTATCTGAAATAAAATAAGATGAATGAAGGTAATAAAATACTGATAAAAAGGGCACTGTATTATTTCACATCCTAGTCAAACCAGAACACATGTCTATTTTTTTCAGGAAAGAAAATCTTTCATAACATCTCTTTAGTGCTATATAAAGCATTGTAAAGAAAAATGTTAAATTATTAATATAGCTACTTCAGAAGCTTTATTTATTTTCCATGCATGCTATATGTCTTAAACACTTTAAAAATATGACAAAGAACTTCTATTTTCAAAATCAATGTGACAATGACAGCGCTCTCAAGTCATTATTGTAAGTTTTAAGTCAGAAAAAAATACTTTGAAGGAAGACTAAAAAAATAAAAACTATAAACTTGAAGATAATCCTTTTAGGCAAATATTTATGATTGCTTAGTATAACACATCTTTTAAAGAGGCAATGTATATGGTACATTATTTAAGAATTATCAATTCTAAAACTTTGGTTCAATGATGGATATAATTTGTTTCCATATTTTAAATTTTCATGCAACAATTTTTTTCCCTTCAAGCCTCTTGTGAGAAGTATTGGTACACAAATATGTATCCTGTAATACTTTCTTTGAAACCTTGCATTCAGCCCTTTGCATGTAACTTTCCAAGAGGAAAAAAAAATCCTACATTCTTCATTTTCCCTAAAGAGCAGCATGAGATTTCCAATCCTTTGCTCGAACACATAAAATATTAAGAGCCAATTTTCAGCTGCACCTCTGTCACTTCCATTATCATTCTACACATCCAGAGGTGATAATGGATTCTGTAAATTGCAGTCTTTCTCCATCCCAGACCACTGTGGGTTTCACCGGGGGACGGTTCCACACAAAGGGTGGCCTAGATGTATGCCAATGGCACCAAGCAGCAAGCAGCAGACACCACCATACAAGATAATGTGATGTGTTACCCAGAGGTAAGACAAAATGAGCAAAAAACAATTCCTTAGAAATTCAGTAAAATTCAACAACGAACCTATTCATCCCCACAAATCAAATATGTACCACCATTTTCAATGAGCCTTTGAAACTAAAGTTTAAAATACATTCCTAACCCACCAGCAGTGAAGGAACTGTCTGTCCAAGCCAACAGAGAATGAGGACCCATGGACATTGAAGTTTAAGTAATTATAGAAAAGGCTGTTGTTTCTCACTAGCTCTTTTCAGATCTGCTACCCAGATCTGCCAGTGTTCACAGAATTATCTTCAAATATAAAATAAAAAAAAGGGAGTAAGGTAAAGGAAGTTGCTTATCTTATCCATGGCTGAAAAGATATCCACTGTTCTCTGGAGTAGGCACTTTGCCTTTGAAAGCAAGCTGCCTTGTGGGAAACTAAATGGGGTTAACCCTGAGTTTCTAAATGATCATGTTTCCCACTGTCCCATGTAAAATAAAAATCAGATTTTAGGGAAATATATGAGGAAGATATTTGGAACTAGTTCCCTCCTGCCCCCTTGTTTTCTGTAGGCACTAAAATGAAGTAGTTGTCTCACTCTAGCATTGAGTGCTCATTGACTGAACCAACCAGAAGGAGTTGGGATGCTTTGGAACAAGGCTGCAGTGGGGGCTGGAAGTCAAGGTTTGTGTCAAGAAGAGTGACTGGAAAAAGAAAAGAGGCACAATAGGATCAGATTGCATTGCCCAGATAATTAAATGTAGCTCTCTTACCAATTAGACAATAGTATACTAGATACATAATCACTGCTTATCCCCTAATAAAGGTAAAGATTGGATAAGACAAGGTAAAGTCTATTTTAATTCCATAAATACATGTTAGTGACCATTCCATATGCTTTAAAAAAAAAGTTCAGGAAAGCCAGACCTCAAATTAAAAGAAAAAAAGTGGAATAAAGAAAGGAAAGAAGAAAGAAGAAAAGAAAGAAATAAAGAAAAGGAATCCAGTACTATTGTTTCTCTGTTAAATCAGGGTTAAAATATTGCTGTGAAAATGGTGCAGCCACTATGGAAAGCAATACAGCAGTTTCTCAAAAAATTAAATATAGAAATACCACATGACCTGGCAATTCCACTTGTAGGTGACCACCCAAATAAAGTGAAAACAAGGTCTCAAACAGATACTTGCACACCAATGTTGCTAGCAGTATTATTCACAATACTAAACAGTGGAAATAACCCAAAAGTCCATCAACAAATGAATGGATAAATAAAATTTGGCACACACACACAGAATGGAATATTATTTGGCCATAATAGAGAAAGAAGTTCTGAGAGATGCTACAACATGGAAGAATCCTGAAAACTTCATGCTCAGTGAAATAAGCTAGATATGTAAGGACAAATATTTGCACACTGTCACTTAGATGTCTAGAAATAAAAATTTCATAGATACAGAAAGTAGATTATAGATTACCAAGGGATGGGAAGGGGGGAAGAGTGGACTGTATACTTGGTGGATTAAAAAAATACTGATTAACCAGAAATTGTGTTGTAATTTCTAATTGTCCTGAAGATACTTGAAAATATTGTTATGTCGCCCACTGCCAAAAAAAATGTGATGTTTGAGATTTGAATGACTGAGGAATAAAACTGTACTATTTAATTATTTTAAAATATAAATTCTGTATTAATAATAAAAATATTGATTTTGGATATAAGCATATAAGGAGGATGATTAAGAATCATAGAAATCTGTTATTTTTGGTTTCCTATGACTCTCAGAAAAATCTGAAACTGTTTTAAACAAATACTATCAATAAACACCATCTCTTCTCTTTCTTCTCTCCTCCACCTTTTTCTGCAAACACCAAGCATTTAGTTGTAAAAAGACTCTTTGATAAACATTAGGATTAAAGAGAAAAAAGTTCACCAATGATTACTTTCTTGAAGTGAAGACAGACAGACAGACAGACTTTCCTGAAGTGAAGACAGACAAGTAAGTAGCTAATTGCAATACAGTGTGATACTTGACATGGGAGAAATATCAGCAAACTGCTTCAGATTACATTTTACCATCTTATCAGAGTTTCTAGGACTTATTCTTAGGGTTTGATATCCTTCTTCTTACCTTTTTTGACAAGAAATATGCGGTTAAAAAATCAATGCACAAAAGAAATTTTAATTTCTAAGTATTTACAATGAAAACAAATGAAAAACTTCCATTTGGAATTTTGTGGCATTGTTTGAAATCATCATTCTGAAGCATCACAAAAAATTAAGTATCCATCAGTCTCTTCTCTTTCTATTTCTTATTTTCCATATGCAGAAAATGTTTTCAAAAGTTTTTTAGAAAAAAAATTAAAGAGAAACTTTTTATATGATTGGGTAGCTGAAGCAAAGTTAATATATCTCTGTGATATTTTCAAAGTCCCCAAGATTGTAATAATCCAGCAGTATTACAGGAAGTGCTATAGTTGCATATGCCAGTCCTGACAAAAACTTTCTATTCCATGAATTTTTAATGATGCAAGTAATTTTTCAAGGTCATTGAGAGAGCAAGCAGTTATTCAGACATTAAATGTGTTCACAGTTTCTTGGCAGCTTTGCAAGAAAACAAGCATGAGGAATTTGTGGAGGAGGGAACTAGGCCATTGAAGAAGAAATGAATTAGATGTACTAAATAATTAGCTGCAGATACATTTTATTCACTTTTTTTTAGCTTGGGAGAAAGTATCTAGCTATTCTTGAATGCACATCAAAACTTATTAATCATCTTCTAGTTGCAACTATGGCTAACCAAATATGCATACTTTTAAGGTGTCTACACCTATAAAACTTATTTTCTAATTATTTGACCATATTAGTATCCAAGCAGATGCTGAATTTTACAATTAAGTCTATGGGAAGGTCATTAAATAAAGTATACTTGCCAGTATTTTCAGCCCAGAATGAGTTATTCTTCAAAAACTTGAAAAAAAAAAAAAAAACCAAACAATAAAACAAAACAACAATTATCACTTTCCTAATTCTGAACTATAAGATGGAAACAAAACGGAATAAGACAGAGATATATGTAATGTGCCTATGTATTAAAAATAGTGTCTCACATCCCAAAGTAATTTGGGCAGAGAATAAAAATACACATGCAGCCCCCTCCCTGAGGAGCCGGGGGTAAATGCAGAGGTACTGGGCTTCCTCACCTGGTTTGTTGCTGATGTTCTCACACACATTGAGGACTGGCGGTTTGGTGTGCCGAGCCCTCTATCTCGGGACTTGCCCTTATGAAGCTCATTACTGCAAAGGAGAGGCTAAATCTGCTTATAATTGTGCCTAAGTATCTCCCCCTGAGTACCTCCTTCCTCAGATATGACCTTCTCTCTCCAGCTAAGCCAACTCGGTAGGTGAACTCACCACATGGGATCTGACTCCCAAGGGTGTAAATCTCCCCGGCATTGCAGGATATGACTCCTGAGGATGAATCTGGACCCAACATTGTGGGATTAAGAACATCTTCTTGACCAAAAGGGGAATGCAAAATGAAACAAAATAAAGTTTCAGTGGCTGAGAGATTTCAAATAGAGTCAAGAGGTCACTCTGGTGGGCATTCTTATGCACTATATGGATAACCCTTTTTAGGTTTTAATGCATTGGAATAGCTAGAAGTAAATACCTGAAACTACCAAACTGCAATGCAGTAGCCTTGACTCTTGAAGATGACTGTATAGCAATGTAGCTTACAAGAGGTGACAGTGTGATTGTGAAAGCCTTGTAGATCACACTCCCTTTATCCAGCGTATGGATGGAAGAGTAGAAAAATGGGGACAAAAACTAAATGAAAAATAGGGTGGGGGGATGATTTGGGTGTTCATTTTTACTTTTATTTTTTATTCTTATTTTTACTTTTACTGGTACAAGGAAAATGTTCAAAAAATAGATTGGGTGATGAATGCACAGCTATATGATAATACTGTGAACATTTGATTGTACACTTTGGATGATTGTATGGTATGTGAATATATCTCAATAAAGTTGAATTTTAAAAAAGTAGTGTCTCAATCCCTGAAGAGGGCAGAAGAGTATTAGTCACCCATGGGATCAAATTAAAAGAGGAGTCACAGAAGCTAATATTCAAAGCATCTCTCAGAAGTTTCCCAGGGGAGTGTGAGCTTGGGCAATATGCTTCAAAACTTCCCTTCCTACTGGCAAAGTCATGTCTAAGTTGGAGATAGATGCACAGGGTTGTATTGTAGCTTACCCTGCTCACTAACAATACCTTTCCTACTTCATTTGGTGTCCAAAGTTATTAAACATATGCTTATCTAATTCTCTTTGCTCTGATTCCAGACAAACTTTATTACTTATTTTTCCATGTACACCTATCTATAGGAAGAACATACTTTTATCACACAGACCTTGATATTCTGGTTCTTGAGATTTTAGTTCTCACTGCAAATGAATAAATTGACCTACTATATGATTTGGCTTCCCATATACCTAGACTATGGGGACACTATGTCCTTAGGTGTATTCTACTTTATGTTGGGGTTATATTTTTTATTTTTAATTGAATTTTTTGTTTGATAAAGCATTATATACATGAGATAGGCCTGAATCCACTAGTGTCTGAAACCACAAGTCTGAAAGCCAGGTCCCAGATGCTCATTAATCTGCTAAGGGGATGACTGCTGCTTAGCAAGGTCTGCGGGTGATGGTTTGGGGTTTTGTCCCAGCTGAACAAAACACAGCCCTCTATATTATTGTGTGGCTGCATGTGGAAGTGTACCCTCTTGTTCTAGTTTGCTAATGCTGCCATTATGCAAAATACCAGAAATGAATTGGCTTTTATAAAGGGGGTTTTATTTGGTTACAAGGTTACAGTCCTAAGGCCATAAAAGTATCCAAACTAAGGCATTGACAATAAGGTACTTTCACTAAAGAGCGACCAATGGCATCTGGAACACCTCTGTCAGCTGGGAAGGCACATGGTTGGCCTCTTCTTACTTTGCTCCCAGGTTGTGTTTCAAAATGGCATTCTTCAAAAAGGCATTCTCTAAAATGTTGCACGTGGGGTGCTTTGTTCTCTCTTAGCTTCTCCGGAGCAAACTCTGGGCTAGCATCTCCAAAGTGTCAGCAAAAGTCTGCTTTCAATGGCCATCTCCAAAATATCTCTCTCAGCTGCAGCATTCTTGGTTCTTTCTCCCAGGTTGTTTCTCACTAAGTACCTGGGGGTCCTGTCCCAGCATGTCCTGCGGCAAACTCTGGGATTCATCTCTTAGCTTAACATCTCCAAATGTCTTTCTGTCTGCGTCTCCAAGCATCTCCAAGTGTCAATGTCAGCTAGTCAGCAAGGCTCTTTTTTTTTTTTTTTTTTTTTTCATTAAATTCAGTTTTATTGAAATACATTCACACACCATACAATCATCCATGGTATACAATCCACTGTCCACAGTATGATAACATAGTATGTGTTCATCACCACAATCTATCTCTGAACATTTTCCTTACATCAGAAAGAACCAGAATAAGAATAAAAAATAAAAGTGAAAAGGGAACACCCAAATCATCCCCCATCCCACCCCATTTGTCCTTTAGTTTTTATCCCCATTTTTCTCCTCATCCACACACTAGATAAAGGGGGTGTGATCCACAAGGTCTTCACAATCACACTGTCACCCCTTGTAATCTACATTATTATATAATTGTCTTCAGGAGTCCAGACTGCTGGGTTGGAGTCTGGTAGTTTCAGGTATTTACTTCTAGCTATTCCAATACATTAAAACCTAAGAGGTGTTATCTATATAGTGCATAAGAATGTCCATCAGAGTGACCTCTTGACTCCATTTGAAATCTCTCAGCCACTGAAACTATTTTGTCTCATTTTGCATCCCCCTTTTGGTCAAGAAGATACTCTCAGTTCCATGATGAGCTAAAGTCAGCAAGGTTCTTTTTAAAGGAGTCCAGTAAACCAATCAAGACTCACCATAGATGAGCATAGCCAAATCTCCATGGAAACATTCAATTAAGAGGTCACACCCTAATCAAAAAGATGAATCAATCTGCCACCAAAGATTGCATTAAAGAATATGGCTTTTTCTGGGGGACTTAATATATCCAAACCGGCACACCCCTCCTAATTTTAAGTGCCATGTATTTGTTGGTAATGATTAAAGTAAGGCAATGAAACATGAATTCAGAATATAATAGTAACAGATGGCACAGCCCATCAACTAAGTGAGATTAAAAATCACAAAACTGAGAAGAGAAAAATCTGCTGGCTATTTCATCTTAGGTAAAATAAAACTACAGGGAAAATTAATTTCACAGTTAAATCCATTAGGTTTAGGGAAGCTGTACAAGTTGAAAAACAAGATGGCAGGAAAGTCGGTTGTAGGGGAGGAGAGCTTATTGAGTTGAAGGAACTTAATATAGTGGTGGTGGAAATAGATGAACTTCCTTTGGTAACTCTCATAAGTCTGTGCGGTTTCACTACTTACGTCACTAGATCTTTCTCATGTTCAGAATGCAAGATTAATTTGGTTCTGGGGTTCAATATAAATCTTGAAAATGAAGCAAATTATTATGTTTAGATTTAAGTTTCAAATGACAGATATTACCTGACTTAAAATATTCTTGGACCCAAGATATATTCAGGAAACTACAGATATCCAAGTTCTTATCAAAATTTGGACCCTGAAAACTTCAGGAAATTTGAAGAAATTGACCTATGTGTTAAAGAAGTTTCCTGTTTTTAAATGTAATTACATATTATGTTATATTTAATGGGTAGTGCACATATACTGAGAAGAAATTTGCACAAATATTATTGAAAGATTCCATTCCTATGCAAATATGAGATAGAGATTTATTTGTTTAGAAAATAAAAAGCATATGAGAGTAATATTTAGGTCCATAGGAATTTAAAACCAAAGAAATGGCTAGCTTAACCATGATTAACATGAACATTAAGATACTACATTTATCTCTTAACTTCAAGAGATATTGCAAATTCTTTGCATTTTTATATATATGATACTCTTGAATGAATTATAAATCAGTTGACAAGCTTTTAAAATGACCTAATTAAAAGCAATCATAAATTTCCATCTCATATGTCTTTACCTACATATTTATGCACACATTTTTTTTCTTATACTTTGTCCCAGTTTTCAATTCTGTTATTTGATTTATCTCAACTTGAATTCAGAAGCATTGGGAATACAACCATTGCCTTCTATTTATTTATTTTTTTCACACCTGCTTTGTAAACTGATTGTAAATAAATGATTTTTTTAAAGTCGAGAAGGGAACAGTTTTCCATTTAGAGCACAGATTTTTCCAGGGTGCATTGGTCTCTATTTAAAAAAACGTGTTTCCCGAAAAAAGGCAAACAAAAAACCAAACATGACCAAAACCACCTCTTCTTGTCCTCTTTATCCATTTACCAAATTTTGTGATCAAAGAATTGTGGTGACAGTATCAAATTCTCTCCCACCTTGTCATGCTTTATTTTTCTGGGGAAGGCACAAGAGATTCTAATCTAAGGAACCAATAAAACTGGGAAACACAATTGACAGGCCTCTGGCCTGCACTCAAATTTCCTATTTGCCTGCATTTAATGTTGACAATGTTTCAGCAGTTGCATTACTATGGTCAAACTGAAATTTTTATCTCTTTAATTCTGAATCCTGAGTCACAGAACTTGGAGAGAAAGAGAAATAGAATTAGAGATAGAAAAGGAGAGACCGAGAGAAAGAGGGAGGGAGAGAGAGATTGAGTCTCTTTTTAAGACATGACAGCCAGCAAGAAAATGGGGACCTCGGCCTTACAGCACAAGAAACCAAACTGTCCAACATCCACTGAGCTTGCAAGAAGACCCAAGTCTCCGATCAGATCAAGGCCTCAGCGGGAACCTGGGTTTCAGCCTGGTGAGATCCTGAACAGAGCACCTGACTAAGCCATTCCTGGAATTCTGTCTTACAGAACAGTAAGAAAGGAGAACAGCTTTATTTGTGGTATAAACTAGGAGAATCTGTCCTTAGTAGTGAGTCCAAAATTTCAAGTCTAAGATCAGCTTGTTTGCTTCATAAGGAATAGGACAAAAAAATGAGTAGCATGTATGACATAGCATCTGGGGTTTAGGAACATTTGTTTATTATGGAGGTATCTTGGTGTTTTTATCTATATATCCTTTATGTTTCTCTTTATGCTTGAACAAGTACATGCACATGTGTGTGTTTGTACAATTTTCCCCCCACCCAGAATTGTATTAATATATTTTTATGATACAGCTTACAAAGAAATGTGGCCCCAAGCTGCCCTCTATCGATAGAAAGACAGAAATTTTGAGGGGTGTAGGAGTTTCAAATTAGAATGAGCAGGTCTTCCTGGCCCTAATTTTACATTTTTATCTCTCTTTTGGCCAGGGAATAGGAGTCACTGAGCTAAAAAGATGTTTCGGAAGAAGTCTATAGCCTACATTTCTACCAATGGAATTTTTGCTGTCAATAAAAAAAATAAAAATGAGAATAGGATTTTCTGTCCATTCCCTAGCTACCTCTTTCTCTTTACACAGAAGCTGACTGACATACAATTTTAGAATGCCTTGTTCATTTCTTCTTTTTTCTTTCCAAAATTATAAATTTTGTTTCTCATTTCCTTCCTCTGAACCTCAAAATGTATAGCTCCTTACCAGACCTTGATAAAGAAAGGAAAGGACTTTAGAGAGATCTCTCCTAAGGACTTTAAAGATTAAAACTCTCATTTTTACAGGGTAGTTTGACTATTAAAATACCTCTTGTCTGTCAGACAAGTAATAGGTACTCATGAAATTTTGGTTTAAATGAATAAATGAATAATGATTAAATTTTATTGAGTACTTACTGTAGCTTTATATGTGTTAACTCCTGTAATTCTCATAATGATCCTATGAGTAAGTGATATTATTACTATTATTTAGTAGAACACTAAAGTTCACAGTGGTCACAAAATTTAAGTGATATGGCAGGAATTTATAACCATCAATTTAACTTTAATTTCAGCTTTTCTCAATTAATTTATAAATGAATGAAGGAATTCTAAAATTACAAAATTTCCTTTGGGTTGGTTTAAGAAGAATTCTGGCTTCTCTTATCTTGCAGTTTCAGATTAGCACCTTTTTATTTATACTCCAGGTACACTCCTAGGAAATATTCTGGGTTATTTGCTCACTGCATCTATTTTAAGAAAGAACATAAAGTTAAAAGTAACCTTGTATCCCATTTTAATATTTTTCTGAATAGAGGTAAAAGTAGTATAATGGTTCTGTCTTGTTCCTGTCTATTTCAACTCTTAAATTTCTTTTCAAATCTCCTATATATAATATAGTAAAATTTACCTGGAATTCAATTCAAGTAATTTTATGATGGCATTGTAATTGTTACTTGATGTTCTTTTTCTAAGAACTGACTTTCGTTTGTACCTGAAGATCAAAAAAATCAAAATGTACAGTTATTCAGTAGATAGAAGCCGTTATCATTCCAGTAATGAGTGTATTAAAATCCCCTAAAGGCCCATTAAGGTAGTAGACAATTCTGGCTCCAGACCTGCCATTGTCTATTTTGGTTCAATAATGATTATGCACATGTAGTTGACTGAGAGTATATCAGACCCATAAGTCATATTGTAAATGGCCAAACTGCAATAAATGTACACAAATAGACTATAATTACCAGTCAGTTCGATACAATGGGTTTGATAAACTTCTTTGTAACTTATAAATATTCTAACAACCTTGAGAATGATCTGCCTACAGTTTTATCAAGTATGTACTTGGAGGCAGAGCAGTTAGTACAAGTTCTGACTCCTTCCAAAGTATGTGAGGAACTTAAAGGTGACATTAACTTAATTCCACACATGGAATTTAGTATGACCTAAAAGAACAGTACACAAGACTCTCATAAAACAACAGTCATTAATTATGATATCATTTTTATAAATTAAAAAAAATGTTTTTCATAATTTTCTAACTACGTAAGATATTTATCACTTACTTATGAATCAGGAATTTGTATGAAACAGAATTCTTACTACATTCATACTTTACTAATTATGTTAAACACCAAGTAAGGATGTTTTTCATATTAGCCAATGAATCAAAATATATTGACAGGTTTTAAATTTAAATTCCACTTATATCTCATGAAAATAAGTTTTTCTTTGATCAGATATAAGAAAACTGCATTTTTATAAAAAGAGGAAAGAGTAACAAGTTAATGGGAAGACCTCATTAAGACTATCTGTGCATAACCACACTTCCAAGACTAAGTTTCTATAACTCTCTGTTGTATCAAAATTCAAATATTTCTTTTTGAAGTGTAAAGTGTATTTTTCATTTTTCCCCATGATGGACCTACTTTTTAAAAAGTTCTCTCCTGTTATAATATGGGCACAATACTATACTAAATTTTAAATGAGTATAATAGCTTTTCTCTGTAGAATAATTTAAACAGCAATGTGTATTATCTCCTTTTTGATTAATAAAAAGTCAACTATTTATGGGCAAAATCCCTTTAACCAACTATTGTAACATAATCATGGGAGTAATATTCTATCAGATTCACAACTCTGCCCGTGGTCAAAGGGAGAGGATTCTATAGAGTGTGTACATCAGGAGGAGGGTACCTTGTGGGCCACTGTAGAATGTAAACTCTATTTCAGTTTTACCTTAGATACATTATCACAGGCTGGTAAATGGGAGTAACGGTAGTGTTAAAAATGATATATTTTCTCTGTTTTCCAGTCTTTTGTTTTCCATCATATTATCCCGATACTTTCTTTAGAAAAACAATTCTGGGTTTCTAATTTGGCAACTACAGCTTCAGCATGCTCTTGCACAGCTCAGACCATGTGTTCTAATCCTTTGCCTAACCCAGTGCCTACCACAGGGGAAGAATTCAATCAGAGCAGATTCAGGATGATGCGATTGATGTTTGTAATGCTGCTGATAAAGGACCTACTGCTTTGCCAACAACCCAAACCATCCTTTCTTAAGTGGCAATTTCTCCAAATAAAAGGACACACTTCTTTGCTTCTTTTGATTTTCTTATTTTCATTGTCGTGGTTATTTAATTGGTCTTTGGAACCATTTATTAACTTTATATTTGTTTAATGATTCCCGCAATCATTTCTTCAATTGACTTGATGGAGATTTGAGGTTTTTTAGATGACTGAATAGAGAGATTATATGCTGAAAGACAATAAAATACTCACACTCAAAAATAACTATTACTGCTTTTAAACGGTTGTTGCAAGGAAAAATATTTCCTTAATATTCACTCACTTTCCCTCCCTCTTTTTACGTAAATACCTTCTGTCTGACATATGTATGTCTATACAGAGTAAACCTAAGTGGATACACAATAAATAATCATAAATTTAGAAATTCAGACAAGAAAAATGGAAATTTTCAACCAGTTACAGGACAATGGCACAATATGCATTATGAAATTATTTATAAATGAAAGAATTATTTATTGAATGATAAATGTGTTCCAGGTGTCAAATAGGTAGAAGGAATAAAAACATAAATAAGACCCATACCCTGACAATAAAGTCCTGTTTCAGCCTAAATGCATTCTAGTAGAGAAAATAGTCAAGTAAATCATGAATATAAAAGTAAAATCTTCAGGAGTAATTCCTAGTTCAAGGGTAAATTCTTATAATCTGGCAACATAAAGGAGGTAATTCAGTTTTGAGGGAAAATCAGAGAAAGCTTTCTCAACAATGAGTAAGAGTTAACCCCTTTAATACTTTAGACCTCTCCTCAAACAGAAACAAAAACATATATAAATAGTATATATCCTGGATTTATGTGGCAAAAAGTCAATTTAGAAGCTACTTCGGCAGATGATTTTCTTCCAAAGTATTCAAATAATTAAGGAATTACCCTTCCCTTACTGATGTGCATATTCAAGAAAGTATATTTAAGTAAGTCAATTCTCCAGACTATTTAAGATAGACAGTCAAATCACATACTACAAAGTAACCACACACACTCAGGCATTTGAATGTGAAATAACAATGTTTCCTTAGTGAACGGTTAAGGGTCATGAAGGGGTGAAGGACTTGAGGCTGCTCTGCTAGTCTTCAAACCTTTGAGCCTGGCTGTGTCTTTGATCTGTCTGCCTTTTAAACAGGGAATCCAGGAAATATTTCAGATGATCATTTGATTTGCTTCTGGTGGGGATGGTAGTCCTGCAGCTGGCAGCCTCAAACATGCTGTGTTCTCCCTGCCCGCTCAACCCTGGGCTTTTATGTTGGAGATAAACCAGGCTTCCAGCCAAAAGAGGAAGAAAGAAAAGACTGATGAATAAGGTCAGCAGTTGGAGTGGCAGTCAGGCTGGGGTTCTTCGCTGCAACCTACGCAGGGATAGAAGACCACAGGGATTGTGTAGACATGTCATGGAAACAACCAACACTACATTTGGGAAAGCATTTGTAAAAAGTGAGAACAAGACATTTCTGCTGCTATGAGGAAGGATGGTGAGGAAGAAGTTGGGACAGGGGAGCTCTCAGCCTAGGAAGACACCAGGCTGTCCTGATTTAAAAGACAAAACCTAACCATGCTACAAGTGGTGATCACAGAAAGAGGCAAAAGCAGGGGCTGAGGCTCAGGGAGCAAACGAGGCAGAAGGATACAAGAACCTGCTGTAATGGAAAGCAAAAATAGAGCAGTGGACAGAGTAAGAAGCCTGGTGGGTCTCAGTGTTGAAAAAGCTTCCCAGTAAAGACTGTGAGTAACCTAAATTAGTTACATTATTTGTGAGACAAAAAAGGAGGATAATGTATGCTAACCATGGGACATTGTAACTCTCAGATTATACCATATGCTTCAGAGTAACATTTACATGCATTTAACCATTCATTCATTTACTCAACAGAGCTATGTTGAGTCCCTACTATTTTCAAAACACTGTGTTGGGTACTTTGTCCACAAAGAGGAATAAAAAACATACCATGCCCTTTGAAGGCAATGGAAGAAGGGAAAAACATATGTGAGCACAACAGAGGTTTGTATCTTAACTATTTTTAAACTCTACAACTATATTATTAAATTCATTAAAATTCAGCTTAAATGATTAAGTATCTTAATAGAATAACTGCTAATCCTTACAGTAAGCCAACTTTCTCAGAGAGTGCAAAATGAAGTATATCAACACAAGTACTTTTATATAAGCTGAAAATAAGAGCTTACATAGAGAACAGTACTTTATTATTCACAAGGTACCATTTTTATCACATCACAGAAAGTGTTGGATATGTGGATAAAGAGAAACATCTTTTATTGACACAGTAAAATCTATTTACAAACTATTGATACTGAACCGCACCATAAGGTTGGTCTAAAAAGCTTCGTATTGGTTTACTTTTAGAGGCAAAATATTTGGTGAAAGTTAAGTCTGCCCTCTGGGAGGAGTCAAACAATGAGCATCATTGGCAGGCTGCATAATAATGAATTGGTTCCTACGGAAATGAAATTGTTACTGTTCGTTTTTTGTCATTTACAATTGATTCATGTGCTGCATCTGGCATTTTAATCTTAGCATTTGAGAGCCATTCCATCTTTCTTTAAGACATGAGAATTAGTCAAAGACAGTTAAAGATGACAAGTATCGAATACAGCAACATTAAGAAGAGTCTGATTAGAGAAGTTTCCAACTCTGAGAAATTGTTATTTGACAGTATCCTCAGCTGTTTATGAAAAGCTATTTTTTAAGCCAAAAAAAAAAAAATCTAAAATTGTGCTATTTTAAGTTCTTTAGCTTATGAACATAATCACTTGTTCTCATGCATTATCAACAAGAATGCTTAATTAAGTGTAGGATTCATTTCCTTAATAATACTTCTAAACTTCATAGATGCATTTGTTAATTCTAAAAAATTCACATCATTTTATAATAGAAATTTTTATGTGAATTATTTGTATGTATTTATCTTATTTCTGTCTTATTTTCTTATCTTGAGCATGAAACATATTCCAAGTAGGCTTTTGTTTCAACTTGAGTCTATTGAGGGTGGCTTCCAACACAGCTCTTGTGTAAGTTGTAAAACTAAAAAAAAGAAAAAGGATCACTTTAAGAGCTAAGAATATTTTCTACTCTTTTCAGAATGGGATTAAGCACTAGCTTTCAACTTTGGTCAAAATAAGTGAATCTGAAGAATTCTAAAGTTCAAATGAAATACTGTTATTGGAGCTTTTCCCAGGGAGATGAGCCAGACTAAAAGTAGTCGCCAGTGTTGGTGAGAACCATGTGACTGCTCATCCAATATCTTCAGGGTGCCGTGAAAACCACTGTTACCAAGGGCAGAGGTAAATGAAACCTGGACAGGTCACCTGCAGACCATGTTAAATAAACAATAAAAAAATTTAAATGAACAGCCACAAAGACTTAAGAGCACTTAGGAGGGGAAGTAATGAATTATTTTGAAGATACTTCCTGCATCATTCATCCCTGTAAGCGAATAGCTTCTCATGCTATATTGCAGCCAGTTGCTTCCATCTCCAAAGTAGGAATGAAAAGGTTCAACAGTAAAAACTGTCATATTGACAAACTTTGAAGTTGTTAATTATCCAAATTGTCTGCTATAAAAGAGATTAGAATAGGTAGTCTCTACCTAGAATAGCTAAACTCTAAAGTCTCAAATTTTAGAGTTTGAACTCTAAAATTATATGAATCTTTGTGGCAAACTGTATTTTGTGGGGTTCACAAAAAAGTCCTGGCTCCTCCATATGTATTGCTATTTCTTCCATGTAGTAAGGAAGCCAAAGTCTTCCTCTTACTGCTTGCCATCCTTTCTGAACAGACTTGGTAGTTCTTTAATGTCGATCTACACCATAATTTTGAGTAACATGTGGGAGGGGTAAAATGAATACAGAATATTCAATAGTTTATTTTAGGATCCACAGCAATTTATATTCTAGAAATTAGAAAATTCAATGATGACAAATAATCTAAATGGATCCAAGGGTAGGGGGAAAACAAAAGTCAAAAAAAAAAGGACATCAGTTTGGTGTTGCATGTTATGTTACTCTATTTCTAATTTCAGGATCAGAGTTAGAAATAAGTGATTTCCTCATCCTGATATATATTTTAACCTTCTTCCTCTTTGCACTCTAGCTCATGCCCTGGAATATGTATTCTATCTTCACCAGTATTGAGGCTTTTTCTTTGCCATACTTTAGCTGTAAAAGTTGACTACGCCATATCTCACCCTACACTTTCCAAGATGCCAATAAGCTAATCATGTAAACTGGGTAATTCTGATGGTCCTATATCTGGGCAATAAGTGTGCATTTCAACAATGGATGCTTACATATAAACTCTTTAATAATGAAGACATCAGCCCAGAGAGGAGAAATACTTTGAAGACATCCAAATAATTATAACGATGTATAAATATCTCAGCTGAATTCTTCCAAACAATAAATTAAGCATCTGACATCCTTAGCTTAGTGAAGTTTTTAATTATTTCATTTAATAAACATTCATGGAGTACCTATGCCATGTCAGACAATGTCCTCATAGGGGATACTGCTTTGAACAAAACAGGCAAATATCCTGGCCTTTTGGAGCTTAACATTTAGTGAAGCAAACAGACAACAAACAAAATTTTTTACATTATCAATATATAATAAATTATATAAGCTATATATATGTTGGATAGTAATTAGAAGATGAATTGGGACACTTGTAACTTTTAATAAAACTAATATTTTTAAAAAGGAATAATTCAATTTTGTCATATGTAGCACTGGAAGCAGAGTAAGAGGAACAAAATGTTCATAGCAAAACTTCAGATGTTTATAAAGCAGATTTCAGCATGTGGGGACATTCATTCTTCATTCATTCATTCTACAGTTATTCCGCACCTACTTATACCAGTTTCTATGCTGAAACGATGGATACAAGAGTGAATAAGATAAAAAATTCCAGTCCTCAAAGGCACTCATGCTGTTATATTTTAAAAGCCATTAATAAATTTCATTATAGTGTAATTTCAGTCACTGGAGGAATAGTCTTTCTTGATCATCATGCTAGGTTAAGGTATGTCTGCAAGTTCTTTGATACGCCTCCTCTCTTTGATATTCCCACATCCGTTCCTGTTGGGTGTGAACTGGATCTAGTGACTAACTTGTAACGAATACAATAAAGTGGAAGTGATGGTGTGCCACTTTGGAGACTGGGTTCTAAAAGGTTTTGAAGCTTCCTGCTTGCTCTCTTCTGTCTCCTAGATCACTTGTTCTATGGAAACCAACCGTGATGTCATGAGGACACTCAAGCAACCCTGTGGTAAACACCACATGGTAGGAAACCGAGGCCTCCTGCCAACAGCCACAGGGCAAGCAAACTTAGAGTCACATCCTCCAGTCCTTCTCCAGCCTTCAGACGACTCTGGTCCCTGCTGACAGCCTGACTGCCACCTCATAAGAGACTGTGAGCCAGAACCAGCCAACTTAAACTACTCCAGGATTTCTGACCCTCAGAACTTGTGTTGAGATAATTAATGTTTGTTGTTTTAAGCCTCTAAATTTTCAGTTGATTCATTATGCAGCATTAGATTATGAATGCAGATTTGCGGGTTGGGGAGTGGGTAGAGAAGGCATAGGATTTCATGAAACACAATCTGTGTGTGTGTGTGTGTGTGTGTGTGTGTGTGTGTGTCTGTAGACACAGTCACATAGAAGCCAATCCATAGACATAAACGAGAGAGAGACAGAGGAATGGGAAAGAGAGGGAGGAAGGAAAAGAGGAGAGGGGGAGAGAGAGAGAAAAAAAAAAATAACATGTTATAGTCTTGGAGTATGAATTCATTTATTTCAGATTGTCACAAGAATTTACAACCATATTATGCTGTAGCAATGTTTCCCAAACATAGCTGACCAAAATTGCTACACGGATTCTAAAGATAGTCTTTTCCAGAACCACAAAATTAAGTGAAAGTTAAATGGAGCCTGTGTTTGCATATTTCCTGAATAAAAGTATTGCTTCCAGGTGGACCTCACAGGAAGAGGAAGTGTTTTAAAACAAATTTAAATGAGTGAACAAATTAACGTGGATCCCTTTATCAGTTTAACTGGGAATAGTTGGACAGCAGATGATGGACCACACCAGAAGTGAATCACAATGACTGGGAAGGAACTGGGGAATGTGCCTCGAAATGTGTAACCTCCCTGGAAGCAATCACCCATCTTGAGTAGCAATAATGTTGAGGGTGAGGGGCAGGTGGTAGATAATGACAAGTGGAGAGGAGAGCCAGAGAAAAAGTTGCTGCAATATATGTCGGCGATAAGTTACAAGAGTGAGCAAAGCAAGTACTCAAAACAAAGTGACGTTATTTCATAACAGCTTTTGAGAGGGGTCAAATATTTATCAAATTTTATGCTTAACAGACATTTATAACTAGAGCAAGAAAATAAACAACATTATGGTTTGATAAATTTTTTAAGACGAGGATAAAGAAAACCCATTTCTGGCAAATCCAAATTACCCTTATGGTCTATTTGCTTAGCTAAGCAGAAATTACTAATTATTCTTTTTATATTGCAAGGATCTGGCTTGTTTTTTTAAAAAAAGAAGTATGAAATATTTAATCTCTCTACAAGATAGATTAATGGTGTTGAAAAAGCTATAGCTATCTATCATGAAAGTCAGAAAGCACTTAACTTTTTCCTTATCAAACAAAATAAAAGACACAAAGAAGAAAAACCATTATCCAAGTAAAATGAACCGAATTTAGAAAATTTAGAAATATCTTTCTTACAAATTTTTAACTTTAGATCTAGGAAGAGTGGCTAGAACTTAAAATATTATTTCTAGGAAGAAAATGTGGAGTAGGGAGGATGCTAAAATTAAAACTAGAAAAAGCGATTGTCCTTGGGAATGTTGATTTTAGTTTGAAACTGCATGACTAGACAAAAACATATTACATTTTAATAATGATGCATGTGGATAGGATTTCATGTCTGATATACTTCATTTAAGCATATTGATGTATAATTTGTAGCATTTTACTACTTAACTACTAGGAATACAAGCATGAGAGTACTCAGAAAGTTTATTAGAAATTATTGAATATGTTAACGAAGGAACTACCTGGTAATAAAAGAGTATATCAACAGTGGAAATCAGTCACTGAACCCAGTGTTTTAGACAAGAAAGCATCCTTGGGCATCTGATGCTGCTAAGGATTTGTACTCTGGGAACAGGCAGCTCACCACAGCCTGAAACAAGACCCACTGTCTGTCAACATGACCCACAAATTCATTTATTATCATGACACCTTGTTTCAAGAGTAACTTTTTTTCTTAGCACAGTTTTCTATTCTATAGAAAGCTGTCAAATTTCATGCCAAATTTCTTTTCATTCATAGACATTTTTACATACATATTTTAACTTTCTTTGGTGGGGGGGGGTCCTAGTTAATTTTTTTTTTTTTTGAATCTTAAGAACACTAAGCTATCCATTTTGTGAGAATTACTACCATGCTCTGTCAAAAACTTTTATCTGGTGTGCAGTTCAGCTAAAAAAAAAAAGTCTTTTTTTTTAAAAAAAAATTTATTTGGATAACCTTAAAACCTAGATAAGACTGTTAGAGATATTTCAGGCCTCAAATGTCTCTGTCAAATCTAAAAAAGATCTAGCTCTACAGAAAGTGAGAATTAGAGTCGAAGCATATTTTCCTGTTCTGTTTACTTTAGCAAGCATAAGGGCACAACCTGTTATTTACAAATATGTTCGGAATTTATAAAGCCCTTTGAATTCAAAAGCATAACTATACATTAGAATTGCTGCTGAAGAAATATCAAAGCTCATTAAAAAGACTTAAATGGAAAATATTCTGTAGCTTCCGTTTGATGACTTCTCTTCAATAGTCTGTCATAAACGTGTTATTTAAAGAAAAAAAATTTTCATTTTAAAGTATTTTAATTAATCTGTACAAGGGTAAATAAATTCCTCTCATGGAATGAAAAGCCTTTCATTTCACATTACCATCACAAGTTCTACTTTTCTAAATAAAGTTTCCCAAATAATCTATTATGAAATAGTTTCCAAAGCACTCAATTTATCTGGCTTTTCTGCCAAGATCCCCCACATATGGGGATCAAGAAGGGGAGACCACTGCTCACTTTTTAACTGTATAACTTGTAAGCCATTAATGTAATGCAAAGCTGTGTTTTTTAGGTAATAATTTTGTCTCATTAGTTCCCATATATTTAAATATCATATACATTTGATGTGAGCACATTAAGACTAAAGAATGGAAATCCAAAATGAATGGCTTATTTTATCCTTTGCAGCATCATTTCACTACAGCCTGCTCCCTGTGCTAAGTCCCACAGTATACATAAAAAATTCACCTTTCAATCATTTGTGTGGGTTAATGACACTGAGTAATAGCACATTAGCAAAGTGCCATTCCAGACACCAGTCAGGCATGCCAAACAGATAATCTTGACAATCGTTTCAGATTCATTTTCCACGAACAGAAACACTGTTCAGGCTTATTAACTGGCAAATCTGCATAAGGCACAGCATAGAGCACAGAGCCCCCATTAAAAGCAGCAATCTATCTCATTAATGTAATTTACAAGGATATTTGGCCCATTTTATTGTTGTAAAATCTATAAAAAATACGCTCCTGTTCAACAAAGCTGTCTTTTTTTTTTGTAGCAAATTTTTATCATGTTCCTTATGTTCTGCTGAAATAAAAGGAGCATAAATTGGTTAATAATGAAACTGTTACTCAAATATATTTTGCTGCCAACAATACAGAGCATTTGGAATTTAACTCCTAATGTAATATGTTCCTAAAAATACAATCTTGTGATAGAGTCGCCAATAGTAATTAATGTGTTTTGACTTTTGACTTTTGGTTTTTAGGTTTTGACTTTTTACTTACAAGTTACCTTAAAATTTTCCTTGGAACATGTGATCTGGCATCTCTTGTACTTCAAATATCTGCAAACTACTTTTAATAAAGCTAAGCTTATTTAAGATTTCTGTTGGATGTCTATCCATGGTAACCTAAGTTCTTGTCTTGCTCTCCTATTTATGAATGGGAAGCTGAAGTTCTCACTATGTAGTTTAGCAATATATTCCATTTTTGTTTCTTGAGAGCTTGCTTCTTCTTAGTGCTTTATGAACATTGTTTTGTATCCCTTTCTCTTTTTGTAGCGAAGCTCTTCTGCATTTATCTTCAGATTTTGTGAGAAGAGCAAACCCCATTTAGAATTCTTTATCAGTATCTTTATCAGTGGTTTAATTGACTTTCATATTCTCCTGATACAGGTACTTCATGTTAAACTGAGGAGAACTGTTCTCACGTATTCATTTTTCAAGAAAGCTATCACAAGATACAGTCTCGTTAGGGACGGTCACATATAGGTGGATTTTCAAAGTCAGTGACCTATGCTGAATGTTACTCAAGAAATACTAAGACCTCCACTGCTCCATGACATATTCCGCATCTAATATTGTTCGCATTGAAAATTTCTATATGGGGGAGATAGCTGTAAATTAATTATGAGACGTTGAGGTCATCAAAGAGTCTCAGAATGACAGAATTTTGGAATAGAAATGCTTGTTGAGATAATAGTTCCCACATGATGATTTGTTTCTTTTCAAGATCCAGCTCCCTCACATAGATGACAGGGTTTTTCAATCCTGGTAGGCTATAATCACAAAATACATTTTCCCTTAGCCTTCAATTTTCTCTGTGTTGAAGACAGTGATATTTCATATAATCAAATTCCTTGCTTATATCACCTAACCCCTCAGTGATAAATTCTTACTTCTATGTTTCTCTCCTTGATACTTTCCTTTCATTTAGAAACCATTATTATTATTATTATTATTATAGCCCACTTTGTTTATATTGCACCAGAATATGCTTTCATTTACCAGAGCTGATTTGACTTCTGTGACTGGCCCACTGCTCCAAAGTTGAGATGGAACCAAACTGGCCTTGATCTATAATTTCTTTTATATCATCAGACACTGAACAATGTGACAGAAACCAAGACCTTAATGTCAAGAGAATTTAGAAACATAAAACAAAAGCACAAATATCATAATGGCTAATAAAAACTCATGGAAAATTGGATGAATTATAAATGCACAGCTCAATGAAATTTCACAAATTGAATCCATTTGTTCATCCAGCATCTAGATCAAGAAGCAGAACTTTACCAGACTCCCAGAAGCCCCTCTTATGCTATCTACCAGTCACTAGATGACTTTTTTGATTTAAAAAATTTTTTAAAATGGCATCACACTGTATGTAGTCTTCTGTGTCTAGCTTCTTTCATTTAATATTATGTTTATGAGATGCATCCCTAATGATGCATATACACTTAAAACATCTGTTCTTATTTTTTGTATATCACCCCATTGGGTGAATATATACAATTTATCAATCTATTCCACTGTTAATGGGCATTGGGATTACTTGCAGTTTTTGGATATTATGAATAATATATCTGTGAACATGAGCTGTCTTTTGAGGTTGGTTATTTCCCTTAAGCTGGAGGTACTGAATGGTAGGGTATGAATACATTCAACTTTAGCAGATACTGCTTCTTTAACACTTTTCCCTTTACAAAAGCACTTTCTGATATATTGTCATACTTGATTCTCCTAACAATTCAGAGAAAGAGGTGTAGCAGTTATTATTATGGCCATATTAAAAAAAGAAATCAAGCTTTGGAGATCTACCTTACCCAAGATCATCATTTAATAGGAGGCAGAAAAAGAACTGGAAATTTGTGGTGTCTTGGCATTATCACGGACTGCTTCTAAGATAGGACAAGTCTAAATGATGTGGAAATAACTTCAAAGGCACATCCTGATCAAGTTGTTAGCAATTATAATTTTCTCCTTGAGATAGACATAACAAAATGTTATTTTGTTTTTCTGTATTAAAAAATGTTATATTTCTGCAACTAGAAGATAAGCTTCATTACTGTGTAAAGCATGTTTCCTTTTATGTTTGCTTAAGAATGCCTTGATATTTAATAAATATTGGTTCACCTGTATCATCAAGCACATTTATGTTGATCTCCCATTGGCATTCCCCACTTCAGCCAAGAGAACCCACTGATGATGGCTTCTCTTCTCTTCTCTTCTCTTCTCTTCTCTTCTCTTCTCTTCTCTTCTCTTCTCTTCTCTTTCTCTTTCTCTTTCTCTCTCTTTCTCCTTCTCTTCTCTTCTCTTCTCTTCTCTTCTCTTCTCTTCTCTTCTCTTCTCTTCTCTGTTTTAGCAAGCAGCACCATCTATGAGTGATTTGCTCTTCCCACCTCCTGCTCTGTTCACTTTTAGATTAGGTCAAATGTCTCAGCTCTTTCCTCTTAAAATTGGCTAAGAATCTCCTGAAGGATCCAAGGCTGAAGGAACATGTGAGAACACAGGGTCTGAATCAGAGACCTGGTTTGGATCATGCACCAGTCATTCCCTGGTTCACTGGTACAACATTCAGCTGCCTTTGCCACAGTCTCCCAATCTATTAAGGTGAGGTAATGATGATGCCTGATATGAAGGGTTGCTGAGAGAACTAAATGATTTGCTATTTATTAAAAGTATAACTTGTACTTTCATGAATTATCAGTTGTAGTAGCTTTCCTCTTCACTTCTTTTATGTGGCATTCAGAAAAAAAAAAAAAATCAGCACATTTTCCTCCTAGGAAACCTCTATACTCCATATTAATTTTTTATATGATTAAGTTTCATTATTAGTTGTTTTATTCTTTCATGTCTTACTTGTTTTGCTTGCCTTTTCATTTTAATTGATATTGAAATAGTTAAAACAGTATGAAGGCAGGTGCTATCCAGAATAAAAGACATTTTGTATGATCTGTGGTAATTAAGTTCATTTTCTTTGTAAACTCACAAATGGATTTAAAAATTAGTCCTGCCATTCTAAAAACCTAACCAAGACACCTTCAATATACAAACAAATCTGTGTGCAGGATACTTTTTAAAATCCTTTTTTAATAGTTTATTAATTGATATAAAATTAGAGCTTGACCATTCTCTATGAGTCAAATCCACCTGGGCAATTTTAGACCTTATAGCTGACCATCTGTGCCAGTTTGAATGTATTATGTCCCCCAGAAAAAGCCATATTCTTTGATGCAATCTTGTGGGGCAGACATATTAGTGGGGATTAAGTTGGAACATTTGGATTAGGTTGTTTGCATGGAAATGCGCCCCACCCAACTGTAGGTGATAACTCTGATGAGGTATTTCCATGGAGGTGTGGACCACCCATTCGGGGTGGGCCTTGATCAGTGGAGCCATACAAATGAGCTGACAAACAGACGGAACTCAGTGCAGCTGTGAGTGACGTTTTGAAGAGCAGCTACAGCCAAGAGGGACACTTTGAAGAAAGCACAGGAGCTACAGATGAGAGACAGTTTGGGGACGGCCATTGAAAGCAGACTCTTGCTCCAGAGAAGCTGAGAGAGGACAGATATCCCAAGTGCAACTAAGAGTGACATTTTTGAGGAACTGCAGCCTAGAGAGGAACATCCCGGGAGAAAGACATTTTGAAACCAGAACTTTGGAGCAGACACCCAGCCACATGCCTACCCAGCTTACAGAGGTTTTCTGAACACCACTGGCCATCCTCCAGTGAAGGTACCTGATTGCTGATGTGTTACCTTGGACACTTTATGGCCTTAAGATTGTAACTGTGTAACCAAATAAACCTCCTTTATAAAAGCCAGTCCATCTCTGGTGTTTTGCATTCTGGCAGCATTAGCAAACTAGAATACCATCTATCTTTTCATTGAATAACTTTAAAAAAAATCTGTTTCTGCCTAACCATGAATGAAAACCATTACCAACTCCTTCACTTCATGAAGAGGCAGCACGATCTCTAATGACAGCCAGGAGGTCCCCACTACATTTCTCAGGGCAATAGGATATTTTCAAATGTTCACATAATTATGTCAGGCACCTATAATATCTACCTGTATTGTCATATATTACCAAGTACTGACCAACATATATAGCCAGAGATAAGGAAATACTTCTGAATGAAGGCTGCATGATATATTGCAATAAATTAGTCAGACTCATTTTACTCGATTTATTTTTATTAATATTTAGTAATTTAAATCAGTTTGTCCAACTCTTTAAATATATCCTCTGACCTAACACCATTTCTTAGCCTTTCTTTTAAACACATCCTTTCTAGAATTATACAACTTCCCTTTGGGTTCATTGCAGATTGCTCTAGCAATGAGCCCTATTTTCAGTTGTTAGTCATGCTCTCATTTTTCAGATCTCTGATACATGGATTAGCTTTTCAGTAAATATTTCTGTTTGAAAGCGGTTGGTCTCCAGTCTTTGTGAAGTCTTTTTAAGGCCTGGCGTTTACCATCCCTACAGGGAACTTTGCAGTCTGGGGATAACAGACATTTTATTTGCCCCAGAAAGTAATGATAGATTACAGATAAAAGAGTATGCAAATTACATAAAACATCATGTAACCATGTAAAATATAACTTTTTGGAACTGTTCATTAATTTTGCCAAGAAAACATTTCTTTTATAATTATTACCTTTTCTAAATTTAAAAACACAAATTCATAGTTTGATATAGTTTCTAAAATGTTATAGAAACATTCAGGTGCTTCTAAGGACCACACAGCCCACCTTAACCAAAATACAAACAAAACAAATAAAAAATCCTGTATGAAACACTTACTGCACAGGCTGAAAGCAAGACAGTGTAGCAAGAAGCACTGCACCTTAGAGCCAGATCCAAATTGCAAGTCCATGACCCTTACCAGCGGTTGGAGTTTGAGCAAGTTTCTCAAATTCTCTGGGAGATGGTTTCCTCATACATAAAATGAGAACAGTTAGACCTGAATTGCAATTTGTCATAAAGATTTAGTGATGACTTATTTATCCTGTGCTTTACATGTGTTATATAGTGTTGCAGATACAGATTAAACACCCAATGAAAGTAAATTATCATTAATTGTTAAATCAGCAACTTAAAACTCTTGTATTTGTGTGCATGTTTGTTGCTGTGAAAAAATCCTAAATACACATTGGCTTGGGAAGATATTTTATTCAGATAGATCAGGGTCAAGGTGATCATGTACACTGTTTGTACTGTACAGAGTTCCAAAATTCCTTAGATATTCTTTAGATAAAAGTGTTGCTTTGAAGAGAAGAAAGACAACTACTTGTGCTAATAAAAAATTTTGTTCTTTAATATTACTGTTCTATACATTTTTCCATACACTGATTTTTTCCATTTAATCTTCTTACCCCAATGAGGCATATACTGTTCTTACCCCTAGCTTACAGATAAGGAAACCTAGGCTGGTAGAGATTAAGTAACTTAAAGCCCATATCTGGCTGCCTCCCGAGACTTGGGCCATTTACTACAGCCTTGTATGGGGAAAACAAATCTCATACCAAATTCATAAATTTTGGATATACCCAGAATCTGAATTATGACAGTTTGTGACAGTGTGTGTATGTGTGTGTATGTATGTGTGCACACATATTCGTGTAAGTATAAGAAAGAGCACAAATAGAATGTTAATTTTAACTTGAATAAAAATGCATAAAGCTAGCTATTAGGATGAATATGCTAGATGGCTTGCATATTTTGGAAAGGAGCAGATATGTGTGTAAGAATGTAGGGAGTTGTCTTTCTGAGACCTTAGAGGGCAGTTTTGCCTAGTGGCAATGACATAGATGAGGTGACCCCTTGAAATCCTCATCAGCCCAGTGATTATAATATTCATTTTATGTCAGAAACATAGGCAGACCACTAACTTGGATATAAGTTTGCACCGTGAGAGTTAAACTATTAAAATAATACAAAATAGGTCAGAGGAAAGAAAAATACAATATTACCATAAAAGGACTCAGGACTCCCAGGACAAGGACTAAAACGATGGTTTTAACATAAAAAAGAAAAGACTATGTCAGTCTAAGAGGGCATTAATATGGGCTAAAACAGGAAAATCATCTCAGAAACTGAAGTGGGTGCCCAGGGCCAGCCAGTCAGGTATATTCCCACATGAGATGGAGACATCCGGCTGTCAGAGGTCAATGCTTACAAAACCTAAAAGTCATCTGACTGCCCTTATTCAGATTCACATTCACCAAGCCATCTTCTGGGAGGGTCACTTGGTAAACAACACATCAGCCTTTCCTCACCAAAGGCCTTGTGATGGTTAGGTTCCTGTGTCAACTTGGCCAGGTGATGGTACCCAGCTGTCTGGTCAAGCAAGCACTGGCCTAACCATTACTTCAAGGACATTTGTGGCTGGTTAATAAACCAGAAGGCTGGTTTATTAAATCATCAGTCAATTGGCTGCAGCTGTGACTGATTACATCGATGAAGGGCATGTTTTCCACAATGAGATAATGTAATCAGCTGTATTTAATCCAATCAGTTGAAGATTTGTAAGCAAGACAGATAGACGACCTTCACTTCTTCTTCGCCTAACAAGCGAAGCATTTCCTGAGGAGTTCATCGAAGTTGTCAGTTCATTTTCTGAGGAGTTCATCAAACACGTTCATTGAAGTTGCCAGTTTGTTGCCTGAGCAGTTCATTGAACATTTTCATTGGAGTTGCCGGTTTGCTGCCTGCCCTATGAAATTTGGACTCGTGCATACCCCCAGTTACATGAGACACTTTTATAAAATCTTATATTTATAGATACCTCTTGTTGATTTTGTTTTCCTAGAGAACCCTAATACAGGCCTGTTACATTTGAACTTTCCCCAAATTAGAAGAGTGTTGTCTTTGTAAAAGGCATAATTTTTGTGACTAGCCGTCTAGACATAAATGCCTTTTGTTGTTACACTTAAGAGCATAGGCTTTGCAGCTGGATTACTTGGGCTGGAATTCCAGATCTAATGTTTATTAGTAAGTACTAGTTTTCATGTGACCCAGACCAAATTATGTAGCCTCTCTCTGGGACCAATAATAGAACCTATTTTATAGATTGTTATGCAATTTAAATGAGTTAATATATGTTAAGTGTTTACAACAGTGTGGGGCACATATTAAGTGCTCATAGGATTTGACTATTATCATTATTACTACCACTACCACTATATTTTTCAGGTCTGTCCTATCATTTCTCAAACCCAATCCCAACTCCTACCTTTTCATCAGTCCTTACACCTGCCCTCTCTATGTAGACAATCTGCCCTACATCAATGATTTTTGCCACCCAAGCTCCTTCTTCCACCTCATTCATTCTGAAAACTGTCACTTCTTTTCTCCAGTAACCTTTGCCAATGAAGTGTGGACCTTCTACTATGAACCTCTGTAACTAAACTTCTTGACTCACAGGACCAGGATAAAGGATTGAAATATTTCTTGTTTCCTACTACCACGTTCCTCAAAATAACAATGTCTCCCCTTTTAGTATTTCTACTACCTGACATTTACTTTTCACCACAGCTAATGACCTCCTGATACTCTTCTACCTATTTCAATGGTTCAGGACAGGTTCCTATTTATCATACATCCCACCTGTCATCTTTAGGGATAATAGTTTTGCTGATGATGCCCCTTCTGATATTGGGTGATTGTTTCTCTTCCACACCCCTGTTGTAAATTAAGCTCCACAACCCCACCAAACAGTTCAGTGAACTTAGATTGGCACAAGTGATTCTTGTTTATTACATCGACTTTTTATTATTTTAATATTTAACTATGTCTCAGCTATTATATCTGGTTTTCAGGGTTGTATTTGTATTGAACGTTTCCCTTTAGGCCTGTGGTATATATACTTGCTCTATTCCTATATCTATCTGTATGCAGACTTATGAATTTTTTTTATTTTCCAGGCCATTTTTAATCTCAATGTTTTCTCCCATTATCTCTATTTTTGGTTGAAAAGCTGTGATCACTGTTTCTATGTGGGCTTAGAAGACCCAGAATTTGGAACCATTGGAGAGATACCTGGGTATGTAATTAAAGATCATATCAGAATCAAGAGACATACTTTGTACTCTGAGATACAGGAAAAAGAGTCAGTCACCCTTAAGAATAATGGTTGCTAAGCTCTGTAGTCAGGGCACAGGACAAAGACATTAAGAAGGTTTTATGGAGATACTTCTCAGTTTTGCTTACCAAATATAATTCCATGGGGTTGAGCAAACTCCTTAAAGAAGCTATTCTTTGTTTCCTGAAATTGTCATGAAACACCAGAGTTTTAACCATCTTTCTGCAGGGAATGGAATACAAATATGATTTGAATGTAGAGGTGTTAAATTTAGAAGTGCCCCAAGAAGTCCAAAGACCATGGCTTGGGGGAATGTTTAGGCAATAATCTGCCACTGACAGACTTTTTGAAACTGATGGATATGAGAATGGACAGTAGTACCTACCCATATAGCTTATAGGAGCAGCTGAGAGAATCACGTAGGAAGCTTTTACCAAACACTGATGCTAGGCCCCACTGCAACAAACCAGATTCATTTGTTCTGGATAGCAGTCCAGGATGAGTACTTTAAAAACCTCCCCCAGATAATACCACTGGCAGTCAGGATTGAGATCTAGTAGTGTAAATCACAGCAGAGGATAGAAAATGCTTTATCATTTGAGCAGACAATATCTTCATAGTTACTTACTATGGCCGCCAAAGCAAATACCATGCAATAAGTTAGCTTTAGCAATGGGAATTTATTGGCTCACAGTTTTGAGGCTAAGAGAAGTCCAAACTCAAGAAATCAGGCATTCTGGGCCTGGCTGCTGGCAATCCTTGGTCCTTGGCTTTCCTGTCACAGTCACATGGCAATGCACATGGTGGCCTCTCCTGGCCTCTCCATTCTCTTCCATGTTCCACTGACTTTCAGCTTCTGGCTGCTCCCTCTAGCTTTCTCCTTCTGTGCCATTCCCCATAAGGCTTTGGTAATAGGATTAAGACTCATCCTGATCCAGCTTGGCCATACCTTAACTGAGTTCATCAAAAGATGCTATTTACAAGGGTTCACACACTCAGGAACGGTTTAATTTAAGAACATATTTTTGTAGTACATAGGTACAAGCCACCACATGTATTTTTTAAACAATAGGGAGGTTATAAACCTAACAACCTAAATACCCAACAATTAAAAAGATGAAACTCCTCATATTCATAAGGGATACCTCAGTTCATAAAAGACCCAAGAGAATGAATATAATTTTCACCCAGAAAATAAAAAAAAAAAAAGTTTATTTTTCATGGGGTTTCAGTTTATTGTGGAATACGTATTGCTTTAGGAAACAAGTGCCTAAGAGTAGTAGTTGTCATAGCCTCAGAAATATGCAATAAATGTTACCATTTGCATGTATATATGATGGAATTCGGCTAAGAATTTTCTCAAAGACCACCCCTGGTCATTTTTCTGCCACTGCACAACAGCCTTCTTGTTATGCCTCAGATGAGAAAGAAGGGCATGTTAAGATGGCCACAATGCAATTCACTGGAACAGCAGCAGGGAGTTCCAGCAGTTCCTACAGGCCAGTCCTTCATAAGCACCAGCCCATCGCAATCTTGTTTTCAAGACCTCCTGCTAATAGAAAATGCCTGACTTTGGTTCTGGTATATTAGACTGTCCACTGGCAAGGAACTCAAGTTCCACTCAGGCATAATAAATCATCAGTCTCACACTAGCAAATAATTCAGCCAGACTCCCCTCTCTCTTCTCTTCTTTGACAGTTCATCTCCTGTCAAGTGAGCTAAAAAGGGTATTACCATTCTCTATTTTGCAACTATTAAAGTCAAATCAGCACTTTTCATAGTACCTTTAACTCTTTATTTTATAAATACCCAATCCTTAACTCCACCAGTATAAACGTACATATGTATTAGAATGTGTATGCCTATTTTTCCTGTTTATCATGTTAATAAGGCAACTGCCCACTAGAAATCTTAAATTATAATTTTAATTATAATTATAATTTTAAGTTGGTAGAATATGCCTTTCCTATAAAAAATGGCAGCCTGATAAACTTTTCTCACTTTGAAAGTCAAATGTAGTACCATTCTAAGAATGAATATAATGAAGCTTAGAAACAGACCCATTAATGGTTCTATTTTCTACTTGCTTTAATTCAATATGGTTCAGAAGCCACCCTATTTTACAACCCCAAATCAGACCACTGCTGACCTGCAGGGTTCCCTCTCCCTAATAAAATCTCTCAATAGAGAAGCTATATGCCAGGCTTGATTGCCATCTCTCATTTTTACTGTTTTCAAACTGGATATTATTAAGTATGGGACCATCCCTATATGAAAAATTTTAGTCATACCCTCAGAAACAGGACAAAAAGAAAGTAAGGAAAAATAAAAGAAAAAATGAAGAACAGTAAATGACAATTATATTATACAGAAGGAATGAGAATCTCAGTATGGTTTTCATTCATTCAATTGTTCATTCATGTTCTGTCAGGCACCATTGAAGGTACAGGGGTTACAATTATAAACTAAATGATCAGAGTCCTTGCCCTTTGGTAACTAACATTCTAATAGGAAGACACAAACAATAAATAAACAAACACTAATCAAGTATATTTATTTGTATAATAAAGAGTGGCACATGCTATGGAGAAAACAAACAGTGTCATGAAGAGCAGCATGTCTAATAAGGAAACCAAAGGGAATGAAGCATGTGGGTACGTGTTGTATCTGGTAGTTCACTGTAAGGCCATAAGTCTTCCTTCTGAGTGAAATTGGGAACCATTCGGTGATTTCAAGAAGAGAAGTGACAGAATCTGACATATTTAGAATGAACATTTTTAGCTGCTGTGTTGAGATTGTCCTCTATGTAGCATAGAAAGGATTGAATCTTCCAAACCAGCGTGAGAGACATTAGTGCTCAGCAGTATTTGGTTCCCCTTTCTTGCCTGGACATACAGGAGAGTGCATTTCCCAACTCCTTTGCAGTTAGGAGGGACCTCATGACTGGTGTTGGGAAATGAATACATGGGCTCAAGGACCACGTGTCACTTCTAGGCTGAGGCTGTGTGATTCTCCAGCCTCTCTCTTTCCCTACTGCTTCAACGAGCAGCCTGGTTTCCTAAAGTGGCTATAGGAAACTGCCCCCAACATGCTTATCCTTGCCAATTTAAAGTAGACAAGGATGAAGAAGCTATCTACATTTATACAGAATAAGCCTATTCTGACTTACTCAACCAGTTAGGAGGCTCTTTCAGTAACTAATCTGGAGACGGTGGTGGCACAGACAAACGTGAAAGCAGTGTAGATAAAATTCTGGATAAATGTTTAGGGGAAAGCCAAAGTATTTGACCAATTCATGCTATCTTTATAAGAAATTATTTTTAAACCTGAAAATACTTTCTAAACTTTTGTCCCTCGTTATAAAAAGTTTAGCTAATGGCAAATATAATCCATTCAAAACAATTGATCGAACCTATAGAGTATCTTTGGTCTCATGTAACAAAGTTACTCTAAGTGGTTTCAAAACAAAAGCAGTGTTCAATATCTGACATTTATATTCCGTCTTCCTTGCTTTAGTTTTGGTGATATCTTTTGAAAAATACTTATTTCTGTTTAATGTAACATGGCATCTTATTTGTTATATGTTCTGCCCAAATTTTTCAATAAAATACATGTAATTAAAAAAATTCATTGTACTAAATGGAATTGGGAGTTCTAGATATCTTAAGCTAATACAGAATATCACAATCTCTACTATTATAGTAATACTAATGTATGTATTGTGCCTAAAGATGTGCCTAAAGTAAAGAAATACCTAAATTTAAATACCATAAGTCATTTATTTAGCAAAATGTAGCAAGCAAACACTTGTTAAATCATGCTCAAATGAAGAAATTATTGATATTCCTAAAATTAATGACTATTGTCTGAAGTAAACAACTTCACTGTGATTGTATTTATAAAAACATGATATATAGAGACCTTCTAGAGACCCCCAAATTGGTGGAATACTTCATATTTGCTCTGGGATTTTCTCAAAAGAAGCATTTAAATGTTGAAAGATTATAATATTGATGATTAGAATATGGCCTTAGATTAATACAGGCCAGATGTGTAATAAATCTTGATTTTCAGTTTCATTTTTAAAAGGGAAAGGAAGAGGAGATGTTGTTTTGATCAAGGCTCATTATTTCCTCCCACAATTTATTTCGTCATTTACTTCATCAGCTATTCTTTTAAAAGGTCCAAGTCTACGAGTAGTGTTCTGTAAACTACATTTATCCTCTATTTAAGTGATCAGTTTTACACATGTTACTAGTAACAGAATAACCACAGGTCCAGCCCTCATTTAATTACAGAGCCTCTTTTCCATTAAAAGTTAAGAATATTGTGATAGCTGAGAAAATGTTACATGACATAACATTATTTATGTTGGAAATTTATGTTGGAAATGAACTATAAAAAATACTTTTCTGAAAAATATCAGGTTACCTGAAAGACAACCTTTTGCTAAAATAGTTTTATCTGATTTAATCAGCTTTGATTTTTTTTTAGAAAAATTACATCTTATCTATTTAGTCTCTGACTCATTGAAGTTCAAAATGTCAAATATAAATAAAATAAAATTGTACGTTTACAGAATTTATAACCATTAAAAAGTTTTCATTATTTTTAACCTTAGGGTACAAAATGTTCCTGAAACTACTGCATACTCACCAGTGATAAAGTTACAGAATTAATACTTGCTTCACCTAAGTTTTTGACTATGTAAGAATCATCATCTGGTCTATTGTCTCCTAACCTATAAAATATAGACATTCACTGAGGACAATCCCTTCCCACTCTAACATTCTTTGATTGAAGATCATCGTCATGCCAATACCCTTTGACATCTTTTCTTGACATTCCTACCACCACTGCCTTACTTTAGGCTCCCATCGTCCTATGCCTTAATGGTGCCATCATCCTTTACCTGAATGGTCCCCACCTATCTGGTCTTCTTATCTCCAGTCTGGGCTCATCCCCACCACATTCCGTATTGTGGTCAGACTTATCAATCCTGTCATTCCCAAATACAAATCTGATTATGTCTGTTATCCCTTGGCTTGAAAAATTCCTTAACATAGTTCTTCCAGAAAGCCATCCTAGAGCTCACCATCCGATTTGGATGCTCCTCTCTCATTACTTCTGCACACAGAGAATTTCTTTTATAGAATTATAAAACAACGTGATGATGATTGATTGATTGCCATTTTCATCCCCACAGTCATCCCCCATGCCCTGCCCTTCAGAGTCCTTGAGAGTAAGTAAGTAAGTCCTTGAGAGTAAAACATTTGATTTGGACTCCTTGTTGTTTTGCACACCCAGTATGAACAGTATGTTCTTACTGAGTAAACAAAAGAGTGACTGAATAGCCATCTCTAGTACCCAAAGGTAAGGTTTTATTAAAGGACTGAGGTAGCATATTCTCTAAGCCTCTAGAAACATTTGTTCCTCTTTGAAAATATGCCCATAAATCCACAAGAGATACAAATGCCACAACAAATACAAAAGGGAAATGCTCTACAAACACTAAACTCTGTGGTACACTTAATAATACTCATACATAAAATTACTCAAAGTAAAATGTTGCTTTTTGTCTAATTTTTCTATTTGGACAAAGAAACCAGAGTGGTTAGATTTATGTGCTTGTTAAATGTGCTATGTATTGATTTACACTCATAAGTACTTATGTGCCACTAAAATGTTTTTCAGTTTAAGCAAGAAACTACAAATGTTAATGATATATTAGAGAACTCCCTCTTAACACATCCTAGTTATTTTAAATGGAAGCTAAGTTTGGGGTCTAAATTAACAGAATACATGTAAATTCCACACAGCATAATTTAGAACAGGAAGTTTCCCTGGTAACTGTATATAAGTTGGAAGGCAGCAAGAGAAACTATAGCCTTAGGTTCTTGTAAAGAAATAGGAAATATACTTTATGACCTTGAATTCACTACTGGTTAACTCCTTCTTCCTGAGCTATGGCACTATAATTCTAGGCTTGTCTTTTTCATTAAAGTCAACTGTTTACAGGTAGGTTGAAGATGGTTTTAAAAAATCACATCTCATTTTCTTCAAAACATTTTGGATGTTTTATATTGGAAGTAGCAATAGTGCTAACCTGCATTCTTTCCTTGGTTAATACACAAGTCCAATTAAAAAATCAATCGCTAGCCTCCTTCAGTCAAATTACAGTGAGCCCAAGTAGTGACTTCCTATCCTGGAAATGTTCTAGAAATAATCATAAGGTCAATAGCAGGAATATTGATGTTAAACTTGTATCTTTAAGCTAACATACCTAACATGTTTTTAAGTGCCATCATGTCAGTTCTTTCGGATTTTGAATCTTAGTAACTGATATACTCTTTTATAGGAGGTAAGGAGAAAAATGCACACACAGACAAATTCTACCATTAACAACAGGAACTCAGAACACAAATTAGCGGTAGCACATGCCCCTCAGTGGTTAATATAACATTTACAGAAGCTTTCTGTTAACTGTAGCAATATGCTGAAACTTCTGGACCATCTGGAAATAATTCCATTCCCAGCCTCAGGAGGAGACAAGAGTTGTTAGCATGGAATATTTCAAATATTTAGATAACTTCAGATAAAGATAATGTTAGAGACAGTAGTAGCTCACTTTCTTATGGACATCCATGCTTTCCAGCATTCAGAGGTATCTTCAGAAAAGAAAAGGTCAGTTAAAAATTAATAAAATTCAGATGAGAATTTTATTAATTCAGATAGTTATTCATATTTTTATTTTGCCAGGCAAATTTTATTATTTGCCAGATAGTTATTCATTCTCTAAAGCATGATGTTATACATAAAGGGGAAAGTGAGTATAAGGATGCATAAAAATGTAAGATTTCATAAAAACATATTATGAATGAACTAATTAAATATATTTTCCAAGAACTAAGACATTAAGACAGAGTGATGCAATAGAGACGGCTTTAAGAAAGCACAAGTCATTCAGTTTCCAGGGAAAAGACATTGTAAGCAGAGGAATCAAAAGACTCTAAAGTAGAAATAACATTGGCATTTTTAAGGAACAGAATGAAGGCCAAGAGAACTCAGTGAAACAGGTGGTGTAAGATGTGATCTGAGAGGTAGAGAGGGGCCAGATCATGTGGTACCTTATTGGTAAGTAATGATTACTTTATTCTGAATAGGGTGGAAGTATTGGGAGATCATAAGGAAGAAAGTCACTGACCTGGTGGGATTTTAAGAACTCATCCTGGCTGCTTTGTGCAGAATGATTTAGGGTTTGGAGGGTGGAGAAGCAAGAGTTGAAGCAGGAGGAGTAGGAAATTACTGCCATACCACAGAGGTCAGAAATGAAGGAGTCTTGCAGAGAATATGCAGAGAAGTAGGTAGAGCAGATTCTTAGTACACCTGTGCACTGTGAAGTCTCAGTCTCAGTACATGCTGATGACTGAAGTATAAAGTGAGAGAAAGAGGAATGCTGATGGGAGTTGAAGAGGAATTTGGGGGCAGGGGAGGAAGGGGAAGGAATCCAAAATTTTCTTATGGACACACTATGTGTGAGAAACCTAATTCAGTGGAGATGTCAAAGATAGAGCTGACTCTGTGATTCTGGATTTCAGGGGAAAGGTCAGGGCTAGAGTTATAAGTTTAGGCGTCATTAGCACACAGATGAAATTTTGATCCATGGAACTAAATGAGATTACCTGGAAAGATAATCAAAGCCAGGGCAGATGACTCTAACAAACTCAGAAACCCTAAAATGTAGATAGAGAAGAGAAGAGATGACTCAGGATACAGCCCCGAGGCTTCAGCACTTAAGAGCTGTGGATAAGAGGAAGAGCCAAAAAGGAGAAGGAGAAAGATAGATCTGAGAGGCAGAGAGGTGGAAAGGACCAGGATATGATTTCATGGCAGTCAAGAGCAGAAGATGGGAGGAGCTTGTGTTACCGAAAAGTCCTCACAGAAGTAACTAAAAGGAAAATAAAAAAGGCATTAAAAATGTGACAACTCTAAAAGTTTGAACTATTCAAGACATTTCCTTTCAAAAAATCTGCCAAAGCTCATATTAAAGTAAGCATTCGACCATATTTTATTGTTTATCTGAAGTGCTAATCCCTTCACAAACTTTTAATTAATATATAAAAGGAGCCCCTATATTAATTTATCCCAATCATTATAAAATAACATCTTGACTATGCCTCAGATTTTGCATGTCTACAGCTATGAAAGAAAGCATAATTAACAGTTGTCTGAGATTCATCATCTGCATTTTAGTGAGTGTCCTTATTGCTTCAATAAAACTTTACTGAAAACTAAAATGTCAGCATAACCACAAATATAAATCGAAAAGAAAATTGTCATTCGGTAGTTATCGCTTAATAATCTTCATGCTAAAGGTGAAATTTTGTTTCTGAATACATTTATCCATTTAGTCATGTTCTTTAAGAAAGCATCTCAAAGACAGTCCATTAAGTCTCTGAAGTTTCAAAATTGTGCTAAAAAATAAATTAAAAATACTTTTAAAGATAAAATATGTCATAAATGTAAAATCCTTTAGTATGAACATCTGTTGAATAATTATAGATGCTGTACTAGATCAAGTATAGAATATAATTTATTTCTGTAATTTTGATATATTTCCTATTTTTCCCACTAAACAAAAGCATCCTTATGGCAAGTAATGGGTTTCCCAGATTTCCCAATGGTTGGTACTGGGAAAAGAATAAGAACTTAATACATATCTGTTGAATGAACAAATGAATGGGCAGGTGATAACACAAAAGTAAAATGGAAGGAATAAAAAAAAAAATGCCTCCCTCCAAAAATTCTAATATTCAAACAAAACATTTACCAATGGCTGAACAAAAGGCAGATATATATAATGAATTTTCCTGGAACAAGGAAGCAAATGGGACCATAGTAAATTATTTACCTGGAGACTGACCAAATAAATCATAGGTACAAATGGCAACTCTCCCTGTACAGCACTGCATTGCCATTTCAAAGATGGAAGGGAGAGCATTTTGAAAAAGTGATCATAATCATTCAATGATAGAAAAAGAAAATGCAGAATTTAGGAATGAGACATTCAAATTTAGGCAAAAAAAGGGAAGTTATAAGTCATTTTAATGGATATTTATAAGACCCATTTATGGAATAACTTTGCCTGTCTGTAAACAGACAAGTCAGCAAATACTCATTCTTTTTTCTAGGATAATCTATTTTCTGTGCAGCTGTGATATAAAGAGGGCCATAGCGCAGTCTGAAAAACTGTGTATCCAAATCACTCATTAACTATTGAGCTTGTTTACTAATCCGTAGGATTAGAAATGATAATATTACCATACAAGACAGTTACAGAGATCGAATGAGATAATTTATATCAAAGCACTCCATAAACTATAAAATATTGAAATGTGCTATGTGCTGTGTTCCAAGGAAAATAATGATTTTATTCATGCATGCTATTTTGTTTGTTTTTTTACTAAGACATTACTAATTTATTCTACTCTCAAGCAGAACTTGCCAATTGTCCCTGGGCACTGTTTACCTAATATAAAGATTATCTAGAAAATTGTGGTTTATATCAAAATATATGTGTATAATAAAGGATATATACTGAAACTACTGAAATTAGTACATTATTTACCTAACTACTTTTTAATGGAAATTTTGTAGGAAAGTTTCTCCGTTTCTCTCTGTGTGAGGGGGAGTATGTAGATGTGTGAAAGGGAAAGAGGGAGGGAGATGTTAGAAATAAATTTCTAAAGAGGGAGGGAGATGATAGAAATAAATTTCTAATGTAAAATGGGATTTGTTTCCTATGATATTGAAACAGAAATGAGTATTTCATTTTTGGGGAACTATAATTTTATTTTATGCCTAGACACATTATTTTAACAAAATACTTTTTCTTTGCACCGAATAGCTGAGATTATGATAGCTCATAACTCTTTATGTGTGTGTGTTTCTATTATGATTCTTCTACCATTTACTGCTAATTTTTAAAAATTAGAGTAACAGTTTCCAGCACATTCCTGTATAATAAAACATGTTGCTCCTGCTTCCTGTTGAAATTAATATAGAATCAACTTAGCAGAAGCCATCTATAGTGACTGCGCTGCCTTCTTCCAGCACTAGAAGTCTGAATTATTATCTGTCGTTTATTTTTGTGATAACAACTCTCAAAATATATATCAGAGAGCTTACAGGTTTTATCTTTATGTTACCTTATGCATTAAGCACATTTGCTGTGTTCAAGATTCAAAAGTATATTTTATACAAGGTAGAAAAAAAGCAAACTGTAAACATCCATCCATATCCTGCATCATTAAAACTTGCAACTTCACCATAAATGGAGATTAGGTTACTAGGAAAGGCCTGTGGTTAAGTTTACTATTTATTGTTCTAAGAAAAAAATCATTTCCTAACAAATATAGTAGGGTAAAGTCTTATACAAATGCAATGCTTCACTTTACAGGCCACATAGTTTTAAACTATTTTAGATACAATTTTTAAGCTGATTATACATTCTTATCTATTTATTAAGTCAGACATCTAAGGATTCCTATTTGTTAATATTGGATAGTTGGGCATATGTTTAGTAGTAAATAACTACAGTTTCTTTAAGATGATGTATAAATATGATTTTGACCAATTCAAACTATTCTTTTCAATTGGAGAATTCCTCAAAAATCTTTATTAAACACCCATCATATATTGGGATATATGTTGTAGAGAACTTAAAGAACACATTATATCTATGGGGGCAGCTTAAAAGGTAACCATCATTATTTTAAAGCAATATATGCTAATCTCAAATTAGAATAAAGAAACTAAATGCAAGACAAGTTCTAGTAAAGTGAAATTACCATGAACTGGGGTTATTAGGGATGAGGTGTTCACAGAGCTAGAATTTGAGATCACAATGGAATGTAAAGAAGGCATAAGGCTGTCCAGGCCATGTGTAAGGATAGAATTTTGAAGGAGAAATTCACCAGACATCTTTGTAAAACTGTGAGCACAACAACCCAATTAAGATGCAGAATTCATGGTGGGTGAGAGCAGGAAATATAGGTTAGGAACTGACTCTTAAACACTTTGAATTTGAAATTAAGGCTTTATTGTGCACACTCTTTTTAAAGAGTTTTCTAAATGTCTTTATCCAAAAATGCGCTTTTTAAAGTCAATGGACAGAACAATGGACGATGCACTTTATTAGACAGTAACAATCTAGTTTTAATCTGGAGAAAATCAGTATAGCACTACAAAGGTGAAAAATAAACATATCAGATGTTTTTCAAAAATTCTTTTTAGCTTTCAAATAGTGCTTACATATTCATTTCCGATATATACTGTGGGGCAAAAGTCTTCTAGGTTTTCGAGGCATCCAGTAACAGGGTCAGGAATTAAAGAAATGTTGATAAAAGCTTGCTGCATATTCTTGCTTGTTTCAGAAGGCTTCACAAATCATTACTTTGTTAACTCAAAGTTAAGGATGGCTGGCTCATCAACAATATTCTAACCCAGAGGCTACTCTTGTTATTAATAAACAATCTGAAGGCAAAAGCCAGATGGGAAATCTCCACTATTACTTCCAGTTATTATTCTATTTCAATTACAATGTCATTTTTTTTAGTTTAAAAAAATTAAATCTGCCAGAGATGCCAAATATATGGTACATTTTATGATTAAATCAAAGATATGATATCAAAATTCAATAAGGAGATATTAAAACTGCAGGAGTCAGTTATCTTGACTCATGCTTGGGTTCTTAAAAAATGTTCTCCAGATTGAAAAGGGCAATAAAAGAAAATCACTCATATGATCAATGAGTAGGAAGAAAAGAGGATGCTGAATATAGCTTACATTGGATAGGCTGGAGAAGTGGTACTATTTGGAGAATGCAAAACCAAATTAAATGATATTTAAATCCAGTTACACTTTATTAAAGAGCAAACCATTTATAATTTAATGACAGCATCCAGTGGGGTCTGTATGTTCAGGTACTGAAGTGACATATTAATAATAGCAACTGTGATTCATTCAAAGATCTCAGAACTTTTAAAAGCATCACTACTGATGAGATTTTTCAGCTGTTAGAAAATTAGATCAGAGAGGTCACATATTTGCTCAAGATTGCATTGGAGAGCTCTTTTAGATCTGGTTTTGTATTTTTTAAAAATGTATAGTTAATAGAATTCAATGCTTTTATCAAGAGAAAGTACATGGAATACCCCTCTTAACAAATCTGTTTTGAAAGCCTTTCCACATTAAATGCAGTTTGCAAAATTAGAGAAGTTAAGTTTAAAGGAGAAAAACCAAGCTTGCTGGAGGAAGGAAGAGTCTCTAAGGAGTCCTAAGGAGTCCTAAGGAGGAGGCAGTACTAAAATTAATACAAACTAAATTTTAACTTAAAACTTATTTTAAAACCCAGTTTAAACTGAGGATGTTTGGAAAGTGAAGTTACATATGATATTTCTCCACATGTAACCAAGTGTCCCAATTAAGTACAGTTGTGCATGTTAAGCAAATAGGCATTTCTAATTCTTTTTAGTGGAAGTCAGCTAGCCGTAAAGTTGGAAAGAGCTTTTATCTTTTCACCCAATGTCCCATATCCGTTTCCATTTTCCTTATTTCAGAGGGGAAAATAATGTTCTATATTTTTTCTTTCCATAGAATCCCTTATTTTCCAAGCCTAACTGGGAAAGAAAACTACAACACAGTTTCCACTGCCCTCTCTGGGGAATGTTATGAACAATAGGTATTCATTTTAACATCTGTGACTTTGTTAGTTTTAAGACAAACAAATTGCACCCAGCATAGAGGTCAGGCTGTGTGGCTCTATACAAGCTGCCCAGGAATTGACAAAACCATTGCCTCTAACACCATAGGGGATGAGTTTGTCAATTTCAAGATCAAATGAAACACTGATCCTTTTTGGCAATGACAGAACCTTGAGGACAAGGGTGGAAGTTATTTGGAATGGATATACAAATTGATAATAAAAAGGTAATAACTGATACATGCTTAATATGATACAGATGACATTAGCTTCATACATATTATCTCTCTGGATCTTCACAACAATCTCATTGAGTAAATTAGGCCATGGGTTATAATTCATATTTTAAGAACCAAGAGCCAGGACTCCATCAGGTTAAATGAATGCCCAAGTTTAAGCAGCTATTAAATGAAAGATCCAGGATGTAAAATCAGTCTTCTCACTCTGAAACTCATGCGCTTTTAGTGTCCAACTCTATCATCCTTATTTTAAAGTTACGAATTTAGTGGAAATCTCTGTTGTGCACTACCATTACCATCATCACAACAAAAAAGGCCAACAAGGAGGAGCAGCTTTAATGTAAAAATTCACTGAAGTTCAAATTCATGACAAAGAATCCACTTTTCAAGAAGCATTCTACTCATATGGAAAAATAAGAAATTATTCAAGATATATTAATATTAATAGCAACATTTTTCATTTGTGTAGGACTTTACACTTTTCAAGGCATTTTACATACATAATCCCATTTATATGACACCTAGGAGCATTTCAATAAATGCTAGTTAAAAGAATTTTTTTAATGGCAAAACTTCTACAACTGGAAAAATGAAAATCTGAGGATAAGAAGATTATACTATTCTGGAGAAAAAACAGTATTAGCCATTCTATACATAAATTATTTTACATAAATTCTTAATCACCAACTTAGCAGCAACAGAACAGTATCCTCTATTTGACAGTGCCTGCAGGACTTACATATTTTAGTTCTCTCCCAACTTTCAAAGGGGACATTTACTGAGCTCTAGACATTAAGATTAAATCAGAAGTGACTAATGACTTTTTATCAGCTTTTTTTGTTTTCAAATTTGTTAATCACCTAGATTGGCCAAAAAGAGGTATAATAGCATCTAATGAGAAAATAAAAGCATTGACTGTGTATTTCAAATGCATTCCCATACCTGAATATTTTGGTGTGCTATGTATCTGATCTATACAGAAGGAGAAATAATTATAGGTTGTTATTTTAAGCAAACAACAACAAAACAAAAACAAAAACAAAACAAAACAAAACAAAACTGCCTATCCTGAATCCATTTATAAGGTTTTACTTAAAAATATTCTAAAGTATGCTACTAACAAAACAATCAATTTTAGCCCATCTTACGGTTTAGAGTCAAATTTTTTACCCAGGAGAACCATAATTTGAATGAATGACATAAATATTGGGCACTGAATGAGAATAGCATTGAGGATGAGTATAACAGAAATGGATATTTATGCATATTTTAAAATATAAATACAAATTTATATATGTATGTAAGGCATATATGAGATTACATTCATTAAGTCTCTGCTTACTTCACAAACTCTTCATTATTAGTAAGCTTTAAGAAAGACACTTGTTTATTCAACAACCATTCACCTGGCATTTACTGAGTGAACACTCAGGACTAATCACTGTGTTGGGTCCTGGAGGAATCCAGGGATTCCTCCAAGTCCAAGTTCAGAGAGATATTCTGGATACCGTAGGTGGAAGTTGAAAAGTCTGTTTGACACCCGTATACAAATGTCGCTGAAGAGCTTTTTCTACCCTCTTCAGAAATCGTTTTGAAGGCCAATAAACTGCTCAACTGCTGCTGTCTTCTCCTTATAAATAATTCCTGCAGGCAATGGAGGAAGGCTAGATGTGGCTTTCAGCTTCATTACGGTTGCTTGAGAATGCTTTCGGGTCCTGCTTCTACACAAGTAGCCGATTTCTCTGCAGGAAATCCTAGTGATCTACTGGGAGTGGCAGTGAGGGCAGGCAGCGTGGCCATTCTCTTCACTGGAAACCTCACTCCTGTGCACTTTACATGCAATCAATCAGGAAAGAAAGGTCAACAGACAGCTTTCAAATGACTGATTCATTTAACTACTGACATTGATCTGGGCCAGAGAAGTGAAGTTGTCGGGGGGATAAAGAGTTGAGCACTGCGTTCAATCAGAGGAAACCTAAACTCCTTTAAATTTTTCAAGGAGACTAAACATACCCCAAGAAGCTTCCTTCCCTCTCAATCACACAGATTTGCCCAAGCCATTAAGGTAAATTTAGACCAATGTCCAGTTAGAAGTTAGTGAATGTGTGTACACATATGGAAGTGGAAGCACTTGGGAGGAAGAAAGAGGAGTTAAAGGATAGTCTTTCATTGTGGAGACTAAGAAGACAAGACAGAGCTGTGTTTCATAAAGGTTAACTGGTTACACCTTATTGCTATTACACCCAGACCTGAATTTTAGCAAACAGAAGGCACATGAGAACGAAGCCCTTCATCATTTCAACACATTCAGTATATAACTCAATAGCAGATGAACCACTTTAAATGTAGTCAGCAAAGCCAACTGACACGGAAACTCAATATAATGATATAAATTTTAGAGGTGTTTATTTTCTTATTTGGAGTAGCCAATCCTTTAAAAGCTAGTTCTTCAAAGTACTTTAATATTTTCTTTTTGAAAGAAAATAAACTAATTTCCATTTTGGTTTCATTCTTAGCACCCTGTCATGCTATAATGAATGCTAGAGAGAGGCTCTTGGGTTTCAAAGGAGTAAAGAGTCCTACAAGCTCTTTTCTACCATTTAGTTTGCTGCCTGAAGACAGGGACCATAAATATTTTGCTCATCATGACACTTCTAGTGCTAATAGCACAATGACCAGCCCATATTAAGTTCTAAATAAACAACTTAGCCAAGGAATGGATGAGTTCCTAAGAAACTCTGCCAATCATAGTCACATTAGTAAGTTTTTTTCCTAAACGTTCTATACTTACTTCATCTGTCATGTTTCTATGGTTTATTTATATTTGGCATAGAAATAATAAAATGAGCACCCTTGATCCAATGTTCCTCAGCTGGACAAACAATAACTTGCTCTTATTATGAATAAGGAGAGCCATTACATGTTTTTCCTCAGGCTATTAGTCTACTTGGGCTATGCTATAATTTATAAGCCCTATCAGAACTTTCCCTTTAATGAAACAAACAGAAAATTAATGCTGTCAGACAGAAAGCTTTCTTAGCTAATAGTTCTTAGCACTTTCTTTTTTTGAAATACTAGAGAGCAATTTTCATTTACTGTTTATTTAAGGAGGTAAAATTAAATCCCATTGATATCACCATGATTGAGTTTAGGTACAAATATGGAATATTCTTTCTCTTAGGCAAGCCATGTGCTATAAAATGAAAAAATGAATGTTCCAGCTTTCTGATACCTATAGCTATTGCAAATGAACTCCTAGAATACTATTTCCTATGTATTAAAAAATATTTTTAGAATTTAGGTAAGTTGGGTTGGAGTTAAAACACGATTTTTATTATGGGCATGGGGAGAGATTTAGTTCTAATTTTGCCTTGAAATAGAGGTACAGATTAATGTACTTGATCTACTTTAGTTCTTACAAAGTGCTTTACAGTTGCAATGTTGAAATATACCACAGAACAGCTAGATTTCACTTTTTAAAGATACACACACACACACACACACACACACACACACACACACACACACCTAGTTCTCTGTTCTGTATGGGTCTGTGCTCTTTGAAAGAAGGTACTAACCAGAGGCATTTTTCACTGGCTCTGAATTCTGAAAACAGGACTATGATTTAGGGCTTTTATAGTCAGCAACTAGTATCAATCACTCTATTAAAAGTACTTTTATATACAATTTTACTATTTAATTAAGAAAAGTTGAAAGGAGTTTGCTTTCTAAGAAGGCTAATCATCCCCATTTGCAATGTATTTTTGTCACTAATTAGTTTTACAAACTCTTTCATAGCACAAAGTTCATTTTCAGCCTATCAAATTTCAGTATTATCATACAATAATGAGAGTAGAAATCTCCATCACTGCTGTTAAATTTTCAAGTTCTTTTGTTCTTATTAATACATATGGATGAATTAGATGTTGAAATAAAATAATTTCGAAGTGAAGTAGTTTTAAAAATAACAAACTGTAACTTGTACAAATATAAAGAAGGCAAATCAGAGAATCTTAGGAACATGCATAGGACCAAGGATACTTTTGTCTAACATAGTTTCTTTTTTCACTATGCAGCTTTGAGGCAGTTTTGAATTTCTCATCTGAGATCACCTTTGGAAATATTCTCACAGTGATGAATGACCTCTTCCATGTAAAACAGTTTTTGAAATATATATATATATATATTTTTTTTTTCACCTAAGCTTCCTTCCTCTTATGTGGGAAATATTTATTTTTTGATTTCTTGATTGGGAACACCACACGAGTGGAGAGATTTATTTTCCCTCATTTACAAAAAATGCTAAGTAAATACTACAAACTAATCCTACTATTATGTTGACAAATTGGGTCTCAAAGAAGTCACCACTGTTTCCTCTTTTCAAAAAATGTAGTCTGAGGACTATCTGTGTTTTCTAATTCTTACAGTGGTGGTGTATTCATAACTTTTCACTGTTTTTGATGGAAGAAGTAAACAAGCATTTATACTTGGTCTTTTACTGAAGGACATATTACTTCTCTGAGGTTGGTTGGTTGTTTATTACAGCGGATTTTACTTCACTCCATTGCCTTGTAAAAACTTTGGATTAGAACCTTTGCAAGAAATGCAACAAAAATAATTCTCATATAAGTAGTTTTTTCAACTTAATCATATGTAATTACAAACATTTTGGACTAGATCATATTTAATTGGAACAGTTACATGACAATGTACGATGTTTAGCAAAGGCTTGACACAGCATGTAGAAAGCATTCAGTATATGTCGGTTACCATTTTTATCGTTATTAATGGTTGTAGACATTTTATTGTATGAAAAACTTAATAATTAAGTCATGACCTTTAACTTCTTTTTAGGGGAAAGCATAGATTTCAGTTCAGGTTATTTTGAATAGTATGGTGGTATAAAATATTACTTACTATAATCTTTAAAATTTCTGTACCGTAAAGACTCCAACACACCTAGTATCACAGACTTTTCAGAAGATATCCTGGATTCTGAGTAGCCTTGAATTCCCTCTTTCTTCACTAAAAAAAATATTCTTCTGACTTTTATTAATATTCACTGCAATGATTCCATATATTTACTTCATGTCAAGTAAAAAAGTTCGGGTCTTATGTCCAAATTTGTAGTTATTGGACAAAATATCTAACTTTTCCCTTTCTTAATATTTATAGGTTGACATTCATTTTGATTCTTATTGTAATTTATTGCTCAGTTACAGTCATTTAACATAATTATTCTTCTTCTGATGGAATAAATTCAGCTTTGTTTTCTAGTATTGTTCGGCTGCCATACTCATCAGGACAAACCTTCTGAAAGTTGTTGAAGAACAGAAGTCAAATTAAATAAAAACAAGCAATTTTATTAAGAGGGTCTAGAAAAAGAGAATAGCAAGTGCATTTACTTTCTGTTTACTTTTTATTTGATTTCTATTCTTTTTACTTAAAAAATATGCAAAATCATCTCACCACCACATTAAAAAGGCATTAAATGGTGTGGCTTGTTTCCACTCCTCCAAATTCTTTATTGTTATCTGTCATTTAACGCTGCTTCAACCCTATTCCACACCATCTGCTTATGTTTACTGGAAATTTTTTACTAATATCCTCAATGCAACAAAGCAACTTCAGTTTCAGAAACTATGACATTTTCTTCTCTTTCATGTCAGTCCCTAATTATCACTTGGGAGCAACCTAATAGGAACTTTATGTTTCTGTCATTAATCAATCACCACTATCTAATATCCCTAAGAATCCTGAGAATTTATTTCCTACAGTTTTCCCAATGCATGATCCTATCTTAACTAAATACATATTATACATTAAAACAAGACTTCTGTTCTTGAAGTTCCAACTACATTTTCTACGAAATAATGAACATTCACTGGATAGCAATATAAGATTGCACTTCCTGATCCTAAGATCCTTGGGAAAGATTTTCCATTTTTCTTTGCCTTTGTATGTACACTAGGACTTCTTCCCCTCTCTTACTGCAAACAACATTCCCCTCTGAGCAAGTTTACCCAAACACTCACTTCTAAATATAGCAGAAAATAAATTGAACATTTTAAGCATTTCTTTAACTTCCTGTCTCCAAATCCCCAGTGGTCCATTTTGGACACCTATCATTTCCTTTTGACTCCAAGTCTAGTGAATATATATAAAGAACATATGCATTTGTTAGATGAATCACATCTTTTTGAACTTAGCTTCCTAACAGAACTCTTGAAAAAACTGGCGTGAATTGTAATCATGATCATGGCACTGAATAATTCAAGGAGTATTTCATTACTGATTTCTTCTATTATGCAACAGTGAAAGGCAAATTTAAAAAATTACAGAAAAACACAGATCACTTCAAGTCTACAAACATAACAACATAATTAAGCTGTGGTCTCGAAAACTGCTGACACATTAGAATAGGTAGTGGAAAATTAACTCTTGTGCCAATGGCAAATTAAAAGCTCTTTTAAAAAATTTTTTTGCAAAGACATTACGTGTGCATGCATGTGTGCATATCCTCACGTATGAATCACTGACTAATGTCTTTGTCTTATGATGTCACACATACCAGTTTACATTTGGGGGTAGTCTATTTCAAATTTTTTATGATCTTCTCCTATGATATTATTCAATTTTCATACAATTAATTTTAATAAATTATTTCTACATATTTTAATTTACTCAGATTTAACCAGCCTAATACTCCAAAGCTTATCTTAATATTCCTGACCATCTCTTCAAAAGTAGAAATGACAATGCTCTATTTGGCCAAACCAAAGAGAAAAATCAACAATGTTTCATTCCTTCATTTCCTAATTTTGCTTCCTGCTTCAACTGGTCTACTATCAGAATTCCATTTTAATTATTCATTAACAAAGAAAAATATTGATCGAGAACAGTAGCAAATGAACAACTTAAAGCCCCAAAATATAACCACCCTGGTAAAGGTCAATAGAACTAGGCAAACAAGAGGCCAATTCAAAAGTTCCTGCTCAATTTCCTTCCACAGCCAGGTCTTTATGAGCAAGCAGTCATGGAAAAGATCCTAGAAAAATAAACTGTGGAAACATTTCAGCAACTTAATTGAAATTTTGCAAGACTCTCAAAGCCTGCATTGTTATAGCACAGTCTCATCAAAGACGATGATTCAGCTTTAGAAATAGTGCTATTCAAACCCTCCTGTATTAACCATATATCTTAGGAATTTACTTCCTAATTATGCAGTATGCCTTATAAACACTTCTTGTTCTGTCATTGGGTGACATAATACTTTAAGCAAGTAAAGCAAATTGGTTTCATCATTCTTATGAAATGTTCTTCCTCAACCCATGTCAGATTCAGGTTATGGAAGCACATTGCATTTTTGTTCTAGAAACTTTAATGTTCTCCATGAATTTATCACTTGCTATGCTGCCGGGAAAATATGTGTCTGGATAACCTTACATCTAAGAGTGAAGCTGCTGACCCTGAATTTGAAGTTCAGGAGTTGTTGCAAAGGCAATACCATAGTTTATACAAGAAGTGGGAAACTCTGTTTTCTAGAAAGAGTAGCATCAGTTCAGTTCACAACCTTGATTTTTTATCTGTCTCGGAGGAAGGCCAAGAGGCTATTCAAAGAATACAAGGCTGACTTCATCTCACGGGTGAAGAGTAACTCTAAAGTACTTTTTCAAGGAAGACCTACCAGTAGACTAGGATATATGCTGACATGTACACTTTCTCTTAGTGTCTGGCAAAAAAAGAAAAGGAAGAGAAAAAACACTTTTTTTTTTTTTAGTTATTTCATTAGTCAAATTATTATTTTCATTATAAATTTACTTTAACAAGTGGTTCAATTTATTCTGATGAACTTTCCCAGGATACCTAGACCAAGTAAGCAATATCTTACATGTTGTACAAAAAAAATTAAAAGCAATATGGACACAAAGCCACTAAGCAGTTGCAGGGTATACAATTCTGGGGCAATAGTGCTGAAGGTATTTGTATGTAGCATGCTGCTTTTAATCTGCCTAGGGTGGGTAATTATCATAAATTACTACATTTGACTGATGCCCAATAGTATGGTACATTCCAGTCAAAATATGTCACCAAACCACCAACTCTGTATGATGGTTTTTGGCCTTAGGTGATGGTGATATAAAGCATAATATTCAGTAGTAATTTATCCTGTCACTCACACATTTTAAAGTTGCTATTTGAATGGTCTTCGATGTAATGATATATTATGTGTTGCTTTACATTTAGAAAAAAATCCAGCATGGTTGAGTAAGACTAATTACTACACAGGGAAAGAAGACCTAGCAAAATAGCAAAATCACCATGCAGTTAGTCTGGGAAGATGGTAAATCTGGGAAAAATTAATTAGTAACCACCTCACTCATCTGTTTTTTTTTTTTTTTTTTTTTTTTTTTTAATGGCTGTACTGTATTAAGGAGAATGAAATAGAACAAAATGCTTGTTTACATATATGGTAATAATAAGATCCAGGAAACATCTTATTTTTTTCCACAGTTACTGTCTTCTAATACCTCTGTTCTTTGATTTTGAGTATTAGTACATTAGTAGATGTAACACAAGCAAGGTATAACATTAGTGTCAAACAACAAATGGTATGTTTGTATATGTATATACACAAATACATACATATACATATACACATATATACATATGTACATATACACACACACACACACACACACACACACAAACCTACACTAAATGATTAGAAATTGCAATCTAAACCACCAGAAAATCATTACAATTTTATTTAGAGGCACAGGATAGGAACTTAATTGTTGGGGCTGAATAAATATGCTGCATTTTTCAGTTTTTACTTACATGACTAAGAGTATTAAACATACTAAAAAAGATTGGAGAATAATCATGTTCATTTCTTGTCTAACATAATACCACACCAAGCAAATTAGTTGACAGATACAAAGGCAAGTGATTGTCTATGCAGACTGACTGAGAATATGAGTTAATGATACATTGTTAGATAATTAAGATAGATAAATGACAGTTACTAACTCTGGAATGACTTAATGAATTCTTACTAATGACAGCAGAACACTCCAAATCAATGAAATGACTTAATCGCTCCCCTCCCGCCCATTCTAGTTTTCCTTTGTTTTTGTCCTATTTAACAATGTTGGATGTCATCACTTTATCTTTCTCCACTTATCCTCGGCAACATTAAAATTTTCTGGCTGTGCTTCTAAAACGTCTTAGTTTTCTTCTCTGATTTTTCTTCATCCTCAAATTTGTTAGCTGAAAAAATCGTAAGACCCCTTTCTCTAACCTCAGCTCTTCCAAACTTGTTCTTGGCATTAGAAAACTCTTGCCCTTGCATGTTCTAAACCATCATGTTATTTCTGATGATTCCAAGTCTCTATCTACAGCCATTTTCCCCTCTGAATATTCAGTTACATAACTGCAATGTGCTGACATCATTTCCAACTAAAGATCTTTAGTATTTAGACTCATCATCTTCCTCTATAATTGTCTCTTGTATAAAAAATGTCTCATTTTTGTCTGTGATATCATAAATTCTTTCATCATCTTGATTAATAACTCCAGAACTGGCTACAACTGATATAGAGAACTGCTTCATTTCCCTAGATCAATGTGAAGTCATCAGTTAAGTCAAAGTCTTTAACACTAATAGTTCCTTTTTAGGATCTCTGAACTTTACCCCTTCCTTTCTATTCCTGCTGCCATCACTCTAGTTAAAGACTTCATGATCTCACACTTGGCTTATTGCAAAGCCTTCTAACCAGTCATTTTTCTTCCAGTCTACTCTCCCTTGGATCCATCCTTCACATTATTAGTCTAGATTAGACTTTCTACACAACAAGTTCTTAGTACCATAGAATAGAGTTTAAGGAAAAAATGTTTTGGAATCAGACTGCTTGGGAATGCATGTGTGTCAGGCTTTGTTAATTTACTGTGGTGGTCTGGAGCTGTATATACCCCTCAAAAAACATGTTCTTTAAGTTAATCCATTCCTGTGAGTGTGAGCCTATTGTAAGTAGGATTTTTTGACAAGGTTACTTTCATTGAGGGATGGCCTGCCTCAAACAGGATCAGTCTTAATCTTTACAAGAGTCCTTTAAAAGTGGAATGAAAGGCAGACAGAAATAGAGAAAGCCATAGAGGAAGCAGTCAGAAGCTGAACATCAATGGAGTCCAGAAGAGAAGGGTGAGACCAAGAGACACTGCCATGTGCCTTCGCATGTGACAAGCTAAGGACCAAGGATGGCTGGCAGCCAGCCCCAGAACACCGGTCTTTGGAAAGAAAGCATCACCTTGATTTGGACTTTCTTTTAGCTTCAAAACTATGAACTAATAAATTCCTATTGTTTAAGTTGAGCTATTGCATGGAGTTTGCTTGAGCAGTCAAGGAAACTAAAACAGATTTTGGTACCTGGAGTGGAGAGTGCTGTTATTGTAAATACCAAAAATGTGGAAAACAGCTTTGGAGTTGGGCAATGGGTAGAGAATGAAAGAATTGTGAAGGCTCAAAACTGAGTGAGAGCTTTAGAGAAGGTTTGTATCATCATAGAGAATACATAACTTGCTATGAATAGAATGTTGGTAGAAATATGGATGTTAAAGATAGTTCCAGCAATGCCTTAGAAGAGAATGATAAACGTGTTATTGGAAACTGGAGGAAAGGCAATCCTTGTTTTAAAGTGGCAGAGGACTTGGTGAAATTGACTTCCGATGTCAGATGGAAGGCAGAACTTGAAAGTGAGGAACTTGGAGATTCCCAAGCTAAGCGTGGAAAGTACATCCTGGTTTCTCCTTGCAGCTTATGGTAAAATGTGAGACAAAAGGGATAAGTGAAAAACTGAACTCCTGAGCACAAAGAGCCCAGAAATTTTTTTGTGACAAGTGTTTTTTTTTTTTTTTTTTGCAAGATTTGTACGAGTGGAACCAACTGCCAGCTTGGACTTAAAAGACAGAGGAAGGACAAATTGAAGGAAAAACCACTAGAAGGACAGAACCATGGGAGCACAGGACTGTGCCAAAGAGATCTCTTCATGCCAAGAGAGCAGGCCCACCCATGTGTGTGGAAAGGCCATGACTGCCCATGTGCTTGGGGAGTAGGTGGGGCTTCCACTCCATTGTTCAGGGAGGGTGCTGCTGCCTCAGTGCTCTGAGATGGTGGGGCCTGTGTCCCGGTGTTTACAGAGAGCTTGGCTGATGCCCCATTGCTCAGGGAAGGTGAGGCTTGTACCCCAGGGTTTGCAGAGAGGCTGGCTGCCATGCTGGTGATCAGAGGGGGTGGGGTCTGTGTCCCAGATTTCATGGGGATCCTAGCCACCACCACAATGCTTGGAGAGGATGGGGCTTGTGTCCCAGCATTCGCAGAAAGATTGGTTGCCATCCTGATGCTTGGAGAGAGTAAGGTCTTCACCACAGTGTTTGGGGAGAGCATGACTGCTGCGCAAGCACTTGGAAAGGGTGGCGCTGCTGCTTCATCAGTACTAGAAGACAAAATATGGATCTAAAGATGACTCTCAGACCTTGAAAACTAACAGTTTTCCCTGCTGGGTATTGGAAATGTTTGGGACCCCTGTTTTCCTTCTAATTTCTCCCTTCTGGAAAGGGAATGTCTATCCTATGCTTGTACCTCCATTGTATACTAAAAGCAGATAACTTGTTTTCTAGATTTCACAGGTCTACAGATGGAGGGAAATTGTGCTCCAGGATAGACCACACACATAACAGGTTTTGACAAGCCTTTGCACTTAGCGTTGTTACTGAAATAACTTGAGGCTTCTGGGATGTTGTGATGGAATGAATATATTTTGCATGTAGAAGGAAAGTGTCTTTTTGGGGTCCAGAGGGTGAAGTGTGGTGGTTTGCAGCTTATGAACCCCAGAAAAACATGTTCTTAAACTTAATCCATTCCTGTGGGTGTTAGCCCATGGTAAGTCGGACCTTTTGATAAGGCTACTTTAGTTAAGGTGTGACTCAATTCAATCAGGATTGATCTTAATGTTATTAACAGGAGAGCTTTATAAGTGGAATGAAATTCAGACAGAAAGAGAGAAAGCCACAGTGGGAGCAGCCAGAAGCTGAACATCAATGGAACCTGGAAGAGAAGGGAGAGACCAGGAGACACCAACATGTGCCTTGCCATATCACAAGCTAAGGACCAAGGATCAGTGGCAGCCATCCCCAGAACTCCACTCTTCAGGAAGAAATCATCATTTTGATGACAACTGGATTTGGCCTTTCTTTTAGCCTCAAAACCATGAGCTAATAAATACCCTTTGTTTATGCCAACACATTGCATGGAATTTGCCTGAGCAGCCAAGGAAACTAAAACATTTACTAATCTTGGAAAAATTATTTGACTTTCTGTTGTCTTATTCCCTATTTACAACATAGGGTTCTTGAGAGGATTAAATGGCTTAATACATGTAAAGCACTTAGAAAAGTTCTTGAAAACAAGTGCTCAAAAATATATGGTTACTGTGATTATTACCACTGCCATCTCCCACTTTAAAAACTTTTAACAACTCCCTGTGTATCATGCAATAAAGCCCAGATCCCCGAACCTGCAGTTAGGCCCTATAAAATCTGGTGCCATACTAATGGTCCAGATTCAAAGAACAGTATTTGCTAATATGAATTCTCTGGTCCACCCATGCTGAACTAAGAAAATATGCTTTGAAATTATGTCCTAATTCTTGCTCTGACTCATGATATTTCTCTCTTTATATAATGTGCTTTCTTTTTCCTTCACTTGTACAAATGCCACTCATTCTTCAATGACTTGCTCAAGTCTTATTTGGTCCAAAGAGGGTGGACCAGATCAGCACTTCTTGTGATCCAGTTTCTAGAAAAAGGGTTCCTCAAATAAACTTGGAAAGACATGTATGTTTTAACCCATCTTGGTGATTAATAATGCATGTTAGCATTTAAAAGACTCTAAGAAGTCTTGCAGTAAAGAAGTTTTTTGTTTGTTCTGTTTTTTAACAGTGTCCCAAATTTGTTTGAAGATGAACCTGCTTTTCTTTTTCTTCTGAAAACTATTAGCATTCTGAACATGAATGTTCCAGTAAACAGTTTAGTATTTATTTTCTAAGTGAACAAACTACAAGGTTCCTTCTGGTTCTGTAGTTATTTCACCTTTGATCCTTTTACCCAGTTCTCTTCTCAATGATGTAAAATGTCTATTCATCTATCTATCTACTTAAATTATGGTATAGACATTGAATAAAAGTTGTTTTAATAAAAGATCTAGAGCTAAAAGTTTTCCAAGGCAGATTTTCTAAGATTGCACCAACCTTTTAAATAGTTGTCACGATCCATTACAAGAGGCAAGAACTGTTTATTGTGTCTTTTGTATTCTCCACTGAGCTTAGCTCATTGTGAAGTAGGGTACTCACTGAAATTGTGGAATAAATGAATGAAAAAAAAAATGCTGCCTTGTTATCAACATGAAGGTTTCATGTAGGCATTTTTAAAATATCATCAATCTGTCACAATTTAAAGTTATGACTAATGTACCATAATTGAAGAACTGTGTAAAAATATCTAAAATTTCAGTACGATTTAACTTTGAAATAGGGGTGTATTTTTGAAAGGTATTTAATACTGTAAAGTAGTTTGGTAAATATAATACCTAATTTTCCAATTTTTTGACAATTTAATTTAATTTTATGCACATATAAAGAGAAAAGAATGTGTTTAATTCTTACTCAGTATTAAGCTAGCTAATTAAATATCTTCTATTAAAACCCTCTTACAAAACATCAATTACATTTCACCAAGAAGTCACCACTAATCTCTAATCTAAAGAAGACATATTAATAACTAAAATACTTTGGTCAGTTAGTGAAGACCTGGTAACAAACAAGGAAAACAATTTTATAGCAAATTAATAATGATCCCCAAACAAGCATATTTTTTCTTTGAGGTACACAGTATTACCATTTCAATTTGGTTTATGATATTAAAATATACCACATGTCCATCACTTTGATTACTCTAGAAAGGAACATACAAGGAAGAAGTGGATGTGACACATATTTTAATAGGCCCTTGTCCTAAGTAATGGGGCTGATATCAGACAGACTTTTCTTTTCTTTTTATGTCTGCAGAATTGGTTAAAAAGACCAATGTTCAAAGGAGCATGAGTGTTGTGTATAGTCCAGTTGATTTCTGCATGCTCTTGCTCACTCTCCCTCTTTCTATGTATATGCATATGTGCACACACACAAACACACACACATATATACACATGGGAACTTAGAATTCATCTCAATATGCATTTTTATGGATGCAGAAATACATGTTGTGTATATAGTTCTCTATGTTGAATTGCATATACTAATTACTAATTAGATTGCTATGCTTTCTTTTAAATACCAAACCTACAAAGAAAATAAAGGAGGTTTCACTTGATATAAAATCACTCTCAATTCTCCAGGATTTACTTGAACTCACTTTGGAAATTTAGAATTATAGTGGGAAATTGTGTATATAAACACTATTTAAAAATTAAAAGATTTTCAGTTGTATTTCTGAATCAGACAAGGATAATTTTTAAGTCCTTTGAAGAGTCATTAGAATCTCTCTTTTTGAATGTTTTAATATAAACAATGGAGATATCACCCTTAATTTCATTATAAAAACTTTTGAAAACATATAGATGGCCTAAACATTGAAACCTCAACATAAGATACAAATGGGGAAACAACCATAAAACAAACAGGAAAAACTTTAATAACATCTAGTTAACATCATGACTTGGGTCACTATATTAAAAACTTTGGAAACCCAGAGAAAGACTTTTTAAAGTTTTATTTTTATTAGTAACCATAAAAATGTTTGCAATCTCTACACACATTTTTCAATGTAATTATTATGATGTATCTGTTGGCAGCTAGTCAAAGAAGTATAAGCCACTGCTGATTGAAGTTTTATACTAAAATACCTTATTAGTGGATTAATTTCTTACCAACTCGTGGTCTATAATTCTATGCTGCTTACTGACATTTTAGTCTTCAAATCCAAATTTCTAGACCCTGCCTTATAGCTGGAAAAATTTCACCTCTTTTTCTGTTATATGAACTATAAACTAAAGAAAGAAAGTAGAGGAGATGTTAAAATATTAGAAACAAGTAAGTAGAAGGTATTTCATAAAAAATTTGAGGACTAACATCCAGTCTTTTATATAACTGATTCAACCACAGATGCTTAAAATAATATTTAAAATATATGCATCTTATTATCAATTGAATTAAAATATAATTAGAAACAGACTGAAGAGACAATTATTAGACAGTAAGTGAACTGCTGGGAGAAAAACACAATCCTCAAAATGTAGGTTTTTATACAATATTTATTTTTTACTTAATTTTATTCTCATTAGATTATAAGACTTGATGTAAGAATAGTTAGGCCATTTTTGTTCAAATAATTGTTTGCATAATAGTAACCAAATGTTAACAATAGAAATAATATGAGGAAAACTAAGTAATTATTAATCAAACATGCTAGTGTCTAAATTGTCGGTAGTTTTCTAAGTAGTTATTGTCAAAATATTCCCAAAGAAGACTGTGCTTGTATTTGATGTCTATAATTTCAATATTCTGTTAGACAGATTTAGTTTCCACCTGTGAAATGCTTGAGTCTTGGAACATAGTGAACACAATTTAAAGTTTATCTGAATTTTATTTTAGGCACAACAAATTGGAAGCGCAACTAAAATATAATAATATCAGGCTTAAGATACCAATGCCGCACAAAGAATGTTTGCATTTTTCTAGTGGGAAATCCTTTTTTATTTTTGGTTTGCCAAATTATCCTTGAAAAGTTTCACTACAAAAGCTTTTAACTGGGCAAAAGGACTTTTATTAGACATAAATTTATTAAAGATGAAAATGTCTCTACTACCCATTTACAAATACTTTAATATACTATAAGCAAGTAAATTCTCATCTTTTGAATGCCAGGCTTCCATTTTAATTTTCCTATTTCATTAAAACAGACCACTAGAGGGCAAGCAACACTCTTATCTTAGTTATAAATAAGTGAATGGATTTGGCTCTTTAAAGCTATTTGTTATACCTACTATTCATTCATTCTTTCCTTTCTTCTTTAGTTCTTATTTTCAACAACTATTTTTTTCAGTTCCTACTCTGGGCCAGCCACTAGAAATACAGAATGAAGCAAATCAGATGCCTCTTTCTCTCTCTCTCCATATGTGTATGTGTGTGTATGAAAAATAGTTTTAATGGTTTTAATATATACCCTGACAATGTGTATTATGTCATAATTTCCTATCTTTAAAATTTTACCTGTAATTATAGTTTGTTATAGCAAAATTGGATATCCAGACACAATCAGCAAGTTGTGGTAGAGTATTTCGGACATCTCCAATACTGAAAATCAAATAACAGCTTTTGGTATGATAATTGAACATCAAATATATTAATAAATCAAATCTATACCCAATATAATGTTCTACAACACCATCCAAAATTTGCCTTAGAGTTTTTCTAACTTTTACTAGGCAGTCTTTTACTAGGCAGAGCAGCATTGATACAGAAAAAAAAAAGTAGTTGAGTTGTCAGAGACAACTGAAGTCTTCTACAGGCTCCCATCATCCAGTGTCCTGAGAAACAAGTGGAATGATTTTATTTCTACTGAATATAAAAGGACACTGATACCCCAAGGACACTGATTCAGAATGACAAAAAAAAAAAAAAAAAAAAAAAAATAGCTGGAAAACTCTTTCATTGCTAGGGAAGCTAATGATTTTATGGTTCATCCAAGAGAAGCCACCTTACAACCTTTGATAATTGCAAGACAGATAGTGCCACTCCTGACCTTGTCAAATTAGCAGGAGGCAATAACAGCATGGCAGAAGCCAAATCCAAACACTGCACAGGAGAGGTTAGCAATACCCACAAATTTTTAATTGTGTGTGTGTGTATTTTCTCTTATGAAGAGATTGATTTTAAATCTTGTTAATCTCATGTTCAAAGGGTTTTCTAAACCCAACACATTTATGACAGGCCAGAATGTTCTACCAAACGGTTAAAGAAAACAGAAAGTGCCTTTTCTCCATATGCCAAAATTAAAACACACAGCACTAGTGTTCTGTTAAACGTTCAATTTAAAATTTCATAGAAAAAAAAAGATGCAGCGAATGATAATGTTCAATCACCAGGCAACAATTAGCATCTGGATAGTTATGGTTTCTTCATTTAATATTTCTACTGTTTTGTTCAGAAGATATTTGCAGTTCTTCTATTATGTCCTCGGCACTGTTTTAGGCTCTGGGAATACAGCAGTAACCAGATCTGCTTAGATTCTAGTGAGGGAAACTGCATTGCTTCCTGCTAGATGTACAGGTTATAAAACTGACCCAATAGTCCCTTCCATTGACGACTTTTCTCTTAAACATGTGAGATAGGCTTAGAGATTCAAAACCATGCTGAGGGGAAATAAATAAAAATAAAAATAAGAGCCAATGACCATGGAGACAGAGGTAGAAATTTTCTTCTAAGGTGGTGGGAGAGGCACTGCAACCTGGGCATTGTCTGATAGAAGATGTAAAGGTAGAATGTTGTTTGTCAAAGTCATCTGGTTTGGGCTGAAACTTGAAGGATAAGTGAAGAATACTTGCAAGAGAGGAAAGCAGAAGCATGGCAGGCACTGGCACTAAGTGGCTGAAGAGCATGGAAGTAAGTTTAAGTGGGGCCTGGAAAAGGAGGAAGGAGCCAGAAAGTGAAGGGCCTTGCATGCCTGCCTGCTGGGAACTGTGACTTTTCTTGGTTGGTGATAAGGAGCCATTTAAAGATTTTAAGCAGGAATTCAAGCTTGAAATTGAAGAGGGAACACAAGAAAATTATGAAAAGAATTTGAAAAAATTATGAAAGAAATCATTACTTTTGCATTTCACACACATACACACACACTAAACACTCTGATGATGGTATGAAGAATGGATGGGAGATGGGCAATTATTCTTATGCTTACAGATCAGGATATTAACAGAGAAATTGGATGCACAATTTTCAACCTAATAGGTAGATATCCTACTCAGAGCTAGGAATCGTCTAATCCACTTCCTCTAGAATAATGTACTATGGCAAACTGATCATGGTTCTGAAAAGGGAGTTCATGTATAAGATAAGGCAAAGAGAAGTTTTTGCCTTTCATCCTGATAATCCTTGGGCATTCAGTTCACCCCAGAAAGGAAATACTCAAATACACGACTGAATGATGTAAGTGTATTTATAGTGATATCTATTTATACATGATGCAATTTACCACCTCTCACATTTCAGTAGGGTTCAGAGATTCTCTTCATGAACACACACACACACACACACACACACACACACACACACACACATGTGTATATATATATGTATTTTGCTTAATGACTGTGATAAATTAGATTTTCAACTTTTTCATACTAGATTTATGGAAATAAGCTTAGGTATTTACTACTAAGTAAAAATATTTTTGTTGTAGTTTTTTCTTTAAATTGGGTTAATACATAGGAAGATAAAACCAAAAATTAATTTTTCAGGAAATATAACCTGAAAAAAAACACTTCTTAGAAGTGTTGACCCAGTCACTATTTTTAAGGATATAAAAATGTATGATAAATTCATTAATTTACCTTACAGATGCTATGTGTATATGTACTTTACCTTCTGGCAAAAGCATCCCATCAGAGGAAAAAAAACCCAACTATTTTCTTGCTAGAGGTTAGCATCATGCCTCCACAAGTGGTTTGACAAAACTAGTCTCTGTCATGGTGCTAAATATGTAAATCAGCCAGAATGACCGAGGCTAAAAGCAAAGTGACAGTTGACTGTGATTGCCATTAACCATGGATCACATCCCAGCATGTAATGCAATTATATGGCAGGAAACAAGTTATGTGGGTTCCTCTGGTGGGAGAAGGGAGAAAATATTGAATTTTTCCTTGTAATCTATTTATATCTTGCAGTGGAGGCATTAGTCAGATTAAAGTTCAGAATGCCAGGCACACATGCACCCAGTGTGCTAAGTGGTACCTCCATTCATAATGTGATATGAAGGTAATGGCTAGAGAAACAAACATGTTACGATCCCACAGTGTCAGAGGGTAATTTTCTCTCATAAACTTCTCTTCTTGTTATACCAGCTCAGGATACAGACTGAAATCGTTTAGAAATTTAAAGATCTGCCAGCAGCATAAGTATCAGCAGTGTGTTTCCTTTTTCCTCCTGAGTAGATAATTTATGTTGAAATTTCCATGTTAATTCCTATTAATTACCTCACAAAGTTTAAGCTTAATATACATGATCAAGACACATGTAAAAAATAGTATTATATTGTACTTTCCAATTATTTTATTTCTACTGCTGAATATATCAGACAGATCACACCAAATTTTAGGGGAGGGGACATCAAACAAGAGCTTTAGAACAGCTTGGCAAGTCTCTTTCAAATATTCCAGATTTGAAAATTCAAACCTAAGTATATACTTCTTGGTTGCTCATGTATTTTCAGCCCTCAGGATGAGCCTCTTAAATGTGTGCCTAAACTTGTTTGGACAGTTAATTTGTTTTGTATAATACATGCATTTTAATTTTAGAGCTCCTAAATTTCTTCACCTAACGTATTTTGAACTTGAGACAATATCACTTGAATAATTTTGGATTACACAGAATATGTGCTACCACATGTTCTGGGAAGATTTTATACTTCAGAATCAATATCAAATTTGTAGATTACCCAAAAATAAACTTTCAGTTTCTTAGAGCAGCTTTTTGAGAATAATCAGTTTTGCCATTCCCAGTAACACTGTCCTCATTTACCCACGATCCCTTTCACCAGGAGATGTTTATATAAGAGAATTGTTGAAAAATTATCCATAGTTTGTATTAACCCAAGATCAAATCTGATATTAATAAGCTTGATTAACTAAGGAGTAGATTAATTAAGGAGTAACAACTAACAAAGTTTGCATTATATCTGAATGCCTATATGCAGATTACCTACCTAAATTGAAGGAAGAAAAGACAAAATTCATTAAGAACAAACATTAAATAAATTTCAGACATTTAAAATATTTGTGTGAACTTAGCATTTTGACTAATTTACAAAACTTTATGCCTTTAGCAGTGGATGGGAATTCTTTTAATGCTGGGCTATCTGATGAGTCTTTTAGAGGTTAAATAACCTGCTCTGAGAAGACTTTCTTGGCAGCCTCCACAAGCTTCGATGGTTGTTTGGTTCATATACTAATTACATTAAATAATTTTCTGTATCAATATTTACTGTTTACCTCTTATATTAACCTGTGGGTTCTATGAGGACAGGATCCATATATTGGTTTTATTTACCACTGAATTTTTAAATACATTCTAGAATGATGCTAGGCAAACAGTAGGAGTTCAATAATATTTATTGAATTAATAAATACATGAATGGTGATCTATTACTTGATATTTCTGCAATTTCAATAATATCCTCTCTTAAATGTATCCAATTCCTTATTTCTGACATAAAGAATTCTTACAGATAGATTGTATGGAGCTAACTTCTTGAGGTATTCCTTTAATTTGTATAGAAGGACTACAAGATTATAATATATGGATGACTAAAGAAGTCAATTGTTTTTCATAAGTAACAGGGAAAACTAACAATGATTAAGAAACTGCATCAAGAATTTCTCAATTATGCAATATATGCTTCTATTGGATACATGTAATTAATTTACTAATTGCAATTCAATTTTAATTATGCTACATTCATAGAACATGCTGCTTTCACATCTATCTGCTAAATAAATCATTGCAAGAGTCTTTGGGTAAAGTATTACTGGTCCAATTTTATGGATGAAGAAACTGAGCTTCAGAATATCAAGGGCCCTGCCCAAATTTGAGCAGCTAGTAGGTGGTACTGACAGAATGGAATCTTCACAGCCTTACACTCTGACTGAAATCCCAATAACAGAACTCTTAAAAAATATTTAACAGCTTGTTCATTAAAATAAGGTATTTGTGCTTATCATCTTAGGTTTTCCACAGTGAGTCTAAGTTTTTGCTAGCTGGGTAAAATGAATAAATCAGAGCATCTAAAAGTGTCCTTTATGATAGAGAAAGAAGAGAATGTTAAGCATAAATAATGCAGTTACGTAGCTCTAATCATCTCCTATGCACAGCTAATAGTCAGCAGATGTTCAACACAGATCCAAGGGAAAAAACACTTATCCTGTCTAATGGGATTATATTTGAAATAATGGTATGCAATTGCATCTAAAATGAAGGTCAATTTTGGTGTAAAAAGGAAGCAATTTCAGTAATTCTTACTTCTATAGGTCACATTTTCCTATTCTAGGGCTGTATGGTGGCTTCAGCCAGGCGAAACTTGGCAGTCTAAAGACTGAAAACAGATTTTACAAAATTTTTGTAAACATTAACCAAACAATCCCGAAGTGATGCGGTATTGTGTACATATACATATATTAATTCTACATGTGCATGTACATATGCACATATTAAATTTTATATAGAAACTTGTAAACTGTGCCTACATAGGACAATGATGTGTCGTGTGTGTGAACAACCAGTGGTCAGCAGTCCGATTCAAAGTGGGCCGCCTGAGCCTTTAGAGTGAAGGGAGTGATGGATTTGCACAATCTCCTGCTGCTTCCAAAGCCTTCCCAAGCTCTCCCTCTAAGTCCACTGCTCTTGTAATCAAAGTAACATGCTCATCAGCCTGGATAATCATTGCTACATCAATGTCTGCATCTGGTGTTTATCATCTTGGAGAGCCAAGCAACAGAAGGCTTCATTTCGACCACACATTTTAAAATCTCTTCTTGGAATGATACTTCCTGTGTGCCCTAAAAGACCTATGGTGTGCGCCAAGTTACTGCCTTTCCTGTGGCACATACACATGGAGAACACTGTGAAAAGAGAATTGAAGTCCCCAGGATAAAGGATTATGGGCAGCATGTAGTAATGACAGAACATAGAAAGGGAAGGATGTATTCATGGCTCAGTCGCTCACTGATCAGTTTTCCCTTGTCTAAACTGGGCAGTTTATCTATTTCTCCTTACCTCAAAGGCTAAATGTGAGGTTAAATCTCATAGCTGGACATTTGCTTCAAAAGTGTAAAGCTAGGCACCAACAGTTCATCAACAAAAAAAGATTAAAGTGCTATTCAAATGCAACATACTATATTATTCCTTTAATCCAACTCAGGAAAGTCCAGCTTCCTCCAAATATGATTCTTACTTCTTTGAAAGTTGCATCTTCTAGATTTTAGTGTTCATTTATGTTTTAAGCTATGAATTAGGGGGTTTCTACCCATAGAATTGTAGCATTTGCATTTAAAAACACCCTTAGAAAGCTGACACATGGTTTTAAAAACATAACAGGCACGTTAGGAAAAGTCATATGTGGACACACTTGATAGCACAACAGGTTCAAATGATGAGCTCCTTGGTTCAAAACTATACAGTTAAGAAATCTCAGCTATCATAAACCCCAATGACTTTATGTTGGAGTCATACTTATTATGTATAAATACTTGACTACCTAATTCAGGGTGCCTAGCACAATGAAAAGGAAAAAAGAATTTGTCACAGGGGGATACTGAAACAAAACCCTGGAAGAATGCAGAAACTGGAAACAAAACAAACAAATAAAAAAAGATAGCCATATTTTAAGTGTTCCTAAAAGTAACTCGATAAAGGCAATCATTTTGATATTTAAGCCAGTAACACAGTACCACAAGGATACTCTTCCAGGTTGGGATTATGGTATTTCTCACCCTGTACTGGGAAAGGAAAATATTTTATGGCCATTAAAAGATGAAGTAAATATGAAAAAAAAAAGGATACCATTAAGGAGAGACATCTGGTCACTTTGGCATGATCACATTTCTGTTACTGAGTGCAAATACACTCTTTATGAGAATGTGACATTGATTACATACTCTGCATTTTAGCACTGTTTCTAAACATATTGTAAATTATGTTAAGTAACTTATTGAGTCTCTGATTTAGCTTTTTTTTTCTCAAGCAGAAAGATAATGTTTGCTCCAAAAAAGAAAAAAAAACAGTAGACAAATCACATTTACAAACTCTGCATGTGATGTGAGTGACTTTAAAACATCTGGGAGATGTTAGAGACTGCATTAACTCTAATCATGGATCACATTATGGTGGAAAATTTTTCTCCTTAATGAGGAGAAAATTCTAAGATAGTGAATGTGTTACTCAACATAACCCTGCAGTTCTTGTCCAAGAACTGATAAAGCACCAGAGAGAAGGCCTTGCCCCGTCAGATTTCTAGGACTAAGCCTACACAGTCTCCTTTATGTTTGGCCTATGTGTCACTGCTGACAGTGACTGAAAAAACAAGGCCCATTTTCTCACTCCAAATAAATCAAAGGCTCTCCAGCACCCAATATTTACATTAAACAAGAAGATGATCCTTGTTCCCTTTCTTCCAGCAACAGTCCATTTATTTGTTAATGGAGTAACCTAAAGAAGAGGTCAAAAAGACACGACTCCATATACAATGATAAGGTTTAAATTCTGTAAAACCTTAACATACATGCGAAAAACCTGATTTAGTAATTATGCCACAAAATAGTTAAAAATCTCTTTAAAATATTGACTTTAAATATGCACATTTATAGGCATAGCTATATGAAGAACTAATGTCAGGTATATAAATGTAGAGGAAGGCCTAGGAAATTAACTACAGCTTCAGTAGCTCACCTTGGAAAAGTTTTATTTAACATTTTCAATATGCAGGAGAATAATCTTCTCACTTTACTCTGTAGGAATTATATTTTATTTCATTTATAGAAAACCACTTGAACAATACTCACTTTGTATGGCGTTTGCACAGTGATTGAGCTCAAAGAATAATTAAATAAGACATTCATGTCTGTTTTGATGGAAGATGTCGCTTTGCTAAGACATAAGTCCTCATAAATAAGTTTTAAAAAGTTGTTTTTTTTTTTAAATAAGGCATAAAGAGGCTGCAGTGTGAAATGTGATTTAATATTTAAAATATATTTGCAACACACACAAAATACATTCAGTTAGGTGTCTAGATATTAGAGAATCAGAAGGACTGGTTTAAAGTATTATTTCGAGAAGTCTTATTTGAAATTAATTCTGAAGCTAAGAGAGACAAAGATTGGGAATATGGGGGGGGGTGCGTGGAGAGGGAGAGAGAAACTTCTCTGACTAGAGAATGAGCCCTTATTTTCTATGGATTATCTTTGGGCCTTGTATTCCATGTATCACACTTTGGGAAATGTTGATTCAAGGTTAAAGGGTATGACACACAGGACACACAGAAAACTGAGTTAAGGAGAATTTTATGATGATGCCTGCATAAATTGTTAAGTTGCAAGCAGTTGGTTTAAAAAAAAAAACAAAAAACAAAAAACCAGGAGAGTGGCAATTGACAGAACCCACTCAGAACTCCAACTGGGTGTGCCTGGGTGCCTGGCTGTTAGAGCAAGGCCAGTACAGGCTGGAACCTCCCAAAGGAGCAAGAATCCATTTGGAGGGAGAAACCAGAGACCTCCCCTCAGACCATCACACCACCCTGATCATTACAGAGTGATTAAATGACTTCCCTTCTTTACAGACCATCCCATAGATGTAAGGTTATTTCTTAATCACCATCATAATCATTATTTACACCCAATGGTCCAAAACATTTCTTCACTCACTAACCTGGAAAACTTCTTCAACAGAAAAGCAAACATATACGCATACATATATATTTTTTCTTTTCTTCCTTCTTTTTTTTTTTTTTAACCCTCTCCTTCTTCAAATGCTGATTGAAGCAACATTTTGACTGGAACTCACCAAACTATAGTCAATCAACCAACCTGCCCAACTCTCTCACAGCGAACACTTTCCTATGTCAAAAGAGGGATGGAATTAATCAGGAAGTATTTGTTAAATGTTTTAATTGTCCAGGATGCATAAAGGGCAAAGGAGGAGACAATCTGTAGATTTCTCACTTCTTTCATTGTCTGTCCTACTTACCTCCAAACCTAAACTGTAAACATAATGGAAAGCATTTTTTCCTTGCATAGCTTCAAATGTCTGCATCTATAATAGAGATGATTTATAAAGAGGTTTTTAAACATGCTGAATTCATAATGAAGAAGCTCTATTCCCAGAAGAATTATTAACCCAGACACCACCAAAGTCCAAACCACTGGGAATAATACAAAACTATTCTCCAAGCAATGCAGAGATGTATTTTTAGTATTTCAGATAAACTCATCTGTATAGGAACCTCTACAAACATCCCAAAACTTTGAGATAGAGGGAGATTTAGAGATTATGATCTGACTCTTCCTTCCATGGATGAAGAAACTGAGAACCAAAAAAGATACAAAGGCTTTAAGGTCACACAGCTTAGCACATCTCCAGATACCCAGCCAAATGCTCTGTACAGATGACACTGCCTCCACATGTGGAATATGAATATATTTGTATGAATAGCTATGTTATGTTGCATCATTGTTGCAAGAAAATCTAGTTAATTCAAACAAAAAAAAGGGGGAGGGTATGGTCAGAGACTATCCTATGTAAGATTTAAGCACGATCCAAGAGTAAAATTCAAGGCCTATCTTTTTCATTTTATATGATTGTCTCACTGTATTTGTTCAGTTATGTTAGCTACTCCAAAATGCATAATAATGAAAACAGGATAGAAGTTTATATGTTAATTCTGATATAAATACTTTTATCTAAAGAGAGATTCATTATCTCTTCAGATAAATTGACTAAAAATGGAACAATGTGAAGCAGATTTCTTGAGTCATCAAGGAAGCTGTATTTTTAAAACTACTTTCCAGAAAATTTTTCAAATGCTTGCTAAAAATGGGAACTTTAGAAAGAAATAATTATATTTTTCCAAACGTTCCTATCCATTTTTATATATTACAGAATGGAGGGGAAAACAAAATGAGTGAAATTATGAAAAGTAAACAATTTTCTATTTAATTTTCTCATTCAGTTTGGTCTTGGCTTGGTGAATGAGAAAGCTGGCAGTTACAAATTGTATAATTCAACTTAATGAATATCAAACTGAAAATAAATGTCAGAAATGTGTATTTTTTTCCTGAGGAAGAAAATGACCAAATTTCTTCCAGTAATTTATTTCTGGATTAATTTCATTTCATATACTAAATCATACTCAATTTTCCCACATCATCTACAAGTAACTCCCTGCCTGATGGGCTGCATGTGAAAAAGACATTATTTTTACATTTTATAAAAGTATAGTTCATATGTTTGATTTTATATGCTAAATTATATATGTAAAACAACATTTGGAAAATACCTCTTCTGTAAAAGAATATATTAAAAACCTCAATCTGATCATACTACGTTCATATGTTGGTACTCTGCAAATGGCCAGGAGTACTTTGAATAATAATTTTTAAAATACTCTTATATTTATTATTAACTTACATAGGTTTCTCTTTTTCTGTGGGTTTACAGAACAATCATGCATAAAATACAGGATTCCCATATCAATAATTCTTATATAAACAACCATTTTTAAAGTATAAAGTTAATATTTCTTTCAATAAAAATAGATTAGACTAGATCAAATTCATTAGGACAGAAGGTATGAGAGATAGTGAAAGCATCCAGTGTGCGCTTGAGAGAGGTGGGGGGGGAGGACTGAAGGAGGGAGAAAAAGGGACAGAGGGAGGGGACAAGGAGAGAGGGAGTGAAAAAGGGGAATTATTAAAATTTTAACAAATTAATCTTTATGAAATTATCAACACAATGAAAACAATTCCCCAAAACAAACTGCGGTGTTGTTTGGAAAAAAGTGTCCTGCATTTTCAATTTGTCTGTAAAAGTTCGGAGTTGAAAGCCAACTTCCCAAGCAACTGTGGCTTCTGTTATCACCATTAACCTTTCACACAAAGGGCTTTTATAATCCCCAAAGAGTTCTTAAAGTCGCTACAATATTTTAACCCTAACCTGTTCTTTCCTTTTCTCCCAATAGTGAATTCATATCTATATTTGAGATCGCTGGGGAGAATAGTCTGTATTCCAAGCCACATGCTCTCATAAGCATTCTATTAAAAAACTCCAGAATCTTCTATGATTTTCTGGTTTTGACATACCAGCAACACCAGAGTCCACAGCAAAGAAATTAAGGGGCCTCTGACTTCTAAATACATTTTCTAGCAATTTATAGTGCACTTTGACAATATTAGTGTCTACCTTTGGCTGGGTTCTCTGAAATAAGAGCTGGACGCAGGGATTCGTGTGCACAAGACTCCCAGAGCAATGCTCACAGTAGAAAGGGAGTGAAGGAAGGAGTTAGGGCAGAGGAGGAGCTCAGCAACCCCAGGGCTTCAGCTGGAGTTCAGCCTCAGCTTGATCAATGGCTCTGGAGCGTGAATAGCCCTGCAAAGTTGTTCCCACCTTGAGGAAGCCTACCAAGCAAGGCAGCTCTTGTTCAACCAAAGGAAAGGCTTTGGAGAAAGAGGCAGCTGGGAGCCTTTAGCTGCCAACACTCACAGCAGCTGGGGGATGGGTGCACTGGCCCAGGAAAGGAGATCAGGACTGAGAACCAGTAGCACCCACTGTGGTGCCCATTCCTCGGAGATTTCCCATCATCTCTCTTTTGACATAACTGATAATCCCTGCATGCAGCAGAAACAGACATTATGACAGATGAAAAGTTATAATAGTAGCTGGAATGAAATACAGCTGTACAATTAATTAGGGGTATAGCTTGTGAATGAATACATGGCTAGACTGTAGAGTGATGACATAATAATAAGAACATCAGATATTAATTTTCCAAAAAGTCAACTCTACTAGTTTCACTAAATTGACAAGAATGGCACTGTATTTTAAGATGAAATACAAGATAAAATAATTTTAATAATTGCAGTTAAACTATGTGCTATAAAAAATCAAATGTAAGCCTAGAGTCAGAGTTCCAATTTCCAAATACATAATATATCACATTGAAACACTGTTACCTTTAGGAATAAATGTCAAAAATACCAATCCTCTAATAAGGTTTCTTAAAGACTTCCTTTCATTTCTATTAAAGGTATAAATATATTTTTCTGATTTTTTTTCCCAAAAGAAAAATGAGAAGAAATATATGTCAACCTTGCTAGGAGCAAACTAAACAAGCAATTAGAAGTTGATTACAACAGAAATTTGATTTAAATTCTACAGATTATCACAGTCTATACTTAAAATAATTACTAATTACATGCCTGGCTTGTTCACCAGGCCAAATATCATGCTTTAGTCAATGTTATGCCCTCACCTTCAGGGCACACATGCTTTTTTTAAAAGTGGTGATTAATACATGTTTGAAAAATGGAATTGAAATGGGCTTTGGAAAATTTACAGATTCACCATCAACTTTAATTCAACCCAGTATTTAGGGATGGCTGAACCATCGGGGGGGGTTGAAGGATGTGAAGGCAAAATAAAAGGCCTGTGGAATCAGACAGACCTAGGCTTCAACTGCAGCCCTGCACTTAAACTGTTTGACTTTGGGAAATTATTTTAAACTGGCACAGCCACAGTTTCCTTATATTTGATATTTCCCTGGATTGTTGTGAGAATTAAAAGAGATAATGCATAAATACTGCCTTGCATGTTTTAAGCAGTAGCTAAAGAGGGGCTATTATTATTGTTGCTGTCAGGGAGATGAGAGACATGACCTTTGAGTGGGGGTTGCAGTCTGGCAGGCTGCTGGCTAATATCTACCTGCATGATTTTTTTTTTTTTTTTGGTCTGCCTTGCATGAGAAAGTTTCAAATAAAAAATGACATGTCTGGCATCTCTTCAAAAATGGAAAGTTGCCATTATAATGGGCCCATATTCCTTCAGTGAGAAACTGGAGCCTTCTCTGTTAAACAGGATGTGGGCTCTCTACTTTGCCACAGTCCCCAGCAGTATCTGTTGTCCTATACACACGGCCCTCCACACACTCACTCGTGCAACCTCATGGGTCCCACCAGGCACTGGAGCTTGTGACAGCTAACTTAGGATCTGGTTTTGCCAAGGAAGAATAAGGCCCAGCAGCATGAAATATAAATCTGCATGGGGGCTGTTGAAGATACAGGGCCACATGGTTGAAAGCAGCTGGAACCGGGAGTTGGGGGTCTTGAGTTGTAGTCCCAGTTCTACATTAACACCTGCGTGAACTTTGGGCTCTGTGGGGGTCTGTTTCCTCATCTGTAAAATATATGTTCTGGGTGGGTCAAATTTCCAAACACAAGGCAAGTCAGTTCCCCATATGGGTTTTGGTTTTCCATGTGTTCTTTTTAAAAAAGATGCTAAATTAGTGGGTCACTGAAGCCAGCTGAATCAGAGAAAATCCTCCCTCCACACGCGCCATCACAAATAAAAAAAAATATATTGCACACAGAGTTGATGGAATATATTTGGAAGCTCAAATGCCAAAAGGAAGTATGACATACGTAACAGCCAGCAAGTTTGTGAATGCCCTCCCCCATGTTGCTGGCCTTATGAATTAGTCCTGACTGAGGAAATATAACTAATTGTTTCCCCAAGTGTATTCTCTTTAAAATACTGGTGAATGCTTGAGTACTAAAGTAAATTAGACCTGCTTTGTGAAAATTCTTACTTTGCAAAATTCCAGCTGAATACTCTTGCAATCTTGTAGAACTACATTTTGAAACTTAATCATTATTTATTCTTTTTGTGTTTTTCATTTTAGAAATGTTTAATCGAATATCTTTTGTGAATTCCACATGATAAAAAGTTGTGAAACACATTGAACTCATAGTGTATAACCAAGTCTCATCCAAGATAAGTATTTTTTTATAACCTTATGCAACCTTCATATCCATGAGCTAAGAATATTTTTAAAAACAAAGACATATAACCATCATAGAAAATGTATCTTGCTTATATCCAAGACACTTTTTTGGCAATATTCTTTTCAGTCCAAAAAGTCATGGCAGCCCACTCAGTTGCATTTTAATATACTCTGAGGTACAAATCAACCAAGATGAGAAAATCACCTTATAAAAGGTTACTGACAATGATATAGCAAATGTGCCAAAATGTTAAAAATTAAATTTGGCTATCTTGGTCAGTTTCTAGAGACGTCCGTATGGGTTTTTTCTTATTTTTGCAATTGTCCTGCAAATTTGAAATTATTTCGAAATTAAACTTTTTTTTTTAATGGTTATTGTCAAGGTTTACTCTGATTTGGGTTGTGCTTTTGAGTGGCTATTAGTTTTTGTGATGGAGCAGCCCAAAATGAACATGTTGACAGAGCATCTCAAAGGGGCTGGTCATGGTTAGTGACAGTTCCCTGTGGAAGAATGACAATCAACAAGAATGGGAGAAAAGGGGTTAAGATCAACCCATGCAAAATATATTCCGCATTTTTTCTTAACAACTCTTGATTTCTATTCCTTTAGAAAAAGGAATTAATCTGTTATTAATCGGAAGTAGTTTTGCTTCCTTCAATACATTTAATAAAAAATTTCAAATAAGCTTAAATGATGAACTGAAGGTCCATGGTAAAGCACACTCTGTTTTCTGACATGGGCTAGTAAGGCTGTCTGGTTAATCAATTTTCTTCAACTTCATGAAAGGACAATAACTTTTCAAAGACACGGAATAAAGTACATATAGTTCTGAAACCAGTACAAATAGGATCTAACTTTTTTTCCCTAATGATTTAGAAGGTAGTACATGATGTTTTAGAACCTCCTGGTAAGGTGAATATCCAACCTAGTTTTCTCAGGACAATCCCAGCTTATACCTATTGCCTAGGAATAATTCTTAATAGTTTTCCCTTTCACTCATAAAAATGACCAAATTTAGTCAATAAATTATGTAGTCACTGCATTGAGTCGTTTACTCAACACACTGCAGATATGACAGGTAGGTTCAATGATACATCTGATTAAGAAAATGCTTAAAAAAAAAGAGATTTACCCTATAAAGTATTAATAAAGACATTCTACACAAATTTCAGTTAAAAGATAATTTAAATTTTGTTTTGTTAAGTAATGAAAATAATTTTTTAAAATAAAGACTGATTAGAAATTACAGGTAATTACTAAACTAGTAAGTAGTATTAGAACAATTGTATTACTCACTGCTTCCATGAAGTTTTAAAATTTCTATCTTAAACGCAAAACTTAAAGCTGAAACTATTTAAATAATTACCACAAAAACTCTATAACAAACACTGAATTAACTAAAGTTAAGAAAAATTTGAATATGTGCCATTAATGGGTCTCTCAATTTTTAAAGTTGAAATGATTTTCTCACAATAACTAAATTATGCTCTGTATTGGGGCCTCTGAATCTACTGGTATAAATCAGAAAACGAACTTAACATGGTTATATTGCCATTACAAGCTAATAATAAAAACACAAAAAATAGCTATCTTCACTATTTTTTCATGAATAAAAACAGCTAAGAGTTAAATTTTGGCTTTGTTAAAAGAAAATGGAACATTAAAAGAACCAATAATACAAATCAAAACATGTCTTTAACACAGGTACGGTATCATAGTTTTTTAGTGTAGGGTTTCAAGTCAAGTAACAAAATGAAAATTTAAAAAAAACGTAAAATCTCCTCAATAAATTCTTTTACATTTACATGCATTAACCTCTATACTCCAAGTTCATAAAGAATGAAGGCCCCAAACTGCCAAGCAAGTATTCTTAAAAAACAAATCATAAAAATTGACTGAACCAAAAAGCAATTGATATGGTCAATTTCAATTCCAAATATTTTAGTATTATGATAAAAACACACATTAATGTATAAAATAAAGCAGTATATTCAAAATTACATTCCATTTATGATATTTAAACACTTTTCTAAGCCTTTTACATTGTTTTATACCTCCTAACAAATTGCACTTATTGTCGTATAATAAATTAGCTCTCTCCCTATATATATAAACAGTTTCTGATCAGCAGTACCAAATTGAGTTGATAAAATTCAATTAAAGAAAGACTCCTGACACTTATTTAGTAAGCTGTTCAACTTTAGGATTTTTGAAATATCGAAGTAGCTCCCAGCCTCTGTGTCTTTCTTCATGGTCTTCAAGGTGTTCTCCTATAACAGTACCAACATAAATATATATTTTAAGTGTATATTTATGTGTATATACACACATATAGACATTTGACATGGTAAACTATTTATAATTGCATTTGTGAAAATAGTTTAGGAAAAATTATCTATTTTCATAGACTTATAATTAGTGTGGCAATTGAGAAGAATGCTATTTGTTAAGAATTATATAGACTTGATTTGAGAGAATGTAGGGTGATTTTTTTTTATTAATCAGAAATATGAAGTTTCTTTACATGTATTTTTTAACCCAATCAATTTAGAAACTTTTAATAAGAGCCTACCACATGCCTGGCCATGATGAAGCTCACATCCTAAGACACTGCACTTCACGTTTTTGTTTTTAACCCATTTCTAAACCTGGAAAATACCAGATCTTTGGAAATATTCATCAGTATCCTATAGATTGCTTATTCTAGCATGCTCTTAGATCCCCAAAATGACAAAAAGCATGAAAAAAAGTTAAAATGCCTTTACTCAAGGGAGAACTGAAGAGCAAGGAACGCTGTTCTAGTTTGCTAATGCTGCAGAATGCAAAACACCAGAGATGGATAGGCTTTTATAAAACGGGGGTTTATTTCACTACACAGTTACAGTCTTAAGGCCACAAAGCGTCCAAGGTAACACCCCAGCAATCGGGTACTTTCACCGGAGGATGGCCAATGGAGTCCAGAAAACCTCTGCTAGCTAGGAAGGCAGCTGGCATCTGCTCCAAAGCTCCGGCCTCAAAACGGCTTTCTCCCAGGACGTTCCTTTCTAGCAAGCTTGCTCCTCTTCAAAACATCACTCCCAGCTGCACTCTCTTTTCTCTCTTTGAGTCAGCTCATTTATATAGCTCCACCAATCACCCGAATGGGTGGGGCCACACCTCCATGGGAACATCTCATCAAAATTATCTCCCACAGCTGGGTGGGGCACACTCCAAGCAAATCTAACCAGCACCAAAACTTCTGCCCCACACAAGACTACAAAGATAATGGCATTTGGGGGACACAATACACTCAAACCGGCACAAACGCCATGATCAAATTTATAACTAATTGTCTCTATATTATCAAACTTAGTTGTTAAAAAAAATGTTAGGCAAAACATTCTTAGGCTTTGAATGTAAAAATCTAACTTTCAGAATCGTGCATATAAACCCCCTGGTCCTTTCAATTTAAAGTTACCCAAACAATTTTAGTTAATTATGGAAGTTTCTACAATTGACTTTGAAGTAGTTCTTCAGGTTGCTTACGCTCAATTTTCTCACCCGCAGAGATTCATGCCACAGGTCCTCCATCCCCTTAATATCTCCTTTAAAGGGAAGGGGAAATATCTAACATAGCAATCCTCTACCTTCCAGCACTGACATCATTTTCTAAATATCAGCACACCAAGGAGACCATTACTCAAAATCCAAATAAGCATTAAGACATGTAAAACTGTACTTAAAGGAGACAACAAACCTGCACAACTTGACAAACTCAAATTCTGTTGCTGAGAGATGCGGTAATGTCTGGCCTGAAGTGGCTTAGCTACAGAGTATGTAATAAAACAGCTAAATTTGGATTGGAGACTCATTTAGCACTATAGAAATGTAATGTAGCCTGGGAGAGCAAAGGCAAAGAGTGACTCAAGAGATCAGGGACCGGGTGTCCATATAACTCTTCATTTCAAGGCAAACCCAAGAGCTGTTAATAGAAGCCCGAGGGGAAGAATTGCTCTCAAAATTGAAGGGGGAGGAGATTGGGAAGAGGCAAAGAGAACAGAATCTTGCACAGCTATAACAAAATATTTCCAGTAGCCTCTCTAAGTTAAGTGAGAGTAGTACTTATAAAAGGGAATAAGAGACATGACTTCATTCCTGTCTCAAGATTGGCTAAGAGTTTATTCCAACAGAAAGCTCTAGCACCAAACATTTACTGCTCCTTTGATCTCTTTCAAAATATTTTATTCATTTTGTTACGTTAATTTACCCTCCTGCAATCTTATATAATTTATCTGTACCATTTTTCTTTCCTAATGAGATTTTAAGTTTCATAAGGCAGGTACCATATGTTATACTATTCTATCTCACTTATCTCCATGGGATATGGCAATGAATACTTTCTGAATTGAATTAAATTCAGCTTTCCTGGATATTGTTTCCTCTTTTAAAAAATGTTTAACTGAGCCATGGTTTGAGAGAATATACTGCATGTTAAAATAGTTAGATAAACTCTAACTTCTATAGCTACCGGCTCTAGTCATGTCTTTATCCTCCATCTAAATTTTGCCAGTGAAATGTAGGCAACTATTTGGATGCTGTGTTACACCTATTTCAATTACCAGTCCTAATGTCAGGCTTGTTTGATTTACTTGGCAATCTAGAGAAAAAGAAGCCAAATAAGTCAAAATATGCAGAATAAATTGCAAATCATAAAAAATATTATGTCCCTCCCCTGCTTTTTAAATCCATTTGTTCTTAGGTAAATCTTGAATCTCTCTTCCATATTTGGTGTCCTCTTTGAACAAGACCTGAGACCCTCTGCAACTTCCATATATTTTTAGATGGAGTTATCTTAAGGGTAATGTGTCAAGTGTGACTGAAGTTTATTTAATTTAGCTACAGAAATCTGTTCCTTCGCATTTTTGAGGGCTGGTCTGTCTGCTAAATTTCCAGAATAAATCTTATGCCTTCCTTATAAGTAGGGCAAGATCCTGACATACAACTACTGTGGGAGCTGAAGGCATTTTTGGCAAACACAATGAATGACTGACTTCTCCACTTGTTTTCATAGTTATAAGTATATGCTTCACATCAGGCAGGAAAACAAATATTCCCCCAAAATATGTGCTAAGCACATCTGAGAATGAATAGGATCATACAGATACATCGTAACTCCTCTCCCCATTTGAAGGTGCTCAGGTTCCATGAGGTTCACTCACTCCCACAATATACAAAAAGGCAAAGTGTATTCTTAGTTAGAAAAGAAGGAAAAAGAAAATTATCCATTCAAAAGTGTAGAAAACTATCAAGGCAATTATGTTTCATTATATTTCTTTAGTTTATCTAGGCCTCACACAATAGAATTTCCTGTAAGTTAATGTAAATCATGGCCTTTGGTATATAGCTTAAGATAAAAGAAAAAAATTGAAATATTAGCACACAATCAAAACAACTTTGCTAAGTGCATTTCTAAAAGCTGAGCTGGCATCATTACTCTAAGTTTAATATTTCTTTTATAACTTGATTAAGTTTTTATTGTACATACATCATTGCATGGCTCATTATTCTTTATAAGAACTGCTTAGAAAGAATGGTAATATTTTCTTTCTTTTAGAAAAAGGTGAAAATTGAAAAATATTATCACTAAATGGTGAACATAGTAATGACAAATAAAAATGCATGCCTAGTAATTTAATATATCACAAACTTTTAAATGTATTTGAAACTTTTGGGTTTCATGAAATACTGGATTTCTTTTGTTTTGATTCTTCAATCTAAAAATTACAATTGAGAAGGTTGTTAAGCTCTGTAACTGAAATTAAAAAAATTTGTTTAATTGTATTTATGGGATGAAATCAAATGTCCTTTGAAGCTATGAAAATCAGTTTTAAAAAAGAAACTAATTTGCCACTCATTCAATTTATTTGCCTGATACTTAGCAAAATAAAGTGCAACACATTTTGTTTACCTCATAAGTAAACCTTTTAATAACCAAAAAAATGTTTAATTCTTTTAACTCATCCTTTTCTGAAAATGGTATCCAGTCTTGTTTTCGACTTCATATCTTGAGAGTATTTAAGCATTTGGAGGAAGAGGTTACTTTGCATTAGAAGAACTTATTATAATTGCTTTTGTTTCCAAAGAAATATGCTTTTAATACTGCTTGCTCTTCAGCCAGTTTTTACTTAGATGTCTTTTGGTCTAAACTGACAGTCTTGAAGTCTAGTTTCCTAAAGTAATATTTGCCTCTTCAAACATCTCTCTGGCATTCCATTATGGGCACCTGCTGCTGATAATTACAGGTCTGTCTCCTAACCACTTCCTCTGCTTTATGTCAAGGCAAGATCCAGGCTGCTTGATTACAAACAACCACCAGTTAAAGACCACTGCATAGCTCTCTGCGGTAATTATTCAGGGCAAGTTGGGTCTGTGTTTACTGAAGTCTTAACAAAGAAGAAGCAGTTACTTGCTATAATTTCCTCTTTGCCGGCAGTACAGCATGATCTATAACATAGTTTGGTCACCTTAAAAGTGCCTATAAGAATATTTGATTCAATCATACTTCATAATGATACATTTCATTATATACTACTTCCTAGTCTAAAAAACAAAATACTCTGGCCAAAGGGCAGTGGTCTTATCAAAAGAATCTTCAGACAATAGTCAATTATAGTGTATATATGGGTTCAATATGCACTCCAAAGCTGATTTATTTTTCTTTACTTTTCTTGTACCTGCCTTCCCCACCATCCACCCCCAACACACACCCTAAAAAGACTTATACGCTAAAAAGACTTGTTTCTAGTAAAAAGAAATAAGAGGAAATACTCTATAATTAATTTTTTTGGCACAACAATCCCAATGTAACACAAAATTCAATCACCCAGTTGAAAGTCATTTTACTTTAGCAGTATTCCATATGATAGAGTTCTATAATTAAAGAATTGGAAAGGTTCTCTTGAGCATCACTGGGGGATTGTTTGATGAGTAACCCTCTTTAACTCCTAATTCTGTGTTTAAGCAACTTGATCAGACCAGTTAGGACCCAATTGTGATCCCATCGCTTACCCATCAACTGTCTGGGGTTTATTTGTTTCAACTACAAGAGAATCCAAGTGTTCTAGTTTGCTAATGCTGCGGAATGCAAAACACCAGAGATGGATTGGCTTTTATAAAAAGGGGGTTTATTTGGCTACACAGTTACAGTCTTAAGGCCATAAAGTGTCCAAGGTAACACATCAGTAATTGGGTACTTTCACTGGAGGATGGCCAATGGCGTCTGGAAAACTTCTGTTAGTTGGGAAGGCACGTGGCTGGCATCTGCTCCAAAGTTCTGGTTTCAGAATGGCTTTCTCCCAGGACGTTCCTCTCTAGCAAACTTGCTCCTCTTCAAAATGTCACTCACAGCTGCACTGAGTTCCTTCTCTTTGAGTGAGCTTTTATATGGCTCCACTGATCAAGGCCCACCCCGAATGGGTGGGGCCATGCCTCCACAGAAATATCCCATCAGTTATCATCCACAGTTGGGTGGGGCGCATCTCCATGCAAACAACCTAATCCAAACGTTCCAACTTAATCCCCACTATTATGTCTGCCCCACAAGATTGCATCAAAGAATATGGCTTTTTCTGGGGGACATAATACATTCACACCAGCACACCAAGTTTCTCATTACTTAAAAGCTTCAAATTACAGAGCAATTTCTGAGGTTAGGAATGGATTTCTGAAAGGAGGGTAAGGAGAATGGCCATTGAGCCAGGATCCAAAAGATGGAGAACATTCATCTCCTGAGACTGTTGTCACTTTCTACCTGCAACTCCACATTCAGCTCGTTCTGTCCAGTAGCTCTCAAAGTGGGTGATGAAGAGAACCTGGAAAGTTTTCATTAATTCCACCACCATAAGTCTTCACAGAAAGCCATTCTAATATGTGTTACTTGTGTGGGAACAAAGCGTGCATTCATCCGTCATCATTCAGAAGATCTACATATTCCATGGTGACTGTGTGCCAAACATCATGCCATGTGCTAGAGACACAACAATGAACACATCCCTGCTCTCATCATTTTGACATGCCAGCTTTGTTGTGAAAGGGAGCTTTATGAAGGGACGAAGATTTAAACTAAGATGTAAAGACTGAACAGGAGTCAGCCTGCAGGAAGGGATGGAACATGAAGAATGAACACTTGCTCATGGCAAAGGAAAGAGCATAACTGAAGGCAGGCAGTGAGTGAGCATGGCGGCTTGCTAGAAAATTCTGAAGGATGTCTCCTACTAGGACTGCACTGGAACATTCTGTGCCAAATCTGAGGGAGCTGCATGATCTGAGGAGGCTATCACCAGAGAGAGTATCTAGAAATGAAGTGAGAGGTGTAAACACAAGTCAGCCACGTTAAGAAGTTTGGATCTTTTTATAAGGGCAATGGAAAGCTACTGGAAAGTTTCAAGAAAAAGAACTCTTCTAAAGGTACTTGTTAGCATTTGCCAGGCTTCAGGACAGAGGATAGAGGAGAATGGGACAGTACAAGAAGCAGAAAGAACGTTTCAGTGATCCAGTTAAGACGTAGCATAATAAGAGTGAGAACAAAGAAAAATGGGCAGATTTGAAACATACTTGAGGAATATATATCATAATTTCTGACATAACATCAAATATTTGAATATGTTTAAATGTTTGCAAACACAAAAATTTATAAAACTCTAAAAACAATTTTTTTATTTGTTTTAACAGTTTTGCCTTTCCAAATTGCTCCCCCCCCCCTCAAAAAAAAGAAAGTGCCAGTAAACACACATTCTGGCACAAATTAGATATTGTTCATATCAATTTTTACAAAAACAAAACCACAAAAAAGTCTGTAATCACAAACAGAATTCTGAAGACAGTTTAATGTGGTAAAATTAAAGTTTTGAGATGCTTGTTTTTTTAAAAGAAACTACAGATATAGCCTAGAGGAAGGGATTATAAATACTGTCTCATCTTTTTAGAGGATGTGTGTGTGTTTTTTCCCTTGAAAATCATCAAAGAAAAATACTACAAACCAAATGTTCTATAAAGCATAAAACCCCAAATAAGCAGTTTAATCAATCATTAAAAACATTCTACGTTGCTTCTGTTGGATTCCTTAAATGGAGTAAGATCCTATAGAGACAAGAGATTTCCATAATTACGTAGGGACTAAACCACATGGCTGATTCCAGAGTTCTTATTAATTTTCCTTTTAAAAAAGTGGAATGTTCCCTAGAGCACAGCACTTGGGGAAGTGGGGGAGGAAGGTCAGGGATAAAAGATAAAAGACTGCTAAACTCTGCCTTTTAGACAAAGAAAATCATAAATGGATCAGCATTCCATGGGCCTCTTTAAGGTGTTACCTGGGTGGGCATCATTTTGGTGTGGTGAATGAGTTATCCTTGTTTATTACTTAGGTAATGCATCTTTAAATTTTGTTTGCTAAAGGTCCACAGTTGCATTATTTTGGGTTCTAAAAGCTTTGGGTTATGTTCTTTCTATCAAGTTGATACATTTTTGGAAAAAAAGGTTGTATAGTTTGTCTTGGTTTTACTTTACAATGAAGCATTTTCAAGAATGTAAAACACAATAACTAAGGAGATTATTTAATATCATGGTGAGCTAAAAATTATAATACTGAATATTCTTTGTAGCTAAAAGGATTTTCTATGTCCCCACTTTTTTCAAAATAAAGTAATTACTTAAGGAAAATACACTTTCATTTTAGAAATACACACTGGAAAACACCCTTCAAGCAGAGCTATGATCTGGGGATTTTTTTTTTTTTTTTTTTTTTTTTTTTACTTTCTTTTCTTATATATCATCAATAATGTGCATGGATGTGAGGAACTATAGAGTTCAGCTACAGTTTGTTCATTAACTGGTCCATTTGAAAAATACTTTATTAAAGGTAGTATATCAGTCACAAAATATCTGATATATTTAAATTTGGGTATCGAATTGCTTTTTTTGCATATATATATAACATGCCCCTTGAACATGTAAGAACTTTGACCTTGCTTGCAAATTTCAGTTTAATAAAATTTGCTCTATTCTAGGATCAGTAAATGCTTTGATGTGTTAAAATTTCTACTACAAGTGAAGAAGGTTAATTATTTCTATTCCTCTAGAAAAAGTTTAAATGTTAGCAAAAAGTAAAGAATTTGCTAATTGATCTTTCCTGCTTTTTTATTTATGTTTGTCTTTATAATTATAGCAAATGTGCAGAGAAACATACATTAATTTTCTCATTGAGGTTTATCAGGTACTTGTTTTAATGGAATGTATTCTAGATTCAGAAACTGGCATGGGAAGGAGGGAAGGAAGGAAGGAAGGAAGAAGGGAAGGAAGGAAGGAAGGAAGGAAGGAATCAACTCAACTTTCTTATCCAGAAAACTGAAATAAACTAGTGTTGAATTTCATTCGTCAATTAAAGCCTCCTAACTTAACCACATGTAAAAAATGTGATTTTAAAAATCTACCAAAGCCCGGGGAGCTCATCCCTGGTGGGCGCGGATCGCGCGTTTTCTGCTGCGGAGCTGTTTGTGAAGTGAGGGGGAGTAGGCGAGTCCAGGGCTCCCCGATCCTCTTAGGCTCTCAGCAGCGCTTGGTCTAGGAAGAGCTGTAAAAGCGACAGGCAGGGCCTAGTGACTGGGCTGTCTGTCCTTCCCTTCCTTGCCACTCTAGGGCTGGCTCCAGGATCCAGACATCAGCAAGGGGTGGCATCTGGGGGATCTGAGCCGCGGCGCCAGGATGGGGAACAGTGCCCTCCGCGCTCATGTGGAAACAGCGCAGAAAACGGGTGTCTTTCAGCTCAAGGACCGCGGACTGACCGAGTTCCCTTCAGAGTTGCAGAAGCTGAGGAGCAATCTCAGGACCATCGACTTATCCAACAACAAGATCGAGAGCCTACCGCCTATGCTGATAGGGAAGTTCACTCTGCTGAAGAGCCTCTCCCTGAACAACAACAAACTGACTCTTCTGCCTGATGAGTTATGCAATCTGAAAAAACTAGAGATGCTAAGCCTAAACAACAATCACCTGATGGATTTGCCATCTACCTTTGGACACCTCTCAGCCCTCAAGACCCTGAGCCTCTCTGGGAACCAACTCCGGACACTACCACCCCAACTCTGTAGCCTGCGGCACCTGGATGTTGTGGATCTCTCTAAGAACCAGATTCGGAGTATACCTGACATAGTGGGAGAGCTGCAGGTCATCGAACTCAACCTCAATCAGAACCAGATATCTCAGATCTCAGTGAAGATATCTTGCTGTCCTCGCCTCAAAGTTCTTCGCCTGGAAGAGAACTGTCTTGAGCTCAGTATGCTTCCACAGAGTATCCTCAGTGATTCCCAGATCTGTCTGCTTGCTGTGGAAGGCAATCTTTTTGAGATAAAGAACCTTCGAGAACTGGAAGGCTATGATAAGTACATGGAGAGGTTTACAGCTACCAAGAAGAAGTTTGCATGATGCTCTCTAGTATGGGAAGTTTACATGACACCTACTTGGATCCTCTGTTGGAATCTGTCTGAATCAAAGGTTCCTGTCATTGTCAAGGATATCTGCAATAAGGAGGCAACACTCCAGGAGATACTTTACTCAATGATCTTTCTCCTTTTCAGGGCACACCTCAAATAAGCTAAAAGCGATAGGAAGAGCTAGGAAGAGCCCTCCATTTTGAACCATGGATAGAGCACTGGACAATCTTGATTTTTAAAACCATCATTAGTTTGGCTTTAAGAAACCAGTTGCCAGTTGCTTTTTATATGGTGAGGGGTTGCTGCCTGGTAACAATAATAGTTTCACACTACAGCTTTCAATTTCATGTTCAGTTTCAATGTGTGAGCATCCATAAAATCAACTGCCATTCCACCTCTGTGTTAATACTTCATATTTTTATGAAATTCAAATAGTTGTGAGAGGCTGCTGTGGTTAATTGAAGGATTTATGATTTTATTCCAGTTCATCTGTTCAATTGCAGTGTTTATCCTTGGAGTTTAGGATATATATGACTGTCTTGATTAAAAGTGTGCTTTGTCAGAGAAGCACCAAAACAACACTAAAAGATGATCCTAGGGTCTGCGGTAGCAAATTCTTTATTATTGCAGGAGCCTAACTATCAAGATATGTCTGAAGAGCTAAAACTGTATATGCAACACTTGTAAGATAAAAGTAATTTTAATAATCAAGATTTTCCTGAAGCTTTGTTACAAATAATGTCTTATTTCTGATAACCCTTTTCCCATTTTGTATTTATAACTCTACTGATCAAATTACCTATCAAGAAACCATTGCTACAACATTTTAAAACAACCTATGTTTATCAAGTTTTTTCTCTGGCTGAGAGAATATGCTAAATAAAGAATTTTTAATGAAAAATAAAATAAAATAAAAATCTACCAATTTCTTTAAAAAATTCCACCATTGAAGAGTATGCTTTTGTTGGTCCATATGGCATTCTTCTACCTGATGCAGTTCCCAATTGAACACAACCCTTCCATTCTTGCGATGTGTCTAATTATTTTCATCGTGATGCCAAATGGAAATAGTTGTATAGCACAGAGTTAAATAATAACAATAAAACAGCAATAGCAGCAACAGCAGTGATTGCTAAGATGCACTGAGTGCTTATCTGTGCCAGGCACTGTTCTCAGTTCTTTACTTGGGATAACCCTGTTCATCTTCACAACAATTCTAGGATGTCCGTACTCTTGCTACTCTGACATTCTACCTGCAAATGTGAAGTGAAACAAAGAGATTTTTAACTTCTTTGCAGTTTGCAAGCATAGAGTTTAGTACAGTTTATTCACATTTACCAAGAGACTAATTAAAAGTCTCATTTGTATTTCCCCACACAGTTCCCACAGAAATAGTCTTGGTTTTACCCAATAATTTTTTTTTGTAATTAATTTTGATTAATTTCCTGTATCTGAAAGTTATCAGCTCAAAGCACACACACATAACCACACACACACAAAGGAATACATCCAACACATTTTTAATTTCCTAACAGTAACAGAAAGGAAATGTCAAACTGGCAAAAAGAGAGAGATCTAAATCATTCTCTATTCTAAACATAGTCATGACAGTCACATTAAAGAATGGACATTATTAAAGATTACTTTAAGAAAAGTTTTGTGAGCATAAATAAATATACAAATTCAAGTTAGGAGCAAACCATATTCTATATTGTGTCTACTAAATAATTTTGAAAATGTAATTCTTTGAACAGTTACCAAATCAAAAAAAGGCTAACTTTTAAAGCTATACAAGAAAGTAACTGTGTATTAAAATTGTGGGTAATTTATCCTAAAAACTATGTCAAATTTTAATGCAAAAATTGTCCAGTCTAGCATCATCTTGTTATTTTCAACATAATTCAATCTCATAACACTGGTACAAATGTGTACAAATTTATTCTGAGGACAAATGCAATGGCATTTTTTTTCATCTTGCAATAGAATTGTGTTTTGTGCAGTAGAAAAGGGAAATATAGCAAAAATAGTCACTTTTTAACAGACGTTTTAGTATGAGAAACTAAAATAGGTTTAGAATTAAAAATCAAAGCCCACTGCTTGAACTGAGACATATTTCCATCTGTTATTAATGCTTGAGTTACATACTAAAGATGAGATTAATCATCAAGTCCCTCATGAAATATGTTAGTAAATGGGATTCTGGTTAGTAATTTAATTGCATCAACCCTGTCCATGTAAGCTTCCAATTCATTCAAAACAAGCATTTACAGTGGCCTGAACTGAATTAATACAGTTAACAACACCAAAGAATACTTTGTGATTTTATTAAGAAATGCTTGTATGAAAATCTGTTAACATAGAAGATCTCTGGCACCCCATTATGGTTAAATAACAGTCCTCTTTTCTTTTCTTTTCTTTTTTTTCTTTCTTTCCTTTCCTTTCCTTTTCTTTCTTTACTTTTTTTCCTGTTCAAGAAATTCAGGTTATGTGAGGATTTGTTTTTATCATCTAAAGAAAAATGGATATCATTAAAAAATAAATGAATAAATAAAAGATGTAATGTCTTAAGTCAGAAAGCTGAATAGATAACTCTGAATACAGTAAAGTGTGAAGAGAATTCAAATGACCATTGTGAAAACACGCACCAAGCTTATGCACAACATACTCAGGTCATATTATTAAACAGGGCTTCTCCGCTGTTACTTGCACAGGGTTTCACTAATGGTCTGATAATAGAGAAGGGGGTGGTCAGTGTGGAGGCTCTCATAATACTTCATAGTGGTGTGAGCATGACAGGCTACTGATTAATTGCTGCTCTGTTCTCAACTCACACATTAGATTACTGAACAACCCTTAGTTTGTCTCCACAATGGTCTCTTAGTTACAGAACACTATCTGTTTTAGACACTAATTTAAGATGACTTATTAAAGATCCTCGCATTCTAACATAATTTGCAGTAGAATTTCTTGCCTTTCAGATGATTAAAACAGAGATAGGAAAATACTTTTTTAAAAAGGAAAAATGCATATTTAAAAACTCTTGGGGGGAGGGGGAGTGGCTAATGTGAATATTTTCAACCTTACATTTCATTCTAGGCAACACTAACACATCACATTGGTTTTGAAAATATTATAATAGCAATCATGTTAAAAATATTTAGCACATATGAAGTTAAACCTCTGTTTTCACTTGTTCTTTTTTTCTCAATCCCCTTGTCACTCCCTTTTTTACACACGTAACTGTCTATGGAGGGGCTACCCACTGTTTCAAACATACTGAAAAACTAAAAACTGCAGCTAATAAAAAAAGTCATTTCACTCTAAATGAATTTCTCAAAGTAGTGCACGTTAATATGTGCCTCTGTGGAAACAACTCTTTCTGCATGTCAGTTTAAGCTTCTCCATATGATTCTTCTCAAAGGCTCCCTTTTAAAACCATCACTACCACTTTTTATCTTGTTATATAGACTGTTACTTTTGTTTCATCACAAATCTCTGCCTGTTTATTAGCAGCACAGCCACTACTATCAGATGACATTTGTTTTACTTAATGTATATAGTTTTAGAAAAAAATACAGGAACTGCTCTTACTGCAGTATATGAAAAAAATTCCAATGTACATTTAGCTGACACTGCATCAGCTGCTATTTAAACTGGGCTTAGCTAATGGACTTTTAATGTCAGTGGGGTTATGAGCAGTTACTGGCTATTAGCAGAAATGGCCCCTTTCTATAAAAATCACTTTTCCTCAAGTGTGTTGTTTGAACATTCTTTTCCCTGATTTAGTGACTGTCACTGAATGCAAAACAAACATAAGGCCTCTGGAATCTGCTGTTATCTTTAAGACCTTCTTTTTAACCTTGCAACTCAGCATTAAACAGGCAGCCTCCCTCATTAGCATTTGAACTTGTAACAGCAAAACTAGTGATGCATTATTATTTACTTTGCAGTTTTAGCAAAGTACTACACATTTTGCTATGAAAATCTGGTATCATTGATCAATGATATATGTGTGTTACAGAACATACAAAACAGTTTTCTGAGCCCTAGAACTGATTTATGCACTTTTAAAATCCTAGTTTGAAAATGTCAAGTGATGTGGAAATGTATGACAATGATCAGGATATATTTATACGATATGTCACAAACATTTATATATTAACCTGCATTTTAATACAACATTGAATATAAACAAAGAAGTGTATAATCCCCATATCCTGACTGAAATTCTATGCTTTCCTCCATTAGTAACAACCATTTTTTTCTTCTCAATTAACTTTATCTTTGCTTGTTTAAATAAAGCTTTAAATAGAGGTAATGGATAAACCTGGAAATAAAGCCGCCTACATAGCATCTGAGGGATTCCTAGAAAATTAGGAATTCCTCAATCTGGAAATAAAACTATATTTGATAATTGAAACAAACCATCACTGAATTCTGGTCAGGGAAGAAGAACACCATTATTGACTTCTTTTTTTGGATTTAGCCTTATTCAGGTTGCTTACCAGGGAAATTGTGTCAAACTCCAGGGGGAGATGTTTTCTACCAGAGAGGACCCAAGGGGAGATGCTTTCTCCGAAAGAGTCATGCATGAAGTTGGAGGACTTTAATCGCACATGCGTGAAAGTCAGCATTCTACTTTGGCCAGCAAATTATAGTTCACTCTTTAGGAAAATAACAGAAGTTCTCCAACACGCCTCTGAAATAAGCCAGCAGAAGTCCAGATTCCCCAGTCTCCGCAACACAGATGACAGGAGAAAACTTGTTCTTTCAGATAAACCATTGTACTAATGAGACAGAAGCATCTACACTGTGCACTAGGGAAATGATTTAGCAACTTGCCAAGAGCATGGTGATATTCTGCAGAAAACTAAGATATAATTTTCTAGTTAAAGATCATCGGAAGTGATTTTCTTATCCAATGAATACCTTTACTAATCTGTTTTATAAAATAAAATGTTTTCTTTTCATTTGTTTGATTGGTGCTGTTTCATTTTTTTAAGGGTTTGCCTAGACTGTATGAACTTTCACTCCTAAAACAAAGAAAGCAACACATACACACAATTTGTCCAAGCATTTATATGTTAACAGGGAGTTGTTGGACTATTCATCTACTCCTTGTAATTATTCATTTCATTAAGAGTCTGCCTGGAAATTCCTTCCTAGGAAATAGTTTTATAGTTATTTAATTCAATAAAAAATGACATATATATTTTTCATGTGATCATTTCTGATAAATCCAATAAACTGACTTTTTCCCTCCACTGGGAAAACTTAACTTCTGTTAAAACTTTTCCTAGTCATTCATCTATTTTTTCATCCTGTTACATTAAGTAAACTGTAATTTTCTTCACTGTGCTTTTTATAATTCCCTATAGATATATGTATGTTTGTGTAAATATAAATAAAAAGAAGTTAATACACATATTTCAATCAGTATATAAGGAGAGATTGTCAACATTTTTTGAAAAATGTACAGTAATGCATTAAAGACAAAACTCCACTTAAGCAAAAATTTTTCTGAAACAATTGTTTCATATAAATCTAAAGAGAATGCTATTGAATTTCTAGTAAAGTACATGACATTCAAAAACTAACATCGGTATTGTTATTAATGACAATGTTTAACAGAATAGCTCAGGAAATGGCAATACATTTTACAAGGACCAACTGAAGGATTAATTATATATTTCATGATATGCCACTGATTTAAGTCTTGATTCCTCAAACAAGCACAGTCTGCCCAAGTAGGCCCAAATAAAATCCAAACTTAACATGAGTTAAGTATACATTATGAACTCAAGAAGCTTAAAATTCCATCTGAATCTATGTGAAGCTAAGAAACGGAGCTATTTTACCCTATAAAAATGACAGAGTTAGTATATTCAGGCACATATGTTATAAGCAAGTATCTCTCAACTAAATAATCAAATATGGACACATCTTCTTAAATATCCATTATCCATAGCTTTCTACTCTATCATCAACCTGTTTGATTCCATTAATTACTCAATTTAAATGTTAAGACCAGGCAGATGAAAACTATGTTAAAAATTATGATTTTATTTAATACTTCATGAGAATATGTTTCATGTAGGACTTGCTGCTTCAAATATCCATTACTATTTCAGTATTATTACATGAAATTATAATAGAAATTGCCACATGAATTAAGCTTTAAATTAACTACAAATTCTGGAAGACTTGGAGATTTTAGAAAACATGTAATATGAAAAGCAACAATGATACAGGTAAGATAATTTCTCTTTTAAAAATCAATATATTTCACAATCATTCATGTCACCTGCTTTGTGCCTGATACTGTGCTACTTGTTAGTAAATACGGAATCGGATCCCATTTCTGCTCCTCAGGACCCTGCTGCTTCTAGCCTAGAAATGAAACACCCAAATTGAGACACATCCTTCATTGATGAATGTATCATATAATAATAATGAAATCAAATGTGTTACTCTTTGAGGAAACGCATTATGTGTGTCTAAAATTACATTCTGTTAGGATTGTCTTTTGAAGTTCTCTCAATTACTTTACTTTTAAATACTTTCCAAATCCTTTTGCTGCGTTAATTGAGATAGGTGAAAATCAAGGCTCTATTAAGATGAAAGTTCCCAGTCAGGGGCCTGTTGAATAATATTATGATGGTATACTAATCATGGGTCTTTATTCCGATAGCGCAAACAATAAATCATTTGAGCATGTCTGTTTTTTCCTCAGCTTCTGAGAGCAGTTAGCACTGAAATGGCTTCTGTTTTCCACCAAGCTGCGAACTCTGTTGGTGATGGCTATGGTAAGCTAAAATGTCTTTAGCCTCTTTCAATCCTTGAATTTGATCCCTACCTAACACATTTTTAAACTTATACTCTTTCATCATCTTATGGAGATCCAGAAGGAAGAAGGAAAATTGTTCAAGAAAATGAGAGGCAACATAATTACTGTTTTATTTAGAATGACTCCAAGATTACTGCTTACTAAACTTGAACACTTCCAAAGGGTGACTACAATGTGACTATTTGGCAAACTCTTTACTCCTTGGAAGATAAAATTTATCATTTTTCCCTTATGAAAAAGCTAAATTCAAATGTCAACATATTTTACATCAACATAATACTCAAAGTGAAATAACCATTATTTATCATGTCTTACCAATCTTCAGTTTTTGTGGTTGGCAGTGGTCGTAATAATTGGGTTATTTCTTTGGGTTTTAATTAGAGATAACACAGGTCTCTGAAAATTCACCTATATTAGAATAACAACAATGACAATAGTGCTTCTGTCACTAGTTATCATTCTTAGGTTCTATAAAACTTAGTAAATACCATTTGTTAAAGAGTATTGTTTGATCCAGTTTTTAAAAGGATTTTTAGGCTCCTTAATATCCAAAGAGATATCTGAATGATTTAAAATATTAAATATGAATTCAAGGATCAAATATGAAAAATTCATAAAGAATAAAACAGTACAAAATTATTCCCTTTAACCCTAACCCATGAATGTAATTCACCATGTATTGACATAATTCACATAATTATGAATGGATACTATTATATCACACATATTATCATATTGCATTTAAGTTCTGTCTAAGAGAATGTATATTATGAATTAATTTTAAATGGTAACTCTCCTATACAACCAATATAGTTTACTTCTATATTACTCTTTTATATTTCATATTATTATACACTCTAGTTTCCTTAAGTTTTGAAAAAATGCATTTCTATTCATGGATATATTTGGCTTATAACTGGACTGCAGATGTATTTTAATATGCAACCACTAATCTGCTTTTATTGGAAAGGAATTTCATATATAAGGCTTTCCTTCTGAATAGAATAACAATAGAGAAGGCTTAATAAATTATACTTGAGTTCAAGCAGTCCATGATTAATCAATTAAGACATTGACAAAAACTGAGAAATGTTAGCATTCATCAATAAACTTGTTTAAAGTGATGAGGCAGCTTTTGTTGTTTAACATCCATAGGTAGAAGAGGACATAATACATGTTCATCTACAGAAGGCATTTTTGTAGCTCTCATAATTACTGAGAAATGAAACTAGCCACAGAATCCACATGACAAAATGATTAATGAAGGTAAAAGTCCCTATCCTCACACATTTTAAAATAAATAAGACTGGTAACTCTGGGGTTAAATCTGATTAATCAATATTATCTGTTAACATGATTATTTTGTGCCTTAGTATTTTAAATAAAAACCCTAACAGGGGCATCATTATAATGAAGTCTCATCTGGCTCCCTGAATCTCTCTCACTTTCTGCTACCTCCTTGGCAATGAGATACGGTTGGTTGTTTAATTAAAAGAGTGTATTCCCCAAACATTGGATTTTTCAGATGTTATGCCTACTTTTGCCACACAAAGCACTTCTGAACCACTGCTCACTGCTAATAAAATGTACACTGATGTAAGGACAAATATCTGCATATTTGGCACTTTCGAAGCTATAGCTCTCTTTCTAAATTTTAACTTTAATTTAATTAGTGGCATGGAAAACCTTAACACAATAAACTCCGTGTAGACAGCTAGATATGTTTTAAGTGCCCTAAATCTGGAGACATTCTTCTGTGTATTTCAAGACCCACATTATATATTCCTATGGCAGCAATTCTTCCAGGAACACATTTTTAACTTCTGAAACTACATTACAACTTCTAGTGAAAACTTTTTTTTTTAACTTCTGAAATTGTAGCTCAGTATTTCCTAATATTTTGTTTAAAGAATACAAATATTTGAAATATATGTTTGCATGAAAAGGCAGAAATTCTTTCAACAGCTCCTAACAATCAAGTAAAGAGGACTTAAGAAGTTTACTATTTCTGATTTTGTTAGCTAGTAAAAGTATTATTATAAAATGGTTTATATTACAGCTTCCCCCAATTTTTGGATGACGTATATTTAGAATAAGAGAAAAAATAAATTATTCAGTTATTGGATTTCATTTTAAGAACTAGAAAAAGGAGACACTGGTGTTTTAATATTGCCTAAGGCAAACTTACTCTACTTTAAAGAAGTAGTATAAAAGAGAATAGCACTGAATTTCTGTGCATAAAACATCCTTGAGCTCCACAATTCATGTAACTCTCCTTTACTAACACATAAGCAATAATAGACCCAAATAAAAAATGAAATCTAAGAAGAGTCCACAGATAGGTGAAAGAAGTCAGGTGAAAAGAGAGACACAGAGAGAAATTGGAGACTCTGTAATTGCAGAACCAGGCAATCAATAACAAAAGCAGAATGACAATTTTGTAGGAGAAATAGCTGTCTCAATTCTAAGTCACATAAAAAGCCCCACAAATCTCTAGTTGTATCATAAAGGTTTGCCAGAAAGCAACATTTGCAACAAACATGCAAACAAATGACAGCAATCATTAAACAATAGAGTGCAAAACTTTCAAAATATATGCTACCTAGATAATCCATGATGTTCTGTATTATGACACCAAAACTACCTATTGCAAATATAATTTTAATAAATGAAAGAACAGATGAATTTGCATAGCCTTCAAGCCAACCTATTTTTCTATGTTTCTTTGTGTTATTTTAACATTCATTCAATTATAGCATTTTGACTGTACCCTCGGATCAATTTTCTTTTAAAGAAAAATTGGTGACATTTTCAATAAGGGGCTGATTTTTCCCAAATCCTTATCAGAAAAAATCTGGGTCTTAAAATGTTTTTTCCCCTGGAATAGTGTTTAGGGATTTATGAAAAGTTATCTTTCAATATTTTTTGTAAAGATAGAAAATCAAGGGTAGAGCCTGTAACCAGGTCTTAACCTACAGTGACTGAACATAGTGTATTTAGAACTAGTATTAGGTTCCTTTTCTCAGAGAGAGCAGAAAGGGAGCAATGAGGCTACGAAAGGGAGAGATTCCCACAGGCTGTTCAAACAACCATGCACTCACTGCTCAGAAGTTTGCAGCATACACCCAGGTTTCCTTTGGGGCATCTTCTCAGGCAGCTCCATCACTTTCAGGAAAGCAGTGTCTGTCTGCAGCAATCCCCACTCTGAGCTCAGAGTCAATGACATTTTACATTTAATTTATTTAACTTCTAGATTTCTTTTCCAATGGTTTACAGAGATTGAAGCCAAAGAATAATATTTACTTTCATGTGCCAAGCACTGTTCTGAATACTTTATATGTATCAATTCATTCAATCCTATTATGACCTATAGCACATATCATCCCCAGTTTACATATGACAATTAGGAAGCATTGGTAACCACTACTCAGTACTCAAAGAATGGGTACACGCTTACAAGCAGCCTTTAGCTTGTGTCTCCCCAAAGCCAGGCCAAATATATATTAAATCTAAGTAAAACACAATTGCAATGCAAGCACAGCTTCAAAAACATCCCGCCTCCCACCAAACTGCTGCCCTTGAGTCCCTCTGTGTAGAAATTCTGGAGCCTCCATTACTACTCACGCTAGAGCCATAGGCTGACCTAAGTTTACCTGCTTTGGACACTTGAATTAGAAAGTACTATGTATGTACCACTGTCATATTTCAGACAGTGAATTATAATTATATGATTGTAAGTCTGCCTTCCTTGAAGGCTGGAACTGTCTTGTTCAACACTGTGTCCCTAACACACAGCACAGATTCTGGGATATAATAAGTGCTCAAAAATTGTTTAAGAACTTGCCCTCTATACACTGGGATAATACATTATCCCAATGAGCTAGTAAGTTTTTAACTTGTGGGAAAATATGAACAGGATTGTTTTTAACAGCCACAATTACAAAAGTCAAACTAAAAAAGATACAGCCTAATACTGCATGGCAAGAGCATTGCCTCAGTCCCCTCTCCCTCCCTTTTCCCCATTATCTTCCTGAAGTGGTTGCAGCCTGTAATTTTAATGTTTCTACTGAGAGTGACTCCCTCTGCTGCTCTGGAAAAGCCATGACCTAAATCAGAAAAGTGCTAAATGCAGTTAAGGCCTAATAGAGCACACTCTCGTTTTCACTAATTGGAGAACCTAGCATGCATTAGAGAACAGTTGTTTTTAAATCTCAACAATAATTCTGAATAAGCTAAGAGGGTTTGCCTACTAGAGTTGGTGCCAGTTCAATGCCTCAGAGGGTTTGCTTTAAAATAGATAAATATGAATTCTGATTAGGATAACAGGCTCCCAAACCACAATGGGAGGTGCTAGAGGACCTTGTCTTGTTTAACACTCAATCTCCAATATTAGGAACACAGGAGGCCAGAGAGTCAATAAATGTCTATTATAATCTAATGCTCCCTTACTCTTTGGAAGTATTTGAAAAGTTTGCTCTCTGGGTGAGGCCTTTTAAGGATTCCCTAAGCTAGACTACTTGGAGATTTTTTTCTGAACAAAATCTCCTTATCACAATTCCAAATGTGAATTCTTGAATTTACTCTGCTCCTAAAATGGAAAAGTGTATGGTGGAATTGTAACAAAGTTCAATTGTCTTCAAAGTCAATTGTCTATTTAGTCTGAAACCCATATTGATAGATGCATGAAAGTCATTTTTATCCTTTTGTAGTACAAAGTTATATTATTTGTTTTTTAAAAACATCATAAATTAACTTAAGATAACTGAGAATTATCTCAATATAATTAAAGTCTTCAGAAATTTTCTGCTGGGAATTTGGTGGTGTTAACACTCATAACACTAGTTGGTGCTAGATAAGCAGCATATCAATACTGTGTAGTCCAGAACTAACATGCATTTATAAAACAAGAGGGCACTAATTCTGAGGCACAAATGATCAAACACATCTACACACACACACACACACACACACACACACACACACACATTCCCCTTTCCTAGTAAAATCTTTCATTCTTGAAAGTCAGAAGCACCGCAAATTCCCTGGAGCTAGGAGTTCCCAGCAATCCTGAATGAAACAATTAGGGCATAGCCAGAAAAAAGAAATTTGTTGCCTAAAGCTTGGAGAATTTCCCAAGGACCTGTTTAAAATGATCGCTATCTTTCTTTAAACCACAGTTACAAAACTTAGTACACTCAGACATAAGATTCATTTGCTTTTTTTTTTTTAATTTTAAACATCTGTTGTTTTGTTGGATATCTATGAAGAGATATCTTTTTAAGAACTTCTAATTTTTCCAGTACTTCAACAACAGAATAAAAACCTTGTGTTTAGTGTAAAGTGCTTAAATTAACTTTTTCATCTTAATAACATATGTGCTTCCATTCGTAAAAATAATTAATTCCCTTTTTAAATTCTCAGCACATGAAAAGGATACCTGAGGAAATAACAGCATCTTTTATTGTCTAAGGGTTCTAGTTCAAAGAGAGAGAAGGGAAAGAAATTAGAAAGAAAAGGGAATCTGAGGACCAGACCATTATAAAATGTGTGATTCTCATTGCACTAGTAGTTCAATAGTAAACAGGATGGAAGGATGGATTAGAGTAGTGTTGATAGCAGCTGATAGTAGCTGATAGTAGAGTTTGGTGCTTTTTACTTTCTTTGAAACCTAACAGTACAGAGAGAGCTGGTATTCTGGAGCATGGAGGACAACAAAAATAATAATGGTGGAATAGTGCATTTTATAGATCACAAGTTTCAAACATAGATGGAGAGTTTGATTCAGCAGGAACTGAAGGAACTGAATAAACTGAACGGAGAAGAACATCACTAAAATTATCACACCCAACAGAACGTGCATTTTATTTTTTCCCTTTAAGATTAGAAAAGCAAGCTCAGTCCTCAATCTTTGGCTTGCCTGGTCTATAAGAAGAAAATAAAAGTGCAAGAGGCAAGTATTCAGTCTTTTCTTTTAATCTCTTCTCCCTTCTTTCAGTATTAATCCATTTACAATCTTCTGTTTGATTATCTTTATTGATCGTTTTTTTTTTTTTTTTTTTCTACCCAGTCTTTTTAATTTGGCTGTTGTAAGCTCTCGGCAGGGATCCTATCCACTGTTTGGCATCTTTGGGACTTTAACTTGTCCTTTTCCCAAACAGTTCACTCAGATAGCCCACCCTCCCCCCAAGCATGTCTTGGTTCTTTGTGCGCCCAATAACAGCAGGAGAATTCCACAGGGAGTTACACGGGGGCTTGATTCCACAACCATTCATCAGGTTGCTCATTTAAGCTTCCAAACTCCCCCAGTCTAAGCACCGTCGGCTGCTGCCCTGAGTACTTCTAACCAATTTCAAGAAATCTACAAAAAGCTTGTGTGATTCTCACTGGAACTGGAGACTTCTTTGTAAAATGGACAGACACGAAGCTCTGGAAGTGTGCGGGGGCGGGGGGAGTAGGGTAGAGCCTCCGGGATGGGAGGCATCTGGCGAGAAGGAAAGGAAAGATTTATGAGCGTGGCCACTTAGAGGGGCAGCAGTTAAATTTACTCCCGAAGTAGCTATCGCTAATTTACAAAGCCTTGCTAATCACATACCTTCCCACCCGGACCACACTCGCCTTCGCTCTGCCATCGGCTCCACTACCAACGCTCCCGCCCTCAGGGTTTCTCACAGATTGGAGGGAATTTAGACGAGAAACGCCAGCGTGTCTAAGCATCCATCACCAGGGAAGTTGGGGCTACACCGCGCCTCCTTCGTTCTCCGAATTTGGAAAGAAAAAAAGTGCAACCGAGAATAGGGGGTGGGGTAACTCCTTGAACTGCTGCTGAATGCTGCATAAGCTTCCTCCACACGCCCAGGAAAAGATGTGCCGTCTCCCCGGAGCCAGGGCGAAAAGACCCAGGTGGGCACTCGGCTTGGCCAGAGGACCTAACAGAGACTCTGGAGGAGGCAGCGTTGGCGCTTTACTGCCCTTCTCCTTTCTACTTAGCTTTCCTTGCTTGGAAGGGCTGAGAGCTGCCACTACCACTTCAAACGCGAGGGAAAAGAAGGGAGCCGGGCGATCAGTCCCTGTGTCTCCTCTCTTCCCGTACCCACCCCTGACTCCCGCATACTCTGCTCGCAATCCGCTTTTCCCCAGGTCCCGGATACTTATTTTAAGGCTCAGACACGTTAAATTAAAATGTTAGAGTTACAATCCGGCGGGCTACCCCGAAGAGTTTGGAATTTGGTTTGAAGGACCAGTCAGTCTCTCCAGATCTCTGGGTTAAGTTTCTCCATCTCCTGGTGGGAGGGTGTCCCGGAGGGTGTAAGAGTGCAAAGGTGTTCACACCCCGGGGCCTGCCGCAGAAAGAGGTTACAGGTTCGAGTGGACAACGTGTCCATCTTACTGCACCCTAAGCAGCAGCCGAAGGGCACCGGCGTTTGTTGGTCCTCGGCCGCAATGGACACATTTTCTTAGCAGAGGGCCCTTCGGCGTCTGGCGTGCACAGAGATGCACTGAAGATCCCGCAACCCCAGCTGTGGCACAGCTCAGGGAACCTCTGCGCACCACGAGCATCAGGACGCATCTATGGAATGCCACAGGGCCACCCGCACGAAAAGAGTCTCTCCAAACCTCTGTGTGTACAATATACAACAACATGCGGGTGCCGAGCAGAAAGTGCAAAAGACACGCAAAGCACCACATGCCCAAAGACGGATGCAGGTTCACACCCCGAACGTCCCTGGTCCATGTCCATCTTGGAAGATTTATTAAAACAAATAAGAATAATCAAAGCTTCTTGACTAGTTGTGAAAGTGGAATTTAGAGTGGTTTACAGTTGAGAACAAGAGGGAGAAGCAAGGAGAACTAGGAAGGAGGAGAGAAAGAAGGAGGAAAGGAAGAAGTGAAGGGAGGTGGCCGCGGAGCCTGGTGGACCCCCTTACCTTGTGCGGCCGAGCCGGTGCTAGCGCTGAGCAAGGCCAGGGCAGGTAGCACAAGCATTTGCAGTATGTATCCCAGTCCCAATCCGCAGCGGGCCGCTGTCGCCCGCATACCTTTCCTCATCGTCGACAGAGGTGTGCTCGGGGGAACAACACAGAGACGTGCAAACAGCGAAAAGCCCCTACTGGGCAGCAGCAGATTCCGTACTCCGCCAAGCAGTCAGAAGAAATAAAGATAATCAGGAGCCACACTACACTTTGTCCAAGGGCAGGGGCCCAAAGCGGTGGAGAGGAGGCGCTGAAGAGGAGTTTGAAGGTCCCTCTTTCCCTGTGCCTTCTAACTGGCGTCTCCCGCGAGTGGCTGCTCTGCCCGCACTTGGAAAGTCCGGGGAGGAACAAGGCGGCCACCTCTGCCGCTCCCCCCAGCAGCAGGAGCAGCAGCAGCTCCGCCAAGCGCCGAGCCTGGACTGCTCTCCGGGTCCCCTCGCCGGTGCGGAACACACTCAGGCACCGCGGTGGGTGGATGGGGGTGTGAGAGAGGGGAGGAGAAGTGGGAGGGGGAGGGAGCGGAGGGAGGGAGCTTGGGTACCGTGGGGCGCTCCCCTCTCCAATCTCGGTGTTCTCACGCCGGCGGAAAGGCGTCTCTGCTGCTGCTGCTGCTGCTGGGTGGCCAAGGAGTGTCACCTCCTCGAATGGGGCGCACAGTCGGCGGTGTGACGAGCTTCGGAGGAGGAGTGGAGGGCGCAGCCCAACTCCGCTGGGGTTGAAAGCGGCGGCGGGAGCGCGCCCGTCCGCGTTATGTAAGCTAGAGTTAGAGAGGGATACGTGCCCAGCGCTGGAGGTGGAGACCGGTTGTTCTACTCGCCGAAACCCGGACCAGAGAGAACTGATGGAGGAGCCGGCTGGGTAGAGTGGGAGCGCGCCTGCCTCTTGCCGTGCGCCAGGCCTGGGCTTCAGGAGGGCAGCGGGCGCGCCCCAGGTCACTTGGCCGTATCCAGTGGAGCTCAGCCTTGCCGCCTGCCTTCCTTTCACGCCGCCGGCAGATCCTGAGCCAGACTCCCCGGGACTGGACTTGCTCTACGACTTTGGGTCTCGCGGTTGATTAAGCCACTTGAGGGCTCTAGCTGAAGTCCTGCGCGGGAGGGAAGAAGGCATGAAGCTTTTGCAGTCCTCCAGCCCGCTGCTCTCTTGGGTTTGTCAGCGCCACGCACACTGCTTTATGCATTGGGCGCCTATGACTTCTCTGCAGTGGAACAGAAGCTAAAACCTCAATGAAAACTCATTCTTCAATAGTGCTGTCTTTGCGTGCATCTTGGTGGCTGGCATGGTTGAGTATGTAAAGGGTGGTGAGCTGATAACCTGGAAAAATTCTCCCAGAAATAATAGACAACAGAATTTTCAGATACTCAAAGTGATGGTGGAACCAATGACTTGCTTTCCAAATTCCTAACAGCATGTGTAAGGACCCAAACTGCTAACAATTTTTTTTTTTTTTTTTTTAACTTTTCTCTAGGAAAGAATGAATTGTCTGGAAAGCTAGGATTTGGATCCTAGGTGCAGTGATGAAGGAGAAATGTAAGAATGGGTGGGTAGAATAAGAAAGGCTAGACAAAAGGAAAGTAAATGGACTAGAAGGTCAATGCAAACTGCAACAGCCAACATTCTGGGAAGAAGAAAACCAGTTCCCAAGATTACTACCTTACTAAATTAATAATAAAAAATCATATATCAGGGAAATTTTAAGCTCTGGTGCCAAGTGGGACACAGGCACACAAATGACCTCACACATGAACAATCTGGCTGGGGTCATAACACATTCTATGACCCTAGGCAGGTCAGGTGATCTTTGCTTATCTCAGTTTCTTCATCTGTGAAATATTTTATTAGATGGTGCCAAAGTTCTTTTCAGTTCCAGCTTTCCATTATTCTGCCTGTGTAGCCACTTCTGAACCTCTGGCCAATAAACCTGTCTTGGATGAGCCTGATAGATCTTTTGGCAAAAACATTGACAGAACTGTCTATTTTCTATTTCTATGGAGGCTCTGCTTGCCATGCTAAAATCTCTTCTTCACTCTCTTCAGTTTTCCCATACCAAGGGTTATAGTGATACTGTGGCAAGAGGGTGGGTTTTAATGCTAGATTTCCTGGGTTAAATTCTTAACATTTCAAATTACTAGCTGACCAATAATGAACAAGTCTGGGTGCCTCTATTTCCTAATCTGCACAATGGGTTTAATAGCAGTACCTATCTTATAGGGTTTTTGTGAGGATTAAATAAGTTAAACATACATATAGTGCCTGACGCATAAAATAGTAACCTGCTCTTCTTATAATTGATGAAAGATTCCCATCATCATCATCATGATATCTAGACTAGTGTTGTTGAGTAGACCTTTCTGTATTAAGGAACAAGCTTGTACCTGTGCTCACCCAAATGGTAGTCACTAGACACGTGGCTATTGAGCACTTAAAATTTGGCAAGTGTGACCAAGGAATTGAATTTTAAATTAATTTAATTTAAATAACCACATGTGGCTAGTGACTACCATGTCAGATAGTGAAATTCTAGGCCACTCGTAACCTGTCAATTATTTTGACAACAACAGCAGCAGAAGGGATTATGACTGTATTTCATATTTATCTTTACAATTTTTTCCAAGAAGGACAATAGCTTAAATAATAAGAATGAAACCTCCACACATACTCATAATTGTATTAACATGGAATATTTATTCATTTAAAATTTTGTTGCCTGTCTTTTCTAACTAGAATTTAACTCTTTTAAGGCAGAGACTTTGCCTTGTTTGTCATTTCATCCCCAGCTCCTAACACAGAGCCTAATATTTAGTTGAGACTCAATCAAAATCTGTTAGTTGATTGCCAAAAAGGCTCAACAGGGAAGAATACTTAGAGCTTAGAAGAGTTAAAAAGGATTCAGTTTGTCACATATCCTGTTTGGAGCACTGGAGTGATCAATGACACATAGTATTTGGAATTCATTCCTTGAAAAAAAGAGTGAGAGAAAAGAGAGGAAAAAGTAGTTTAATACTGAAATTCAGCCTAAAGAGGGCAGGAGAATGGTTTGAGAAATGGTGTGCATAGTTGAGGTGGAAAAGGGAGAGAGCACAAAGACAAAGATAGGAACAGAATCAGCACCATAGATCAACTTTACCAAACAGATGAGTTGCTAATAATCTATGATTAAAGATGAAACTTAACTTGTGCATTAACATCCTGCCTAGTTTTTGGTTTTACTGTCACATTTCTTCTTCATGAAAGAGATAATGCGGTGTTGCATAGCTTTCTGAGCATAGGCTTGCTAACTTACTTCACTTAGATTTGGACTCAAATGTCACTGCTTAGAAAACCCTTCTCTGACTTACTTAAAATAGCATTCCCCCCAGCATTCCAGACTGCATTCAACTTCTTTGATTTTCCCTATAGCACTGCAAATATGTGTGTATGTATGTATGTATGTGTTTGTATATATATGTACATATATGTATAGATTTCCTCTCTAATAGGATATATGCTTTTCAAAGGGAGATATATTTCTCCATTACATTCAAAGCTCTATAACCAGAAACTAGAACATTGTCTGGCACATAGTAGGTGGTCCATAAACACTTACTGAATATTGAATGGATAAATGGGAGCCAATAGATTTTAAAACTGAACTAAGTCCTTGATTAAAACTTTTTTTTTTTCCCAAGACAGAACTTCAAATTATGACTAGGCTTTTCTAGTTGTTGAATAAAATCAAGTTTGGACACATTTCCACCAAAAATTAATCTATGACTTTTTCAGGGTTGGAATACTGCAGGTGGTTAAGGAAGAGACACGAAATTCATCTCATTTTGAAAAACAAAAACCTTCATTTAAATCCATATACAAGGGCTTCCTTTTTCTTGGCTGCAGTAAGCAGAGAATTAACTCTGGGATAATAAATCCCAGTGACAGGTGCTAATGGGAATTAAGCATGCAAATCCCCTGCATATCCCTCCAGAAATCTATACCCAAAAAAGTATGCTATTTAGCATGTAGGGTGCTTACTAATAATATTTACTTTAAACCAGTACGGAAAAAGAGTTTCCAGCTTAAGACTTAAGAAATAAAAAACAGATGAAAATGTGTTTTAATTATAGAAATAATATTTTCTTTCATTTTTACTCTCTCTTTATATGATTGATTCCCCACTTTTTACATTTTTTATCCTTTATAAAAAGTAGTTCATTATATGAAAAATATTATTAACTAGAAACATTGAAGAGGGAGGGTTTTAATGAATAAAGAGGATGGCAAAGAGGAAAAAGTCTATTTCTAACTAAGGATTGGCAAGAGACAGCAGGTAACATTATTGATAGACACCAGTCAAGGAGAGTCAGATGATCCAGATTCTATCAGGTCAATCCTACTTTTCCAACTCAGACCACAGAAGGGAATTTGGCCTGCCACAAACCTATAAACTCTGAAGATTTGTGCTTTTATTAATTGTATTAGACAAGGCCCTTTTCTTTGCAATTGATAGGAACCCAACTCAAATAAGCTTAAGCAAAAAAGAAAATTTGTTGCTTCACAGAACTCAAAAGCCATGAATAAAAATAGCTGTATTAATAATGGCTAACATTTATTGATCACTCCTTGTGTGTCAGGCACTGTTCTAAACTCCTTACATGTGCTGTCTCACTTAATCCTTACAGTGAGGATTAAAGGAAAGTACTCTAAACAAAGTACTACTATTATTCCCATTTTATATATGAGAAAACTAAGGCAAGAGTGGTTAAATAATTTTGCCCAAGGTCACACACAGTTATTATTTTTTAATGTCAGTCTGACTTCAGGGGTTATGCTTTAGATACAGAACATTAAATACAGCTAACAGGACTTGGGCCCTTCCCTCTGCACCTCCTACTGCCCCCTTTAATCTCTTGTTTCTGCTCTTTTCTCTTTTGGCTCCACTTGGGACTAACAAATTGCCAGAACTATGCCCCTAGCTTGTCTTGGGTCACATGACCATACATGAACCATTCACTATGGATAAAGAGTGGAATATAATGAACGGCAAAGCCTGAGTCCTGTACCAATTTCTGGCAACTACAAATTTGGATTGAGAATGTGGAAAAAGCCTTCTCCAAAAGAAAAATAAGTATGCTGGGAAGGAAGATGAATCAATAGGGAATAACTGATGCCAAGAGAATGGCTGCAGGGCAAACAGAACAACAGATTCCTATTCCATGGTATATAGGGAAGATTGTGTTCTCCAAACTTGAGGGCTACTGCATATCACTGCAGCAAATGAAGATCATTGGTTGAGGAGAGCCAAAGAACAGCTGCATATACATATCTCTTGCCATTAATCGACTGGAAGAATTGAGTACCTTTCCACTTCACTCCATTCCAAAAACTTTCATCTAGCCAGTATTATACTTAAGAATCTGTTTCAGGATCACTGGGGAAATCCACACAAGAGTGATAGTTCTTGCACACCAAAGGCTTAGAATCTAACAGACAATGTAGATTAATAAACACAGTAATTCTAAATAAAGATAAAAATGTTGTGGGAATATAGAAGTGTAAGAAGATTATGACTGGGAGAATCTGGGAAGAAAAATGCCTAGAAGTAAGACTTAAGCACTGTATCAGTAACGGTATACTTAGCATAAGGCTGTATTTATCTCTAATACTTCCTCTAGAATAGGCAGTCCAGGGCTGCTATGGAAGCCCAACTATGTTCTTGTCATATCTTGGCTCTGTGTTCCATATGTGTAGCTTTCATCTTTTCAGTTCTTGATGGCTTTTCACACTTTCCAGGTCGGAAGAAGTAAGAGAAGACCCAAAGGGATGCTGTCAAATTAGGTGCTTTCCAAGCATCTTTTCTGGAAACCTGCAGCCCAACCCATCTGTGATTGTTGCAGGCTGTATGTACCCCAGAACAGATCATGTTCTTTTAATCCATTCCTGTGGGTGTAGATCTATTGTTGGTGGGACTTTTTGATTAGGTTATTTCAGTTGAGCTGTGACCCACATTATTCAGGTTGGATCTTAATTCTCCTACTGGAGTACTTTTTAAAAGGATGAAAGACAGAAAATGTCCAGAGAAGCTAAGAGAGACAGAAGCTAAGAAGGAGAAACATACTGAAACTGAGAAGCCAAGGCAGCAAAACCTGGGAGAGAAGGACCAGCAGATGCCACCATGTGCCTTCCCATGTGACAGAGGAACCCCAGTTCGCAAGAAGCCTTTCTTTGTGAAGAAGGTTATCATCCAATTGCTGCCTTAATTTGGACATTTTTCATGGTCTCAGACCTATAAAGTTAAAAGCCAATATACCCACATTGTAAGCCAACCCATTTCTGATATATTGCATTCCAGCAGCTTTAGCAAACCAAAACACCATCTATTTTCTTGATGGCCTGTCAAATGACTAGCCTAGACCAATCACAGGTGATGGATAAGAAGGGTGTTGTGAATGTAAAATTGATCATTGTGGTATGTTGATTTATTTACCCTAGCAAACACATTATTAATCTTAATCCCTACCCTGTGGGTGTGGACCCATTGAAAATAGGTTTTGAAGATGTTCTTTTTAGTTAATGTGTGGCCCTACTGAATGAGGGAAAATAATCCATATTACTGGAGGTCTTATAGAAAGAAGGAACTGGAAGTCAAACATTGGAGAAGGCCATTCAGAAAAAAGCTGGAAGTTAGTGGAAACTGGAAGAGCTGCCCCAAAGAAAGAGACATCACCATGTGATGGGAGGCAGAGACTTGAGCCAAGGAACCCCAGGACACTACAGACTGGGAGAAAGCAGGCTTTGATGATATCATAATTTTAGACTTCTTCTGGCCTCAAAACCATGAGCTAATAAATTCCTGTTGTTAAGCCAAAATTAATTTGTGGTATATGTGATAGCAGCACTGGCAAACTAAGACAATCAACTGTGATGATACAACTGTTGAAGAGGAGGGAAAAGGGTAAGACACAAGAAGAAAGACATAAAGGCAGGAAATTACAGGCTATATTTTGAGAATTGTATGTAGGTAGATAAAAAGGAGCTTCTCTCTTTTGTTGAGTGAAAAGGAAGGGTGTGTTTTCTATCACAGTGAAAAATAAAAGGATTGAATTATTCAGTCCATTGGAGTCTATTTATTGAGCTTTTTGGAAGTGTGTAGTAATGAGATGGAGTCTTCTTTAGGAATTAATAAATGGGTTGTAGAGATACTACTTAAGCAAGAGAAAGAAAGCAAAATGTAATGTGTCTATACTTAAGACATTATTATGACAAGATATTTTCTCTATTGCCCTTTGTACTTAACTTACATAATCATCTAAAGAATAAGATCAGTGATTGAATCTTTCTATACATGAATTATACTACCCTGGAGTAAACTTTGGAGCTATTCTCAGTACCTCCCTCTTCTTTGCCTACAGCATCTATTCAATTTTTTTACTTAAAAGTCTCTAGGATCTATACCATTATCTCCAGATCCACATTATACTTGCATGCACCACATGGAGTCTCTCCAGTTACTTCCTTAGTAGCCAATCTGCCCTCACATTCCAATCCATATGCCCCACAATCCCCAGAATGATCTTGTCGTTTTACTTTCCTATAAACTTGTTAAATGATTCCTCATAGTCTTAGAACTCTTCCCAAAGTCCATTATAAGCTATGCTTGCCCTTAAAAAAGGAAGGTTATGGAGTAAACGTAGCATGGTAAGCTTGCATTTTTCCTAATATTTGCTCTTTCCCTGTTCATAGAAATACAAAGCACACCCTTTACCTTTTGACTTTGCAGTACCATGTGCTGTGAATGCAATATACTTCCCTGCCTCACTGATGGTGTGCTTCGCCATGGGACTGGTTTTTGCCAATGAATGTGGGCAGACGTGACAGCGTGCCAGCTGCACAGAGGCACTGTATGCTGCTATTCATTTTCATGTCCCCTTGTGGTGGTCATGAGAAGAACATCCCCTAGGTAGCCGGCAGCCCAAGGTGGATGAGAGACACATGGAGACACCTGGAGCCTGCTGGTTGATGGCCAGAGCCCGAGCCCAGGCCACCTTAACCTAGTTGCATCAGATCCAATGAGCCATGAGAAAGGAAAAGAAAATGCTTGTTGTATTAAGCTACCGAGTTGTAGGTTGATATTTTTCATACAGCATTATTGCAGCAAGAGGTGTCTGATACACTTAGAGTGAGAATCATGCTCTCATTTTAAGTTAAAGACAAATCAGATGATAATTTCCCCTGTAGAGTTAATAAACTAGTAGAAAAGAAGACTGAGTAGAGGACAAAATAGAGTTACCACAAGAAGTACCTAAGAGAGGTGTGGCTACAGTGCCCTGGAGGTGAGAGGAAAGGACAGTTACTTGAACCCGGAGGATCGGCAGATTCTTAAATGAGGGCACATTCGACCTGGACCTTGGAAGATAAATAGAATTTATATTTGTTGACATTGAAAGAGCATTCCATGAAGAAGAAACAACCAGAGCAAAGGTGTTCCATATATGGTAAATATTGAGTGGCTTCCCTTGGAGCCAAAAAGCATTCTACTTAATACTCTTATTATCTGGAATGTTTTAAAAATTATAATAGTTAACATTTTTGATCATTCATTAGTCAATCACCTTGTTAAGTCAAGCATCTTGTTAAGTATATATATATGTTGGTGTGTATATATATATATGTGTGTTCATTTGGCACATGCAACAATTCTATGTATGAAGCAGATCCTATTATTATCCTCATTTTAAGCATGAAGAAACTGAGGCTTAGAGGTGTTAAGTAATTTGCCCACACTAAACTAGGCAGACATTGAACCTGAGTTTACTTAGATCCAGCCAAATACCAAGAGGTAAATTTGGAAGATAGGGAAAATTTCTGAAAGGCTTTATGTAATTTACTGTGTGGTCTGTGCTCCATTTTGCATACACTAGACGGCTACCAAAGGTCTTGGAGAATGAGCCAGTACTGTGATCATGCCTTGCAGCAGTGTTCAAAATGGATTAAAATGGGAAGGAAAATCACAGAGTGTCCATTTAGGATTCTATCCCAATAAACAGGATGAGAAATAATGAGAGCCTGAATTTAAGTTGTGGTAAACAGAAAACACGTGAAAGGATGTACACATGTTGTCTAATTTGGATGGTGGTTACTACTTCAGGAGCACAGAATGAAAATTTTGCATTATTAAGTATTCATGATATAATTAAGAATAAACTATGGAACCCTGAAAAGCTGCTTGCAACAATAAACCACCCTCAGCTTAATTAAAGGCATTAACGAATTAGAAATAAGATTTAAAGGATGAGAGGGACACATTAATTTCTTAGGACTACTTGTGTTCATTGGGATTTGAGGTAGTTTGTTCAAGCAATATTATAATGATTCACCAACACCTTCATTGTATAGCCAGATGATTTGTTTCTCATGGTCCCTAACACTGCTCCTGGCATAGACAAGGCAATCAATAAATATTTTTTAAAAATAAATGAGTAACTTAATTTATGAGAAGCTTTTATACTATGGAAACTAAATCAGTTGTTACATAAAGGGAATCTTTTACTTGCAAATATTTTATTCCTAAATTTATTTATAAGTTGATTGTTAGAAATGTTTTGTGCTTATCTTATAGAAATGTGACAGAAATTATGGTCTGGAATTCAGCCTTTGAATTATGTATAATGGTATGGAAAACAATGCTATAATAGTACATATAATTCAGTCAAAAACAAAACATAATTAACAATTAAAGATTTAATTTAATTTAATTTAATTTAAAAAATTAAAATCAGAACATTTGGCCTCTGCTTCAAGTATAAATAAAGAAGAATGAAGAAAAAGTATAAAATGTTATAGAGATTCCTAAGTTTATTTCATGATATTTTAAACAACTCTCAAAAATGAAGCCATTCCTTTTACGCAACTTCTAATTTATATGGAAATAGGTTGATTTAATTTTCTTTAAAATAATTGTTGCACTAGTGCTAAAGTCTGTTTATCATGGATGTTTTTTGTTTGTCTGCTATTTGGTTAACAGATTGAAGTAAAAAGAACAAGGAAGGTTAAAAAGGAAATATATTTTTGATGCAGTTGGGGGAAATAAATTAAAACCACAGGGAAAGAAAGAAGGAGTAAGAAAATTCAAGTGAGAGCTTTTCAGGGGTATTTTAAACAAAACTGCATGAGATAAAAGTAAAAAAGGATGAGATGAAGTTAACAGGAAGAAACAATGGTTCAGATGTTTACCCACATTGTCCACCAGGTGGCCCCACTGGCCAAGAACAGCCTGGTACTGCACAGGATTCAGTGTGCAACCAAACTTTAGATTTGTGAGAGTTATGCAAATCAGAACTCTTAAGGGTAAAGCCCTTCCAATCAGTTGCTTACATGTTGAATGTGTTACTTCTCTAGACTTTAAGATTCTCAAGAAGGACCTTACAATATTTGAATTATCAGTATCATTTACCCTGATGCCTGATACTTAGAAGACCTTAACAGTGGTTACATAATTTATAAATTAATAAAAAATAAATGATCTAATAATTGTGCGTACATTTTAATTTAATCAACGCTATTGTTGTTTTCATTTTCTATTTTATTCTTGCTAGGACCAGGAAAATCTTTTGATCATTATTATTCTCATAGGCAACTTTCACTTTACATTTCTACAGTAGTAAAATCAAAGAGAGGATCTTACCCTTCATCAACTTTTTTTTTTGAGTGTCTGCTGACATGTTGTTTTTCTAAAATGCAAGGAGACCATCTACAAGCAATGGTTTATTTTTCACTTTATTGACAATTCCAACCAAGGGCTACAAATTACCCTGGTTCTAGATTAGGGATAGTCAATTGAGCAAATATGTGATTATAGGTTATAGGGTCAGATAACTTGAAGAAAATCTATTTTAATATCTGCAAAGGCTAAAATCTCTCAAGAATATATAAATAAGTTATTTTAGGAATGGTGTTGGAATCTGGTGGAACAAGCCCTGGCAATAGAGTCATGTTGGATGTGGGTTAGACCTCCCCTCTGCCTCCCTGTCCTCGGCACAGTCAGCTGCCCTTTTCCCAGTACTAAAGCCTTTTGTCTAGTTACAGCCTGTTTTATGGGAAAGTTATACTTTCAAGCCTCTTTGCTTTTGCTCATTATCCTGACTCTACCTAGAATTTCCTTCCTCACTTGAACAACCATTCTCTAGAATCCAGTCCCAATGTTAGCCCTTCTATAAAGCTTTCCCAAATCCTACAGCTGGAAGTGCTCAATCCATCTCTGACGTCCACATGCTTTTATATCATCTTCTCTTGATGTCTCTTTAAATGTATCATTTCTTCCTACTAAGATGTAAGCTGTGTGAGCCTTAACCCTGGGTCTCAGACACCTCAGACTTTTCAACAACAGCTACCACATTGATACATACAGAGAAGTAAATGAAGTAATGTTTTGGAAATGTGTTGATGAGAGCTCTTCTCTTTAGGCTTACATGGACTAAACAGTTTTCTTGGTCACTTCAAGATATCCATTTACCTGGGGAAGAGGGTAAAGGTCCAGCAATGGGAACATACCTATCATTATAGCAGAAATGTAAGGGAAATAATTAATATTTAGTATATGACTTCCAAAAATAGGATTTCTATGTCTGTGGCTAAACAATGGGCTTAAAGGTTAGGCTTGCTGAAATTAAGTGGTTTCTGACTTCATTTACCTACTTCTTAAAACAGGAAGAGCCAGAGCCTTGATTAAGATCATAGATTTTCTCACAGATTTTCTTTTGCTGTAATGTAGAAAAGATGCTACTTCCAATTAAGACCAAGATCATTAAATCTGTCAACTTGGAGGATATAATGTGGGGAGGTGAAACACCCAAAAGCCCAAATCTCACCATATATAACCCCAGGTATTGTGAGTGTGGTGGTTTGGAACTATTTGTACCCCAGAAAATCGTGTCTTAAAACTAATCTATTCCTGTTGGTGTAAACTTATTTTAAGTAGGACCTTTTAATAAGGTTACTTCAGTTAAGGCATGGCCCAGGGTGGGTTGTAATCCTCTTACTGGAGTCCTTTATAAATGAGATGAATACAGAAAGAGAGGGAGAGAGAAAGCCATGGAAGCGAGAAGCAGAAAGCAATGAAACTCAAAAAAGAAGGCAGAAAGCAGCGGACACCTCCATTTGCCTTGCCATGTACCAAAGGAGCTGAGGATGGCCAGCAGCCAGTCTTCAGGAAGAAAGTACCACCTTGATGATGGCTTGATTTAGACATTTTCTCAAACTCTAACCATAGACAAATAAATTCCCATTGTTCAAGTTGAACCATTTCATGGTATATTGCTTTAAACAGCCAAGGAAACTAAAACAGTGGGGAAAATCTCCAGGTCTTTGATTCAATACCTCTCCGTAGGATCTGCTAATGAGGGAGAGGGATTTAGAAACTTCCAGATAGGTTAAGAGAAATGCTCCTCGTTAAGATGAGGAGATAGCAACACAGCAAGATCACCTGACTCAACATGAAGTGCTCCAGTAGAATAAATTAAAGAGGGAAATTATTTTGCAGTCTGAGTCTCTGAATTCAATTTTGCGTCAGAGTTCAATTTTATGTCAAAGAGGCATGGAATAAGACACAAAGGGGAGCACTGATTTGAAAGCCATGTTGACTTCCATGAGACAACCCCCCCCCCCCCCCCCCCCCCCCCCCGCCCCGCCAGAAGCCAAGGGCATGGCTGGGAGCCACTGTGTTCAACATGAGGGTGAGCTGCAGAGCACAGAGCAGCCTCAGTGGCAGACCCAGCAGAATGTCCTGGTACAGGGAACCCACCAACCACACATCAGGGGATCACGTCAAGCAACATCCAAGTACTAGCTAAAGGTCAGGAAGTCTCTCAGTACCAGGAAGTCATATGAGCTAAATCCTTTATTACACTCACCTCTACTTATTCCTCTCCTGGATGACATCTGCTTTGAACTTCTCATGACATGCTACTCTATAGGGCATCAGAAACAACTTAGACATATCATTTAAGAAGAAATATTTTTGCCTTGTTCAATTTCAACTTCCTATTACATAAGCATTCCATCTATTCAGTGTTCAATTCCCCATTGAAGTAGGCTAAAATAATTTCTTTTGGATGACTCATTGTTGAGATAGTTCAGATTTTACCTCTTCCCATTCTCTTTGTCAAGATGAAATATGGGAATTCAAAGAGATGCTAACTCTGGCCTAAGAGTTGTGGGGTTTTCTGGAATCATGAAGTTTCCTGTGGATTCTTGCTGGTTCCTGCAGTGGAGTGGATTAAAGTTCATCTCTACAGATTAGTCCACCTGGTTTTTTATAATGAGATCTCAGTCCCCACTGCTAGAGATTAAGGCCCCTTTGATTCTGGACTAAAAGTTTCCTTCTTTGTCCTGACTCCAAACCTCTGCTGTTATCTGTTTATCTTCTCTTTGGTTTAAGTAAGGCACTCAGGATTTTGCAACTAGTTGAAAGCTAGTGTTTTCCTGAGTTCCTGCAGCCCTAGCCTCAGAGGCCTCAGCCTACCCCCACACTCAAAGGGGCCTTTCTAAAGCTTGGCCTTCTTTAATATTGGGCCTGAGGGTGAGAAATGAGAACCCTAGTGGCTGACTTACCTCCTTGCTCACTTTCTTCTTTATCTCCACAATCTCTTGCAATTAAATAGAATGAAATTTGAGCTTTTCACTTCCTTTAGTGGAAAAATGCTCTTAAAGTGGGAAATAAATGAACTTTCAAAATCCTCCACAAATTTGGTTTTGAGCCTAATATCCTGCTTCATATCTTGGAAACCCTACTGGGATGTCAAATGCTATTAGCTCTTTTATTCTATTTGCATTTCTGCTGTAAAAATCCTCATCATTCCATCCTTACCTTCTCTCTCAGCTTGGGCTGATCAGGGAAGAGGTCTTGTGCAAGGAAAAGAGAAAGAGAAAATCCCACTGATTTATTTCAAATCGACCACCACATGAGATTCCTGTATGTAAAACTACATGCTAAGTGCTAGGTGGGGTGGAGTGGGGATTCCAACATGTCTGATTTCAGACATCAATTCCTTAAAAGATATTAAACATTTAAAAGATAAGAACCATGTGAAGAAAGAAAAAGCAGTATAAAAACAAGTATTTTCACTGAAGCTATACGTTGATATCTACAATATCTGGCACAATGCTTGGTATGAAGAAGGAATGCAAAAATTTTCTGTTACAATGAATGAATCACCTTGTTTATCATTTAATGTTTAAAAGCACGCATGCTGGATCCAAAATGCCTGGGTTCTAATAGTTGATCGTCTCCTTATTAGCTATTTGATTTTGGAAAATTTCATAAGCTCACTTCCTTGTCTGTAAATTGGGATAGTAGCAGTACCTATCTTATAGTGTTGTTGTATGGCTAGAGTGAATTTATTCACATAAAGCACTAAGAGCCATGGTTGAAATACAGTAAACATTCATAAAATGAAAGCTATTTATTATTTTATTATTATTGTTACTATAGATCAGTAAATAAGACTCTATCTGTAAAAGAGGTTTCAGAAATATTTTAGTCATTTTCCAGATAAAAACCATTGTTAGATATATTTGTAACATTTTGAATATAAAAACTTCCACAAATAGTTGACTGTTTTATATTCAGACATATATTTTTAGTTTTCAAAAATGGAATAAAGTAATTTAGGACTGTTTGTTTTTTAACAATCTCAACTTATTACATTTTAGGGAAATAAATTGGCAAAAGCCTGGTATAATAAATGATCCAACTGAACAAAAATGTGAGCAGTGTGCTTATGTTTGTATCTTATGTTCACAAAGTCAAGATAACACTTGCAGCAAAGGAGGCTTGGAAAATCAGCTCTATGGAGAGTAGAACAATATGTACATATCCCTTTTTTTAAAGGGAAAAGAAAACCTACACTCAAGGGAATGTGACATAGTAGTCAGAGGAATTTAAGTGATAGGAAATGTGTGTATAATAAAAATGATTTCTAATGTTCTTTATTATATAAAATTAATGTTATTCAGCCATCATGATTTCTAAGAGTAGTAATTGATCTGAGCTGTGTCTACTACTTTCTTTTACTTAATTCTACTAAGCTTGCATTTTTGAAAATCTTATGGAACGAATCTTGCATGTATTGAATACTCCCAGAATAAAGCTTTCTGACCTACATGGGTATTTAAAGTAGCAATTTTTGTCTCATTAGTTCAAGGGGCTAGCCAACTGAGTATAACACGCAGAAAATATTATAGACATATCCATTTTTTTTAACATGTTAGCATTCAATTGAAAGATTATGTCATCCCCCCCCTTGCTGCCCCCACCTCCACCCCATTCTATACATGTTAGAGGCTCATGTGCAGAAACCTGCCCTTTTGGAGATAAAAATGCCTATTTGTAAGAGAACAGATGGTGTTGCTCAAGTTCAGAGACACATATCAGGCAGAATCTCAGGGGGAGGGGAGACTGCCAGTGGGAGAGGGCTGGTGTAGTTTGAAGAAGCTTCCTGGGTGATTCTGATAGCTTCCCAACTCGCCCCCACTGTGCAGTACTGATTTAAAGCTTAAAGATACATAAAAGTCATGTGGAAGCTGATTTGAGCTGCAGAATGAAAACTGAACTCTTTTCCTGGTAGAAACATGTTTGTTTGCATTTTATACCGTAATTCTCAATGCCTGAACGTCCAAACAATATCTTAAAATCAGCACATCTAAAAACTCCTGTTTAGTTCAAATATTACATTATTTCCATGTGTACAGTAGTACTAAATGGTAGGTCCTCTACAGTCATTCAAAGATAATTTTTATTTTGAGTAGTTTTCAATATATATAGGTTACAACATAAATGTGCCAGAAATACATGGTATTATAATCTGAGCAACAAGTAAACAATTCTTATTAGTGAAGATATTGGAGTTAGGTTTGAAAGTTAGAAAGTTAAAAATAATTATAGCCCAAACTGTCCTATGAAAAATCCTTTAAATCAACCACAAAAAACACTTTATATGTTTTTGCGTGTTAAAATTTAAGATCTACCGGGTTAAATTGAAGGAAGGGAAAAAAGTCTGTATGCAGATGTCTGAGCATTCAAACCGTTATGACTTTAGTGTAGTTAGCAAATTCCAGGAGTGACTGATGTTACCAGAGAGAAGTGCCAGAAAGTTACCTTGATTTCTTTAGAGGGTAAATAGTTTTTGCAAGCCCAAAAGCAGTTGCATGTGTTCCCCTGGGGGCTCTGAAGTTTTCTGCTCTTGGGATTGGGAGGATAAATCCATTTCTTTGTTTAGATAGTGTTGTAATCAGATGAATTTAGAGTTGTCTGAGTCAGATGAGTGGAGGGGATAAGATTGTGTTGGAAGTTTTGGTTTGATAAGGTAATGGCCGCTGGAGTCCAGTTCTGAGATCTCTTGTTTCCTGGAGGGGATTATATATGTGAAAAGAGAAAAGTACTGAAGCAAATGAGAATCATGAGAGAATCCATGTGGTCCTAGGGTAGAAAGGGTACTGGACCTCCAGGTCAAAGGCCACTTGGCTAACAATGATTCCCCACATTTTGCCTTGTGGGGCAAAATTCCCTGATTCCCAAGGTTAGTAATTGGTGCGTGAGTGTGTGTGTGTGTGTGTGTGTTTGTATGTGTGTGTTAGAGGGCATGTCAAAAAATTCTTTCATCTGGAATTCAGGACAAATGCTTCTCTGTCACTAGTTTTCCAGCATTTTTAGGGAATGTTTCAGCAGATGAGTTGCCTGGTCACTAAGTGATTTGGAGCCTAAAAATCTTGATACTCACACTGTGGGAATGGACTGAAAGTTTTACGATATATACCAAACAGGAAGGAAGGAGAATGGACATCAATGTAACATGTCTGCACATTTCTATCTCTCTCTCACTTTTTTTCTGTCTGTGTATTGTGTGTATTTATTTATGTCTATATACACTCATCTACATATACATTTGTGCATGTATTATGTAATATATATTGATATATGAATGTTTATGTATATATGCAAGCATATATATGTAAATGTATATATATTTCCATGTGTGTATAAGTATGAATGTGTGTGCGCATATATAGATATTCAAACACGTACTCACAGTTTTATCCTAGGATTACAATCTAGGACTTCCAATTTCCTTCCAACATTTTAAATCTCATACACTGTGCCCTTTGACTACTCATTCTTCCTACCACTTTGATTTTTTCCTTTCCATATTTTCCTTTTTTCTTTTCACCTACCTTAGATAAAGAGGCAAAATATGATCAATTTTTAGATCATGACTCAAACCTAAAAATCCCTAGACCTTAGGAAATGTAATTTTGCAGATAAGGAAATTGAGGGCCAGAAAGTCAAATTGTCCAAATCAAGATAGTTTAATGATAGTACAAATACCAATAACCATGTCTTCTAGTTTCTGGTTATATTGGAAAGATTCTAGAATAGGATATGTTACGGATTGAATCATGTTAACGACAAAGACATGTTCAAGTTGTAACACCCCTCCAGTGGTGACTTCATTTGGACATAGGATCTTTGAAAATTCTATTACTCCAGATGAAGTTAAACTGAATCAGGGTGGGGCTTAATCCAATATGACTCGAGTCCTTATAAACAGAGGAGTAGGATACACTAGGCGACAGAACGAGACATATGGTCACGTGGCAGAGATAGAAACTGAGCTGTGGGTTATCAGCAAGCCATCATCAGAACACTACAAACTCCAGAGCAAGCACGATCCTGCCAACACCTTGATTTTGGACTTCTAACCTCCCAAACATGAGGTTAGAATTACTGTTGTTAAAACCAACCAGTCTGTGGCATTTGTCTGACTGGGTTCCATATTTACCAGCTGCAAGCTATTTAACCCAACAAAGTAAACTTTGATTTACTTGTCTTTAAACAGAGAATGACAAAGCCTAGATAAATAGAGTAGCTACAAAGCGTCGCTGTGTTAATAGATACAAACTGACATAAAACAATGTGTGGAGACTAAGTGCACAATAGGTAAAATTTTCCTAATAAGTCCAGTGCTTTTTCTTTTATGTCACATCACCTTGAAATCTCCCTTTTAGCTCACTCTTTTCTCTTCTGAAAAATCACTCTCTCTTCCTTCTTACTTCACTTTTTTCTATCATTTAACTGTCCATACTCAGACTTGAATGGCTAGAGACATCTTTTATAAATCCATTAATGACATGTTGAGTTATAGGGCAGTTTGCTGTTTGTTGTGGATTGTCTAAAGTTCAGCAGATAGAGGGTCATATAGTTGAAGGCTTGCAAAGTTCTTCTGCACATCTGAATGCTGGAGTAACCCAGAGCTGCAGCAGCTCCCCCTGATGCAGGGGTTGGGAGTTGAACTCCCTGCAAGACTTGACCTTGCCTTATATCACCATCATAGCAGCACAGCACTTAGCAGGTGGACAATGAATATTTATGAATGCATAAATGAATATATGATTGAAAGTATATAGGAATCCTTGCTTCTCTCTCTAAGAAAAACAGAGAGCAGGTGTTTCTGTGCTGGAATCAGTGTCTTACATCTGGTCATCCACTTGTTGGGTACATCTGTGTGGGACTTTGAAACAGCAGGCTCCCTTAGCATCTTAGAACCAGCCTTCTCTCCCATTTTTTCTGATTGTCTTTAATTCATAGAAGCTGGGCCAAGATACCAAGGATAAGTGGGTAGAATGGTGCCCCCCATTAGATACAGGCGAGTTCTAACCCTCAGTACACCAGAATGTGACCTTATTTGGAAAAGTGTCATTGACAATGTAATTAGTTCAGATGAGGTCATGACTGGTGCCATATGAGGAGGAGAAGAGGAACAAGGAGGCTTATATTCCAACAAGATTGGAATTATACTGCCACAAGCCAAGGAACGTCTGGAGCCACCAGAAGCTAGAAGAGGGAATGAAGGATTCTTCTCTTGAGCTTTCAGAGACAGTATGGATCTGCTCATACCTTGATTTCAGACTTTTAGACTCCAGAACTATCAGAAAGTAAATTTCTCTTGTTCTTAGCTGCACATTTTATGTTATTTGTTATAGCAGCACTAAGAAACGAATCTACAAGTTTTAATGAGGAAAGAGCTCTATAAGGGCACTCTCAGATTGAAGGGCAGAAGGCAGGGTGGTGGTTTGGAGACATTTCTGAAAACCTAATCCTGAATCATCCACTCCCCACTCCAGCCCCCACATAGCATCTTGGAGGTTTTTCCTTGTGATACCAGCCATATATCCTCACTCAGGGTTAGCATTTTGACCCATTATGGACTGCAGGCTGCTTTCCCTCAAAACAGTTGAGACAATATGACATTTCAAAAGTAGCTTTGATAAACTGTAAGGAAGTACAAAATACAATACACACAGCAGATAAGGTCATGTTTCAAACTTACAAGTTTCTATCCCTTCAGGATGGTGCTCCTTTGACTTTGTGGGTGCCTTTCATGACTTCATGCCCTCCTGAGTCTTTGATGGATTCATTCAATACCATCTTTTCTTGTGTGGGGATGCCTGGATATGTCTTTCTCTTCAAGGCCCAAAGCAGAAGACTCCAATGTGACTTCTTTACCCCCTCCAACTCTTTACAAGCCTCCTTCCATAGTCAATGGGCAGGACTATAGGGATGGAAGCAATGATCTCAGTTTACTTTTTTCAGATTATCTGTTTAGTACAGCCCTGGATAGTTTCCTGATTTATTCTTTAGATACCTTTTTGCCTCACAAGAGAAAAAGGGAATTTTTTAATGTACATTTGTTATGGATCTTATAGTTAAATTGCTATTCATCCACAGAAACAGTTTAGTCGTCTTTTCTCTGTAATGATCACTGATCCCTCTAGAGGAAAGAGATAATTCCCTTCCTTGGGCCACTTATGTAACTTGTTATTTTATTGTTATAATTACTATGTTTATTTGAAAAATATTTACTTGCATATCTGTGCCCATGTCTTTAGTTTGAACTCATTGAGGATAGTTTCCATGGTTTTGAACTTTGTATTCCCAGGTGCTAGCATGGTTCTTGGCAGAGTAAGTCCTCCCCCTGAAAAAAGGCTACTTGATTTGAATAATAGCTTGGAAATACATCAACCCTATCATCCATTGAAGATCTGTACACATACAGCAATAGAAGGTACATGTTCTCAAACTATTCTTGACTATTGTCTAGTCTGCTTTCTCAGATGACTTGGACCTGGTGTTAGCTCTCTCTTTTTAGCACTCATGCACCTTCCCTGTAAAAAATTCTGGTGTGGGATCCCTTCATTGCCCATGTAGAATTTTCATATCAGACATCTTAGTCAAGGTTAGCTGAATTATCAGTCCTGATCTGTGCCAATCTTCCCATTTCTATAACCTCTCAAGATAGTTCTCTAGTTATGACTGTGATATTTGTCAATAAAACTCAAGGATAAAAATTAGGATCTGGATAAAGAAAAGGGACAGAAAAGAAGAAAGAAATGACTTGCCAACTCTTAAAGAGGATCAAGGAATGGGCAAAGTACTTGAATAGACATTTCTGCAAAGAATATTACATCAAATGGCCAAAAAGCATATGAATGGATGCTCCACATCATTAGACATTACAGGAATGCAGCTCAAAACCACAATGAGATACCACTTCATACTCATAAGGATAGCTTGTATTAATACAAATGGAAAATAACAAGTGTTGGAGAGGATGTGGAGAAATTGGAACTCTAATACATTTTTGGTGGGAATTTAAAATAGTGCAGCCACTTTGGAAAACAATATGGTGGCTCCTCAAAAAATTAGAGAATTATCATATGACCTGGCAATTCCACTCCTAGGTATATACCCAAAGAAAATGAAAACAGGGTCTCAAACAGACACTTGTACATCAATGTTGACAGCAGCATTAACAAGCCAAAGGTAGAAACAGCTCAAGTGTCCATAAACAAATGAATGGATAAACAAAATATGGTACATGCATATGATGGAGTATTATTCTGCTATAAGAAAGAATGAAATGATGAGTCATGCTGCAATATGGAAGAACCTTGAAAACATATTCAGTGACATAAGAAGGGCACTTATAGACACATATTGTGTAAAATACCACTTATAAGAGATGCCTAGAAATAGCTAATCCTTAGAGACATAAAGTAGATTAGAAGTTACCAGAGGATGGGGGCAGGGAGGCAAGGGGAGTGTTTGTTTGGGAAAAAAATGATAATTAGGAAGATAAGAAGACAACAAAGAAAAGTGCTTATTATAACATTAAGTGGAAAAGACAATTTACAATACTATATGTACACCATGATTGTCACAACATAAAAATTATTTAAAGATAGGAGGAAAATTTATGTAAATACAGGACTGGTAGGTTTATGGGATGTTCTTCCTCTATTATAAAACGTTTGTAATTGTTATGATATCTTCCTAAATTTTAAAGAAAAAATACAAAAAAAAAAAAGGTTCTAGGCAGGACAAGTTGTAAAATTAGACTGAGTCAATTAAAAAGATGGCAATCCTGTAGATAAAAGAGTTTCCAAACTTGGCCTGTATGATGATTAGGGTCATGTGTCAACTTGGCCAGGTGATGGTGCCCAGGTGTTTGGTCAAGCAAGCACTGGCCTAACCATTACTGCAAGGACATTTGTGGCTGTTTAATAAATCAGAAGGCTGGCTTATTAAATCATCAGTCGATAGCATCTGTGGCTGATTACATCAATGAGGGGAGTGTCTTTCGCAATGAGAGAATTCAATCAGCTGGATTTAATCCAATCAGTTGAAGACTTTTAAGGGAGAAGAGAGGGAACCTTCCCTTCTTCTTTAGACAGCCAGCTTCTCCTTGGGAGTTCATCAAAGACCTTCATCAGAGTTATCAGCTCACTGCCTGCACTATGGAATTTGAACTCATGCATCCTGCCCTACAGAATTTGGATTCGTGCATCCTGCCCTATGGAGTTTGGACTCATGCATCCCAACAGTTGCGTGGGACACTTTTGTAAAATCTCATATTTATAGATATCTCCTGTTGATTCTGTTTCCCTAGAGAACCCTAACTAATACAACAGGCACCTTCATTTCACTACTAAAACTTCTTACCCCCAATAGTATCACAAAAGTCTTCCATGTTAGCTACCTAAAGGAGGCATTTATTCCATCTCCATTCTTTAACACTTTTTCCTCTTTATTTTTTTCATCACTCTTACCACACCAGACTTCCCAGTCTTCTCTGACTAAATGTAAGCACTATGAAGGCAGGGATACTTCCATCTTATTCTTCACTAGCTCCCCAGTGACTCTTGCCACACCTGACATCCAGTACCTACTTGAATGACTAAGAGAAAATGTGTGGTCATTTTTTAAAAATATAGGCAAATTACAAATTCACTCTTAGGTAGCCTATTCTGATTTATTAAGTATTTAGAATTGTTATATATTAGACTATTGACAGCAATTTGCTATTTCCGGTCAATAAAAAAAGTTATTGAAGTCAAATACAAGTTTCACTTTGTGAATACTATTATATAAGATCTCAATCAGAGAAGAATATTTTTAGAATGTGGCTTTAGTCTTCATAACAGACATTAATATTAAGCAAAAGAAAAAAAAATTCCTTAATGTAACTGTTACAAAAAGCATCATATTAGATGTGAGAACTATCCTGAGTGAAATAAGTACTTAACAATAACAGTATTAGTGGAATACATTTAGCAGAATACACACCAGTGGTTGATATGCTCACATAGATGAAGCATTATAGTCTACCCATTAATCATCCACGGCTTGTGTGTTTGCTTAAGTGGATGATGTCTAATATTTAAATTCCATATTCAAGCATATTGTTCAAATTGATGAAAACAAAAAAGGTTCTAATATTGTAATTAATATTATGCTGCTTCATTTTCTGTCAAAAATATTTTTTCAAAATGAAAAGAGCAGATTAAATATCTACTTTAAAGGAAATTGCAACTAAGATAATGAAATACATAGCAAAAAGCATCTGGACGTGCTCTTTACATGAGCATAGGTAAAGACAGGTTAAATCTTAAGAGAAAAATGTATACACATATATAGATGCAGAAACCCTTGTGATATTTGGTGAATCAACATAAATGGTACAGATGACATGCTGGAAGACTGGCAAATATTACAGTACTTTTGAAAAGAGTAAATGGGTAAATTCATGGCAAAATTCTAGGTCAGATGATTTGTGAACTTTTGCACAAGTTAAGGTTCACTAGTAGACAGTGTGGGTTTTTAAAGAAACTTTATATCAAAATAACGTCATTTTCTTTTTGGATAGTTGCCGCCTAGATTAGCTCAAGGGACTGCCATAGATATTGGGCCAGTTTTTCCTTGATGCGTGTTGGACAAGATGTCAAAATGCAACCTATGGGATAACTAAATGGAACAACTATGCTCAGTGTTAGTAAAACAAAGTGAAGGTGTTGAGCCTCCAGCGATTCCAGAAATCGATCCTTCTGACAGGTTCTGGTTAAAATCACTTTTGAGGCAGGGAGTCCTCAAGGTGGGCTGGCCCACGTTAACATTTTGAATTAAGAGAAATTCGAAATTCAGGATAGCTGGGTGGAAAGATTGGATACTAGTGAGTGAGAAAAGGATCTTCCTTTGCACTCTGCCTCTTCTCCAACCTGAGAGTATCTCAGACATTGAAACTTGGATTTGGCTAATGTGGACATGAAGGGCTAGAAATTGTTATTAATATCTCTCAAGGCTTTTAAAGAATGGACTATTTTACTATTGGAACACTGGACTAGATCAAAGGTCTTCAGACTTCCATAAGTACTAAAAAAACTGATAAGTCCGAATAAGCACACCTGTATTAAGCCTGGTACCCTTTCCCACTTCCCCTCTTACCTCACAAAAGAAAGGCATACTTCACCTCCGTCATGTGTTGTTGTGGTCTTTGCCAAGTTGTCCTAGTGTAGAAGCCCTAGTCTCAAGACTAAACAAAATGACAATTTTGAATGTTGGTGTGTGTACTGAGGAAATAAATGGATCTAATAACAGCGCCAAATACATTTGCAAGTCAGAAGGTTTCTATTTTGTTACTTTCAATAAAATTGAAAGACTATGTAATTGATTTGCTATTTGATGATAGATTGAGTAGAATAGAATTGATGGTGAATCCCAATAAATAACATTTATACCTGGATACACAAGTATAATTGAGGGAGTAAAACTGAATTCATCTCATTAAGAGATGCATTTCTGATAAAAGTTTACTCTGTATGCTTAATAAATATTTACAAAATGTGCAATATATTCATGTTATTTTACTCAAGTTTGTACTACTACTAATTATAATGATAACTCAACCTAGAAAAAATTTTTAGCACTTAAGAGCTTTGTAGTCAGAGAAATTGTGTTAAAAAATTAAATTTCATACCAAAAGCATGAGCAACAAGAGAAACTATAGATAGATTTGATTTCATCAAACTTTACAACTTTTGTGCATTGAAGGAAATATTAAGAAAGTTAAAAGACAATTTATAGAACGGGAGAAAATAGATGAAAACCATATATCAGATAAGGGATTCATATCCGGTATATATAAGGAACTTCTAAAATGTAACAACAAAAATGACAAACAACCCAATTAAAAAATGGGCAGAGGCCTTGAATAGACAATTCTTCAAAGAAGTGGCTGATAATGCATGAAAAGGTGCTTAACATCTTTAGCCATTAGGGAAATGCAAATTAAAACCACAATGAGATACATTCCACAACCGTAAGGATGGCAATTATTAATAAAAATGGAAAATAACAAATGTTGGATAGGATGTGGAGAAATTGGAACTCTAATGCATTGTTGGTGGAATGTAAAATGGTGCAGCCACTGTGGAAAACAATAGGGCAGTTCCTCAAAAAGTTAAGTACAGAATTACCACATGACCTGACAATCCCACTTCTAGGTATATACCCAAAGGAAGTGAAAACAGGGTCTGAAACAGATACTTGTGCATCAACGTTTGTAGCAGCATTATTGGCAATAGTCAAAAGTTGGAAACAACCCAAATGTCCATCAACAAACAAATAGATAAATAAAATATGGTATATATTCACAATGGAATATTTTTCCAATATGGAAGAACTAAGTGACGATACATGCTGAAATATGGAAGAAACTTGAAAACATTACACTCAACAAAATAATCAAGATGCCTAAAGACAAAAATGGTATGATATCACATATAAGAGATGACTAGAAATAACAAATTTGCAGAGATAGAAAACAGAGTTTTGATTGCATAGGAGTATGACCTTCACCAGAAGTATGATCACCAGACAAGGGTAATCAATAAGACTATAACTTTATAATTTACTACTTCTGGATAAAATTCTCCAGGTGGGTGGAATAGGTACATTAATTAAAGGATAAAAGTGATGTTAAATTTCAGACTGTTGAAGAGCTTCTCTGTATTGCTTTAAACGGACATTGGCAAGTATAAAATGGCTATGAGAGTTCTACTCCATTGGTTACATTTAAAAATGAAATGATTTTTTTTAATGTTAATAATTACAACTTGTTAGAAATTACATAATTCACAACTATTTAAGTTTTTATGAAAAAATTAAATATCAACAGAAAATGCATGAAGGGGTATACAGACTTTCAAATTCGTTTAGGTGGTTCCAAGCAAAAGCGTAAAGACTATTGGACTAGATTCTGATATATTTACAGGAAGCTCTTTAGACCCAATAAAAGAAAATTTATTCAACTAATAAAAATTACAACCCAGAGCTGAAGACTAATATAAATAGATGGTACCTCAAGTGATCATCTGGTTCAGTTTTCAGGTGATTGCCTAAATGGCTATTTTTCTTTCTTGAACTTTATTAGCTGAGACATTTCTTTCACAAACTAATAACTTTTTGTTCCAGCACATGAACTTGTCATCTGGAAAGACTCTGCTGTGATTCTGAATTCAATTACCTTCAGTACTTAACTATTGAAAACCTATTAACTGCTTAGCATATAGAAAAATGAATAAATTTAATTATCTATGTTACAGATCAAAATATATATGCACACATGAAAACATACATATATTTTTTACATATAGTGTAAGTGTATTATTAAATATAATTATAAAATTATAGCACAGGTATATTATTAAATATATTATTAAATATTATTAAATTACATCCATACACACACACACACACACACACACACACACACACACACATATATATATACCAGATTCTAACTTAAAGTTCCTGTAGGATAATGTATTACTTCTGGATAGTAGGTACTCTGTCTATAAGAAGTTACAAAGTAATACATTTCAAAATCAGAAATTTCTTAACATTTTTCAAATTATTTTTACTATGCCAATGATAATATTTATAGATGCAATTATTGTTTAATAATAGGTATTATAGTTTATAATGGATTCTGAACCATCTAGATTCTAACATTTAACAACCTACTCAATTATCCTATAGTAATTAGACTTTACTACATCATCTATAACAGCTAAAACAAATTATATCTGGTTTGAAAAACTGCAAGCAGATGAAAATAGCAGCTGCCCTTAATAATTGGATATTATTTTGTTTTATATGTTTTAAATATATTTTTAGATTTTTACTGAAAATCTTATTAGATGAGAGGAAAGAGCTATACTAGTGTGGCTTGCATTACTATCCTAATTAAAATTGACAGGGTTCTCAATTTGAAATTGTTTTTCAGAAAACAGATGTGCATTCCCTGGATGAGCCATATTTTATACAAAGAGGACTTGACTTAATAATTACGTTATCTATGCTTCTATGTGAAAACCAGGCTAATTTATTGAAAAATGTTAGCATTTAAATTAAGTGCTTTGAGATCCTGCCTGGAAACTAGAAATTTACTATTTAATTGTTGATTTTTAGCAATGGAAGAATATTTATTTTTCTGGTCATCATGTTTTTATGGTGAAAATCTTGAGGTTCACATTATTTGGAAATAAACATGCAAGTAGGAAACATGGATTGTGAATCAGGAGATCCCAACAAAGGCATGTGACTTGCCCTCAGTCAGTTTTAGTTTTTAAAATTGTTTAAAGATGATGCTCAGATCATGGGAAGCAATAAACCCGTTGTACATCATGCTGGCCAAATCACAATTGCAGCCTCAAATTAAACTTCTGCCTCATAAATTTTAAAAATGTTTGTTTATATGTATATAGAATGGTACTTCCCAAATGCTGGTATATATTTTAAGAGCATTGGCACATTAGAATGCATCCGGGGAAAAGGAGCCAGAGGCAAGCATCCAGAATTGTAAGAAGTCTGGAAACCATGTCATATGGTGGCAAATGAGATTATTTAGCCTTGAAAAAGGAGACTCAGCAGAGCCGTCTTTAAACATTTAAACAACTTTGAAATAATAAAAGGATGAGATTTTTCCTATGTTACTTAAGAATTCAGCACTGGAATTAACAGTAGAATTGAAGAGAATATAGATTTTGTCTTTTCATTAGAATTACTTTTAAAGCACATTTCTTTTGCAATGGAGTAAATTGCCTCATGAGATACTGGGCTACCCATGGTGGAGAAATTGAAGGAAACCATCTTTTAAAACTTCTGTAAAACATACTAAACTTTGGGGTGCCTATATTTTCTAAGGTTTAAGAGTACTTTGAAATTTCTTTTAAAAACTTCTAAAATTCAGTGTTTTAGACATAGATAATTTAACAGTTCTCTCCTTATTTTTATTTTCATTTTGGATATTATTTCAGTCATTCAGTCAAAAATATTTGTAGAGCAGTTACTGTATGCCAGGCCTGATGTTAAGCATTGGGGTACAGTGGACATATATATATATATATATATATATATATATATATAGTATATATATTCAATAGTCTTATAAACAAATGGGCAATTAAAATTAATAAATGGTATAGATACATAGTACTGTGTGACTTTATATCAAAGCCACAAACTTCGTTCCGTTTTCGCCCTTCCCTTCTAGTCCAGTCAGCATAATTTCTTACAGCATCCTACCAACTGGGCTTCCGGCTTCCATTCTTGCTTCCTCCAATCATTTCTTTGTTCCACAACAAGTGATTTCCACAATATGCACATCAAATCATGCCTCCATCCTGCCTGAAAGTCTGCTATGCTTGTCATTGTTCTAAAGATAAAGACCAAGATTCGTAACATGGCCTGAAAAGATTTTTATAATATGGTCCATGATTATCTCATACCACTTTCATCCACTTTCTGGATTCCAGACACTGAGGAATTTCAGATTTGGGGTGTTATTCATTCTCTTCTGTAACAAGGCCTTTGCACATGCTGTTTTTTCTCGCTGCCAAGCACTCCATCCCTTCTTCCTTCACCTTGATAACCACATCAAATCTCAGCTCACATATTGGCTTCTCACCCAATCATAAGTCATTCACTTATTTACTCAACAAATATTTACTGCTTCCCTATTGAGTGTCAAGAACTGTCCTAAGTGTTTGAATTATACAGGCAAAAAAAAAAAAAAAAAAAAAAAACAGCCAGAGAAACTTGTCCTCAAGGGAAAAACAAAGATTTCTGCTATTTTATACTCTATCCAGAAAGTTAAGCCATTATCTAGATGATTGAATCAAATGTTTCATTTCATTGGATATACAGCTGTATTCTTAAGAGACTTTTCAATACTAAGGTTTCCAATAGCATTCAGAAATGTGAGGTTAGGTAGAAGACAATAAAAAAAATTGTTCTTTGCCCCAAAAAACTACTTGGTATTCTACATTTACAATTTGTAGAGAGCTTGACTCTTTCCATGCTACCTGCCTTTGGAACTTAGTTGATAGTATAATGGTGTATGTATTTGTATATGTATGTTTTATATATATGTGTGTTGTATAGTATTTGTATATGTATGTGATATGTATGTGTTATGTATGATAGCATAGGTAGATTATATACTATCCTCCAAAGAAGACTATAAACTAATATTTCACCTTCAAAGTGTTAATGGATTTGTTCAAAATTTGTCTGAATATTTTGGAAATTAAACCCATGATTTTATACATAACAATTATAAAGTTTATTACTTGGAAGCAAGTGGTCATTAATTAACCAATTAGTTATTATAATAAGCTTTAATTCATCATATTTTATTCAGTGTTAGGCATGAAGGGAGGCTTTTAAAAATTAGGGAATCTCTTCATTGGTCTGAAGAATTTATAGTCCACCTAGAAAGACAACATAAATGGAACAATATGAGGCAGTATATCCACAAAATACAACAAAGTATAGTAAAAAGTGCACATAAAAGAATAAAATAACAAACTTTGTTGCCTCAGCCCAATTATTTTCTATACACGTCCTTATTCAGAAAGATAAAAACAGCACAGCCATGAATTTATGTTAGATTAAATAAAATTCACTAGCTCGACTGTGATTTCTGGTAAGAAACAACTGCTAACTAGTGCTTTGCCCTATTCAAAAAAATGACGCAGCAACCTGATATCCACGGGAAGCTTCTGGGGGCACTCGACTGTGACTGCATTCTCTTCAGATCAGGAAACTGCAGTTTGAAGGCTTTACAAGTTATGGATCTTAGGAGAAAAATAACAGTTTGGAGAGAGTTTCTCCACCATAGCTCAATAATATGAGGAAAAAGGTCAAAGGCAGTTTCACGCATTTAATAGCAGCTTGGAAAGTGACTGTGTCAGTTGAAACAGCTGCCACATAGGATCTAGTCGTGGTGACTGTAGCTCTGCTTTCTTCTGGTGTCCTGATTGTGGTGAGAGCCAGGAACTTAGAGCAATGGATTGAAAAAATACTATGAAATGAAAGGACCATTGGTCTGGATAAAACTACAGTCAGTAAAAATGGAAAATAAACTTCCATGTATTTGGCCTTTAGCAGCCTCAGAGATTTCAAATAACATTTCATCAAATTGCTTTTGAGTCCTTCATAGTTATAATGCTTTTTCTTTGGGTCACTTGATAGTTTAAAATCTGCTAGCAGTTGTGAAATAGTGTAAAAGGGATATAGAATATATATTTTCTCCTTAAATGCCACTTAATCCAATAAATTTTGGGCCAAGGGCATATATTAATTTTAAAAGGTACTATCAACTTCCACTACTGATGATGTGGATAACATCTGTACTCTTAAAAAGTTCTTTATTTGGTTCAGTAATGGTCAAAACAAACTTGTTTTCATTGGTCACATACTCTTTTCACAGGGCTCAATCCAATTAGTTGAGGAATTTAACGTTCCTCCAGGTCTCAGGTATTATTTATGCTTTATGGTTTTGTTCATAGGGCACACAGTTTAAAAGGGTGCACTCTGTAATATTAAATGATATGAAAAATGAATGCCGAGAACAGAATTTAAATTTGAAAAAACTTACATGCTGACAGTTGATAAATAGCCCAATTAACATTACAGACATTTTACCGAGTTGAAAAATGAAAAGCAAAGAAACAAAAATATAATTGTATTAGAAGCAAAGTTTAGAAGTTTATAAAAATCATTTTTTTCCTATTTCAGGGAAGTGGCCTAAAATGATTATTTTTCTCAATTGCTTGCTAGGTGCTTTAAAGAGAGATCAGTAATACATGATTATATGCTTAATGATTAAGCATTTATTGATTAACTTAATGATTAACCTCTTATTGAAGAGGTTTTGTATAAATTGGTTATTTATGTTTTGAATCATTCTGTGTGATTGGATCAGTGCCTTAAGTGCCTGAGAACAGGGATGTCTGGCTCATTGCTGTACCCTAGGAGCTGGACAGGTTTATTGTGTGGAGTACACAATAAACCCATAAACCCCAATACACTTTTGCTGAATACCTGAATAAAGACCCTAAGAAGGTAATGAACACAAAGCAGCAAAATATGACTTTGAATATGGAAACATTCTGGGAACTAACATAGTGAAGCAAAAGTTGAGCAGAGCTTTGTCAAACTGATCATGTTACATGAATAGACGATGTTACAATTCTTTCAAATAATTTTCTACATTCAGCTCTGTTGGGAAAAGCAAGTAATAAAAAGTGAAAAGTACCCTAAAGATGAACTTAATCTATGTACCCTCAATCATAGGAATAGATACAGGGAAATACTTAAAATTAAAAGGGAGCACATTTTCTTTTGGTATGGTAGGAGTATGTTGGAATGAATGAAGTTATTTCAGGATATTTGTTTTTCCCATTGCTTTGCTTTATTTTGTTTGGAAATGTTTATTTTTATTGATACATAAAGTAATTTAAAAAATAAAAAGGAGCACACTGTGCTTTTTATTTTTTTCTTTGGGGAATTGCTACTTGATAGGAAAAGTGACAAAGAGAACAGAAATAAAAAGGTGGTGAATCCACAGCAAAACTGCAGAATGACATCAATAAGTGGTTTTTCTTCAAAAAACTTTGTTCTTTCATCAGAATGTCTCATTAAAGATCATCTGTTCCTTCATTTCTTTATTTCTCCTTCCCTCTCTCCTTCTTTCCCTTCCTCTCTCATTCACTTTCTTCCAGGTAAATTCTAGGTTAATGGAAGTATTACAAAACGATCCAAAGATATGCTTTGAAACTTAGGCAGGTCTAAGGGACTTCAGGAAAGATACTCACTGCTGGGGGAGTCAAAGACACATGCTCAGTGGCCATCTTCCAGCCCTTACAGAACCCCCCTTCTTTTCTACTGTGGGCTGATGTTTCAGTCTGTTTCCATTCTATAGCCCCAGGAAGAAATTAGGCTTAATGCAGAGTCCGAACCATACCTTAAACCTGGGAATCCAGGAACAAGCAGATGCTTGTTCGGGGCAGTAACTCTCAGTGGCAGGGCCACCCCCCTCCCCGGGTCATACAAATACCCCACTCAAATAATACAGATTTGTCTCTCCTTTGGATGCATGTGGAGCTGCCTTCCAGCAACCTTGACCCAAGCAGTTGGCCTCCCTGGGAGGCCAGCCATGATGGGATCTCTTCCCCTGCTCTTTTGGACCCTTTGTGCTGTGTAAATAATAAAGCAGTCATTTGCTGAAAGTTTCTGCTGTGATTGAGCCTGTGTTCCCATGACACACCGACACACCGTGTAGCAATTGCTCCACACTCAAGCAGATGTTAAAGATATGGGCCGGGAGGCTATAGGGATTTGGAAATGAAGGAGATTTTGAAATAAAACATTCCTCTGTCTTGCTTTGCTTTACAGCCTGTTATCACACTTTTACACTAATCCTGAAACATCTCCAGTGCATGATAAATACCTTCCTTGATTCTCTACATTTTTCCTAGTCCTTCAGTTAACTTCATTGAACAGAGAATACTTTTAGTACTTCATTAGATTTATCCTAATCTCTAAGGGGTATCATAACATCAAAAATCTCACATTAATAATTCTAAGGCTCAGGCATGGAATACTGCTTGTTTGTGACAAGACTCAGAACCACATGCTGCATAATTCCTTAATTCCTGAGGAACACTTTCTTCTTGAAAGTAATGCCAGGCATTGTAGAAAATTTCAGATTGTGTCTCAACTTGTTGACACTGACTAGCTTTCCTGTAAGTGCTATCCTTTAGAGCCTGATTCCTTGAAATGGCATTATGGCTTGTGAGGAGGAAGATTAATTCTCCTTCTGTCACTAAGAGTCTGCTGGGGATTACACCTTAGTATGTAGGGGCCAAACTCTTTAAAAGAAGAAAAAAACTGGAAGGTTCCCATAGTTAAATGATACTGGCATGCTGGATGCCAGATTTTTCAAAGCAGATTCATCTACAAAATCAATATGGACACAAGACATTTATTGCATTATTCCATTATGCGTCCATATCTCAAACATTCAACGTGTTGTCAGGAATAATACCCTGAGCTCTTAAACCTTAACCAAATGTAAAAGCAGGGACCCACAGAAAATTAAATCTCCAGTGAACCAATGCCTCAAATTGTGTGATTTTTGTTCCTTCTTATACCAATGACTCCATGAAGAGAAAAGGAGCCCATAAAAAGATGACTTAAAATGCAACCAGGATTTCAAAAAAATGTGCCAAATAATGAGAAATTTTTTCAGAAATGTCACTGTTTGGAAAAAAAGCGTCAATAAAGTGAGATGCCTTGGCTGATTTAATAATAATTTTTAAATAGAATAAAAGACTTACAGAGGGTGTCTTTAGAGAATAAATTGATTTGAAGGCCTTTTGTGAAACAGGTCATAAGTGGTATGGTATAGGATGAGGTAATGGAGTGGCAGTAATAAAGGAAGTTTGATGGTTAAAAGGGTAGTGTGAGCACTGAACTCTGATTAGTAGTAATATTGGCTTATGGGGGTAAGGTAGTTGAGTGCCTAAAGAGCATTAATGTGTGAGAAGAAACCATATGCTAGATTGATGCATATTTTTTGCCTTGACTATTACATTTATGTTCAAATAATACCAGAATGCCTAGATAAAGAGTACCACATTCTATCAACTCAATGTTAGGCTTTCTAAGTCTCTATATACACAATAGGCAATTTTCTGGATTACTAATCATTTTCTATTGTAGGCATGAGCTCAGTTAGAAAAGCAATGCAAAAATAAAAGCAAAAAATATTAGGACACAAAATGTATTGCATCAGACTTTATATAAAATGTCTATTAAGCTACATTTAGTTATTTAGACTTCACTCTATAATTTTGTCTACATATTTGAGTTGGATAAAAGTTTTTTATTTTCTATTTCAAATAATATTGAAAAATATCTCCCATCAACTAGGTAGAACTTTTGGACATTTTTAATGGCCTGATTTAATTGTATAACCCAGTATTTTTATTTATGAAAACAATATTATTAGATGCCCCTTTATACATCCTAAAGATCCAAATTTAGTTGTTTAAAATTATTTATTGAGCCACTCATATATGGTAGACACTGTAGTGAAAGTATACATATGACGCTTGTCAAATAAATGCATACATAGATATACAGATACACACACATGAATACATGCAATGAAAAATATATCTCAATCTCTTACATTGTTATCTACATTGATTTTTTTATGGAGAAAATCACAGGAAAACAAGTTGCTATCAGAAAATTAGGTTTTTCAGGACTCTTATTTTAAAGTAGAGTGACATTTCCAATAAAAGATCTAGGATCAATATGTATTCAGCATGATTTTTTAAATTTTCCATTTGTACAGATTTATTTTAATTAAATCTGGCACCTATGATAAACTTTTAGAATCTCAGAATGTATAAATATACCTGTTATAGTTTGCTAATGCTGCTAGAATGCAAAACACCAGAGATGGATTGGCTTTTATAAAGGGGGTTTATTTGGTTACACAGTTACAGTCTGAAGGCCATAAAATGTCCAAGGTAAATCATCAACAATTGTGTACCTTCAATGGAGGATGGCCAATGGTGTCCAGAAAACCTCTGTTAGCTGGAAAGGCACGTGGCTGGCGTCTGCTCCAAAGTTCTGGTTTCAAAATGGCTTTCTCCTAGGACGTTCCTCTCTAGGCTGCAGTTCCTCAAAAATGTCACTCTTAGTTGCTCTTGGGGTGTTTTTCCTCTCTCAGTTTCTCTGGAGCAAAAGTTTGCTTTCAATGGCCATCTTCAAACTGTCCCATCATCTGCAGCTCCTCTCTCAGTTCCTGTGCATTCTTCAAAGTGTCCCTCTTGGCTGTAGCAGCTTGCTCCTTCTGTCTGATCTTACCTAGTGTGCCAGTAATTTAACTCAGACCCACCCAATAGGCGGGTCAACACCTCCACGGAAATTATCCAATCAGAGATATCACCCACAGCTGAGTGGGGCACATCTCCATGGAAACACTTAAAGATTTCAATTTAATTAACACTGATGGGTCTGCCCATACAAGATTACATCAAAGATAATGGCATTTGGGGTACATAATACATTCAAACTGGCACAATATCCCTTTCCTGAACATGCAAACAAAGAGTTACGGTATTCCTGTAAGTCTTATCCACATGGAAAGATATGTTGCAGTATGATAAAAGGAGATAAGAATATTATATTACAAATTTGAGCACATTCCATTATAATAGCAGTGTTAACACTGTGCCTTTAAGAAAAGAAAAATAAATTTCCCTTTGTGGGTAATAAGGACATGTTTGTTCGATGAAGCAGTATTGATATTTTGATAACAGCAAGTTTAATATGAAATTTTGATGACCAACAACTTGGATCAAATATTATGGTTTTTTGAGCAGCATATTACTATTACCAAAGAAAATTTCTTTTTCTATTAGGAGATGCTCAGGACTCTTGCAAAAGTGAAGATGCACACAACTGATGACACAAGTCTGTAGGGCCCAAGCTCTATATCGTGAAAGATACCTAAGTAATAACCTTGATACTGATTGAAATAAAACATGTTAAAAATTATCTTTACTGGTCAGCTTACTGTGTCATCATTCATATATAAAGTACTTTTCATGGTATACAAGCAAAAGTGCACTTGCCTGATTGCCTAGGAAGGTGGAGGAGTGATGCAATTTTTCAATTATCAAATCATGTCATCCCTTCTGCAGTGTATGTTATATATACAAAAAATTAAGAAACAAAATTTGATTCTGATAGGGAACAATTATGAGATTACTTGATTATAAAATTTGTTTTCTAGTACTTTACCACTGTGCCAGTTTGAATGTATTATGTCCCCCGGAACGCCATTATCTTTGATGTAATCTTGTGTGGGCGGAAGTATCGGTGTTGGTTAGATTGTAATTCTTTGAGTGTTTCAATGGAGGTGCATCCTACCCAACTGTGGGAGATGACTCTGATTGGATTGTTTCCATGGAGGTGTTGCTCTGCCCATTCAGGGTGTGTCTGAACTAAATTACTGGAGCACTATATAAGCTCAGACAGAAGGAGCAAGCTTGCTACAGCCAAGAGGGACACTGAAGAATGCATAGAAGCTGAGAGTAGCTGCAGATAAGAGTTTGAAGATGGCCATTGAAAGCAGACTTTTGCTCCACAGAAGCTAAGGGAGGACAAATACCTCAAGAGCAACTGAGAGTGACATTTTTGAGGAATTGCAGCTTAGAGAGGAATGTCCTGGAAGAAAGCCATTTTGAAACCAGAACTTGGAGCAGACGTCAGCCACGTGCCTTCCCAGCTAACAAAGGTTTTCTGGATGCCATTGGCTATCCTCCAGTGAAGGTACCTGATTGTTGATGCATTACCTTGGACACTTTATGGCCTTAAGACTGTAACAGAGTAACCAAATAAACCCCCTTTATAAAAGCCAATCCATTTCTGGTGTTTTGCATCACAGCAGCATTAGCAAACTAGAACAACCACATTGGTGGTTCATGAAGTTAGAATGAATTCAGTGAAAAAAATTTCATCTGAGGATCTCCAGAAGTAAGTTTATATTTGCTTAGGGGCTCAGAATTTCTTTCTTTTTTTTTTTTTTTTTTGTGACTTTTGACTTTTGTTTGGTCTTGTTTCTTCAGCATGACCCATGATTTGAAGCCAAAGCAAGATAATCTCTACTTTCAGGAAGTGGGAAGACACTATTAGCCTGAGTTATGAAACTGGATACCTCATGGAGATAAGCTATTTGTGTGTACTGAGAGGAAGAATATATAAATAAATTAAATAAATAAAAGAGTATTTCTATAGCACTTCTACAGAACCAAAATTAAATAATGAATCAGGCTCCCTTATAATCTATACTTACATGAGAATATAGGAAAAGGCTAAATTATGTTAAATTTGTTTGTTATTTTTACAGAAGTGGAGTCAGGTTTATGAGGTAGAGACCTAAATATGTCAAGTTCTCCCACTTTTCAACCCCCACCCTCTGGTGCATCTTATTTTTATTACTTAGCTCAAACATTAATCCACCTTTAAGACTGATATGGAATTATTTTCCAAGCATACACAGATCCCTTTTAAAGAGCTAGCACCATGCTTTGCAGTTCATATATGTTAGCCCATATTTTAGTTTGCAAAAGCTGCTGAAATACAATATACCAGAAATGGGTTGGCTTGTACAATGAAGATTGTTCCAGTTTGAAGCAGGAATGCAAAATACCAGAAATGGATTGGCTTTTACAATGGGCTTTTACTAGTTCACAAACTTATACTTCTAAGGCCATAAAAGTGTCCAAACTAAGGCATCAACAAGAGGATAACTTCACTGAAGAAAGGACAATGGTGTCTGAAACACCAGTGTCAGCCTGTCAGCTGGGAAGTCATGTGACTGGCATCTGCTGGTCCTTTGTTCCTGGGTTGCATTGCTTAAATGGGTGCAGCCACATCTCCATGGATATAATCTAATCAATGGGCCTGTGCACAACTGAGTGGGTAACATCTCCATGGAAACAACCTAATCAAAATATCCCACTCACAATAAGTCTGCACCTGCAAGACTGAATCAAAATAATATGGCCTTTCTGGGGTACATAATAGATGCAAACCAGCACATTCCACCCTCTGGACCCCCAAAAGACATGCTCTTTCCATATGCACAATACATTCATTCCATCACAATATCACATAAAGTTAAATCATTTCAGTAACAATAGATAAGTACAAAGTCTTATCAAAATTAGTTACAGGTGTGATGTGTCCTAAGGCAAAATTTTCCTCTGGCTGTGGACTTGTGAAACTTAGAACAAGTTATCGGCTTCCAGTATACAAAGAAGTGATAGTCATGGGATGAAAATTCCCATTGCCATAGGACTCTTAAACTCACCCTATCCACAAGATTGGGTGGGTCCACTCTCCTGGCCTAAGGTTTCTTGACTCCAGACCTTAGCTTCCATGGTTCTGCCCTTGAAGTCATCATTCCCTCAACTTGTCCATTTTCCATCCCCTCCAGTTCAGACTGGCAATTGTTCCATTTATACAGATCTTGCAAAAAATTTGTTGGCTTGGCATGCAGCTTACAGAGGTCAAAACCATCAGACAATAGGACTTTCCACAAATCCTTTCTGGACAGCTCCATCTCCAATCCTGGCTTGTACTGAAATGGCTGGTTGGTTCCAGGTTTCATTAAATTCTCACATGGGGCACTATTCCCTGGGGTCTCATTTTCTGAAAGCCCAGAGTTTTCCAGGCCCTCAATTTCTGGTTTCTTTGTACCCAAGAGTTCAGTTCTCAGTTTATCTCTTTCCTCTTGTATTTCACTATAAGCTGCAAAGAGAAGCCAGGCTGCATTTTCCATATTTAGTTTGAAAACCTCTTCAGCTAAGTACCCCAGACTGTCATTTTCAAATTCTGCCTTCCATCCTACACTAAATTCTCTACCACTTCAAAACAAGGATCACCTTTTTTCCAGCTGGCAATAATGCATTCATCATTTCTAGACAGAAAGTCCTCATCAGAAGTATCTTTATAGTCTATATGTCTACCAACAGTCTCTTCAAAGCAATCTAGGCCTTTTCTATCAAGCTCCTCACAATTCTTCCAGAATCTTCCCTTTATCCATTTAAAAAGTCACTCCAACATGTTTGGTTTTTGCAAGCTCAGAAGCACCTCACTTCTCTGGTACCAAAATCTGTTCCAGTTTGCTAAGGCAGCCAGAGAGTCAAGTTCCAGAAATGGATTGGCTTTTACAATGGGGGTCTATTGGTAGACAAACTTACAGTTCTAAGGCCATAAAAGTGTCCAAACTAAGGCATCAACAAGAGGATAACTTCACTGAAGAAAGGCTGATGGCATCTGGAATACCTCTGTCAGCCTGTCAGCTGGGAGGACATGTGGCTGGCATCTGCTGGTCTTTTGCTTCTGGGTTGCATTGCTTTCAGCTTCTGATTTCCGTGGCTTTGTCCTTAAGCATCTGTGAATTCTCACTTAGCTTTTCTGGGGCAAACTCTGGGTTTCATCTGTTAGCTTAGCATCTCCAAACATCAGGGTGTGTGTCAGCTTTTCTGGGGCAAACTCTGGGTTTCGTCTGTTAGCTTAGCATCCCCAAACATTAGGGTCTGTGTCAGCTCTCTTAAGGACTCCGGTGAACTAATTAAGACTCACCTTGAATAGGTGGGGCCACACCTCCATGGAAATAATTGAATCAAAAGGTCCCACCCACAATAAATCTGCACCCATAAGATTGAATTAAAAGAATATGGCTTTTCTGGGGTACATAATAGGTTCAAACCAGCATAGGGATTTATTAACTTAGAAGTTTACAGTTGAGGCCATGAAAATGTCAAAATCAAGGCATCAAAAGGCTGTGCTTTCTCCCCATAGACTGACTACTGATGATCTTGGATCTCTGTGTCACTTGGCAAGACACAAGGCCGTCTCTGCTGCTCTTTCCCTTCTCTCTTGAGTTTGTTTTCTTTCAGTTTCTGGCTACTCCATCTATGGCTTCCTTTCTCAGCTTCTGCGTCTTTCTCTCTGTCATCCTCTGAATTTCACCCTTTTATAAAGGACCCCAGTAAGAGGATTAGGACCCACCCGGAGCAGGCCTCAGCTAAAATAAACTAATCAAAAGGTCCCACCTGCAATAGATTTATACCCACATAAATGAATGCATTACCCTTAAGAACATGATCTTCTGTGGTACCATGGAGCCAAGCCCCATGCTATGTACTTTATATGTGTTAGTCCACTTAATCCCCAAAATATTTTCTGATATTCTGAAGCTGATAGCATCCCTGTTTTATGAAGGAGGAAATGGGGCCTTAGAGAGATTAGATTAATTGCCAAAGCGCATGCATCAGCAGACACAACAACTTATATTCCTACCACTACACAAACTTTTAAAATTTAATTCTCAGACTTTGTCCATGAGAAATCATTTTACTTAATGCAACATTCAGATTAGTCACTTGTTTGGTCTAGAAGCACTTTTTAAGTACCTTAAGTAAATCTTTATAGGAGTACAGGAAAGAAAATGACTAAGGGCATGGGAATCTCAGATTTAAGTGCTGTGTATGTAAATTATTTAGTCTTATGTTTCAGTTTACTCATCACTGCATGAGGTTAATAATAATCACTTCGTGGGTCATTGTGAAGATTATGTATTATAGCCCATGTAATAGTACATAGTAAGGCACAAAGAAAGGGTTTTAAAAATGGATTATCATTCTACTATTAGGGAGAGAGTTTTCACTAGATAGGAAAGATGAGTGGATAGAGAGTTCAAAATCTAATTAGGAGACTAGAGACCAACATGTGAAACAGTTTTAGGACAACTGTAGCACATGCTAAGAAATATGCAATGAATGATATATACAAACCCTTAAATGAGGTCTAAGAATAACGAAGTCAGAAGGAGAGTGGATAAATATAACAATATGTTAAAGTGATAAATAGTACTTGAATTTAAGGGTATGAGAGTTAAAGCTAAATAATATTGGGGACATTTAAAATATTAAAATATTTAATATTTTAAATATCAAAATATTAAAATATTTAGTATTTTAAATATCAAAATATTAAAATATTAAATATTTTAAATATTAAATATTTTTGAATGCTTTCTATAGGCTAGGCACTGTTCTAAGCACGTAATGCAAACTTGATCTTAACAACAACTGTATGAGGGAAGTGCAATTCTTCTTTGCCCTTTACAGATAAGGAAACTGAGGCACTGAGACGCTGCTTACCTGGCCCAGGGTCACACATTTAAAGTGCAGAAGATCCAGGATTCCAAATCCACACAGACTGGTTCCAGAACCTAAAAAGCTTCTAGAGAGGCACCGCATGCAGTAGGTGGGGTTGTAAACCGTGAAGGGGGGCACTGTGGGGCACAGCTTAATTTAGAAGCAGCAGCAACTGGTGCTATTTGTTATGTTAATTAGGGTCAATCTCACATGCTTCCTGACTCCTGCTTATAATTTCTAAGAATCAGAGGATCTGAAACCTATCTGAGTTGTAAACAGTCCAGGAATTGACTAGGAATTTCGCTGCCAGAAAGGGATCAACAAATTGGATTAAAGGACTAAGTCTTGCCTCGGGATAAACCAATCACACAGAATAGTGGAGAGACAAGGGGATGAGCAATAAATGTTAAGTCAAATTACATACAGAAGTCTGAGTAACTAGAGTCAGGATGAAGTTTGGGAAGGAATTTAAAGAGGAGAGAGAAAATTTCACCAGAGATTTCTTAATGAGATCCTGATGGAAATTGGGGGTGGGGGAAGGTTGGAATAGAAAGGAGAGAATGAAAAGTAAGGAAGCAAGGCATCACCCTGAAAAAGCTGAAGTTTTCAATTTCAGTAAAAAATGGAATGAAAGTGCTATCAATATTAATCAAAATTGGAAAGGTGGAAAAAGGGTGAAATGGAGGAAATTTTGTGTTTATAACATCGATACAGAGGCAAATTTTAACTCATCTATGTAATGCATTTCTCTTTGAACAATTTTTAATATAGTCAAGTATTTCCAAACACAAATTTTAATGACTCACTTGTTGACAAAATGAGTAATAGAAGTACTTGAAACAGTATGAGAAAGAGACACTGAGATTATTTGATGTGGGAAATAGAGACTCAGGAGAGACATAATTTTTATACACAATTTTCAAACACTCACACACACACACACACACACGAACAGTGATCAATTGCACCATCTCCAAAGAAAGTAGAACAGGAGAAATTAGAGCTAAAACAGAGTTATTAAATACTAGATCTGGACTTTATGGAAAAATCCTCTCTATCTGTATATTATTAAAAACGGAATTTGTATCTGACCAGAATACTTTAATAATTCCAGTCAGAGGGAGCTTTCGCATCCTCTTTGTTAAGTTTTGTGGCTTTGGTTTCTTTGGCTTTGTTGTTGTCACCACAGCTGCAGCAGCTGATATCCACAGCATAAAACAAGAGCTCCAAAGGGCTTGAGTTTGAAGAGCTTAGAGGCTTCCTAAATCCATGCAAATAAGTTATCTAGGCCTTTAAACTTCAGGAAGTCCCAGGCTTTCTCATCTCCATACCACCATGGCCCTTCATACAAGAAGCTAAAACATGGTCAAAACACTGACACTCTCGAAATCCAATGCAGAAAGCCATGTACCCCTTTGCAAATAGTTCTTGATCCCTACTTGAGAATCAAAAGGTTGCCATAAAATCCATGTTTTATTGTCTCCTCTTTTTACATCAGGCAATCCCTAAATGATTATCATAAAGTCCCATCTTTACTTTCAGTGGTAACCACGGCAGGCAGGCAGCTGAAGGTTTAACCTGCATAGGTCTGGTGGGAAGTGGGCACTCAGGTCCCATCTCTGGCCAACAACCCTGGACTGATTCTGGTTACATTTTATTTAGTTCTCTAAAGGGAGATCCAGTTTGTATCTTGGTCATAGAATTAGATTTCCTCCCTTGATGGTTGTCTTTTCATATGTATAATCTTAAACAGCCTGATCTTTAAGGGTGACAGCTGTGATTAGGTTAGCAGAAAACTGCCTGAGGGTATTAGAGGTCAATTTATACTTAAAGCTAAAATCAACTCTTAAAAGCACTCAGCTTTCTGATCAGCTTTTTTGGGAGCTGTTTTCCTTAAAACCCTTATCTTAAGAGACTTGGATATCGCCAAACAATCTGCAACTTATTACTGCTCTGAACCATGTAGAATTTTATAACAGAGCAAAGTTAAGTGGTCTCAATAATGGAAGACCATCATATGTTCTAATATTTATGTCCTTATGTTCTCCAACTTAATGTGAATAGACTATACTGCAACTACATGATTTTTAAAGGTACTCTTCAATTTTATTTTCCTTTCTACTTCTATTTACTATTTAAAATTTGGAGATGAATGTTGACCAAAGCCAGGGAAAAAGCTACAATAGAATGTTAGTTTGATAGTGGTAGAAATTTTCAGTCTTTTGTACATTGCTGTATCATCAGTAGAACAGTGCCTGGCATTTAGCAAGAAAGCAATAAAATTTGTTGAAAAAATGAATAGTATTGCTTTGATTCAAATACAACTTTTAATTTAAAATATTGGAAACTTTGCATATACAAGAAGACCCATATCTATATCTACATATCTATATATCTATAGCTATTTAGACAGATATATCTAGAGCTATATCAATACTTAATATATTACTGCCCTGCTTGGGGGTGAGGGTTGGGGGTTACTTTAAAACTTCGATTCTTGGTTTTGCAATGTTTTGTTTTTTATATGTGAGAGTGACAAGAATGCTCTACCTTTTTCTTATTTTTTTACTATTCCCAAATCTGGTTTCACACACCTTTTAAGAAGACCTAGTCTATTTTAACAGAGGATAGTGCAGGGAAGTAAAATCTGAGTGTTGGTTAACCAGAATCTGGGCATAGCTGGCCTCTTTAGACACAGCATACTAGTTGTGATGGTTTGGAGACTTTATGGACCCCAGAAGATCATGTTCTTAAAGCTAATCCATTCCTGTGGGTATAAACCTATTGTGTGTGGGACATTTTGATTAGGTTATTTCACTTGAGACATGCCCCGGGTAGGTCTTAATCCTCTTACTGGAGTCCTTTATAAGAGAATGAAATTCAGAGAAATGCATAGAAGCTGATAGAGGACACAGACACTGAGAGAGAAAGCCCAGCAACAGAGAGGAAGCCACTGAATCAGGAAGTTGAAAGCAGTGAAGCCTGGGAGAAAAGGGAGAAACCAGCAGACACGGCCATGTGCCTTGCCATCTGGCACAAGAGTCCAGGTATCGTCTTGATGACGAACTGGAAGCTTGTAAACCTACAAATTCCCATTGTTAAAAGCCAAATCATTTCTGGTGTATTGCATTTCATCAGTTTTAGTAAACTAAAACACTGGTGATTTGGTGGAACCACACAGAACTGTTTGGTTATGTTGGTAGATGGAAAAAAATAACATTTCTTAAAGTGATGAACTTGTGTTTTTGTTTTCAAATTACCAACATAAAGTTCTGTATTTTCTTTTTAGTATTCCTTCGGTATGATTGCTTGACTAAGGAATCATAATATATAAATTGGCTTACTAAATTGAATACAGTGTTGTATGGAGTGTTAGGTATCCTCTACATATGCCATAAAGAAGCATCTTTTGTATATTAGTCATTTTATTATTGGCTCTGTGAGGATTAATGCAATTTACAAATAGAATGTATGAGTAGAGCCTTTGTGGGAATAGTGTGGTGAAAATGCCTTTCTTCTTTTTCTTGCTCCTTCTTCCCTTCTTATTTCTTGCCCTAAAGTTATGCATCTGAAGGTCACCATGTTCTTTCCTGTCAACCTGACTGGAGTCAAGGTCCCTCTATCTGAAAAGAGAAAGAAATTTCCAACCTTGTCCAACCATAAAGACGTAAGGCCCCAGACTGGCAAGAGTCCCTACTTTTTGCACTTGCTTTATCATATTGATGGTTCCAGGGTTGTCTTACTTTTCTTTCTAATTCTCCATAGGAAGATTGGGAGATGATAATTTCTTTATTTTGAAAGCCTTGCGCCTTTTAGCATCACTATGAAACTTTTCCCTTCCTCTTCTATTCCCAAATGTCTTTTATTTTGTTAGAAGTTTCTGGTAATATCCTTTAAATTTTTTCTGAGGCTGTGCCTGAATCTTTTTTTTTTTTTCTGAGTAGTATAAATGTCTGTAGTTTGGCTATGGAATCACAAAAATAAAATATATCCTACTCACATCTGAGCATGAAATCTTATTAAACATAGCAGGTCCTAATCACTCCCTGTTTTATACAAAATGAAGCTAATTTAGCCAGTGGAGTGACAAAGGCATCTGAGCTATTGAAGTTTCTCCAATGAAACTTGTACTTAACCTCAGTGGCTTAGAGGTGCTTATAGGACAAATTTGAAGTCATATTAATAATTTTTGGGGAAAAAATGTGTCCTGGATCAGAACATAAAAACTCTCATCCAGAAAATTCACATGAAACAATTTCCATATAAGCTTTTAAATGTCACCTAATGCTATAAAAATCATACTGCCAAAGTCTTAATTACTGTATACATTTACATTACAATATCATAATTCCATTAAATGGACTTCAGCCCAATGTTCTTACAAATAATTTCCTTTATTTTTTCTTTTTTGGTAGATCTTTACAGTGAATTGTGTTAGGACAAATATTCAATATTTTAGTGCCAGCATCCAGCTTGTTTCTTTTTCATAGATTATAAAAGGCACACTACTACCTTGGATTTTGTGTTCAGTTTTAGTTATATGTTACCACAGAGCTTACTCACATCCTCACCTCAGAAAAGTTTACCTCAGTTGGGATCATCAGGTAAGAATACTCAACTCAAGAGTGAAATGTTTCTCAGTCTTTATGCCATGTATTTTTGCAAACTTTGAGAATATACTAAATGTTAAAACACTTATATTTGGCATTCTCTAAGAAAGGAAAAAAGATCTTTCATTTCTCTCTTCTTTCAAAGTAAGAAGCAATGTTCCCAGGTTACCACTATCAATTCCTGATAGGAGAGTTAATCTTCTAGGGGTTTGTTCTGAGTGTTTGTCACTGAAAGGGCAAGAGTGAGGTTGGTGAGATGGAAAAGTTCTGGGGCTCCATTAGAACAATTGTAATTATTTCCAGTGCTGCCTGAGGACTTTTGGGGATACTGCTCTTGGTCGCCCAACCTTGGCAAGTATATAAAGGTATACTTTATATTATTAAATTAAAAATTAATTCAATTAAAGACAAATGTAGAACTTATTTTTTTTTATAAATGAAAGTCAGTAAAATACTGGACAACTTTATTATTATTGTTCGTGATTAGCTGTTCTGCTGATAGGTTGGTGATTCTGGATAACTAATAAATTCATGCATAATCTTTATATTTTACATATTTAACCCATAAAATTTTACTGTCATGGCTTCATCTTAATAAAAATCACTAATTAGGTAATTATAATTAAAATGTTCCCTTTTGTATTTGCTGAGAGGTAATGAATGCTAAATTAAGCATTTCTTGAAGCATTATAGTTCTTACATAGTTTATTTTATTAATTTCAGTTTAAAGAATTTTCTCTTGGTTGAGACAGTTGTGTTTGGAATATAATTATTAAAACTGTACTTAAAATAAGAAATAAACAGCAAATTTGAGTTATATTTATACATTGCAATAAGATCAATTATAAAATATAGTTATCACATAAAATACTATAAATATTTAATTTAATCATATAGCTCACTCGCACATCTCAATTTTCACTGCCAAAGCAGTATATAAATCCACACAGTTATTTTTCTTTAAATGCTTCAGTGTCGTGATATTAGAGGAAATGAATAGTAGTATATTTCTTCAGTTGGTCACATATATCTTCATACAAGATTACATTTTGACTCTGTAATAGCCAGAAAAGTCTTGATGGAAATTATTTTCAAGAATTGGATGTGATCTGATTTGTTATATTTTATTGGACTATCATATATCTCATATAATTTGTTTCAACTTACAAAAAACATTTCCCTAATCAATTTTTAAATCTTAGTAAAATTATCCAATTTAAATTAGCTTTTGTAAACTTTTGCTAACATGATTAATATTGCCATTAGTTTATACAAAATTACAGAGTAAAGCCCAAATCAAAAATTAATTTCATTTCTACCAAAAATATGATTTGATCTTGATTTGAGGATTTTAACTTTTTTCCTGTAATTCTGCTAATGAATTGTATATCTTGTCTAAATTAATTCTATTGAATACCAAAATTTAGTCAGAATTCCTATAATGTGTCTCTCAGTCATTGTAAGATAAAATTAGATGCATGTTTCAAGTCATTTCACCTTTGGGCAGATCCAGAAAATATCATATAATTTTGAATTATTCCAAAGGTCATCATTGCTATGATGATGATGCTATGATAAATTGCCTCATAGAATTCCAAACTCTGGGCCATGCTTGTCACAGAGAATGCATCTGGAGTTTTGGCCAAAATTCTGTCTTGTAGACCCTTTCCTTTTCCAGTCATGTTTTCACCATTATGTGATTGTCTTTAAAATCAATGCCTAAAACTGAAAGCTTGTTTTTCAGTTCTTAATTTCTTTCCAAACATATCCTTTTTAAATCAGGTATAAAACCAATGAAAATCTCCTTAACTTTGATTTCCATATCTGGTAGTTCAATAGTTTGCATAATAAATATTAGATGGTCAATACAACTTTAGCTCTTTACAAACTAGTAGAACAATGTACTATTTCCTTTTGAGTATTACGTATGATATGTTCATTCACTTTAATGCCCATTAAATTAATACTCACACTCTGAATTATACATCCTAGATATAATCATGTTTTATTATTTTTATGTTTTCTTTTTCAGTCATTCTGCGATCATATTTCTAAACCATTTCTGTTAAAGCTAGTAATTTACCATTGTTTTCTAAAAATATTGCACTGCTATTGCCACAAAAGCATCAATATTCAGATAAATATTGAAGAAACATTATTAATCTTTTAAAAATAACATGCCCATGTTCTATTTTGGCATTTACTTGCCTGTGTTGAATACTATTGACACATTACTCATTACTATACTATTTCTTCACCTTTTTTTTCCCCACTTCAAGTAATTGTGTTTGTGTGTGTATTTCTGTGCAAGTGGTAGATTCTGTTTTATATTTTTATTTGGCAATTTAGGTGTTTCTACTTACAACTGAAGGCCAAAGTGGATCCTGAAAACAGATTGTGAAAGTGTAACATAGAAACAAATACACTGTTTTTACGTGTAGAATATAAAAGCTCATTTCTACTGTTTTTCTCCATTTGATATAATTTTGGAATAAAGTTAAATGTAGACATTATGCCAGGATAATAGGAAAGAAAATTATAATCATAAATTTGAATAGGATTATGTTTTGTTAAAAATATTCTTATTCTCCCAGAGGATGTGATTACCATTTTCCAGAATTACATCTAATAAACAGCAAAGATCAAGAACTTCTGTACTTTCTTGCTGAATTTATGAATTTTTTGAATATAATTTTCTTCATCTTCTAATGCAGTCCAGAGCTTCATTTATTGCTTCTAAATCACCAATTCAATATGAATAATTTTCTTTTCTACTCTCACTCTTTTGATCAGGAATTGTACCACTCAGTAAGTAATAGAATATGTCTGATTTCATATGAACTATTTGAGAATTAAATGAGAATAGTTTTATAATTTCATAATTCATATTTATGTTTTCTCAGTAACCAAAGCTTCATTAAATGTGCAATTATTTTTCTCATGTTTGACATGTCTATTATTTTTGTTTCCATTTTTAAAAATTTAAGAAAACTGATTCTTTAAAGATTTCCTTTCTTTTTACTTTTCTGCATCATTTTTTGAGACCATTTACATATCTGTTATTTCTATCATGATCTTGACTTGCAACCGTTCACAATGACTAAAGCTTTAAAAAAGTGTAATTGTACTGAACTTGTATTTAAAGAATTGAAAATTGAATATATTTTCATCAACATGTATATAAAGGAAACATAATATATTAAGATATTTTCTCAGTAAGACTTGATAGTATCAGTTGGGAGATAGTACCCTGAAACAATGATATTCCATCCTGTAGGGTGCAGTTTATGCTTGAATTAGTGACCAGATTATTATGCTCTTTACTTTCTTTTTTTTATGGGAATTTTATGGCGATATATTTTACACACCATACAATCCATCCAAAGTGTACAATCCATGGTTCACAGTATATTCACAGAGTTGTGTACTCATCACCATAATCAACTTTAGAACATTTTCACTACTCCAAAAAAGAAAAATCCCCATACCCTTAATATCCCCTTATTATTGACACTTAACACTGATGTGGTATCTTTGTTAAAACTGATGAAAGAATATTAAAAATTACTGTTAACTGTAGTCCATAGTTTGCATTAGGTGTATTTTTCCCATGAACTACCCTCTTGTTAACACCCTGTAATAAATATGTATATTTGTTCTAGTTCATGAAAGAATATTCTTATATTTGTATTGTTAACCAAGGTCATCATCCACAAGGTTCACTTGCTGGATTACATGGTCCCATGTTTTATCCTCTAAACTTCTTCCTAGTGACATGCACGACCTTAAACTTTCCCTTTTAACCACAATCACACACATAATTCATTTATACTCACAATAATGTGCTACTATTACCTTGATTCATCTCCAAACATTTACAATCAACCTAATTAAAAATTCTGTACAACATAAGCATCAGTTTCCCATTCTCTACCCTTATCTATCTCCTGGTAATCTGTAGTCTCGATTTTAACTCTGTGAGTTTGCTTATTATAGTTAGATCATATTAGTGAGAGCATACAGTATTTGTAGTTTGTGTCTGGCTTATTTCATTCAAAATAATGTCCTTGAGGTCCATCCATGTTGTTGCATGCATTAGAACTTCATTCCTTCTTACAGCTGAATAATATTTCATCTTATGTATATACCATATTTTGCTTATCCATTCATTGGTTAATGGACACTTACGTTGCTACCATCTTTTGGCAATTGTGAATAATGGTGCTATGAACATCATTGTGCAAATGTCTGTTCAGATCCCTACTTTCAGTTCTTCTGAGTATATATCTAGTAATGACATTGCTGGATCATATAGCAATTCTATGCTTAGCTTCCAGAGGAACTACCAAACTGTTTTCTACTGTGACTATACCTTTTTATGTTCCCACCAGTAGTGAATTAGTGTTCCTATTTCTCCACATCTTCTCCAGAACTTATAGTTTTCTGTTTTATTAATAATGGCCATTCTAGTAGGTGTGAAATGATATCTCATTGTGCTTTTGATTTACATTTCCCTGATAACTAGTGTTGCTGAGTATCTTTTCATGTGCTTTTTAGCCACTGGGATTTTGTCTTTGGAAAAATGTCTATTCAAGTCTTTTGTCCGTTTTTTGATTGGATTGTTTGTCTTTTTATTGTTGCGTTGTAGGATTTCTTTACATATTCTGGATATTAAACCCTTATCAGGTATGCGGTTTCCAAATATTTTCTTGCATTGAGTAGGTCACCTATTCACTTTCTTGACAAAGTCCTTTGAAGCACAAAAGTTTTTAATTTTGAGGAGGTCCCATTTATCTATTTCTTCTTTCATTGCTTGTGCTTTGAGTATAAATTCTAAGAAACCATTGCCTACCACAAGACTTGAAGATACTTCCCTACATTTTCTTCTAGGAGTTTCATAGTCTTGGCTCTGATGTTTAGGTCTTTGATCCATTTTGAGTTCATGTTTGTATAAGGTGTGAAATAAGGGTCCTCTTTCAGTCTTTTGGATGTGGTGATCCAATTCTCCCAGAACCATTTATTGAAGAAACTGTTCCATCCCAGTTAAGTGGACTTCGCAGCCTTGACAAAAATCAGTTGACTGTGGATATGTGGGTGTATTTGTGAACTCTCAATTTGATCCCATTGATCAATATATCTATCTTTATGCCAGTACCGTGCTGTTTTGACTGCTATAGTTTTGTAATAATATGCTTTAAAGTCTGGAAGTGTGAGCTCTTCAACTTCTTTTATGTTTTCAAGATTTTTTTGGCTATTCAGGGCCCCTTACCCTCCCCAGTGTATTTGATATTTGACTTTCCAGTTTTGCAAAGTAAGTTGATAGAATTTTGATTGAGATTGTGTTGAATCTGTAAATCAATTTGGGTATAATTGACATCTTAACATCTTAACAATATTTTAGTCTTCCAATTCATGAGCTCGGAATGTCCTTCTATTTATTAGGTCTTCTTTGATTTCCTCTAACAATGTTTTATAGGTTTCTGTGTATAGATTCTTTACAGCCATGGTTGAATTTATTCCTAGATATTTGATTCTTTTTAAAATTTTTTTTCAGTTTTTATTGTGAAATATAATTTATATACAGAAAATTGATGACTTTCAAAGTATGATTTAACAAATTGTTATAGAGCAAATTTCAAAGAAAGCTATGGGTTACAGTTCCATAATTTCTGTTATTTCCTTTTTGTGAAATGTAACATATATTCAGAAATGTGATAACTTTCAAATTATGATTTAACAAGTTGTTATAGAGCAAATTTCAAAGAATGTTATAGGTTACAGTTCTACCATTTCAGTTATTTCCTTCTAGCTGTTCTAATACCCTAGAGACTAAAAAACAATTATGTAAAGATTCAGTATTTGTAATTCTTTGTTAAATCTTTTCTTGTCTGTTGCTATCCCTCCTTCTAGTTTGATCACTGTCTCAATCTTCAGGGATATCTGGGCAGTGACCACCATAACTTGTTCATATTGAAAAGGGGTATTGCATTATGGAGAAGGGGGATGCATCTAGTTGATGCTCTTGAAGAGGCTGTTGCCTCTGGGTTTTTGGACTTATCTGGCATAGGGACACTCTGGAGGATTTAAGTTTCTGAAAAACAAACTTAGTGAGTGAAACTTGTATAGAGTCTCAGATAAGGATATGGGTATTCTTCAGGATTTTCAGGACTTCCGTTGGTTTGGGCTTGGCATACTGTGGCCATTTGGAATATATTGCTGGAGCCTGAATAAGAGTAACCTCCAGGATAGCCTCTCAACTCTATTTGAAATCTCTGAGCCACTGAAAACTTATTTTGTTACCTTTCTTTCCCCTCTTTTGGTCAAGAAGGCATTCTCAATCTCCTGATGCCCAGGCCAGGCTCATTCCTTGGTGTCATGTCCCACATCACTAGGGAGACTCACTCCTCTGGGAGTCATGTCTCACATAGGGGAGAAGATAATGAATTTATTGGCAGCTTAGAGAGAGAAAGGCCACATCTGAGTAACAAAAGAGGTTCTCTGGAAGTGACTCAGGCATAATTATAGGAGGCTATTTCTTTTGTTTGCTATTGTAAATGGAATTTTTTTCTTGATTTCCTCCTCAGATTGCTCATTACTAGTGTATAGAAATGCTGTCAATTTTTGCATGCTGATTTTATATCCCACTGCTTTGATGAATTCATTTTTTAGCTCTAGTTTCTTTGTTATAGATTTTTTTTTTAACTTTCTTTATATAGGATCATGCCATCTGCAAATAGTGAAAGCTTTACTTCTTCCTTTCCTAGTTGGATGATTTTTATTTCTTTTTCTTGCCTAACTGCTTTAACTAGACCTTCTAGAATAATGTTGAATGATGGTAGCAGTGGGCATCCTTGTCTTATTCCAGATCTTAGAGGGAAAGCCTTTATTCTTTCACCATTGAGTAAGATGTTAGCTGTGTGTTTTTTATATATGCCATTATAATATTGAGGAAGTTTACCTCTCTTCCTATCTTTCTAAGTGTTTTTATCAAGAAAGGATGCTGAATCTTGATAAATGCACTTTCTGCACCAATTGAGATGATTGTGTGGTGTATCCCTTCTGATTTGTTAATGTGGTGTATTACATTAATTGATTTTCTTGTGTTGAAACTCCCTTGTATACCAGGGGTAAAACCCACTTCATCTTGGTGTATAATTATTTTATTGTTCTGTTGGATTCAATTTGCAAGTATTTTTTTGAGGATTTTTGCAGCTATATTCATTATAGAAATAGAAATAGGTCTGCAATTTTTTTTTTTTTTTTTGTAGTATCTGTATCTGGCTTTGGTATTAGGTGATGTTGGTTTCATAGAATGAGTTAAGTAGTGCTCTCTCCTCTTCAATCTCTTGCAAGAGTTTGTTCAGGATTGGTATTAATTCTTCCTGGAATGATTGGTAGAATTCACCGGTGAAGCCATCTGGTACTGGGATTTTCTTTTTGGGAGGTTTTTGATGACAGATTAAATCTCTTTATTTGTAATTGGTCTGTTGAGATCTATTTCTTCTTGAGTCAGTGTAGGTTGTTTGTGTGTTTGTAGAAATTTGTCCATTTCATTTAAGTTGTCTAATTTATTGTTATGCAGTTGTTCATAGTATCCTTGTATGATCCTTTTTATTTCTGTGGGTTCAGTAGTGTTACCCCTTTCATTTCCAATTTTACTTATTTGCATTTTCTCTTTTTTTCCTTTGTCAGTCTAGCCTAATGTTTATCAATTTTATTGATCTTCTCAAAGAACCAACTTTTGGTTTTGTAATTCTCTCATGGTTTTTTTTTTATTGTTGTTTTGTTCTTAATTTCATTTATTTCTGCTCTAATCTTTATAATTTCTTTCCTTCTGCTTGCTTTGGGATTAGTTTGATATTCTTTTTCTAATTCCTTCAGGTGTGCAATTAGGTCTTTGATTTTATCTTTTTATTCTTTTTTAATATAGGCATTTAGGGTTATACATTTCCTCTCAGTACTGCCTTTGCTGCATCCCGTAAATTTTAATATGTTGTGTTCTAATTTTCATTCATCCATATGTTTACTGACTTCTCTTGCAATTTCTTATTTGACTCACTGATTATTTTAGAGTGTTGTTTAACTTCCATATTTTTGTGAATTTCCTGTTTGTTTGACTGTTATTGATTTCCAGCTTCATTCCATTATGGTCAGAGAGAGGGCTTTGTATAATCTCAATGTTTTTAAATTTTTAAAGTCTTGTTGTTTTGACCCTACATATCTACTGTGGAGAATGATCCATGAGCACTTGAGAAGAATGTATATATTGCTGTGCAGTGATTTGTATATGTCTGTTAGGTCTAGTTCATTTATCATACTATTGAAGTTGTCTGTTTCCTTATTGATCCTTCATTTAGATGTTTTATCTATTGATGAGAGTGGTGTATTGAAGGTTCTAACTTTCACTGTAGAAATCTCTATTTCTCCCTTTAGTTTTCCACTGTTTGCCTCATGTATTTTGGGGCACCTTGGTTAGTTGTATACAAATTTATGAATGTGATTTCTTCTTGGTGGATTGTCCCTTTTATTAATCTATAGTGTCCTTCTTTGTCTCTTATAACAGTTTTGCATTTAAAGCCTATTTTTTCCGATATTAGTACAACTACCACAGCTCTTTTTTTTTGGTCACACTTTGCTTGAAATATCTTTTTCCAACCTTTCAGTTTCAACCTGGATGTGTCCTTGGGTTTAAGATGAGTATCTTGTAGACTGCACATAGATGGATCATACTTTTATATCCATTCTGCCAGTCTGTATCTTTTGATTGGGGATTTTAGTCTATTAATGTTCAGTCATATTACTCTACAGGCAGTACTTACTTCAACCATTTTATCCTTTGTATTTCATATATTGTATCTTATTTTTGTCTCTCTTTTTACCCTTTGAGTTACCTTTACTGATAATCTTCATTTCCACACTGTCCTCTAAACCCCTCTCTCCAGTCTTTTCCTTTGATCCTGCAGAGCTCCCTTTATTATTTCTTGTAGGGCAGGTCTCTTGTTGAAAAACTCTCTCAGTTTCTGTTTATCTGTTAATATTTTAAACTCTCACTCATTTTTGAAGGACACTTTGGCCAGGAAATAATTCTTGGCTGGTGGGTTTTCTCTTTCATGCCTTAAATATACCATACCATTGCCTTCTTGCCTCCATGGTTTCTGATGAGAAATCAACACTTAGCCTTATTGCATTTCCCTTGTATATGATGTATCATTTTCTCTTGCTGCTTTCAGGATTATCTTTGGCATTTTGAAATTCTAATTAGTATCTTTCTCAGAGTACGTCTATTAGGATTTATTCTGGTAGGTGTATATTGCACTTCTTAATATGTCCTACATAAGAGTTGGTAAATTTTGGCCATTATTTCCTCAAATATTCTTTCTTCCCCTTTCCATTCTCTTCTCCCTTGGATACCCATGATACATATGTTTGTGCACTTTGTGCTGTCATTCATATCCCTGAGATCCTGCTCATTTTTTCCCATTTTTTCCTCTATCTGTTCTTTTGTCTGTAAGATTTCAAGTGTTTTTCTTCTGCCAGTTCAAATCTGCTGTTGTATGCCTCTAGTGTATTTTTAATCTCTTCTGCTGTGCCTTTTAGTCCCTTAATTTCTGTTATGCTTCCTTTTATGTTTCAAAGTCTTTTTTGTACTCACACGGTGTCTTCTTAATATCCTTTATCTCTTTAGCCACATTTTCCTTCATCGCCTTGAATTGATTTAGGAGATTTGCTTGAACTTCTTTGTTAGTGGCTCCAAATTCTGCATCTCCACTGAAGTTTTAATTTGTTCCTTTGGCTGTACCATATCTTTCTCTTACTTTAAGGCTTGTAATTTTTTGCTGGTGTCTAGGCATCTGATTATTTTTATGATGAGTTTATGCTATGGGTCTGTTTCTATCTCTTGCATAGGGTTTTCTTGTTGATTGGCTTTGTGCTAAGGCATTTCTTTGACACTTGGTTTAACATTTTATAGACCTTTAGAATAGCTTGAAAAAATCAGATTTTTTTTCAGCCCTTATTCATCTGACTCTTGCCCTGGACATTCAGTACATTTTTGAAATTGCACTATTTTTGAAATTGTTTCACCCCCAGGAGAAAGCTTTCTTTCCCTTCTTCCTTGTCTGGGATTGTTGATCTGTTCTATTTCTTTTTGATTTGTCGCTATAGTTTTTTTAACACTCCTTTCATTGTATCTAGCTGCTTTTGCTTGCAGGGCAAATTCTGGGAGGTGGATCACCCCGGAGAAGGCTTTGCAAGTCATCAGTATTTCCCAGTCTACCCAGTGTCAGGGGCCCACAAATGGGTATGGATCCATTCCAAAGTGCCCTGGGGAGAAAACCTGGAAGGATGCTAGACATCTTTTTGACAACTCTCCAAATCTGTGCTTTCCTGGCCTGCTCAGTAGATGGCACTCATTAGCAAACTGTTACCTGTAGTGCTAAGGTGGTACTGTGCCTTTAAGTCTCAACTGACTCTGCCCCTGTTGGGAGCATGATTGAAACAGTGCCTCCCAGCTGTTTTTTTGTTTTGTTTCGTATTTTTTTTTTCTAGGATGAGTTGAAACCCTATCATAGGGCCAAAGCCCTGTGATCTGATTTCACTAATTGAAAGCCACAAACAGTTTTGGGTTATTCCTCCCCTTTTCTTAGAGAAACACTACCCTTCAGCCTACTGTTCACTGCAGTCCTAAGAAGGCACTGTGACTTTAAATACCACAACCCACACCCACCCCCCACTTCTACCCTTCTCTGGGTGAGGTTGAAACAGAAGCTGCTGGCAACTTTTGTTCTAGGTGGATTGAAACTGTAGCTGCCCTCAGAGCCAGGACCCAGCATTCTGTATTTGCTAATCAAAAGCTGCAATCAGTACTTGTGCGTTCCCTACCCTCATTCTTGGGGTAGAGCTGTCCTTCAACAAACTATTCCCTGAAGACCCAAAAAGGTGCCATGTCACTAAATCTAACCCCCTTACTACCCCTACTCTCACACCTGTCAGGGACAGGGTTGAAACAGAGGCTTCCTGTTGGTTGAAACTACAGGTGCTTTCAGAATGGGGACCCAGCACTCTGAATTCCCTGATCAAAAACTGCAATCAGTGCTCACCTATGCCCTCCCTTCCCCATTCTTGGGAAAGAGTACTTTTATTTCCAGTAGGGATTGGATCTCAGGGTCGCCTGCCATGAGAGTGGGGGTGAGCACCAGCCTCCACTGCATGGAGAGTTTTACTCACAGCCCTCCACTGCAGATTATCAGTCTCTTCATTCTGCTCTTCCCTGGATGGTGTACAGTGTTATCCTGGTCTCCAGGGCCCCAGAACCACTGTTTACTCTTTTTTTTTTTTTATTTATTTATTTATTTATTTATTTATTTATTTATTTATTTATTTATTTTTTAATCATCATTTTATTGAGATATATTCACATACCACGCAGTCATACAAAACAAATTGTACTTTCGATTGTTTACAGTACCATTACATAGTTGTACATTCATCACCTAAATCAATCCCTGACACCTTCATTAGCACACACACAAAAATAACAAGAATAATAATTAGAGTGAAAAACAGCAATTGAAGTAAAAAAGAACACTGGGTACCTTTGTCTGTTTGTTTGCTTCCCCTACTTTTCTACACATCCATCCATAAACTAGACAAAGTGGAGTTTGGTCCTTATGGCATTCCCAATCCCACTGTCACCCCTCATAAGCTACATTTTTATACAACTGTCTTCGAGATTCATGGGTTCTGGGTTGTAGTTTAATAGTTTCAGGTATCCACCACCAGCTACCCCAATTCTTTAGAACTTAAAAAAGGTTGTCTAAAGTGTGCGTTAGAGTGCCCACCAGAGTGATCTCTCGGCTCGTTTTGGAATCTCTCTGCCACTGAAGCTTATTTCATTTCCTTTCACATCCCCCTTTTGGTCAAGAAGATGTTCTCCATCCCACGATGCCGGGTCTACATTCCTCCCTGGGAGTCATATTCCACGTTGCCAGGGAGATTCACTTCCCTGGGTGTCTGATCCCACGTAGGGGGGAGGGCAGTGATTTCACCTTTCAAGTTGGCTTAGCCAGAGAGAGAGGGCCACATCTGAGCAACAAAGAGGCATTCAGGAGGAGACTCTTAGGCACAAATACAGGGAGGCCTAGCCTCTCCTTTGCAGCAACCGTCTTCCCAAGGGTAAAACTTATGGTAGAGGGCTCAACCCATCAAACCACCAGTCCCCTATGTCTGTGGTCATGTTAGCAACCATGAAGGTGGGGTAGGCAAATACCCCTGCATTCTCCACAGGCTCCTCAAGGGGGCACTACATCTTTTTTTTTTTTTTTCCTTGTTTGTCTTTTTTCTTTTCTTTTTTTTTTTTTTTTAACTTTCCCTTCTTTTTTAAATCAACTGTATGAAAAAAAAAGTTAAAAAGAAAACAAACATACAATAAAAGAACATTTCAAAGAGACCATAACAAGGGAGTAAGAAAAAGACAACTAACCTAAGATAACTGCTTAACTTCCAACATGTTCCTACTTTACCCCAAGAAAGTTACATAATATAGCAACATTTCAGTGAACTTGTTCCTACTACATCCATCAGAAATTAACAGACCATAGTCATTTCTGGGCATCCCCAGAACGTTAAATAGCTTATCTGTTCTTCTTGGATTATTGTTCCCTCTTCCTTAATTGCTCTCTACTGCTAGTTCCCCTACATTCTACATTATAAACCATTTGTTTTTACATTTTTCAAAGTTCACATTAGTGGTAGCATATAATATTTCTCTTTTTGTGCCTGGCTTATTTCGCTCAGCATTATGTCTTCAAGGTTCATCCATGTTGTCATATGTTTCACCAGATCGTTCCTTCTTACTGCCGCGTAGTATTCCATCGTGTGTATATACCACATTTTATTTATCCACTCATCTGTTGAAGGACATTTGGGTTGTTTCCATCTCTTGGCAATTGTGAATAATGCTGCTATGAACATTGGCGTGCAGATATCTGTTCATGTCACTGCTTTCCGATCTTCCGGGTATATACCGAGAAGTGCAATCGCTGGATCGAATGGTAGCTCTATATCTAGTTTTCTAAGGAACCGCCAGACTGACTTCCAGAGTGGCTGAACCATTATACAGTCCCACCAACAGTGAATAAGAGTTCCAATTTCTCCACATCCCCTCCAGCATTTGTAGTTTCCTGTTTGTTTAATGGCAGCCATTCTAACCGGTGTTAGATGGTATCTCATTGTGGTCTTAATTTGCATCTCTCTAATAGCTAGTGAAGCTGAACATTTTTTCATGTGTTTCTTGGCCATTTGTATTTTCTCTTCAGAGAACTGTCTTTTCATATCTTTTGCCCATTTTATAATTGGGCTGTCTGTACTATTGTCATTGAGTTGTAGGATTTCTTTGTATATGCAAGATATCAGTCTTTTGTCAGATACATGGTTTCCAAAAATTTTTTCCCATTGAGTTGGCTGCCTCTTTACCTTTTTGAGAAATTCCTTTGAGGTGCAGAAACTTCTAAGCTTGAGGAGTTCCCATTTATCTATTTTCTCTTTTGTTGCTTGTGCTTTGGGTGTAAAGTCTAGGAAGTGGCCGCCTAATACAAGGTCTTGAAGATGTTTTCCTACATTATCTTCTAGGAGTTTTATGGTACTTTCTTTTATATTGAGATCTTTGGTCCATTTTGAGTTAATTTTTGTGTAGGGGGTGAGGTAGGGGTCCTCTTTCATTCTTTTGGATATGGATATCCAACTCTCCCAGCCCCATTTGTTGAAAAGACCATTATGGCTCAGTTCGGTGACTTTGGGGGCCTTATCAAAGATCAGTCGGCCATAGATCTGAGGGTCTATCTCTGAATTCTCAATTCGATTCCATTGATCTATATGTCTATCTTTGTGCCAGTACCATGCTGTTTTGGCAACTGTGGCTTTATAATAAGCTTCAAAGTCAGGGAGTGTAAGTCCTCCCACTTCGTTTTTCTTTTTTAGAGTGTCTTTAGCAATTCGAGGCATCTTCCCTTTCCAATAAATTTGATAACTAGCTTTTCCAAGTCTGCAAAGTAGGTTGTTGGAATTTTGATTGGGATTGCATTGAATCTGTAGATGAGTTTGGGTAGAATTGACATCTTAATGACATTTAGCCTTCCTATCCATGAACATGGAATATTTTTCCATCTTTTAAGGTCCCCTTCTATTTCTTTTAGTAGAGTTATGTAGTTTTCTTTGTATAGGTCTTTTACATCTTTGGTTAAGTTGATTCCTAGGTACTTGATTTTTTTAGTTGCTATTGAAAATGGTATCTTTTTCTTGAGTGTCTCTTCAGTTTGTTCATTTCTAGCATATAGAAACATTACTGACTTATGTGCATTAATCTTGTATCCTGCTACTTTGCTAAATTTGTTTATTAGCTCTAGTAGGTGTATCGTCGATTTCTCAGGGTTTTCTAGATATAAGATCATATCATCTGCAAACAATGACAGTTTTACTTCTTCTTTTCCAATTTGGATGCCTTTTATTTCTTTGTCTTGCCGGATTGCCCTGGCTAGCACTTCCAGCACAATGTTGAATAACAGTGGTGACAGCGGGCATCCTTGTCTTGTTCCTGATCTTAGAGGGAAGGCTTTCAGTCTCTCACCATTGAGTACTATGCTGGCTGTGGGTTTTTCATATATGCTCTTTATCATGTTGAGGAAGTTTCCTTCAATTCCTACCTTTTGAAGTGTTTTTATCAAAAACGGATGTTGGATTTTGTCAAATGCTTTTTCAGCATCTATTGAGATGATCAATTGATTTTTCCCTTTCGAGTTTTTAATGTGTTGTAATACATTGATTGTTTTTCTTATGTTGAACCATCCTTGCATGCCTGGAATGAACCCCACTTGGTCATGGTGTATGATTTTTTTAATGTGTCTTTGGATTCGATTTGCAAGTATTTTGTTGAGGATTTTTGCATGTATATTCATTAGGGAGATTGGCCGGTAGTTTTCCTTTTTTGTAGCATCTTTGCCTGGTTTTGGTATTAGATTGATGTTAGCTTCATAAAATGAGTTAGGTAGTGTTCCATTTTTTTCAATGTTTTGAAAGAGTTTGAGTAAGATTGGTGTCAGTTCTTTCTGGAAAGTTTGGTAGAATTCCCCTGTGAAGCCATCTGGCCCTGGGCATTTATTTGTGGGAAGATTTTTGATGACTGATTGGATCTCTTTGCTTGTGATGGGTTGGTTGAGGTCTTCTATTTCTTCTCTGGTCAGTCTAGGTTGTTCATATGTTTCCAGGAAATTGTCCATTTCTTCTACATTATCCAGTTTGTTGCCATACAGTTGTTCATAATATCCTCTTATAATTTTTTTAATTTCTTCAGGATCTGCAGTTATGTTACCTTTTTCATTCATTATTTTGTTTATATGGGTCTTCTCTCTTTTTGATTTTGTCAGTCTAGCTAGGGGCTTGTCAATCTTGTTGATCTTCTCAAAGAACCAACTTTTGGTGATATTTATCCTCTCTATTGTTTTTTTGTTCTCTATGTCATTTATTTCTGCTTTAATCCTTGTTATTTCTTTTCTTGTACTTGGTTTAGGATTGGTTTGCTGTTCATTTTCTAGCTTCTTCAGTTGATCCATTAGTTCTTTGATTTTGGCTCTTTCTTCCTTTTTAATATATGCGTTTAGTGCTATAAATTTCCCCCTTAGCACTGCTTTTGCTGCATCCCATAGGTTTTGGTATGTTGTGTTCTCATTTTCATTCGTCTCTATATATTTAGCAATTTCTCTTGCTATTTCTTCTTTAACCCACTGATTGTTTAGGAGTGTGTTGTTTAACCTCCAGGTATTTGTGAATTTTCTAAGTCTCTGATGGTTATTGACTTCTAATGGTATTCCATTGTGGTCAGAGAATGTGCTTTGAATAATTTCAATCTTTTTAAATTTATTGAGGCTTGTTTTATGTCCCAGCATATGATCTATTCTGGAGAATGTTCCGTGAGCACTAGAAAAGTATGTGTATCCTGGTGATTTGGGATGTAATGTCCTGTAGATGTCTGTTAAATCAAATTCATTTATCAGATTGTTTAGGTTTTCAATTTCCTTATTGGTCTTCTGTCTGGTTGATCTATCTATAGGAGAGAGTGATGTGTTGAAGTCTCCCACAATTATTGTGGAAACATCAATTGCTTCCTTTAGTTTTGCCAATGTTTCTCTCATGTATTTTGTGGCACCTTGATTGGGTGCATAGACATTTACGATTGTTATTTCTTCTTGCTGAATTGCCCCTTTTATTAGTATGTAGTGGCCTTCTTTGTCTCTCAAAACATCCCTGCATTTGAAGTCTATTTTATCTGAGATTAATATTGCTACACCTGCTTTCTTTTGGCTGTAGCTTGCATGAAATATTTTTTTCCATCCTTTCACTTTCAGTTTCTTTGTGTCCCTGTGTCTAAGATGAGTCTCTTGTATGCAACATATTGATGGTTCATTTTTTTTGATCCATTCTGCGAATCTATATCTTTTAATTGGGGAGTTTAATCCATTTACATTCAACGTTAAAACCGTGAAGGCATTTCTTGAATCGGCCATCTTATCCTTTGGATTATGTTTGCCATATTTTTCCCTCTCTCTATTAATATCCTTTATTGTACCCATACCGAATCTCTTTAGTACTGAACCTTTCTCCAGGTCTCTCTGTCCTGTCTTTGTTTCTCTGTCTGTAGGGCTCCCTTTAGTATCTCCAGTAGGGCAGGTCTCTTGTTAGCAAATTCTCTCAGCATTTCTTTGTCTGTGAAAAATTTAAGCTCTCCCTCAAATTTGAAGGAGAGCTTTGCTGGATAAAGTATTCTTGGCTGGAAATTCCTCTCACTCAGTGCCACTGCCTTCTTGCCTCCATGGTGGCTGCTGAGTAGTCACTACTTAGTCTTATGCTGTTTCCTTTGTATGTGGTGAATTGCTTTTCTCTTGCTGCTTTCAGAACTTGCTCCTTCTCTTCTATGTTTGACAGTGTGATCAGTATATGTCTCGGAGTGGGTTTTTTTGGATTTATTCTATTTGGAGTTCGCTGAGCATTTATGATTTGTGTATTTATGTTGTTTAGAAGATTTGGGAAGTTTTCCCCAACAATTTCTTTGAATACTCTTCCTAGACCTTTACCCTTTTCTTTCCCTTCTGGGACACCAATGAGTCTTATATTCGGACGTTTCATATTATCTATCATATCCCTGAGGTCCATTTCGAGTTTTTCAATTTTTTTCCCCATTCTTTCTTTTATGCTTTCATTTTCCATTCTGTCATCTTCCAGGTCACTGATTCGTTGTTGAACTTCCTCTAGTCTTGTACTATGAGTGTCCAGAATCTTTTTAATTTGGTCAACAGTTTCTTTAATTTCCATAAGATCATCCATTTTTTTATTTAGTCTTGCAATGTCTTCTTTATGCTCTTCTAGGGTCTTCTTGATTTCCTTCATATCCCGTACTAGGGTCTCATTGTTCATCTTTAGTTCTTTGAGTAGCTGCTCTAGGTGGTGTGTCTCTTCTGGTCTTTTGATTTGGGTGCTTGGGCTTGGGTTATCCATATCGTCTGGTTTTTTCATATGCTTTATAATTTTCTGTTGTTTTTGGCCTCGTGGCATTTGCTGAACTTGATAGGGTTCTTTTAGGGTTTGTAGACCAGTTGAAGTCCTTATCTCTAATTTATCAGATCTACAGCTTCGTGGAGTACACTTTCTCTAACTAACCAGCAGGTGGCGTCCACGAGCCACCTGTTCTCCACAAGCCAGATCTCCCCTGCTTAGCCTTTTTGGTGAGTGGGGGAGTGAGTCTTGTGGGGCCCAATTGGTGTACCAAGCTTGCGTGTGTAGTTGGTGTTGCCTGCCCTGTATGTGGGGCGTGTTTCTGGGCAGTCGGGGAGGGGGGGGTGGCCCTAACAATCAAATCTCCCTGATGATCCTAGAGTTTTAAAGCTGCTGCAATAGTCTAATCCTTCAGTTCAGTCCTGCCACAGTTTGTCTCTGCCACTGACCCACAAGTCTTTGGTATTGGCGTATGGCTCCTGAGACTTGCAAGTGGGCCCCTCTTCCAGGCTGTGCACCCCGGGTCCTCTGTTGAGGGATGACTGTGCTATGTCACAGGTGAGTGCCGTCCCCCCAGGGCAGTTCTGGGCTGCTGGGCTGTGTAGGGAGGCTCCCAGTCTGCTCAAATGATGGCTGAATGGGGCTTTGTTAATTCACACTGCTCCACCTTCCCAGCTCTGGGACCTTCAGCTGAGGTTGCAGGGAAGGCTAATGTCCACGCCCAGTTTTGTGGTGTGTGCCTGTTATTTGAAGCACTTCCGTCACACTGGGTTGTCTGGGGCAGCTCTGGGCTATGGGGCTGGCGATGGGCAGGAGTGTTTCCTGTCCACCAGGATGGTGGCTGTGAGCGGACACCCCCCTTTTCTTGGGAAGTTGTGTTGTTTAGTGAATTTTCTCAGCCACTGGAATATTGCCTTTTGTCTCAGAGCTCTCTTAGTTCTGCTCTTGACTTGACGTGCCCAAATTTCAATTCTTTGAAGCTTTCTGTATTGAGCTTCTTAGAGTAATTGTTTTAGAAAAAGCAAAAAGGATTTAAAAAAAAAAAAAACAAAAAAAAAACGGCCCTCCTCAGAGATCTAATGGGTTATTGAAATGCTAATAGACAAAGCAACCAGGGCCATTAAGGAAAGGTGCAGAGGGCAGAGAGATCAGCTTTGCTTCGGGATTTGCATATGCGCCTCAAGGCCTGATCTCCGCCCTTCCCCTTTCTGTGTTCACCAGAACTCGAAAAATCCTCTGCTTTTATTTTGGAGTTTTTCGTGTTGTTTTTTTTCTATGTCTGTCTCCTCTCTGCTGGGCTGGCTGCTCTCAGAGTCTCTGGTGTCTGGTCTCAGTCTATCTATGGTTGGAGTTTGAATCAGTAGAATGAGTTTCCGATAAGAGCAGCCACTGCAATTCTCCCTTCTCCTTCCCGGAGCTGACAGCCCCTCCTCCCCCGGGACTGAGCCTGGCAGGGAGGGGCGCGGGTCCCCTGGCCGCAAAAACTTACAGATTTCGCTGATCTCAGCAGTTCCACGTTTTCATGAGTGTTGTATGAAGTATGCCCAAAGACAGATTGCTCTGTGGTGTCCAGTCTACGCAGTTCCTGGCTTTTTACCTACTTTCCTGGAGGAGTAACTAAAACATACAGCTCACCAGTCTGCCATGTTGCCCCGCCCTTGTTTACTCTTAATAGCCAGAATATTTAGGTCAAGGTATCAACTTGGGGTTATGCAGTTTTGGAGCTCTTAGATTCAATGAAACTCTTGTTCGGCCTGTGGTTGAAGCATTCCTCCACTGAATTGAACTGCTACATGGCCATTTCAGACTTCTCATGCCTTTGGACCAACAAGCAAAGAAAGGAGTCATTCTAATGAATACAGTAACTATCAAGAGGAAATTGTGATCCTCCTATACAATAGGAGTATGATACCTAGATACCATTGAGTTATCTGGGATACCTTTTAGTATTTCCATATCAAATAGTAAAAGTTAATGAAAAACTATATAAAGGCTGTATATATATATATAAAATGCTGGAGATTCAGATTTTTCAGAAAGGAGGATTAGGATCACCCTACCAGGTAAAGAACTACAACAAATTGAGATTCTGGCTGAAGGAAAAGGTAACATAAAATGGATAGTGAAAGAAAGGTAACTGTGGTCTCATGACCAATTGTAGGAATGAGGGATTTAGAAACTGAGCACATTTTTCCCATGCTTGTGTGTACATGCCACCTTATAGTTTTATGTAAGGATTGTTGGTGTTCTTTACTGTGCAGTTTAGTTTTTAGGTTACAGAATATTCAGAATATTGACTAATTTTTAAGGTGGTATTAATAATTCCCAGAGATGGATACCATGATCATCACCCACGGTGTATACCCACAGAGTCCACAATGAATGTTCATACTCTGTGTCTACCATTTTTTTTTTTTTTGGACAAAGTGGAAGTGTTTTCTTTAAAGGAGAGAGGCATATTGTTACCCAAAAAAAGTTGTTGCATGGAAATTCCAATATATGAAGAAGGTTGTGTATGGATGGATGTTGAGTAGTCAAGGGAGCGGACTGTGTTGATTACTAAATTGTTGTCTCTCTCCTTCAAAATCAACCCTTTCTGCAAACCCCATTTCTTCTTTGCCGGATGGTTCCCTGTTATTTTCTTCAAATAGTGGCACTTAGGAAGACTGGAAAGTGGTCAAGAGGAGAAGGGATTTCTGTTTCCTGCCAGAGGCTCTCTGGCAATGGTTCTTCACCTTGGCAAAAGCTGTTGGTTCCAGTTTTTTTTTTTTTTTTTTTTAATATTCCAGAGCCAGCCTCATTGTGCCCCCTCAGACAGACCAACATCAGCAGCTGGCATACCCTCTCAAATCTTGGTAAGTTCCATGGGGCCCTCCTTTAAACTCCTGAGGCACCATCACCACCTGATTTGTACTCTTCTTTAAGGGTTTGGGACCCAGCTCTTATAAGGCTCTACATAAGCTTCTAATAACCAAACTATTTCCCTTTATTCTCCCAGTATTCTATTCTCTTTATGCTCACATCATGAAGGTTTTTTGCAACACGAAGGAAACAGGGATCCCTGGTTCTTAAATATCCAGTTTAAGAATGTGGCTAAGATATAGTCCTTGGATTTTCCATCCTTCAGACAGGAAATCCTGGCAGGGAGAATGGGCTATCACCAAAGCTTGACATATTATGGTGCCTTTTCTTTCTGCCATATGCACCCTTAAATGTTTTCTGTAAAGTCTCACCTCATGTTAGAGCTTGCTGGCCTTACACTCTTCTGGTTCTAAAATTATTTTACATAAGTATATTTATTTTCCTTAATTATACATGAATATATTTTAAAAGATTTAATATAATTTCTGTTTTCAAACTTTTATATTTTATCCTCTTTCTCATTATATATTGAACTCCAAGATTAATACCTATTTATTATTAATCCTTTGATATATCTACATTTCATTTCCTATGCTAGTCAAACAGAATTAAAATGCATTAATTAATAAAAAGAGCATAATAGAGAAATACATTAGGCAACAATAATATGAAATTGAGCATACACATTAGATTAGAGCAAACATACATAAATACTTTCCAGGCATTTTACCACAGTAATTATTTTTTATACATAATGCAGTCTTCATTGAAATGTAATCCAAGGGAAATTTTAACGTCTTTATTAATATACTAGACTATTGAAATAGAACAAGCATACCAACATTCCATTTAGAGTTTCTTATTTTTTAAAAACCCAAAGCAATAAATATTTGTACTCCTGTACAGTCATACATTTTTTAACATTTGTTCATGTCAGAATAATTAAATAAGCCTGTGATATTAGATTCATCATAAAATTTTCACAGAATAATTGCAAAGTACAATTTTCAATCTTTTTGTTGGCTCTACACTACTCACATATGTAATAGGCTATAATATATCACCTTGTTTTCAAGGTAGATGACCACAACTAGTTTCCCCAGAGGCAGGTGAGAACTTTAGAGGGTGTTGAGCATGTGTCAATTGAAAAAAATGATTTCTCCTCTCATCAACACCCTCAAATACAGTTAAAAATTGCTGAGTTTTTTTTGCAGTTCTGTTGATGTACATCAAGAATGAAAACAAAATAAAACACTGATTGGCAATGCCACATACTCAAATTCAATTTTCCCAACTAATAGTGATGCACAGAAGGAACAGGTAATAAATCTCATTATAGTAGTAAACACTAAGATGCTAAATATTCTATCTGAATCACTTATATACATCAAAAAAAGTATGACTGCATGATTTGCAATAAAGCATTTTTAAAAATAGGTGTTTTACTAATTCCATGGCATAAGCAGTGCCTTGATTCATGTTGGTCTGAACACAACAGCTTCATCTCGTCTTGGTTGCTGATCACTTTTCTTTTACTTAGTCCCTATACTCTAATTCATGACATTTTTTCTAACACAAGAATTAAACTACAACTGAAAATGAATTAATTTAAGCCCCATTTATTTAGTTTAGACATTCATTTAGTCCAAGCCATGGAGATTATATAAGTGAAGCTTAGAAATTTCATCTTTTAAAAGAAAAAGATAGCAAAATCCAAATTTTAGGAACTGTGCTCTTATAGTATCAGGAAATGGATGTGGGTAGTGTTTTGATTAATGCCTAAATTATTCACTTAAATGCAGGTAAGTAGGAAGCAAGTTAAAACTTTCAGATCCTAGAGTACCAGTTCATGTATTATTGTTATGTACTGTCAGTTACATGCATCTAATGTAGTCTCAAAGAAATCATGTAACTTTCCTTATATGCTCCTAAGTTGCAATGAGTACTTTGACATTAAATTCTAGTTAGAGAATAGAGTGACGAAATGTGTTGATTTGGGTGCCATCGAGACCAGGGTTTTGGAATTTTTGTCTTCACCAATGATTAGTTCTACATCCTTGGGTAACTAAAATTTTCTTTACTTTTTCATTTCCTCACTTGTAAAATCAGGATATTCACACGTATATCACAAAATTGTTTAAGGATTAAATGAGCTCATGAGACCAGAAATCTTGGCTCATAATAAGGACTTCATAAGTGGGAGCTATTTGTGTTTTAATTATTTTTACTATTTCCACAGAGTTTTCCCAGAAAGGGATATTAAAACAAAAACGAAACAGGCAAACAGCAACAAAATGCCAATTGTAGTGAAAAATGCACTGAACTAAAATCAGAAGACATGAATGCTAGTTCTGCCTCCAAAATTCACAGTTTCTTTCATTGATTGGACAAATCTGTCAAACTGGGTATTTTTTGGGGGGGTGGCAGGTTTATGATATAGGATGCTGTTATTTGTGCTCCCAACTCTTAGTTGTGAGGATAAAGGGAGATAATGTGTGAAGCTGTGTTGAGAACTATTATCATCTACTATATTTAGTCTCATGTTGGGTAGAAAACTGATTAGAATTGCTATGAAGCCAGTTATATTAGAAGTGTTTTATTATTATTATTATGAAACAGTGACCATATGGGGAAGAACATATGGAAAATACATAAAGTTTCAAAGTGCAAAATAAAATTAAGAAACCACTCAACTGGAAAAACAGAACATTACTGTAGTTGCTCCCTCTGTGCCCTGTGTGGCTCACAGCCAGAGGTAACAGGCTGCACAGTTTTGTGCTTATTGTTATATTGTGCATATCTTTATGATCTGAAATAATATATTTTAGAAAGTGAATAGAAATGACATAACACTCTGAACATTCTTCTTTTACTTCCTTTTTTTTTCCCTTTAGTGCAATTTTATTGAGATGCATTCACTGCTTTTTGTTTTTAAACCACTTTACTTGTATAAGGTCCACATACTACAAAATTATTCACTTAAAGTATCCAAGTCAATGTTTTAAGCATAATCACTGAGTTGTACACCCATCAACATGGACATTTTAATCACCATACTCCATATCCATACCCTTTAGTAGTCACTATCTTTTCCTCTTCACACCCACGCCATGCAGCCATATGCAATCACTGATCTATATTCTCTGTGACTTGCTTTTTACTCATCATTGTGCTCCTGAGATTTACCCATGCTGATACAAATAACTTTAATTTATTTTTACTGTTGATTTTTTGTCTGCTCTATCAGCCATTTGGGGAGATGTATTAAAAATCTCTACCTATAATGTTTGATTTATTAATTTTGAAGCTATGTTATTAGGACATATACATTTAGAATGGCTTGATTCCTGGTGATACGAAAATTTATTTTCTTATAGTGATGCATATCTTTTGAAGTACTTTTCACCTTAAAGTCCCTTTTAATGAACATTAATGGAACTGTATCAGCTTCCTTTTGATTAGTGGTTGTTGGTATATCTTTTTTCTACCCTTTTATGATTTAGGTGTCTTTCTTGAAAAAATCATATTAGCTGGTTTTATCAAATTTTGGAAAAAAATATTTTTCCTCTGAACATACAGGTGTGTGGATTTACATATATTTATCTTCAGTTTTCTATCCTGGCCTATGTTGGTTAAAGTGGTCAATAGGCAAAATAATAAAATGGGCTTATTCTTTAGGGTGGTTGATGTATTTGCTTTTACTGAGAATATTTTTATATCTCAGCAAAAGCTGGGGTCTAATCAAGGGAGAACTAATGGTATTAATTTAGTTAATTTGTTTCCCAATTTAATCTCAAAATGGAAGTCCTGAATATAAATGTTGCAACACTATTTCTCTAGCACTTTCCTGTAAACCTGGGAACAGTACCATGAAACAAATTTAAGCTGTCTAGGGAACTTTTTAGAGGCAAAATGTGTTGGTACTAGAAGCCATGTTTTTGATAATAAATGCTATTTTAAGCTACTATTTCCAGATTTCTGAGCAAAGCCCGGTTTGTGCAAACAAAGTCAAAAATTTCAGAAAGGGAGCTGAAATAGAAACTCTTGAATAGACCTCAGTTAAGAATAAGTTTTCAAGAAATGAGTCCAAATTGCTTCACTAAAGACCAATTATTACCAAGTAAGAAAGTATTCTAGAGTAGACAGATCTGAGCAAGAGCTTAGAACCATCTTTTATGGCTATTTAGGCAAGGGATTAACATCTCTGACTTCTTTTCCACATCTGTAAACTGGGGGTTATAACAGCCCTAGCCTCATCTGTTTCACATTCTTATTTTTTGAAAAAAATTATTCTTTCATTATTATTTCACTACTAAAATGTATTGAACAGTAACTCGTTACCAGACATGTTACTAAGTGCTTCTCTTGCATTACTGGATTTAATCTCATGTAAATTTATGAGGTATGTATCATTATAATCCCCACTATTCAGATGAGGAAACAGGACTGGAATCATAGGCTGTCAAATTTCTTAAATGCTATGCAAAACTATCTCATAGTACTTAACCCTGTTTTTTTTTTCCTACTTCCATGAACTCTTTGATTATATCTCTTCAAATAGCTTCTCTTCCAACTGCTAAACATAGGCATTCCCTAAAATTCTTGACCTTAGTCCTCTTTTTCCTTATTTTATAATCCCATCTACATTGATAACTTCAACATTCACTTTTATGGATTCTCTACGTCTCCAACACTCCATCCTGCATTTCAGATTCTTATTTCCAACTACCTTCTGAATATGATCACCTTCATGTCTTCCCACTTCAAACTCATTATGCCAGAACCTAAACTTTTTCCTCACAAAACTGCTCCCTCTTCTGGGTAGGAAATTGCTATTCTCCTAGTTTCTTCAGTTTGAAACCTAAGAAGCGTCTTTTGCTTATTCTTTCTTTAGTCTAGCATTCAGCCGGTTATGAGCTCTCCCTCTTATCTGCCTCTGATGTGTTTCGTCTATTTCTCCTCAGTTTTCTAGTTCTTTTGCATCCATCCTGGATCCTACCAAATTACCTGCACTATCTTCAGAGCTCCTGATTGATCTTACCTCTCTAGTAGCTCCCGTTCTAATTCAATCTATACAAAACCTCCACATAGATAATTCCTAAAGCCCATCTCTTGTAATTCAGATAGGAACAACAAAAGTAAACTCCTCAAACTACAGGGTCCTATTACCTACCTACCAAGGGCTCTTGATATTCAAGACCATCAAGTCTTTTACGGGCTCTTCCAGGTAGTCAAGATTGTCCATAGCTCGATGCAAACCCACCTTTCCAGGTGCCTTCCACAAGTCCTTTTTAAAGTAGCCTACTCTGCTGGCAAGTTAGGTTATTTCCATTTCTTAAACATATCTTGCTGTTTTAAAATTTATGTGTGTGTATAATGTGTATGTTTGTATATAAATATGTGCATATCATAAAACTTGGTTCTATGTTTTCTTTATATTCCTCATATTCTACTATATGACCTTATGGAACACTGGAACATTAGGCAGTGCATTGGAATCTGTGCCAATTTGAATGTCTTATGTCTCCCCAAATGCCATTATGTTTGATGCAATCTTGTGTGGGCAGATGTATTAGTGCTGATTAGATTGTAATTCTTTGATTGAGTGTTTCCATGGAGATGTGACCCACCCAACTGTAGGTAATAACTCTGATAAGATAATTTCCATGGAAGTGTGGCCTCACCCTTCAGCATGAGCACTATATAACCTCAGACGGAAGGAGTGACCTTGCTACAGCCAAGAGGGACACTTTGAAGAATGCACAGGAGCTGAGATAGGAGCTGCAGCTTACAGAGACATTTTGGAGATGGCCTTTGAAAGCAGACTTTTGCTCTGGAGAAGCTAAGAGAGGACAATTGCCCCAAGAGCAACTGAGAGTGACATTTTTGAGGAACCACAGCCTAGAGAGGAACGTCCTGGGAGAAAGCCATTTTGAAACCAGAACTGTGGAGCAGACACCAGCCACGTGCCTTCCCAGCTAAACAAAGGTTTTCCAGATGCTATTGGCCATCCTCCAGTGAAGATACCCAATTGTTGATGGACACTTTGTGGCCTTAAGACTGTAAATATGTAACCAAATAAACCCTCTTTTATTAAAGCCAATCCAATACTGGTGTTTTGCATCACAGCAGCATTAGCAAACTGGAACAGAACCCAAACAGATTCTCCAGGGATATAGTGATTTTTATATAATCTTGATAAGTTTGTGAAGATTGGAGGTATCCAATTGTACTTGTAAACATTTTAAAGGTGGAATACATATATCAGTTGGAAGATAAGAGTGGGATGCTCCTGTTCTAAAGTGTATTCTTTTTTGGGGTGGGAGGATGGGATGTTATTTCAGCAGATACAACTGTCAAATGGGTTGGAAACCAGCAATAAAAATCTGGAAATGATGGAGGAGAGAACTTAACCTTTCATGTGGACTCCTACTGAGCAGGCTCAGTATCTCAATCTTCCCAAGAGCCATGTGATAGTATTATTTTCATTTTACACATAAGGAGGTCCAGACAGATAATAATCATTGATGTTTTGAATTCTACTTTGATAAAATTCTGGTAAATTTAAATCTCAAGACCAAGTTGTCATGTATTAAAAGAATAATGGCTCAAGTAGGTCTTGCCACAAAGACTCCTTTCTTATTTGACTTTTCACAATAGAGACATTTGCTGTGGTGAGGGTGAACTGTAGTTTCAAAGTTGCCTATTTGATTTTGTTCTAATTTTCCTCAACACTACTAAGGACTGACTTATTGCCCTTACACATGACAGTTCTAAACTCAACGAGGAGGATTTATTTACAGTTCTGTGAATATCACTTTGGCATTTTATATTTTGTAGGAAAGAACTTTTACATTGCCATTCAAAGTATAGCTTAAAGTTTTTAAATGGCAACTAGAGACTTAAAAAAAGATGCTTATCCTGGAGAAAAGACCAAGTTCCAAATTCAACATTAAGAAACAAACAGAACTTTTAGGGGTTGCTGCAAAGAGTGAATATGTTACTTGATAAAAGAACATAGGACTCTGCTTATTGGCTCATAGAAGAAAGGAAAGAACAACTATTAAAATGAGAGACAGGGAAGATGAAAGAAGAAAATATGTGTGCATAATGTATATGTTTGTGTATATACACACAAACACATACATGTGCATGTCATAAAACTTTGGTTCTATGTTTTCTTTATATTCCTCATATTCTACTATGTGACCCTATGGAATGTTGGAACATTAGGCAGTGCATTGGAATCCAAATAGATTCTCCAAGGATATAGTGATTTTTATATAATATTGATAAGTTGTGAAGACTGAAAGTATCCAATTGTATCTGTAAACATTTTAAAGTTGGAACACATATCAATTGGAAGATAAGAATGGGATGTTCCTGTTCTAAATTATATTCTTTTTGGGGGTGAGAGGAAGGGATGTTATTTCAGCTGATACAGCTGTTAGATGAGTTGGGAACAGGCAATAAAAATCTGGAAAAAAGGGTGGGGTTTGCTAAACAAGATCTTTACTCCTTCTGGAATTTTTATTTCTTGAACTTATACAGAAAGAAGGAGAGTACATGAGAAAAAAAGTGACCTTTTAATATTTTCCAAAAGCACTGATTGGCTTATTTTTGGTATTCTGTTATAAATACACACATTTTAATAATGTATGTGCTTGTATGTTTCCAAGTTATTACTTAGGATGCAAACAGGAAATAGATGATACATTAAAAAGCAATAATTAATAAGAATTTAATGAAGGAACTATTTATGAAATTATTAGCAGGTAGTATTAATATCTCTAAGCCTAATGAGAGAAAGAGAGCCCAAAGAAAGGGAATGGCACCTGAAAAAGTTGAAGCTGTAGTAGAGGAACTTTTGGTAGAGGAAATGAGTCACTATCAATCTGAGCCCTGGTAGGAAAGCAGCCAGGGGAATAAATACCTTGACCATTAACTCTTCTCCAAACTCTTGCCAATGATGCTATTGGTCCAACCCAAAGAGAAGCGAGAAGACAAGGGAGTCTGGTTAATTCAGCCCGTGAGGATCATCCTGCTGGCCCAGAGCAGAATGCAAAATGGAGATAGATTGATGTGAAGAGGCAGTCTGAGGAAATCAGCATGATAATACGGACATTGGCAAGAAGAGGAGAAAGATAAAACAGTATTTATCTTGGGAAATGATAGAATATTTGTTCTGGTATTATTTGAATCCAATCATTTCCTCATAATTTATCCTTTCTCTTCACTTCCTGGTCACTCAAGACATTCTGAAAATCAAAAAGAAAACAAAGTGTTATTAACAGCTAGGCTTTCCATTTGATTTAAATTTATGAGTATGCTCCAGGTTTTATAAAACTATAATGTGCAATCTGTATCTCTATGTTATTTAAAGATTACTTCCTTTAAAATTGTTGCCTGATGTTTATAACCATTAAGTTTAGCCTTTTATAATCTAATCCCAATAATTTCTCAAATTTTCCATCATATCAGTCTATTTCCTAATCAAGAAAGAATAAAAAGTCCAGGAAATTTAAGTTATTGCAGCAAATATTTATATGCACACTGTAGGTTAATTTTTCTAAAATTATAGCTGCAATATAATCTGTCTGGTTCATGATAATGGTAAATAAATTATATGAATAGCTTTTATCAATCTATCAGATATAAATTGTTTACATGATATTTTTGGAATGTAAATGCCAACAGGTATGGTAGCTTATAAGCAGGAATATGTGACTGATGCTGGCACGGAAATGTTGATAAATTAAAATCTCATTATAGCATAAGTTTTACTGCTCCTAACACCATTTAGGAAAAAAATTACATGATTTAATTTTAGCTGCAATTTGTTTCTCTACTTATTCTTTATTGTTTCTTCAAAACAGCATAATACATGATCCCAAAACACAAAGTAAGACAAAGCCCCCAAAACTTGTTTAACTGTCCATATTGCTAATATTTTGCTTTTTCTCAGAGAGCATCCTCAATTAAAAACAACTCAAAGGCATTTTTTGGTAAAGACTCTGAACTAAAACAGAGATATCCATATAAGTCAGCAACTTTCTATTTACAGTTAGTTCTGGGAGTAGACATGCAAAATGATATTTGTATTCATTGCATACATATGGAAAAGTATGATCAAGCTAAAAGATAGTCTCTAGTCATATGGATTTTATGTATTTTTGAATAAGACATTTATCACTGTATATTTATAGATATGGCAAATAGGTTTTAAAACAAGAAAACTCCACAGAGAAACAGACATTCCTTTCTGAAGCAGTTAGCAGGGAAGTAGATATCCTTAGAATGGAGACTTTTATCACTGATCCTCTTCCCACTCTTTATTTTTTCCCTGGGTCATCTTTTTCTTGACAATGTCTTCAAGTACCGCTCACACACTGATATGCCCTAAATTCTAAGACTCTAAAGCAGATTTTATCCTGAGCTCCAAACTACTGTATCCAATTACTCTATTAGTTTTCTCTTCCTGCACAGCAAATTATCACAAAGCTTAGTGGATTTAAACAATAAACATTTATAATCTCATAGTTCCTGTGACAGTTCGGGAACCTGGGTCCAGCTCAGCTGAATCTTTTGCTTCAGGGCTTCTTACAAAGTTGCAACCAGTCAGAAGCCTTGACTATATAGTCTCATCTAAAGTCTCAAAGTGAGAAGGATTCTCCTTCCAAGCTTATTCACGTGATTGTTGGCAGGGTTCAATTCCTCATGAGTTGTGTGATCTGAGGCCTCTCTCAGTTTCTTGCCCATAGACTTCTCCATTGGGCAGCTCAAAATATGGTAACTGACTTCCTTAAAATCAAGAGTGAAGGAGGAGTGAGCAAAAAAGGAGTCACAGTCTTTAGTAACTTAATCTCAGAAGAGTCATTCTATCACTTTTCTCGTATTCTATTCATTAGAAATAGAATATTTGCCACATGTATCAGGATGAGCATCATGCAGAAGGCATCATGTTGAGTGAAATAAGCCAGACACAAAAGGACAAATATTTTATAATCTCATTGATATGAAATAATAAGAATAAGCAAATTCATAGAGTCAGAAAACTAGAATACAGGTTATCAGGTGCCAGGTTAGGGAACGGAAGCTAATGCTTAAATTGTACAGAGTTTCTATTTGGGATAATGGAAAATTTTGTTCATGGATTTTGATGATGACAGCACAACATTGTGAGCATAATTAACAGAACTGAATAGACATTTGAATGTGGTTAAAAGGGGGAAATTTTAGATTATATCTATGTCACTAGAATAAAATTTATTTTTAAAAGTCCCCATAGGACTATACAACACAATGAACCCTCAATGTCAAAAAAAAACAAAACAAAAACCAAGTCATTTTGTCCAGCCCCCCACCAAGAGGAAGGGATTACATAAGGGCATGAGTTCCAAGAGGAGAGAATTTGGAGGGTGGTTGTGGAGGGGAGCCACTTAAAGGCTGCCTACCACATATAGCAAATAAACTTTTCCATCTAAAGTGTCATAGGCACTTGAAAACTCACCGTGTCAAAAACTGACTGCATTGATGTGGTTCCCAAACCTGTTTCTCCTTTTATGGTCCCTATATTGAATATGAGTCACAGATTGTGATCTATGCAGTTTCTGTTGTGTGTGTGTTTGTATTGGTTAATGGGTTGTTTCCATTGTTGTTGAATTTGTTTCTTTTTTTTGTCTGAAGGGCTGATTGATAGAAGCCTCTATTACTAGTTCAGAGATCCTGGAGCCAGAATAATGCAGGAAGGGAGTATAGTCTGAGTGTGTAATTCCAGGAGACTTCATGTTTAGTGAGTTTTTGTCTGAAAGATCAAATATCTCTACTCTTTTTCTGTCTAACCTGCCTCCTTTACACATGCATGGCATGATGATATCTTGCCTCCTTAATGATGTTGTCTTTGCTCTCATATCAGGTAGAGGTCTTAATGTCAAGCTGTCATTCCACTTGATGAAGCTGCATGTAGCTTGTCTGTCCAGCGCTTCTGCTATGGAATTTCAATGGGAAGAATGAACCAAGAGGAGTGGATCCTATTTTTACTATGCCCTTCTCTCACCTCCAGTTCTCATATTTTCAAGTTAGATGTCTCACCATCTCTACTCATTTCCTTGCTTTCTCAAGCAAAAGAAAGAGAAAAAAAAAAGCTTTCAAGGACAGCTTTTGGATCCAACTTCACTATATATAGTAGTTATTCCTCATTAAAATTTTTTTAATATGGATAATTCTTATTAATATTTTCAAGTGTTGATTCCTATTTTTCATATTATATTGATAATTTCCTTTGGAATCTAGGATGGGATGGAGGTGAGTTACATTAGAAATCTGGGTTGGAACGGTTGTCTTACCCAGCATTAAAAGAGAAATCACTTTCTTTCCTGCCTTGCCAACAAAATTTGATTCTGTTATGGAGGCTTAATAACATCTTGCAAATTTCCCCTGTCAAAAACAATTATCCATCAGGTCTTCCCTGTCCAACTACTTATTTGTCCTTCCCAAAGAGCTCTGGTATATTAGTGAAAATTAATGTTGTTTAATCTCAATAGATTGTGTTCCTGAAAATGACCAGTATTATGTGCCTGCCACGGGAGTAAGGCTTATTTAATCATATGGGCGCCATTGTTTCATCTGGAATTTTCTTACCGTAGGCCCATCTTGGCAAACTTCTGGTTTCCTGAAAGTAGCTATTTGTGTGAGTCATGGTGCATGTATATTAACCATAGTTTATACAATTTATACTTATAGTTTTATCACCCAAATTTTGGTTGTACATAAAGTTTTATGCTTTACTATTATCTAGTTCATCAGCTAATGTAAAGCAACCATTGTTTCTATTCTCTCTACCCCTTATTTGTCTGCTAAACGATTATTTGGGATTGAGATTCTCTTATAAATTCTTCTCAATAAACAAAATTTACAAAGTCTTTGCTATTTCCTTGTCATTCCTGAGCATGAATTTGGTACTGAAAAGATCAAATGGTCTCAATGATTCCAGCTTTAAATTTACTTAGAGACACTTTTTTTCACGTACTCACTATATTCCACATTGTAAGGGTGCCTAAATGTTACCTATCCTGCTATATTTTTTATTTGTAAAATTCTCTTAAGATGGTCTAAGCCACTCTTCATTTTTCCCCAACAAATGTTTAACTTTTTTTTTTTTTTAGTATTCTCTTTCTGAAATTGAGTAAACATGTCATTGATATTCAATTGCATACAGATCTCACTTACTGCCAACCATTTAAAACATCGATTTGCTTTATGGCCTCTAGTGTATGTCTAGAAGCATTTGTCTATATTTCCTGGCTTGACTTTTCTGCCACTTCCTATACCTATCAGTTGTCTGAGCCACTTAGTGGATTGCTTTGCTATCCCCATTTTTCTCAAGTAGTCATCAACTTGGAACAGACAGTCTTTGCAAAGCTAGCGTCAATCTGAGCTTTTTTGCTCTTCTGAACCCATCTGTCACCTCATTATTATACAAAAACGTAAAGATATATATTGCTAACACTTTATATTTTAGTGACTTAAACCTGGATACATTTTCTAAAATTTTTCAGAGCTTCCTTTATTAAATACAACATGTTTTGGGAAAATCATTAAAGGTTATCTCGAAAGCTACTTTTAAAACCCACAAGTTAATTGCATCATCATTTATAAACTATATAAAATGTTTAACTTAAATGCCAACAGATGATGAGTACAAATACCCCGAGGTTAATTTTTTCCCCTTCTGGCTCTGGATTCATGTTTATTCATACTCTCTGATTTCCTTCACTGAGTCCTGCAATTTATTACAGGAACTTTTCTGTGGATTAGGTCAAACTTTAAGTGTTCTCTGCATTTCCAGCAAAACCTAGAATATTTCCCAGTCAATACACTCTCAGCACTCTCAAAGTGGACTATTTCACATATCCTCCTCATTCCTTAGCTGATGACTTTGCTTCTTATTTCACTGAGAATATACAGACAATGAGAAGAAAAACTTTTCTCTTACTCCCACAAAATTTATGAGATACATGTTTATGTATTATGGATTGTATCATCCCTCCTTAGACTATCATGCCCACAGTATTCCAGCTCTTACAGAAGACACTGCATTCATGTACTTGACCTCATTCATTTTCTTCTATTCAAGGACTTTTGCTCTTGCAACTATACCAGCTCTTTTCTACATCATCACATTTTTCCTATTAAAGGATTATTCCTATTAGTTTGCAAATATAATCTAATATTTTCCATCTAAACAAACAGCATACACACAACTAAAAAGGGATAACTATCATTTTATAATCATTCAAATATTATTTCAGTCAGACATATTAAAGATAAATATATTACAGCATATTATATATTAGCCATGTCATTTAAAGCAATCTTTTGACAACTTTAATGCAATCTTTTAACACCTATTGACACTCACAGAATCCATATTTTCTAAATGTAGTCCCTACTTTGTTATAAGGTGAACATCAGATTGTCCCAAAACACACTCATATTAATTCTTACATTATTACCAAAAGGGAAACATTTTTTTAAAATGTAGATAATTCCTAGATCCCTGACAATAAAGACTAGAATTTGAGAAACAACTTTATTTTAAAAGGGAGTGGAAAATTAACTCCAAAGCTCAGATCAGCAATAAGCCTGCATTTATTTGCCCTAAGTATCCTCTTAATGTTCTTGTGATATAGGTTGCTCATGTATTTGGGAGTTCAGGATATTAACCAAATATTTATTACATATTTATATTATCAGTGTTCATTATCAAAATTATCCTTTGGTACAGCTTTAGGTCATGATTGATGCTACCAAATATTATATAATCACACAAATATAAGCATGGCTTATAATCACTCAATCAGGAGGTTAGTATGAAGTGTTTAGTATAATGTAATAGGTAAAGCAAAGAAAACAAAGTACGTGAGTCAGAAGGCTGCATTGAGTCCAGGCTTTGTGCCCTTTGAAAATTGTTTTCCTCCTCTATAGAGTGATGTTATTAGATTACATGTTTCATATGGTCTTATTTGCTCTGAAATTCAAGGAATAATTATTTGGCCAATAATTAGCATAACTAGCTTTTTTTTGAGCTTTTCTATTTATGTTTCAAGCCACAATGCTAAGAAAATAATATGGATTATATAATTGAATCATCACAGCAACCCTTTGATTTTGGTACAAATAATATGACAGATAAAGACACAGATGAAGCTTAGAGAGGCTAATTAAAGTACCCAAAGACTCTCAGGGGCTAAGTTGTTGAGCTGAAACTTAAATCCGGACATCTGACACAAAAGCTAAGGACCTCCTAACTATCTCACAATACTTCCTCTCCCCGAGTGTGGACAGACTTGTAATCACTGAAATATAATATAATTACAAAGAAATGTTCTCCAGTGAAGATCTTGGTGGGATTAAATGTTGAGATTTTACAAATCTTGTTGTTTCCTTACTCCTTAAAACCCTCTAATTTCAGGAGATACCCTATTCCCTGGGAGGCAAGCATTGCTTCAGAGGAAAAGGAATGAGTGGTTTTTTGTTTTGTTTTGTTTTGTTTTTTTTTTGCTTTGGAATATCTAAATGAACTTCTTAAACTCATAGCAGAGGTAATTCATCTTTTAGGCCATGACTTGTGGCATGTAAAAGCCAGAGTTTTTGAATTTCCAAACACTAAGCTCCCAGGAATATTGAAATGAAGATCATGGTCTTCACACTGGATTTAAAAAGGCAGATGTAGAGACCAAGTTGACCCCTCATGGAGAAATTAGATAGAGTTGTCTGGTTGGGGAAGAAGAGTCAGAGAGGAAGTTAGTGAATTAAAATCTTGGAAGAGGTGTCCATGACTAATTCTCCTGGGTCTGCAAACCTTACAGGAGAATGAGATAGAAGCTCCAAATAACTCTCCTAGAAAATTTGAGGTTTTTGGCTTGAATCCTGGACTTTGGCTGCCTTTTCAGAAAATTCCCCATACAAGGGGGTTATCTTGAAATGGATAGCTAGAGTGAATGTGCCTCCAAGGAAACAATTGGAGAGCCTGAGATAATTCTAACAAATATTCTGAACCCCTGTCAACATGGGAGACCATCCTGGTTTTTCCTGGGCTGTCATGGAGTGTGTGGAAGTTAGACAAGGAGTTTAATCTTGCAGTGGACTTGCATTAGGGATAAAGAGGATGCAAAGGACATCAACTAGAGAGAACAGAAAGATGGGTGATTATAAGTAGTTGTCAGAAGAAATAAATATCAGTCAATGTCAAGGAATTCATAGGGTAACAAGTAACCCACTCCACAATGCCTTATGTTAGGTTGAAATCAGACTCTGAAAACCAAGTTGTGGAATAACTTTATTGAGCTAAGTGGCATGCATGGGAGCAGAACTAAAAGAAAGTTACTGTTCAAAGCAATGTGGTGGGGAAACAGTTTATATACCTGCTTAGAACAGAGAAAGAGTAAAGTAAGAGCCTAGGGGAATGGGGAAGAGGAGGCAAGGAGGACATGAGCCATGTGCATTGTCTGGGGCAGGGTGTCCTCTGTAAAAACTTCTTAGGCAGGATGTTTGCAGAGGAACGGGCCTATCTGGCGAAGATAAGCAGACTTGCTGATGTCAGCATGACATGTTTATCACAGTTCCTCCTTTCTCATGGAGGCAGACGTCTTAATCAGCACCACAAAGGATTGTTGGTATGTCAACCTGCCTCAGTTGCTTTTGGTTTCTTCTTTGTAGTTTCCTGAGTAAAAATGGAAGCTTAAGCAAATTAAGATGATTAGTAAAGCTGTTTACCATTCTAACTTCACTTTTGTTACCATGTAAGTACCCTGGAAATTCATTCTGTGAAATTAAATATATACTCTTAGATAAAAAAGGAAGGGTTGTGGGATCTTGAATTGACCAAAACAATCTTCAACTGACAAAATTTTGGTGATTGAGTTAAGCCTATTATACCTGAGAAACTCGGCTGACTGGGAAAACCGGGTGTTGGCTACATTAAGTTTTCTGTCATCAGGTAGAAAATGGACTTGAAATACTTGAAATAGAAACCAAGTTCAGTTTGGAACATCTAAGACAGTTAATTTTTTTTTTTCGTACCCAGATAAGTATACTACTACCATTGTACTAAGGAAGGAAGAATATATTGGGGAACTAGGGAATTATTCTCAGAGGATTTGGGTGCTGAGTTGGGTCTTGACATATTTAAAGTTCAAAATAAGGGAAGACGCCATGGTTGGAAACTGTGTAGCAGCTGCAGACAATATGAACAAGATGGTGCATATTTGTGAAAATTGTTGATATATCCATGGATAAGTATGGCTAAGGAATAGGGTATTTTGAAGGATAGTAGTATATATAACTGGAAAAGTAGATTGATACTTAACCATAAATGCTATAGAATGCCATGCTTAGGAGTTTGGATGTTTTCATATCTGTAGCCAATGAGAGGCTCTTGAAGGATTTTAAGCGAGGAAGAAATAGAATTTGGCTAAACTTTTTAAAGATGTCACTCTTCTAATCTCCATGCCTGTTTATCCAATTTCTGACTTGACATTCCCACTTGCATGCCTCGCAAAGAGGTTAAACTAAACCAGTTCAAGGGTGAACTTTTTCATTTTCCTTCCAAATCTTCTCTTCCAGGCTTATTCTTTCCAGGCAATACTACCTCCTTCCTCTCAGGTATTCATGCCATAATGCCCTTTTCCTAACTACTTCTCCATATTTAATCCTTTTTTTTTTCCTATTTTGTTACTTTTACTAGCAAAATAGATTTCACATACACACACATTTCTCCACTTCCTATGCAATCACTTCTAGCACAAATCACCATCTTCACTCATCTGACCCCTGCAATTGTCTCAGATTACTTTTCTCATCTTCTACTCTTGCCCCCCTCCAATCCATTCTTCTCATTGCTGCCAGAATAATATTTCAAAAACAAGTATCCATTTCATGCCTAAATTTCTTCAATCACTCTTCATTGCCCTTACAACAAAATCTCAAGTCAACCATAGCAATAAACTCTGTATTTTATATCCTTTGCATGCCTTTTCAGCAGTATCTCTTGCTTCTCTTTTCTTTAGTCATTGAACTCCAGCCATACTGATTTCCTTTGAATTCCCCAAATGAGCTAATATTTTTTTCTGTCTAGTGGTTTTTTACATGCTCTTCTCCTCCAACATTCTTCCTGGTAACTTCTGCAAATCCTTTGATTTCAGTTAATATCATTTCTAGAGAAAACTGCTTTGAATCCAAGACCAAATCAAAACCCTCATTGCAAACTTTCATCACGTCATTTACTTCTTTTCTACCACACCCTGCAATTATATTTTTGTTCATTTGTTGAATGCTTGTTTCCCCTGTTAGACAATAAATTCTTTAGTCATATCTATTCAGTTCTTTGAACAACCACAATCAGCTAGCCTAGTGCCTGACACATAGTAGGTTCTTTTTAAAATATTTGTCTGATAAATGAATAAAAAAACAGCAGTTAATGATGTGAGAACCAAGTGTCAAGTTGAAGGCAAGAAAGGGAGTTAAAAAACTTGCTAATCAATGATGATTGAAGTTGGGATTTGCTAAGGTTGTAAATTATAGAAAAACAAAAGATAGAGAAAAACCAGTTTCATATCCTGAGATATGTGATTGTAGACTAGTACAGTTAGTGCCACACTCAACAGATTCCTTGGTTCCAGGTTTTGCTGCCCTGCTTTACCTAGAATGCCACCATATGAGCCAAGAGTGCAGTGTAAATTCTACCAACAGGTACATTCCAGGCAGTAGAAAAATGGAATGGGAGGTGAAGGGCATTCCCCCTCTTTTTATGGAAATTTTCCCAAAGTCCCATGAAATACTTCAGTTTTTATCTTATTGACCAGATATCAAGGGGTCACATTTAGTTTCCAAAGGAGTTAGTATGGTTTCTCAACTACAGTTGGGTTGCTGTTATCAAGAAAGAAGGAGAGAAATGGGTGTAGGTTAGACAATTAGCAGTCTCTGTCATAGGATGGTTACAGTGAAAATAGAGTGGAACACACAGGCCACCTTTCAGAGGTACTGAGTGAGGCCTTGATTCTGATTAGAACTATATTGTATCTTATTTCATGGGTGAGAAAAATGAAGCCAGTTAAAATGATCTGTACCGACATACTTTTTTACTTCCCATCTCTTTGATAACATAAGGTTCATTTGGGTTAACTAGTGGTTTCCCTTACACTGACATTTTAAAAACTTTATTTGAACTAAAACTTTATGAGGAATTCACAAAACATCCTTAAAATCCTTAAGCTGTTTGCATGGTGTAAATATTTAAAAGAAATATATTCAAATACGTAAACACTGGCTGTCTCATCTTTCTTGCAGTTATATCCAAACATATCAGGGGGGCAGTGAAAAGTCAGCTTTATTTGTTCAGATGTTGTTTAGCATATCCCCAGATGCAGTGGAAAATATTTGGCAGGGTGGGGGGAGCAGTTCTTTCTTTTCTACTAATCCTTTTTATTATTGCATAATGTTTCAAAATGTGGAGAGTTAATCCATATTGGAAAATGTGTCCAATTAGAATATCATCCACACAAAATATGTTTTGCTTACAGAACAAAATTTTAAAATATTAAAAAAGATTCTGAAATACTAGCTACTATTTTTAAGTTTAATTAATTTTTAAAATTATACCTTATTTCAATTAAAAAGCATCCTGCTCTTATAAAATGCTTTTTAGAATGAGTATAGCTCATCTTCTGAACATTTCCCTTTTTCCTTCTGGCCAAATTTGGAACTTTCTTTTTAGTAATAACTTGCCATCTCTTATATAGGAGTTTTTTTTTTTTTTTGTCAAAATTCTATCATGTTAGATTATAGTAATTTATTGTTGCAAAACCCACCCATAGCTATAAACCATAGCAACAATAATAATAAGCCAAATAATTATCAATTATGGAGGACTGATGGGGGCCTAGGTAGTGTCCTCAGTACTTGACAGACATTAATTTAAAATTATTATTACAAATCTCCTCATTTAATAGATAAGGAAATTCAGTTCAAAGATACTAGACATCACGTCCAAGGATTTAAGGCTCACAGATTCAAACCAAATGTGTTACTTCAGGTCTCCAGATTTAATGTGCACTCACCTCTCCCTCTTATATAATTATAGAATCTCTGATGGACATTGCATTTATTTTTAAAACCAGAAGTAATAACTAAGGGTAATTGGCTAATTTCTTTGCTTTTATGGGAAGTGTAGATCCAGGATTACATTAGTCTTTAACTAGGGGTTCATTGACCCCAGTGGATTCAAGAATATTCTTCAAAATTCTTGTGAATGTCCTTAAATTTCATGTACTTTTACATGGATGGGGTGTTTACAATCTTTATCAGATTCTTAAAATGATCTGTGACTTCTACAATCCTAAGACCTACTACTCTAGGAAAATCCATAAATATTCATAATTGGTGAACATGACAAACTAGTAAGAAACTTGGTCATATATTCCTTTGAAATATAGCACTGCACTTTTTAAGAAGTCTGAGTGGATGGGGTGGGGGACTATTGTTGAAATATATCCACTACTTTAAATTACTATGGAAGGAAGGCTGAATTAATGCGTACTGGAATCCCGTTGCTCCATTAGAAAGTACTGGGGTATGTGTGTTTTTCAGGCTAATATTTGACTACATTCAGACACAGGAAGAGAGTGCACTTAACTTTGAACTCAGGCCCTTTCCTATATGTATGACTTTGGGATAAGTCTCTTAATAATTTTTTTCCTCAGTTTGCTTATCAGTTAAAAAATGGAATGATGATATTAACACTGTCTAGCCAGTGGGGGAATTTTAAATAATGGATATGAGCAATACAATTAATAGTAGTAGTGAACTGGAACTCAGAAATTCTTGATTTCATCCCAAGATACATGTAGGCAAGTCACTCCACTGATTTGGAACTCCAATACCTCTTAGGAAAATGAAAATACTATCTTCTCTCTTTGCCTCCTAAAAGCAGTATTTGAAACAACAGCAACCACAAAATAATATTCTCATGCTATTTCTTCAGTGAGGTCTGCCTATCTGAAACAACATCTCCATGCTCACTCTCCCCCTGACCACGATCCATAGTTTTCACCACCTGATATTATATAATAAGCCTCTATTTATTTCTTTGCCTAATATATTTTTTTCTCACCAGAATGTAAAATCTATGAAGTCAGGAGGATTTTTGTTTGTTTTTTGTTTTGTTTTTGGTATCTGCAGAACCTAGAATAGTGCCTTGAATATAGTATGTAATAACAAATATTTTAGAATGAATACTAGATTATTTAAATGCACAAATTGCTAAGATTGAAGCAAAAGATATTACCACATAACTGTAAAAATGTATTACAACTATATTCACTGATTCTGTTTCTTGTTTCTCTATAATTTTCTATTGTGAGCCATTCTTCTCCTCCAAGCTGCTGAGGAATTCCCCTATTACTTCCACCTCAAGTCTCCCCCTTCCTTTATATTGTGCAGAGTCATGCCATTGCTGCAAATGTGACACACAGGCAGACCTGCCTGGTGACGATGGCTCTGGCTCTGGATCAGACACTCGTGTGGACATCCTGGCTCTGCCACTACCTGGCCTTGTGCCCTGGAAAGTTTTGGCTAACCTTTCTGAGCCTTACCTTTCTAAACTTTAAAATGAATCTAAATTAAGATTAGGGCAAGAAAAAATGTCAGGAAAAATGGAATCACAAAATATAACTTGACTGGAGGGTGGAGACTGGTACATCTTTTAAAAAGAGTATTTGTAGTAATAACCTTGATGGCAATTAGCAAAGGGAGTCAGATTTAAACAAGTGGAATGGATTTCAGTAAGATTTAGGATTCAGCATCATAAGTGGGAAAAGCTACTATATCCATCAGTAACTATACTAATAAGCACTCCTGTGGTTGTTCATGCAATTTGGACTTTAGCAAATGCCCTAAATATGTGTGTTTTTCAGGCTAATATTTGACTACATTCAGAAGCACATCAGGAGGTTTTATGTGGGTAGAGACACAGACTGTTGGGGCCATATGGGCCTGTGGACTTTAAGTAGAGTAGCATACTAACAAACCTTCTCTGGTTATTTCTTCCATCCCCAAACTCCTACTTGGTATGTTTTGCTCATTCAAATAACAGTACATAAGTCATTGCATGCTGAGACCTCCAAACATTGTCAATAGGAAGGTGAAGTATGTAGATACGTGGGGTAATTCTGAGAAAAATGAAGTTTTTCCAGATGCTATTCTAGTAAACAATTTTGATGGAGACAGAAAGTCCTGAAAGAAGTCAGTTATGTGCCCAGGTGGAATTAATTTCTCACTTTTGAATATTAAAAAACATATTCTATTAGGGTTTGGGATGATAGGTCAAAAAGCAGTGGTGGGGGGTAGGATTAAAAAGGGATAGGAACTTGTAATCAGTATTGGTTGCATGGTTCTGTTAATGTGGTCTTCCTGCATAAGTTGGGGTAGTGAGATGCCTCATATTTTTTCACACAGACTTTACAAATTTTAACAGAAATGATGGTTAAAATAAAAGGTTTTCTTTTTTTAAAGTGTTTGAACTGTTTTTACATCTTGATATTTAAACACGGGTCTTGATTCAGTTGGTCTTAATGGAAAGCAAATTAAGAAGTTGTGAATTTGACTTGTGGTTGATGAAGGTGGTGGCATCAGATGTTTTAGGGTGTCATTCCCACAAAGAATCATTGATTAGCTAGCAAAATTTGGCAGAGCTATCTTTCTTAGAATCCCAGAAAACAGTTAAAGGGTTGCAGTAACTGGGTTAATGCTGAATAAAGAAAACACAGCTTTAAAAAGAGTAGATGAAGCTCAAAGCACCTTAGCTGCCCCCTTTTGCACCCCATCCTTGGCATTGTATAGAGCCAGCCTGTAATCCCAATGTGGGACCCTGGCCCTCTTCCAGAGGGAGTAGTGTGACCACTATGTGCAAACTGTGTTGCCAGTATGTTGGTGCCAATCTATTGGGTAGCCCAACTAGGAAATTCATCTCTGGCTAACACTCTTAAAGTTTGCCCTGCAGGCAGAAGCAGCTTCCAGACAACTAAAGTAATGTAAGAAACAATTAAGTCAAGTGGCTTGGCACAAAGGATCCCATGCCTGTAGACTGGGGGGAGGAAGTCTATTCCATAGGTAGTAGAGGGGACAATTTGCTTTCCTATAAACAGGGGAATTCCTAAGCTATGAGCAAACATAATGCCAAGACATGGTGAAGGCTCAAAAAAGACTGAATGGACCCTGTACCTCACATTTACCTTAAGCCGAACTTTTTGATGGGAAGGCTAACCTCTGAAGGAAAACACCAGCCAGAACAGAACCACCTTGCAAAGATTTTGAAAGGCATTTTCACACCAGTTTGCTTGTTTTTGTTAGGTCCAGACACTCAAGGAAATCTCTGTCATATCACTAGCTAGATACAAAATTAAGGAACAGACAGCTCAGGGATTAAATCCCAGAGTTAACACTTTAAAATATTAAAATGTATACTGTGCAACAAACAATTACAAGACAAACAAAAAAGAAATGGTGGCTTATCCAAAGGAACAAGATAAAAATGCAGAAACAATCAACCAAGAAGACTTTAAAATAATGATCTGCAACATGCTTAAGAAGATAAAGAAAAACATAGAGAAAGAACTACAGGATATTAGAAAAAAAATGAATGAACAGTATGTGAACCACAAAAAAGGTAGAAATTTAAAAGTGAACAAAACAGAAATACACGAATTGAAGACCACAACAATTGAAATGAAAAATTCCCTAGAAAGTCTCCACAGCAGATTGCAGTTGGCAGAGGAAAGAATCAGTGAGCTTGAACACAAGAAAATTTGACATGATTCATAGTGAGGAGCAGAAAGAAAAGGAAAGTGAAAAAAGTAAAGAGAGCCTAAGAGACTTATGAGACACTGATAAAAGGGTCGATTTAACAAGAAGCTATAACAACTAAAAATGTATATGTACTGTGCTGGTTTGGATGTATTATGCCACCCAAAATGCCATGTTCTTTGATGCAGTCTTGAATGGGCAGATGGATTAGTGTTGATTAGGTTGGAATCCTTTGATTGAATGTTTCCATGGAGATGTGACTCAGACAACTGTGAGAAAGACGTTTGTTTGGTAATTTCTATGGAGGTGTTACCCAACCCATTCAGAGTGAGGCTTAATTAAATCACTGGAGCCCTATAAAAAGAGCTCACAAACAGAAGGACCTCAGGGCAGCCGTGAGTGTCAGTTTGGCGAGCAACTGAGAGAGACATTTTGGAGATGGCTATTGAAAGCAGACTTATGCTAGCCCAGAGTTTACTCTGAAGAAGCTAAGAGAGGACAAAATGCCCCAAGAGCAACATTTTGGAGAATTCACAGGAACTGAGAGTGGAGACGGAACATAACCCAAGATCAGCAGATGCCAGCCACATGCCTTCCCAGCTAACAGAAGTCTTTTGGATGCCATTGGCCTTCCTTTGGTGAAGGTATACTTGTGTTGATGCCTTAATTTGGACATTTTCATGGCCTTCAGACTGTAGCTTTGTAACCAAATAAACCCCCTTTATAAAAGCCAATCCATTTCTGGTATTCTGTATAGTAGCAGCATTAGCAAACTGGAACATGCACCAAAATATATGAAGCAAATATTGATATATTTGAAGGGAAAAATCATTATACATTAATAGTAGGAGAATTTAATACACCACTTTCAGTAATGGATAGAACTTCTAGACAGAAGAGCTTAAGAAGATAAAAAACTTGGACAATACTCTAAAACCAACTAGACTTAACATATTGGACCACTTCACCAAGCAGCAGCAGTATACACTCTAGTGCATGTGGATCATTCTTCAGGATAGACCATATATATATTAAGTCACAAAACAAATCTCAATAAATTACAAAATATTGAAATCATACAATTTATCTTTTCTAACAACAATGGAGTGAAGCTAGAAATCAATAACAAAGGGAGAACTGGAAAATTCACAAATATGTGGAAGTTACATGAGGTACTCTTAAACAAACAATGGGTTAAAGAAAAAATCACAAGGAAAATTAGGAAATATCTTAGGCAAACTAAAAAGAAAACATAACATACCAAAACTTATGATATGCATCAAAGGAAGTGCTGAGAGGGAAATTTATAGCTCCGAATGTTTACATTAAAAAAAGAAATATCTCTAATCAGAGAACTAACTTCACAACTGGAAGATCTAGAAAAGGAAAAGCAAACTAAACACAAAGTAAGCAGAAGGAAGGACATAACAAAGATTACAGCAGAGATAATCAAAATAGAGCATACAAAAATGATAGAATCAACAAAAGCAAAAGTTGGTTCTCTGAAATGATGAATAAAATTGACAAACCTTCAGCTAGACTGTAGAAGAAAAACAAGAGAGTGCATAAATAACTAAAATCAGAGATGAAATGGGGGACATTATTACCTAACCCATAGAAATAAAAAGGATTGTAAGAGGATACTATGAATAATTGTATGCCAACAAATTAGATAGTTTAGATTAAATGGATACATTTCTAAAAACACCTAGACTATCTACACTTAATCAAGAAGAAATAGAAAATTTCAACAGACCAATAGTAAGAGATTGAATTAGTTATCAAAAATCTCCCTACAGGAGGTGGGGCAAGATGGTGGCATAGGGAGGTGTGAAATGTAGTTAGTCCTCTGGAGCAACTAGTAAATAGCCAGGAACAACTAGTAAATAGTCTGTAACAATGACATCCACCAGTCTGGAATGGGTGTCACAGCTAAGATTACAGCAAGAACTGTAAGTAAAGCTTCCAAATTGTGGTGCTGGTGCCCCTCCCCCACTGGCATGACAGGCTGACTTGGAACACTTCCACGTGGGAAAAACAAGCAGTCTACTAGGAGGAAGGGAAGGTAGCTCAACAAAGCTCCAATTGTGGTTTTAATTAACAAATTTGGGCTACTGAATAGAGACTCTGAGCACAGATAAACCCAGAACAAGCAGAAAAGAAACTCTGAGATCTCTCCTGGCAGAGAGGAGGGAAAACTTTTGGAAAATAAATAAATAAAAACAGAAGCTCTTGGAGATGGCGGAGCTCAGAATACTGGTAAACAGCTGTGTCCCTAGAAAAGGGGCACATAGAACTGGTTCCAACTCTGGTCAACCAGCAAAACTGGGCATCTGGGACTGGCTCTGAAAAGGGGATTTCTTTTTTCTATTCTTTTTTTTTTCTCTCATTCTAAGTAGGTCATTAGAGAAAGTCTCAGGCATTTTCAATTGTCAGCATTGACCCAGGCAAGGGTGGAGTTAAGAGAGTCAGAGAGAGAGAGAGACAAAGGAAGAAATCAGGTGTAGGAGATAATTCCCCAAAGGGCATATCTTCCCTAAGGAAAAGGAGGTGGCAGGACCCAGCTCAAGTGGCGGCCTTCCTTCAGAGAATTCAGACCCCAGGTTCTGGGGAAAAAAACAAACAGAAACAACTTAATTTGGCTTATGACACCCTCAGCCCCTGGCCCATTCAGGATCTCCTGAGAATCAAAGGCACTGCACGTCTTCACACCAGTGGGGAGCTGTCATATGACAAGTGCTACCTACTGGACAGGATAGGAAAAGCATAGAGTTTACAGGCCTCACAGAAAAGTCTGACAACCTGCTGGATATCATCCTCAGGGAAAGTTGATACTGATTATACCCTCCTCCTGACATCTGGGACTATTTGGTCTGAGAAAATCTGACTAATCAAAGAAACCAGATGCACAGACATAAAAAATTATGAGTCACACTAGGAAAAATGAAATATGGCCCAGTCAAAAGAACTCACTTACACTTCAAAGACATACAGAAGTTGAAACAACTAATTAAAGATCTTCAAAGAAATCTTCTAAATCAAATCAATGAGCTGAAGGAAAATGTGGCAAAAGAGATGAAGGATATAAAGAAGACACTGGGTGACCACAAAGAAGAATTCATAAGCTTGAAAAAACAAATGGCAGGGGTGGGGCAAGATGACAGCATAGATGGGTGTGGAATTTAGTTAGAGCAACTAGTAAATAGCCAGGAACTAGTTAATAGTCTGGAACAACTGTTGGCAGACAACCATGACTTTCCACACATTGTACACCACCCTAGAATGGGTGGAATAGCTGCGGTCACAGCATAAAAGCTGTAAGTAAAAACTGTGGAAACAGTGTCTCTCCCCCTCCCCCCAGCAGGCTGAGCTGCAAAACCTCACTGTGGGAGAAAGAAGCAGTCCCTGTAGGGAGCAAGCAAGTATAGCTTAACCAAGCTCAAACTGGGGTTTTAATTAACAAATGTGGATGCTGAATACAAGGTACAAACACAGACAAACACCTAACAAGCAACAAAGTACCCTGAGGTCATGCCCAGTGGCAATGAGGTTGGGCTGATGGAAAAACAAAATACAGAGGCTTTTGGAGGCAGCTGAGCCTAGAGTACTGGAAGATGGCTTTGTCCCAACAAAGGAAGCACAGATGACTATTATCTCTGTCTGACAGGTGAAACTGGGGACCGGGGACTGGCTCTGATGAGGGGCTTTCTCTCTTTCTCTTTTTTTTCTCTCTCAGTCTGAGTGGCTCAGTGGAGAAAGCCTCAGGCATTTTCAGTTCTCAGCATGCTGACAGGCAGGAGTGGAGTTAACAGAGCCAGAGAGACAAGGGGTATTCAAATGCAGAAGATAGGTCCCTAGAGGGTATATCTTCCTTAAGAGGGGGAGTGGGGCCCAGCTCAAGTGGCTGCCCTCCCTTCAGAACTCAGCCCCTAGGGACTGGGGGAAAAATAATCAAGCCAGAAACAACTTATGCTGAGAATTAAAGGGACCACACATCTTTACATCAGTGGGGAGCAACGGGCTGACAGGCACTGCCTACTGGGAAGGTTAGGAAAAGCACAGTATCTAGAGGCCTCATGGGAAAGTCTGTCAATCTTGTAGGACTCACCCTGAGGGAAACCTGATACTGAATATAGCCCCCTCCTGAGAACTGAGCCCATTTTGGTCCGGGAAAATCTGATTGGGGTAAACAATGAAACCAGATGCCTAGACAACACAAAACTTCAGACCACACTAGGAAAAATGAAGATATGGCCCAGTCAAAGGAAAAAACTTACACATTAACTGAGATACAAGAATTGAAACACTAATTAAAGATCTTCAAATAAATATGCTAAATCAATTAAAAAGCCAATGAATTGAGGAAAGATATGGCAAGAGATGAAGGATATAAAGAAAACATTGGGTGAACATAAGGGAGAACTTAAAGGTTTGAAAAAAAAAAAGCTGACAGAACCTATGGAAATGAAAAGTGCACCACAAGAAATGAAAAACACAGTGGAGACATACAACAGCAGATTTAAAGGGACAAAAGAAAACATTCAGGAATTGGAGAACAAGACACCTGCAATCCTACACACAAAAGAACAGATAGGGAAAAGATTGGAAAAATATGAGCAATGTCTCAGGGAAAGAATTGAAAGACAGCATGAAGCACATGAATGTACATGTCATGGGTGTCCCAGAAGGAAAAGAGAAAGGGAAAGGGGCAGAAGCAATAATGGAGGAAATAATCACTGAAAATTTCCCATATCTTTTGAAAGACATAAAATTACAGATCCAAGAAGTGCAGCATACTCCAAACAGAATAGATCTGAATAGACCTATGCCAAGACACTTAATAATCAGATTATCAAACATCAAAGACAAAGAGAGAATCCTGAAAGCAGCAAGAGAAAAGCGATCCATACAAGAGAAGCTTGATAAGGCTATATGCGGCTTTCTCAGCAGAAACCATGGGGACAAGAAGGCAGTGGTATGATATATTTAAGTTACTGAAAGAGAAAAACTACCAATCAAGAATTTTATATCTGGCAATACTGTCCTTCAAAAATGAGGGAGAGTTTAAAATATTTTCAGGCAAAGAGAAACTGAGAGAATTTGTGAACAAGAGACCTCCTCCATAAGGAAATACTAAAGGGAGTACTACAGGCAGATAGAAAAAGACAGGAGAGAGAAGTTTGGAGAAGAGTGTAGAAATGAAGACTATCTGTAAAAATAAAAGGAGAGAGAGAATAAGATAAAAATAAAATCAGATATGACATATAAAATACAAAAGACAAAAAAGTAGCCAACAGACACTACTGGAGTGAAATTAGCCAGAAACAAAAGGACAAATGTAGTATGATCTCACTAATGTGAACTAACATTAATGAGTGAACCTTGAAAGTTAAAGTTGAGAACACAGGTTATCAGGAGATAGAAAGAGGGTAGAGATCAGGCATCAGATGCTGAAGGAGTACAGAATATTCAGCAGGAGTGATTATACAGATCCATAAATAGCACAATACTATGTGATGGTAGCACAATATTGTTCAGAGGAACAGAGACGAGTGTGAGTACAGGTGAAAGAGGAGGGCTAGCAGCATATATGATACCAGAAAGAAAGATAGAAGATACAAACTGGGACTGAATAACTTAGTGAAACCTAGAGTGGTCAATGATGGCTATTAAGTGTACTACTATAAGAATGTTTTTAAATGAGGGAGAACAAATGAATATCAACACTGCAAGGTGTTGAAAACTGGATGGTATAGGGAAGAATTAGTCAGTGCAACCTAGAGTCTACAGTGTACAGTAACATTACAATATGCTTCCATTAATTGTAACAAAGGCAATATGCCAAAACTAAATGTCTATAAGAGGGGATTATAAGGGAGTGATATGGGATTCTTGGCAGTGTTGTTGCTGTATGACTTTTTCATTTTATTTTATTATTTATTTTGTTTTATTTTATTTTATTTTATTTTATTTTTTCCTCTTTTTTTATTCTTCATTTTTTCTCTCTCCTCTTCCTCTTTCATTGCAGAAGAAATGGAAATGTTCTCATATTGATTGTGGTGGTAAATGCATAACTTTGTGATTATACCTGGAATCATTGATTATTTACTTAGGATGGCTTGTAATAGTGTGTGAATAAAACTGTTTAGAAAATAAACAGAAGGATACAAATGATGGAGAATATGTGGCGAGACGGATGTACCCATTCACTTTTGGTGGGGAAGTAGAATGGTTCAGCCCATCTGGAAGGCCGTGTGGTGGTTCCACAGGAAGCTAAGTATGGGGTGTCATATGGTCCTGCAACCCTGTCATTGGCTGTATACTTGGAGGAACTGAGAGTGGGGACATGAGTGGACATTTGCACACTGGTGTTTGTGGAGGCGGTATTCATGATTTGCAATGGATAGAGGTGGCCAAAGGGTACATTGACTGATAAACTGAGTGGTGAATTGTGGTGTATACATACAGTGGAACATTGAGTGGCAGCAAGAAGAAATGAAATTGTGAGGTATGCAACTGGGTGAATGGACCTTGAGGACAAAAGGTTGCATGAATAAGCCAGAAATGAAAAGATGAATATAGTGAGGACTAATAGGGACTAACAATAATGTGCAAACACTGAGAATTGAATCTGGGAGCATGGGTTATCAGGGGAAGGCTTTTGTAAAGCTTCCTAGATTGCAAGCTCTTATAGCAGTCACATCTATTCATGAGTTGTAACAGTTATTTCTAAATTCTGAGATGCTGAGCTGTTTGTGAGTGACCTGGTTGGTCCTTAGAACTTTGGGTATCTGTATTGCACCTGGGACTTGGAGCCAGCATTAGGCAGCTGTGAGTGTTGGCATTTCCCCATGCAGCAACTGTTAAAGAGGCTGAAAAGGAGATTGGACTTTAACTGGAGATACGAACAAAATGGATTTGGTTGAGTTTGGGGGCATACTAAAGGGTAGAAGATGATACTATATTTTAAAACTTTGGCTTCTGTGTGGGACCAAAGGAAGAGATGTTTATTTGGTGGAAAATCTATATTTTCTGTAGAACACTATATAATTTAACTTGTATGGTCAGTTTATTCAAACAGCATAAGTACATGGAACTTTGAATAGGGAGTGATATCTAGTTGGTTGGTACAGGTTAGTGTGAAACACTGATACATCCCAGAGTAATTTGGGCAAAGAATAAAAAGTATTTGCAAAGCCTCCTTGAGGTACTAGGGGAAAATGTGGAAATATTAAACTTTGCCAGCTGGGGAATTCCTGATATTCTCACAAGCATTGAGGACTACCAGTTTAGTAGGCTGAGCCTTCAGTCTCGGGCTTTGCCCTTATGAAGCTTGTTACTGCAAAGGAGAGGCTAAGCCTACTTTTAATTGTGCCTGTGAGTCACCCCCAGAGAACCTCTTTTGCTGCTTAGATGTGGCCTCTCAAGCCAACTCAGCAGGTAAACTCACTGCCCCCCACCCCACGTGGGACATGACTCCCAGGGGAGTAAATCTCCCTGGTAACATGGGACATGACTCCCAGGGATGAGTCTGCACTCAGCATCATAGGATTGAGAAAGTCTTCTGGACCAAAAGAGGGAAAGAAATGAAACAAAATGAAGTTTCAGTGGCTGAGAGATTTCAAATAGAGTCGAGAGGTAGTTCTGGAGGTAACTCTTATGCATTATATAGTTATCCCTTTTTAGTTTTTTGTCTATTGCAATAGCTAGGTTTTGATCACTGTATTGTGGTTGTATAAAGTGTTAACATTTGGGGAAGACAGGTGAATGATATAATGTAATTATTTGTACTACTTTTGTAACTTTTCTCTAAATCTGAAATGATTTCAAAATCAAATATTAAAAATAAAAAAAGTTAAAAATAAACTATGAATTTAAGCTGAGTACATATTAATGTATAAGGATGCTACATGCATATTCATACCTGTATAGGTAATTTGTCTCAAAGTGACAGTAAAATTGCAATTGACTTGTATTTCCACACTGTAAGTCAATGGTTTTTTTTTTTGTCATAGAGAGCAGTGAAAAAGTCTCCAGGGTCTGTTGAAAGATGGGAGTGTAGCAGTTAGCAATATTTGCCCTTATGTCCTCAGCACACACCATTCTGTACAGGCCAGTGGATTCGGACTACAAACACCTGTGAATATTGTTTTTCTCAGTAGTTTATGGAGCAGGTTGGAAGGGCCTGGTTGTTAACAACTCTAGGAGTAGCCTTCAAATGATGATGGGCAGGAGTTTTGGGATAAAATCCCCATCTCCCTTGCCCCTTGGGTGGGATGACTCTGCATCTTAGTTTATGGAGTCTTCCAGAAACCTCCAGCAGGATTTAGCCCTAGCTGTGCACAGTGCAATCTACTCACTGACACACTTTGTTCAAGCTTCTTTCCCTTTTCTGTCTCATTTCCAAACTCTGGTACTTATGCACCCTGGGTTCCCTTCCCAAAGAGGCTCCTTGAACTCAAAGCACTGTCTTCTTATCTTCTCCCAAACACAGGAAGTTGTGAAATGATAGAGTGATTGTGGCTAGGATGGTCAAAAAGTAATTTATAGATTAGGTTAGACCATATTCATTCATTCAGTTATTCATTCATCATTCATCATTCATCATCATTTACCTGCTGAGGCCTGCAAAGTGCCCATAGCTAAGGTACCATGTGATGAGGAACAACATTTGGGGACCTTTCATGAGGAGCTCACAGATAATGAAACATCAGGCCTTTTAAAAGCTGATCCTATTTCCAATTTTTCTCTCCCTATTCTAGGAACGAAGCCCTAAATGTAAAGGAAGGAATAAGGTGCATTTGCCAACACTTCATTTATAAATGATGGAGGTTTTAAAATTAAATGCAGGCATTACCAAAACAGGACCTTGCATGGAAAGCCATTTTTGTTTCATCTGCAAAGGGAAATCATTGTCCTGTCCACTCTCTACAACAAGCACATAAAGGTGCTATTGGTGAATTCTTTTTTTGTGGATTGCCTGGGTTTAAGATGCTCCATAAGTACAAGGCGTTATGTTCTCAAGTCTTACTATACTTCTTTAAAAATCATCCAGTTTTTGTTTCAAGTGTTATGTAGGAGGGTTTTAGAAAACACGATTTATTCCCACTCTCTTCCTCTGTTCCCACAGTACCATCTGGCATGAGGAACAGCCTCCTTAATTGACACTAATGACTGGGAGATCCATTGCAAATTACTGAATTTTACAGATTAGCAGCATGATTAGAAAAATCAAGGAGTCTGCATAGAACTTACGTACTTTGTTGAGAATTAAGAAAAAAATATTTAAACATGTTATTAAAGCTTAGTGTTTTGATATAAATAGATACTTGATAGGGGTTGGCAATGTCATTAGGAAACACTGGGACATAATGTTCTGGGGAAGAAATTAGTTGTAATTTAAAAAGAAAATGTCCTCTTGTTTTATGCTTTTTCTGAACTTTACCAATAGGCAGACAGAAAGTGAACTGCGTGCAACTACTGAAGAATCATCCCACAAGAATCTTAGAGGTCATGTAGCACCATTTGTTCTGACGCAGGAAATGTATAGACATTATCTGTGTATGTGTGCCTCTTTATGTTGTCTCTTATTGCTTTATAATAACACTGCTTATGTTAATGGAAATTTAGTGGTTTGTAAACATTTTAAATGTCAGCTGTTGAGGCTTTTAATGTTTGTTATTCTCAATTCCCATTCCTCTGTTATCTTTGCTCTTTACTGAGCAACAAAATCTCACTCTCCCTCCCACACACCAGTGTAAATAGTTTAACACACATAACCCATAGATGGATGCAACTTTCTTAGGCCCAGCTGTGTATACTTTCTGCATCTTTCAGGAATTCAGTCATCAAGGCAGGGGCAGGGTCCAGGGGACAGACAGAGAGAGACAGAGAGAGATTAAAGAGAGAGAGAAGCATGAACGTGGTAGAGAGAGTAATAGCATAGAAATTTAATATTATAATAACCTTTAATATTATAATATACTATATTGTATATGGTAATATTGTACTAGTATTAGTAGCTTCTCTTCAAACAAAAACTACTTTGAAATCAAGTGGAAATTAAAGTGTAGAATTGTGAAAGCCAGAGATTGTTACTCTGCCCTAGCTACTTTTCTGATCACAAGGAATCTGGAATAAAAAAGGTCACCGTGCCACTTACCTCACTGAAATACAGTAAAAAGCCTCTAGGAGGATGATCCCCAGCAGAGGTAGCCAAGAAGTGACCGTATGTGCTGTCGCCAGCTGGGAATTGCTCTATAAAACATACTAACTTGCATGTGGTTCAAAGTTAATGCTTTTGGAACTAGAAGCAGGAAGAGCAAAGGAGGTATGTCTGATTCACTGGGTCACTGGGTTAAGAAAATAATGTACCTGTTGCTTAAAAACAGGAAGCAATTTAAGGTATTATTTATTTTCCTAATTCAACCTCGGTTTCTTCTAATATGATGTCTTCATCTCCATTTGGTTCTTTAAAATATGTACCCTAGAAAATTAAAAAAAAAAATAAAAGCAATTATAAAACTTACCTTATCCTGGTATGTTTATGATTCAATTAACACACATAAATTAAACTCACTACAGGAAAGAAATTAAGATAGAATGCAAATACATGAGAAATTTTACTTTTCTTTTCTTACTGAATTTCTTCTCTTCAAGTTCTGCTGAACATTATCATTTCTCACTGAGCAAACTGGAAAAGATGAGAAGAGATTATTTAGATCTTTATCACAACATACTTATGTGGGTTTAAGCTTTTTTCTTTCATAGTAATTTCTTTAGAGTATTTTCACTAATGTTATTTTATCTTTTCTGCCGTTTTAACAGTGTCCATATTTTTGTTTGAAGGCATTGGGAACATCCTGAAACTTTACACTCCAAAGGATTGTAGATTATGAAATGTGTTTTAGTTACTGAATGGATTATACTTATAAGAACTAAAGCCTCAAAAATTTTTCCAGCAAATATGTATGATTAGATTTATTAAAATTCATTCAGAGCAAAACTTTGATAAATATGCATCATTCATTCCTGCTCCTTCAAAACAAAACAAAATAAAACCAAAAGTAAACATTTTTTGAGCACTTAGAATGTACCAGACTCTGCCACAGTAGAAAAAAAATCAATCTACATAAGAATAGATGGAATAATCAATTTTTCCTAGCATAAAATATATCTACTTCATGGCATCTGGCTTTTTGTATTGTTTTGTTTTGTTTTGTTTTTGTTGGTTCAAGTCACTGAAAGAATTGGTAAGTACTCAACATAAAAGAGGGGTTAATTGCATAAGCTTATATCAGAAATACAGAGTTGGGGGATGCAGACTTTTAAAACTATGGTGGAAAAAACATGTTGTGTATTTACAAGACAAGAAATCATCAATGGTCCCATCAATAAAATGGAAAAGACATAGTGAATAGCAAGAAGCCTTCATCTCTTTGCTAAGGGAAATATTCTTTTAATAGATCAGTGGGTAAAGGAAAGAAATGACACCGAGTTTTGTTTTGGTATTCCTGTCTGTTATTGCTGCAGTTGAAAAGCAGTCATTTCTAGGAACCTGCAAAGTATTTCTCAGCAGTCACCATAATGTTTACCCTCAGGGATTTGGGTCCAACAACTCCAGCAACCAAATTGCTTAAAGACATTTCATCTTGAAAGGTCTCTGTCATGTTAAAAAAAGAGCAAATCATCCTTAATCTACTGTTTAAATTGAAAGTGAAAGACAGTAGACATTAACCTGAGGTCTCCACTCCAGTCACATTGTACAATTGCATTAAAATGCCCTGGTTACAATGACAGGTCTGTAACAACACTTTGTGCTTCTGCTTTAGAATATTAATCATTCTCTTTGTAGACCTGGAAGATGGTATACAAGTGAAGGAACGTTATTATCACAAATACAGGTGATGATAGGGACATTCCATTTGAGTCTTGGGAAGTATTCTAAGCGTGGGGAAAAAAAATCCAGCCCAGAAGAAAGACTGTAATTATTGTATAATCAGATAACTCTTTACGTAAACAAGACACATTGCTTTTGCTCCACTCACACTCTCTAACGTAGCCATATATTATCCCCATTTCAAAGAGGAAAATACTAAGACACATTTCTTTTTGTTGTAACTTGGCACATTAATATTCGTAGTAAAATAGAACCAAAATTGAAGTGGAAGATTAAATAAATCATCAAGGAAGACACTGCAGTTAATTTCTGAGCCAGAATAATAACTTTGAACGTTTGAGTCTTGGGAATTTGTTTACTTCATCAAATCATACTGCTTCTTTCTTTTAAACGTCCATTACTTTTTCTTTAAAGGACTGTGTTCCTGTTCAAGATGTTAGCTAGAATACTGCTTCTGAAGCAACGTGGGCATATATTTGAGTCATGGCAAAACATGATAGCCATAAGGGGTATATGGACCCAGAGTATCCAAGGCAAAGAGCCTAGGCTGTTTGTGGGGCAACATGAGGTCCACTGGAATAATAGTCTGCTTGCCAACCTGTCTCAGCAGCTTCTAGCATTTGTAATATTGGCCACATAAGCTATTGCTATAGATGGCTTCATCAAAGTCTCCAAATAAATCACTCCTTCGAAAAGAGTAGAGAAAGTGTCCTAAGAAAGTAGGTACAAGCTTGATAGTAAGTCATCCTGGTTATTGGGACTTATTTGGCTTTGCACCCTAGTTCTTAATGACCAAACCGCTAATCTCCCAGTCACTTGTGGTGTAGAGGCAACCCTGTAGGCTGCAGTTTCAGTTATCCACTGGTTTTGTTTAGTAATTTTCTTAACCTCTCTGGCCCTCATTTGCTTTATAGATAAAAACACATATTATAATATCCACCCCACATGGTTACTTTGAAGGCTCAATATTATAATGCTCCTGGTATGGTGTCTGATAGAGTAGAATTCAATAATTGTTATTTAATACCTTCTCTGTTTAATTGCAATGACTGTACCTGAGTCCGAGTGCATGTACAGTGGCAGAGAGTATGTTTTATTTCAGGTATAGCTTCAGTTCCCAGCAAAGTGCATGGAAAATAGCAATCTCACAGGAGATGAGATGCCTCACCTTAAAATAGCCTTTCCTTGTTTCCAATGCTCCGTTCACACTGTCCTTCCCTCTGTTCTTGAGAATGGCAATCTCCTTGCTGGGTTAGAGATTTTACACTAGTTCTTTTCTTTGTTGTAATGCTGTTAGCGTGGCAGTCTCTTTCTTGTCATTTAGGCGCCGATTTAATGGTCTCTTCCATGAGGCCTTCATTGGTATATAAACAACTTCCTTCTAAGCACTTATTGCTGACTGGAATTTCCCTATTTACTTATTGGTCCTGTTTACTGTTTCTACTTCCTGACTTGACTGCAAGCTCTATGAGTCTAGGGATCTTGTCTGTTCTGTCAACTGTTACACCCCCCCTACCTAGAAGAGCAGCAGGCACATACGAGGCCTTTGATAAATATATGAACACTAAATATACATTAGCTACATAGCTTTAAATATACTTAGGTCTGGCCTCTTCCTGTGTCTTTTACAAGGATAAGATTAAGACTCAGTTCTTTAAAACCTGTTCTCAGGTCTAGTTATTTTCCTGATGTAAGATCTATATTGTACCATGTCCATACTCCTCCTGCCTAGACCTTCATCCACTGCCTCTTGTAGCACCATTTGCAGTAGCATTTCATGCAACTTACTATGGTCTACACTTTCAATTTCCACATGTCTCTTCCATTACTGATTTCTGGTTAGCCAGCACATGCCTCAGTTGCGTGTTAATTGTTGCTTCCCTTATGAAGTGTCCCATCTCTCTAGGTCTTTCCTTCTCCTGGGTCCTGGAATTCTACACTTGACCCATTTAACTTGTTACAAAAGGATGCTAAACTCTAAATCAGAGGTCAGCAAATTAGGCCAACAGGCCAAATCCAGCACATGGCCTGTTTTTATACAACTCTGGAGTAAGAAAGGATTTTACATTTTTTAAAGGGTTGTGAAAAAAAAAGAAGTATATGTGATAGAAACAGTCTGTGGCCAGTAAAGTCTAAAATATTTATTATCTTGTCATTTATAGAAAACAGAAAATATGGCTGAATCCTGCTCTAAATTACATCCAGTCAGCTCATGGTGCCAATCACCCACAGGTCCACTTGCTCATTGATATGATTAATTAAATACCAAAGAAAGCTATTTGCCTAATTATAGGAGAAATAAGCTCTACTGTCCTTGGCTTCTGTACCAGGAACTTCAGCTTTTCAAGATGACTCCCTTATGTAAATTTGGGAACCAACTATCACTTGCTGCTTCAAATACAGTAGTTAGAAAATCCTACTAATAAAATCTTGCTCTTCTAATCAAAACACGGGGTTGGGAACTTGACTGGACTTAAGGACACAGTGCTTGTGACCTCAGTTCTCTGCACTTTAGATCCAGATGACAATTATTGGCAGCAATTTATTATGAAGTTTCCAGAAGATCATTAATAAAGTAGACAGTGGTGAGATAAGTTTCAAAATCCATACTGGCAAACATGAGAAAAGTGGGACAATGTGGGAAGCCAAGGGAGCTAGAAAACCAAGGGAGCCAATTTGCAAAAACACATCCATCAGAAATGTAGAACTGAGTGGAACTTCACTTTATTTTCTGTAGTTTTGATTAAAATGTCTAAAAAAAGAGTTGACTACATTTAGAAAATGAAAGATGTCCTTTTGGCTATGAAGAGCAGTAAAAGTCATCTATTTAATAAATATTCATTGAGCATCTACTGTTTTCTAGGCACTCCTCTAGGTGTGGGATGAAACAGTGGGCAAAACAACATTCCCACCTTCTGGGGTGGGGGGAGGATGGCATATGGTAAGTGTGATGGAAATAAATAAAATATAGAGTAAGGGAGACAGTTAACAGTTTGAAAAGGAGTGTTATTTTACATGGAAGGAAAGACTTGCTGATGACACTTGAGCAGAGATAGGAAGAAAGTGTGAGTCAATATGGGGAGAAGAACATTTTATGAAGAGAGAACTGCAAAAGCCAAGGCATAGGAAGGTAAGCTTGGCCTGTTCAAAGAACATCAAGGGGGTGAGGGCACTTGGGTAGATAAAGAAGGGGAGAGTGAGATCAGAAAGGACACAGCAGCCAGATGCAGAAGGTACTAAGGATTTTTTCTTTTCTTCTGAATGAGATAGGAAGTAATTGGAAGCTTATAGCACAGGATTCACATAAAATAACTTAGATTTTGAAAGTATGACTGTAAATTTTCTGTGGAGAGTAGATTTGAGGGTGCAGGGGTAAATGCTGGGTTTCCAGTTATATGGCTATTTCAGTGGTCTGAGAAATGATGGTGGTAGCAGCAGAGGCAGTAAAAAATGATTATTTTCAGAACATACTACATTTTGAAGCTCTAGCCTGTGAGTTTTGCTAATGGATTGGATGCAGGGTACAAGCGGAAAAGAGGATCAAGGATGATTTCAAAGACTTTATACAGAACAAATGGAACAATGAAGTTGGCAGAAAAATGTGGGAAAGCAGGTTTGGTGGGGTAAATCAGAAGAATGGTTTAGGACTTGTTAATTTTGAGACATCTATCAAACATTTAAGTGGAGATGTGTAAGCCACAGATGAAGTACTAGTCAGGGCTGCAGATAGAAATCTGGGAGTTACCATTTTGCAGATAATATACGGAGGAATGAAATTGAATCATGTTGCCCAGGGAGTCATTTGTGCTTACAGATGTCTGAGAACTGAGCTCTGGAATGGTCCAACATTTAGAATTTGAAGGCTTTAGAGGAACTACAGAGGAAGTAGAGGAACAAGCCAGGGAGATGGAGAAATAGCAGCCAGTAATGTGGTGGGAGAACTAAGAGAGATGTCAGCATCAGAAACCAAGTGCTTCAGTTTGCCAATGCTGCCATTGTGCAAAATACCAGAAATGGATTGACTTTTATAAAGGGGGTTTATTCGGTTACAAAGCTACAGTCTTAAGGCCATGAAAGTATCCAAACTATGGCATCAACAATAGGGTACCTCCACTGAAGGATGGCTGACGGCATCCAGGAAACCTCTGTTAGCTGGGAAGGCATGTGGTTGGCATCTGCTAATCCTGGGCTGTGTTCCAGCTCCTCTCTCAGCTCCTGTGCATTCTTGGTTCCTTCTCCCAGGACGTTTCTCTCTAAGCACCTGGGGGTCCTGTCTTAGCATATCCAGCGGCATACTCTGGGCTAGTATCTCCAGGGGGTTAGCTTTCAACAACTGTCTTCAAAATGTCACTCTCAGCTGCTGTCCAAAATGTCACTCAGCTGCTCTGAGGTCCTTCTGTTTGTGAACTCTTTTATAGGACTCCAGTGATTAAATCAAGACCTATCCTGAATGGGTGGGGTCCATATTTCCATGGGGAGAATTTAATCAAAGACCTTGCCCACAGTTGATTGAGTCACATCTCCATGGAAACATTCAATCAAGTGGTCACATCCTAATCAGAAAGATTAATTAATCTTCCCCCACAAGATTGCATTAAAGAACATGGTGTTTTGGGGAACATAATGCATCCAAATTGGCACATCAAGTGAAGAGAATGTGTCAAGGGAGGCATGATCAATTCTATCAAATGCTGCTGATTGTGCAGTGAAATTGAATACTGGGTTTAGCTATGTAGTGTACATTGATAACCTTTGGGGGAGTGGTGGGGATGGAGTCGATTGAACAGAGTGTGGGATATGAGAATACAGAGCAATTGCTCTTTTGAGTAAATTATTCTTTAAAGGAATGTTGTGGTAAAGTGGTATAAGGGAAACAGGAAAGTAACTGGAAGTTAAGTGGCTTTAAGGGAAGAATTTTTTAAGAAGAGAAACACATTTCAGAATATATGGATGCTGACAGGATTGAATAGTGAAAGAAGTATTTAAAAAGTAGAAGAGAAAAAGGATCATAGCTGAAATTGTACCTTTGAATGTGTGGCAATCAGAGATTGGAGGTATTGGATTTGACAGAGGCAAGGATAGTGCATCAAAATAAAAGGAGAGAGAGAGCTAGACTAAGACATGTGGTGCTGAAAGGGGGTGGAAACTCTTTGGATTGCTTCTGCTTATCAGGGAAACAGGAACTAAGGCCATCAACTGAGAAAAAGGGCAAGAGAGAAACTATGGCAGGCTCAAAGAGTGAATGTGGAATAAATGTGAATGAGGCAACAACCAGTTTGGGAGCTGTTGACCAAATTAGGAGGGGGGACACTGTAGCTTCCTATAGGGCTATAGACCTGGAAGCAGAAGCCCAAAGGTGCTGAACCTATAGTTTGGGGTCAGACCACCATTAAGTTTCAGGTTCAGGTGAAGTTACAGCATGAACTAGGAGTGGGCTAGGTCAACATTAACAATTATATGGCAACCTAAGCTCTTCATTTAGTAGTAGAAACTGATACACACATCAATTTTGAAAGGACTCACAGTAGAGCGATATTCCTGGGCCCTGGGTTGGTTGGTTGTTCTCTAAACCTCACAAGAAATGGAAGCCAGTCAAAGTTAGTGTCTTCTGCTTCATGGGGAATAAGCCTGGATAGTATGGCGGAGGTGTTGGGAGTGTTAGAGAAAATGAAGTTTAAGTAGCATTTAATTGATTAAATTTCAAGCATCACATTTCCTGTGCTATTTTCCTGAAGTAACAAATTCAGTAAACCAAAAGAATTCTGGGTGTGAAAGTAAATTCTTAGTCCTTCCATGGACTTTCTTCCTTAATTTGACTTTAACAGTTAATCCCTCTAGATTCAATTTAGTTATCTCTCTGATATTCATGTTAATAATTTTCCCAGGGTTTAGCAAAATTACAAAAATACACATCAAAAGCCGCTTGGTTAACGTCACCATTTCATTGGTGGTTGTGATTATTTTCTCAAAAACCTGGGTGTACAGATTAAATATATGCTTAAAATAAATTTTATCTACAGATATTTTGTGGAGATTTATTTAGCTAATGTCATTGTGGCTTTTTAATCTAAAGTGTAACAATTCTGTGAATTAGAATAACATATTGCTACTAACACACCTTAAAAGATGAATTTTCTGAACAAGAGGAAGTTTTGAAAATGCTAAAGCTTCCAGCACGTTATGCTCTAAATTTTATTCTCCAATGACCTTTTATATTTCTTTTACAATCATACTAAAATGAGACTTTTTTTCTCTTTAACATTCTTAAGTATTAGAAAAACCTTTATACTCAGCTGGCTTTAAAGATCAATCTTTAACATTTAATAAATGTATTGCAAGTACAAAAGATATAATCTCATCAAACTCTCGATATGGAATTTCACTACATTTTATAGCTTATAATTTTATTTTCTCATTACCCAGTAAGAATGCTCAAGGTTAGACTTTGCTATTCTATAATTCTATATTTGACATATTGATATTTGGATTAAAGGCAAATTGTCAAATGACTAATATTGCATGAGATCTAAGAGGAGCCATTAGTTCACACCATTGGTATACACCAAAATTAACCAAAGCTTTTCACTAAATTTCACCTTTTAAAAAGATCACAATGATATATTAACAGACTAGAAAGAAGAGAGTATGGAGCAATTATTCTTTTGGGTAAATTACCCTTTAAAGGAATTTTGTGGTAAAAGAATGTTAAAAAAAAGGGATAGTAACTGGAAGTATGTGTTGTTGTTTACCAAAAGAAACAGAACAAAAACAAAACAACAGTCTGTATTATGGGGAGAATTCTGAAGCTTATGCACCTTACACACGTTATTTAACCAAATGGAATCTGACCTTCCTCTGTACATTGAAGGTATAAGGTGAGACAACCCTGGAATCTAAACCCCTTCGAGCTCTAAGTTCCTATCAATCTATTTAAAGCCATGTAAGTTTTTGAACATGTAAAGGAGAGTTGTCTAATGTTTATCTATTTGGTAAGCAAGAACTACCTTATCCTTGTAAATGTTTCATAGGTTCATTATTTCTTCTCCTCTTTTCACTGATATCACTTTAATTATGATACTAAGTATCTGGATTTTTGTGTTCACTTCCAAGGTTGTTTTTGTGTGGCATCTATTCTGCACTCCAGTAATAGGTTGTTCATAGATTGATTCATTCAACAAATATCTATTAAATATCTATTATGTGCCTAGCTCTATTTTATCCCAAGGGATACAGCAGTGAACAAAACAGACAAAAACACTTTATTTCATAGAGCTTATTTTCTAGTAAAGGAATAAAGATAATAATAAAGTAATAAAATATACATGTGTCAGATGGTTATAAGCAGAACGAGGAAAATAAAGCAGGGTTGAACTTTAGGTGTGGGATTGAGGGTATAGTTTTATATAGGGTGGTTAGGGAAGGCTCGCTGATAAAATGGCTTTTTAACAGAGACTGCTCAAGCATTTATTGTGAATACCATATTTAATGAGTTCCAGGTAACCTGACTCTGTGAGACATTTGTAAGGTGAGACAATGTTTCATCACAATCTCAGAATTCAATGAGATTAGACTCCACTGGAGGAGATGAACAAATAAACCATCAGGTAAACAAAGAGGTGTTATGATTTAATGTCAAAAATGTAAGTCTAGATGCATACTCTGACACTTCATATTTGTATAACCTGGAAAAATTACTTTATATTGCTAAACCTCAGTGAGTTCATCTATAAAACTGAGATTATAATAGCAGCCATACTACACAATTTAAAACATCAATAGTGCCAGAATGTATTTCTCACATAGATGTGGTGTAGTAGGTGGTGTATAGTTGTCATTTACAAGTTAATTGATTGACTAGAACAATAAAATAATTTCTAAGAAGTGACTTTTGCTTTACTGTTTTATACATTGTACATAAACTGTTGTATAAAATGTTTATGCTTTTATGGTAAACCTTGGCTAAACTTTTTCAATTTTTGTTTATTTTTTGAATTATCTGTGCTATAAAAACATGAGCACAATCACAAGTTGAAAAAGAAAACAGTCTTAAGAACATCACTGATTAAAATGTTAAATCTTTGCTCTGTAAATACAATTTTCTATGAACAAAAATAAATGTTAGCATTAAATCCACAGTTATTTTTCCTAATCTCAAGTCTTCCTATGCAGAGTGAAAGACTGTTATTTTAAAAAACGAAACCATCTATTTCCTTATGCTACATAAGGTTTAATTTTAATGACAACAAAAAACATCCCCAGTACCTAGGTAATAGCTATTTACATATCAGATTGGAGTTGGCATTTTAAAATAATTTTTAGGTAAAGCAAAATAAGCTGTACCTCATTTTATGCTGAAATTGGGTTAATCAAAAACATCAATTTCATGCTATAAAAGAGGCAGTATGAAAAGAATACAACATAAATATTTGTTTTGCTAATCAACCATATAGCACAGCTATAGAAGTCCACTACCTAGAATAATGTAAGCAAAATAATTTTACTTTCTGTCCCATACTATCACATCTTTCAGTATGTCTAAATTAAGTTAAGAACCCTGCTCAGGACTGCAGGAAAGCTCAGTCCTTCCATTAAATTCCTGTACCTGGTAGGTTTTCTGAGCTGGTAAAGCTGATACAAATAAAGCCAGGAACATTATATTTGATGCACCTTAGCTTTTGCATCAAAAAGTTTTGAAATAAGCATTCAAGGCACATTGTTGTCTTTCAAAGTTAAAGTAGCTTTTTCTCCCTCAGAGTCTATCAGCTTTTGAAGAGGTGAGTCATTCATTTGAAAACAGAGGTCATATTAGAAAAAAAATGCATGCATGACTAACAAAATCCTCTCTGATTCAGGAGAAAATTTTTATTTATATGTCAAATCAGTAGTGAACCCTATGCAAACACTTTTTGACCAAAAAAGAAAATGAATTCTGTATTTCTATGGAGATAGCTTGTGAAGCATATCATATGATAGATCTTATCTTTCTTATTCCCTTGCTTACCACTCAAGAGTGCAGTAGGTCATGGAAAAGAACAGAACAGCTCGAATATAATGTTTAATTCACTTTGATTGTACTCAACATTCTGTATGGCACCAAATAAGTAATACTTTAACCAAATTATTATAATTTCATTACCTTTAAACAAACCATTATAATACATACCTGAAAATACTTTTTTGATGGTTAAAAATAAGTTTAAATATGTTGTTAACTAACAAGTGTAAATTATATTGAACCACAAAAATTAAAAATTATTTATTTTCAAGCATGGAGCAGGATTGATATGACTTTGAATTTTTATATCCAGCACCTTTATTATCTTTATTAGCTAGTCATCTTTGAGATACGCGCACACACACACACACACACACACACACACACACACACACACACACACACACACATATATCATACAACTGGGTCTGGGAAAATACTTGTATAACATTCATTAGTATAACATACATTAAATGAAACTAAAGTTAGTAGTTCATTGGGGAAATAAAAAGAAACATTTTTTAGAAATGGAGGTTATTGAGACTTTCAGTCTGAACATGACATTTAAATTTTGTAGACAAAAATTTGACATTGATAGCAATATTAGAAAGGTAATAATTTTGACATTTTTGAAGTTCTGGATATTAAGCATTTTATAGATCAGATGTTGGATTATATTTTTCACTTTCAGCCCAGTGTTTGTCATTCAGTATGCATTACCATCCTGGAAAAAGTTTTGATGATGCCACAGATAGTGTGGACTGGACAACATATTTTTCTTTGGATTATGTCAAATCCGCATGACTACCAACATGCTAATCACAAGTACAACATATCTACAGATAATAAAAAATGACTTGTTGAAGGTGTTTTGAAGGTAGAGACCCTTAAATAGCATGTATTTTCCACATATAAATTTTGAACCAGAAGCAGGCAGATAGAAACAAAAATACCTCTCTATTGATACAGTGGATGCTGAAGAGCTTGGCTCTTATTTGAAAGCAAGTGGAATTCCTGTATTCAACCCCAAATTAGGTGCAATTCTTCCCACAATGATAGAGACTTCTTAAAGAAGCTACAAAGTAGAGCAAAAATATCCTTGGTTTGAGTCTGTTCTAAGAGAAAGAAAAAGAAGGGACAGAATTACAAGCTCCCAGTTTTTTTCCTTCTATGTCCACTAGTTACAAAAATTACTTCATCTGAGATGGAGTCAGACAATTAATAGAGAGGCCATGAATAATTTGCTAATGGGGCTCCTTTCACATTCAAGGAAGCACCAGGAACAGAGAAGTAACCTAAAACTTGTCTCACCTAAAATATTTCCAAATTTAATATCTTCAGTCTTAGATATGGGATCAAACAATGAATGGTGCTAGGTAGACAAGAATTTGTGACTCAAACAGCTCTCAATATTTGTCAAATAGTTACTATGGCAAAAGACAATGTGTTATACAGATGCTTACTGAAAGGTTGTGCTCAGTAAACATTTGTTGAATTACTGCAAGGAGAAAATAAAAACCACAGCTGAACAGAAAAATCAAAGCCAAAACCTAATTGAGTTAGTTGGTACCATAATTACAATTAGCTTTCTTTCAGGAGTTGGAAAATAAAAGTAAACAAGCAATATTCAGAGTTCCAATTTGCCTGGCCATGTATTTAAAATTCTTTCTTCATTTCTTTTGTAGTAGATCACAAAAATATCCCCAATTCTCCTTTCCTTCCATGTATCCATATCCTTTGTCATCTAACTTTTCAGTGTTCTAAGATTGGTCTGGTGGCTGGCTTTGGTTAAATGCAGCAAACATGATCAAGCAGAACTTGAAAAGTGATCTAATGATTGGGCTTGCCCTCTCTCTTGCACCACTGCCATCACCACGAGGACATGCCTGATCTAGCATGCTGGAGTATGAGAGTCATGCTGTAGGGATGATTTACTTCAGTTATCTCATCTCAGCACTGCCTAAATAAGCCAGTGTCAACCAAGTCCCAGACACATGAGTGAATACAGTAAAGTGTAGCACAGTCACCTAGAAATAACCCTAGACACTTGAGCATTGAAAACCTATTGTTGTATTGTTCTGGTTTGATAATGCTGCCAGGATGCAAAATACTAGAAATGGATTGGCTTTTATAAAAGGGGGTTTATTTGGTTATACAGTTACAGTCTTAAGGCCATAAAATGACCAAGGTAATGCATCAACAATCACGTACCTTCACTGAAGGATGGCCAATGGTGTCTGGAAAACCTCTGTTAGCTGGGAAGTCACATGGCTGGCATCTGCTCTGGAGTTCTGGTTTCAAAATGGCTTTCTCCCAGGATGTTCCTCTCTAGGCTGCAGCTTCTCTTCAAAATATCACTCTCAGTTGCTCTTAGGGCATTTGCCTTCTCTTAGCTTCTCCAGAGCAAAAGTCTGCTTTCAAAAGTCATCTCCAAAATGTCTCCATAAGTTGCAGCTCCTCTCTCAGCTCCTGTGTGTTCTTCAAAGTGTCCCTCTTGGCTGCAGCAAGTTCACTCCTTCTATCTGAGCTCATAGAGTGCTCTAGTAAACCAGTCAAGGCCCATGCTGAATGGGCAGGGCCATACCTCCATGGAAATCATCCAATCAGTTATCACCTACAGTTGGGTGGGTCGCATCTCCATGGAAATACTCAAAGAATTACAATCTGATCAACACTAATATGTCTGCCCACACAAGATTGCATCAAAGATAATGGCATTTCAGGGGACACGATACATTCAAACTAGCACGTGTATGTACTCAGCTTTGGTGGTACACGGCATTATTGTTTCAACAGATAAGTGGTAAACCTTCCTTGCATTCTCCCTCTCTCTCTTTCTCTATCAATCTCTTTCTTCATTTCTTCCTTCAATCAGAAACTTATTCATCATCTCCCATGTGCTGGGCACAATGCAAGGCAATGAAATTGTGAGAATAAATACCACACTAAATGATTTGCTTTATCTTTACCAATGTCAATACTCCTTTCTACAATCCATGCTCTCTTATAACTATCAAAGAAAATAGGCTGTAAAACTGACTGTCTAGTAAAGTACAATTTGGTTAATTGTTAAATTCAAACCCCTTTGAGCATCTAACTGCAGGTAAATAATAGACAAGGCTTAGTCATTAATTTTATTGTTAGCTATAACCTCATGTCATAGAGCCTGGGCATAAAGCCATGTGCTAAACTGTTAGGCTGTTGGTAACTGAAAGTTCCAGGAAGAAAATAAGAGATGATGGTATATTGGAAGCAGATCAAGTGGAAGATATTTTAATCATAAGGATTTCCAGAAAGAAAAAAAAGATACTAGTATGAGACTATATAAAATGTGGCAATATAATCCTCAATATTAAAAGTAATATTTTGATGGCCTTGTAACAAAAATCTAAAATTTATTTTCTTCACATTTTATTATGGAAATTTCCCAATATATATAAAAGTAAAAACAGTATAATTAAACACAATGTATCCATTAAGCAAGACTCAGACTCAGCAATTATTAACTTAAGATCTTTTTAACTTTATTCTGAAATAACTTCAAACAGAATAGTTGCAAAATAATACAAAGCCCATGCAGAGAACTCCAACATATCTGTATTCCCCCAGATAGCTACATCCACCAATTTTAATATTTTTCACATTTGCCATGTCATTCTATTTATCCATCAATCCATATCTTTTTCTTTCTTTCTATCTGTCTATCTATCTATCTATCTATCTATCTATCTATCTATCTATCTATCTCTATCTCTATCTTTTGAACACTTTATATATTTTGTATATACCATTGTCCTTAATACTCTGATGGACATTTCCTACATATGAGGGTATTTACTTATGTAACCAGCTCAAGTGCAGTTATTAAGTTTATGAAATTTGACATTGATATAAAACTTACAGTCTAGTATTCCATCTTTTCTTATGGCCCAATAATGACTTTGGAGTCTTTTCTCCTCCCTTATTAGATCTTGTCCAGATCACATATTCTATTTAATTGTCATTATTCTCATAGTCTTTTTTGTTGCTCTTTTCCTAATATTGTGGGGACATATGTGCAACATAAACATTCCCATCTCAATATACCAAAGCATGTCATTCAGTGGTATTAGTCACTTTCACAGTGCTGTGGTCCCCTCACCACCATCCATTATTAAAACTTTCCTTTCTCCACAAACAGAAACATTCCACCCATTATGCATTAACTCCCTTTTCCCCCTGCCGGTCACCCCTGGCAAACTGTTCTCTAATTTCCTGTCTCTATGACCTTGGATATTCTCCAATATTTTCTTTGTAGTTACAGTGGGCCTTCAATATAACATCCTACATCTATAAAAATCTCTTTTGCTTTGATACCAACTTAACTTCAATGGCAAACATAAAGGAGTAGTTATGTTCCTATTCCCCTTTGTCCTGAAGAAACATTGACAGTATTATTGAGGCTTCCTTGTATGTGACTGGTTTTTCTCCTGCAGCTTTCCGAATGTTCTCCTTATGTTTGGAATTTGACAGTTTGATTATAATATGTCATAGCGTTTATCTATTTGGGTTTATCCTATTTGGAGTTCATTGAGCATTTTGGATGTGTATCTTCATGTCTCTGTTAAATTTGGGAAGTTTTCAGCCATTATTTCTTGAAATTTTCTCTCTGTCCCTTTCTTTCTTCTCCCTCTGTGACTACCACAATTCAATAGTACACAATTGTATACTTGGCAGTGTCCCAGTTCCCTCAGACTTTGTTCATTTTTCTTCTTCTTCTTTTTGTTTTGTTTTGTTTTTTGCTTTCTGCTCCTCAGACAGAATGATTTTGATCATCTTATCTTCAAGTTCACTGATTCTTTATTCTTCAAGTTCCAACCTGCAGTTGAATTCCTCTAGGGATTTTTTTTAACTTCTGTTACTGTGATCTTCATGTCTAGTTGGCTACATTTCATAATTTTCTTCTCTATATTACTATTCTCTTTGTGTTTACCATTATTTTCCTGATTTCCTTTAGCTCTTTGTCCATGTTTTCCTTTAGCTATTTGAGCATATTTATGACCATTTAAAAAAAAATCTTTGGAATATCCCAAGTCTGATCCATATTAATAAGTGATATTTGTTGGTAATTTAATTTTCTTCTGGTATCTTTATCTGGCTTTGGTATTAGGGCAATGTGGACCTCAGAATGTGTTAGGGAGAAATCGCTCATCTTCAATTTTTTGGAAGGGTTTGAGCAGGATTGGTGTCAAATCTTCTCAGAAAGTTTGGTAAAATTCACCAATGAAGTCATCTGATCTTGGACTTTTCTTTGTTGGGAGGTTTTTGGTAGCTGATTCAATCTCTTTACATGTTATCAGTCTATTGAAATCTTCTCTCTCTTCTTGATTCAGTGTAGGTAGTTTGTGTGTTTCTAGGAATTTGTCCATTTCATATAGGTTATCTAATTTGTTGGTGTTCAGTTGTTCCTAATATCCTAATATATTCCTTTTTATTTCTGTGGGGTTAGTAGCAATATTTTCCCTTTTCATTTCTTTTTTTTAGTTACTTGAATCCTGTCTTTTTTTGTCTTTGTCAGTCTCACTAAAGGTTTGTTGGTTTCACTGGTTTCAAAGAACCATCTTTCTGTTTCATTGATTACCTCTATTCATTTTTTATTCTCTATTTTGTTTATCCATGCTCAAATCCTTGCTATTTGTTTCCTTTTGCTTTTTGTTTGATCTTTACTTTCCAGATCCTCCAGTTGTGAATTTAGTTATCTGATTTGAGATCCTTCTTTTCTGATGTAAGCATTTAGAGCTAAAAGTTGTCCTCTCTATGCTGCCTTTTCTGCATCCCATTAGTTTTAGTATGCTGTGTTTTTGTTTTCATTTGTCTTGAGATATTTCTTAATTTCCCTGTGGTTTCTTCTTTAATGCACTGGTTGTTTGAGAATGCATTGTTTACTTTCCACATATTTGCAGTTTTGCAGTTCTCCCTCTGTTACTGATTTTTAGCTTCATTCCATTGTAGTTGGAGATGATACATTGGATGGTTCCAATATTTTTGAATTTATTGAGGCTTGTTTTGTGACCTAACATATGGTCTTTCCTGGAGAATGTTCCATGTGCAACAGAGAAGAATGTGTATTCTGCTGCTGTTTGGTCAAGTGGCCTAGTTAGTTTAGAATACTGTCTAAGTCTTCTATTTCCCTGTTGATCTTTGTATGTTCTCTTCATTATTGGAAGTGGTGTATTGAAATCTCTTACTATTAATGTAGAACCACCTATTTTCCATTCAAATCTGTAAGTATTTGCTCCATATATTTTGGAGCTTTGGCATTAGGTGAATATATATTTATAATTGTTATCTTTTTTGTTGAACTGGCCTTTTTAAAAGGATACAGTGACTTTTGTCCCTAATAACAGTTTTTGATAGTCTTTTTTAGCTGATATTATTATCTCTTCCACAAATTTTCTTTTGGTTACTATTTGCATGTATATTTTCCCCATCCTTTCACTTTCTATTAACTTGTGCCTTTGAATTTAAGGTGAGTTTCTTTTAAACAGCATATAGAGGGGTCATGCTTTTTATAAAATGTATTCTGCCAATCTCTGCCTTTTGACTGGAGGGTTTAATCTATTTACATTTAAAGTAACTACTGATAATGCTGTCCATCTTCTGCCATTTTGCTATTTGGTGTTTGAAAGTCTTATGTTTCTTTTGCTTTTCAATTCTTCCATTAATGCCTACTTTGATACTTATTTGATCTTTTTTACTGTACCATTTGGATATCCTTCTCATTTCTGTCTATATGTATTTTCCATATTTTTTCTTTGTAGCTACAATGGAGCTTAAGCTTAACATGCTAAATCTATAACAATCATGTTTGATTTCATACCAACTTATCATCGATAGCATACTTATGCATTGTTCCTGTGCCCCTCTGTCAACCCACCATTGTGTTTTACTTGTTAAAAATTATATCTTTTTGCAGTGCATATGCACATCCATAGATTTATTATTGCTTTTTATGAATTTTCACTTTAGAACTTGTAAGAAGTATAAAGTGGTGGTCCATACCTAAGAATACAATTTAATATCACTAGCATCTAAAAGTACCTATATGGTTACCTATACTGGAGGTGTTTTTTCTTTATGCTGCTTTGATCCACTATTTTCCTTTGTGTTCATTCTGAAGGACTATCTTTTGCATTGCTTGTGGGGCAGGCCAAGTGGTGACAAACTCGATCAGCTTTTGTTTATCTAGAAATGTCTAATATCTCCCACATTTTTGAAAGACAGTCTTACCAGACATAAAATTCTTGTTTGGCAATTATTTTCTTTCAGCATTTTAAATATTTTATCCCTCTGCCTTCTTTCCTCCAAGGTTTCTGATGAGAAAGAGGAATTTAATCTTACTCTGGCACTCCTTTGTACATAGGCATTTGTTTTCTCTTGCAACTTTCAGAATTTTCTCCTTGTACTTTGCATTTAATAGTTTACCAACTATGTTGTATCTGGGTGCTGTTCTCTTTGAGTTTATACTGTTTGGGATTTGTAGGGATTCTTGTATGTGCATATTCATGTCATTCATTAAATTTGGGAAGTTTTCTGTTATTATTTCTTAGAATCTTCCTTCTTCCTCTTTCTCTCTTTCTTCTTTTCTGAGGCTCCCTTAATGGATATATTTGTACACTTGATCTATTCCAAAGGTCTCACAGGCTTTGTTCACTTTTTTCATTCCTTTTGCTTTCTCCTCCTCAGCCTGAATCGTTTCAATGGACTTGTCTTTGATTTCACTGATTCTTTACTCTGCCAGTTACAATCTGCTTTTGAAATCTTCTTGGGAATTTTTTTATTTCAGTGACTGTGGTGTTCAGCTCCAGTAATTCTATTTGGTTCTTTCTCAAAATTTATATCTCTTTACTGAGGTTCTCATATTGTTCATTCATTGTTTTCTTTGTATCTTTTAGTTCTTGCCTGTGTTTTCCTTTTTTACCTTGATTACATTGAAGATCATTTAAAAAACTTTTTCCATTATTTTCAAAGTATTGTCATCTTCAATGTTGGTTCTGGATTTTTATCTCATTCCCTTTGGATAGGCCATGATTTCCTGTTTCTTTTTTTCTCTTGTAATCTTTTTTTGCACACTGTTTATTTTAATATTTTAAATAGTAATGCTGGGATTTAGTCCCTGAGCTGTTGTTCCTTGAGTTTGTATCCAGATAGTGATATAGCAGAGATTTCCTTGAATGTCAGGAGTTAACAAAAACAAGCAAACCAAAGCAAAAATCACCTTCCTTAGCCTTTGCAAATTGGCTCTGCATTGGCTGTTGCTCTTCTTCAGAGTTTAGTCCTCCTATCTAGAAGATCAGCTTGAGGCTATTGTAAAGTACAGTGTCCTCTCTGTCTTTCCTGAGTCTGCATCTTGTCCTGAGCTTTTGCTTGCTTGTGGCTTAGGAAATCCCCTTTTTATAGGAATTCAAATGCCCTCTCCTCTCCCTATGAAATAGACTTTCCCTCCCTCATAGATTCTCTCATGCTTGATATAAAGCAAGTGATTCTTTGCTCCTGGCCATTTCATCTTAGTTGTTTCTTATACTGTTGTAGCTATGTGTAAACTGCCTCTGCCTGCAGAACAAGTTCTGGTAAGTTGAGCCAGAGGAGAATTTCCTATTTGTGGCTTTTGGGCTACCACCCAATAGATTGGTACCAACATACACGTGCCATAGTATATGTGTAGGGATTCCTCTGCTCCCTCCAGAATAAGCCACGGTCAAATGTTGGAAGCACAGGCTGTCTCCATACCATGCTAGGGATAGCTTTCCTATTTTTAAAGCTGCATTTTCTTTATTAGGTATTTGATGAGTTAATGCAAACTTTTAACTGTTTTCAAGAGTTATGAGGAAGATGGTTCTGTCTGTTTGGTCTAATTGTTCAAAGAGTCTTGGGGGAACAACCTCTTGGAGCACCTTATGCTGCTAACTTGGTTGACCAGTAGCATCCTCAGTCTATTAGTTTTAAGCCCCTACTTTTTGGGTGATTTATTGACCAGTATTATAGGTATATTCAGAGAGGAATGTTCCCTCTTCTCCCATTAACTAACATATTTATGTACTCTTCTATTTTTTGGTTTTTGTGCCATTGTTAGGGTTATTTTCTTTACTTTCAAGCCTTAGATGAGTTTTTTCCATACATTCTTCTAATACTTTTATAGTCAATTTGGAAATTTTCAGAGTGAACAATGTAAGATTTTACCCACATTTCATTGTTGTACATATTTTAACCATAATATTTATAATATCAATATTCTTTCCACTCAATTTGGATGCTACTTTTTTCCATGCTTTTTTTTCAAAATTTATACCAAATTCCTATGTTAAATTTGGTCAATTTAGAAAATTTGTATTCTACTTGTATATTCTTTTTATGCACACATACATATATTTTCATTATTGAGGCTTTATAAAATGAAAATATATCTGACAAGGCTTGCCATCCCTCATTGCTCTTTTCTTTCAGGGATTCCCTGTGTGTTGATGCTTATTCATTCTCCCAGGTGGAAGTAACTGCTGTGTTCCAGAGTAAAATATATGGCATTTTATTGGTATCATTTTAAATTTATACAATAACTTAGAGAAGACATATTTATGTTACTGAGTCTTCAAGAATGTGGTGTCTTAGTTTGCAAGAATTGTTATCATGGATATCACACAATAGGTTGTCTTACAGAGAGGTAATTTTTTGACTCATGATTGAGGCCAGAAGAAGTCCAAAACCAAGGTATCAGCTAAGCTTGCTTTCTTCATGAAAACTTTAGAGCTCTAATGCTGGCAGCTGGCAATTCTTGCAGTTCCTTGCCTTGTATTTCTGCCTCTGATCATCTGGCAATCTCTCCCTTGATGTCTCTATGACTTCCAGATTCTCTTTATAAGGCTTCCAGTAATCAGTAACCTGGATTAAGGATCACCTTAATTCACTTGATCATACTTTAACTCAAAATAACATCTTCAAGAAGTCCTGTTTACAATGGGTTAATATCCACAGGGATACAGATGAAGATTAAGAAATTATGTTTTTTGGGGTACATAGTTCAACCAACTACATATGGTATGGCTTTCATTAGCTAACATCTTCTTTGTGTGTTTCAGCAATGTTTTATTGTTTTGATCAAACAGGTTTCAGACTTTTTTTATTACTTAACAATTGTGACAAAAATGCTGCCTAACAAATCACCCTAAACCTCAGTTCCCTAAAATAATAAGCATTTATCCACATATTCACATCCCTGAAATTCAGCTTAAGGCATCTCTGATTGAAACTATGGTTTGGCTGGGGATGGCTGTGGGTTGGACGAGATCAAGCTTGGCTCAGCTTGACTCTTGGCTGTGGATTTATACAATGTTTGCTCTATGTGTTTCTCACTCTTCTGGGACCATCTGACTACCGAGAACATGACTTGGGGATGCCAAATGTGCAAGTGAGACAAGTGGAAACTCTCAATGCATTTTAAGGCCTACACTGATGATTGGCACAATGTGATATATGCCCAAAATCCATTGGCCAGTATAAGTCACATGGTCAAACTCAACGTCACTTGGATAGAGAGGTACATTTGACCTCTAGAGGAACGAATTGCAAGGTCACATGTCAAGTAACATAAATACAGGAAGAATGAAGTGGGACTAATAATAAAATCTACTATACATTTCTTGTTAGGTATAAAGGTAGGTGCTAAATTTTATATAACTTTGGCTATTTTAAATGTAGACTTCTCATCCAGTATGTGTTTATTTTATGTTTTTATATTTAAAGTCTGTTTTCATATGCTGATTTTATAACCTGTTCATTTATTAATTTATCTTATTCTTTATAGTAGCTTTACAATTAAATCCTTGGGCTTTCCAGATACACAGTGTTATCTCTTGTTTTCCAATTTTTATGTTACCAATTGCTTGTTCTTATTTAACAACTTTGGACAAAACCCCGTATATATTTAAGCTAGTGGGTATACATGTTTTATTTCTGCCCATACTGGGTGTTCCAGTTTGCTAATGCTGCTGTTAAGCGAAATAACAGAAATGGATTGGTTTTTATAAAGGGGTTTTATTCAGTTACACAGTTATAGTCTTAAGGCCATAAAGTGTCCAAGGTAAGGGGATACCTTCACTGAAGGTGTCTGGAAAACCTCTGTTAGCTGGGAAGGCATGTGGCTGGTGTCTGCTCCAGCATTCTAGTTTCAAAATGGCTTTCTCCCAGGGCACTCCTCTCTAGGTTGCAGCTCCTCAAAAATGTCACTCTTAGTTGCTCTGGGGGCATTTGTCCTCTCTTAGCTTCTCAGGAGCAAAAGACTGCTTTCAAAGTCCATCTCCAAAATGTCTCTGCAAGCTGTAGCTCCTCTCTCAGCTCCTGTGCATTCTTCAAAGTGTCCCTCTTGGCTGTAGCAAGCTGGCTCCTTCTGTCTGAGCTTTTATAGTGCTCTAGTAAACTAATCAAAGCCCATGCTGAATGGGTGGGGCCACACCTCCATGGAAATTATCTAATCAGAGTTATCACCTACAGTTGGGTGGGTCACATCTCCATGGAAACACTCAAAGAATTACAATCTGATCAACACTAATACGTCTGCCCACACAAGACTGCATTAATGATAATGGCATTTTGGGGGACATAATACATTTAAACTGGCACACTGGGGAAGACTTTGTTTAATTTTTTCTTGAGTATGATCTAATTTTTGAGATGATGTATGTTTTTCTATTAATTAAAGAAATTGTGGGCTTACAGAACAATCATGCATAAAATACAGGATTCCCATATATCACCCTATTATTAACACCTTACATAAGTGTGCAACATTTGTTACAATTGACAATAGCACATTTTTATAATTGTATGATTAATTATAGATCATGCTTTGCAATAGAGATTACTGTTTCTGTAGTATAACCCATGGATTTTAAAAAATATTTTTATTCTATTACCATACATACAACCCAATATTTCCACCTTAAACCACACTCAGAAATATATGTCAGTGCTGTTATTTATGTTCACAATGCTATGCTACCATCACCACCATTCATTTACAAAACATATCTATCATTCCAAATAGGAACCCTGCACATTTTAAGCCTTAATTTTCTGCTCCCTATATCCACCCTGTCCCATAGAAACATATATTCTGGATTCTGACTCTGAGTTTGCTTATTCTAATAGTTTCAAATCAGTGAGATCATACAATATTTGTCCTTTTGTGTCTAGCTTATTTTACTCAGTGTGATGTCTTCCAGTTTCATCCATTAGTTGCAAGAATCAGAACTTCATTCCTTTTTAATGCAGGGTGATATTCCACATTTTGTTTATCCATATATTTGCTGATAGACCCTTTGGCTGCTTCCATATTTTGGCAATTGTGAATAATACTGTTATGAACATTGATGTGCTAGTATCTGTTTGAAACCCTCCTTTCACTTCTTTTGGATATATACCAAGTAAAGGGATTGCTGGGTCATGCAGTACTACTATACCTAACTTTCTGAGGAACTGCCAAACTGTTTTCCACAGCAGCTGCCCCATTTTCCATTGCCACCGGCAATGAATGTCCTATTTCTTTGTACTCTCTCCAAACTCTTGTAAATTTCTTGTTCTTTAATAGCAGCTATTCTAATGGATATGGAATTGTACCTCATTGTGTTTCAAATTTGCATTTTCTTGACGACTAATGATGTTGAGCATCTTTCATGTAGTTTCTGGCCATTTGTATATCTTCCTTGGAGAAATGTTTATTCAAGTCTTTTGCCTATTTTCAACAGGGTTGTTTGTCTTTTTATTGATAAGTTGAAGGATTTCTTTATATATTCTTGATATTAAACCTTTATCAGATATGTGGTTTCTAAATATTTTCTCCCACTTTGTGGGTTTTCATTTTACTTTCATTATGAAGTAATTTGATGCACAAAAGTTTTTAATTTTGATGAGGCCCCATTTATCTATTTTTTCTTTTGTTGCTTTTGTTTTGGATATAAAATCTGAGAAACTATTGCCTAACACAAGGTTCTGAGCTTCCTTAAGTTTTCTCTGAGGAGTTGTACAGTTCTGCCTCTTATATTTAGATCTTTGATTCATTTTGAATGGTTTTTCTGTGTGTGGCATGAAGTTGAGGTCGTCATTTTTTTTTTTTTTTTTTGTAAATAGAAGTCCAGTATTTCCAGTACTATTTGTTGAAGAGACTATTTTTCCTGATTGAGTTATCTTTGCCCCCTTGTCAAAAATCAGTTTGCCATAAGCGTGAAGGTTGATTTCAGAGCTCTCAATTTGATTTTGTTGGTCTATATATCTATCCTCGTGCCAATACCATGCTGTTTTGATTACTGTGGCTTGTGGCTTTGTAACATATAACATCCTCTTATGAACACTTTGCATAAGTGTGGTACATTTTTATTTATAATTTACGAAAGAACATTTTCATAATTGGACTATCAACTGTAGTCCATGGTTTAGAATAGGATTTACTGTGTTGTACAGTCCTATATTTTATCTTCTAATTTTTATTCTAGTAGCATAACCTAAAAGTTCTCCTACTAACCACATTCACACATATAATTACATTCATAATGTTGTGTTACCATCACCACCAGCCATTTCCAAAACTGTACATGAACCTAAATAGAAATTCTGTACAAATTAAGCATTAATTTCCCAATCCTTAGCTCCAAACCTGCCCCTGGTAACTTATAATCTAGATTCTAACTCTGTGTACTGGTTTTTTCCTAATTATTTCATATCAGTGAGGTCATTCAATATTTGTCCTTTTGTGTCTGACTTATTTCACTCAACATAATGTCTTCAAGGCACATCCATGTTGTTGCATGAATCAGAACTCCATTCCTTTTTAATGCAGAGTAATATTCTATTGGATGTATATACTGCATTTTGTTTATCCATACTTCAGTTGGCAGGCACTTGTGTTGCTTCCATCTGTTGGCAATTGTGAATAAAGCCACTGTGAACATCAGTATGCAAATATCTGAGTCCTTGCTATTAATCCTTTTGGTTTGCTGGGTCATATGGTAACTCTATAGGTAACTTTCTGAGGAATTGCCAAACTGTCTTCCACAGCTGCTGCAACATTTTACATTGCGACCAGCAATGATTGAGTGTTCCTATTTCTCAACATCCTCTCCAGCTCTTGTAATTTTCTGTTTTGTTAGTATTACCCATTCTAGTGGGTGTGAAATCATATCTTGTGGTTTTGATATGCATTTTCTTAAAAGCTAGTGATGTTGAAAATTTTTATGTTTTTTAGACATTTGCATATCCTCTTTAGAAAAATGTATATTCAAGTCTTTTGCCCATTTTTAATTGGGTTGTTTACCTTTTTATTGTTGAGTTATAGGATTTCTTTATATAGACTTGATAGTAAACCTTTATCAAATATGTTGCTTCCAAATATTTTCTCCCATTGGGTAGGTTTTCATTTTACTTTCATGAAGATGTCATTTGATGTACAAAAGTTTTAAATTTTGATTTGGTTACATTTATCTGTTTTTTCTTTGGTTGCTTGTGCTTTGTTTGTAAACTCGAAGAAACTGTTGCTTACTACAAGATCCTAAAGATGCCTCCTTACAATTTCTTCTAGATTTACAGTACTGGTTCTTATATTTAGGTCTTTGATTAATTTTGAGTCAATTTTGTATATGGTGTGAAATAGGGGTCCTCCTTCTTTCTTTTGCATATGGACACTCAATATTCCTGGCATCATTTGTGGAAGAGACTATTCTCTCCCACTTGAGTGGACTTGGAATCCTTGTCAAAATCTATTGGCCATAGATGTTTTTGAACTCTTAATTTAATTCTGTTGTTCTATATATCTATCCTTGTGCCAGTACTATGTTCTTTTGACCACTGTGGCTTTGTAATAAGCTTTAAAGTCAGGAAGTGGGAGTCTTCCAACTTCATTCTCCTTTGTCTAAATGGTTTTGGCTATTTGGGGCCTTTTATCCTTCCAAATAAATTTGATGATTGGCTTTTCCATTTCTGCAAAGCAGGTTGTAGGAATTTTGATTGGGATTGCATTTAGCATGTAAATAATTTTGGGTTGAACTGACATCTTAACATTTAGTCTTTACCTCAGTCCATTAACATGGACTGCCATTCCGTCTATTTAGATCTTCTTTGACTACTTTTTGCAAAACTTTGTAGTTTTCCATGTGTAAGTCCTTTACAACTTTGATCAAATTTATTCCTAGATATTTGATTCTTTTAGTTGTTATTGTAAATTGAATTTTTCATTGCTTCCACAGATTTCTCATTAGTGTATACAAACATTACTGATTTTTGTGTGTTGATCTTTTACCTTGCCACATTGCTGAATTTGTTTATTAGCTCTAGTAGCTTTGGTGTAGATTTTTGGGACTTTGTGTGCATAAAAGCATATCATCTGCAAATAGTGAAAATTTTGCTTCTTTCTTTCTCAATTTGGATGTCTTTTATTTCTTTTTCTTGCTTAATTTTTCTGCTTAGAACTTCCAGTATAATGTTGGATGATAAACAGTGGTAATTGTGTCATCCTTGTCATTCCAGATCTTAGAGGGAAAGCTTTCAGTCTTTCACTATTGAATATGTTAGTAGTGAGTTTTTCATATATGCCCTTTATCATGTTGAGGAATTTCCTTGTACTCCTATTTTTCTAAGTGTTGTTATCAAGAAATGATACTGGATTTTGTCAAATTCCTTTTCTGCGTCAATTGAGATAATCATATGGTGTTTTCCCTTCACTTTGTTAATGTGATGTATTATACTAATTGATTGTCTTATGTTGAACCACACTTGCACACCTGGGATAAATCCTACTCAATCATCATGTATATTTCTTTTAATGTGCAGTTAGATTCAATTTGCTGGCATTTTGCTGAAGATTTTTGCATCTATATTTATATGGGAATTTTTTCTTTTAGTATCTTTATCTTGCTTTCCTATTAGGGTGATGTTGGCCTCATAGAATGAGGTAGGTAGTGTTCCCTCTTCTTGAAATTTTTGGAAGAGTTTAAACAGAATTGGTATTAATTTTTCTTGTAATATTTGGTAGAATTCACCTGTAAGTCCTGGCATTTTCTTTGTTGGGAGGTTTTTGATGACTGATTCAATCTCTTCACTTGCAACTGGTCTGTTGAGATCTTCCATTTTTTCTAGAGTCAGTATAGGTTGTTTTTATGTTTCTAGGAATTTGTCCATTTGATCTAGGTTGTCTAATTTATAGGCTTACAATTGTTCATAGCATTCTTTTATAATCCTTCTCTGTGGTCACTAATAATGATCTCACTATGCATCATTTCTGATTATTTGTCTTTGTCAGTCTAGCTAAAGAGTTGCCAAATTTATTGATGTTTTCAAAGAGCAAACTTTTGACTTTGTTAATGCTCTTGATTGTTTATTACTCTTTATTTCATTTATTTCTGCTATAATTTTTGCTATTTCTTTCCTTCTTTGTGCTTTGGATTCTGGTTTGCTGTTCTTTATCTAGTTCTCCCAGGTGTGCAGTTAGGTCTTTGACTTTAGCTCTTTCTTCTTTTTAAATATAGGCATTTTGGCTATAAAGTTCCTTCTTCAAACTGCTTTTGCTGTATCCTATAAGATATGTTGTGTCCTCATTTTTATTAATCTCAAAATGCTTACTGATTTCTCTTGCAATTTCTCGTTTGGCCCAATAATTTTTTTTTTTTTTTGAGGATAGGTAAGCCTATTATACATCAGAATTTCACCAACATAATTAAAGTTGAACAGTGACAAGCAAACCACCAGTAGATCCACAGATCAGCTTTGTAGACAATCAGACTTAATACTTTGATGCCTTCTGTAAACAAAACACAAAAATACAAAGATATAGTATTTTTATATCTTATCTTTCTAACTAGGTTTTTTTTAATGCTTTTTAAAAAATTTTTTTATGCTTTTATTTTTTTTTTATTTAAAAAAAATTTTTTTTAATTAAGATTGTTCAGATACCATACAATTATCCAAAGATCCAAAGTGTACAATCAGTTGCCCCTGGTAACCTCATACAGCTGTGCATCCATCACCACACTTAATTTTTGTTCAATTTTTAGAACATTTTCATTACTCCAGACAAGAAATAAAGTGAAAGATGAAAAAAAAAAAAAAAAAAGAAAAGAAAAGGAAACTTGAATCCTCCCATATCCCTAACCAAACCCCCTCAATTGTTGACTCCTAGTGTTGGTATAGTACATTTGCTACTGTTTATGAAAAAATGTTGAAATACTACTAACTGTAGTATATAGTTTACAATAGGTATATATTTCTTCCCTATATGTTCCTCTATTATTAACTTCTAATTGTACTGTCATACATTTGTTCTGGTTCATGGAAGAGATTTCTAATATTTGTACAGTTAATCATGGACATTGCCCATCATGGGATTCAGTTTTATACATTCCCATCTTTTGATCTCCAACTTTCCTTCTAGTGACATATATCATTCTGAGCTCCCCCTTTCCACCTCATTCATGCACCATTCGGCACTGTTAGTTATTCTCACATCTTGCTACCAACACCCCTGTTCATTTCCAAATGTTTAAGTTCATCCTAATTGAACATTCTGCTCATACTAAGCAACCGCACCCCATTCTTGAGCCTCATCCTATATCTTGGTACCTTATATTTAATGTCTATGAGTTTACATATTATAATTAGTTCTCATCAGTGAGACCCTGCAATATTTGTCCTTATGTTTCTGGCTTATTTCACTCAGTATATTGCCCTTGAGGTTTTGTCATCAACCCATTTTTTTTTAATATGGTTTTGTTCACATGCCATACATTCCATCCTAAGTAAATAATCGGTGGTTCTCTGTATGGTCATATATTTATATGTTCACCACCTTCACCACTATCTATATAAGGGCATCTAATTTCTTCCACAAGGCAGGAGGGAGAGTCAAAGAAGGTAGAGAGGCAAAAGAAAGAGGAAAAAAAAATGACAGCTAGGAAGTAGCAAAAGGAAAAATAACCTTAAATCAAAGTAGAGTAAAGAGTCAGACAACACCATCAATGTCAAGTGTCTAACATGCCTCCTGTATCCCCTCCTTTTATCTGCATTTACCTTGGTATATTGTCTTTGTCATATTAAAGGAAGCATAATACAATGATTCTGATAGTTACAGTCTCTAGTTTACATTGATTGCATCCCTCCCCCAATGCCTCCCCATTTTTAACACCTTGCAAGGTTGACATTTGCTTGTTCTCCCTCGTAAAAGAACATATTTGTACATTTTATCACAATTGTTGAACACTCTAGATTTCACCAAGTTACACAGTCCCAGTCTTTATCTTTTCTCCTTTCTTGTGGTGTCTCACATACTCCCAACCTTCCTCTCTCAACCATATGCATAGTTATCTTTGTTCAGTGTACTTACATTGCTGTGTTACCATCTCCCAAAATTGTGTTCCAAACCATGCACTCCTGTCTTCTCCTATCACTCTGTAGTGCTCCCTTTAGTATTTCCTGTAGGGTGGGTGCCTTGTTCACAAAGTCTCTCATTGTCTGTCAGAAAATATTTTGAGCTCTCTCTCATATTTGAAGGACAGTTTTGCTGGATATAGGATTCTTGGTTGGTGGTTTTCCTCTTTCAGTATCTTAAATGTATCACCCCACTTCCTTCTTGCCTCCATGGTTTCTGCTGAGAGATCCGCACATGGTCTTATTCAGCTTCCTTTGTATGTAATGGATCACTTTTCTCTTTCTGCTTTCAGGATTCTCTCTTTGTCTTTGACATTTGATAATCTGATTATTAAGTGTCTTGGCGTAGGCCTATTCATATCTCTTCTGTCTGGAGTGCATTGTGCTTCTTGTATCTGTAATTTTATGTCTTTCATAAGAGATGGGAAATTTTCATTGATTATTTCCTCTATTAGTGCTTCTGCCCCTTTTCCCTTCTCTTCTCCTTCTGAGACACCAATGATAGGTACATTCTTGTACTTTGTTTCATCTTTAAGTTCCCAGAGTCGTTGCTCATATTTTTTCATTGTTTTCTCCATCTGCTCCTTCGCGTATAGGCTTTCAGGTGTTTTGTTCTCCAGTTCCTGAGTGTTTTCTTCTGCCTCTTGAGATCTGCTGTTGTATGTTTCCATTGTGTCTTTCATCTCTTGTGTTGTGCCTTTCATTTCCATAGATTCTATTTGTTGTTTTTTTTAACTTTCAATTTCTACATTATGTATGCCCAGTGTTTTCTTTACAGTCTCTATCTCTTTTTGCGATATCTTCTCTAAACTTTTTAAAATGATTTAGCATTAGTTGTTTAAATTCCTGTATCTCTGTTGAAGTGCACGTTTGTTCCTTTGACTGGGCCATGACTTCGTTTTTCTTAGTGTAGGTTGTACTTTTCCGTTGTCTAGGCATGTTTTCCTTGGTTACCCCAATCAGGTTTTCCTAGACCAGAACAGGCTCAGGTCCCAGAGGGAAGAAATATTCAGTATCTGGTTTCCCTGAGGGTGTGTCTTAGCAAATTACTCCACCCTGTGATGCTTCAGGTCACTGTGCTTTTCTGCCCAGCAGGTGGCACCTGTTAGCCTATAATTCTTGACTGGTGTGAGGAGGTATGGCCGTGTTCCCCCAGGCTCTGGGATCTGGTTCTGAATGGAAAGGACCCCTACCCTTTCCTCTTAGAGAAGATAGATGCCCTAGTGGGAGGTCATTAGCATTTCAATGGTCTCTCTCTCTCTCTCTCTCTCTGCTTGTGCTATCTCCACCCTTCTTTGAGTCACAGCACTGGGAACTGACAATGGCTGGGGCTTTCTCCACTGAGCCGAAAAAGAAACAAATAGTCCCCTTCAGACCTAGTCCAAGGTGACCCTCCGGCTCTCCAAGGTCAGTCATCACCCAAAGCCTCTGTCTGTTTTTTGGGGATTCGTACCTGTAGCGAGCAGTTCACACTTGCTACTTAAAACCTCATTTGGAGTTCAGCTGAGCTATATTCGCTTGCTGGGAGAGAACTTCTCTCTGACACCATGAGGCTTTGCAGCTCAGGCTATGGGGGAGGGGGTCTCATGACTTGGATCTGCAGGTTTTACTTTCAGATTTTATGCTGTGATCTCAGGCATTCCTCCCAATTCAGGTTGGTGTATGATGAGTGGATGGTCTTGTTTGGTCCCCTGCAGTTATTCTGGATTATTTACTAGTTGTTTCTGGTTTTATTAAATTGTTCCAGAAGGACTACTTAGCTTCCACTGCTCTTTATGCTGCCATCTTCCCTTCTCTGGCTCACTGATTTTTTGAGTGATTTGTTTAACTTCCATATATTTGTGAATTTTTTAGTTCCTCACCTGTTATTGACTACCACCTTCATTCCAATATGGTCAGAGAAAGTGCTTTGTATTATAATTTCAATCTTTTTTAAAATTTTTAGGCTTGTTTTGTGACCCAGTGTTCAGTCTTTCCTGGGAAATAATCAATGAGCACTTGAGAAAAATGTATATCCTGCTGTTTTGGGGTGCAATATTCTGTATATGTTTGTTAAGTATTTATGATTGTTATTTCTTCTTAGTGGATTGCCCCTTCATATTAATATTTAGTGCTCTTCTTTGTCTCAAAACAGGTTTTCATTTTTAGTCTATTTTGTTCAATATTAGTACAGTTGCCCAAGATCTTTTTTGGTTACTGTTTACATGGAATATCTTTTCCCAACCTATTTATGTTCAACCTATTTGTGTCTTTGTGTATAAGGCTAGTCTCTTGTAGACAGCATACAGATGTACCACACTTTTTATCCATTCTGCCAATCTGTGGCTTTGGTTGGGAAGTTTAATCCATCAACATTCAGTGTTATTACTATAAAGGCAGTTGTTCCAGTTTGCTAATGCTGCCTTTATGCAAAATACCAGAAATGCATTGGCTTTTATAAAGAGGGTTTATTTGGTTACAAAGTTACAGTCTTATGGCCATGCAAATGTCCAAACAAAGGCATCAACAGTAGGGTACCTTCACTGAAGAACACCAATGGCATCTGGAAAACCTCTGTTAGCTGGAAAGGCATGTGGCTGGTGTCTGCTTGCTCCTAGGTTGCATTTCAAAGTGGCATTCTCCAAAATGCATCTAAGCTGCAGCTGGTCTGAGGTTTTTTTGTAGGACTCAGTGATTAAATCAAAACCCACCCTGAATGGGCAGGGTCCATATCTTCATGGATAATTTACTCAAAGGTTTCATCCACAGTTGATTGAGTCACATCTCCATGGAAACACTCAATCAAAAGATTCTAACCTAATCAACACTAATACATCTTCCCCCATAAGATTGCATCAAAGAACATGGTGTTTTGTGGGACATAATACATCCAGACTGACACAGTAGTACTTCAGTCATTTTATCCTTTGGTTTTCATATGTCTTATGTTTTTTTGTCACTTTCTTTTTTGAGCCTCCTTTTCTGTATAGTTGATCTTTTGTCATGTATCTGACTGATCCTTTTCTGTTTTCTGTTTCTGTATCATCTTCAAGTACTTTATGGTTAACCTGGGGTTTGCATTATACAACCTATATCTATAACCAACTAATTGAAAATATACCAAATTAGCCTCAGTAGTATACCTATTCTCTGCTCCCATATCACTCTTTCTTTATGTTATTTTGTCCTACATTACCTTTTTATATTTTACATATTTATAACAGGAACTATGACTTTTTTTCTTGTTCAATTAAGTTCTGACTTTTACAGAAATTAAAGAATGGAGTTGAATGTTGAAGATACTGTACTATTGGGCTTTGCATTTATCCATTTAGTTACCTTTACTGAAGATCTTCACTTCTTCACACTGCTCCAAGCCACTCTCCTCTCTTTTCCTTTTAACCTGGGGAACTCCCTTTAGTAATTTTTTTAAGGGAGATCTTATGTTGATGAACTCTTAGTTTCTGTTTATTTGTGAATGTTTTAAACTTTCCCTTGTTTTTGAATGTCATTTTTGCTGGAAAAAAGAATTTTGGGCAGGTAGTGTTTCTCTTTCAGGACCTTAAATGTATCATACCTTGCCTCTGAGGTTTCTCACGAGAAATCAGCACTTACTCTTTTTGAGGATCTCTTGCATGTGAATAATTGCTTTTCTCTTTCTGCTTTCAGAATTATCTCTTTATGTTTGGCATTTGACATTCTGATTATTATGTGTTTTGATGTAGGTCTATTAGGTGTATTCTGCTTGAACTACATTGCACTTTATGGGCATGCGTATTTATATTTTTCACAAGAGTTGGTGATTTTCAGGCTTATTTCCTCAAATATTATTTCTGCCCCTTTTCCCTGCTCTTCTCCTTCTTGGAAATCCATGATGTGCATGTTTTTATGATTCGTGCAGTCTCTCAATTCCCTGAGATTATGTTCAATTTTTTTTATCCTTTTCTTTGTCTGTTCTTCTGACTCTATGATTTTGATTGTCCTGTCTTGTAGATCTTTGATTCTATCTATTGCCTGTTCAAATCTGCTGTTGTATGTCTCTAGTATGTTGTTAATCCCCATTACTGTGCCTTTTATCCCATAATTACTGCTATATTTCTTTTTAAAGTTTCAAATTCTTTTTTCTCCCACATTGTCTTCTTAATATCCTTTAGCTCTATATATGCTATTAATTTAGTTCTATCCATATTTTCCTTCATCTCCTTGAATTGATTAAGGAGATCTATTTGAACTTCTTATTTAGTTGTTTCAAATTCTGTGTCTCCTATGAAGTTCAATTTGTTCCCTTGGCTGAGCCAAACCTTCTTGTTTGTTAGTAGGACACTGATATCTGGCCATCTGATTATTTTGATATGCTAATTCTGAAGATCGTTTCTTCTTCTTGCTTATTTTCAATTGGCGTTGTGTTAAGGCTTTTCTTTGATACTTGGTCCAATTTATTCTGGACCTTTAGAGTAGCCAATATTTCTCAGGTTTTCTGTACATGATTTTTGCCCTGGGTATGCAGTACAATTTTTAAGGTTGCCTGTTCGTAAGCATATGTTTCACCTCCAGGAGAAAACTTCCATTCTTCTCTTCCTTCTCTGAGAATCCTGACCTGTTCTGTTTAGTTTTTATGCAACTTTATTGAGATATAGTCACATACGATAAAATCATCCAAAGTGTACAATCATTTGCTCACAGTATCATCATATAGTTGTGCATTCATCACCACAGTCAATTTTTTGAACATTTTCATTACTCTAAAGAACAAAAATAAGAATAAAAATAAAATTAAAGGTAAAAAAGAAAACACAAAAATCTCATACTCCTCCCCCCCATCATTCATTTACTTTTTGTTCCTCTTTTTTCCATTCTTCTGTCCATACACTAGATCAAGGGACTGTGGGCAACGAGGTTTTCACAAGCACACAGTCATCCCATATAAGGTATATAGTGATATGATCATTTTAAGGAATCAAGGGTACTGGATTGCAGTACAACAATTTCAGGTATTTCCTTCTAGCTATTCTAATACACCAAAAGCTAAAAAGGGATGTTTATATAATGCATAAAAATAACTTCCAGAATGACATCTGACTCCATTTGAAATCTCTCAGCCACTGAAACTTTATTTTGTTTCATTTCTCTTCCCACTTTTTGACAAGAAGGCTTTCTCAATTCTGTGATGCTGGTCCAGCCTCATACCCAAGAGTCATGTCTCATGTTGCCAGGGAGATTTATAACCCTGGGAGTCATGTCCCATGTTGCCAGGGAGATTTGCAACCCTGGGAGCCATGTCCCACATAGTGGGGGAGGGCAGTTTGTTTACCTGCAGTGTTGGCTTAGATAGAGCAATGAAAAGAGGTTCTCTGGGGGTGACTCAGGCATAATTATAAGTATGCTTATATTTCATGTCTATGGGTTTACATATTCTATGTAGTTCATATCAGTGAGACCATACAATATTTGTCCTTATGTGCCTGACTTATTTCCCTCAATATAGTTTCCTCAAGGTTTCTTCATCAACCCACTTTTTTTAAAGACAGTTTTGTTCACACACCATACACTCTGTGCTAAGTAAACAATTGATGGTTCCATGTATAATCACGTATTTATGCATTCACCACCATCACCACTATCTATATAAGGACATCTCCATTTCTTCCACAAAGAAGGAGGAAGAGTCAAAGAAGATAGAGAGACAAAAGAAAAAGAAAGAAAAAATGAAGCTAAAAAGCAACAAAAGGAAAGATAGAATTAAACTAAGGTACAATCAAAGAGTCAGAGAGCATCACCAATGCTAGAAGTCCCATACCTCTCCTTTAAGTCCCCCTCTCATAGGCATTTAGCTTTGGTATATTTCCTTTGTTACATTAAAGGTAGCATACTACAATGTTTCTGTTAACTATAGTCTTTAGTTTGCATTGATTGTACTTTTCCCCCAATACCACCCTTGCAAGGTTGACATTCATTTGTTCTACCTCATGTAAAAACATGTTTGTATATTTTATCACAATTGTTGAGCACTCTAGGTTTCACTGAGTTATACAGTCCCAGTATTTATCTTTCCTCTTTCCTTCTGGTGTCCCATATGCTCCTAACCTTCCTCTTTCAACCATACTTATAGTCATCTTTGTTCAGTGTACTTACCTTGCTGTGTTACCATCACCCAAAATTGTTCCAGACTTCTCACTGTTGTCTTTTCCTATGTGTTTGCTCCCTTTAGTATTTCCTGTAGAGTAGGTATCTTGTTCACAATCTCTCTCATTGTCTGTTTGTCAGAGAATATTTTAAACTCTCCCTCATATTTGAAGGACACTTTTGCTGGATATAGGATTCTTGGTTGGTGGCTTTTCTCTTTCAATATCTTAAATATATCATACCACTGCCTTCTTGCCTCCATGGTTGCTGCTAAGAAATCCACACATAGTCTTATCAAGCTTCCTTTGTATGTGATGGATTGCTTTTCTCTTGCTGCTTTCAGGATTTCTCTTTATCTTTGATTTTGATAATCTGATTATTAAGTGTCTTGGCATAGGTCTATTCATATCTATTCTGTTTGGGGTATGCTATGCTTCTTGGATCTGTAATTTTATGTCTTTCATAAGAGATGGGAAATTTTCATTGATTATTTACTCTTTATTGCTTCTGCCCCTTTTCCCTTCTCTTTTCTTTCTGGGACACCCAAGACACATATATTCATGCATTTCATGTTGTCATTCTATTCCTGAGATGTTGCTCATATTTTTCCATTCTTTTCCCTGTCTGTTCTTTTGTGTGTATGATTTCAGGTGTCTTGTTCCCCAGTTCCTGAATGTTTTCTTCTGTCTCTTGAAATCTGTTGTTATATGTCTTCATTGTGTTTTTCATCTCTTGTGGTGTGACTTTCATTTCCATAGATTCTGCCATTTGTTTTTTCAAACTTTTGATTTCCACTTATGTTCCCCCAGTGTTTTCTTTATAGCCTTTGTCTTTTTGCCATATCTTCCCTGAACTCATTGATTTGTTTTTTTATCTGATTTAGCATAATTTCTTTGAAATTCTTTAATAGGTTGTTTCACTAAAGTGAAACAATATCTAAACTGTATCTTGATTGAAGTGTAAGTTTGTTTCTTTGACCGGGCCATATCTCTGCCCTTCCTAGTGTAATTTGTAGCCATCTGTTATATAGGCATTTGGCTTCTCCAGTTACTTCCAATTGGATTTTCCCAAACCAGATGGATTAAGATCTCAGAATGAGGTTATATTCAGTTTCAAGTCTCCCTGAGGGTGAGTCTTAGAGATTGATATATTTTCTGTGAGGTCTCTAGCCATTCTACTTTTCCTAATCTGCCCAGCAGGTGGCGCCCATCAGCCTGTCACTCCTGTAAACAAGTGTGGTCCCTTTAGTTTCTGTCTTGGCTGTTTTCCCACAGGATTTGGGGTCTGAGTTCTGAAGGGAAGGCTTGCACTAGAGCTGGGTCCCACCTCCTTCATCTTAGGGGAGATACACCCTCTAGGGAGTTATCTTCTGCATATGAATTGTTCTTTATCTCTCTGTCTCTGTTATCTCCACCCCTATCTGGTTCAGAGCACTGTGAACTGAAAATGGCTGAGCCTCTCCTCCACTGTGCCACACAGGTTGAGAGAGAAAAAAAGGGAAAGAAAGCCCCCTTTCAGAGCCAGTCCATGGCCCCCCAGTTTTGCCTGTTGGCCAGAGATAGTACTTGGTCTTCTGGGCTCCCTTGCCCATGACCCAGGAGTTTTTTGGCTCTTTAAGGTCAGTCATCACTTAAAGCCTCTGTCTGCTTGTTAGGGGTTTGTCTATGTTTGTAGCTTTTAATCAGCAGCTCATATTTGTTTATAAAACCTCAGTTGGAGCTGGGCTGAGCTATATTCACTTGCTCCAGGACTGCTGGTCTCTCCCACAGCAAGGTTTAGCAGCTCAGCCTGCCATGGGGTGAGGGGCCCCCAGTGCATTTCCACAGTTTTTACTTACAGATTTTATGCTGTGATCCCAGCCACTCCACCTATTGCAGGCTGGTGTACAATGTGTGTACAGTCACGGTTGTTCCCCAGCAGTTATTCCCGATCATTTACTAGTTGTTCTTGGTTGTTTATTAGTTGCTCCAGGGGACTAATTAAACTCCACTCCTCTCTATGCTGCCATCTTGCCCCTCCTCTGTTTATTTTTTAAACAGTTTTATTCATACATCAATCCATTCTAAGTAAACAATCAATGATTCCTGGTATAACCATATAATTATGCATTCACCACCACAATCTATATGAGGGCATTTTCCTTTCTTCTGCAAAAAAAGAGGAAAAGGAGAAAAAAGTGAAGAAAAAAATAAAAGATACATGAAAAATAAAAATAAAAATAAAAATAAAATAAAATAAAATAAAATAGAAAGGCCAGACAATAACACCACCACCAGGAATCCCATATCACTCCCTTTTTTTCTCCATCTTATAGACATTTAATTTTGGTATATTACATTCATTACATTTAATGGAAGCATCTTAATATGCTACCATCAACTATAGACCCTAGTTTGCATTGATTGTATTTCTTCCCCATACCATCCAGTTTTCAACACCTTGCAATGTTGACATTTATTTGTTCTCCCTCTTTTAAAATATGCTTATATTTGTACATTTAATCACCATGATTGACCACTCTAGGTTTTGTTCAGTTATACAATCCCAGTCTTTACCTGGTATATTTCCTTCTGGTGTCATACATGCCGCTAGGCTTCCACTTTCAACCATACACACACTCATCTTTGTTCAGAGTACCAACAATATTGTGCTACCATCCCACAGTATTGTGCTATCCATTTTTGGATCTATACAATCAATCCTGTTGAACCTAATGTACTTCTTCAGCATCAAATGCCCATTTTCTAACTTTTCTATCTCCTGACAACCTGTATTCTCAACTTTAACTCTCAAATTTGCTCATCAATGTTAGTTCGTATCAGTGAGCCCATAAAACACCTGTCCTTTTGTTTCTGGCTAATTTCACTCAATGTAATGTCTACTGTTTACCATTTTGTCTTTAGATTTTATATGCCATATCTTATTTTATTTTTATTTTTTCCTCTCTCTCTCTCTTTTTACACTTACAGATAGTTTTCATTTCTACTCTTTTCTCCAAGCCTTTCTCTCCTGTCTTTTCATACCTGCCTGCAGTTCTACTTTTTTTTTTATATTTTTTATTTTTAATTTTTTTTTATTGTGAACTTTAACCTATATACATAACAGTAATAACTTTCAAAGTATGATTTCACAGGTAGTTAGAGAGCAAATCTTAAAGAATGTCATGGGTTACAATTCCACAACTTCAGCCATTTCCATTATTGTAAAACATGACATACATACAGGAGGGTGTCATCTCTCGATGTACAGCTCAACAAGCAGTCATATAGGTAATTTAAAAAATTGTTATGGGTTACAGTTCCACAGTTTCAGTTCCTTCCTTATTATGCAACACAAGGTATATACAGAAAAGTGAAGACCTTCAAGGCACAATTCAACAAGCAGCTATAGAGCAAATCCCAAAGGATTCTATAGGCCATAATTCCACTATGTCATTTACATCCTTCCAGCCATTCCAACACCCCAACATCCAAAAATATATATATAATTATACAAAGTTTCAGTATTCATAGACCTTTGCTAAATCTTATCTTGTTTGCTTCTATCCCTTCTCCTCAACCAATCTCTTTCTCCATCTGCAGGGGTGTGTAGGCAGTGAGCACTGCAACTTGCTCATTCAAAGGGGGGGTGTGGACAGTATGGGGAAGTTCTACTTTTAGTATTTTTTGTAGAGCAGGTATCTTGTTCACAAACTCTCTCAGCGTCTGTCTGAAAATATTTTAATGTCTATCTCAGTTTTGAAGGAAAATTTTGTTACATATAGAATTCTTTGTTGGAAATTTTGCTCTTTCAGTATCTTAACTATATCTTGCCACTGTCTTCTCACCTCCATGATTTCTAATGAGAAATCTGCATATAGTCTCATCAAGCTTCCTTTTATGTGATGGATCACTTTTCTCTTGCTGTTTTCAGAATTCTCTTTGTATTTGATGTTTGATAATCTGGTTATTAAGTGTCTTGGAGTAGGTCTATGAGGATCTAATCTCTTTGGTGTATGCTGTGGTTCTCAGATCTGCGTTTTAGAAAAGATGGGAAATTTTCAGAGATTATTTCCTCCATTATTGTTTCTGCCCCCTTTCCCTTCTCTTCTCCTTCTGGGATAGTCATAGCACATAGATTCATGCTATTCATGTTGCCATTAGATTTCCTGAGATGTTGCTCATATTGTTCTATTCTTTTCCCCATCCGTTCTTTTGTGTGTAGGATTTCAGATGTTTTGTCCTGTAGTTCCTGAATCCTTTCTTCTGCCTTCTCAAATGTATGTCTCCATTGTGTTTTTTATCTTTTCTATCATGCCTTTCATTCCCATAAGTTCTACCAATTGTTTTTTTCAAACTTTCAAGTTCTTCCTTATGTTCATCCAATGTCTTCTTTATATCCTTCATCTGTTTTGCCATATCTTCCCTCAACTCATTGATTTGATTTTTGAATTGCTTTAGCATATTTGTTTGAAGATCCTAATTATTTGTTTCAACTCTTGTATCTCATTTGATGTGTAAGTTTATTTCTTTGACTGGGCCATATCTTTGTTTTTCTCTAGTGTATTTCATATTTTTTTTGTTTTCTAGGCATATGGTTTTCTTGATAACCCCAATCAGATTTTCCCAGACCAGACTGACCCAGGTCTCAGGGAGAGGGTGTAATCAATATCAGATTTCCCTGAAAACGAAACCCAGCAGGTTGTCAGATTTTCCTGTGAGACCTCTAGACTCTGTGCTTTTCCCATCTTGCCCAGCAGGTGGTGCTTCTCAGCCTGCAGCTCCCCACCAATGTAAAGAGGTACATTGCTTTTAATTCTCAGTAGACCCTATCCCTGCCAGGAGCTGAGAGTGTCAGAAGCCAAGCTTAAGCTGTTTCTGTTTTAAATCTTTTCCCCTGGCCCTAAGTTCTGAGTTCTCTGAAGGAGGGCAGCCACTTGAACTGGGTCCTGCCTCCCCACTTCTTAGGGAAGATAAGCCCTATAGGGATTTTTCTTCTACACTTGATTTCTTTCTTTGACTCTCTATCTTAACTGCATCCTTGCTTGGGTCAGCAATGACAATTGAAGGTGCCTGAGGCTTTCCCTGTTGAGCTACTTTGACTGAGAGAAAAAAAAATGATAAAAGAAACAATTCCCCTTTTCAGTTCCAATTCCCAGCCCCCCAGTTACCAGTCAAGAATTGGAGTTGGTGCCCAGTTCTATGTGCACCCCCCCTCCTTTTTGGACACAGCTCTTTGCCAGTATTCTGAGCTCAGCTGATTCCAAAAACCTCTGCTTTTATTTATTTATATATATTTTTCCCACCAGCCCTACCTCCCCTCTACTAGGAGGAACCTCCATGTTCCTTTCTTGTTTGCTCTGTGTTTATCTGTGCTTGTAGCTTGTATTCAATAGTCCAAACTGGTTAATTAAAACTGCAATTGGAACTTGGTTGTGCTACCTTCCCTTCCTCCTAGTAGACTGCTTCTTTTTTCCACAGGGAAGTCTTCCAACTCAGCCTGCTGTGCCAGTGAGTGAGGGGCATCAGCTCTGCTGTTTAGGGAGCTTTGATTATAGTTCTTATGCTGTGATTTCAGCCATTGTACCCATTCCAGACTAATGTATGATATTTGTCCCATCACAGATGTTCTCCAACAGTTGTTCCAGACTATTTACTACTTGTTCCTGGCTATATGTTAGTTGTTCCAGAAGACTAACTGAATTCCACACCTCCCTATGTCACCATCTTACTCTATCTCTGTTCTGTTGATTTTTGTGCAGAATTTTCTCCCAATTTTCTGTGATTTATTTAAATTCTCTACATCACTGAATGCCCCTTTTCTATTCATTAGACCTTGTGTTTTTTTCTGTTATATAAAATGCACAATATTTTAGTAGCCTTCCATCTATTTCATTCTAATGGCCACCATGACCAAATAACCACCACCAAAAATTCCTGTGGCACAAAAGTTTCTAATTACAACTTCATCCCTACTATCCATTACGGTTAGATTTGTTTCCCTTGTCTGTCGCACTTATGTGCTGCCATTAGGCATCTGCACTCTGCAATTTCATTATTACCATTAAAATCAGGAAGTCTAAGTCAATGGTCACATCTCCCATGGCATTCTCAGCCTACAGAATATAATCGCTGAAGAGATTCTTAAAGATGATTATGCTCTTTCCACTAATTAATTTTTCAATATCTTATTGAAAGTTGCATTCTCTAGTTCCTATAAAGGAATTGAGTGTGCAAATTTTAAATAATAAACATACTTACACATCCTTGTCTTCCTAAGCCTTCATATTCCTCCTTTTACATTATGCTAAAGAAAATCTGTCGTATCAACCTTATTGAATATAAGCTACCCTCCAGTCCACATTTTTGTTTACTAACCAAGCAAACTTTGATAGCTGCTTCTAACTCCTGGAGCTACCATGTTAAATGTAGAATCTCTGCTAAGTGCATCTATATCAATAATTCAGCACATTCAACAATTATATTCTGTCCTCTATGATATAAAACCCTTAGAATTCATTTTTACATATGTTTCCCCAAGTTCCTGTGATATAAATTAATAAAACACTGCAATTATTTTGCAGTGTAAAATATCTATACTTCGTTAGACTTTGCACTTGTTTCCCTCAAGCTTGCTGAGATCTGACACAGTAAATGTAGGTCTAGAGGCAATAATGGGAGATTTTGGTGAGTCTTAAGGAGCATAACATCACTTTTTCATGCTGCTGCCTCAGGTAAGTTTATCATATAGTCTTCAAGCAAGGGGGGACTAGTTTTCTCAGACATGATAGAATAGGAAGCTTTTCTGGCAAAGATTCAGTAAATCTCAGGGGTTCAAGATGCTCAGCATTATTTGAGTGCACCTATGTGTTTCCATTCCAAATCTCAAGATCCCTTTATTTCCCAATCAAGGCTCTTTCACTTGGGAACCTGTGAGTTCAACTTACATTTTAATTCTGCAATCTTCACAAATTTAGTTCTTAATTTCAGCAATGTTATCTTCGTGACTATAAGAAGCAATTGTTTCCTTTATGTCTGCTTTAGAAGTCCTCTAGTTCTCCAGCAGTGACTTAATTTGAGAGTTTAAAGTTCCAAACTTGTCATATTCTTTTTACAAATCTCTCCAATGCAATGAGAAACTGGCATCCTTCACCACACTTCTTATAGTTACCATTATCACCTTACTCATGCAACAGTCATTTGATATGGCAAGGTACTTACTTCAATAGGTACTTTGTCACAAACAATAGCAGTTTACAATTTATCATGATGCCACTGGATGTTGTGAATTACTAGGATCTCATTTCATATTTGCATGGAATCTAGACTGCATTCAAGAACACTGTCAAACAATCTAAAAATCTCCCCAGTAGGGTCTTTACAAGAACAAAGCAACCAAACTAGGTATTTTAACATAGGAAATTTAATAGATGAGTTGGTCACTCAGGTGTTGGAAGTATGAATGAGCAAACAGGGAGTACACTGGGGTAGCACAGTGAAAGTAACTATGGGGAAACAGCTACTACTTTTAGACCTGGTCAAATAGAGAAGAGCTTGAGGTTATCAGAACACAGAAACTTAGCTGTAAATCAGAATTTCTTATCAAAGGTCTTTGACTGACTGCCAGTAATTTCTGAGAGTGGGGACAGTAGAGCAGTTCTGGGGTGCTCAAAGCAGCTGGAGGCTGGAGTCAACTGCTGCTGCTGTGGTGAATATCCTGGCTGGGGCATTACAATGAGGAACAGTGTGAGAACAAGAAAAAAAGAAATCAGTTCCTTCTTTCTCTGCCTTTAAGTTCTCCTTTAGTGCCTCCTACTACTGACAGAAACCAACAGGTTATAATTTGGCAAATAGTTTGCAGAGAATCAGCTCCAGAATCATAGAGCAGAGTATAGAAGGATAATAGAATTGAAGCTAGGGTAATAGGTAAATGACTGGCACATGCATTGATTTGTCCTCTTCAGAAGGGAAAACTTGGCCAGGATATCTTTTCCAGCTTCACATCTCTAGGTCCCCCTCCTCTGTTGTTAATATTACATGTTAAATAATATGGACCAATGCACTTTGAGATCTATGTCATCTGTTCCTCTCCCTACTTTTACCTGAAACTGCTTTTACTTTTGTTCCAGTGTCTCTTAACTGCTTAATTTAGGTTGTCTTCCCAGTGGTTTCTTTTCAGGATGGAGATGAATCCTGGAAGTGACTACAGTTGCTTGGTTTTTAGAGTTTACAGAAATCAGGCAGCTATGTACTGAGAACATTTTCCAACGTTTCCTTCATTTACCTGTGAATTGGAGTGTGCATGGCTCTCCCAGCCTCAGTTACTGTTTTCAGATTAGCTGACTGAACTTTATGTGTGATTGATTGGAGACCTCTCTTTTTGGGAAAATTTGCTGACAATTCACTTCACGGAGTCTCTGACTCTCTAGGACATTGGAAGGCTCATTGCCTTCTTCCTGTGTCCTCCTGCACGGCTGCGGCTGCCTTCCAGGTACTTTTTCTGGTTGCACTTTGCCCCCACCCATGGACTTTTGTGTTCAGGGATACCCTATCATTGATTTTATTTCAGAACTTGCTTTTTTTTTTTTTTTTTTAATTCCTAACAGCTTAGTTCACATATGCTACTAGTTATCCATTTCAAGTGTACAATTTAATGGTTTGAGCATTTTTGCAGTGTTATGCAACCAACACTAAATCAACTTTATTACATTTTCATCACAGCAAAAGAAAAGCCTATATCCATTAGTAGTCACACCCCATTTCCTTCCAAATCCCCCACACCCCCAGTCCTAGGCAACTGCTTATCTATTTTCTATCTCTATGGATTTACCTATTCTGGACACTTCATATGAATAGAATTATACACTGTGCAATCTTTTGTGATTAGCTTCTTTAACTTAGGATAATGTGTCCAGGGTTCATCCATGTTATAGCAGGTATTAGTACTTCATTCCTTTTAATTGCTGAAAAATATTCTATTGTATTCAATTGTATATCATATTTTATTTATCCATTAATCAGTTGTGGACATTTATGTGGTTTCCTCTTTTTGGCTATTATGAATACTCAAGCAAAAGTTTTTGCAAAGATATGTATTTTCTTTCTCTTGATTATGTATCTAGGAGTGGATGCTGGGCTATATGGTTACTCAATGTTGAACATTTTAAGGAACTGCTAGACTGTTTCTGAAAGTGACCCCACCATTTTATACACCCATGAGCAAGGAGTGAAAGTTTCAATTTCTCTCTGACCTTGCCAACAATTGTTATTATTTGTCTTTTTGATTATAGACATTGTAATGGGTATAAAATGATAGCTTATTGTGGTTTTGATCTGTATTTTCTTAATGGCTAATGATGTGAGCATCTTTCCATGTGTTAGAGGCCATTTGTAGATTTTATTTAGAGAGATGTCTGTTAAAATCCTTTGCTAATTTTTCAATTGAGCTTTCTTTTTATTGTTGGATTGTAGGAATATTTTATATATTCTGGGTACAAGGAATATTCTATATATTCTGGGTACAAGGCCCTTATCAAGGATATGATTTGCAAATATTTTTTCCCGTTTTGTGTATTGTCTTTTCACTCTCTTGCTGATGCTCTTTGAAGCAAAAAAAGTTTTTTAAAAATTTTGATGAATTCAAATTTATTTATTTTTATTTTATCATTTGTGCTTTTGGCGTCATACCCAAAAGACTTTGTCTACTCCATGGTTACCAAGATTTATTCTTAATTTTTCTCTAGGAATTTTATAGTTTTACCTCTTACATTTAGGGCTATGATTCATTATGAGTCAATTTTGTTGTATGGAAGGGTTGTAAGGAAGGATTGTAAGGAGGGGTTCCAATTTCATTCTTTGGCAAGGGGATAGCCAATGGTTCCAGCACCATTTGTTGATATGACTTCTGGGGATGAATCTGGACCTGGTATCATGCTATTGAGAACATCTTCTTGACCTAAAGGGGAATGTGAAATGAAATGAAATAAAGCTTCAGTGGCTGAGAGATTTCAAATGGAGTCAAGAGTTCACTCTGGTGGACATTCTTATGCACTATATAGATAACACTTTTTAGGTTTTAATGTATTGGAATAGCTAGAAGTAAATACCCAAAATTATCAAACTCCAACCCAGTAGCCTTGACTCTTGGAGATGATTGTATAACAGTGTAGCTTACAAGGCATGACAGTGTGATTGTGAAAACCTTGTGGATCACACTGCCTTTATCCAGTGTAGGGATGGATGAGTGGAAGAATGGGGACAAAGACTGAATGAAAATTAGGGTGGCATGGGGGGATGATTTGGGTGTTCTTTTTTACTTTTATTTCTTATTCTTATTTTGATTCCTTCTGGTGTAAGGAAAGAGGTCAAAAATAGATTGGGGTGATGAAGGCATAACTACATGATGGTACTGTGAACAGTTGTTTGCACACCATAGATGATTGCATGGTATGTGAATATATCTCAATAAAACTGAATTTAATAATAATAAAAAATGATAGCTGGAATTTTTATAAGGATTGTATTGATTCTCTAGAAGAATTTGGGAAATACTGCCATCTTCACAACATTAGTTCTTCTGAGGCATAAACATGGGATTCTTCCCATTTATTAGATCTTTTTAAATTTCTTTCAACCATGTTTGTAGTTTTCAGTGCACAAGTATTGGACTTCTCTTGTTGAATTATTTGTACTTTATTCTTTTTGATGTTATTGAAAATGGAATTATTTCTTAATTTCATTTTTGGATTTTTCACTGCTTTTTATGTTAACCTTGTATCTCGATACCTTGCTGAATTCATTTATTAGTTCTAACAATATTTTAGAGGGTTCTTAGAATTCATTATGATTTTCTACATAAAAGACCATGTCATCTACAATAGAGATAATTTTACTTCTTCCTCCAATATGGATGGCTTTTATTTCTTTTTCTCACTTTAAGTATGATGCTAGCTGTGCATTTTCAAAAACGTCCTTTATCAGTTTGAGGAAGTTTCCTTCTATTCCTAGATTGTCGAGTGTTTTCATAATGAATAGTTGTTGGATTTTGTCAAATGTACATCCTTTGTTTATTGAAATGGTTATGTGTTTTTGCCCTTTATTCTATTAATATGTTTTATTATGTTGATTTAATTTTGTATGCCAAACCAACTTTAAATTCTAGGATAAATTCCACTTGGTCATGGTCTATAATACTTTTTTTCTACTATTGCTAGATACGGTGTGCCAGTATTTTTGTTGAGGATTTTGTGTCTATATTTATAAGGTCGTAGTTACTTTTCTTGTAATGTCTTTACCTGGTTTTGGAAATACTAGCTTTGTAGAATGAATTGTAATGCGTTCCATCCTCATCTATTTTTGGAATACTTTGTGAAGAATTTGTGTTACTTATTTTTTCAATGTTTGCTAGAATTAACTAGTGAAGCCATCTGGTCCTGGGTTTTTCTTTGAAGTGGAAAGTTTTTTGATTACTCATTTATTCTTTTTGCTTATTGTAAGTCTATTCATATTTTCTATTTCTTTTTTAGTTAGTTTTAGTAATTTGTATCTTTCTAGGAATGTGCCCATTTCATCTAGATTTTGTAATTTATTGGCACTCAGTTATTCATAGTATTCCCTTATATTTCCTTTTATTTCTGTAACATTTCTGTGCTGTCCCTTCTTTCATTCATGATTTTCCTAATTTGAATCTTCTCTCTTATTTTCTTCATCAATTTTGCTAAAGGTTGGTCAATTTTGTTTGCCTTTTCAAATCACCAACTTCTGGTTTTGTTTATTTTTCTTTATTGTTTTTCTGTTCATTATTTCATTAATTTCTTTTAATTGGTGGTTTTGCTTGATTGATTATTTTATGTCTTTTTTCTTGGTTCCTCTGTTTTTATGGGTGGATTCGTGGAGATTCAAAAATTATTCTGAAATCACTGAAATCTTGCCTGGGGCCAATATAAGACATTTAAAAACTACAAGAAAAAATGTTTGATATATTTATCTTCTGACAATACTTCCAGTAATACACACCTTATAAGGAATGTTTTTGAGTAGAGAAATGTGATGCTACTTATCCATCATTAAAATTTATAATTTATCTTGCTGTTCTATATATAATCAGTGATTATATTGAATAAGTCAATTTGATCAGTTAAAATTATTTCATTTCAAACTTTTATAGGTCTGAAGAGTTTATTAATAATTGAGCAAGATTTTATGTGAGAGTTTCTTTCTGTACAGTACATGCATACTGTTATATGGCTATCAGCTCTTTTGTGGAAGACTGGGCCCTGGGGAAACATGACCTCCTAAAATATCACACAAGGAAAGAGTGGACCCTGAAATATATATAATTAACAATAACAGTAACAATAGACTTTAAAATTAAAAAGTGTAGGATTGGCACTTTATATACAGTCTCATAGTACTCTCACTCCTTTAAAAATTAGGCATTGCAATTACTGTTATCTATAGTCACACCAATAATAATTGACAGAAAAGTTTCAAACAAAATTTACATGATTACAAATGAATGCTCTTTCTAGATGGCTCTGCAGTCTCAAATCAAAATTAGAGCTAAAGTCCTTTTAAGTACAATTATCATCCCAGGTCAAGAGCTTACATGTTTCCCACAGGTAATGGGAGTAAACTGGAGCTAACTGGACCCCTTTTGTTTGTGTGGAGGAATCTAATCATCTGTATGGTAAAAAAGAAGTGAGTAAAAATATCACAGAAATTAGAGGGCTGACCTCAAATCAAGATGTATCTGCATAGGTTTAAGTATTTGGTATGCCTATACCACTTTCTAATAGCTGAGATGTGGTTCTTTGGGAAAAGATTGTCAGATTATACCATATCAAAATGGCTACAGAGACTTCCAAAGAAGAACTCATTGATTTTGATTTGAAAAGCCTTAGAAAAGGCAGCTTCCATGTATACAATCACTAACAGAAACATAAAGAACTTACTTATGAGTGACTTCTGCATCTAGATGTAGTTGATTGTGGAGAGTTGTAAGTGATGCAAGAGTGGTCACTAAATGGAATAGCATGAAGGGGAGAAGTCCTTTGTTTAAGCAACTGAGTCAGGAAGCGGGCACAATACTGAAAACATGAATTATGGTTTAGAGTAGAAAGTGATAAATGATAAACTTCTGTTAAGATTCAGTAAAACCCAGGGATATTTGAGATGGTTGATCTCCTAAATCAGGAGATAGATTGTTGCATGGTAAGAAGGGTCTTACACTACTTTAATTAATACAAACTTTCTTTATCTCATTAAAAGTACTGCATTTACTGAAACTCCTTAAAGTCTTGGCATTATCTGCATATCAAAATATTGTTTTCTCAATGGTTACATATTGGCCATAACTAAAGGAGAAAAGAAAATTCTAATATTCCAAAAGTTAGCTATGTGAAATTGTGAAAGTTACGTTTGTTTTGTTGTCATGTGAAAGTTGCATAATTTTATCAAGATTGAAAATTGAAAGAGAAAAATCACCAACAACCTCTGAGTTCCATTTACTGCAAAGATATCCCAAGAGTGGAAGTGATGAAGACTAAGTTTGATGTCTGCTTTTGAAGTTGGTTGACTGTGTGAACTACTGTTATGTCCCTCCCTGGGCCAGACTCCCTGCCAACACACTACTGTTCATGATCCTAAAACCATGGAGCCTGCAATTTTGTTTCTGGACTTTTGCTTCTGCTTCCTGCTGATGCAAGGTGTTTGCCTGATTGTCACATTTAGTAGACTCTGAGGAATCGCTAATCCAACTCTAGACACAAGGCAGCTCTCTTAGCTCCTCCCTGATGTTCAAAGCAAAATTGTTGAAATTACCTTCTCCTCCTCATTCAGAACTCTCCTTTGACTCCTAAGGGTGAGGAAAACTGTTGGAGTGTATCTTAGTCCTAACCTGCTTCTACATCACTCCTTATCCTCTTCCTTTACCCCAATTTTCTTCCTGCAATCCAATTTCCCCAACCACACACTCATCCCTTCAAAATTTCCTGCTGCATTTTCTGAATCTGCTTCAGCTATTAACTGAAGCACCCGGGCCTTATAAAACAAAGAAATCATCAATTTTCCTCTCTTATTTTCATTCTTACATAGTGCTGGGTTGGATATATTCAACTTTTTTTCTGGAGTGGGCCTGGTTAAAATATGACAAAGAACTAACTTATTAGAATTGGTCATAGACTTAAATGAGAGAATGAAAGGTAACTGTAGGCCAACCGCTGTGACTGTACTTTTGCACAGCCTTAAAGAGTATTTTTGGAGGCTGGCTAGTTCATAATTATAATAAGAAAGAAGATAGGGAACCATATCAGAAGCTCTAACCCTTATTAGACTACCAATTAAACTCTATCCTTCCCAGATGGATGGAAAGAGAGATTATGGTACAAGATGGTAGGTAAACCTAGTGACAGTTAGTGACCTCAAAAGCTTAAAGTTAACTAGGGAAATAGTCATGTTATAAGGAGTCTCAGACTTCAGTCAACAAGAATATAATAATTATTAGCAGAATAAAAGAATAGTATTCAGATTTTGAGAGCAGATAATTTTTATTCATACCATTATCTACACTTATATTAACAAGGTGATGTAAAGAAGGGATTTGTTTTTTATGTGTTCTTTTCTTCCTCATGAGTTTGGATTTAGGAGAAGGATACATGATTTTTGGCAGTGTGCATGTATGTGTGTGTGACTTTGAACTGATGTTTAAATTTTGATCTCTAGTTATATTAACTTTAAAATGAAAGTGCTATTACACTAAGAATCATGAGAAGATTAGATATGCGTGTTAAGTTCCTATATAAGGTATTGTCTTTGATTCAAGTATGTCTTTATGTGACTATAGCTATAAAGATCAAGAATTTACTTCACTTCTCTTGAATTATAAAAAGTGAAGCATATTTGTATTATGTTGTCACACCCTACATAGAAATATGGACTTTACTCAGGTTCAAACCTATCACAAAGCATTTCTTATACAATATGGGCAGGAGTTTCATGATGAATAAAAATATGAATATAAAAAATTATTCATATTTTAATGTATTATATGGTTAAAGGAATAAAGGCATTTGATAAAAGTAAAGAAGCTATCTTGGCATTAATCTTTTCACTATATCCTGTCATTTATGTCTCTATAGTCCTGTTTATAATTATTTCCCATTCAAAACTCTTAAAACTGAATTTAATTGGAGGAAAAAATTAACCAAGATATTCTCAAGTGAGTTGTTTTCCTTCAAATTATATGTCTGACCCTCTTTTGGATCACTGATCCTGTTCTGTATCTACTGAAATTGATGGACCTCTGCTTAGATTAAAGCTTGATGTCAGTCAAGGATATTACTAAAGGCAAAAAAACAACTCTGGTTGGCTCAAGGAGAAACATAATTTATTAAATGATTTCAGTTTAATCATAGTAGCTTTCAGAGGGTCAGAGAACCAGGCTTGAAGATGATGTGGTTCAGAAGCAATGCCTAAAGCATGTCACAGAACAATTTTGTATTTCCCATACCCATCTTGTATCAGCAACTCTGGATGCTACTGCAGAAACCTGACATTGCTGTGCATGGAAAACAGATTCGGTTGAAGTTAGCTTTGCCTCAAATATTCTACTCAGTGTTTATCTTCTGAATCAAAATTGACCTGGTTGCATATGATTTAAATATTTCTTTGTTAGTGAGAAATTGCTTTCAAATTTCCCTTTTTGATGTGACTCTGTATCATTAGTACTTGATTCATGGGATTATTGAGAGTATGAAGATTTTCTCACACTTCGTGGTGTTTAATTTCAGAATCATCTATGGTTCTGATAATGATTATTGGCCCATTACTGTAAGAGCAATATTGTATCCCCAAATACACAATTGGTTTCAGTCATTTTTCCTTTGCCTTCTAACAATGTGCTTACAAATGTATCTAATGGTGTCTCCTGACCTAAGTTCTTGGGTTATTGATAATGCCAAGAGCTCAATATTTATTCCTCATATGTTTTAGTTACCTCTATTACTGAGACTCCATCCTAATTTATGGATCACATTTTGAGCTACCATCAGTTTACAAAACTACATTGCCTTTAATTTGGCTAGAATTTCTATTTGTCAATAGCCTGTCATTGCAGACTCAGGGTTATGCTCTGAATACACTTCCCTACTACAAGAACCAAGCAATTGTTTCATAGGCATGTGAGGTGTACTCAAATACAGAATTCACTAGGCAATGGTTGCAACTATTCATTCCTTGTAAAATCTACTCCTCTGAGAGCAATAGGAGGAGTTGACTAGGTTGTCATTACACTAGATACATCCTAGCAAGGTCTTTCACATCATCCCTATTTCATTTCTATGTTGGTAAGTATTTTGAGGCATACACCACATTTTATTTCTCTATTTGAGAAAATCCTGTGCCCCTTGTCTTAAAAGTTATCTCTGGATAAAGGTTAAAGAGTTTGGGAAGGTCAAAGATGGTACTCCAGCTACCACATTATTTTATCTAGGTCCTTGCACTTGTTGATCCTTCTTCATGTTCCCCTCCAAGATATTTATATGCTTACTCCCTCACTTCCTGAAAGTATTTGCTCAAGTATCACTTTTCAAAGAGGACTTCTCTGATTTCTCTTTATAAAATAATAGACCTCCTAACTCCTACCACCTTCCATGGGATTTTGTATTCTCCATGACCACTGGATTTACCACTGTTGAATATTATACATTTATTTGTTAATTTTATGTTTCATCCATATCAGTGGAAGCTCTATGGAGATAGGGACTATGATTTGTACACTGCTATATCCCCATTGTCTAGAATAGGACTGTCCCATAGAAAACTCAGTGATGATGGAAATACAGTATAGCTGTGCTTTACAATAAGGTAGCATTAGCTACATGTGGATATTGAGCACTTGAAATGTGTCTTCTGTTACTGAGGAAAGGAATTTTTAATTTTGTTTAATTTGTAATTATACTTAAATGTAAATTACTGTACTTGGCTCCTTTCTACTATATGGGACAATACAGGCCTAGAACAAAGAAAGGCATCCAAGAAGTTCTCAAGAACTATTTGTCAGTTGAATGAATGAGTGATGTTTCCTATTCCGGCATTTGTTGAAGATATGCATGCTTACGGTTGAGTTGCTTCACTATATTGTAAGCCCACAAATGATTGATGGCATAGGCAATGAACTGATTAACTTGGTCCTATTCTGATGTACTGTTTTTTGTTTCTGAATGAAAGCTATATTCCCACTGTATTTTGATCCATTTGTCTAGTTTTCCTATTTAATTCCATCTCCCCTTCTTTAATACTGTAGATGTGTCATGTTAGTTCCTGATTTCCTCTACTGATATGGACATTAACAGGAGGTCATCAGGTCAACATGTGCTTTACTCCATTATATGGTTATATCTAAATGAACTCCTTCTTATCTACTTGAAAGATTTCTGGATTCTCATTATCTGAGTCCAAGAAACCAGGAAGTTGAACATACAATATTCCATTCATGGTTCATAACTTTTAAGGATTAATACCAGAATCTGTGGTTGAAGTTAACATTTTTGTGACGGGTGCTTTAAAGTTTTATTGGTAATATTACTGTTAGAACTCAGAATTGAAACTAGTGAAAAAAAGGAAACCCAATCATTAATAAAGAGAGAAGTAGGGATTTGATCTTCATATTCTTTATTTAATGTCTAGAATATTTTCACGTACTGTTTTCCAGAACTTCTCATACAAATAGCTAAATTATTTGTTCACTCACCAATGAATTATAATCTTATGGAAAAACAAAACCACACATATGCTCATGTAGAGCAAGATCTTGGGTCTTAATTTGATATGCTTCACATTGGATTTGTACGATTAAACTTGTTGGTTTAGAAGCTTATTACTATCTTCCAGAGACTGACCAGGTAATTCCTCTGTGACTGGGTAATATGGGGTAGAAATATCCCCTGCATGCCTATAATCTCCTCTGTAGTTGTACAGAATTTTGCCACTTCCATATTTGCAATCTGATATGTTTGCAGAAAGCTTTCTTAGAATATGGGGTGAATGGCTACCTATTATGCAAGTTTTCTGCTCTCAATTTTTGGAGCTGGGTATGCAACCTCTGGAGATCTGCTGTAAATATTTCTTCCCTGAACTATGGTTGAAGAAGCCTCTTGAATCTTGGATAGTGCTGCTGTCTCCAGCAAGCAAAATCTCAAGGTCAGCTTTTTAGGCCTCAAGGGACTGGCCTTGAGCAAAGCAAGGTCATGGTCTGAGTCAAGTAAACAGGATCCCATCATCTCAAATGTCTAGACAGCAAGACAAGGGTGAAGAAGCATGCTCCTTCCTATCTTCATTGATTTAACAAATATCTTTTAAGGACATGCTATGCATACAAGGCACTGGGGAAATTATGAGAAACAACATAGGGAAATCTTGTGTAGATTTGAAAAAGTTTCAGAGTAGACTGAAGGTGCATCGTGGTGGAGTCAAAGGGATCTTTGCAAAAGTTTTCTCTAGAGGTATTTATCTAGCAGCTTTAGGGCTGCTTTGGGAAAATGTGGGGGTGGGTCACTAGAACAGTGGTGGAATCACCTGCAAGGTTATAAGAGTATAAAATGGGAAAGCTCAAGAAATAGAGACAAGTCCAGTGTGTGATTATGTGAAAATAACATCCAAAATGGAATAAAAAATGACTTAATCAATAAAGAAAAACTATAATGAGGCAAACTTTGAAATCAGCACATTTGTATGTATATATTTTCTTAGTCTATACAGTCAAGTAATGAGATGAAATATGTTAATATCTTTGTGAGATGGAAAATAAAATGTATGGGTTGCAATATTAAGGATATATTTGTCATATTGTTCACATATTATGATGTTGGGGATTTTGTGGCTAAGCATTTATAATGCAATCATGGGTCATTGTCAGAATGCTAGAGCAATATTTTCTTTGATACATATGATCATATAGATAACACATTTTGGCTTAGAATGTAAGTTATTCTTTTTAACTTACAGCATTTACTGAATATCCATTATGTATCAGTTACAAGCTAGACACTCTTTGCACACACTTTTCATTTAATGCACGTTATAAACTTGCAGCACTCTGGAATTCATATTAACTTAAGATAAGGTTAAAATTTGTGTTCGGGGAATCACTCCCACTCATAGGAACATAAGAGGTAAGATGTAATGAGATAGAATTTTATTTATTTATTTGCATGTCCCAGGGGTTTCTTGAGAAATCTAAACTGCAAAAAGTTGTCTACTGCCGGTTTGCCATTACCTAAGATTGAGACTTACACAGAGAACTAAAGCAAAGCTCTGTATTTCTGGATGAATAAATTTCCTTGGGACTTCTTGGAAATACTACTTCACTTAGGATTTGCTAACCACCTTTAATTTACAGAGCAGCGTACCTATTTATATGCAGGAGAAACTTCAAAGAATATTTTCCCTTAACTGCACAGATAAATCTATTCACTCTGAAGGGGGGAGTATCAGTAGGAAATCTTGCCTGCTGGTCCTTCCACCTTCAATAGTTGGTGAACACAGGAGGGTGCCGTGGCAGTAATTGCTCTGAGAACTATAACCTTAAACCACTGTTATATCTGGCCAAAGTGTAGATTTAAAGGGCCTTTTGATGTACTGTCTAAAAGTATTTTCAATTTCCAACTCTGTATTAGTTCAGAAAAAGGCATAATACAGCATAAAAATGAACAGAGGAAGCTACCAACATAATATACAAACACAAAAACAAACAACATAGCACCCTGCATTCTTCAGAGACTGCAAACTAGAACATTGATTACAATGATCATTTTAGTTTTAGTGTACCTATTTGTCTGTCTCTAAGAAAGCACTTGTATATTTTAAATAATACTGAATCTCATGCTATTCTTCTCTCCTCCACCCTGCCCTGACCCATACCTAATTTTGAGTGCACAATACAATCTGAAGTCAAGTCTATTTGTCTGATAATAATTCAGGTATTATATGTTATTTAGATATCACCGAAGGTCTATACATTTTTCTTGTCTTCTTGTGCCTTGCAACACAGGGGTTTTTTTGAGCTGATTGCAATGATATCTTCCCTTGGGATAATGCTTACTTTTCCCTCTTTAGAACAGAAAAGCCCAATAGCACAATTTGTTTTCCTCAAGGGATTTACTAGCATATTTAATATATACTGTGGAACATTCTCTGAACTAAAGCAGACTTTGTCCATGTTATGCTATAAACACAATTCAAATATCATAGACAGATAGACAAACCAAGATTTCTAAGTTACTATAAATATTAAGTATTCAGCAACTTTGATTAAAAAAGGATTTTCCACCAGGCCTTGGAAACTACAGATTCATAGTTTTGCAAAATAATGAATATCGTTAGTGGTGAGTCTAAGCAGGACTGACTTATTTTAATTGTAACAGTGGTGTTCGGGAAAATGAAGTGAGGTCATACAGATTATTTCTGCTTTTTTCCCATAAATATTTTATTTTACCTTAAGGAATCCATATTAATGGCATATTTGGCTCTTCAGTAAGATAACTAAATGATAATCCAGTTACATTATGGAATCATTTATCAATTTTCAATGAAAATAGGAAGCTTTTAATAAAACATGAACCTGTCAGCATTTTTGAATATCCTGACTAATAAGGAGAGGCTTTTGATTCTTCTTTGGTTCTATGCAATTAATTAGAAGACCATAAAATTAAGCAAATATGAATCAAATTTTGAATATATTTCAATGTCTCCATGAAAGTATTAACAGTATTTTTATTTGTAATAAAGGTTTAAATTATTTTTAAGGCTATACAATGTAAGAGAATTGACATAGAAACATAAAAAGAAAGTTGAGTCTGTCGTTCTCAGTAACTTAGAAGATTTTCCAAATATTGATCTTTGCTGTTTTATTAAGATTTCAGAATCAGCCCACACAACTGAAATGTTTGTGCTGCCTTTCCTTCATTATCTTAGCACCCATTTGTTTGTTGAGGTGTGGTAGGCAGAATAACCACCACCACCCCAAAATGCCCATGTCCTGGTGTCTGGAAATGTGAATATATTACATTACATGGCAAAGGGAAATTAAGATTATTAATAAGCTAACCTTAAGTTAGGGAGATATTCCTGGATTATCCATGTGTGCCCAATGTAACCATCAAGGTCCTTAAAGGTAGAAGAAGCCAGAAGAAGTGTTGAGAGTGATTCAATGAGATAAGAACTTGACCCCGGCTGGAAGAGTTTGAAGATGAAATAAGGGGGTCATGAATCACAGAATGCAGGTAACCTCTAGGAGATGGAGAAGGCTAGGAAATGGATTTGCCCCTAAAATTTCCAGAAAGGAATGCAACTCTCCTGACACATTGGTTGTTATACCCATTTTGGGCTACTGTCCCCCAGAAATGTAAGATAATAAATTTGTTTTAAGTTACCAAGTTTGTAGTGATATGTCATAGCAGCAAAAAAGATCTACTGGGTGTAACTCATAAATGAAACATTCTCAAAGTTAAAGAGAAAGGAAACATGCTAACCACACATACAAGAATGTTAGTTATAAAAATTAATTCAACATATTTTTAATCATACACACTAAACAAGGAACCAAATTTAAGTGCAGGTTTTAAATGATTGCTGTCAGAAAGTGTCATGTTGAGTCTGATAAGAGAGAGCCCCTACTATTTAGTAATGTTTGGTTCTTCCATGTTAGGTGTAAGTCGATCAGTCAAGATATTGTTTTGATAGTCTTAGGGTTTTGTAAATCTACAGCATAACAGTATAAACATTACCATCAGCCCCATTATCAGCATTAATGCTTTGTATTTTTAGAGCATTTCATATAAGGTAAAATAAAAGACAATAATAAAAAAGATTGAGTCAATTCTAAGTCATTCAAACTATTAAAGAGTTAAAAATAGAATAAAGTAGAGAAGGATGGTGAGGTATAGTTCCCTTTTTCTTTTTTTTTTTTTTTTTAATTCAGTTTTATTGCGATGTATTCACATACTATACAATCATCCATGGTGTACAATCAACTGTTCACAGTACCATCATATAGTTGTGCATTCATCACCCTAATCTATTTTTTTTATTAAATTCAGTTTTATTGAAATACATTCACACACCATACAATCATCCATGATATACAATCATCCATGATATACAATCCACTGTCCACAGTATGATAACATAGTTATGCGTTCATCACCACAATCTATCTCTGAACATTTTCCTTACATCAGAAAGAACCAGAACAACAATACAAAATAAAAGTGAAAAAAGAACACCCAAATCATCCCCCCATCCCACCCCATTTGTCCTTTAGTTTTTATCCCCATTCCTCCACTCATCCCTACACTAGATAAAGGGGGTGTGATCCACAAGGTCTTCACAATCACACTGTCACCCCTTGTAATCTACATTATTATATAATTGTCTTCAGGAGTCCAGACTGCTGGGTTGGAGTTTGGTAGTTTCAGGTATTTACTTCTAGCTATTCCAATACATTAAAGCCTAAGAGGTGTTATCTATATGGTGCATAAGAATGTCCACCATATAGTGACCTCTCGACTCCATTTGGAATCTCTCAGCCACTGAAACTATTTCATCTCATTTTGCACCCCCCTTTTGGTCAAGAAGATACTCTCAGTCCCACGATGCCGGGTCCACATTCATCCCTGGGAGTCATACTCTGTGTTGCCAGGGAGATTTACACCCCTGGGAGTCGGGTCCCACGTAGGGGGGAGGGCAGTGAGTTCACCCGTCGAGATGGCTCAGTTAGAGAGAGAGGGCCACATCTGAGCAACAAAGAGGTACTCAGGGGGAGACTCTTAGGCACCATTACATACAAGTTTAGACTCTCCTTTGTGGTAATGAGCTTCATAAGGGCAAGTCCCATGCTCGAGGGCTCAGCACATCAAACCACCTGTCCCAATGTTTGTGACAACATCAACACCAGTCCAGGTAAGGATGTCCAACACATCCGCACCTTCCCCCAGATCCTCGGGGCTGGGGAGGGGGAGGCTGTAAATATATTTTTTATTATCTGCTCAAATTACTCTAGGATGTGTCACTATTTCACTCCAGCCTATACTAACCTACCGTATCTCACTTCCTATTCAAAGTTCCATGCAATTGTGGTGTTTGAACAAATCGACTGTAGAGTTGTACCGTTTAGAAAATTTAGATCCTGTACCAAATAGATATCTATTCACTTGGTCTCAGATGAAAGTTGAAGTTTTAAAACACAATCAGTTTCAACCTTTACCCTTTGGCCTGGCTTGCCCTGGTCTTAACCGGAGCTGCTTCATTCATATCACTAATTGAAGTCTGGGCTCTTTTTCAGCTTTTTTTTTTTTGACAGTGGCTGTATGCACTAATACTGACATTCATATGTCTCTATATGAATATATGTCATAACTCTAGCTCTGAGTTTCAGGTGTCTCAGAGATATGCATTGTTCCAGAGACCAATCAGGTTATACGCTAGGGGATCAGCATCTCAAAGTTTAGAGATAGGCCTTACAATTCAGGGATAGAGTTAACTGCTGTAAGAGCTTACAATCTAGGGACTATTAAAATTATTGTGTCCATGTTAGGCTATGTTCTAAGATTCAATTCTGAGTTTACACATTGTAGTTAGTCCATATTGGTGAGGCATCATCCCTCTCACCATGTTTTCTCCAACACTTTTACTCCTATATATATATTTTCCTACAATTTTATAGAGTTATGTTCACATACCATACATCTATCCACAGTGTACAATCAGTTGTTCATGGTATCATCATAAAGTTGTACATTTATCACCACAATCAGCACTTGAACATACTGATTACTACAAGAAAAATTGTTTTTTTTTTTTTAGCAATAAGAAAAAATGATAAAAAGAAAAATAACATATCATACAATAGAATATACTACTAAGGACAGCAAATAACACCACTACCAAGAATCCCATATTACTCCCCTATATCCCCCTCTAATATACATTTAGCATTGGCATATTGCCTTTGTTACATTTAATGGAGGTATATTACAATGTTACTGTTGACCATAGACTCTAGTTTGCCTTGATTATGTTTTTTTCCTGAATACCATCCCTTTTTCAAATTTCTACATGGTTGACATTCATTTGCTTTCCCTCATGCAAAAACATTTTTATATTTGTATATTTAGTAACAGTCATTGGCCACTCCAGTTTTTGCCACATTATACAGTCCCAGTCTTTATCATTTATCTTTACCTCTGGTGTCATACATTCTGCTATCCCACCTCTTTCAGCTTTGCTCACAGACATCTTTGTTCAGTGTACTTAAAATACCATGCTACCATCACACAGTATTATGCTATGTATTTCTGGATCTATGCAATCAATCCTAAACATTCTGTAGTCCTTCAGCATCAAATGGCTGATCTCTGCCCTCTTTCTGTCTCCTGGTCACCTGTGTTGTCAGCTTTTAACTCCCAAAGTTTGTTCATTAATGTCTGCTCATATTAGTGAGACCATACAGAATCTGTCCTTTTGTTTCTGGCTAACTTCACTCAACATAATGTCCTCAAGGTTCATCCACATTATTACATGTAAGTCTTTGTTCTGTCTTACAGCTGCATAATATTCCATCATGTGTATGTACCACAGTTTATTTATCCACTCGTCCTTTGATGGACATTTGGGCTGTTTCCATCTCTTGGCAATTGTGAATAATGCTGCAATAAACATTGGTTTACAAATGTCTGTCTGTGTCTTAAGTTTCAGTTCCTCTGAGTATATACCCAGCAATGGAATAGCTGGGTCATATGGCAAATCTATATTTAGCTTCCTGAGGAACCTTCATACTGTCTTCCAGAGTGGTTGCACCATTCTACATTCCCACCAACAATGAATAAGTGTGCCTCTTTCTCCACATCATCTCCAGCACTTGTCATTTTCTGTTTTTTGGATAATGGCCATTCTGGTAGGTGTGAGATGATATCTCATTGTGGTTTTGATTTGCATTTCCTTAATAGCCAGTGAAGTTGAGCATTTTTTCATATGCTTTTGAGCCATTTGTATTTCCTCTTCAGAAAAATGTCTGTTCATGTCTTTTGCCCATTTTTTAATTGGATTGTTTGTCTTTCTGTTATTGAGATGCAGGATTCCTTTATATATTCGGGATATTAAACCCTTATCTGATATGTGGTTTCCAAATATCATCTCCCATTGTGTAGGCTGCCTTTTGACTTTTCTGACAAAGTCCTTTGATGTACAAAAGTGTTTAATTTTGAGGAGATCCCATTTGTCTATTTGTTCTTTGGTTGCTTGTGCCTTGAGTGTGAGGTCTAAGAAACCACCTCCTTTCACAAGAACTTTAAGATATTGCCCTACATTTTCTTCTAAGAGTTTTATGGTCTTGGTGCTAATGTTTAGGTCTTTGATCCACTTTGAATTAATTTTGGTATAAGGTGTGAGATGGACATCCTCTTTCATTCTTTTGGAAATGGATATCCAGTTCTCCAAACACCATTTATGGAACAGGCTGCTCTTTCCCAGTTGCTTCGGCTTCACTGCCTTATCAAAGATCAGTTGTCCATAGATGTAAGGGTCTACTTCTGAACACTCAATTCGATTCCATTGATCAGTATATCTGTCCTTATGCCAGTACCATGCTGTTTTGAGCACTGTAGCTTTGTAATATGCTTCAAAGGCAGGTAGAGTGAGACCTCCCACTTCATTCCTCTTTCTCAAGATATTTTTGGCTATTCGGGGCACCTTACCCTTCCAAATACATTTAGTGATTGGTTTTTCTATTTCTGTAAAGTAAGTTGCTGGGATTTGAATTGGTATTGCATTGAATCTGTAAATCAGTTTAGGTAAAATTGCCATCTTAACTATATTTAGTCTTCTAATCCATGAACATGGTATGTTCTTCCATTTTTTCAGGTCTTGTTCAATTTCTTTTAGCAGTTTCTTATAGTTTTCTATGTAAAGGTCTTTTGTGTCCTTGGTTAAGTTTATTCCTAAATACTTGATTCTTTTGGTTGCTATTGTAAATGGGATTTTTTTCTTGATTTCCTCCTCTTGTTGCACATTACTTGTGTATAGGAACACTACAGATTTTTGCGTGTTGATCTTGTAGCCTGCTACTTTGCTGTATTCATTGACTAGTTCTAGCAGCTTTGCTGTAGATTTTTCTGGATTTCCTACATATAGAATCATGTCATCTGCAAATAGTGAAAGTTTTACTTCTTCCTCTCCAATTTGGATGCCTTTTATTTCTTTTTCTTGCCTAATTGCTCTAGCTAGAACTTCCAGCACAATGTTGAATAACAATGGTGATAGTGGGCATCCCTGTCTTGTTCCTGATCTTAGAGGAAAAGCTTTCAGTCTCTCCCCATTGAGTGTGATGTTAGCTGTGGGTTTTTCATATATTGCCTTTATCATATTGAAAAAGTTCCCTTCTATTCCTATCCTTTGAAGTGTTTTCATCAGGAAAGGATGTTGAATTTTGTCAAATGCCTTTTCTGCATCAATCGAGATGATCATGTGGTTCTTCTGCTTTCATTTATTGATGTGGTGTATTACATTAATTGCTTTTCTTGTGTTGAACCAGCCTTGCATACCTGGAATAAATCCCACCTGGTCGTGGTGTATAATTCTTTTAATGTGCTGCTGGATTCGATTTTTGAGTGTTTTGTTGAGGATTTTTGCATCTATATTCGTTAAAGAAATTGGTCTATAATTTTCTTTTTTTGTAGTATCTTTGCCTGGTTTTGGTATTAGGGTGATGATGGCTTCATAAAAAGAGTTAGGTAGCTTTCCCTCTTCTTCAATTTTTTTGAAGAGATTGAGCAGGATTGGTACTAATTTGTTCTTGAATGCTTGGTAGAATTCACATGTGAAACCATCTGGTCCTGGGCTTTTCCTTTTTGGGAGCTTTTTGATGAGTGACTCAATCTCTTTACTTGTGATTGGTTTGTTGAGGTCATCTATTTCTTCTTGAGTTAATGTTGGTTGTTTATGCTTTTCTAGGAAGTTGTCCATTTCATCTAAGTTGTCTAGTTTATTAGCATATAGTTGCTCATAGTATCTTCTCATTATCTCCTTAATTTCTGCAGGGTCAGTAGTTATATTTCCTTTCCCATTTCTGATTGCATTTATTTGCATCTGCTCTCTCTTTTTTTTTGTTAGCCTAGCCAGTGGTCCATCGATTTTATTGATTTTCTCAAAGAACCAACTTCTGGTTTTGTTGATTCTCTCTATTGTTTTCCTGTTCTCAATTGCATTTATTTCTGCTCTAATCTTTGTTATTTCTTCCCTTCTGCTTGCTTTGGGGTTAGTTTGCTGTTCTTTCTCTAATTCCTCCAGGTGAGCAGTTAACTCTTCAATTTTTGCTGTCTCTTCTCTTTTAATATAGGCATTTAGGGCAATAAATTTCCCTCTCAGCACCGCCTTTGCTGCATCCCATAAGTTTTGATAAGTTGTGTTTTCATTGTCATTTTCCTCGAGGTATTTACTAATTTCTCTTGTAATTTCTTCCTTTACCCACTGGTTTTCTAAGAGGGTGTTGTTTAGCCTCCATATGTTTGTGAATTTTATGACCTTCTGCCTTTTATTTATTTCCAACTTCATTCCATTATGGTCTGAGAAAGTGATTTGTATAATATCAATATTTTTAAATTTGTTGAGACTTGCTTTGTGACCCAACATGTGGTCTATCCTAGAGAATGTTCCATGAGCACTTGAGAAAAAAGTGTATCCTGCTGTTGTTGGTTGTAGTGTTCTATAAATGTCTGTAAAGTCTAGTTCATTTATCATACAATTCAACATCTCTGTTTCTTTAGTGATCCTCTGTCTAGATGTTCTATCCATTGATGAGAGTGGTGTATTGAAGTCTCCAACTATTATTGTAGGGGTATCTATTTCTCCTTTCAGTGATCGCAGTGTTTGCCTCATGAATTTTGGGGCATTCTGGCTTGGTGCATAAATATTTATGACTGTTATGTTATCTTGATGAATTGACCCTTTTATTAATATATAGTGTCCTTCTTTGTCTCTTTTAATTGTTTCACTTTTGAAGTCTAACTTGTCTGATATTAATATAGCTACTCCCGCTTTTTTCTGGTTGTTGTTTGCATGAAATATCTTTTTCCAACCTTTCACTTTCAGTCTATGTTTGTCCTGGTGTCTAAAGTGAGTTTCTTGTAGACAGCATATAGATGGGTCCTGTTTTTTAATCTATTCTGCCAGTCTGTGTCTTTTTATTGGGGAGTTTAATCCATTTACATTTAGTGTTATTACTGTAAGGGTAGTACTGTCTACTACCATTTTGTTTTTTGGAATTTATATGTCATATCTTATTTTTTCCTCTCCTTTTACCTTTCATGATAATCTTCATTTCTGCACTCTTCTCCAACTCTCTCTCTCATGTCTTTTCCTATCAGCCTGTAGCACTCCCTTTAGTATTTCTTGTAGTGCTGGTCTCTTATTCACAAACTCTCTCAGTGTCTGTTTGTCTGAAAATGTTTTAATCTCTCCCTCATTTTTGAAGGAAAGTTTTGCTGGATATAGAATTCTTGGTTGGCAGTTTTTTTCTTTCAGTATCTTAAATACATCATGCCACTGTCTTCTTGCCTCCATGGTTTCTGCAGAGAAATCTGTACATAGTCTTATTGACCTTCCCTTGTATGTGATGGATTGCTTTTCTCTTGCTGCTTTCAGAATCCTCTCTTTGTCTTTGACATTGGACAATCTGACCATCAAGTGTCTTGGAGTAGGTCTATTGGGATCTATTCTATTTGGGGTGCGTTGTACTTCTTGAATCTCTAATTTTCTGTCTTTTATAAGAGTTGGGAAATTTTCAGTGAATATGTCTTCTATTACTCTTTCTGCCCCTTTTCCCCTCTCTTCTCCTTCTGGGATACCCATAACACGTATATTTGTGCGTTTCATATTGTCACTCAGCTCCCTAAGACCCTGCTCATATTTTTCCATTTTTTTCACCATCTGTTCTTTTGTGTGTATGAATTCTAATGACCTGTCTTCCAGTTCACTGATCCTTTCTTCTGCCTGTTCAAATCTACTGTTGTGTCCCTCCATTGTGTTTTTCATCTCCTCCATTGTGGCCTTCATTCCCATGAGTTCTGACATTTGTTTTTTTAAGTTTATGAATTCTTCTTTATGGTCAGCCAGTGTCTTCTTTATATCCTTCAGCTCTTTTGCTATGTCTTCCTTCATTTCATCAAATTTATTTAGCATTTGTTGCCTCCACTCCTGTGTCTCAGCTGAGTTATTAGTTTGTTCCTTTGGTTGGTCCATGTTTTCGTGTTTCCTGGTATGGCTTGTTATCTTAAGTTGTCTAGGCATCTGATTTTCTTGATTAGTTTATTTTGGAGCTTGTTTTCTGTCTTTTACTTAGTGGTTTTCTTGTTGGTTGGCTTTGTTCTCTGGTCTCTGTTATTCAGTTCAACTTATTCTAGACCTCTAACTTAGGTTCTATTTAGTTGATCAGAATTTTTCCCCTCTTGTTTTTTCTGTTTCTTGCTCTGCCTCTATGTAACCTTTTTGTGAGTGGGTCTCCTCAGATATGGTCGACCCTAGTCAGATTTTCCCAGTCTAGTGAGGCCCGGGTCTCATTGGGAGGGTATGGAGTTTTCCTGAGAATGAGACTCTCCTATGAGGCCTTTAGAATTAGTGCTTTTCCTCTCCAGTCCAGCAGGTGGCGCTGGCCAGCCTGCAGCTCCCCCACCAGTGTAAGGAGGTGTGGAGACTTTAGTTCTCCTGGTGACTGTGATCCTGTCAGGGGCTTGGCTGACTGAAGCCAGAATCTGAATTCCAGCCCCTGGGGTCTGAATTCCCAGAAGGAGGACTACCAGTTGAGCTGGACCTCCCTCCACTCTCCCAATCCTCAGAACTCCAGTTGTCTCTCAGGGGCACTATTCCCTTTTCCCCTCTCCTCTTTGGGGCCTCTCCAGGTAGATTCCTTGGTCAGCCTGAGTTGCCAATTAAAGACGGGGGTGGAGGCCTTCAGTAGTGAATACGGAATTCAAAGACACTGTGGGTACTCTGTCTCCCCCAAGCCCAGCCTAGTCCCTCAACTTGGGCTTTCCGATAGAAAATAACCACATATATTACTTTTAGATTTAAACAAGCAAACAAACAAAAAAAAAAAAATAGAAAAGAAATCAAGAAAAAGAAAAAAGGAAGGAAAAAAAAAAAAAAAGAGTCTCTTTTAAAAGTCTTTCCCCAGCCTGGAAGTTTTGTCAGTGTCAGAATAGAGCATTTAAAGATATGCTTTGGGCTATTGTCTGATAATTACTCTCCAACAGCTTCAGTTCCACCCCTGCTGGGGGCTATTGAAATGCAAAAAGATAAGCGATCAGTGAGAAGCCAGAAGGGACAAAATGTAGGGGGAAAAAATGGCTTTTTTGGAGTCTGGGAATGAGTGCCCGCTTTTATGTGCCCCCACTTCTCGGAGCCCAGTCCTTCTTTAGCACCCCAGCTCCCAAAGTTAGTTAATTAATTTGTTAATTAATTCTACAGTTGAGGCTGGGTTGAGCCTCCCTTCTTGCCCTCAGCAGATTGCTGTTTTTTGTTTTTTTTTCCCCCCGTTTCAGGGAGCCGGCAGCAAGACAGTCTGTGAGGTCTGGGTGGGGAGGGGCGCCAGACCCCTGGTCCGGGGAACTTACAATGTTCGCTGCGATCTCAGCTTTTCCTCCAATTCCAAACTTGTGTCCAATGTGTGACTGGTTACTGGAGACCCTGAAAACAGTTTCATATAGTTCTTGGGTAATTGCCAGCTGCTCTAGGGGAGAGACGAAATTCTGCTCCTCACCACTCCGCCATCTTGCCCCGCCTCCACCCTAATCTATTTTTAAACATTGTCCTTGTAACAGAAAAAGTGAAAATAAGAATAAGAAAAAAAAAAGTAAAAAAGAACACCCAAATCATCCACCTCCTCCCACCCTATTTTTCATTTAGCTTTTTGTCCCCATTTTTCTACTCATCCATCCATGCACTGGATAAAGGGAGTGTGATCCACAGGGCTTTCACAATCACACTGTCATCCCTTATAACCTACATTGTTATACAATCGTCTTCAAGAGTCAAGGCTACTGGGCTGGAGCTTGGAAGCTTCAGGTATTTACCTCCTGCCATTCCAGTAGGTTAAAACCTAAACAGTATTATCTATATAGTATGTAAAAATGTCCACTAGAGTGACCTCTCCTCTCCATTTGAAATCTCTCAGCCACTGAAGCTTTACTTTATTTCATCTCACATCCCCCTCCTCATCAAGATGTTCTCAGTCCCACAACACTGAGCCCAGACTGATCCCCGGGAGCCATATCCTGCATTGTCAGGGAGATTCACAGCTCTGGGAGCCAGGTCCCATGTAGGGGGGAAGGCAGCGAGATCACCTGCCCAAGTGGCTTAGTTAGAGAGAGAGGGCCACATCTGAGCAACAAAGAAGCACCCAGGGGGAGACTCTTAGGCACAATTGTAAGCAGGTTTAGCCTCTCCTTCGCAGCAACAAGCCTCATAAGGGCAAGCCCCAAGACAGAGGGCCCAGCATTTCAAGCCGTCAATCCCCAGTGTTTGTGAGAACATCAGCAACAATCCAGGTAAGGAAGTCCAACACCTCCACGTCCACCCCCAGCTCCTCAGGGGGGCCCCAAATATACATCTTTATTCTCCACCTAAATTACTTTGAGATGTGTTGCTATTTCACTCTATCCTATACAGACCTACCATATCTCACTTCCTATTCAAAGTTCAATGTAATTGCGATGTTTGAACAAACTGACTGTAGAAGTTATATTGTTTAGAAAATATAGATCCTATACCAAATAAACATTTCTTCCCTTGGTCTCACATGGAAGTTGAAGTTTTACTACACAGTCAATTTCAACCTTTACCCTTTGGCCCAATTTGCCCTAGTCTTAACCAGATCTGCTTCATTCATGTCTAATTGAAGTCTGGGCTCTTTTTCAGCTTTTTTTTTTTTTTTTTTTTATTTGGTTTATGCGTTAATACTGACATTCATGTCTGCCAAGCTCTAGTTCTGAGTTTCAGGTGTCTCATAAATATTCTCTGGATACTTGGAGATTAAACTGGTGTTCAAAGCACATTGTGGTTGTCAGTTTTCTGTGTCAACTTGGCGTGGGCTATTGTCTCCAATAATTCAATCAAACTTAGGTGTTGCTGTGAAGTATTTGTAGTGGTGATAAAAGTCCGTATCAGTTGACCTTATGTAAGGCTGATTATCCTAGATAACCTGTGTGATCTGAATGAACCACTTGAAAGGCTTTAAGAGCAGGTTGCTACCTATGGATGGCTGTTTCAATCCATGATCCAAAGTTGCAGCCAGCCTTTCCTGGTGGCCTGCTGTTCTGGTTTGCTAATGCTGCCATTATGCAAAATACCAAAGTTACAGTCTTAAGGCCATAAAAGTGTCCAAGCTAAGGTGTCAGCAATAGGAGACCGTCACAGAAGAATGACCAATGGCATCTGGAACACCTCTGTTTGGTTGGCATCGTCTTCCTTTGCTTCCAGGTTGTGTTTCACAATGGCTTGCTCTCAGGATGTTTCTCTCTAGGTGTCTGGGGGTATTCTCTTAGTTTATCTCAGGCAAACTCTGGAGTAGCAACAGTCTACTTTCAATGGCCATCTTCAAAATGTCTCTCTTGGCTGCAGCTGCTCTGTGGTCCTTCTGTTTGTGAGCCTTTATAGGGCACCAGTGAACTAATCAAGACCCACACTGAATGGGCAGGGCCATACCTCCATGGAAATAATCTAATCAAAGGTATCACCCACAGTTGAATGGGTCACATCTCCATGGAAACAGCCTAATCCAAAGTTTCCAACCTAATCAACACTAATACATCATCCCCTATGAGACTGCATTAAAAAACATGGTGTTTTGGGGGACATAATCCATCCAAACTGGCATACCTGCCCTATAGATTTTGGACTTCCCTAGCCAGACCCTGCAATCATGCAAGCCAATCCTTGTAATAAATCTCAATATATTATCTCTTACTGGTTGTGATTCTCTGAACCCCGGCTGTTACAACATTCACAAATGAAATAATACCCTTAATTCAATCTATGACTATAATAATTTTTATAGAGAAAAAATGTGGGTAGAATTGAGGGGATAAGGAAAATAAAAGCTGTAAGATTGACTTTGTCATTACTGAATGAAAATTCTAGGTTCAAAGCAGAGGTAAACAATGCAAATATCAAATATTTTGTCTACAGTGATAAAATAATACTTTAAATATATGCTCCAAAATCATAAATCTCAACTTAGATATTTAAAAGGAAGCAGAATGATTTGAAGATGTTTGTGCATGTACAGCCAGATAAAACTCTTATTAACTATGCTTTTTTTGTCAATACTTATTGGAAAGACTCACTATCTTCAAATATATTTTCCACCATTTATTTTCTCCAAATTACTGGTCTGCACCATATAACTTAGACTTTAATTATATATTGCTATGTATTTGTGCCAGTTTGGATATATTATGTCCCCCAGAAAAGCCTATTCTTTAATGCGTCTTGTGGGGGCAGACTGATTAGTCTGTTGATTATGGTGGAACTTCTGATTAAATTATTTCCATGAAGGTGTGGACCCCACCCACTCAGGGTGGGTCTTGACTGGCTTACTGGATTACTTAAGAGAACTCAAGAGCTGATACAGATGCTTGCTGACACTTGCTTAGAGATGCAGGAAGAATGATGTTTAGTGATGCTAAGCTAAGAGACAAAGACCAGAGTTTGTCCTTGAGAGGCTAAGAGAGGACCCCCAGATGCTTACAGAGAAACACCCTGGGAGAAATAAGCAAGGATGCACAGTAGCTGAGAAAGAGGAGCAAAGACAGAAGCCCAGATACATTTTGGACAAAGCCATTTTGAAGCACAACCTGGGAGCAAAGGACCAGCAGATGCCAGCCACGTGACTTCCCTGCTGACAGAGGTGATCCGGACGCCATCAGCCTTCCTTCAGTGAAGGTATCCTCTTGCTGATGCCTTGTTTTGGACACTTCTATGGTCTTAGAACTGTAAATATGTACCCTTTATAAAAGCCAATACATTTCTGGTGTAACAGCAGCATTAGTAAACTGGAACAGTATTTTTCTCTGAATGTTTTGGATCTGTTAGTTTTTTTCTTCCCAAGCTTCTTGAAATAAGAGGCCACAATTTATACAATTGTTCAATTTTTCTCTGGAGTATCTGGCATAGTTATAGAAGCATAGTAATTATTCAAGTATTTAATAATTGCTTGATTTATCAGCTGTCATAAATTATTTTATAGATGACTACATCAGAAGATAGAACTCATATAACTGTATATGTTAGTTTTCTATTGCTGTGTAAAGATGTACCATAAACTTAACACCTAAAAACAACATTATTTAATAAATTTATTATTTAACAATTTTTGTGCATCAGTAGTTCAGGCATAGGTTAATTGGGTCCTCTGCTCAAGGTGTCACCAGGCTGAAACCTAAGTGTCAGCTGGACTCTTCTCACCTGGGGCTCAGGGTCCTCTTTCAGGCTCATTTAGGCTGTTGGTAGAATTTAGCTCCTTGTGGTTGTAGGAGTGAAGTAAGTCCCCATGTCTTGCTGGCTGTTGGCCAGGGGTCACTTTCCAATTCTAAAATCCACCCTCAAGTCCTAGCAATGTTGCCCTCTAACAACATGAGAGCTTACTTCTTCAAAGCCATCAGGAGAATCTCTCTCTAGTATGCTGCAACAGAATCTTATACAATGTAACCTAATTAAGGAAGTGATCATCCTCTCATATTCACAGACCCTACCTACACTCACAAGAAATACATATATGAGCTGAATATTCCAGGAGACTGGAGTCTTGGAAGCCAGCTTAGAATTCTTTGATTGGATACGTTTTGAGCACAGCTTGCCACAATTCCCTGTGACTCCAAAATAAATCCTGTGTTTGGACCAGATGTGTCTTCCTGGTGCCAAGGACAGATGGTGAATGTGGGCTGACTTCCTTTCTGGGTTGCCTGGAGATAAAACTCATCCCCTAGCTGATAGTGGCCTGCCTGCAAACACATTCCTTCCCCTTTTCCCCTGATCATATGTAAGCATCCATGGGAGACCATCTGGCTAAAGTATGCATGTTTTATGACACCTGGACCACCTCCACTGGTATATCTCTTTTCTTGGTAGGGAGGAAACAGGGTTTCTTAACTACTGTTTGCAAAGACAGGTGCACATAGTCCTTCATGGGCTGCAGAGAAGAACCTGCTGGCCATGGGGGGTGGGGGGCAATGACCACCAGTGAAGCTGACTTTGCTTTGTATCTTACACATATGAGTAAATATTCCTCCCAGTGCCTGTGTAAGTCATGCTTTTGTTGGTGACCTGGATATCTGCAAACCCTGCAGTGGGTTGGGACCCTAGGATTGCCATTCCTCCTTGCAGGCATTGTTATGCAGTGAGATTCCTTCACTGGAGATGGCAGTAAGTATCTCTCTTTCTGACTGACAAATTTTGACTACAACCCTCTATCATCTCTATTCTACCTCTATCTCCATCTCTATCATCTCTATCTCTGACTATCATCTATCATTTCTATCTCTCATCCATCTATCTATCTAGCTAGCTAGCTATGTAGCTATCTAGCTATCAGCTTTTTTATTTTACTTTTGGCAATGTAGAGATACTCTGCTTACAATATTTGATTTCTTAAATTATGTTTTATTAATATATATTTTTAACTACCAGATTCCATCTGTTTCATGAAAACATCATTAAAGAGACATAATTTCTCCACACATATTTTACCTTGTGATATTTATTTGCAAAAGCCCACACTCATCAAACTTCAAGTCATTTTTTCAAATATTTCCTTACATTTTAAATGTTTTTCTTTATATAGGAGGGTGCAGTAAACATTAATTCACATCCCTGCCTTCTGGTGACAGAAGAAACTATATTAGGAAGCTCTTCACACTGATCTAGCACTTTATATTCTCAATGAGTCAAGTGATTAATTAAATTTTAACACTACTTTGAAGAGTTATGGGCAGTTTCACAAGTGAGAATACTTATAGCTAAGATCTTGAAGCAGGCCATCCTGATTTCCCGGGACACACACCCTCAAAATTAAAGATTTCTTGTAAGAAAATTTATTGAAAAATTTTACTGAAAGATAACAAATGATATTATAAACAATTTTTTCTATGGCAAATATCCAAAAATGAATGATAATTTTATGAATAAAGAAGAGGTACAGAATATGTAAAGTATGATATGTGTGTCTATGTGTTTGTGTGTGTGCCTATCTATACAATCTTTAACTGCAGTTAGAGTACATGAATGAGAACCTATGGAGCATTAACCTTGTGCATTTTTTCCAGAAGGACTGCAATAGCTCCACAGTAAAAGATCATCCTTCTTTCTTACAGAAATTGGTATAGTTAACTAAAAAGTGGCATTTAATTATGATCTGGGGTCCAGGACATCTTGACACTACAAATCCCATTTTGTTACCAGATTAAAGAAAAAACCTCATTAGTATATCATTATCACTTCCCCAAATACTACTGCTACATATGGATATATTTTCTTCTAGTCTTTCTCCTTTCTTCCCATTTAGCTACTGTGTGGATGAAGCGTGTCTTTTGAGATTTAAGCACAAAACATATCTATTCTTGTCTTCTATCTCTTTAAATGTATTCTGTTGATTAATACTTCCCCTAGACCTAGTTCTTTTGATGGAAGAAATTTGGGACAAATGTCCAGGCTTATCTAGTCACTTTCAGGTAATGAAATGCTTTCCAGGCGTCAATTAATATTTTCAATCCATGGTAATATTCAATACTTTAATCTCCATTCAAAATACTAGGTGCACCTCCTTTCCCAGCTTGTGCCTGTACCTATAGAGTAAGGGGGAGGGAGGGAGGGTCTTTTCTCTTCTGCTGAATGGTGTTTTTGTTCTTCCTTCATCATCTTGTCAATTGCAGTGTCTGGTCCCAACAGGGGTGTGGTAGGGAAAGAAGGAAGGAAGGGAGTTAGAAACTCTTTTATTTGACTAACAATGTTGTAAGCTGGTATGTGCTCTCTGGGCAGGTAAATAAATACACAATCAGTGGTTCATAGTATCATCACATAGTTGTACATTCATCCCCATAATCAATTTTAGAACATTTTCATTACTTCAAAAAATACCCTAAAACATCCCACACCCATAATGCCCTCCTCTGTACCCTTAGTGTCGGTGTGGTACATTTATTACTGTTGATGAAAGAATATTAAAATATTACTGTTAACTTTGGTCCATAGATTGCAAAAGGTGCATTCCCCCATGTAGCACTTTATTATTAACTCCTAATAGTATTGCACATTTGTTCTTGTTCATGGGAGAACATTTTTATATTTGTACTATTAATCACAATCATTATCCAGCATAGGGTTCACTGTGTTATACAGCCCCATGTTTTGTCCTCTAGCTTTCCTTCTAGTGACATACATAACTCTAAACTTCCCCTTTCAACCACAATTTGACACATAATTCACTGCTTAATTATACTCATGATAAGGTGCTACCATCACTTTTATCCATTTCCAAACATTTTAATTCAACCTAGTTAGACTTTCTGCACACATTAAGCATCTGCTTCCCATTCTCTACCATCATTCTATCTCCTTGTGAACTATTTTCTAGATTTTAACTCTATGAGTTTACTTACTATAATTCTTTTTAGTGAGATCCTGCAATATTTGTCCTTTTGTGTCTAACTTATTTCACGCAACTGAATGTCAAGTTTCATCCATGTTGTTGCATGCTTCAGAATATTCCATCATACATATATTTCACATTTTGTGTATCCATTCATCAGTTGATGGATGCTTGGGTTGTTTCTATCTTTTTGGCAATTGTGAATAATGCTGCTATGAACACTGGTGTGCAAATGTCTATTCAAGTCCTTGCTTTCAGTTCTTCTGAGTATATACCTAGTAGTGAGATTGCCAGTTCATATGGTAGTTGTATACTTAGCTTCCTGAGGAAATGCCAAACTGTCTTCCACAGTGGAAGGCACTTTCCCACCAACAGTGAATAAGTGTTCATGTTTATCCACATCCTATCCAACACTTGTACCTTCCTATTTGTTTAATAGTGGCATTCTAGTAGGTGTGAAATGATATCTCAGTTTGGTTTTGATTTGCATTTCCCTGATGACTGGTGATGTTGAGCATCTTTTCATGTGCTTTTTGGCCATTTGGATTTCCTCTTTGGAAAAATGTCTATTCAAGTCTTTTGTTCATTTTTTATTGGATTTCTGTCTTTTTATTGTTGAGTTGTAAGAGTTCTTTATATAGTCTGGATATTAAACACTTGTTTCCAAATATTTTCTCCCATTGAGTAGGCTGCCTTTTCACCTCTGACAAAGTCTTTTGATGCACAGAAGTATTCCATTTTGAGGAGGTCCTATTTGTTTTTTCATTCTTTGTGCATTGGTTGTCAAGTCTAAGTAACTTCTGCCTGCCACAAGATCATGAAGATGCTTCTGTGATGGTTAGGTTCATGTGTCGACTTGGCCAGGTGATGGTGCCCAGTTGTCTGGTCAAGCAAGCACTGGTCTGTTAATGCAAGGATATTTCATGGCTGGTTAATAAACCAGAAGGCTAGTGTTCTAGTTTGCTAATGCTGCTGAATGCAAAACACCAGAGATGGATTGGCTTTTATAAAAAGGGGGTTTATTTAGCTACACAGTTACAATCTTAAGTCCATAAAGTGTCCAAGATAACACATCAGTAATCTGGTACCTTCACTGGAGATGGCCAATGGCGTCCGGAAAACCTCTGTTAGCTGGGAAGGCACGTGGCTGGCGTCTGCTCCAAAGTTCTGGTTTCAAAATGGCTTTCTCCCAGGACACTCCTCTCTAGCAAGCTTGCTCCTCTTCAGAATGTCACTCACAGCTGCACCCAGTTTCCTCTCCTTGAGCCAGCTCATTTATATGGCTCCACTGATCAAGGCCCACCCCGAATGGGCGGGGCCACGCCTCCATGGAATATCCCATCAGTTATCATCTACAGTTGGGTGGGGCGCATCTCTATGCAAACAACCTAATTCAAACGTTCCAACTTAATCCCCACTATTCTGTCTGCCCCACAAGATTTCATCAAAGAATATGGCTTTTTCTGGGGGACATCATACATTCAAACCAGCACAGCTAGTTTATTAAATCATCAGTCAGTTGACTGCATCTGTGGCTTATTACATCTACAACCAACTAAGGGACTATTTTTCTGTGATGAATCTAATCAGTTGGATTTAATCTCCTGGGGAGTTCATCAAAGACCTTTATTAGAGTTCCTGACAGAATTTGGATTCATGCATCCTGCCCTACAGAATTTGGACCCATTGATCTTCACAGTTGCATGAGACACTTTTATAGAAGCTCATATTTACAGATATCTCCTGTTGGTTCTGTTTCCCTAGAGAACCCTGACTATTAGATGCTTCCCTTTATTTTCTTCTAGGAGTTTTATTGTACCAGCTCTTATATTTAGGCCTTTGATCCATTTTGAGTTAATTTTTGTATAGGGTGTGATATGACGGTCCTCTTTCATTCTTTTGGATATGGATATCCAGTTCTCCCATCACCAGTTGTGGAAGAGACTGTTCAGTTCCAGTTCAGTGGACTTGGGATCCTTTTAAAATATCTATTGATTATAGATCTGGGGGTCTGTTTCTGAACTCTCAATTCAATGTCATTGATCAATAAGCCTATCTTTTGCCTGCCCTATACTGTTTTCACCACAGTAGCTTTGTAATAAGCTTTAAATTCAAGAAGCATGAGTCCTTCATTCTTCTTTTTCAATATGTTTTTGGTTATTCAAGGCCCCCTACCCTTCCAAATATATTTGGTAATTGGTTTTACCATTTCTGCAAAGTGGGCTGGTAGAATTTTGATTGCTATTGCAATTGTAGATCAATTTGGTTAGAGTTGACATCTTAACAACATTTAGCCTTCCAATCCTTGAACATGTAATGTGCTTCCATTTATTTAGGTCTTCTTTGATTTCTTTTACAATTTTTATAGTTTTTGGAATACAGGTTGTCCTAGTTTGCTAATGCTGCAGAATGCAAAACACCAGAGATGGATAGGCTTTTATAAAACTGGGGTTTATTTCATTACACAGTTACAGTCTTAAGGCCACAAAGCGTCCAAGGTAACACATCAGCAATCGGGTACCCTCACCAGAGGATGGCCAATGGCCTCCGGAAAACCTCTGTTAGCTAGGAAGGCAGCTGGCATCTGCTCCAAAGCTCCGGCCTTAAAACGGCTTTCTCCCAGGACGTTCCTCTCTAGCAAGCTTGCGCCTCTTCAAAACATCACTCCCAGCTGCACTCTCTTTCCTCTTTGAGTCAGCTCATTTATATAGCTCCACGGATCAAGGCCCACCCCGAATGGGTGGGGCCATGCCTCCATGGGAACATCTCATCAAAATTATCACCGACAGCTGGGTGGGGCACACTCCAAGCAAATCCAACCAGCACCCAAGGGTCTGCCCCACACAAGACCACAAAGATAATGGCATTTGGGGGACACAATACATTCAAACCGGCACACAGGTCCTTTACATCCTTGGTTAAATTTGTTCCTAGATATTTGGTTCTTTTAGTTTCTATTGTAAATGGAAAAAGAATATGAAATGCTTTATGAATTTGCATGTCATCCTGGTGCAGGGGCCATGATAATCTCCTTTGTATCATTCCAATTTTTGTATATGTGCTTCCAAAGTGGCACTGTGGCTTTTCTTTTTATCTACTTCACATTCTTTTTGCAGAGAGAAAGTTTTTAATTTTGATGAGATCTAATTTACCAATTTTTGCTTTTGTTGATTGTTCTTTTGATGTTGAGTTTAAGAACTCATTGCCTAGTCTTAGGTCCCAAAGATTTTCCCTTATATTCTAAAAGTGCAATAGTTTTATATCTTACATTTAAATCTCTGGTCCATTTTGAATTAGTTTTTATATAAGGTGTGAAGTTTAGCTTGAGGGTCATATCTTTTTGCCTATGGTTTTTCAATTGTTCTAGCACTGCATTCATTTTCTATTGCTGTATAACAAATTGCCACAAATTTAGTAGTTAAAAATCACCCATGTACTATTGTGCAGTTCTGCAATTCAGAGTCTGGATGGACTTGACTGAGCTCTCCATTGAAATGAAGGTGTTTGCTATGCTGGCCTCTTATCTGGAGGCTCTTGGAAAAAATTCTCCCCATCCTTATTCAGATTATTGATAGAGTTCAGTTCCTTGTCATTTCCTTCCTGGCTGTCTTCCAGGGATCTCTCTCAGCTCCTTAATGCTGTTTGCATATCTTCTCTTGTGGCCCCCACCATCTTCAAGCCACCAATAAACTTTTCAATCTCTCTGACTTCTTCCTTTGCTACCCAAAGGAGAAATCTGATTTTAGTGCTCATATTATTAGATTTGGCCCACCCATATAATCTCTTTTTTAATAACTCAATGTAAACTGCAAAATCTCTTTTGCCATGTAAAATAACATAATAGCAAGAGAGATATCACATCATATTCCCAGGTTCTACCCAACCTCACAGAGGAGGAGATTATACAATGGCAAGAGTCATTGGATTCATTTTTAGAATTCTGACTAACACAAGGACAATTTGTTGAAAAGACTATCCTTTTCCCATTGAATTGCTTTTGCACCTGTGTTGAAAATTAGTTGGGTGCATTTGTATGGATCTTTTCCTGGATTCTCTGTTCTGTTCTAGAGATCTATGTGTCTATCCTTCTGCGAATCCCACACTGTCTTGATTAGTCTAGTAATCTAGTGTGGTGGTTTGAAGCTGTATGTAGCCAAAAAACTCCACACGTATTCTTAAATCTAATCCATTCCTATGGATGTGAACCCATAGTAAGTATAATCTTTTGATAAGGTTACTTCCGTTAGGGTGTGGCCCAGCCAAATCAGTATGGATTTCAATCCTAATACGGAGTCCTTTATAGATGGAATGAAGTTCAGAAACACACAGGGAAAAAGCCACAGGAACCAGAAGCCGAGCATCAGTTAAACCTGGAACAGAAGGAAGAATTTCCATGTTTGCTTCAGCCAGCCAGCTTCTTCTGGGGTATTCATCAAAAACCTTTACTGGAGTTCGAGACTTGTATTCTGCCCTATGGAATTTGTACTTGCCCATCCCCACAGTTGCATGAGTTAATCGCTATAAAAAAATCTCATAATATTTGCATCTGTTTCCCTAGAGAACCCTGTATAATATATGTAGTAAGTCTTAAAATCTGGAAGAAAGATTCTTCCTTCTATTCCAAAATTCTTTCCTTCTTTATCAAAATTGTTTAAGCTATTTCATTCTTTGGCCTTTCTATATAAATTATAGAATAAACTTGTTTATAAAACTTGCTTGTATTTTGATAGTATTTGCATTAAATCTGTAAGTCAATTTGGGGACAAATTGACATCTTTCCTATGTTGATTTTACCAATCCATGAACATGATACATCTTGCCATTTATTTAAAAGTTTTATTATTTTTTTTATTTTTTTATCACCCTTGAGTTATTTTAAGCAAATAGATCCTGAGTATGATTTGTTATATTTGCGCCTTAGTATCTCATTTTTGGAATGCTTATAAATGGTATCATGTTTTAAAATTTGTTTCCTAAAGTTCATTGCTGTATATAGAAATATGATTTTGTGTGTGTGTGTGTGTCTGTGTGTGTTGATCATGTATCCTGAAGTCTTGCTAAACTTACTTGCTAATTCTAGTAATTATTTTTGTAGAATCCTTAGAATTTTCTAGTGACTGTGTTGACATTTGCCTGAATCCTGTAATCTTGGAAAACAGCATAGGTTAAGGGATTCCCCACCCATTGTGTTACTGAAAAAGACTGCCTTAAATTCTTAGTGTGAGCAAATTTTAGACAAGCTTCTCCTTGTCTTTAGGCCCCTGACCTCTTTCACTTTGGCCCTTACAGAACCCAGATAGAACATTTTCCACCTGGCCTCTACAATAAACTCAGGAGATAATTCCACATAAGGGACATGCAACACTGCCTCACCTCCCCCTCCAGGCTTTTTCCATTAGCTCATCCCAGTTCTTAAAAACTTTCTGCCCTCTGTTTCAGAAGAATTGAACACAGTTTCTCTTTCCCTGTTGTGATAGCCCTCCCTCCAGTTTCTCTCTCTCCTTCCCTCCCTTTCTCTCTCTTTCTCTTCCTCATAATAGCTTTCTTGCCTCTTCTTTTTCCTATATAGTTTTGAGTAAAGTCTCCCTTGTCTGTTTGTCATTGTCTGGTGCAGATTTTTTTTTGACACTAAGTAGACAATTATGTCATCTCTTAATAGGGGCAGTTTTAATTTTTCTTTCAAGTCTTCAAGTCTTTTGCATTTATTTCTCCTTTTATTGTGCTGCTAGGACTTCCAGTATGATGTTGGATAAGAACGGTAAAAGAGGACATCCTTGCCTTATTTGCAATCTGAAAGAGCATGCATTCAGTCTTTCACCATTGTTAACTGTAGATTTTTCTGAAGATGCTCTTTATCAAGTAGAGGAAATTCCCCAATACATTTAGCTCACTGAGAATTTTTATCATAAATAGATGTTCAATTTTTTCAAATTATTTTTCCAATGATATGGTCATGTAATTGTTTTCTTTAGCCTGTTAGATGGATTACACTGATTGATTTTTCATATTGCAGCAAAAATCCTAGATATGAACTACATTTGTTCTTGATTTATAATTGATTTTATGTATTACTGGATGTAATTTGCTGACTTTTTTTGGCTGTTTTTGCATCTATATTCATGAAAGATATTTGTATGCAATTTTTTCAATCTTTGTTTTTTTATATTAGGGTAACATTAGACACGTAAAATGAGTTGGGAAGCATTCCATCCTCTTTTATTCTGTGTAAGCAGTTACATAGAATTGGTGTTAATTTTCCTTTATTTTTCTCATACTTTTATCTAGTGAAACTACCTGGATCTGGAGATTTAATTTTTAGCAAGTCTTTAATTACAAATTCAATTTCTTTAATACTTATAGTATTGTTTAGATTATTTATTACACATTGTACAAGTTTTGTAGTTTCTAGTTGGCAAGAAATTCATCCATTTCACCTAAGCTGTTGAAATTATATAGGTACAATTTTTCATAGTATTCCTTCATTATCCATTTAATATCTGCAGGGTGTGTAATGATATCCCTTCTTTCATTCCTAATATTGATAATATGTGTTTTCTCTCTTGTTTGTCAGACCTTTCCAGACAAGTTGTTTTGCTCCTTTGGTATTATCTTTTGCTTTTCTGTTTTTAAACTCTTTGGTTTCCTACTTTTATCTGCATTATTTCTTTTTCCTTTTTCTGCTTACTTTTGGTTCATTTTGCCCCTCATTTTCTATTCTCTTGATATGGAAGCTTGATTATTGATTTGAGACTTTCTTTACTTTTCATCCTTTCTAATATAAGTATTTAGTGCTAAAATTTTTTTCCTCTCAGCAATTTAGACTGAATTTCACAATTTTTTACATGCCTTACTTTCATTTTCAGTCAATTCAGTGTGTTTTTAAAAATTTCCCTTGATATTTACTCTTTGACGATGCATTTTTTTTGCAATGTATTTTTTAATTTTCATGTTTTTAGAGATTTTCCTGTTAGCTTTCAGTTATTGATTTCTGGACTGATTCTATTATAGCACAGACAATGTATTCTTTATATTAATTTTTTTCTTTAATTTTGAGGTTTTAGATTAATGCTCTATGCCTACTGAAAATCAAATGTATTCTGCTGTCACAGGGTGGAGTGTCCCTTAAGATGTTGACTAGATTGTGTTGTTTGATGGTGTGTTCATTTATTCTATATCCTTGCTCTTTTTGGCCTAGTAATTCTACCTGTTGAGAAAGGTATGTTGAAGTTCTCAAATTTAATTGTGGTTTTGCTTATTTTTCCTTTCACTTCTATCAGATTTGTTTCAGGTACTTCATTTGCTTGGTACCTATCAAGTTAAGATTTTTATGTCTTCTTGGTGGATTGACCCTTTTATCATTATGTTATGTCCCTCATTTCTTTGTTCTGAATCTACTATATTTGATGTTAATATATGTTTTAGTTTCCTAGGCTGCTCAAGCAAATGCTATGTAATGTGTCCAATTAAACAATGAAAATTTATTCATTTACAGTTTGAGGCCAGGAAAAAGTCCAAATCAAGGCACCAAGGTGATACTTTTTTCCTGAAGGCTTTGGAGTATTGGGGGTGGCTGCTAGTGATCCTTGGTCCTTAGTTTGTCACATGGCAAAGCACATGGCAGCCTTTCCTGTTCTTTCCCTTCTCTTTCAGGTTCCATTGATGTTTGTTCAACTTCTGGTAGCTCCCTCTGCAGTTTTCTGTCATTCTGTCTGAATTCATTCCACTGTGGTTCTGTTTATTATTCTCATTCTGTTTTCTCTCAGTTGTTCAGATTGGATAATTTCTATTGATTCATTTTCTAATTCACTGATTCTAATTCATATGATTCCATCATATCCTTTCTGCTTTTAAGCATATATGTTGAGGTTTATTTTTATTTTTATTTTTCCATTCTATATTTCCCATTTGGTTCCTTTTTTATCTTCTTTTTTTTTTTGCTTTAATTTTCTATTTTTCCCTTATTTCAAGAGTATTTGCAATTGTTCAAAGAAGTATTCTTTAAAACTTTTTTACTGAGATACATTCAGATACCATACAATCATCCACAATGTGCAATCAGCTGTTCACAGTACCATCATATAGTTGTGCATCCATCACCCCAACCTATTTTTGAATATAATAATTACTCCAAAAAAGAATAAAAATAAAAGTATAAAAGAACATCTAAAACATCTCATCCTCCCCATCCCACTCTATTTTTCATTTAATTTTTGTCCTCATTTTTCTACTCATCTCTCCATACACTGGATAAATGGAGTGTGAGCAACAAGGTTTTCACACTCACAGTCACATCATGTAAGTAACATAGTTATACAACCATCTTCAAGAATCAAGGCTACTGGGTTGCAGTTTGACAGTTTCAGGTATTTCCTCCTCTATATTCCAATACACTAAAAACTACAAAGGGATACTGTGCTGGTTTGGATGTATTATCCAAAACACCCTTATCTTTGATGCAGTCTTGTGTGGGCAGGAAGCGTATTGGTGTTGATGGGTTGGAGACTTTTGATTGGATGTTTCCGTGGAGATGTGATCACTGAACTCTGGGCAAGATCTTTCATTGGATGGTTTCCATGGATGGTTTCTGCATGGGCCTTGATTAGTTTATTGGAGCACTACATAAGCTCAGATAGAAGGAGTGGGCTTGCTACAGCCGAGAGGGACACTTTGAAGAATGCACAGGAGCTGAGAGAGGAACTGCAGTTTACAGAGACATTTTGGAGATGGCCTTTGAAAGCAGACTTTTGCTCCAGAGAAGCTAAGAGAGGATGCCCCAAGAGCAACTGAGAGTGACATTTTGGAGAGAAGCTGAAGCCTAGAGAGGAACATCCTGGGAGAAAGCCATTTTGAAACCAGAACTCCAGAGCAGATGCCAGCCACTTGACTTCCCAGCTAACATAGGTTTTCCAGACACCATTGGCCATCCTCCAGTGAAGGTATGTGATTGTTGATGCATTACCTTGGACACTTTATGGCCTTGAGACTGTAATTGTGTAACCAAATAAACCTCCCTTTATAAAAGCCAATCCATTTCTGGTGTTTTGTAAAAAGACAAGCTAGAACAGTTATCTACATAGCGCATAAGAATACCCTCCAGAATGACCTCTCAACTCCATTTGAAACCACTCAGCCACTGAAATTTTATTTTGTTTCATTTCTCTTCCCTCTTTTGGTCCAGCAGGCTTTCTCAATCCCACGATGCCAGGGCCAGACTCATACCTGGGGTGTCATGACCCACGTTGCCAGGGAAATTTATACCCCTGGGAGTCGTGTCCCATGTAGGGGGGAAGGGCGTGAGTATACCTGCCATGTGGGCTTAGAGAGAGAGGCCACATCTGAGTAATGTAAGAGGTTCTCTAGGGGAGACTCTTAGGTGCAATTATAAGTAAGCTTAGCCTCTCCTTTTCAGTAACAAGCTTCATAAGGGTAAGCCCCAAGATCAAGGGCTCAGCCTACTAAATTGGTAGTCCTCAGTGCTTGTGAGAATATCAGTAATTCTCCAGGTGGGAAAATTTAATATTTCTGCATTTTCCCCCAGTTCCTCAGGGGGCCCTGCAAAAACATTGTTCTCTGCCCAAATTACTTTGGGATGTATCGGGATTTCACACTAACCTGCACAAACCTACCAGATCTCACTTCAAAGAAGTATTTTTACGATGGTTGCATTAAAATCCTTGTAAGATAATTCCAATTGCTGATTCATCTTACTGTTGGTATGTATTTGTTATCTTTTCCTATTCTACTTGGTGGGATTTTCTTGTTTATTAGTGTGACAAGTGACTTTCAATTGTATCCTGGATATTTAGGGTATCATTTTATGAGACTCTAGATCCTATTTAAATCTTCTATTTCATTTGGTAGTCACCAGTCATCTTGTTTTGATTTAGCACATGGGTTATGGCCCACTTTTGTGATTTCCAATGATAATTTAGTTTTCAGTGCTTTTGCAGTACTATTTTCGTCTGTTTTGTTTGTGTGGTACCCTGGAGCTAATTTGAAAACCTCAGCGGTATTCCACACTGTAGTTCAACTCTCAAGTCTTTTGTGATGTTAATTCTAGCCAGTTTCTTATGTGGATTGTTCTGGAGTCTAAGAAAGACTCCATATACAGTTTAGAGAAGCCCTTTATCTAAAATATTCTTTTAACTTTCTGGTGGGGAGGGACAGGGAATCCTTCCTGCAAATGCAGAGGAGGTTTCAGAACCCCACTTAGCCTCGGCTGATACCACCCCGTCGTGGGAGGCAGAGCACTGCCTGCTACCACCCAGTGGCAGTGGACACCCAGGCTCCTTGCGTGACCTCTGATGATGCCACATGGTGGAGTGGTGACGGTGGTGATGGTGAGAGCATGTTTCTCCTGTGATGTAGGCTGAAGAAAGTTTCAGTTCTTCTAGACAACTCTTTTCCTCCATTCCTGCTCCTTTTATCTAGAGAGACAGTCTTTTATTGGGCTATTTTGTGAGTGTCTATTCACATTTCAGTGTTGGGGTATCTCAGATCCACATTCTGAGATATGTGAGAGGCAAAAAGATAACAGGGAACTCACTGCAGAGCCATTCTTCAAATCTTACAGTCTGCTGTCTTCTTTTCACTTTTCAGAGTCTTTTTATGTTCATTTGTTGTATTTCTTCTGGGTTTTTTTCTTGTACTTAGCAGAAAAAAACAGGGAGAAAGAAGTCTATGTCATTTTGGCCAGAACTGCAACTCCTAGAATTTACCTTCACTGATATTATCGGTGCCTCTGAATAACTGATTTTGAAACAATAACTCACAAATATATTAATATTCACAAATCTTATGCTTCCATTCAGTACATGTACTTATTTAAAATGAACTGTCTTCTAATAGCTAATCAAGTTTAAAATTGCCTATTTACATTTATAAAAAAGTAAATTTGCTAACTGTTCTTCCCAGATAAAGAGTGATTTTTATTTAATCAGGTTTCATTGCCAATGATATTCAAAGTATTACTATTAAAACAAGATTCAAAACCTTGAAAATAATCCATTACAATATTGAATCTTTCAAATGCTTTAATAATTTGAAAGAAATATCAGGAGGGATTGTTCAGGGATTATGCTGTTATGAGGATCTAATTATGTTTAATCATGTTCTACTAGAGGTAATATTACACATTGAATAAACTGACTTGTTTATCAGAAGAGTTTATGCCTCTTTTTTACAGTAATTTTCATGCTGATTTTTGCAAAGATGTTACAGATGTTTCAATGATATGTCCATGAAGCTCTTACATGTTTTAGGAATTTTTTGTACATCTGTAAAAATTGTACGTAAATCTATAAAAGGAATAATATACTTCCATATATTTAAGGCTTAGATATATTATTATGCCGATTTTGAAATGTATCTTATACATGAGCAGCTGTCTCTTTGTTATGTACATAATTGTAATTTTTTGTTTATAGGCATGTGTTACTCTGTTGCTGACAGAGTTGTTTCAGGTTCTTTGGTAAATATAAAATAAATATCAAAATGTATTTGAGCAGTAGATTTTATTATGTATCAGAAGAAATATTTTGCTTAAATTTTGTTTGTATACTCAATTTAATTCAGGAACATGTATATATTATATATTATAGATCATGTCATAATTATAATTTATGAAGTTCATTAAGGCATTTTTGTTACATAAGAATAATTATTGCCTTGATTTTTATGTTTATGTCTAATGTCTTATGTGATACTTCAAACATATGTATTTTGAATTAATATATTTGTTTAAAATGAGTACACGGAGGTATGATGCTTTTCAGTGCTTTAAATATGGAGTTTATAATAATTGTGCTAGAAGTTATAGAATTGTTGTCAACAAGCTATGTTCTCAACTCAGTTCCCTGAATGACACTGACAAATCATCAATCTGCTCCTTAGAGCTATGTGAGGACAATATTATGACCTTTTCTTTTAGAGATATTATGAGAGGTTACCCCCAAAGCATAAAAAATGCCTTAGAAATGGGTGCTTTAAAATATAAGGAATTATTTTATTAAATAATTTGGCTTCCTTTAGGAAAAGGAAATACATATTTTCATATATTAAAATTCTATTCAATGACAAGTCACATTGTGTGGAAGCAGGAATGGTACAGTTCCATCATCTTAGCTACAATGAGGTGGGAGATAGATAAAAACTTAGGCCAAAATTAATGCAGAAGCTGCAGTGTGGGAAGCATTCTGCCTCAACATCCACATCACTACATCAAAAATGACCCATAAAAGTCATGTCTTGGATAAGAATTATAGCTGGTCATTTTCCAGTGACAGCTAAGTTAACATTTAGAATCTATCACTGTGGACATTAAATCTTATGTCTGGTGATTATAAAGGATTGTCATCCTTTTGAACTATTGATAAATGCCACTTAATTTTACCCTTGACTCACATTTATTCATATGTCTAGTGATACTGCATGGGAAATTTCAGTATCTAGAAGATATAACACTTTCTAGACTTTATTTCTAATTTGTCCCTTGAGAATCCTGTGTTGGGAGATATTTTCCCTACCAAATGACCAGATTAATTTGCAGTTATTTATTTATTGAACAGATGCTGTTGATTGCCAACTATAAATAAAACACACTTCTAGGTACTGAGGACACAGCTTCCTTCTTGGAGCTAAAATTTCATGGTAATCAATCAAAATGTAAGAAATTTCTCTCTCAGATTCTGATAATCAAATAAAAACAAAGGCTATTATACTACTTTGATGTAACTCCAGGTAAAATCAAAAAAAGTCTTGACAATTTGTTTTATTTCTTTAGCCTTATGTATCTTATGTTTCTAAATTTAGAAAACAGCCCAAGTGAACATCATTACAAACTCCTGTCACCTAAGGACATAGTAAATTCCTTTGGGGCATTTGTGCTATAATTTGAAACTCTGCTTATTTTAAATGTTAACATAATTTTTTAGAAGTTTATCTTGGTCCCTTCTCTACTCTCTTTGGTTAATTATATAGTTCTATTTGGTTGAGAATGCTTAGGAATGAAATGGGGCAAAAGCACTAAAATTGCCCATTTAATCTCTCTTATATTTTTCTTATTTTCATTATATTCTGGATTTTCAAATACTTTTCCTATTCCTCACAATTTTTAGTAAAATTCGGTTTACTTGAGGATTGTGTGCTCATTATTATAGTATGAGATTTTCAAGGAACACTGTGTGTGAGTATGTCATGGGTGCAAACAACTCTCTCTACCCTGGGCATCTCCCAATAGAGTTCAGTTTGTTTAAGTTTTCTTTACTGAGATTTATGTTACTGTCATGAAAAATTGGCTATATAATAAAGTGTTATGTATAATAAATGAAGGATATGGACTTCAAGATCATATAGCATGTCATCTTCTTTCAAACGTTTTTCAAAATCCTATCATGTCTCTTTATTCTTATTTCATCTATCATTTTATTACATCCTTGCAATTACTCCAGGAAGCTAATTCTGATGAACCATTTTACCATATATTATCTAAGTGGTGTACATGAGGCTGAACTTTGGGGCCTCCAGTAATACATGTCTCTCAGTGGTGGTCATGCCCTGTGAGTCCCCTCAAATCTATACTCGGCACGATTATGTGATTAGTTTTGGCCAATGTAAAATTAATGTCAGACGTTAGTCTGTCCTCTTGGATCCCAGTCATCATGATATGAGGAAGGTCAAGCAGCCACATGGAGTCGTCCACGTGAAAGAAAGTTGAGGCTCCTGACTGACAGCCCCACTGGCAAACATGTGAGGCCATTTGGACCTTTCATCCAGCCCAATAATACCACATAAATCTAAGGTACATCTTGGCCAATCTATCAATCCACATAATTATGAGAAATGATCAATTTTTATTATTTTTACTCATTAAGTTTCAGAGTAGTTTGTTACACATGAATAGACAACCAAAACATGGCCTTTTCCAATTTTTTTCCACAGATAAATTTTAGTTCCTCAGAACTAAAAAATGGCTACCTATCCCACAGCTGTATTTCAAAATAGTATTCATGCATTAGAAAAAAACAAAAATGAATAAGAAATGGGTTATCTCCTGAAGAAGCTGACAATCTAGTAGGAAAGCTATAGCATATGTAACTAAATTTGAGTGATTGCAAACTATCACTTGAAAGTGATAAGTTTCTTAAGAATTTTGGGGTTAAATTATTTTGCTTGTTGAGTGGAAGGATGAGTGAAAATGTCATGGTGGGTGCCATGCTGAGGGGAGAATAGTTGACTGAAAATCCCAGCAGCTGAACCTCTGGATCTACCACCATGTTGGAATGAAGGTCACCCTTTCCATGGACTGAAAACAAACAATGACTGAGCACTGTCATTGTACCAGATTTGGGCCAATTCCTCTGAGATGTGGGGCTCCTCTAATGGGAAACTTTGAATTGAGGACTGCACGTTGGCCTGGCTGACACTTTTACTCAAATACACTACAGTATGATATCTTACCACCAGATCCTCCTTTCTTCTACCTCTTCCCATGTTTCAGACTTGCATGACCTTGCCTTCTCCTTCTATAGCCTCTTTAGTTTCATAGGCATTTCCTCCATAAAATCTCTTTCATGTCTAATACCACTTTGTTGTTTGTTTCTCAGAGAACCAGCAAAAACACCATATATACTGGGCCTTGGAAGACGGGATTTAAACACATTAAGTTGTGGAGGAATGGCTTTCAAAGTGATAGAAACAAAGTGGGGAAAAGCTTGAAAGAGAGAAAGCTTGATGACTCATATGGAGAACAAAAATATACAATTTGACAGATAATATAATGAAGAGGAAGAGGAGGGTCTTAAATTTGAGGCAAAGGAGTTTGCACTTTGGAAACTGGACTAGATAAATGGGAGGCAAGGGAGTTTTCTGCATAAAGGAGTACCCTAATCAGAGCTGTGCTTTATGAAATGCAATCTAGCAGCAGGCCTGATTATAGGGATGACAGGGGAAGCCAAGTAGGAAGTCAAGTAGGAAGAATGAACTTGTAAGCCAATGGGCAAATTAGCATAGGCTTAGCATGAGAATTAATGATGATGAGAATACTCCTACGTTCCTGTAATGCTCTACAGTTTATAAAAGTTTTAATTTTATAATACACTTGAAGAAATATATTTTTTTTCATATCCATTTTACGGATGATGAAACTAAAGATCAGAGGCTTGGAGAGAGAATGTAATTTAGTTACAGTGCAGACTTTGTAGCTAGCAAAGCCATGAATTTACACCAAGTCTTCTAATTGCAAGTCCTGGGCTCTTTGTCGATACAACAAGTTTGAAATTCACAAAAGACACAGAGATAAAGCAATTCAGTGAACTAATAGAAAAATTGGAATTTATGGGATAAATTGAGGTAGGAGATATAGCTTTTGGATGCATACCTCAAGAGAAAGGGGGCGGGGGGGCATCATTGTGAGTTGATGGGAATATCAATGGAGACTAGAAAGAAAATAGCAGCCAGAAAGTTCTAATGAGCACTTATGTTCAGTGTGTAAGAAACCAGGGGAAGAGCTCTGCAGCAAGAGCAAAAATAGCAAATGCTCGTTCAACAAATTTTATTGAACACCTACCATGTACCATCCTGGGAAAAAAAAAAAAGTAAGAAAAATAGGCAAAACTTCTTACAAGAGGCTTATGATCACACATTTATATTTGGTTACAAGAAGGCAGATATGCCTTCACATCACTGTAAAATGAAGTTGCATTTGTTATTTTTGGGGTGATGCCTAATTTAATTTACAAACATAAAACCACTGTTGTATTCTTGATAGAAAAATGTGGAAGCAATTTACCTTTGGTAAGTTCATGTATAGGCTCTGGTATCTGTATACTCACAAATGCGCAAAATGTCAATCTCTTAGGCTATGTAAAATATTCCTATGTGTGCTTTTGATGATTCAAAGACCTAGTTGTAGAAAAGCAGAATTTTTATTAATAAATGAGAAAGGATATGGCTGCTTTATTTCATACAGTTCTCTTTCCTCTACCCAGGTTTCTATATTCTTACTGTTTCCCATCTTACTCAGACATATTGTCGGACAAAACCAATGATTTAAAAAAGTATTTAAATCATCTTCATAATTGACCCTCTTTGTTTATAAGAATTAATTTACTTATATTTAGATGATGTACACAGTCTTTCTTCCTTTTAATTTTTATTCAAGTTAGTAATATTTTTGATAAATGCTCATGAATCAAAATTTTAAAAATGTATTCTTAAGAAACATTAAATTCTTAAATTGTTTATGCTAATGTTGTCAAATATAAAAAGACATATTTCTGACTACATACACATATTTTCATCTGTATTATTTATGCATATAGAGATGTGCCATGCATACAGACATTCATATTCCACAATAAAGCTGAGTTTGTATTCAGCATCCTTCTGTAAGTTCAAATCAACCACACACACACACACATAGACAACAAACACCCTTGCACAAACCCTAGGTACCTATCTGAAATTATGGATTCCAATAAGAAAAGGCTATAAAAGCTTTAATTGCAGGGGCATTAATGGGGGTTTCTTTATTAGTAGGAAACTGTCCATTGAATATTGCCTCTCCACAGAGATTTGCTGACTACACACCTGCTTCCATAAACAAAAGCAGAACCTGTATGCCATTCCATCCCTTCAGCCTTAAAACTCCTTAGAGTCTTCACTCTTCTCATTTTGATATATCTTTCATATGAGTGACAAGTATATCCATGAGATAATATAAAGTGTTAAAATAGTCGGCTTGGCAGTGTTTTTGCTGATGTATTAATTCATTTCCTTTCAAGTGCTATATCACCATTACATCTAAGCAGATTTTATGAGGGACCTCACTAAAGTGAAAATCGAGCCAATGAATCATTTCATATGAACTAATGGTAACCAGATATAAAAGGTTTTAGTAACTGTTTTGGAGCTTTAATTGTCAAGTGGATGTAAATTCTGAGCACTACTAAGTAAAGGAAAGGACTGCAATGTAGAAATTGGGATCACTTTCTGATAATTGGTTTAATTAAAAAGTCAAGTAAACAGTGATATCTTGGATGACGCTGTTCCAAGGTGGGAGATGCACTTTGAAAGAGAAAAGGCTACATCATTATATCTATTTTTTGTCACAGTCTGTGAGAAGATCATTATTAGCATGCCATAACCATTTATACAAATCTCCCCTTGTTCAAAGAAAATCATAAGAAACTTCAAAACATTTTGAAATAAAAAGCCTAACTAAAGATTTTTAAAATCCTGTTTGTTTATGGTATTGATGTGATAAATTTATGGGGTTGCCATGCTACTAACTATTATAATGCACAAAGAAGTGCTATAAAGAAAAAGACAGCTATTGTTTTAGTTTCCTAGGCTTCTCAAGCAATACCTTGACATGGGTTGGGATATGTGAGTCCTACAACTTTTCCATTGTTTTCAAGATTGTTTTATCTATTCTTGGTCCCTTGAATTTCTATGTGAATTTTAGGCTCACTTTATTACTTTCTGAAAAGAGCTAGGTGAGATTTGGGGGATTTGCAGGAAGTGGGACCCTTTTTGTGGGGCTTGGAGGTCTCCAGGAAGCCTGGCCAAGCTGCCCCCTCCCTGGTGCCAACTCACCTCCTGCAACCCCCTGCCACACCCCCTGCTAGCTGGGGGGCAGCTCCCAGGATGACCTGCTTTCCCATCCCAGCTCCTGTATCCTGTATCTGGAACCCCTCCTTTTATGTGCTGTGTTTGGAGGTCACTGCCTTGGGTTCTTCCCCAGGGCCTGACAGGGAAACCCAAACCCACGGACCAGTGCCAAGGGGGACATCAAGGGGAAATGGGTTGAGCCCTCTACCATAAGTTTTACCCTTGGGAAGACGGTTGCTGCAAAGGAGAGGCTAGGCCTCCCTGTATTTGTGCCTAAGAGTCTCCTCCTGAATGCCTCTTTGTTGCTCAGATGTGGCCCTCTCTCTCTGGCTAAGCCAACTTGAAAGGTGAAATCACTGCCCTCCCCCCTACGTGGGATCAGACACCCAGGGAAGTGAATCTCCCTGGCAACGTGGAATATGACTCCCAGGGAGGAATGTAGACCTGGCACCGTGGGACGGAGAACATCTTCTTGACCAAAAGGGGGATGTGAAAGGAAATGAAATATGCTTCAGTGGCAGAGAGATTCCAAAAGGAGCCGAGAGGTCACTCTGGTGGGCACTCTTATGCACACTTTAGACAACCCTTTTTAGGTTCTAAAGAATTGGGGTAGCTGGTGGTGGATACCTGAAACTATCAAACTACAACCCAGAACCCATGAATCTCGAAGACAGTTGTATAAAAATGTAGCTTATGAGGGGTGACAATGGGATTGGGAAAGCCATAAGGACCAAACACCACTTTGTCTAGTTTATGGATGGATGTGTAGAAAAGTAGGGGAAGGAAACAAACAGACAAAGGTACCCAGTGTTCTTTTTTACTTCAATTGCTCTTTTTCACTCTAATTATTATTCTTGTTATTTTTGTGTGTGTGCTAATGAAGGTGTCAGGGATTGATTTAGGTGATGAATGTACAACTATGTAATGGTACTGTAAACAATCGAAAGTACAATTTGTTTTGTATGACTGCGTGGTATGTGAACATATCTCAATAAAATGATGATTTAAAAAAAAAAAAAAAAAAAAAAAAAATCCTGTTTGTTTATGGTATTGATGTGATAAATTTATGGGGTTGCCATGCTACTAACTATTATAATGCACAAAGAAGTGCTATAAAGAAAAAGACAGCTATTGTTTTAGTTTCCTAGGCTTCTCAAGCAATACCTTGACATGGGTTGGGATATGTGAGTCCTACAACTTTTCCATTGTTTTCAAGATTGTTTTATCTATTCTTGGTCCCTTGAATTTCTATGTGAATTTTAGGCTCACTTTATTACTTTCTGAAAAGAGCTAGGTGAGATTTTGAAAGGAATTACATAAAATCTGTAGGTCAGTCTGGGGAGTGTTGCATCTTTACAAGATTAAGCCTTCCAATACATGAACATGGTATTATTTTCCAATTATTTAGGTTGTAATTTTTTTCATCAATGGTATGTAGTTTTCAGCATCCAAATAGAGCACTTCTTTTGTTAAATTATTCCTAATTATTTTATTCGTTTTGCTGCTGGAGTAAATGTAATTGTTCTAAAAATTTTGTTAAGAATTGTTCATTGCTAGTGGATAGAAATACAAATGATTGCTATATATTAATCTTGTTCTCTGCAACATTACAGAACTCATTTTTAACTTCTAGCAGTTTTTGAATGGATTCTTTTCAATTTTCCATATATAAGATCATACCAAATGGAAATAGAGATAATTTTATTTTTCCTTTCCAATCTGGATGATTTTAATTTATTTATCTTGCCTAATTTCCCTGGCTAGAAGTATTGATAGTGGATCTTATGGGGAAAGCAATCCATCTTTCATTCAATTCTATGTGATATTAATGGTGGTTGTTTGTGTTTTTCTTAGTAGGTACCCTTTATCAGGTTGAAGAATTTCTCCTCCAATCCTCATTTGTTGAGTGCTTTTTGTCAAGAAAGCATGTTAGATTTTATTAAATGCTTTTTTGTGCCTATCAAGATAACCATGTATTTTGTTTTGCCTTTTATTCTATTGCATTAATTGGGTTTTATATGTTAAATCAATTTTGTATTCTTGGGATAAATAATATTGATTATGTATATAATTCTTTTAATATAATGCTGGATTTCATTTGCTAGCATTTGTTGAGGATTTTGTGTCTACATTAATAGGAAATATTGGTCCATATCTTTCTTTCCTTGTTATGTCTTTGCCTGTGTGTGTTATCTGGTTAATAATGAGCTTATGAAATGATTTGGGAAGTGTACCCACCTCTTCTATTTTTTGGAAGCATTTGTGAAGGATTGATATGAATTCTTTTTAAAAAAATATTATTTATTAATTTATTTAAATTGGAAAGATTTTAGGTTTATAGAAAAGTCATGTGAAAAATACAACATTCCCATATACCCCTCTACTATTGACACTTTGCATTAGTTTGGTACCTTCATTACAATTGATGAAAGAATGTTAAAGTATCACTGTTAACCATAGTCTACAGTTATCAGTTAGTATTTTTTTCTCCTTATACCACTGTATTATTAATACCTTATAAGAATGTTACACATTTGTTGTAATTCATGAAAGAATATTCTTATTTTTGTACTATTAACCACAGTCCATTGTCCACAACAGGGGTTTGCTGTGTTATACAGTCCCACGTTTTACCTTCTAACTTTCCTTCTACTAACATACACAATCCAAAGCTTCCTCTATCAAACATATTCACCAACATACTCCAGTGCTGTTACTTACATTCACAATAATTTACTATTATCACCACTATCCCATCCATTGATATGAATCCCTTTTTAATGATTGGGAGAATTCATCAGGGAAGTCATCTCTAGACATGGGCTTTTCTTTGTGTGAGGGATCAAAATTACTAATACTATCTCTTTACTTGTTCTATAGATATATGTTAGGTCTAGGTGATGGACAGAGTTGTTCACTGTTCTAGTCCCTTGCTAATCATCTATCTGGTTGTTCTATTCATTAATGAATGTGGGGGCACCAACTATTATTGTTTCATTTTCTATTTTTACCTTCAATTCAGTCAGTTTTTCCTTCATATATTTTGGGGCTCTGTTTTTAGATGGATATATATTTATAATTTGTATATTTTATGATGGGTTGACCATTCCATCATTTAAAAATTTCCTTTTGTATTTACAGTAACTTTTTATCTTTAAGTCTTTTTTTGCCTGCTGTTATTTTAGCCACTCCAGCTTTCTTTAGGATTGCTGTTTTATGATGTAACATTTCCATCATTTTACTTTAAACCTGTTTATGTCTTTGAAACTAAAATGTGTCCCCTGTAAAGAAATAAAAGTTGGATCTTTTTTTTTTAAAAATCCAATCTGACAATATCTTCCTTCTGATTAGATTGTATAATTCTTTCACATTTAATGTTATTATTGATAGAATTGGATTTACATCTGCCATTTTATTATTTCTTTTACGTATGTCTCATGTTTTTGTGTTCTTCCCTTCCCCCTTTACCATTTTCTTTTGTATTATGAAAATTATGGAATAACATTTTCATTTCTTTACTGATTTTTCAATATATTATTAATTATAATATATAATAATTCAATATATATAATTGAATTATTTTCTAAGTGGTTGCTCTAAGGCTTACTATATGTATCTTAAATTATCAGAATCTACCTTAGAATTATACTAACAATTGCAGTGAAATATGGAATTATTACACCTGTAAAGCCTTATTCCTCTTCTCCCTTTTCAGGTTATTATTGATATACATATTGCATTTATATATGATACAGACCCCAAAATAAATTTCTATAATTATTTCTTTATGCAGTTGTATGTCTTTTAAAGAAACTGAGTGAAGAAAGGGGAGCAACAATATGTTTAAAGTCTTTGGTACTGTAACTTTTTTTACTGGACATTTCTGGTTATCTCCATTTATCCCACAGATTCAAGTTACCATCTGGTATCATTTCATTACTTCGATACAGCTTTGCTCCTACTCACTTCCTACATGCTGTCACTGTCAATTTATTATAGCTCTATATGTTTTAGGCCCTACTATTTACAAGAGCTGCTTTGAAGTCTTTGTCTCTTTAGTTCTCCACCTGGGCCCAAGATGTTTATATTGTCAGCTTTATTCTTTTCCTGTGTATGGGTCACACTTACCAGTTCTTTTCATATCTCTTAATTTTTTGTTGAAAACTGGGCATTTTAGATAATATATTGTTGCAACTCTGGGTAAGTATCCACCACCACCCCTTTCTGACAGGTGTTTTTTGTTTTTTTTGTTATTAATTTTTTTAGTATATGGTTGGACTATTTTAGTGAAGTCGATGTCTCCTGCAGTGTGCAGCTTCTGATGTTGTCACATCTCAGAAGATACAACCTTGAGAATGCACATAGTCTCTCTGGGATGACAGTGGTTATAGAAAGGCTCTCTTTGGTTGCCTCTTTCCCTGATCTGTCTGTTAAACTGTCTGATTCTGTATGATGACCCCACTGTTAGTTTCCACTAATTGCAGCCTGAGTGCAGAGTGTCCAACTTACAGCAATTCAGACTTGCCAATTCCCATGGTCACATAAGCCAATTTCTATAATAAATATCCAGTCAGATCTGTTTCTCTGGAGAACCCTGACTAATACAGATTTTGTTTCTGAGGATTGTTCTTGAGAAACAGAATCTTAAGGATGAGATTTCTGAGTTAGTCCTGTGGTTTTGGAATTGGTTCTCTAAACTGATTAGATTCAAAGTCACTAATGACTCTATTTCCAGTGATGGAGATGGCACTGATAGTCCATGACATGAATTGGCAACAGAGATAAAGAAAATATCACCACTGGCTATTCCTGCTTAAATGCTTATAAGAGGCAAGGCTCTGGGTGACAGTGTATTTAATATCTTAGCAGAATTTTTGTGCATTAAAAAGTATAACAGTGTTGACTGTTCATAAGTTCACTGGATAAAGCTGTTAAAGAAAAAATGGGCTCAGTGCTTCAAATTCTCAGCTCAGTTGTCTCAGGATAACATGAAAGTATCTATCTGAAAGAAACTCCTAGTTTTTCTAGCGACAGAGCTGAGATTTCTGAAAACCAAAAGCAGTGTTTGAATAGATGAATTACAACATACATTGAATTCTCAACCTTGCAGACTGTGGGCTACTAAACTGAAGGCACTGATTGGGAAGGAATGAGATTCTGAACATCGGAATGGGGACATATGGGTTGATCATGACAATGTGGATATTGAACCCCTAAATTCTGCCGAATCTTTTTTTTTTCTAGATAAATCTGTAATGGTCTGCCCTGGAGAATCAGCCATCTCACTTTGGTCTGAAGAGATTAACTCTGATTTGTATGATAAAGCTGAAATTACCTTCCTTGTGGAAACATCCCTCACACCTCTGTCTGAGGAGATTGACCCTGTTTAACCAGATGAAACTGTAATGGAATCACTGAAGTAGCAGATTTGCAAGTAACTGCTAGTTCCTCTCATGATCCACCTTACCACCCCTTTTTGCTTCCATCCTTATGACTAGATTGAAGTCCTAACAGGCCTCAAAAGGTGAGGTACAAAACATGACCCATGAGGAGGTATGTTATACTCCAAAAGAAATGCATGATGTTTTTTCTGGTTTATACAGACAAAATTGGGGAATATTTGTGGTGGAAGGAACATAAAGTTGGATGAGGCTGATTTTATTGATATGGACCCACTAAGCAATGATTCTGGATTCAATGTTGTAGCTTGATAGGCTAGAAAGGGCTCTAAAAGCTTGTTCTGTTGGTAGGCTGAAGCATGGGCCAAAAGGTGGCCTTCACTAAATGAAATTGAAATGTCAGAACTGCCCTGGTATAATGTGCATGAAGATAACTAATGGCTTAGAGAGATAGGAATATTAGAGTTCATTTGTCGTGTAACACCTACTCATCCACCCTGGGAGTGTTCCAGAGGGCACACCTTTCACCATGGCTGTAAGGAGAGCAGCTTCATCATCCCAGAAGAGCTCTGTGGGTGCTTTTCTCTGTAGACCAGGTGTTACTGTAGGAACTGCTACCACTGAACTTGGATACTTACAATGGGGATTTTTGGATGCTGAATTGGCAGGAACCAAATGGTGGCACTAAATCTCCAAAGACAAGGTGGGCATGGCTACTGTAATGACAGCAGAGTCAAAGCAGGAATCAGTGTAGTCTGACTTGTAGAGACCTATGACATTGACTAGTTGATCACATGGTACCTAGTAGAGAAACCGATGGAGAATCTACTAAATTCTTACTTGATCTGTATATGCAGAAGATTTGAAGGATGCATGGGTGGCGATCCCACAAGATCCTCACTCAATTCTCCTATTTGGCCTGTTCAGAAAATAGATGATCCAGCAATGCTTTTATCTTGATACCTGTTGGTAAGACCAGCATTAATGGTTTGATTTCAGCTGACAAGGCTAGCAATACACTTTCATTGTCTTACCTTAGGGATATATCAGTTCTGTCCTGTGTTATAATCTAGTTCACAGGGACCTTGATTGCCTTTCCCTTCGATAAGACATCACACTAGTCCATTATATTGATGACATGATGCTGATTGGACCTAGTGAGTAAGAAGTAGCAATTACTCTAGACTTATCAGTAAGGCATTTGTGTGCCAGAAGGTGGGAGATAAATAGAACAAAAAATTAATAGCCTGTGCTGGTTTGAAGCTGTTATGTACCACTGAAAAGGCCATGTTCCATTCCTGTGGTAGCAGACCTATTGTGGGTGGGAACTTTTGGTTAGGTTGCTTCAACTGAGATGTGACCCACCTCATTTAAGGTGGATCTTAATTGTCTTAATCCTTTACTGGAGTCCTTTAGAGAGGATAAAAGACAGGAAAAACTGAGAGAGTTTAGAGAGAAGCTCACAGAGAGAGAAACAACGAATGAGCTTGGAGAGAAAAACCCTACAGTTGCTAAGAGAGGTCCCACAGAAGCTCTGAGAGGAGGCCACTGGAACCAGAAGCTGAAAGCAATAGATGCAGGAATAAAGAAGCAGCAGATGCCAGCCATGTGCCTTGCTATGTGGCAGAGGAACCCCAGGTGCCATCAGCCTTTCTTCAGAGAAGGTATCATCCTGTTGATGCTTTAATTAGGACACTTTCATAGCCTTAGAACTGTAAATTTATAAACTAACAAATTCCCATTTTAAAATCCAACCATTTCTGGTATATTACATTCTGGCAACTTTAGCAAACTGAAACACAGCCCTTCCAAATCAGTGATAATTCTACACATTCAGTGATGTGGGACATGTTGAGATATCTCTCCTAAGGTGAAGGATAAACTCTTGCTTCTGGTCTCACCTAAAACCAAAAAGGAGGCACAAGCCAAGTTAAACTTTTATTTCTGGTGACAACATATTCATCATTTGGATATGCTACTCCAGCCCATTTATGAAGTGACCTGAAAGGCTGCTAGTTTTGAATGAGGCCACAGGTCCATATTGCAATGCAAGCTGCTTTGCCAATTGGGACATATGATCCATCAGATCCAGTGGTGTTGGACATTTCAGTGACAAATAGAGATGCTGTATGGAGCCTTTGGCCAGCCCCTATAGAAGAATCACAGCACAGATCCTTAGGAGTTTGGAACAAAGCCATGCCATTCTCTGCAGATAGCACTTTTTCTTTTGAAAAACAGCTTTTAGTCTGCTACAGAGTCTTAGTAGAGACCCATACTTAACCATGGATCACTAAGTTACCATGAGACCTGGACTGTTCATCATGAACTGGGAATTTTCTGACCTACCAAACCATAAAATTGGGCAAGCACAGGGGCACTCAATCATCAAATGGATGTGGTATATACAAGATGAGGCTCAAGCAGGCCCTGAAGGAACAAGAAAGTTACACAAGGAAGCCCATGGCCTCCATTCCCGCTATGTTACTTTCTCTCTCCTAGCCTATGGTCATGGTCTGGGGAGTTCCCTGTGAAGAGAAAACTTAAACCTGGTTTAAGTCAGAAAGAATTTCTGCCTCTACTTTAGCCAGCCAGGTTCTCCTTGGGAGCTCAACTTCACCTTTATCAGAGTTTCCAACTTGTCACCTACCCTATATGATTTGGACTTGCCAACCCTCACAGAGTGTGAGCCAATTCCTATAATAAATTTCTTAATATTTATATACGTATACATATATCTATTTATATACACACACACACACACATACATGCATACACATGTATATGCGAGGATCTCCTGTTGGTTCTATATAACCCTGAGTAATACACTGCTAAACTTCTTAAAATACACAGGACAATATCCCACAACAAAGAATTATCTGGTCCCAAATGTCAATAGTGCCAAAGCTGAGAAATCCTGGTAAGAAATCAAAGTTTTAAGCCTCACAGAACCCCTTTGAGATAGTTACATTTATTATCTTCTGTGGTTATTTGAAACTGTATGTACCCCAGAAAAACATTCCACAGGAACTTAATCCATTCCTGTGGGTGAGAACACATTTTAAGTAGGATCTTTTGATGAGGCTACCTCAGTTAAATTGTGACCCACCTCAATTTGGATGGGTCTCAATCCTATTACTGGAGTCCTTTATAAGTGTAGTGAAATTCAGAGAGCTAGAGAAAGCCACAGGAATCAAGAAGCTGAAAAAAACCTAGAAGAGAAGAGAAGGAAGAGACCAGGAGATGCCACCATGTACTTTGTCATGTGACAGAGGAACCAAGGATCACCAGCAGCCAGCCCCATAAAGCCACAGTTTGGGGGAGAAAGCATTGCCTTGATGATGCCTTGATTTGGACATTTTTCAGGCCTCAAAACCATGAGCAAATAAATTTCCATTGTTTAAGCCAAACCATTTCCTGGTATTTGCTTAAGCACCCTAGAGAACTAAAACACCCCCTTATTCCAGGTGAAAAAACTGGGGCACAAAGATTTTGAACAATAACTTCTAGTGAAGGGTAGAGCCAACATTTGGATGGAGGCATTATGGCTCTTGAGCATGTGTTATTAAGCCTTATGCTAAATTATCTTTGTAAATTTCCCTTATAAATGTGTGATAAACCCCAGCCACATCAACCTACCTTTTTTTTTTTTTCATTTTTATTGAGATTGTTCAGATACCATACAATTATCCAAAGATCCAAAGTGTACAATCACTTGCCCCTGGGTACCCTCATACAGCTGTGCATCCATCACACTTAATTTTTGCTCAACTTTTAGAAACTTTTCATTACTCCAGACAAGAAATAAAGTGAAAGATGGAAAAAAAAAAAAAAGAAAAGAAAAGGAAACTCTAATCCTCCCCTATCCCTAACCAACCCCCCTCAATTGTTGACTCCTAGTATTGATACAGTACATTTGCTACTGTTTATGAAAAAATGTTGAAATACTACTAACTGTAGTATATAGTTTGTAACAGGTATATAGTTCTTCCCTATATACCCCTCCATTATTAACTTCTAATTGTATTGTCATACATTTGTTCTGGTTCATGGAAGCGATTTCTAGTATTTGTACAGTTGATTATGGACATTGCCCACCATAGGATTCAGTTTTATACATTCCCATCTTTTGACCTCCAACTTTCCTTCTGGTAACATATATGACTCTGAGCTTCCCCTTTCCACCTCATTCACACACCATTCGGTGCTGTTAGTTATTCTCACATCTTGCTACCAACACCCCTGTTCATTTCCAAACATTTAAGTTCATCCTAATTGAACATTCTGCTCATACTAAGCAACCACTCCCCATTCTTAAGCCTCGTCCTGTATCTCGGTACCTTATATTTCATGTCTATGAGTTTACATATTATAATTAGTTCCTATCAGTGAGACCCTGCAATAATTGTCCTAATGTGTCTGGCTTATTTCACTCAGTATATTGCCCTCGAGGTTTTGTCATCAACCCATTTTTTTTTTAATATGGTTTTGTTCACTCACCATACATTCCATCCCAAGTAAATAATTGATGGTTTTCTGCATGGTCATACATTTATGTGTTCACCACCTTCACCATTATCTATATAAGAGCATCTACATTTCTTCCACAAGGCAGGAGGGAGAGTCAAAGAAGGTAGAGAGGCAAAAGAAAGAGGAAAAAAAATGACAGCTAGGAAGCAGCAAAAGGAAAGATAACCTTAAATCAAAGTAGAATAAAGAATCAGACAATACCACCAATGTCAAGTGTCTAACATGCCTCCCCTATCCCCCCCTCTTATCTGCATTCACCTTGGTATATCATCTTTGTTACATTAAAGAAAGCATAATACAATGATTCTATTAGTTACAATCTCTAGTTTATGCTGATTGCATCCCTCCCCCAGTGCCTCCCCATTTTTAACACCTTGCAAGGTAGACATTTGCTTGTTCTCCCTCGTAAAAGAACATATTTGTACATTTTATCACAATTGTTGAATACTCTAGATTTCACCAAGTTACACAGTCCCAGTCTTTATCTTTCCTCCTTTCTTGTGGTGTCTCACATGCTCCCCACCTTCCTCTCTCAACCATATTCCTAGTTACCTTTGTTCAGTGTACTTACATTGTTGTGCTACCATCTCCCCAAATTGTGTTCCAAGCCACGCACTCCTGTCTTCTATCACCCTGTAGTGCTCCCTTTAGTATTTCCTGTAGGACAGGTGTCTTGTTCACAAAGTCTCTCATTATCTGTTTGTCAGAAAATATTTTGAGCTCTCCCTCATATTTGAAGGACAGCTTTGCTGGATACAGGATTCTTGGTTGGCAGTTTTTCTCTTTCAGTATCTTAAATACATCACACAACTTCCTTCTTGCCTCCATGGTTTCTGCTGAGAGATCCACACATAGTCTTATTAAGCTTCCTTTGTATGTAATGGATCACTTTTCTCTTGCTGCTTTCAGGATTCTCTCTTTGTCTTTGACATTTGATAATCTGATTATTAAGTGTCTTGGCGTAGGCCTATTCATATCTCTTCTGTTTGGAGTATGCTGCGCTTCTTGGATCTGTAATTTTATGTCTTTCATAAGAGATGGGAAATTTTCATTAATTATTTACTCTATTATAGCTTCTGCCCCCTTTCCCTTCTCTTCTCCTTCTGGGACACCAATGATACGTACATTATTGTACTTTGTTTCATCCTTGAGTTTCCGGAGACGTTGCTCATATTTTTTCATTCTTTTCTCCATCTGCTCCTTTGCGTGTAGGCTTTCAGGTGTTTTGTTCTCCAGTTCCTGAGTGTCTTCTTCTGCCTCTTGAGATCTGCTGTTGTATGTTTCCATTGTGTCTTTCATCTCTTGTGTTGTGCCTTTCATTTCCATAGATTCTACTAGTTGTTTTTTGGAACTTTTGATTTCTGCCGTATACATGTCCAGTGCTTCCTTTACAGCCTCTATCTCTTTTGCAATACTTCTCTAAACTTTTTGATTTGATTTAACATTAGTTGTTTAAATTCCTGTATCTCAGTTGAAGGGTACATTTGTTCCTTTGACTGGGCCATAAGTGTTTTTCTTAGTGTAGGTTGTAATTTTCTGTTGTCTAGGCATGGTTTCCTTGGTTATCCAAATCAGGTTTTCCCAGACCAGAACAGGCTCAGGTCCCAGAGGGAAGAAATATTCAGTATCTGGTTTCCCTGCGGGTGTGTCTTAGAAAATTTCTCCACCCTTTGATGCCTCGGGTCACTGTGCTTTTCTGCCCAGCAGGTGATGCCTGTTAGCCTATAATTCTTGACTGGTGTGAGGAGGTATGGCCGTGTTCCCCCAGGCTATGGGGTCTGGTTCTGAATGGAAAGGGCCCCACCCCTTTCCTCCTAGAGAAGACAGACCCCCCAGGTGGAGGTCATTAGCATTTCAATGGTCTTGCTCTCTGCTTGTGCTGTCTCCACCCTTCTCCGCTTCACAGCCCTGGAAACTGAAAATGACTGGGGCTTTCTCCACTGAGCCAAAAAAGAAACAGATAGTCCCCTTCATACCCAGTCCAAGGCGACCCTCCGGCTCTCCCAGGTCAGTCGTCACCCAAAGCCTCTGTCTGTTTTTTGGGGATGCGTGCCTGTAGTGAGCAGTTCACACTCGCTACTTAAAACCCCAGTTGGAGCTCAGCTGAGCTATATTCGCTTGCTGGGAGATAGCTTCTCTCTGGCGCCAAGAGGCTTTGCAGCTCGGGCTATGGGGGAGGGGGTCCCACGACTTGGTTCCGCAGGTTTTACTTACAGATTTTATGTTGTGTTCTTGGGCATTCCTCCCAATTCAGGTTGGTGCATGATGAGTGGATGGTCTCGTTTGTCCCCTTGCAGTTATTCTGGATTATTTACTAGTTGTTTCTGGTTTTTTGTAGTTGTTCCAGGGGGACTACTTAGCTTCCACTCCTCTCTATGCCGCCATCTTGCCCCTCCTCCTGAACCTACCTTTTTTGCATGAATGCAAATAGAACAAACATATTTCTGAATCCTTTCTTCTCACAGAGACAGTGTGCTTATACAGACTGAAATGTCCATTCTTCTCCCTATCCAGAGAACAGGACTCATGGTTACACACAGTTGTTTTCTGGTGCTAAGAGTCATAGGAACACCTTCCTTGGCCCTTTATTTCATGGTGTATCTATTTATTTTAAAACTTATTGTCTTATGTTTTGAAAATTTAGTCTTCATTGGTGGGAGAATTTCCACATGAACTGAGGCGATTTTTCTCTCCAATATGGAAGGCTTTCAAGTATACACATATGAAGCTCTACCAGCTTCACCCAGTCTTTTAAGAAACACATCTTAGTCACAGAAGTGCAATTGATAATGTTGAGGAAATGTCATTTCAGCTCCAAGTTATCATAAGCACCACTTGGTCTGTTATGAATACTCTCTGGAGAAAAATTTGCTATTTTACCTGAAATGAGTGCTTAGTCTTTGAAAGTTATACTGGACATTCATTCCAGGTTAGCTTAAAATAAGAGTTACAATTGCACTCAATCTCTCTCTCTAAATGGTGGAGTTTGAAACTTGTCTTTTTCTTTTCTAAGAAAGTTTTATAGCCCTATGTAATTATCATTTTTGACTGAAAGTTTGTAATGTAAATAGGAAATAATACATTTTATGTTTTAAATCCTTCTACGTAAAGATAACAGAATAGACCCTAACTATATGGTATATTGCATACATTTTTTTTAAAGGGTTTCTCAAAAAAAAAAAACGTAGTTATATTCATTCTGAAATATTTCCTCTGCTATTCCTAGCTCCCTCCCTCCCTCCCTTCCTTCTTTCCCTCCTTCCTTACTTCTTTCCCTCCTTCCTTCCTTCCTCACTCTCTCTCTCTCTTTTATTTCTTTCTTCTTTCTCAACATGATCTTGAAAATATTTGCCGTTTGTTGAGAATTTAATGATATAGTTTGTATGTGGGTTAGTAGAGCATATATAAAGGTTTTGGATAAAAAAATAGGCATAAATTCAAACCATTTTATATATAAGAAAAAAATAAGAAAAATATTTACCTTTAAAGTAAAATGTATATATTTAATGTGAGAATTACATAGTTACTGAAATTTTACTTCTAGCTTTGCATAGTTAATTCTCTGAAATACATTGGCTCATATTCTGGAGAAGGTGTATTTATGGAACAAACTAATGTTAAATTAGTTTTGAAAATTTGTTTAAACATAACAAAGGCCTCTGAGGTGTTTTATTGATTTTTTTATTCTTTACATAAAAGCCTTTTTTCTTCTTAGGTATAAACACAGTACAGTAAAATCATATTGCATCCTTCCTTATCTTGTGGTAATGGAAAAAAAATAATTATTATGATAAAGTCAATAATAAACAGGACACATTTTTATTATTAGAAAACTTCACGTCATAGATGACTGAGAACCAATAGAATAAATTATTACCTAATTATTTCTTTCCTTTCACAATCAATGCTCCCATAACCCATTGATTTTCCAAGTTAGAATTCCAAAACTCATCCTCATTTTCTTCCTTACCCCCACATGCATTCATCAGTCATCAAGACTAGTAAATTCTATATCTTTAATACTCTCAAATCTGTCTTCCTATCTCCACACTACCATCTTGGTTCAGGCCATTACCATCTCTTGCTTAGTTTAGTATTACAGCTGTCCCATATTATTCTTTCTGATTTCAGACTTTCTTTACATTGAATCATTTTCCAGAATGAGATTTATAAAATACAAATATAACTTCCTGGTTTAAAGATGTTTTGTATCTTCCTGCTGTCTTTCTGCTTAATTCACAATTCTTTAGCATAGTATACAAGGCCCTTTGAGATCTAGCCTTGATAATTTTCTGCAGTTAAATTGTGAGCTCCTCTTTCCAAACTCATTGCTCCAGTCATTGCAAATTAATTCCAGTTCTTTAATTGCACTATGTTCTTTTTCTCTCCCTCCCTCCCTCCTTCCTTCCCTCCCTCTTTCTGTTCCTTCCTTCCTTCCTCTTCACCTTTTCCTTCCTCCCTCCCCTCTCTTCCTTCTTCTTTCCTTCCTTCTGACAATGATATCTTCTGTGCCAATAATGGCCCTTGCATTCAATCCTCATTAGTCTAATGCCTAAATTTAACCTTATCACACAGATACCCACTTTCTTTTCACCAAAAAAATTTACTCCTACCTCTCCAGAGTAATAGTTACAAAACATTAACATCACCTCATGAAGTTTATGACTATTCTCTAAATTACAAGATCTCTGAGTTTATTATTTTCCAAGCCTTTATCACTTTATATTGTTATTGCTGTTTTTTCATCTGTCTCAAACACAAGTCTATAAACATATTTAAGCTAGGTAAATATTTTGCAAATTTTGTCACCACCAGCCCTAATTCAGTACCTGAAAAATAGTTGGGGAACAATAAAAGTTTAATAAGGATGGTACATTTTAGTTTACTATTAGAAAAAAGTATTTTTGCTTTTTTTAGAAATAATCAAAAGTTTAAATAGTTGTTGAAGAAATTACAAAATAAAAAGTCAATAAATATTGCTACATAAAAAATTTAAAACTGTCAATATAAAAGCTCTACACGTAAACACACGCACTCACACATACACGAATGTGTGGATCATTATTGAACTAAATGTAACAAATAGTCAAGAAACCTGTGTTTATAGCTGCATTACTCTGCTGAGCCAGCCTTAACTACTTTGAATATTATCAAATTTTCCCATTGTTTCTAGTAGAATGTTAACCATTGGTCTCAATATTAAGTATCCATGAGAGTTTTTTTGTTTGATTTCAGTTTTTGTTTTAGTGGAAAGCTTGGTGAGATTGTAGAGACTGCTATCCAGAAGCTAATACTATTACCTTAATAATTTTGTTTAATTGTTGCCATGGATCTCTGTGCAACATCACATTTACAAGGTTACGATATAATTAGTGTTTGTTTTCTCCACTGAACCTCTGACCTCACTGAGGGAACATATCACCTTCTTCTCCATATCTTTAGTGTCCAGCTCAGAGACTGGTATTTTGATTGGTGGTCAAAAGTGACTTTTGGATGAATAAATGGAGTTCCTAGTTTGCCTGAAATAAAGTTGTAATTTATAGTATGCTTAAAAATAATTCACTATGAAAAAATATTGTACACCTATTCATTTGTTCCATTTTTTTGTTTCAGATGATTAAACCCTTAGGGAAAGAGACAGGGTCTGGTTCAGCATCTTACACACACTAGGCTACCCATAACTGCCTCTTGTTAAATGATTTGTATTTGTTTTTAAAAATAAGCAACAAATCACTTTTAGCACATTAAATTTTCACTAAATCTCCAAGTTATCATATTGTATCAGATAAAATTCTGTGACAAGTGCTTTGAATCAAGTTAAGAATTGTTAGCACCTACATATTTCTTCAGCAAGTTGTTCTCGGTTGATATTTGGACTGTGTTCTAGTGAAAATTGTATCACAATAAAGGATTTTATTGAGTCAATGAACTATTCAACCATGTTCTCACAGGATTTAAAGTACTTTGTAACATAAAAGACATTTTACACTCACCCTTATTATAATCTATGGATTTAATCATGTTAACATAACTGCTGTGAAAAGAGAGTTCCATGGCTTTTCACCTGTTATTGTCTAGTATATGGAAAACATAATCTGTGATGGTTAATAACTATATCCCCAAGTAATGAATGGCACATACAATTTTTTTTCATAGCGTGATGCCACATTAATTCAGGTTCTCTGAGAAGCAGACATCAAGAAAGGGTTAAATGTATAAGTTTTTTTATTAAGAGACATGCCTGCTTGAAGGAAAAAAGAAAAAGAGGGAGGGAGCCAGGTAAGACTGGGATAGCTGGGTAAGCCTAGAAAAGCCACCAGCTGTCTGTGCAAACCTGACACTTGGTAGAGGAAGATGGAGAGGATGGAGAGGATGGTGGATGGATGTATCCTATACAGCCCTGCAGTCTAAGGAAGGCTTGGTTCAGCAAAGTGACAGTGGCGTCCTCAAGCTGAAGTCAGCTGTCAGAGAAGTCTCTGGCCTTTCAGGAACAGGTCTGCCTTAGTATCCTGGCCATCCTCATTCACTGGCTGTAAGAAGCCTGTGGAAGGTTCGTCCTCAGCTCAAATGAGGTGACAGATTTCCAAGTGCAATGTGGGCCTTTGGCTAGTTACACTAATTGAAGTTGGCCATCTGAGAGGCATATTCTTATGGCCACCAGAGAAGCTCCTCAAGTGACTGAAGAACTGGTACAGAATTCATTTCTTGAAAGAAAATGAACCAAATTAAATATCTCTACAAGAATAGAAAAAAAAAAAGTTACCTAGTATTTAGGTTGGGGTAGATTAGGCAGTGAAAATGAATCCACCCTAACATGTAATGGCTCAGTAAAATATAAATTTTTGTTGTTCACAAGGTAGTTCAGTGACATGGAACTTGGGAGATGAGTAAATTGTTCTGTTCCACATGGTCAATGAGAGACACACGCAGCAGTAACTCTTTTCAATATGTGACTTACATGTTTTCTCTGGAGTAGAGGATGTGGTCATCACCCCAGTTAACTAGAAAGAAAACAATATGGGGAGGTGTCCATGGGAGATTTTTATGGTCAAGGCCTTGAAGTGGCACCGGTACTTCTACCCCCTTTCCATTGTCGAAAACACAATGATTTGGCCTCACCCAGCTGCAAAGTTGGCTGGCAAATAGTCGAGCTACATGCACAGGAAAAGCAGAGAATGCATTAGAGTGTATAGCTGCCCATCTCTGCCACACCTGAAAATGATCAAATATTGATATTTGTCCCATCAGGTAAAAAGAACAAAACATTGGCTGAACTCAGTTTTTATCCAGATGTTTGACATTATGCAAATACAGAAAATTGCAACTAATGCTTTCAGGATTAAAGATACCTGCAATACTTGAATACATGTTACTATAAAGTAAATAAGCAAATTAAGAATATGCTAAAGAGATTATTATAATTCCACGTTTCATAATTGAGTAATTTTCCCCCATTTTTACAAATGGAAAAATGCAATTAAGTACTCTAGAAATAGATTTACAGATGGTCCAAATGGAAAAATATGGAGGTGGTAAACTCAACATGTTTAATCAGTCCTATAAATACATTCTTCTTTGTTTTGTTTTACAAGTTTTTAGGAGCACATTTTCAGGCTTTTTTTTTTTTTTTTTTTTTGATTATCTGTATCCTCAGTGTTTACCGATTCATAGACTCTTCTTAAATTTAATTTTATTTAGATTGTTCACATACTATACAATTATCCAAAGATTCAAAGTGCACAATCAATTGCCTATGGTACCATCATACAGCTGTGCATCCATCACCACAATTAATGTTTTTTTTCAATTTTTGGAACATTTTCATTACTCCAGAAAAGAAATAAAGACAAAAAAAGGAAACTCAAATCCTCCCATACCCCTAACCACCCCTCTTCCATTATTGACTCATAGTATTGGTATAGTACATTTGGTTACTATTGATGAAAGAATGTTAAAATACTAACTGTAGTACATAGTTTGCAATAGGCATATTTTTCCCTATATAACCCTCTATTATTAAGTCCTAGTTATAGTGTCATACATTTGTTCTAGTTCATGAGAGAGATTTCTAATATTTGTACAGTTAATCATGGACATTGTCCACCATAAGAGTCACTATTTTATGCATTTCCATCTTTTAACCTCCAACTTTCCTTCTGGTGACATACATGACTCTGAGCTTCCCCTTTCCACCACATACACACACCATTCAGCACTGCTGGTTATTCTCACAATAACATGCTACCATCACATCTGTCCAGTTCCAAACACTTAAGTTCAACCTAGTTGAACATTCTGCTCATAATAAGCAACTGCTCCCCATTCTTTAGCCTTGTTCTATATACTGGTAACTTATATTTCATGTCTGTGAGTTTATATATTATAATTAGCTGATATCAATGAGACCATGCAATATTTGTCCTTATGTGTCTGACTTATTTCACTCCATATAGTGCCCTCAATGTTTCTTCATCATCCAGTTTTTTTTAAAGATGGTTTTGTTCACCCACCATACATTCCATCCTAAGAAAACAATCAATGGTTCCCTGCGTACTCACATATTTATGTGTTCACCACCATCACCACTATCTATATAAGGACATCTCCATTTCTTCCACAAAGAAGGAGGAAGAGTCAAAGAAGGTAGAGAGACAAAACAAAAAGAAAAAGCAAGAAAAAAAACCATGACAGCTAAAAAGCAACAAAAGAAAAGACAGAATTAATCTAAAGTGGAATAAAAGTCAGACAACATCACCAATGCCAAGAGTCCTATACCCTGCTCTTTTATCCCCCTCTGATATGCATTTAGCTTTGTTATATTGCCTTTGTTGCATTAAAGGAAGCATAACACAATGTTTCTGTTAACTATAGTCTCTAGTTTGCCTTGATTGCATTTTTTCCCCACTACCACCCTATTTTTAACACCTTGCAAGGTTGACATTCATTTGTTCTCCCTCATGTAAAAACATATTTGTATATTTTATTACAATTGTTGAGAACTCTAGGTTTCACTGAATTATACATTCCCAGTCTTTATCTTTCCTCTTTCCTTCTGGTGTCCTACATGCTCCTAACTTTCCTCTTTCAACCATACTCACAGTCATCTTTGTTCAGTGTACTTACATTGTTTTGCTACCATCACCCAAAATTGTGTTCCAAATCTCTCACTTCTGTCTTTTCCTGTCTGTCTATAGTGCTCCCTTAAGTATTTCCTGTAGAACAGTTATCTTGTTCACAAACTCTCTCATTGCCTGTTTGTCAGAGAATATTTTAAACTCTCCTTCATATATGAAGGATGGTTTTGCCGGATATAGGATTCTTGGTTACTGGTTTTTCTCTTTCAGTATCTTAAATATATCATGCCACTGCCTTCTTGCTTCCATGGTTTCTACTGAGAAATCCACACATAGTCTTATCAAGCTTCCTTTGTATGTGATGGATCGCTTTTCTCTTGTTGCTTTCAGGATTCTCTCTTTGTCTTTGATGTTTGATAATCTGATTATTAAGTATCTTGGTGTAGGCCCATTCAGATCAATTCTGTTTGGTGTACGCATGCTTCTTGGATCTGTAATTTTATGTCTCATAAGAGATGGGAAAGTGTCTTGGTGTAGGCCCATTCAGATCAATTCTGTTTAGTTTATGCATGCTTCTTGGATCTGTAATTTTATGTCTTTCATAAGAGATGGGAAATTTTCATTGATTATTTGCTCTGTTATTGTTTCTGCCCCTTTTCCCTTTTTCCCTTCTCTCCTCCTTCCGGGACATGCACATTCATGTGCTTCATGTTGTCATTTAATTTCCTGAGATGTTGCTCTTATTTTTCCATTCTTTTCCCTATCTGTTATTTTGTGTGTAGGAAAATGTGTCTTGTTCTCCAGTTCCTGAGTGTTTTTTTTCTTCCTCTTGAGATCTGCTGTTGTATGTCTCCATTGTGTTTTTTGTCTTGTGTTGTGCCTTTCATTTCCATAGATTCTGCCTGTCGTTTTTTTCAAACTTTCAATTTCTACCTTATGTTAGCCCAGTGTTTCCTTTAAAGCCTTCATCTCTTTTGCCATATCTTCCCTGAACTCATTGATTTGGTTTTTGATTTGATTTAGCACATTTCTTTGAAAATCTTTAGTAGATTATTTCTTTAAAGTGAAACAATATCTCAACTGTGTCTTGATTGAGGTGTAAGTTTGTTCCTTTGACTGGACCATATCTTTGTTTTTCCTAGTGTAGAGAGTAGTTTTCTGTTGTCTAGGCATCTGCTTTCCTTGATTACCCCAATCAGATTTTCCCAGACCAGAATGGGTTCAGATCTCAGAATGGGGTTATATTCATTTTCAAGTCTCCATGAGGGTGTGTCTTAGAGGTTGACAGACTTTCCTGTGAGGTCTCTAACCACTGTGCTTTTCCTAACTTGCCCAGCAGGTTGTGCCTTTCACCCCATTGCTCCCAACTTGTGTAAGGAGGTGTGGCCCCTTTAGTTTCTGTTTTGGCTGTTTTCCCCCAGCCTCTGGGTTCTGGTTCTGAAGACAAGATCGAGAGTAGAGCTGGGCTCCACCTCCTTCCTCTTAGGGAATATACACCTCCTAGGGTATTATCATCTACATTTGAATAGCTCCTTTGTCTCTTTGGCTCTATATCCACCCCTGTCTGGGTCAGAGCATTGCAAACTGAAAATGGCTGAGGCTCTCTCCACTGAGCCCCTCAGGCTGAGAGAGAGAAAAAGGGACAGAAAGCCCCCTTTCAGAGCCAGTCCATGGCTCCCCAGTTTTACTCATCCACCAGAGGTAACACCTCGTCTTCTGGGCTCCCCCTCCTGGGACAGTGGAATCTTCTGGTTCTTTAAGGTCAGTCATCACTAAAAGCCTCTGTCTGCTTGTTAGGGGTTTTTAGCTTGTATTCAGCAGTCCCCATTTGTTAATTTAATCCTCAGTTGGAGCTGGGCTGAGCTATATTTGCTTGCTCAGAGAGTGCTGCTTTGTACCATAGCAAGGTTTTGTATCTCAGCCTGCTATGGGGGAAGGGATTCCCAGTGCATTTCCATAGTTTTTCTTACAGATTTTATGCTGTGATCTCAGGCATTCCTCCCAATTCAGGTTGGTGTACAAAGTGTGGACAGTCATGGATATCCCCCAGCAGTTATTCCAAATTATTTACTAGTTTTTTCCTGGTTATTTATTAGTTGCTCCATGGGACTAACTGAATTCCACTCCTCTTTATGCCACCCTGTTAGCTCCAACCCCCATTCATAGACTTTTAATAAGGAAGTTACAAGAAACTAAAAGAACACAAATTATATTTCAGTAGCAAAATGGTAAAAAATAATTAAGAATAAATGAGAACTGATTATCAGTAATACCAATCATTGTAGAAAAAGCAAAAGTAGTCAGATATGAACATGTGTCAAAGTTTGCAGTGTGCTTTGCTCTCTACTTCTCCCTAGTTTCTTCCTAACTGTATAAAATGTGTATTATGACTCCTGTAAAGAGTCCCTATTTCTCCAGATAGCACTGAAACCCAGCCTGAAGTGTAGATGTTTTTGTTCCCTAGGCTGCTCCAGCAAATACCATGATGGGGTGGCTTAAAATGGGAATTTATTAGCCAACCGTTTTGAGGTCTGGAAATTGTCCAAATCAAGGCATCATCAAGTCAATGCTTTCTTCCCAAAGACCAGCTGCTGGTGATCCTTGGCTCCTCTGACACATGGCAGGGCACATGGTGACATCTGCTGGTCTCTCCCTTCTCTACCGGGATTCATTGATTTCAGCTTCTTGTTTCCATGGCTTTCCTCTCTTTGTCTGAATTTCATTCACTTACAAACATCTCCAGTTATAGGATTGAGACCCATCCTGGTTGAGGTGACACATCTTAACTGAAGGAAACTCCTCAGAAGATCCTATTTTTCTGTATACATATAGCTTCAAACCACCACAATAGCCTAATGATTATTAGTGTAGCTCCTAAAGTCAGGTAGACATAGATTGTAATGACTAATTAGCTGTGTGATCTTGGGGAATTTGCAAGTTCCTTAGACTCTCTAAACTTTTATTTTTTCATCCATAAAATGGGATGAGAATGTCTTCCTTTTAAATTGTTGTAAAGAATAAATGCAATGACCATGCATGATGGTTATCCTAAACCTGCTCAATCATGTTACAAATTTTTCTTCTTACTATTAATACTATTTTTTTAACACCTTACTGTCAGTGATGTTCAGAAAACAGTTCTCAGTTTAGGCTGAAAAGTTAAAAAAAATTACCTACTAGAGTTTCATTTACATTATCAAATGCAGGTCCCTAAATAACTCTGTAGGAGAGTTTAGTTTTTCCGGGGTCTTAGATTTCACAAGATTCTCCTAGATTTTGCCCCATGCCCCCTGAAAGTTAATCAGTGCCTAAATTCCAGCTTCCTTTATGCCAACCCTGTTTCTGGAGGCCAGACTGAGTTCATGCCTTTCTCCTCATTTTACCACTGGTTCCAGTGGTTCTACTTCTTCATGCCAATTCAAAGTTGCATCTTAGCAAGAATTTAAAATGGAATGGAGTTACCAAGCCATTGTCTTTTCAATTATCATGTTCTAAGCTAATATATTAGGTGTTGATAATTCAAAGATGAAGAAGACAGGGACTGTCCAAGGCCTCAGAGAGTACACTTGAGCAGTACATGCAGCTAACATAACTATCACTAAGTGGTATTTTATCTTTGAAATCATTCAATGTTTCATTAGCTATTTATTGAGCACCCACCTATGCTACATATATTACTTCCTCGGTTGTTGGAATGTAGTGGTCATTAAGGAAATGAATTATTATCATTTTCTGAACACATCCTAAACAAAACCTAATTGTCCATTTGCATGTGATGGGACTTCAGCTACACAATCAGGGAGATAAAGAACAGGACTGACTCTTCCACTGATTCTTCTATCCACTGTACTGTACTGCATTCAACTCTGATCTCTTTCCTCCCTATCCTTACCATTGTCCTTTTCAGGAATCAAGATGACAATATCAGTATCAGGTTCTGTTTCCCAATTCACTGATTCTCCAGCCATTTTGGTAAGGGGATTGGTGAACTCTTTGAAGCAAATGCTTGCTTCTTTTCCTGAAAATGCTGCTTAAATACCACACTGAAAACCTGAATGGAAAGCAAGTTCTCTCAATGTGTAGAAAACATCATCTTCTACATTATCACTTATGAACATATGAGGTGAAAGAAAGCCCTTTTTATCATCTTTCTAAGTATTAAGGAAAAAAAAGTGAAAATCCTTGACTATTAAGTAATTCTAGACAACTCATTATACTTAATAAATGGGAACAATGATCTCAAAGAATGAAAGAATTGTTGAGGATGTCAACAAATTAGGACTGAGATGCTCTTAAAAAGGATGTGGTCTTGAATTTATAAAAAGGATCAGTTCAGAATCATGCAAATTTTCTAAAATGCTATATTTTTAGGATTTAACAATGTGAAGAATTAAAAGACAGAGCTCCAATTACTTAAAAACTTGATTATTCTAAGTGTGGCATTTGTTCATATAATTCTGAAGCTATGAAAGTTTAGATTTTAGCTACCTGACAAATAATTTCGATTTTCAGCTTACCACATTCCATTTTTCCATTGAGAAAAACCAGCATGAGCAAAGTTTTGATATTCACTTATTTCCAAAAGTGGAAATAATGTTAAATTTTTAATAAATAAGAACATTAGTTATTTCACATGTTAAATTCTGACATGGGTATACTATATTCCTTTCCAAATGAAACACATTATTCTTTTATTGCCTATGAATATCCTTTGGTTCAATTTGACTACATTTAATGCAGCAGACCAAATGACATAGATGATGTAGGATATCCCCCATACTCTTCTTTTTTTTTTTTTTAGAACTGGCAGTCAACTGGCCTCATGTGTTATAATTGTTCTTAAATATATTTTCATAGAGATAAGGTTAAGCAAGGATGATCATTGGTTCATCCTTTTTAATTTGCAAGAGTTAGAATTCATTGTCAGGTTTTAGGTCCAAGATGAAAAGGTACCAGTGTTAGCACTCACCATGGATACAGATTTGGGGAACCAGTGACATTGCATCTTTATTAATTTATTTCACCTCTTGCTCTATGCTCCTACCAAAGGAAATCTTTTTTCTTGCCTGTGCCAGTTTGGATGTATTATGTTCCCCAAAATGCTATATTCTTTGATGCAATCTTGTGGGGCTGACTGATTAGTGCTGATTAGGTTGGAACCCATTGACTGAGTGTTTCCATGGAGATGTGACTCAATCAACTGTGAGTGAAATGTTTGATTGGATAATTTCCATGGAGGTGTTACCCCACCCACTCAGGGTGGGTATTAATTGGATCACTGGAATAGTATAAAGGAATTCACAGAGAGAAGGACCTCAGGGCATCTAAGAGTAACATTTTGGAGAGAAACTGAGAGTGACATTTTGAAGAGCATCTTCAGCTAAGAGAGGACAAAACACCCCAAGAATGACACTTTGGAAAACACCATTTTGAAATGCAACCTGGCGGTAAGCAGATGCCCGCCATGCGCCTTCCCAACTAACAGAGGTTTTCTGAATGCCAATGGCCTTTCTCCAGTGAAGATACTTGTTGTTGATGTCTTAACTTGGACACTTTATGGCCTTCAGACTGTAACTTTGTAACCAAATAACCCCCCTTTATAAAAGCCAATCCATTTCTGGTGTTATGTGAAAGGGCAACATTAGCAAACCAGAACACTGCCTCTGAACATAACTTTTAGCTTAAGGTGTAGGAGGAAAGGAGGAAAGAAAAATTCATCCTAAACATGAAGAGAAGCTCTATAGGTTATTCTTAGGACTGAACAGGGAAATGGTCCCACTAGTTTCCGTGTGGGGCAGCTTACTAGACTAGACTTGAAGCAGTGCTTTATTTGACTCCTTGCCATTGGGCATACTTTTCTCCACCCCAGTATGAACTGTTACTTCTACTTTTAAAACTGTCCAAAGAGGAGATGGAAGAAGATGGCAGCATAGAGAGGAGTGGAACCTAGCTTGTCCCTCTAAAACAACTAATAAACAACCAGAAACAACTAGTAAATAATCTGGAATAACTGGGGGGGGGGCAAACGCGACTGTCCACTCATCATACCCCACCTGAATTGGGAGGAATGCCAGAGATTGCAGCATAAAATCTGTAAGTAAAACCTGCGAATCCAAGCTTGGAGCCCTCTCCCCCCACAGTCCAAACTGCAAAGCCTGAGAGCCCCCTCCCCCATGGCAAACTGCAAAGCCTCACTGTGCTAGAGAGCAGTGCTCTCCCAGCAAGTGAATATAGATCAGATGAGCTCCAACTGAGGTTTTAATTAACAAGTGTGGACTGTTCACTACTACAAGTTATGAATCCCCAACAAACAGAGGTTTTTGGTGAGGACTGAACTTGGAGAGCCGGAGGATATCTCTGGGAGGGAGAGGGAGCCCAGAGGACCGGGTGCTGTCTCTTGCCAAAAGTTGAAAGTGAGGGGGTCTGCAGATTGAACCTGAAGTGGGGCATTCTGTCCCTTTTCTGGCTCAGTGGAGAAAGCCTCAGCCATTTTCAATTCCCAGCCCTCAGACCCAGACAAGGGTAGAGACAGTGGAGTCAGAGACCATTTAAATGCTAATGACCTCTTCCTAGGGGGTATGTCTTCTCTAAGAGGAAAGAGATGGGGCCCAGCTCTACACTCACCTTTCATTCAGAACAAGATCCCAGAGCCTGGGGGAAATCAGCCATATGCCACATGTCCTTACAACAGCCTGGAGTGACATGCTGACAGATGCCACCTGCTGGGCAGAAAAGCACAGTGATTTGAGGCCTTACAGGGTGTATTAATCTAATAAACCCTCAGGGAGACATGATACTATTGCCTCCTACTAGAACTGAGCCTGTTCTGGTCTGGGAAAACCTGATTGGGATAACCAAGGAAACCAGATGTCTAGACAACAGAAAACTACAACCTACACTAAGAAAAACAAATTTATGGCCCAGTCAAAGGAACAAACTTATACTTCAGCTGAGATACAGGAATTTAAACAACTAATACTAAATCAATTCAAAAAATTTAGGGAAGCTATGGCAAAAGAGATGAAGCATATAATGAAAACACTGGGTGTACCTAAGGTAAAAATCAAAAGTTTGAAAAAACAACTGGCAGAATCTATGGAAATGAAAGACACAACACAAGAGATGAAAGACACAATGGAAACATACAACAGCAGACCTCAAGAGGCAGAATAAAAAACACCCAGGAACTGGAGAACAAGGCACCTGAAAGCCTACACACAAAAGAACAGATAGAGAAAAGAATGGAAAAATATGAACAGCATCTCCAGGAACTTAAAGACAAAACAAAATGGAGGAATATACATGTCACAGGTGTCCCAGGAGAAGAGAAGGGTAAAGGGGCAGAAGCACTAATAAGGAAATAATCAGTGAAAACTTCCCATCTCTTATGAAGGACATAAAATTACAGATCCAAGAAGTGCAGTGTACCCCAAACAGAATAGATCTGAATAGGCCTACGCCAAGACACTTAATAATCAGATTATCAAATGTCAAAGAGAATCCTGAAAGCAGCAAGAGAAAAGCGATCCATCACATACAAAGGAAGCTTGATAAGACTATGTATGGATTTCTCAATAGAAACCAGGGAGGCAAGAAGGAAGTGGGGTGATATTTTAAGATACCGAATAAGAAAAACCACCAACCAAGAATCCTGTATCTGGCAAAACTGTCCTTCAAATATGAGGGAGAACTTAAAATATTTGCTGACAAGCAGACAATGACAAAGTTTGTGAACAAGATACCTGCTCTACAGGAAACACTAAAGGGAGCACTACAGCAGAAAGGAAAAGACAGGAGTGAGAGGTTTGGAACACAGTTTTGGGAGACAGTAGCACAGCAATGTAAGTACACTGAACAAAGATGACAGTGAGTATGGTTGAAAGAAGAAGGTTAGGAGCATGTGGGACACCAGAAAGAAAGAGGAAAGTTAAAAGATAGACTGTCTAACTCAGTGAAACCTAGGGGTGCTCAACATTTGTGATAAAATGCACAAATATGTTTTTACATGAGGGAGAATGAATGAATGTCAGCATTGCAAGGTGTTAAAAATGGGGTGGGATTGAGGGAAAAATACAATCAATGCAAACTAGAGGCTATAGTTAACAGAAACTGTATTATGCTTCCTTTAATATAATATAGGCAATATACCAAAGTTAAATGCATATGGGGGAGGGATATAGGGGAGGGGTATGTGACTCTTGGCAATGGTGATGCTGTCTGATTCTTTATTCTACTTTAGTTTAATGCTCTCTTTCCTTTTGTTGCTTCCTAGCTGTCATGTTTTGTTCTGTTTTCTCCTTTTTTTCTCTTTCTCTTGTCTCTCTATCTTCTTTGACTCTTCCTCCTCCTTTTTTGAAGAAATGGGGATGTCCTTATATAGATAGTGGCAATGGTGGTGAATACATAAATACATGACTATACAGGGAACCATCAATTGTTTGCTTAGGAAGGAATGTATGGTGTGTGAACAAAACCATCTTAAAAAAATGGGTTGATGAAGAAACCTTGAGGGTACTCTATTGAGTGAAATAAGACAGACACATGAGGAAAAATATTGCAGGGTCTCACTGATATGGACTAATTATAATATGTAAACTCATAGACATGAAGTGTAAGTTACCAGGATATAGAACGAGGCTAAACAATGGGGAGTGGTTGCTCATTATGAGCAAAATGTTCAGCTAGGGTGAACTTAAATGTTTGTAAATGGACAGAGGTGATGGTAGCACATTGTGAGAATAACTAAGTGCTGAACGGTTTGTGAATGTAGTGGAAAGGAGAAGCTCCGAGTCACATATGTTACCAGAAGGAAATTGGAGGTCAAAATATGGGAATGTATAAAACAGTGAATCTTGTGGTGGACAATGTCTGTGATTAACTGTACAAATATTAGAAATCTCTCTCATGAACTACAACAAATGTATGACACTATACCTAGAAGTTAGTAATAAAGGGGCATATAGGAAAAATATACCTATTGGAGACTATATACTACAGTTAGTAGTATTTTAACATTCTTTCATCAACAGTAACAAATGTACTATACCAAAACTATGAATCAATAATAGAGGGGGGTGGTTAGGGGTATGGGAGGATTTGAATTTCTTTTTTTTGTCTTTATTTCTTTTCTGGAGTAATGACAATGTTCTAAAAATTGAAAAAAAAGTTTAATTGTGGTGATGGATGCACAGCTATATGATGGTACCATGGGCAATTGACTGTACACTTTGGATCTTTGGATAATTGTATGGTATGTGAACAATCTCAGTAAAAAAAAAATTAAAAAAAAACTGTTCAGAGAGAAGTTACAAAAAGTACCATTTGCTGTTTTGGTAATTGGTTAAAGAGAAACAAATGTGAGACAACAAAATTCTTTAAGACAGTGACTTAAGCTGTGTTGCATGGGCCTTAGTGATATTCAGGAAAATAGACAAAGAAAGGAATTAAATTTCCCTTTCCTTTAAATTCAGCAGAGAATAAAAACTATGTTCATGAAATGTTTCACTGGACACACTTAAATCAAGAAAAACCATTCTACTTAGCCTATTTCTTAATTTCCAAAAGATAAAATGAGTTATATATAAGATTGCAATACAGACATTTATGCATATATGCATACATACATACACATAAAGCATATACATATATATATATACGTATATTATAGATATACACGCTTACACATATCTGGCTTCATCACTATTTTGTTTATGTTTCTTTATGTTGCCACATTAAAATCACAGCATAGGAACATCGGAGTTAGTTATTAAGTTATCCAATACATTCCTTTGCTGAAAAGTTAGTTGTTCCCTATAGTACATTTTCCACTCCTTTGCCCACTTTATGTTTAAATGACTCAGCCAGAAGAACTTTGAGGATTTCCCTTGAGAGAGGATCCATAGGCTTTTTTCCTTCTATTCCCCAAATTGGATAATTTCAATTGTCTTATCTTTAAGTTCATTGACTTTTTTCTTCCTGCTCAAATTTGCTGTTGTACAGCTCTAATGAATATTTTTTCTAATGCATTTTTCATTTAAGTTATCACACTGTTTAACTCCCGAATTTCTATTTGCTTCCTTTTTATAACTTTTATCACTTTACTGATATTCTCATTTTCTTCATTTTGTTCATTATTGTACAGAATGTTTCATGATTTTCAACCTAAATTTTCTTTTACTCAATTTTATATTGCTGTTTCCAGTCATGCTTTGTTTCTACTACCTTAAAACCATTTTAAGTGATCATTGTCCTCATATACATTAAGAAAGTCTATAATCATAAGAACTTTATATTGGATCATTATTTTGATTATTATATCTACAAAGTTGTTAGCACTGTTTCATTTTAAAACACTATCCTAGCCCACTAGTCATGCTTTTTGATTTGGCGAAACTCTTTCCATTACTACAAACAATTATTATTCAAAGAGCTCATTCCTGTGCATTTTGAAAATGAGCTTCATTTTGGAAATCTTTCAGGTCTTGAAATTAAGTGGTTGTGGGTTCTTAGAAGGCAGGAGCTAAGTCTTATCCAGATCTCTCTCTGTTTCTATATCATGTATTTAGACTAGGTATATGTGAGAAACAAATTAAAATTAAAATATGTATTGAATTAAAAGAAAAATCATCTCTACATTTTGAGATTCTGTTGAAAATAATGTGTTTGCAGTCAGAATTTTAAAGATCAAGCATATGTATGCATTCTTGAAAAAAATCCATTATTTTAATTTAGGTTGTCTTCCATGTAAGGTATTACTGCTTGCTGTGTTGGATGTTATCTTAATTATTTCTGTCCATGTTCACTACCTCAGCATTCCTTTTTCCTTTTGTCTTTATTTATATTCTGGAGTAATGACAATGTTCTAAAAATTGAAAAAAAAGTTTAATTGTGGTAATGGATGCATAGCTGTATAATGGTACCATGGGCAATTGATTGTACACTTTGTATCTTTGGATAATTGTATGGTATGTGAACAATCTCAATAAAAAATATTAAAAAAAAAACTGTTCAAAGAGAAGTTACAAAAAGTACCATTTGCTGTTTTTGTAATTGGTTAAAGAGAAACAAATGTGAGACAACAACGGTGTACCCATGTTCACTGGAAGGTTTTGATACAGTCTGGAGTAGTACAATTCAGAAAGGGGACTAAGGATAAAATTGTGGACACATCAAAGTTTTAAAAAGAGTTTCCCAGAAAGCAGATAAAGGAAGAAGCAGTACAGAATCATATGGGATCATTTTCTAGATTTTTCACTTCCTCAATTTTCATTTGCAGAATTATGTTGAGGTTAGAGGTTTATCTGAACAAAATATTCTTAAATTCCTTGTTAAATGGAATGGGCTATATACTTTTTAGATAATAATCTATGTTTATGTCTGAATATTTTCCCCTACTAAATTAGCTAAAGTTGTAAGAGACTTTATCATACAGTGACATTTTTATCTATTTTACAGGAGCTCTTTGGCTTTTGCATATTCAAAAGTTGAAGCATTTCAAGTATGTATCTAGGCACAATTTCATCTCCAGGTTTTGGGCCCACAAAACTTTCAACCTCTTAGACAGTATCTTTGGCAAGGACTTTGTGGATCTTGACATGGGCAGCATGTTACCAGCGACCATGGTGGAACTAAATAATAAATATGCATGTGGCCCAAATGTCAGCTCTCTCCTCATTCACTTTGGACAATTTCTTCAGCTTCTCCACAATTTTTATGCATGACCCAGATCTTTCAGCTCCTTCATAAAAATACCTTTCTAAAGTATTTCATGCTTTTTTGTAGTCTTAACTGAAAATTTGTGAGGTCACTGGAGGGACAATACAATACAGTGAACAGAATTCCACTAAAAAATTTCCACTTAACCTTATTTGTTCTTGGTCATGCCAGGGATTTTCTAATTCCCAAACAGTACCAAGTCTTTAAATCTGCACTATTTTCCCCACAGTCTTTCCTCAAAGGGCTTCAAACTTCCCTTTTCTCTATGATACAGGGCAACAGTTTTGCCATCTTTTGTTTTATTATTTGAGCAAATCCTTGTGACTATACCCTCCCAACATCAGTACTTAATTAAGCATTTCTACATGCTAAATTATTTCTAGAAAGGAAGTTTATGAATTCTACCTTCTCAACTACATCACACATAAATAAGTGAAAATTGAAGGGAGAATGCTTTTCAGTTAACAAGGCATCCACGTGGTACATGTTAGGCATAGAGAGAAAAGAAGGTTGAAGGAGAACAATCTCTGCCTGTAAGTAGTATGCAGTCTAACTAGTTAGGGAAAAGCTATTGATCACAATGGTGAAAATCATGAAGAATTAAAAGAGTAGAATGCTAAGGAGAGAATTTAATCTACATAAAAGTACTAACAAATGATCAGTGTACTAGTTATCTAATGCTACATAAAAAATTACTCCAAAAGTTAGTGGCCTAAAACAACATTTATTATCTTACAATTTCTGTGGGGCAGGAATCCAGTCAGAGTGTAGGTGGGTTCTTCCACTCAGGGTTTCTCATAAGGTGTTGGACCAGAGTGTCTCACATAAGACTACAATCAAGGTGTTGGCTGTGTTCACAACTATCTCAAGGTTTAACTAGGCAGGTTCTCCTTCCAAGCTCACTCAATAGTTCCTGATAGGATTCAGTTATCGTAGGTTTTTGGACCAAATATTTCAGCTTTCCTACTTGTTTTTAGTCAGAGGCCACCCTCTTAGGTTATTGCTACAACAGGTTCACCATAGGACAACACCCAATATGGCAACTGGTTTCACCAAAGTGGACGAGACAAAAGAGAGTGCCATGAGGAAGTTGCTGTCTTTTATAACCTAATCTTGGAAGTGACATTCCACTACGTTTGCTCTATTCTATCTGTGAGAAGTAAAATACTAAGTCTAGACTACACTTTAAAGGAGGGAGTTATACCAGAGCAAGAAAACCAGGAGGCAGTGATTTCAGAAGGCTGTGTGCCATAATTAGTTTTACGAAGGATTGAGAAAATGGAAGCCAAAGATCTGAGATAAAATATAAATAACTATTTACAGTAATTAATGAATTAACCAATCAACCTTCATTTGGTATGTAGTTCCTGCTGAATATTAGTATTGCTACCACAGTGGTTGCCCAAATAGCCACCCCTCCCCATATTCAAGACTGAAGTGTTCATTCTTCCTGCTGCCAGGAGAGTAGCTGACAGATCCCCATAGCGTTTTTCCTGGAAATCGGCTTCAGCTGAAGATAGCTGAATTGCTAAGGTCACTCCCTGTTCCAGTTCGCTAGAGCTGCTGTTAAGCAAAATACCAGAAATAGATTGCTTTTATAAAGGGGATTTATTAGGTTACAAGTTTATAGTTCTAAAGCCATAAAAGTGTCCAAACTAAGGCATCAACAAAAGGATACCTTCACTGAAGAAAGGCTGATGGCATCCAGAACACCTCTATCAGCTGGGAAGGCACATGGCTGGCCTCTGCTGGTCCTTTGCTCCCAGGTGGTGTTTCAAAATGCTTTCTCCAAAATGTCTCTGGGCTTCTGTCTTTTCTCCTCTTTCTCAGCTTCTTTCTCCCAGGGCATTTCTCTCTAAGAATATGGGGATTCTCTCTTAACTTCTCTGGGGCAAACCCTGGGCTTCATCTCTTAGCTTAGTATCTCCAAATGTGTTTCTGTCTGCATCTCCAAGTATCTCCAAGCATCAGTGTCAGTGTTGGCTCTTGAGCTCTCTTAAATACTCCAGTGAATTAATAAAGACCCACCCTGAATTCATGGGGCCACACCTCCATGGAAATAATCTAATCAAAATGTCTCGTCAACAGTTGGGTGAGTCAAACCTCCATGGAGACACTCAATCAAAAGTTTCCACCCACCAAGATTGGGTTAAAAGATTATGGCTCTTCTGGGGTCCATAACAGTTTCAAAACAGCACACTCCCTTTCCTGGGAGGAGCCTACATCTAATGACTTATCAGTGATGGGTTATAAAGGCTCAGCTCTCTCACCTCAGTGTTGGGTATCTTTGAAGGCCCAACACAGCTCCAGGGCTTCTTGCAGAGTCTGCTGAGGTCTTTGTTGTTACTGTGTAGCAGTCCTGTTCCTCTTGCCACCCAATCCTGCTTTTTTCATTCTCCCCTAAGTGTTGATATCAACAGCCTTCCTCAATAAACTTTTCGCATTCCAATCTTTGACTCAGGGTCTACTTCCCAGAAAACCCAATCTGTAGCAGCTGAACTTTTGATGTTTCCTTTCTGTGTAAGGGGAAAATAGCTTATATTTTATTATATAGAGTCCATAAGGTTTTTATGTATTTACAGACTGTTTAAAGGTGATATTGAAATGCATCTCCATGTATATCAAGCTGAGGTGTCATAAATTTACACCAAGGCCCCTGTAGAATTTAAAATCAGCCATTTTCATTTATTACAAAATTGTTGTAGATCTAGTTCATTCTATTCTTTCAATCCCTTACAAATAAAACTTTGGTTGCAAAGGATTCACCCAGTATTAGAGGTGAATAAGTTTATTTCCTCATTTGTATTGCTTTGCTTCATACTTCTAATGTAGACTGTAGGGCAAATTCTTAGTTCTCTGTGAGAGATCAGTAAAAGTGAAATAAAAGACAAAACACCAAAACCTTTAATAGTAAATATGAAGATTGTTTGGAAGTAAAGTTAAGACACATTATATAAATCACATTAAATCTCAAAATATGGTGACAATATAACACCACTTCCCTACTTTTATTAAGATGGAATTCACACAAATCTTAACAGTACCACATGACAGTTAAACAGCGAGAGATGGAAGAGAGCTTTGAAAGTGTCCTCAAACAAAACTAAAAGTAAATACAGAAGAATTAGACTTATAATTTGATAACCATCAGGATTTACAATTTTATTATGATTTTTCCATAGACTTCGTGCTTTCTGATCTATTCAGTACTCTGCTACTGCTCTTCTCTAATCTCACAGGAGGAGGGACTGACCTGTAAAAGTTGTGTTTTGTAATCTTCTGCCTTAGCTGGCTTCTGGCAAGAGATGGGAAACTGGAAAGAAAGGAGAGCCAGGGTGTTCCTTCCCTCTATGTCTGCACTGGGCAGTATCTTCTTCAGCAGCTATTTCTCCTCTGTGGCTCCAGCTCCTTTCTGCTTACCTTAAGCATTGAGCAGAGGCAACACCATTAACCTCTGAAGTCTTCCAGCCTTTCAGTGGCAGCTGATTTCTAATGCTGGAAATCTCTGGTTTCCTTTATTGTCCCCTTCAGCTACTCATCTTTTTTATTTCCTGTGCAATGAAAGTTTCTATTTCCCTTTGATTTAAATACATAAAATGGTTTATGTTTTCTGGTTCTATCCTGATGGCTACAACTATTTTGACTATATTTCTGTTTATTGCAACAAAAAAAAATCCCAGATTGAATACAAATTCCCTTTATACGTGTTATAGTGTCTTGGCTGCTAAAACAAATACCGTGTAATGAGTTGGCTTAAACAACAGGAATTTTTGCCTCATGGTTTTGAGTTTAGAAGAAGTCCAAAATCAAGGTATCATCAAGTTAATCCTTTCTTCCCAAGAGACTGTATCATTCTGGAGTTGACTGCCAGCAATCCCTGGTCCTTGGTTTTTCTGCCACATGGCAATGCACGTGGTGGCCTCTTCTGGCTGCTCGTTTCTCTCCCAGTTTCCATTGACTTCCAGCTTCTGGCTGTTCCATATCTGTGGCTTGCCCTAAGGTCTTCAATAATAGGATTAAGTCCCATCCAGATTCAGCTTGTCCATACCCTAACAGAAGTAACCTCATCAAAAGATCCCATTTACAAGGGTTCAAACCCACAGGAATGGATTAAGTTTAAGAACATGTGTTTCTGGGTATATAAGTCCCAGCCACCAAAATGTCATTAAAAACATTAGTTTTCAAAATAACCTAAAGTCATAGCTATTATCCACATTTTACATGGATGACTGTAAAGTGAAATAATAACTTGATCTTATGGCTAATGCACAGCTTATGTGCAGAATGGTTTTAACATCAGACAACCTGGACTTGAATCCTGACTCAACCTCATATTAACCAGGCAAACAACTTCACCAATATCTGTTCAGTTTTCTTATCTAGAAACTAGGGAAATCCCCCAAATTAGCTATATCTACCTCAAAAGAGTGTTGTGAAGATTAAATAATTAATATATATCAAAGTTGTTAAAACAGTTGCTGGCATGTAGTATATGTTCAATTAATCTTGCTATTTTCATTAGCCACATGACATCAGTATTGTTCTTCACTACTTTGACAACAGAACACAAGTTACAATGATTACTCCCGGGGTTTATGGCCAAGTGTGTGATTTTCGAAAAGAAAGATTTACAAATGTAAGGTATGACATGCTATAGAACAATAGTATCTAATTTGGCTAAAAATCTGGTCTCCTACCCCGGATTATCAGAACAGTTAAGAAGAGCAGAACTGATTTCTTTTGTGGAAATAGTCAAGAATACTACTATGGCCTAAGGCACCAGTGATTGCAAACCATCATCCTGCAATTAAAATGACCAGAGCTGGCCTGTTCTTTCTTAAACATTCGTCTTTGACTTCTGAATGCACCAGTGAGTTCAAGGTCTGGATATGTATGACTCATGCTAGCTCTGTGCCATTAGGCTTTTTTATAGGAGAAAACTATTCTTCATTACACTGAGCTTGACACTTGAGATTCTTTTTATTATCTAAGAAATTGGCAGTTCAGAGTACATGAAAATGAAAGAAAATGCTAGCTTTTGTAACCATCATCTAGATGATAGCAGCATTGTTTTCACCATTGAAATACTGTACAGAAAACTATGTGGCCTGAAAATACCATGAAACTGCCATGGATATATGTTAATATTTTATATATAATATTGTTGGCACGTATTAATTTGTCATCATTTTTTCATACTCAGCCTTTATACTTGGCAACATTCTAAAGAGTATGCAAATTATATGGATAAGTTAAAGTTATGCTATTTATTTGCAATCATGTGAAGGAAAAGGAAAGCAAAGGCAGATCTTATAAACAAGAATTTTCTATTAATTGCAATTACAACTGTATATTTTATAATGTTTTTGAGTCATGACTCTATCTTTATGCAACACAAAATATAGCGGAAGTGAAATAAATAATCCGAGTAGCTGGACAGATAATTATGCAAAATATTTTAGTTTTTGTTGTATATTTTAATTCTCATTATATGTTTTTACCATCTGCAAAAATTAAATTGCCCCAATTTCTTCCATTCAGTAACTATGTCTCTCTTTTTTTTGGTGGTAGGAAAGTTTGATTGTAAATAACGAACCAATATAAAAATGGGGTATCAAAAGGGGAGACAAGGGTGCGGGTGGAGAATAGAGACTTTGCTAAACTGAGCATCGCTGGCGGCAGGGTGGGGGGAAGGTTTAAAACAGATTTTAGTGAATATACATCCTCCAGAAGGGCAGGAATCTTTAGAGCGTGGGACGGGTGAGATTTCTCTTTAGGGGATGAGGCTTACACCAACGGGTTACACAGGATTTGGCTAGGTCGGCAGAGAAGGCACTTGAAAACTCCCTTCCCTGAACCAGCTTCCCAGTCACGGAAGTTGTCAACCCATCAACCACCAGGAATAGGGAACCAGCACCCTCGAGGGAGCCAAATCCCAGAGGCCATGTGAAAACAAGGTGGTTTCCAGCTGTAACTATGCCTTTTATGTGAGTACAAAAGTTAACCATTGGAAATCTTGTTTATTTTGATGATTTCATGACTGTTAGAGATTCTGAATTTAATTTGGTAAATGAGTATTACATATTACCATTCCAGATTGATTTTACATTTGTAGAAATATGTGTGGTTTTTTTTTTTTTTTTTGCATTATAAATACTAACTTTATTTTCTTAACTGAGTCTTTGCATATAAATAGTTGGAAACAGTGCTTTTCTTCTGTTACTTTTTCAAATGATTAAAATTACACTAATAATAGCACCTGGACTAGAATTACTATACTTTTATTCATGTTTTTTTCCCAAGCAGTATGGGGAGAACAACATTTTTCACTGATGGCTCTTTAATTCAAGAAGTTTCTTAGTGATAATTAACCTGTTAAAAGATGTGTACTGTCTGATCTTTTTGATGACGTTTTACTGGATAATAAGAGCAGAAAAAGGGAATCTAAATTCAGTGTCAGTTTTGAATTAAACTTTGTTTTCTTAAGTCAGTTTCTTTGACAGGAAATAAAATGCACTTCTAACCTTCAAATATTCTAGACTTTTAAACTAAATGTACAAGCAAACATGATTTATAGTGGAGTAGAAAGATGTAAGCTAAGTTTACACTAAGTATTGCTAAGGATGAAATTTATGAGGGCAAGGGGGGTTGAAAGGAAACATTTTCAAAAATATTTTCTTATAAATGTGTTGTTTACAAAGGAAAGAACTACTCTTCAATAATTCAAAATACAACATAAATCTTCTGTGAAAATATTTTCATTCGTTGACTACGTGGGTTAACATCATTAGTTCTACATTAAGTGAAATAAGTGGAACATTATTATGACAAACCTAAATACAGTATGTGAAATAAACCACAGACACATTTCCTTACTGCTCTTTCTGTATCAGTCATTCCTTTGGAAGAGGTCACCCTTAAATGATGACATCAATTACAACTTGAAAGGAACTTCAATTGAGTCTAATCTCTTTCTTGGACAATTGAAAAGCAAAAAAACAAAAAACAAAGCCTGAAGTCAAGGGAGATCAAATGGCTTTCTCAAAAGCACTTGGTATAGACCAAAAAATGTGGGTTTTTGGTCAACTGAATATAGGACACCCAAGTAATGCAAATAACTTCTAATAAGTAATTTATTCTTAAAATTACCTGTAGAATATCAAAACTTCAACGGATTTTTAGATCCAGATAGATTTGAAATCAGTTTCAGGCTCTGCCCATTAAATTTTAGACCTTGGGGAAGACCCTTAAATTCCTGAGAATCCGTATTATAGATATATAATTTATCTGTAATGAAGACAACTAGAGACGTGAAAATTAGAGATCATAAAGCAAAGTGCAAAAGCACTGGGCATATAGTAGTGGCTTGATAATTGGCAATCTGGTAAAATCCACATTAGATGCAAAAGATACAGAAAATCATAAAATGTAGAAATTACTTGATATATTTTATAATTTCCCTAATTTCCTGAATTATTTGCTAATTATATGCAGTTTTTTTTTCCTCTTATACCTCTGCCTCAGAGGCAGTTTTGTTTTTTGCATTTCTAATTCTGTTCACATTTCAGTGGTCCCTCCTCACTATGGATTGAGTTTTCTAATATTGATAGAAGATGCAGACTGTACTCACAACATGAAACTGTAGGTATTTTGGATTTTAAATTCTTTGTTAATAGTTGCTAAGACCCACATGTAGTTTATCATCATTCACAACATTAGAACCATATTCTACTCTATATAAGACCAAGACTCTCTTAGTTTTAAAAATAATAATTATATTATTAGTAGTAGCAGTATTAAAACTGGGAATGAAAGAATAAATGTAGGGGCTACATACAATCTTAAGTTCTGTACAAATTTACACAGAATTTATTCTGAGGATAAGATGTAGGACAAGACATCAAAAGGGAAAAATGAGGATAATCACGCTCTTAACAGATTCCTTGCAGGGCTTTTCTGCTCAAAGAAACCTAATTCAGAGTTTGTCAGGTAGAATTCACAACAATAGCTCAAGGGTCAAATAACCTATATTACATATATCATATACAGATGTAATATAGAACATTTCCCTTTGAATCAGAATTTTGAAAACAACTGTGCCATGTACTTTTGGTATTTATAGCCCCTGTGAAAACATGATAAAGCTAATATAGTTTGTTAAAGCTAATATAGTTTGTAAAGCTACTATAGTTTGTTTCTCAAAACTTCTATCACTTGGGACCAGTGGCTGCCTGACACAGGCTATGGTAGCAGCTGTGAGCTTTGCAGTGCTCTTTGAAGCTCCAGCAGCCCAAAAGCACCGTGCATGTTTTCAGCAAAAGCCTCCCAATAACAGTAATAATAAAATTAATGGTTACTGCTTATTAAATTATTTTGAATTAAGGACTGTGCTAAGCCATACAAATTATCTTACATAACCTCAATATAGATACATAAAACAGGCCATATTATTATTTCCATTTTACAAAAGAGAAAAGAGACTGTTACAAAAGAGAAAAGAAACATATGTGTTAATAACTTGACTAAAAGTCTATAACTAGCAGTAGTGTAAACCAGTTCAGGTCTGTCTGTTAGTAAATCTCAAGCTCTTTTCTACTAAAATGTACTGCCTCCTACACAACCTGTCTTAACTTTTTCTACCCCCTCCGCCATGAGTATTTGTCTAAATCAGGTGATAGAAACTTGGAACTATGCATTATAGTTGATGTTCGGTCTGAGCTATCCTTGTGAAATTGATTCCTGTCTGTTCCGCAGCTTAGCTACTGAAAATGTCAATTATTTAGAGTACAGTAAAGACTTATTTATTAATCTCCGTGTCTGAGGCTTCTGTCTAAAAGCATTTTCAAACTTGGAAAAGTGTCTTAAAATTCCTAAGATTTTGGGATACGATGCAAAATATTTTTTTGAGCAAACAGTATAATATAATTTTATTCAAGTGAAATGCATGAAGTAAAGGCATAAATAGTGGAGATGAAATAGAAATCAAAGGAGCATCAGAATAGAAAAGCTAGTAGCAAGCAAAAATTCAGTTCCAGTAAATGAATGTCTGATCCATCAGTCCTTTTCTTTGAAGTTTTGATCTAAAGGAGTAACAACAAAAAAGAAGTAGAGGAGAAAAAAAAAAATTGCCATGGCAAGAGAGAAATTTATCTAAGCTACCCAATTTCTTTTTTTTTTTAAACATACGCAGATAAGTCAAATTTAGGATGGAGGTTCCAGTTAAGAAACAGAACTTCTGCTAGGTTCTTAAATGAGAATAAAGGAAAACCCAATTTTTAAAATAGGCCATTATCCAAGGAAGTGGCCCTAGATTCTCTCCTGATGCCAATCTAATCAGATGCTCTGATCATTAGTGAACCACAAGGCAGACTCATTTGACATTTCCTTCAGAAATACAAAGTGATGCTTGGAATTATTTAACCACAGCTTCCTTTCAAAAGCATGATTCTGTCCTGCCTTTGTGAGGAATGTTGATAGCACTCATTTTGGAAAATTTACTAATCATGATACATATAAAAGGAATTCGGTTTATTGAATTATGTGAACACTTAGGACAGGCAAAAACATAATAAACTGGGGGGATGGTTAACTTTAACACAAAAGCAAGGAAAGCTAGTTGTAGATATTCCATTTATTTATCAAATATTTACTGAGTTCTACAATATGTTGACTATATGAAGGTGGATTAAAAGAGAGAGTGAGATCAGAATTTTGAAAGATCTGTGTGAGTTTTCCAGGAAGATGAAGGAGAAATAGGATTCCAGGCAGAGGAAAGACCAAGAAGTGAGAGTAGAGAGAGTCAAGAGTCAAACTTTTAAGTGTAGTCTTGCATTGCCTATGCTAAAAGCACTTGGAGTGTTTGTTAAAAATGAGGTTACCGTGCATTATCCAAGTGAATCACAAGCGGTTGTGGTAGGGGGAAAGAATTCATGATTTTAATAGGAACACCTGGTCTATTTTTATAAACATTAAGGTTTGAGAATTGCTGCTATAGGTGATAGAAATAACTGGATTTTAAGCAACAGAATTTCACTATCTGATTTGTTTACAGAGGATATTCTGGTGGCCTACGGATAACAAGAGCACTTACAAATAAAGAAAAGAGACCCATTAAAAAACTGATGCATTGATTCTCACCTCCCTTTCTCGTCAATCTCCTTCAGTCAAGCTTTTGTCCCTAAACTGAAACGAAAACCTCTCTTGTCAAGTTCGTCAAGGATATTCAGCTTGTCAAATCATTAATTCTCAATTTTTATCTTACCTGAGCTCTCAGCAGCATTTGAAAAAAATGATCACTCACTTGAGAACACTGAATTTTCTTGGCTCCCAGGAAACCACACTGTATTTATTCATTTTCTTTTTATCTTCATAGGCCTCTCCTTATCTTTCTGCTGTACTGGATCCTCCTCCATTGTCTAACTTTAAGTTTTGGCTCAGAAGTTGGTTGGACCTCTTCTCTTTCTATACCTACTCCTTAAAATACTATCTTTAAATAACATCTATGTACTTAGATTCCCCCATATCTATCTCAGACTTTCCCTTTTGCTTTACACTTACATATTCAACTATGTACTCAAAATCTCTACTTCAATGTCTAGTGGGAATCTCCAATGTTTTATGTTCAAAAAAGATTCTCTTGTAGTCATACCCATCTCAGGTAAAGGCTCCACCAAGGTCATCAGGTCAAACACCTAGGAATCATCCTTATTTCCTCATTCCCTTTCTTTGTCTCACATTTCATCAGCGTGCCCATTGTAATTTTTCTTAAACTGTATCTTGAATATGACTTCTCCCCAACTCCCTGGCTACCAGTCTAGTTTAAGCCAGCATCACCTCTCTTCTAGGCAATAACAGTAGTCTCCTAATTGACCTCCCTGCCTCTATTCTTGTCCCATATGGTAAATTTTCCACAGGTTTCCAAACTAATCTTTAAGAAAATTAATCAGAAAATGCCACTCTCCTACTCACTTTCCTCAGCAGTTATCATACTTAAAACAAAACCCCAAATCTTCACTGAGGCCCATAGGGCCCTACATTTCTCATGGCAGTATCCCCTTTACTTACACTGCTTCAACCATGGTGGCCTTCTTACTATTAAACACACATAGTTTGCTTTTCTTCATAGATTGGCATTTGGGGTTACCTATTTCTGGGATGCTCTTCTCCCAGATGTCGGCTTGTTTATCTCCCTCACATCATTCTGCTTTCTGCTCAAATATAACTTCTTTGAAGGTATTCCCATGACTATTTAAACAATTCTTTCCTCCATGTTACTCTATGTTCCCATACCATGTTTTATTTTATTCATAGAATTGAACAGATCTGGGCATAGGGACTGACATGAAAAATCATGGATATCTGGGAAAACTTCAAATACTTAATCAGACTAAACCATAGAATAAGATATTAGGGAAGATTGAGACGTAAGAAATAAGGGCAAGAAGTGGACAGATTCCAGCTTATTAGTAGGCATGAAAGGCCGCATACAGGTTGTTGGGAATTTATTATAGGTAAGGGTAGGGGACATTGAAGAGTTTTAAGTAGGGAGGGAAATTTGTAGGGAATATTTGCTGTTTTTGTCAACACAAACCAAATACCCTTCCTAGTTTGGGGGTTTCCATAAGTAGTATGAGCAGGATCCCAATTTCAACCATGGCAGATGAAATGGGACATACTATCTCTACCTGCTACTATTGCTTCCTTCAAGACAAGGTAGGACATATAGCTTAGGTTCCGCCAGTTGGTTGCTTTTGCCTTGAATTTTGGTTCCTGAGGAATGAAGCATATTCATGGTGACAGTGGAGTATGATGGTTAGTGTCTGTGCATTATAGCAGCACATTGGTGGAATATTGAGCACAGGGCCCATGTTCACCCAGGATGCACTAGCAGACCATATGAGTTGTGTACAGATAGTGTCTATTCTGACTGGTTGGTACCCATGCCATACTAATAGAGAAATATTTTAAATATGACTCCTTATGGATCATTATCTTCTGTGGCAGGATTTTGGTTACATTCTCTGTTGCTTAGTCTACTTTGCTTCCTTACTGTTCTCTAAACCTGGAAATCCAGCTTTCCCACAACTTGACATCCTTACAACTGGGGTCTGTCTCATTCAGAGTATCATGAAAAGAGCTGAATCTTTGAAAGATATTTCAGGAAAGATCTTTCAGGTGAGAAAGACTAGAGACCAAAATATTAATAGGGAAATTATGCAATAATTAGTGTCAGTATTTTTGAAGACCCAAACTAAGGCAATAGTAGAGGGATGGATATGAAAAACATAAAGATGAACAAATAGATAGAATTTATTTTTTCTTTGAAATATGTGATTGAGAGAAATAGGGGAGGAATTAAGGAGGACTCTTTGTCTTTTAGTGTGAATGAATATGGAAGAAATGTTCAGTTTGAGCAAGTTTGAGAATGACATTATACTTAATAGTCATGGAAAATGGGTCTTCGGGGTAGGGAGGTCAAGTGGGAATATTCGGATCTGGAGCACATAGGATTGTCTGAGATGGGAACATACATTTGGGAAACCTCAGCCTATTATAGGGTGGTTGAAGGCGTGAAAGTGAATGAGTTCACCCAGGAAGACCAAGGGGAGTCAGTAAAGAAGATTGATATAATGAGAGGATGCTTGGAGAATACAAGGTAGAGGGCAGCTAAGGAGACAGAGAAAGAGTAGACCCAGATCTGGGAATTTAACTGAGAGAGAGTAAGCTGTGTTCCTGGATGCATCATCCAACAGTGGATGTTGAATTTAGTCATGTAGATGCAACAAATGGGGGTGGAAAATAAAATCAAAAGCCAAATACTACAATTGTAATGAACAAATGGCAGTGACAAGAAAAATCCTTAAGTGACAGTACTGAGGAAGAATAAAGGGTTTAATAGTGACATGAGATGAACCAAGAAGAAGAATAAGCACTTGCAATAATAGTTTCTTTCTCAACCTCTGATTTAATTTTTGGATTTGCTTAATTTCATATGTGTTTAATTTGGAGACACAAAGGTAACATAGATTTCCTTTCAGCTTTAGAATGAAAAATCAGAAGTCATGAAATAAATTTATTGGTGTAAGAGGCCTTCTAATTTTGATCATTCTCTTTCCAAGGAACTTTCTGAGTTCTTGACTCTCTTAAAGGTCTTTTAACTTCCTTTCTTTCCTTCCCTACCCCCTTCCTTCCTTCATTCTTTCCTTTCTTCCTAAATAGCTGGATATTACAACTCTAAGGAGCCAGCCAAGTCGCGCATAGATACAAACTGGGGCAGAATTAGAGAAGGAAATCTATGATGTCTAAAAAACAAAAGATGATCTACATGAATCTTTAAGGTTTTGTGGAAATTGCTGATAGGAAAAGATGATAATAAATGGTACCTAGTCATTTTATCAACTGAATTGCCTAAATTTGAGCATCAAGTTTCATTTTATTTGTGGTGGTTGACTTATTTGACAAATGTCTGGCAATTAGATGAGTAGGTAGCTCAATAAGATGACTCTATCTAACATGAAATTTTGATTGCCTAAATTGATTATATTATTTGGAATATTGTCAAATTTATACTTTATGTTATTGATAAGTGAAATTTTATTTGCTCCCTCTGGAAAGTGAAGGGCTCAGCACTTCTAGGTGAGTTATTTTTTTCTGGTACCACGTAGTCAAGTGGTCCACAAAGAATTTTCAGAAAAAGTTAAACGTACTCAAATATAATCAACTGTTGGATTGATTTAAGTATAATAATTTAAGTATAAGGCAAGCTTTAAGGGATTTCTGTACGTGGCTTCAACTGACACAATCATAGGATTGAATATTTTAATGTTGAATTTTCTAAGTAATAATGTGTTACCTTTAATGATTAGACTGCTTTCACAAAGATATTTCATCAGTGATTTGTCTATTATTTTTAATCATTCATTTTGTGTGCTTATGTTAGCCCTAAATAACAACTGATTATATTAGCCTGGATTTATTAGAAATTTATTCTCAGAATCTTAAATACCATAGATGAGTTCATTTGCTTAAAACCACTGCAATCTATTGTATATACCCCTCCCAATATTTTCTGCATCTTCAATGTGTATTGCATTGGAAAATATGAACTTAATGAGCATCAGTGAAAATTATTATTCGGCAAGAAGAGAGTTTTGTAATGCTATGCATGTTACACAAACTCTGTAAAAGCATGACATAGTATTTGAACATTTTAATATATTAATTGTAGCAAAACCACTTTGGGTGGCTCACAGCAAGTTTTCATTAAAAGATACTAACAACGTTTAGAAGAAAAATTCTAGAGATTAAAAATCCCTGAAATTTCCATTTGATTATTGAAAGCAATGACATAGTTATTATTTTTATACAAAAGGTAGTGTGCAGGAAGCTGTTCTCTTCTGAATAAAACAGCTGTATTCATGATTTAGCAGAATCAGTTACTTTGCAATTGAACTTAGCATTTGAACTTTAAGAACTGTGATCTCAGGATTTTAGCTAATGGAACATATGAATCACTCAATATTGCTGCAGAAACATGCACAATGTATTCAATAATGATTCCCTTTGTATTAAAGAAATGTTCTTCAAGACAGATTCTATGAAAGGGTCCAACCATGGCTTTAAGATATGAAAGCATTTTTTGTAAAGTATAGGAACTGGGGAAAATTCAGCACCTTGTAAAGGAGATCATTAACCAAATGTCTGATACAGCACATAGCAATTGGACGTGCAAGGCACTGGTGAACTAAGTTGAAAGCTTGATAGTGGAACATGTTACACATAATTAAATATGGATCCTTCCTAATCAATAGTGAGGGCATAATTATTTTTCTCAAGGTTAGTTAAGCAGAGTTGTTTGAGGGGACAGAGGCCAAAGTGAAGGGAATCAAGAAGACAGACTAGAGAATTGTGCATTTTGGAGCTGAGGAGGCTTATTAGGAGGTTTGGCACACCTGAAAAACCAGACTGCAATTTTTTAAGTGGTCTCATTAGGGAACTATTAGACAAGGTTAAGAAGGCCAGTGAGAACTCATGGGTACATTTAAACAATACCTCCCTGCTTCACCAAGTTGCTTAATAACAGCTGCCAGAAGATATTTGTGATTTTGAAAAAAACATCATACATGAACATCTCCTTAAAGTATTGCCCAACTTTGCCTTTTGAAGAATGCCATCTGTACTCTATGGGAACTATCAGTGATGAATTAATGAATGTTTCCAATGGTGATGAACCAATCTTACTAACTGTAAGCCAGGAGGGAAAGAAATATATATATTTAAGTATGTGTAGCTATTTATTAATATAGTTTCCCAAAACCAGACTCCAGTTAGGGAGGGACAATGAAGAGAAAGAACACAACAGCTTAGTCCATTCCAGCATGTGGGCTAGTTAGCATGTTTAGAAATGTTACTAGGTATTATATCTTACCTCCATCTTTTCCTTTCCCCTTCCATCAAAAAATATTTACTGGGTACCATTTATAAGCCAAGCCGTGAATATGAGATAATTAATTTGAAAGATGTGAAAGAAAATGATGATGATGCAGTCAATTATGAGGTTCTACAAAGTGCCATCAGATATCCAAGAAGGTTCCATATTAAACGAGAGAAATAATGATTTGCGCTCTTAGTCATGCAAGATTATAAGACCATTGGCATATCTGACTTTAGATAGAGGAATATATGAAAGGATTTTGCATTTATCCAGGAACCAATAATGTGAATTTGAGTTTATAGAAGGAAAACATTTTCTTAAAGGATTTTTCCCCCAAATACACTTGATGGAATTTTTTACTTTGGAAAGATTTTTCGAAGAAACTTATGGCATTCTTAAACTAGTCTGAAATTCTAATAAATAAATTCTTTAACGCCCTTACTTTTCTTTCTAAACCTTTAATTTGTTTGCTTCTGAAACCTGGAAAAAACCATTGCATTTATAAAAAAGTGATTATATCACACCTTAGTTATCTATTATGAAGTGGTCAAATTTTGATCTGAGATAATACATATAAAACCTTTAAAATTAAATAAGGTCTGAGAAAGTATCTTGGGTATTATTTACCAGTATTTTTTCTTCTTTTTTAATATAAAACACCAACACCAATTTTTTTTCTACTAGGTTTTTCCAAAGCTTATTACACTTTTAGAAAAATTAGTTTGTCATGGGGCTAGAGAGAATATTTAACAGTTTTTAATAATGCATATTTTTATAATATATTTATTGATAGCTTCCATGTGATATCTTAAGTGGTCTTTATATTTTATGTCCCTTACACCTGATACTGTGGCCTTCCGGAAGGTCATTCCCACCTTCTCCTGATTACCAGGACCCCATTCCATTTTTATACCAGGGATCTAGCAGAGACCTCAGGAGAGATGGGCCTTGTATCTTCCCTGGGCATTTGATTGATCAGTGAGGTGAAAGGGGATGTCTGTTGGGGAATTCTGTAAAATTTTTTACCCCCTGATAAGAGGAAAAGTTATCTCTTTGACTTCTGCCTCTTTTCTTTTGAATGTGATGTGAAGATATGATGTTTTATGCTTATGTGGCCAAACTGAAGCCATTATGAGAAGACCATGGCAATCCCACAGATCCCTGACTCTTGTACCACCAAACCAAGGCCAGCTAGAAAATTTCTTAATTACAGTGCTTGAAAACTGATGATTAAAAAGAGCTTGCCTTTCTGGTATTGAGGGATGTCAGCCAGGGGTAAGTTTACTTGGTTACATAAAGGATTTTTTTTTCCATGAGAAACTATGTTACAGAGTAATCAGGACAACATTGAACCAGATTGCCTGGGAGTGATAAACCAGCCCTTATATTTATTAAATATGTAGTCTTTGGCAAATTATTTAACCCTCTAAGCCTCAGAATTCTCATCTGTATAATTAGGAATAGGTAACAGGGGAGTTGTACATTTTATGAGTTAAGTTATCGAAAGCATTTAAAATAGTGCCCGGCACTGCAAGAGTGAATATTTATATCTCTGTTTATCTATCCATCCATGTGCAGATATGTATATATCTTATTCAATTTGTTTTCTTTTTGTAGCTCTTTGATATGTAATTGATACCCAATAAAATGAACATATTTAAAATATAAAATTTGATAAGTTTTGGCATAAATATTAACCCATGATGGTAGGAGGAGAGTGAGGGTAAGCATAATGTCTGCCTGCTTCCTCCTTGTTTGGCTGTCAGGTTCGTACAGTGGCCATGTCTCTTCCTGACAATAGTACTTGCCGAGAAATCCACCCATCACTGCTCCAACTCTACCTTTAGTCGGGTAACACCATGTCCTCTTCTTGCCTCTTCAGACCTAGGGGTCTCTGGATTCTTCAGCATCATTTGTTAGTTTCCTTAACTCTCCCCATATTTCTACAAATAGTCCCTTCATTAAATATCTCTTCAATTGAATCACTTGAATAGTGTAGTGTTCCATGATAGGAGCCTGTCACATATTGTAAATTCTACCATGAGTGGATAAAATAGATTCTAAATATGGGATTCTGAGACTAAGTTGTACTCTTATTTGTTCAAGAAATTGGTGACATATTTGCTGGGGAAAATGGGACAATGGTTATCCATGGCATTCAGTCGCATCACACTTACTATCAGAATGATTGCATGGGATGAGGTGCCATTGTAGGTTTAGATTTGGGGAAATAACTCACTTGTTCTTGTTTGATAGGGCAACATTGACTATTACAAAATTTTATGGAGTGTTCTAGTTTGCTAATGCTGCCAGAATGCAAAACACCATAAATGGATTGGCCTTTATAAAAGGGGGTTTATTTGGTTACACAGTTAGTCTTAAGGCCATAAAGTATCCATCAACAAAGGGTATCTTCACTGGAGAAAGGCCATTGGCATCCGGAAAACCTCTGTTAGCTGGGAAGGCATGTGGCTGGTGTCTGCTTGCTCCCAGTTTGTGTTTCAAAATGGCATTCTCCAAAATGTCTGCATCAGCTTCCAGTGGCCATCTTCAAAATGTCTGTCTCAGCTCCAGCTAGCTGTGAGCTCCTTCTGTCTGAGCTTATATAGTGCTCCAGTAAACTAAACAAGGCCCACACTGAATGGGCAGGATCATGCCTCCATGGAAATTATCCAATCAGAGTTATCACCTATAGTTGGGTGGGTCACATCTCCATGGACACTGAATGAATAGGTTCCAACCCAATCCTCACTAATAGGTCTGCCCCCACAAGAATGCATTAAAGAATATGGCTTTTTCTGGGGGACATAAATATACAAACCGGCATATCACACTTACTATTAAAATGATTGCATGGGATGAGATGCCATTGTAGGGTTAGATTTGGGGAAACAACTCACTTGTTCTTGTTTGATGGGGCAACATTGACTATTACAAAATTTTATGGGGTAAGATGGCTTCTTCTGATTGGGCTGAAGAACTGAAAGGAAGATAAGATTAGCATCTTGAAATTTCAACTCAAGTCACAGTTAAGAATCCAGAAATCTTCTCTCTTGTACCTACAGATTTCTGTTTATCTTTTGTATTTGACAGTTTGATTATCACATTTCACAGTGTGGATCTATTTGGGTTTATCCTGTTTGGAGTTTGTTGTGCATCCTGGATGTGTACATTCATGTCTTTTGTTAAATTTAGGAAGCTTTCAGCCATTATCTTTAAATATTCTCTCTGCTCCTTTCTCTACTTCTTCTCCTTCTGGTATTCCCACAATGTGTATATTGGAAAACCTCTTGGGTTCCTCAGGTTCCTGAACACTCTTCTTCACTTTTTCTTCTTTCTGCTTCTCAGACTGGATAATTCCACTTACCTTGTCTTTAAGTTCACTAATTCTTTCTTTTGCTAGCTCCAGTCTACTGTTAAATCCCTCTAGGGAATTTTAAATTTCTGTTATTGTGGTTTTAAGCTCTGTTTTGTTCCTTTATATAACTTTCATTTCTCTGTTGACATTCTCTTTGTGTTCATCTATCTTTTCCCAATTTCATTTATTTCTTTGTCCATATTTCCTTTAACTCTTTGAACATATTTAGGACCATTTAAAAAAAATCTGGGACTGTCCCAGTTCTGATCCTCCTCATTGTTTATTTCTAATGCTTTAATCTTCTCCTTTGCCTGGGTCATCACTTCTTTCTTTTTGTGTTTTTTAATCTTTTGTTGAAACCTGGACATTTTGATATTTTGGTGTGTTATTGCTGGGATTTAGATTCTGAGGTGTCTGTTCCTTAAGCCTGTATCTAGCTGGTTTTATGACAGAGCTTTTCTTGAATGCCAGGAGCTAACAAAAAAGGGAAACAAGAAAACACCTTTCCCAGTCTTTGCAGATTGACTTGTGGAGTGCTTTTCTTCAAATCTTATCCATAAAATAGGTTTAGAGACTAGCTAGAGGCCAAAGTGTAAGAGCCACCCTGATCCTTTCTAGCCATGTCTTGCCTTGGGCATGCACTTGAGCCCCTAGAAATGCACCTATTTGCACAGATACAAATGTCCTCATCCCCTTAGGAAACAGTTTCCTGAAGGTTCTGGGCATACACTGCATATTCTACAGCTGGCAATCTCTTTCCCCAGGCTGCCACTTGCCTGCTCTCACACAGCATTCTGTAGGAGTCCTCTGGGAGCTGCCTTCTCCATCCAGAGCATGTTCTGGGGTGGCCTGTATGAGACCAGTGCCCTGGTTTAGTCCCACAGCCTCTACCAGACAGACTGGGCCAGACACACATGCTCCCCATATGTGCACAAGGGATAATCTGCTCCCTTCAGAACTATGACCAGGGTTCACACTGGGAGGGCAGGTCAGCTCTGTACTGAGCCAGTGAGTTGTGGGAAAGGGGCCAGCAAAGTATCCAGGACATCCCAATGCTTATAAGTAGCCTTTTTCTTGATTTGTCATTTGCCTTGTTACCAGAGTCCTTTAAGTTTTTCTGCCAGTTATTAAAAGCTTCTGTGAGGGAATCAAGCCCCAAAGCTTCTAACACTCCACCATTTGATCTGTAGTGGTCACAGAAATCTTCACTTTTGTTGACATATTTAGCTTATGACAAAGCTAGAGTGACCAAACATCCAGTTGGCCCAGCGCTGAGGAGTTTCCAAGAATTTGGTACTTTTATTGCTAAAAATAGATAGTCTTGGGAAATTCAAAATAGTTGATGACCTTAGACCAACCCAAAAACTTAATTTTACAAGCTGTAGTGCATTCCCCAAGTAACTTATACTGAAGTTAGGGTAATAGTAGTGAAGGACTAAGACCTAGAAACTTGCAATAGAGAAGTTTTACTACATATGGACAAATCTGGGAAACTTGAACTCACAAATCTCCTTTAACCTTCCTTGCCTGAGGTAACTGGTCTTCATTTGCATAGAAACATTCCAATGACTTCACATGGGATGGTTGCCTCACAACTAGATAGATGTTCTCCTCAAGACTCACCATTACCTTCATTCATTGCTTTCAAGTCCATAATAGGAGATGGCAGTTGTGGATGGCATCCCAAAAAGATATGTTCAAATCCTAACCATGGATGCCTTATTTGGAAATAGGAGTCTTGCATATATAACCAAGTTAAGATGAGGACACTTTGGATTAGAATGAACTTTAAATCCAAGGACTGGTGTCATTATAAGGAGAAAAAATTTGGAGATGAACACACACAGAGGGAATAAGGTCACATGAGGTGTGATACAGCTACAAGCCAAGGAATGCCAAGGATTGCTGGAGACCACCAGAAGCTAGAAAGAGACAAGCAAGGATTCTTCCCTAGATACTTTAAAGGGAGCATGACCCTGCTAACACATTGATTTCAGACTCCCAAAATCCAGAACTGTGAGAGAGTAAATTTCTGTTGTTTAAATTCATCCCGTATGTGGTAATTTGTTATGGCAGCCCTAGAAAATTAATACAAAGTCAAAGAAGAAGTTTACAAGTTTAGCTCCTGAAAGACACAGCTAACACACTAAAGGTACTGCAATACATTTCCAATTTGTATTGGTATAAAGTTGGGGCACATGTACCAAAATGTAACTGTGGTGGCTTGGAACTATGTGCCCCAGAAAAACATGTTCTTAAACTTAATCCATTTCTGTGGGTGTGCACTCTTGTAAATAGGACCTATTGGTGAAGTTACTTACATTAATGGGTGGCCAAGTTGAGTCAAAATCAGTCTTAATTGGAGGCTTATAGGGAAGGTCACTGAGAGATAAAAAGCTGTAGGGGGAGCAGCCTGCATCTGGAAGTAAATGGTACTGGAAGAGAAAGAAGATGCTGTCATGCGTCAGAAAAGCTAAGGACCAAGGATCATCAGCAGCCTGCCCCACAATGCCACAGTCTTCTGGGAGAAAACATTATCTTGGTGACACTTTGATTTTGATCTTCTCCTAACCTCAAATCTGTAAGCCAGTAGATTCCTGCTGTTTAAGCCAACCTATTGTATGGCATTTGCTTTATCAGCCAGGAAACTACAACAGTAATTGAAAGATTTTATCAAAAGAGGACAAAATATAAGGTTAGAATAGGCTGTATTTATCATTATGGGTATGTTCCCAAGGGTTTGAGATTTAAAATGTTAGCTCAAGAATAAGTGCTGCTAGCATTTTGCTTGTTTAGTAATTTTAAGATGACCTATGATAAATGAAATTGAGATACAGCAGCAACTTCCCTGGCCTACTATAGAGGAAGGATAGTAAAGTTTAAGGAGATGGAGATATTGGAGTGAATTTATGATGTGCAACTTGCTTAGCCACTTCCTCTTTATGACCCAAATGATACATCATTCCCCAGTGTTTTTAAAAAATGTCATGGAAGTGTTGTATTGGTATTCTTTCAAAATCATGATTTCTTCCTCTATAGGCCAGAAATTATGGTATGAGATGCTACTGTGGAATTGGATTCCCATGATTTCAAAGGTAATCCATGGAATTCAAGGAAGGAACAGGCCAGGTGGCAAAGTATGAATGTCACAGACAAAGTGGATTGGTCATGAGGGTACTAGAGTTGAAATGGATGGTCAACATAGTAAGGCATTGCTTGATATTTTAATCAGGGACAAAATAAACTAGGTCTGGGGTCTCGTGGATAGCATCCTGACTGGATTCATTAGTGTGGCAATTCAAGGCTTTCCCCCAAATCCCCATAGCTAAGCCTATTCACAGTTACAGAACCCTTTGATTGAGAGTGTGGGGTGGAGAGATGTTGAATCCCTTTAAGGAAGGATCTTGCAAATTGGACAAGTGTTATGTGCTCAATTTCCCTTCAAACCTACCCCAGAGAGGCCATTTATTGGGAGAAGAGACAAGCCTGGAACTTCTGAGAGTTAGTAGATAAATGGTTTTGAGTTGATGCTAATTTTTATGGATCCAAAATGCCATTGTAGTCCAATAGTCTGAGTGGTGGTTTATGGGGTAGTATGGCCATAAATTGAGTCTTAACTCAAGTTCATTGTAAAACGGATTCATAATTTTTCCAGTTCCTTGTGTATAGTTGGTATAGATAATTTAGCAACAGAATCTTCACAGTGGTTCTGTGACCTATGAAGTAATGATTATAATGGAGAAAAGAGGCAAGGGTAAGCACTTGGAGCTACCTCCTTTCACAAATTCATCAAATTAGTAAACCATTATCAATACCGTGTCATAGTGCAAATTGTAGAGATTAGTGCCACAGTAAAAACTTTGAAGATGCAGAGGTGGTGATTCCTATTATGTTACCTGTTTTTTTTTTAACTGAGATTGCTCAAATACCATACAATTATCCAAAGATCCAAAGTATACAATTGCCCCCACTACCATCATACAGCTATGCATCCATCACCACAATTTTTTTTTCAATTTTTAGAACATTTTAATTACTCCAGAAAAGAAATAAAGACAAAAAAACTCAGATCCTCCCATACCCCTAACAACCCCCCTCAATTATTGATTCATAGTATTGGTATAGTACATTTGTTACTGTTGATGAAAGAAAGTTAAAATACTACTAACTGCAGTATATAGTTTGTAGTATATATTTTTCCTTGTAGGCCCCTCTATTATTAACTTCTAGTTATAGTGTCATATGCTTGTTCTCATTCATGAGAGAGAGTTCTAATATTTGTACAGTTAATCACAGACATTGTTCACCAAGAGATTCACTGTTTTATACATTCCCATCTTTTAATCTCCAGCTTTCCTTCTGGTGACATACATTACTCTGAGCTTACCCTTTCCACCACATTCACACACCTTTCAGCACTGTTAGTTATTCTCACAACATGCTACCATCACCTCTGTCCATTTCCAAATGTTTAAGTTCACCCTAGCTAAACATTCTGCTCATGCTAAGCAACCACTCCCCATTCTTTAGCCTCATTCTATATCCTGGTAACTTATATTTCATGTCTATGAGTTTACATATTAAATTAGTTCATATCAGTGAGACTCTGCAATATTTGGCCTTATGTGTCTGTCTTATTTCACTCAACAGAGTGTCCTCAAGGTTTGTTCATCAACCTATTTTTTTTGAGATGGTTTTGTTCACACACTATACATTCCATCTTAAGCAAACAATCAATGGTTCCCTGTATAGTCACATATTTATGTATTCAGCACCATCGCCACTATCTATATAAGGACATCTCCATTTCTTCCACAAAGACAGTGGATGAGTCAAAGAAGGTAAAGAGACAAAAGAAAAATAAAAAAGAAAGAGAAAAAACCAAACAAAAAACTCCACAAACATGACAGCTAGGAAGCAACAAAAGGAAAGATAGCATTGAACTAAAGTAGAATAAAGAGTCAGACAACATCGCCAGTGCCAAGAGTCCCACACCCCTCACTTATGTCCCCCCCATATGCTTGTAGCCTTTGTTACATTAGACGAAGCATAATACAATGTGTCTGCTAATTATAGTCTCTAGTTTGCATTGCTTGTATTTTCCCTCCGATTCCACCCTATTTTTAACACCTTGCAATGTTGACATTCATTTGTTCTCCCTCATGTAAAAACGTATTTGTACCTTTTATCACAATCGTTGAGCACACTAGATTTCACTGAGTTATACAGTCCCAGTCTTTATCTTTCCCCTTTCCTTCTGGTGTCCCACATGCTCTTAACCATACTCACAGTCATCTTTGTTCAGTGTACCAACATTGTTGTTGAGCTACCATCACCCAAAATTGTGTTCCAAACCTCTCACTCCTATCTTTTCCTTTGTCTGTTGTGCTCCCTTTAGTGTTTCCTGTAGAGCACATATCTTGTTCACAAACTCTGTCATTGTCTGTTTGTCAGAGAATATTTTAAGCTCTCCCTCATATTTGAAGGACAGTTTTGCTGGATATAGGATTCCTGGTTGGTGGTTTTTCTCATGCAGTATCTTAAATATATCATCCCACTTCCTTCTTGCCTCCATGGTTTCTATTGAGAAATCTGCACTTTCTCTTATCAAGCTTCCTTTGTATGTGATAGATCACTTTTCTCTTGCTGCTTTCAGGATTCTCTCTTTATCTTTGACATTTGATAATCTGATTATTACATGTCTTGTCACAGGTCTATTTAGATCTATTCTGTTTGGGTTATGCTGCACTTCTTGGTTCTGTAATTTTATATCTTTCATAGGAGATGGGAAATTTTCAGTGATTATTTCCCCTATTATTGCTGCTGCCCCTTTCCCCTTCTCTTATCCTTCTGGGACGCCCATGGCACATACATTCTTGTGTTTCATGTTGTCATTCAATTCCCAGAGATGTTGCTCATATTTTTCCATTCTTTTCTCTATCTGTTCTTTTGTGGTAGGAACAGGTGTCTTGTTCTGCAGTTCCTGAGTGTTTTCTTCTGCCTCTGGTAATCTGCTGTTGTATGTCTCCATTGTGTCTTTCATCTCTTGTGTTGTGCCTTTCATTTCCATAGATTCTGCCAGCTGTTTTTTTGAACTTTCAATTTCTACCTTATGTATGCCCAGTATTTTCATTATACTGTTCATCTCTTTTGCCTTATCTTCCCTAAACTTTTTGAATGGATTTAGCATTAGTTGTTTCAATTCCTGTATCTCAGTTGAAGTGCAAGTTTGTTCCTTTGACTGGGCCATAACTTCATTTTTCTTAATGTAGTTTGTAGGTTTCTGTTCTCTAGGCCTCTTTTTCCTTGGTTACCCCAATCAGGTTTTCGCAGACCAGAATGGGCTCAGGTCTTAGAAGGAGGCAGTACTATCAGGTTTCCCTGAGAGGGAGTCTTAGAAGATTGATGCACCCTGTCAGACCTAAAGCCACTGTGTTTTTCTGCCCAGCAGGTGGCACCTGTCAGCCTGGCACTCCAGACTGGTGTAAGGAAGTGTGGCCTGTAGCTGTTTCCCCCAGGCTCTGGAGTCTGGTTCTGAATGATTTCCTCCTAGGAAAGATACACCCCTTAGGGAGATATATTTGCATTTGAATAGTCTCTCTGACTGTGCTATCTCCACCTTTGTCTGGGTCAGAGCTCTGGGAACTGAAAGTGGCTGAGGCTTTCTGCACTGAGTCAAAAAAGGGACAGAAAGCCCATCATCAAGGTCAGTCCATGGCCACCCTCACTTTCACCCATTGCCCAGAGATAGCACCTCATCCTCTGGGCTCCCCCTCCCTCCCAGAGAGGTCCTCCAGCTCTCCAAGGTCAGTATTCACCAAAAGCCCCTGTCTGCTTTTTGGGGATTCATAGCTTGTATTGAGCAGCCAATATTTGTTAATTAAAGCCCCCATTGGAGCTGGCCTGAGGTTTATTCACTTGTTCAGAGAGTACTGCTCTCTATCACAACGAAGCTTTGCAGTTTGGGCTGCCGTGGGGGGAGGTGGCTCTTGGTGTGGGTCTGCAGTTTTTATTTACAAATTTTATGCTGCAATCTTGGGCATTCCTCCCAGTCCAGGTTGGTGTTTGATGTGTGGACAGTCATTTTTTTTCCCCCAGCAGTTATTCCAGATTATTTACTAGTTGTTCCTGGTTGTTTATTAGTTGTGCAGGGGGACAAACTAGCTTCCACTTCTCTTTATGCCACCATCTTCTTCCTCCCCCCGGTGTCTCCTTTTAGTGCATCTGATTAACCTATGAAAAAGCTAGGTGAGACTTAGGGAAAATTGAGGATAATTGCAAACTTTATCAGATAAAGATAACGATCTCACCTATAAGGTATCTTTTTGTGATGGAGCAAATCAACACAGTTCCTGATACCTGGTATGTAACACTGACTTAACACTGCTTTTTCTCAATCCATTTATAAGGACAGTGAGTACTAGTTTGCTTTTACCTGGCTACACAGCAACATCCTTCAATCTTCCATAGCATAGTCTGGACAAATCTTGATGATCATGATAATTCACTATCACACTAGTCCTTATATTGATGATATTACATCAATTGAACCTGGGGATTAGAAAGTGGTGAGTACCCTAGATGCCTTACAAAGATACATATATGCCAGATGTTAAGAAACAAACCCCAAGGAAATTCAGGTTCTGACACATTGGTGAAGTTTCTAGGGGTCTAGTGCTTTAGAGAATATTGAGATGAATCCTTAAAGTGAAAGCCAATTTATTGCACTTGCTACCGCCATCAATGAAGAAAGAGGCATAATGTTTAGTGGTTCCTTTGAATTTGGAAAGTAAGATATACCACATTTGGATCTGCTCCTCTGACCCATTCATGAGTAACTCATAAAGCCTTCAGGTTTGACTGGGACTAAGGGAGGGCTCTGCCTCAGGTCTAGGTTGCAGCATGTTACCACTTGGGCTTTTTGAACTAGATGAAGGGAGTGGCCCTTTTCACTTAATAATGAATACATTACTTATACAATTTGTGTGCTCTTTTTCCTACTTTAGCCTTGGTGGGTTAGGTGGACCTAGTTCCAAAGGAAAGAACTTTTGACCAGCAGCCTGGTCATTTTGGACCCCTCATGTCACTTAACTGAAAGAAAGAGTTTTCCTCACTAGCCAGGATGATTGGTTCTGATTACCAAGAAGAATCTGGGTTGCTGTTCCACCCTATGTTCAATAATAATGGCCAGGGGGAAGTGGTGACAAGACAATACAAAAAGACCACTAAGTATTCAGGTCTTATAGCTAAAGATCCCTGGTCTACTAAGTTGCTGGCAGAAGGTAAGAGACTGTGGATTGAGAAGAGGAAAAATGAAACTACAAATATCAACTTCCTCAGTGTGACCAGTGACAGAGGCTGGAGATGGACAATTATACATGCATATATTATGTTAATTGACTATTGTATCTCTTTCTTCCCCCCCTTTGCTTGTGTGATAAATACTAATGGTGCCAAATACTGGAATTAGATTCCAGCTGACAGCTCGATTGATGCCATCTCTTGACAATGTGATGGCTAATGGAATTTTGTGTTTCTTTGGTGTTAGGGTTAGAAAAATTGTGGACTGCACTGATCATTTGTTTTCCAGCTCCAAAATTAATTTTCCACCCTTGTCTTTCCTGTATTCTGCTCCACAAGACAGAGTCTATCACCAGGGCTGCTTACCCTGGTTTACTTATGGGTACTTCCTGGAAAGAGAGTTGTTGAGGTATTTAATCCCTGATATTTTTACTGTGGTTCTGGCAGTGGCTGCTTTCCTCATGTCTGTAGCTCCTGGTAGTCAGCATTTCCTGAATGGCTCTCCAGAGCTTCCTGAGCTCAGGTAGCAATATTTTCTCTCCTGGTCCTTGCAGGCAAAAGTAGGGCAGTGGCTTTACCCTGTTGCTGGTCTCTGGGTGTCAGGGCATTTCTTGTTGCTTTCTTTAACTCTGTCCCTTTACATAGTGCTTCATTCAAGTTTCTTCAGTTAAATCATCTGAGTGAAAATCTGTTTCCTTCCAGGTCATTGACTGGTGTACTCTCAGGTCCAGAAAATATATACATAAACATCTGTGTCCCATCCAGGCCTAGTACTGCAGTGGGCATTGGTAAGGCAATCAATGAATGTTTGTTGACTGATAATTATCATAACAAAAACCATTTATTGATTTTGAACTATATGCCAGAAACGGTGCTAGATATTTTGTGTTTATTTGCAGTTTAGTCCTCATAGCAATCATAAAAGTGTTCATAGGCAAAAAAAAATTAAAATAAAACAAAAGAGAGAGAAACTCAAAGAGGTCACTTGGCTTAGAGCAAATACCTTCTAAGTAGTGGCATAGGAATCTGTATTTAGATTGGTCTGTGATAGTATTCTACCATGCATAGTGAATAAAAATGCAGTAGTCTTGATTTTAATCTGAAGTGTGTAATATTTTTAAACAAGAAAATTACATACTTTTCTGCATGACATAATGTGTATGCAAGAAACTCTAATTTCATTCTTTCCTGAAACAATCTATCCTTCTTTTGCACCAAGTTGCCATACATCATGCTATGCAGGTGATTCCCAAGACTCAATATATCCCAAAGTTAGTACCACTAATTCAATGAGATTGAACAGGAAATATTACAAAGTTAGGCCACTTCATATATCTTACTTGCCTCACAACAAAAAGAACTTGCCCTGTATTGGGAGAAGTGTATTGCACCTATTTCTTTAGAAATCTCTTAGAACTTTCGAATATCACCACTACAAAATAGAGAGTCAATAATATTTTAAAACTTGGAGATCATATTAATTAAGACCGGGCCTATTTTGCTGGTTTAATGTGGCAAATCTAGTATCATATCTCCAAAATGTTTTCTATGCTCTTCTGTATTCTACTGACCATTATGTTTATTTGGATTATGGTAATATTTGTCAGGTGTACAGAGTCTTAAGAGATATCACATAGTTGCTGTCTCACCACATGATACAAAACATGGTCATGAGTAGAAATGGAATGAAATCATACTGTTCACTAACACCGCTATCCGATTACTAAGAAGTAATATGGGAGTGGGATAGATTAGGACCATATATTGTAGTCTCTTGAGACCTGGCCAAAAGTGGGACTGAAAATAAAAAGTTGATTCTTCCCAGAAGAATAGGATCCACATGTCCGTCAGAAGTGGTGGATTAATTTCTGTCCTGATGGACATGAAGCATATCTATGCAGGAAGCTGCAAAGTAGGTCAGTTTTGTGCTGAGTACCCTGTGATGAGCAAGACTGCTTGATCAGGGGCCTACTAAATGAGCGGTTTGCCCTATTTTGCTTCATTTAAAATTAATCTGAAGCTTACCTTACTTTCCCTCCAGCCCACATAATCTTGCCACTTCCTGCTTTAAGAAAGAACCTGAATTTCCACATGCAGTTTCTTCCTTGCCTGAACAAAAGTTTAAAATAAACTCATTTTTTTTTGTAGGATTTGAATGCATTATGAGTTCCATTAATCTCATGAATAAGAACTTAATTTTACAGATTAATGTCAATGCATGCAGAGGTAACATGACTTTTTTTCAAGGTTAGAGAGCAACTAAGATGCAAACTCAAAAGAATTCCAGAAAGTGAGGAAGTACTAAAAAAACACAAAAGGATGATGCCATATCAAAAGGAGACAGGAGCCAGCATGTAAAAGCTTCCAATGGCCAAAGCTGGAACAATTTGAGCAACAAAAGATAACATACTATTGGATTACATATCAAAGTATAAAATAAACATCCATAAATTAAAAAAAATACATAAAATCCATCCATTAAGTAAATATCTATATTTATCTGTATCTATACTGAATAAAGCTAAGATTATCAACTTCCTCCCTGTGACCAGCAATTGGTCATATACATAAATAATTGAAAAAATAAGTAAGCAGGAAGAAGAAACAAATCTCCCATACGGAAGAATTCCAAGTAATTTACATTGATTACTCCTCCCAAAAGAAGGAGCTTAAACTTTAACCCCCAAAACCCAATGTGGGCTGCGCATAGTGACTTGCTTCCAAAGATACAATATGGAAATAGTAGGGGAACAAAGAGTAACTTTACAGTAGCATAAACAAGCACTAGCTTAGACAGTTGATCAAGGCTAATGTCATGTGTGATAAGTCAGTTACCCTTGATATCATGTGAAAAGAATGGCACTTCACCTCTATGTTCTTCCTCTCAAAATTCTATAAGCCCAGTATAAACATAAGGAAAACATCAAACAAACCCAAATTGAAAAACATTCTATAAAATACCCAACCAGTACTCCTGAGAACTGTCAAAGTTATCAAAAGCAAGAAAAGTTTGTAAAGCTGTCACACACCAGAAGGGACATGACCATTAAATGTCATATGTATCATGAATAAGGTTTTGATAAATAGAAAGGGCATGATGGAAAAACTATGAAATCTGAATAAAGTGTGGAGTTTAGTTAATAGTATTGTTCCCATGTTGGATCTTTAGCTGAGACAAATAAACTATATTGCAAGATGGTAACAGTAGGGGAAAATGTGTGAAGGATATATGGCAACTCTGTATTACCTTTGCAACTGTTTTGTAAATCTTAAACTAATCCAAAATAAAAAATTTATTAAAAGAAAATGAGAAAAAAATCAAGGGGATTATGGGAGGCCTTTTTAGTTCCAGCTATTTTTTTGGTATCTGCAGAAGGCCTTTTTTAAAAAATGTATTGCTGAGTAAACTGCAAGTTTCCATTGTTCAGCACATTTTAGTACTAGAGATGCATGTTTATAGCATGAGGTAGGTTAAACAGCACTTAGCACATTACCTTGTTTAAAGTAAGTCTTCAATAAATATTTAGCAATTGATTAAATAGGCTTGCAAATTATTTTTCACTTCAGTTTAGGGTACTTATTACTTTGTTCTGGTTTCTCATGTAATAAATAGTTGGGCATAAGTGAGAGGTTTTTAGAATATGGAACTATTAATCCTTGAGAATCACACTGGTAAGGATCAATATTTAATAGTAGATTAGTCATCTGATGAAGTAGCTCATCCTGTGAAATGGTCTCTCAGTTTATCTGGGAGGAGATGTGGGGAAGGTTCACCTAATCAAAGTGATTGGGGTTTAGGCTCAGGAGGGCATAACTGGAATGGAAGTGATAGGAAAAAAAAACTGGTGGATCGATGACACCAATATTCCTGAAGATAGTACAGTAGCCAAAGCAGAAAGGAAGGGTAATCTCAGAAGAGTAATTTGTCAGCATTTCCCCAGCATTCTCTATGGATGCCTCAGGCTCTCATAGCTTGATGTCATTAACTGTTAGTTTCATTTAACTAACTCTCCTTGCTCTGATTAATTTTATTTCCTATGTAGACTTTTTTTTTAGTGGTAAGGGAATACTCTAGGGTCACTTTGCTAGCTATGGTTCTCAAGGTACATACACAAATTTGCATTCTGTTTTACCCACTAGTTTCTTGGACATTTGGTTAACATGGTTTACTTGTTTGCCAACTATGTGCGATATTATTACCTATTTCATACAGTACTTTTGAAAATTAAAATAAATGATTAAACGCATATGCTGTGCTTAGTAGAATATCACACAACATACTCTTAATTCTTCAGACATACTGTTTTTGATATTATTATAATTGTTGTTGTCATTATTATTCAGTCACATTTCTTCTCTACCCTGAATTTAAGCCACTGTGACAAAATTGAATTCCTTAACCTAAAACTCTGAGAATTAGATTATCAATCAACCACCCTCTGAGATAATGTATCTTTTTTGGCCTGCCTGAGCATCCGTTTGGTTTCCTCCTCATAGCTCTGTTTCTGCTCTCTTTCCAAAACCAGCACCTGAGAATCATATACTGTTTAAAGACACATGACAGCTAGTAATAGGTAGATAGGCTACTTTAGAGTAATTTCTTAATTCATCACTGAAATGAGGCACCTCTGGAGTGGAACATAAAAGTTATTTGCCAGCAGATTTAGCAGCTGTGATAAATGGTGTGTGTGATTTAAATTTACGTAGAATTGTGTTTAATTGAAAATTTGGCCACTACATGAAACTTTCACCGCAAAGATTAGTACAGCATTGAAGGACTGCCAAGAGTGTGGAAGAGAGAACCACTTAGATTAATGTTTCACGAAGCAGTCAGGACTTTAGAAAGCAGAGTTCTAGAAAATATGTTCCAGGACCATTTTCATTAGAATCATCTGTGGTATTTGTTAAAGTGTAGATAGCCTGGCCCCAAAGACGTTCTACTGAATCAGAATCTCTTAAGGGGGAATAGAGGAACTTGCAGCTTTAGCAAGTTTTGTAGGTAATTCTTATATATCCTACAGTGAGTCGGGAACCTGGATTTGCTTTATAAACTAGAGGAGGGAGGTAGAAGGGAGAAAGGGAGAGCAGGGAGAGGGGGAGAGAGGGGGGGAGAGAGGGAGATGGTGGGAGAGTTTTTTCTATCTCTCTCTCATATCTCTTCGATCTATTCTCTCTCTCTCTCCTCTCTCTCTCGCCTTCTCCCTTTTGTTTACCAGGTGCTTAAAGCTTTTATCTATTGTTCTTCCGTCATTTACAGACAATTCTACTTTGAAACCTGTTAGGCAAAAAGTTTTGCATCTGATGTTGTGAATTGGTCCTTATTACCCACAGTTAAAGTAAAATATTTTTAGAATATGTCCTGAAAACTAAAAATTGTACTATGTATTTTTAATAGCTGGTGTTTTAATTACAAAAGCCTTTTGATACAGAAAGTTTATTCAATTTGGATGCAAACAGCTAAACATTGTGTCTGTTCCTAGATGCACATTAATTCTACCAAGCTGCATTTTTCTTTGTTTTACATCTGAGATTCCCTCTAATTTTGAGGATGCTTTCGTCTCAATAAACATTGTATTGAACACAGATCAGAATCAAGTTCTATCAAGCTGAATTCACTGACAGCTAATGATTTGCTTAACATTTTCAAGTATGGGCTTAACAACAGACTTGCTTTGTTCATTTTCCAACATTTGTAGTCCTTGAAATATTTCTATGAATGCTGATATGTTTTTGTGTTTTCATCTTCCACAAAGTGCATTCTAAGGGAAAATGCACCAGGCTGGTTTATTTGCAATTACATGTTCATTGTAACATGAATTCAGTGGATCCCACAGCAACAAATAAGCCACAGAAAACACTCATGTAAATGATTTCTCTCTGGTCATATTGAAAGAGCAGGGCTATGCATATGAGAAACCTGCATTACATCATTTATTACCTGTATGATCTCGGATACATTATATGAGCTTTCTGAGTCTCAGATTGCATACTTATAAAATAGGTTGATTAAATAAGATAATATTTGTGAAATGTCTGACACATAACAGCAAACAAGGAATGGAAGCTAAAAGGATAAAGCACGGCCTGAAAATAAGGGAGCATCGGCGGGAGGACACCTGGCAACTTCTGGGGCTTTGTTGCAGAATTCTTCATTTTGAGCATTATTTATAAACATCCAAGACTACTAATAAGTACTGAAATCATTACATTATTTAAAAAAAATGAAAAGAGAATAAAAAGCTGCTTCATGGCACAGTTAGAATTTTTAGTAATTTTGTGATTTTTGAATTGTAAAGTGAAAAAGAATGTTATTTACTTCAAGAAACATCTCCATTGTGCCATGGCTGAATGAATCTAGAATACTTAATAAAGGCACCATGCTGTGAAAAATATCCATTGATACAGCTGACCTTATATTTCCTGTTACTTTTTTATTCTCTGACCTTATGTTTCCTGTTGATTTCTTCATGCATAATGAATAAAAATCATTCCCACATCTTATGTTATTGTTCACATTATTTCTTATAAACATTTTGATTTTCACAAAAAGAGAGCAAATATGCCCTTTTACATGAAGATGAAGAACTCAGGATTTTTAAAGCCCTAAAATTCTTTCTAGTTATTGGAGTCATTCCTGTGCCTACTGAAAAACAGGCCATTTTAAGGTAATGGGCCTTTTATCCTTTTCCCGACTTTGTGATGGTAATAGTTCCCTAACAAAATACATTAATATAACTGAGTTGATGACTTTATTTTTTACAAAATAAAGATAAACAAAAGTTAATATTTTCATTACATTGAACTAATGCTGTCTCAAAGTAACAGGATTTTGCTAGTTTTTAGTACATTTTGAACAATTCACCATGTACCTCTTTTAATTCAAGTAACAAGAGACTAAAAAACCTACTCAGAGAAGTTTGTAGTGTTTGTGAAAAAAATTTAATCTATCCAAAATAGGAAGAAATCCTCCAATTTTATAATTAGCATAAACATAATTTAGAATGCAAATCATTTTCAATGTAGGAAAGTTATTGACTCATGTTGAACACAGATTCATAATGTTAGGTAAGGTGAGTGCAGCGGAAAGAACTGTGCCTATGGGACTCTCTAAAAAGAAGAAAGAATTCTGGAAAATTCCATTAAAAGATACTGACTTGAAGATTCAGAATAGAAAGTTTTATTTATTTGTTTTTATTTTCCAATTTTTCTATTTTGCTTTTATTACCTTTGTATGCAAACTTTTGTTTTCTTAGACTAGATTACAAGAAATGGAATTTTTTCACTAAAGGAAAATTTAAAGCTTTTACTATATGTCACTAAATTACATTGCATAGAAAAATGTTGCCAAAGTTCTTGCAAACATAGCATCTGAGAGTGCCTGCCTGACTACACAATCACCCATAGTTAATTTTACTGCTTAGAAGTTAGCATAAATTATCTAAGTAAAAACTGCCTCTTTGTGTGTGTGTGTGTGTGTGTGTGTGTGTGTGTATTGGATTGCTGATGAGATTTCATGTGTTTGTTAGTAATTCTCAGTTCTGTAAATTGTTTATTTATGAGTTATGCCCGTTTTTCAATTTGAGAACTAGCATTTATTTTTATGAATCTCTACGAGCTCTGTTTATATATTAAAAGTGTTCATCTTTATCAGTCAAATTTGTTGTAAATGTTTTCCCAAGTTTTTCATTTGCCATTTAAATTTGTTTTTATAATTTTAATTGAGGAATGTCTTTTATAACCAAATTTTCTGTTGGCAAATAAGTGAAGTATCAGAATATAAATTCTGTTAGGGCATGGGTTTGACTCTCTTGTTCTCTGTTGTAAGTCCAGCACCTAACGTACCTAGCACCTCGGAGATGCTCAGTGGATATTTTTAAGTGAAAGAATATCTCCAGCTGCAACATTTCAAGTTATTAAAACTCTAGCAAAAATAGAATTCTAGGGAAAAGTAACTGCTATATGCCTCATCTTTTATCCTTTCTATTTCACCCCAGCAGTCCTTAATTACAAGCCTGGTGAAGTATATTGCTTTATTGATCTTTTTATATGTGAATGCTTATTAACATTGCCTTTCCATATATATATGTGAAAATGGATTCAGCAGATAGGAAAAAGTCCAGCCAAATAAAAATGATATTTTCTAACCCAAATCTTTATCTTTAGCAAAATTAATTCTTTCAACAATTATTTTTTGATGCCTATCCTGTGCTAATCAGAAAAGATTCACTGATTTATCAGTCAGTGGTTTTTTGTTTGTTTGTTTGCTTTTGTTTTTTTGGGACACTTGAAGTGTATGAAGGGCACACAGAAACACCAGCTTAAAGTTGCAAGACTGGTGTTTCAGTTTGCTAAAGCTGCTGGAATGCAATATTCCAGAAATGGGTTGGTTTTTAACAATGGGGATTTATTAGCTTAAAAATTTACAGTTCTAAGGCTGTGGAAATGTCCAAATTAAGGCATCAACAGGACAATACCTTCTCTGAAGAAAGGCTGATGGCATCTGGAACACTTCTGTCACATGGGAAGACACATGATCAGCAATATGCTGGTCCTTCTTTCCCAGATTCCATTGCTTTCAGCTTCTTGTTTCGGTGGTTTCCTATCTTAGCTCCTCTGGAGGCTTTTTCTCTATGTGAGTTTCTCTTGACTGCATCTCTCTCTTTCTGTATATGTTAAATCCTCTCATAAAGGACAGCAGTAAAAGGTTTAAGACCCACCTTGAAATAATCTAAACAAGAGGTCTGTAGCCACAGGAATGGATTAAAAGAACATGGCCTTTTCTCAGGTATATAACAATTTCAAACCACCAGAACTGGTGTTGAGAGGTAATCAGTAACCAAGGCTGTTCAAGAGGTAACAGGAAAACAAAAAAAATTTGGGCAGGATGATGTTACAGTTCCTGATAGATATCACTGCTGAAGTTGGAAAATAAACTCTAACTCTCTCTTTCTGTGTCACTATCAAGATTCAAACAGGTGAATACAAACACCTGATTGGCCAACCCTAGCTCAAACATTACACCTTGATTTTCAGAGGACAGAGAGAAGGATAATTTGCCTCACTCCTTCCAGATTCCATAGGTCATTGCTTCCCATCAGACTATGCACAATGGACCTTATGCTGAACTGGCACGGATTATTGAAACCTGGACAGAAAAAAATGACAAGTATCTTATAGAAATATTAAACAGAACAGGCACAATTTTCTTTCAAGTAGCTTACTATCTGGAAAAAAATCACAGATATAAATATAATATTAAAACTGTGAGAAGTGCATTGAATGAAAATGTATGGCACTATGAGAATATATATATATATATATATACACATACACATATATATGTATATATTTATAGATGTGTGCATTTATAAATACATGTATCAGGACTTTTTAATTGCAAGTGACAGTAGTACAACTGACACTAACTCATAATATAAAGGAATCTAACAGCTAAATTGCCTAGAAAGTATAGAGATAGATTTTTCTATAGGTAGGACTGGATGCATTTTCATACAGTATGTTGTGTCTTGCTTCCAGTTTCTTCAGTCCTGGGTTCATTTTCAGCAAGCCACTCCCCACCTGTTGGGAAAAGTGAGGGTCCAGAAGCCCAACTAAAACAAACTCTTTGCAACTTGATGTCCCAGAGAATCCAATGCTGGAGATTTAAGATGGAAGATATAGAAATAATAAACAGAGGGTTTTTTTCACATTCAAATACACGAAAATTATAATGGTCAGTGAGAAAACTGGGTGACAAAATCTCGTTGAAAAGATATGGAAAAAAAGACCAGTATCCTTGTCCAAAGTTCTTATTAAATCTGAATACTCAGAGTGGGAAGCTCCAGAATGTCTGAGTGAGCAGCAAATACTCTTCTGCCAAAGCAATGACAGAATTGGAAAAACTTGTTAAAATAATGGTTTCAGGACTCTAGAAATTGACCAAATGCATACAAAAAACTGAGAAGTGTTTTGTCAAGCTAAATCTAGCATTTTATCCTGAGGTTTCTCACATCTCCCTCCAGCTGTGGAATTCTAGTCCTGTAAGGATACAACAGACCATAAGGATCAATAGCCTAGATATTGGAAGGGACTGATTTGATTTGAAGAAGAATGTGGAAAAAATTGACACTCAGGGACGTTGTAACAAAAATTTAATATGGCAGCAAAAAATAGGGAAGCTAACATTGCAGCTAGCCTGAAATTGTGATATTGGTTGTGATCAAGCAATAGATCAGAGGATTGTCTATAAATTTAACAAGGAGATGTAGGCAATATGACAGCCATAGAGGGACTTGATATGCTCCCATATGTCTGAACTATCAAAATATTTATGTGCTGCCTTGGCATCCCTCTTACTTCAGTTAAGCCACTTGCTTCAACACTGACCTTAGGCTTTGCTAATAAACATCCTTCCACCTTTGGGGCATAAACTTCCCCAGAGCTCAATCCCACATCCTGTGGCCACTAAACATACTGCCCACATGCCGCACAACTGGCCCCAGTGATAAACTAACCATTCCTACCTGATCCTTGGGCCACCAGTCCCTTTCTGTTTTCATGTGCGTTTTCTTTATATAGAAAGCAGAGGAGAGAAGAAAATGATGGATTAGGAGAGACAAAGGAAAATTCTCCTCCATGAAAAACACTAGACAAAAGACAGAAAGTGCTCCAGAATACCAGTTCCAGGATCCTACTGGCTGGTCAAGGACTTATACTTCCATAGTGATTGAGCAATTGGAGAAGCCAAGAGCCTGCATTCATAATTGTGTAAGTTTTTGATCCGGAGAGCTGCTGGGAAAGGCAGCTGGACTTGCACTGTGATTGGAGGTGGGTCAAAGTGGGACCTGGGGAGCAGACAGGGAGACAGCAGTGGGACCTGTGGCCCAGTGTGGTGGGAAGTGCCTTCCACACCTTGGGCACACACCATGGTAGCTGGTGTGGGTGATGGCCCTTTACATACCTGCAGTTGAAGGCCCCTGAGTTAGGAACAAGCTGCTGCAGCAAGTGGATCACTGTGGAAGTGGGTTATTTTCCACACCCCACACAACCATCTTTGAAGTGGTCTGGAAACCACCCCTTCACAGCATTGCAGTGGAGAACCTCCTCAAGGGAATTTGGGATTTGGCTGCTTGTAACAGTGCAACTCCTCCCCCAGAGAAACCCACAGGGTACATAGCTGAGAGGCAGGGAAGCCACACTAGAAGTGACAGGAGCCCTATACCAAACCCAGGGACTTGAGGGTCTACAGCAGAGAGGGACTGAAGGGAGTCTGAGCTGAAGGGGAGGACAACCCCAGGAATGGCTGGGAGTACTGGATCTTATAGCCCTCTTCCCTGCCAAACTGCACAGGACACAACTCCCAACCACAGGTCTGGCAGTCCCCATTGCACATGGAAAATTGGTACACTGATTTGTCATCCACATGGTTTGGAACCCCACTCACTGTATAAACAAAATTGGGGTGATCTGGATTGAGGATAAGAGGTGGTTTGGGAAAGCCATCTGCTGGTAGGTCAGGGAAAGTGCACTGCATCATGCTGTAGCTCTGTCAAATTATGGATAATTGTTTAAATAACTCTGCATATCTTAAAAGAACCCTATGAAGATAAACAAATGCCAAGAGGCCGAAAACAATAGGAAATTGTAAAGCATATGAAGAAACCAGAAGATGTGGATCACCCAAATACCCAAATTAAAAAATCAGAGGAGATACAGAACTTGGAGAAATTAATCAAAGAAATAATCACAAACACCAATACCATGGCTCAGGAAATAAAGGACATCAAGAAGACCCTAGAAGAGCATAAAGAAGAATTTGCAAGAGTAAATTAAAAAAAGAAGATCTTATGGAAATAAAAGAAACTGTTGATCAAATTAAAAAGATTCTAGATACACACAGTACTAGAATGGAGGAAGCTGAGGAAAGAATAAGTGAACTAGAAGACTGCAGGCTTGAAAGTGAAAGTACAAAAGAAAGAACGGAGAAAAAAATAAAAAAATTCAAAATGGACCTCAGGTATATGATGGACAACATGAAGCACACAAATATAAGAATCATTGGTGTTCCAGAAGGGGAAGAAAAGGGCAAAGGACTAGGAAGAGTATTCAAAGACATAGTTGGAGAGAACTTCCCAACCCTTCTAAATTACATAAATATGCAAATCATAGATGCCCAATGAACTCCAAACAGAATAATTCCAAATAAACCAACTCTGAGATAAATTCTGATCAGATTGTCAAATGCTGTAGAGAAGGAGCAAGTTCTGAAAGCAGCAAGAGAGAAGCAATTCACCACATACAAGGGAAATAACAGAAGACTAAGCAGTGACTACTCAGTGGCCACCATGGAGGCAAGAAGGCAGTGGCATGACATATTTAAAATTCTGAAAGAGAAAAATTGCCAACCAAGAATCCTTTATCCAGCAAAGCTCTCCTTCAAATTTGAGGAAGAGTTTAAAATCTTCACAAACGAATGCTAATAGAATTTCCTAACAAGAGAGCTGCCTCACAAGAAATACTAAAGGGAGCCCTATCAGCTGAAAAAAAAGAAAGGAGAGAGAGGTCTAGAGAAGGGAAGAGAACTAAAGAGTCTTAGGAAGGATATGTTAAAGGAAATAAACAGGGGGAAATATATCTGAAAAAAAAAAAAAAACAAAGGATATAATGGAGGATTCAAGAAATGCCTTCACAGTAATAACATTGAATGTGAATGGATTAAACTCCCCAGTTAAAAGACATAGATTGGCAGAATGGATTCAAAAATATGAACCATCAGTATGTTGCTTACAAGAGACTCATTTTAGGCCCAGAGATGCAAACAAATTGATAGTGAAAGGATAGAAAAAAGTATTCCATGCAAGCTACAGCCAAAAGAAAGCAGGAGTAGCAATATTAATCTCAGATAAAATAGACTTTAAATGTAAGGATGTCATAAGATACAAAGAAGGACACTATATACTAATAAAAGGGACAATTCAACAAGAAGTAACAATCATAAATGTCTATGCACATGATCAGGGTGCCCCAAAGTACATGAGACAAACATTGGCAAAACTGAAGGAAGCAATAAATGTTTCCACAATAGTTGTGGGATACTTCAATACATTACTCTCTCTTAATAAATCAGACAGAGGAACAATAAGGAAATTGAAAAACTAAACAATGTGATAAATGATTTTGACTTAACAGACATATATAGAGCATTACATCCCAAATCACCAGGATATACATTCTTCTCTAGTGCCTATGGAACTTTCTCTGGAATAGATCATATGCTGGTGCATGAAACAAGCCTCAATAAATTTAAAAAGATTGAAATTATTCAAAGCACATTATCTGATCACAATGATATCAACTAGAAATCAATAGCCATCAAAGATTTAGAACATTCACAAATATCTAGAGGTTAAACAACACACTCCTAAACAAACAATGGCCTAAAGAAAAAATAGCAAGAGAAATTGCTATCTAGAGACAAATGTAAATGAGAGCACAACATATCAAAACTTATGGGATATGGTACTGAGGGGGAAATTTATAGCTCTAAATGCATACATTGTAAAGGAATAAAGAGCTGAAATCAAAGAACTAAAGGAACAACTGAAGAAGCTAGAAAATGAACAGCAAAATAATCCTAAACTAAGCAGAAGAAAAGAAATATCCTTACTAAGACTCTTTAGTTCTCTTCCCTTCTGTAGACCTCTCTAGACCTCTCTCTCCTTTCTTTTTTTTTCTCAGAAAAGAAATAAATGACATAAAGAACAAAAAAAGAAGAGAGAGAATAAATAAAACAAATGTTGGTTCTCTGAAAAGATCAACAAGATTGAAGAGCCCTTAGCTAGGCTGACAAAATAAAAAAGAGAGAAGACCCAAATAAAAAACAAAATAATAAATGAGAGTGGTGACATAACTGTGGATCCCAAACAAATTAAAAAATTCATAAGAGGATACTATGAACAACTGTATGCCAACAAACAAGAAAATGTAGAGGAAATAGGTAATTTCTTGGAAACACATGAACAACCTAGACTGTCCAGAGAAGAAACAGAAGACCTCAACAAACCAATCACAAGCAAAGAGATCCAATCAGTCATCAAAAATCTTCCCATAAATAAATGCCCAGGGCCAGATGGCTTCATAGGGGAATTCTACTAAACTTTCCAAAAAGAACTGATACTATTATTACTTAAACTCTTTCAGAAAACTGAAGAAAATGCAACACTACCTAACTTGTTTTATGAAGCTAACATCACTCTAATATCAAAACTGGGTAAAGATGCTAAAAGAAAGGAAAACTACAGGCCAATCTCCCTCATGAATATAGATGTAAAAATTCTCAACAAAATACTTACTATCTAATCCAAAGACACATTAAAAAAGTCATACACCATGGACAAGTGGGGTTCATTCCAAACATGCAAGGATGGTTCAACATAAGAAAATCAATCAATGTAAGACAATGCATTAACAGAACAAAAGAGAAAAAGCAAATGATCATCTCAATAGATGCAAAAAAGGCATTTGACAAAATCCAGCATCCCTTTTTGATAAAAACACTTCAAAACATAGGAATTGAAGGAAACTTCCTCAATATGATAAAGGGCATATATGAAAAACCCACAGCCAACATAGTACTCAATGGCAAGAGACTGAAAGCCTTCCCTCTAAGATCAGGAACAAGACAAGGATGCCCACTGTCACCTCTGTTATTCAACATTGTGCTTGAAGTGCTAGCCAGAGCAAACAGACGAAACAAAGAAATAAAAGGCATCCAAATTGGAAAGGAAGAAGTAAACTGTCATTATTTGCAGATGATGAAGTGGACAGCACAGCTACTTGAGCTAATAAGCAAATTTAGCAAAGTAGCGGGATACAAAATTAATGCATGTAAGTCAGTAATGTTCCTATACACTAGAAATGACTTAACTGGAGACACTCAAGAAAAAGATTCCAATCTCAATAGCAACTAAAAAAACCAAATACCTGGGAATAAACTTAACCAAAGATGTGAAAGACCTATATATAGAAAATTACATAACTTTACTAAAAGAAATAGAAAGGGACCTAAAAAGATGGAAAAATATTCCGTGTTCATGGATAGAAAGGCTAAATATCATTAAGGTGTCAATTCTACACAAACTCATGTACAGATTCAATGTAATTCCAATGAAAATTCCAACCACCCACTTTGCAGACTTGGAAAAGCTAGTTATCAAATTTATTTGGAAGGGAAAGATGCCTCTAATTGCTAAAAATATTACAAAAAAAAAAAAAAAAGAAGCAGGAGGGCTTACACTTCATGACTTTGAAGCTTACTATAAAGCCACAGTAGTCAAAACAGCATGGTACTGGCATAAAGATAGACATATTGATCAATGGAATCAAATTGAGAATTTGCAGATAGACCCCCAAATCTATGGTCAACTGATTTTTTTTTTTAAATTTTTATTGGGATTGTTCAGATACCATACAATTATTCAAAGATCCAAAGTGTACAATCAGTTGCCCCTGGTACCCTCTTACAGCTGTTCATCCATCACCGCACTTAATTTTTGTTCAATTTTTAGAAACTTTTCATTACTCCAGGCCAGAAACAAAATGAAAGATGGGGGAAAAAAAAAAAAGGAAAAGAAAGGGAAACTCAAATCCTCCCGTATCCCTAACCAACCCCCCTCAATTACTGACTTGTAGTGTTGGTATAGTACATTTGTTACTGTTTATGAAAGAACGTTGAAATACTACTAACTGTAATATATAGTTTGCAATAGGTATATATTTCTTCCCTATATGTCCCTCTATTGTTAACTTCTAGTTGTATTGTCATACATTTGTTCTGGTTCATGGAAGAGTTTTCTAATATTTGTACAGTTAATCATGGATGTTGCCCACCATAGGATTGTTTTATACATTCCCATCTTTTGACCTCCAACTTTCCTTCTGGTGACATATATGACTCTGAGCTTCCCATTTCCACCTCATTCACATGCCATTCGGCGCTGTTAGTTATTCTCACATCTTGCTACCTACACCTCTGTTTATTTCCAAAAATTTAAGTTTGTCCTAGTTGAACATTCTGTTCATACTAAGCAACCACTCCCCATTCTTAAGCCTCATCCTATATCTTGGTACCTTATATTCCATGTCTATGAGTTTACATATTGTTATTAGTTCTTATCAGTGAGACCCTGCAATATTTGTCCATATGTATCTGGCTTATTTCACTCAGTATATTGCCCTTGAGGTTTTGACATCAACCCATTTTTTTTTAGGATGGTTTTGTTCACACCCCATACATTCCATCCTAAGTAAACAATTGATGGTTCTCTGTATGGTCACGTATTTACGTGTTCACCACCTTCACCACTATCTATATAAGGACATCTACATTTCTTCCACAAGGCAGGATGGAGCATCAAAGAAGGTAGAGAGGGAAAAGAAAGAGGAAAAAAATGACAGCTAGGAAGTAGCAAAAGGAAAAGTAATCTTAAATCAAAGTAGGGTAAAGAGTCAGCCAACACCACCAATGTCAAATGTCTATGATGCCTCCCCTATCCCCCCTTCTCATCTGCATTTACCTTGGTATATCACCTTTGTTACATTAAAGGAAGCATAGTACAATGATTCTGTTAATTACAGTCTCTAGTTTACATTGATTGCATCCCTCCCCCCATGCCTCCCCATTTTTAACACCTTACAAGGTTGACATTTTCTTGTTGCCCTCGTAAAAGAGCATATTTGTGCATTTTATCACAATTGTTGAACACTAGATTTCACCAAGTTACACAGTCCCATTCTTTATTTTTCCTCCTTTCTTCTGGTGTCTCACATGCTCCCAACCTTCCTCTCTCAACTGTATACATAGCTATCTTTGTTCAGTGTACTTACATTGCTGTGCTACCGTCTCCCAAAATTGTATTCTGAACCACACTCTCCCGTCTTCTCCTATCACTCTGCATTGCTCCCTTTAGTAATTCCTGTAGGGCAGGTGTCTTGTTCACAAAGTCTCTCATTGTCTGTTTGTGAGAAAATATTTTGAGTTCTCCCTCATATTTGAAAGACAGCTTTGCTGAATATAGGATTCTTGGTTGGAGGTATTTCTCTTTCAGTGTCTTAAATATATCACACCACTTCCTTCTTGCTTCCATGGTTTCTGCTGAGAGATCTGCACGTAATCTTATTACGCTTCCTTTGTATGTGATGGATCGCTTTTCTCTTGCTGCTTTCACGATTCTCTCTTTGTCTTTCTTTGACATTTGATAATCTGATTATTAAGTGTCTTGGCGTAGGCCTATTCAGATCTATTCTGTTTGGAGTATGCTGAACTTCTTGGATCTGTAATTTTATGTCTTTCATAAGAGATGGGAAATTTTCATTGATTAGTTCCTCTATTATTGCCTCTACCCCTTTTCCCTTCTCTTCTCCTTCTGGGGTACCAATGATATGTAGGTTCTTGTATTTTGTTTCATCTTTAAGTTCCCAGAAATGTTGCTCATATTTTGTCATTCTTTTCTCCATCTGCTTCTTTGCATGTAGGCTTTCAGGTGTTTTGTTCTCCAGTTCCTGAGTGTTTTCTTCTGCCTCTTGATGTCTGCTGTTGTATGTTTCCATTGTGTCTTTCATCTCTTGTGTTGTGCCTTTCATTTCCTTAGATTCTACTAGTTGTTTTTTGAACTTTCAATTTCTGCCGTATATATGCTCAGTATTTTCTTTACAGCCTCTATCTCTTTTGTGAAATATTCTCTAAAGTTTTTGAATTGATTTAGCATTAGTTGTTTAAATTCCTGTATCTCAGTTGAAGTGTATGTTTGTTCCTTTGACTGGGTCATAGCTTCATTTTTGTTAGTGTAGGTTGTAGTTTTCTGTTGTCTAGGCATCTGACCTCCTAGGCCACCCCAATCAGGTTTTCCCAGATGAGAACAGGTTCAGGTCACAGAAGGAGGAAATATTCAATATCTGGTTCCCCTGATGGTTTTTCTTAGAGGATTAATAACACCTGTGCTTTTCTGTTTGGCAGGTTCAGTCTGTCACTGCCTGTGTAAGGGGGTGTGGACTGTGGCTCTCCTCCCCCAGGCTTTGGCGTCTGGTTCTGGTAAGGCAGGCAGTAGAGCTGGGCCCCTCCCTTTCCTCTTGGGAAGCTATGCCCCCTCCAAAGAGGTCACCGCCTATCAGGAAGTTCTTTGTTCCTTTGACTCTGCTGATCAAAGTATTTTGATTTTAAAATAGCTGAGTCTGTCTTTACCGCAAAGCGCTGTGGGCTGAAAGTGGCTACGGTTTTCTCCACAGAAAGCAAAAGGGACAGAAAAGCTCCCAGGTTCACCCATCAGCCTCTGGGCTTCTCGTCCTGAGACAGATATGTCTCCCGACTCTTCCAAAGTCAGTTGTCCCCAAAAGCCTCTGTCTGCTCATTGAGGATTCACTGTCTATATTTAGCAGTTAACATTAAAATCCCAGATGGAGCTGGGCTGTGGTATGCTAGCTTGTTCGGAGAGTGCTGATCTCTAGCACCGTGCAGCTTCTGTGAGGGAGCAGCTCTCGGCTCTCGGCTCTCAGCATGGGTCCACTGTTTTACTTACAGATTTTATGCTGTGATGTTGGGCATTCCTCCCAGTTCAGGTTGGTGGGTGATGAGTGGGCAATCACATTTGTCTCCCTGCAGTTATTCCTGGTTATTTACTAGTTTTTTGGTCATTTATGAATTGTTCTCGGGGGGACTAACAGTTTTCCACTTCTCTCTATGCCGCCATGTTTTCTCCTGGTCAACTGATTTTTGATAAGGCCCCCAAAACCACTAATCTGGGACATAACAGTCTCTTCAAAAAATGGGGCTGGGAGAACTGGGTATCCATATCCAAAAGAATGAAAGAGGACCCGTAACTCACAACCTATACAAAAATTAACTCAAAGTGGATTAAAGATCTCAATATGAGAGACAGCACCATAAAACTCCTAGAAGATAATGTAGGGAATCATCCTTAAGACCTTGTATTAGGAGGTCATTTCTTAGAACATACACCCAAAGCACAAGCCATGAAAAAAAAATAGAGATTTGGGGACTCCTCAAAATTAAAAGCTTCTGTACCTCAAAGGAATTTGTCAAAAAAGTGAACAGGCAGCCAACTCAATGGGAAAAAATATTGGGAAACCATGTATCTGACAAAAGACTGATATCTTGCATATATAAAGAAATCCTACAACTCAACAATAATAGTTCAGACAGCCCAATTATAAAATGGGCAAAAGATATGAAAAGACATTTCATTGAAGAGGGAATACAAATGGCTAAAAAACACATGAGGAGGCGGGGCAAGATGGCAGACTGGTGAGCTGTATGTTTTAGTTACTCCTCCAGGAAAGTAGGTAAAAAGCCAGGAACTGCGTGGACTGGACACCACAGAGCAATCTGTCTTTGGGCATACTTCATACAACACTCATGAAAACGTGGAACTGCTGAGATCAGCGAAATCTGTAAGTTTTTGCGGCCAGGGGACCCGCGCCCCTCCCTGCCAGGCTCAGTCCCGGGGGAGGAGGGGCTGTCAGCTCCAGGAAGGAGAAGGGAGAATTGCAGTGGCTGCTCTCATCGGAAACTCTTTCTACTGATTCAAACTCCAACCATAGATAGACTGAGGCCAGACACCAGAGACTCTGAGAGCAGCCAGCCCAGCAGAGAGGAGACGGGCATAGAAGGAAAACAACACGAGAAGCTCCAAAGTAAAACCAGAGGATTTTTGGAGTTCTGGTGAACACAGAAAGGGGAAGGGCGGAGATCAGGCCTTGAGGCGCATATGCAAATCCCGAAGCAAGGCTGATCTCTCTGCCCAGGGCACCTTTCCTTAATGGCCCTGGTTGCTTTGTCTATTAGCATTTCAATAACCCATTAGATCTCTGAGGAGGGCCGTTTTTTTTTTTTTTTAAATCCTTTTTGCTTTTTCTAAAACAATTACTCTAAGAAGCTCAATACAGAAAGCTTCAAAGAATTGAAATTTGGGCACGTCAAGTCAAGAGCAGAAATAAGAGAGCTCTGAGACAAAAGGCAATAATCCAGTGGCTGAGAAAATTCACTAAACAACACAACTTCCCAAGAAAAGGGGGGTGTCCGCTCACAGCCACCATCCTGGTGGACAGGAAACACTCCTGCCCATCGCCAGCCCCATAGCCCAGAGCTGCCCCAGACAACCCAGTGTGACGGAAGTGCTTCAAATAACAGGCACACACCACAAAACTGGGCGTGGACATTAGCCTTCCCTGCAACCTCAGCTGAATGTCCCAGAGCTGGGAAGGGGGAGCAGTGTGAATTAACAGAGCCCCATTCAGCCATCATTTGAGCAGACTGGGAGCCTCCCAACACAGCCCAGCAGCCCAGAACTGCCCTGGGGGGACGGCACTCACCTGTGACATAGCACAGTCATCCCTCAACAGAGGACCCGGGGTGCACAGCCTGGAAGAGGGGCCCACTTGCAAGTCTCAGGAGCCATACGCCAATACCAAAGACTTGTGGGTCAGTGGCAGAGACAAACTGTGGCAGGACTGAACTGAAGGATTAGACTATTGCAGTAGCTTTAAAACTCTAGGATCATCAGGGAGATTTGATTGTTAGGGCCACCCCCCCTCCCCGACTGCCCAGAAACACGCCCCACATACAGGGCAGGCAACACCAACTACACACGCAAGCTTGGGACACCAATTGGGCCCCACAAGACTCACTCCCCCACTCACCAAAAAGGCTAAGCAGGGGAGATCTGGCTTGTGGAGAACAGGTGGCTCGTGGACGCCACCTGCTGGTTAGTTAGAGAAAGTGTACTCCACGAAGCTGTAGATCTGATAAATTAGAGATAAGGACTTCAACTGGTCTACAAACCCTAAAAGAACCCTATCAAGGACAGCAAATGCCACGAGGCCAAAAACAACAGAAAATTATAAAGCATATGAAAAAACCAGACGATATGGATAACCCAAGCCCAAGCACCCAAATCAAAAGACCAGAAGAGACACACCTAGAGCAGCTACTCAAAGAACTAAAGATGAACAATGAGACCCTAGTACGGGATATGAAGGAAATCAAGAAGACCCTAGAAGAGCATAAAGAAGACATTGCAAGACTAAATAAAAAAATGGATGATCTTATGGAAATTAAAGAAACTGTTGACCAAATTAAAAAGATTCTGGACACTCATAGTACAAGACTAGAGGAAGTTGAACAACGAATCAGTGACCTGGAAGATGACAGAATGGAAAATGAAAGCATAAAAGAAAGAATGGGGAAAAAAATTGAAAAACTCGAAATGGACCTCAGGGATATGATAGATAATATGAAGCGTCCGAATATAAGACTCATTGGTGTCCCAGAAGGGGAAGAAAAGGGTAAAGGTCTAGGAAGAGTATTCAAAGAAATTGTTGGGGAAAACTTCCCAAATCTTCTAAACAACATAAATACACAAATCATAAATGCTCAGCGAACTCCAAATAGAATAAATCCAAAAAAACCCACTCCGAGACATATACTGATCACACTGTCAAACATAGAAGAGAAGGAGCAAGTTCTGAAAGCAGCAAGAGAAAAGCAATTCACCACATACAAAGGAAACAGCATAAGACTAAGTAGTGACTACTCAGCAGCCACCATGGAGGCGAGAAGGCAATGGCACGATATATTTAAAATTCTGAGAGAGAGGAATTTCCAGCCAAGAATACTTTATCCAGCAAAGCTCTCCTTCAAATTTGAGGGAGAGCTTAAATTTTTCACAGACAAAGAAATGCTGAGAGAATTTGCTAACAAGAGACCTGCCCTACTGGAGATACTAAAGGGAGACATACAGACAGAGAAACAAAGACAGGACAGAGAGACTTGGAGAAAGGTTCAGTACTAAAGAGATTCGGTATGGGTACAATAAAGGATATTAATAGAGAGAGGGAAAAATATGGCAAACATAATCCAAAGGATAAGATGGCCGATTCAAGAAATGCCTTCACGGTTTTAACGTTGAATGTAAATGGATTAAACTCCCCAATTAAAAGATATAGATTCGCAGAATGGATCAAAAAAAATGAACCATCAATATGTTGCATACAAGAGACTCATCTTAGACACAGGGACACAAAGAAATTGAAAGTGAAAGGATGGAAAAAAATATTTCATGCAAGCTACAGCCAAAAGAAAGCAGGTGTAGCAATATTAATCTCAGATAAAATAGACTTCAAATGCAGGGATGTTTTGAGAGACAAAGAAGGCCACTACATACTAATAAAAGGGGCAATTCAGCAAGAAGAAATAACAATCGTAAATGTCTATGCACCCAATCAAGGTGCCACAAAATACATGAGAGAAACATTGGCAAAACTAAAGGAAGCAATTGATGTTTCCACAATAATTGTGGGAGACTTCAACACATCACTCTCTCCTATAGATAGATCAACCAGACAGAAGACCAATAAGGAAATTGAAAACCTAAACAATCTGATAAATGAATTAGATTTAACAGACATCTACAGGACATTACATCCCAAATCACCAGGATACACATACTTTTCTAGTGCTCACGGAACTTTCTCCAGAATAGATCATATGCTGGGACATAAAACAAGCCTCAATAAATTTAAAAAGATTGAAATTATTCAAAGCACATTCTCTGACCACAATGGAATACAATTAGAAGTCAATAACCATCAGAGACTTAGAAAATTCACAAATACCTGGAGGTTAAACAACACACTCCTAAACAATCAGTGGGTTAAAGAAGAAATAGCAAGAGAAATTGCTAAATATATAGGGACGAATGACAATGAGAACACAACATACCAAAACCTATGGGATGCAGCAAAAGCAGTGCTAAGGGGGAAATTTATAGCACTAAACGCATATATTAAAAAGGAAGAAAGAGCCAAAATCAAAGAACTAATGGATCAACTGAAGAAGCTAGAAAATGAACAGCAAACCAATCCTAAACCAAGTAGAAGAAAAGAAATAACAAGGATTAAAGCAGAAATAAATGACATAGAGAACAAAAAAACAATAGAGAGGATAAATATCACCAAAAGTTGGTTCTTTGAGAAGATCAACAAGATTGACAAGCCCCTAGCTAGACTGACAAAATCAAAAAGAGAGAAGACCCATATAAACAAAATAATGAATGAAAAAGGTGACATAACTGCAGATCCTGAAGAAATTAAAAAAATTATAAGAGGATATTATGAACAACTGTATGGCAACAAACTGGATAATGTAGAAGAAATGGACAATTTCCTGGAAACGTATGAACAACCTAGACTGACCAGAGAAGAAATAGAAGACCTCAACCAACCCATCACAAGCAAAGAGATCCAATCAGTCATCAAAAATCTTCCCACAAATAAATGCCCAGGGCCAGATGGCTTCACAGGGGAATTCTACCAAACTTTCCAGAAAGAACTGACACCAATCTTACTCAAACTCTTTCAAAACATTGAAAAAAATGGAACACTACCTAACTCATTTTATGAAGCTAACATCAATCTAATACCAAAACCAGGCAAAGATGCTACAAAAAAGGAAAACTACCGGCCAATCTCCCTAATGAATATAGATGCAAAAATCCTCAACAAAATACTTGCAAATCGAATCCAAAGACACATTAAAAAAATCATACACCATGACCAAGTGGGGTTCATTCCAGGCATGCAAGGATGGTTCAACATCAGAAAAACAATCAATGTATTACAACACATTAAAAACTCGAAAGGGAAAAATCAATTGATCATCTCAATAGATGCTGAAAAAGCATTTGACAAAATCCAACATCCCTTTTTGATAAAAACACTTCAAAAGGTAGGAATTGAAGGAAACTTCCTCAACATGATAAAGAGCATATATGAAAAACCCACAGCCAGCATAGTACTCAATGGTGAGAGACTGAAAGCCTTCCCTCTAAGATCAGGAACAAGACAAGGATGCCCGCTGTCACCACTGTTATTCAACATTGTGCTGGAAGTGCTAGCCAGGGCAATCCGGCAAGACAAAGAAATAAAAGGCATCCAAATTGGAAAAGAAGAAGTAAAACTGTCATTGTTTGCAGATGATATGATCTTATATCTAGAAAACCCTGAGAAATCAACGATACACCTACTAGAGCTAATAAACAAATTTAGCAAAGTAGCGGGATACAAGATTAATGCACATAAGTCAGTAATGTTTCTATATGCTAGAAATGAACAAACTGAAGAGACACTCAAGAAAAAGATACCATTTTCAATAGCAACTAAAAAAATCAAGTACCTAGGAATCAACTTAACCAAAGATGTAAAAGACCTATACAAAGAAAACTACATAACTCTACTAAAAGAAATAGAAGGGGACCTTAAAAGATGGAAAAATATTCCATGTTCATGGATAGGAAGGCTAAATGTCATTAAGATGTCAATTCTACCCAAACTCATCTACAGATTCAATGCAATCCCAATCAAAATTCCAACAACCTACTTTGCAGACTTGGAAAAGCTAGTTATCAAATTTATTTGGAAAGGGAAGATGCCTCGAATTGCTAAAGACACTCTAAAAAAGAAAAACGAAGTGGGAGGACTTACACTCCCTGACTTTGAAGCTTATTATAAAGCCACAGTTGCCAAAACAGCATGGTACTGGCACAAAGATAGACATATAGATCAATGGAATCGAATTGAGAATTCAGAGATAGACCCTCAGATCTATGGCCGACTGATCTTTGATAAGGCCCCCAAAGTCACCGAACTGAGCCATAATGGTCTTTTCAACAAATGGGGCTGGGAGAGTTGGATATCCATATCCAAAAGAATGAAAGAGGACCCCTACCTCACCCCCTACACAAAAATTAACTCAAAATGGACCAAAGATCTCAATATAAAAAAAAGTACCATAAAACTCCTAGAAGATAATGTAGGAAAACATCTTCAAGACCTTGTATTAGGAGGCCACTTCCTAGACTTTACACCCAAAGCACAAGCAACAAAAGAGAAAATAGATAAATGGGAACTCCTCAAGCTTAGAAGTTTCTGCACCTCAAAGGAATTTCTCAAAAAGGTAAAGAGGCAGCCAACTCAATGGGAAAAAATTTTTGGAAACCATGTATCTGACAAAAGACTGATATCTTGCATATACAAAGAAATCCTACAACTCAATGACAATAGTACAGACAGCCCAATTATAAAATGGGCAAAAGATATGAAAAGACAGTTCTCTGAAGAGGAAATACAAATGGCCAAGAAACACATGAAAAAATGTTCAGCTTCACTAGCTATTAGAGAGATGCAAATTAAGACCACAATGAGATACCATCTAACACCGGTTAGAATGGCTGCCATTAAACAAACAGGAAACTACAAATGCTGGAGGGGATGTGGAGAAATTGGAACTCTTATTCATTGTTGGTGGGACTGTATAATGGTTCAGCCACTCTGGAAGTCAGTCTGGCAGTTCCTTAGAAAACTAGATATAGAGCTACCATTCGATCCAGCGATTGCACTCCTCGGTATATACCCGGAAGATCGGAAAGCAGTGACACGAACAGATATCTGCACGCCAATGTTCATAGCAGCATTATTCACAATTGCCAAGAGATGGAAACAACCCAAATGTCCTTCAACAGATGAGTGGATAAATAAAATGTGGTATATACACACGATGGAATACTACGCGGCAGTAAGAAGGAACGATCTGGTGAAACATATGACAACATGGATGAACCTTGAAGACATAATGCTGAGCGAAATAAGCCAGGCACAAAAAGAGAAATATTATATGCTACCACTAATGTGAACTTTGAAAAATGTAAAACAAATGGTTTATAATGTAGAATGTAGGGGAACTAGCAGTAGAGAGCAATTAAGGAAGGGGGAACAATAATCCAGGAAGAACAGATAAGCTATTTAACGTTCTGGGGATGCCCAGAAATGACTATGGTCTGTTAATTTCTGATGGTTGTAGTAGGAACAAGTTCACTGAAATGTTGCTATATTATGTAACTTTCTTGGGGTAAAGTAGGAACATGTTGGAAGTTAAGCAGTTATCTTAGGTTAGTTGTCTTTTTCTTACTCCCTTGCTATGGTCTCTTTGAAATGCTCTTTTATTGTATGTTTGTTTTCTTTTTAACTTTTTTTTTCATACAGGTGATTTGAAAAAAGAAGGGAAAGTTAAAAAAAAAAAAAAAAATGAAAAAAGACAAACAAGGGGAAAAAAAAAAAAAAAAAAAAAAAAAGATGTAGTGCCCCCTTGAGGAGCCTGTGGAGAATGCAGGGGTATTCGCCTACCCCACCTCCATGGTTGCTAACATGACCACAGACATAGGGGACTGGTGGTTTGATGGGTTGAGCCCTCTACCATAAGTTTTACCCTTGGGAAGACGGTTGCTGCAAAGGAGAGGCTAGGCCTCCCTGTATTTGTGCCTAAGAGTCTCCTCCTGAATGCCTCTTTGTTGCTCAGATGTGGCCCTCTCTCTCTGGCTAAGCCAACTTGAAAGGTGAAATCACTGCCCTCCCCCCTACGTGGGATCAGACACCCAGGGAAGTGAATCTCCCTGGCAACGTGGAATATGACTCCCAGGGAGGAATGTAGACCTGGCACCGTGGGACGGAGAACATCTTCTTGACCAAAAGGGGGATGTGAAAGGAAATGAAATAAGCTTCAGTGGCAGAGAGATTCCAAAAGGAGCCGAGAGGTCACTCTGGTGGGCACTCTTACGCACACTTTAGACACCCCTTTTTAGGTTCTAAAGAATTGGGGTAGCTGGTGGTGGATACCTGAAACTATCAAACTACAACCCAGAACCCATGAATCTCGAAGACAGTTGTATAAAAATGTAGCTTATGAGGGGTGACAATGGGATTGGGAAAGCCATAAGGACCAAACACCACTTTGTCTAGTTTATGGATGGATGTGTAGAAAAGTAGGGGAAGGAAACAAACAGACAAAGGTACCCAGTGTTCTTTTTTACTTCAATTGCTCTTTTTCACTCTAATTATTATTCTTGTTATTTTTGTGTGTGTGCTAATGAAGGTGTCAGGGATTGATTTAGGTGATGAATGTACAACTATGTAATGGTACTGTAAACAATCGAAAGTACAATTTGTTTTGTATGACTGCGTGGTATGTGAATATATCTCAATAAAATGATGATTTAAAAAAAAAAAAAAAAAAAAAAAAAAAAAAAAACACATGAAAAAATGTTCATCTTCACTAGCTATTAGGGAAATGCAATTTAAGACCACAATGAAATATCATTTCATACCAATTTGTATGGCTTCCATTAAACAAACAGGAAACTACAAATGCTAGAGAGGATGTGGAGAAATTGGAACTCTTATTCATTGTTGGTGGGACTGTATAATGGTACAGCCACTCTGGAAGACAGTCTGGTGGTTCCTTAGAAAACTAGATATTGAGTTACCCTTTGATCCATCAATTTCACTTCTCAGTGTATACCCAGAAGATCTGAAAACAGTGACATGGACAGATATTTGCACAACAAGGTTCATGGTGGCATTATTCACAATTGCCAAGAAGTGCAAACAATCCAAATGCCCTTCAACAGATGAGTGGATAAACAAAATGTGGTATATACATACAATGGAATACTATGCGGTAGTAAGAAGGAATGAGGGAGTGAAACATATAACAATATGGATGAATCTTGAAGACCTAATGCTGAGTGAAATAAGCCAGACACAAAAAGAGAGATACCATATGTTACCACTAAAGTGAACTCTGTGAAAAATGTAAAATAAATATTTTATATTGTAGAATGTAGGGGACATGGAGATAGCATCTAGTGCAGGGGGAACAACAGAATCTAATAAGAACAGATACACTATTGAGGATAATATCAATGCTATGGAAATGCTCAGGAATGATTATAGTTTGCAGACTTTCTTGGGTATGATAGGATCCTGTTGGAAGCAATATAGTTATTTTAGGTTATTTGTTTTTCTTATTCCTTTGTTTTGTTAGGGTTTGTTAATTTTCTTGGGGTATAGTAGGGACATGTTGAAAGTAATACAGTTATTTTAGGTTATTTGTTTTTCTTAATCTTTTGTTTTGTTTGAATTGTTTTTTTTTAATTTTTTGATAAAGTAAAAAAATCTATTGCATTAAAAAATGAGCTTCAATGTAGTTATTTTAGGTTATTTGTTTATTCTTACACTTGATCATGGTTTGTTAATTTTCTTGGGGTTGGTAGGAACATGTTGGAAGCAATGTAGTTATTTTAGAGTATTTCTTTTTCTTATTTCTTTGTTTGGATATGGCTTATTCATTTTCTTGGGATATGGCAGGAACATGTTGGAGGCCAAGTAGTTATTTAATGTTATTTGTTTTTCTTAATCCTTTGCTTTGTTTTGTTTGAAATGTTGTATTTTTTTGTTGTTTGCCTGTTTTAACTCTTCAATAAATAAAGTTAAAAAAAGATATATAGAAAGCAAATAGTAAAATGGGAGACACATATCCAACCATATTAATAATTACCTTAAATGTAAATGGATTAAACATTCCAATCCAAAGTCAGAGATTATCAGTTTGCATAGAAAAACAGGATTCAAATATATGCTGTCTACAAGAGGCATAATTTAGATTCCAACGTACAAATAGGCTGAAAGTTAAAAGATGATGAAGGAAAAGCATGGAAATAGACAACACGAGAGCTGGAGAGGATATGCTAATATGACATAAAACAGCTTTAAGGAAGTAATATAACTAGAAACAAAGAGGGATATTTTCTAAGTGCTAAATAGGTCATCAGAAAGATGTAGCAATTATAAACATATGTGTCTAAAAACAGAGCACCAATATTCATAAAACAAAAAAGCTAAATGTAAATTTACCACATGACCCAGGAATTACACTTGTAAATATCTACCTGAGAGAATGGAAATGTATATTTACACAAAGACTTCTATGTAAATGTTCCTAGCAACATAATTAGTAATATTCCAAAATTGGAAACAATCCATTCTCCATGAACTGGTGATACAAAATCAGGTATATCCATACAATGGAAAATTATGTAGCAAAAAAAGGAATGAATTACTAATACATGCCACCACCTGGATTTATTTCAAATACATTACCCTAATTAAAAGAAATCGGACTCAAAAGGCCACACGTCCTATGAATACATACATATATTAAATGTCTAGAAAAGACAAATCTATAGAAACAGAAAGATTAATTGTTGCCTGTGGCTGGAGGTAGGAATGGGATTGATTAACTCTAAATGAGCATGAAGGATCTTGTTGGCTTGATGGAAATGGACTAAATATAGACTGAAATGATGGTTGCAAAACTCTCTAAATTAAAGAAAAAAAATCAATGAATTCTGCACTCAATAAAGCTGTTAAAAACAAAAGTCCAGATACTTGTACCTTACCTTGGATATCAGTTATCCAAATTCCAACTATAGCTACTATTCATTATTTACCTTTTATTCCCAAGATAATTTCCCATAATCTTCTTTCATTCATTTGATCATTCTTAGTATATGAATGGTCAAAAAAGAGAGTATTCTGACCATTTCAGTATTTCAGCATTGACTCAATTTCACATTGACATATACAGGATAGGGGTTGATTAGATGTCATTTTCCAATCCTTGACCATGCCCAAGGAAATGATTTCTGTCAATTTTATCATTTTCTTCTCCACAAATATGAGCTGTGATATCTACAGGTGTTTTGAAACCATAAGGGGAAATTACCTTTAACAATTAGGAAAAAATATGATAAATATTACAGCCTGAAGCAGAAGATTGCAGATAGGCAGGCAAATTAATATGTCTTTAGGGGAAAGTCACTGAGAGTGAAGTGAGGCAGCCTGAGTTTCAGAAGATGACAGGAGTGATGCCAAGTATAGTAAGGTAACATAATTTAACAAGCATGTGGGAAAGGTAATTAGGAGAAATGGTAATGAAAATTTAAAGAGTACTCACAATCAACAAATCTGAATAAAAAAGCAGAGAACATATCCGAATACAGACAACTGGAGCAAGCCATATCCTGTATATATTTTGGTTATATGGAAGTTGGGTATATTTGAACAGTGAGGTTTATCAGTCAATTCAAGGTTCCAAGTAATTGGATCTTCTTTGCATCATATTAATCTTCCTAGAATATTTTTTTTTGATCTTTTGAGTCAATAAAGATATACTTCTCTTGAATGGTCTTCTCCTGCTCAGAATTGAAACCTGGCCCTTCTCTGGAGACAGTGCTTCTCTTACTTTCCATATATTACAGAGGCAGGGAGAAATTTGGCAATTCTCTAGTTTCCCATTAATTTTCGAAATGAATGCTCACCTACCTTTACATCATATGTCTCATTCAATGTTCATTATCTGGTTATATATCCTGATTTTTTCAGTGCTACTGTCTTCTTCCAAGTCCCTGGTCATTTTTCTATAATCATAGAAGATTTTGTTCCTTAGAAGATAACAACTTCTCCATCATTATTCACACCTTCATCTTGAATTATTTAAATATCTACATTGGCTAAATTATCACTGTAGCCTTATGGTTCCTTAAACATTTCAACTCTAAAATCTTTGCTTCTGGAAGCAAAAGAGCTTAGATATGCAAGTCCAAACATTCTAGATTTTATGTTGACAGAAGGGATCCAGTCATAAAAGAGTACATACTGTATTATCCCATTTATATAGAGTTCAAAAGCAATCAAAATTAATCTTTAGAGTTAGAAGTTAGGAGAGGGGAAGGAGCACAATAGGGAATTTAGGATACTGATAATGTTCAATTTCTTGACTTGGTGGCTAGTTATTTGTTTATATAAATATATATTTTTGAAAAGTAATCAAGCATTGAACTTATATTTGTGCATTTAAATGTATACATTTTATACTTATATAAAATTTTTTAAAATAAAAAAAAACTAGGTTTTAATTCTGGCTCTGTCTAGTTTGGGCTTTGAGAGTATGAGCCAAGAGGTTAAGCTAACTGATCCTCAAATCCTTATGCTGTAAAATTCCAATAATAAGGCCAAATTATCATAGTAGACATTCCATTTCATGGAAAAGTGAAATAATATAAAGTAAATGGGTACACTATCGCTATGATATATGAGGGAATCTTTAAATGACCATTATAATAATTATTAATACCACAAATACATCATTAAAACAACAAACTTCTGTGAACACAACATGTACCTTGTAATAGTTTGAAACTCTTTAAGCTTTAAAATTTAAAAAATTCCAATATTTGACTCTGATAGTAAACTTTTCTCTTTCTATCACTTTTATTTTGATATTCCAAGTGCACCTGTGAGCCAGACTCTAAAGCCAGACTTCTGAACTCAAATCCAGGCTTCATCAATTTACTTCTGCATTTGCCTTTTTATAAATATAGTACAGATTCTAGCATTCAGTTCTCATCCTTTAATCTCTTGTCGCTTGTTCTTTAGCCATGTCCATTCTAAATCAAGGTAGACACCCTATTTTATTTAATGCTGTGTCCCTGGAACCTTTACATATAGCCACAAGGAAAGATTAATTCTTAGAAGCCATTGGAAAATTTTTCATCAGATTTTACAAAGGTAAAGATACTAAGTTAAGATACTATAACTCTTCTATATATTTAGATCTTAGGAGCTATGGGGATGACCTGGGACAAGGAGGACCAGAAATTCAAATTTTGCAGTATTTTACAAATCAAGAGGATTGATTTTTCACTACTGTCAAAGGAAGGATACCATTGATGTATTTGAGAGGCATCAAAAAGGTAGGGAAGGTTTAGAAATCAAGGACACATATGCTACATTTAAAAGCCTGGGGATGGGAGCTGTCATATTTATGCTGTAATATATATTATATATTTTTTGCAATTTGGTGAAACAAAAGAGCATTCTCTGATGGATGAGTTGCAGGAAGTACAGCTTGGATGTCCTAAACTAGGCAGATAATGGCAACATAGAACTTGAGCTTCTTTCAATTTATCTCTCACTGGACACATCTGTCCCTGGTCTTCTGTAAACTTATCATCTCAGAAAAGGTAAGGAAAGACCTAACATCTGAAATATTTGGGGAAAAAAATACTATTTTATTCTACCTCTCATATGATTGAACAAAAACAAGGATAGGTGCTCGATAAATATCTGTTAATGTCATTTCTTTAGTTTTGTAACCAGGGCAGGGCAAAGTGGGAGATTAGAATTAGCACATGGCTAAAGCTCTCATCCTAAATGCTTTTTTTTTTATTGTTTTTTCCTAAATGCTTTTAATATTGGTAGGAAGACAAGAATTTAGAAGCATTTCTTGAGAACCAGAGGAGTCTTAGTTCTATTTGTAATTTCCAAATGACCCTAAATTATAATCATAATGATTTTATATATTCATTTTACTGTGTCATGTGGTTTGTTTCTTCTTAAAAGCCATGATAAAATATTTATGACTTTTAATATTTATGTCATTCCGCAGGTTGAAAACTGAGACCAGAGGCTACCTGCAAATACTGATAAATTTCCGTTATTAGAATTCTTAGTTCTAATCAATATCTATTCCTGTATGTTATCTTACTATCTATTTGCCTTCTTGTTTTGTTTGTTTGATTTTATCAATATTCTTAGATGACCTTCAAGAACAGTTCACTCAATATTCTTGGATGACCTTGAAGAACAGTTCACTCAATTCAGGACATGACTAATCATAAAGTTTATGTTGTGACAAAGAGAGCTTATCTATGGTAAAATGAAATCAACATTTTAACACAAGTTTTGCCAAAAGATTCCATATGTGTAGTATTCTCCATGTAAGTTTAGTATTATTGAGAAAAGCAGAGAGCTTATATATTATTTTTTAAATCTAGTGAATATAATTTGCATGTACTATATCTTAGGAAGAATTGAAGGCTTTATCTAGATGTTAAATGGATAAATAGATGCTAATCATCTGAAAAGAACTTTGGGTTTGTCAAAATTGCAGTCACCAAAGGCAAAAAGAATTCCCCTAGTTTCCATCTTCCCTCTCATTCCTCTGTGCCATGTGTCCTGGATATCCACTGATCTCAAAGGAAAACAGTAAGTTCCCAGTTACTGACAAAGGGGTTTCTGTCATTGGATCGCTAAGAAAAATTGGTTTAACTGTTGGCAAGTCCCTGGATTGTGAGAAGCCCTCCAGAGAAGAAGGTAGAAGAGGAAGCTCAGTAGAAACAAGAAAAGGAGACCTTACCACTTTGTGGTCACAGAGGAAGAAGAGAGGGGAAGACAAATTAGTCGGCTTTCTCTTCTCATTGTGTGAAGTGGTCTGTGCAATTTGGCTTTGGATAGCACCCTAGATAACAAAAGTATATTATTTACTGGGCTCTAAGACCACAAATCTCCCGTTGTAGAAAATATGGTGATAAGCAGTCATGTTGTGCTGTAAATAAAGATCAGAACAATTTAAAAGCACTTCTTTTACTCTGCACTCAAAATCACCCAATTAGGGGCAGATAAAAACATTACCTAATTCCTCAAGAATCATCTTTCAAATCAAAAGGGTTTATTTATACCATATCATAATCTGTTTACTTTTTTGTTGTTAATAACAATACTATAAGAAAAAGAAAACTTTGGTAATGTTTCTTTGATAACTGACCACTCATAAAATGGATGAAATATAAAGAATTAGCTATTTACAACTGACCAGGGTTTTAATATGGCTGTTCTTTTCAATGAACACATGGTTGTTAAGGGTTGTCATGGAGCACAGTTTAAGTGACTCTCCTAAGTGGAGACAAGTTCCAGTTTTTCAACATGCTCTATGGTCTATTATTATCTGAAAATCCCCACTTCCCTGCTCCTACAAGTGATCTTTTAACTTGCATGTTTTATGAAGACCTGACATTCATTTGGCCTACAATAAGGAAGCACGTTTAACGTGGTATAAACAGGAAGAGACTAACGTTTACTGCAGGCAAAGAGAATTCCTCTGCCAACAAATTGAATCATCTGCTTTTTAATAAATAAAATATTCAAATGATAAATGATATAAATTTTTCCTGCAATGTAAGGATCATCAATTTGCTTAGGACACATTTTGCTTTTACTTTCTTTGAACATTGATTTCATATTAAATATTAGAATAGTTACTAGCAAACTTGCTGAGGATAGGAAATACTTCAGAAGGATTCTGTCTCCCTTTATAAGGGAAAAGATGCCTTATTTTGTTCATTTTATGGCTTCATTTTATTTCACCCCACTCACTTCATAATAGATAGAACCTGACACAGGAAAAAACAAACATGTGGTATGTGTATTTGTGAGAAATGCACAGATCTTCAATTTGTATTTTGCATGAAAAATCATTGATTCTTCATACAAAATTATTGATTTATCCATCCAAATTCACTCACATGCATGTAACAGGGAATATGTAGAATGTGCCAGCAGAATTCTGAGATTAAGCCTCAGAGTCTGCTATTATGCAAAATGCATGTGGAAATGTGTCTAGTCCAAACAAGGGGCTGGTAAAAAACTCAGGAGTAAAGTCCTAATCAGTGCAGGATATCCTGCCTTGAAATATAATGCATATATCTTCATGCTGGAAAGGACTTTGACTTGTGAACATACGAACTTAAGAGAACATAAAGTTAGTTGAAGAAATTGTTAAAAATCTTGGGAGGGGAAAAAGAGTGCTGTTATATGGTACAGATATATCAGCACAGTACCAGAATTATTTCTTCCAGCATTTGGTACATGCCTTTCCAAGATGTAAAAATGATTTTACAAATAACATTTAATTTAATTAATAATAAACAAACCAGAGGTAGAAATTAAAGTAACCAGTAATAAGCTGCTAAAATTTGAGACAAGTTAAGGATTGCTATGGGGTCTAATAGATAAAAGTCTATAAAGAATACCAAATTATTTGTTAATAGAGAAGATGAACTATGAAGTAGCTATGTCATTCTTCTGAGTTTGTAAAAGTGGAAGTGGATCTAAACTATAATTATCCATATGTAAATGTGCTCAATAACATTTGTAACTACTGTGTACAGGTCTCATGAGTTTCTATAGTCATATGAATGGGTAAATATTATCTTTGGATAAAAGAAAAGGAATTAAATGAGGGATTTAATTTAAAGGTTCTACCCAATTAAGCTAGACTAAGGTATAAATAGGTGAAACAGTGATAGATGATACCCATCGCATAAATAATTACTTAAAATTAGTTTACTGCACTATATCAGTTTAAAAGCTGCATAACTCAAATAGAAATGAATCCCAGCTCAGATTTAATGTGTCTTACATTTGTTTTGTAATTTACTATTGACAAAATGTTCTTAAGTATATTACGTCACTTGGACGTTTATACTCAATATAATTTCCTTTTTACAGAAAAATACACCAAGGCTCAGTGCTGTTTAAAGTTTTTCCAGGAATTATTCTGTAGTGGCAGAGCTCATTTAGTCTTAGACATAAGAAACTTAACCAAGATTTCTTTTTTTTACTTCAAGACCAGAGGTCTTTCCACTCTGTAATACTATATCATTTTAGTAATGACACAATCCTTGATACAATTGCTCTGATAGTGGTTTCTCCAGTATATGAAAGTTAATATTTATTTTTCATACATTTAATTATTCAATAAAATGTAGTAAGATTCTTATATGTCAGGCAGTGTGTTAAGCAGAGTAAGTGTAACAAAAAGTATGTGAATGAGTTTGGGTTAGATGAGTTGAGTCAGTGGAACATAAAATTTTTTCTGTAGAGGAAATGAACCTTTGTTATCTCTTGCAGATAAATAGTTTAAAAGTGTATGTCTAAGAAATAATTGCTATTAATCTGTTTAGCTCTCAGAACCTGAATTTTGTAACAGGAAATGGTTCATATTGTTTTGTCAACAGAGAAGAAAAACTTTAACTCAAAAAAAAGCAAAGCATGAACCCAATGTCCAAAAGCAGGGCTGTTCTTGACAAGGGTGGGGAGAATCTTGCCTAGTTGATGTTCCCCATTGTTCCTGGAATTTCTCTAGGCCATCTGCTAATAATCTTAGGGAAAACTCTGTTTTGCTTCCAAATGGATGTATGATCTATTTCTACATATTGCTTTAATGTCCTTATTGGTGAGGGTTTAGGTCAGTCAGATTTCAATGTATGTTATTAGATGAGAGAAGAGAATAACTGGCTGGTGTTTTTCACACTTCTCTGAACTTGCCAAACTTGGCTGGCAATTGTCACCTTCAGTTACTATAAGAAAATCATAATTAATGCAGAGTGTTGCATTTAATATAAATAAGTGGAAAAAATACTTATCTCTGATGACTGGTTTCAAATGACTAGAAGAAAACAAAAATCAATGAAGAAATTAGGAATATATTTCAACCGTGAGTTATCTGCTCTGACTCTGTCTCTATGTTCTTGATATATCCACTTATATCCTAAATAACCAAGACCTTTTTCTACCTGCCTTTATCTCTCTGATCGAGCATCCTAACAAAAATTGCTGCTTGTGGCATTTAGTGAGGAACAATCCTGTCCTAATTGGAATATTCAATATTACATCACTTTGTTACTACTCTTTATCTCTACTAGCTTAGCTCTCAATTATTGAGCATGTATTTATATTCCAAACACAGGATTAAACATTTTATATTCATTGTTGTATGCAATCTTCTCAATATCTCTTTGTGGTGAATCAGATGAGATGAGGATAATTTACACAAGGTCTAATAGCCAATAATTACAGAGCTGGGATTAAAGCTCAAATCTATCTGATTCTAAAGTTGTGGCAAAGACTACTGCTTGCCCCCTAATATCTGTTTTCCCTTTCTCTACAGTAATGGAAGTTTCATATGGGCAGCCATATGACAGCTTTCTTTATTGCAAGGTGAGACCATGTGACTAAGGTCCACTAAGTGGAAGTGGTAGCACAACTTGTGGGCCACAACTATAAAGAGAAAGAGAGTGCTTTCCTCTTTTCTTTCTCCCTTGCAACTGGCTGGAATATGATATGATGGAGAGAGCGATGGCAGCGTAATTGAACCTTGAGATTGAAGGTGTGTTCAGGATGGCAGAGCAATAAGTCAGAAGATAGCTAGTTCTTCAGCATCACCAATTTGCTAGGACAGTGCTGGATTACCAATCCAGCCTTATGAACACTGTATTTTTAGTTCTTTTTGCTAGAGCAGCCTAACATTTAGCCTGACTTACACAGAGGCCCATGCCCTTAGTGTTAGGCTAAGACTGAATCTGAATGTATGGAAAAGTGTAAGAAACAGAAATCTTTTAGTAACAGCTTTAGGAGATACAGAAACAGTTTGAACATGTGTTTTAGTTTCCTTGGCTGCCCAAGCAAATAGCATGCTATGGGTCAGATTAAACAATGAGAATTTATTAGCTCATGGTTTTGAGGCTAAGAGAAAGTCCAAATCAAGGTGTCATCAAGGTGATGCTTTCTTCCTGAAGACTGGCATTTAGGGGCTGGATGCTGCAATCCTTGGTTCTCTGTCACAATCCTCTGTCACATGGCAGTCACATGGTGGCCTCTCCTGGCCTCTCCATTCTCTTCCAGGCTCCACTGACATTCTGTTTCTTGCTTCTTGTGGCTTTCTTTCTCCTGGTCTGAATTTTATTCTGCTTATGAAGGAGTCCAGTAATAAGATTAAAACCCATCCTAACTGAGTTGGGCCACCCCTTAACTGATGTTACCTCATCAAAAGATCCTTCTTACAATGGGTTCACATCCACAGGAATGGATTTAAGTTTAAGAACATGTTTTTCCGAGGTACACGCAACTTCAAACCACCACAACATGTTTGATATTGTATGCAATAAAAGTAAAGGAAGGAAGAAAAGGAATCTGAACTTGTTGGGCATGGTCTGTGGACATCCATGATTACCAAAAGCACTGGCCTTTACAGAGGTATTGGCAGTTTTACCCTGGATGCTTGAGGGTTTGAGAAGCAACATGAAACCTACAATTTTGATTCAAGGAATGAAGGTGAACTCTAGAGTTTGAAAACATCTTCCTAGCACAATTAGAAGCTTTTGGAAATAACCTGGATATAGCTTCAGAAATGAGGCTAGGAATGAAAAAAATCTGGGAAAATTTTCTATACTGCCCAGTTTCTCTGTTATGTACTTTCTGGGTCTGTCACAAATACAATTTATTTGTATCCAATTTAGATCTAATAAATTTTTAATGAATGTACCAACTGATTGTTCCCATTTTCTTACCTATTAAAATTTGGTTAACTATTTTCTTTTACATGAATGTTAACATTTGCCTTGTTTTCAAAGTTTAACACTATTATTTTTAAACAAACTCATTCTTCAGCATTCAGTGTTTTATTGTCTTCAAAGTGAAACTATCTTCCATTTAAATTGATTATATTTTGGACAGACTTATTGTCATTTCAAAATATTAAATAAGGAAATTAAAAAAATAAAATAACCATATTTAGTATCATCTACAACCAATAAGAAACTTAAAATGAAGTCCAAGTTATGAATTTACTGGACCTTTATCATCTGATCCAATACCATTTAATTAATTCAATAGTCAAAAACATGATTGGAAAAAAAAGAAGTAATCACCTAAGTGAAGCCCTGACATGATTAAGATGGCAAAGTGAGATATTTCAGGGCTCTGTCCCCCAAAGAAGCTTTGAACAACCAAAAAGAACTGGAAAAACCATCTTTCTAAAAGCCCCAGGAAGCAGTTAAAGGACTTCAGTAATAGGGCATGCCAGTTTGGATGAATTATGTCCCCCAAAATGCCATGTCCTTTGATGCAGTCTTGTGGGGGCAGATATATTGGTGTTGATTAGGTTGGAATCCTTTGACTGTTTCCATGGTGATGTGACTCAATCAACTATGGGTGAACCATTTGGTTAAATTATTTCCATGGAGATATGGACCCCGCCCATTCAGGGTGGGTCTTGATTTAATCACTGGAGTCCTATAAATGAGCACACAGACAGAAGGAACTCACTGCTTAGCCAAGAGAAACATTTTAGAGATGGTCACTGAAAACAGACTTTTGCTGACACTTTGCTCCGGAGAAGCTACAAGAGGACAAAAAGCCCTAAGAGCAACATTTTGAAGAATGCACAGGAGCTGAGAGAGGAGCTGGAACACAACCTGGGATCAGCAGATACCACATGCCTTCCCAGCTACCAGAGGTTTCCAGATATAACTGGCCTTCCTTCGGTGAAGGTATACTTGTGTTTATGCCTTAATTCGGACATTTTCATGGTCTTTAGACTATAAATTTGTAACCAAATAAACCCTGTTTATAAAAGCCAATCCATTTCTGGTGTTTTGCATAATGGCAGCATTAGCAAACTGGAATACAGGGCAAGTGCAGAATCAAGAGAAAAGCCACTTTAATGTGATAGGATCTTAGGGCACCCTGGCTGACCCTTCCCCCAACTCTCACTGGCTTGGTGAGGCCTGTTCTACACTCCCAGTGTGGATCCCTGGTCCCAGTTCCAGAGAGAGCAGAGTAACCCATGTGCACATACTGGGCCCAATCTGTCTGGTGGTGGCCTGAGGGAATTGCTGACCCAGAACTTGTCCTGCATTTGGAAGGCAGCTCCCAGAGTGCTCCTATGGAACACTGGGGGAAATCGATTAAATCATGGCTACCAGGGGAAAGGGATTGCTGACTGCGGGACACACCTTGCTCCAAAACTGTTTCCTAGGGAAGAGGGCATATTTGTAACCATGTAAACATGGGAATGCCCCAGAAAAGAGGCTTGGACCAAAGAGATCAGAGAAGTCTCTGAGTTTTGGCTGGCAGCTATTCTCATACAACCCATTGTAATGGATAAGCCCTGAAGGAGAATACTTACACAGATCAGTCTGCAAAGACTGGGAGATGTGTTTTACTTTTTGGCTTCTTTTTTTCTTAGCTCCTAGCATTCAAGAAAAACTCAGTCATACTCCTAGCTAGATACAAGCTCAGAGTCTAAATCCAGTGAAAACACAGTAAAATAGCAGTGTCCCTGTTTCAACAAAAGTTTACAAAACAAAGAAACAGTAAGTGATGGTTCAGGCAAAGGAGAAGAGAGAAGATTAAAGCATTAGAAACCATGGATGAGAAGGACCAGATCTGGGACATTCCAGACAAAGACTTTTTTAAAAAGGTCTTAAATGTGCTCAAAATGCTACAAGAAAACAGGGACAAACAACTAAAGGAAATCAGGGAAACAATAGATGAAAAAAATGAGAATGTCAATAGAGAAAGAAATTATAAACAGGTATGAAACAGAGCTGAAGACCACAGTAACAGAAATTAAAAATCCCCTTAAGGGATTCAACAGCAGATTAGAGTTGGCAGAAGAAAGAATCAGAGAAGTGGAAGAAAAGACAATTGCAATTCCCAGATAAATAAAAGCTGAGGGAGTTCATCACCATTAGATTGGCCCTAAAAGAAATGCTAAAGGGAATTCTGCAGGTTGAAATGAAAGCACACTTGTGAATTTACTGAAGTCACACAAAGAAATAAAAATTTCCAGTTAAAGTAATGCCATGGGTAAATATAAGCACCAGTACTACTGTATTTTTTATTTGAACTCCATTTTTTTTTGTTTTTTTTCCTACAGTATCTAAAAGGCAAATGCATAAAATGTAATGATAAATCAATGGGTTTGGATTCAGAATGCATAAATATGTAATTTGTAGCAAAAACTACATAAAAGTCAGGGAATGGAAGGATATAAGAACACAGTTTATGTATGCTATTGAACTTGTTAAATTGGTATCAAACAAGATTGTTGAAGATTTAAGATGCTAAACTTAAGTCCCATGGTAACTACAAAGAAAATATCAGAGAACATGTAAATTCATGGAGACAGAAAGTAGAGTACAGGTTTCCAGGGGTGGGGGACAAAGGCAATAGGAAGTTAATGCAAAGTGAGTGTAGAGTTTCTGTTTGGGATGAAGGAAAATTATAGTAGTTGATGGTGGTGAGGGTACTGCAACACTGTGAATATGATTGAGACCACTGAATGTATGCTTGGGAGGGGTTGGGATGGGAAGACTTATGTTGTATGTCTGTTTCTACAATTTAAAAGAAAGAAGGATAAACTATAGAGATAATGACAATTAAATGCAGTACATGATCCTGGATGGGATCTAAGAATGGAGGAGAAGAGGCTCAAAAGGATATTATTTGGACCTAAGAAAAATTAGAATATTGAATGTAAGCTGTATATCAAGGTTAAACTTAATGGTCTTGATAAAATGTACTCAATGTGGTTACATAAATTAATATCCTTGTTTTTAGGAAATGTACATGGAAGTATTATGTATTCAAAGAGTATAATGTGTGCAACCTGATCTCAAATGTTCAGAAAATAGATGGCTAGAATGATATGGCAAAGTGGTAAAAGTTGCAATTGGTGGATCTGTGGACCTAGGGCAGTGGGGAATTTGTAGTTCTCAATATGGAGTTTGCATTACCTTTGCAACTGTCCTGTAAGTTTGAAATTATTTCAAAATGAAAAGTTAAAAGAACATCTAGGGTAGTGGGGTATTTTGGAGTTCTTTGTATGGAGTTTGCATTATTTTTGCAACTGTCCTGTTAGTTTGAAATTATTTCAACGTAAAAAAATTAAACAAACAAACATGGTTGAAGTCCAGGTCACAGAATTCCTTAATTTGAAGGTGTGTGTGTGTGTGGAGGGGTAGGAGGCATCTGTAAAGAGGAAAAAAGATACTAACTTGTCATATTAGATTATAGATCGTACTGGAGGTATAAAAACCAGGGTAGATTGTGCATTTCTGCCGGTGAAAGCTTTTTGTCAGTGTCAGGGACTCGAGAAGTGAAAGCTTGCTTCACAGAAGTTTCTGTTATGATTTGCTATGCTATTTCCTTTTCAGTTTAAATAAATCACATATGAAACACAGTAATTCTTTACTTGGGCTGTACAATAATTTTAAAGGGATGATGAGATGTTACTGAAAATACCATAATAATTTGGAGAAAGAAATATTGTAGAATGCATGCTTTAATTGATTAAAATTACAACTTTCCACTTGTTACTTTGGTTTCTTTTGCCCTCAGGTATTTGGAAGAGATCAATTCTGATAAAAATACTTCAAAGTCTTTCCATGTTATTCAAAATAACAACCAGTCTTTATTAAAGGTAGGTGGTTGACTATGGGGGGTAAAGATTGATCCTTCTGATATAAGATCAATTGACCATATGTGATGATGTGGCAAATTGCATTTTCCAAAAATGGTTGCATCATTGTATATCCCATTCCACATTCTCTATTTGCCATGTGACCAAACATGCTTTTTATTGAGAGTTGGAGTCTGTGTTCCCTACCCACGAACCAGGGCACACCACTGTAACTGCTTCAACCAACAGAAAGCAACAGAAATGATGCCACATGACCTCCAGGACTGGGTCTTAAACAGCAGCCCAGTTCCTGCTTGACTGTTGTTCTTCCACGGGACACTTGCCTCAATGTGAAGAAGCCAAGTCCACATGGAGCAGCCACATGCAGCTGTTGTGGCTGACAGCATCAGCTAGACCTTCATTTGAAAACCAGCATCAACTGTCAGGCGAGTGTATGAAAAATTTAGATGATTCCAGTACCTAGACTTTGAGTCTTTCAGAAGATGCCCCAGATTTCATGTGCTGCTCCATCTCTCACCTGATCCAAAGAACTTGTGAGAGATAATAACTGATAATTCTTGTTTTAAGCCACCTAAATTTTGTGGTAATTTGATAAATAGCAATAGCTAGATAATACATGTGATAATTCGGTACCCATGGCTACCAACCATGGCTACCAGTGGATTCTGAGGACCCTCTGATTTATTTGCTGGCTTTAAAATGATGTAAACTGTTCTAATAAGGCCCAGAATATGAATTTTTTAAGTTCTAGCTTCTTGAGCAAATGAAAATAACAAGCAAAGAAACCAAACAGATGGATAATTTTCCTTAGATTGCTTAAAATATATGCAAAAGTTCCTGACCCTAAAATTGGTTTGGAGTTGTTAGTATTATCAAGAAGTACAGTGAACAAGTTTGGTGAAAATGTCAGATATCGTCATATTTCCAACACATGATTTTCCTCTAAGTTCAATCATTTCACTGACCACATTATCTGATCTTTTAGTTTGTTATATTTATATGTATTAGCCTTCAAAAACATCTCTCAGAAAACAAAACATATTAAAGAAACTTGTTTTTTCTCTAATTATTATTATAATTGTTCCCATAATGCAAGTGAGTATTTTTCATAGTGAAATGAATTAAGTCCTGATGCAGGTAGCAGATGGACAGCAGTGGTAAGTGCGCTTCTGTTTCTAGGTTGGCAGCAGTGCAGTCTGGAGGTGTGACTTGCTCTGGGCGCTGCCTGGGCTCTGCAACAGTTCTGTACCAGGGAATTTCCCCACTGTCGACTTTCCATCGGGCTTCCAGAAATAGGAATTTATTTTTGCATTTACATATTCCTGGTCCACCAGGAATAGAAGTTAGGTTCCCAATTCATTTTTATATACATTTGTATGTTCAAGGGTTGAGCAGTAACTACTTTCCCTGTATGCAGTTTTTTTTCCCCATTTATTATGGGGGATGTTGAGTCAAGGAGTCTCTTGTCCCTTTGATCTATCGAAGACTTCATTTCCTTTGCTGTAGATCATGAAACATAATGTCATGTATTTTCTGATGAGGCATACATTTTTATTTCACTGAACATTAAAGACATTTTTTATAAGAATTTGTTTTCAGTGGCTGAGTTAAAATATACCCCTAGCAGGGTGAGTAGCTTTCTGTTGTATAGATTCGAACTCTAGAATTTAATGCATGAGTATCGCTATTGTATGTGTTCATTCAGTGCCATAAGACTGCCGTAGCAGATGCATTCAGTGTCCCGCCAGCATCTCATGCTATTGCCACTTCTTTGGGCAGCACCTACATTTCTTTTTTTGGTGGGCTTTCTCATGCGTTTGTAGCTCCCGTTGTCTCTTATTTGGCACATGGAAAGTGCAGAGAATTAATGACCCTGGAAGCAGCCCTTATCCAGTGACTGACAAGATTTGGAATACAATCACCTTTTGCTCCTTGGAGAGCTTGACTCTGAGGTTTATGTTTTACATTGGCCCCAAGTTTCCCCATGAGGGTTGGGCGCCAGTCACCTCTGGTGGTGGTGGCTGGATAACTTAGCTGTTTATTGGATGTTTTCCTTCCTTATTTCATATCTGCAGTCTCCTATTGGCATTTCTTTCACCTTTCAAATGAACTGCTTGCCGTTGAATCCTTGTCTCAGGATCTGCTTCTAGGGGAAAATAAAGTAAGACACCAATGATTCTTTTATTAACTGGTTATTTTCAGTGTCTGTTTAATTTCTGTACCTGATTTCTTTTTTTAATACACATGTTGTTTTAATGACTCTTTAACTGTTCTGGTTGAAAGCCCGGTAACATTGGTTTTGCCCTCTTTTAACTTTAGAGATTATACCAATTTTTTTCCCTTTACTGGCATTGTAAAGTATATGTCTTTTTAGTGCTACTCTTCTTTGTGGATTCCATTCATTTGGATTTTATTTGTTTGGTTGGTTTATTTTTTCTTGGGCAAAATCTTCCTACCCATCATCAATTATAATCTCTTTTGTTAAATGTATTTCTTCTTTGAGTGTGTGTGTGTGTGTGTGTGTGTGTGTGTGTGTGTGTGTGTGTTTAGAATATCTGAGTTGGACGTCTTTCTATTTTTAATTTTTCATTCAGGCTAAAGTAGCTTGGAAAAACGCTTTCACTCTAAAAGTGATACAAAAGACCAAGCTGATAATTAAATATCTTTCCAGGCCCACTACTTTCCGTGCTGCCCAGGCTTATGTTTTGTGGCATATAAATGCATGTATCTTTTCCCCTTCCTACACACAGGAGTTGGTCAATGCTGCAAACGAATCTTTGTTTTAAGGGACATGGTGGTGTTCTCATTTAAATTTAGCTGTGTCACCTCTCATCACTTCAAGAGCTGCCGCTGCTTGGCGACCTTTCTGGATGGGTCCGTAGGCACTGTTAGCATCTGGCTAATGACTGTATAGAGGTAAAAAACAAATGTATGGGAATTCTAGATAGAACAGGAAACCTTACCCATAACGCATATGCAAGTCTTGGGGAGCCTGAGTGCAGAATTCACTAAAGAGTAAGTCACTAGTCAAGTTTTTCTCCACATTCTTTTTGAGGACTGGGGCCCTCTTCCTTCAGTTTGGAGCCCAAAGATATATTAAGTAAGCAGCCAAAGTTAAACTGCCCAGTGAGACAATCTAAATGGTCGCAGCACGTCATTTGGGTACGAAATGAGGTAGCCATAATTGACTCAGAGTATCCCAGATTGTAAGGAGCAAGGTGTTTGAAGTTTTGGGAGTGAGATATTTAACGTGGATTCTCAAATAACAATAGATGGTGAGTTTGACTTCTAAAGTGAGTGGTTCCAGTTCTCTGCAAAACATTTTCTTTGCTGTAGGGGACATGTGAATTTGGGCCTGAGTGGACTGATCTAGGATAAAGATAGAGAGGTAAGCATTGCAACCGACATCTTTTCCTCACAAAATATTCAGTGCAGTTAGGTTCTCAATAAATGATTAATTAACATTTGAAGAAAACCACATTTAAGGTGTGTCGGATTATTAGCCTTCCCTAAGTACCCACAACTCAGTCTGGCTTTGTTGTCTTCTGACAAGGTAGTTTGTTCTTGCATATATTGCCACTGACTCTACTTCTTAAAGTCAACTTAAATTATCAATAAAAGTAGATAGGAATCAATTCTACATTAATAATGTTATCAATATTAGTTCTTATCTTTTCTTCCCTTACAGAAGGTAGGCTATCACTAAAGCAAGCATGTTTCTCCACTAACTTCTCTTCCATGAAGACCCCAAATGTCGGGAGCCAAATCGCCACATCCTAAACCTGATGGCAAGGCCTCAGGTTCAACAGAAAACATTACTGTGGATGTGCCGCACGGCGGTGGGCGTGGCCCCTCGACGGATCCTGGCAAAGCCTACCACCGATGGACTATTGCAATGCTGATTCTTTTAATCTTTGTGCTTCTGCTTTCTCTTTTTCTTTGCTAATGTTATTATTTGGGATATACTCTGGATAATAATCAAAGATATGACAAAGTGTTGGGCACCTTCCGATGATTTTACCTTTCGATGAACCCCCTCCTCCACCTATGAGAAAGCAGCCACCCCGTTTAGCCGCCTGAAGCCCCCTTGCCCCTTTCCAGACATCCTCCTTTACACAAGTTCCCCCTTTTACATCCAAAAATATTTCACTGAGAAAGTGATTAGAAGGTCAAAGCAGAAGCAATGTAAACCACGTAATTCATCACCCGGTTCCTTGACAGGCCCCGTTGTTTGCCGAGGTTAGAACTGAATCAGGGTCAACACGCTCCACTAGTGCCTAATGGCTGGCCTCGGGCAGCCAGAGCATACAAGAAATTCTTTGGGCACCCACCCCACGGGCTTATGGTACGAGAGTAGTTCCTCGTATGAGCCCACAGCTAATTTACTTTAGGTACAAAAACAAGCCCTTCTAAATAATTAAAATAGCCAAAACAGAGATCATTACTGAGAACAAGGAAGAATATTATGAGGAACTTGGAAGGTCTGCACCGGAATAGAGTTGTCTTAACATAGGGATGAAAACACACACTGCTCGGTCCCCCCGCCCTGTTCGGACCCCAATGTCCCCTGGAATTGAGTAACAATGGTTTTTTGATTTATATGCTGTGCTTGCCAGCTCTCACCCGCGTGATCCAGGTGCAGAGCTTATGTAACTTTGAGCTATAAAAGAAAATCACTTTTTCATTAAAATTGTCGGAGCCCTGAGCTTCGTCCCAGACACTTTGCGTGTCTGTCTCCTTCCTTGCTGCGCCGACGCCGACCCCCACTTTAGGACCCTGTCACGTTTGCTGAGGCAGGACCTCGGCACCCAAAAGCTCTTCATGCTGTGACTGAAATTACAAAAATGATTATTAACAAGTTAAAAAATCTCTGGAATGTCTGATTACCTCCTTTCTTTCTCTAATGCACTTTAACTTTCCTTGGTATAAAGTAAATATTTTAACTTTTAGCAGATTAAAAAAATATGTTGTTGTTCCTTATGGACTGAGGAAATAAATGTTTTTGGAGTCTGCAGCAGAACATGCTAGAAAAAGTTTTTCCCCCTTTGAAAGCTGAAGAGCTTATGACTCTAGATAGTAGCAATAGTGGGTGTAAAATACAAACAGAAGTGTGCTGAAAATTAATGATCATTCAATCAGATGTTAGTGAGCTTGAGGTTATCTGGTCTAGGGTGTTCAGATCAGGGCCGATGAGGATGCTGGTGCTTATTAAGACAGCCTAATGATAAGAATCCATTAATGGAAGCTGTCAAAAAAACAAAAACAAAAACAAAAAAACACTTTGTGCTGAACATGCAATGTTACATGTACTCTGCCAGTATTTCTTGTGAAGTGTCTAAACACATGACAGTAGTCACAAGTTTCTGCCTCATCTAACTAGTACTAGGGTAATCAAGCTGCTATTTTCATGTGAAATATTTGGTGAAGCACCGTGATATTTTAACTTGTTTTTTGCCCATTTTCAATTTAGCCTTTGAGCCCTATTCTCTTCCATGTAATTTCATTGCTTTTTTCATTAAAACGGACTCACGAAGAGAAGATCATTAAGATACACTCTGTGGTTGTCAATCAGTAGGCCCAGAAATTTCTTAAATGATAAGAACTGATTCAGCACACTGCTTATTGGAGTTATCTGCATGGTGGAGATGTCAGTGTATTGTTTCTAAGCAGAACTTTTACATGCAAAGAGTAACAGAGCACGTCCCTGCTTCTTTTATCTTTCTCAGGAGGACAACCAAGTGGCATAATCAATTCTTCCAGCCTTTGTATTTCACCTGACGTTTACTTCATGCATTGCTTTGAGATTTGCCTTCATTTTTACCTCTTTAAAATCTATTTGCTTTTACTTCTCTTATAAGAAAATCTTTATCTTAGTACAGGGTCATAGTGTATTGCATTAAACACTCATAATATTTTTTTTTCTCAGTATCCACAAAGCAGTAAGAAGTTGCCCTAATTACTGAAAGATTGTCAGGCTCTGAATATACAAAGAATAACCTTCTCTGTATCAGGTATTGAAGGAATTGGAACTGTGCAAATGGCTTTGATGCACTAACTTTACTGGTCACTGACATATATTATTGTACCTAAGAGAGATCAAGCATAAGCTTGACGTCTTTTGTGCTGTGAATACCAAAATTAAGTGTGGATATGGTCTTTAATGGATACGTTAGATCTATACTGCTTTTGATAATTGAAAGGCAAAACATAATTCTCAGATTTTCACAAATGACCGAGCTTGCTTTTTCTTTGGGGTTTGCTGTATGTTTCCCAAGACACTTAATTAACAAGATCAGGATACCACTTCTGGTGTTAAAGGTCATGTTAGGAAACTCCAAGCCTTTTCTTTATCTTGCTATTTTTTTTAAACAGCCACCTGGAAGAGTGGCCACTAGTAGGCCATGGCTTCTTTTACAGTGACATTTGCTCAATAAATTTTTTCATAGCAATAATTGAAAAAGTCAAAATGGTGTGAAGAAGTAAATGTCGTATTCCCACAATGCAATATAAATGGAATTCATAAAGGCTTAGTGACTCACAAGACAGGTTAATTAAAGCCTCCATGTGGCACATAGAAGTTAGCACAAAATTTGCTTGAGTGCACTATTTTCATGGCTGCAGAGAATGAATCCTTTATTGGAAGGTCTGGCAGAGACTATGATGTAGTATTAAATATAATCTATATTATTGCTACTTGATTTCCTTGGGATTATTGTAATCCATTTTCCATTCCCAGTCACTAATGTTTTAAGGGTAGGTTTTTAATATCAAAAGTTAAGTGTTGGAAAAAGGCAACACAATCCCTGTCATATCAATGTTGCTCTATCCTTACCAGGAAGTTCCATGTGAATTCCACAGTATTAATAAAGAAAAAGCAGCTGATGTAGGGAAGGAAAAACATAGCATGGACTTACAAGAGTTATGATTATTATGATGGTTGTTAATTTATCATCCACATATATGTGCCAATGGGACCCTAATGAAATGGATCCTGTTATTTGGAGTTAACTCTTCTGCTTCCCTAGGATTAAGGAACATATTACCATAAACAATAAACAGCCCCAGAATGAGAAAAGCATTTAAAATAAGTTGGAGACTTTTATTTATGTTTCAAAGAAAAACTATTTTGAATCTTGGAAAAGGATAATAGAAGAGTTTATTATTTCATTAAAATCCAAACTCTAAAACCATGGCTAATTTTAAATCATGGAAGTGGATAACTATTATATTACATATATTGAAATTTTTTTTTTCTGCTTCAGAGTTTATAGGTTTCCTACCACCAGTGTCCTTCTTCATATTTTTTTTGTTATAATTGAATCACTAATTTTTAACTTGGCACATAACCACACAAAATAAAGATGACATCGTGCAGGCAGAGCAATAAAGGGGAAGGAGCTGCTGCTTGTGGACCAGTGAAACCAGGGGCTGTTCCAGCCATGGGATCCCTAGAGCAGAATGCCTTTCAGGGGAGAGGTGAAGGTACTTCTATCTTGTTAAACCACTGCTATTTTGTATTTTGCTGTTACTCCCAGATGGGCACAGCTTAATTTTTAGAGCTGTGGGGTTGCCATAAAGCAGTTGGGTGGACAGGTAGAGTAAGGAGTTTCACTCACTGTGAGATGAGCAGAGTCTGATTCTTGCTCTGCCTGTGTCTTTGGATGACTCCACCTTAGTTACCACATTTACAAAATGAAGGGCAGAGCCTACCTGACTGAGTAAAGAATAAATGAAATAGTGAATTAATTGAGATCAGCAAATCTATTGCCACGAAATGACCAAATATCCACTAATATGCAAATGAATATCAGAAATATTCACCTGTACATTAAAAAGAAAGTACAACAAATTCCTTTTGGATTTTATTTGAACATTTCAGAGTAAGTAGGTGTGATGGCGAGTTTTATGCATCAATTTGGCTACATTATAGTACTTATTTATTTAAAAAAAATGTTAATCTAGGTGTTGCTATAAAGATATTTTGTAAATGTGTTTAAAATCTACAATCAGTTGACTTTAGATAAAGATTTGCCTGGATAATGTGGGTGGGCCGCCTCTAATCAGTTGAATGCCTTAGAGAAAAAGCTGAGGTTTCTCAGAGAAGAACAAATTCTGTGGCAAGTTTATAATGCAAACTCCTGACTGAGTTTCCAGCCTGAAGGCCTGCCCTACAGATTTCAGATTTGCCAGCCCCTGCAATCCCTTGAGCCAACTCCTTGAAATAAATCTCTCTTTATATGTATACTTATATATTAGTTCTTAGTTTTAACTGAGAACTCTGCCTAATACAGTAAGTTTCAGAGCCTTTTTATAAAATAAATTTAACATAGCTTTTACTTTATTAGAATCTTCCTGTTTAGGTAGAATCTCAGACTCTCAGGACCTCAGAATTAATATGAGGTTCTTTTTTCATTTAGCTTTACCTTGCACTCAGCTAAATACTCTGGCTGAATCACTATTTGGTAACATAAAATACTATGGATTTACTCAGGATTCCAATAGAAGAAAGACAAAATGTTTGTTTTGTCACTATAGCTCACTGGTCAAATTACTGCAAACTCAGTAGTCTCATTATATGTAAAACAAGATGTGAAGCCGTGTTTGACAGGCAATTTGGTGTGTTTATTTAATAAACACATATAAATATAGTATACATCTACCTAAAAATATCCAGAAAATATGCAGTTTCCTTAAATTGTCTAGAAACATTAAGGCTCCATAAAATCAACATTAAAAAAAACATACAAAATATGGGTTATAAAAAACTAAGGTACTCTGACCATACCAATTTCCCCCCAAGGCTTAACCTCTAGATGCAACATCTTAAAAATTAGTATTATTTTATAATATATACATACAGCATACTTTTTCAATTAACAGTTTCAATAATGATTAATACATTAATGAATCTTTGAGAACAAAGAACTGATTCTTCTACCGTTTACTGAATCATTCATTTACTTTTAAGAAAAAATTGGAATTGAAGACTTCAAAAGTACATCTTAATCAAAAAAATTAAAAAATAATCATAAAGAGATCATTTATTTTCCACTTCATGGTAATTATTCTACCTTGGGAGTACTGTTAAACTTGATTTCTGACAACTTTTTGTTTCATCTCAAGTCTGTCATTTAAAATCCCTAATACTCAAGGAATAAAATGAGAAAAATATTCTACATCAAATTATACCACAGAGGATATGACTAATAGTGTAGATGTATTAGAAGAATTAATAAATTAACACATTTCTAAAATACTAAGTGATAAATAATGATTATATAATAACCAAAAACTATTATTTCTCATGTATTAAGTGTATGTGGTTTAGCATCAAGAGCTTCTAAAAGGACTTTGGAAAGTTCCTATTTAAATTGTAATCTTCAATTATCATCAACTATTAGTTTTTGGTTTAAATATAACAAAGCCTGAGACAATTTAGAGAGAACAAAAGTCTCTGATGATTTTAGATCATACACTTGCTCAGGAAAGTTCTTCCGCTTTGGTTAGATATTCTGAATCTGTGATCTAGGACCCTGCAAACAGTCAGGAAAAGATAGATTTATTTCAAAATACATGCATTGTCACTTGTGATAATCTCCTCATGGAAACATACTTAGGAACTGTCAACCCTGATTAAACATTATAAATATTTAATGTGTATATTTTTATATCTATTTGTAAATGCCTTATATTTAATGTAAATAAATGATGTTAAATGATTGTTCAACCCATTTAAGCTACTCTTCTTTTATTCTTCCTTGTATTCCCTTTTATGTCAAGCTTTTTTAAATATTATGTGTTTTAATACCACTATGTTTTAGCGTATTTACTCTTAGGTGAGATGACTTCTGCCCTCACTACTCCATTACAATTTTTATTTTGGAAATTATTAACCATTTCCTAAGGATCAAATCCAGCCCTTCTTCTCACATGGTATCCTTTTTAACTCCTCTGTTTTATGTGGGCTGGTAACTACCCCTTTTTCTTTTTAATATATTCTAGGAACAGATGTACATTCATTTATTCATTCACTCACTTCTTTGACATCTATTTTTCAGAGTTTCCTGCAAGCCAGGCATGTGCCCAGAAGGCAATGGCATTGGAAGCAGAAGGCAAGCTATGGGCTTCCCAGTTACTGTGGATATACATCTGCTTCTAAGAGAGCCAAATTTCCATCTATTTATTTAGATAAATATTTATTAAGCACCCATTATGTAACACAGGACTCAATGCTAGAGATAAAGTGATAAACTCTTTAAAATGTGGGACTTTTTAGGATGTGGGGAGTCATTCATTCATTCATTCATTCATTCCAAAATATAATTTATAGGAAACTTACCATGTGCCAGGCACTAGTTTAGACAGTGAGGATACAATGGTAAAGAAAACACAAGGAAACAAAGTCCCGCCCACAGGGGGCTAATATTCTGGTAGGCAGGAAATGAATAATGAAATTAGGTGAGGATTAGATGTGCCTTGAAGAATATTTAAACAGGATAAGGTTTAGAGGATGAGAACCATGGGAATTCTACTTTTAGGAAAGATGATTAGGGAAGGCCTGTCTGAAGAGGTGTTTTTTTGAGTGAAGGATGTCAATATATGAGAGAAGAACATTTCAGGCAGAGGGAATATAAGTCTGAAGTCTTGACGTGAGATTTTGCTTTATATATTTCTTATAAAGGAAGGTCAATGAGCCTTGAGGGGAGTGAGGAAAGAAATGATATTAGACACAGTGGCAGGCAAACCAGCTCTTTTGGGGCCATGTAGGTCATGGTTTGAACTTTGTTCTGAATATTGTGGAAAGCCAGTGGAGGGCTTTAAGGATTTCTTTAACTTCTGTGCAGAAAATAGATTTGTAGGGGAGTAAGAAATGAAGCAAAAAGATCAGTTGAGACCAATACATTAGTCCAAGGGAGATATGGAGGTGGCTTAGCTCCTCAGTGACTATAGAATTTGTAATAAATCTTATTTGAAATATATTTCAAAGGTAAATAAAATACAAACGGGTGAAAATTTGGTGGTAATATTATGTAAGAAACATAGAACACAATTATGAATCCAGAGTATTTGACCCAAGCAAGTGAAAACTGTGGAGGAGCAGGTTTATATACTCTACTTACTGAGGTGAAAAAGACGGGATGAGGAGGTTTAGGGTGGGGAATGAAGAGTTTGGATTTGTTCATGTTAAATTTGAGAGACCTACTAGACATCTGAGTGCATCTATAAAGTCAGTTCTTAGACACAAAGTTCTGGAGCTCAGAGGAGATTTGGGGGCTCAAGATCTATATTTTGAGAGTCATCAGTCATGGGCTTGGCTGAGATCATCAACGGGTGAATTTTGATAAAGGAAAAACTGAGTCCAAACTGAGTGGTGGGCTCTGTCATTTATAGGTCAGCAGTAGGAGCAAGGATAAGCTAAAGAAATTGAGAAGAATGAAATAGGAGCAAAATCAGGGGTGTAGTCCAGGATCTCTGTTGAAGAAACTATTTCAAGGAGAAGTTACTCAACAAGTGCATCTAATGCTGAAGAAAGTTTGAGTAAATGTGTATTGAGAATTATCAATTGGATTTGGCAATATGGAAGCTACTAGTACTTTTACTGTGCTTTCAGAGAAGTGTGAATAACAGAATGATATGGGTTGCCCTTTAGTTTGATAAGCTGATGAAATGTCATATACCAGAAAAGGGTTGGCTGTTACAATGGCGATTTATTAACTTGCAAGATTACAGCTCTGAAGCCATGAAAAATGTCCAAATCAAGACATCAAGACAATATCTGAACTCTGAAGGACAGACTACCAGCAATCCTCAGCTCCTCTGTCCCATGGGAAGGCACATGACTGGTGTCTGCTGGTCCTTCTCTCCTTGGTTTCATTGCTTTCAGTTTCTGGCTGCTTCTCTCTCAGCTTCTATTGCTTTTCTCTCAGAGTTTCTCTGTATTTTTTCTGTCAGCTTCTCTGAATTTCATCTCTTATAAAGGACTGCAGTAAGAGGATTAAGACCCACATGGAGCATGCCACAAATGAAGCAACCTATTCAAAAGGTCCCATCCACAAATAGTTCACACCCACAGGAATGGATTAGCTTTAAGAGCATGATCTTTTCTGGGGTACATACAGAAATCAAAACATCACAGGATTTAAGAAATAATTAGAATCGAGGAAACAGACAACTAGCCTAAAATGTCTATTTAAGAATTTTTCTAAAAAAAGAATACTAGAAATAGATTGTGACCTGAGGAAGAATGTGGGGTAAAAGGAAAAATAATTTATCCTTTTTTCAGTAGGAGTATTTATAGGATAATTTTATGTTTATAAGTAATATTCTTGAGAGAAAAATATTATGATGCAATAGAGCAATTATAATTACATAAGAATGGTATCATTGGCCTCCACACTCATCTAGCATCAAAACTGGATGTGTTGCATTTCAGGAAATAGACCAGAAGTCTATTTGTATATCTTCCTCCAATGACCTCTCTGTCCTGGAGTTAGTCACTTTATTAGTTATCTATTGTTACATGATATCATCCCAAAATGTAATGACTTAAAACAACGATGAACTTTTATTATCTTGTAAGGTCAGGAATTGATGAGCAGCAGCTCTGGCTCAAAGTCTCTCATGAGGTTGCAGTCAGATGTCAGCTGGGAGTGCTGTCATCTGAAGGCAAGACTGGAGCTGGAGGATTCATTCCCAAGGGAGCTCAGTCACAAGGCTGGCAAATTGGTGCTGACAAGCTGGTACTTCTCAATGTGACCTTTCCAGGGGTTTCTTTTCTTTCTTTTTCTTTTTCTTTTTTTTAAATACATTTTGTATTGTGAAATTTAACATGTATACATAACAGTGATAACTTTCGAAGTATGATTTAACAGGTAGTTAGAGAGCAAATTTCAAAGACTATTATGGGTTACATTTCCACAATTTCAGCTATCCATGGGATTTCTTAAGTGTCCTCATGATATGGTGGCTGGATTCACCTGGAGCAAGTGATGTAAGAGACCAGCTAAAAGCTGCAATGCCTTTATGACCCAGTTTTGGACATCATACAATGTCACATCTATCATATTCTATTGGATACACACACAGGTCTGCCTTGATTCAATGAGAGAGAGGATAAAACAAGATATGATTATATTAGAAGATGAGGATCATCAGTTGTCATCTTGGAGGCTGGATCCAATAACTGCTAAACCTCTTTGGACTTTTAGCCTTTCAGTATCCTTAACTATCAAACATGGAGATTTTGCCAGATGACTCTAAGTTCCCTTGTAACTTTAAAATTTCATGATTTTATTATTCTGCTGGGCATATGTTTGCCAAAATGAGAGAGAGGAGGTGGAGTCAGCTAGAATCTTCTGTTTCCCCACCATCTGTTAATTTCTATTCTGTTCAATGATTCTTTCTTGGAAAGTAGGGTACAGAATAGCTCTGTGTATTACAAAGTGCAATAAATAGGTTGTTGAATAGTAAAATCCTCATCAGCTGATTCATAAACGTAGGCTTAACCACATTTAAAAACAAAACAACCAATAACACCAAAACAAATATTCCCTTGCTGTGTAGAAGTTGATTTACTGAATCCTGGTTAGGAAGAGCAGCCTGGGGAATGCACTAAGGTATAATATCAGAACACCTGAAGAAGTTCCAGGAAAACAACCATTGGTGGTCTAATGAGATGCCCAAAGGCTTTGGATTAAGAACTGGGTTTGAGTTTTGGCTTTGTTTTAACCAAGTGGGTGATGTTCACCAATCACCTACTCTATGTGAACCTTAGTTTCCTCATCTGTGCACAGGGAAAGTAATTACTATTTCACAAGATTTTCAGGAAGGATTAAAAATGTTAACCATGTGAAGTGGCTATTACCATGTCTAGCACATAATATGTATTAAATAATTGTGACTTTTTCCCTTGGCCCATATACTATTCTCTTATCTTATTTAGTACCCAGATAGCCTAAACTTTGAGAGAAGTATATTTAGAATATATGAGAACAAGGAAAATTTAGTAAAAGAAACTTTAAAAATCCACCCTATCAAATGTGTAAACCACAAGTCAATGTTGACAAATGAACTTCCCTTTTCTGATTCATATCTGATTCTTTGTCATTCTGTCATATAACTAGTGATTAGGCCACTGAATTTTTCCTCCCATTTCCCTCCATGGCTGGGAGGCTAACATGGTGTGGTAGAGTGTATAACTATTCACCAATATGTATTCCTCCTTAAAATGAGAGTTATGCTTCCCTACCTGTTGAACTCAGGTGAGGCCATGTAACTTTATTTGGCCAGAGAATTAGGATCCAGCATGGGCTGCACCATATTCTCTGTTCTCCCTATCACTGAAGCTAACAATGTCCCAGAAGTGCCTGAACTGTTAGCCTGGGTCTCAGAGGGAAGAAGATGGCAATGCAGAGTAGAACCCTGAGCCAATGTTCCTGAAACATGAGTAAGATAAAACATTGTTTCTTTAAGCCACCCTGAATCCACTGAGTGAATGAAATGTGGCTGAAATTTCACTAGTGTTGCATTGACCAGGGCCTCTCCCCTGGCAGGGGAAACTGGTTTATTCAAAGAAAGGGGCACTTATTTTTTCACAGAAGCATAGTATTAACCAACAGAGATCCTGGAAAGAAGATTAATTGTAAGATAAGGTTAAACTTTTTATTTCATGTTGTAAAATGGGCACCATATTTTCTTAATTGAGGCTCTGCTCCTGACTTAATATGACTATATTGTGATTTGACTTTCAGGAGTGGGGAAAAAAATCACAACATCTGGATTTGTCATCAGGAAGAAGGGAGAAGATTACCACCATTGAACAAATTTTAAAAGGACAGTGGAAGACAAAATTAAAACACAAGTTGATTACATAATTCACATCATGTTTGCTCAATGTATTGGTTACATGTAAACACAGAGAAAGATGACATAGAGTGAAGGGGATGGGGGGGAGCAAGAGAGAGCGAGACCAAATCCTCTGTTGCATATACTCTCCTTTGCTACCTCCTATCTCCTTCCTCCACCAAGGATCCCTTTCAGAACAATAAATTATCAAGGTAATGCAACGCGATAGGAAGCAGGTGATCAATATAAGCAAAAGAGCAAATGTGTCGTTAGTTGTGTCATTTCGCTTTGTTTGCTTTGTTTTTTTGTTATATTTGTTTTCTTGTATTTGTTCCTCTATTTCTCTGTTCAGGATGGAATCCTGAAATTTATCTCTTCAGGCTTGTTTTCAAGGGATGTCAGCAGGATGGGATTGTGACACAGAGGCCAGAGCAGAGGAGTAGCCAAAGAAAGGGAAATAGAGACCAAGAGAGAAATTCATTACATGCACCCATTCCAATTGCCTTCTGTCCAGGCTTTAAGACAGTCCACTGGGATCAGTAACTAATTGCTTTGTACCAATTGCTTTGGATTTTGAGTTTAGTTGTGGTCATTTACTGGTAAGACGGTTATTTCTGATAATGGACAGTAACTACATATTCTTTCAGACATTTCTGATATATATCAGATGCATAGGCTTTTCTGTCAGATAGCAAGGCACATGGCAATGTCTGTCTGTCCTTCTCTCCCAGACTTCATTGCTTACAGGTTCTGCCTTCCTCTCTGAGCTTCTGTGTGTTTCTTTCTTTTAGCTTTTGTCTGTCTTAGCTTCTGTGGGGCTTTTCCTGTGAGCTTCTCTGAGACATTTTTCTGTATCTTTTCTCTGTCTTTTATACTCTTATAAAGAACTCCAGTAAGAGGATTAAGACCCACTCTGGGGCATGCCTCAACTGAAATAACCTTATTGAAAGGTTCCACCCATAATAGGTCTACACCTACAGGAATGGATTAAAAGAACTTGATCTTTTAAAAGAACATGTACATACAGCTTCAAACCATCACAGTATATGTATAATAAATATATGTACCTACACCTATAAATAAAAGATGTTAGATAATAGATTAGGTATATATAGAGAGAGATAGAGATAGATATAGAGTTATATAGGTAAAGATAGATATACAGATGTAAATGTTTCTAAAGAACTTATATTTGCTTAATTCATATTTTATGCACTATATAAAGCATTGTTTTGTTCAGTTTTGTTCATAATTGAGTTTTAAATAGGCTGCCATATGAAAAATGAACATATATAAATCAACATTAGTTAATAGCTTGGGTTGCAATCAGCTAAATTGGCCAATCAGTTTCTCTGGATCCATACTTATTTCTAAAAGGCAACTGCTCTATTCTAAATAGGACATCTCAGGACAAGGCAGAATTGGAAAATGGATAATAAATAAGATTTTTTTTTAATTTTTATTTTGAAATAAATTCAAAGTTATTGGAACAGTTGCAAAAACAATACTAAACCCATACACAGAATTCCATCATACCCTGACCCCCCTCCCCTGATAGCCCAATCCACCAACTTTAGCATGCTGTCACATCGCTATTTCTTTCCCTCCCTCCCTCCCTCCCTCCGTATCTATCATCCATCATCTATTGCTCTGTATTCTGAACATATGAGAGCTAGCTGCACACATCCTTGAACATACAGTATAATTCACGTATACACTTCCCATGAACAAGAACATTCTTTTATGCAATCCCATTAAGCGCAACTAGGAAGTACCAGAGATTCAACAATGATACAAAGCTTACATTCAATATTTCCTTTTCCTTATGTCTCAACTGTGTCCCTTTGAGCCTCCTGTCCTCCATCCTCCAATCCCATCCAACTTCATCCTTGGCATTCAATTGTCATCTATTTAAACTGTCTTTTTTTTTTTTTTTTCAATTGTGGAAACATATATACAGCCTAAATCTTCCCATTCCACCCCCTCCCTAGCCTTCCATTAGTGGGATTAATCACCTCTAGAATGTTGTAATGGTCTTTCCCACCATCCATTACTAGAAATTTCCCTTCACCTCAAACAGCAACCCTACACTCATTTCTTAACTCCCCATTGCCCCTTCCCCCATTTCTCTTAACCCATACTCTACTTTTCATCTCTATGGTTATATTCTCTGATAATTTCTTTGTGTTTACTGTAGGGCTTAAAATTAACCTCTTAAATCCATAACAATCTTGTTTTTCTTTGATACCATCTTCACTTCAATAGGACACATAAACTATGTTCCTATACTCTTCCATTCCCCCACCTTTATATAGTTGTCTAAAATTACTTATTTTACATTGAGTTCAAAACCACTGATTTGTCATTAGAGTTTGTGTATTTTATATCATGTAAGAAGTGAATAGTGGAGTTACAGTTCAAAAATTATTGACTTCTATTTGTATTCCATTGTGGTTGGAGAATGTGCTTTGAGTATATTCAATTTTTTTTTTTTTTTTTTAATTTATTGAGGCTTGTTTTATGCCCCAGCTTATGTTCCCTTCTGGAGAAAGATCCGTGATCACTAGAGAAAAATGAGTGTCCTGGTGATTTGGGATGTAAGGTACTATATATTTCTGTTAAAATTCTCTATATCTCTTTCTCCTTTCTTTGTTTCTCTGTTGGTAGGGCTCTCTTTAGTATCTGAAGTAGGGCAGGTCTTTTATTGGCAAACTCTCTCAGAATTTGTTTGTGAAAAATTTAATTTCAAATTTGAAGGAGAGCTTTGCTGGATAAAGTATTCTTGGTTGGAAATTTTTCTCTCTCAGAATTTTAAGTATGTCATGCCACTGCCCCTGCCTCCATGGTGGCTACTGAGTAGTCACAACTTAGTCTTACGTTGTTTCCTTTGTATGTGGTGAATTGCTTTTCTCTTGCTGCTTTCAGAACTTGCTCCTTCTCTTCAGTATCTGAGAGTCTGATCAGAATATGTCTCAGAGTGGGTTTATTTGGATTTATTCTATTTGGAGTTCACTGGGCATTTATGCTTTGTGTATTTATATTGTGTAGAAGGTTGGGGAAGTTTTCCCCAACAATTTCTTTGAATACTCTTTCTAGACCTTTACCCTTGTCTTCCCCTTCTGGGACACCAATGAGTCTTAAGTTTGGATGTTTTATTTTATCTATCGTATCCCTGAGTTCTGTTTTGATTTTTTTGATTTTTTTCTCTATTCTTTCTTTTGTTCTTTCATTTTCTGGTCTGTGGACTTCTAGGACATTGAGACATTGTTCAACTTCCTCTAATCTTGTATTATGAATATCCAGAGTCTTTTTAATTTGGCCAACAGTTTCTTTTATTTCCATAAGATCTTCTATTTTTTTATTTACTCTTGCAATGTCTTCTTTATGCTCTTATAGGGTCTTCTTTATGTCGCTTATATCCTGGGCCATGGTCTTCTTGATGTCCTTTAAATCCTTTGCCATGTTTTCATTCCTCGATTGTACTTCTTTGATTAATTGTGCCAGGTACCGTGTCTCTTCTGATATCTTGATTTGTGTGTTTGGAGTTGGATTCTCCATATCACCTGGTTTTATCATATGCATTAAGATTTTCTCTTGTTTTTGGCCTCTTGGCATTTGCTTTGCTTGATAGGGTTCTTTCAAGTTGTATAAAAAAAGATACCTATCTAATTTTTCAGAAACACAGTTTGGTGGCATACACTTTCTCTAACTAACCAGCAGATGGCATCTGCGAGTCACCTATACCCCTCAAGTCAGTTCTTCACCTTGTCCCCGTAGTGTTTGGGGCAATGATTCTTGTGGGGTTCAGTTGTAGAACTCAGTTTGGGTGTGTTGCTGGAGCCATCTGCCCTGAATGTGGGGCGTGTGTACAGGTGGCCAGGGAGGAAGGGCAGCTTTAATATTCAAATCCCTCAGGTTCCCAGAGATTCAAGGCTGCCACAGGAGTCTAAGCCTTCATTTCAGTTCAGCCCCAGACCCTCTCTCTCGCTGTCCCACAAACCACCAGACTTGGCATAGTGTTCCTGGGTTCTCCAAGCGGGTCTCCCCTCCCAGCCACGATCCTCCAGAACCTCTGCCAAGGGAATGCCATGCTCCGTCACCAGTGCAAGCCATCCCTCAAGGAGAGCTCTGGGCCACCGGGCCGTGCAGGGGCGCTCTCAGCCTGAAGCAAAGATGGCCGAACGGGGTGTCTCAACACCCCCCTCCTTGCACAGTTCCTCCTTCCCAGCTCTGGGACAACTGGCAGGGCTCTGGGCTTTGGGCACAGCCCCAGGAAGGAGTTTATCCAGCCCTCCAGGGAGCCAGCTGCAAGCCGCGGGGTTTCTTTCAGCTTCCGGCTCTTCCCTCCATTCCCCTGGCCCCAAGGGTATCTGCAGCAGGCTATCTTCCAGGCCAGACACCGAGAGGCTGGCCCAGCCCCTTCTTGCTGTGTTTTACTGCGTGGTTCCCACTATAGCAACTGCAGCTGCTCCTGGGTTTTCCCCCCCCCTTTTTTTTTTTAAAAAAAGAGCCAGCCAGTTTCCAAATGCCAACCCTTGGCTTCCTCAGACCTCCGCATGGCTGCGGGTCTTCCAGCCAGCTTACTCACTCGTTTCAGAGTGCAGACTCCTGGTTTCACCAAGTGTACGGCCCCTGTGGAACTAGAAGACCTCGTCCAGCTGGTGCATTGCTGTAACCGGTATTCTGGGTCACTTTCTGGTTTTTATCTAGTGTTTTTCATGGAGGTGTTTTTTTTGCCCTGTCTCACCAAGCTGCCATCTTAGTTTCCCCCAATAAATAAGCTTTTTTTTCTGCTTTTTTCTTTTAATTTTTTAATTTTTATTTTTATTGAGATTGTTCAGATACCATACAATTATCCAAAGATCCAAAGTGTACAATCACTTGCCCCTGGGTACCCTCATACAGCTGTGCATCCATCACACTTAATTTTTGTTCAATTTTTAGAAACTTTTCATTACTCTAGAAAAGAAATAAAGTGAAAGATGAAAAAAGAAAAAAAGAAAACTCTAATCCTCCCCTATCCCTAACCAACCCCCCTCAATTGTTGACTTGTAGTATTGATATAGTACATTTGTTACTGTTTATGAAAAAATGTTGAAATACTACTAACTGTAGTATATAGTTTGTAATAGGTATATAGTTCTTCCGTATATGCCCCTCTATTATTAACTTCTAATTGTATTGTCATACATTTGTTCTGGTTCATGGAAGAGATTTCTAGTATTTGTACAATTGATCATGGACATTGCCCACCATAGGATTCAGTTTTATACATTCCCATCTTTTGACTTCCAACTTTCCTTCTGGTGACATATATGACTCTGAGCTTCCCCTTTCCACCTCATTCACACACCATTCAGCACTGTTAGTTATTCTCACATCTTGCTACCCACACCCCTGTTCATTTCCAAACATTTAAGTTCATCCTAATTGAACATTCTGTTCATACTAAGCAACCACTCCCCATTCTTAAGCCTCGTCCTGTATCTTGGTACCTTATATTTCATGTCTATGAGTTTACATCTTATAATTAATTCCTATCAGTGAGACCCTGCAATAATTTTCCTTATGTGTCTGGCTTATTTCACTCAGTATATTGCCCTCGAGGTTTTGTCATCAACCCATTTTTTTTTAAATATGGTTTTGTTCACTCACCATACATTCCATCCCTAGTAAATAATCGATGGTTCTCTGCATGGTCATACATTTATGTGTTCACCACGTTCACCACTATCTATATAAGGGCATCTACATTTCTTCCACAAAGCAGGAGGGAGAGTCAAAGAAGGCAGAGAGGCAAAAGAAAGAGGAAAAAAAAATGACAGCTAGGAAGCAGCAAAAGGAAAAATAACCTTAAATCAAAGTAGAATAAAGAATCAGACAATACCACCAATGTCAAGTGTCTAACATGCTTCCCCTATCCCCCCCTCTTATCTGCATTTACCTTGGTATATCACCTTTGTTACATTAAAGAAAGCATAATACAATGATTCTATTAGTTACAGTCTCTAGTTTATGCTGATTGCATCCCTCCCCCAATGCCTCCCCATTTTTAACACCTTGCAAGGTTGACATTTGCTTGTTCTCCCTCGTAAAAGAACATATTTGTACATTTTATCACAATTGTTGAATACTCTATATTTCACCAAGTTACACAGTCCCAGTCTTTATCTTTCCTCCTTTCTTGTGGTGCCTCACATGCTCCCCACCTTCCTCTCTCAACCGTATTCATAGTTACCTTTGTTCAGTGTACTTACATTGTTGTGCTACCATCTCCCAAAATTGTGTTCCAAGCCACGCACTCCTGTCTTCTATCACCCTGTAATGCTCCCTCTAGTATTTCCTGTAGGACAGGTGTCTTGTTCACAAAGTCTCTCATTGTCTGTTTGTCAGAAAATGTTTTGAGCTCTCCCTCATATTTGAAGGACAGCTTTGCTGGATATAGGATTCTTGGTTGGCGGTTTTTCTCTTTCAGTATCTTAAATATATCCCAGCACTTCCTTCTTGCCTCCATGGTTTCTGCTGAGAGATCCGCACATAGTCTTATTAAGCTTCCTTTGTATGTAATGGATCGCTTTTCTCTTGCTGCTTTCAGGATTCTCTCTTTGTCTTTGACATTTGATAATCTGATTATTAAGTGTCTTGGCGTAGGCCTATTCATATCTCTTCTGTTTGGAGTACACTGTGCTTCTTGGATCTGTAATTTTATGTCTTTCATAAGACATGGGAAATTTTCATTAATTATTTCCTCTATTATTGCTTCTGCCCCCTTTCCCTTCTCTTCTCCTTCTGGGACACCAATGATACGTATATTATTATACTTTGTTTCATCCTTGAGTTCCCGGAGACGTTGCTCATATTTTTTCATTCTTTTCTCCATCTGCTCCTTTGTGTGTAGGCTTTCAGGTGTTTTGTTCTCTAGTTCCTGAGTGTTTTCTTCTGCCTCTTGAGATCTGCTGTTGTATGTTTCCATTGTGTCTTTCATCTCCTGTGTTGTGCCTGTCATTTCCACAGATTCTACTAGTTGTTTTTTTGAACTTTTGATTTCTGCCATATATATGCCCAGTGTTTCCTTTACAGCCTCTATCTCTTTTGCAATATCTTCTCTAAACTTTTTGATTTGATTTAGCATTAATTGTTTAAATTCCTGTATCTCAGCTGAAGTGTACGTTTGTTCCTTTGACTGGGCCATAACTGTGTTTTTCTTAATGTAGGTTGTAATTTTCTGTTGTGCAGGCATGGCTTCCTTCATTATCCAAATCAGGTTTTCCCAGACCAAACAGGCTCGGGTCCCAGAGGGAAGAAATATTCAGTATCTGGTTTCCCTGCGGGTGTGTCTTAGAAAATTGCTCCACCCTGTGATGCCTCAGGTCACTGTGCTTTTCTGCCCAGCAGGTGACGCCTGTTAGCCTATAATTCTTGACTGGTGTGAGGAGGTGTGGCCATGTTCCCCCAGGCTCTGGGGTCTGGTTCTGAATGGAAAGGGCCCCACCCCTTTCCTCCTAGAGAAGACAGACCCCCCCCAGGTGGAGGTCATTAGCATTTCAATGGTCTCTCTCTCTGCTTGTGCTGTCTCCACCCTTCCCTGAGTTACAGCCCTGGAAACTGAATATGACTGGGGCTTTCTCCACTGAGCTGAAAAAGACAGATAGTCCTCTTCAGACCCAGTCCAAGGCGACCCTCCAGCTCTCCAAGGTCAGTCGTAACCCAAAGCCTCTGCCTGTTTTTTGGGGATTCGTACCTGTAGTGAGCAGTTCACACTCGCTACTTAAGACCCCAGTTGGAGCTCAGCTGAGCTATATTCGCTTGCTGGGAGAGAGCTTCTCTCTAGCACCACCAGGCTTTGCCGCTCGGGCTATGGGGGAGGAGGTCTCATGACTTGGATCCGCAGGTTTTGCTTACAGATTTTATGCTGTGTTCTTGGGCATTCCTCCCAATTCAGGTTGGTGTATGATGAGTGGATGGTCTCGTTTGTCCCCCCACAGTTATTCTGGATTATTTACTAGTTGTTTCTGGTTTTTTGTAGTTGTTCCAGGGGGACTACTTAGCTTCCACTCCTCTCTATGCCGCCATCTTGCTCCACCTCAATAAATAAGATTTTAAAGTTATCATGCCCTATATTTTTGAAATAGAACTTTGTTATAGGAGAAAAACAATAATAAGTGAAGAAACTGAAAAAGCTTCAGATCTGAGGTGAAAGAATAATCTGAGTAATCATCTGGAGGTTGAAAGAAGGGAAGATGGAGAAAATTTAGAAAGGAAGATATTACTTTAGGGCAAGTTTGAAGAACTAAGAAATCTTAATTATTTATATTTCACGTACTTCTTCAGACTATTAATGAAGTATCCATATTCATGTATTCTGCTAGTTTTCTCTTTGACTCCTTATGTAAATTTCAGATGGTAGGTAGGGTCGTAGCCAGTGAAACCTCAACCAATAGTGTGTCATACTTTCAGCAGAAAGGAAATTAACCAGGAATGGGCATGGGGCAGTGATGGAGGGCCTGCCTTACCTATTAGACTGGCAGAGGTGGGAGGGTGCTACCAATACAAATTAGGACTGATAAGCCAGAGTGGACTTGGTATCACCCAGGCTTGTCATTAACCATGACATCCTGTCTAGTGGGTGTGGTTTTGTAATGGGATCTCATACTTAAACATTGGCCATCAGTGATATTTTTTACTACAGAAATTCTATTCTTGTTTGTAGCAGACTCAGAGGCAATGACTATGGGTATGATAAATAGTCTCTACAGAAAAATTGAGACAGGAGTTGGGCTGTGAAGGCCATCGCCAAAAGCTCCAAGCTTCAAAGGAAGATTCTTGTTCCAGTGTGGGAACTGAGATACAAACCAGTGATTGGGAAGAAACACATTCCTCTAGCTTAAGCTGGGGGGATGGGGAACAGGAGGCTGGGTAAGAAAAGGCTTCAGCTTGTGGGGTTTGGAACTGCTGAGCTTGTGAGATTAATTCCCAAATCCATACACTGTTTTAAGTCCCAAACTTGAATAGGATTATCTCTGAAAACTGAGGACAGAGGCCATTGGTTGAATGAATATTTTCAATATATATGGTTGAGCAGGTCGAGGAAAAGTGGGAAGATAAACAGGGCCTATCAAATATGGAATGAAAAAACAAAAGTGGGAAGGATTCAAGGACACATATCCCATAGTTCATAATGGTAGACCAGAAGAACTCTGGTCCACACAACTCCAAAAGTCGAATACTTAAATGTTGAACTTGAAAATGTTCTAGGGGAAGACATCTCTAAATACACCTTTTTCTAGGCAAGCACAGCTTCTCAATCTTAACTCAAACTAGGAAATGGGCATAATATTTGAGTAAGACTCCTAACATTACTCAGAGACAGAATTCCTCATCCCATCTTGTGAACAGCAGAGCAAACATTTCCCCACCAGTTCCCAAAGTGACTCAGTCAACAGACTGACTAAAAGCATTTTCTCCTTCTTTATGCTTCCCTAAGGAGTTGTCGTGCCCTTTACAAGCAGTGGCTCATGAGAGTACCAGGCATTTTAAAATCAGGCATGCATTCCTCAGAAGTGAGTGCCTACATTCCAAATTCCGGCTTTACATATTAAAATATATTTCACACTTAAGTTTTCATGAATTTTCTTTTAGTAGTACAGCTTATTTGGTTTGTTTTTTCCTTTTCAGGAAAATAGCAACAACAAAACAAATACCACAGCCCTCATTTCCATCCATTTCTCCAAAACTCCAACCCTAGGAAAACTGAATGCTTTTAAACTTGGAAAATCTGTTCTCCAGTATTTAACTGAAATGTCACCATAATTATAACCATCTCTAACTTATTCCTATAATTCTTTCTGCAAGATATAAAATTATAGTGGTGATCTAAACAGTGAAAATCAAATGGAATACTGTAATTACATAGTTAAGTTTTTCTCATGGTAGAATAAAATTAAGAAGGCATTATTTAATTAAAATACCAAATGCTGTAATCCATAAGGAAAATTCAGGCATACCCTAAGTATGGGAGGAAGGTAATATTAAAGACAAAACTAAATGTCTAATACTTGCCATTATGTAAAAACATGAATTATTCTCAGGATAAATATTTCTATTCTACTCTAGGGGTAACACTAGTAATTGTATTCTACATACATCATTTTAAAAACAAGGCATAGAAAAACAAATGATGCTTGCAGATGAATGGGTAGCTCCTTAAGATGGTACAAGAACTCTTTGGTATACCACCGTCTGCTCCACCATCTGTTGTATTACATCCAGCCCACTTTGCTCACTTCTTTGACCCATTTAAGCATTTGAGATTGCAAACCTTGACTTCAACCTCATCTTAAAATAAGTTTTGTAGCTCTTTCACCCAAATCAAGAACAGCAATGTTGAGAACAAAATAAATCTAAAAGGGAAATAGTCATTTTCAATCTTGTTAAAAATATTTAATTGAAAGAAGAAGCCATGCAAGCTTAAATGTTAAATAATCAATAATGCAAGTACCTCCTTTATAAATGTTAGTGAAGTTTTTTCTAGACTTATTATCTGACTTCCATATGATATTATTAGGTTGTTACTCTAAGGGTAATCTTAACTTCCTGATTATCTGCAAAGAAGTATGACAAAACCATGGGCAACTTATAGTTATGTTTTTTTTAACAAGTTAGCAAAACATATTTAGTTTCTAAAATTGCCATATTACTACTATAAAATAAAGAATCCATGTATTTAAGTAGTAAAGATGACAAACTCTACTCAGTATATCAATGGAGAAAAATCATGACTAATAACAGGCTCTTCTTAGACCAGATTTCAGGGTCAGAAAATTTTAAAATATATTTATGCGCTCTCTCTCTCTCTCTCTCTCTCTCTCTCTATATATATATATATATATATATATATATATATATATATATATATTTATATATATATATAATTAAAGTGTTTGAAAATATTTGTCTCCAAAAGGTACAGAGTATATTATACTTACCATTATAAATAAATATATAGGTAATGTACCAGGCATTCTGTAGGATGAAATAAAACTATGAAAACAAGGTGCTTAGCATCCATAATTATAAATATTAGTTGTAAATACGAGATCCTCACTTTAGAAAAATTATTCCTATCTTACCTGACCTCCCTATAGCATTTGATAACATTGAGCCTTTTTCTCCATATTGATAACTTCTCTTCCTTTAGTTTGTAGGGTAACATGTTATACTTTATTCCCCTTCATATTTCTTTGGCTTCTCTTCAGGTTTACTCTTCATTTTTCTGCCCCTTTAATATTGGTAAAATCAAATTTCCAGCTTCAGTTTTCTTCTCTTTTTATTCTATACACTTTAAATAAGTGACCTCATTTCCCCTGTAGCATCAATTGTCATGTCCATGAGGTTAAAACTCAAATCTTTCTTCAGAGATAGGATTCCTACTGGACAATCTAAGTGAATGTTTCACAGCACTTCAAAATTAACATGTCTAAAAACAAATCATTTTCAATGGCCCTACAGCTTAAGTCTTTTTCCTCTCTATTTCTTATCTCAATTAATGAAACCATCATCCACGTAATTGAATAAGATGGACATCTAGATGTCAGTTTAATAGCACCTGCTCTCACCTCTTTCATTCATTCAGGCACCATATGTTGTCCATTTTGCATCTTTAATGACTCTCAGAAATGTCCATTACATTCCATCCCTTTTACCAGATAGAATTAAAGTCTTTACAATTTATTACTTGGATAGTTGAATATCCTCCTAATTAGTTCTACTTTCCCATTGATGACATATAATGCTGAAATGATCTCCTTAAAATGCAGGTATGCTCACTCCACTTCTTTGTTTTTAATATTATATAGTTTATCACATCTGTGATGGCTAAGCTCATTTGTCTACTTGGCTAGTTTGTTTGGCCAAGCAAACACTGGCCTGGTCATTACTGTGAGGATATTTCATAGATTAAATCATTAGTCAGTTGATTGCATCTATGGCTGATTACATCTATAATCAATGAAGGAGATGGCCTTCAGCTTTGAAGGGAGAACTGATGATTTCAACAATCAGAAAGAATTTCTGTCTCTACTTCAGCCAGCCATCTTCTCCTGGGGAATTCATCAAAATCTTCATTGGAGTTCCTGGCCTATGGAATTTGGACTCACAGTCATGTGAGCCAAGTCCTATAAAAAATCTCATAGTATTTATTGGTGTCCTGGAGAACTCTTCCTAATACAAATTTTGGGTAGTATGCAAGAGTGGTTCTTATGAAACAGAATCTTAAGGAAGAGATTTCAGTTCATTCTGGGATTCTGGGAATTGGCTCTAATGTGGTTAGATTCAAATGCACTAGACTTTATTTCAAATGATCAAGGTGTCACTTACAGACCATGGCATGAATTGACAATAGAGCTATGAAATATCAGCATTGGATAATGCTGCTCAAATGCTTATAACAGGTAAGAATCTGGGCAATAGTACTTTTGATTCTTTAACATAGTTTTGTGGAGTTTTAAAAGTATAATGATGTAGGCTGGTTGTTCCTAAAACAGCTGGATACAGTTGTTAAAGAAAAGGATGAACTTAATTCTTCGAATTCCCAGTTTGCACATCACATGAAGAACATGAAAGGTTCTATGTATGCCCTGAAAGACACTCTTATTTCTTGTAGCCACAGACTTAAGATTTCTGAAAACCAGATATGCAAGCAGCTCAATTACAATTTCCAACCTTAAAGAGTATTTGCTGTTGAAATGAGGGCATTGATTGGGAAGTAATGGGATCCTGAAAATTGGAATGGGGACATATGGGTTGATAGTAATGACAGTGGTGACTTTGAAACTTTATATTCTGCTGAGTCTTCTTTGCCAGATAAACCTATAGTGGTCTTCCCTGAGGAATCAGCCACCAGAACTCCAGTCATCCTTGAGGAATCAGCCATCAAGCCTCCATCTGAAGATATTAACCCTGCTGTGCTTGATAAACCTGTAAGTGCCTCCCCTGAGGAAACTGCCCTCACTCCTACATCTGAAGAGATTAACACTATTTCACCAGATGAAACTGTATTGGAATGTGAATGTCCCAAGGTAGTTGGCTTGTAAGGTACTGCTAATTCTTCTCATGACTCATCCCTACTACCCCTCCTTCTTCCAGATGGGTAACTGGAATGAAGACTCAACAAGCTTGTAAAGATTCAAGTACAGAGTGTGATCCATGAGAAGTTGCACTACATTCCAAACGAACAGCATGATTTTTCCAATTTATTTAGACAGAAATCAGGGGAATGTGTGTGGGAATCGATAAGCTTGTGGGATAATGGCGGAATGAACATAAGAGGGATTAGGCTGAATTTATTGACATGGACCACTAAGGAGAGATTCTGGATTCAATTTTTATAGCTTGTGGGGTTAGAAAGGGCTCTAACAGGTTATTTTATTGGTTGGCTGAAGTATGGACCAAAAGGTAGCTTCATTACCTAATGTCAGAATATCAGAACTGATCAGTTATAAACTAGATATGGGGATCCAATCTAAAGTGATTGGAATGTTAGAGTAGATTTATCATGTAGCACATGCTTACACACACCAGGAATGTCCAGAGTACATATTTTTCATCAGAACTGTGAGGAATTAAATTGTTAGTGTGGCTCCATCAGCCCTGAAGGTCTCTGTGGTTGCTTTTGTTTGTTGGGTACACATTATTGAGGGCACTGCTGCCATTGAATTTGAATACTTAGACATAATGTGGATTTTTATAGGTTTGCAGGAGCCACGTGGCAGCACTTAATTGCCAAATACAAGGTGAACAGCAAAGTCAAAGTTGTAATCATAATAGCCCCACTTGCAGAGACCTATGGCATTGACTAGATGATGATGGGGTACCTAGAAGTGAAATAGTTGGGCAGTCAATTAAATTATTACTTGATCTGTATAAGCAGATGAATTTTAGGTCAAGGGAACAAATGTCAAACTTGAATCACCAAGGAGAAATAACGATCATAAAAGTTTATGCACCCAATCAAGATGCCCTAAAGTACAAAAGGCAAACATTGGCAAAACTGAAGAAAGCAATAGATGTTTCCACAATAATTGTGAGAGACTCCAATATGGCACTCTCTCCTATAGATAGATCATCCAGACAGAAGGCCAATAAGGAAACTGAGAGCCTAAACAATGTGATGAATCAATTAGACTTAACAGACATATATAGAACATTACATTCCAAATTACCAGGATATACAATCTTCTCTAATGCTCATGGAACTTTCTCCAGGATAGATAATATGCTGGGGCATAAAAGAAGCCTCTACAAATTTAAACAGTTTGAAATTATTCAAAATACCATCACGGACCCCACTGGAATTAGAAGTTAATAACTATCAAAGATGTAGAGCACTCACAAATATCTGGAGGTTAAACCGTCAGTGTATCAAAGAAAAGATTGCAAGGGAAATTGCTAAATATCTAGAGATGAATGAAAATGAGAACACAACATATCAAAACTTATGGGATATAGCAAGGTGGTATTGAGGGGGAAATTTATAGCTCTAAATGCATATGTTAAAAAGAAAGAGCTAAAATCAAAGAACGAATGGAACAACTGAAGAAGCTAGAAAATGATCAGCAAACTAATCCTGAAGCAACTAGAAGAAAAGAAATAACAAGAATTAAAGCAGAAATAATATGGAAAACAAACCAGCAAACAAAAAACAAAAGAGAGAATAAATAAAACCAAAAGTTGGTTCTTTGAGAAGATCAACAAGATCCACAAACCCTTACCTAGACTGACAAAGTCAGAAAGTGAGAAGAACCAAATAAATAAACTAATAAATGAGAGGAAGGATATTACTATGGATCCCAAAGAAATCAAAAAATTAATAAGAGGATACTATGAACAACTCTATGTTAATAAACACAGTAATTTAGAGGAAATGAATAATTTTCTGGAAACACAGGAACAACCTAGACTGAACAGAGAAGAAATAGAAGACCTCAACAAACCAATCACAAGTAAAGAGATCCAATCAGTTATTTAAAAGCTTCCTATAAATAAAACCCCAGTGTCAGATGGCTTCACAGGGAAATTCCACCAAACTTTCCAAAAAGAACTGGCACCATTCTTATTTAAACTCTTTCAAAAAATTGAAGAAAATGGAATACTACCTAACTCATTTTATGAAGCCAACATAACTTTAATACCAAAACCAGATAAAGATGTTACAAGAAAGGAAAACTATAGGCCAATCTCCATAATGAATAGACACAAAAATTTTCACCAAATACTTGCAAAGCAAATTCAAAGACACATTATAAAAATTATACACCCTGACCAAGTGCGGTTCATCCCAGGCATGCAAAGGTGGTTCAACATAAGAAAATCAATCAATGTAATTGTGCTGGTTTGGATGTATTATGTCCCTCAAAACACCATTATCTTTGATGCAGTCTTGTGTGTTGATTGGGTTGGAGACTTTTGATTGGATGTTTCTGTGGAGACGTGATTACTCAACTGTGGGCGAGATCTTTCATTGGATAATTTCCATGGAGATGTGGCCCCACCCATTCAGCATGGGCCTTGATTAGTTCACTGGAGTCCTATAAAAGCTCAGACAGAAGGAACAAGCTTGTTACAGCCAAGAGGGACACTTTGAAGACTGCACAGAAGCCTGACAGAGTAGCTGCAGATGAGAGACAGTTTGAAGATGGCTGTTGAAAGCAGACTCTTGCTCCAGAGAAACTAAGAGAGGACAAATACCCCAAGAGCAACTGAGAGTGACATTTTAAAGAGGAGATGTGGCCTAGAGAGGAACATCCTGGGAGAAAGCCATTTTGAAACCAGAACTTGGCCCAGACACCAGCCATGTGCCTTCCCAGCTAACAGAGGTTTTCTGGACACTGTTAACCATCCTCCAGTGAAGGTACCTGATTGTTGATGCATTACCTTGGACATTTTATAGCCTTAACACTGTAATTGTGTAACCAAATAAACCCCCTCTGTAAAAGCCTATCTGTTTCTGGTGTTTCGCATTCTGACAGCATTAGCAAACTAGAACAGATTTTGGTACTGAGAGTGGGGTGCTGCTGTGTTTGCAAATACCAAACATGATGGAATGGCTTTTTAAATGGATAAGGGGAAGGTTCTGGAAGAATTGTGAGGAGATTAATAGCAAAGGCCTAAAGTGCGTTGAAGAGACTGTTTGTAGAAATATGGACTCTAAAGATACTTCTGAAGAGGCCTTGAACAGAAATGATGAATGTGTTGTTGCAAACTGGAAGAAAGGCAATCCTTGTTTTAAAGTGGCAGAGAATTTGGCAAAATTGTGTCCTGGTGTCAGATGGAAGGCATAATTTGAAAGCAACAACCTGGAATATTTAGCTGAGGAGATATCCAGACTACATATGGATGTTGTACCCTGGCTTCTCCTTGTAGTTTATAGTAAAATGCAAGTGGAGAGAGATAAGCTAAGAACTGAACTCCTGGGTTCAAAGAAACCAGAAACTGATGGTTTGGAAAATTCTGGGTTTCGAAGGGATGGAACCCCAGAAGCTACAGCCCAACATGAGGATTTAACCAAACATGGAATCTGACCACGATTTCAGTACAAGCCAGAATTGGAGATGGAGTTATCCAGAAAGGATTTGTGGAAAGTCCTATTGTCTGACAGCTTTGACCCCTGCATGCTTCATGTGAAGCCAACAGAATTTTTGTGAGATCTTTATAGATGGAGCCACTGCCAGTCTGGATTGGAGGAGACAGATGAGGAACAAATTGAAGGAAAAATTTCTTCAAAGATGGAGACATGGAGGTTGAGGTCTGGAGTCAAGAGGTCTCAGGCCGGGAGAGCGGAGTGGCCCACACACATGGAAAGGGTAAGTTTATGCTGGAGGTTGAGGAGGGTCTGGCTGCCACCCCACTGTTCTGAAGGGATTGAGCATTTGCTCTGGAGATGGAAGAGAATCTGGGTGCTGCACCAATGTTTGAAGAGAGTGGGGACAAGAAGGTGGTCTCCCCAATGTGTGGATATGTTGGAGCACTCACCCCAACATTTGGAGACAAAAGGGCTGCCACAAAGGCCCTTAGGAAGGGTTAGACTCCCACTCTCTCAAGCCCCAAGTATAAATGACTCAGACTTTGAAATCTAATGGAGTTTGCCCTGCGGGTTTTAGGAAAACCCTGTTTTCCTTTCAGTTTCTCCTTATGGCAATGTGAATGTTTACCCTATGCCTGTCCCTCCTTTGCATATGGGAAGTAGTTAACTTGTTCTAAGTTTCACAGGTACAGAGCCAGAAGAGAATTTTGCATTTGGACAGACCATGCTTGTAACTGATTTTGATGGGATCTTGTACTAACCTATTGTTACTGAAAAGACTTAAGTTTTTGTGATATTGTGATGGGATGAGCCTATTTTGTATATGGAAAGATCATGTCATTTTGGGGTCCAGGGCATGGAATGTGCTGGTTTGGATTTATTATGTTCCCTAAAATGCCATTAATTTTGATGCAGTCTTGTGTGGGCAGCAAACATATTGTTATTGATTGGGTTGGAGACTTTTGATTGGATGTTTCCATGGAGATGTGATCACTCAGCTGTGTGCAAGATCTTTCATTGGATAATTTTCATGGAAATGTGGCCCTGCCCATTCAGCATGGTCCTTGATTAGTTCTCTGGATCCCCATAAAAGCTCAGACAGAAGGAGCAAGCTTGTTACAGCCAAGAGAGACACTTTGAAGAATGCACAGAAGCTGAGAGAGTAGCTGCAGATGAGAGATAGTTTGAAGATGACTGTTGAAAGCAGATTCCTTCTCCAGAGAAGCTAAGAGAGGACAAACACCCCAAAAGCAACTGAGAGTGACATTTTAAAGAGGAGACATGGCCTAGAGAGGAACATCCTGGGAGAAAGCCATTTTGAAACCGGAACTTGGAGCAGATGCCAGCCACATGCCTTCCCAGCTAACAGAGGTTTTCTGTACACCATTAGCCATTCTCCAGTGAAGGTACCTGATTGTTGATGCATTACCTTGAGCACTTCATGGCCTTAAAACTGTAACTGTGTAACCAAATAAACCCCTTCTGTAAAAGCCAATCCATTTCTGGTGTTTTGCATTCCAGCAGCATTAACAAACTAGAACAGTGATACAAAACATTAACAAATCATAAGGGAAAAATCAAATGATCATCTCAATAGATGCTGAACAAGCATTTGACAAAATCCAGCATACTTTTTTGATAAAAATACTTCAAAAACTAAGAATTGAAGGAAACTTCCTCAATATGAGAAAGGGCCTATACGAAAAACCCACAGCCAGTAGAGTACTCAGTGGTGAGAGACTGAAAGCTTTCCCTCTAAATCAGGAATGAGACAATGATGCCTGCTGTCACAACTCTTATTCAACATTTTGCTAGAAGTTCTAGCCAGAGTAATTCAGCAAGGCAAAGAAATAAAAGGCATCCAAATTGGAAAGGACGAAGGAAAACTCTCATTATTTGAAGATGATATGATCTTACATTTGGAAAACCCTGAGAAATCAATGACACACCTACTTGAGCTAATAAACAAATTCAGCAAAGTGGCAGGATATAAGATTAATGCACATAAGTCAGTAATGTTCCTATACAGTAGAAATGACATAACTGAAGAGGCACTCAAGAAAAAGATTCCATTCTCAATAGCAACTATAAAAACTAAGTATCTAGGAATAAACTTAACCAAGGATGTAAAAGACCTCTACACAGAAAATTACATAACTCTACTAAAATAAATAGAAGGGGACCTAAAGAGATGGAGAGATAGATGCTCCATGTTCATGGATAGGAAGGCTAAATGTTGTTAAGATGTCAATCCTACGCAAATTGATCTACAGATTCAGTGCAATCCCCAACAAAATTCCAGCAATCTACTTTGCAGACTTGGAAAAGCTAATCATCAAATTTGTTTGGAAGGGAAAGATGCCTCAAATTGCTAAAAATATTCTAAAAAGAAAAATGAAGTGGGAGGACATACACTGCCTGACTCTGAAACCTACTATAAAGCCACAGTAGTCAAAGCAGCATGGTATTGGCACAAAGATAGACATATTGGTCAATGGAATTGAATTGAGAATTTGGAAATAGACCCCCAGATCTATGGTCAACTGATTTTTGATAAGGCCCCAAAATCCACTGAACTGGAACACAACAGCTTTTTCAACAAATGGGGCGGGGAGAACTGGATATCTATATTATAAGAAAGAAAGAGGACCCCTACCTCATACCCTATACACAAATTAACTCAACATTGATAAAAAATCTCAATATAAGAGGCAGTACCATACAACTCCTAGAAGATAATGTAGGGAAATATCTTTAAGACCTAGTATTAGGAAGACTCTTCTTAGACCTTATACCTAAAGCACAAGCAACAAAAGAAGAAATAGATAAATGGGGACTCCTCAGAATTAAAACCTTCTGTACCTCAAAGGAATTTGTCAAAAAGGTAAAGAGGCAGCCAACTCAATGGGAGAAAATATTTGGAAACCGTATATCTGATAAGAGACTGATATCCTGTATATATAAAGAAATTTTGCAACTCAATGACTATAGTACTAACAGCCCAATTATAAAATGGGCAAAAGATATGAAAAGACATTTCTCTGAAGAAATGGCTAAAAGACACATGAAAAAATGTTCATATTCACTAGTTTTAGGGGGATGCAAATCAAGACCACAATGAGGTATCATCTTATACCAATAAGAATGGCAGCCATTAAACAAACAGGAAACTACAAATGCTGGAGAGGCTGTGGAGAAATTGGGACTCATTAATTGCTAGTGGGACTGTATAAGGGTCCAGCCACTTTGGAAAACAGTTTGACAGTTCCTCAGAAAATTAGATATTGAGTTACCCTATGATCCAGCAATTTCACTTCTTGGTATTTACCCAGGGGATCTGGAAGCAGTGACATGAGCAGATATTTGTACACTGATGCTCATAGCAACATTGTTCACAATTGCCAAGAGATGGAAGCAACCTAAATGTCCTTCATCAGATGAGTGGATAAGCAAAATGTGGCATATGCACATGATGGAATACTAAGCAGCAGTAAGAAGAAACAAGGTCATGAAACATGACAACATGGATGAATCTTGAACACATAATGCTGAGTGAAATAAGCCGGACACAAAAAGGAGAGATATTGTATGTTACCACTAATGTGAAGTCTGTGAAAAATGCAAAATAAGTGTCTTATATTGTAGAATATAGGGGACCTAGAGATAGACAGCAGCTAGTGAAGGGGGAACAAGAATCTAATAAGAACAGACAAGATATTGAGGGTGATCTTAATGACATGGAAATGCTCAGGTGTGACTATGGTTCATTAATTTTCTCTTGGTATGTTAGGAGCATATTGGGAAGTATGAAGTTATTTCAGGATATTGGCTTTTCCACTTTCTTTGCTTTGTCTTGTTTGGAATTTTTTTTTTATTTAATAAATAAAGTTAATTAAAAAAAATTAAATCACAAAAACAATGAGTCAAAGCCCCTCAATCAATCCCCAGATTTGAGATAGTTTTCAGAAGCAGAATGCCTTGAATGAAGGGAAGGGTGGGTCACCTTTGAGAAGAACTCTACTACATTGCCAAAATTTATACTGTTAATCTTCCTCCCAGAAGAAGGAAGGGACATATGACCTTTTACCATGGTGACTGTGCATTGAGGAAAATGAAATGATCAAACATCTTAGGGATTATGGGATACTGGTTCTGAACCAACATTAATTCCAGAAGACCCAAAACATCACTTTGATCTACAAGTCAAGGTAGAGAATTATGGGGGTCAGATGATCAATGGAATTTACCTCATGTCTGCCTCAAAGTATGTTCAGTGGGTCCTGAACCCATTCTCTGGTAATTTCCCCAGATCCAGAATCCTTAATTGGAATAGACATACTCAGCAACTGACAGAATCTCCACAGTGTTTCCCTAACCTGTTGAGTGATGGCTGTTATGGTAGGAAAGGCCAAGTTGAAGCCACTAGAGCTGTCTCTGTCTAGCAAAATAGCAAACCAAAAGCATGTTGGCATTCCTGGGTGGATTTCAGAGATTAGTGCCACCATCAAGGACTAGAAGGATGCAGGGATGATTTCCACCACATTCCCATTCAACTCACCTAATTGCTTCTGCAGAAAACAGATGGACCTTGGAAGATTACAGTGGATTATCATAAACTTGATCAGGTGGTGACTCCAACTGAAGGGGCTGCTCCAGAAGTGGTACCATTGCTTGAACAAATCAAAACATCCTCTGGTGTTTGGCATGCAGCTATTGATCTGTCAAATGCTTTTTTCCTAATAACTATTAGTAAAGACCACCAGAAACAGTTTGTTTTCAGCTGGCAAGGCAAGCAGCTTACCTTCATTCTCCTACCTCAGGGGTATATCAACTCACCAGCCCTATGTCATAATCTAGTCCACAGGGACCTTGATTGTGTCTCTCTCTTCCTTAAGACATCACACTGGTCCATTATATTGATGAAATTAAGCTGATTGGATATAGTGAGCAAGAAGTAACCACTTCTCTAGATTTATTAGTAATGCATTTGTATGTCAGATTTTGGGAGATAAAGCCAGCAAAACTCAGGGACCTTTCACCTCAGTGAAATTTCTAAGTATCCATTGGTGTGGGGCATGTTGACATATCCCTTCTAAGGTGAAGAATAAGCTGTTGCTTCTGGCCTCTCCTATAATCAAAAAAATGCACATCACTTAGTTGTGCCCTTTGTATTTTGCAGACAAATTTTACTCATTTGGTCATGCTACTCCAGCCCATTTACCATGCGAGATCCAAAAAGTTGCTAGTATTCAATGATCAGAACAAGAGGAAGCCCTGCACAGTTCCAGGCTGCTGTGAAAGCTTCTCTGCCACCTGCACCATAGGATCCAGCAGATCCAATGGTGTTGGAAGTGTCGGTGACAAATGGAGATGCAGTATGGACTCTTTGGCAGGCCCTAATAGAGGAGTCATAGTACAGAAACTTAGGATTTTGGAGCAAGGCAACATCTTCCTCGGGAGAAAATGACTCTTCTTTTGATAAAGAGTGTTTGTCATTGTGCTGGACCTTAGTAGAGTCCAAATGCTAAGCCATGTGTTAGCAAGTTACCATGAGGCCTGAATTCCCCATAATGAAGTGGGTGTTGTCTGATCAACCAAGCCATTAGTTTGGGCATGTACAGCAGTACACCATCATCAGATGGAAGTGATATATATGTGATCAGGCTCAATCAGGCCCTGAAGGCACAAGTAAGTTGCATGAAGAAGTGGTCCAAATGCCCACGGACACACTTCTGACACATAACCTTCTCTTTCCCAGCCCACAGGTATAGCCTTGTGGGTAGTTTGCTATAATCAGTTGACTGAGGAAGAGAAAAATTGGGCCTGGTTTACAGATGGTTCTGCATGATATACAGGTAGCACCTGAAAGTGGAAAACTGCAGCACTACAACCCCTTTAAGGGATATCCTTAAAGTACTGTGGTGAAGGGAAATCCTGCCTATGGACAGAACTGAAAGCAGTGCACCTGGTTCCTCATTTTTCTTGGAAGGAGAAATGGCAAAAGGTGCTTTGTAATCTGATTCATGGGCTACAGCCAATTTTGGGCTGGATGGTCAGGGACTTGGAAGGAGCATGACTGGAAGACTGGTGACAAAGATGTCTGGGGGAGAGCTATGCGGATAGACCTCTATGAATGCGCAAAAAGCATGAATATATTTATGACCTGTGTGAATGCACTCCAGAGGGTGACTCAGCAGAGAATGATATTAATAATCAAGTGGAGTGGGTAGGATGACCCATTTTGTGGATACCAATTGGACCCTTTTCCTAGTCACTCTGTCATTGCCTAATGGGCTCATTAACAAAGTGGCCATGGTGGTAGGATAGATATTGTTCATGGGCTCAGCAATATGGACTTTCACTCACAAAGGCTGAACTGGCTACGTTAGCTGCTGAATGCCCAATCTGCCAATAGCAGAGCCAACACTCAGTCCCCAATATGGCACCATTCCCTGAGGTGATCAGCCTGCTATCTTGTGGCAGGTTGATTACTTTGGACCATTTCCATTACGGAAGTAGCAGTTTTATTTTTAATGGAATAGATATGTATTTGCCTTCCCTGAATGCAATGCTTCTGCCAAAACTACCACCCACTGACTTACAGAATACCTTATCCACCAGTGGTATTCCATGCAGCATTGCTTCTGATCAAGGTGCCCACTTCATGGCAAATGACGTGCTGGAAAGGGGATATGCTCATGGAATTCACTGATCTTACCATGTTCCCCATCATCCTGAAGTAGCTGGATTGATAGAATGGTGAAATGGATTTTTAAAGACTGAATTATGGTGCCAATGGGGTGGCAATACCTCACAGGGTTGGGACAATGGTCCCTAGGAGATTATATATGCTTTAAATTAAGGTCTAGTCTATGGTGTGGTTTCTTCCATAGCTAAGATTCAAGGATCCAGGAATCAGGGGTGGAAATGGGAGTGGCACTACTCTGTATTACCCCTAATGATTCACTAGAAAAATGTTTACTTCTGTTCCCATGACCTTAAGCTCTGCTAGTCTGCAGCTCTTACTTCCAAAAGGAGGAGTGCTTCCATCAGGAGACACAACAATGATTCCATTGAACTGAAATTAAGGCTGCCACTTAGACACTTTGAGCTCCTCATGCCTCTGAATCAATCTGCAAAGGAGAGAATTACTGTATTGGCTAGGGTCATTGATTCTGATTAACTATAAGCTATTCCATAAGACTACTGGCAAAAATGAGGACTATAATGTTTATGAGTATTTCTCCTTGTCTTGTTATAAATATGTGTGTGTGTGTATACATAAAACAAATATCTATTTTCATCCCTATCTTATCCCTTTATAATATAATATAAATTATATTAACTGTATGTCATAGTATTTAAGTTACAGGATATCAAGTTTAAGAATGTCTATCACCCATGGACTTGCATCCTCTTCTGTTGAAAGAACTAGTGCATTTCCAGTTGCATGCAGGACAACTGAATTATGTTAGGTAAGAGTATAATTTTATTGTTTTTATTTAGAGATACATTGTGGTTTAAGGAGATGTGTATGGGTGCCAAATTGACAAGGGGTAAACTGCAATGGTTAAGTTCATGTGCCAACTTCGCTGGGTTAGGGTGTTTAGTTGTTTGGTCAAGAAAGCACTGGCCTGAATGTTACTGTAAGGATATTTCATGGATTTAAGTTACCATTCAGTTGATTGATCTATGGCTGATTAGATTACCAATCAATGTCAGAAGTCTCTCCAATCAGTAGAAGGCCTTTTAAAGGGAGAACTAGCTCTACTTTAGCCAGCCAAGTTCTCCTGGGGAGTCCATTGATATCTTCATTGAAGTTCCAAACTTCCAACCTGTCCTAAGAAATTTGAATTTGCTAATCCCCGTGGTTTGTGAGCTAATTCCTATGATAAATCTGACAATATTTACACATATGTATCCTGCATTTATGTTTCCCTGGAGAACCCTGACAAATACATCTTTCAGGATCAATTCTAAATTCTTTAATGTGTAATGGAATGCTCCTTATATAGAATTTGCAAACCTAGCTTAATTTCTTGCCACTCAGCATCTCAAACTCTTCTGCCAGAAACAAACTATTATAGTCCCATAAATACTGGCCTCCTTGCCTTTTTCACACATTGCTCACTCTGTCTTATATCTCTTTCCTTTCTCCCCTCCACTAACTTTACCAACTCTTCCCTTCCCTACTCAATTGCACATACACACACACACACATTCACACACACACATGCACACATAGATAAATACAATTATTTCTTTAAAACTCAGCTGAAGGTATTGGAGAAGATTTCAAATGACAAAACCATCATCTGGAGAGGTAGGCTAATTCCTGTCTTCAACATTGCATGTGTGCACCTCCATTGAAACCAATTTCACACTGCATCTTAATAGTTTGTTTATTTGATTCTATCCTTCTTTAAATATTGCAAAGTCCTCCTTAGAGTAGTTCTTGGCACAAAGAATAGTTCTTGGCACACAGAATAATTCAAATTGGTAGCTATTATTCATTAATACAGGAAGAATTCATAAAGAATTAATGAATAGCTATTATTCATTAATACAGAAGAATTTATAAAGGAAATCTAGACATACTTCAAATGCAGTTGTCAAAAATCAAGACTATGGGTTTGTTGACTTCCTAATGCAGAAAAACAAATTTAATAAATTATTTTCTTTTCCTTTACATTCAGAGTGTAACAAAGCATAGAATTTTCCCAACACAAACCTGTAATTACTATGATTAGCTCTTTTTAAACAGGTATTAATTCACATTTTATAGTTAGTATTCATTATAAGCAATAGTTTAAATATACTTCTTAAAATAAACTTTTGATTTGTTGCTTTTTTTCTCAAACCTTTCAGTGGTTCCAGCTTATTGAAAATAAAATCCAATGTCTTTGCAACCTACCATGCCTACTTGGTTTGGCCCCTAGTTCCCCTATGATTGCATCTCCTTTAATATAATGTCCTCTCAATAAAAGTTATTGAATGAATAAATTGGTGAATATGTTATAATTTAAAAATTCCTGTTGTATTGAAGCCTTCCTGAAAAGAAATGATAGTTGCTTATATCCTATATAGATCTCATTTCCTGTTGGTTTCAGGTATCTATTTAGCATGATTCAGTTTTATGCATTTCACTTTTTAAAAATTTTTTACCTTGAAATATTTTCAAACTTACAGGACAGTTACAAAAATAATACAAAGCCCATAAAGAGAACTCCTACATATCTCTATGACTCCAGATACCCAGATCCAAAAATTTAAACATTTTGCCATATCATTCTATCTATCTATCTATCTATCTATCTATCTATCTATCCATCTATCTATCATCTCTCTACCTACCTACCTATATGTCATCTATCTTCTATTTTAAATATATCTATCCATCTGTCCATTCTATCTCTCTGTCTTGCTGTCCATCCATCCATCTCTCTATCAATACATTTTCTGAACACCTGGGTGTAGATCTTCTATATCACTTTCTTAGAATACTTAATACTGCCAAGTATACTTCCTAAGAACAAAGATGTTCACTTAAATACAGTTATCAAGTTCATGAAATTTAACATTAATATAAAACTTATGGTCTATATTCCAATATTTTCATATGCCCCAATGTTTTGGGGACTTTTCTCCTCTGTTATTAGATCCTGTCCAGGATCATGTATTGCATATCTTTTCAGCTTCTCTTTTTTTGTTTGTTTGAAACATGGGGACATTTATGCAACATAAACTTTCTCATCTCAACCACTCCCAAACATACCATTCAGTGGAATTAATACCATTCCCAATCTTACAGTATCTTCACCATCTTCCATTACTAAAACATTCCCAAACCCACAAAGAGAAACCCTACATCCATTTTGCATTAACTTCCCATTCACCCTGCCTTCCCCCTCCCCACTGCCTCAGGTAATCTGTATTCTTATTTCTGTCTTTATGGGTTTGCATAATCTGATATTTTCTTCATAGTTACCATGGGGCTTAAATTTACCACTCTATATCTATAATGATCTTGTCTGATTTGATACCAACTTAACTTCAATAGTATACATCAGCTATGTTCCTATAACTGTCTACAACCACCACCACCACTTTTTGTGGTTCTTTCACAAATTACATGTCTAAGCATTGTTAGCCCAAAACCACAGATTTACCATTACATTTTAGGTATTTGCCTTTTGGATCCTATAGGAAATAAACATGGAGTTACAAATTAAAAATACAACAATATCAACATATATATTTACCCATGTTGTTACCTTTAGGACAGATCTTTATTTTTTTTCATGCTGCTTCAATCTTTTGTCTATTGTCCTTCCCTTTCAACCTGTATAACTCTCATTACATCTCTTGTAGAGCTGATCTAGTGGTGATGAACTCCCTCAGTTTTTGTTTGTCTGGGAATATCTTAATATTGCCCTCATTTTTGAAAGACAGTTTTGCTGGATATAGAATTTTTGGTTGGAAATTCTTTCTACACTTTAAATATGTCATAGCACTGCCTTCTTGCCTCCATGGTTTCCAATGATAAATTAGCACTTAATTTTATTGATGCTCCCTTGTATATAATATGTTGCTTCTCTCTTGTGGCCTTCAGAATTCTCTCTTTATCTTTGGCATTTTACAGTTTTAATATAATATGGTGTGATGTAGGTCTATTTGGATTTATCTTGCTTGGAGTTTGTTGAGTGTTTTGAATGTGTATATTCATTTCTCTTTTTAAATTTTGAGGGCTTTTGGCCATTATTTCTTTGAATATTCTTTCTGCTCCCTTCTCTCCTTCTTCCCCTTTTGGAACTCTTACAATACATGTATTGGTATGTTTGATGGTGTCTGTGATTGTTTGAAGCTGTATGTACTCCCCAAAACCATGTTCCTAAATTTAATACATACCTGTGTGTGTAGACTCATTGTAAGTAGGACCTTTTGATGAGGCTAAGGTGTGACACACTTCATTCAGGGTGGGTCTTAATCCTATTACTGGAGTCCCTTTTTTAAGGAATGAATACAGAGAGGGAGAAAAAAAATATCATGGAAACAAGAAGCTGAAATCAGTGAAACCTGGAAGAGAAGAGACAGACCAGCAGGTACTGTCATGTGCCTTGTCATGAGGCAGAGGAACCAAGGATCATTGGCAGCCAGATATCAGAAAAAAGCATCACCTCAATAATGCCTTGATTTGGACATTTTCCCAATCTCAACCATGAGCAAATAAATTCTCATTGTTTCAGCCAACCCATTTCATGATATTGCTTTGAGCAACCTAGGAAACTAAAACAGTGTCCCACAGGTTCCTTACACTCTGATCACTTGTCTGCATTCTTCTTTCATTTCTCAGACTGAATGGTTTTGATTGTCTTATCTCCAATTTCTCTGATTGTTTCTTCTACCAGCTGGAACTAGCTGTTGATCATCTCTAGAGAATTTTTATTTTCTGCTACTGTGGTTTTCAGCTCTCTTTGGTTCCTTTTCATAATTTCCTTCTCTACTCATATTGTCTTTGTATTCATCTATATCCCAGGTTTGGTTCTCCTCATTGATGGTTTCTAATGTTTCAGTCCTCTCCAATGCCTAGCCATCATTTCTCATTTCTTTGTATGTTTTGTAACCTTTTTTTGAGAACTGGACATTTTGATATTTTCATGTGTTATCATAGAATTTTAGACTCTGAGGTATATATTCTTTCAACTTGTATTCAGCTATGGTTATGACAGAAGTTTTCTTGAATGCCAGGATCCAAATTTAAAAAAGAAAGAAGAAAGAAAACACCTTTCCCAATCTTTGCAGATTGACCTTTGCAAGTGCGCTCCTTCAGAGCTTATCCATACAAAGAATTTAGAGTCCAGTCCAAAGCATAGGGACCTCCCTGGTACTTTCTGCATGTGCATGTTTTCTTGGGCATGTTTGTGTGTTTGTGGCCCTAGGGATTTCCCCATTTAGATGGTTACAAATGTTCCCTCTTCCACAGGAAGCAGTTTCCTTTGGTACCAGACACTACACTGTATGTCCTACTGACCCCTACTGTCCTTGCCTCAGAAAGCATGACTTAATTGCTCTTCCACAGAATTCACAGTGCTTTGTGAACTGCTTTCTACATGCAGTGCAAGTTCAAGGATGGTGAGTCCCTCCAGCTTCTATGAAGCAAATTGGGCAGGACATACATTCCCCCATTTAGTTCACTGGGTTTACTCTAATCCCTCAGGACTGCAACTAAGGATCTACAATGGGAGTGGGCCAGCTCTGCATCAACCCAGTGAAGGTGATGGTGAGACCAGCCCAGGTCCCACAAAGATCTTACCACTTTAAAGTAGACTTTTTCTTGGTTCAGTATTGTTACTGCAGTCCTTTAACTGTTTTCTGGAGTTTTGGAAAAGACATTTCTGCAGTTCTTGCTGGTTGATCAAAGCTTCTGTGGGAAGAATGGAGCCCTGAAGTGTCTCACTCAACCATTATGATTGGGCAGTCCTTTAGATATTTCTTTTACAATATAAAAATCATCTAAAAATAAGAATTCTGGAATGAATGTTTTGTAAAGTTTCTATGTGCTATTTAATTACTACAGGGAAAGCATATATTGGGAATTAAAATATTTTAACTTAACTTTAGGTGCCAAATTTACTGCACAATTATGTGTTTTGTTTCTTAGGAACTAATATAAATGAATATTGAAGGTCATGTTAAGTGTTTATTTGAAAATATCTTCATACACATCAGGAAAATTTTTATTCCATCTACTCACTTAAAAGTACGAATTCTGAAACTCTGAGAGGAATATTCCAGGTGATTAAAATGAATTTAGTTACATGGAGGAAAATTACCCTCTAGCTTGCTATGGTATACCATTGTGGTAGGTTGAAGCTGTATGTATCCTGGCAAAGGTCATGTTCTTTTAATCCATTCCTGTGGGTATAGACCTAGTACAGGTGAGACTTTTTAATTAGGTTATTTCAATTGAGATGCGACCCCTTCCCTCAAAGTGGGTCTTAATCCTCTTACTGCAGTCCTTTGTAAGAGGATAAAACATAGGAACAAAGCCCCAGAGAAGTTTAGAGAGAAAGACACACAGAAGCTAAGAGGGACAGAACCTGAAAGAGACAAATACACAGAGAAGCTGAGAGAGGAAGCCACTGAAACCAGAAGCTGAACCAATGAAACCTGGGAGAGAAGGACGAACAGACATTGCCCATGTGCCTTTCTATGTGACAGAGGAGTCAGATAGCCAGCAGCCTTTCTTCAGGAAGAAGTTATCGTCCTACTGATGTCTTGATTCGGACATTTTTCACAGCCTAAGAACTGTAAACTTGTAAGTTAATGAAACTCCATTGTAAAAACCAACCCATTTCTGGTACATTGCATTTCATCAGCTTTAGCAAACTAAAATAATCACATAAACTAAAATTATATTCCCTTCATTGAACATAGTAGCATTATTCTATAAGCACCATTGGGCAGGCCTCACTATACGTATTGCATAAAGGTGTACATTGTTATATGGTTAATCAACATTTTGTCTTGAAACTAAAATTGATTTTTTCATCTCCATAATGTATTTAAATGAAAGAATGTGCTATGTCTAGCCTATTTCTTTACATTTCTTTTGGAGTAATTGTATCTTTTATGATCTCTTTTTTTCACTTTGTTTTTGTCAGCATCAACATGTTTTTGTAAAAACAACCTATCCTTAAGGTGGGAGTGTGGAGATGCATGATTAGAATGTTTTTATTACTTGACTGTCTGTTAATTAACTGAATGCTTTCATCAGCAGATCTACCAAGCTTTCTTCCCTGAAGTTTTAAAGACTAAGCAATGTGAGAATGAGGTTCATGTGAGAAGGCTCATAGAACAATTGGATTTATTTTCATCTTATATGCAGTAACACAGTGTGGAAATCAATGAGGAGTGAAGACAGGGTAATTAAAAGTTGCTTTGTTTTCACTTTATGTGAAATGCCTTTTTTCTTTATACAACCCCCCCTCCCCCGCAAAAAAAATGAAACATATATACATACGAAAGACAAAAGTTATTTGAATTACAAGGGAGCCCAATTAGTGCAAATAATGAATGTTAACTCAAAATGAGCTTATTGTAAATGAGAATCTAGCAATGGAATTACTCGCTTTAAAACAAAAACCTGAACAGGTTATTTCTTCATTAAACCACTTCCTGTGGTTTCCCAAAAGAAGACCTGGGTCCCTGTATATACTGCTAACCTATATGCCAGCACTTCCCCCGTTATCCAGCCTGCAAGCTGAAAGACAAGCTGAATTCATTAAAATGCCATGTTCCTCCCTGCCCCAGGGCCATTCAACATGTTATTTCCTCTGCTTAGAACACAATTTCTTTCTCTCTCCACTAATCTAATTTATACTCACATTTCAGAATTCAGAGTAGAGTCTTCTCCTTTGAGGAGGCTTTTGGAGTTAGCAAATGGGGGAGATGACACTACTCAGAAAAGGTTTAAAAACTTGTAGAAGGATTTTTTTTATTTTTAGAGCGAATGGGAATACAAGTGCTACTGACCCATAGGGTTTAGGGACACTAAATATCCCACAATGTGAGGTTAATTTTGCACACTGAAATATTGTCCCTCTTAAAATGCAAATGGTGTCCCCACTGAGAAATACTGATAGAAAATAGATCAAGTCTGTATTACATTGCCTGAGCTGCTATCACAAATACCTCTGACTAAGTTGGCTTAAACAGCAAGCATTTGTTTCAGAGGCCAGGAGTCCAACATCAATATACTGAAAGGCTTGCCTTCTCCCTGATGACTGTAGCATTATGGGGCTGGCTGCTAGTTATCCTTGGGGTTTCTTTGCTTCCCTATCACATGGCAATGTCCTCTTCTTTCTTCTGCTTTTCTGGTTTCCCAATGACTTCTGGCTTCTCCCTGTGGCCTTCTCTGGCCCTGGCTTCTGGTTTCTTCTATTTATAAGGCCACTAAAAATTTGGATTAAGGCATACCCTACTTCAGTTTCCAAAGCATAACTAAAAACAACATCTTCAAAAGATCTTATATACAGTGAGTTTGCACCCATGGATCTTAGGCATTAAGATGAAGAACATGCCTAAACTGGGGTACATAATTCAATCTACCACAACATCCTTTATTAAAAATTCTATTACCTTCCAGTTCTTTATTGAACTTTCAAATAAATAATTTTACCAGTTGTTTAATATTAGGCCAAATAAAGTTATTGAGTGAGGGGCAAGGATCTTCTTTATTCCTGATGTTTTTCTTGCATGTAAAGAGAATTCAATGTATTACACTCTTGAACTCTCTCTGCTACATTAATCATTTTGCATCATGGGAAGGGAAGGATTTATTTTATTTGTAAATTTGAGATATTATCCAGGAGAATAGACTTCTCATAGTCCTGCTCATTCTTGCAGGAAACTTTACAGTATTGCTTGCATTTGCCTAATTGGGTAGTACCATCGGCAAGCCCATTTGACTTTCTCACTAGACTACATCCTCTACAAATAATAAAAGAAATGTCTGGCCTCCATCTGACACTCCTTTTTACCCTCAGTTTGCTATCCCCTTTAGAAAATCCAACATTTCATTGGTAGGCCAATGAGGCGGAGATAAGTGATAGGGTGCAAAATTTTAGGGAGAAAACTATAAGTGGAGTAATCAAGGCTCCTGGCATGGCCTGAATCTTTGGGCATTGTCCTTGGATGTGCATGGAAGAGCAGAGTGCAAAGATGGACAGAGTGCTTTGATTTGGATCAAACAGTTAGATTTCAACTGCTGAAGCTTGGACAAGATGCTGTAAACCAGCTTCATGAACTTGCAAAGGGGTCTTTGGGCAGACACAGGTAGCCCCCAAATGGAACTCAGGCCACATGGACTTCAGCTAAGGCACAGGCTTTAACTAGGGTAAGAGAATCACCCACATTATAGACATAAGCTGTCTGCCTTTCAACTGGTATAGGTAGCTGCAGAGTTCAAGATATTGCAGGTAGAGTGTTTCCTAAGGAAGTACAGGTGAGGCAAACTTCATTTGTGTGAAAAAGAATCTTTCCCAGTCACAAGTCTCTTAAACATCAGGAGAAGGAATGATGCTTTCTAATTTTAATCAGAGGGAACTAAATTCCTTACGTACTGAGGAGCCCTACTGCATCTCTAATTTACATTAGTAAAGAGAAGCCTAAGTAAGTAGCATTATACTGGCTTCCCAAAGTTCCCTTTTAAATTCAGGACCAAGAAAGAAAGTCTGGATGGACAAATCTTAAATTCATGTATTTTCATCCATTGGCTCAAGAATGGAAACTACTCACATAATTATTGAGTGTGGTTCGGCCCTGTAGGTATTGCCTGTGCTCTAGTGGAACATTCCCAAGAACTTCCTGGAAGTCAAAAAGTGAAAAATGGCAACATCTGCAGAAGCAAGAGCCCATGGAAGTTTTCTTCCCCAAGCCCAGAGGCCCAGGCTTCAGGAGCATTAACAGCAGCTTCAGTACAGAAACCTTCAATTCAGTTCCCAAGGGGATTTACAAGCTACAAGAAATCTAGGGACAAAGTGGAAGACATTCCCTGTGAGGCAAATTTTCTTAGTCCTAAGCATCTCCTTAAGGAGAGCAAGCAGCAGCAACCACAGGGCATGAGACTAAACTGCTGACTCACAAGAAATGGTGATAGCTTTCTCCAAAGGCCACACAAGCCAGGGACCCAGAGCTAAGGGGAAGTGGAAGTTGAAAGATTTTGAAATATACCAATTCGGAAAGTAAGGCACACAAAGAAGGCTGGGTGACTGTGTATATCTCCATTTTAAACCTTTCTGAAAGAGAATATGTTGGACATAAGAGACTCCTCCCACACCCTACCCCAGATAGGTCATATGCCGAGTGCCAAAATTAACCTCCAGAAAGAGGTTATTCCCAATTGAATTTAAGGTCTCAGGCTATGGATTTTGTAAAAGTGGTTAGTATTCTGATGATGCCAAAACCAAATAATTTTTCCATTTATCTTCATTTTCTCACGTACTCATGAGGTGCTTCTGTATTTTTCAGCCAAAAAGTTTTTCACTTTGCCCTTACGCTTGTTTCAGCTTTTATTGTTAGAGATTCTTATTGTCTTCTTTCAATATCATTGCAAAACCTCTGATGTGTTATATTAGAAAAGTGATTGGCCATAATTTAGGAGGGCAAATTTGGGACGGGATGAGTGAATTCTTCAGTTAAGTAACAGAGTAACCTTAGTGTTAATTTAATTGACTGTGACAAACTGATGGTTATTTATGCCAACATCCATTCTCTCCTTCGGTTTTAGTAACTGAATCCACTCTTTTATTTATGTGCTTAATGGAAAGACTGCCATTTTCCAGCATCTTTACCATTCATTAAGTGTTTATTTCTCATTCAGTAATGGCCATCCTTAGAAGATGTCTGCAATGTACCCTTTACCCTGTTTTTTCTTGTTCTCCCTCCATATTATTACCCAAAAAAATGGATGTGATTATTGGAAATCTAGCAGTTATCCTAAACTATGGGAACAAGAGCTTTACCCTAGGGATGTGAAAGCAGACATGGAAGGAGCCTGGGTTCCTGATGACTTCTAGTGACAGAATGAATGTTTACATATAAAGCAACCATTAATGTGTGTTTTCTGAAAAATGCTGGTAAACCTAACCTTATCTGGCACACTGATTTAGTTAAGAGTCTTCTGGGAACAAAATCTTACAAAGACCCAGAAAAAGAATAGTGGCAGGGAATGTTCTAACAAAGGTGGGATAAAGACTCGCCTAATAGTTTTCTTTCATTTATCAGAGGAAAAAGCTACTGTTGATCCATTGATCATGGATTTGATGTAAAATTACAATGAGTTAGGTGTTAACAGAAATTTTAAAGAAGGAAAACCAAACAAAACAACAACAAAATGAAGCTCAGAGACAACACTTCTTCCCCACTGCTGCTGCCTCCTTCTATGGGGTGGCTGCCTGCTTAGTCTATCATTCTAGCCTCACTCTGCAGTTCTACTCACTTCATCCAGAGGAAGAGGAATGTAAATTGGGCTTGCTAAATTCAGCTCTTCTCTTCTTCCTTCTTTCTCTTGGGGCTAAATTGCCTGAGGAAGTTGTAGTTCTCTTCATCTCCTCTTTCCCTAGGCAGATCCCCCAGTGGCTGGGTAGGGAATTTGTCTAATTCAGGGGTTCAACTAGCCAACACATCTTAATTTTACATCCTTCAAATGAAAGTTTGTCATTAATGAAGGTGATATTTGTTTTGTCTTCATTTGACAGTCTTTCTCTTTTTTAAAAAAAAAAAAAATTATTTCAGAACTTAGGGAGAAAAAATGTCTGCTATTTTTTTGATCCTCCTCAGAAGCAAATATTTGATGAGGATGTAAGAGATTTGAGAATTGAGACCCAGAGTAAAATTTTGGATATGTGGAAGAATAAACAGAAAATCGCCAACCTCCTCCTTCTCTTCCTCTGTAAGGCTCCAGGCTCTAAACAGTAAGCTGGGGGTATCAATCAGAGTCCTGGGAGGACACAGGTATACACTATATTGGGGAGAAGAAAGAGAGATTAATAAAGACACCACTTATAACACTCTGGTCTGGGTATAGGAAACCACAAGACATGGTGAAGTACACTGAAGCCAGTAACAGAGGGACTGAGTTACTACTCCTAGCTGGAAGGGGCAAGGGAAGGACTGGTTACCAGAACCTGAGACAGACAGAGCTACGTGGTAGCTGGGGAAGGAAAACCCAGTATCACTCTTCTTCCTCCCATTGCTGTTCTGCTAGTGCTGTTCATTGGACAAATATAAACAGAAGTCAGAGGGCGCAGAAGCCCACCCGTGTAGTCCATACATGACAGTGGCTGGGGGAACAGAACATAATGGAGAAAGTAGTATGGAACTGGAAGGGAAAAGTGAAGATATCCAGCACAGATATCCCAAAGAGAAGAAGCCTTAAGTTGGATAAAAGTTTTAATTATTTCAGTGGACTGGAAATTTAGATTTTTAAAGTGTGGCAGTCTTTTAAATAAAAATGATTAAAAAAATATTTAGACTAGCCTGACACCCACTCTTATCAAGATGGCAGAGTGAGAACCTTCAAGGCTCCATTCCTTCATAGAAGCTTTGAACAACCAGCAAGAACTGAATGGAACATTTTTCTCAAAGCTCCAGAAAACAGTTAAAGTACTGTAGAAATAGGGTGAGAGGGTGAGAGCCTAATCAAGAAAAAGTCTACTTAAAAGTGGTGGGATCTCCTGGCACTCTGGCTGTCCCCTTCCCTATCTTCTCACTGGCTTGGTGCAGAGCTAGACCACCTTCCAAGAATGGGTCATTGTTCTGGTTTGCTAATGCTGTCATTATGCAAAATACCAGAAGTGGATTGGCTTTTACAAAGGGGTTTTACTAGTTTACAAATTTACAGTTCTAAGGCCATAAAACTGTCCATACTAAGGCATCAGCAAGAGGCTACCTTCACTGAAGAAACAGCTGATGATTTCTGGAACACCTTTGTCAGCTGGGAAGTCATGTGCCTGGAATCTGCTGGTCCTTTGCTCCCAGATAGTGTTTCAAAATGGCTTTCTCTAAAATGTTTCTGGGCTTCTGTCTTCATTCCTTTCTCTCAGCTCCTGTGCATCCTTGCTTCTTTCTCCCTGGGTTAATTTCTCTCTAAGCATGTGGGTGTCTATTCTAAGCTTCTCTGAGGCAAACTCTTGGCATCATCTCTTAGCTTAGCATCTCCAACATCCTTCTGTCTACATCTCCAAGCGTCTCCAGGTGTCAGCATCTGTGTTGGCTCTGGAGCTCTCTTAAGTAGTCCAGTGAGCTAATCAAGACCTACTCTGAATGGGTGGAATCCACAGGTCCAAGGAAACAATTCAATCAAAGTTGTTACCCACAGTTGAGTGAGTCACATGTCCATGGAAATACAATTAAAATATTCCACCCTGGACAGAAGACGATGGCGGCGTATAGAGGAGTGGAAGCTAGTTTGTCCCCCTGGATCAACTAATAAACAACCAGGATCAACTGGTAAATAATCTGGAATAACTGTAGGGGTACACCTGTGATTGTCCACTCATCATACACCAACCTGAATTGGGAGGAATGCCCAAGATCGCAGCATAAAATCCATAAGTAAAACTGCGGATCCAATCTAGGACCCCCCTCTCCCCACCACCTGAACTGCAAAGCCTCGCAGTGCTAGAGCTCAACACTCTCCCAGCAAGCTGAGCTCCAACTGGGGTTTTAATTAACAAGCGTGGACTGCTCAATACAAGCTATGAATCCCCAAGAAGCAGACAGAGGCTTTTGGTGATGACTGACCTTGGAGAGTCAGAGTGTGGCCACAGACTGGCCCTGAAGGGGGCTTTCTGTCCATTTTTTGGCTCAGTAGAGAAAGCCTCAGCCATTTTCAGATCCCAGTGCTCTGACCTAGACAAGGGTGGAATTAGCACAGGCAGAGAGACTATTCAAATGCTAATGACCTCTACCTAGGGTGGTTATCTTCCCTGAAAGGAAAGAGGTGGGGCCCAGCTCTACTATCCACCTTCCATTCAGAACCAGACCTGAATAGATATGAATAGGCCTACACCAAGATACTTAATATTCAGATTATCAAACATCAGAGATAAAGAGAGAATCCTGAAAGCAGCAAAGAGAAGCAATCCATCACATACAAAGGAAGCTTGATAAGACAAGGTGTGGATTTCTCAATAGGAACCATGGAGGCAAGAAGGAAGTGGGGTGATATATTTAAGATGCTGAAAGATAAAAATCACCAACCAAGAATCCTATATCCGGCAAAACTGTCCTTCAAATATGATGGAGAGCTTAAAATATTCTCTGACAAACAGATAATGACAGAGTTTGTGAACAAGATACGTGCTCTACAGGAAATACTAAAGGAAACACTGCAGACAGAAAGAAATAGATAGGAGTGAGAGGTTTGGAAAACAATTTTGGGAGAAAGTAGCACAGCAATGTAAGTACACTGAACAAAGATGACTGTGAGTATGGTTGAAAAAAGAAGGTTAGGACCATGTGGGGCACCAGAATGAAAGAGGAAAGACAAAGACTGGGACTACAACTCAGTGAAACCTAGGGTGCTCAACAATTGTAATAAAAGGTACAAGTATATTTTCACATGAGGTAGAACAAATGAATGTCAACATTGCAAGGTATTAAAAATAGAGTGGGATTGGGGAAAAAATATAATCAATGCAAACTAGAGACTGTAATTAACAGAAACATTGTATTATACTTCCTTTAATATAAGAAAGGCAATATACTAAAGCTAAATGCATGTAGGGGGCATAGGGTAAAGGTATGGGACTTCTGGCATTGGTGATACTGTCTGACTCTTTCTTCTAGTTTAGTTTAATGCTATCTTTCCTTTTGCTGTCATTTTTCTCTCTCTTTCTAGCTGTCATTTTTTCTCTCTCTTTCTTTTTTCTTTTTCTTTTGTCCCTCTATTTTCTTTGACTCTCCCTCCTTCTTTGTGGAATAAATGGAGATGTCCTTCTGTAGATAGTGGCGATGGTGCTAAATACATAAATATGTGACTATACAGGGAACCAACAATTGTTTCCTTAGGAAGGGATGTATGGAGTATGAATAAAACTGTCTTTAAAGAAATGGGTTGATGAAGAAACCTTGAGAGAACTATACTGAGTGAAATAAGATAGACACATTAGGACAAATACTGCAGGGTCTCACTGATATGAGCTAATTATAATATGTAAACTCATAGACATGAAATATAAGTTACCAGGATATAGAATGAGGCTAAAGAATGGGGAGCAGTTGCTTATTACGAGCAGAATGTTCAACTAGGGTGAACTTAAATGTTTGGAAATGAACAGAGGTGATGGTAGCATGTTGTGAGAATAACTAACAGTGCTGAATGGTGTGCGAAGGTGGCGGAAAGGGTAAACTCAGAGTCATGTATATCACCAGAAGGAAAGTTGGAGGTTAAAAGATGGGAATGTAGAAAACAGTGAATCTTGTGGTGTACAATGTCCATGATTAACTATACAAATATTAGAAATCTCTCTCATGAACTAGAACAAAGGTATGACACTATAACCAGAAGTTAATGATAGAGGGGCATATAGGAAAAAAATGTACCTATTGCAAACTATATACTACAGTTAGTAGTATTCTAACATTTTTTCTTCAACAGTAACAAATGTACTATAATAAAACTATGAATCAATAATGGAGGGGGGTGGGGTGGTTAGGGGTATGGGAGGATTTGAGTTTCCTTTTTTCATCTTTATTTCTTTTCCAGAGTAAGTAAAATGTTCTAAAAATTGAAAAAAAATTAATTGTGTTGATGGGTGCACAGCTGTATGATGGTACCATGGGGAATTGATTATATAGTTTGGATCTTTGGATAACTGTATGGTTTGTGAACAATCTCAATAAAAAAATATATTCCAGCCTAAGATTGGGTTAAAAGATTATGGCTCTTCTGGGGTTCATAACAGTTTCAAACCGGAACAGTCCTTGTCCCATTTCTGGAGGGAGAAGAGTAACCCTTGTGCACATACTGAGAGCAGGTATGTCTGGCCCAATCTGTCTGTTGGTGGCCTGAGGGACTCACCATCCCAGACTTTGCCCCGTGTGTACAAGACAGCTCCACAAGCTCTTCTACAGAATGTTGTGGGAGAGCAGTCAAGTCATGCTGTCTAGGGCAAGGCATTGTTGCTTGTAGGACATATAGTGCATTACCCAGGACTATGAGAAAACTGTCTCTAGGGAAGAGAAGACATTTGTAACCATGTAAATGGGGGAATTCCTAGGGCCACATGAACATGCGCCACACAAGATGCATGTACAGAAAAGTACAGGGAAGCTACTAGGCTTTGGCCTGAAGCTTTTGTCATGCAATCCATTTTATGAATATATCCTAAAGGAGAGTACTTGCACAGTTCATACTGCAAAGACTGGGAAATGTGTTTCCTTTACTCTTTCTTTTTTTTTATTAGCTCCTGGCAGTCAAGGAATACTAGCTGAATACAAGCTCAGAATCTAAATTTCAGCAATAACATTAAAATATCAGAATATCTAGATTTCAACAAATTTTTACAAAAGATATCAAAAAAAAAAAAAAAAAAAAAAAGGAAGCGATGGACCAGGAAAAGAAGATTAAGAAATTACACATCAATGAGGAGACATACCAGACGAAGACTTTAAAAAAAAAAAAGGTCCTAAATATGCTCAAGAGCTAAAGGAACACATGGACAAAGAAGTAAAAGATATCAGGAAAATGATAGATAAACACAAAGAGAATATCAATAAAAAGATGAAAATTACGAAAAGGAACCAAAGAAAGGTAAAGACCACAGTAACAGAAATTAAAATTCCCTAGAGGAGTTCAACAGCCAGTTGGAACTGGAAGAAGAAAGAATCAGTGAACTTGAAGTTGAAAATTGAAATCATTCAGTCTGAGGAGCAGAAAAAAGAAAGAATGGAGACAAGTGATAGGGGCCTGAGGAACCTGTGGGACACCATAAGCCATACCAATAGATGCAGTTTGGTTGTCCAAGAAGGAGAAGGATGTAACTAAATAGATATTGACAATTAAAAGCAATAAATGATCCTGGACAGGGTCTAAAAAAGAAGAAAGGGCCATACAGAATATTTAAAGGAAAAATGACTGGAAATTCCTTAAATTAATGAAAGACATGAATATACACTTACAAGATTCTCAACAAACTCCAAACAGGATAAACCTAAATTGATTCACTCTGTGGCATATTATAATTAAGCTGTCAGATGTTAACGATAAAGGGAGAATTCTGAAAACCACAAGAGTGAAGCAACATGCTATATACAAGGGAGCCTCAATAAGATTAAGTGCTAATTTTTCACTGGAAACCATGAAGGTAAGAAGGCAGTGGGATGATATATTTCAAGTGTTGAAAGCAAAAAAATGCCAACCAAGTATTCTATATCTGGCTAACTGTCTTTCAGAAATGAAGGCAAGGTTAAGACATTCCCAGACAAACAAAAGCTGAAGGAGAATGAACTCACACTGGCCCTACAAGAGATGCTAAAGAGAGTTCTGCAGATTGATAGTAGAAAATAGACTAAAGCTATGTGAAGAAACAAAGATCCATGGTAAGGGTGGTAAGGGTAAATATAAATACCAATATATTGTATTTTTGGTTTGTAACCTCACTTTTTGCTTCCTACAGGATCTAAAAGGCAAATGCATACAGCCTAATGATAAATGAGTGGTTTTGGACTCATGATATATAAGGATGTAATTTGTGACAGGAACCATATAAAGGTGGGGGATAGAAGGTTATAGGAACATAGTTTGTGTATACTGTTAAAGTTAAGTTGGTAACAAAGCAATGAGATTGTTATAGTTTTAGGATGTTAAATTTAAGCCCCATGATAACTACAAAGAAAATATCAGAGAATATTCAAGCTGATAGAGACAGAAATTAGAGTACAGGTTACCAGTGGTGGAGAGGGTTGAAGAATGAATGGGAGTTAATGAATAATGAGTATACAGTTTCCATTTGTGGGTGTGGGAATGTTTTAGTAATGAAAGTTTGTGAGAGTACAGCAACATTGTGAATGTGATTAAACACATTGAATGGCATGCTTGAGAGTGGTTGAGATGGGGAAAGTTTTTGTTGTATGTATGTTCCCATAATAAAACAAAGAAAAACCAACTAAATAGATATTGACAATTAAAAGCAAAAAATTATCCTGGACAGGGTCTAAAAAAGAAGAGAAGGCTCAAAGGGACATTGTAAGACTTAGAAAATAATTAGAAGATAGACTGTAACTTATATAACAATGTTAAATTTCTTGAACTCGGTAACTGCATTTAAGATGGTTATGTAAGTGAATTATCATTTTCTTAGGAAATGTTCATGGCAGCATTAAGTGTTCAAGGATCATGATGTTTACATCCTAACATGGTGTTCAGAAATAGTTTGATAGATAGGCAGATAGTAGGATGGATGGATAGACAGAGAGAGAGACAGATAGATGGATTGATAGATGGATAGATAGAATGATATGGCAAATGTGGCAAAATATTAAAATTTGTGGAGCTGGGTATTTGGCAGTGTAGGGGCTTTTTGGTGTTCTTTGCATGGGGTTTATATTATATGTGTAACTGTCCTGTAAGTTTGAGTACTTCAAATAAAAAGTTTAAAAAAAGTTATTAGAGCCACAACTATCAAACTCCCAGAAGAAAATGTAAGGAAGCATCTTCAGGACCTTGTGTTAAGCAATAGTTTCTTAGACTTTATAACCAAAGCAGAAGCAGCAAAAGAAAAAAAAAGATAGATATATGAGTCCTCATCAAAATTTAAAACTTTTGTGCCTCAAAGGACTTTATCATGAAAGTAAAATGACAATGTATACCATGGGAGAAAATATTTGGAAACTACAGATAGATAAAGGTTTAATATCCAGAATATATAAGGAAACACTTCAAATTAAAGCAAGAAGACAAACAACCCGATTTAAAACTGGGCAAAAGACTTTAATAGACATCTCTCCAAAGAAGACACACAAATGGCCAGAAAGTACATGAAAAGAAGCTAGATATCATTAGCTATTAGAGAAATGCGAATCAAAACCACAGTCAGATACAATTTCATACCCATAGAATGGCTGCTATTTAAAAAAATGGAAAACAAGTGTTGGAGAGGATGCAGAGAAATGGGGACACTTATTCATTGCTGGTGGCGATGTAAAATGGTGCAGCCACTGTGGAAGACAGTTTGGTGGTTCCTCAGAAAGCAAAATATAGAACTACCATATGATCCAACAATCCCACTGCTAGGTATATACCCAAAAGAACGGAAAGCAGGGACTCAAACGTATTTGCACACTGGCGTTCAGAGTGGATTTATTCATAATTGCCAAAGATGAAAGCAATAGAAGTGCCCATCAATTGATGAATAGATAAGTAAAATTGTGGTACATACATACCAAGGACTATTGTTCAGCCAAAAAAAAGTCCTGATACATGCAACAACATGGATGAACCTTGAGGACATCATGTTGAGTGAAATAAGCCAGATGCAAAAGGACAAATATTGTATGATCCCACCGATTTCAAATTATTAGTCAGATCTAGAATATAGGTCACCAGGGTCAGGAAGGAGATAGAGAATGGGGAGTTAAAGCTTAAGATGTACAGGGTTCTTATTTGAAATAATGGAATTTTTTTTTTTTTTTTTTTTTTTTGGGCAAACATGGGTAACTTTTACTTCAAAGACTGTAAAATAAAGAAACAGAAACATCTTTGAATTGGGCTTGCAAGCTTTATACAACAAAGTGTGTACTCCCTAGCAACATCACTCTTTAAGACAGCAAGGTCTTTTCTTTTAGTGTTTACCTGCTGTAATCCACTAAAGGGTTTCCAAAACTTCTGCACATTGTGCTTTTCATATCAAATTTTTATTAAAGATCTTAGCTATTTTCTAAATGAATATCCTTTATATTGGATTTTTTTCCAATTACAGATGAAATTTGATTTTACATCTCTAATTAGAAACAACACTGACAGTGGGACTATATAAATTTAGGTCAAAATAAAAATATATGTATTTTGAGACTTCATAAACCTACATTTGCTATATCTTTAAAGAAAACAGAAGTAACAGCAATATATGCAAAAGTAATGATTTAATGACTATAAGCAGGACAAAGCAATAGAATTGTCCTTCTTTTGCAGACTGGGGACAATGAAATGTTTAGCTACAATTTTTCCCATACAAACATGAAACAACATTCATATAGAAGAAACACCCTCTGGAAATGTTTTGATAATGGATGGTAGTGGTGGTGGCACAACCTTGTGAATATAATTAACAGTACTGAAATATATATATCTGAATGTGATTCAAAGGGGAAATGTTAGATTGTTCATATGGTAACAGAATAACAATTTTTAAATTAAAAATCTATGGAACTTGTCCCTGTGGGTGTGAACTCAATTGTAAATAGAATCCTTTGAAGATGTGTTATCAGTTTAGATGTGGACTCACTTGTGACTAGGATCTTCAAAGATCCTTTTTGCGTGTGGCCCGATTGAATCATCAAGGTGGGCTTGAGCTTTATTACTGGAGACTCTATTAAGAAAAGTCAGAGAAGACCACAGGAAGAAGCTGGAAGTCAGTGGAAATCAGAAGAGCAGACACAAAGAGAGATGTACTGGGATCGCCATGTACTGGGATGCAGAGATACAAGCCAAGGAACCCAAGGATTGTGACAAACCAGCCCCAGAACACTACAGACTTCAGGAAGAAAGCATGGCCTTACCAATGCCTTGATTTTGGATTTCTGGCCTCTGAAACCACGAGACAATTTCTGGCCTCTGAAACCACGAGAGAATAAAAGCTTGTTTAAACCAATCATCATCATCATCATCACCATCATCTATGGAACTACACTAATCAAACAGTGAACGCTAAGTTAAACCATGGACTATAATTAATAGTACAATTATAAAAATGTGCTATCATCCATTGCAGCAAATGTTCCACCCCAATGCAAGGTGTTGGTGGGGTGGTATACGGGAATCCTGTATTTTATGCATGATTGTTCTGTAAACCCACAACTTCTCTACTAAAGAAAAAAAAGTGACTAGACTAACCTGAGAGCTTATCTATGGGCAGGGAAATAACTGGTCCAAAGATCATGTTTGTTGGGAAAAAATTGAAAAATATTGTTGTGTATCTGCACATTACTGAGTTCAGTTCAGTCAATGAAATTGTTGCAAAAATCCATGTCAAGTTTTCTTAATCTCAGCACTACCAATATTTTGGGCTAGATAATTGTTGTGGGGACCTGTCTAATACATTGTTGGATGGTAACATTATCCCTATCTCTACTTAATGCCAATAGCACTGCTCTTGGTTGTAATAACCAAAAACATAAAAGACTTTTCCAAATGTCTACTGGCCGATAAAAATGCCCCAGTTAAGAACCACTGAACTATGCTGATGAATAGAGCTGAGGTCCTATGGCAATTTTATAGATCACATTTTAGGTTTCACTAGTCAGATTTACTCTCCCCATGCCCTAAATAACTCAAATAAATGCTAGCATTCTCCCTTTATAATAAGACATTTCAGTAAACATTTATTGTTTCACAACCAGTAAGAACTAGAAGGCAGTTGATAGCATCCTCTGCTCTGTATGAAGGTTTGTAGATTTTGTAGTATCCCCCAATATAGATCTCCTTCCCTTCCCTTCTCTTCCTTTTCCATTCCTTTCTTTTCTTTTTTTTCCCAAGATCTGCTTCTCAAGCTCATACGAAAGAAAAATAAATGCCTTAATTAGCCATGAATTTAATTTTCTAGCCCCACTATCTAGGTGGTTTTAGTGGGGACAGCACCAAAAGGCCATGCTTCTTTCTTTCCTAAAGAACCTTCCCCTCAGCCAGGATGCTTAAATTATGATCTAATAGACTACTGAAGAGGCACAAAGGATCCTTTTGATTGGCTGAGGAATTGACCTAACATGCAAATCTTTTTTTGCTTCTAGGAGAGAATGACACAAAGTTTCAGAGACCCATTTTTACATATGACTAATGGATACTTACTATTAACCTTCTATCTAAGATATTTGTGCTTACTAAAATTTCATATTCATGAACCAAAATAAGCGCACAGCTTACTGAAGACTCTGGTTTAGCCTAATTGATGTTGTCTGAAATGCACTTGGTATCCAATAGCTGATATTCTTTTTATAAATTATTCTTGATTTAGCATCATCTCATTTACTTTTTATCTGTTGTTTAGTTTATTATTGGTATAAAGTCATAACTATTTGCATATTTTGGGCCTCTAATATTCTATTATTTAATATTTAAGGTATACATGTGATGTGGTTCAAGCACAAATTAATGTTATTCAATTGCTGAAGCAAAAGTATTCATAATTTCCCTTAAATTTTGTCAGGTGTGTTTCCTCTTCATTCATAATGAACTACATGTTAACTTGTGCTACCTTCATAACTTATAGCAAATAAATGCCGTAAAGTTTTACAGGAATGTCCTGGATACCTATGAATGGGTTTGCAGAACTTTATGGTTCCAAGGGTGCTTGGTGGTTTACAATCGAGCAATGGAGGAGTCCTGAAAAATTGCAGAGAGCTCACATAAGCTTTAATCGCCTCGACTTACCTCCTTACAAGACCTTGGAAGATTTAGGAAAGAAACTTCTCATGGCTGTGCAGAATGCTCAAGGATTCAAAGGGGTGGATTAAGCGCCCCCCACCGCTGGGATGGTTGTTCATAAAGCAAGTTCGGCTTGCACTTTTGCATTTACCTTGTGCAGAGACTTTGGCAGAAGAGCACGTGCTCCACGTGGCCCCAGGAGCAGGGTCTTCTCCAATGTACTTGCCCAAGTTCAGAAGCCAGAACCTGGTTCCAGGCGTGTTCTATTGTTTTCCACAACAAATTATCAACTAGTTGATGTGTACACTAATTACATTTCAGGAGGACTTACTCTATTTATGTTGTACCTCTGTAGGCAAAACTTTAATAAATACTTTGCATACTGTCAATTTTTTTTAAATAAAGGATTAGATAAAATTTGAGCTTATAGAGCATTGCATATAATGCAAAATACTATGTTTAAGTTCATTACATTTTAAAAAGAAATACATGATTAGTGTTTTCACAATAATCATTCCTAATATTTGCTATCTCTGATTTATTTTTATCATTTTACTGGAAAGTGCTTTTTAATAGGGTAAATGGGAGTTAATTGTTTTTTGAGCATTTAAATATTTGGATTTTTTTATCTTGACACAATCAAGAAAAATTTTAGATCAATTTTCATTTATTTTTACAACAGATACATTTGCTTTCAACAAATCATACAGTTTTTTAAAAAATGCTTTGTTGCTAAATTCTTTGTTGCCTAATATTTCCTTTATAAACAGGGGCAGTGATTCTAAGACATATGTACATGATCAGTTATTCAATAAGTATTTATGTAGATTGCCTACTATTTCTCAGATGTTGTTTTGGATTTATAAACTACTACAATAGGGACCAAAACAGACTAACTCCTTGTCCTTAGGTATTGAACTTTTCCTTCTAGGGAAAGATGACAAAGTAAGAATAAAATATATAATTGATCAGATGATGATAAGTGGCAAAATCATTTTGCAATTTATTTTTTCATCAACAGTTATGAGATATCTGCTTCTCACATTTTAGATATTATCAGTTTTTATTTTTTGGCAATTTATCAGTCTATTCTTCCCTGGATGCTGTACAGTGTTCTTATGGCCTGTGGAATTTCAAAACAGTTGTTTCAGGCTATTCTTGTCTGTTTAATAGTTGTTTTGGTGGAAGGACTGAATCCTGGAGCTCCAACTCTGCCATCTTCCCATAATCCTTCTCTTCAGGATGGGTCTTAATCCTCTTACCTTTATAAATGAGATGAGTACAGAGAGAGGGAGAGAAAGGCACAGAAGCAAGAAGCTGAAAGCAAAGAACTCTGGAAGAGAAGGGAGAGAGCAGCAGATGCTGCCATATGCCTCGCCATGTATTAGAGGAGCCAAGAATCACTGGCAGCTGATCTTTGGGAAGAAAGCATCACCTTGATGATGCCTTGATTTGGGCATTCTTATGGCCTAGAATGGTAAGCTAATAAATTTCCATTGTATAAAAGCCAACCCATTTCATGGTATCTACTTTCAGCAGCCTAGGAAACTGACACTTATGTTATAAAGTCTTAGAGGATTAAAAACAAAATGTAATGAGAAAGGGCTTGGTCAATCAAATCTGTAAATATATCATGGTATCATGCTATTATAATTAAAACTGAAGTGCTAGGACAAGAATCACCTAACAGATAATAAAATTAAAGAGCCTAGAAATAAAATTTCAGAAAGAAAGAGAGAAAGAGAGAGAGAGAGAGGGAGAGAGAGAGGGAGGGAGGAAGGGAAATATGGATATATATGGATATAAATGTGAAGGAAACAACCCCAAACAACAAGGAAAGCATGCACCACTCAATACATGATAGTGGGAAAATTGAGTAGGACCAAATGAAATCGGAATAAGACCTCTCTTATACCGAATAACTCTCTGATGTTTCAAAGAGCTAAATATAAAGGGAAAAAAAAACCCACCAAAAATAAAACAATAAGTAGCTATTTATAATATATAAGCATGTGATTTCATGCAAAAAAAATGTACTGGAAGAAATCATAAAGAAGTAGACTGATATATTGAGCTTATTAATTTTTTATGTAAATAACCCTGTGAACTACATTTTTAAATGTCAGTGCTGTCACTAAAGCACAGTACCTGGCACATAATAGGAGCTCAGTAATAACGCAAGTGTCCAGTCTTAAGCAAACATTTTAGTTAGTTATGGCACATCTATATAATGGAGAGTTTTTTGGCAACCATTAAAATTAGTGTTTAAGTTATTTTTGATGATCTTTAAAATAATTATAATATGATGATAAGGAAAAAAACTGAAGAGATACAAAGTGCACAATATGATCCCAATTTGATCAGAAATTAAAAAATATAAAGGGAAATAGGTGGCACTTATCTTTGGATTTAAGTTTGTGTCTTTGTGCTTTCTGCTTTTACCAGGATAAAATGTTTGAAGAGACACTAGGGTCAAAGTATAACTTAAATTAATAAACCAGCAATAGGTCACCAATGATAACAAAAAAAAAAAAAAATGGGAAAGGAAGATATTTTCATTTAAATGGGGAGAAGATAGGACAACTTTCTCTTTAGAACTTTTCAGGCTTAAATAGCTACAGGGCTTTAAAATAGATTTTTTTTCTTGTAGTCTGCCTAGAATGAAGAGAAGTTAATGTTGAAAATATAGTTGGTATCTTCCTACTGGTGAGAATTAAACCAGTAAATCACATGAATCCATGTGGGTAATCATTTGACTAGCAAGAATGGAGCACAAACCATTAAACTTTAGACCCACATTTACTTTTTGGATCAAAGTTGACATATTAGGAAATGAAATCTGGGATTTAAACAGCATAGAACATTTTTTTTCCTTGAAGTAAGGTAAGGCAATATCCATGGATAAATGCTTATCATGTTAGTTATGTGGTTGAGAGTTCCAGAGAGTATGACACTGAAGTTGTCATTAAATTTAGCCAAGACCTTGATGAGAAAAGTTTCAGTTCATTGTTGATGATGCACATTGCAGAAGCATATGGAAGCAATTAGAGGAAAGTAAATGGAGACTGTGGATGCAGGCTGCACACTGATGGAGCTTGACTAGATAAAAGGAAAAGTATAGGATGAGGTCTAAAAGAGGCAATGAGAACTCTGGTATCTTCTTTCAGAGTTGAGGAAATTTGAGTATGAAAGAAAGCCAAAGAAGAAGACAAAATTGATGATTCTCTGATGGGATGAAGAGGTGGGGAGCATATGAATGAGAACAGTCTCTCATTATGAGGGAATAGCAGGTTCTGTAGCAAAGGCTAAAGAGTTAGATTTCCAGATAAGTAGAGGACTCTTCTGCTGAGATTAGTGGGAAGGAAGTTCTGATAGATGTAAAAATTCACCAGGAGGCAGGCAGCTGGGGCTGGGGTGGCAGCCTAGTGTGCACAGGGAAGGAGCACTGGACCAGAAGATGAGACTGGCTCCATGAATTAGATGTATGACTTGAGGGCATGTCTGATGTTTACTGGACTTATTAATATTGCTGGGTCTGTTTCTTCTTGGATATATGATGATACAATGTATTCCATAAAAAAATGGAAGGAAAATCTCTTAGAAAATTTGCAAACATTTTAAAAAATTGACAGTATATATGTATATATATGAAATCACAAAATGAAGTGGGGCAAGGGTTAGATGAGGGTAGAGAAGGCTAAAAACTTTTGGAGAAATTCATTGTATGTTTTCAGTGAAGTATCAGGGCCTAAAAGTATGAAAGCAGTATGGCCAGTTATCCACAACAACCTTGCTGCCTGAATATGATGCTTTTGGTGAGTACCAAACATGTTTGAACTCAAAAACTCTTATTGCACACTATTTTCATTTACCAGTATGGATAATGTTTATTGTGCCTCTTATTTTAAATCCCCTTTGAGATTTCTCCCATGGTGGCCTTTTAGATTCACAGTGTTGGGTACTATGGAAATACCTTAGAATCTAGATGCTCAGTGGTTCCGTGGGAACAGAAAAATTCTCACGCACAAAAAGCTCCATAAAACTACAGCATTGTCTTAGGTTGCTTGGAGAAACTGCATTCATATTCATAGCACATTGTATAATTATGTTATCCTGATTTTCATATTTCCCAGTGTGCCTTTTCAGCTCTGCTGTATTATCAAATTAAAGGAGACAACGCAACTTTAGAAAATTAGAATGTTCTGTTTAGTATGTTGTGGTTCGACAGTATCCTATTTTTAATTTGTTCATCATTGATCCTAATAAAGACAAACTGTCATTGTAACCATAGCCTGGAATGCAATACATTAGTTTTATTGCAGCTATAACAGCTGTTCATGTGTTGCTTCCTCTGTCATTCAGTGATGATGTGTCCTTTTCTCGAGTCAGTGCCAGAAAATCTGGGAGAGCTCACAGCACAAAATTTCTACATGAACTGGAAACAGTAGACGGAAATTTAATTGTGTATCATCATTGTATTTCCACTGCTTAAGTACAGAGAGGGAACATGTAGAAGGAAAACACTTTATATATATACTTGTTGAATATGTGAAGAATAAATATTTTGCATTTTTACTAACTTTGTAACTCTTGCCCATTTCCAAACTCGCCAGACCTTAATGTCCTCATGTAGAGTTTGGAGATGATACTAACTACCTTAGTGTCCTCTGTGGGGATCAAGTAAACAATCTTTGTGAACTTTGCATCTCCAGCATAGAACAAGGCTATCACATTATCTGGGCAATATTTACAAAGATTCCTTAAACCTCAAATGCATTCATGCAAGCCTAAAATTTCATCTTCATTATTTTAAAAATATTATTTTCCTCAAGAGAAATTTGCCTGTATGTCTTTGCACATATCTGCAGAATCTCCTGAGAAAGCCATGGAATCTTTTAGGATCTAAGGATGTGATAGAAACACCATGCCCAAGGTAAGATACAGAAGAGGGCAAGGAAAACTGAAGATGTGGCCAATAGTAGGTTGTCAAATTGGGGTGAAGGCCTTGCCTTTTCTCTCAGAGTTTCTTCCCGAGTTTCTCTGTATTAGTCAAATGTGCTACCCTAGTTTTCTTCTAGGGGGCAGCAGTGTCCTGGATTTTACCAACGTTCCTCCCTCTCTTTAAAGCTAGTTCAGTGACTCTTAGGTCTTCAAGTAAACAAAAGTCAAAACAAGTAACTGTGCTGATGTTAGACATGGGTAATAGTCTACCCATAGTCATTAGAAGGAAGGGCTATTGGAGGGCATTTATGAACAAAACATCACAAAATGGCAAAATTAATAGGAAATCATTTCACAGCAGACTACACACAGAAAAGAGAAACCCTTTTTTCATTATTGAATATAAAGAGTCAATTTTTAGCTATCATATTTAATATAATACATTATTACTCTTAAAATCAAGGATTTGATAAAGTGTATTTACATAAAGAATAAAAGTTGGCCTGGGTTTTAAAGTATATGTATATTAAAATCTTCTGCTTGAAACAGTTTCCCAAGGATTGGAAATAATAACTTTTGGAGGAACACAAATAGTCTTAACTCTGCCTTATACTTCCCTGAATTTTTTCTGGTTTATCAGAAATATTTATTAAATTATTTGTATTTTGAATGGGGCTTATAATTTAAAAAACATTCATTGTACTGAGCAGCAATCAGTTCACAACGCTTACCCTAGCGCTTTACTTAATAGAGACACTAAGTCAGAGTAAATATTGACACCAAACTATATACGAAATTGTATTTCTTATCTCAGATACATTTAAATCTTTTGGAAAGTTTTCTTTTATAGTTTTGTGTTATGATCCCTTTCATTAATATCTGCTAAGCCCTGGTCCTAAACTCCAGGCATAGGGGCTTAGATACTATGAGCAGTGAGCATGAGGTTTACCTTGCAGGAGAAAAATGGTGGTTCCATTAGTTGCTACTAAAAATTAACCCATGAGGCTTTTCCTTTCCTTATACCATCATAAGTGGAGTGAGGGGTACTCCCACTTTACCACTCATTTCCAATCAATTCCTCGCCTGATGATAATTTATCCTGAATTTTTATTTATTGATATTTCAAAATTACGGTGGGATGAGATGAAAAAAATCCTGTCTCTGGAATAACTGTTCTGGAACAACTTTGCTTATTATAACAATAAAGTTATTGTTCTGTTCTGGAAATAACTCCAAACTGTTCTGGAATAACTTTGTTTATTATAACAATAGAGTGGAACCTTGCTTGATTGTCATATTTGTAGAATATGTGGTACTGACATTTTCTCTTTGCTCCAAGTGAGATAAAGTAATAGATCAAATGGGAAAAATTCTTCCCACAATCATTGGCTCTCTTTACCATGCATAGCTTGGTATATATATAACTCTTAATTTTTGCACTGAGTTCTTATTCATCACTCTTAATTGCCAAGTCTTAAAGCTATGAAAAAAAGCACATACATTACCACTAATCATATAATGAGATCTGATATTATTTATCTGAAATTTAATAGCTTTCTTCACTTAACATTTGGTGAAAAGTGCAATTATTACTGGAAAAATTTAAGTATCCTTCAAACATGCTAGTTGCTTTCCCGCTCCCCCCCCACATTGCCTTGTCTCTTATTATTAAAAAAATATTTATATGATACTGATAAAATGGGGTGACATTTGAAGATAAATTTAGGAATGCCCCTGTAGTATCAACCATCAGGCATGAAATGTGAAATTCTGTCACACTGACATGAATGACTGCTACTATAATCACTAGCTATTCTTTTATTAGGTTTTTTATTAATTAAGTATAAAGTCTGCCATTGGCCTTATAAAAGTGCTCATCTGTTTTCCTTTAATTTCAAATAGATTAAAAGTGAGATTTGACATTAATTAAAAACTTAGAATTTATGGGGAGTTTTAATTGCAAATAACATTTCAATAGTGAGCATATAGTTGACTTCTTAGTTCCGTTGGGTAATAAACAGGGTATTGAATAATGAGAAGACATAGAATTAATCATTTGAGAAAAGAACACAATCATTGGCTCCCTTTACCATTCATAGCTTGGAATCCAGTCTAGCTGGTGGCCAGTAAGAGGACAGGTTCAGTAGGTCATGATCTTGGGGGGTTTTAAACATTTACACTGAAGCCTGGAGACTTCACTTTTACTTTGAATATGTGGAAGGGTTTGGTAAAATAGCAATTAAAAGTCCAAAAAATAATCATCAGTATTAATCAGTTTAATTGAAATACTTTGACATCTTACTATGCAAATATGATTTCAGTTGTCTATCCTTAAGTTGAATTTAAGATATATAGGGTAACTGATATCGAAGAGGCCCCTTGAAGTTTCACATTTTATATTTTTAATCTTAACCAGAGCCTGTTGCAATAAAGGCTCATCTTCTGCTGGAAGCTGTAGGACAAGTATTTTCTTATTAGCATCTTTGTATGTGCTCCTCTGGCATGAGTATGGTTAGCTTTGTCACACTGGGCTTTTAAGCAGAGCTCTATCTTTGCAGCCCAGGCTACATGTGACAGGATTAAATTGGCACACTTTACTGTATATTGCTTGTGTTCCTGGCAGCGCTAGTCTGGCTGATACCTCTGAGAGGAGGCTCAGCTGTCACTCAGTGACCCATTAACACTACTGTTCCATCCTGCCGTGTCATTTTTTTTTTCATTCTCATGGAGATAATGCTCCCTGGAGATCTCCAATACCTGCAGGAATGAAAGAGAACAGCAGAGACAGGCTAACTATCAAAGAGGGAGCAAACAACACAGCAAGACCATGAATTCCAGCAGCAGGATTTTAAATTGAGTGAATAGATGAGGCCCATTATAATGGCTGGGTTGGGAAAGTAGGGGGAGGATCCAGTTTTAAGAGGTATAACTTTTTAACAAGCTACTTTTCTCCTGCCTGATGAGTATCAAAAGTGTCCAAAATAACATTTGCAACTAGATATAGATAAGGCAGCTGCTTTGAACTTGTAATAGGGAAATTTATCATTTATAGATAGGCTGTGGGTATAAAGGAGGAATGCTTTAAAGTGAATTGATCAATACTCTAAATAGAACAGAATTCCTGGTTAGGATTGGCTTATTGGGCTTCCAAAATCACCTTCCTAGTAAAAGCACGAAAGAGGAAAATGATATGGTATCTCCTTAAGCCTTAGACCTAGGGCCTTTTTAGTCCAATGACTAAACTATGACTAGTGACTTAAGCAAACTCTATTGTTATTTTTTCAATCCAAACTACATATTGTGTGGTGTGTCACTTCATAGAAAGTAATGCTTTCCAATGGTTACTAAATAAATAAGCATTATAAGAACATGCTTCTCAGCTTCTGGGACTAAGGTTGGTCTGATATATGCTGATATAAAAGCAGAAAATAAAGCCAGCTGAGTCTTGAAGACATTTTTAAATATAGTAAGAGATGAAAAAATTAATATAAATTTATCAGCAAATAGGGAGAAAACTGGATAGGGTTCAGGATTGTAAAAAAGTGGAAGGAAAGGTGCCATATCACACATTTTTTACTGCAATCTGCAGCTGGACCCAGCTTCCATTTTCCCCATATCAGGCAAAGCTTATTATTGGGTTTAGACTGTTATTATCAGCCTGGGGTTCCAGCAATCCCTAGTTGAGACAGGTGCTAGAAGCAATAGGATAAATGTAGAACATTTTTCTGGAGCAACAACTTTTCCTTAAAAAAAATAGTTTTTGCTTTTTTATTTCCTAATGTTGACTATTTCAACTATAAATAATTCAAAACTTTATCTTTACAATAAAATGCTATAACAAGGAGTAGGATATAATATCCATACATATTTTTAAAATAAAAACCAAGATTTTAAAGAAATATTGGTAAGAATATCGGAGCCCTAACCTCCCAGAACTGTTGCGTCCCTTAGGGTTTGAGTTTGTTTCTCTTTTCCATTAGATACACTTGGGGGAAAAGTTTGAGAAGCATTGCCAGAAGTTAGCAGGGAAAGACAGATTATTACGGTTAGCTATGATGCTAGTGTTAGTTAGAATGGGAATGTAGTTCAGCCAAGTCTTGCAGCGAAAGAAGTAACCTTTATTCTTAATTTTACGGTTGAAAGGTTCTTTAAACTTCAATTCGTCCAGGTTGCGGGACTCGCAGCCCGACCAGACGCAGTGTGTGGCGCTGCAGCTGTAGCGCCAGCCCCCTGCGTTCCGGGCCGGAAGGAGACGCGCCGACCGGAAGGAGACGCGCCGACCGCGCGGCAGACCGTTTGGGCTGTTGCACGTCGCCGCTGCGGCCGCAAGTAGCGCTCGGTGCTCCATGAAGAAAATGCTCGCTGCTGCAGTCTCTCGTGTGTTGTCGAGGGCATCCCAGAAGCCTGCTAGCAGAGTGCAGGTGGCAGCCTGTAACTATTCAAATGATGCTACTTTTGAAATCAAGAAATGTGATCTTCATCGGTTAGAAGAAGGCCCTCCTAACACAACAGTGCTCACCAGGGAGGAAGGGCTCAAATACTACAGGATGATGCAGACTGTTCGCCGAATGGAATTAAAAGCAGATCAACTGTATAAACAGAAATTTATTCGTGGATTCTGTCACTTGTGTGATGGTCAGGAAGCTTGTTGTGTGGGTCTTGAGGCAGGCATAAACCCCACGGATCACGTCATCACATCCTATCGGGCTCACGGCTTAAGCTACACTCGTGGAGTTCCTGTCCGAGGAATTCTTGCAGAGCTTACAGGAAGAAAAGGAGGTTGTGCTAAAGGAAAAGGAGGATCAATGCATATGTATGGCAAGAACTTCTACGGGGGCAATGGCATTGTCGGAGCCCAGGTCCCCCTGGGAGCCGGTATTGCTCTGGCCTGTAAGTATAAGGGAAAAGATGAGATCTGTTTGACTTTATATGGCGATGGTGCTGCTAACCAGGGTCAGCTATTTGAAGCTTACAATATGGCAGCTTTGTGGAAATTACCTTGTGTTTTCATCTGTGAGAATAACCGCTATGGAATGGGAACATCTGCTGAGAGAGCAGCAGCCAACACTGAGTACTACAAGAGAAGCAGTTTTATTCCTGGGCTGAGGGTAGATGGAATGGATGTTCTATGTGTCCGGGAGGCAGTAAAGTTTGCAGCTGCCTATTGTAGATCTGGAAAGGGGCCTATACTGATGGAGCTGCAGACTTATCGCTATCATGGACACAGTATGAGTGATCCTGGAATCAGTTATCGTTCCCGAGAAGAAATTCAGGAAGTAAGAAGTAAGAATGACCCTATTAAGCTTCTCAAAGACAGAATAGTGAATAGCAAGCTTGCCAGTGTTGAAGAATTAAAGGAAATTGATGCGGAAGTGAGGAAAGAAATTGAGGATGCCACTCAGTTTGCTACAAGTGATCCCGAACCACCTTTGGAAGAATTAGGTCATCATATCTACAGCAGTAATACGCCTTTTGAAGTTCGTGGTGCAAATCAGTGGATCAAGTATAAGTCGATAAGTTAAAGGGAGACTGTGTAAATTTATTATTAGGCCTTCTATGAAACATTCAGGGTCATCTTTAAACACTGTGTTCTCAACTTTTATGTTAAGGAGGAATAAAACTCATAATACAAAAGTCTTGTAAACTTTAATTAAAGAAGATTAATTAGCATGTATATTCAATTAAAGGGATATTAATTACATCCAGCTGTACATTGTTCCATTAAAGATGCTATATAGTTAATCATTTAATATGAATATCTTATTTTACATTTATAGGAATCTAAAATAATTCTATTTAGTTTAATTTTATACTATTTAACAATTACTTTTACTAAAAGAAAAAAAAAACACACTTCTTTGATTCCTGCTCCACTATGCCATAGGTGTGTGTGTGTGTGTGGGTGTGTGTGAGAATAATTTCACTATTCTGTTGTTGAAAGGTGTTTTTAAGTTATAACAAGGTGTCAGTACTCCTACTGCTAAGTCATTTACAATAGTTTATTTTAATTAAGCAATAACTAATACAGCTTAGTACAATAGTGTGTGCATACACAAACATCAATATGCAATACTGGTGATAAAGCCAACTAACTCTGGCCATCATTTGTCTAAAAAATCAGGATATTTTATTGTAGCAGAGCAGGGGAGGAGGGATAAGGAATTCCTTTTTCATATTGCACTGTCTCACAATATTATTAGTGTACCAATTCACATATTAGAAAACCTAATAGGTCATAATGGTTATAAGAATTTCACTGTTGCAACAAATGCTAGAATATCTTGCATAAAGAAGAGTCTCCAATATCTTAAGAATCTTTATGATACTCTAAAAAGGTAAGGATTGTGTGCATATGTGTGGAATGGAATGAGAAATGAAGGAAGTGAAAATAAGTAAAGGGAATACTGACAAAGATACATTAGAAATATATTTATTTGAAAAATTCATCTAAACCTCACTTAGTGTACAAAAAGCAGAGCAGATATTAGTGAGGTTTAACCTTATTTGTGAAAAAGCTATTTTTTGAGATGTCATATACCATAATTCAGCCTTTTAAAAGTGTATAATTTTGTAGTTTTTAGTAGATTTACAAGATTGTACAACCATCACAATGGTCTAATTCCAGAATATTTTCATCACCCCATTTTAACCCTCTTCATCCCCTGGCAACCAGAAATCTACTGTCTCTGGAATTGTCCATTCCAGGCATTTCATGTACATGGAATCATTATGTGGTCCATTGTGACTGACTTCTTTCACTTAGCATAATTTTCAAGTTTCATCCATGTTATAGCATGTATCAGTGCTTTATTCCCTTTTATGGTTGAATAGTACTGCATTTGTTTATCCATTCATCTGGTCATAGACATTTGGGTTGTTTCCACTTTTTGGATATTATGAATAATAAAAGCTGGTTTTGATGAGAAAAAGCTCAGTCTTTTTCCTTGTAAGCCCAAGACAGTAGAAATGTTAAAGGAACTAGGCCAAGAAAATGCAATATTATCTCTTATGATATAATCCCTTTCAATTAGACAAATCAAATTTAAGGCAAGTGTTTAAATACTTTCAGTCTGAGTATCTGTCAGTCTATAGAACCTATTTTTCCAATTGGATTTTGATTTCTGACAAACTTAATTTTAGACCAGTTTTAGATTTACAGAAAAAAAAAAAAATGAGATAGTATAGAGACTTTCCATATATCCTGCACCCAAATTCCCCTATTTTTTAAGATATTAGTATGTGGGCAGGAAAAGGTCAATTTAGTAGTTCTGGATAGCTCAAACCCTGCACATTCCAAAGAAAGGCTTGTTGGGAGATAACCTCTGAGCTCTGGAATATTCTGCCTTATATTGTTTTTGTATGCCTGAGGTCTTGGGCCATGCTGTATCAGTTTGGCCAGATAAGTTTATGTTAATAATGTGATTTGTGGTGAGCACCTGATTTCCTACTGGAAGAGGTTGGGGTCTGAGTAGCTGAGATCAGTCACATCGGTGTTGTATGCCTTTGTGAATGACTGCCAATAAAAACCCTGGACATCAAGGCACCAAGGCCTTGGTGAGCTTTCCTGGTGGGCAACGCTTAGCACAATTGTCACACACAGCTGCTGGAAGAACGAAGAGCCTCCCATCAAACTCCACTGTTAGAGGCACCTGGAAGCTTGCAACTGGCTTCTCCTAGACTTTTCCATAGGTCTTTTCCCTTTTCTGATTTTGATCTGTATCCTTTAATTGCAATAAAACATAACCATGAATATAAATAACAAAAATTAATCCAATTTCTTAATTATACAGAATAAAATATTACATGAGCAAGGTGGTCCAGAGATCTTAAATGGCTAATTCATGCTCACACAGTAACTGAAAGTAATAGCTATTAATCATAGCTGCTATTCTCTTTTACTAGAATGATTTTGAAAGCAAGCAATTATGCTTAGCACATTATATACATTATCCCACTTAATGTTTGTAATATCCACAAAATAAAGGCATAATATTCATTTTGCAAAAGAGAAATTAAGACTCAGTGAGCTTGAGTTGCTCTGCCCAACAAAAAACAGCATCAGTACTGTGCCAAGTTCAGTGACTTGAGAAATGGGCAGTTTCTGCTTTATGTCTCTTGGAGTACTCTCTCAGGGAGTCATTCTCCATTTTAGAAGTTCAAATGCACTGAGACCTACCCACCTCCCTCATCATGCTAGAGAGGCCCAGGACAGGCATTGTGGTCACCAGTCCCCGCTGAGCCCACCTACCAGTTTAAGCTGCCAAGGCAAGAGACATGTGAATGAAGCCATCTTGTACCCTTCAAACAAGCCCAAAGCCCATGAGTAATCTCAGAAAATGTCTTGCAGAATAGAAGAATCACCCACCCCAAACTCTGCCCAAATTCCCAATACACAAAATCATAAGATAAATTGTTTTATGGTTGCTTTTAAGACTCTTGTCAAGGTGTTTTGTTGCATAGCAATAGAAACTTGGGTTTGATGTGGCCGAAATGTGAAATAAATTGTTTAGTCAAAGCCAGGGATCTAAGGAGACTAGACAAAAGTAGTAAAACAAGCCCTAGGGATGTATCCCTACATAGGTTCACACTTTAGAAGTAGCAAGGGGAAGGGACAAGTGTCCAGTAGTAGTAAGAGCATACAAACAAAATAACTGTTAGACACATATAGTTCTACCATGAGTTTGGTTTTCAGATTAAGATACCTATTATACTGAGTTTTGATATAGTTAAATATTGAGAACAATAGGTCTAGATACACATTGCAGATTATGCTTGCACTTTTACTGACTGAGATTTGTCTGTATTCAAGATGGAAGTTTTCCCTTGACTGTTGAGTATCAGGCCTTGAAGAGTCAAAGCCAACATTTAGAAAACCAAGGCAGTGGGTGAGCAAGTCATTGGGAGTTCACAATGTTTGTACCTTGTCTCCCTGAGTAGAAAAGTAGGATCCAGGCTGTCAAAAGTTTGCAATTAGCAGGTCCTGAGAGACAACACTGCAATAAAGTAGAGTACAGACAAATTGGTGACCATATTCAAAAGAGGGTAACAACCAGAGATGAGACTAATTCAAAGACCAGGAGAATGAGGTAGAAATTAACCACAAAGAAAGCAAAGGAAACCAGGAGTAGTAGGTTGGCATATTCATGACCTTTGTGTCATCATGGAAGTCTATCCCTGGGATAAATTGAATCAGTAGCATCTCATGTATTGGCAGGCACTTTAGAACATACTGCTTCCTGCACAGCATCACTTGGTCTCAAAACAACCATGCCTTTATGTGGCAGGGAAACAAAGTCTGAATCTTGGTGTTGTTTAAATCTGGGCTCAAAACATACACCTGTCATCTGTAAGAAATGGTACCTTGGGAAGGTGACTTAACTCTCTTATCTCCATTTCTTCATCTGTAGGAAGGTTAAACTATATGAATGTTATAAAAGTTGAATGTAGAAGCAGAGTAACATTATCTTAGTTCCAGGCATTCCCAATGTGATCACTATTTGAAATTTTTGGCCCATAGGAAGATGGAACTCTTCATTGAGAAAAAGTTAAAAATTTGGAAAAGACTACACCACCCCAACGAAAAGCAAGAAAAAAATTCTGAAGTGTGTTATTTAGATTGGTTAGTATATGGATTGCAGTGGTCTGAAAAAAAAGAGAGCAGCAAGAGAATAACATTTTCTCAAACTCAGCCATACTTATTTTTTCATGACCTTCTCACTTTTCTTTGATGACACTTTTTTATTTATTTATTTGTTGTGAAGTGTAACATGTACAGAAAGGTGCTAACTTTCAAAGTACAATTTACTAAGTAGTTATAGAGCAAATTTCAAAGAATGTTATGGGTTACAGTTCCACAATTTCAGTTATTTCCTTATTGGGAAATATAACATATATACAAAAATGTGATAACTTTCAAAGTACAATTTAACAAGTAGCTATAGAGCAAATTTAAAGCATGTTATGGGTTACAGTTCCACCATGTCACTTATTTCCTTCTAGCTATTCTAGTACCCCAGAAACAAACAAACAAAAATTATGTAGAGATTCAATATTCATAATCCTTTGTTAAATCCTATTTGTTGCTACGCCTCTCTCTTGTTTGATCACCTTCTCAATCTTCAGGGATATCTGGGCAGTGACCACCCAAATGGTTCATACTGAAAAGGGGTGTTGACATTATGGGGAAGGGGGATGCATCTGGTTGATGTTCTTGGAAAGGCTGTTGCCTCTGGGTTTGAGGACTAATCTGGCATAGGAACACTCTGGAGAATTTAAGTTTTTGTAAAGTAAACCATTGACCATACTCATGTAGATATTGTGCAGATACTACTTTTGAAGAATCAGGGATGAGGAATACAGATTTTGTCATTCTACTGAAATCTTAATATAGATGACAATAGATGATATAATACCAGAAATTTCTTCAAAATTAGCCCACCCTTCCTGTTTTAGATTCTCTTTATAGAATGCTTGCAAGCAATATTAATTTTAAAAGTTCTGACCAGGCTTAAACCAAAAATCAAATAAAAACTCTCCATTCAGTTGGTATTATAATTATTTCACATTGACTTAATTCATGTCTATTTGATTCATGAGGCTGATCTATATAGCACAGAGCAAAGATGAGCAGCCTCTATACTGGAATTTGAAAGAGAGATGGAAATTTTCTGTTTAGGTTACGTACAGAAAAGAAAAATCAAATTAGGAAACACTGAAGACTTCAGCAACAAAGACAGTTCATACCATACTTTCCCTTTTGACAGGACAATAAATACTCAAACTGAATAATTTGCCAAAAGAAAAAGAGCCCAGTCAAACCTCATGACCTTTAGAACAATAAGCAGTGTTCAATTATCCACAAATGTTCTATTGAAAGGCAGATTTCCAGGCTGCAGTGATACTTCAACAGTTGTGTTAGAATTATTAAAGTGGGAGAACACTGTCTTTATAGTTTCTATGTCCTGCTATACTTTATGCTACCTTCTTTCTGAAAAAATTTGCTACCGCATGAAGTAGCACTTGGCCAAAAATAAAAATACAAGAGAAAGCAATTATTTTAATAATGTCTCTGGCAAGTGTGAGCTATTAGATTTCACTGGAACACTATCTATGCATGACCTACAGCGATACTGTCACTTTAGAAAGTATATGGTTTACTACTATTAGAGAATCAGATTATATGCCAACAGCACCCAGAGAATTTCTCCATCACCATCAACATGGGCTGCAGGAGAGCAAAGTGAGCAGCTCATCATTTCCTTGGGGGTGTATCTAAGTTCCAAAAATTGGGGACTTTTTTCCCTCACTGATACCTCATAAAATCCTATAGCTTCCCTAAGACAAAAGCCCATAGAGTTAATGTGTGGAGTTTTAGATATTCTAGTACTGAAGCACTAGAGTTTACTACCAATACAAAAGCACATTATGAGCTCAGCTCTTGTGGAGGCAACATCATTCCTGTGATTTTAATTTCTCTTAAAAAGTCCTTTTTTCAGGTCCTTGTGATATTCTTCTTAACCATCTGTGTTCTCCTTTCTGAACCGTTGAGATTAGAACTAAGAGCTATACGTAAATGAAACTGTGACAGGTCCAGAGATAGTGAAAAGACAGTTTTACCATTCGATGTTGACTGTTTCCTTATTTATTCACTTACTTGTACCTACAGGGATAAAAACAGCTGAATTCTTCACAGAGTATAACCAACTAAACTCTCAAATATACCTGTGGTCAGATGTACCCGATGTTGAAAGCTCTCCCTTCTGGCTGTGTGTCCTTGGGTGAATCACTTCCTTTCTGAGTCACTCTTCATTCTTCCATAAAAGAGAAAAAGGAGGGATAATCACACTTAACTTGTAGTGTGTGAAGATTGTAAAAGCATGTATAAAGTACTTACTAGTGGTTGGTACATCATAAATACTTCACACAGTAGTTATATTTTCCCTTCTCCTTCTCTTCTTCTTTATCTCTTGTCTTATGAGAAAACCTTGACATTTCTAACATATCTTTACGAGAAAACGTTCCCTTTGTCTCTTATCTTTCATAAACATCATTTAGATTTTGAATCCTTCATTCCAAAAGCTTAGTCATGATTTTACATCTGATAATTTCAGAAACTCACTAAGCATTACTCATTGCATTATATAGATCATCAGCAGAAAATTTAAATGCCACTTGATCAGCAAATTTAGTTTACCACATGTAGTGTATGCACTATGAGTTACTTGGATGGTAGTGTGCCTATCCTGATTATCTAAACTTATTATCTACCTCAAACTGCCTCATTTCTAATAACCCTATTGCATTATATTCTGTAAATATTAGCGTGAAACCTAACACTTGTCATAAAGATTTCATTAGCTTAAAACCTTTCAGTTTTCTAAAATGTTAAGAACCTTATATATTCAGTAATTTAGAAAGAAATTTAACATATGCACAATAAAATTTACATGTATGTGTTTCCTTAGAGAATAAATTTGCTGAAAGTTTTCATTTCATAATAAGGACTTTATTTTGGTGTTAATCAGAAATATTAAGGAGCAGGTGGCAACATTCTGCTGTGTTGAAGGAGCAGCAAAGCAAACACTATTAACATTATTCATAAACTTCCTATCGTAAACAGCATTAACTACTTACTATTCACCATAAGGTTATAAAAAGTGTATTAGAGCTTCAAAATCAATGACATGTTGCCCTCTACCCAATGCTGCTCTTTGGCAAGAAGAGATGAAGACACTCCTAAAACTCAGCATGCCATTTTTTAATTCACACTTAAATTTCCACTTGAGGAGGCAAGCCAAAACAAACTAGTCCTCCCTGAGATGCACCCTGGGAATAAATGCCCTCCCAACTTTAATAATTATCTGAGAAGTCTTTTTTTTTCCCACTCCCTTTTGCCATCTGAATAGGGGTTGCTTATTAGGACCTAGTTGTTTTCTACTCAGTATTTGCATAATTTGCAGATGTCAACCGGCTGGCTCTACTCTCTTCCATAGAATCATGCTCTTTGTTTTCTGAGTAGTCTCTTTGCAGCTGTAATTATGGATACACTATGTAAAATTGTTAGAGGAAACAGCTATCAGCATTTGATAGAAAGATTAGATCAAAATATAAATAATATTGCATTTTTTAGTTAATCATATCCTGATTCAAGAATACCTCTTCATTTATAAATTGGCCTATGTTCAGGCTGGTGAAATAATATGTGCATTTAAGAAATCTTTATCTAAACATAGAATAGCTTGAGGATATGTAAACAGCTGTGTATGTCAGTGATTCACTACATACAATTTCAAAGCATGCTACTGTAAATAGGAAGTATATAATTAATTAGTTATCAAAACTTGGTAATAAAAATTGGAAACTATGTCTTGTTTATACCTACAATAGCTTTTCAATGATTGCATGTTTATTTAGATGAAATTTTTTCTTCATTTGACATTCTATGCAATCCAGCTTAACTCTTCAAATATCAAATGTTTTCAATATCATCATTTGTTTTGGCATTTTTTTTGCCCTAGGAGTTCCTAGGAAGTTATCTTTCAGAATAAAGTGATACATAGGACCATAGTACTAAAAGTAAAAAAGACACATTTGAATTACACAGGGATCAAGTGCAGGTAAAATTTACTTCATTTTTCATCTTTATAAAAATTGTAGGTGAGTGTTCTTAGATGTATATGTCCACATTAACAACCATGTGTCACAGCATGGTCTTGTAAATACAGGTACATTATAATGGCCATAAATTCTTAATATAGGACAAGTTTCTTGTACAAGATTCAGAAGTCTTTTAATTCACTTCTTTAAGAAATTGTTTTTCAACATCTGGAAAATTTAGATTTAATTTTGCTATTTTAAAAAAATTGGGTTTCTTATTTGATGGTAAACACATGCAGTCACTTTTGTACTTTCCCTTCTTTCACAAAGATGAGCAAATTCATGCATGATGCAAACACACCCATAACAGTTGCATTTATCTTTCCATGTTATGCACATGTTAAACTTTTATAAATGCAAATTATCCAGAACTCTGGGTTGACACTGGTCCATTGTGATTGAGAAGTATTGGCTTTCTGTGTCTCACCGAGTAAATTATCTTGATTTCTGGTTCTGTGATTGGCTACTTGTGATATCTAAGAACTTTCAGGGCATACATTTGCTATTGTCTCCCTGAATATGTGCAGTATTTGGACCAGGGTATCTGACAAAATAGTAAACATAAATGAGGAAAGTAAAATAATTCCCAGTGACCACATGGCTAAAAAAATGAAGCAGATTTTGACTATATTTTAATTCTGCTTTCCTCAGTTTAACTACAAATGAACCAAAGCCATTAGTAATACATTTTATGTGAGAAACAAATATAGCTAACTTTCTCATTATCCTTGGCACTGAATACATGGTATGTGCTCCATTAATAAGGAGTAAATAAAGGAAATATATAGTTTTACTGAAAGAGGGAAAGAAACTGTATATGTAGGTTAGTTTTAAAATAATGGAGCTTAATGAAAGAAGAAAAAGAGGAAAAACAGACTTTCCCCGTCTGGCTTTTCCTAAAGGGTTCCAAAGAGGAACTGAGGAGAGACTTTTGTCCCTTTCTTTACTGGTAAATGTGCACATGGATTGAAGGTGAAAGGGAGAATTGAAGAAAATACTAAGATTGTTTAATTACCAGCAAAATTATGTTAATAATACCAGCGGTAACCTGGCAAGCCATATGATAGAACTGGAAAATTGTATTGCCTTCTTAGGCATATAGATTTTTGAATGTTCTCTCCCTCCATTTTCAATAATTATCACTAGTTCTGGATGCTATTGATTTAAAATTAGACTTTCCTCCATAGTGATATAAATTATATAAATAAATAATAAATTAATATAAGAATGGATAAATAAAAGGTGGAAAATAGACAAATCACCTGTACCTAAGAAATCAAAATAATGTATGTAGTTTCCCACCTCTCAAGTAAGTGGGGCATAACTCCACATTCCTTAAGCATATGCTGTGCCTAGTGACTTCCTTCAAAAAGCTATAGAATAGGGTACCCTGAATGTGGGTTATGTGGGAACTCTTTATTATCTTCACAATTTTTTGTAAGTGTAAAACTATTCTAACATAAAAAGTTTATTAAAAATAACAAAAACTTTTTTCTTCATTAAAAATAGACTTTTCCATAGAACCCCAAATCTGGATATATATTTTTAGTATCTCTGCATTAATACAGTATTTAATTAATTTAACCAAAAACATTTTTTTATAATGCTATATTGAGACAGAGGAAACGTCATCAGTTTCACAAGGCCTGTTATAAGGATGTGGAGGAAGACGCTGTGCCAGTTTGAATGTATTGTGTCCCCCAAATGCCATTGTCTTTGTAGTTTTGTGGGGCAGACGTTTTGGTGATGGTTGGATTTGCTTGGAATGTGCCCCACCCAGCTGTGGGAAATGATTCTGATGTGATGTTCCCATGGAGGTGTGGCCCTGCCCATTCAGGGTGGGCCTTGACCAGTGGAGCTATATAAATGAGCTAACTCGGAGGGAGAAAACCGAGTGCAGCTGGGAGTGATGTTTTGAAGAGGAGCAAGCTTGCTAGAAAGGAACGTCCTGGGAGAAAGCCATTTTGAGGCCAGAGCTTTGGAGCAGACGCTGGCTGCCTTCCCAGCTAACAGAGGTTTTCCGGACGCCATTGGCCATCCTCCGGTGAAGGTAACCGATTGCTGGTGTGTTACCTTGGACGCTTTGTGGCCTTAAGACTGTAACTGTGTAGTGAAATAAACCCTCATTTTATAAAAGCCTATCCATCTCTGGTGTTTTGCATTCTGCAGCATTAGCAAACTAGGACAGACGCCAACTAACTAGAATTTTATGATGTTAAATGGTTGCATGATAATAAAGCATTAATAAAACTTCATATAAATCGATGCTTACCAGTGCCCAAATTGTTTCCTTGTATTCCATCTATTTTCTGAAGGAATTATGTTAATTTTGGATATGATAATAAGTAAATATGGCCTTCAGCAGTTGATTCAAACTAATATGACTTATGCCTTAATTTGATTTTACTTTTTCTCTGGCTGCAAAAGTATGCAATAGCAGGTATTTTGAACAAATAAAAATAATAAATATTTAAAACATTTTAACTTCTATTTATTAGGCAAGATAAAGTGTTAATGTTTTGCCAAAGCATCAATATTGTGTGAATGTGCTCTCCCTTATTAAATGCAAGTTTAATTATTTTAAAAAGCCTAGACCATTGGATTGCACTGTATAGTTGCTGTGCTGCAAATTGATAAATACCTCAAGGTGCACAATCATAGCTCCTTGTACAGATGATGACTTGGCTAAACTTAGCGGGCATTTTTTTATTAGAATTTTATATTGATTACATATAGTATGGGACCTTTTTAAGTAAATTATCAGGATGGATTTTGAAAATAATATTCTCAGTGAAAACTGAAATGAAAGCAACCCCTAAAAAACTGAATAAATTAGAGTCTAAAAAGCTGAGTGGCATTAATATTGAAAGGCAATTTATTGATGATCAGGTTATGAACACAGAAGAGCATTAAACATGGAACATTAGAAAAATTTGAAAGAAATAATTACAGGTTTTTAATCAAATTCTGTGAAAGCATTTATCATTTCTATCTAAAAGATAAAATTCTAATTCCAAATTCTGGGTGAAAATTTATATCCCTGAGTTTCTTCTTTTTGTGTACATCTCTTGATAAAGAAAAGAACTGAGTTGCAGCATCTTATTTCCAGTTTTGATCCGGGATGAGAGCAGAATGACCTGACATTTACAATACTACAATGGCAATTGCAGCACTGTTAATATATCAATTTAATTAAATTCCTATAGTGATTTATAACATCAAATATCAAATTAAGTTAATTTGCACAAAAATAGACAAAAGATCAATGTAGTGGGCAGGAATACAATGAATTAAATTAAAGTATAACTGCCATCCACTGAAAGAATTGTGTGCTAAGTTAGTTTTTTTTGTAATCTCTTAGAAAAACATCATTTAGGGATGTTAGATAAGAGATCTTAGAAGGTTCCAAAGATTTCCAAAGCCAGGTTCCTTAACTCAGGCCTTTTCTTTCTATGTTGATGAAAAAATATTCCACAATGTAATTTTATATTGTCAAGTGAATATACGTGCAATAAAAAATAGACAACCATTATACATATAACTTGCATTTCAATTAGAAAGGTGAAATGAATGTTCTTTTAAAAAATTCAGATTGTTCTTAAAGCAAAACCGAAAGTATTTTTATTTTATTGTTGAAGGAGGAATCCAAGAACTGTCTGCGTTAAATAAAAATAAATGGAATTCTTATATATTACTAGGTATAATATGAATTGCTTTTCAGTTATGATTTGCCACTAATCTTTACAGTGCTTTTATACAAACTGAGTAATATCACTGAAATCCTATGACATAATAGCAAAGTTATGTGTCAAAGAAAGATTTATATGTCAAAGAGAGAAGAGACGAGCAGTGGCACTGGTGGGATCAAGTTCTCACATCCTCTCATCATCACTTTGAATTAAGTAAGACCATGGAGTTTTAAAGCAATTTGGAAGGGAGGGCACTGGACTTCTTTTTAATAAAGGCAGGTAGGTCTTGAGTAATTAAATGAAGTCAATAAAGTAAATGTCATTCATTTAGTACTCCAAACAGATGGAGTGGGTCCTACTGATTACACGGAATAAGCTAGAGACTTAACAAGGGGTACTTTTATGTGTCTCTTAATAAATAGTATTGTGATTATGTCCTTCTCTCCTTGTGGCTCTAAGCATCTTCATCTGATGCATCTTCATCAAAATAATAAGTTGAATTAGGTATTTACTAAGCTATCTTCTAATTCCAATACGTTATAGTTTTGTGGTAGAGAGACATTGCCTAGCTCATTCACTGTGCTGGTAATCTTAGCTTAGTTATTGCTGGAGTAACGCGTAATTGTTAACTTATACTAAAAAGCATTTTGCTTTGTTGAATCAAACAAAATAAGGAATTGTGTGTGTATTAGTTCTGAAACTTTCCAGCCAGTTAAAAAATATCTGCTGGTTTGTATGACCATGCATCTTAGAAATAGGATTACCAACTATTCCAAGAAAATTTTAGTTGCCACTCTCACCTGCATTAGTAATCTATTAACTTGAACAGCTAAACTGGTGATACTAATGAAATACATTTTCACTGATACTAGGAAAAGAGAACAAATAATTGGAAAATAGAGTCCTATTTCCCTAATGGTAGTGCTGAGTCACATCTTAGTTAAAATTCAGTCCCATTGTGAGTAACAGAAAATCTCAAATTACAGTAGTTTATTCAGGATAGGAATTTATTTCTCCCTCATAAAAAATATCAACAGTCTGTGACTGATATGGTGGCTCTATTACCATTAGGGACTGAAACTCCTGCTATGTTGCTCTACTACCTTTTACGAGTATCTTCTACTTTGTTGTGCAAGATATCTCTACCAGTTCCCAATACCACATCCACATTCCAGTCTTCACAGAAGTAGTGCTTGTATTTATATTTATTTCACTGGTCACATTTAGCTGAAGAAAAGGCTAGCAAATAATATATTTTTGGCAGCCTGTGTACCCAGCTTAAATTCATGGAGTCTATCACTCTGAAGGTGAGAACAGATATTGAGAGACAACTGGTAGACTCTGCCACTAGTCTGATCTTTGGAATGATGCCACCGCGTGTGAAATACGCTCATCTTCCCACCTTAAGGTCTTTTCAGGTTATAGTGAATATCTCTAAACTGAAAGACAAGGTATCATCCCCCAGAGCCCTATATAGGAGTGTAGATTGGTATAACATTGATGTTAAAGGAGCAAGGGAAGAATGTGAAATATCTAGCAATTGTTAGCTCATTAGCAATTTCATAGACTTATCTAAGGTGACTTTCCAATAGTGATTTTTCTGAGTCAGTGATTCTCAAAGTTTCTGGTCTCCGGATCTCTTAGTTTACCAGTTATTGAGGAGAGCAAATAGCTCCTTTTTTTTTTTTTTTTTTTTTAAGTAGGTTATATCTTTCAATATTTGCCTCATTAGAAATTAAATCTGAGAAATTAAAAAAAATGATTAATTTAAAAATAACAAACCTAATGTATATTAAAATAACATATTTTTATGAAAAACAACTATTTTCTAAAACAACAAATAGTGAGGAGAGTTATCGTTTAAATATTTGCAAATCTCTTTAATGTCTGAAATAGGAGACAGCTAGATTCTGTTATCAGTTTCTGCAACCCAAGTATTGCAATGTTGTTGAAGTAGATGAAGAAAATACGGTTTCACACAGATTTGAAGTTAGAAAAAGGATGAATATTTTGGTGACCTTTTCAAAAAATCAAGGATTTCCCATTTTGATACTAAAAAAAAGCTTAATATATGGAAGGTTCTTAATGGTTAAATGTAATGCAGAATTTAAAATTAATTTTTCTTATATAGTTTCATTAAAATATATTTTTGTGTTTTGTGCTTTGAATGGCTTTCTCATTTGGAAAATATTGGTTCCTTGAGTTATTCAGGTTTTCCAAATGTTGACACAGTTTAATACAATATTAAAACATCATGTTTGTTAATATCACCACTGAAAATTCTTTGAGTACTAAGAAGTAGTCAAGTTCATGGTGATGGATAGAGTTTCCCAAAATTCTAATTTTTGCTTGAAAGCTCAGATTTTATCATTGGCAACAAATTGTGTTAGTTGCTTTCAACTGGAGTGACAGACTCACTTTGTCGATTTTAGAAAAAAAGGTGTGCCAAGTATTCAAGTCTGAATAACCATAGTTTCCCTGTCACTCATTCTTCCAAGGAAAAGTGGTGCTTTATGAAGTAACAGGCTAGTTCGGTTTATAAAGTGCTTTTCTTCAAGACAACTACCATACTTGGGTAGGCAATAGAATGCTTTTATGTGTACATCATGTTTCATCATATATAATATAACAAAAACATGTATATAAGAGTGAAGTATTAATCAAATTAATAATATAGAGTGGTTCATCAAGGATGTTGTGAGTGAAACTCTGTGTTGTGTGTATTCTGGTTTGCTAAAGCTGCCAAAATGCAATGTACCAAAAACGGTTTGGCTTTTAAAATGGAGATTTATTAAGTTTCAATTTAAAGTTCTTAGGCCATGAAAATGTCCAAATTAAGGCATCAGCAAGAGGATACCTTCTCTGAAGAAAGGCTGCTGTTCGTCCGTGGTTCCTCTGCCACATTGGGATGGCACATGGCTGGCATCTGCTGATCCTTCTCTCCTGACTTCTGTTCTCTCTAAGCAATCTCCAAAATGTCTCTGGGAGTTTCTCTCTCAGCTTGTCTGGACTTTTACTGTCTTTTATCCTCTTCACCAGGAAATCCAGTCAGGGATTAAGACCCACCTTAAATTGGGTGGATCGCATCTCCACAGAAACAACCTAATCCAAAGGTCCCACCCACAATAGGTTTGTACCCACAAGAATGGATTAAAAGAACAAGGCCTTTTGTGGGGTACATAACAGATTCAAACCAGCACAGTGTGTGTTTTGATTATATGTACATGATGGAGAAAAATAAATAATTATTAGTATAATTTAGTTTCTACTGTTCGATTCTCACTAAAGTGATAGCAGTTTTACCTACCATTTCTTTTGAACCATCAATGCATATGTTCACCCAGTGAAAAAGGCAAATGACATCCTAGTAGTGGATGAAAATCATTTTGACCTCATGAACTGAAAGGATCTTGGGGACATGCAGGAAACCTTGAACCACATGTTGATCAGCACTGTGCTAGGTTAGAGGTTACGTATTTAAATATTTATAGATGCTGCCTGGTTGTATAATTGTTATTCCTGTCAAAATTTTTTGGGTGACTGGTTTTTGATATTCTGGCCAACATTGGTATTAATATAAGTGTAAATCTTTACCTCTCTGATAGATAAGAAAAAATTGTTACTTTAATTAGTTTTTCTTTCAACATATTGTGAAAATATGATTTTTTCATCAATGTCCTTGATGAGGTTAAGTATCTTTCCTTACATATATTGTCCAATATGATACTGGTGCAAAATAGCAGGGATAGATAAACAGTCAATGGGACAGAATGGAGAGTTTATAGAATGAACCAAACTTAATTGAGAATTTAATCTATAAAAAAGATTGTATTTCCTTAATTGGTAATTGGTTGGTGGTGGGGTAAAAAGGTTAATAAGCAATATTGGAATAACTGGCTAGCTATTTGAAAAAAAGGTAGGCTTATAATTTATATAATAAACTTTGAATGGATCAAATGTTAAAAAAATTCAACCCATAAATTAGAAGAAAAGGCTAACATTTTTATTTTATATGTGGAAGGTCTGTTGAAATATAACACAGGAAAACCAGAAGAATTAATGAAAATAAATGATAAACATTACTATGTAGAATTATTTATTTTTCTAAATGGCAAAAAGCAGAAAATAAGTCAAAAGTAAATAGTGAAATGGAATTCAAATATATTTAACATGTACCACAAATAACTAATTCTACTCTTTAATATATTAAGCACTATTATAAATCAGTAAGAAAAAAGCCTCAGGAAAAAAAAAATAGGTGAAGTATATGCATGTAGGATATTCACAAAGATCATAGAAACAATTTTTTATCTATTTTATTCTAAGGAATATTTGAAGCCATCTCGTCCAACTCACTCATTTATAGAAAAGGAAACTGAAATCTAGAGAGGCAGAGAGGCATAGATAAATGTTAAGTCTCCTTACTTCTCACAGAGTGCTTTAATCATTGTAGATCATTTATTCATTTGTTTCTACTAAGTAACTAGGTTACTCAAATCTGATTTTTTTTCAACCGCATATCAATTGAAATGTATGTCAGATATGTATATATGTATAATCAGTCTGTGGCTACTCCATGAAAATGCAGATGGCATAGGATGACCTTTAACTGTTTGTAACTGATATGTTTTCTAAAATAGATTAACAATATTCCATTGGAATCAACACCATCTGCTCTTAATATGCAGGACTATGTATAAGTGCTTAAGAACTCAGACTCCAGTTGGAATATTGGCTCCATAAATAACTGAGTGACCTGAACAATTAATCGAAACCCTGCGGGCCTCAGTTTCCTGATTTATGTGGCATCCTAGTTCCTAAACTTATTGTGAGGATTAATGCATACTTATAAAGAGCTTATGACAAGGCATACATTAAATGCACAATAAATGTTAGCTATTATCATTTTCATCATCATTTATAGATGGGAACACTTCTCCTGGTGATCATTAACAGCTTTCCCTTTTTTTTTGCATTGTTCCACCATGTATTAGGAGCAGATCTTGTCTTGCTCTGCACCACCACAGTAATGATATGCATATAGAATTGATTTCTATACAAAATCTGTAACACAGTTATTTTTATAATGTATTGAGTAGTATATGATGAATGAATTCCAGGTGTGTATTGTCAGTAAAAGATTGAGAAGATTTTGAAAAATGGAAAGTGAATGAATTTATTATGTTAGACTTTTGTTTAAGGACAAACTTAGAAAACCTGGTTTGTTGATGCAAGAGTGAGGAGAGAGGATGGATGATACAAACGGGGACACAAATCAGGTGATTTCATATTCAGATTACGTCTACATGCCCTGAAGTTTGTCTTGCTTATGTTTCTCATTGTGAGGCTACTTTCAACTTGACCTTGCTGTTCTCTGAAAACTCTTCTGGAAACACTACAAAAGTTGAAGGGATTTATCATAAGGCTAGATATGCAGTATTCCAATGTAGCCAGAAATTAAATTGAACTGGAAATCATCTATACATACTAAGGCCAATGCCTGCCCATTCTAAATGGATCACTGGTGTCTTATTGTAATTTCTTAGAGACCTAGTACTGAACTTAGATAGAAAATGATTCTCAGAAGCTAAAAAGGCTTTCAGTTTTCCAGTTTTCTTCCCTTTGTCCTTTATGGTCCTGAGCGCAATCAAATTGTCAGAGGGCTACCTCCCATCACAAGGTTGATGAAAATGGGAATTTGGGTCTATTTATTTCTGAACAGAAAGAGCCACAGGGATGAAAACTTCACCACTCAGTGTTTTAGCAGCATGCAATACACTAAACAATCACCTTTCCTTGCATGAAATTCTTCCCTAAAAATACCCACAAGCCCCAAATGGACTTTCTCCATTTAAGTCAAATTGTTGCTGTCATTGCATCTCTCTTAGTAGCATGCTTTCTGAGTTTCTGTCTAGTATCCTTGCAAATACTTTACAATACAAAATTTGGTGAAATGGAATAATAGATGACCATAAGATCTTCCATACTGAAGCAACGTTTATGACACACTATTCTTTACTTATCCATTCCATTTTTCTTACATACATAGTATTTTAAATTTATTCTTCTTTATGAGTTTTCACATTTCATTTGTCTTTCATTCATTTTTTTACTTGTCTGCATTTTTGTAAATGGCATTATTGACATACAATTTACCTATAATAGAATTAACCAATTTGAAATTATACAGCTCAGTGATTTTTAGTATATTTACAAAGTTGTGCAACAATTAATATAAACGAATTTTAAAACATTTTAATCACCCCTAAAGAAATTCCATGCTGTTTAGCATCAATTCCCCTTTCCTAGACTCTCAACCAACTCCCAGCTCCAGGCAACAATCTGCTCTCTGTCTCTGTAGACTGTCCTATTGTGAACATTTCATATAAATGGAATCATGTGATATGTGGTCTTTCTTGACTGGCTTCTTTTACCTAGCATAATATTTTCAAGGTTAATCCATGGAGTTCCTGGTATCTATACTTCATTCCATTTTATTATCAAATAATATTTAATTGTCTGGATATAATACATTTTGTTTATTCATTCATCAGTTGCTACTAGGTGATCCATTCATGATTATGCTAGGTCTTGCTACTTCCACGTAGCATAGTGTTTTCAGGGTTAATTCATGTTTTACCATGCATCAGTTTGCAATACCTTTTAATTATTGAATAATGTTCCATTGAATATTGAATAATATTCCAAGATATACCACATTTTTTTTATCCATTCATTAGCTGATGGACATTTGAGTTGTTTATAATGTTTCCTATTATGAATAATGCTGCTATGAACATTCATGTTCAAGTTTTGGCATGGATTCAGGTTTTCATTTCTCTTGCATATGATATACCTAGGAACGGGATTGGAGAATCACATTAAATTCCATGGTTAATATTTTGAAAAATCACCATGATGTTTTACAAAGTGGCTTCACCATTTTACATTCCAATTAGCAGAGTATGAGTATTCCTATCTCAAAATCCTCACCAAAATTTATTGTCTGTCCCTGTGATTGTAGATATACAAGAAGTGAAGTGGTAGTATCTCAATGTGGTTTTGATTTTCATCAGTGACTAAGGATGGTGAGGAAGTTTTCATTCATCAGTTTCCCAGCTGCTAAAAGAAATACCATATGTGAGTTGGTTTAAACAAGAGGTATTCATTGGTTTATGGTTTTGAGGCTAGGAGAAGTCTAAAATTAAGGTATCAGCAAGGCAAAGATTTCTCCCTGAAAACTGTGGCATTCCGGGGCTGGCTGCTGGAAAACCTTGGGTCCTCGGTTTTTCTGTCACATGGCAAAGTCTTCTCCTTTCTCTCCTGGGTTCTGTTGACTTCCAGCTTCTTGTTCTTCCCATGACTTTTTTTTTCCTTTATGTCAAATTTCCTTTGATTATAAGGACTTTAGCTCTCTTGGATTAAGTTCCAAATTGATTCAGATTGGGCACACTTTATCTTCAAGGACACTATTTATAATTAGCTTCACACCCACAAGACCAGGGTTGGGGACCTGAACATGACTTTTGTGGGGAACATGATTCAATCCCCAGGAGTCTGCCCTGAGAATCCCCACCTCCCAAAAACAAATTCTTCCCATGTGCAAAATACATTCATCCCATCACAATATCCCAAAATCCATAAGCCATTTTAGAGCAATGCTAAGTACAAAGTCTCATCAAAATAAGTTATGGATTTGGTCTGTTCTGGGGCAAAATTCTTATCTGATGGACCTGAGAAACTTAGAAAACAAGTTATCTGCTTCTAGTACACAATGATGAAACAGGCATAGGATAAACACTCCCATTCCAGAAGGGAGAAATTGGAAGGAAAATAGGAGTCACACATCCCAAACAAGTCTGAAAACCAGTAGGGCAAATTCCATTTGTCAAGGTCTGAGAGCCATCTATAGCTTAATTCTTTGTCCTCTGGACCTGATGGAGCAGCAGCCCCAAGCCTTCCAAGTATTAATGCAATGGCCACTGGGTTGTAGGTCCCACCTTTCTGAGTAGTCAGGCTCTCCACAAACGCTGGGCCACAGACCCCACCCTCTCCAAACACCGGGGTGGTGGCAACTTTTCTGAACAATTGGGCACAAGGCAAGGACTCTCCAAGTACTGGGGTAAATGGGCTGCTCCCTCCAAGCCCAGGGATGGACCTGCTCTTTCCACACATGTGGGTGAGACTGCTCTCTTGGTCCAAGTTCCTTTCAGTTCAGACCTCAGTTTCCATGGTTCTGCCCTTGGCTTCCCTTGTTCTGCTTTGAAAGCGTTCTTCCCTCAATTCATCCCTTCTCTTTCAGGCATTGCTTTTGTTCATACAAATTTCAAAAAAAACTTTGCTGGCTTTGGGTGGAGTTCCATGCAAAACCATAAGACAAAAGAACTTTCCACAGATCTTCCCTGGATAACTGCATTTTGTGTCCTGACTTCCTCTGAGATGTCTGACTGGATCCATGTTCAGCCATCCCTTCTTTAGCAAAGGGGATGTTCAGTTAAACTCACATGGAGCCCTGTCCTCTGGGGACTCATAAACAGTTCTATTAGAACTGCTTATGGCCTTTGTCTCATAGCATACTATCTGAATAGACTCAGAATTATCAAAATCATAAATTTTGGGTTACTTTATGCTTGAGAGTCTAATTCTCAGCTTATCCCTTTCCTCTTGTATTTTACTATAATCTGCAAAGAGAAACCAGGCTGCACCTTCTACACCTAGCTTGGAATCTCACTAAATATCCAAGTTCATTGCTTTCAAGTTTGGCTTTCCGTCAGACATCAGGACACAATTTCACCAAGTCCTCTGCCACATTATAACAAGGATCGCCTTTCCTCCAGTTTCCAATAACCCATTCATCATTTTCGTCTAAGGCCTTGTTGAAGATACCTTTAACATCCACATTTTCACCAACAATCTTCTGAAAGCAATCTAGGCTTTTTCTATTAACTGACTCACAATTATCCCAGCCTCTACCCATTGACCCATTCCAAAGTTATTTCCATATTTTGAGGTATCCATAAGAGCAACACCATATTTTCTCTTACCAAAAGCTGTTTTGGGTTCCCAGGTACTAAAACTGATATCTCACAGTGGGTTGGCTTAAACAACAGGAGTTTATTGGATAATGGTTTTGAGGCTAGGAGAAATAAAAAATTGAGACATCAGCAAGGCAATGCTTTCTCCTCAAAGAATGTGGCATTCTGAGGATGGCTGCAGGCAATCTTGGCTTTTCTGTCACATGGCAATGCACATGTGGCATCTTGTCCTTTCTTTTCTGGGTTTTGCTGGCTTCCAGATCCCTGTGCTTCCTGAGGCCTTTTTTCCTTTGTGTTAGATTTCTTTCATTTATAAGGACTTGAGCCATATTGGATTAAGGTTCACCCTCATTCAGCTTGGGCATACCTTGATTAATAACATTTTCAAAGATCTTGTATACAATTGGATTCACATGCCCAGGGCTCATGGTTGGGACCTGAGCATGATTCATCATGTGAGGAACGTGATTCAATCCTTGATACTTCCTTAGAGAAATGTCTGTTAAGTGCTTTTCTCATTTTCAGTTGGATTATTTGTCTTTTGTTATTGAGATGTAAGTATTCTTTATATATTATGGACACATGTTCCTTATCAGATATATGAATTGCAAATATTTTCTCCCATTTGGGGAGATATATTTTCATTTTTTTTATAGTGTACGTTGAAGCACAAAAGTTTTTAATTTTAAGAGATTCATTTTTAAATTTCTTTCTTTCATCACCTGTACTTTTGGAGTCATATCTAAGAATGTTTTGCCTAATTTAAGGCCATGAAGGTTTATTCTTATGGTATCTCCTAAGATGTTTATAGCTTTAGTTCTTACAGTTATGTCTATGATCAACTTTGAGTTAATTTTGTGTATGGTATGATGTAGGAGTACAAATTCATTCTTTTGCATGGGGTGCCCAGTTGTTACAGCATCATTTGTTGAAAGACTATTTCTTCCCAATTGCCTTGGAACACTTGTCAAAAATCACTTGGTTGTAGATATTTGGGTTTGTTTCCAGACTCTCTGTTCTATTACATTTATCTATATGTGTACCTTGTTGCCAGTACCACACTCTTGATTATTGTAGGTTTGTGGTAAATTTCAAAATAGGGAACTATATATCTTCCAATTCTATTCTTACTTCACAAGATTATTTGGGCTATTTTGGGATCTTTTCATTTCTGTGTGCATTTTAGGATTAGTTTGTCAATTTATGAAAAATTGTAGGAAGAATTTTGACAGGTATTGTATTGAATCTGAATCTGTACATCAGTATGGGAAGTAATGCACTCTAAACACTATTAAGTCTTCCACTGCATGAACTTGTGATATCTTTCCATTTATTTAGACACTTAGTTCCTTTCAACAATGTTTTATAATTTTCTGTGTATGAGTTTTGCCCTTCTTTTGCTAAATGTATTCCTAGGTATTTTACTCTTTCTGATGCCTTATAATGGGATTGTTTTTCTATAATTTCATTTTTTGATTATTTATTTCTACTCTGTATAAATACAAGTGATTTTTGTATATTAGTTTTGTGTCTTGCATATTTCTGAACTCTTTACTAATTTTAACAACTTTAGTAGATACTTGGAATTTCTACCTAAGATCATGCCATCTGCTATTAGAGAGTTTTACTTCTTTCTTTCAATTTGATGCTTTTTATTTATTTTTCTTATCTAATTGCACTGCTGAAAACTTTAGTAAAATGCTGAGCAAAGGTGGCAAGAGCAGACATTTTTGTCTTGTTTCTGATCTTTTGGAGATAGTATTTGGTCTTTCTCCATTAAATATTATGTTAGTGGTGGTTTTTTTGTGATGTTACTTATTAGGATAAGGAAATTCTCTTTGATTCCTAGTTTATTGAGGTTTTTATCATAAAAATGTGCATTTTGTCAAAAGATTTTTATGCATCTATAGAGGTGGTCATTTATTGTCTTTTGTCTTTTATTCAGTAAATATGGTGTTGTACATTGATTTTCAGATGTTAAACCAACAATGCTTCCTGGACTAAAACACATTTGGTTATTTGTCACTCGGCGGAGGTGGGGAGAGAGGGGAGGGAATGAAATTGAGATTAATTGCAAAGTATAGGCTTACATGTCAAGCCTGAAATCCATAGGAGAGGCTATCAGAAAGGACAAGCTGGAACTCTTAAGTATGAGCTGAAGTTGTTGTCCACAGGCAGAATTTCCTCTTCTTCAAGTAAACCTCATTTCTCTTAACGCCTCTCAAATACTTGAATCAGGCCACCAAGATTATCTAAAATAATCTTTCTTACTTAAAGTAAACTGATTGGCTTACTAGTATTCTTTTGGGGATTTTTTTTAACCTATATTTATAACAGATATTGGTATGTAGTTCTCTTTTTTTTTGTGATGTATTAGCCCAGTTTGGGCACCAAGGTAATACTGGCCTTGTAGAATGAGAAGTGTTCCTTCCTCTTTTTCGGAAAATTTATAAAGAATTGCTGTCAAATCTTCTTTAAATGTTTGGTATATTTCATCAGTAAAGCCTATGGACCTGGGTTTTACTTTTGTGGGATTTAAAACATTTCTAATTCCATCATTTTTACTTATAGGTCTATTCAGATTTCCTATTTCTTCTTGGATCAGATTTTGTAGTTTGTGTCTTTGCAAGAATTTTTCCATGTCATCTAAGTTATCCAATTTGTTGCCATGTGATTATTTTTAGTATTTCCATATATTCCTTTTTATTTCTGTGAGGTCATTAGTAATGTCCCTTCTATCATTCCTAATTATAGTAGTTTGCATCTTCTCCCTTTATATTTCTTATTCAGTCTAGTCAATATTTGTCAATTTTATTGATCTATTCAAAATAGTCAACTTTTTGTTTCATTAAGTTTTTTTCTGTGGTTTTTCAGGTTTTTTTCCTACATTTATTTCTGCTCTAATTTTTATGTTTCCTTATTTCTGCTTTCATTTGGTTTAGTTTGTCCCATTTTTCTAGTTTATTAAGATAAAAAGTTAGGTTACTGATTTAAGACCCTTTTTAAAATGTTTCAATATAGCCATTTATAGGTATAAATTCCCTGGAAGCACTGTTCAGATACATTGTGTAAATTTTGATATGTTGTTTCATTTTCATTCATATCGAAGTATTTTCTAATTTCCCTTGTGACTGCTTTCTTTGACATATTGTTTTTTAGGAGTGTGTTGTTCAATTTTCATACATTTGTGAATTTTCCAAATTTCCTTGTTTTTTTTATTTCTAATTAAATCTATTTTGGTCAGAGAAAATACTTAGTAAAATGTTTTTTAAATTTTTTGAGACTTGTTTTATCCCCCAACATATGATCTATCCTGAACAATGCTCTGTGTGTGCTTAAAAAAATATGCATTTTAGAATTGTTGGTTGGATTGGTCTATAGATATCTTTCAGGCATAGTTGGTTTATAATGTAGCTTAAGTCTAGAATTTACTTGTTAATCTTAACCTATTTCTATTTATTTTTGAAAATGGGTTTTAGAAGTATCCAATTATTATTGTTGAATTGTATATTTACTTGTCAATTCTGTGAGTTTTTGCTTCATGTATTTTGGGGCTTTATTATTGGGTGCACATATGCTTATAATATCTATATTTTCCTAAGGGACTGATTTTCTTCTTTTTATAATATCTTTCTTTGTCTGTAGTACCACTTTTTGTTTTAAAGTATACTTTCATCTGGTACAGGTACATCCAATCCAGATTTCAATTGTTTTACTGTTTGAGTCATCTTTACCCATAATTTTACTCTCAACCTATTTGTGTCTTTGGATCCAAACTATATCTCTTCTAGGCAATTGTGGTTAGATCATAGTGCCCATTTTTCAATGTCTGCCTTTTAGTGGTATGTTTAACCCATTTACATTTAATATAATTATTGATAAAATTATGTTCATCATTTTGTTATTTGTTTTCTAAATGTCTTATGTTTATGTTGTCCCTACATTCCTGAGATGCTGCATTCTTTTTGTGAAATAATATTTTCTAGTGTAACATTTAATTCTCTTATTGATTTTTCTATTATATATCTTTGGAGGCTATTTTCTTAGTGGATGCCCTGTGGATTTCAATTAGCACTTAATTTAAAACAATCTAGTTTGGATTAATATTAACTTAATTTTAATAGTCTGCAAAATTTTCCTCCAATATACCTTTATATCTCCCCTTCCTTTTTCTGATTTTTGTAATACAAATTATATCCTAATAATTTTAAGCCTGTCAACACAGTTTGATGATTATTGCTTTATGCAGGTGACTTTTTTTTTTATTAAATTCAGTTTTATTGAAATACATTCACACACCATACAATCATCCATGGTATACAATCCACTGTCCACAGTATGATAACATAGTTATGCGTTCATTGCCACAATCTATCTCTGAACATTTTCCTTACATCAGAAAGAACCAGAACAAGAATAAAAAATAAAAGTGAAAAAAAAAAACACCCAAATCATCCCCCCATCCCACCCCATTTGCTCTTTAGTTTTTATCCCCCTTTTTCTACTCATCCATACACTAGATAATGGGAGTGTGAGCCACAAGGTCTTCACAATCACACTGTCACTCCTTGTAATCTACATTATTATATAATTGTCTTCAGGAGTCCAGACTGCTGGGTTGGAGTTTGGTAGTTTCGGGTATTTACTTCTAGCTATTCCAATACATTAAAACCTAAGACATGTTATCTATATAGTGCATAAGAATGTCCACCAGAGTGACCTCTCGACTCCATTTGAAATCTCTCAGCCACTGAAACTATATGCAGGTGACTTTTAAAACAGGTAGGGGAAGAAAAGAGCTACAAACAAATATATGTTTATACTGTGTTTTGCATCTATCTAGTTTCCTTTACTGGTGCATTTATTTCTTCATGTGGACTTAAGTTAATATCTAATATCCTTTCATTTCAGCCTGGAGAATTCCCTTTCTTTTTTTCTCATAGGCCACATCTGCTAACAACTAATTCTCTCCAATTTCCATTAAATTTTTAATTCATAATTTCCCATTCAATTTTTTCTTCATATTTTCTTTATTGGAGAAGTTGTGGGTTTACAGAACAATCATGCTTACATACACAGGATTCCCATACATTACCTCACCACAAAAGACTTACATTGGGGTGGAATATTTATTACAATTGTTGATAGCACATTTCTATAACTGTACTATCAAAGTCCATGACTTAGGGTTCATGTTTGCGTAGTGTAGTTCCATGGATTAAATTTTTTTTCTGTTACCATATATACAATTTAATATTTTCCCCTTTAATCATATTCAGTTATATATTTAAGTGTTGTTAACTTTGTTAACAATGGTTTGCTACCATCACCACCATCCATTACCAAAATATTTGCATCAATCCAAATAGGAACCTGTATATTTTAAGCCTTCTCTTCCCATTACCTATCCTCACCGCATCCCCTGGTAACCTATATTCTAGATTCTGCTTCTATGAGTTTGCTTATACTAATCATACAATATTTGTTCTTTTGTGTCTGGCTTATTTCCCTCAGCATGATGTCTTCCAGGTTTATCCATGTCACTTGAATCAGGACTTCATTCCATTGTATGTATATGCCACATTTTATTTACCCATTCATCAGTTTATGGGCCCTTTGGTTGCTTCCATCTTTTGGCAATTGTAAATAATGCCACTATGAATGTTGGTTTGCAAATATGTTTGAGTCCCTGCTTTCAATTCTTTTGGGTATATACCTAGTAGTGGCATTGAGGGGTCATATGATAATTCTATACTTAGCTTTCTGAGAAACTGTCAGACTGTTTTCCACAGTGGCTGCACCATTGCCACCAGCAATCAATGAATGTTCCTATTTCTCTGCATCGTGTTCATTGTAAAATAGCAGACATTCTAATAGCTGTGAAATTGTATCTCATGGTAGTTTTGATTTACAATTCCCTGTTGGCTAATGAAGTTGAGCATCTTCTCATGTGCTTTATTGCCATTTGTATATCTTCTTTGAAGAGATGTCTATTCAAGTCTTTTGCATATTTTTAAATTGGATTATTTTTCTTTTTTTGTGCTAAGTTGGCAAATTTCTTTATATACTCTGGATATTAAACCTTTATTGGATATGTGGTTTCCAAATATTTTCTTGCATTGTTTAGTTTGTTATTGCACTTTCATGATAAAGTCCTTTGATGTACAGTTTTTAATTTTTATGAGGTCACATTTATCTATTTTTTCTTTTGTTGCTTGTGCTTTGGATGTAAAGTCTAAGAAACCATTGCCTAACATAAGGCCCTGAAGATAATTCTTTACATTTTCTTCTAGGAGTTGGTAGTTCTAGCTCTTATATTAAGGTATTTGATCCATTTTGAGTTTATTTCTGGATATGATGTGAGGGATGTGTCCTCATACTTTTATTTTTTTTTATTGATAATAGGTTCCATTTTTCCCAACACCATTTGTTGAATAGATTATTCTTTCCCACTTGAGTGGTCTTTGCAATCTTATAAAAAAATTAGTCATAAATGTGAGGGTTGATCTCCGAGCTCTCAATTTTACTCCATTGGTCTATATGTCTGTACTCATGCTAGTACCATGCTGTTTTGATTACTGTGGCTTTGTAATAAATTTTAACATAGGGAAGTGTGATTCCTCCAAAGTCATTCTTCTTTTTAAGATGACTTTAGCTATTTAGGGTCAACTATCTTTCCATATAAACTTGATGATTTGCTTTTCCATTTTTGGAAAGATGGTTGTTGTAATTATGATTGGAATTACCTTGAATCTATAAATTTACTTTGGGTAGTATTAATATTGTAACAATAGTTAGTATTCCAATTCATGAGTAGAGAATTTCCTTACACTTGTTTAGGTCATCTCTAATTTCTTTTAGCAATGTTGTATAGTTTTATGCATAAAACTCGTTTACATTCTTGGATAATTTTTCCTAGAAATGTGATTCTCTTAGTTGCTATTGTGAATGAATTTTTTTCTTGAATTCTTCTTCCAATCATTCATTACTTGTTTTTTTAAATGCAATTTTATTGAGATATACTCAAATACCATACAATCATCCAAAATTTACAATCAATTGTTAACAATATTATCATATAGTTGAGCATTCATCAACACAATTTTTTGAAAATTTTCATTACCCAAGAAAGAAAAATGAAAACAAGAATAAGAATAAAAATGAAATATAAAAGAGCACCCAAAACATCTCCTACTCCTTTCCCCATGCACTATTATTCATTTACTTTTCATCTTCATTTTTTCTACTCATCTGTCCATACACTGGATAAAGGGAGAGTGAGTCACAATGTTTTCACAGTCATACAATCACACCATACAAGCTATATAGTTATACAACTATCTTCAAGAATCAAGGATACTGGATGGCAGTTCAACAGCTTCAGGTATTTCCTTCTAGCTATTCTAATACACCAATAACTAAAAAGGGATACCTATAAAATGCATAAAAATAACCTCCAGAATGACCTCTCAACTCCTTTTGAAATCTCTCAGCCACTGAAACTTTATTTTGTTTCATTCCTCTTCCACCTTTTGGTCAAGAAGGCTTTCTCAATCCTATGATGCTGGGTCCAGGCTAATTCCTGGGAGTCATATCCCATGTTGCCATAAAGATTCACATCCCTTGGAGACATATCCTAAGTAGGGGGGGTGAGAAGTGGGTTTACCTGCAGTGTTGGCTTATAGAAAGAGGCCACATCAGAGCAATGAAAGAGGTTCTCCGGGGGTGACTGTTAGGCACAATCATAAGTAGACTTAGCCTCTCCTTTGCAGTAACAAGCTTCCTAAGGGCAAGCCCTAAGATTGAGGGCATGGCCTACTACAATGGTAGTCCCCAGTGCTTGCAAGAATATCAGGAATTCCCCAGTTGGGGAAGTTTAATATTTTCAGTTTCTCCCCAGTCCCTCAAGGGGACTTTGCAAATACATTTTTATTCTCTGCCCAAATTACTCTTAGATGTATTGGGACTTCATGCTAACCTGTACAAACCAACCAGACCTCACCCCCTATTCAAGGTTACATGTAATTATGGTGTTGAATAAACTGACCACACAAGATAAATTATACAGTGTGCTACAAAAAAGTACATTTTTTCCACCAGATAAACATCTCTTCCTTTAGTATCACATAGAAGTTGAAGTTTTAAAGCACAGTCAATATCATCCTTTTCCCTTTAGGCTGGTTTACCTTAGTCCTTGCCAAGTACATTTTATTCATATCTCTAATTAATGCCTGATCTCTTTTTCAGCTTCTGTAACATTTGCTGTATGGGGTAATGCTGACATTCATAGCTGCTGAACTCTGGCCCTGAGTCTCAGGTGTCACATAGATACCCGAAGTTCCAGGGATTGACAAGGTTATACACAAACAGCTCATTATCTCAGAATTTAGAAATAACCATTACAACTCATAAATAGATGTGACTGCTGTAAGAGCTTACAATCTAGGAACCTTTACTGCAAGCCTTCCCCTGATGACCTATGCTCTCAGATTCAATCTCAGAGTTTACACATTATAGTTAGCCCATATTAGTGAGACATTACAATGATTATCTTTTTGATTCTGGCTTATTTTGCTCAACATACTTTCCTCAAGGTTCATTCACATAGTTGCATACCTCACAAGTTCATTTCTTCTTGCTGCTGCCTAATATTCCATTGATTGTATATACCACAGTTCACCATTCTGCTTATCAGTTGATGAACACTTAGGTCACCATCCATTGTGAAACATGAATACTGCTATGGTAAACACCAGTGTGCAATGTCCATTCATGTCTCTGCTCTCAGTTCTTACAAGTATATTCTCAATAACAGGTTTGCAGGACCATTTGGCAACCCCATAGTTAGCATCCTGTGGAACCACCACACTTCCCTCCAGATGGGCTGCATCATTCTACTTCCCTACCAACAGAGAATAGGTACATCACTTGCTCCACATTTTATCCAGTACTTGTATCTGTCTCTTTATTTTTCTAAAGTTTTATTCATACACCATACAATCCATTCTAAGTAAACAATCAATGGTTCCCAGTATAGTCACTTATTTATGCATTCACCTCCACAACCTAAAGGAGGACATTTCCATTTCTTCCACAAAGAAAGAGGAAAAGGAGAAAAAAATGAAGAATTAAAATATAAAAGGTAGAAGAAAAAATAAAGCAAAATACAGTGAAAGGTCAGACAACATCACCACCACCAAGAATCCCATATCATTCCCTTATATCCCCTCTTATAGATACTTAGCTTTGGTATATTGCCTTTGTTACAATTAATGGAAGCATCTTACAATGTTACATTAACTATAGACTCTAGTTTGCATTGATTGTGTTTTTCCCTTGTAACATCCAATTTTCAACAGCTTGCAATGTTGATGTTCATTTATTCTCCATCTGTTAAAAAATTCTTATATTTGTACATTTCATCATCATCATTGACCACTGTAGGTTTCACTAAGTTATACAACCACAGTCTTTATCCTCTTTCCTTCTGGTGTCAAACATGCCTCTAGCATTCCTATATCAACTGTAGTCACACTCAACTTTGTTCAGAGTACTTAGAATATTGTGCTACCATTACACAGTATTATGCTATCCGTTTCTGGATCTCTAAAATTAATCCTGTGTATCCTTATTTACTCCTTCAGCATCTAATGCCAAATTTCTAACCTCTTTCTAACTTTAACTCTCAAATTTCACTCATCAATGTTGGTTCATATTACTGAGTCCAAAGAGTACTCATCCTTTTGCTTTGGGGTAATTTCACTCAATATAATGTCTACTGTCTACCATTTTGACTTTTGGAATTCATATTTATTTTATTTTATTATTTTACTATTTTATTTTATTTTATTTCATTTTTCCCTCTCTCTCTCTTTTTACTCTCATTGATAGTTTTCATTCTACTCTCTTCTCCAAACCTCTCTCTCCTGTCTTTTCCTGTCTGTTTTGTAGAGCAGGTCTCTTGTTCACAAACTCTCTCAGTGTCTGTTTGTCTGAAAATATTTTAAACTCCCCCTCAGTTTTGAAGGGTAGTTTTGCCAGGTTCAGAATTCTTGGTTGGCAGTTTTTCTCTTTCAGTATCTTAGTATATATCATGTATCTTAAATATATCATGCCACTGCCTTCTTACCTCCATGGTTTCTAATGAGAAATCTGCACATAGTCTTATCAAGCTTCCTTTATACATGATGGATCACTTTTCTCTTGCCTCTTTCAGAATTCTGTCTTTGTCTTTGACATTTTATAATCTGATTATTATGTGTCTTGGAGTTGGTCTATTCAGATCTATTCAGTTTGTGGTGTACACACTTCCTGGATCTGCAATTTCATATCTTTCATAAGGGATGGGAAATTTCCAGTAATTATTTCCTCCATGATTGTTTTTGTCCTCTTTCCCTTCTCCTGGAACACCCATGACATGTACATTCATGCACTTCATTTTTTTCATTCAATTCCCTGAGGGCCTATTCATTTTTTCCGTTCTTTTCCCTATCTGTTCTTTTTTGTGTAGGATTTTAGGTGTACTATCCTCTAGTTCCTGAATCCTTTCTTCTGCCTCTTCAAATCTGCTGTTGTATGTCTCCATTTTGTTTTCATCTCTTCTATTGTGGCTTTCATTCCCTTAATTTCTCCCAATAGTTTTTTCAAACATTCAAATTCTTTCTTATGTTTGCTCAATGTCTTCTTTATGTCCTTCATCTCTTTTGCCATGTCTTCCCTCAACTCATTGATTTGATTTTTGAATTGATTTAGTATATTTGTTTGAAGATCTTTAATAAGTTGTTTCAACTCCTATATCTCATTTGAAGTTTAATTTGTTCCTTTGGGCCATATCATCATTTTTTCTAGTGTGGTATTAATTTTTTGTTGTCTAGACATCAGAGTTCCTTTATTACCCCAATCAGGTTTTCCCAGATCAGATGAGTCCAGGTTTCAGGAAGAGGGTGTAATAAGTATCAAGCTTCCCTGATGATGAGACCTAATGGGTTGTCAGACTTTCCTGTGAGGCCACTAGACACTGCTTTTCCTATCCTGCTCAGCAAATGGCACTTGTTATCCACAGCCAGCATAAAGAGGTGTATTGCCTTTAATTCTTAGTAGACCTTGTCCCTTCTGGGGACTGAGAGGTCAGAAGCCAAGCTAAGCTATTTCTACTCTCCCCAACTCAAGCCCTAGGGTCTGAGTTCTCTGAGGGAGGGCAGTCACTTGATCTGGGACTTGCCTCCCCCCCTTTTTAGGGAAGATAAGCCCTTTAGGGATTTTTCTCCTATGTTTGACTTCTTCCTTTGTCTCTCTATCTTAACTCCATCTTTGCCTGAGTCAGAGCTGAAAATTGAAAGTGCCCAAGGCTTTCTCTAATGAGCTACTTAGAATGAGAGAAAGAAAAAGGAAAAAAGAAAGAAATCTCCTTTTCAGAGCTAGTCTCCAGCCCTGCAGTTACTAGTCAAGAACCAGAGTTGGTGCCCAGTTCTGTGTGCCCCTTTTCTTGGCACACAGCCCTTTTTCAGTGTTCTGAGCTCAGCAGACTCCAAAAGCCTCTGTTTTTATTTATGTATGTATTTGTTTCCATAAGCCCTGCCTCCTCTCTGCTGAGGGAAACCTCTGGGTTCCTTTCCTGCTTGCTCTGGGTTTATCTGTGCTAATAGCTTGTATTCAGTAGTCCCAATTCGTTAACTAAAACCACAGTTTGAGCTTGATTGAGCTACCTTCCCTTCTTCTTAGTAGACAGGTTCTTTCTCCCACAGGGAAGTATTTCAGCTCAGCCTGCCATGCTGGTGGGGGAAGACCACCAGCTTTGCAGTTTGGGGAGCTTTACTTACAGTTCTTATGCTGATATCTCAGTTGTTCCATCCATTGCAGACTTGTGTATGATATGTGTTCAGTCACAGATGTCCCCCAACAGTTGCTCCAGACTATTTACTGGTTGTTCCTGGCTATATGCTAGCTGTTCCAGAGGACTAACTAAATTCTACACCTCCCTATGCTGTCTTCTTGCCCTGCTTCCTGTTCATTGCTTGTTTAGAGAAACACTAGTGATTTTTGGTGTTGATATTGTGCACCATCACTTTGCTGAATTCATTTATTAGCTCAAGGATCTCTGTTGTGGATTTTACAGGATTTTCTGTATATAGGATTATATCATCTGCAAAAAGGAAATGTTCTACTTCTTCCTTTCCAATTTGGGTGTCTTTTATTTCATTTTTTGCCTCATTATACTGGCAAGGACTTCCATTACAAATTTGAATAACAGTGGTGACAGTGGACACCCTTGTCTTGTTCTGATTTTGGAGGAAAAACTTTCAGTCTTTCACAATTAAGTAGGATGTTAGCTGTGGGCTTTTCACATATGCTACTTAGCATGTTGAGGAATTTTTCTTCTATTCCTAGTGTGCTAAATGTTTGTATCCAGAAGGGGTGGTGGATTTTGTCAAATGTCTTTTCTGAATCATTTGATATGATCATGTGTTTTTTGTCCTTCATTCTGGTAATGTGGTGTATTGATTTTCTTATGGTGAACCAACTTTGTATACCAAAAATAAACATCATTGATCATGGTTTACAATTCTTTGTACATGCTGTTGTATTTGATTTGCCAGCATTTGTTGAGGATTTTTGCATCTACATTCATTGGTATGTAGTTTTCCTTTTTGGTAGTATTTTTATCCAGTTTTGTTATGACGGTGATGTTGGCCTTATAGAATTAGTTAGGAAACATTCCTGACTCTTCAATATTTTGGAAAAGTTTGAGCAGAATTGGAATTATGTATTCTTGGAATATTTGGTAGTTTTCCCATGTGAAACCATTTGGTCCTAGATGTTTCTTTGTTTGGAGATTTTTGATTTCTCTATCATTGTCTTTATTGGTAGTTTGTTTGTTGAGAATCTTCTTCTTGACTCAATGTAGGTGGTTTGTGTGTTTATAAAAACTTTTCCATTTCTTCTAGGTTGTATAATTTATTAGCATTCAGTCGTTCATAGTATGATTTTATAGTCCTTTTTATTTCAGCATGGTTGGTAGTAATGCCCCTTTTTCATTTGTAATATTTTATTTGTATAATCTCTTTTTCTCTTTGTTAAAGGTGTGTCAATTTTATTGAACTTTTCAAAGTCAAACTTTTTGTTTTGTTGATTCTAATTTTGTTGTTCTTGTTTTCTATTTCATTTATCTTTGCTCTAATCTTTTTTTAATTCAATTTTATTGAGATATGTTCACATACAATGCAGTCATACAAAGTGTACATTCAGTTGTTCACAGTACCATTATATAGTCATGTGTTCATCACCAAAATTAATTTTTGAGCATTTCTATTACCACACACACAAAAATAATAAGAATAAAAATTAAAGAGAAAAAGAACAATTAAAGTAAAAAGGAACACTGGGTGTCTGTTTTTTTTTTTTTGCCCCCATTTTTCTACTCATCCACTTGACAAAGGTGAGTGTGCTCCCTATGGCTTTCCCAATCACATTGTCACCTCTCATAAACTACATTGTTATACAATCATCTTCAAGATTCAAGGGTTCTGGGTTTTAGTTTGATAGTTTCAGGTATTTACTGCTAGCTGTTCCAATTCATCAGAACGTAAAAAGGGTTGTCTATATTGTGCATAAATGCCCAGCAGAGTGACCTCTCAGCTCCTTTTGGAATCTCTCTGCCACTGAAGCTTATTTCTTTTCCTTTCACATCCCCCTTTTGGTCAAGAAGATGTTCTCCATTCCATGATGCTGGGTCTAGACTCCCCCCGAGAGTCATATTCCGCATTGCCAGGGAGGTTTACTCCCCTGGGTGTCAGATCCTGTGTAGGGGGGAGGACAGTGATTTCACCTGCTAAGTTGGCTTAGCTAGAGAGAGAGGGCCACATCTAAGCAACAGAGGCATTCAGGAGGAGACTCTTAGGCACCATTATAGGCAGGCCTAGCATCTCCTTTGCAGCAACAGTCTTCCCAAGGGCAAGTCCCATGGTAGAGAGCTCAATCCATCAAACCACCAGTCCCCTATGTCTGTGAGCACATCAGCAACCATTGAGGTGGGGAAGCCCAACACCCCTGCATTTTCCACCATCTCCTCAGGGGGGCTCTAATCTTTGTTATTTTCTTTTATGCTGAATTTGGGTTTAGATTTCTCTTTTTCTAATTCAAGTCTTGAATTTAAGTCTCCAATTTGAAGTCTTTCTCATTTTATAATGTAAGGATTTAGAGCTATAAATTTATAAATTTCCCTCTCAGCACTCTCTTCACTATATCCTTTAAGTGTTTGTATGTTGTATTTTCATTTTCATTTGCCCCAGGACATTTCCTAATTTTTCATCTGATTTCCTATTTAACCCATTGTTTTCTTAAGAATATGTTCTTTAATTTCCACATATTTGTGAATTTTCCTCTTCTCCCTCTGTTAATGATTTTTAGCTTCATTCTGGTAGAATCAGAGGATAAACATTGCTTGATTTCAATACTTTCTAATTTATTGCAACTAGTTTTGTGACACAACATAAAATCTATCCTGGAGAATGATCCATGGACTTTTGAGAAGAATGTGTATTCTCTTTTTGTTGTTCAAGTCTTGAAATTTCCTTATTGATCTTCTGACTAGATGTTCTATCCATTATTTAGAGTGGTGTAAGGTGCATATATATTTTTAATTGTTACAACTTTCTGTTGAATTGTCCCCTTTATTAGTATATAATGAACAATTTGTTCCTCATAACTATTTTGACTTAAAGTCTATTTTATCTAATATTCATTTAGTCACTCCAGCTCTCTTTTGGATGCTACTTGTGTGGTATACTTTTTTCCAAACCTTCACCACCAGCCTACTTGTATCTTTGAATTTAATTTGAGTCTATGCAGGCAGCATATGGTTGGGCCATGCTTTTTTATCCATCTGCCAATCTCTGCCTTTTGACTGGAAAGTTTAATCCATTTACATTTAAAGCCACTACTGATAACACAGGACTTTCTTCTGATATTTTGCTATTTAGCTTTTGTAAATCTTATAACTTTTTTGTCCCTCACTTCCATTAATATTTGTTTGATTTTTTTTGTCTCATATTTAGTGTTTTCTTTTAGCATATTATGAAGTTCAACCACTGCTTTCTTGGCTCTTAGGTTTCTGATGAGAAATTGGGACTCAATCTATATGGGACTCCCTTGAGTGTAACATATTTCTTTTCTCTTGCAACTTTCAGAATTCTCTCCTTGTCCTTTGCCTTCAACAGCATGATTGATATATGACATGATCAGTGTATTTTTCTTCATGTTTATCTTGTTTGATGTTCCCTGAGCTCCTTGGATATGCATATTTATGTCTCTTGCTAAGTTTTGAAGTTCTCTGGCTTTTTCTTTTCTTTTCTTTTCTTTTCTTTCTTTCTTTCTTTCTTTCTTTCTTTTCTTTCTTTTTTTTTTTTTTGAATATTTCTTTGGCGCCTTTCTTACTTCTCTTTCTGGGACTTCCATAAGATGTATATAGGTGTACTTCATCATGTTTCAGAGCTGTCTTAGGCTACTTTGACTTTTAATATTACCTTTTTACTTTCTGACCCACAGAATGACTCATTTCAAGTGTTTTCTGTTTGATTTCATTGATTCTTTCTTCTTCCAGTTTCAATCTGCTCTTGAAACTCTCTTGGGCATTTTTTGTTTCAGTTACTGTGGTCTTCAACTCCAATGGCTCAGTTTGGTTCCATCTTAAAATTTCTGTCTCTTTACTTAGACTCTCATATTGTTCATTCATAGTCTTCCTCATATACTTTAGTTATTTCTCTGTATTTTCCTTCATCTCCTTGAGTAATTTTTTCATTTCTTTATTGTGGAAAATTACATATATACAGAAATGTCATAACTTTCAAAGCATAATTTAACAGGTGGTTAGCAAATTTCAAAGAATGTTAGAGGTTACAGTTTCACAGTTTCACTTATTTCCTTATTGCAAAATATAACATAGATACAGAAAGGTGATAACTTTCAACTTACAGTTTAATGTGTAGCTATAGAGCAAATTTTATAGAATGTTATGCATTACAGTTCCTCAATTTCAGTTATTTCCTTATTGTGAAATACAACATATATGCAGAAAGGTGAAAACTTCCAAAGTACTATTTAACAAGTAGTTATATAGGAAATTTCAAAGAATATAATCAGTTACAGTACCATAATTTCAGTTATTTACTTATTGTGAAATATAACATATGTACAGAAAGTGATAACTTTCAAATTTAACAAATAGCTATAGAGCAAATTTCAAGGAATTTTATTGGTTGCAGTTACAAATTTTCAGTTATTTTCTTCTAGCGATTCTAATACCCAACCAACTGAGAAAAAATACACACACAAAGATTCAGTATTCATAATCCTTTGCTAAATTCTATCTTGTCTGTTGCTACCTCTTCCTCTAGTTAAATCAGTTTCCTGATCTTCAGTGATGTCTAGGCAGTGACCAACCCAACTTTTTCATGTTGAAAAGGGGTGTTGACATGGGAAAGGAGGATGTTGTTCTTGAAGAGGCTGTTTCCTCTGGGTTTTTGGCCTTATCTGGCATGGGAACATTCTGGAGGATTTAAGTTTCTGAAAAATAAAGTTAGTGAGTGAAACTTTTATAGAGTCTCACAGAGGGATGCAGTATTTTTTAAGGTTTGGGGGACTTCTGTTGATTTAGACTTGTCATACTGAGGCCATTTGGATATCTAGCTGAAGTTTGCATAGGAGTAACCTCCAAGACAGCCACTTGGTTCTATTTGAAATCTCTTAGCCACTAAAACCTTATTTTGTTGCCTTTCTTTTCCCCCTTTTAGTCAAAAAGGCATTCTCAATCCATCCATCAACCTGTAAAGGGGTAGGTTTAACCTCCACTTTACAGGCATAAGTTTCACTGGAACAAGCCTCAAGATTGAGGCTTGACTTATTAAGTAGGGGTTCCTAATTTCAATTAGCATATGTTCTGTCCAAGATAAACAATCATTTTCCATATTGTCTTCATTTAGTTGTACAATAATCATCACTCTCCATTTTAAACAATTCTCAAGACCCATAACATCTCAAAGCTCTTATCAGTCTTTATTTATTTATCCCTAGTATCTGTGTGGTACTAAGTTATTCCTATTAATTATAGTCCCTAGTATTCAAAAGATAGTTTTTCCCATATACCACTCTGTTCTTAACTCTTTGTACTAGTTCATACATTAGATGTATATCTTGCCAGCACTTGTTTATATTTGTAGTGCTAATCTGTGGGATACATGCCTTTAAACATTCTCCTTCAATCTTGTTTGCCTTCAATGCAACTCTGATATTTATACCTTTAATGAACCATCGTCATCCCTATGCATTCCCATACCTTTAAATTCACCCTCATTAACCTATCTGAATGTATTAGGATATCATTCCCCCTTCACTAGCTTCTTTCTATCTCTAGGTCCCCTATAGTCTACATTACAACACACTGATTTTACATTGTTCTAGGAGTTCATAGTAATGGTAACATAAAATATCTCTCATTTTTGTCTGATTTATTTCACTCAGCATTATATCTTCAAGTTTAATCCATGTTGCCGTATGTTTCAGGATCTCATTCCTTCTTACTGCTGCGTAGTATTTCATCATATGTATATACCACATTTTGTTTATACTCATCTGTTGGAGGACACTTGGATTGTTTATCTCTTGGCAATTGTTAACAATGCTGTTATGAACATAAGTGTGCACATGTCTGTTCATCTCACTGCATTCAGATCTTCTGGGTATATACCAAGAAGTGGAATTGCTGGATCATAGGGTAATTTGATATCTAGTTTTCTGAGGAAATGCCAAACTGCCTTCCACAGTGGATGTACCATTATACATTTCCAGCAGCAATGAATAAGAGTTCCAATATCTCCTCATCCTCTCCAGCATTTGTTGTTTCCTGTTTTTTTTTTTTTTTTTAATGGTGGTCATTTTCATTGTGGTTTTGATTTGCATTTCCCTAACAGCTAGTGAAGATGAACACTTTTTTTCATGTTTTATTTTAGCTATTTGTATTTCCTCTTCAGAAAAATATGTTTTCATATATTTTGCCCATTTTATAATTGGGCTGTTTATACTATTGTCATTGTAGGATTTCTTCTATATGCAGAATACCAGTCTCTAATCAGTTATATGGTTTCCAAATATTTTCTCCCATTGAGCTGGCTGCCTCTTCACCTTCTTGACAAAGTCCTTTGAAGCACAGAAGTGTTCAATCTTAAGGAGTTCCCATTTATCTGTTTTTTTCTTTCATTGCTTGGGCTTTGGATGTAAGGTCTAGGAAGCTATCTCCTGTTACTAGGTCTTGAAGAAATTTCCCTGTATTATCTCCTAAGCATTTTATGGTGCTGTACTTATAAAGAAGTCTTTGATCCACTTTGAGTTAATTTCTGTATAGCGTGTGAGGTAAGGGTCCTCTTTCATTCTTCTGGATATGGATATCCAGTTCTCCCAGACCCATTTATTGAAGAGACACTTCTGTCCCAATTCAGTGGATTTGGAGGCCTTATTAAAAATCAGTTGACCATAAATTTGGGTGTCTATTTTTGAATCATTGGAATCAGTGATTCCATTGATCAATATGTCTATCTTTGTGCCAATACCATGCTGTTTTGACTACACGTGTCTTTATAGTAGGCTTTAAAGTCAGGAAGTGTAAGTCTTCCCACTTCATTTTTCTTTTTTAGAACATTTCTAGCAATTCAAGTCCCCTTTCCCTTCCAGATAAATTTGATAACTAGCTTTTCCAAATCTAACAAACTAGGCTATTGGAATTTTGATTGGAATTTCATTGAATATGTAGATCAGTTTGGGTAGAATTGACATCTTAACAGTGTTTAGCCTTCCTATCCATGAACACAGAATGTCTTTCCACCTATTTAGGTCCCCTTTGATTTCTTTTAGTAATGTTTTCTAATTTTCTGTGTAGATTTCTTTTACATCATTGGTTAAGTTTATTCCTGGGTACTTGATTTTTTTAGTTGTCATTGTGAATGGAATTCTTTCTTGAGTGTCTCTTCAGTTACAGCATTACTAGTGTATAGGGATATTACTGACTTATGCACATTATCTTGTATCCTGCCACTCTGCTGAATTTGTTTATTAGGTCAGGTAGCCTTGTCATTGATTTCTCAGGATTTTCCAAATAGAAGATCATATTTTCTGCAAATAATGACAGTTTTACTACTTCTTATCCAACTTGGATGTTTTTATACAGTTTTATTGAGATATAGTCATATACCCTACAATCATACACAGTGTACCATCAATTATTTACAGTACCATCATATAGTTGTACATTCACCACCAGAATCAACTTTTGAACATTTTTCTTACTCTAAAAAAAAAAAAAAGAATAAAAATAAAAGTAAAAAAGAACACCCAAAACTTTCCATGCCCCCATTACATCCTATTTTTCATTTAGGTTTTATCCACATTTTTCTACTCATCTCTCCATATGGTGGACAAAGGGATTATGAGCCATGAGGTTTTCACAATCACAGTCACACCATGTAAACCACATAGTTATGCAATTGTCTTCAAGAATCAAGGCTACTGGGTTGCAGTTCAACAGTTTAAGGTATTTCCTTATAGCTATTCCAATACAGTAAATACTAAAAAGATATATCTATATAATGCATAAGTATAACCTCAAGAATGACCTCTCCACTCTATTTGAGCTCTCTCAGCCACTGAAACTTTATTTTGTTTAATTTCCTTTCCTCCTTTTAATCCAAGAAGGCTTACTCTATCCTATGATGCCAGGGCCAAGCTAATCCCCATGAGTCATGTCCCATGTTGCCAGGTAGATTTACAACCCTGAAAGTCATGTCCCTCATAGGGGGTGTGATGGTTAGGTTCATGTGTCAACTTGGCCAGGTGATAGTACCAGGCTATCTGGTCAAGCAAACACTGGTATAACAATTGCTGCGAGGATGTTTGTGGCTGGTTAATAAATCAACAGGCTGGTTTATTAAATCATCAGTCATTGGCTGCAGCTGTGAAGCCCCTTGAATGAAGGTAAGGCCAGGTACCCTTGCGGAAGCACTGTGTTACACTGCCAAAAATTTATACTGTTAATCTTCCTCCCAGCCTCCCCAGGGGGACCTACGGCCTTTTACCAGGGTAACTGTACATTGGGGAAAAGGAAATGATCAGATATTTTGTGGATTATTAGACACTGGTTCAGAAGAGACATTAATTCCTGGAGACCCAAAACATCACTCTGGTCCACCAGTCAGAGTTGGGGTTTATGATCGTCAGGTGATTGATGGAGTTTTAGCTCAGATCTGTCTCACAGTGGGTCCACTGGTTCCCTGGACCCATTCTGTGGTTATTTACCCAGTGCCAGAATGCATAATTGGAATAGATATACTCAGCAACTGGCAGAATCCTCACATTGGTTCCCTGACTCATGGAGTGAGGGCTATTATGGTGGGAAAGACCAAGTGGAAGCCACTAGAACTGCCCCTGCTTAGCAAAATAGTGAACCAGAAGCAATACTGGATTCCTGGAGAGATTGCAGAGATTAATGTCACCCAAGGACTTGCACCCCATTCTGGAGAGATTTAGTGCATTTCCAGTTGTATGCTGCACAGCGGAGTATTGTTAGGCAAAATATATGTCTGTTATTGTTATCTACTTAGAGATAAAGTATGGTTTTAGGTGATGTGTATAACTTCCAAGTTGACAAGGGGTGGACTGTGATAGTTAGGTTCATGTGTCAACTTGTCCAGGTGATAGTACCAGGCTGTCTGGTCAAGCAAACACTGGCCTAACAATTGCTGTGAGGACTTTTGTGGCTGGTTAATAAACCAACAGGCTGGTTTATTAAGTCATCAGTCAATTAACTGCAGCTGTGACTGATGACTCACCAAAGGGTATGTCTTCCTCAAAGAGAGAATGCAATTGGCTGGATTTAATCCAATTAATCAGTTGAAGACTTTTAAGCAAGACAGACAGAGGACCTTCTTCTTCGGCTGCCCAGCGAAGAGTTTCCTGAGGAGTTCGTCGAAGTTGCTGGTTCATTTCCTGAGGAGCTCATTGGATGTCTTCCTTGGAGTTGACAGTTTGCTGACTGCTTTACAGAATTTGGACTCATGCATACCCACAGTTGCATGAGTCACTTTTATAAATTTTATGGTCATAGACACCTCTCATTGATTCTGTTTCCCTAGAGAACGCTAACTAATACAGGGGGGAAGGCAGTGAGTTTACCTGCAGAGGTGCCTTAGTAAAAGAGGCCATATCTCTCTCTAAGCAACAAAGAGGTTCTCGGGGGGTGACTCTTAGGCACAATTTTAAGTAAGCTTAGCCTCTCCTTTGCAAGCCCCAGGATTGAGGGCATGACCTTCTAAATTGGTAGCCCCAATGTATGTGAGAATATCATTAATTCTCCAGGTGGGGAAATTTAATATTTGCACATTTTCCCCAGCTCCCTGAGGGGGCTTTGCAAATACATTTTCATCTCTGCCTAAATTACTCTGGGATTTATTAAGTCTTCTGAAACCAACTGGATTTTACTCCCTATTCAAAGTTCCATGTAATTTATGTTGTTTGAATAAATTGACCATACAAGTTAAATTATATAGTGTGTTACAAAAATATAGATTTTTCACCTAATAAACATATCTTTCTTTGGTCTCACACAGAAGTTGAAGTTTTATAGACACCATCAATACATCCTTTACCCTTTAGTCTGACTTACCTTAATCCTAACCAAGTCCATTTTGTTCATATCTCTAATTGAAGTCTGATCACTTTTTTTCAGACTCCTTAATATTTGCTGTATGCGGTAATGCTGATATTCATAGCTACCAGACTCTGACTCTGAGTCTCAGGTGTTGCACAGCTTGCCATACTGTTCATCAGTTTATGTACCCTTAGGCCACCTCCACCCACTGCAAATCTTGAGTAATCTCACCATAAATGCCACTGTGTAAATGTCCATTCATGTCTCTCTTTTCCATTATTACAAGTATATGCCCAATAACAGGGTTGCAGGATAATATGGCAACACCATGATTAGCTTTCTGTGGAACCACCACACTGCCCTCCAGATGGGCTGCACCATTCTGCCTTCCCACCAATGGTGATTAGGTACATCCCTTTCTCCACATTTTCTCCAGCATGCATCCCTCTGTTTATTTTTTAGACAGTTTTATTCACAAACCATACATTCCATCTTAAGTAAACAATTTGTCTCTGTAGAATCAAGTATTTATGCATTCACCACCACTATCTATATAAGGACATTTTCATTTCTTCCACAAAGAAAAAAGAAGAGGTGAGCAAAGGAAAAGAAAAAAGAAAATTAAAGAAAAAAAATTGCAACTAAAAAGCAGCAAAAGAAAAACAATATTAAAATAAAATACAATAAAAACACCAGACACCACCACCAAAGCCAAGAATCCCATACTGCTCCCTTATGTCTTCCTCTTATAGACATTTAACTTTGGTATATTGCCTTTGTTACAATTAATGGAACAAATTATAGATTCTAGTTTGCATTGATTATATTTTTCCCCAATGCCACCCCATTTTTAACACCTTGCAAAGTTGACATTCATTTGTTCTCCCCTCATGTAAAAACATATTTGTACATTTAATCATAATCATTGCCCACTCTAGGTTTCACTAAGTTATAAAGTCCCAGTCTTTATCTTCTCTTTCCTTCTGGTGTCCTACATGCCTCTAACCTTCTTCTTTCAGCTGTATTCAGAGTCATCTTTGTTCAGTGTACTTATATCACCCAAAATTGTGCTCCAAACTTCTCTCTCTTGTCTTTTCTGTCGTAGTGCTACTTTTAGTATTTCCTGTACAGCAGGTATCTTGGAGAACATTCCATGAGTGCTAGAGAAAAAGTTACCCCTGGGTAATTTGGGATTTAACAATCTATTTATGTCTGTTATGTCTAATTCATTTATCACATTGTTTAGGTTCTCATTTCCTTATTGGTCCTCTGTCTAGGTGTTCTATCTATAGAAGAGGGTGGTGTATATTAGTCTGGGAGGGCTTCCTGAAGGAGTGGGAGTTGATTTGGATGCAGATCCAGAGGGGCTGGTCTGGGCTGGGAAAACAGTGTAAGCAAAGATTGGGAAGCAAAAGCAAAAGAGAAATGGGCTGTTCCTTAGTATTTTTAGGATGATTATTTTTTAAAAGCTTTGTTCTGTATGTCCATATTTTCATCTTTTTTGTTGGTGTTTTCTGTATTTGTCTCTTTATGATGGGCCATCATTTCCCATTTCTCTTGCACACTGTACATTTTAACATTTTAAACTGTTAACTCTGGAATTTATTCCCTGAGATATTTAGTTTTTTTTGTTTTGTTTTGTTTTGGTTTTGTAACTATCTTGTGGTAAGACAAAGGTTTTCTTGAACTTTAGCTCTCTTAACAGGAAGGTCTGCCCAAGGAAAATGCAGCATGCAGGGTTTTCCCTGTCCTCTGGGCTTCTGTCTTATCCTGGATTTGCTTGTGAATTGTTTTGGAGCTCATTTTGAAGCTATCTTCCCACTGTCTTCTGATCTCCATGGTTTCCAATGAGAAGTCAGCTTTTAACCTTTTTGAGGACCACTTGTTTTTGAGGAGCAATTGATAAGTTGGTCTTCCCTTGATGTTTTCAAGAGTTTTTCTTTATCTTTGACTTTTGTCAATTTGACTATGCTGGGTGTAAGTTGTGGCTCTCTGAATTTTTTCCACATGGTTTTCATTGAGATTCTGGGATGTGTAGCTTAATATTTTTCATAAAATTTGGGGAGATTTCAGTCATTATTTCTCCTTTTTTGTATTAAGTATTCTATTTATTGAGAGTCTCCATGTGCTAGCCATTACACCAGGTGCACTTTTCAATATTGAATAAAACAGACAAAATTCCTCATGGAACTTTCTAGTGGAGATGGAGAGAATGACCAATCAACCAATGAGCAAAATTGTGATAATCATTGAAGAAAGCACTGAAGTTAGTTTGGGGGTAGGTACCCTTGGGGTAGGCATTATTTAAGTAGGGACGCCAGGAAAGGCCTTGCTGAGAAAATATTATTTAAGCAGAGACCTGAAGGTGGTGAGAGAGAGCCCGATCAGGATCTGGGGCACCAGGAAAGGGCAGACACTGGAAAGTGATGGGACACAAGGTCTAGCAGGGCTCACCATGCTGGCCCCTCCTTAGGACCTTCATGATGGCACCTCTCAATGCAGGAGAGGGAGCAGAAGGAAGTTCTTGTGTAAGTCCTCAGTGATTATTTCTGTAAATATTGTTTTTGTCCCTTTTTTCACTCTCTTTTCCTTCTGGGTTATCCATTTGCAGACATTATAAGAATCCTTGATTATGTCCCACAGATCCCTGAGGCTCTGTTTTCTTCATGTCCTTTTTTCCTTTTTCCTCTTCAGACTGGTTTTCTCTATTGACCTATCTTCAAGTGTACTGGTCTGTCTTCTGCAAGCTAGCACCTGTTGTTGAGACACTAGTGAAGTTTTCATTTCATTTATTTCATTTCAACTCTAGAATTTCTATTTCTTTTTTTTTAAACTTTCAGTCACTTTATTGATCTTCCCTATTTAGTGAAGCATCATTGTTATACTTTCCTTTAGTTCTTCAGACATTGTTTCCCTTAGTTATTTGAACATATGTATAATAATTTATTTTGTCAGCTGCTTTTTTTCCTTTTTGTGTGACACATTTTCCTGCTTCTTTGGATGTATTTGCTTTTGTTGCAGACTGTATATTTGATATATAATATTGCAGCAACTCTGGCATCAGATTTCTACTACCCACCCCAAGGTTGGATATTGTTCCTGGGATTTTGTTCTTATTGTTGTTGTTGGTTTTTTTTGTTGTTGTTGTTGTTGCTGTTTGTCTATTGTCTTTCTTTAATTCTATAGAATATGTTTCCTTCCTTGAGCAGCCACTGAGTACTCTGTTAGCATTTTATTTTTAATTTCTTGTTTTAATTTTTAAACTTGGTTTCTTACAGGTCACCACTAGTTCAGTATAATTTAGTGATCCGCCAACAACTTGTCAGATTTCTTTAAATGCTTTCCCAATATGTCTTCTGCCCTTTGTCAAGGGGATCTGTGTAAGAAAGGAATCTGTGAAGAAACTTCAGGCAGATTGCAAGACATCCTTTGCTTTCACTTCCTGCTCATGCATTGTCTCAAGGTAGTCAGACCTGAGTGACCACTACGTTCTCCTTTCCTACATCTTTCCTGCGCATGAGCACAGCCTTGGAAATACCATAAGCCTCTGAGATCCCCATGAATATGTCAAAACCTTTCCATGTTAGCTATGGTCATCTAGTTCTCTAGGATTTCTTTTTAAATTCCCTACCAGATGCTTGTTTGCTCAACTGTAACTATAGCCTTACACAGCTGAGACATTGCCAACAAATTGCTATTATTTTGGTAATTCCCTGGAGGTACTGTTTCCCTTCCTCCCTGCTGAGCTGAGTTCTGAATCAAATCAATTTGTCCTGAACACCCTGGGAATAGAGAGTTTCCAGGTAATTGCAAGTTCAGATAAGATGTTGACTGTGCTCTGTTGATGATGCTTTTAAAGGAGTTCCGAAAATTCTGACCTTTCCTCTGTCTGCAAGGCTGCAGGCTTCTTGGGACCACATGCCTGATCTGTGGGTGGAGTGGAGACTAGAAGAGCCACATTTAGAAATGTCACAGATCATGCTGTTTTATTGGTGCTCAGTACTTTATCATGGATAGATGGTTTTCACTTTGTTCTGTGGCATTGGTTCATTTCCAGGGTTCTAAAATGGTTGCTTTTAATTGTTTTTGTTCCTCATATTTTTGTAGCTTTAGGTGAAGCATTAGTAAACTGGAAAGCCTTCATTTCAGATGTCTATTCATATTTCATTGTTCAGAAAAAAAGAACACTGTGATCTTGCTAATTTTCTCATTTCCTTTAGCTTCCCTGACACTTGTTCATTACCCATACCCTTGATATCATATTTTCATGTAAAATCTATATTTACCATATTTGAAGTTTATTAGGACCCTTTTCTCCACCTTCCTATTATACTGCATATTTGTCAAGGTATAACAGAATATCAGTTTCATTACATATTTTATTCTTCTTTATATTTGACTTTTACATATATAATATTATTTTATTAAAATTATTTAAAGTGAGTTCTGTTGTTTTATACATTTAATTAATATTGCTTTCTCATTGTTCTTGTCTCTCAAATGCCACTTGTTTCTATATTTAGTTTTATGAGAAAAATTGAATTTCATAGAATTATTGCATTCCTAGTCTTCTAAATTCCAAATGGAACAGGAGCTATATCTATTACATTTAAAAAAGTACATTCATATAAATTCGCTAACATAAAATAGGATGGTTTAATTTTGTTGAGGTAAATTTATTGCAATACATTTGCACTATATTCTTTATTACATTATCTCATTTGAAGAAATCAGAGGCTGAATCATGGGCTTGAGAACACTTCTTCAATTAATTATGCAGCAATAAATTCCTCAATATATATTATCATTTACAATTGTAATTAGCTAGATGATACAGATAAGACGTAGCAATGAATAACAAAATTGCCTTTTTAATATGGTGTTAGGTGTATTATGATCATTAATTATCAACTTGACTAATTATTATTGGTAGCAATTAATCTTTGCTCTAATAATTATTGCTGACGATTGTGCATGTTTTGCCCCATTACCTTTTGTAAAGACGTGAAGATGATGTATGTGATTACTAAACTACAAATTCTCTAAAGCAGAGTTAAATAATTTATAATGGCAAAGAGGTCCCTGAGTTCAAATAGATTTTCATTAAGCCTGTGGGACTTCAAGTAGGCATATGATACAGTGAGTTGTTGCAGATGTTAAGATTTTCCCCTAGAATTTTTTCTTTGTACTTTATATGCTACAATGATAAGCTTCCAGCTGTCATGAATAGTGTAGTTGTTAAGAGGTTTCTACAAATGTGTGGATGTAATCTTAACCATGAGGCAAAAAGGAATAGAAAGGAAGTCATGAAATGATGACTCTAAAACACTCCTCGCGGTAATTACCAAAAACTCATATTTAACAATGCCATAGTAATTACCAAAACTCATATTTAAAAATGACTAATATACCAGTTATAAAAAGAGGGTGGACCTTGGATTTCTTGTATTTCCAAAACAAGAAAAATGCCTGCTACCCATTAAATGCTCAGTAAATATTTGCAGAATGAGCACTTGTATAGTGAAGTGGGCTAAGTGTCAGGTAACAGTGAGAACTGAGAATAACTTGGTTGATGGAAAATCAGCTAACTTTCATTTAAGAGATCATTGAATAAATCCTCACAGATGTCATCTCTACTCTGATGTTTACCCATCAATGACTGTCAGAGAAACACTTGGACATCCACTGAATCAGAAACAAAAGAAATTTGAGACTGATCCTGCTTATTTTGAAAAAAGTTTACTGGTTCTTAGAACACTAGAGGTCTATATTTGCTATAAGATTTATCTGAAAAAAGATTGTGTCATCAGAACCAAATTAAATAGACTCCTACTCTCAGCCAGTCTAGTCCATGCACAAACACTTTACCATAGCAATTATGTTAAGTGTTTGATCTTAAAAAGTTTATAAGAGCAGATATTTGTGTGTTATTTCACTCTATTTGGTGGTCATTTAAACTATTTTATGGTTCAAAATGGGTTTCCATTAATTCAACCTTACTATATAATATTGCAACTACAGGAAATAAAGATTTAATTTAGGGTGGCTTGATATTTAATTTAGACTGACTACCATTCAAGAGACCACCATGTGTGGGCTCTGTGTGTGTGCGTGTGTGTGTGGTGAATGGTTTGTCTGTGTTACTACAAACAACATAGGAGAAATACATAAGGACTGGTTTCTCTGAATAAAATGGTGCTGCATTCAGTCCCCCAGTTTTTCCTTATGATCATTGCTTTTCTGGAAATGTTACTATTTAACAACATACATGATAAGGTAACAGAAAGCACAGTGGTTAAGAACAGGAGTTCCGAGGTTAGGCAATCCTGAAGTCTTATCTCACTGTTTATTGTGAGTCTTATTGCAAAATCTTTAATCATTTGGAGCTCAGTTTCATCATTTTTAAAATAGTGGTTATAAAAATAGGATCACATCATGGGATCATTATGATTTCATGCAGGCAAACCTCTTACTATGGTTATGATGATAATAGCTGCTTATAGCATTGTTGAGAGAATTAAATGTTGGAAAAGTACTCAGTATATACAACAAGATCTAAATAAATATTATCTATTATTTTTATAGTTATTGTCATTATCAAGTACAAGATGTTTAAATTTCAAATGCTACAAAAACATTTTAAAATCACTCGTGAAGAAAAATATAAATACCAATATAATTTTCTTTAAGCAAAACTATTTTCAAAACCAGTGATATATTTATTGAGTAATTTGTCTCAAATAATACATCAGCAAGCCTACAGATGTGCATTTCTTTCTTTTCTGAGATATTCTTTTGCCAGTCTAACTGACATTCTCTGTGTTGTAGTATGATGATGTGCCTAAGCAGAAGGATGGCTTGTACTTCCAGGTCATTCTACAGAGGCTACCAATGTGAATAACATAGGTAAGGGTGGTTTTTCTGATCTGAGTCTTTCTAAATGGATTCATATTAATAACTTATTGCAATTGAGATGTCCTTCAACACTTGGACAAAGAATAACTTCTCAAATTGGGCTAAACTCAATAGTGGTGACAGCATATAAAAATTTTATAATCTAGTCTTATCCCCAAGACATCATGCTCTTCCTCTCACTATACTGAACACAAACTCATGACATGGCAAGTGTTAAAGATTTATCTATTTATTAACATTTTACTCACAACAATAAAATTCTTGAAGTATTACAGCTCATTTTCAAGAATGTCCTTGGGATGGAAAGCAGATATATTCTTTGTCACATTACATTTTCAGACCATGTAGGTCACTGTCATAAAGCAGTCACCAGAAAAGTTAAATGAAACTGCATTATGCAATAGAGTTTTTCATATTTTAGATGCATATACATTTATAATACGTGACTATAAATTTTGATGGTAGGACTAAGAACTCTACCTTAGCAAGCTCTTAAGAAGGTAAACCATTTTTGAAATGTATTTCTTTTGCTGAAATCTGGCAGAATTTTGTGGTCTAATTTTCTTTAAAAATTATCCTTTGGTTTATTATAGTTAAAAATTAACTGAAAAAAATAGGAGAGACTCTTGCCAGTCCATCGTGTCTTCCTGCCTCATTGGCATGCATTATGCATAGAATGGAACTAGGATGTCGGGTATAAGATGTTGGAAGCAGTATCAACCTTATATCTTAGTTGGCTTCAGAATATTTGCTGTCTTTAGTTACCATTGGGTCAAGTGGTTTGGACATTAGTGTGGATTATATCATTGTAGGAAAATACTGAAGTCCTTTGTTATTTGAAGAACCATGTTCCTCAGTTTTCTGATCCGTAGAAGGGATATAATAACAGAACAATTGTTATTGGGTGATTGTGACAAAACTAAAAGCTTTAATGTAGGCAGGATATTTCTCAAAAGATCCAAAACAAATGGGCACTTACAAAATGAAGATTAATGTAATTATCTCCCATCAAATTTATAGCATTTCTTCAATAAACTGCTATAGTTCTCTAAGAAATTAATTTATATATTTATTTTTCTTTCTTTACTTTTCAGCCTGGGCCACTTCTTATCCAGAAGAGTAGATTATATGAGCATACATCCCATGACTAAATAAATGCTTCCCTTCATTTGTTCTATTTTAGTTTCTTTCCATCTTTATGGTAAGTTACTTTCCTTAGTGTGTGTGGACTCCTTAAGTCAGGTCACATGGAGCACAACCTTTGTGACAGTTATTGCTCTAGGAGTTGAGATAGAAATTATCTATAAGGCAAAGAGGAGCCCTGCCTTCAAAGAGCTTATAGTTCAGTGGCAGAAATAGACTTACAAACAGACAATTGCCTTGGCATATTGTAAGTACTATAATGGGAGGAGTACAGACTTCTATAGGAGCCCAGGGTTGTTTAAGTGATGTTTAAGCTCAGATTTGACAAGTAAGTAGAGCTAGCCAAGAAAAGCGTGAGGGGGGAAAATATTCTGCACAGAAGAAATAGAATGTGCAAAGACCTGTAGTGAGCATGGTGTGTTCAAGAAACTGAAATAAAGTGTTTGTTTTGTTTATGTTTTTGCTTAGATAAAAATGCAGAGGGGTATTTCAAAGGTAGAAAGAAATAGGGCTGGAGAAGTAAGTAAAGACAAGATCATGAATGGCTGTTTATGACATTTTAAATAAGTTTTACTTTATTCTAGGATAAAAGAAGCCACTGAAGTAGATCAAGTAGGATAAAACATGTTCACTCCCTGTTTAGGAAGTGCGGATTGGAGCTGGAGGGGACTGAGGGATTCGTCACTATTAAAGTCAAGAGAACAATGTTGGAGGCTACTGTAGTAATTCAGATAGAAAAGCATGGTTATATCGACCAAAATAATGATGAAGAGATGGGAGAAGCAAATGGACTTGCAAGATGTTTAGAGAGTTTACTCATGAAAACTTGATGAAAGTTTGGATTACATCTATAGTAGCAATAACAATAGTTAACATTTCAATAGCACTCATTATGTACCTATACTCGTGTGTTGCTCATATCAAGCCATATAGCAAATGTATGAATACTCAAAGCTTATGTCAGAATTGGTACTACCATAATCTCCATTTTAGATGAGGAAACTGAGCAACAGAGAATATAGGTAACATGCCCAAATTCACACAGCTGGTGAGTGGAAAAGCCATGATCTAACCTCAGACAATTTGGCTCTGGATTTCAAGCTATTCAGCATAAGGTTTTGCAGCAGCTTCAAATAACAGTAATTAAAATTGATTTTGCATTTTTGTCTAAGGCACTGTGTCAAGTACATTTTAGTCATAATTTCATTTAAATGTTTTGCAATTGGTGAAGGTGAAAGAATAGACAAGTTTGACATTGAGATTTCTTGCTCAGTTACTAAAATAAGGAGTTCGTGAGACGGGCATACATTGGAAATGATTAATTCACTTCTAGTAAAGTCTGTTTTGAGCTCTCTATGAGTCATCCAAAGAGGGGTGCCCAGCCAGCAATTGAATAGAAACAATTAAAGCACTGGAGAGCTATTTTGCCTGAAGATAAGGATTTCTGTATAAATCAGCATATATGTGGTAAATAGAGACATATAAGTGCTCAGGTGGAGAATTTTACAGAGAAGAAGGCTTGGTGAAGAATACAGAAATATCAACATTAAAATTGGCAGAGAGAGAGGTGTTTGGACAGAAGGAATGGTCAGAGTTGAAAAAATGGAAAATGGAAAATCACCAAAGTCAAAAGAAAAAAAAAATTCAAGAATGATAGAGTGACAAAATCAACAATAATGAACACTGCATAAAAGGCCAAAAGAATTAAGACCTGAAAATGCCTGTTTGATATAACAATGTAGAAGCCATTGTTGGTGTCAATATAAAAAGATTTAGTAGAGTAACAGAGACTGAAGGCAGATTTCAGTGAATTAAGAAGTTAGTAGAAGGTGAAGAAGTGTTGATAGGGAATACAGAAAAGGGATTCAAGGACTTTAGTTGTAATTTATAAAAGAACAATTGTGTGGTAACTGTATAATGAATGGGTGCATGTGAAGAAAAGTGTAGTTTGCATTTATTCACTTTTTTTAGTAGAGATACCTTAGTACGCTCAATGAAAAAGTGAGGGAGATTAAAAAAAATACAGGTTTTTGGCTTCTGGTATGATATTTGTACTATACTAACCCTACTGCAGATAACAACTATAACTCTGGAACAAAAAAAAAATCTATCTGGAGGCATTGGAGAGTGATCAAAAGCATTAGAAATGGGAAGCTAGAAGAGTCAATCCTGGAAAAAAAGGAATGTTTCTGAGTAAGATTCTCCTGAATACATACTCTGATTCATGCATCAAAGGGGCAAAAGAAAGGGCTTTATGGAACTATACTGATACTAGTTTCCTTCATTATATGTGAAGGTGAACAATGTTAACTCTAAAGGAGATTATGATGCATTAAGGATGCATTTGCATCCCTAAAACAACCACAAAATATAATGCTCAAAAGCAATAATCAATAGATGAAGTAAAATGAAATACAAAAATATGTGATAAATAAAAAAAGGTAGGGAAAGTGAACAGCAGTAAAAAACATATGGGGAAAATAGAAAAAAGTAAAAATGAAGGGCCTAATCAAACCATATGAATAATTACATTAAATGTAAATAGACTAAGCATTCCAAGTAAAAGGCAGAGATGTCAAACTGGATTTAAAAATGCAAAGATCCAGATATATTATAACTACATCTACACAATTTCTACATAATGACACAGTAGATAGGTTGAAAATAAAATATTGGAGAAGTTATAGCATGATAACCATAAGCACAATGGAAATATTAAATCAGATGAATTGTTTTTGAAGACAATGATTGCTACTACCAATAAAGAAAAGTAATTCTTAATTATGAAAGGGTCAATTCATAAGGACAACATAATAATTATAACATGTTATCTTAGAACCAAAGTATCAATGGACATAGTGACAGTTTTAGTTAGAAAATTTAATACCCTTCTGGCAAGAAAAAAAAGAACAAATTAAAAAATCATGAAATTAGAAGATCAGAACAACACTATCAACCATTTTACCAAGACTGACATTACACAAATATTAAAAACAATAGCAGAATACTCATTTTCATGTGTATATGTAAGTTTACCAGGGTAAATCACATGCTGAGTCAAACCAAATCTCAATAAATTTAAAAAGTTTGGAATCTTACAGAGTATGATCAATTACCACAGTGTAATTAAATTAGAAATTGATACTTATAAGATATATAGAAAAGTTCAAAATATTTGGAGATTAAATATCAAAATATTTGGAAGTAATTTATGAGTAAAGGAAATCAGAAATATTTCATCTAAAGGACAATGAAAATACAATCTATCAAAATTTTTATCAAAAATATGAAGTGAAAGCATTGACTTTTAAGAAATTTATTCCTTTACATTGTTACATTAAAGAAGGAATGTGTGAACCAATGACCTAAAATCCACTTTAAGAAGCTAGTAAAAGAAGAAAAAATTAAGCTGAAAGTAATTAGAGCAAATAAATAATAAAGATAAAAACAGAGGGAAAAAAATAGCAAAACCAAAAGTTGGTTCTTAATAGACTTGATAAAATTCAGTAATCTTTAACCTCTAGCAAGACTGATAAAATACAAATTAACAGTATCAAGAATGAGAGAAGGGATATTACTGATTCTTCAGACCTTAAACAAGAATAAGGAAATATTATGAGCAAATAAATGCAAGCAATTTTGATGAGTTTGCTGAAATAGATAAATTCCTTGAAAAACACAATTTTCCAAAGCTGACACAAGGTGTATTAGAAATAAATTGCCCAAATTCACATGAGATGAATTAGAAAATATGAATAGTATCTACATAGGGAAATTGATTTTCTTAAAAAAATCCTTCTCACAAAACAAAAATAACTATGAGAAAACTCCTAAACCAGATGGTTGTACTGGAGAACACCATAAAATATTTAAGGAAGAATAATAAAAAATTTACAAAAAATTTTTTCAAAAATTAGCAGATTAAGACACACTCCCAACTTGTTTTCTGAGGTCAAAATTTTTCTAACACTTGAAAAAGACTAAAACTTCAGCAAGACATTAAGAAAGTAAAGTTAGAGACCAATATCTCTCATGAACCCAGAGGCAAAAATTCTTAAATTAATCACAAAGTAAATATTAGCAATATATGAAAATGATAGCACCTCATTAACAAATGGAATGTCTCAAATGCAATAAATATAATCTACCTTATTTCTTTAGCATAGAAATAGCAGTTTTCAAGTCCATATCCATTCACATTAAAAAAAAATTCTCAAACTAGGAATAAAAAGGGAGTTTACTTGTTTTGATAAAGAGCAGCAATAAAAAACCTTAAGCTAATATCATAGTTAAGGATGAACTTTCGGATTCTTTACCTTTAAGATTAAGAATGATTAGAAAATATGCACACTTTGCCATTTATATTCGACATTGTATTGGAGATTCTTGTCATTGCAACAGGGCAAGAAAAAGAAATGAGTTTTACAGATTGGAAATGTGCCCTTTTGGAGATGGCATATGTTCTAGTTGGCTAATGCTGCCAGAATGCAAAACACCAGAGGTGGACTGGCTTTTATAAAAGGGGGCTTATTTGGTTACAGTCTTAAGGACATAAAGTGTACAAGATAACACATCAACATTCAGGTACCTTAACTGGAGGATGGTCAATGGTGTCCTGACCACCTCTGTTAGCTGGGAAGGCACCTGGCTGGAGTCTGCTCCAAAGCTCTGGTTTCAAAATGGCTTTCTCCCAGGACGTTCCTCTCTAGGCTGCAGTTCCTCCAAAATGTCACTCTTAGTTGCTCTTGGGGTGTTTGTCCTCTCTTAGCATCTCTGGAGCAAGAGTCTACTTTCAACAGCCATCTTCAAACTGTCTCTCATCTTCAGCTACTCTCTCAGCTACTGTGCATTTTTCAAAGTGTCCCTCTTGGCTGTAGCAAGCTCACTCCTTCTGTCTGAGCTTATATAGTGCTCCAGTCAACTAATCAAGGCCCATGCTGAATGGACAGGGCCACATCTCCATGGAAATTATCCAATCAGAGTTATCACCCACAATTGGGTGGGGCACATTCCCATGGAAACAACCTAATCCAAATGTTCCAACTTAATCCCCACTAATATGTCTGCCCCACAATATTGCATCAGAGAATATGGCTTTTTCTGGGGGACATAATACATTCAAACTGGCACAGCATAATTATTTATAAAGAAACTCCTAAATGATCTACAGAACAACTACTTGAACTAATAAATAAATTCAGCAAAATTGTTAAATTCAAAGTAAAAATACAAAGCTCAATTACTTGTATGCAAAGAGTAAACAATTGGAAAATAAAATTTAAAACATCTTCAGTTAAAATAATGGCAAAAATATAAAATAATTAGAAGTAGCTTTAACAGAGAAAACACACACACAAGATCTCTAGATAAAAGGTAGCACAAAATTTTGCTAAGATATATTAAGTAAGACCTAAATAAACAGATATGTGCATATTCATTGATTAGAACATATTGTTATCATGTTAATTCTTTCTAACCCAACCTATAAAATCAACATAATCCCAATCATTATTCCAGAAGGATGTTTTTTCCTAGAAATTGACAGGTCAAGTCTTTCATTTTATTAATGGAAGGATCTAGAATTGTCAAAATAATATTGAAAAAGAACTGATTTGGAAGGCTTACACTACTTGACTTTAAGGTTTTCTATAAAGTTAAATATATGAAGAAAGTATGCTCTTAAGATAAGAATAGAAAAATAGATCAATGGAACTTTATAGTAAGTCTGGAAATAAAGCCACATTTATAAATTTAATTGATTACAAAAGATACTAATAAAATTCAATGGGGGAAAAGGAAGCCTGTACAAGAAATGCTATTGAGAAATCTGGGTAAATGTGTGACTAGAAATAGACCTTGATTCCTAACTCAAATAATATGGACAAAGTGATTAGAGATAGAAAACCGATCTGAACAAAAAGTGAAAAAAAGCATAAAGAGTCTAGAATAAATATCATTTTGGGGAGGCAAATATTTATTAGACAGGAAACTAAAATTAACCATTAGAAAAGAAGAAAAAACAAATTATAATTCATTAAAATTAAAAGCTTCTGCTCATCGAAGACACCATTTATTGAATGAATGGAAAGTCTGGCAGAAAATACTTCCAAAGCATATCTGATGAAGTATGTGTGTTGAAAATATATAAAGAAGTTGACACCTCAATAATAAAAAGACAAATAACCCAATAAAATGTAAAGTTTTGAATAGTCACATTACAGAAAAAAATATATGAATGGTTGATAAGCACATGAAACAACACTTAGTATCATTAGTTGTTACAGAAATATAAATTAAAATCATGAGATACCTCTATCCACTCACTAAAATGACCAAAATTAAAAATACAGACAACAACAATTGCTGATGAAGATGCTGAGTAACCAGAACAGTCATAAATTGCTGGTGGGTAAATAAAATCCTCAGCCACTGAGGAAAAGGATTTATCAGTTTCTTATGAACTTTTAGTTCAGCAATTCCACTCCTATGTATTTACCCAAGGGAAACAAAAAACAAAAAGACTAGTTTAAGAATGTTCATAGCAGCTTTGGACATAATAACCCATATTTAGAAATAACCCAAATTTCCACTAATACATGACTGGTTAAAAAAAGTGGTCTATTCCTATAATGGAATATTTTTCAGCAAAAACAAAATACAAAACTAAAGAGAATTACTGATAAATACAAAATAATGGGTGAATCTCAGAGACATTATGCTGAGCTAAAGAAGCTAGATAACAAAATAGTACCTTTAAGTGATTTTATGGATATGGTTCAGGCACATTTAATCTCAGGTTAAAAAAAAAATGAAAAGGAAAGTGGTTTGCCTTTGGGGTGGGACAAGTGCCTGGGAAGAGAGGATAGGTACATTTTCGGGCTGAAAGAAATGTTCTATATCTTGATGAATTGTGGGTTTTGCAGCTGGATGCATTTGATTAAACTCATGAAATTATACACTTTTGATTTGTTCATTTTACTGTATATAAATTTTACTTCAAAAAAATAACTCAATAAATATTAAAGACTTGTTCGTAGGTTTATGTTTTTCAGTGGTAGGTGTTGACATTTTTGAAACAACTTTCTATGTAGTCTAAGCTTGAATAAATGAATAAATATATTGAGAATTATGGAAGCTGAATTTCTCATTGTTGAGGAAGGATGTCTGAATATGTAAAATGTTAAGTGAAGATCAAGGAATTGCTCCAAATTAAAGGAGGGAAAAGAGACGTGACATCTAAATGTCATGTGTGATCCTGGATTGAATTCAGTACTGGGGTGGAAGCAGGCAAAAGTAGTCTATAAAGCCCATTTTTAGAGACAATTGATAAAATTTCAATATGGATTGCAGATTAAATGATAGTATAATAGTTTCCAGATTTTAATAATTGTATGATGCTTATATTGTACCTAGAAAACAGAGACTGAATATTCAGAAGTAAAAGCACATGATGTCTTCTATTTACTGTAAAAATTACCAAGAAAAATTTTATGGAGAAAGAAAGAGAGAGAGAATGGGAAAGTGAACTGGGCAATGCATAAGCAATTCATGAATCTGGGTAATGGGTATGTGTGAATTGCTTGTGTTCCCTTTACTATTCTTCCAACTTTCTGTAAGTTTGAAATTTAATCAAAATGGTAAGTTACACAAATTTGGAAAGTATAAATAGTAGAGCAAATACCCTCAGATGGAAAGAGAAAACTGTATGCAGCACATTGAAAGAGGAATTGGTCTCATGCAAAGGAAGAACAACACTTCCATCCTACAAGTGAAGAGGAAAGAGTTTGCAGATGAAGAGTATTTGTTGATGAAAAAGAAAATAAATTATTTTCTAGTTTTTGTTGGTGGTGTTGATGTTTTTGCCCTGTGAATATGAGGTCTAAAATGGCTATCTGGAAAATGACTTAGGGATCAAATTAGAATACATGGAAGGACTTTCAAGGTCAGATTGAAATTGGAAATAAAGATTTTATGATGGTCTCAATTTGCAACTAGGGTTATCAATCATTGTAATTTTATTACTTGTCTGTCTATCCCTACTTAGAAGTTAAAATTATATGGGTGGGGATAATTTGTTTCTTTTGAAATTCATTTATAGAATATTCTTACCACTTTATTTGTTAACAGCCTGTAAACTGAAGTTTTCTCTTAGCAATATCCTGGTGAGATAAAGCTAAAAGTAGGGCCAGGATTAACTCCTTGGCTAATGTAAAATTCAATTGCTTTTTCTTCTTCATTGTGGAAGGCTGAAGTCCCTGGCATTTAATTTTTTAATAGAAATTTTTATTGAGATAGCTATAGGGTTGCATACAGTAATAAATGATACAGAAAGATCCCCTGTAAGTGTTACATTCAATGGTAACATTCTGCAAAACTGTAGTATCATATCACAATAATGACATTAATTCACTTCATCAATTTTATTCATATTTACATGCACTCTTTTGCATGTGTGTATGTGTTTAATTCTACATAACTTTTTCATACGTGTAGGTTTGTATATCTACCACCTCAGTAAAGATACCAAACAGTTCCTTCTCCAGAAGGATCACTCCCATTGTTCTTTTAAACCACACCCAACTTCCTCCCACTCTCCCCACTCCCCATCTTGTCTCCCTGGCAACCATTCATCTATCCTGACTTTTCTAAAATTTAATCATTTCAAAAATCTTACATAAATGGAGTCATAAATATGTAACCTTTTGGGATTGACTTTTTTCACTCAGCATAATTTCCTGGGTACTCTTCTAGGTTGTGTATATCAAAAGTTTATTCCTTTTAATTGCTGAGTAATACTCCATCATATGTATGTACCAGTTTGTTTAATCATTCACCTTTGGAAAGACATTTGGGCGGAGTCTAGTTTTTGGATATTATAAATAAAGCTGCTATGAACATTCATCTACAGGTTTTTCTTTTTTTTCTTTTTTTTTTTTTTTTTTGGAATTCCAATTCTCTTGGATAAATGGTGTCTTAGCTTGCCAGAGCTGCCCCCCCCCCCCCCCAAATACCTTACAGTGGATCGTCTTAAACAACAAGAACTTAACTCCTGGTATTGAGGCTAGAAGAAGTCCCAAATCAAGGCAAGTGAGTCCTGCTTTCTCACAGAGTCTGTAATGTTCTGGTTCTGCTTGTTGGTTACTGGCAGTCGTTTGGGCTATTTGGCTTTTATCTCTGCCTCCAGTCACATGGCAACATCCTCTCCTTTCTGGATTCTGTTCTCTTTATAAGGGTTCCAGTAATTTGGATTGACCCACCCTCATTCAGACTGCCACACATTAACTAAAAATAGCATCATGAAAAGGTCCTATTTACAATGGGTTTATACTGCAAAGACATGTATACAAGATTAAGAACATGTTTGTTGGGGTACATGTCACTGACGACCACAGCTGCTGTTACTGGGTCTTATGGTAATTGCATATTCTTAAACTGTCTTCCAGAGTGGTTGCACCATTTTTTCATTCCCACCAGCAATGTTTAAGCAACTAGTCTCTCCATATCCTTGCCTTTTGATGTTATCAATACTTTTCTTTTGTTTTTTTGTTTTTTTTTGTTTTTGCCATTCTGATAAGTGTGTAGTACTATTCCCTGTGGTCTTAACTGGCATTTCCCTGTAGGCCAATGTAATGAACATCTTTTCATGTGCTTATTAGTTGCCTGTATACCATCTTTGGTGAAATGTCTATTCATGTCTTTTTCCTATTTTCTAATTGGATTTTTTTTCCTTTAACTGTTCAGTTTTAAGAATTCTTTTTATATTCTAGACACCAGCCCTTTGTTTTATATATGGTCCCTAATATTTTCTCTCAGTTCATAGCTTATTTTCTCATCTGCTTAACAATGTCTTTCACAGAGTGAGTGTTTTAATTTGGATGTTGTCCAATTTATCAATTTTCCCTTTTATAGATCATGCTTTTGGGACCAAGCTTAAGAACTATTTGCCTAGACCTAGCTTGGGAATTTTTTCCAATATAGTTTTTATAGTCATATAGTTTTGCATTTTATAATCCATAGTCTATTTTGAGTTAATTTTTGCATAATGTTTGGGGCTTTGGTCCAAGTTCATTGTTTTGCTCCAACACCATCTCCAACACCATTTGTTGAAAAAGCTATCTTTCCCCACTTGAATTGCTTTGTACCTTTGTAAAAATTCAGTTGTCATATTTGGCTAGGTCTATTTATATATCCTCTATTCTGTTCCATTTACTTATGCATCTAACCTTCAGCTATACTATGTTGTCTTGATTACTGTAGATTATAGTAACCCTTGATTTCAGGTAGAATAGTTCCTCATATTCTTTTCTTTGTTGAGATAGTTTTAGCTATTCTAGAGCCTGTGGCTTTCCATATAATTTTTAGAATAAGCTTGTTTATGTCTACTAAAAACAAGTTGGGTTCTTTAAAGAATCACATTAAATCTATAGTTAAATTTGGGAGAATTGGCACTTTAATTATGATGTCTTCCAATATGTTTCCATGTTATTTCTCTCTATTAATTTTGATATTTTTAAAATGTCTTTCATTACTATTTTGTAATTTTTACACTTAGATGCTGTGCATATTTGATAAGTGCATACCTAATGTCAAAGAAAATTGAGACACCAATAGTAATTTTATAACAGATTTATTGAAAGAGGACTGTTAACAGGGAGCTCTCAAACCAAAGAGCCTCAAAATAGCAAGTTATTGTAGCTTATAGAGACAATTATAATAACAATAATTGGTTGACATTTAGGTTCCTTATTACAAAGACATTTAGATTCCTTATTACAAAGCACAGAAGGATCATAGATTGGTTATTACAGTAAATTTGTTGATTTCTGATAGGCTATTTTTTCAGGCCAACACCAGCTGATTTCCAACTGTTGTTTAAACTGCAGGGTATGTTCACAGGGTATGTTCCTTTTTTTTTTTTTTTTTTTTGGAAAGCCCCCCACTTTTATTTTTAGCTCCTTAGAAAGTCTCTGTTCCTTCACAGACAAGTTATCACTCCCAGCAATCCAATGTAGATGATTCATTTTATTTAACACTAAGTATTTAATTTTTTGGAGTGATAAATTGTATTGTATCTTTAATTTTGGTTTTTATATGTTCATTGTTAGTAAATAGAAATGTATTTGATTTCTGTGTGTTGATCTGATATGCTACCACATTGCTGTACTCACTTATTAGTTCTAGAAATACTTTTTAGATTCCTTTGGTCTTTTCTATACAGATGATCATATTATATGAAAATACAGAGAGTTTTATTTTCAATCTGAAAGCCTTTCATTTCTTTTTCTTTTCTCCCTTCCTTTTTCTTTTTTCTTTCTTTTTCTTTTGCATTTATTGCAGGGGATAGTCTTCCAGTATGACACTGAATGAGAATGTTGAGCGTAGAACTCCTTACTTTGTTCTAGTTGCTGGGGTAAAATGTTCAATTTTTCATTCTTGTGCATGGTGTTAGTTGTAATTTTTTGTAGGTGCTCTTTATTAGGTGGAGGTAATTCTCCTCCATTCTTAACTTGGCTAAGAGTTCTGTTTTTATCATTAATGGGTAGAATTTTATCAAATGCTTTTCTCATCAACTAATAGGATATGATTTTTTTTTTTAACTAATTGATATGATGGATTACATTGATTTCTGAAAGTTAAACCAGTCATACATAAAATAAGAATAAACCTCAATAAACCTCTTGGAATAACCCTCTTGGAATAAACCTCAATTGGTTATGGTATATAATTCTTTTTATGCAATAATGAATTCAGTTTGCTAATATTTTGTTGAAGATTTTTACATTTTCATTCATGATAGGTATAGATCTATAGAGTTCTTTGTTTTGTGCTATAGGTTTTGTTATCAGTGTACTACTGTCCTCATGAAGTGAGCTGGAAAGCATTCCCTGCTTTTTTTATTTTCTGGAGGATATTGTGTAGAATTGGTGTAAATTCTTCCATGTTTGGTAGAATTCTGCAGTAAAACCATCTGGTCTTTGGGATTTCTTCTTCGGGAGCATATTAATTATGATTTTAATTATTTTAATGGTTATAATAAATTTCATCTTGGTTAAATTCTAGTAGTTTGTGGGTTTTGAGGGATTGATCTATCCCTCTATGTTGTTGAACTTATGAGCAAGTCATTTGTAGTATTCTCTTATCATTTTAACAGATGCAGGATCAGTAGTAATATTCCCTGTTTCATACCTAAAATTGGTAATTTTCTCTTCTCTTTTTTTATTTTTGTCTATCTTGCTAGAGTTTTACCAACTTTATTGATTTTTTCCAAATAACCTGCTTTTTCCCATTATTTTCTCTACAGTTTTCGTATGTTTCAATTTCATTGATTTCCATTCTTGTCTTTTTGGTTTCCTTCCTGGTTTGGGTTTATTTTTCTCTTCTTTTTCGATTTTCCTGAAGTAAGAACTTGGATTATTCATTTGAGATCTTTCTTCATTTCTAAAGTAAATATTTTGTACTATAAATTTCCCTCTCAGCACTGTTAAGCTGCATCCCACATTTTTGACAATTTTTTGATCACTTTGATTTCTTAATTTTATTCTTTTCTTAATTATATTATGTTCTTAATATTTCTATCTGTATTTTTAAATTTCCTTTGAGATTTTCTCTTTGAATCATGTATTATTTGGAAGTTATTTGCTTAATTTTCATGTGTATAGACATTTCCTATTTTATGTCCCTTATTGGTTCCCAATTTGATTCCATTATGGTCAGAGGATACATTCCATATGATTTCAATTATTTTAAAATTGTTGAGGTTTGTTTTATGGATTGTCTTGGTGAATGTTCTATGGGCACTTAAAAAATGTGTTTTCTACTGTTGTTAAGTAGAGTGTCCTATAAATGGGAACCCTATTGATTATGTTGTTGAGATATTCTATTTCATCCCTGATTTTCCATCTTGGAGTTCTATCAGTTTCTGAAGGGGGCTGTGGAAGTCCCCTATTGGAACTATAGATTTTTCTCTGTTTCGTCTTTCAGCTCCTTTAGTTTTAGTTCCATTTATTTAGGATCATTATATCTTTCTGGCAGATTGATACTTTCATCAGTATGTAATTCCAAATTTGTCTCTAGTAATTTTCTTTACTCTAAGGTTGACTTTATCAGATATTAATATAGCCGCTACTACTTTTCTTTAATGTTTACGTTATACCTTTTTCTAAGTTCTTACTTTCAACAGACCCATGTTGAATTTGAAGTGCTTCTTATAAGTAGCATATAGTTGGTACATGTTTTTCTATCCACTCTGCTAATCTCTGTCTTTAGGGTCGTGTACTTAAACTATTTACATTTATGGCAATTATTGATATGTGGGTGTTTCAGGCTGCCTTTTTGTTATTTTATTATTTGTCCTCTGTGCTTTTTCCTCTGGTTCTTACTCATCTGTTTCTTTTTTATTGCCTTTTTTGTGGGTTATATAAACAATTTTTAAGATTTAATCTTGATTTTTTTAGTGTTTTTGAGTGTATCTCCTTGTACAGATTTCATAGTGGTGGTTCTGTTTATTACGATAAACATATGTGACATTACAATCTACTGGTATCAACATTTTACCACTTCTTGTGAAGGGTGGAAGCCTCTTCCATGTAAGTCCCTTTAACTTCCCCACTTTTTATTATCAGTATTTTGGATATTAGATGGTAGAATAATTTTTGTTTTGATCATCAAATACAATTTGTAAAACTCATAAGTGAAAGGATATTCCACTGTGTTTATACCTACTTTTGCTGTTTGGATATGTCATTCTTCTTAATGCTCCGAGATTCTTTCTTACATCACTTTGTTTCTTTTCCATCAATACTTTAAGGAGAGGTTTGCTAGACTTAAATTCTGTTAGCTTTCCTTTGTCTGAGAATGTCTTTGTGTGAATTTTGTGATCTATCTTTAAGTTCACTGATAGATAATTTATATCCTGTCATCTCCACTCTCTTGTGCCCATCTAGTGAGGTTTTTAAAAAATATTTTTGTATTTTTCAGTTTTATAATTTCTGTTTTGTTCATTTCATAAGTTCTTTTCCTTTGCTGGCATGCTTAATTTTTTAATTTGTTTCAATATAATTTGCAATTGATTGCTGAAGTATTTTTGTGGCATCTGACTTAAAATCCTTGTCAAATAATTCCAACATTTGTTTCATCTTAGTTGACTTTTTTTCCTCGTTCCAGTTGTGGTTTTCTGGATTCTTGGTATGACAGGTGACTTTCTACTGTATCCTGGAAATTTTGTTTGTTATGTTAGGAGATCCTGGTTCCTATTTAAATCTTTTACTTTTTAATTATTATTGGTTTTATAAGGCAGTCACCCTACTTAGGTTTTGGCCTTTTTTTTCAGCTGTGGTTCCAATGGCTAATTTAAACTTGGGAGACTTTGTGGTGTTATTTTGGCCTGCTTGGTTTATTTAGTGCTACCAGGATTCCTACTCAGTGCTGCTGGTGCTGCCCTAGGGAGTTGAAGGGTTTTCTTTAGACTGGGTGACCATCAGTGTCATGATGGTAGAAGGACAGTTTGGGTTGCCCCTACCAGTGACTCCTGGCAGCCCTTGTATGTCTAGGCAGGGAAGGAGATTCTTAGGAATGCACAAAGAGGCCTCCCAGGCCTGGCAGCTTGTTGTTACTGTGTCCCTCTTGGACTGCCCACTAGCCCTAATTCTTCTGGACTGGGAGGGTTTTTAAGTCTTGGATGACTGGTGGTTGGATCCTTCCTATCATTTTTGCCCATCTGACATGATTTCGTCCTAATGAGGGAAAAGAGTCTAAAGTGTCTCAGGCTCTTGGGCCTGAGGGGTAAAGGAGGTTTTCCAGGCAGAGCTCCTTCCTCTTGCCCATTCTGCTAGTCTCACTTGTCCGCACAATGTTGTACATCAGGAAGGGGTTGCCTCAGAATCAAAGAGGCTTCCCAAGCCAGGTCACTTGTGACTGAGTACCTCCTGCTGATTCTGCCTGCTTGCCCTGGTGTCTCCTGGAAGTGGAGAGGAATTGCGACCAGGGGGGATGGAGAGTACTTCCCCTGACCAGTTTTTGTTGATGGGGTTCCACAATGATGTCCCTCTTCATTGGGTCATGCTTACCTAATGTTGTAAGAGGGTCTTCTATTTAATATGGGGGAAGGAATGGGCCTACCTGGACTGCCTTCTTTTGCTGGGTTCGAGTTACCAGAAGCCAGGTTTGAATGGCTTTCTTCTGTTGGGTCCAGGGACATAAGAAGTCTTGCTTCTGTGATTTTCCTCTAGTCCTGGGGTCCCAAAATATTTTACTTTCTTATCAACTTTGACTTCTTCTTTGGTTTTCCCTTGCATTATTTCCAGGTTTTATAATGGTGCTTAGCAGTGAGGAGCATAGAGAAAGAGGTGTTTACTATCTTGCCTGGACCATAAGTCTCCTGCTATTTAATTTTAATGGTGTTATTGGTTTAACAGCTATTCAAGACTGTACTCAGTGATTAACATCACCCTTCAAATATTTGGAATTTCATTTATCTTTTCCTCTAATATAAAATTTAAATGCAATATTGCAGTCCTATGGAAATATAATACTAATATTATGTATTAATTTTGTATGGTTTATTTTCAGGTTTTAAAATACTTTGATGATGACCTGATCTTTGCTTCTGTAGCTTAAGTTGGAGTTCTTTGACAGCTCATACATCCAAGGCTTCACAGCCATTATTGTTCACTGGGGTCTTGTATTAGAATGAGATTGAGCAGCTTTGCATAACATGAGGAGGTAAGAAAAGATAAAAAGGATATAAATTGGATTAGTGCTCATATTTAAAAATAAATTTTGGTGGAGAAACATCTTTGACAAGAATAACCACAGAAGTTCTAAAGTTATTGAAAATATTGTAAATGCCTCTGATCAAAAATTAGATATAGATTGAGTGCACAGAAAATAACAGTTTTATTTGGAGCAATCTACTTCCCACAAATAATTTTCCAACAGAGCACTTCTAAATTCTAGGAGGACAAATGGAATTGTTAATTAAATGTTTAACATTATTTATAAGAAGCTTATTAGTTTGAGTTACCCTTACAATGTATTCAAGTTATATATTTATGGACTTTTAGTCAAACTTTAAATTAGGAGCCAGTGAACAACATATGCATATTGAACCTTTGCCCTATTTGAAGCATAATTTTACTGGGTAAATTATTCAAGCTTTTATAATTGTGATAACTTTGCTTTTATGATCTTCCTGGACATATATATGATCTATTTGATGCTAAGATACTGGTTAGGAAGACAATATCTAATTATAACTTTTTCATGGGAAATCTGTTTCATTTAATGGCATAATTTCTACTAGCAAAGTGTGGAGGAAAGTGGGAACTACTACCATTAAACATTTCTATGCATAAACATGTTCATGGGGTACCTGAAACAGAAACTGCTCATTATCAAAATTTGATCAAATCATATGACTCTGGAGCACTTTATATTTTGAATTGTCACTACCACTCTCACCTCCAATTTACAAACAGTAGGTATTAACCCAAGATGTCTTCATCATTGACTGTGATGTATTCCCTCTGTCAAGCAGATTTTGTTTATTTTCTTTATGATACTAAGAGCTAAAATAATTTTAATTCATATATTTTTTTCTGAAGGAATATAATTTATTTTTCCAGTTGCTAGGGATTGTTCTATTGGCAGCCATGGAAGCATGGAAGCCCTTAAGGATCCATTCTCTCTTCCAGTTCAGTGTGCAGAACAAATGACTGCTTCCCAAAATAATACCAATTAAGCCAATGTCAAACTTAGTATCTGTATTACTCTCAAGAGACAAGTTACAATATCCTTCCAAAAAAACTGCCTTTCAGGGACAATGCTTTTTCAGCGGGCATAGTTATGCTACTTCTATATTGTGTTCCTTAAGTAGTCTTTTGCTAGATGCCTCCTACCATTACTACTTCTACTATTTCTGCTCCTGCTGTTACACACCCACACACACCCACACACACCCATGCACACAAATACACACACACACTACATATATATTTTTTAATCTATACATTTTGGCATTTCATTTTGACAAGTGTAGTGGATAAGAGACCCAGAAGACCTGAATTCTTCTAGGTGTTTACAACTACTGTGTTGATCTTGGGCAATTCATTTCATAACTATGTTTCATTTTCCTCATTTGAAAAACAAAAATATTGGAGTAGACAAGGGGTTGGCAAGCTAAGGTTTTGGATTAACCACATATTGTTATCAATAAAGTTTTATTAAAACACAACCAGGCTTATTTATTTATGGATTGTCAATGGCTGTATTTGCATTGCATCTTCACAGTTGAGTAGTTGTGATAGAGACTATATAGTCTGCAAACCAAAATTAATTAATATCTCTCCTTTAAGAAAATGCTTGTTAATCCTGTACTATTTGATCAATAAGGTCCTTTCTACATATAAATATTTATCACTCAATAAGATATAATAAAATATGTAAAAATATAAAAAATATAAAATATTTATAAAAATATATAAAAAATCTTAGTCTGCCTAACAAGTATAATGTTAGTAAATGTATTCAATTATTTAGTTTTCTGTCCTGAACCTCTTCTCCATGAATCCAAATGACAAAAGTCAACCCAGTCCATTTAAATAGTGGAATTTTCTTAAGTGACAGTCTATTGAATGCCATTAGACTGATAATCAAGTGGAACATATTTTTAGCAATTTAGTCATTTTTTCAATTTTTCAAACTTGTCATCTCAATTACATGAGATGTGGTCTAATTTTAAGTCATTCTGCATTTGTGGTTCTTTTATTCAAAGCACTACATGATCTACTTTGGGGGGTTTAAAACACAGCCACACTGGTCAAGTAATCAAAAAATAAAATGGAAGGAAAAATAAAAATGAAAATATAAGTGACTAAAACTCATAAATGCAGAAAACCAAATAAATATAGATGTACTTAGAGATAGGCATATGTGAGCATGTGTGTGTTTACATTACTTGGTAGAGGATATTAACAGTGAAGGTATGTGTTTTACTATATATCAGGGACAATGATTGGCATTCATATTGGCTTGAGGTTTCATCAATGTGCTTCATTTTTCTGGGACTTTCAAAGCATTGAAATGTGAATATGTCAGTTAAGTGGCCACTGGGAAGCAATGAACTGTTAATTTTTAAATTAACGAAAGGCCTTAAAACTTATGATCAGGAACTTAAATTTCACATAAGTGGTACATTGGGAATTACTGCAGTATTCTGAGAAAGAAAATTAAAGCATCAATTTATTTTGAAAATTTTGAACTTAAGAATGTAGATACATTAAAGAACAAAGCAGAGGATACATAAGAGAAACTTAGGACAGTTGTACAGAACAACTATTGGATCTCTTTCTCTTACTTCTCACAAAAACTTCAATAGAAGAGTTATGTTTTATGTTTATCTTTTAAATTTATTTAAATTTAGTTTTATGTAGGAAATTGTGATAGATTGTTGGCAAAATGGCCACAATTATTCCCTACACACCCCTTACAATGTGATTTTGCAGGTCTATTCAATAAGATATAGAGTGTATTTCCCCACAATTTAAATCTGGGCTGACAATGTATTCTGGCTTGGTAGACTGAGTTCAGTAGAATTGATATTTATACCTATTTTAAAGTTAGGACTCAAGAGGCCTTGCATGCCTCTTTTCACTCTCCTGAAGAGTGTCCCAGTATCCTTCATCTCACAGCTATTTAAAAGTCCTTACATAGTCCCTCCTACAGAGAAACAGGCTGGTTCATGTGACCAATAGAATACAGCAGAAGTAATAGTGCATGACCCTTAGCCTAAGTCACAACAACACTGAAGTTTCTGCCTTAGTCTTTTGTAGTGCTGTTGTGGACAAGCCAGCTACCATATCATGTAGACATTCAAGAAGTCCCATGGAGAGTTCCACATGGAAAGAAACTAACTTGCCAGCTGTGCAACTATACGACCTTAGAAACAGATCCACAAGCTCCAAAAGATTTCTGTAGCTCTACAAGACCTTTGATTGCAAACTCATCAGAAACCCCAAGCCAGTAATGACTAAGAGAGCTGTTCCTGAATTCTTGACCCACAGAAACCTTGACTAGTATTCTTTTACGCCATTGCTGAGCAGGAAACATAAGCGGCATTAGCTATGTGGAAACTATGGGCTGTCTGTGGTAGCAGAGGCAGTATATACATATATAATACTATTATATATGTATTATATGTATATGTATATGTATATTTATATGTATATTTATATTTATATTTATATAAATATATTTATATATTTATATATATTTATATATATATTTATATATATATTTTATATATATAAACATATATATAAATATATATATTTATATGTTATATATATATATTTACATATATATTTATATGTATTTATATATGTATTTATATATATTTATATTTATATGTATATGTATTATATATGTATTAGCTATGTATTATATGTATGTATTATATATGTATTAGCTATGTGGAAACTATGGGCTGTCTGTGGTAGCAGAGGCAGTATATACATATATAATACTTTAATTCTGTATTTGTTGAGAGATAATTTATTGTTTCCCCACTATGACCAAACCTCACCCAGCATATTTCCAGTATTTTTGCCCCTTTCTCCCTTTCCTTCACTTCCCTGATTTTATTAGGTTATATGAATGCTACATTGTGAATGTTTTTAATTATAGTATTAATCATAATTCTCACATTTATTATAGTCAGTTTCACCATTTATCTCTATTAGCTAAGGTTTATAACTATTAAAGATAGTTTCTTCAAGAAGACTCATGCAACTGAGTTCCTGTATGGTCAAAAAAATGGTGTTGTCTTTTACTTGAATGTCTGGGAATAAAATCATTGTTCTAATGTTCTCTACTGTTAAATGCTACACTCAGTGCTACAGGCTATGAAGTCAGACTGATTTATTTTCTACGAAGAAGGAATTTAATCTTTTTCCATCTGTGTAAAGTTCTTTATTTTTTGAAGAAATCTGTCCAACATTTATCAAGTACTTCTCATGTGTCATGAAAGAGCTGTATTAGATAGATACATTCTTAGTCCATTTTTTATATGGAAAAACTGAGGCACAGAAAGTATGCTAAAGTTTCTCAATGCCATCATGGAAGTAAGAGACTTTAAAAGTCTCAGGCTTTAAAATCAATCAATTATTCATTTATTCAACATTTATCAAGCTCTACTATGTCAAGCCCTGTGTTAAGAACTGGGGTATAAGTCCACAGGTCATAAACTCTAATCTTAAGAAGTTTACAGAATAATGTAGGAAGCATATTCACAAACAAACAATGACAATTTAGGATAATGTAAATATCCAGCTTCACTTTGGAAATAGAAGCAAAATGTTTCTATCAGCCTATAGTTCCTTCATGGACTTGTGAAGGAAACTACTGTCCTATTAGAATAGTGCCTACTGAGAAAATACAGACCTTGGAGATAATATTCACTGATAAAAATGACACACCAAGAAAATCCAAAATGTTGACAAGGATCCCAAAAAGGCTGATTGTTCAATTAAAGGAAATTTCAACTTAGGTTTTCTTTCTGCTCTGCTAATTCTGGAGAACACGTATATTGTATGTGATTTCTCATGGCACCCTTCATCCTTTGCATAGATCCATTTTTTTTTTTTTTAATGGGTATCATTTTCCTTCTGCCTGGAGAACTCTCTTTAACATGTAATGTAGTACATGTCTGCTTGTGACAAAATCTCTCGGTTCTTGTTTGAAGAAGTCTTTATTTTGCCTTTATTTTTGAAAGATGCTTTTCCTGGGTATAGAATTATGGTTGTTTTATTTTCAGCACTTTAAAATGTCACTCCATTATTGTCTGACTTGCAGTAATTCTTATCCTTGTTCTTCTGTGCATAATGTTCCTTGTTGTCTCTCACTGCATCTAAGATTTTCTCTTTATCACTGGGTTTCAGTAATTGGATTGTTTTAGATTTGTGTGGTTTGCTTTGTGTTTATCTTTTTTAAGTCTCCTTTGCTACTTATATCTATTTAATTTCCTTAAATGTGGAAAAATCTTGGCTCTTATTTCTTCAAGTATATTTAACATCCACTTCTTTCTCTTTTCTCCTTCAGAGGCATTGTATGTTAGACTATTTCAGGTTACTTACATCAATTAATTTATTTTCAGTCTCTTTTTTTCCATGTGTGTCATTTTGGATAATACATACTTTTATGCTCTTTTTTTTCCCTGCAGTGTCTAATATGCTGTTAGTCTCATCCAGTATTATTTTCATTTTGTATACTTTAGTTTTCATTTCTACAAGTTCCATCTGGCATTTTTTATATCTTCAATTTCTTTTCTCATTATTGTTATATTTTCTTTTTAATCCTGGAGCATATTGAACATATTTTAAAAGCTATTTTATCATCCTTGTTTGTTAATTTCATCTCTGTCATTTCTGGATATATTTCTCTTAACAGATATTTCACCTGGTAATTGGCCACTTCTACCTTCACTCATGAGGAAATACAAAATATTATCCAGCAAACAGGGATTATCAGCTGGGATGAGAAAATGCACTATTAGGCTGATAAACTATGCTTTATATCCAAGTTATTTAATTTTATTCCACATTTATTGTTATAAAGAAATAACATGAAATATCAAACATTTAAGAAACTCTAACAAAATTGAAAAAGTATCAAACTACAGACAAAATTAACACCTAAGGGAAAAGAACTAAATGGTGAAAAAGGAAAAGAAAAGGAAAAATTTTCAATACATCTGATTATACACTCCTAGAGAATTTCTGTAGAACAGTACAACCATTGAAAACAAACTAGAACCAAACAGGAAAAAGCAATTGAATTTTGAAAATTAGAAGCAACTGCATGAAGACAAATCTCTCAAAAACGGATATAATAGTAGGTGTTATGACAGAAGATTAAATAGTAAACTTGAAAGATCGAACTGAGAGATTTTTCCAGAACATGGACTGAAAGGATAGAGTGATGAAAGCATAGAGAGATGGAGAAGAAACCCAAGAATTTAAATACTTGTCTAAGAAGATTTTCAATATTCTCTATTAGGACAAAATGTAGAGAACAGATGATGTAAAACAGGGAATAATGAAAGAAAAATTCTCTGGATAAGGGAAAATAAAACAAAAGGAAACAAAGAATCTTTTGATTGAGAGTCAAGAAGGAATACTGAAAAGAAAAACACCTAGATTAGTATAATAAAATGTCATAAATACAAGGAAAAGAAAAAAATCTTAAAAGTATCCAGACTGAAAACAAAGAAAAAAAAAGGATAATAGATTTTTTTTCACTTTTTATCTGAAATACTTTCAAACTTATAGGACAGTTAAAAAAATTAATACAAACCCCATACAGAGTACTCCAAAATTTCCCCTATCCCCCTAGATATCTACATCCACCATTTAAAAATTTTTGACACATTTGTTGTATCATTTTATCTATTTGGCCTTTATCTATTCTCCATCTATCTATTTATCCATCCATTTTTTTCTATTTATCGATCCATTTTGCAAACACTTGAGTGTTGATTGTATACATTATAATCTTGTACATTCAATAAAGCCAGGTATGTTTCCTAATAATAATGATATTCACTTCTATAACCATCTTAGACACAGTTAAAAGTTCAAGAAATTTAACATTGATATAAATCTTACAGTCTATATTCCATTTTTTCATATGTCCCAATGATCTTCTTTTGGGTCTTTTCTTCTCCTTGTTAGATCCTTTCCAGGATCACAAATTGCATTTAATTGTCTTTGTCTCTTTAGTTGATTTTTTTTTAAATTGTGGGAACATACATACAACATAAACTTCTCAACCACTGTGAAGCATCCCATTCAGTAAGATAAATCCTATTCACAGTGCTGCAGTACCCTCACCACCACCTATTACTAAAACTTCCTAATCTCCCCAAACAGGAACCTTCCACCATTATGCATTAACTCCTCCTTCACTGTGACCCTACCCCTGACAAACTGTTACTCTAATTTCTGTCACTATGAGCTTGCTTATCCTCTGAAATTTTCTTCGTAGTTACTATGGGGCATAAATTTAACATCCTAAATTTATAAAAACCTTGTTTTATTTGATTCTAATTTAACTTTAATAGTATACACAAACTATGTTGGTTTACCGCTACATATCCCCACCCATATATAGTTCTTGTCACAGATTACATTTTTATAAATTATGAGTAAAAAACCACTGATTGATCATTATATTTCATGCATATGCTATTTTTTTACTGATAGAAGTAAACTGGAGATACAAACAAAAAACATAATAGTACTTGTATGTATATTTACACATGGCTGTACTTATTGGAGATCTTTATTTATTTATGTGGCTTTGATCTAATGTCTATTGTCCTTCCCTTTCAACCTGTAGAATTCTCTTTAGCATCTTTTATAGGCTGATCTAGTGGTGACAAATTCCCTCAGCTATTGTTTATCTGAGAATGTCTTAATCTGACCCTCATTTTTTTGAAAGACAGTTTGCCAGATATAGAATAATTTGTTGGCAATTGTTTACTTTTAGTATTTTAATATGTCATTCCACTGCCTTCTTGCATCCTCCCAGAAGAAGAAGAAAGAAAGTGTCATAGAGAATATTCAAATAACTAATGACTGAAAACTTCCTTAATTTAATGAAAGACATGATATACATCTTCAAGGCCATGTAAGGTTTCTGATAAGAAATAGACAATTGTATAGAAGGTCCCTTGTATGCTTCTCTCTAGAAGCTTTTAGAATTCTCTTTATCTTTGACATTTGACAGTTTGTGGGTCTATTTGGTTTTTATCCTATTTGGAGTTTGTTGAGCATCTTAGATGTGTATATACATGTCTTTTGTTAAATTTAGGGTTTCTGGCCATTATTTATTTGCATATTCTCTCTGCCAATTTCTCTTTCTTCTCCTTTTGGGACTCCCATGGTGTATATATTGGTTTACTTACTGATTTGCACAGGTTCCTCATGCTCTGCTCATTTTTCTTCATTCTTCCTTCTTTCTGTTCCTCACACTGGATGATTTCAATTGCAAGTTCATTGATACTTTTTTCTGCCAGCTCCAATCAGGCGTTGAACCTCCCTAGAGGATTTTTAATTTCTGTTACTATGGTTTTCAGGTTTCTTTTCATAATTTTCTTCTCTCTATTGATATTCTCTTCATGTTCACTTGTCAATTTCATGATTTCATTTAGTTCTTTGTCCGTGTTTTCCTTTAGCTCTTTGAATATATTTAGAGTCATCTTTTTAAAGTCTTTGTCTAGCATGTCCCAGGTCTGGTCCTCACTGATGATTTCTAATGCTTTACTCTTCTCCTTTGCCTGTACCAGTGCTTCCTGTTTCTTTGTATGTTCTGTAAGCTTTTGTTGAGATGTGAGCACTTTGATATTTTAATTTGTTATCACTGGAATAAAGAGATTTCTTTTCTTTAAGATTGTAGCCACCTAGTGCTTTGTCAGAGCTTTCATTGAATGCCAGAGGCTATGAAAGAGAAACAGAAATAGAGAGAAAGAGACAGACAGAGGGGTGGTGGGTATTGAGAAAAAGAGGTGGAGGAAAATACTTTTCTTCCCTTTGCAGAATGGCCTGTGGGATTCCTCTACTTCAGAGCTTATCCATACAATGTGTTTTGTTTTTTTTTTTTCTCTCATTTTTTTATTGTAGAATATAACATATATGTGTAAAAGTGGTAACTTTCAAAGTGTGATTTAGCAAGTAGCTAGGCAGCTAATTTCAAAGAATGTTATGAGTTAGTTTTACAGTTTCAGTTATTTCCTTACTGTGAAATATAACATATATACGGAAAGGTGGTAACTTTCAAAATACAATTTAACAAGTATCTATATAGCAAATTGTAAAGAGTGTTATGGGTTTCAGTTCCAGCATGTCAGTTATTTCCTTCTAGTTATTCTAATACCCTAGAAATTCAGAAAAAAATTATATAAAGATTCAGTATTTGTAATCCTTTATTAGATTCTACTTTATTCTCTCTTGTCTGTCGCTACCCCTTCTTCTAGTTTAATCACTTTCCCAGCCTTCATGGATGTCTAGGCAGTGACCACCCTAACTTTTTCACGGTGAAAATGGTGTCAACATTATGGGAGAAGGGGATGCTTCTGGTCGATGTTCTTGAAGAAGATTTTGCCTCTGGATTTTGGGATTATCTGGCATAGGAACACTCTGGAGGATTTAAGTTTCTGAAAAATAAACTTAGTGAGTGAAACTTTTGTAGAGCTTCAGATAGGGACCAGGGTATTCTTTAAGGTTTGGGGGACTACTATTGGTTTGGGCTTGTCATACTGTGGCCATTTGGCTTATATAGCTGGAGCTTGCATAGGAGTAACCTCCAGGAGAGCCTCTTGACTCTATTTGAAATCTCTTAGCCCCTGGAAACTTATTTTGTTGCCTTTCTTCCCCCCTTTTGGTCAAAAAGGCAATCGTAATCCCTCAATGCGTGGGTCCCACATTAGGTGGAGAGTGATGAATTTATTTGCAGAGTTGGGCTTAGAAAGAGAAAGGCCACATCTGGGCAGCAAAAGAGGTTCTCTGGAGGTGACTCCTAGGCATAATTATAGGTGGGCTTAGCCTACCCTTTAGATCCATAAATTTCACAAGAGCAAGCTTCAAGTTCAAGGGCTTGACTTATTAAGTAGAGGATTCCTAATTTCACATAGTATATGTTCTGTCCAAGACAAACAATCAATGTCTCAAATTATCTTCACTTAATTGTACAATCATCATCACTCTCCATTTTAAACTATTCTCAAGACCCAAAACACCACAAAGCTATTATCAGCCCTTAATTATTTATTCCAAGTATTTGTGTGGTACTAGTAGGGTATTCCTACTAATTATAGTTAGTCCTATTCTGCAATAGTAGTTTTACCCATATACTGCTCTGTTCTTAACTCTTTGTACCAGTGTCATACCTTAGAAGTATGTAACGCATGCACTTATTTATATTTGTAGTGCTATTCTGTGGGATACATGCCTTTAAACAATCCCTTTCAATCATGTTCACCTTCAATGCAGCTCTGATACTTGTAATTCCATTAAAAGACAATCATCACCCCCATTCATTCCCATGACTTTAAATTTACTCTCTTTAATGTATCTGAACATATTAGGCTATCATTCACCTTCACTGGCTTCTTTCTATCTCTAGTTCCCTAATATTCCACATTATAAGACACTGATTTTACATTGTTCAGGGAGTTCATAGTAATGGTGACATACATTATCTCTCCTTTTGTGTCTGGCTTCTTTCACTCAGCATTATGTCTTCAAGGTTCATCCATGTTGCCATATGTTTCATGACCTCTTTCCTTCTTTCTGCTCTTTTTCACCATCTATTGAGATGATCATTTGAATTTTCCCTTTTGATTTGTTAATGTGTTGTATTACATTGATTGATATTTTATGCTGAACCACCCTTGCATGCCTGGAATGAACCCCACTTCATCATGGTGTATGATTCTTTTAATGCATCTTTTGGATTCAATTTTCAAGTATTTTGTTGATTATTTTTGCATCTCTATTAGGAAGATTGGCCTATAGTCTTCCTTTCTTGTAGTAACTTTACCTGGTTTTGGTATTAGAGTGATGTTATCTTCATAAAATGAGTTGGTAGTATCCCTTTTTCTTCAATTTTTTTGAAAGAGTTTGAGCAGGAATGGTGTCTGTTCATTTTGGAAAGTTTGGTGAAATTACCTGTGAAGCCATATGTCCCTGGGCTTTTGTTTGGAGGATGCTTTTGATGACTGGTTGGATCTCTTTATTTGTGATCGGTTTCTTAAGGTCTTCTATTTCTTCTCATGTCAGTCTAGGCTGTTCATGGGTTATCAAGAAATTATCCGTTCCCTCTAAATTGTCTAGTTTTTTGGCATACAATTGCTCATAGAATCCTCTTATGATTTTTTAAATTTCTTTGGAATCCCCAGTAATGTCCAATGCCTGCCGCCTCCCATGGTTTCTGATTATGTTTAATTGGGTCTTCTCTCTTTTTCACTTTGTCAGTCTAGCTAAAGTTTGTCAATCTTGATCTTCTCAAAAACCAACTTTTTGTTTTACTTATTATCTCTATTGTTTTTTGTCCTTCATATCATTTATTTCTACTTTAATCCTTGTTATTTCTTTTCTTCTGCTTGCTTTATGGTTCATTTTCTGATTATTCTCTAGCTTCTTCAGTTGTTCAGTTATGTCTATACACATCTATTAAGTCTAATTCATTTATCACATTGTGTAGGCCCTCAATTTCCTTATTGGTCCTCTGTCTATCTATAGAAGAGAGTGGTATATTGAAGTCTTCCACTATCATTGTAGAAATCTCTACTGCTTCCTTCAGTTTTGACAATGTTTGCCTCATCTACTTTGAAGAAACTTGATTGGGTACATAAACATTTATGATTGTTATTTCTTCTTGTTAACTGTCACTTTTACTAATATATACTGTCCTTCTTTGTCTCTTATGACATCTTTGCATTGAGAGTCTATTTTGTCTGATATATTAGTATTGCCACCCCTGCTTTCTTTTGGCTGCAACTTACATGGAATGTTTTTTTTCAATCCTTTCATTTTCAGTCTCTTTGTGACCCTGTCTCTAAGATGAGTGTCTTATAAACAGCATATTGAAGGAATATAAGTTTTAATCCATTCTGTCAATCTGTATCTTTTAATTGAAGAGTTTAATCCATTCACATTCAATGTTATTACTGTGAAGGCAGTTCTTGAATCAACTATCTTATCCATTGATTTTTTTTTGTTACATCTGTATTTTTCTCCCCTCTCCCTTTTTTTCCCTTTAAGTTACCCTTACTAATACGAATGCTCTTCAGTTCTGTGCCCTTCTCCAGACCTCTCTCTCTTTTCTTTTTTTCTTAGCTGGTAGAACTCTCTTTAATATTTCTTGCAGGGCATGGCTCCTGTTAACAAATTCCCTCAACATTTGTTTGTGAAAATTTTAAACTCTCCCTCACTTTTGAAGGAGAGCTTTGCTGGATAAAGAATTCTTGGCTAGCAATTTTTCTTTTTCAGAAACTTAAATACATCATACCACTGCCTTCTCGTCTCAATGGTGCCTGCTGATTAGTCAGTACTTAGTCTTTTGTGGTTTCCCTTGTATATGGTGAATCACTTCTCTCTTGCTGCTTTCAGTACTTTATCCTTCTCTTCAGTATTTGATAATCTGATTAGCATATATCTATTTCTCCAAGTGGGTTTATTTGGATTTATTCTCTCTAGAGTTCATTGGACTTCTTTGATTTACATATTTATGTTGTTTAGAATGGCTGGGAAGTTTTTCCCAACTGTGTCTTCAAATACTCTTCCTAGCCCTTTACTCTTCTCTTCTCCTGCTGGGATACCAATGATTCTTATATTTGTAACCTTCATGTTGTCCATCATTTCCCTGAGGTCCATTCCTATTTCTTCAATTTTTTTCACCATTTGTTCTTTTGTGCATTCACCTTCAATTTCCTGTCCTCTAGTTCACTTATTCTTTCTTCTGCCTCTTCAAATCTGCTGTTGTGCATCTCTAGTGTATTTTTAATTTGTTCAACAGATCTTTTCTTTCCATAAGATCTGCTTTTTAATTTAGTCCTTCAAATTCTTCTTTATGCTCTTCTAGAGTCTTCTTGATGTTCTTTATGTCTTTAGCCAACTCACTGAAGTTGTTTTGGAAATTTTTGTGTACTTCTTTGATTAATTGTTCCAAGTTTTGTGTCTCCTCCAACTTTTTAATTTGGTTATTTGGCTTGTCCATATCATCTTGTTTATTCATGTGCTTTATAATTTACTGTTGTCCTTGAGGCATTTGCGTATCTTATAAGGTTATTTTGGGAAATGTAGGATTATTTGAACATGTGTATATATATATATATATATATAAAATCAAAGCCACAGTTTGCTGGACTGCATTTTCCTCATCTTCCCAGCAGTAGACACTCTTGAGCCACCACTTACTTATGAGCCAGCTCTCCCCAACTTTGTGTGAGCAGTGGGCAGGGTCCAAACTGGTGGAAATTCAATCAGTGCACCTGTTGCTTGTGTGCACTAGGGACTGCTAGTCCTGGGGGTGTGGTGTGGGCCCTGTGGGCAACATGAGTCTGGTGTTTCCTGGACCTCCAAGTGTATCACTCGTGGGGCTGTGTGTCTTACCCTTCAGCTCAGTTGTGCCATGCTCACTTCCTGCCATGCACCCATGAGCCTCTGGGGTGTGGGAGCAGCTTTTGGTGCTTCAGTGTGGTGCCGTCACCTATCACTGCCTCTCACCTATGAACACCAAAGACTTCTGTGGAGATAGAGTAAATGTGTTCTACACTGGTTCACTGCCTCCCGGGTTCCCTTATGTGAGGTCTCGGCCATGTGGCTTTGGAGGATTATCTTTCCAGCTAATTGCTGAGACAGGTGCATGGGAGTGGAGATCTACTCACTCCCCTGCTTGGTGGCCACCTTACTGCTGCCAGCTCCTGCCCTGCTCTTATTCTGGCTGAATAAATTCATGACATCCTTTGAGACACAGTTTCTCTGCTTTTTCTTCCAAGTCTTCACCACATATTGTAGAAATACTTTTCTGGCTCACTGAAACTGTTGCCCTGAGCATCCTCTGGCCCTTCTCCAGTTTCTTTCATGGATGAAAAGTTTGCTCCACTTGAGCTATTCCAACATCTTCCTGAGCAGCTTTTGAAGCTAGGGAAAGTCCAAAATTGAGGCCTAAGCAAGGCAGTTCTTTCTCTCCTCATACAATGTGTTTTGAGAATAGCTCAAGGCCAAAGTGCCTGGGCCTCCCTGATCCTTTCTTTGTATGCATCTTGTCTTCAGCATGTCTGTGTGACCCTAGGAATTCCCCCATTTACACAGAAATGAATGTCCTCTTTTCCCTAGGAAACAGTTTCCCATAGTCCCAGGCATTGCCCAATGTGTCCTACATCCAACAATCCCTTTCCCAGACAGCAGAGCCTGATTGCTCTCCCACAGCATTCTGTAGGAGAGTGCTGTGGGCTACCTTCTAAATACAAGGCAATTTCTGGGATAGTAAACCCATGAGGAATGTCTTGGTTCAGTCTCTTAGGCCACCACCAGAGGGATTAGTTCAAACACACATGCTCAGAGTATGTTTTTGAGGGTTACACTGTTTTCTCTGGAGACAAGGCTAGGGACCCAACTGAAGCATGGTCCAGTCTGTTCTAAGTCATTGAGGGGACAAGGGAGGGGCCAGCCAGGATGCTGTAATATCCTGCTGCTTTTAAGGTATCTTTTTCTTGATTCAGCACTTGCCCTGTTGCTGCAATATTTTAACTGTTTTCTGGAACTTTGAGAAAGTTGTTTTTGCCAGTTTTTTCTGGTGGCTCAAAGTGACTATGGAGGTGATGGAGCCCTGAAGCTTCTTGCTCTCTTGATAGAGCGACTCAATAATAGATCTATTAGTAAACATCTATAAACTTTCATTGGTCTCTTCCAGGAAGATTTGGGAGAACAAAGAGCTCATCCATTTATTGCTATTTTTATTGTAAATAGACATTAATCTAGTAGTAAAAAAAATAAGTAAGCAAGTCATAATTGTGTGAATCAAATGCTCACTATTCCTTTAGCTTGTTTTTAAAATTACTTATTACCTTCTTACATACGATAAATTTTATGTAATTATTAAATTTATTGTTTATTGTGTACTTTTTTCTCAATAGAATATAAGTTCCATGAGGGAAAGTTTAATTTTTTTTTTTACTAATTGCCACGAATACTTAGAATGATGACATAAATAAAATAGGTTCTCAATATTATTTGGAGCATTAATTTTTTATTATATGAAAGTATTGGAAACCTCTTAAATGTCCATCAATATGAGAACAGTTAAATAATGTGTAGTATATCCAAATCCATTTTATGTAACAGATAAGGAGAGTGACATCATCACATATTATTTAACGTAATGATATCTAAGAGAAAAACACAAGAGAAAACTCATCTGTAAGAATGTAAAAAAAAAAAAAACTGATAAGTTATATCCTCAAATACTAACTATAACTATCTCTGGGGAGGCAAGCAGCATTAAAGAAGTGGATAGTCAGTCAACAGCCGGTCAAAAAATATTTTGTATACATTTTTTATGTGCCACATAATAGTCTAAGAACAGTAGTATAATAGCAAACAATAGAAATAATATTTTACCATCAATGTAATTTTATGTGGATTATATGAAGCAAGCCTAAATAAGATAATTACAGGAGCTGAGAAATGCTGCAATGATGATAAAATAGGTTTGTATAGTGGAGACTAACTTCGGTGATATTGGCTACATATATCTAGGTGGGTCATGGATGGTGTCTCTGAATGATATTTAATTTAAAATATGCATATGAAAGGAGGGAGGAATAAAGATCATGATGATTTAGGGAAAATCACTGTAAACAGAAAAAGAAAAAACAAGAAAAACAATTAGCAAATGCAAAAGCCCTGGGATAGGAATTTATATGGCATGGTTGAAGGACAAAATGTAGTCCAAAATTTGTGTAGCGTGGTAAAATGGGGGAGAATACAGTGGAGGTAGAAGTAAAAGAGTTAAGCCAGTGTCAGAAGATACTGAGACATTCTTAGCCATGTTAGCTAAATATTGAATTATAAGTGTTTTGGGAAGACATTAAAGGGATTTAAGCAAGTAAGTATCGTTATCTGATTCATACTTTACCAAGAATAACTGGAAGTACAGAAAGGATAATTAGCAGAAGATCAAGAATGTAGTCCAGAGACCAGTTAGGAGCTCATGCATTAGTCCAGGTAATGGGTAATGTTGTCTCCAAACAGTGTGGTGAACAGTGGGACTTTCCCTTTTTAACATATATTCTTCTGTGCATTTTTTATTTGTTTGTTTTGATCTTTTCTTCTTTTATTGGAGATGAGCACATAAATTGTATCCTGATGGCTGAACACAAATATCTCTGAAATTTACATCATTCTAGATAAGGCCCCAGAGATAATTATAGAAGTAACACTGATTGGCAACAGTACTATTGCAGACAGTTGGTTTGAAAATAGTCAGAGATTTGTTTCATCCTATTTATATTGCTTGAAGGTATATTTAGAGTTTCAAGAGGCAAGCTCCTTCTTTGCAATACATCACTGATAATCTACCACATGCACTGCAGTGGGAAGGGGCATCTGCATTTGTTAGGTGTTCAATGGCTCATGAAAAAGAGCTGATCTAAGAGACAGCCACATATTTGGAGGAATACTCATATTGCTCCAAAGTGTTTTCAAATAACAGTTTTCAGGCTCAGGATAGGATTGGAAATGTACTGAAATGTTTAGAAATCTCTCTTCACTATGGAGATTTTGCTGTTTGTATCCAGTAAGAAATAGCTGCTCTATAGGTGTAAATTTGTGAGTAAATATTTGAAAAGAAACTTTAAAATATTGATTTGCTAACATCCACTAAGGAAGCAGTCCAGGTTATTTAAACTAGAAATTTACACTGTGGATCTTAAAATCATTTCTTACATGTCGTAGGAGAGAATGTTTTGTTGGCCTATTCTCTGAAGATAGTTAAATAAGGAGTGTGATTTCAAGGCTAATTGGATTTCTAAGGTAAGTATTTTATTAGTACCTGGTATATATGTCCTTTCAGGTAATATAACATTTTTTCAGTCTGTATTTGATTCACTCATGGAGCACCAGTGTGCCTAGTATTGCAAAAGCTGGAGTGGGCTGGAGCAGTATCATTTTTATGCTATTGATGAGGTCATCAACTTATAGATTTGTTTTCTTTTGTTAATTTCTCACTGGCCTGTATTTCTTCGCTAGAGTAGAAAGGATCACCAAGTGTATTAAATTATGCTAGTAAGACATTAAATGAAAAGAAAATACACCCATTAGGGTAACTTATCACACAAGGAGTGCTGATAACTTGTCATTTATCTCCAATACTGAGAATAAAAGGTAATTAAATTGATTTTGGTCTACCAAATAATAAAGAGATGAGTATGTAATGCCTGTGATGGATTTAATCCCAGATCACCACTTACTAAGTTATCTTAAATATACACTTGACCCTTCTAAGTTTTGTGCCTTAAATATTAAAATGGCTATGATAGACATTTAGATTGCTTCTACCTTTTGGCTACTATGCATAATGATGCTTTGAATATTGGTGTACAAATATCAATTTGAATTCCTGCTTTTGGGTATATACCTAGAAGCAGATAAACGGATATTTACAAAATGTGTATATACATACAATGGAATATTATTTAACAGTAAAAAGGAATGACATTCTGACATGCACTGCAACACAGATGACCCTTGAAGACATCATGTTGAGTGAAATAAACCAGAGACCAAAGGGGAAATATTGTATGATTTCTGTATTTCACTTATGTGAAATACCTAGATAAGCAAATTCATTGAGACAGAAAGTAGATTACAAATTATGTGTGTGGGAAGTGGGTGGGCAGGGATGGGGAGTTATTGTTTAATGAGTGCAGAGTAACTGTTTGGGGTGATGAAAAAGTTTGGTGATAGATGGTGGAGTTGATAGCACAACATTGTGAATGTAATTGATACCACTGAATTGTGGTTGAAATGGGAAATTCGGGGTTGTGTCTATGTTATCACAATAAAAAGTGAAAAAAAATTGCAATGATAACTCTGCCTATAGTAGAAAACATTGACTGCCAACCCAGTAGTAACCACAGGGTGACCATACATCTTAGTTTGTACAGACTAAGTTCAGTTTTTGTCAGTTATAATGACTTTCTTTCTAGCTTGGCATTTGTCATTCTCAAAAATGTCCCAATTTAGATGAAAAATTACTTAGTCATCATAGATCTCAAGTTTGTCTTGCTGATTTTCTTCAGGTATTCACCATCTCTCCTAAGCAGCACAGATGACACAGGGGAAGTTAACTCCCTTTCTAGCCCTCAGAGTCAATCTTAATCTGTCTAAACTAGTGATGGATTTAAGAAGTCAGCACATGTCATTCAACTAGGGTTATTTAAATTGGTTGGTGAACACAATTTAAGTTGTTGGACTCAAGATAAAAGGAAGGATTTATTTCATGCTTTGCGAGTGGCAGAAGTCATCCCTTTCCCCTGGAAATAAGCAGGGAAGGATTTTGTTCCAATAGTTCACTGAAGTTCCCTTAAAATCCTGAGGGTAGCTAGCCTGAAAACAAAGCTAATTCAGAGAGAGGCAGAATTAAGAGAATCACTGGAGCTCTCCTCATAGCACACCTGAAGAAGAGCATTCTACCTCCATACATTCTACTTAAAATAATAAAGGTCTTTATATTGTTTATGCCAGTTTGAGACATTATTTTAAAAATAAACTGCAGCTAATAGGTTATCTCAAGTAGTATTTCTGAGAATAAATCAGATTATTCATATACAATGCTTAGCACAGTATTGAAAATAGTAAACTTTATGTAATTTATTTATTTTTAAAATATAGTGGGATAATATTGCTACAGGGAATCTAAGTATAAACTCTCATATATGTAGAATTTTGTACTTTATTCTATAACATTCTTCTTAAAACCTAATAGAGCTGATTGCTTTTAAACAGATAGTATACTCTCCTCATATCATAAAGCAGGCAACCAAAGCCTAGACAGATATAGTTAAAAGCTAATAAGTGCTGGGATTTTCTTTCTTATTGTTAGGTTCAGAGCCATTCAAGAATCCACACAAATGCAGTGAGTCATGGTTTAAGTAGAGGATTGAAGGTTTATTAGAGGAAGAAAGCAGAAGAAAGCAGGTGGGAGCCATCAGAAAAGAAAGAAAGGAAAAAATGGCTCCAGCCCTCTATCTGAGAGCAGCATTTTTAAAGGAAAAACCCACGTGGGGAGGGAAGGGTGTTGGGGGAGAAGGGTCCTGCTGAGTGTGTTCTGGGCCTCGATTGGGTGGGTGTCTGTCAACTTCTAGGCTGATAGGTTGTTAGGATTCTAGCCCATTATTCTTCTCAGAAAAGCAGCTACATTATCTATCTAGGGAGAGCAGGCCTTTTCAGTTGTTTGTCCTACAGAAATATCTGATCTTGCTTTTACCCACCTTTTGGGGTTGGGGCACCACTGTGGCAGGGACAGCCTTAAACAGCCTTCATTCTTTAGTTTATGGGGCACCTGTTTTCTGTGAGATAACCTGTGGGGCCTCTAGGTTAGAAACTCCTACATGTTAGTTCCTTTCTTTCTGGGATCTAACATTCCTGCTTTTTGCTTTTAATAAAATTGGCAGGGGTTTCAGGTTGTATTAGGGTTAAGGCTTTAACTTAGCTTGAGGCAACATTTGCAGGGGACTGGGGCATCGTTCTTTCTTTGGCTACTTCCGGCTGCATGGGGGCGTAGTTGGGGATAGTTGCTTCAAACTAAGCTTTAGCATTATTAAATTGATGCTTAAGTATTTTCTGATGGAACGGGTTGGTAGTGAGGCTTCTGTTGTGGCAGGAGCAGGTTTTCAATTTTCTGTTGCAGTAGAAGGATGTTTTCGGAATTTCGTTGGTGGGTTACGGCTGCTATTGACCAAACACAGGGAAAGTCTCAACTGTAAAGCTATCTTAACTTAGATGCGTTTGATGTTTGCAGCAGGTGCTTCCATTTGGACTTCTGAGTCCTGGTACTCTAGGAAAAATTTCTGGGTAGCTGAGGGGAGCTCCACAGCCCACAAGACATGGATTAGAGCATTTGAAAACATGGTTTTAAATAGTTAGGCTTGCCTGATCTCTCATTAAATAGAGAAATAAGTTTTCTATTTGTTAGGGGAGAGGGAAATTTTTAGGTAAGTGACTTGTGGCTTAGAAAATTGTTTCTTATTCTTGGAAACTTTATATTCTTTTTGTTGGAGGAAGTTAAGGGGAATGTGATAAGGCTAGGGCAGCTGCACAGGAGGAGGTCATTTACACATTGAAGCAGCTCACTGGGATGTAAATTTAGTGTTTGTAAATTAGAGGCTAAACATTGCTAGGGATGGGGTAGGTTTGTTGATAGTAAAACAGCAGCAGACAGTAATTGAGGAGTTTTTGCCTTATTCATTTATCCTTCGGTTACACCAGGTGTGCACGCTTTAGGTTTGTGCTGCATTCTCCTGCCCGGGAGAGGCGGGCTGGAGAGGGAGATGGGGGAGGGGCACACAGGAAGCCAGTGGGCTGCAGTGGGTGGGGTGAGATAAGGAGGGGGTGGCGGTGATGGGATGAGAAGTGGGGGAAGGGGTTTAACGGCGAGGGGAGGGAAGTGGAAGGGGTTAGAGAAGAGTTACAAGGGGGATGGTTTGCAGGGTTAAAGAAGAGAAGCTGCTTAAAAGCTTTTTAGGGTTAACTTTTGTAGAGAGGAAAGCGGAAGACTTAGAAGAATTTTTTTGTGAAGGAGGAGGATTTGGTAGGAGATGACAGAGTGGCCCAAGAATAGCTGGGACCAAACAGTTTAGAAAGGTTAAGATTAAAAACTACAGACCACATGTTGTGCCGAATAAAATTACTAAGTTTAGTGAGAATTTGCCAATTAAAAGTGCCATTTTCTGGCCAATGTTTTTGTTGTTCTAAAGGATACTGCAGCCAAATTGTATTGGTTCTACTTCCCCTTTTAATTGAAGTTTAAACATCTGAGGGGTGGAGAAAGTTTAGCTTTGGACCTATTGAAAAGTGACTATATATTACCTATGATTATCTAAGAAATTTGACAGGCTTGTGATTTGTTAGGGAATTTTTGCTCGTCAGAGGCTTACAGAGATCGCCCATGAGAGATATTCATGGTTTTCTGCTCCTTTAGAGGCTTACAATTTCCCTGGATGAGGCTGACACGAACTGGGGCTACACTCATCAGAGGCTTATGGAGATCGCCTGTGGGGAGACCTACGGTTCCCTGCTCCTTTAGAGGCTTACAGAGACCACCCAAAACGTTGCTCAAGTGAGACTAACGGCCCAGACCCATACGACCCGGTCGCAACAACAAAGCAGGCGTCCCCGGTTTGTCATTGGGGGTCAGGAAATGCGTGCAGCCTTTCGCCCAAGGCGTCCCCCGGGTTACTTTGACTGCTGCAATGGGGAAAGACACTCATGGAGTGTCGGAGAGTTTTGACTGAGCGCTCAGTTTCCCTAGGCTTACAAAGCTGGGTGTCGTGTGAAAGCGAGCCAAGGGGCCACCCTCACTCAGGTGGGCTGGGATGTCCACTGGACATCGAACAAAACTCCCGAGGGGGGATCTGGGCAGAAAGACGTCACTTACCTACCTAGGGCCGAATTAGTTGTAGATGTTTGAGAGCCGTGAGGGTGAGTTGGCATCGCATCAAAGTGGTCTGAGTTGATGGACTCAAGCCGCTGAATGCATGGAAACCTGAACGGCTGTGTAGTTCAGGGAACGGAGTTGACTGGAGGCTGCCCCATTGTCTTGAGGGGCCAGGAAACTAGAACCTCAGTCAAACCTCCATCCCGGATCTTCGGCACCAAATGTTAGGTTCAGAGCAATTCAAGAATCCACACAAACGCAGCGAGTCATGGTTTAAGTAGAGAATTGAAGGTTTATTAGAGGAAGAAAGCAGAAGAAAGCAGGTGGGAGCCATCAGAAAAGAAAGAAAGGAAAAAATGGCTCCAGCCCTCTATCTGAGAGCAGCATTTTTAAAGGAAAAACCCACGTGGGGAGGGAAGGGTGTTGGGGGAGAAGGGTCCTGCTGAGTGTGTTCTGGGCCTCGATTGGGTGGGTGTCTGTCAACTTCTAGGCTGATAGGTTGTTAGGCTTCTAGCCCACTATTCTTCTCAGAAAAGCAGCTACATTATCTATCTAGGGAGAGCAGGCCTCTTCAGTTGTTTGTCCTACAGAAATATCTGATCTTGCTTTTACCCGCCTTTTGGGGTTGGGGCACCACTGTGGCAGGGACAGCCTTAAACAGCCTTCATTCTTTAATTTATGCAGCACCTGTTTTCTGTGAGATAACCTGCGGGGCCTCTAGGGTAGAAACTCCTTCTACATGTTAGTTCCTTTCTTTCTGGGATCTAACACTTATGATCCAGTTTTCCTTCAGCCACACCATAAATTCTCTTACTTCAGTGAAAGAACATGAGGTTAAACATCAGCCTGACCCAAGTAACTAACTGTCCTGAACATCTGAGTGTGTATGTGTGTGTGTGAGTGCGTTTTGTGTGTATCTGGCTGCCCAGAATGTAGTCATTCCACTTTCAGTAGGAACACTCAAAAATGGCAGGGGGTGAGGGGTGTTCTGCTCTATTCTTAACCCAGGTGTTTTGGGGAGACTCTTTCTGTTGGCTTGAAGGTGAAATATGTGTTCAAAACCCAGATGGAATCAGGGCATCACTTTCTCTCTGGCCAAAAATGAGTATCCAACAAAGGTCATGGCAATAAGGCACAACCTGAGTTAGAATCACAAAGTTACTGCAAGAATGACTGGAGAACAAATGCTTTCTCTCATGCTGTATTTGAATTTGAAAGCATATGTAGTTAGAGCTGCCACCACCATGAGGAAGCTGGTGTTTCATACCACTTGTTTAGCTATCTCAGTCAAGAACTTCTCTTGTTGTTGCCCTTCTCTTTAATTTGCTACAAACCCATTGTTGAAGGCTTCATGACTCTCATTATTTCTTTGAAAAAATGAATTTTGTGGTGTGCATTGGTATCCTAGGTCCAGTGCTGAGTGAACAAGGTAAAAACACTACCCTTTTGGAAAGCCCTCATGAAGAGTTTGAAAAGCATATTGCAAGGCAATTACAATAGGTAATTTGAATATCTCCATTTCAAATCATCCAAATATTAGGCACTGTAACAATGGCTGTCTTCTGCAATTCATTCAAAGATATGTGTGTGCATTTTTTCCTGTAGCGAAAGTTATGAATTTCATAATCCAATTGTACACCATTTTAAAAGCTAGCATTAAATTTATATTCTTGCCTCTATTTTCTCTCATAGTGCAACTAGTTCAGAAATATACAAAGGAGCTGCAAGATTTCCAAGTCTGAAAAAAAAAAAATCAAGTTATCCAGCTCCATGCAACTGTGTCACTCGAGACAGGAGGCCTGTGTGCATTTTTATATTGGAGCTGCTTGTGACGGCGAAGATCTAGCAGGCATTGTACTTATAAAGACTTCATTAATTTACCCAAAGATAGAATTGCCGAATTAACATATCTTTTGAAACTTGGATTAAAAAAAATAGAAAAACAACACAAAAACTCTCTGTCACTCACTTCATTTCCCATTTATTAGAGAAGGAAAATCAGAGAGCCATTAGCAGAAAAGAGTCTGAATCAGCTCTGTGCTATCATAACAGCGTGCCTGACAACCCTAGAGGGAGAAGATAATAATGTGTTAAAAGCTAGGCCAAGAAGCTTTGTCCGCCATGCTTAACCCTTTAGAAATGTTAATTTCCACAAGAAGAATAGCAAGATTGTTTTATATTTAGGAGGAGGGTGATGGGTAGCCTACTTTTATTTTAAGTATATAAGGTATGGTGTCATATGTCCCTGAACCCTCAATGGAAATGAGCTTTTGATTGGACTGTGACTGACTTGCATACAGAAGGGAAAACTGCTGAAAAATGAGAAAATGGCATGAATTAATGCTGAAAATTTTGCCAGAAGGGAGGCAGAGAGAGAAAGTGATGATCTGATTATACATTCAGGGATGACAGGTGAACCTCCAGAAGTTCAGAGGTTCAGTTCAGATATCCATCTCCATATTTAGCTGCTCATTTGAAGCTTTGCCAAGCACAAGGTAATATGTTCTGTTTCAGAAACTGTTGACAGTCTCTCAAGATCAGTGGGACTCACCATGAGGTCTTTCATTCCTGCATTTCTCCTCACTCTTAAGAACAAAGGTTTACCAATATAGTGTATTGTAGTTGGACTTTTTTTTTTCCAGTGTATTTTGCTATTGTTGCTATGTTTGGGAGTTCTAAAATATAATGGAATTTTACTACATAGAAAACATCAGTACTTTTAAAACTTTTGTGTCCTAAATCAATGAAATTGTAGAAGAAATGGAAGGTAAAAGTTAGCATTATCAATATCCTTTACTTTTATAACTATGTTTTTCAAAAAAAGTTTGCTAAATTAGTGAATAATTAAACCACCTTTTAAAATGAGTTGATTGGCTCTTCTCCCTAATTACATTTTTTTTTTTTTTTTGCACAGTACAAATTATTTCTAGCATCACAGGCTATTGCCAGGCATTTTGTTAAGGATTTTGTAATCACTATTTCGTTTAATTGTCACAGGGCATGACAGATTTAAAAAACAACAATTAACAAAGCAAACAAAACACACACACACTCACACAAAACAGGTTCCAACACAAGCAAACTTAGTTCTGCCAGACTCCAAAATTAGTAACCTTGCTACCCTTGCTAATACAAAGTGTGATCTGCAGACCAGCAACCTCGACATTCCTGGGAGCTTGTTAGAAATTCAGAATCTCTAGATCCACCCCAAATATATTTCAGTAGAGTCTGCATCTTAACAAGTTCCCAAGTGATTCCTGTGTACACTATAATTTAAGAAGAGATACTCTATTCTATATTGTACTTTCTTACTGATAATGAAATTTTGTTAGCATGTCTCAACACTTTTAAGAGCACAAACCTATTTACTTAATTAAAATATCTTTATTTTTCTAATTATAAAAGTACATATGCCTACATAAAAATAAAAATAAAAATTAGATATTTATAAAGAAGGTGAAATATCTCATGATGCTATCCCCTGAAAAGGTCCCTAATGGTACAAAATAAAACAATCTAGGAACAACTCTACTGTCACCACCCAAATAAAACATCGTTCTATCATTTATGTAATATGGCTATTTTAGGAGAAATTATAACCCCATTCATAACAGTTAGATTATGGCTTAATTAAAAATATGTACTTAAGAATATCTGTGTATTTTCCTAAATGAGATTTCAAAAACAAAGATTTGGAAAGATCTAATGAGGGCATTAATGTCTGATCCTTTGAGTTTCTGGTTTCAAACACAAATACAGATCTTCTATTCAAACTTCTGTTCATTTTTCACTCATCTCTTCTAATATGTCACTCTAGCTTACACCCTTTCATAAATAAATGTTGATATTTAGTACAAGCAAAAACCATGAGGTGAAAGCCTGATAGAATTCACTACATAAAAATTGCTAGATCAAAGCGTAACCTAACTAAAGCAAATAAAAGATGTTAAAAAACTATGTCTATGAGAAAGAAAAGACTGCAATTTACATAGTGTTATGAATAAAGACAAAAAGGTGAATATTCCAATGCACAAAATGTATGAAATATAAGAACATATTAACAAAATCCAAATGGTCAGTTAGCATATGAAAGTCATATTTCACCTTAAAATAATTATCCAAATGAAGTACCATTACACATGTTTATTTGGAGACAATTTAAAAGGAAAAATTGGAAAGAGGATGAAGAAATTTAAATGTTATATACTTATAACTATTGTGAATTGGTATATTTCTAAAATGTTGTTTGGTGATATGTATAAAAATCTTCAAATATGCATATATTATTACTCATAAATTCTATTTTCAAAATTTATTCTAAGAAAATGATTATCGTTTGTGAAAATTTTATAAAGATGTTTATGAAAGCAGATTTTATTATATACAATGTGAAGACCCTCTGACGTCTGACATTCAGATTTTATTAAACAGATTATAGTAGATTTATACAATAGAATGTTAAAAAACATTAAAATTATACCTTAAAAGAATGTTATAATTTTATAATGATACCCAGAGGGTGGAAGAAAATTTGTGATGCATTTTTGAGTGAACACTTTTAGTATCATTTTGAGCTGTTTTCTGTTTTGTAGCTTTGAAACTTCTGGCAATTTTATAGCTAGTAAATTTTCCTGAACATCCCTTTTTTCCAGTTAAGACAAAGTAATTTCACTTGGAATGGGAAGTCCACCTAAGAATACTTTTATTCACACCCTATTATTAAGATAACAGTGTAGTGTCAAATACATTGTTCTAAAAATATTAGAGGAAAGGAGGTAAGGGAGCCCCATTCCGAGGATATTCAGAAGATGCCTTCATTCTTATCCAAAACAACTCTCAATCTGGTAGCGAGTCAGCTGATGTCAATTCTAAACTGTAGGAAGACTGTAATACTCATAGCCATGCTATTCCATGGAAAGCTATATTCTCTCCCTCTGTGTTTTATCTATTATTAATCTTCCAAATATACTAGTCAGTGCACAACTAAAATCACCAAAAACAATATAGAGTAAACTTGCTATCCTCAGTAGTCAATCTAGATCAGCAGTGTCATGATGGCTTTAACTTTTCAGTCCGCCATTCATTATTTATTTCACTATCTCTGATTTAGGTTACAAAGCTGAGAAAATGGGTGATTAATGTGTACCTTTTCTAAATTGGGGTCCTAGATATAGGGATGTGGTATAGAAACCATTGTCTACCTCATTTAAGAGAGCATTCAGGGTTTACTGGGGAGAAGGATTCTTTAAAGATAATTTTTAAAAGTAAAGTCAGGGCTGCTGCGACAAATACAACACAGTGGGTTGGTTTAAATAACAGAAATTTATTATATCATGGTTTTGGAAGCTAGAAGTCCAGCATTGGTGTAAAGCAGGGCTTTTTTTTCTCCCAGAGTCTCAGCATTCTTGCAATCCTTCATCACATGGCGAACACTCTCCTTATGTACATCCCTCTGGTTTCCACAGACTTCTGGCTCCTTCTGACGCACTCCACCACGGGTCCTTTTCTCATAAAGACTCCAGTCATATGGATTAAGACCCACACTGATTCAGTTTGGCTTCATCTAAATAGGATCTTCGAATATCCTATTCACAAATGAGTCTACACCTTAATAAAAACATCTTCATAGGTCCTGTTTACAAAGGGGTTCACACCAACGGTAATGAGAATTAAAATTTGAACATGTCTTTTATGGTGGCTATGGTTCAATAACCCAGAAGTATGTTTTTCATCACCTCAACTACCAAGCCAATTTGGGGAGAACACAAGAGAATCTTTTGGAGGATACTAGAGGCTTGTAAAAAAAGGGGAAAGTGTTATCTCACACCTAGGTTTGATGCTTGCTGAGCATGTCTGTTCTAGTCTATTAACAGAAAGTTAGGTAAAAAAGTTCTTGGGAGAACTTGACATGTGATAAGAGGTAGATTGAGGCAGCAAGTTATAAAGTATGAGAGGAGAAGGGAGCAAAAGGGGCAGTCTATATTTACTTTTACTGTTTAGCTGGACAACGGTGAATGCGGATTATAGGCTAAAATGGAGGGCAGGTGGGAGTTAAGAGGCCTGCCTGCATGATGTGAAATAGGCAGAAGGAGGCAGCAGCTCTGGGGGAGACTTGAGAAGAACCCTGGAAATAGCATCACTTGCAACAGGGACCTTATTGTACAATAGAGAGCACTTCACCCCAGCTTCCTGGAAAGAATCCACTAGAACACCGTCCATGACACAGGATATTTTATAGTCAAGAAACACTACAAATACACACTAGCTAAGTAAACAAACCTTCAACTTTTTTCATCTACTCTCTCCTCCCTTTATCTGACCTGAAGTGGAAGGGCAGGAAATATGGAGAGTGAAATACAGACCAAGTATTCTCCTCCACACTGTTGGTCATGGAGCCACTACTCATTCTGTTGTGGAGGGCAGGGAAATCTTTAAATTGCATGTGAGATTAAAATTTTTATTTAGATTACAGTGAACTTCTGAAGACCCTGAAAATGAGACTGTCCTATGCCTTTGTTAAAACATGATAATCTATGGGATCAGCCCAATGTTGTTTATGGCAAGAAAAGGAGATCTAATAAATAATGTTTAAAGATATTGTAAGAGAGAGAAAAAATGCTGTTTCTTGAGTTCAGCAACGCAAAATTCTGGTTACACGTATTTTAAATACGGTGTCATTCACTTGTATATATGCTTTACATAAATTACTTTGTTTTAAAAGTAAAGTATGCTGAAATCTCAAATATATGATGTATTACAGAATGCAAAATAAGATATTTTCTTTCCAATCTAGCTTTCAGGAGCTTCAAACTCATTAATCCATCAAGAAATAGGTATTGTACATTTATTCATTAATTCAAATATATATTGAGTGCTGTGAACAGGCACCAGGGCTGTAAATATGGGTCTGGAAATCTTAAATTCCATTTTGCATATAAAACTTTATTCAAATAATGACCATGTTCAAGCATTTTCCATCTGTTAAACATTATATTAGTTGTTTAGACAGGTAAAGACTACTAAAGTACTCTTGCTTTCCTCACCATTAGAGTGAGATGACAAAAAGGACTTAAGTATAAAAAAGGTGGAATGTGATTGAATTACTAAGACAAAGTGCAGAAAAGTTACTACGGATTTCAAAAGAAGCATCTTGTGAAAATGGGAGGCATTTCTGGCACAGGAAATTAATAAAGATATAATGTTAGATTGTCATCACAATGCTGAACAGGGATCAAGACACAATAATCGAATTTTCCAGACTTATCTCCAGCTTTATGTCTCCTACACTCTTGCAATAGTTGTCACTTGCGGGACACTGTTATCGAGTTCCGACTTGGCGGGCCTGGGCCAGGGGAACTGATCAACCCCTAGGAAAGGTAGTGGGGCACGGGTGGTAGCGCCCTCCACGGCCCCCCGGGCCTGAGAAAGTGGAGCCGAATGCAGGCCCCATTTCCTCACCCCAAAGTACAACCGTTGGGGAGGGCTTGCCGGAGAAAACCCCCCCCGTGCCTTACCCGCACCCTCCACCCTCTTCGTTACCGGAGCAACTCCCGCCCCTTTTCAATCAACCTCCGCGCCCTCTCAGAACCAATCCAAGCCTTTAACCCCTACAGCTACCCCGCCCTCTAAACCGCCCGATATAAGCTTGTACTCTCCCCTAATAAACTCTCTTGGCTTCTTCACCCTCAAAGAAACGTGTCCCGCCTGTTCCTTCTCGCCGCCCTCCACACCTTGCACGCCACCGCCGGGGACCGGGCCCAGTCCCCCGCCTCGCCCTCGCCTCCGGGAAAGAGCCCCCGCCGCCAGTACCCTCCGAGCAATCCCGAGAGCCTAGGATTTAGCAACCGGCCGCCACCCCCCCCCCCGGAAGAGTCAACTGCGACCGCAACTGGCGCCCAACGTGGGGCCGGTCCTCTCCACGCAGCGGTCCAGTAAAACCACCCGCTCGCCCGGACGCCTCTCCAACTCCCCTTCTCCTCGCCTGCAAGGTAAGGGCCGCCTCTCCCTCGCCGCCCCGCGAAGCCGCCTCTCCCTCGCCGCTCCACGTCCGGAGCCGCCTCTCCCACGCCGCTCCGCGCCCGGGCCGCTCTTCCTTTCCCGCATTAACCTGGCTTTTGCCCCCGACTACCTTTCGTCTTCTCTTCCTATGTCCCCCCATTCCTCCTAACACTCTTCCTCCAGTAGCTTTCCCTCTTCCCCTCCATCACTTTGCTGTAGTCCTTTGTGTCTTTGTTTCTTTGTTTGGCGCCGTGTGCCTCTTTGCAACCGCCCCCCCCCAAACTGCTCTCGCTACCAGAGGGTCCTGCTTTCTATTCTCGCCGTCTCCTTCGGCCTCGCGGCCACGGTTTACCTCATTTTCTTTACTCAATAATCAACCCCCCCTTTTTTTCTCCCTCCGCTATGGGTAATCGTCTATCTGCACGCCAAGCACCTCAAGTTCGCGCTCTAGCGGGTCTCCTAGACACACATCGCTGTAAGGTGTCTGTCCGGCAGCTGCAAGTATACTGGGACCTCCTGCTGCCCTTTAACCCATGGCTCACCACTTGCCATCTTTGGGACCCTGTTACTTATAATCGCCTTATTGATCGGGTCACCAACGCCATGGAACATGAGAGCAAGCGCTTCCCTCCCGGCTTGCTCCCCACCTTAATAACCGTCCGCTCCTGCCTTCAAGGCTCCCTCCCCCCTGATCGAGGCCCCATTATTCTAGCTCTCACCCTAGGGCCCTGCATTATCCACAGAATTGTCCAGCTTGCTAAGAACCAAGCCAATGCTGTCTTTTCATCATTTGTACAAGTCCAGTATCAACAACTTGCCTCCACTGAAGAAGCTGACCCTCCGCAGCGTCGCCACCCTCGTCCATCCCGCAAGCAGCGAGGCCCCTCTCGAACGCCCGGGCGCCACACCAACGTCGAGCTCCAGCCTCTCTAACTACCATCTACCCCTATCCCTTCCCCCACCTCCCCTTTCCCTCATCCCTTGGCGGATCTCTCTGGTAAGCTTCTTCCTCTAATTAGAAAAGAAGGGGGAAATGCGGGACACTGTTATCGAGTTCCGACTTGGTGGGCCTGGGCCAGGGGAACTGATCAGCCCCTAGGAAAGGTAGTGGGGCACGGGTGGTAGCGCCCTCCATGGCCCCCCGGGCCTGAGAAAGTGGAGCCGAATGCAGGCCCCATTTCCTCACCCCAAAGTACAACCGTTGGGGAGGGCTTGCCGGAGAAACCCCCCCCCCCGTGCCTTACCCGCACCCTCCACCCTCTTCGTTACCGGAGCAACTCCCGCCCCTTTTCAATCAACCTCCGCGCCCTCTCAGAACCAATCCAAGCCTTTAACCCCTACAGCTACCCTGCCCTCTAAACCGCCCGATATAAGCTTGTACTCTCCCCTAATAAACTCTCTTGGCTTCTTCACCCTCAAAGAAATGTGTCCCGCCTGTTCCTTCTCGCCGCCCTCCACACCTTGCACGCCACCGCCGGGGACCGGGCCCAGTCCCCCGCCTCGCCCTCGCCTCCGGGAAAGAGCCCCCGCCGCCGGTACCCTCCGAGCAATCCCGAGAGCCTAGGATTTAGCAACCGGCCACCACCCCCCCCCAGAAGAGTCAACTGCGACCGCAGTCACTCTTATAAGTGGTCCTTGTGAGGGCCCCACTTGCCCCATTATATCATTGCATCTTCCCAAAGTGCACTCATATTAGGACATATTGCTCATTTTATAGACAGAAGGACACTAAGATTATGTTCCTTTCTCTCCTCTCCCCCGTCTACAGAAGTTTTGATCATATGTTCTCTCTACTACTCTTCCCTTCAACCTGGTGCATAACCTCTTTCAACATTAGGTTTGTCTTAGTTTGCCAGCACTGTTATGAAAAAATACCAAACAATAGGCTGGCTTGAGCAACAAGCAGTTATTGTCTAACAGTTTCAAAAGCTAGAGGTCCAAAATGCAAGATGTCAGCATGGTCGTGCTGTCTCCCAGAACTGGTAGCATTCCGGTGAGAGCAGTGTCCTTGATCTCCTCCTGTGTCATTCCTGACTTCTGGTTTCTATTAACAAGTGTTCCAGTAATGTAAATCAAGACCCACCCATGCCCATTCAGTTAGCCACACCTGAACTAATAATAACATATTCAAAATGTCCTATTACAAATGGGTTCACACCCAGAGGAATGCAGCTTAAGTTTAAGAACATGTCTTTTATGGGTGTAGGTGATTCAGAAGGTTCAAATGTCATAACCGTGGAAAGGCAGAGGATCTAAATTCAGAAGTCTGAGATTTGTGTCCTGCATCTGCCACTCAGCAGTCTAGTTAGTGATTCATTTAACATCTCTGAGCATCAATTTGTTGTGAGTATAATGTAAATTATAATTTTTGATAATATTTTGTTAACTATAAAATAATATACAAGTACTAAAACACATATAAGCAAACGTTCAGAATGAAGTTGGTCTCTTCTCTGTTTTGCCCACCATACATTGCATCTAGGTGTCTTTTAGCACTTGTAATTACAAGTGCTATTGCATTATGGTTTTAATCTATTCCCCCCCTCCCCACATGATAGTGAATTCCTAGAGTAAAAAACTTGCCCTTATCCATCATTATAAACCAATCCACAGCATGGGCCATAGTAGATGCAAGGCATTGGTTAAGGAGTATGTCTGAGGTTATAGTGATAAGATTCATTCAATCACAGATGTATTAATTAGAGGTCTAAAATATAGGCAAATATTATATTTAGTAATAATTTACAAGATATAATGAGCAAGAATAGGAATTAATCTGTTTACAGGATGTTTAAGAGGCTTAGGAAAAATGGTTAAGTGTTGAGTTAATATTATAATATATGTTATTATTTGATCTTTCAAATAAATGAGATTAAAAGAAAGCATGATGCAACCCCTCCAACCCCCATGTATTAGGTAACTGGATTTCTTATAGTGGATTGAATGACCTTAAGCCATTTAATTAACTTCTCTGTGAAGCTTTCTTCATCTAAAGTACTGGTAAAATCTCCTTTGATCCATTTCATAGGATGTTGAATATAAAGAAAATTATGCATATGAAAAGCTTGGAATGCTTTCAGAAAAGTCTCCTAATTTTCAATTCCATGCTCTTTCCACATCTGTGACATTTGAGTTATTGTTTTAATTTGTGTTTCCTTGAGGGCACTGGCCCATGAGTAATCCTGATGGAGGAAATTTGTTTTCTACATGGTTTCTCTCAGGATTTGGTGAAGCTGTTGAGCTGGGTGCCGCTCCTTCACTGGACGTTCTGATTCAGTGTAGGATGAGATGTGTGTTTCTGGGGATGGATTTGCCAGCTGTCTTTCCAACAAAGAACGGCCCTCCCTTTTGAAACTCCATCTCCAGAATGCTGCCATTTCCCCCTGTCCACCCAATGTAGCAGCTCCTCCCATTGGTTTCCTGGACTATTACTCCAGATTAGCAGCTTCTCACTTCATTGAAAGTTTTACCATCCCTTGGCACTGTGCTCCCTCCCCCCTCCCCCAAAGCTGCACCTCCAAGTTGACTGAGAGTTTATTTTCACAGTCTGGGTCCTTCTGAGAGAAAGAATGTCCTGAAATCCCTGTAAGAAGAATGTAAGACAGCCTTCTTTTTTCTTATTTCAGCCACTTGTTAATACTGCCTTATAGTCCTTGTGAAATCATATTACCAAAGAGATTTTCAGTAGCTCTGTTCTGTTGGTCTTGTTAACCTTCTTCTTTATCTTGTTTTGTTAATTTCTACCCCTTGACTCTTCAAGCTCAGTGGCCTTCCTGGGGTCCACAAGCATCCCTAGTCACTGCTGGTGAAGATTGGCTACTTCATCAGGAAGGTGGCCTGTGGCTCAGTCTGGGTGTCCTTCTTATCTCTGCATCCAAGCCAGCAGATATCCCACAACATTTCTGGCTCTTGAATAGTTCTCTCGTTTCTGAGTCAGATTGATTCAAATATCCCTATATTTTGTTCTTTACAAAATTGGTGAGGAGTGGGTGGCAGAGTACCAAGGGTTTGTCTTGAAGCCACCACCTCTCCCCATGAACAAATCATGATATCTGCAAAACTGAAAAATCCTGCTTTGCATTTCATTTCTATTCAGTATATTGGGAAAGATCACTTGTGCATCCATTACATTTGCACAAGAACCATTTCAGAAAATCTGCCCAGAGGCTTTCGGGACTCCTTGTTGCTTAAAAAGCTAACACTTGTGTTTTCAACACTGAAAAGTCACCTGAACTTCCACCATGTCAAGACTTAAAAGAAAGATGATGAACTTCTTTTGTGCAGTGTATTTTCATGTTATAGTAGCCTGATTAAGCCCTTCAAGACTTTCTCAAAAGGTCTTTAATTTATTCAATATAAATAAGGCTACTTTCTTTCAATTTCTTCCTACTTTAAAAAACACATCAGAGGGAAATTTTTCTTTAAAATTACCATTAATAAAAATTAAGCTTAAATATTTTTGGATCTTAACAATATAAGTGATGATCTTCTGTGTAAAGAATCTAGATATGGATAAAGGATTTTTACTATGGAAGGGATTTCATTAAAATAGAAAAAGGCTTTTCTAATTTATCTTTGTCCTTCTCCCCTTGGCCCTTCTTTTAGAAGAATTAATGAGATATGGCCTAGAAATCACTTTGTGCTCCATAGAGAGGTGCTATGCAAATTTAAGGTAAAACTATAAGAAACCATTTTATTAAGAGTCAGGTTATTATTTGAAGGACTAGGAAACTTAACTCTATCCCATAGTGATTTAAATATTTGTTGACATTTTGAAATGATTTATGTCCTATTCTAAATGAAAATCATCATTGTTGTCAATAGCTTCAGAAAGAGTGATTAAACAATATTTCTTGTGCTAAGTTAAGTGTCTTAAAAACCTAATAACATAGTCATTTTCCTTCAGGAGAAAATACAAAATAGTTTGCTTTAGGCCGCATTGAAGCATTTTGAGGGGGAGTTTTTATTTTCTTTTACAAGCCACAGAGGTATTTTACTACAATGCCCAATCCACAACCCACTTAACTAGCTATTCAGTGTCATAAACCTAAGGTTATGTTAGGTTAATTTTCCTCTGTATCCACCTGATCTGCCTGTCTTTTCTTATTTTTTTTCTTTTTTCTTTTTTAAACCTGACAGCAAGATGACTGATTACAGCAACTGGAAGTCCCCTTTTTGAATGCATGACATTTTCTGGAAGCAAGTTAAAAATTCAAAGGACATGAAGGAATCACTGTGAATTAATAAAGGAAAGTAGTTCAATAGCCTCTGACTAGCTGAGCAAACCACTATCATATTCATATACTCCTAGAAATCATTTACAATGGATATTTTCTCAGTAACAGAGAAAATTAACAACATCACAAAAACTAAATTAAGAAGTCCAGTGCAATGAGCTGGGAAGATCTTTATGAATGGTATGAGCACCTAAAGAGTGACAATTTCACATTTCATTACAATGATATATAATTCATAACCCTCCTCTTCTTTCAGATTATGTCTCATTGACAGGGTTTCTATTTCAGGGAGTTATATGCTGGGAGAAGACTCCCTAAGACAATTTCATCATCTCTCTGTGATACAGACAAAGGCACTATCACAAGTGGCTTTTATTTTACTCTGAGGAGAAGACATGTCTTATAGCAGAATTTTTCAATGAGATCTTGGACGGCATTGTCTTCTTCAGGGCAGTCTCTGGCAAATGAGGCAGAATGAACTAAGTAGGGACTTTTTTTCACCTTCTCCTCTACTTACTCAAAATGGATAGAAGATATCTCTCTCCATGGCCAAAATTATTATCACTGGGACAAGTCTGAACTTTGGTGGAGTAGGGGAGCAAGAAGAGAAAGCAGGAGAAGCAATAATAACTATTAGTTTTAAAGGCTCTGCTTTGTACGACTAGACAGGTTTTGTTGGATCCTGGTGAGAATGGCAGTGTGACCGAGGCCCAGGTTTCTATCTTGTAATGTAGTTTCTTCTTACCACATTGAGCAATCTTAGGGAATCAAATTGGGCTCACCTTCCAGAAGAGTTTGAATACTTCTGGCATATATTTTTAAACTGTCCTTTAACAAATAACAATAACACTGGAAAACAAAGGTGTGTGTGTGTGGGGGGGGTTCTTTCATCACCCCGCATTATGATATTTTAACTTTTCCAACCCCATCAGATCTTTTTTGATCATCAAATATAAAGTGTGCTGTAATTCAGAGAAGTTGTGTAACACAGTGGAAAGGCCATTTTTAAATTTTCAACATCCATTTCTTTTTTAAAATATAAGAACTTGTAATAAACTATAATTCAGTAAATACATTCTAACAGAATTGAAAAAAATGTCTTAAGACAAGGGCCAGTATGATATTTAGTGAAGAAACTTTGGACATATTAAAAGTCAGGAAAAATATAAAGATGGCCATAATTAGCACAAGTATTTAACACTGTATGGGAATAATAGAACTACCATATACTGCAATTAGAAAAAACATGATATATAAAATATTAGAAAAGAGAAGGAAAACATCATTTTTTGTGAAGATTATATAATTACAAGTATTTTAGTTTAAAATAGAATCATCTTTTGAGATGTCCAAGTCTTGCACCATCTCTTCTGGGGAGCTTAATAGTGTCCAAACTGAAGCAGCCAAGCAGTGCATGTGACTGGTTAGAGAGGTATTGGGACATTGATGAGTTTGTTCTAATTTGCACACTCAGTTGGGTAATAGACTGAGAATTCTCACCTGGATGCAGCAAGATGGCCTTCTGGTTGTGGGGTTATAGTGTTGCTTTCTACCTAGCTCCCTGATATTCACAACAAAACACACTTTCTCTATTTCTTGGCAGGCATCATGCAGTCAATTTTTCTTACCTCTCTTACCACATTCATCTTCTCTTTGTTCTTCTCTTTCCTGTGCAAAGACTGCAAACTCTTTTTACTTTCTGGTGATATATCACTCATTCTCTATTAAATTCACAACCCTGATGCTACTTCCTCAGGGTAACCTACTTTAATGTAGTTCTCCTTCACAACAATTATTCAAGCTGTAATTGAATTAATGCATAATTAGCTGTCCAGTATCTGTCTCCTTTCCTCCCTATGCTCTCTAGCTAGATAAATTCAGAATGAATATTGGTTGCCATTGAAAACCAAGACCAAGTGCATCATCTGTCATATTGGAGGTATATTTGGTGAAGGAGAAAATTCCATTAATTAACACCCCTTATTTTTACAAAGCTATTCTTTCTCCAAAAGATAAACAAGAAAAAATTTACTTTTCAGATTAGTTTCCTTCTTTTCAATCTAAGAGTAGCTCTTTGAATCATTTATAGAAGTCTGCTCCTACTTCCAAAAAACAACCTTCTAAGTTTTTGATGGTATTTTTCTTGCCTTTTTATTCTCTCCTCTTACTGCACACAATCCATTCCTTCAATGGACAGGCATTTATTGAACACCTGCTCTGGTTGGGAATACAGCTCAGGGCTCCCCCCCAATTCTCCAGTGACCACATGGTTTCTAGGACTTTCACATTGATGCCAGTGTGGAGACATCTTCAGAATTCTGTTCCTACTGTTTTTCCTCCAAGCCGTTTTCCATTCCCTCTGTTTTTTTCTCTTTTCTCCAAGTGTCACTTCATCTAGTCTCTGTAACTGTGGTGGTTTGTAGCTGTATTGTATGTACCGCAGAAAAGCTTGTTCCTAAACTTAATCCATTCCGGTGGGTGTGAGCCCATTGTAAGTAGGACTTTTGATGAGGCTGCTTCAGTTAAGGTGAGACCCACATCAATCAGGATGGGACTTAATCCTAACACTGAAGTCCTTTGTAAGAGAATGAAATTCAGACAAAGAGAGGAAACAAGAAACTAAAATCAACAAAACTGGGGAGAGAAGGGAGAGACCAGCAACACCACCATGTATCTTGCCCTGAGACAGAGGAGCCAGCTGGTCTTCTGGAAGAAAGCATCACCTTGACAATGCCTTGGTTTGCACATTTTCCTGGCCTCAAAACTGTAAGTGAATGAATTCCCTTTGTTTAACTGGACCATTCATGATGGTATTTGCCCAAACAGCCTAGGAAACTAAAACAATCATTCTGCAACATGCCTCTTGATCTTTCTATCTCAGAATTCCCAAATTTTGTTCCTGTTTCCCCTGGACACATCCGACATTTATTATCGGGCAGATGGTGGTGTTAGTGAAGAGATTCAAATGGTTCGGTTTCAAGAATTATGTAAATTATGGGTTTGGGATCGGGTTAAAAAACAAGCATATTGATACTTAGAAATATTGATACTTAGACATACTTTCCCACAATTTTTATGCCCAAGGGAAAGAGAAAAACCATTGTGAGGTATAATACAATAGAAAATTCAGTAATGTGGGTTATTTCAAAATGAATATCCTGAAGGAAATATTTTTCTGCATAAAAAAGGTAAAAACATAAATGGAGAAATCATTCTGTGTACAATGTCAAAATAAATTTGACAACTTAAAAATCAAGAAATGTGGAGGACCAACATGAAGAAAACTTCAATTTGACTATATAAAAAATTTTAATTTACATAATGAGTAAAACATATGATAACAAAAAAAAGAAATAACAAACAAACTGGAAAAAGGCCTAAGCTGTTTTCAGAACTTCAGAGCAGATTTGGGGCGAAAACAGAGGCTAAAATCTAATGTTGGTGCAACCATAAATAATAGCAAATTGCCTTTAATTACATGTAAAAAATAATATTATAAAACCTTTTGACCATTGCTCTCACCAAAAGGATGCATGCTTTTTGCTGAGTTCACAGCCTATCAAGAGAAGCCCTGTGACCCACCCCTCACCCCACCTGGGGTCACATCAAATACCACTGGTTTAAAAGCAAAGACTTTAAGAGAGACAAGGTTACTTGGGGGTGGTCTCTTACGTGACATCTGCTTGGATAGTAGGTCTGGAAGATGGAACTCTTACCCAGGCAAGACCTTATTTTTCCATTATTCTTGGGGCAACTTGGGTAGTTCTTAGAAGGTAAAAAGTAGGAAGTACTTCTGTTAGGGGAATGTCACAAAAGCCATCACACAGTACAGTAGTTCATGTCCTGTGCTTCTCAGTTCTGACTTGGAGCCCAGAGCATGCTTCTAAGGGTGTCTTTGTCAAGGGCAAACTTTTAAAGATACCTGCAAAAGCAGTGAGATGTGAGGCTCCGGGAGTAAGAAAATAAAAACAGCAACAAAAAACTCACACTACAGCTTGTATGGCCTACTCATAGTAATGAACTTTTCTATTTTATTTCTTAATCTGCACACAGTAGGAGGTAATCTGCTTTTTCGAAACCTAATTTTTTTTTTATTAGAGCTGTTGTAGGTTTACAGCCAAATCATGTGGATAACACAGGATGCCATATCCTGTCCACCCCACCACCCCACCACCACCTCGCAACTGAGTTTTCGCCATTGTTCACATTTTGCATTAGTGTGATATCTTTGTTAGAATTAATGAAACAATATTATTGCAATTATACTACTAACTATAGTCCATAGTTTACATTAGGGTTCACTGTATGAGTAGTACAGTCCTATGGCTTTCTTTAAATAATTTATTTTAGTAACCTTTATATAATCTAAAATTTCCTATTTTATCCATGTTCAATTATGCAACTCAGTGGTGTTAAAATTACATACACTGTGTTGTGCCACCATCACCAACATCCATTACCAAAAATTTCCGTCACCCCAAACAGAAACTCTGCAATGATTAAGCATTAACTCTCCATTCCCCACCCTCACCAGTCTCCTGGTAACCTGTGTTCTAGCTTCTGACTTTGGGAATTTGCACGTCTAATTATTCCATTGTGATGTCTTCAGGGTTCATCCATGTTGTAGAACTCATCAGAACTTCATTCCTTTTTACTGCTGAATAATATTCCAAAGTATGTATACATCACTTTACCTGACATCATTTTTAAGGTAAGCATTAGGAAGGTAGCATCTTTACTGATGCTTACCTTACCACCTGGACTAGGGTTTCCAGCTAGGGCAAGGGTGGGGAGAGAACAAAGAGGATGGGAAAAAGCAAAAATAAGAGTCATTTGTCCCTTGAGCTTCTAGATTCTTGGCTTTTGTTTTAGGCTTTTTAAAATCAATGAGTTCGTTTATTTTTATTAGAAGAGTTGTGTGTTTACAGAAAAATTGTGCATAAAATACAGGATTACCAATATATCCTCCTATTATTAACACTTGGCATTGGTGTGGTATATTTGAGACAACTGATGAAAGCACAGTTTTATCATTGTTCTGTTAACTATAGCCCACAGTTTAACTTAGGGGTCAGTTTGTTTAGTGAAATTGTATTGAAATCTGCTTTCATTTTTCTCCATTGTCCTTTCAATTCGAATCTATGGGAAGACTTGTTCTTTTCCTGACTCTGAATGAGATTTTGCACATCTCATGGCTTTTCTGAATTAAAAAGTGAAAAAACATGCCTCATTTCAGTAAATAAATTATAATTTCAATAATGATTTTTTTTCTCATTCCATTCTGCACTCTCCATTTTTTATAGGCTGGAGAGAAAAATCACTACCACTACTATTATATGTCCCAGCTGGGTGGTCTTTTACCTCCTTTAGTATGTGACAGTCCTTAGCCCTTACTTTATTGTTTTTGTTCTCTCGTTTCTCAGTCAAAACTGAGGCAGAACATCATGACATATCTTCATTTGTAAATATGAGCAATTTGGAGAGACTCATTACCTATTTGAGGAAAACTGGCAATTAGAGCAACTGGTTTCCACTGAAACACAATAAATGCCAAAGAGAATTTTTAAGTCCTAATTATCACTTTCAATGGCATTTGAGCATTAATAAAAAGGATGCTGTATTAGAGGGGAAGCTTGTAAAATACATGGCTCTTAATTATTTAAAAAATTCACAAAACCTGAATGAACAACATGATTTTTGGAAAATGACAATTCTCAAGAGAGGTATAGAATTTATAAAACGGTCAGAGTTGAACACATGATTTTTTAAATGAGATGAAGAAACAGAATTTCTTCTAAAATGCAATGGAAAGAGAAATAAATTACAAATTACATGAATAAATGTGAGATTCAAGGATCTTAAAATAAAAAAGTACAGATGGAAGAATGATAGCAGGGTAGTTTGAAAAAAATAGTAAAAAAATAATAAAATAGAATTTTCCTGTTCTGAAGAATGGCATGAGTCTCCATACTCCAAAGATTGTCTTTTTCTTCAAAGATGATTCTGTTTGCTTGTTCAGTTATTCCTTAGTTCACTCACTCATTAATTAATTGATTAAACCTACATATACGGAGAAGTAATGTGTAAGGACATTCATTTCCTTCTTTATTTCTTTAACCATACTCCGTATGATCTCTCCTTTATATTGGAGATGTGATAAGTGTATTGTATCCTCTGTGTTTTAGAAAACTAATATTTATGTGATAAAAGTTTATTTGTAATTCATTGGTAACGTTATCACATCTTATTAACAGTAAAGAATTTTATCCCATTTTCCTTCTTTTACATATAAACATATTCTGGTTTGAAATAATTTTGTATTGAAAAATATAGAGTTGTCCTCTTTCTTAATCAATTTAAAATAAATACCCATCCCTGATGATTATGATATTTTAGAATTTACTTGAAATAATTTTATTTAAATATATATGACCTAGGATTTCATGGATAGAAGCACAATTGCCGCTGTTACTTCTGCCTGAACTTATTTGGTTCATACCCATCTATCTGTTTTCTCAAAACTAAAATATTTCAAGAATAGGGACCATGATGCTTTTTCCATAGTAAGGTTCCTCTTGATTACTGATTCATATGGGTGAAAACTGACTGTTAATTGTGGCTGCCTGGCTTTATAATGTGCTTGTATTTCCAACCTGTGCTAATCTTCACTGTGCAGAGGAGAATTCATTTTCAGTTTACATTTTCATATGTCATTATGAATGAACTTCAAGAGTGAATTCTTTTCTGAGAATTTTCAGTTTTCTTCTCAGTGTTAGTTAGCATTTCCACAATTTGTACAAGATGACAGCAATGAAGAAGAAACAACTTCCATAAATGCAATATTCCAACCTGGTACATTTTGTATTATATAATTTATATTGAATAAATATGAATTTTAAATAAACATTTGAACATTGGTATGCATACACAGGAATAACAGTTAAAAAATATATATGCTCATCAATTTTCAGAAGGACTTAAAAATTGATAAGCATATATTTTAATTGCCAAAATTATTATCAATCCATTTTATGATTTTTAAAGTCCAGTTTCACTTATGACAATGTACATGCTCTTTCTTAAATGGGTGGTTATTCCAGATTGAAGCAGGATTGTGAGTAATAACATATAAATGTGAAGTACTGAATATTTTAAGTGGTAAAACTGAAGGAAATGTTGGGATTTTCCAGGATACACTGTCAGCTGTCAAATGGAAATAATGCATATGAGTAATGTCATTCCCTGAAAAAAGGACATGATTAAGATGGAAAATGGGGTGTTCTGGTTTGCTAATGCCGCTGGAATGCAAAACACCAGAAATGGATTGGCTTTTGAAAAAGGGGATTTATTTGGTTACCCTGTTACAGTCTTAAGGCCATAAAGTGTCCAAGGCAACACATCAGCAATCGGATACCTTCACTGGAGGATGGCCATTGGTGTCTGGAAAACCTCTTTTAGCTGTCAAGGCATGTGGCTGGCATCTGTTTGATCCCGGGTTGCGTTTTAAAATGGTGTTCTCCAAAATATCTGCATCAGCTTCCAGTGGCCATCTTCAAAATGTCTGTCTCAGCTCCAGCTAACTATGAGCTCCTTCTGTCTGAGCTTATATAGTGCTCCAGTAAACTAATCAAGGCCCATGCTGAATGGGCAGAGCCACACCTCCATGGAAACCATCCAACCAGAGTTATCACCCACAGTTGGGTGGGGCACATTTCCATGGAAACAACCCAATGCAACCTTTCCAACCTAATAAACACCAATACATCTTCCCCCACAAGACTGCACCAAAGAACATGGCTTTTTCTGGGGGACACAGTACATACAAACTGGCACATGGGGATGGGAGGAAGGTGTCAATGTGCAGAAACATAGAACTTCGGTGATCTTGAACACTGAGTTTAAAATGTGGTGGGACTAATTTTAGTAATTATTATTTATATGGATAGTTAGTTCAAATCATAATTATAACTTGGAATTTTTATATATTAATGAGGTAAGAGATAGAAATGAATGCTGACTCTATAAGGGAAACATATCATTGTTTTTTAAAAATAAAACTTCAACAAAACTAGTATCAAAGAAGGTAACATAGTGTTGAGGGTAACTGTATGAATTTCAAGCTAAAATGACTCAAATGCTGGCTATTCTTTATAGAAATATGGTCTTTGCAAGTCACTTACTTCTTCTAACCTAAACTTTCTCATTTGTACATGGGAATACTGATAGTATCTACCTCAAATTATTATAAGGATTGAAAATTTAATACATTGAGGTGCTCAGATCTGTGCTTGACATATGGGATCTATGTAAAAATTTGTTAAAGAAAGAGAAAATATCTATTAAGAAACACAGTTCAGACAACCACAAGAAACAAACCATTCTAGGATGACTAAGATAAGATATAAAGTTGAAGTGAGGCATAATGTACTAATCCATATCAGGCAATTCCATAAAGCCAAAATGCTTGAGTAGGCTGTGGAAAGTAGTGCTAAGAAGTACTATCTTGGAACTGGAATAATCTCAGACTGAATTCAGGTATTCATTGTTCACCTTTTGTGCAACCAAGTGTAAATTACATATATATTCTAATCTTCTACTTCTTTATTTGAAGGTAAAGTAGATATGATACTCTCATAAGGAGATACTTTATATAATATGCTTAGTCCAGTGCTTGGTAGATTCTCTTATGCTTTCAAAGATTATTGTTCATGAGAAATGGCTATTTAGATTGTTTTGATCTTACCCTCTTACAGGCAATTATTTAAAAAAAAAAAAACTGGATGGGGTATATTTTAAAAATCTGTTTGAAGATATTGGAAAACTATTGAGACAATAAGAATTTTCTGGGCAGAGATACAGAAAAGAAGAAAAGCCAAGATAAATGAGCCTTACATTTGTTGCAATGCTTCTGTTAGTGAGATTGCTAATAGAGTAAAAATTGTGGTGACATGGTGAAAAGTTTAGCAGTATGTTTAGCAATCACATGAGAAGGTCTGGTGTTCAAGTTCCTCTACTTTCAAATTCAAGGATGAGGGGCAGTTGCAAATATTTCAGATAAGGTTCTCACACTAAAGAGCCAAGAAAAATTTTAAATTTGAAATAGACCATCTTTTACCAGGATGAACATCTAGATTTTACTTATGTCTATTTCTAATTAAAGTAGGCAATATATCCATAGTATTGAAGCAAGAATAAAACCTGTCTTTAAAAGATAGAATTGGAGACTTTCAGTTTCAGCTCTGATGTGTGAAGCCCTGGAAGTCATCACTCCCACGTTTATAATAAGGAAAAAACATGAAGAAAAAGAACAACTACTTTTCAACCCATCAATGAATTCAGAACTCAGGGTAAATCTCCACACTGAAATCTGGAGACACAAGCAAATAAAAAGAATTGCAGTTGAGATATGCCTACCTGAAGGAGAATCCACTGGAGCCATAAACTGGTAGAAACACTTAAATGGTAAATTTGGTAAATTGGTGGAGCCTGTGGGTGAAGAAGCATTGGAGTGGGAAATCATAGGGGTGTCAGTTTTGAAAAGACCTCCCAGCACTTTCATAGGTTTTACCTCTAGGAATCCCACAAGATGATCATGGTGAATAGTCAAATAAAAATTCCCTCATGATTCTGGCAGGGGAAGGGGAATAGTACACATTTTGAAATATACCCAGAGTGTTCTCCGTAACTGAGGCCTGCTATCCAGGGGATTATACTTTACCAGACCTTATCCCTTATAATGGAAGAGCATTTACCTAATTCCAACCCTCTTTAGATTTCCTATCTCATGCAAAAGGAGAGAGAGAGGACTAAGAAACAGTATATACTAATGTACATTATTCCCTGCGTTATCTCGCTCATCCTAGAATGGTTTGTTTCTGGTGGTTGTTTGAACTTTATTTAATAGATATTTTCTTTTTCTTTAACAAACTTTTATATAGATACTTGTGTCAATCACAGATTTGAGCCCAGCAACACACACCACATCAACAGAGTTCCATATTAACCATGTATTCCAACTGGAGGACCCGTAAAATACAAGTTCTATTTAAGGAGTAGTTCTTAGGGAAACACAAAGGCAACCAGGGAAATAAAAACAAGGACACTAGGATGCTAAAAGAATTTTATGCCTATGTGCTTAAATCTTAGTGTTCAGAGAACAGCAAGTGGGATAAAAAATCTACACCCAAGAATATAATATTTAGACCATGAAAAACTAAAGGCAAAAAGGAAGTCTGAAAGATGTTAGAGGAACAAAAACAACTTAGCTAGAAAGTCAGAATGAGAAGAATTATGGTGGATTTCTCATCAGAGACAATATAAGCACAAAGTAAGTGGAGTGGACTATTTAAAGTTTTGAAAAAAATCCAGAAACCTGGAATTTTATATACAGTGAAATTTTCCTTCAAAAGTGAAGGACAAATAAAGACTTTTCAGACAAACAAAAACAAGAAAATTCATAGTCAGAAGACCTTCCCTGCAGGATCTCTTAGAAGAAATTCTCTGGGGAGAAGAAAAATGATATGTCAGAAACACAGATCTACAAAAAGAAAGAAAAAGCGTCATAGAAGGAACAAACATAAAATATTTTACTTATTCTTAATTGACTAATAGAGAACTGTTTGTTTAAAGCAATATTAGTAACAATATACTGGATGAATATAGCATATGAATATGAGAAATGAATGACAGAGTGTTATAAAGGATGGGATGGATGAATTGAGAATACACAGTTCTAAGTTACCTGCACTACATGTGAGACGGTATGTTATTATTGTGAAACAGCATAGTGTTAGAAAGTAGATTAGTTGTAATGTATATTGAAAGCTCTAGGGAAAACACTAACAGCTTTTTTTCCACTAACAGAATTTTAAAAATAAATATAATTTATTAGCTATTCTCATTTAAAATCTTAGAAGGCAGAAAAAGAGGTAAATGTAAAGAAAGAAAGAACAGAGCAAGAAATAGAAAACAGTTGCTAACATTTTAGATAGTAATCCAATGATATCAGTAATCACTAAATGTGAATGGTTTAAATACACCCATGGAAAGATACAAATTGTCAGAGTGGATTAAAAAACAAGACACAGCTATACTTTATCTACAAGAACAACCCACTTTGGATATATAAACTCAGATACATTAAAATGTCCATCATACTAACAATAATCAAAAGAAAGCTGGATATTTCAGACAAATCAGATTTCAGTATACAAAAATTATTAGGGATGAAAATGGGCATTACCTAATGAAAAGTGGGGTAAATTCTCCTAGAAAACATAATAATCCTTAACTTTTATGCAACTAAGAACAGCACATCAAAAAATGGAAGGCAAAACCTGATAGAACTATACAGAGAAATATTCTAGAATATCTTATTCTAGTTGGAGATTTCAATACCCTTCTTTCAGTAACTGAAAGATCAAGGAATCAGAAATGAGCAAGGCAACAGTTGACCTGAGCACTATCAATCACTTTATCTAATTAACATTTATAGACTACTCCATCCAACAAGAGCAGTATACACATCTTCAAAATCACACAGAACATTAATCATGATAGATTGCGCTCTAGGCCATAAAAACATCTTAACAAGTTTAAAGAAGAGAAATCATAGAAAGTACGCTTCATACTACAATGGCATTAAATTAGAAACCAATAGCAGAAGGATAGCTAGAAAATCATCAAATATTTGACATTTAAAAACATTTCTAAATCATAAGTGGGTCAAAGAAGAAGTTTCAGGAGAAATTAAAATGTATTTTCAACCAAGTGAAAGGAAAATACAACTTATTGAAATTTGTGGGTAATAGCAAAAGCAGTGCTTAGGGGGAATTTTATAACAAAATACATACATTAAAAAAAGAAGAAAGATCTAAAATCAATCTAAGCTTCACTCCTAGGAAAATGGAGAATAAAAATCAACTTAACATAAATGGAACAGAAAAAAAAAGCTATAATCAAAACTAGAGTAGAAATCAATGTAATTTGAAATTAGAAATTAATAGAAAAAATTAAAGAAACCAAAAGCTGGCTCTCTGGAAAGATCAATAAAATTTATAAACTCCTGAGAAGATTAAATAAGAAAAAAAAAGAGAAGAATTAAATTTCCAATATCAGAAATAAGAGTGTGGTCATTCCTACTGATCCCATGGACATTAAAAGAATAATAATAAGGGTACAATTATTCTACAATTCTATGTCCACAAATTTGCTAACAAATTCAAATGGACCAATTGTATGAAAAACCTTAACTACAGAAACTCACAGAAGGAGAATTAGCTCATCTGGATGGGCCTATATCAATTAAAAAATGAGTCAGTAATTAATATGCTTCATAAAAAGAGGCATAAGTCCATGTATCACTGGTGAATTCTACCAAACATTTAAGAAGAAATGATATCAGTTCTCCAAATCTATTCCAGAAAGTGGAAGCAGAGTGAAGACTTTCTAACGCATTCTTTGATACCTTCATTATAATAACACCAAAACCAGATAAGGGCATTACAGGAAGAGAAAACTACAAACCAACATTTCTTATTAACACAGATGTATAAATCTTCACCAAAATATTAGCAAATTTAATCCACCAATTTATAAAAAGAGTCATACACCACAAAAAGGGGGATTTATTTCAGGTATGCAAGGCTGGTTTGACATTCAAAAATTCATGAATGTAGTAGTGGACACATGGCATTACACATTTCTCAAAACCTATAGAACTTCACAGCATAAGGAGTGAACTTTATTGTAAGAAAATTTTAAATATAAACATTCAGAAGTTCAAGGAATATAATAAAGGAATGCAGACTGTGACAAAATAATCTAACTTCATTAGAAATATATGAAACAACCTCACTGAAGAGGATAGGTAAAAGTAATAATTTAGGAAATGGATGGACCCATAAAACTAAAGGCAAAAGAACCTACACAGGAGCAATGCATAGTAGTTTTTCTCATGGCGAGTACTATACTGTTCTGGTTTGCTAATGCTGCTGGAATGCAAAACACCAGGGATGGATTGGCTTTTATAAAAGGGGGTTTATTTGGTTACACAGCTACAGTCTTAAGGCCATAAAGTGTCCAAGGTAACACATCAGCAATTGGGTACCTTCACTGGAGAATGGCCAATGATGCACGGAAAAACTCTGTTAACTGGGAAGGCATGTGGATGGCATCTGCTCCCAAGTTCTGGTTTCAAAATGGCTTTCTCCCAGGATGTTCCTCTCTAGGCTGCAGTTCCTCAAAAATGTCACTCTTAGTTGCAGTTGGGGTATTGTCCTCTCTTAGCTTCTCTGGAGCAAGAGTCTACTTTTAATGGCCATCTTCAAAATGTCTCTCATCTGCAGCTCCTATGCTTTCCTCAAAATGTCCCTCTTGACTGTAGCTCCTCTTCAAAATCTCACTCTCAGCTGCACTGAGTTCCTTCTGTTTGTTAGCTTATTTACATGGCTCCACTGATCAAGGCCCACCCTGAATGGGTGAGGCCATGCCTCCATGGAAATTATCCAATTAGAGTCATCACCCACAGTTGGGTGGGGCACATCTCCATGGAAACAAAGAATCACAATCCAATCAAAACTGATACATCTGCCCACACAAGATTACATCAAAGACAATGGCATTTGGGGGGACATAATACATTCAAACCGGCACATATACATTTACACTGGAATTAAACAATTAATTAAATGATGGTGGATTGTGGGAGCCAGATTTCCCACTGCTAGATACAGATGGTTACATAAAGAAATATTTATAGATTTGTATTTATGGGTTAACATACACACATTTATTTCTGTACTTTGTCATTTGAGAGTGCCTAAAATCAGTGAAGCTTAGTCTCAACAAGCACACCTACTGCCCAGACCTTGGTTTCTAAAATCATTCTCTAATAAAAGGAACCAGGGCTCCTTAGGGTAATGGCTAACTCTCAAACTGGGGCAGGAAATATACAAGATAATCCTGGATCATCCTGTAGCTCCAGAAAGGAAGTGCTAAAAAAACAAATAATATTGATGGATAAGTCAAAGGGATATAGGAACCAACTGAAAGAGCCCCCAATGGGCAAGTCTAGAATAATTATACTACCCTTATAACTCAATGTGCAAAATAAACACTTAGAAGTCCATACTGATGAATAATTGATGTAATAAATAAATAGATAAATTTTTTTGCAGGATATCAAATAGGCGGACATAATTCCCCACTCCTTAAGTATTGCTGCATAATGGTGACATCCTTCCAAAGAATACAGCATGGAAAGGGGGAAAAAAGAATAACTTTACAGTGGTGAAATCTGACATATTCTACCTCAGCCAGGAGATCAAGGTCAACATCAACAGTGATAAATCATATTGATAGTACGTACCCTTGATATGATGTTGATAAAAATGACCCTATATTTGTGTTGTTTTCTTCCCAAAACACATACTCTTCCTTCCCTTTCTGCTTTCCTATCATGTTAGTTCAAGTTATTATCTGTTAAATAGCTACCCTTGTATATGTTTTGTTTTTTTTCTCAATTGATGTCTTTTCTGTAAATTTTAAGTCCCTCTTCCTTTTTCAAGTAGTAAAATACTTGGCAACTCAATGGACATCATGAACGGAAACGGAACTGGGACTTATGATGCAGACTGTGGTCTGTCAATTCTCTCATTAAGTTTTAACAATGGTAATTACATAATTTGTTTAAGTCCATCAATGTTATTTATCTTACCCAATCAAGCCCATGAAATGCAGACATAATTGCTATCTGTTATTTACGATAATGTTAGTTTCTCCCAGCATACTGCCTTGGGCATAATCTTATCTTGTAATCAATGCCTTTCTTGTACATACCACATGAAAGACAAACCCATACTTTAGATTTGATTAACTGGTCTTTTTGAACTGTTAGAATTTTATTTTCTGAAAGAATTTTATACGGTAATTTACTAGAAGGAGTCTAAGATATTTTGATCTCTCCAGTTTATATGCTGGAAAAAAGCTTTGAAACTAAAATGTGTAATTTGCAATATACTATTATGACCCAAAAAGTAAATGAACAAATCAAAATTTAGAAGCCTAACAGACTAGCATATATTTGTTGACTACAAATGACTTAGATATATAATTTCTCTTGATAAATTACCAACTAGCTTAGATAGTAAATATATAATCACAAATACATCTTGAATCTTGTTTTGGTATTTTCGCTGCTAAAACAAATACCACCCAAGGGGTTGGTTTAACAATGGGAATTTAGCATCTCACAGATTCAGAGCGTAGAAGCCTTGCTTCCTCCTAGGGTTGTTATCTTCTGGCTGGTCAGTAATCTTGGGGTTCCTTGACTTTTCTGTCACATGGCAATGCATATGTCAGCATCTTGTCTCTTTCCTTCCAAGTTCCAATGAATTCCAGTTTCTAGCTGCTCCCTGTAGCTTCTCTTTCTACATCCAATTTCCTTTGCTTTTAAGGGCTTCAGCCACATTAAATTAAAGCCCACACTCATTCAGTTTGTTCCTTAACTAATAACATCCTCAAAATCCTATTTAGAAATGGGTTCACACCCACACAATCAGGAGTTAGGCTCTGAACATGCCCTTTGTGGGGGATATGATTTAATCCCCAGCATACCTGTATAAACTTTTCAAAAACATGAAATAATTAATTGTCAATTAAGAAAAAAAGAAACTTGGTAAACTCAATTTAACTAAACTTCCTTGAAATGCATTTCTTTGGGTGGGTCTATACAGACTATGGAAAAAGATAGTAGCAAATACTTCTTCTATCTCTCATAGAGTATTTCCATATGCTTAGCAGTATGTCAATATAGTCCCAAATAAATAAGCTAAGGAAAAATTACAATGGGCATTATAAAATGTTTTATACTGAATGACAATTAAAATACCACATATAAAATCTTGTGAGATATAGCTGAAGCATAAAGGGAAATTTATAACCTTAAGTGTACATATTTGAAAAGAATAAAGACTGAAAATCAGTGGTCTTACTGCTTTTCAAAACATTAGGAAAAGTATACCAAGTCAATCTTAAAAAACAAAAGAAAGAAGAAAATGATACTTGAAACTAATAAACCTTTGCAGTTTTGGATATTGTCCAGAGGGAGACAGAGAGAGAGAGAGAGCACAACTGGAGACACAAATACCCTGTGTAAAAAGTGAGAAAAGGGCATCACTACAGTTAGTATGGATGTTAAAGCAGTAATATGGGGATACTAAAAACTAACTTATGCCAACACATTTGAAAATTTAGAGAAAATGGAGAAATTCCTACAAAATTAAATAACCTAAGATGACACATTAATAGATGGAAAATATGAATAGTACTATATCTATTCAATAAATTAAATCCATAATATATTAACATATATGTACAGATGTGTGTATATATATCACGCTACACAACACACACATATATATGAATATATTTAATGGCAATATATCATGGCCAAATTACATTTATTCTAGGAATGCAGCATTAGGTAAGAATTTGATAATCAGTCAGTTTAAGTCAATGGATTAAGTAGAAAATGTATGTGCTTATCCTAAATGAGGCAGAAAGTACAGTTGATAAGACTCATGATAAAAAAATTAGAATTCTAAGAATGGCTCTCAATTATTCCCATGCTTGCATAATGTCCTTCTTTTTACATGTGGATGAAATTTGTGAATTTGATGAGATATAACTCAAGCAATTTTTTTACATTATATAACAAAAGGGAGAGTATCACAGTGGGGCCTAAAATAATCTGTTGTAATCACAAGGGCCTTTAAAAGCAGAGTTTTATCCAGCTGGTAGGATAAATCAGGGAGATTCAAAGAATGAGAAGGATTCAATGCATTATTGTTGTCTTTGAAGATACAGAGACCACATGGAAGGATTGAATGGCAGCCTCTAGAAACTGTGAGTGACCTGGCTGATATCTCATAAGGACACAGGTACCTCAATCCTTCCACCTTGATTGAGCCTCAAAGTGGACTCTTCCTCAAAGCCTTCAAATACGAGCACAGGTTCGCAACATCTCAGTTTTGACCTTGTGAGGCCCTAAGATGAGAGCCCAGCTGAGCAACCCTGGCCTTCTGACCTACTTAACTGTGAGCTAATTAATATATATTGTTTTAAGGCACTGAGTTGGTGGTAATTTGTTATGCAGCAATAGAAAACTAATACATTTACAAAAACCCTACAGCATGCATTACAATTAAAGGTGAAATGGTTTTAAATTTGAAATTAAGACCTAAATAAAAATGTTCATCTTCTCAACTTCTAATCAACATTTTTGCTGGAGGCCCCAGCCAGTATAATAAGGCAAGAAAAATAAATATATTGGTTAGAGGACTTGAATAAATAAAATGTCATTTTTCATAGATAACTTGATTTTGAACATAGAAAAGCCATTAAAGTTAATAGGTATATTCAGCATCTCACTGGATTCAAGGTCAATATGTAAAAATTAATTTATTTCTGTACACTACCTAGAAACAAAAAGAACATGATTTTAAAGAAACAATACACAATAACATCTCCCATCAAATATTTACTCTATTCATAGGAAAATCTACTCATTTAAATGGCCTCTTTTCTCAGAAAACAGTGTTTGAGATATTGCAGGATTTTTGCAAAGGTTAAAATTTACAATCTTGCCACCCTTAGTCATCTAGGTCTTAATTGATGTTTCTATCTTATATCTTTAAAACCCTTGATTTTCCATTTCCCTTTTGAGCCCTATGTTTCTGTCATCTCAGAATTCAGCTAAGTGTGGGTAAATCTCGAAAATGAGTAGGTCTTTTTTAACCTGTGAACTGTGATGGCCATCAACACCGCTTGTGGGTTGCATAAACCTGTTTTTCTGAAGCCTGACTGTGATTTGGGAATCACCTAGGGGGCTTTGCTAAATTACCAGTGTCCAGACCCCACCCGAGAGATTCTGATTTAATAGGTCCTGTATTGCATCAGGCAGGGATGTGTTTAAAAGCTTCCTATGGGATTCTAATGTACACATAGGACTGACAACCATTTGCTTAGGCCTATAAAACAAATTTCAACTATTGCTATACATTAGAATTACTCAGGGATATTTAAAAAAAATACTGATGCCTAGACCCTACCCCAGATTAATTAAATCAGAATCTCAGGGCTGGGAGTGTGTGTACCTGAGATATCAGTGGTTTTAAAAATCTCTCCAGGTGATTATAGTGTGCTGTTAGGATTGAGACCCGCTCATATAAAATCTGCCCCTTAGAGAAAGATTCTCACTCATTCCCACATTTGTTTCAACTAGAGAATCACCCTCACTGGGTTCATAAACTAAAGCTTTTTTTGAGGCTTTCAGAATCTAGGAAAGACCCATGCCACTGGCATTTGTTCCTCAAAACACTAGCTTTGCACAAAATTTAAACATATTAGTTATTGTTTAGCACTTCTTTCCACTATTCATTTTCCTGAAATGATAGGATACACTGCTCCATTTTCCTCAACTATTTCTATAATACTTTCAAGAAAATTCTGTAATTTCTAACAGCTTAACCTATTTCTTAACTTGACCTCTCTTTCTCTCTTTTCTCTATTACAAGTAGGGCCAGTACTCTGCTGACTTTGGGTGTCTTCCTTCTTTTGTCTTTGCTTCCTGGCCTAGATATTTGCTTTTCCAATAGAATCCTCTATTTTTTTTTTTTTTTTTAATCCTTGTTACTGAGAAAAATGGAATCAAGTAGTTCTGGGTTTGAGAAAGGTGTTCATGGTTTAATCAAATCTTGTGCTGCTTTCTCCTTCTGAGTTGGAGATATTCTGGAGATGCCCGGCCATCAGAAACATTCAAACCATGCCTGCATGTAAACTTATTGTTCCATCTGGTTCTCCTTTCCTATGTTTCATGTTTCCTTTGCCATGCCTTAAAGTCTAATTTCCAAAAAATTTCTAAAGCACAATGAATATCTGCATCCTCACTTTACTATGGTTGTATCACTTTGCATCACTTTGAAACTCAATAACACTTGCTTTTTTTTTAATTTGTATTTTCTTGCACTGATATTCCTGGTCTTCCCATTTAAAATCTTGTCAGATTTTCTGCAAACACTTTGTAGAGCCATCCAAGTTTGTATGGGGTAGTTCCTCAATTTCTATTACTATAACATTTTTTGTGTGTCTATCAGAGGCTACTAGATCCTGGCCCACTCTGGGGGATAATTTAAGTTCTCACTTCTCTTCTGTTGGACTTTTTTGGTTCCCTATCACTTTTACTGATTTAATTAACAGTTAAAGCATCCCTCCTTCCCTGACTTGTAGATATTTTAATTTATTTTAAGAAAAATTAGAACTGATATATCTTTTCTGTTTATATTTGTGTATCTTGCCCTTTGAGTTACAGATTTCTACTTCGTATTACTTTAGTTTTTCCATAATATGTCAGCCTTTCTCCTAAGGAAATCTGTCTTGACCTGTGCTTGAATCATATTGTCTTTCTTAACTTGACTTTCATTCTCCTACCACTACTGGTCTGGATGCAAAGCTAAGTTATATTTTCCTAACTACCTTAATTTCTTTTTTATTTCCTTTGAAAACTTGACTCCTCAGGCATTATTTGAAGAATAGGCTCTTTTAATTGCCTTTTTATTTTGTTTTTACTTTTGCAATAATTTAACTGCATTGGTTTTCTACTCCAACCAGAGAAGATGGCACATTATTTCTGCAATATGGATTTTCTTTACTTCCTTCTCCAGGGACTAGAAAGCTCAGCTTAGACCTTGTTATAGAATCAGTTGGGCCTAACAAGAAGGAAAGTGGTTCTAAAACTGGGGCCTGGATCCATAGGTTAGAGAGTAATGAGATAGAATTTATAGAAACATTTACATAACTTTTTAAATATATGATACCTGGAGAGCTTTAGGCCTAGACTTAGACAGGCTTTATTTTCACATCTCGCAGGATGAATATGTTTTTTTTAAACTCAGTTGCCTACCATTTCTCACTGCCACCAAATTTTTAGATACCCTACAGTTTATCTGGTGTGAGTTCTGAGGAGCACACTGTATTTCCATGTTATCTCCTTAAATTTATTCTCATAAACAACAAAGAACTGAGCTTTTTTTCAGATTTTATTATTTGATTTTTTTTTTAAATCAGTTTTAGCAGGAAAAAATAGCTCATTCAAGAGGAAACAACAAGCTGAAAAAGGAAGATTAGTCATAAAATTTAGAATGTTCCACTGAAGTAGAGTTGATAGAAAAGAAAGGTTGAATACAAAGGCATGAGCAAAGATATTTAAAACAAATGTAAATAAAATGAAAACAAAAGTGGCACTATCAATATAAGACAGAAAGGAATTCAAGGATAGCATCATTAAAAAGGACAATGATTTTTATTTTATAGTAATAAAAGATGTAAGCTGTGAATAATCTACAGTCATAAAATTTATGCACCAAACAACATATCAGGCAAATCTATAAACTCTTAAAAACACACAGAGAGGGAAGAAGATGGTGGCATAGAGAGGAGTGGAAGTTCATTAGCCCCTCAGAGCAACTAATAAACAACCAGGAACAACTAGTAAAGGATTTGGAATAACTGCTGGGGGACAAGCATGACTGTCCACATCATACATCAACCTGAACTGGGAGGAATGTCTGAGGTTGCAGCATGGAATCTGTGAGTAGAAATTGTGAATCTGAGCTGGGAGACCTCTTCCCCCATGGCAGCCTGAATGGCAAAGCCTCGCTGTGATAGAGAGCAGCACTCTCTGAACAAGCAAATATACCTTACTCCAGCTCCAACTGGGGTTTTAATTGACAAATGTGGACTGCTCAATGCAAGCTGCAAATCCCCAGAAGCAGACAGAGGCTTTTAGTGACAACTCACCTTAAAGAGCCAGGGGACTTCTCTGTCTTGGGAGAGGGAGCCTAGAGGACTAGGTGCTATATCTGGCCAACAGGTGAAACTGGGGGCTGTGGACTGACTCTGAAAGGGGGCTTTCTGTCCCTGTTTCTCTCTCTTGACCTGGGCAGAGAAAGCCTCAGCAATTTTCAGCTCACAGCACTCTGCAGTGGAGAAAGCCTCAGCCCTTTTCAGCTTACAGTGCTCTGACCCAGACAAGGATGGAGATAACAGAGTCAGAGAAGCAAAGATCTTATGTAAATGCAAATAAAATCTACGTAGAGCAGTATCTTCCCTAAGAGGAAAGAGGTGGCTCCCAGCTCTACTACACACCTTCCAATCAGAACCAGACCCCAGAGCCTGGGGTAAAATAGACACAGGTCACACCTCCTTATACCAGTTAGGAGCAACAGACTGACAGTCACCATCTGCTGGGCAAGTTAGGAAAAGCACAGCAGCTTGAGGCCTCACAGAATGTGTCAGTATTCTAAGACACACCCCCAGGGAAACTGGATACTGAATATTTCCTCTTCCTGGGACCTGAGCCTGTTCTGGTCTGGGATAACCCAATTGGGAACCAAGGAAACCAGATGCCTAGACAACAGAAAACTACAAACTGCACTAAGAAAAATGAAGTCATGGCCCAGTCAAAGGAACAAACTTACACTTCAATTGAGATACAAGTATTGAAACATCTAATGCTAAATCAATTCAGCAAGTTTAGGGAAGATATGGCAAAAGAGATGAAGGATATAAAAAAAACACTGGGTGTATATAAGGTAGAAATTAAAAGTTCAAAAAAAAAACAACTATCAGAATCTATGGAAATGAAAGGAACAACACAAGAGATGAAAGACACAATGGAAATATACAATGGCAGATCTCAGGAAGCAGACGAAAACACTCAGGAACTGGAGAACAAGACACCTGAAAACTACGCACAAAAGAACAGATAGGGAAAAGAATGGAAAAATATGAGCAATGCCTCTGGGAATTCAAGATGAAATGAAATGCATGAATATACACATCATGGGTGTCCCATAAGGAGAAGAGAAGGGAAAAGGGACAGAAGCAATAATAGAGGAAATAATCAATGAAAATTTCCCATCTTTTATGAAAGACATAAAATTACAGATCCAAGAAGTGCAGCGTACCCCAAACAGAATAGGTATGAATAGGCTTATGTCAAGAAACTTAATAAGCAGATTATCAAATATCAAAGATAAAAAGAATCCTGAAAGCAGCAAGAGAAAAGCAATCCATCACATACAAAGGAAGCTTGATAAGACTATGGTGCGGATTTCTCAGCAGAAACCATGGAGGCAAGAAAGAAGAGGTGTGATATATTTAAGATACTGAAGGAGACAAAACACCAACCAAGAATCCTATATCCTGCAAAACTGCCCTTCAAATATGAGGGAGAGTTCAAAATATTCTCTGACAAACAGACAATGACAGTTTGTGAACAAGATACCTACCTACAGGAAATACTAAAGGGAGCACTACAGACTGACAGGAAAAGACAGGAGTGAGAGGTTTTGGAACACAATTTTTGGGTGATGGCAGCACAACAATGTAAGTGCACTGAACAAAGATGACTTGAGTATGGCTAAAAGAGGAAGGTTAGGAGCATGTGGGACATCAGAAGGAAAGAGGAAAGATAAAGACTGAGACTGTATAACTCAGTGAAACCTGAGTGTTCAACAATTGTGATAAAAGGCACAAATATGCTTTTTCATGAGGAAAAACAAATGAATGTCAGCCTTGCAAGGTGTTAAAAATAGGAAGGTATTGGGGGGAAAATACAATCAATGCAAGCTAGAGACTATAATTAACAGAAACATTGTATTACTCTTCCTTAAATGTAATGAAGGTAATATACCAAAGCTAAATGCATATAAGTGGGGGAGCATAAGGAAGGGGTATGGGACTCTTGGCATTTTTAATGTTGTCTGACTCTTTATTGTACTTTAGTTTACTGCTGTCTTTCCTTTTGGTGCTTCCTAGCAGTTATGTTGTGTTTTTTTTGGTTTGTTTGCTTTTTGCTTTTTCTCTTTCTTTTTTCTTTTTCTTTTGTTTCTCTACCTTCTTTGATTTTTCCTCCTGCTTTGTGGAAGAAATGGAGATGTCCTTTTATAGATAGTGTTGAGGGTAGTGAATACATAAATATGTGACTATACAGGGAGCTATTGAATGTTTACTTAGGATGGAATGTATGGTGTGTGAACAAAACCATCTTAAAAAAATGGGTTGATGAAGAAACCTTGAGGGCACCATATTGAGTGAAATAAGTCAGACACATAAAGACAAATATTGCAGGGTCTCACTGATATGAACTAATTATAATATGTAAACTCAGACATGAAATATATTTCATAGACATGAAATATGTTACATGAAATATATATGTTATATAATATATGTTACATGAAATATAAGTTACATAAAATATGTATAGAATGAGGCTAAAGAATGAGGAGTGGTTGCTTATTATGAGCAGAATGTTCAACTATGTTGAACTTAAATGTTTGGAAATGAACAGAGGTGGTGGAAGCATGTTGTGAGAATAACTAAGTGCTGAATGGTGCATGAATGTGATGGAAAGGGGAAGCTCAGTGTCATGTATGTCACCGGAAAGAATGTTGGAGGTTAAAAGATGAGAATGTATAAAACAGTGAACCTTGTGGTGAGCAATGTCTGTGATTAATTGTGCAAATATTAGAATTCTCTTTCACGAACCAGAACAAATGTATGCTTCTATAAATAGAAGTTAATAAGAGAGGGGCATATAGGGAAAAATATACCTATTACAAAGTATATACTACAATTAGTAGACTATGATTTTTGGGGTGATTAAGGGTATGGGAAGATTTGAGTTTCATTTTTTTGTCTTTTTTTCTTTTCTGGAATAATGAAAATGTTCTAAAACTTGAAAATAAATTAATTGTGATGGATGCACAGCTGTAGGATGTACCGGGACAATTGATTGTACACTTTGGATCTTTGGATAATTGTATGGTATGTGAACAGTCTCAAAAAAACAAAAATTAAAAAAAAAAAAACCACAGGAAGACTGTATAGAAATTTATTTTATAGTGGTTGATAGCAATATATTACCTCTCAGAATGTGACAGATTGAGTTGACAACTTGGCTAGATGAACCAACAATTTTGTTTTAATAGATATTTATATTCTAGAAAGAGATTTTTGCTTTTGTTCTTGGAATATTCACAAAAAACTGATCACATGTATTTGCCAGAAAAAAGTCTTATGAATCGTGGGCCTATTTTGTGCAAATCTGTGGAAAACATTTGTGATAAAATGGCTATTTCTTAGTAAAATGAACCAAATTTGATGTGAGAAAAGGTAAAAATTGTGAGGTGTTCTAGTTTGCTAATGCTGCTGAATGCAAAACACCAGAGATGGATAGGCTTTTATAAAATGGGGGTTTATTTCACTACACAGTTACAGTCTTAAGGCCACAAAGCATCCAAGGTAACACATCAGCAATTGGGTACCCTCACCAGAGGATAGCCGATGGCATCCGGAAAACCTCTGCTAGCTAGGAAGGCTGCTGGCGTCTGCTCCAAAGCTCTGGCCTCAAAACGGCTTTCTCCCAGGATGTTCCTTTCCAGCAAGCTTGCTTCTCTTCAAAACATCTCTCCCAGCTGCACTCGGTTTCCTCCCCCCGAGTCAGCTCATTTACATAGCTCCACCGATCAAGGCCCACCCTGAATGGGCGGGGCTATGCCTCCATGGGAACAGCTCATCAAAATCATCACCGACAGCTGGGTGGGGCACACTCCAAGCAAATCCAACCAGCACCAAAACTTCTGCCCCACACAAGACCACAAAGATAATGGCATTTGGGGGACACAATACACTCAAACAGGCACATGAGGGAACCATAACTATGTAGTGGATTGAATTATGATTAAAGAGAAACATGGTTTTATAGCTAAATTATATTTAAATCCTAAGAACTACATTCTGTATGCTATTTAAGTAGTCTGTATCAAAGTAAAAGATATGAAAAACACCCTACCTACTTCATGCTAGGAACCCTAGAAAGTCTTAATTTCAATATCCAAAAAAAATTTAGATATTTTACAAAACTTGTAAAAGAGATAGCAGAAACACTCTTAAGAAAGTAATAGGAAATGGAATCCAGAAATGTATTTAGAAAAGCTAACACATGAGGACCAAGAATGAAACTCAAAGGATGGTTCACCACAGTCAAGTTACAGAATCACTCATGACCTCAATATACCAAAGAAGGAAAAGAATGATCATATCGATAGATGCTAAAATGACATTGGTGAAATTCAACAATATCTTATTCATACTCTACATAAGGTAGGGACAGAAGAAAACCATTTAAAATAAAAAAAGATTTTAAAAACAAAATATAAATTAAAGTATATTAAATCAAGAATTGCTGAAACTATTTTCACTAAAATTAGGAATATGACAGTTATATACCTAAGATTAACATCATTCAACATTGTAGAGGAGATCCTACATTAGAAAATAACATAAAATTAAATTATGATATATTATTGGAAAAAATAGACTGTGATTTTTTGCTCCAAATAGCATAATTATAATATTTTAATATTTTTGTCTCTGTTTTTCTACTCATCTGTCCGTACTCTGGATAAAGGGAGTGTGAGTCACAAGGTTTTTACAATCACACAGTCACACAGTGTAAGCTATATAGTTATACAATCATCTTCAAGAATCAAGACTACTGGGTTGCAGTTCAACAGTTTCAGGTATTTCCTTCTAGCTATTCCAATACACTAAAAACTTAAAAAGGGATATCTATATAATGCATAAGAATAACCTACAGAATGTCCTCTCAACTCTATTTGAAATCTCTCAGCCATTGAAACTTTATTTTGTTTAATTTCTCTTCCCCCTTTTGGTCAAGACGCATTTCTCAATCTCATGAAACCAGGGTCAGGCTCATGCCCAAAAGTCACTGTCCATGTTGTCAAGGAGATTTACACCTCTGGGAGCCATATAAGGGGGAGTAAGGGGGGAGGGTAATGAGTTGGCTTAAAGAGAGAGACCACATCTGAGCAACAAAAGAGGACCTCTGGGGGTGAATCTTAGGCTCAATTATAAGTAGGCTTAGCTTCTCTTTTGCAGTAACAAGCTTCATAAGGGCAAGCCCCAAGATTGAGAGCATGGTATTCTAAGTTGGTAGTTCCCAGTGCTTGTGAGAATACTAGTAATTCCCCAGGTGGGGAAGTTTAATATTTCCACATTTTTTCCCAGTCTCTCAAAGAGATTTTGAAAATAAATTTTTATTCTGTGTCCAAATTACTCAGGGACGTATCAGGATTTCACACTAACCTGTACAAACCAACCTGATCTCCCTCACTATTCAAAGTTCCATGTAATTGTGATGTTTTAATAAACTGATTATGCAAGTTAAATTAGATTGTGTGCTGCATAAAATATAGATTTTGCCCAGAATAAACATCTCTTCCTTTGGTCTCACAGAGAAGTTGAAATTTTAAAACACCATCAATATCATGCTTTACCTTTTAGTATGATTTACCTTAGTCCTAACCAAGTGCATTTTGTTTATATATCTAATTGAAGTCTGATCTCTTTTTCAGCCTCTTTAACAGTTGCTGTATAGAGTAATTCTAACATTCATAGCTGCCAAACTCTGGCACTGAGTTGCAGGTGTCACACAGATACCTGAAGTTCCAGGGACCAACCAGGTTATACACAAGAGCTCAGCATCTCAGAATTTATAAATACCCCTTACATCTGAAGAATAGATGTAACCACTATAAGAGCTTACAATATAGGAACCATTAACATAAACCTTCCCCTGATAACCTGTGCTCTCAGATTCAATTCTCAGTTTGTATATTATAGTTAGTCCATATTAGTGAGGCATTATAATGTTTGTCTTTTCATTTCATATTTCACTCAACATACTGTCCTCAAGGTCCATTCACTTAGTTGCATACATTACAACTTCATTCCTTTTTGGAGTCACTCAATTTTCCATTGCATGTATACTCCATATTTCACCATTCCATTCATCAGTCAGTGTACCCTTAGGCCAACACCATCCATTGCAAATTGTGAATACTGCCACCATAAACACCATTGTGCAAATGTCCATTCATGTCCCTATTCTCAGCTCTTCCAAATATCTATCTGTGCCTGTTTGGATGTATTATGTCCCCCAAAACTCCATGTTCTTTGATGCAATCTTGTGTGGGCAGATGTATTAGTGTTGATTAGATTGGAACCTACTGGTTCAGTGTTTCCATGGAGATGTGACTCAGTCAACTGTGGGTGAGAGCTTTCATTGGATTATTTCTACAGAAATGTTGCCCAACCCATTCAGGGTGGGTCTTTATTGGATCACTGGAGTACTTTAAAAAGAGCCACACTGACCCAGATACAGAACAACTGAGAGTGACACTTTGAAGAGGAGTTGCAGCTAAGAGAGGACAAAATACACCAAGAGCAACATTTTGGAAAATGTCATTTTGAAATGCAACCTGGGAGCAAGCAGATGCCATCCATGTACCTTCCAAGATAAGAGGTTTTCTGGACACCAATGGCCATTCTTCTGTGAAGGTACTCTATAGTTTTATGGCCTTAAGACTGTAACTTTGTAACCAAATAAACCTCCTTTATAAAAGCCAATCCATTTCTTGTGTTTTGCATAATGGCAGCATTAGCAAACTGGAACACTACCCAATAACAGAGTTGCAGGACCATATGGCAACCCCATACTTAGCTTCCTGTAGAACCACCACATTGCCCTACAGATGGGCTGCACCACGTTACTTTTCCACCAACAATGATTATGTACATCTCCCTTTCCACATATTCTCCAGCACTTGTATTCCTCTGTTTTTTTTTAATGTTTTATATATATGTTTTTTTAATTGAGATTTTTCACATACCATACAACTATCCAAAGATCCAAATTGTACAATCAATTGCCATGGTACCATCATACAGCTGCGCATCCATCACCACAATTAATTTTTTTTCAATTTTTAGAACATTTTCATTACTCCAGAAAAGACATAAAGACAAAAAAAGGAAACTCAAATCCTCCCATACCCCTAACCACCCCCCCCATTACTGATTCATAGTTTTGGTATAGTACATTTGTTATTGTTGATGAAAGAATGTTAAAATACTACTAACTGTAATATGTAGTTTGCAATAGGTATATGTTCTAGTTTGCTAATGCTGCAGAATGCAAAACACCAGAGATGGATAGGCTTTTATAAAATGGGGGTTTATTTCACTACACAATTACAGTCTTAAGGCCACGAAATGTCCAAGGTAACACATCAGTAATTGAGTACCTTCACTGGAGATGGCCAATGGCATCCGGAAAACCTCTGTTAGCTGGGAAGGCACATGGCTGGCGTCTGCTCCAAAGTTCTGGTTTCAAAATGGCTTTCTCCCAGGACATTCCTCTCTAGCAAGCTTGCTCTTCTTCAGAATGTCACTCACAGCTGCACTCCCTTTTCTCCCCCCAAGTTAGCTCATTTATATAGCTCCACCGATAAGGGCCCACCTGGAATGAGTGGGGCCACGCCTCCATGAGAACATCTCATCAGAATCATCTCCCACAGCTGGGTGGGGCACATTCCAAGCAAATCCAACCAGCACCAAAACGTCTGCCCCACACAAGACCACAAAGATAATGGCATTTGGGGGACACAATACATTCAAACTGGCACAGTATATATATTTTTCCTATATGCCCCTCTATTATTAACTTCTGGTTATAGTTTCATACATTTGTTCTAGTTTGTGAGAGAGATTTCTAATATTTGTATAGTTAATCACAGGCATTTTCTGCCACAAGATTCATTGTTTTATACATTCCCGTCTTTTAACCTCCAACTTTCCTTCTGGTGACATACGTGACTCTGAGCTTACCCTTTCCACCATCTTCACACACCTTTCAGCATTTTTAGGTTTCACTACGTTATATAGTCCCAGTCTTTATTTTCTATCTTTCCTTCTGGTGTCATACATACCCCTAACCTTTCTCTTTCAACCATACTCACAGTCATCTTTGTTCAGTGTACTTATAGTATTGTGCCATCATTACACAGTATTATGCTATCCATTTCTAGATCTATGCACTCAATCATCTTGAACATTCTGTACTCCTTCAGCAACAAGTGCCTGATCTCTACCCTCTTTCTGTCTCCTGATATCTTCATTTCCATACATCCCTCTCCAAATCTCTCTCTCCTGTCTTTTCCTATCTGTTTGTAACACTGTCTTTAGTATTTCTTGTAGAGGAAGTCTCTTGTTCATGAACTCTAGCAGTGTCTCTTTATCTGTAAATATTTTAAACTCTCCCTCATGTTTGAAGGACAGTTTTGCCTGATACAGGATTCTTGGTCAGCAGTTTTTCTCTTTCAGTATCTTGAATAGATCATACCACTGCCTTCTTGCCTCCATGATTTCTCCTGAGAGATCTGCACTTAGCCTTATCGAGCTTCCCTTGTATGTGACGGATTGCTTTTCTCTTGCTGCTTTCAGAATTCTCTGTTTGTCTTTGACATTTGGAAATATGATTAGTAAATGTCTTGGAGTATGTCTACTTGGATCAACTCTGTTTGGGGTATGCTACATTTCTTGGACCTGTAATTTTATGTCTTTCTTAAGAACCGAGAAATTTTAATTATTTCCTCTATTATGTTTTCTGTTCCTTTCCCATTCTCTTCTCCTTCTGGGACACCTATGTCAGGTATATTTGTATGCTTCATGTTGTCACTCAATTTGCTGAGACCCTGCTCATATTTTTTCCATTTTTTTCCCTATCTGTTCTTTTGTGTGTAGTAAAATCTACTAGAATTAGAACTATTCCAGTGTTTCCTTTATAGAAAATAAATATACAGAGCCCAGTAGTTATTTTCTATACTAACATTACTCACTTAGAATAAACAGAAAAAATATCCTTTCATGATAGCTTTCAAAAGTATTAGGGTTAAATTATCTAAGAAAGTACATGCATTATAAATTCCCATAGCAAGAAATAAGTCTCGACAATAGAGACACATAACATATTCTTGTTAAGACAATCTCTTAATATTGTCAAATCTTTATAATTTAGCATTTAATTAATGAAACTCCAATCATATGAATGGTATATTTTAGATTTGAACATCTAAATTTCTAAGAATAGCCAAGAGTAATTTGAAAATGTTTAGTAAGGATGATTTACAAAATAATTCAATTCAATATACAGCTGTTCTGCTCCAAACTGTATTTTGGAACAAAGTAATTTTCATTAGTAGATCCAACACACCAGGGAAGTTATGGAGGCATTTTGATTTGGTAGGAATGAATGATTTTTGCTTAAGACAGTGTCATACTTTGTGTCCACGAGACAGACAAAGCAATAATACATAAAATATAACAAGGGAAAACTAAGAAGACATGGTTGTGTTTGAAGCTAAGCAAATATCTATTAGAAATTGAAGAGAAGAATAATGTGGCTGTGGTTCAGAAGCAAACAAAGCCTGCATAGGGCATGCACTCAAGATACTCCAGTAATCAAGGGAATTGGAGTTGAAGTTGGGCTCATTTCTTGAAACATACACCTGAAGTATAGTCTGACAAAATTTAAACTTGAGCTTATGTGAAGGGATAAGCTAGAGGTCTTAGAGAAAGTATACAAACACAACTCGTAGCCTGGACACAGGCAATGCAAACTGACACGATGTGTGGATTTGTGGTTTCTCCAGTATCAATAAAGGAATGAACTGATGGATTGGGGTTCCAGTGGATTGGGTGAAGGAAATGGCTAAACTAGCATTGTAACATGAACTTTACAAAGCAAATGAACCAAATAAAAATGATCTTGAAATAAGTTTGTATAGGTAGTGAAAGAGTATCATTCATAGAAATAGAAATATTATGAAACCAAAAAACAAACAAAAAAGAACTCCGTAAAAGAAATAGTTACTGTTAGATATGAAAAGAGATTATTTTAGAAATCCAGAAAATGAAAACATATAGTTTTTGAAGAAAAAGTACCCTTGGTAGATGGTGTCAAGTATAGCCATGGTCCCTAATTTTAATAAAATTTTCTGGCATAGTTGGCATTCTAGCTGGAAAAACACAGAGATAGACACCTTCTTTTTACCATATATAAGCATAAATGTCAAACACATTAACATTGAAAAACCCAAGTTAAGCATTCTGATAAATTTTTAAAAAATATTTAAAGAAAAATTTTAAGAATATTTGTATAGTCTTTATATACCAAGAGATTTTAAGCAAGACTGAAAACCCATAAACTGTAAAGAAATTTTACACTTCTATAAATTATGTTCCATACTGAAAACTACATGAATAAAGTACAAATGCAAAGAAAATATTTTTAATATTAAAATCAAAGAGATTCTAAAAACTGATAAGTAAAAGATAAATAGCTCAGTGGAAAAGTGAACAAAGACATGAACAGAAAAAAGAAAGCTGGATGGGCAATAAAAATATTTCCTGACTGCCAGTTGAGAGAATGCAAATCATAACTATAATAAGAATATTTTTTCATCCTCCAGATTGGTGAAGATGAAAAAAATTGATATTCAATATTGCAGAATAAAACAGGTAATAGGCAGTCTCAAAAACTGTTCAGTAAAAATATAGTTGCCACAGAAACAGAACAGGAATGTAATCTAGTAATGGATACATAATTTAAAATACATTTTCACCTACATTTTGGGAATCTGTCCCATAGATTTTTTGAAAACATTGAAATAACCAAAATTTCCATCAGTAGGAGGTGGTTTAATGTATTATGCATATCTTTAATATGTATTATTATATATATATTAAAATAATGAATTAGATCTGTGTTTATTGATAGTGATGTATTATTAACTTTGTAAATTTTTATGATTTTAATTTTGCTACAAATAAACAAGCTAGACATGTGCATGCATTGTGTATGGTTTCTACGAGTATAGGGAAAGCTGTGGGTTATTCAGTCAGGCTTTTAACATTGAAAACTGTTAAACTTATGTTTATGTTTCTGTGGTCTATTGAATTTGTTGCAATGAGCCTGTGTTACTTTCTGCAATCTATAAATTGAAAAGGAAAAATAATATGTGTATACATATTCCTGTGCCAAGCACATTCATCATACATTTCACCTATAATTTCATTCAATACAGTGGTTTTACTCTCAACTTTCCCATTATAATGTAGCGATTAGTTTTGATTTTACTTCACTGTGCTGATCTACATTCAGAGAGTGAGGGAAAAATCATGAGCCTAGTGTAGTTCACTTTGATGTGATGAATACCCACATTTTTCCACCATAGATGGTGGCTACCAAAGATTACATAAGATAAGTGACAGTAAGCTGAGAAAATCTTCAGTTTTGAAAAGTATCTTTGGGAAGTATATGTTGTCATTAACTTCTTCATTTTGTTTACCATTTCATTTAATGACAAGTTGACATGTAAATAACATTCTCTTTCTAAAGTCACCGCATTGGAAAAGTGTATGAGATGTTAAGAAACCTATCAGATTTCATCACCTCTCACAATTCTTTTTCTCATCCCAGCACCAAACAACAAAGCATACTTACAAAGAATATAAAGTGTGATATAAACAATCATTTCTTGGCTATTTTCACCCAATCATTCATTCTAGAATTAGATTTAATGATCATTTCAATGACTAAGAAGCAGTGGAAAAAATGGTCTTTCCCTCACTGCCCCTTTATGCAAAGATTTCCCATTTGATTATATTTGCAAATATAGTGTAGGATAGCGATCCACCACTGTACACATATTAAAAATGAAGGAAGGAAAGAAGGAGGGAAAAAAGGAGGATAGGAAGGAAGCAGAGAAAGAGGAGGAGGAAGGGGGAGGTAGGAAGAAAAACAAAGCAAACGAGACTTGGCTAGGTAGCTGTATTCTTATAATGTGCTACATCCTATTAGATATCTCTTTGTTGTTTTGATTTGCATTTCCCTGATGCTAATACTATTTAATATTTTAAATAGCATTTTATTGTTTCTTGACTTTTCTCTCCTTCACACTTTGTTACCCACCCACCTATTATGACAACTGTGAGGATGCCCCTCACAGTACCCATAATACTGGAAACTTAATTGACCAAGGGTCTCAGCTGCTTCATTTTGTATTCCATCATAGTATTTGCACCAAGATCAGGTCGCCTATAGGTTTCCCCCACAAACAACTGAATGCAATGAGATACTAAGGCAGAACCATTCCTGGGAAGAACAAAACTACTTTGTTGACTGACTCTGGCGCTATTAGTTCCCTATGATTTTCCCAAAACTTCCGTTGACTTCACGGCAATCTAGGAAGCATACATTCAACCTTCTCTTCATCTCTCTTTCATGAGGGTTCAGATTGTATCATAGTTTGAAAGCTCTCATAAGTTTCCTGCCTATTTCCATTCACAAGCATTTCCCTGATATAATTATTGCATGTTTAATCTTGTCTTGGCATCTCCTTCCAGAAAACCCAGACAAACACAAGTAGTACTGTTGCTGGTTTGAAGTTGTGATGTACCCCAGAAAGGGCCATATTCTTTTAATCCATTCCTGTGGGTCAAGGTGTGTCTTATGGAGTCTTTTATGAGGATAAAAGACAGAAAAAGCCCAGAGAGCTCAGAGAGAAACATCCAGAGAAGTTTGGAGGGACCCAAGAGAGAAAAGCCCCTGGAGGAGCTGAGAGAGCCACTGAAGCCAGAATCTGAAAGCAATAGAACCTTGAGAGAAGGACCTGCAGGTGCTGGCCATGTGCCTTCCCATGTGGCAGAGGTGTCCCTGATGCTGGCAACCTTTCTACAGAGAAGGTATCCTCTTGTTGATGCCTTAATTTGGACATTTTCATGGCCTTAGAACAGTAAATTTATAAACTAATAAATTTCCATTGTTAGAAGCCAACTCATTTCTGGTATATTGCACTCTGGCAGCTTTAGAAAACCAAAACAAGTACCAAGAATGGTGGCAGAACAGGTGAGAGGCTGGGTTTTGGGGACTGGATCACCCTCCACCTCTCATTAGAAGCTTACTTTTCCCATCCTGATTGGTAGGTGGAGCAAACAAGTCTCAGGCACAAGATGGTAGTTCAGTTGCTAAGATTTCACTAGTAGCAACTTGTGAAAATGTCCTTTTGAAACGGAATGCTGTGCCATGTACAACAATGCAGGTATTTGGAAAATATAGGTAGAACAATGCAACCAAGACAAAACAGTTGACTGCTTACTGTTAAGTTGCACTGGTGCCCTGAGGGAATAATGAGAGAATAGGAGTTGTTAATAAGCAGTTAATTGCTAAAGTATAAAAACCAGAGCACCTGAGTGGTGGCTTATAAAGGGGACCTTATCATCAGTAAAGATAGGCAGACATATTGAAGAGCAACCTGAAAATCTAATCGTAAGAGTTGCAGAGCTCCATAGATAGTTGAACTCCTAGGCAAGGCAAATCTGTTATATGAAGATTCAGGTCCTGGTAGGGAACACCTGGGACCCTGAAAACATGGATGGAGACATCTTGAAGGATGCCCATGAGGTTTTTGCCTCTACCCACTATTCCACTGTGAGGGAGAGTGTTGCAGAAGTGTCTCCCCCACAAAGCAACGAGTGCCTCCGTCAAGAACTTCCCGCCCCTTCTCTCAGCTGCCAAGCCAATAAATAGAGTTTAATCCCAGCATAACTCATCTGATAAGGGAGGAAAGAGACTACATATCTATAGAATTACAAGAACTAGCTGGCATGTACCAGCAGGAGCCAGGGGAATACTCTAGGATTGGATGTAGAGGGCTGTTGACCAGAGGGCTAAGATATTAGGCTGGGAAGTAAAAATTGATTGAATTGGAGACAATTTCTTTGACAAGAAATATCAGACTGTTGGGGATTTGACAAGGAATTTTGGTCTGTTGGAGATTGAATCGTGTTTCCCACAAAAGTCATGTTTAAGTCCTAAACCCCAGTCCTGTGAGTGTCAACCTAAATAGAATTGTTGAAGGTATTATTAGTTAATACGTGACCAAACAGAATGAATCCAATGTTTGGGCCTTAATTCAATATAGCTGAAGTCCTTATAAGCAAAGGAAATTGGACACCAATGCAGAAACCAGAGGAGACAGAAAGAAAGAGGTAATCATGGGATGGAGAGTTTGAGCCACCACCAGAGTGCTACAGACATTGATGAAAACATGGCCTGGTGATAACTTGATGCTGGACTTCTAGCCTCCAAAGCTGTGAGGCAATAAATACCTGTTGTTTAAGCCAACCCTTTCTGTGGTATTTGTCACAGTAGCCCTGGCAACTAATTGGCTAAATTCACTGCTGGGAGATTCATAGAAGCCTGGAATAAACAATCAACAATTCGCAGTGAAACAGAAAAGTCTGAGTTACACTGGCAGAAGGTTAGATGAAAAAATAAAAAAGGCTAAGGGAAGTAAGTGGAAATGCTTACTTTTTAGGTGCAGACAGATATATTAGGTGAAGCAGAAGATCCACCTATGCTCTGTGAGAAGGCCCTGAAGCCACACCATTTACCAAGTCCATCAGGAATGCAGTGATGTGATGGGCACCAGCATTTCTAAGAAGTTCTATGATGGCTCTTATCTGCAGGCCAGAGATGATGGTAGGAGAGGCAGTCACACAGCTAGGCTCATTAACATTCATGGGGATGACAGAGCCCCAAAGTAAATATTCTTTAAAATGTTGCTTAGGGTTACGTGAAGTGTCCTGCCTTCTGCCACTATATCATCAGAAGAGATCTGGACAATCTGGATATTCCATATAACAACACACCTGTGCTTTATATGAACAATATCCTGCTGACTGAGACAAGTAAGAGATGGCCAGTTTACTGGAAACTTTGGTAAGATACATGTGTTCCAGGGGGTTAGAGATGAATCCTACCATTCATCAATTCAGTGATTGGAGAATTTCAGTGTATTTTTTAGGATCTAGCAGTCAGGACATACTGGAATATCCCCTCCAAAGTAACAAATTTCTGGGTACTGCCTCCCCGCAACAAGGAAAGCTGCACATTGTTTGGTAGGCCACTTTGGGTTCTTGAGGCAACACTTTCCAGACCTATATACTTATATTCTAGGTGAAATGGGAGGCTGCCAGCATCAAGTCAGGCCTGGAACAGGAAACAGCACTGTGGTAGGTCCAGACTGCACATCATAAACCCCACTGCTTGGACCATGCCATCTATCTGCAGACCCTGTGGTGTTGGAGGTGTCAGTGGAGGGAATGAGGCAGTATGGAGTTTATGGTAAGCTCCAGTGAGAAAACCATAATCCAGCCCTCTAAAATATGAAGCAAGGTCATACCATCAGCAACAGAGGATTATATGCTATTTGAGAAACAAAGGCCTGTTACTGGACCATGGTAGACATGAAATTCTTGAACATGGGAGTACCAACAGGCATTTCTTTAACAAAATCCTTGCATATTTAATCACAGCTTGGAACCTGCTTCTCAGAGGACCCAGAGAACATACCTATTTGATTGATTTTTTCCCAAGTATTTATTGAGAAATTGCTAGAAACCAGAATGCAGCTTTCCAGAACATAAACTCCATGAAGAAAGGTATTTGTATTTGTTTACTGCTGTATCACCTGCTCCTGGAAAAATGCCTGGACATATTGCACTCAACAGATACGTGTTCAATGAATGAAGGTGCCACCTGGGGCAATAAAATCAACCAAACAGAGGTCTCAATTCAAATATGTTCATGCACCAATAGTAGATTATTGAAGGTTGCAAAGAATAGGGAGTAGAAAGGGGTTGATTAGAATTGGAGAGCATCTGTCTTAATAAAAACATTTAAGCTCTAATGTTTTAATAACATTTTTCTGAGCAACTAAACAACTGTTCAATCCAGTTAGTGGACTGCTGTTTTGCAACCTCTGAGTAATGTAAGGTAAAAAGTGAATCCTCATGTTAATACATTGCAAAATGATTAGATTTTCAGAGTCAATATAAGGATAAATAATAACTGAGAGGACAAAATTAATCAGCATTTACTCCAAATCTTAAAGTCAGGGTCTGACCAAAGGCATCATATTTGCCTTAGTCTTAAATTTAGATAAGAAGACAAGACATATGCCTAAGAAATAGCATTAGAATAATTGATTGTTTTATTTAGTCAAATGCAAGGTGAAACAACACAGGTTCACAATATATGTGCCAGGCAGAACTGATTTATTTTGGGGATTAGAGAGTTAAACCTTGGAAAACAAAACTTGGTGCTATATGAATTCATAGAAGTCTGCACATAGGGGCTGGAGAAGTCAAGTTCCAAGTTTTTAATTGTTTTTCTATTCAGCTTGGGATGGAATTAATCTGAAATAGGAATTTTAGAAGCATCTTGGATTAAATAGAATATTTATTTTAGCACCTTTACCTCTGAGAACACTTTTGGATGACAATCAAAAATTGAGTGGATAATGTCCAGCCACCTCCCTGCAGGGAAAGTCAGTGGTGCTTTGGGAATCAGTCTCTGAAGTATAAAGTTTTCTTTAAAATTCTTACGAATGTCTTATAAAAGACTCGTTTGACAAATAGTACAATTCAATTACCTTTATTCTCCCTAAAAGTCAGAGATGGCATTCTCATTGTCCACTTGCCAACAGTAACATCTTTATAGAAAATACCATTAAAGATAAGGTGAGGAGATACAAGGGAAATAAAGATTGAAATGCATTTTTTAAAAAAAATCTACAAAGCAATTCACCTGATTTAAGAGTATTTAAACATCTTTCAATAAGTTGAGCATTTTGCAATTTTAATCAGATTTCAGACTCAGACAGAGAAAAGAGGGAGTATATAAAGGTGTCTGCAAAGTGTTTCATTCAAACATAAGAGAATACCACAAAAGTCAGAGAGGAATTTATAATATAGAGCTGAAAGTGTCCTTATGGATCCAGAACAGCAATAAATGAATATGCTTATTTTCACAAATGCCTCTAAAATAACTCATGAAAAATGAAACATCCTTTTGTACCTTAAAATGTATGACAAGGGCTGATTAAATTCACCCTGAGAGCATGTCAATTTGAAAAGGGGATTATAAATGTACATGCCATTGAGTGCTCTCTTTTGCAAGGGGGGGTTGGTGTCTCCACTTAAATATAATGTTAGCACCAGTACATTTAGAATGAGAGCAAACCTGAATGGAAATGGGAATAACATTGGCCTTCAGGAGGGCTGGGGAGGCTGTCCCTGCAGCAGGTTGGCAATTTGTCACATCAGTCCCTTCATGAACTATCAACCTCATTACCGTGGTTCACTGCACGCCTGGCCCTTGGGAGTCTAGTCCTAATAGAATGTAGAAGGTGATGAGGCTTGTGGTCTCAACTACTTCATTATTGATTCACTTAAAAATATACCACCTATATATTCGAGTAAAATAGGCAATACATTAGAGGGGGAGAAACATCAAAAACATCTAAAATCAGTTGAAGTAGAGGGAAAAATGTGAAAGGAATATGGGCAGTAATAGCACTGCAAAAGCAAGTCTTCTTAGAAAGATAGAGTGAGAATAATTTTGAGTGACAGCTACCATTTTTTTTTTAATCTGTTGTGTGAGGCCATGTATCAACCAGTAACTGCTATAACTGTACATTAAGTAAGACTACTAAATGAAAGAGGTCTCTGGGATATTTTGAAGACTTTGTGAACACATACACCACGCTAAGATGTATGAAGGGCATATATTCAACTAACAGAAAACATACTGACAATCTTTTCAGTGACTTTAGCCAGAGAAGAGGAGAATGGTTCATTTCTAAAGCTCCAAGCTGCTAGGGAATGTATAGCATTCATATCTATGGCAATACACTATTAGGTATGTATTTTCCTTTTGTGTAACTTTCCTGTCTGTGGAGAGACAGAACTCACCTATTAGAAATGTCTGGTCTGCTTCTTTCCTCTTCTGGCAGCAATGGATTTTTATTTTATTATTTTTAGCATTGAAGGAACACATTTATATATGTGTATACATTTACAGACACGTGTATACAGACATATACAAATATGAAACAAAAGAGTTATAATGCTTGATTTCCTTGTGTTTTATGTTTATTGATTCACTGATAATGCAAAAATTACATAAGCAATTCTACTTATGAAAAAATTTAATACAAACTGTTAATGTATTTCAATTTTTTGCTATCGAGATTGCACTGTTCAGTGTGGTAGCTATTGGCTCCATGCAGTTATTTAAATTTAACTTTAGATTAAGTAATTTAAATTAAAATTAAATAAAATTTAACATTCACTTCTTCAACCATGCTAGCACCATTTCAAATGCTCAGTACATGTGGCTTGTGGCTACTACTATTTTGAACAGCACAAATAAACTTTCCATCAATGTGGAAAGTTCTATAGGATAGCATTGCTCTAGAGCTTGGCTTCTATTTGCTTTCAATAAAGCCTCAAATAATATATCTGAAAAGAACTTCCAAGTGGATTAAAATACATACAAAATTTAAATTTTCATAAAATTACACTTTTTTTCTGGCATCAGTCACTCACTGTGTCTTCGACACCAACATCTAAAAATATTTTGCATTTAACACATGTATTTAAATTACTCTTCATGAACATTTGTAAAATGACTAAAATGTGGTTCTCAGATTTGATCATGCAAATGTCCCTTTTCACATAGAAATGTGGATTGAGGCAGCTAAAATTTTTTGTGGAAGTAGGAATCTTTTGTTGTAATTGCAATTATAAATAGTTTTATCAGTCACCACCCATCTGACTTTTTAAATAAAGGCAGTATGGAATTTCCAGCTGTAAAGTGCCAGCTTCTGTAAAAGTGTTTGACTTCATATCCTTTAAGGTACATACAGAAATTCTGAAATGGTTAAAAGCAGACATTCTAAATTTAGAAAGTCAATTAAAATGAGTTTTAGATAAAGCTTTAACTTGTCCCTAGTTTCTCAGGTCATTTCTATGGAAGAACAAACTAGTGAGATAAATTTTGAATGAGGTCCCCATGCCAGGATATGAAGTTAATATTTTCTGATATTCTTAAAGATTTCTATAACTTTTCTTTTTCATAGGCTTTTAGTTGTGTGGGGTGTGTTTACATGAGTGCATACATGTGCATTTTAAGATAAGGCAAACATATTGCAGGCATAAAAGAAATGGAAGTTTTGAAACAGTGTGAAAAGTGGTTCAGTGTAGCTGGAGGCTATGGAAATCTTAGGAGGATTTGGATAAAAATATTTCAAGCCCAGTTTGACAGAATTCTGAAGATAGAAATTTCATCAGCACGTTTGAACTCAAGGCTTTGTTCCCTCTGTCTGCCCCCACTGAGGGTGCAATAGGTTTAAAGAAAAAGGATTTAGCACATCCAAAGTAGTTCATCTTTTTATGTCACATATTTTTCTTTGCCTCAATTGTTGTTGCTTGTGATTTCTTGGGGTCTCTTTTGCTTGATGATGCTTTACGTTGAAATATCTTAATTTTCCTTATTAACCTCACTACTGAAAGATATCTAGGGGGCCAGCTGTTTGTGGCTATTGTTTCAAAATGCTCTATCATGTCTATTGTTCCCCTTTACCTACAAACAAAGAATTAAAATAAAGTATTTAGGTTAGCATTCATGGTTTTCCCCGATCTTTACCCAAGATCATGATTCTCCTTTATAATCTCTCTGCTTTAGTCAGACTAGTCTAATCATTGCTTCTGTCAGTGTCCTCTTTGCACCAACATCCAATTAAAGGGACTCTATCTGGAACATTATCCACTCTGGAAATACCACTTCATCCTTAGAAACTCCGTACAACTGCCATGAGTTCAGAAGACTGTGTAACTCATTGTTTAGGAAGAAGATTCTGGATCAAATTGCCTATACTTTAAACCAAGGTGGACTGGGCATTAACTGTTTGACTTAGGCAAGTATTTCAACCATTTCTGAGCCTTGGATTTGTCATCTCCATAATTACAAACCCTATCTCAACAGATAATTGGGCAGAGTTAGTAAGAGTCTATGTAAAACTTCAGTGACCAGTGCATTGTACACACTCAATAAATATGAGGTATTTTAATCATTTGGTGTCTTTAATGTAGGCTGCCTAGCTATAGCCCTCATTGCCTAACCAATTGGAATAGAAACAATTTGAAAGCAAAGGGTTGATTTTTTTCCTTACAGAATCTAGTGCAATATTGGGCAAACTTTAGCTGCTGATTGTTGAATCTCAACCAATCTATTTCAAAGCTGTTTTAATGATAGAGTTCTCACATAATAAAGTTAGGAAGGAAAATGTAATTCACTTCCAAACTATCAAAATATTACTTCTTGTACGTGTGGTAGCAAATAAGAGACTGACTAATAATTCAAACAATTCAAGAAAAATAAACATGGCTAAAAGTTAAGTTCAAGAGTCATTCTTATTTTAAAAAGGAAAAGTAGTATTGTTCTGCTCTTCTGACTAATTCAATACAACATGAAAGAAAACTAACAAAAATTGTGAATTCTTACTATAGAGTAAGAAAATTAGAAAATGAAAACAAAATGACTTGTAGAGAGAGAGAAACGAAGATGAAAAAAAGGAGTCACACCAATGTTCTTAGAAAGAAAAAAAATAAATATTTTTGAGATTTTAATTCTTCTAAACTTAACTCAATAGTTTTATGGAATTGAAAACAAAATTTGAGCAGAAAAATATTTGTAAACTTGACCAAATGATATTTAAGTTCATGTGGAAGAAACAGAAAAAAGTAAAAACAGTATTGAAAACGATTTATGGTGGGTCCAAAACATTTAGAACCTGCCAGAAATTAGAATGTGTTATATAAGTACAGCAATTAAATCAGTGTCATTCTGTTGCTACAGATGGGTAGCTTAATTTACTAGAATAGATAGAGGAAAAGATCCTAACTTTTGTCTTACACAAATATATGATAAAGAAGTCTACATTTTCAAGAAAGGAAATGTATCCAATTGCTTGAACTAAAACAATTGGTTATCTATTGAAAAAGGAAAGGGAAAGAAATCTACTTGCATTGTCCCCTTTGTGAAATAAATATTTTATAACAATATTTAAAAAAAAATCAAAGTAAATCTAACTATAACAAGTATCCCTTTTTCTCCTAAAATATTAGCAATTATATTTAAACATAAATATACTGAATGTTAGCAATGTTTTAGTGAGATATTCTCAGAATCTCTCCTAACAAATGATCAACAAGACGACAATTCAATTAAAGCAGTATTATCTCTAACAGAAAAAAAATTAGAAATAATCATGTTCAATCAGTATAAAAATCAAAATTTATCTTTAATACAAAATAATATGCAGCTATTAAAAAAAGAAGCTTATGAAAAACTTTTAAGGACATGATTTCATCCATGATGCATCAAAAGTCTTTCAATCTACTGAAATTATGACTCTCTTTTTTTTTTTGTATTTACCAAAAATTATCATGAGTGTATAGTAATGTAAATTAATGGCTGTTTTAGAAAATATGGTCAACACTGAATATTCAGTTTGGGGTAGCAGTTGATTTTGTAACTGAGGCTTTTTTCCCATGCTCCCAAGTATGATTGTCCAAGAAGCTTAGAATGATGAACATCTTTTAAGGAAATTCAAATGATATGTGATGTGGATAGTCAATATTATCTAAATTAAATAAAAATGCAGATTATAAGCAATGTCTTCCTGTACACATTATTAAATCCACACATTTTCGAATACTCTCGCTTCCTTATATAGTAACCTTCCATATCTCTTTACTAGTAACTGACTTTCATTTCTTTGTCCACAAAACAAGCTTTTGTGCTGGTTGTATTTCTGTTTTACCTATTTTGCAAACTTAACTTATATGCTATGTCTGTGATGCTGAGGTGGGGTCTCTATAAAGTCTTCTTCCTAGACACCCTTGTCAGCTGACAGGTTCCACCAGGTTCTGATAGTGGCCGTAGACTGTGGGTGGGAAAGGGGAAGAAGGTTCTTTCTTCTTATCCCAGTTCCTACCTTTGTCCTTCACCAGCAATGGACAGCTATGACCCAAACCTCCAACTTCTTTGGCATTCCTAAATATGACCCTTAAGACAGAAAAACACCACTGGCTGTCCTTACCCAAACATTGGCTGAGCCACATCCCCCTTTATTAAGCTTATGTCTCAGAAAATTACAAGCTATTTTAGTCCATGAACTTCTGTGATCATTTGGATAATCAAAATAGTTCTGTTGAAAAGCCAAACATCTATTGAATTCTAATAGAATTTTGAATTATGAGTGTTATGGTTTCTTCCAATTTTATGAAAATAGTAAAGTACTAGGATATTCCTAATAAATTCTAGTATTTTTTCAAATTAAATTAACTAAGCTAATAAAAACCTGGAATATGTAACCAGAAATAAACTTCTACCACATTTCAAAAATGTAAATGACTTTGAACTATATCTGAAAAACAATAACAATATGAAGTGAATTATCACATACCTAAAATTATGTACATACTTCTAAGTAAGGAATAGACTTTTGAATATCCACAGATTTTCAACTACATGCTAACTTTGCTTCAGGAATCTGACTTTACTTCTGTTTTCTACTTTATATTTCTTCCAAGACTGGAGATCTCAACAATCTTTCTCTCATTTACCTTGTTTCCTTCCCTATTCACCTCAAACTCCTATCCCCCCAAATATTTATGTATCACTTTTCTATTCATGGAATCATTGATAATGATAAATGATTCAAAATAACTTGAAAGAGTTTACATGTTATGCTTCTCTTTCCTTATACAAAACAAGAAATTCTTGTTCTACCCATGAAAACAACCTTACTAAAATAATTCTTATTTGAAGAGGTTTGTACATGCCTTTGATCAAGATAGTGAATAAGAGTTTGCATAATTAAAACTAGCAGGTAATTTCCCAAAACATGTATGTTTTGGCCTGGGGTTAAATGTTCTATTTGCATTTAAATATGAAGGTATCTGTTATTCTGATAATCTACAATCTTTAAAAAAATAAAGAATAAAAACAACACTGAAAAACCCAGTTGGAAGGAACTGGAAAGTTGTTTCTATCTCCATTAACTCATTTCTATCTTTCTACTCCATAATGCAGTGGAGGCTAACATTAGCATTTGAATTTTTCCTGTATTTCCTTTGGGAATAGAGAACTTACTAGTGAGCAAGGCTAAATGAAAGAAAATAAAACAGTAGTGTCTTCAATACTTCCCTTTTATGCCTCTTTGGATTGGGTCCTTCATTAGAATAAGACTAGTATGACTCTTGAAGGCAAAACAAACATTTTTCTTGGTTTTGAGAGTTTAAGATTTTGCTTAGAATTCTGCATTAAAAACAGATTATCTATTTATATATAATGAGGAAGTAGTTACAATTTCAATCCTGTTTCACTTCTGAGTGATCAAAGCCAATGGTCTAAAGACATAATAGCAAAGAACAATTTTGATACAGATGTATAGGATTGTCCTCAATACATAGAAACATTGAAGCATAATACGATTTTTGGAGATCTCCAATGTTAGTTTTTATCTGTTTTTCAAGATTATGGATGTTCCCAAATGAATAGTCTTTGTTTAGCTATACAAAGGCTATCATTCCATTTGACCCCAGTGGTGATCAGTCAGAGCCTCAAGTGGGAGAGTTCATTACCTGGAGCTTGTCAGGAATAATGATGAATGCCATTAGCCATCAAAAAATTTTCCAAGAGCCTTCAAAATTCTAGCCACAGTATTGGATTCAGTGACCTCCTGTGACAATGAATCCCTTAGACTTACTGCATACCATTTAACAAAAGAATTTTTTCATTTATTCAATATTAATATACCATTAATTTCATATGCACTGGAGGATATCGTAAACATAAATAAACTATAGAACTATTCAATGATTTTCTGGATATACAATATTGATGAAATACAAAACAATATCACTGCCTCTGGACATATTTTTTATTAAGACAGTCCTTTTTTTTTTTTTTTTTTTTTTTTACCTGTGGGCTAAAACCAGATATCATTAGTTTTCAAAGTAGGTCTTACACTGACACTATGCAACATTTTTGTGTATAAAGACTGATAAAAACAGTTACAAGAATTACCATTTTAACAACATGAGAGCAAAATTCTTTCACAGTCATCACACATATGATAATTGGATTTTTATCCAGCTTATGTTTAGTCTCCTCTTCTTCCACTGTAGAGCATGCTTCCTGTTCCATTGATTTGGGCTTGACCATGTCACCTGCTTTGGCCAATGGAATGTTGGCAGATGTGACACAATCAGAGTCCTTAAATATGCTTGCATACTGTGGCTTGGCTCTGCATTCCAGTGATCTGCCATGAGAAAAGCAGGCCTCAGGTAGCCACTTCCTCTTCACATTAGACCCCAGAACAAGCACATGAACAACTGAGCTGAAATGAACTGCAGCCTGCAGCCAAACCCACCTGACCCTTAGTCCGAAGCAGAGCCAGCCAACCTTCCAGTCTAGATCTCCAAATGGCCATCAACCTGCAGACCCAGGGGCATGGGGATAAATGCTTGTTATTGTCAGCTACTGAGTTTGGCGGTGGTTTGTTATACAGCATTATTAAAGCAAAATCCTGACCAACAAGCCATGGAGAGCAGACTGTCTTAAATTTATCAGTGATTCTGAAGCCATCATAAATTTACTTGCCAGGTATGTATATATAAGGAGGAACTGGGCATTTCCAGTTTTAGCTGTTTACCTAGGATAGATATCAATCATTTTTTTCTATAAACAAAAGGTTAGGAGATGATATAATTGATGCATAAATTGTATTTTAAGATTTGAAACAGTGCTGAGGGAGGAAATGGGAGAAATAGGAACAGCAGACTAATGTATGTCTACCTTCTGTTAGACAGTGCTGTTGGTCTGAGTTTATCCAAGTTAATCCCACTTTTTTCATTATTTATGATGATCTAATTGGAATAAAACATTATTTTCCAAATTCCTTGTAGTTTTAAAAGTACTGATTTTGTTCTACCTGCTTAGGCAATTTTGCAACACACTATGCAAAATTTGCCATTCATGAAGAAGGATATATTTATATATCCTAAAATGTTTCCACATATGTTTAATTTTCTGGAACATCCAGGCAGTGTTTGTCATGTAGGGAAAAATGAAGGTAGGAGTGGCATGATGGGGGAGCATGATATAGTCATATTAATTATACCTATAATTTTATAGTACTGAGAATTTACAATGTATGGTGACATTCTTTATTTATTAGATTTTCACAAAAATACTGTAAGAACATTAGGAGTGGTAATATAATCATTTATAGTTCATGGTGCCTGTTGGCACTGTGTAAGTTGGGAACTACATATTCCTAAAGCCTTTCTACTTCCTGTCCCAGAAGGCCTCTGGAAATGGAGAAAGATTGGTCACAGAAAGACATAGGAATAGCTATGGATACTATACTTAGAGATAAGCACTATTAACAATACTATTTTCTGTATATACTTCCAGATTTTTCTATGCTTATGAACACAAAGATTTGTTTATCACAAAGTACCCCCACAATTTTGAAACCAAACCCTGTTTCAAAATGTTTGTGTACCAGAAGAGAAATAGAAACACATTGAGATAAGCAGAGGCCATGAGATCCAGAAATAGAAATAGTCAATTGCTGTCTGGGAACTTACTCCTGAAGGACACAAGGACTCAAGCAGCCCGACATGGGTTAGGAGGTTAGGGGTCTGGTACAAGAGTTGATGCTTGAAAATAGATCTAAGCCAGGGCTCCTGAATGTGTAATAGAGAGAGAAAAGAGCTGGGGCACCTGCCTATGGCTACGGCTCTGGTGTGGCCTGTGAGGAAGTCCTTGCCTGGAGAGAAGTTTGAGAGCAGAAAATACAACACAGTGGAGAACTAGGTCAAGTATAGGACAGGCCTGGTGAATTGTTAGTTTCTGTAAATGCTGAAATGAGCAAAACATAATGTTATTTAGAACTAAGGAACCTCAGAATCTTAACTTGAGGCAACTACAAAATTTCCAGACTTGAGGGTAGAGCAAAGACAAAGAAAAAATAAATTTCAATTAATAAACAAAGTCCAAATTTCACCCAAAATAAATTTGCAAATGAACATTTCAAAAGAGATATGGAAAACTAACTAAAAGAAAAATATCCTACAAAGTTAATAAATGGGAGAAGAAAAATTGAAGAATTAAAATAAACATACTTTAATACCCTCAAGGAGTTATGAAAAAGACCCATATAATTCATCAAGAACAAGTTGAAATTAAAAGTAAGCAATTAGAAACATTCAGAATTTAAAAATGTATATAATGTAGATACATGTAAATATATATAACAGTTGAAATAAAACCAACTATGAATGTATTACAAAGAGATATTAAGTAAACTGGAAGATGGTGCTTAATGTAGCAACTGATAGATCAAGAAAATTAAGAAAGATTCTATAGAAATACATAAGATTTAAATGACACAGTTAATAATTTTGATCTCATAAAAAGTCTGGCGGTGACTCTAGGAATACTCTTTTAAAGTATAATCAGTTTGCTTAAAACTCTAGCATGGCTTCCCAATACAATGGAATAAATGCCTTACCCTGGCTGGCATGGCACTGCATGATCTTGTCCTGCTTGCTGCCAAGTCTCCCTTTTATATCCGATGCTCCCCACACAATGTTCTTCTTTCATAACCTAGGACCTGAAAGCTCCTCCTCACTCAGGGCATCTGTGCCTGTTACCTCTGAGCTTAAGAGTCTTTGGTCCATCTTCAAATACTCTCTCTTACTCTTCAGATCTTAGCTTCCATGCCAAATTCTTTGAGAATTCTTCCATGAATACTCTATCCAAAAAAAGCAATCCTACACTAATATTTCTTAATGAACACACAACCCCTCTCTCTTTCTCAGTTTTTTAACTTGAGAAGACCCACCAACACTCTAATTTATAAATTCATCTATTGATTCATTTGCTTCAATCCTGTCTCTTCTACAGGACTACACACTCCCTAATGTTGGGTACACTCTTGGTTTTGCTTCCCAGTGTAAATTGAGGGTTTAGAGTAATACCTGGCACCTCTTAGGTGCTAATTAAATATGTTGGCATGCACAAATCCCTCTGACCAGGTAAGAGGTTTGAGGTTGTGCTGCAGGTAGTGAGTGGACGACAGGAGATGAAGGGCACCTCATCAGAAGAAGAGATGGCACTACAGTGGCCCTCCACAGTGTAAGTGGTCTTATCGTGCTCTATAAATAATTCACACAGGCCATGGCAGACTCCTGTATACTTTGTAACAAGCCTCAAAAAGCCCCAAATCAGATTTTCTACCAGAAAACAGACCGTCTTGGTATGTTATAGACTTCCTTACAGACAATTGTAACTTCCTGCAAGCCCTTGAGGCCTGTTTTAGATGGAAGTGTTCTCACCATTAAGTAGAGAAAAAGGCGGAAGGATAGCCAATGTGCAGCTGGCTAGCCACACCAAGCCATCCAGACTTAAGCCACCACCTCATGGTGAATGGGAAGAGGCACAGTTTGAAAGCTTTCTGTCCCCCTCAAACTTACTATTATTTATTATTAATAAAATTATACCACAACATATTACAGCAGGTTGCTTCTTAGAATCCTTGATATAATCTAAAATTATAATTTACTTCTGTTTATAGACCATGACAGCAGGCCCTAAAAGAATACTAAAAATAGTGAAACTTTGGTCTACTGCAGTCATTTTTCTATTTAAAAGAGAGAATAACACTGTCTACCTTATATAATTTCTTCCCATCTATAACTAATACAATGATTCTAAGGTATTTTTCAAGAGGTAAAAATGACGTAAAGTATGTACAATAATAGTAATACTTTTCTTAGAGACCAGCTTTATCATCCAAATGCTTAAAGAAACTCTATTTTTTACCATTCACTGGAACAAAAAATAAGTGCCTATCATAATTTAAAATTTTGAAATATAATTATTCGGAACTCAAGAGAAACACTAGAAATAGATCTTCATAGATTTTACATTAGCATTATCAGGTTTAAGTCCTTTCGATAAAGTTCTAAATTCCTTTTTGTCAATTTCTTAAAACTCCCAGGAAAGGAGTTCTGGTTCAGCTTTTTAAATAAAAAAACTCCCTGTTACTCTTCCTAAAAATGTTCAAAGGAGTGATTCCATGTCTTGCTTTTGAAGACATTGCCTTTGGTAGAGTTAACTATGCTAGCTCGCATCTTGGTATCCGGTTTCTCTTTAGTGGATTTAGGATGATATAAGTTAAAGAGTGGTTTATTATGCTATTAAAATATTACTAATCAAAGTTTCCAGGTGGAAATATAATTACAGCTACTTCTACTTTCCCTGCATACCTCTTTCGATTTGTTCCTGATCTCATGCCCTTTTACTCACACCACTGGAGGAAATGACCACTCCTTTCCCTCCAGTTCTTTTAGTTTAATCCATTCCTCTCATCCTATACTAAATGACATTTTTCTCATGGACCATTTTATGAGCCCCCACGTGACATTCTTTACTTCTATTGAATTTCCTTGGACAGTTCCTCAGTTATTTCACTACCTTGCATTAGACCAATAAACATTTGATCTGGGCTCTCAGATGATGTTGGCAGCTCTTTTACATCCTATATGCCATATATCATAGAGGTTTGTACTTAGTACATACTCAATATATGCTTTTAAATGAAAATTAATGTTGCCTGTTGCTTAACAGTTGCCACAAATAAAGCCTTTATAATGATGATTATGACTTACTCATACTTTGTGATATAAACAGAATTTGGAAGAGTGAGACAATAAGAGTAATCTCTTATTGACCTTTATACTTTTCACCCCTATAGGGAGAAAGTTTCCTTTATGTCTACCATTTTTTCCAACTGGAACATTTTAACAGAGGTGCAAAACTCTACAGTATACCTATAAGAATCAAAGTTTAATTGAAATATAAAAATTCTGACTAAATAAACAACTCTGAAGAGAATAAAATATAGTCTTGTACTGGGCAGCAGCATTGGTTTCCCCGTGTAACAGCTGCCTTTAAGTAAATGTTTGTAGTACATAACCTGAGGGCTGGTTTTTGTATTCATAATGGGTTAAAAGTAGCCTCACGTTGTGTATCTTTCACCTGTGTTAAAACCAGTTCACACAGACTTTTGAAATCCTTCAGAAAATCAATTTTGAGAAAGGATTATTTTAATGTGCTCTTTGGCGGTATACTTGCTTTACATTTTTATCAAGTAGGCATGAGAGGACTACCTATCGGTGACCACACAGCTTTGTGCTATCCTGAAGAATGATGATGTTCTCTACAGTGAAGGTCTGTCTATACAGTGATTGAAAGATAAAACCCTAAATGACAACACTTCCTAGTTTGGTAGTCAGAGCACAAAACTTCTCCCCCACAAGGTACAAGGAAAACACTTTAGAGTGGTTTTATTTGTCTGAAACATTGTTGTTCTAGGTCAGATGACCCGGGAAGCAGACTCTGAAATGCCTCGAGGTCGGCAGGCACAGGTAGTTGGAGGGCTGAAGCAGTCTTAGACAACGGGAGAAGCTGAATTGTGGTGCAGCCACGGAAAAGGCTGGACAGAGACAACACAATGGTGAGCTTTGGAGCTGGATGGTCCTTCGGAGTTATCCCAACATGGTGCAAGGAGTCCAGGCATCTAAGATCCTGTGCTGATCAGTCGCTGGATTGGGGATCCTCTGGAAAAGGACCAAAACATTGAGAAAAGTGACTCTCTTCAGACAAGGTTAATCCCTAGAATGGGTTGAGAGCTGTTAACTGTCAATTCTCTCAGAGGTTGAGGGAATCTGTGCTTCAGTCCTGAAGGTGGGGAGCTGTGTGCTGTGCAGCAGACTCGCTACAGATGTCTTGCAAAAAAGAAAAAAATATGTAATAAAATATATATCAATGTAATATATAATATATATTTATACAATTGTATATGTAAATTATTGTGTTACTTTTTTTCCTAATTATAAGAAAAATCTTTTAGGAAGAACTCTCCTTAAAAGTCATAAAAGATACATTATCCTCATTATTGAAGTGAATGTGTCTGAAAATAAAATCATAGCCATTAGTACTTCCAAATTCATTAATTTGGAAATAATGTATTAGTAACAACAGACCCCATATCTGAACTATTTTATATTTTCATCAATGTTCTAAATGTTCACACCATTGTTTACCATGGGTTTAGAAATAATAATTTCTTCTATTATGGAATGATGATACTATTTGGGAAAACTTACTTGAAAATTGTGTGTAAACTCATTGGACCAGAGATAATTTAAATACTCATGACTATCATTTACAAAATGAATATATTAATAAGCTCTTAAAAATGCTAAAATATAGGTTGACTGATGCATAAAAAGCTACTGAAAATATTTCTCTCTCTTTCTCTGTCTCTATCTATATACCCACACACACGCTGTATCTATACACCTATACACATGTATGTATGTATAAATGTACACATATATGTGTGTATAAAAGTGGAAGAAAATACATTGAAATGTTCATTGTAATAGCTGAAAAAATAATCTATAATCTCTGGTATGAGACCATGATGATTTTTATTGGCTATTTTTACTTTTTATATTTCTTTCATTTTTTTTACAATTTTTTTCTCAATGTTTTGGTCCTTTTCCAGAGGATCCCAATATATATAAAATGATACCAATCTCTGGGTCATATTATATGTGGAAGCAAGCAAAGAATCAAGTAGTTCTTTTTCTTCTCTTTTAAGTTCATGAAGAACCAAATTACTCTGGAGCATAAGGTAGAAGGAACCCTGGTCAAGTCTGTCAACTTGATCCAAAAGAAAGGAATCAATTCCCTACAAAAGTTAATAAAGACCAAAATGCTTTCATTTTAATTGCTTAAAACATTTTCTCTTGTAGAAGATGCTCAAATGACAAAACGGAGTGACTGAATGAGGAATTAAAAAAGCTTTATCTCTTCTCCAGGCCAAATGAATAGACATTTGGTTTCAGGACTTAGCTTTTAGATTTACAAGGAATGGCTTCAGTTTCTATCTTTCCCATTTGAAACAAAGAAAATATGTGTATATATCAATATTATTCCTCATTTACATTCTTTGGACCTCAGTTCAAATACATATTTTTTTTAGTCAGTTTATATTTTGAATTACGAATTTTTAAACTATTTTGCCTTGACCTTTTTTATTATCAAAGCAGTTTATCATAAGAAATATGTCCAAGAACTGAATCTTCAAGCATTTCAGATGTAGCTGAATTTTTTTTTTTTTTTTTTTACTTTTCATATCTTTTGTTATCTGTCATCTAAGGAAATATTAAATGGTCCTTTGAATCCCCTATTCTCCTTCCACTCAGCACTTCTTTACTTCTTTTACTGATACCACTTTATAGACTGACTTTTCAGATAGTTGAATATTGTCGACACTGACGCTTTTTCTGATCGATCAAACTAACTTCCCTTTGTGTGCTGACTGGCAACAGGGCTAGTGATTTTACTCACATCACTGTCAGACACAATATTACTGAAGTTTTCTAAAATGTATTTTCAACTATTTTTAGACCAATTTAGAGATGGAAGGAAAGCTATAAATATGCAATCATTTTGCAAACTTCCTGCCTGAAGTATTAGACTTTGAGGTGAGGAATTTCTGTGCTATTGCTTGAGGAAGTGACTTGATAATTCTGATGAATTTTCTGAAACAAAGTTTGGTGGCTCAGTGCAGAGGAATGCATCTCAGTGGGAAAAAGAGCTTGTGCTGTGTCAAGAAACCTCAAAATTTGGATTTACCACCATCTGAATTCTGGCTCTCAGCTTTTGTAGATTTAAGAATTCATCTGGTTGGTATCCTGAATTTGATTAGACTCTGGTATTCTTACTCATATTTCCCAAATTCACAGAGGACCTACTACATACCTGTGTCTTAATTTACAGCAAGAATTTTGTCAAATTGAAAGAACTATTCACATTCATTCAAATGAAGGACTTTCTCCTTGTAGCATGCCAAACTAATATCAGTGGATTGCTGGGTGTTCCCTAGAATTAGAACACTGTAGAACACAGATTTAGAATTTTCAATATCAGGTTAAAATAGCATATAAATTTGTTTCCCCAAAAGACATGTCTTTACCAATAAAATTTCAGCTTTTGAAGCTCCTAGTAATAGTTTCTTCTCTCCTTCATAGTTCTTAGATGAACACTATTGTTTTCTTCTATGACTCTCCATTTGCTGTTCTTCTATTAATCACTAGCACTCTTTCCAGTGGATAGACGTTTTCTCTTGAGATATTAATGGCTTCAGTAAGGTGAAGTTATATATTGGTGTCCTTGGAGTCATTCTTTCATTTTAAAGAAATTTAACCTCTTGGCCCAAATACAGTATGTGTTCACATACAGTTAGATTTCAGAGTGCAATATTCTTTTCCAAGTCCCAAGAAACATCTTGCTTTGTTTCTCCTCATCCTTTTTAGTAACACCAAATTTTTTTTAACCAACCAGTTTTACCAGGATTTGTCTACCCTAGCTACATCTCAAAATCATCTGTAGAAAATATAAAAACAGATACCTTGCTCCTATGCTGTTCTGGTTTGCTCATGCTGCCATTATGCAGAATCCCAGAAATGGATTGGCTTTTATAGAGGGGGGTTATTCGGTTACAAAGTTACAGTCTGAAGGCCATGAAAATGTCCAAATGAAGGCATCAGCACAAGTATACATTCACAGAAGAAGGCCAATCAGTGGTATCTGGAAAACCTCTGTTAGCTGGGAAGGCATGTGGCTGGCATCTGCTAATCCCAGTTTGGGTTCTGGCTCCTCTCTCAGCTCTTGTACATTCTTAAAAGTGTCTATCTTGGCTGCAGCACCTCCTTCTGTCTATGAACACTTTTATAAGACTCCAGTGATTCAATTAAGACCCACCCTGAGTGGGTGGGGTAACAACTCTGTGGAAATTATCCAATCAAAGGTCTCGCCCACTGTTGATTGAGTCACATCTCCATGGAAACTACACAATCCAAAGGTTCCAACCTATCAAGACTGAATACGTCTGCTCCCACAAGATGCCATTCCATCTTAATTAGAATATCAGAGTGAAATGAGAAAATATAGTTTTGAAAACTGCACAGTTATTCTGACTAACTGCCATGGTTTAGAAACACTAGTTTATACAATTTACTCAATCTCAAAGGAATACTTTTTTTCTCAAGAGAAACTCTACTTCAGTATCCAACTAACTTGCTCCATTTGATATATTTGTATTTACTGTGAGTTGTGTTATCTTCTGAGATCTGAGAGTAAAAAAAAAATATTATTGGGTTACCTCTCTAACACAGAAATATCCTATCAACTGTGATGTAACACTCTGGCTTGTGGGAATATTATCAAATGCTAACAATAAGAGCTAACCTTTACCATGAGCTCACTCAGTACCAGACACCAGGCATTTAAAATTCATTGATATCCCCCTTCATTCCTCTCATCAACCCTAAGTTGCAAGCATTATTTTCATCCCCATTTTATTATAAAGCAAACTGAAGTACAGGGTTCAAATAACTGCCCAATGACTCAAAGCTGGTAGATAATAAGCAGGATTTGAATCATCTTAGTCAGACTCCAGATTCTATACTCAATCATTTTTCCTTATTGCCTTCTAGTCATTCAATAAGCAGCTATATAAAACAAAGCAAAACTAAAGTAAACATGAAAGAAATCATCAGTCCTTTTTCTCCAGGAACATAGTATTCATAGACAACAAGCCAATATGTAAGGAAAATCTTGATTATACTATAGATTATATAAACATTTATAGTTAAGTTTTGGCAAAGTTAGGTGTTAAAGTTTCAAGGAAGACTGTAATGATAGCAATGACAGAAATGGGGTTTGACTTAAGAAAAATACAAGAAGGGCATTTCATGTTCTAAAGAACTGCATAGTTATAGGCAGAGAGCCGTGAGAAGTGATTGAGTAAAGGAAGCACCTAAGCCAGCTGGGGTTTCTTTGGAGTTACGTTCTGATTGAGAAAATATTCTCTAGGATAGTTAATGTGCTAGTTTGGATATATTATGTCCCACCAAAAGCCATATTCTTTGATGTAATTTTGTGGGGCAGCTGTATTAGTGTTGATTAGGTTGGAATCTTTGATTGAGTGTTTCCATGGAGATGTGACTCAATCACCTGTGGGCGAGAACTTTCATTGGATTATTTCCATGGAGGAGTTGCCCCACCCATTCAGGGTAGGTCTTTATTGGATCACTGGAGTACTTTAAAAAGAGCCACACAGGCCCAGACTCAGAGCAGCTGTAAGTGACATTTTGGAGAACAACTGAGAATGACATTTTGAAGAGGAGCTGCAGCTAAGAGAGGACAAAATGCCCCAAGAGCAACATTTTGGAGAATTCCATTTCGAAACACAACCTGGGAGCAAGTAGATGCCAGCCACGTACCTTCCTAGCTGACACAGGTGTTTCAGATGCCAATGGCCATACTTCAGTGATGGTACCTTGTTGATGCTTTGCCTTGGACACTTTATGGCCTTAAGACTGTAACTGTGTAACCAAATAAACCCCCTTTATAAAAGCCAATACATTCCTGGTGTTTTGCAAAAGGGCAGCCTTAGCGAACCAGAACAGTTAGTGAGGGCTCCTTTTTTGCATTCTAACTCTAAGAATAATATCCATCAGAGATTAGATGTCCTTGGAAGCTGGCTCTGAGATGGAAAGTAGTGTGCAGGAAGTTTATTAGCAAGTGTTCTCAAGATCTGTGAAAGCAGCTGGGCAGAGCCACAATGCAGATTCACTGGAGGCCTCAGCCATCTGTATGGTGAGTTTTGCAGCGGGAATGACCACCCAGAGTTGTCCCCCAGTGAGATGAGGGGCTAGACCTTTATCTCTATGAGGTGGCATGCCCTTGGGTGAGAATGCCTTCTTCAGTTTAGACAATCCTTTCAAGAGGTGGCAGATTAAGTCTTTCTGCCAGCATACTAACAGCAGTTGGGAAAATAAGTCCTCAGTTTCTGAAGGGGTGCTTAGTGAGACATCACATTGTTCTAAGTTTTATTCTCTGATAGAACAGTGATCCTGAGCATTAGAATTAATTCAGGTATTGTTTTCTTTTTTTAAGAAAAATTGTCATGAGTCAACTAAATTAGAATCTTTCACGATGGAGCCCAGACAATTAAAATTTTTAAGATGCTCTATACGTAATAGTGCTGAGCATCCAGGTTTGGCAACCCACTGATCTAAGGGGCATAGATCACACTCAGCTTTAGAAATAAATACACTTTTCTTCCTTGACTATTCAGTAATCTCACATAGTATGCACTACTCCTTAATGGGCAGTAGCAGAAGGATAAATGAAAAAATCACATTATGAATTGATCTGGATTCACTGAAAAGGCAGGTAGTCATTTTGAGTGTAGTCTACATTAATAAGAACAAAAGTATTAAGTGCAATAGGAAGCCCATTAACTTGCTATTGCTTTTAGAAGAAATTAGAGGTTATGTTCAGGCTATTATAGAAAAGACAGAGAGATTCATAAAACTATGTTAATCTATAAAATTCCTCAGATAGATATGTAATGAGCTATCTGGGTGAGCAGGTAGAATAAATAAAAGTAATTTATGATTTTGCAATTCAGGAGCTCCTTTGCTGTGGACATGACACGTTATTCAGACAATCTTAGTTCTATTACTTAGGTACAGACATTTAGAAAAATTTTAAATTTTTAAAATTAAAAAGAAGTGTGGCAGGATTTTTTTCTTGGGTTTGTGACCTTTTGTGCAGAATCTATTAGTAGTAGGGTGTAGTATCTTTCCTTACTCCAAATCTTTTTCTATATTTGATGTTTTGGGATCTATATTTTGGGGCAATGTCCTTCCTCTCCAAATATCTATTCATGTTCAGAAATGTATGGTGTCTTTTTTCCCTGTCCTGGCCCCCATCCCCATTGAGTTTTAAGACATGATAAGGAGTTTAATGGATGGGAGGGATCTAGGAGCCCACCGCTGGTTAGAACACAACCCCTCTCTTTTCAAAAACAATGTGCTTCTGGGTGGGGAGGATTTTACTGAGACCTGCTTGCTGGATAGACCAACAGAGCCCTGTCTTTTTTAGACACAATATGTAGCTGGTAGGCATTCATCTCAGCCTTGAAATCACTGAGGCATGTATATGGGGATGGTGCATGAACATTCATTAATTGAAAAAGCTATATAATTAAGTAACTGTTAAACTTGGGCCCTAGCCAATTTTTCTGTGGAATGCCCAATGATGAAGCATTAACATAGAAGTAAGAAATATTTCCTACTTAACCTGGTGTAACTTTTCCTGATTGGATCGGGTAAGAGTTGGAGAGTTTCTAGTAGTAGCACTAGAACTGGTGTTGAATTTTCAGCTTCTTAAGGTTGTGGGGACCTTAATTGAAACTGCTTCCTCCACTGACCACTCAGTGCAGTGTTCTGATGCAGATGAAATGAGTAGGAGGTTTTGTGGTTAGCAGGAGTGGATCAAATCAAGAGAGGTAGTAGGTTCTGAGTTTGACCTTGAAAGGCACCTTTGAGTTCTCCTGAGAGAAGCTAGAGGCAGTTGAAAAGGGCAAAATCTATGAGAAATATCCCCTAGGGAGCTTTGGAGCTATCTAGAGAAGATAACCCTTTGAAAAAAGTTTTTGTTTGCTAATTAACCACTGCCATTTAGGATATTGATATACAAATGACCTCATTTCTAAAAGCAGAGTGGTACAGCTGCCCAAATTATTTTTATGTGGAATCACTATGCTTAAAAAACGGATGCTCAAATGTTTGTTAAAAAAGACAGTTAAAACTGGGCTTGCATTATGGAATAAAGTATGTGCAAATATTCTGTATCTATTTGATAACTCTCCTAAGAAATTATTTTAACATGTTCCTTAGGGTCATTTTTTTTTTTAGTGTTAAAAATAATTAAGTAAATTATTTCAGTGACTAGGAACTTTTATATATATATATGTGTCTGTGTGTGTGTGTGACTAAAGGCATAAGCAAGGAAACATAATCATACAGTTAGTCTTACAATAAGTAGCAATTGTTTCTTTTTTTTTTTCTCATGGCAGCCAACTTTTTATGTAGGAAAACATAAAAGTTGTTTCAGGCCACATTGACTAGTGCAGAACATGGATGGAATTTTCTGATCATCCTGAATGTGTGTACCCACCTGGAGTCGGGGTTTTCCTGGCACTTCACAGAACAGAGTGCACTCACTGAATTCTTCCTGGTGTCCCCAGGAAGATAAAAAGCTGAGGGCAGTTGGCTCTTTATGTACAGATGCCAAACCTCAAAACCTCTATATTCTCTGAGCAGCACCTAGCTAGTTTTGAAAAGATTGCTCACTTTCTGTGGAAACAATCTACTAGGTTCAATTTCCAGGTGAGCACAGCTTTTCAGTTCTCTTTTGCCTGCAGTGATGCAAAAAGAGACTTTTTGTCAAAAGAAGATGCAATTTTATTCCTGATATCTGCTTTCCCAGATTGTTGATCCCTGTTTTAGTCTGCTAAAGCTGCTTAAATGCAGATACCATAAAATGGGTTGGTTTTGACAATGGAGATTTACTGTCTTACAAACTTATGTTTTGGGGCTGAGAAAAATGTCCAAATCAATGCATCATCAGGTGATGCTTTCTCCTTAAAGACCAGCTGCTGGAGATCCTGGACTCCTCTGTCACATGCCAATGCACATGGTGGCATCTGCTGGTCTCTCTCTCCTCTTCTGGGTTTCACTGCTTTCAGCTTCTGGCTTCTGTGGCTTCCTCTCTGTGTCTGTGGCCTTCTCTCTGTGATTTTCTGTGAATTTCATCCTCTTATTAAGGACTCCAGAAGGATTAACACCCACGTGGGTTATGCCTCAACTGAAACAACCTAATCAAAAGGTCCCAAACACAATAGGTTTACACCCACAGGAATGGATTAGTTTTAAAAACATGATCTTCTGGGGTCCATTCAGCTTCAAACTACCATGGTCCCATACACACTGGAATTCTCAAAGTACTACCCCACAAGTGAGGTCATTCCCTTTTAGCAGGAGAGTTCATCTGGGATGGAGGCTTACATTAATTGGTAATCATTTATTCTGGCAGTCATTTAATTATAACTCATAATCTTGAGAACAGTTAGGTGATTATGCTTAAACATGAACACTTGAAGGAGAAGAAAGCAGTGTGCAAGGAAGTTCAAAGTATGTACTAGATGCAGAAGCAGAAGCAGAGATGAGATGCAGTCACCAGACAAAGGTAGTAACTGCCTGGTTTTCTTATGACTTTCTAGTCCCTGGTTCTGGTCCTTCCAGGAGCCTGCTGCTCTTGTTACTCTTTTTGGTTTGCTCAGTTAACGTTTTTACCTAGCAATTAATCTTTTTATTGGTTTGGAGCTAGTTTGAATACTTTCCTATTACTTCAAGCTAAAAAAATTTCTAGATAAGGCAGTAAGAGGCATTAACTGGTAGATAGTAGCAGCAACTTAGGAGTGAATTATGCCTAGCACAATGCCTGGTTTACAGTATGTTTTAAATAAATAGTGGAAGACAATCTAGTTAGGTGGTAGCAATGAGACTGGAAATAACAGAATGGAAACCAGAGATTTGTGATAAAAGAAAAAACCCAAAGCATTTTGCCAGTGCTGAGATATGGAAAAAGGATTGATGCCTGTGGCAAGCATTCAGGCTAGAGGGAGTTTACTCTAAAAATAGATTACCTATCCATTTTTTCAAGGTAATCCTATTCTAATAATCTTCATTTTTAATCTAAGAGCACAATAACTAATGGAGAAGCACAGACCAAATGAACAATGATATGTGTAATAAATGAAGCATTTGTAATTTAGAAAGTGCTGCCCCACTATGCATTTGATGGGAAAGCAACCCCATCCCTTCTATATCCTTTATTTTGTGTGTACTGGTTAATGTTTCTAGGACATAGAATGGAAGTTTAAAAGTGCTCTATTTAAAAGATAATATTTGATATTTTTAATGAATGTCAATTTAGTCCTATACAATGCAATTCAAAAAGCGGTGTTTCTATTTCAGTGAAGGTGTTAGGAAGACAGTGATTATAAGAGACTTGGTTGTAAATAGCATCAGACACAGCAAGTCATAGCTGAAGGACAGTGTGTGCATTTATGTGGGATGGAAAGGACCATTAGTCACACATCCATCTTTTCAGTCATGATAGAACAATCCCCATTAGTCACCTCATTTTTGAATAATAAGAACAAAATGTATATATGTCCTTGGAAGTCAAATACATAGTGAACCTAACACCTGAGAAATCTGTAGGGACTTGGGAAGGTTAATTAACTCTTTTATACCCCACAATTTTATATAATCTTTTCTATATTACTACAGTCTTATATTAAGATATATATGGATAACCATAAACATAAATATATCTCTAAAAATAAAAGAGTTGAGAGAAAATATGTAAAAATTACTTTACACAGTGTCTTGCAAGTACTTTATTTAAGATAAGTAAATGAACAAGGAAGATATTTCTCCAGTCCATATCTGAGTTGATGTATCTAGTGTAAGATGCACCAGAGTTGTCCATCACAACAACTTGACTCATCTCTGATTTGGTCATTGCCATGGACCAATGGTCTGGAGGAGCTCAGCTTTGCCATCTCAAGTTCATGGTGTTCCTTTCTGTTCTCTACACAGGGCGTTCTCCATTGCTGTTGAAGCCCGGTGATTCCCAGCATAAACTCAGGCTAGAAGTGTGGGAGAATTTATATTCTCAGGGCCAAACTTCAAGCAATGGAAAGAGGCTACTGTCCTTCAGTGGGACCATTAACAGTAGCGTTCTATATGCTTCTTAGGTGGTCCTGGCAATATTCACCCAACAAACTTGATAATGCAACCTCACATTGGCTTTTCTGTCTTCCTTTTCTCATTTTCATTGCTTTTTCACTCCTGCTTCCTGCAATCACCTTTGAAATAAAATAACTGCATCCATGTCCTTGTCATGGGCTCTGTTTTTAAAAGAACCTAAAGTAAGACATTGTTTTTTAAGGGAACCTTAATTAAGGAACTAGATAACTATAATTTAACCTGATTGGTGTTCCTTTATATTTATGTAAACCAGAATTTGATTCTTAGAAGGTAAAAGAAAAAGTAGTGAATACCACACTGACACACTTACACTTTTTTTCACCTATAAAATACGGGAATATTTCATTATACTCTACCTATATCTATGAAAAGTTACAGCTGAATTAAATTTTGCAAAACAATTCAGTAATTAGGAATTTTCTTGATTTCTGAAAATCAATTTCTTCTCTCACTTTAAGTTTATATTGTTCCTAAGTAATTGGTAATCTTTATAAATCAATGCTTATCATCCATTAAATGCACTTATTAGAAGAAATTTGTTTTATAAGGTGAATAAATTGTTTCAAATCAAGAATAATTCTCCCTTATGTTTGTATTTTCTGATTATAAATCAGAATGCGGGAGGCCAAACTTACTCTAAAGATGTTTTAATTGTTAAATAAATCTTTTTTAAGATCTTAAGGAATATGTGGAAGCAAAAAGGACAAAATTGAATTATTTTTCATGAATTAACTTCATTGCTATTAAAATTCTGTTACCATCAAGCTTGTGAAGTCTGATTAGCACACATTTATAGCTTCATTTGGTAGCATAAAATAAGTGAATTTGAAAGGAAAATCTACATAGATCAGATACGGAATATATAGCAATATTTTGGAAATAAAAAAAGCACTTTAAAAATGTGATATAATTTTGTAAATGATTTGCTAATATTAATGATAAAAGTAATTCAAAATAAATGATAATGCTAGTGTAAACAGATTATGAATTTTTTCATCATATACTATAGGTTAAACTATTCTCAGTTTGAAAAACAACTCTGGAGGACATTGAAATTAAAAATGTTTTCTCTACCTAGAAATATAGATTATTAGGAAAAAAAAACTTGTATTGTTAAGAGACATGGGAAACTCAATTTGAAAATTTCTTTTCTATAACTTTAGAGAGGCTATCATAGTATATTAAATATTTTATTTAGAATAATTATCAACAAATATAGTTGTCATATTAAAGAATTAACAGGAAAATACAATTCTATGCTTATTTGGAAATGGTGAATGATTATAAACCCAAAGTGATCATTAGGTAAAGTAAAATGATTATGTCAGTTGGAAGTAAGCAATTACTGATATGGACCACCAATTTAGGAGATATTAAAATTTTAAGGTAATATATATTCTTACTTTACTCCTACTTTAGTTTAAAACATCTGAAATTTTATATTTAATCTTGGTCAGTCTATCATATAGTTAAAAATTTCAGACACCCTCTCTGTTAACAGTTTACAATAGGTGATTTAAATATTTCTTTGATTTGGTCAGGCTTCCTCAACTATACATGTCTTCTGGTAACACGGTATATATTTTTCCAAATTTCAACAATGGAATTAGACACATTCACCTAAATAAACAGTAAGGACATTTCATCAAAAGTGGTTCTAAAAATGATAACAATATATGTGATACACATAAGAGAAAAATAAACTGAACCGATGAAAAAGTCTTTTTAGATAGTCTGAATTTTGAAATAAATGTAACACATCTACTATTCACTTGATCATTGGCAAAAGAAAATGTGGTCTAGCCATCTCAATTTTTATTATACAACTATAACTTTGTAACATCTTGAAATCTTTATTCAGATAATGTTATGCTAATATACACGGATAATACATGTCAGCTAAACTCTTTCTTCATGGGGATAGAGGTTGGGAAAATACTATGCATATTATGTGTTGAGATCTCCAAAGCTTCTGAAAGTAAAATTATATTTATAGTAAAATGAGATCAAATTCCTTTTTAGTATCACATCATTAGCATACCAAAATCAGAGAGGTAGGAGTAGTCTGGTTCATATAATAAAATGATCCATTTTTTTTGTAAAGAATTCAAATGCAATTCTAAAACTCATTAAATATGTTGGCTCTATAAATCACAATGTGCCAGTAATAAAATACACTCCTTCTGCCAAAAAATCTTGCATAGGTGTCAGTTCTAAAAAATTGCTGCAAATACTGTGTATGTATATATTCTGCATGCATGCTACATGGAAGTCAATTAAAAGAAATTTCATTTGTAACGTAGGCCCACACAGACTCAGATACACACATTCATTTTGAGAGTAAGTTTATAATGGCTCAAGTATTTTTGAGATCACTTCAGGCACAGACTGTGTGTCTTCACCTTTGTGGTATAGGGTATTGCATAATCTTAAGTTTAAACAGTTTATTCAAAATAAGCAATGATAGCTGACTTACTGTAAAGACTAAGAAACTGAACTTGAACTACTTCAATTCTTTCATTCAGCACAACTGCTTAAAAGTTTTATTTGCATTTAAAACTTAAAGAGTGCAAAATTTTTTTGGCAAGTGGAAATTTTAGTTCATGCATAAAATATGTTGCTAAATTTGAATATTTAAAAATGGAAGTACGTTTTACTCTTCAAATTGTCAATTGTTTATTTTAAAACTAAAGAATGAATTAGGAAAATAAGGACTGTTATTACTGATTATTCCTTGGCTATTATGTACAATAATTTTGTTCTTTAAAAAAGGGAGCATGGAGTTAAACAAAAGATACACCCTTGGTATTAAACGGACTAGGTATACCACTGTTTCACATATTTATTTAATTAGATTATAAGAGGCCTTCTCAACCTTTCTACTTATTGCTATATATCTTGAGCTACAGAGATTTCATAAAATTAACTCCAGAAAGCTAATAGATACTTTTAATAGAAATTTGAACAGACTCTCTAACCATTCTTAAACCATGGATCTCATGTTATGAAATTTAATTTTGCCTTTGTGTAGTCCTTAGCAGATTAATTCAGACAATGAATGCCCAAAGAAACATAAAGAAACAAATGCATACAAAGTATTATAATAGTCTCGCTCTATTTTTCATGCTTGACAGCTGAAAGTTTTCAAACCCCACTACTCACTCCCTTAACCTCATCTGCCTCACCTCTGAGCAAGCTAATAAGAAAGCCTGGACATTCCCTCCCTATGTACCTCTGAAAAGTTCAAGTCTTGCAAGCTCTGACTTGCACAGAGGTGCCTTCCTTCAGCCCTATCCCTCAGCCACCCTAAGCCCTAAGATAGTTTCCTTTCCCTACTCTCACAAGCCATTTTTGAATCTTCTTGGGAAACTGTCCTGCTCTCCCAAGAAAACACCATTTCATTCATACTCTCTTGGTTTATGTGTGGCATCATCATTGCCAAGAGCCAAACAAAATTTGTGGTGCAAGTTCCACACCATCTTATAGAGTGACTTACAACAAGACTATTCTCTAAATGTAAGACACAAACTGAAGCTCGGTCAATACAGTGAACTGTGGTAAGATAGAAAAACCACTTTCCTACTCCAACACACTAAATATTGGGTATTTAAATTACACGACAAAAACTTTATGGCTTGTTGAGCTCAAATCCGCTAAAGAGAAATTTCAAAGTTCCATAAATTAATAAATGAAAAATAAATAGGAATCAAAGCTGAAATGACCCATGGGCATATATGCATTAAGAACTGGTGGCTGGACGAAATTGCGATTGAAATTAACAGCACTGAATTATACATGTGAATGTGGTTAAAAAGAGAAATGTTAGGATGTATATATATGTTATATCTTAACATATATATATATGTTACTAGAGTAAAAATTTTAAAAACAACATAGGACTGTACAACAGAAACAGTGAACTCTATTGTAAACAATGGACTATAGTTAATAGCACAATTATAGTTATTAGTACAATTATAAAAACTTTTTTTTCATTAATTGTGACAAATATGCTACACTAATGCAAGGAGTTAATAATAGGGAGGTATAGGGGATCTCTGTATATTTTATGGATATTATGCATGACTTTTCTATAAACTTACAACTTCTCTAATTAAAAAAAAAAAAAGAAAAGACAGAGTCAGTGGCTGGACTTAGCAAGCATGTAAATGAAGGAGAACCTAAGCATAAACATTGTATGTCCATGGGGAGTAGCAACAAAAATATCTGAATAAAGTTATGCATCATGAAACTCTGTCCTGTCCATGAAATGGAGCTAGGAAACCTCTCATATCTCCCAGGCCACTGTAAGAAAATTTGGAGTATATTCCAAGCTATGGGTGGATAGTCATTCTTAAGAAAACAGAATCCTATGCTTATACCATACATAATTGTTGGGTCAAAATACACTCTACTCATTTAGTGCTGGGGATTTCAAGCTAAAAAGTAATACTAGAATTGGCCTCAAATCTACAGTACCCTGCTAGAAGTAGACTGACTTTTCTAATTTTTTAAATAAATGGAGAGATAAAAACATAAAAAAATAGAAGTCTACAAACATTTAATAGAAACACAGGGCACAATCTTGTAGTAACTGTTCTGCAATCCAGTGTAAGAATGATACACTTTATAAACAACTACCAATGAAGAACACATCACAGACATATTACAGCCCACACAAAGATATAAAGTGCGAAGAGGAAGTTCAGTTGTTGCAACTAACTGGAAAGTTTGTACCATAAAACGAAAAGCCTAAAGAACATCTTTGACAAATTTGTTGAAAACATTCAGATTACAAAGTAAGACAGTGAAAAACAAAAGTAAAAAACAAGGTATTATAATAAAATAGTGGGCATGTTTTAAAAATAAGTAATTTATAAGTTAGATTGTAATCAATTAAAGATATGAATAGAGGGTTTGCAGAGTAGATCAGACAGCTTAAGAATTAATTATTAATATTAATGCATATAAGGAAATCATTCAGAATAAAGCACAGAGAGAAAAAAGATAAAAAAATCTAACAAACATTTAATATGAATTCATAAAGGAAATAATAACAAAGCAGTCTGAAAAGTCAAGAACACTCAGGAATTGAAGAAACAGATGTCATATTGAAAGAGGATGTCAAATTTCAAACAGGATAACTAAAAACAGATTCATATGAAGACAATGTAATATTACAACCTCAAAGCATCAAAGTAAAAAAAAGAAATCCAAAATCCAATTGTACATAAAAGGTTGCCAAAGAAGAAATGATTACTTGTCTAACAGAGATTAATAAATCAGGTAAAATTGAGACTAAACATAATAAAATCGTATTTGTAAGTAGTGAGAAAGAAGTGGCCACATATAGTTTTGTTACTAGATAAATTATCATTATCAAATATCCACAGAGAGAATTCGCTAATCATAGATCCCTAGTAAAAAATATTCTGAAGCATTTCCTTCAGCAAGAAGGAAATTTAATGTAGAAAGAACAAGAGGCAAAGTTAAACATGCTGTAAAATGTAGATAAGTACTAAATACAGAAGTAATTAATTTCTGTGAACAGATTACAGTTGACTTAAAGTTTTAGACAACAACATTGAAAATAGGAGGTCAAATAACAGAATTAATGCTATTCTAAGGTTTTTGACTATTGTGAGATAGATTAGTATTGAGTAATGTTATACATTATTAGGATTACATGTTAAAACATTTAAATGTTAATGCAAGAGTTACCAACCCAAGCAGAGAATTTTAATGTTTAAATTCCACATGAGCAGAGGCTAAAAAAAAAGAAGAGGTATTAAAAAAAATTATCAATTCAGTAGCATTCAAAACAAAGGAAAAGAAGTAAAACAAAAGATAGAAATAAAGGCAGATTTATCAATTATTACCATAAATATTAAAAAATAAACTTACCTATTTAAAAGAGGGGAATTATCAGAATATATAAAACACCCACCATCACCAAGCAAATCAAACTATACTTAGTTTTTAAACTATGTATTTTGTTTATTTAAGGAAAAATGCATAGTTTTAAAACCAAAGGTAGAAAAAATACTCCAAGGCCATATATGGCAAAAGAAAGATGGCTTAGAAATATCAATATTAAAGTGAATTCAATTTTTAATGCCAAACATTATTACAGATGAAAGCCACTACAAAATAATAATGAGCACATCCTTTGAGACGATTTAGCAAAGATAAACTCCAAGCAATTGCATATATACCTTAAAATACATAAAGCAACAACTGAGAAAACTAACAGGAAAATTTGACACATTCATAACCATAATAAATATTTATGTTAATAATTTTAACACACTTCTTTCAGAAGATGAGTTTTTGAAGAAGAATGTATGTTTTCTTTTTGTGATAAGCATGCTACGTAGCAGATGGGATTGTCATAAATATTTACCAAATTGGGGTGTACTATAGACACCCCCACCATGAATCACAAAAATACACAAATTGATATGCATACAAAGTTCTCTGACCATGATGCAGTTCAACTGAAGAACAACTATACAATGCCCCCTATGATTGGGAAAATATTTTTAAATAACTTGCAATTTACAGACCAAATTATAAGAGAAATTACACATTACTTTGATTTAAATGATAAATTTTCTTATTACTATATGTAGGATGTGGGTAAAATTGATTTAAAGGAATTCTTATGGCTTTACATGTTTCACTAACAAACAAGGAAAAAAGAAATCAGACATTAATGAGGTAATTATTCAACTCATTAAAATAATGAGGAATATTTCACCTGCATTCAGTGATCTCCAATAGGTGTAGCACTGGAAATTTGGAAATTTGTTGAGTTCTATTGTTTTTGTTGTTGATTGTGGTGTGATAATGGAATGTGGTGCCAATGGGCCAGGGATACTAAATGTTCTACAAGGCGTTGAACAGCTCCATGTAATGAAGGATTGTGGAACCCAAGATATAAAGGGACATTCCATTAAGAAATATTTTTTAAAAAGTCTGAAAATTCCAAAGTCTATGAAGATGTTATTGAATAGGAGCTCAAACATGCTGCTGGCAATAATATAAATTAATACAAACATTTTAAGAGCAATTTCACAATATTTGATAAAGCTGAAAATGTGCACATTGTATACACATCCTATTACTCAGACTTTCCATTTATGAATATATATTTTAGAATACCAGATAACAGAGGCAATAATGTTCATGGCTGCATTATTTGGAATAGGAAAATTTTGGAAATCTAGATGTAAACCAATAATAGAAGAATAGATCAAGTCATGGCACATTTGCACAAGTGAATTTTGATTGCCAATATAAATGAATGGAATAATTACATATGTAAATCCACCATCAAATTTGAGTGAAGGAAAAAAAAACAATTTTCAAAATATATTCAGTAAAAACTCCTGAAAAACAAAATACCCATAATCTATAAATTATTTATAGATAGATATATGTAGTAAAATTATTTTAAAAAAATGAATTGGAAAGATCAACATCAAATTCATTATAGTGACTGACTCTGGAGAGGGACAGGGAGAGATATGAGACTGGAGAGAAAGACACACAAGACTTCAACTTCATGTGTTTTACTTTTACTGAAAAAAAGAACACATGACAAAATATTAACCTTTGCTCATTTTGCTTGACCCTTACATTGATATATATTATTCTCTGTAAATTTATGTTTTGAAATACAATTTTTCATTAACGGTCTCAAGTCCATTGAAGTATCTTGTTTAAAGCTATGTGGATAATAAATTAAATATTAGAGTCTACACTGGTATTCAGATCTTTAGATGACTGATTCCTTGCTTTGTACCCTATACTATACTGTCCATTTCATGTTTCTGTGAATTCCTAAATGTCCTTCCTTGTGCTGAACATTTTGGAAATTACTGGTTCACATTTTGAAAACTTTCTTAGACCTATTATCTGTGGGTTAAAATAACCAGTTCATTTACTCTTAAAGGCCAAAGCATCTTTTTAAACTTTGATTATTTTTTCTTCTCTTACCTTCCTGAAGTTCTAAATTCTGTAGAATCATATTGCAAACACCATGTCTACTCTCTTGTCTCCCTAAGACCTGTGCCCATGCCCTTTCATGCAACCCAGATATACACATTTCATCCTGTTGTCCACTTATTTACTCTCCCTTTACTTACCAAGTCTTCTACCTACACATTCATTCATTCATTCCTGTACAAATATATATATACATTATAGTTATATATATAATAACTACTCTATTACTGTACATATACTACAATGACAATGTGAAGAGCATCCTTCTTTTCTCAGTCTCAACTTGCCACCAAAAAACCCCTACTTTCCTAACTAGAGAAATAGATTTTCTTCTCCATACTCCTTCACTTGAGTGATGGAAATCCATTTATGTTTATCATGTATTATTTTTATTTGAAAAATCATTTATATTATCATTACCACTTAAGCAAAATTTCTTATTTTTTTACTCACGAATGTTTCTTATACAAAAGAAGTGAGACTGTTATAGCCCATCTAGTACTACTGAACAGGAAATTCCTTTGTATGATATCCATTCACTTATAGTATTTCTCTGGATGTAAGTGACTTTAAAAAGTTGACCTTTTAATTAATTTTTTGGTGGAGTGGCTTCTTTACATAAAAGCAAAGGAACAAACCTAAAGAGTTGCTTTTCTCTTCAGCTTTAAAAATTTCCAGTAGTATTAGGAAAGTGGAAAGGTGATTTTGTTTTTGTTTTTTTGATTACTCATGTGTTTTCTTCTTGATAGCAGCTTCTTCATAGATTTGACAAAGAAACCAGAAATCAAGGTCCTTAGAAGTACCAACCCAAGAGGGACTCTACGCCATTTGTGACATTTTCCAGAATAAGTGCAATGTGAATTTAAAAGAAAAATAAAACAAATAAAAAAGGCTAAAGCATTCTTTCATGCCTCGGCACTTTCCCTTGCTTGATTGGTTAGAAATGATGATGTGATTCATCATCTTCACTTCAGTTGTTGGGGTTAAACCTTCCAGAAATGCTGACAAGATCAGGAGGACATCTCTACCAATCTGTCTCCTGTAAAATTCAGTCATGGTTAATTTAGCTATGGCGAAAGGAGCCAACATGAATTTCTAAAGCAATATTGCTTCACACAAATTTTGCTGTTTATTCCTTCCAGATTCCCAAAATGATTAAACCATCATCAGTGCTCTATGATGAAATCGTGAAGGAGAATTATACACATAACTTATAAAATCATGCTTGCTTCTAGACAGATTGACTCCCTCAGGAAGACTGCTTTGGCTTAGAACAAAGGAAACACACTGAAACTCTGCCATTCAGAAACAACTATAATGTTCTCTTCCATTGTTATTTTAAGAGGAGATGATTATGTCATGCTATTATGATCTAAAATACTAAATCTCAATTTATTCCTTTATTTTATTGTCCCATAGAACTTGAATTTATATGTTTAATCAATTTTAAAACTCCTGCTATAATTCTGGGTCACATCAGATTTAGTCTGAAGGCTGTTGTGTTAGTTTTTCTGGTATATTTGAGTATCAAGATAGAGTGAACGAAAATGGTTGGAACAATGAGTAACCTAAAGGTAAAAGATATTGCGTAAAAAACATTACAGAACTTTTCTGAGAGATACAAAAAAGTGACTTGAATAATGAGAAGCCTAGCATGTTCCTGGTTAGGAAGAATGAAAAGAGTTCTTCTAAAATGAATTTATAGGGTGAAATAAATTTTCTTTCATTGTTTGACAAAATTGTCATTAAGTTCATACTGAAGAAGGAAAAATTAAGAACAATTTGGAGAAAAAAATCTTTAAAATAGAATAATAAAGACCCAGGGCAATTTCCGTTAGATATTAAGATGATTTAATTAGGTTCAGTCTCAAGACCAAACTGAATAGTAGGAAATGAAAAACATTCCTAAACAAACATAACTTTTTATTTGTTGTATGTGTGTATGTATAATATACATGATAAAAAGGATTCATAAATCAATGGATATTTAATAAAAATCATTGGAATAATTTGCTGTTTATTTTAAACAAATAAATTTAGATTGCATTTGTACCATATCCAATCAAGTTTCAGCTGGACTGAAGTATTTAATGAATCATATAAACTCCAAAAACTTACAAAAAACATTCATGCCCTTTATGTCAGAGGAAGGATTATTCTTAATTTGAAATTAGTGGTAGAAGGTACAAAAGTAAAACAGATGGATTAGATTACGTGAACCATATGAGCAACTTTATTATGGCAAACTAAAAAAAAAGGCAAATTATAAACTGGCAAGCATTATTATTAGTAATAACGGAAAGAAATAGAGATATGTAATTAAAATTTAACATAAGAAAATTATACTCACATATCAATAACTTACATAAGTAAAAAAGGAGGTTAAACCATATAAAAATAATGAAACATGAAAAGTTAAAAACCTCAGCAAATTATGTTTGTACTAGAAAGTGAATACATAAAACATTTAAATGACCATCTTTTTAAAAAGTAAAGTGGTCAATTAAAAAGATTATACAAAATATCAAAGGAGCAGTCATGAGGGAGAAACCAAGATGGCGGCTAGGTGAGACAGGGCTAAGGAACACCTTCATGGAAAACACTAGATAAGGACCAGAGATTGACCCAGAATACCGGTTACAGCAATGTGCCAGCTGAATGAGATCTGCTAGTTCTCAGGGGCTGTATACTTGGTGAAACTGAGAGTCTGCATTCTGAAATGAGTGAGTAAGCTGGCTGGAAGTCCCGCAGCCGTGCGGCGATCCAGGGAAGCCAGGGTTTGGCGTCTGGGAAAAAAAATAGGAAAAAGGGGAAAACCCAGGAGCGGCTGCAGGTGCGAGCGGCTGCAGGTGCGATCATGGGAAACATGCAGTAAAACACAGCAAGAGAGGGCTGGGCCGGCCTCTCGGTGACTGGCCTGGAAGATAGCCCGCTGCGGATAACCCTGGGGCTGGGGCAACGGAGCAGAGAGCCAGAAGCCAAAAGAATCCCCGCGGCTAGCAGGTCGCTCCCAGGAGGGCTGGATAAACTCCTGCCTGGGGCCGTGCCCACAGCCCAGAGCCCCGCCAGTTGTCCTGGAGCTGGGAAGGAGGAACTGTGCGAGGAGGAGGGTGTGGAGACGCCCCGTTTGGCCATTTTTGCATAAGGCTGAAAGCGAGCTGGCTTGGCCTGGTGGCCCGGGGCTTCCCTTGAGGGATGGCGCGCGCTGATGATGTAGTGTGGCATTCCCTCAGCAGAGGTCCTGGGGGATCGCGGCTGGGCAGGGGGACCTGCTCGAAGATCCCAGAGACACTACACCAAGTTTGTGGGACATCGAGAGAGAGGGGCAGGAGCTGGGGCTGAAATGAAATGAAGGCTTGGTCTCTTGCGGTGGCCTTGAATCTCCGGGAACCAGGGGGATTTGAATATTGAGGCTGTCCTTCCTCCCTGACCACCCGTACAAACGCCCCGCATTCAGGGCGGACAGCTCCAGCCACACACCCAGGCTGAGTTCTCTGGCTGGACCCCACAAGAGGTGGAGAACTGACTTGAGAGGTATAGGTGACTCACAGACGCCACCTGCTGTTTAGTTAGAGAAAGTGTATGTCACCAGTGTTTCTGAAAAATTAGATAGTTTTGTTTTTTTTTTTTACAAATTAAAAGAACCCTGTCAAGTAGAGCAAATGCCAAGAGGCCAAAAACAACAGAAAATCTCAATGCATATGATAAAACCAGACGATATGGAGAATCCAACTCCAAACACACAAATCAAGTTATCTGAAGAAACAAAGTTCCTCGCAGAATTAATTAAAGAAACACAATTGAGGAACAAAAGCATGGCAAAGGATTTAAAGGACATCAAGAAGACCATGGCCCAAGATATAAGCTACACAAAGAAGACCCTAGAAGAGCATAAAGAAGACATTGCAAGGCTAAATAAAAAAATAGAAGATCTTAAGGAAATAAAAGAAACCATTGGCCAAATTAAAAAGACTCTGGATAATCACAATACAAGACTAGAGGATGCTGAACAACATCTCAGCGTCCTAGAAGTCCACAGAACAGAAAATGAAAGGACAAAAGAAAGAATGGAGAAAAAAATCAAAAAAATTGAAATGGATCTCAGGGAAATGATAGACAAAATAAAACATCCAAACTTAAGACTCATTGGTGTCCCAGAAGGGGAAGAGAAGGGTAAAGGTCTAGAAAGAGTATTCGAAGAAATTGTTGGGGAAAACTTCCCCAACCTTCTACACAATATAAATACACAAAGCATAAATGCCCAGTGAACACCAAATAGAATAAATCCAAACAAACCCACTCTGAGACATATTCTGATCAGACTCTCAAATACTGAAGAGAAGGAGCAAGTTCTGAAAGCAGCAAGAGAAAAGCAATTCACCACATACAAAGGAAACAACATAAGACTAAGTTGTGACTACTCAGTGGCCACCATGGAGATGAGAAGGCAGTGGCATGACATATTTAAAATACTGAGAGAGAAAAACTTCCAACCAAGAATACTTTATCCAGCAAAACTCTCCTTCAAATTCGAGGGAGAGCTTAAATTTTTCACAGACAAACAAATCCTGAGAGACTTTGCCAATAAAAGACCTGCCCTACTTCAGATTCTAAAGGGAACCCTACCAACAGAGAAACAACAGAAAGAAGAAAGAGATATAGAGAATTTTAACAGAAATATATAGTACCTTTCATCCCAAAGCACCAGGACACTCATTTTTCTCTAGCGATCATGGATCTTTCTCCAGAAGGGACCATAAGCTGGGACATAAAACAAGCCTCAAGAAATTAAAAAAAATTGAATATACTCAGGGCACATTCTCCGGCCACAGTGGAATACAAATAGAAGTCAAAAATTCTTGAACTATAACTCCACTATTTACTTCCTACATGATATAAATTACACAAACCCTAATGACAAATCAGTGGTTTTGATCTAAATGTAAAATATGTAATTTTAGACAACTATATAAAGGTAGGGGAATGGAGGAGTATAGGAACATAGTTTATGTGTCCTATTGAAGTGGAGGTGGTATCAAAGAAAAACAAGATTGATATGGATTTAAGAGGTTAATTTTAACCCCCAGAGCAAACACAAAGAAACTATCAGAGAATGTAACCATAGAGATGAGTTGTAGAGTTCAGTTTAAGAGAAATGTAGGAAGGGGCAATGGGGAGTTAAGAAATGAGGGTGGAGTTGCTGTTTGAGGTGAAGGGAAATTTCTAGTAATGGATGGTGGGAAAGAGCATTACAACATTCCAAAGGTGATTAATCCCACTAATGGAAGGCTAGGGAGGGGATGGAATGGGAAGATTTAGGCTGTATATATGTTTCCACAACCAAAAAAAAAAAAGACAGTCTAAATAGATGATTGAATGCCAAGGATGAACTTGGATGGAATTAGAGGATAGAAGGCAGGTGGCTCAAAGGGACACAGTTGAGACATAAGGTAAAGGAAATATAGAATGTAACCGTTGTATCATTGTTGAACCTGTTGTACTTCTTAGCTGTGCTTAATGGGATTGCATAAAAGAATGTTCTTGTTCATGGGAAGTGTATACATGAATTATAGTGTGTGTACAAGGATGTGTCAGCTAGCTCTCATATGTTCAGAAGACAGAGCAATAGATGACGGAGGATAGATAGGGAGGGAGGGAAAGAAATAGCGATGCGACAACATGTTAAGGTTGGTGGATTGAGCTATCGGGGGAGGGGGGTCAGGGTATGATGGAATTCTTTGTATGGGGTTAGTATTGTTTTTGCAACTGTTCCTATAACTTTGAATTTATTTCAAAATAAAATAAAAAAAAATCAAAGAAGATGGGTTAGAAGAAGTACTTTCATATACTGATGTTAGATATAAGTTGAGACAAACTTTTAGAATGATATTTGGCTCTATTTTTCAAGAATCATAAAAGTATTCATGCCTAAGAAGTAGTCAAGAATCGTCTCTAAGAAAATAGCCTAAATTAAAAGACATTTATATATATATACATGTGATTGCAACAAATTGCTTATAGTAGCTCAATTTGAGGATAATACAAAGAAATGCTTAAGTTATTTGGCAAGTAACACTAAATTTATACAGATTTTAATGTATAAATGGTCATATCATGATACTAAAGGAGAATATAAGAAAGTAGTATGTAGCATGTCTCAAGCTATGTAAAGTACATATCAAATATACACAAAAGAAACAAAATAACATGTAACCAGTAATTTTTTTATATCTACTCTCCTGTCTTCTCCAAATTTTCAACAATGAACAGATAGTTTCTTCACAATGGGAAAATATAATTATCAAAACATATACAAAATGTATGCCAATGGTTAATTTCATGTCAGCTTGGCTATGTTACAGTGTCCAGTTGTTTGGTTAAGAACAGTTGTTTGGCCTGCTTGTTAATGAGAGGGCATTTTGAGATGGGATTTGCATCTGTAATCAGTTGATTGGATCTAAGATCAAGAAAGGAGATTGCTGTCAGCAATGTGGAGCATCAGTTGGGATTAAAAGCCAGAACTGAGGAGTTCAGAGATCAGAAGCAGAATTCAGACTCAACTTCAACATTGGTTCTTGCCAGAATTTCCAGTAAGCTAGCTTCACCTAGGGAATTCAGACTAACTACCTCAGCATCACCTTTAACAGAGTTTCCAGCTCCTGGCCTGTCTATGTAGTTCAGACTAGCCAACTCCTAATGTTGCTTGAGTTAACTCTTTATAATAAATCTCGTTGGGGGTGTGTGTGCATGTGTGTGTGTAAATATCTTGTCAAGTCTGCTTCTCTGCAGAACCCTAAAGCAGATGCCAAGAAGCTTAAGTGAAATTAAAGCACTCTAAATATAACATATATATATAAGACTACTGAATAAAGTCAAGTTATCCCATATTCACTAATTAATTAATGTTTTATTGGTTATAATTAAAACAATGATTTTTTGCCACCTTACAAAATAATTCTAAATGTAATTTAAATGACTAAACAGATGAAAATAGGAATTTTTCCCCAATAGTTTATATGCAGGGCTTATATTGAATATTAAAACATAATTGTAAAACTATATTTAATGTGTCTGAGAGTGAGAAAGGATATTGATGGATTCCATAAATAGTGCATTATCTCAATATTATTTTTATATATAACAGGTTCCCTAGAAAACATAGTCTGAAGCAAAGATTGGGGTTAATGCTTTATTTGGGAGCTGCAGTGGCAGAGTAGCATGAGTAAAGGACACGGGAACTAAGTTAGGATAGAAAGAAGGGAAATCATGCAAACTGATGAGTTAATATGATGGCCATTGCTTCATTATTGCCATTAAGACAAAGCTGATAACTTGGCAGATTCATCTGCTTAGCTTCACGGAACATTTGTGGAAGGCTGTACACAGAAACTGTACTTTTTTTTGCTGTCCATATCAGGAAGAAGGAAAAGACATACCTCTCCTTGCCTGTGTTCCAGTCATTGAATTTTAACCCTCAGAAAGTTAAATCCACATCCCTTCCCAAACACACACACACACATACAGAGATGCCTAGGTTGCATTTTCTGGCCTTTTTGGTGGTTGCTTGAGAGCCAGACCTGTTGCCCTATGATGCGGTGCTTCACTCAAGTTCAGAAGGAAGAAGCAGGAACTCCTTTATCTGAAGTTCATTGAGCAAACTCAGAGCAAACAAGTTGTTTTTCAGTTCATTGGTATGTATTGCCAGAAGCCTTTTTAAAAACAAGTTATAATCAAACGTCAAAGTATCAAAGGGCCCATCTCACCAGCCCTAGTATTTTTTCCCCTTAGTCTTAGTTTATTTGAACAATGAAAATGCCTGAGCAAACACAGAGCAAATTGCTGGTTAACCTGACTATGCAGTGGAAGTTAAATGTAACCGCAAGGCCGCACGAACCTACATGTAATAGGTGAGTTTCAGCAGTAGCTGAGGAGGAGCAAGCAGGTCCAGAAGGCAGTGGTTCTAAGGAAATCTGAGGAGCTGTGTATGTCCAATACAATAGCTCTCCCTCAGGTGTTTATATGCTATAATTGCACACTACAACTTCTCCCTTTAAAAACAGGTGAAACCCCAGGCACCAAAAATTTAGTGACCCCTTCATTCCATCTTATCTTTGTCCCTTTTACAGCCAATATTGTCAAAATAATTTCCTTTAATCACCTTGGCAACTCTAAAATCTCAATTTCAAGTATGCTACTTCCCTTTCTTTCCAGATATTACTCAGAACCCTTACTATGACAATTTTGAAATTCCATGGAGAATTTTAACCTGTTGATTCTACCTCTCTTCTACTATTTCTCCTGTTGGCTCTCACTTGCCTTTTTTTCCAGCTTAGATTCCATCTTCAAAAGCACCCAGGCATCTCTTCTCTCTTCTTACCTCAGGAGTGTTTAGAACTGCTAACCACGCCCCCTTTGTCTTCCATGATGTCTATTCTTAGCTTCATTGATGTAGTTTTTCTGCAGCCTAACTGGCCATTTTATCTGTGCCTTATTTTTGGGTTCCTCTCCTGTGCTCAATTTCTAAACACTGTCATGCCACAGGGCTTTGTCCTGACACACACAATGAGGGTTGAGGATTATTTCTTTACGTGAAGGATCTCTATCTGTTGCTTGTTTACACGTTGCTCATAGCCATCTCCTTCACTCTAGCCTCACACTATCTCAGTTTCTCAGAAATGCCAAGATCTGGTCTTCCTTAAGGTTCACTCTAACTATTCTCTGCCTGGAAGTCCATTTGCCTAGATCTTGATCTGACTTTTTTTTCCCCCATATTTTAGGTCTCAATTTAAAATCTCATCCAAGAGAACGTCCTCAACCATGAATCTACAAGATTCCTCAATTTCAATTTGGTTACCCTATTTATTATATTTTCTTGGCACTTGAAAAATTCATTTCCCTTTATTTGCTGTTCCATTAGAGTAGGATGTCTCCCTACTATAGGAAGAGTTGTTGAGAAGAAGAACCTTGTCTGTTTGCTCACCAGGCTACATGAAGGATCCATAAGAGCACCTAGCTTACAATAGACATATATTGAGCATTTTGAATGAATAACATTAAAAGCTAAAATGACATGGCATTTGCATTGTCCTAAACTAAGAGTAAAATAAAAGAAAATACCAGGGTGGCATGAGGGTTTGACAATGGTCAGATAGTTACTTTGAAAATTTAAAATTGGACTATGACTTTTTAAAAAAATATTTTGGCAATGCATACCAAACATTTACACATATTTACATTCTTTGACCAACTATAATTAAAGACTAATTAATTATTAATTCATAATTCCCATATAGTGGCTTATTTTGCCTATGGGTCTTCAAAGATTGTGTGTGTGTGTGTGTGTGTGTGTGTATTTATGTATTTATAATTGTGTTTAGCTTGCAATGCAAGGTCATCACTTATGGTTCAGTGATGTTTAGTTGTCTTAGCAAAGAGTTATATTTGATTTTTTTGTCAAATAAATAGCAGAAACTTTAGAGATATGACCCAAATTTGACCTGTAGCACACCCTCTATGCCCCTTCACACACACACACACATATACACACATACAATCCCCATTGGAGGAAAAGAAAACTATTTATTACTATTCTCTTGGCATTGTGGGAGAAATGGAAGCCGACACTGGAAATCAAAATGTACACAATGGTAACAAGAACTTTAACTTGGTATGTGACGTTAAATAAATAATTTTCAAGTATAGATTTGAAGGACAGTGCATATCACTACATGAACAATTTACTTTCAGATACTTGAATCTATTGTGCTGCCTAGCACACTATAAAACTACATTTTTAATGCAATAGCTCCTTTCCCCATGTGTGTATTTGTGTAGATGATAATTATATAGATACAGATATTTGAGAAGAAGGTATTCTACCTAATACAATCTACCTTCTACTTTAATCTATCAATGTTTCTGCTCAACAGGATATCATAAATTAAATACACACACACTCACATACACACACATATATTAGAATAGTTTGGTCTTTTAATGATAATGGAAAGTTAGCTTTCTAAACAATAATAAAATCTGATAATGAAATAAATCATATAATACAAGCATAAAGATAAAATATTTGTTAGGTGAAAGGGGCCCAAATACTTATTCACTTTAAGTGATATATATTCTGAATATCAATATAGATATTCTATGCTGCCTTGGAAAAGTTTTGCTTACCTTTGAATATCTTTTAATACCATATTATCTTTAATGATATTGCAACAAATAACAAGAAAAATGACTGTTAGGAACTTTGAAAATGTGAAGTTGTATGTTAAGATTTGATAAGTATTTAGAAAAATTTGAGAATTTCAGAGGCATTTAAATAAATCTATCAAGACAAATTATAGGTACTACTACTTCTTAAGCCACTTCTGAATGATATGAATTTATAATTAACAGCAGCCTTTATATCTATTTATTGCAACTCCACTGAAGTCATATAAGTTAAACTATCGATAGTACACTTAAAATTAGCCTATTTATTTTTAAAAATTGGAAATACATATTTAAGATACAGTATTGATACCAGAACATGGCCAATATGCCATTCATTAATTCATCTATTGATTCATTCAAAGTCTTCTATGTGATTTAGGCATACTCCTAACTTACTAAGATTTTTATCAAGAATGGATATTGAATAGCACAGGCAGAGACCCCTAGGATGTGGAAATAGCAGCTGGGAGTAGCCAAGACCCGGAGATACCAGACCATCTTCCTGGACAACACAATATGTATTAACAGCATAGCATTGTGTTAGGAGCTGAAGATGAAATAGTAAAGAGGACATAGAAAAGTCTGACAATCTCCTGGGACTCATCTTCAGGGAAACTTGAAAGTCTCTTCCTGAGACCTGGGCCAGTCTGGTCTGGGAAAATCTGATTGGGGAAATCAAGGAAACAAGATGCCTAGACAAAGAAAAATTACAATTCCCACAAAGAAGATGATGATATGGCCCACTCAAAGCAACAAACTTACCCTTCAAGTGAGATACAGGAGATGAAACAACTAACTAAAGATGTTCAAGCAAATCTTCTAAATAAAATCAAGGAGCTGAAGGAAAAATGTGGCAAAAGAGATGAAGGATATAAAGAAGACACTGGATGACCATAAAGAAGAATTTGTAAGCTTGAGAAAACAAATGCCAGAACATATGGGAATGAAAGGCAAAACAGAACAGATGAAAAACACAATGGAGACATGAGCAGATTTGAAGATGAAGAGGAAATGATTCATGCACTAGAGGACAGTACATCATAAATCCTACACATAAAAGAAAAGATAGGGAAAATAATGGAAAAATATGAGCAGTTTCTCAGGGAAATGAAGGACAACATGACGCACAAGAATATACATGTCATGGGTGTCCCAGAGGAGGAGAGCAGGGAAAAGGGGACAGAAAGAATTATGGAGGAAATAATCACTGAAAATTTCCCAACTCTTACGAAAAACATAAGATTACAGATCCAACAAGCACAGCATACCCCAAACAGAAATAGATACAAATAGGCCTACTCCAAGATGCATAATAATCAGATTTTCAAATGTCAAAGATAAAAGAGAGGATTCTGAAAGCAACAATAGAAAAGTGATCCATCACATGCAAGGGAAGCTCAATAAGATTATGTGCAGATTTCTCAGTAGAAATCATGGAAGCAAGAAGGCTGTGGTGTGATATATTTAAGATATAGAAAGAGAAAAACTGCCAACCAATAATCCTATATCCAGCAAAACTTTCCTTCAAAATTGAGGAAGAGTTTAAAATATTTTCAGAGAAATAGATAGTGTGAGAGTTTGTGAACAAGATACCTGTTCTACAAGGAATACTAGGGAGCCGTATAGGTAGATAGGAAAAGCAAGGAGAGAGGGGTTTGGAGAAGAGTGTAGAAATGAAGACCATCAGTAAGGATAAAAAGAGAGAGAGAGGAAAAGAAAAACAAAATAAAATATGATATATAAAATCCAAAAGACAAAGTGGTAGACAGTAGACATTACATTGAGTGAAATTAGCCAGAAACAAAAAGACAATTACTCTATGGTCACACAAATATCAACTAACATTGACGAGTGAGAGCTAAGAGTTAAAGTTGAAAACACAGGTTACCAGGAGATTGAAAGAGGCTAGAGATCAGGCATTTGATGCTGAAGGAGTACAGAAGGTTCAGCAGGACTGATTGAATACATCCAGAAATGGATAGCACAATACTGTAAGTACTCTGAACAAAGATGAATGTGAGTACATTTGAAAGAGGAAGGTCAGAGGCATGTATGACACCAAAAGGAAAGATAGAAAGATAGAAGTTAAAGACTGGTATTGAATAACTTAGCAAAACCTAGAGTGGTCAATTATGGTGATTAAAAATAAGAATATTTTTACATGGAGGGGAACAAATGAATGTCAACTTTGCAAGGTGTTGAAAATTGGATGGTACAGAGGAAAAATACAATCAATGCAAACTAGAGTCCACAGTTAACAGTAACATTGTAATATTCTTCCATTAATTGTAGCAAAGGCAATATACCAAAGCTAAACATCTATAAGAGGGGATATAGGGGAGTGTTATGGGATTCTTAGTGCTGTTTTTGTTGTCTGACCTTTTCATTGAATTTTATTTTATTTTCCTTTTATCTTTTATTTTTTTTGTTCTTCATTTTTTTCCTCATATTCCTCTTTCTTTGCAAAAGAAATGGAAATATCCTCATATAGATTGTGGTAGTGAATGCATAACTATGTGATTGTACCAGGGATCATTGATTGTTTACTTAGATTGGATTGTATGGTGTGTGAATAAAGTTGTTTAAATGCTGGAGAACACATGGAGAGAGTTATGCACCTATTGCCTCTTGGTAGGGAAGTAGAGTGGTGTAGCCCATCTGGAAATCAGTGTTGTGGTTCCACAGGAAGCTAAGAATGGGGTTGCCATGTGGTCCTCCAACCCTGTTATTGGGTAGATACTTGGAAGAACTGAGGGCAGGGACATGAATGGACATTTGCATAGTGGGGTTTATGGTGGCAAAATTCACAGTTTGCAATGGATGGAGGTGGCCTAGAGGTACATTGACTGATGAATGGAATGGTGAATTGTGGTGTATACATACAAGGGAATATTGAGCAACTATGAGAAGGAATGAAGTTGTGAGATATGCAACTAGGTGAATGGACCTTGAGGAGAGTATGTGGAGTGAAGTAAGCCATAATTGAAAAGACAGACATTATAATGCCTCACTAATATGGATTAACTATAAATGCAAACTTTGAGACTTGAATCTGAGAACATAGGTTATCAGAGGAAGGATTATTGTAAAGTTTCCTAGATTGTAAGCTCTTACAGCAGTTACATCTATTTCTGAGTTGCAATATTTATTTCTAAATTCTGAGATGCTGAGCTGTTTGAGTATAACCTGGTCAGTCCCTGTAACTTCGGGTATCTGTGTGACATCTGAGACTCAGAGCCAGAGTTTGGAAACTGTAAATGTCAGCAATATTCCATACAGCAACAGAAAAGAAATCAGACTTCAATTAGAGATATGAATGAAATGGACTTGGTTGGGATAAAGGTAAATCAGACCAAAGGGTAAAGGATGATACTGACTGTGTTTTCAAACTTCAACTTCTCTGTGAGACCAAAGGAAGAGATGTTTATTTGGTGCAAAATCTGTATTTTCTATAGCACACTGTATAATTTAACTGGTACGTGCAGTTTAGTCCAACACCACAATTACATGGAACCTTGAATAGAGGGTGAGATCTGGTTGGCTTGTACAGGTTGGCATGAAGCCCTGATACATTCCAGAGTAATTTGGACAGAGAATAAAAAATATTTGCTAAGCCTCCTTTGAGGGAGTGGGGAAAATGTAGTAATATTAAACTTCCCCACTAGAGACTTCCTGATATTCCTGCAAGCATTGGGGACTGCCAGTTTAGTATGATGAATCCTTGATCTTGGGACTTGCCCTTATGAAGCATATTACTGCAAAGGAGAGGCTAAACCCATTTATAATTGTGCCTAAGTGTCACCCCCTGAGAACTTCTTTTGTTGCTCAGATGTGGCCTCTCTTTCTAAGACAACTGGGCAGGTAAACATGCTGCCCTCCCCCCTACATGGGACATGATTCCCAAGGGTGTAAATCTCCCTGGAAACATGGGACAAGACTCCCCAGAATGAGTCTGGACCCAGCTTTAAGGATTGAGAAAGGTTTCTGTACCAAAAGGGGGGAGAGTAATGAAGCAAAATAAAGTTTCAGTGGTCGAGAGTTTCAAATTGAATGGAGAGGTCATTCTGAAGTTTATTCTTATGCATTATCTAGATATCCCTTTGTAGTTTTAGTGTATTAGAATAGTTAGAATAAAATACCTGCAATTGTTGAACTGCAGCCCAGTATCATTGATTCTTGAAGACAATCATAACAATATAGCTTACACAGTGTGACCATGTGTTTGTGAAAACCTTGTGACTCACATTAGCTTTATCCAGTATCTGGACAGATGAGTAAAGAAATGGGGACAAAAAGCAAATGAAAAATGGGGGGAGGAGAAGTATGAGATGTTCTGATTGTTCTTTTTTACTTTAATTTTTATTTTTATTCTTATATATGTTTTTAATTTTTTGGAGTAATAAAAATGTTCAAAAATTGGTTATGATGAGTGCACAACTATATGATGATACTGTGAACAATTGAGTGTACACTTTGTATGATTGTATTGTATGTGAATAAATCCCACATACTTGCATTAAAAAAGGAAGGATGTTGAATATTTTTAAAAAATACACTTTACCCTCACCTTTTCAAAAGTCCATTATTATTTTCTTCCTTGAATTGGTTAATGTGATGTAATATAATAGTTTTTATAATGATAAAAATTCCATGTATACCTGGCATAAATTCTATTTGTTCATGACACATTCTCTTTTTTTATATACTGCTACATTCAATTTGCTAATACTTTATGTAATGTTTTAGCATCTATATTCACGGCTAAATTTGTTCCATACTTTTTCTCTTATGGACTGTTCTTGCTTGGTATTATGGTAACACAACTATTTTTAAATGAATGGGGTCATGTTCTGGATTCTGAATGTTTGCTATATTTTGCCTCTAAAATTGTCTGTGCTATGTTTTTCTTGTTTTGTTGTTGTTGTTGGTGGTATTTCCCTTGTGCAAAGATGGTAATCTAATTTAACGGTAATAGACGCACTTGGTGTGTTCTGTTTTATTCTTCAACCAGGTTAATTACAGTATATTTTCCACAAATTTGTCTGTTTTATTTAAATTTTGAACTGTGCTTTCATAAAAATATTCTGGTTACATACTATATTTCAATATTTATATATTCTCCATTTCATTTACTTTCTCTTTAAAAATTCTATTTACTAGAATTTATAGAAATAGTCTATTTTTTTAGAAAAAAAAGTAGTTTATGGTTTCCAATATTATCTCAATTATGTTTTTTCCTATTTCATCTACTCATTTTTGTTGTTTTAATTTGCATCCTTCTACAGTTTTTATGTTTGTTTTTCATTTTTTTCTCACATCTCAAGAGATACTCATTAACTGGTATCTCTTCTTTTCTCTTACCAGGAATTAAAGCCATAAATTCTCTAATGACTTGCCAGCTGCACATAATATGCTTTGATATGTAATATTCATTATCACTCAATTTCAAGCATTTTCTAATTTCTGCTATTGTGCTTACATGAACCCACGAGCTATTAGGTATATAGATTTTTGCAGTTTTTGTGTTTTTTTATTATTTTCTAATTTTATTGTATTTTTGGTAAGATAATATAATCTGTATATTATCAATACTTGGGAATGTGGTGTCACTTGCTCTATGGTCAATCACATAGAAATTTAGTGTAAATGTTCCATGTGAGCTTGAGATGAACTGCTGGATTCAGTGTTCTATGTAAGCTCATTGTATCAAGTCTGTAATTGGTGTTGCTCAAATACTGTACATCCTTACCCCTTACAATTATTTGTGTTTACTTGTCTGACCTATCAATTATAAAACACAACAAAACAAAACATCATCTGTGAGCCTGGATTTGTCAATTTCCTTCAGTATTTTCAAGTCATTTATTATTTTTCTCCAGTAGGATATAAGCTCTCCACTAGAATTTGAGCTCTATGAAGGCAGGACTTTTGTCTGCTTTCTCACTGCTACATGTCTGGTATGTAGAACTGTGTCTGCAATATAATAGGTGTTCCATACATGTTAGTTGACTAACTGAAGGAATCATCTTAGTGAATTAAATCTTTTATCATTTTATATTAACATTTAAAAAAATCACTGGAAGTTTTCTTTTTCCTTAAAGTCCATTTGTCTGATTTTAATATAATGACACCAGCTTTGTTTTGACTGGTAATGACTGATATTCCTAGTTTCATCCTTTTAATCTCAACTTTAATTATAATATTAACTATGTTTGTTGCAAACAGCATATAACTAGTTGTATATACCTGGAATTCTTTGTTAGCTAGAGAGTTTAATCCAATAATTGATATTACTCACATATGTGCATGCATATCTACCATTTTAGTTTGGCTTTTTTTTTTCAATTTATTTTTCTTACTTCTTGCATTGTTTTGGCTTGCTGTTTATACTGCCTTTTCCTGTTATTGTTTTGGAAGTCACGTATTTTATTTTTAATTTTTAGTGAATACCACAGACATTTTACAAGCATACTTATTATTATAAAGTCTAAATATGAGTAGTATGATAACTGTCCTTTTGAATTAAAAGGAAACTTTTATTAAACTACTATTCTGTCTTCATACTCACACTTTTGCTGGTGTATTTCAGCTTTGTGATACTATGTCATTTTTTTTAGTCTCATTAATTAAGAAATATCACTATTATTATTTATATACAACATATCTTAGATTTATCCAGACCTTTAGTATCTTCTATGATTGCCACTCTTCCTTTCATTTCACATTCCTCTTAGGATTATTTTCCATTTTCCTAACATATATTGTGATGGTTAAGTTCACAGGTCAACTTGCCCAGGTTTTGGTGTCCAGTTGTTTGGTCAAGCAAGCACTGACATGATTGTAGGACATTTCAGACTTAAATCATCAGTAAGTTGAATGAATCTACCTGATTACATGTACAATCAACTCAGGAGATTGCCTTCAACAATGAGAGAAGTCTCATCCAATCCACTGAAGTCTTTAAAAGGAGAAGTGAGAATTTCAACACTCAGAAGAGGGATTTCCAACTCTACGTCAGCCAGCCAGCTTCTCCTAGGGAATTCATCAAAAACCTTCATCACAGTTCAAGCTTGCAGCCTTCCCTATGGAATTTTGATTTGCACATCCCCACAGTCGTGTGAGGTGATTCTTATAAAAATCTTGTAATATCTACAGATGTCTCCTACCCATTCTGTTTCCCTAGAGAACGCTGACTAATACATATATCTTTTGGGATAGCCTACAGGAAGAGTCCTTTTATGTTAAACTCTCTGTGTTTGCTTGTCTTAAATTGCCTTTAGTTCACTCTTATACTTCAAAACTTAGTTTCATTAGGTATATAACTCTACGTTAACAGGGATTTTTCTCAAGCAGTTGTAAGAAAGTATTCCACTGTATTCTGGCCTCCAATTTTGCTGTTGACAAACCTACCACAATTGTTGTCATTTGTGGCTAATTTGTGATTTCTCTTAGGTTGCTGTTTTGAATGTATTATTTGTTCTTGGCTTCTTACAGTTTTGCTGTGATGTATCTAGGTATAGTTTCCTTTCTATTTATACTGCTTAAGATTTTACCACTATTTGAGTATTTCGTTTATCAGTGTTTCTGGGAAGTACTTAGTCATCCACTCTTTGAACATTACTTTTCCTTTCTCTCTCTCTCTCTTTTTTCTTTCTTTTTTTCTTTTCTTTTCTTTTCTTTTTTTTTTTTCTTAAACTTCTGGGGCTCTGTTTAGGTACTCATTCTAATCTCCAAAGTCTCTTAACTTCTCTTTAGTACTTTTCTTCTCTTTGTCTCCCTGTTCTGAATTTATGGGTAATTTATAAACTATGTAATCTTATTTAGTAGCTCTCCCTTCAGTCATACCTAGTGAAAATTTATCTGATTACTGGAGCTTTTAATGATTACATATTTAAAAATATGCCTGCTTATTTTGATAATTTCTCCTTCCATAAAGTTATTTAATATCTTCTGAAATTGAAAAAAAAACTTAACATATATGTATTTTCCTTATACTGTGTCAAAATATTCCAGAATATGAAGTCTGATTTTTGCTGACTCTTGTTCATTTTTATTTGTTTTCTTCTGTGTTTTGTGATCTTTTAAATTTTGAGTTCTAACCCAATGTCAATTTATCTCTGAATAACTTGAAGCATGTGATCAAAGTAGGTTCTTTCAAAATGGATTTATGTTTTCATCTGCAAAGTACTTGTAGATAGTATCAACCTGATCCCTTTTTAAACTAATGTCTTTGGCTTAGATGTTTTGGATCCCATGAGATACGTGGAACAGTTTCTAAAACCACCTGAGACATCTATTTTTCCTTTTCCACCCACAACCAGATCTGAATAGGCTTTCTCAGTTTCCATTTGCTGGACTTTTTTTTTTTTTAAACCCCCTAGTTCTTCTTTTTCACTGAGGGTTTTCTCTTCTAGGAAATCCCATCTTTATATTGGGTTCTCCAGCATGCCTCCTGTGGTGGTTAATTTCATGTGTCAACTTGGCTAGATTATGGTGACCAGTTGTTTGGTCAAATACATACTGACCTGATTGTTACTCTAAGGGTATTTAAATCATTAGTCAGTTTGTGGCATCTATAGCTAATTACATCTACAATCAACAAAGGAGCTTGCCTTCAGAAATGAGAGGTGTCTCTTAATCCAATCAGTTGTAGTCCTCAAAGAGAGAACTCAGTCAGGATTTCTTGCAGTCCTCAAAGAGAGAACTCAGTCAGGATTTCAGCAGTCAGAAGGAAGAGATTCTATCTCTACTTCAGCCAGCCAGCTTTCCCTGGGGAATCCATGATCACTTTCATCAAGTTTACAATTTGTAACCTGTCCTATAGAATTCAGATTTGCCAATTCCATGGTCACATGAGTCAATTCCTATAATAAATCTCTTAATATTTATATAACTAGATAAATATACAAGTAATACTTATATGTAATATGATATTCATATATAAAATGATATGTATGTAAACATATATCCTGTTTGTTTGTTTCTCTCTTTCTCTGAAAAACCCTAAGACATTTACCTCCAACATAATGCCTGGACTTTGTCTAAATCCACATATGGTTATTTCTCAGTGGAGTTGGGAATGACTCCAGGCAGAAGACAGTTCATCCCAACTTACTTCTGTGCTTCTATGGATTCTTGTTCTCATTCCATTTGTGGTCCCTAGGATTTTCCTATCTTTTCCCATTAATTTAAAAATATGTTTTAAGATTTTAAATCTTTAATCTTTAAACAGATATTTTAGGATTTTTTAAAAAAGTAAGTAGCTTTCTGGAAATGGAGTCTATGTGTATTAATTATGGGTAACACTGCTATAAAATAGTCCTGCATCACTTACTATAGAAATTCAAGTCTTATTCTATATACCCAAGGGGATTATTTACTAGAATATTCATTCTGAACCTATAAAAGTCATAGTCATTTCTTTTATTTACACAATTCATGGTTAGGAATTGGACATAAGTATCTTAGCTCCTGGTGACCTCTGAGTCCCTCTATGAAGATCCGATATCCTTCATAATTGGTAACTGTGCCAGTTTGAATATATTGTGTTCCCCAAACACCATTATCTTTGATGTAATCTTGTATGGTCAGACATTGTCAGTGTTGACTAGATTGTAATTCTTGGAGTGTTTCTTTGGAATGCACCCCACCCAGCTGTGGGTGATGACTCTGATTGGATAACTTCCATGGACATGTTGCTCCGCCCATTTGGGGTAGGTCTAAGTTGAGTCACTGGAGCAGTATAAATGAGCTGATGGACAGAGGGAACTCAATGCAGCTGTGAGTGATGTTTTGAAGAGGAGCTACAGCCAAGAGAGACACTTTGAAGAAAGCACAGGAGCTGCAGATGAGAAACATTTTGAAGATGGCCATTGAAAGCAGACTCTTGCTCCAGAGAAGCTAAGAGAGGACAAATACCCCAAGTGCAACTAAGAGTGACATTTTTGAGGAACTGCAGCCTAGAGAGGAATGTTCTGGGAGAAAGCCATTTTGAAACCAGAACTTTGGAGCAGATGCCAGTCACATGTCTTCCCAGCTAACAGAGGTTTTCCAGACACCATTGGCCATCCTCCAGTGAAGGTACCTGATTGCTGATGTGTTACCTTGGACACTTTATGGCCTTAAGACTGTAACTGTGTAACCAATAAACCCCCTTTATAAAAGCCAATCCATCTCTGGTGTTTTGCATTCCAGCAGCATTACCAAACTAGAACAGGAACCATGAGTGACCTTTATGGCTAGACTCACAGATGTTAGACCCTGTCTTCCACCAAAGCTGTTATTCCTGGACCTATGCAGTGACATTATCTAAAAATAGTTCAGTGTCTCTATCTTTGGTTCTTGGCACAGTACCCTCCTGGCATTGCTCTAATTTCTCTTAGTAATTTGCATTACAGTAGTTCTATATCTGGCTTGATTGCATTTGCCACAGCATCAGCAAATTCCCTAGGATAGATAATGCCAGCTGGCTGATCTAGGCAGTAGCCATGAACAAAAGGAGCAGAACTGAAATTTACCTCTTTTCTCCATCCCCCCAAAAAAGTCCTCTACATAATAATCTGGGCAAAAATAACTCTCCAATTTGCAAATTTACATTAAATATTTAATGCCATATAAATTACTTTTTCCACTCAAAGTGTACATCTCCCCCCAAATTGCAGTGCCAAATTGAGCACCAGTACTAAGATATTTCTTGACTACTTGGTTAAATACTTTAGAGTCATAAGGATTCATGTCTGAGGAATGTATGTGCATTGATAACATAAACCAATATTTGGGAAACCATGCTGAATATACACCATGATTCAAAACTATGCTGATGATTTTAATCTGAGTCACAGTTCAAACTTTTACCTTAAAGTGCAACACTATTTTCGAAATCTCCAAAAAGTTACTATAAAATTCTTGGTACCCACTATTGCTCAATCTCTTGTCAATATCATGTTAAAAAAAAAAAAACAAAACAAAAACCAAAAAACAAAAAACATTATTGATCTCCAGAAACCTGTAGTTTTTATTCTAAAATATGCTTCAACTAAGAATGTTCCTGAAAGATTTTAATTACCCCAATAAAACATCTTTCATAGAGAACATCTTCAAAGTATATAAAACTGATCTTATGGGGAATACATTTTGAGGGCCAAACAATGATTAATTAATACATTTTGGATCCAATATTATTCTTAATTTGCAAACTGCATGTATCTCTATTTTACAGTACATAAGATATGGTGCCTTCTCAGGGATATTAGGGTGTAGTGGAAAATGGAAAACAAAAATCAGCAGTAATAGTATGCATAAGTGGTATTATATTTGTGGGAACTCAGAAAGGAAATATCTATAGACAGACTTGTTACCATGGAAGTTTTCTGGGAAGAAAACCTGTTTAAGCTAAAGTTAAAAGATGATAGAGAATGATTAGTTGAGAAAAGGAGGGATAGACTCCAGGTCGATAGAGCAGCCTACAGAAAAGCACAGCATTGTGAAACAGCATGATGTTCTTAAAATTGCAAAAACTGTATTATGGATACAGTGGAGAGTGCTTGCAAGGGAGTGGCAAGAGATGAGGTAGAGTGATAAATAGGGGCCAGATTCCAAGGGCCTTTGTATTTTGCTAAGAAGTTTAAACTTTATCCTTGACTATGTTAGTCAATTTAAATTAAGAAATGACTTACTGTTTGAATTTTAGAACAAGATAATTTTGTTAGTATTATGGGATTGGAGGTAAATCAGGAGGAGGTGACCTGAGAGGAAATGGCAGGAAAAGGAGTTAAGGATAATTCCAAAGTTTATGTAGTGATGCAGATGGTATCTATTATTAACAGCTGGAATAATGTGGTCTCAGGTTTGGAGAATAACTAGGAGCATCATGGAAAATCTTTCAAGCAACATTTTAAATCTCAATCACTGGGATATTTCACAATGCTTTTACTTTCTTGATGTAACTATTTTCATAATGGGATAACAATACTATATCCCATAATTCATTTGAATAAAATCTCTATAGGGTACTGGTATCCTGGAACCCTTTTTCAGTCTAGGATTAGCTGGTGGCTTCTGGACTTGAATACATCTACTCCATTCAAGTAACACTTCAAGGATGAATTCCACCACATGGAACCAGGTGGTGACACAACGATGGGGACTCAATATGCTATAGTTTATCTGAGTTTAATCAGAGTTGAATTATTTTTTCCAGTTGGGCTAGGAAAAAAATTTAGTAATATATGAAAATGTAGATTTAAGGAGAAATCTATTTGCTATGCTAATGCAAAATGATTGTTCTATGAAGCTATATTCAAAATTATATTAATGATTATTTCTACTAAATGGAGGGTAGGTAGTTTCACAAGTTGTTTGGCTTATGAATATTGAATTAAAGAAATTCAACTGTTCTGAACTTCAAAAATAGAGGGGTTAGTTTCACCTAGTTTTGGCAGAGACTAATCAGCTGGTCACCAATACCATTTTATCTTCTTCCTGGTACCCAGCCAGACCACATTTCCTAGTCTCCTGTGTATTTAGGCATGGTCATAAGACTGAGTGTTGATCAGTGGATGAAAAGTGGAAGTGATGTGCACCACTTCTAGTCATGGCTCTTAGCAACATCCCACTCAGGACCTTGACTCTTTCCATACCGTCAGCTGGATACAGAAGATCATGGGTCCCTGGAACCAAGACAAAAGGAGCCTTGACACTTGAATAATCACTTAGTCTCCACAGATTAGGAGTATCCATTTGGAACTCTAAGTATGCAAGAAATAAATTCTGAGGGTTATGTTTTTGTCACTTAAAATACCCAAATTTATTAACTGATCCCAGATAATTTAAATTGCTTACTGCCTTAAGTATTTCTCACACAGAAGAAGCAGTTTTAAGACACAGAGAGCTTTAAACAAAGGCTATATTTCCTCTCCAGAAGTTTTTACAACATACAGTCATTTGTCAAAAATTGTGACTGGCTTGGGATTTCCTCATACTTGCAAGCTAGCAGGTTAGCCTGCCACAGTTTCAGAGATTCCAGCAGAAGACACAGGATTCTGGGTCAGAGGAAAGGACTTTATTGCTCATGGCACAGGAGGCCGCATGAGTGTGGTGTTCTTATTGGTTCTCCTTGTCGTCAAGTCCTATGCAGATGTAAGCCCAGATTGTCGTAGACCAGGATGGATCCCCGCATGCAGTGAGTTTGCACTATAGCCGAGGTAGCTTGAGCTTAGGAAACAGCCAATCTTTTAAAGGAGACTGCTCCAAAACTGCCCTGATTTTTCTCCAGAGGAAGATACTATCTATATTATATCATTTGGGAAATAAATCTGTCCTTTGCCTCAGAGGATGACTTTATCTTTCAAGGCTGTTTGTTGAGAAGACAGTCTGGAAGAAAAATCTGAAACAGAAGATGGACAGACATCAACAATTATCTCCCAATCTATGTTAGATTCCAGTTTGTATTACTGAAGAATAAATTATAGACACACAGAATGAGAGCACTAAAAGGGGATTTGGGGAGCTACTGAGTGTATTACTTTACTTTAAGGATGAGGAAAAAGATGTGCAGAGAAGACAGCTGACTTGCTCAGGGTCACATAGGGAATCAGAGAAAACTCTGATTCTATTCTTTATATCGTGTTCTAAGAAGAATCGTTTCCAGATTATGTGTGCAGGTCTATGGCTGATAGTAATTCATACATGCACTGGGATTGCATTCTGAGATTTTAAAGAAGTACTCTGGAAGTAGTGTGTACAATTGTCTATTTGTGGAATCAAGAAATCAGTGCTCTCATAGCTGTCCTGAAAATAACTAGTTTTAAGAGTCCATTTTGCTTTGGCCACCTTCAGGGAAAATTAACTACTCCCCTTTCTTCTTCAGAGCAATGTTCATATCTATATTGAGTTAAATTTATATATCTGCATATCACACATTTGATTGTTAATTTCTTAAAGGCAGGAACTGTCTAAAAATTACTTCAATAAGTTGAAAAGCATATATGCAAAAAATACAAAGGAGGGCTGCTACTTTCTGATTACTATATTCAATTTCTCATTCTATTCTTCCTGTCTGTGATGTGATTTATGCCATATTTCAGTTACCATATTTAGTTGACTAGCCAAAAAAAAAACTGAATAAGATATTATTTCCATTTGTGTTCTGTTACCTTGAATTGTAGTCTCAAGATCCCAGAGATAATAACTAGTGAGAAAATGTACCTTGTCTTTTCCATACCACATTAGTGATACAATTGGTGTAACTAATTACAGAAGTACCATATTTCAGCAGTTGTTTTATACTCATTGAGGACTGAGATTGCTAAATTAGTAAAAACAGAAAGCGCAAGTAATACATTTTTTATAAATCCCATGAAACATTATTAGCATGTGCATACAGTTAAGTAGAAAAGTTTCTATTAGATTGGCAGAACCAAATGCATCCCTCCCCCAATCCCCACCTCATACACATATGCACCTACCTACAAGCCCTGTTTTCTCACACACAGTTGAAGGTAGACGGGGGAAATGTAAGTATGCATTTAAAGTTGTGAATGTGGTTTTAATTGGTGACATCCTCTGCTTTCTCCAGATTATTCCATATTCAAAGGCGTCTATCTCCACTCCACACACAAATCCTCCAATTTGCCCTTGTTTGCATGTTTTTTTAATTCTTCCCCTAATCACACCAGGAACAATTTTCCTATCAATCACATAAGTTGGTTAACTGTTTGATAATTAATGATAATGAGATTTAAATGAAAGAATATGAATACACCTATATGATATATTTTATACATAAAAATGTATACTCAAAATATATACAGTAGCTACCAAATTGGCAAGATTATGTGTGTCTTCTTTTATACAGACAATATTTTTTTGTTATTTTCCTATTTACCAAAGTTTTCCCCATGAACATGAATTACTTATATAATCATAATAACAATAAATGTTATTTAAAAAATAATTAAGGAACACAAGTAAGATATATGAAATCCTTCACCATTCTCAAAGAATGTACAAACCCTGTTTCTTACTATCAGCAATACTAAAGAGTATGATCTCTGTGGTTGGCGTATTAACAGCCTCTCAAAGATGCCCATATCTTAACTCTTGGAACCTGTGAATATGTTACATGGCAAAAAGGAATTAAGTTTGCAGATGGAATTAAGGTTGCTAATCAACAGACCTTAAAATAGGCTGTCATTCTGGATTATTGATGTGGTCTCAGTGTAATCAAAAGTGTTCATAAGAGGGAAAAAGGGAAGGAGATGAGAACAGTGAGCTAGTAGCAAGCAAAAGACTTGCTCCAAATTTGCTAGTTTGGCAGATGGTGGAAGGAGTCCATGGACCGAGGATTGCAGGAACTCTCTAGGAGCTGGAAAAGGCAAGGGAAGATTCTACCTTGGAGTCTCCAGAAAGAACTCAGCTCTGCCAACACCTTCATTTTAGCCCAGAGACCCATTTTAGACTTCTGACCTCCAGAGCTATAAGATAATAAATTTATTCTGTTTTAAGCCACTGAGTTTGTGGTAATTTCCATGAGGTCTTGACTAGGAAACAGAGGCTATTTCAGGGCAGTGTAATTCCCTCTACAGAAGACACAGAACACATGGATTTTTGTTATCTCCTATGAAGATTGCATTACCTTTGGCACTTCTTCACTCTTCCCCCTATTTAGTGAAGTTCTTCCCACTAAGGAGGCAGTGTATATTTTACCGACCTTTCACTCTGGATTTGACTATGTGACTTGACTTACCCAATACAATGAAGCAGGAATGAGAGTATGCTGGTTCAGACCAGGCCTTAAGAAGGCTGGGAGGTTTCATTTGTGCTCATGTACTCTGACACCAGTAAGAGAAGGGTATGCTCAAGCCTGCTGGTGCCACAAGAAGGATGAGTATCACACAGATGAGAGGTAAACCACTGGAACCAAGCCAGCCTAGATCAGCCAACCTCTAGCTGCCCTTCAAATAGATGAGAAAAAATAAATGATTGTTGTGTAAGCCATTGAGTTTTTGAGTAGTTTGTTATGCTGCAATAACAAGCCCATATAGCTCCTGTCTAAGGATTTTGGTTTGGTTTGGTTTGTTTTTCTTTTTGAGTAATAAAGTGCTATATGATAACAATTTTCATGCTGTAATGATTAAGTTTTTATTTTGAGGCCTAAATCTGGAAGCTGCTAAAATTCAACCTTCCCACCAAGAATCTTCCCTATGGACTGATAGCCTATGAAGCCTTTCATTTTCCTAATTTAGAAAGGTCAGGCTTTTATTAAACCCAACTGCCCTTCAACATATCCTGAGGATTTCAGATCTGGATTTTCTGCATTTTGGCAAAGAGTATGCTATTTTAGTCAGTACTTAAATGTCATGTTTATACCATAATTCTCTTTGCTGATATACTGTTATTTATATTCTTTCTGATAAAGTTTTTTATGGCACCAGCCCAGAAGCAAATTATTTTGCTATCACTGAGGAAAGCATTGGGAATTGAGAAATATTTTAAACAATTGCCGTTTCCCTTTAGCAGTGGAGGGAAAAAAGCCCCCTACCATCGGTTTCTTTTCCTTCTCATGTTTTGTTCTGCTGCCAATCCACTATCAGATGTTTTTCAGAAAGACTGCTAAGACATATCTCTGTCCCCAAATTCTCTAGTGTATCTGTAGCACAGATGAAGTGAATGGGAAGTGAACAGTAGGTTGGGGAAAACAGAATCGAAGTTCCTACATTTCCCTGCAACTTTCACATGTTCAAATGTTTTTAAATATTTAATATGCTCCAAAAATGGGCTCCTTAAATGACTAAACACTTGCCAAATTAAATACCAGGGACAGAAGAATATGAGATGCATATATTAAAAGAGATGTGACAATATCAGATTAACTATGAGGTTTTGAGCTTTTAGGCTTCCCGTCAACTAGACCCCAAACTCCAGGAAGACAGGATCAGATCTATATTAGATTGGTGTTTTGTCCAGAGTGAGTAGCACAGGCCTGGAAACATAAATCTGTGATCAATAAATATTTGGTGAATTAGAGTAAATGAATGATTGAGTCATCCTTCTTGGTTGTATAAGCTATTTTTATGTAGTCCAAGACCGTTTCCATACTTCCACCAATTATACTTCGGCCAGGGTTTCCTCTTTGCACTTGAGAGGAAAAAGAATGCAACAGTACAAATGGATATACAGAAAGTTATACCAGAGTAAAGTTTGGAATCTGATATGAACCCTGGGCTGAATATATGCTTGTTTCAACCTTTGCCCATATTATCCCTTTGAGGAGTCATTTCAAATTGAAAGTCACAGTTGTAAAGAGAGTTATACATGTAACTGCTAATGGTCAATATTTCATAGTAAGTGATGAAAAGGGGTTTGCAATTCACCAGTTCACCGATTACAGCAGAGGATGTTTTAATGAAGCCTGACTCCTTATTAGTGAAAAACTTGTGGCAGATACTCTGTATCACTTTAACCTCTAGCCAGTAGACTGTAAAGAAAACAAGAACAGAAATGTTCATTTTTTTCTTAACATTTTCTATTCTGCCACACATAAAGAGGATCTCCCTGCGTGTAGAGTCCATGCACTGAGTGTCAGTTTTTCTCATTGTCTATAGAGGAAAGATAACTTGTTTTGAAAGACAGAGTGAATATGTTGACACTGTACCAACGAACTGTGCATCAGATCAGACAGAAAATTAGATATTCATAGAACTATTTTGAAGAGTCGATAAGCTTTCTGATGATTGATATCTTTATGCCAACTGGTAATATCAATGCCACATTTAGAAACTAGAGAAAGAAACTGTAATATAATATTCCTTTGTGGAATTCTTAAGTGTAATCCAAGATTACAAGTCTCATTATTTAGATGGCAGGATTTACAGAGTTGACGTCCACAGGAACAAGGGAAAGAAATTAAAACATCACCCTGTTTTTGCGTACAAAACTGTCCCTTCTACCACTCTTCAATCTGAATTAGAGAGCGAAGCAGTCAAGTGCTTTAAAGGTCTTCTGATACAAAAAAAATAAAAGCAGCACACAGAAGGCGTCAGAAAAAGCATTTTAGTTTCCTGGCTGCTAAAATAAATACTATGCAGTGGGTTGGCTTAAACAACAAGAATGTGTTTGCTCAGAGTTTTGAAGCTAGACATCCAACATCAAGGTGTCATCAAGGCTACATTTTCTCCCAGAAGACTTTGGCATTCTGGGGCTGGCTGCCAGAAGTCCTTTGTCCTTGGCTTTTCTGCTACCTGGTAATGCATACAGCAGCCTTGCCTGGCATTTCTTTTCTCTTCTGGGTTCTGTTCTGGCTGCTTCCTTTGGTTTTCTCTTTCTGGCATTCCCCAAAGGCCTTTAGTAACAGCATTAAAAACCATCTGATTCAGTTGGGCTACACCTTCCCTGGAGTAACCTCATCAAAAGGTCTTATTTAAGAAGCTTCACACCCACAGGAATGGATTAAGCTTAAGAACCTGTTTTTCTGGGTTCTTAAACTTAAGAACATAGCTTCCAGCCACCACACTTGGGGAAGAAAATTAAATTAAATGTAAAGCAAATGGTATACTTCATTTGCTGACTGTTTCTGGTAGGGCATTCAGCTGAAAACTAAGTGCTTAGAAAACCACAGAATATATCACTGTCTACTTCTAAATAATGTTTACTGAAATTTAATCAGGAAAGTGGAAGATGATAAAAAGAAAGCACTATGATCTATACAACAGCTTCCTTTTCTCTTTCACCTATCCACTCTCATCCTCCATTTTATCTTTCATGAAGAATCTCCCACCAAGTTTAATTACTTAAGTAAAATGCATTCATTCATTCATTCATTTATTCATTCAGCAAACATTTAGGAAATACTAATGAAGTGTTGGCATTATCATAAGTACTGTGATACAGCAGTGAGCAAAACAGATAAAAATACGTACCCTCACAGATAGTAATTTCTGGTGGGAGAAGGCAGACAATAAACAAGCAGAGAATAACATAGGTGATCTATTGGTGATAATTGCTAAGCATATAAATAAAGCCAGTACAGAAGATAAGAAATATCATGAGGTGAGGATGGCTATTAGAAATGCCAGATAAAATGCAGGATATGCAGTTAAATTTGGATTTCAATTTAAAAAAACAAAAAAGTTGTTTTAGTATATGCCCCAAATAACACATGGGGCATTCTAAAATGTTTTTTTGTTATTTATTTGAAATTCAAATTTAACTGGCATCCTGTATTTTATTGTCTGAATCTGGAATCTCTGGTCACTATTTTGGAAAGAGTGGCCAGGAAAGACCTCTCAAATAAGATGACTATGGAGCAGGGAGATTTAAAAAGAAGTGAGGAAATGAACAATGCAGATTTTGGGGACAAGATCATTCCAGACACAGGGAACAGGAAGTGTGATGACTTTGAGGCAGCAGTGTACTTATAATCTGTAAGGAACAGGAAGGAGACCACTGTGTTTAGAGCCTGGTGAACAAAGGGGAAAATGACAGAAGATGAAGTCATAATGGATGTAGTGAGAACGTGATATACAGTCTTGCATAGGTGTTGGAGAAACTAGAGGAGATATTGAATATGTTAAGTAGCGAAATGGGCAACAGAAAAAAATGCAAATTGGATTTTCAGACATGAAAATTAAAATGTCTGAGATGAAAAAATATGCTGGATGGGATTAATAGCAAATAAGACATTGTGTAGAAAATATTAGTGAACTTGAAAACACAGCAATAGAAAATATCCTAAGTAAAATATCCAGAGAAAATATATGAAAAATAAAATGAGCAGAACATCAGCAATCTGGGGGACAACTTCAAGTAAACTAATGTAAATATATTTGGATTCCCCTAAGGAAAGGAGAATGAGAAAAATATGAGAAAATAATGAATGAATACTTTCCAATTTTGATGAAAATATTAATCCATAGATATAAGAATCTCAATAAGCTGCACGCACAAGAATCACGAAGGAAATTATACCAAGGGACATTATAATCAAATTTCTTAAAACCAGCAATAAAAAGAATATCTTAAAAGTTGCCAGCCTAGAAAAAGATGTATTATCTACTGAGGGTCAATGATAAGAAAGACTGCAAATTTCTAAGCAAATAATGCAAGCTAAAACACATTAGAACAATATATTTAGAGTCCTAGGAAAAACTAAAAATAAAACAAACAAATAAAAAACTGACAACCTGTATATAAATCTATACCCAGGGAAAATAACTTTCAAAATATGAAAAATAAACAATATATTTTCAGGCATAAAAAAGTTGAAAGAATTTATTAATGAAAGTCTGGCACTATCCAAAACATTGAATGAAGTACTTCAAGAAGAAGAAAAATGATATCAGATGGAAATCTGTATCTACACAAAGAAATGAAGATTACTCAGAGTGTCATATTATGTGTTTCATTGTGTCCCACCAAAAGACATGTTGAAGTGCTAACTTCCAGTACCTGTGAATGTGGCTTTACTTGGAAATAGGATCATTGCAAATGGAATTAGTTAAATTAAAATGAGGTCATATTGGAGTTGGATGAGCACTTAATCAAATAGAACTGGTGTCATTGTAAGAGGAAAGTTAGACTCAGACACAGAGAGACACAGAAGAGGAGAATACCACATGAAGATAGATACAAGAAATATGGCCACAAAGAGATGGAAGTGGTCCTTGTAGTTATGCTGCACAAGACAAGGAACACCAAGGATTGCTGGCCATTGACAGAAACCAGGAGAGACGCATTGAACAGTTTCTTCATTACAGTTTTCAGAGGGACCCTGGTTCTTCTGTTGCACCTTGATTTCAGACTTTCAGCCTCCAGAATTGGGAGGCTATAAATTTCTGTTGTCTTAAGTCACCCAGTTTGTGGAACTGTTTTTAGCAGCCTAAGGAAACTAAGATAGGTAGCTATGTGTGTAAATAAAAAAGATTTCTAAATTATTTAATCTTCTTGGAAAGATCATTTATTCTTTAAAGTAAAAATAATAGTAACATCATACTGTACATAACAATATCTACTTTATAATCTATGTAGAAATGGAGTGTATGACAAAATCAGCACACAGGTCAGGGAATAAGCAATGTGTGTACACTGTTTTGAGATTCTTATGTCATAATTGAAATGGTATAATATAACTTGAAATTTAATTGTGGTAATGAGACAGCTTCCCTGACAGCTCCAAATGATTCTCTTATTTCTAGTAGACACAGGGCTGATAGTGTTCAAAATCAACCTTGAATTTTAATTGTATAGCTGCTGCTGAATTCAGTCTCTCTTAGTTTCTTATATGAAAGTTAAGGCATTCATCCCAAAACAATGAGATTCTGAAACTTGGAATGGGGATATTTCATTGGACTTAGATGAAACTGACAATCTTGAACCCCTTAATAGGTGGAGTGACTTGCTATGTTAATATGTTTTCTTTATTGCTTGCATAGCACAAAGGGCTGATAAAAAACAGGAAAAGAGCCCATCTTGGCCAGTCCCTGGAGGAGGCCAACTTCTCAGGTCAGGGTTTGGTGGATGGCAGCTCTGCATGCCTCTTTATTGTGTTGAAGATGAGGAACCAATTGTGGTCCCCTGGGGATGCCAAACTGCTTGGCAGCTCTGCACACCTCTCTTCATGTTAAAGATGAGGGACATCTGCAATGACTGAGTTATGAACTTTTATACACTCCAGTGGGGGAGGGGGCCCTGCCAGTGAGCAACCTTTGTACCTTGGAAAGGAGCTGGTACTGGTTAAGATTTAACATCTCTGCTGGATGCCTGCAGTCTCTTGTGAAATAAAAACCTACTGAACTCCTGCATGGAAACAAGCACAAATAAAAACATAAACATCTGAATGCAAACAAACAAAAGAAGAAACATAATAAATACCTGCACACAAACAAGCCATAGGGGAAACAAACATCTACATGCCAACAAGCAAGAGAGGGAAATGAGGGAGAAAGGCAAGGGCTGAGAGATGGCCAGTCTGTCCTAGATTTCCCTAACATAGTGATTCTGAGCCTCCTTTACAAAGGGCCCTCTAAGGGCCAAGGAAAGTAGCCTTCCTGAGCTTGAAAACTCTGTGATATCTTGAAAGGGTATGCCCATCCTCCTTATTACCCACTGCAACCACTCTGTTGTCACTAGACCCATAACTAATGTCAAATCTTAGCATGTTCCTGAGGGTGTGTTACACATTATGACCCAGGAGAAATAATTCATACATTAAAAGAATTGCAGTAACTCACTAACATATATTAGCAGAAATCTGGAAAACATTTGGGACTGGTTTTTAAGGGTATTGGAACACGGAGTACAGAGTACAGCTCTAGAATGAGCTAAATTCATTGATTTGTGTGCACTTACTAGAGACTCTGGATTTAATGTGTTAGCTTGGGCAGCTTGGTGGGGCTCTAGTCACTTGTTGTTTGGCTTAATATAGATTCAATTTTGGCCTACATTTAATGAGACTGAGATGCCAAGGCTTCCCTGACGTGGCATGAGGACAGAATTTAAAGACTTAGATTGAAATGTTGGACTCAATTTTTTTATCGTGTGCAAATTGCCCACCCCCTCCAAAACTGTGCTCCACAAGAAGGCTTAGAAGACACTCCCTTTACTAATGTCTTGATAAATAAATTAGTGAGGGGAGCATCTAAGAAAAGCTCTGTGGTGCTCTCCATTGTAGGCCAGGTTTGACTTATGGGACTCTACCATTGACAGGAACTCCCTTATTTCTGTAGGTGATACCAAAATGATAGAATCCCTGAATAGCAGAGATGAAGTGGCAATATTTAACTATCAAAGACAAGGTGGACACATCAACCATAAGCAGTGATGTGCTGGTAATTAGAATGTTTTGGTCTACAGAGATCTTTAGCAATGGCTGATTGATCACATCTTTCCTAGGTACAAAGTGGATAGGCAGACTGATAATGTATTTTTTAAATTCAATTGTATTGAGATATAAGCAGATACCATACAATCATGCAAAGTGTACAATCAGTTATTCATGGTACCATTATATAGTTGTGCATTCATCACCACAATTAATGTTTGAACACTTTCATTACCACACACAAAAAATAATAATTAAAATAAAAACTAAATAAAAAAAAAAGAACACAAAAATATCCCATCACCCCATCCCACTCCCATTATTCATTTACTTTTTGTTCCCAGTTTTCTACTCATCTGTCCATACACTGGCTAAAGGGAGTGTGAGCCACAAAGTTTTCACAATACACAGTCACACAGTGTAAGCTGTATAGTTTTACAATTGTCTTGAAGAATCAAGACTACTGGATTGCAGTTCAACAGCTCCAGATATTTCCTTCTAGCTATTCCAATACACTACAAACTAAAAAGGGATATCCATATAATGCATAAGAATAAACTCCAAACTGTCCTCTTGACTCCATTTGAAATCTGTCAGCCACTGAAACTTATTTTGTTTCATTTCTAATTCCCCTTTTGGTAAAGAAGGTTTTTCTCAATCCCATGATTCCAGCTCCAGGTTCATCCCCAGAAGTCACGTCCCACGTTGCCATGGAGAGTTATACCCCTGGGAGTCGTGTCCCATGTAGGAGAGAGTAGTGAGTTTACCTGCTGAGTTGGCTTAGGGAGAGAGGCCACATCTGAGCAATGAAAGAGGCTCTCTTGGGGTGATTCTTAGGCACAATAGTAAGTAGACTTAGCCTCTCCTTTGCAGTAACAAGCTTCAGAAGGGCAAGCCCCAAGTTCGAGGGCTCGGCCTTCTAAATTGGTAGTTCCCAACACTTGTGTGACTATCAGTAATTCCCCAGGTGGAGAAGTTTTATCTTTCCACATTTTCCTCCAGTCCCTCAAAGGGAGTTTGCAAATGCATTTTTATTCTCTGCCCAAATTACTCTGGGATGTATCGAGGCTTCACACTAACCTCTACAAACCAACAAGATCTCACACCCTGTTCAAAGTTCCATGTAATTATGGTGTTTGAATAAACTAACTACAGAATGTGAATTATGTAATATGCTACAGAAAAAATAGATTTGCACTGAATAAACATATCTTTCTTTGGTCTCAAATAGAAGTTGAAGTTTCAAAACACTGTCGATATCATCCTTTACCCTTTAGTCTGATTTACCTTAGTCCTAACCAAGTCCATTTCATTCACATCTCTAATTGAAATCTGATCTGTTTTTCAGTCTCTTTAACATTTGCTGTATGGGGTAACACTGACATTCATAGCTGCCAAACTCTGGCTCTGAGTCTCAAGTGTCATGTCACACAGATACCCGAAGTTACAAGGACCGATCAAGAGTTCAGCATCTCAGAATTTAGAAATAACCATTACAACTCAGGAATAGATGTAACTGCTGTAAGAACTTACAATCTAGGAAGCTTTACCATAACCCTTTCCCTGATAACCTATGCTCTCAGATTAAATTCTCAGAGTTTGCATATTATAGTTAGTCCATATTAGTGAGGCATTATAATGTTTTTCTTTTCATTTCTGGTTTATTTCATGCAACACACAGTCATCAAGGGCCACTCACCTAGTTGCATACCTCACAACTTCATTCCTTCTCAATATTCCATTGTATGTATACACTACAATTTGCCATTCCATTCATCAGTTGATGTACCCTTAGGCTACCTCCATCCATTGCAAATCATGCATACTGCCACCACAAACCCCACTGTGCAAAAGTTCATTTGAGTCCCTGTTCTCAGTTCTTCCAAGTATATACCCAATAACAGGAAACCACATATTTAGCTTCCTGTGGAACTACCTCACTGCCCTCCAGATGGGCTGCACCATTCTATTTCCCCACCAAGAGTGATTAGGTACATCCCTCTCTCCCATTTTCTCCAGCACTTGTATCCCTCTGTTTATTTTTTAAGCAGTTTTATTCACACACTATACATTCCCCCCTAAGTAAACAATCAGTGGTTCTGGGTATAATCACATAGTCATACATTCACCACCACAATCTATATGAGGACATTTCAATTTCTTCCTCAAAAAAAGCGAAGAAGACAAAAAAGAAAAAAAAAATATGGCTAAAAATAAAAGAAAAATAAAAGAAAATCAATAAAAAGTTCAGACAGCAACACCAATGCCAAGAATTCCATATCCCTCCCATATATCCCCCTCGTATAGACATTAAGCTTTGGAATTTTGCCTTTGCTACAATTAATGGAAGCATATTATAATGTTACTCTTAACTATAGACCCTCATTTGCATTGATTGTATTTTTCCCTAATACCAACCATCTTCAACACCTTGCAAAGTTGACTTTCATTTGTTCTCCCTCATGTAAAAACATTCTCATATTTGTACATTCAATCACAATCATTGACTACTCTAGCTTTCACTTAGCTATAAAGTCCCAGTCTTTTTTGTCTTCTATCATTCCTTCTGGTGCCATACATACCCCTAACCTTCCTCTTTCAACCATACTCAGAGTCATCTTTATTCTGTGTACTTACAATATTATGCTGCCATCACATAGTATTGTGCTATCCATTTCTGGATCTGTGCAGTCAATCCTTGAACTTTCTATATTCCTTCAGCATCAAATGCCTGATCTTTACCCTCTTTCTATCTCCTGATATCTTCATTTCTACACTCTTTTCCAAACCTCTCTCTTCTGTCTTTTCCTGTCTGTAGCACTTGCTTTAGTATTTCTCGTAGAGGAGGTCTCCTGTTTACAAACTCTCTCAGTGTCTGTTCATCTGAAAATATTTTAAACTCTCCATCATTTATGAACAACAGTTTTGCCAGATATAAGATTCTTGGTTGGCAATTTTCTTTTTCAGTATCTTGAATATATCATACCACTCCCTTCTCCCTTCCATGGTTTCTGCTGAGAGGTCTGCATTTAGTCACATTGAGCTTCCCTTTTATGTGATGGATCACTTTTCTCTTGCTCCTTTCAGAATTCTTTCTTTGTCTTTGAAAATTAAATATCTATATTCTGATTAGTAAATGTCTTGGAGTTGGTCTATTTAGATTAATTCTCTTTGGGTTATGCTGCACTTCTTGGATGTGTAATTTCATGTCTTTCATAAGAGTTTTGAAATTTTCATTGATTAGTTCCTCTTCTATTCTTTCTGTCCCTTTTTCCTTCTTTTCTTCTGGAACACCTATAACACATACATTCATATATTTCATGTTGTCATTCAGTTCCCTGAGACTCTGCTCATATTTTTCTATTCTTTACCTTATCTGTTCTTTATTTGTGTAGGATTTCAGATGCCCTGTCCTCCAGTTCACTGATCCTTTCTTCTGCCTCTCCACATCTGTCATTTTATGTCTCCATTGTGTCTTTCATCTCTTCTACCGTTCCTTTCATTCCCATAAGTTCTGGAATTTGTATTTTCAAGCTTATGAATTCTTCTTTATGTTCATTCAGAATCTTCTTTATATCCGTCATCTCTTTTGTTGCACTTTCTTTCAACTCATTGATTTGATTCAAAAGATTTGTTTGAACATCTTTGATTAGTTCTTTCAACTCCTGAATCTCAGTTGAGGTGTATAAGTTTTCTCCCTTGACTGGACCATTTCTTCATGTTTCCTGGTTTGGCTCATGATTTTTCCTCTCTAAGCATCTGATTTTCTTATTAGCTTTTTCTGGAGGTTGTGTTCTCTCTTTTGCCTAGGGTTTTCTTATTTGTTGTCTTTGATCTCTATCTTTTTGTTTCTCTGGCTGGCCAGTTGTCAGATTGGCTCTGACTCCCAGTCCTTCCTCTCCAAATCAGGCACCCACTGTGGCCTGCCTTGGGAATGGGAGGTAGGCACTGAGCACCCCAACAAGCTCACTCTGTGAGGTAACACAAATCTCCTGACATCCATGGTGCTCTGTTTTCTGCTGGCCAGCAAGACCTGGGTTTGTTTTAGAGCCTTGCTTTAACAGTTTGGTCTTTCATATTTCTTCATGAAAACAGGGCCAGGTTTCCATACAGGGTGTGTAGAACAACTCCTGTCATCTTAAGAAAAGGTCTAGAGCATCTTTTTAAAAGTGTTTCAATTCCATTGTGCCTTCAGACTGCATAGCAGATGGTGCTGTTCAGTATCTTAATTGTCCTCAGGGGCTGCTTTGCCTCTGAGCACAGGCTACATTTACACAGGTGAGCTGAAACTGTGGGATTCCTATGCACTTTGTCAGCCAAAATCTTGCTCGATGTGGGGTTCCACCTACAGCAAAGCACTCCCTCAGCTGACCTAGGACTCCAGCCATTCCCAAGGCAAGGAAATAGCCACCAGATGCTGCTTCCCACAAGGGTGGAGATAGGGCTTTCAGACCTAGGGTTGGAAACATAGTCTCTGCTCTTTTTTTCTTGTCCTCTTTGTCCCTCACTGACCTCCGCCTTGAAATGTCTTCCCTGTCCCCTGGGTCTTCACATGGTGGGGTATGTCTCACTGCTGTGAGAGATTTCATAGACTGTGTAGACTGTGACTTTGGTGGGAGAGGTACCATTTGATGATTCTGTGCTTTTCCCACACTAAGAACAAGTAAAGGGGAGGGGAGAGAACTGGCTGGTCTGGGATGGAAGATTCCTACATGGTATTTCGTATCTTTATTCATTTAGCATTTGCAGGGTCCTTCTCCTGTCTATATCCTCCTCCCACATTTCACACAATTCAGAATTGTGCTTTTTCATTGAATCTCTGGAAAGAAGTTTCCAGTAGCTGTTTATGTCACCATGTTGATGATGTCCGGCAATGTTCTTTTAATTTTGTTTTGATTTATATCATAGGAAAAACTCTAAGTCTGGTAGCAAGAATTCTGACCTGGATTTTCAAAGTGGAGAAATATGTTTCTACACCTAAGTCAGTCTAGATCCAGAAGCTCTAGACCCAGAGCTTCTTGATTGCAAAGGAGACCAGAATCACTTGAGGAAGTATCCTGTATTGCTGCTGTAAGTACACAATGTAAATCTTCCTCTAAGCTTTCCCCAAAGGGACCAACAGGAATGTACTACAATGACTGTGCATTGAGGAAAAGGAAATACGCAGGCCTTTCATAGATTAGTAGACACTGGTTCCAAATTGAGATTAATTCTAGCGACTTGAAATGCCACTTTGGCCCAGCAGTCAAAGTAGGGGCCTATTATGGTCAGGACACAAATGGAATTTTAACTCGGCTCTGACTTTCAGTGTGCCCGGTTGGTCCACAGCCTCACCCTGTTGTTATTTTCTAGGTCCTGAATGTATAATTGACATGGTCATAAGTGACTTGTCAGAACCCCCACTTTGGCTCTTTAGCCCATGGTGTGAGGACAGGTATGACGGCAAAGGCTAAATGGATGCCCATGGAACTTAGCCTCCCTGCCAATAGTAAATGAGAAGCAATATTACATATCTGGGGGAACTGAATAGATTGATGGCATCATCAAGACTTGAAAGAAGTAGGTGTGGTGATAGCAGTCAGCAGCTGGCTGTTAGTACATCTGCCGAACTGCTGCTGCCCAGCCATGGAGCCATAAGGCAGTCCCTCTGAAACTTTGCCTTCTTGGCCTAATAATAACCTTTCCATGGCTCTCTCAGGACAGAAACTGAAGCCCAAAGTCCTCAGACTTATCCATGTCCTGATTCCTCTTCAAGCCTTCACTGGACCTCAGCACAGCCTATTTGAAGCTCAGAGGGTCACACAGGCCAATGTGCTGCTCCTTCTTCAAGGACTCCATATCAGCTCTGGAAACTTGGCCAAATGAGCATATTTCTCATTTTCTGGTCTGCTGAACTCTACCTTCTCCAACTAGGTCTGAACCCCTTCCAGATTTGTTTGTCCTTGGGTACTCTCCCTTAGCCCTAAAGTATGATATCTAATTTCCTTACATCTTTGAGTTATTCTTTCATAATTCTTAATGATTACTTATGTTAAACTTCCTTTGTTTAACTTTCTGTATGGTTTCTGTCTCCTGAGTGGATGCAGACTACTACAGCCATATTAACAGACTGAAAAAAGAAAAACTACATGGTCATCTCAATGGATGCAGAGAAGGCATTTGAAATATACAACATCCATTTATGAAAAAAAATTCAGGCATCAGGAATATAATGGAATTATTCAACTTAATAAGGAATCCTATACAAAAAATTCTGCTTAATGTTGAAACATTGAATAATTTCACCCTAACATCAAAAGAAGGAATGGAAGTCTGTTCTTACTGCTTTTATTCAGCATTGTACTGAAGGTTTCTCCCGGTGCAATAAGGTTAAATAAATAAACAAAAGGCTTGTACACAAATGTTCTTAGCAGCTTTATACACAGTAATCAAAAACTGGAAACAATTGAAATGTCATTCAACTGTAAATGGATAGACGAATTATCATGATTACAATGAACTATCAATACGTGCAACAATATGGATGAATCTCAAATGAATTATGCTATTTGGAAGAAGCTAGAAGACAAATAGAATGTGTTGTATTATTCCATTTATAAAAAATTTTAGAAAAGGCAAACTCATCTGTAGTGACTGAATGTAGCGTAGTGGTTCCCGGGAAATGGGAGGAGCAAAGATAGCTGAGCACAGGATGACAAAGAACCATCAGGAAATTTTGAGGGTGATGAATTATTTTGATTGTGGCTATAGTTTCACTGCCATGTACATAGCCATGTACATATATCAAAACTTATTGAATAGTATACTTTAAATATGTGAAATTTATTATGAATTATACCTCAGTAAAGCTGCTAAAAACTGTTCATGGAGTGGAAATGCCAACCTAAGAGTTTCAGAGAGAATAACCATAGATGTTTAGAAAGAAAACCCATGGAGGGTAGACTCACTCAAAATTGCTCAAGATATAAAGTATTTCAGGTAGGAAGGAGTCACTCTAAATGCTGAATAATGTTCAAAGATAAAGTAAGAGAAAGGATTTACAAATGCTCATAGATTATAAGAACAAAGGCCTTAGCAAGAAGTGATCCAGTGGAGTGGTGGGGGCAGAAGCCATGTTACATTGAGTTGAGTTATGAATGTGAGAAAACATAGCAAAACAGAGAGCAAAGGCAATTATTTCAGAAGTCAGGTTATGAATGGAAAAAGAATGAGAACTGGATGGGAATTTGTTTTCCAAATATATTAAGATGGAGAGATTAAATATATTTTAGTATTGATGGGGAGAATCAAATAGAAAGAATTTAATGGTATAATAAAGAAAGAAGATAACTGAGCAATGAAATGGGAAGAGCAGAAAAGGCTGAATGACAAATGCCTTGTACGGTAAGAAAGCAGAAGTTTGGATAGTGAGAGTTATGAGATTGCTGTGGGTATCTTGGAAAGGAAGCTATTCCACAAAGATGCAGTGGCAGGTTCTCCAGCAAAACAATGATCAGGTTTAGGCTGTTAGGGCTTTGCAATGTCTGGCCCATCACTGACAAGGTGTATGACAGGACATTAAAGACTAGTATTTGACCTTACTTCTTAACTCTTGGGGCTCCTGTGCTCTTTAAGATTTGATTTGAAGCCTCAAATATCTTATCTAACACCTTTGGACATTTTTATATTCTTCTGTGTTCCATCTGAAACCCTCCCTATTTCTTCTTTCCAACTTCCATTCTCTTGTCTGTGGGTGACATTCAGTGTAAGTTATGATCCTGGTTGCACATTCTTAGTTTTTAAATTTTGTTAATGTCATTGTTTATGACATCATGCCTGAACTCCCCATAAGAGAAAGCCTGTCACTTTTCAAGGCTAATTCAAAAAAATAAAAAAAAAAAAGCTTATATAAAGGAGCCCTTCTCAGTCTTCTTGATCCTTCTCCACAATCTCCCTTTATTATCATATTAATCATAATAACCCATATCCAGTAGAAAAGCTAAAAACAAATAACTGCACAGATAGGAATGGAGTCTTCTGAAGTTTGCCTTTTATAAGGGTGTTTTTTCTTTGCCAGAGTAGTTAGAAATACCATGATTTACTTCACCACTATTTATTGTTTAAAATCCTTGTGATATCCATCTTATCCAGAATTTCTGTTACCTAGATGTTATTTTGGAACAATTTTGTTCTAATATTCAGCATCCTGAAGAACTGCATTTTATATAGCTCATGGGAATATTTCATTTGCATAAAGAAGAACAAAAAGGAAGATCTAGAAAATGTATTATATGGTTTAGATTCTAACAGCATTTAACCAAAGGGAAAATATGGATACTAATTAAGTGAACAGGAGAACCAGATAAAAACAAGATTGTCTTTGGAAGAAATGTGACTAAAAATGACCTAGAGGGAGAAAGAGAAAAGAGGTGGGCATCTTATACTCCAAGAAGATCATTTCTTCTGTTCAACTAGTAAGCTTTCAAATGGGAAGTATCTGTGACATTAAGGATTTGATAAATCCAGGTAAAAGAGATCTGGACAGGAAATCTCTGATTTGGGTTTATGATTTGCCTTTGTCAAATAAGTGAACTTCAGTTTAATCATACATAAAAAGTAACAATACTTAAACTTGTGCTAATTGCCACAAATCAAAATGAGAAAATGTTGTGGGTCTTTATTAACTGTAGGATATATCACTCCCACGATAATTGTTATTTTTGTTATCATTTTTACTGTTGTTGCTAATGGGTAGCTATAAAGCATCCAACTAACGATATCATGAAAACATGAAAGAAGGTCTAAGGTAAAGAGACACTTGCTCTTTAAATGCAGATATATACACCTCTCACTTTTTATAAGCTTGTCTATAGAGGCCCATCAAAAATATAAGGCAGTGAAATTTCAAAGCTGGAGAGGAAGCTTGATTTCCAAATTGGGAATACATGCTTGGCTACTTCAAAAATTAATCATAAGGCAATTATCAAATTAACTAGAAACTGAAAAGTTTGTAATTCCACATATATTGCTTTAAAAGATACAGTTAAAATAATACATAAAAATAGTCTGGTAGATTTCAGGTTTTGCTCTTCCTATTTATTTATCTTTTTTATTTTAATAGAGCCTGTACATTATGACTAATTATTTATTAATTCTTTATCTCTTTGTTCCTTTGCTTATTTACCAATTCCAAAGCAATTTACTGTGTCACAGTCTTGTACTTAAAGGATGTATTGGCAGTATCACAGTTGAGCCATTTTTTACTTATGCTGGCCACTGTAAAATAAAATGTGTTTGACAAGAAGACAATAAATTCACTTTTCTGAAAGAAAGATTTTGAAGCTCTGTTAATTTATTAACATATACAAGGTAATACATTTGGAGCATTGTTGTGATGGCTGATATAGTAGCATTGAGCCTGATGGAGAACTGAAATGACCGATTCACTTTGGAATTTCAAAGGATTTAAAAGATATTTATTTTAGTTGTGCTTCATTATAGTTCAATCAAAGAATTTTGTAAATGCCACATGCTCTCACAACATAGGCAAAATTACCAAGTTATTTTCAGAGATTTAGGTACTCTCAATATAATTGCTATGTGAAAAGGTAATAATGCTGTAGCCAGTGGTGGTAAAAGCAAAATGCCGTAGTTAGCCTGCTTGAAACTTTTCTTCTGGGAATTGCAGAATGCTCTGTCCTATTTAACATAGCATATGGACATAGCATAGGCTATGATTGTAGTCATCTTTTTCTATTAAAATGCTAATGAATAAAAAGGGATTTCATTTTTATTAAGGAGGGTAGAGGTACAAGTGTGGGAGAATGAATTAACACAAACCTACAGGGAGAGGAGATAAGAAGTCTAGACATTTGTATGATTCTTCCTCCCACATATCAAACTCAGAATCATACATCCACAGGGAAGAGGGTTATTAAAATACAAAAGAAAACTGAACACAGACTTAAAAAAGAATAGTAGTTTACATCAAAAGGAGGGTTCGCTAAAATAAAACACTTTTCTTAACTTTATTTATAAAACAATTTTGATATTCATAAAATTCAGAGGCATGCATAGTGGGTGATTTTATCTTTTCTTCTTTATGTCATTTTTTATTTAATTAAGAAAAGTTTAATAATACCAGCATTTTATTATTCTAGGTTTCTCTCATCATGTCCCCACTTTTTCTTGCTGCCTCGCCTTTGGCTGATTCAATATTCATTACGGCTTCCTTTTGCCTGCACACATTGTTGTGAATCTGATCTCACCTTAATCTATATCCCGAATCCATAACTCCCTCCCGGGTTTCAGATCCATTCAAGCATTTCTCTTATACAGCCATTCAGATGGATGAATTAAGGCTTCTGAAATACCACCAGATGACTTTACTTTTTATAGAGGTTCTTTCATCAGAAAACTAGAAACTAGCACTACTCTTTAATAATCCTTAAAATAAAATTAAAAATCTATTGTTCTCTTTCTGCATGGTTTTTCCATAAACCTACGACTTCTCCAATGGGGGAAAAAAGGTATTTTGCTAACAAGCTGCTGAATTGATTGAAAGAATGTTTTCATGCTGATCACTAACAAAGATAAAGTGTGCTATTAGATAAAGTGTGCTATTAGATAAAGAAAGAAGTGTGCTATTCATGATGGTCCTCCGGGTGGCAGGAAAAGGAAAATATTGAAAAAGTTAAGTGTCCCCCAAAGCAGGATTTGCACAAGGGTGTTGAGTTGTATGGCTATGCTTATAATTGTAAAACAATAGCAATTGTTAAAAATGTAAACAAAAATTTCATTTTTAAAATTCCTACATTAAAAAGCAGCATTGTTTTCAAGAATTAAAACTCTAGCTTTAATTACCTTTATCCTCTGAAATTAAAGCTTTTTAAAATACAAATTGTAATAAACAGTTTGCATATCCAAATGAATTGCCATATGGATGTCTCACAAATTCAAATGTCCAAAATAATCAAATGCTCTTTCTCTTCTAGTATTTGCATATCTCATGTTTACTCTCTTGATACATGATACCTAGATTCTTTCTAGTTCCCAAACTAGAAACCTGGGAATCATCTTACCAGAATCCTTCTCACCTGACAGCTAACTCTTCGGCAGATCTCTGTTACTTTCTATTGTTTGTTACTTTCTATTTCCACTGACATTTCCTTACTGAAAAATCATGCATGATTTATCCTGCTGCCAGAGAGACCTCTCTAAAATGCAAATCTAGTCTTTACATCTCCACTGCTGGAGAAGACACCATCATCCACCATCATGACATATGAAACTTTTTCATGATTTAGTGCCTGTCTCTCAAAACCATTTTTCACAGGCCTCACACTTTATCCTTCACTTTGTACTTCAGAAAACCTGAAACTTTCTGTTTCTTGTACATTATGTTACTTTTATATTCACATTTATGCAGTGTGTTACCTATGTCCAGAATACTTTCTATTCTTCTTGTTTAAGAAAATAAAAAATATTTTTCGTTTCCAAACCAACTTAGGCATCGCATTGTGTAGGAAATCTTTGCAGATATTGCCTCCCATATGCACATATCCACACCCTTTTCCTTATCTTTGTTAAAGGGATATATGCCTGCCTTCACATTTATCATCCAGTACACAGCACACATGACAACCTCCCCTACTAAGCTTTGAGACCCTAGAAGGACATTATTCTGCATTATTCATATTTCCTACCTCACAATAAAACAAATTTTATTGTTGGAATCAATAAGACCATCTATTCACAGAAAAAAAATGGTTTTCAGGATGGGATGGACAAGTGTTAGTATATTGACAAAGTGAGAATGGTAACATGATGCTATCTTAGGCTAGAAGAAGGAGCACAAGTTATTAGACTCAGTAGAACATGATTTTAAAACATTATGCTGCCTCGTTATAACCATTCTGAGTTGTATATATTAAGAAGTCTATCTGCTTGCAGCTGACAGCTAATATAAGTGAATTCCTTTCTTCTCTTATCCTAAGATACTTTCCTATAGTGATTACGGTAAAAAGACCCACACTTGATGGACCATTGAAGTTATTCTGTCACAAATGGATTTGACCGTTGTGCAAAGCTTCCTTTAAGTGCTTCCCTCAGGTTTTATCTTAGTTCTGGTTCATCTGCATTTTTGCTGCTCTCTCTCTCCTCTTTTGTGAAATAACAATCTTGCTTTCCATTTTAATTTTATTCAATGTTGCACTCATTTTTCATAGACATATTTTTCAGTTGATTTAACAGATGGCAGATATGTTTTAATATTTAAAGCATGGGACTTATTTTTTGAATATATGGGATAGGTATTCAAACAAGAACTTAAATACATTTTGAACTACCTTTAAATAGTGTTATTATTATAAGAAATTTAAAAGTTATAATTATGGATACTTTCAGTGTGAAACAAACTGACAAAGAAAATCCACATTGGATAGGTTATTTTCTTTTTTTATTCTCAGTCAGATTTGGTTTTAGAATTAAATTTGTGAATGACTTAGTAGAGATTGTAAATGCAATCTTGCTTTATTAAACAGTACTTTCCAAAGAATGTACTTTAGGTTATATAGATACTTGTGGTTGGAATATATTTTAAATTTGCCTAAATATATGCAGTAGAAGTTATAGAAATGAAAAAAAGAAGAAAAGCACACCAAACAAATGCAAACTAAAATAATTAGTGCTATGATATATAGTGGTTAAGAGTAAAAACCCAAGAGCTATACTGTCTGGGTGCTACTCCCACTCAAACCCTAATAATCACTGTGAATTTGAGGAAGTTGCATATCTTTTCTGTGTATAAGTTTCCTCTTTTGTAAAATTCTGATAAAATAATATTTCCTAACTTATAAAGTAGTCATAGCACTTAGAACAATGTCTGGCACATAATAAGTACTCTATACCTGTTAGACGATATTATTATTATTATCATTATTATTATTATTTAATGAGGGAAAGTATTTTTCACTATTTTCTCTTTGCTTTGCTTTCATTTGAACAAAAAAAAAAGATAAATATATTTCTTGACCCAGAGTTGCAGTTAACGAGAGCAGAAAGGCAATCATTATAGAAAGATGCCTTTCCACAACCCCAAATTGTTTCAGGTTCTCAAAAACTTTCAAAGCATTACTATACATTTTCTAAGAACTCTAATACCCCAGAGGTTTTCATTCTTAGAGGTAGTTTATTAAAACATTGTTTTTAAAGTAATCCTTTGCTTTTCCCTTAAATACACTATAAAACTATGGTTAACTAAGAATTCAGTGATTAGCAATGTAACTGTGTGTTTTTGAACTTGAAGCTTTGACATTGAGATATATATATACACACACACATCAATATATATATTAAATCTATCATATTACATTCATCCATCCATTCATCCAACTACCTATTCAACAAACATTGATTACCCACTTGCAAACTGTTGAATCATGGTGGAAGATTATACACTGAATCAACAGAGGTAGTGTCCTTAAGAAGTTTACTTTCTGATAGATACGATAAAATGTCTATATAATTATTATGCAGGTAATATTTGCTTAACAGTATAATAAATACAAAGATTAATTGCAATAAATTAAGCAGAAATGAAGATTAATTTCAGATGGGAGAATAAAGGGGAAGGTGTAATGGAGGAGATAGTGTGTGAATTGGGCCTTAAAAAAATCTATGGAAATGGGGAAATCAGGCGAGAAAAGGAAGACCATTACAGATACGAGCATAAGGCACCCCAGTGTGTGTCAGAGCCTGTATTTCAGGTTGGCTGCTGTGCATTGTATGTTAGTGAGGTTCCCCAACAATGAGGCTCACGAGGAAGTTGTGGACAAATTTTAGGGATTATCTCTTTGGTACTTTCTCACTGTCATGCTTTACTGCTTCTTCAAATGCACTACTATATTTTTACTTAAATATTTCCTTTTTCTTCTGTCCTTCATCTCAGGCATCTTTTTATAGCAATCATATTATTTAGAAGTTGCTTCCCTCTTTAACCTGTGCCTCATAAAGACAAGGGAATGACAGAGTGAGGGTGAGGCACAGAGATTCTTTTTCCTCCAGGTTGTCAAAACAATTCATTTTAAAACAAAGACTCTTCATTGAAAGTCTATTAAGAGCTTATTTTTGTGTCAGGTGCAGTTGGTGAAAAGAAAAAATACCCTGCATTAATAAATTAGTGACTTCTAGGCTAAATACACTGAGGAAAAATATAAAATAATGATATTGAGATAGAACGGGTAAGTTCCAAAATTTATGGTTTACCAAGAAGGAATTCTAAAAGCATTATTCTTTGAGTTGAATATGGAAAATACTGATTCCTTTATGCATTCATTCATTAATGTATATTTATTAAGGGCCTACCACGTCCCAGACTCTGTTCTAAATAGTGGAATTGGAATAGTGAATAAGAAGACATCAGTGTATACCACCTTGCCTCATAAAAGCTTTAATTGCAATGCGGGAACACAGATAATAAACTACACATAAATAAACTTTATATTACATCAGATGATGATAAATGCAGTGGAGAAAAAATTAAAAGGTAAAGGAGAGTAGAGAGCTTAAGGAATTGGGAATGGCAATTTTAAAAAGAGTGATCATGGAAGTTCTCTCTGATGTGATGCAAGCAAATCCTTGACATTGGTGAGAGGGAGCCATAGTGAAAGACTAATCCAGAAAAAAGATAATAATCTAGTTCAACAGCCTTAAGGTGGGAGCTATTTGGTTTGATTGTCCAGGGAAGTATAAGGAGTACATTGTGTCTGGGACAGCATGAGAGAGGGAGATGGAATCAGGGGATGATACCAGTGAGGTGACACAGGATCCTGTAAGCCTTATAGGCCACGGAGGGCAGTGGGTTGCCAGGATCTGACTTTCATTTTAGGATGTCCTCCAGTTGAGAATGGAGTGTGGAGAACAGAGAAGAGGGTAGGTGGTTGGGAGCAATTCTGAGTGAGAAGAAGTCTTGCAGCAAGATGAATGTGCTAGAGCAGGGGTTCACAATTACAGAACTATGGGTCCTAGATGGTAAAGAGCCAACAATGCATGTGCACACAAAGCACTGTCACTTTGGTCTTAATTTAGCTTTAATAGATACACAATATGAATAATGAATATGGATGCATGGGCATTAATATAATATACATTCTTTAAAAGCACAATGATTTTGTAAAGAATGTTTTATCCTTAAGAATTGTCTTAGAAAATAGATTCTAATAGAACAAATATTACAATACAGAGGACCTAGAACTTTTTATTATTAAAATAGGTATATGCTGTTAATAATTAGGAACCACTGTGATAAATAAGAGGTCTTGACCTCCAGATGAATATTTCCCTCGTTATCAAAAGGAAGACATGAGAAGTGGTCAAGTTCCTGGATTAAGTCAGTAGATTGAGTAATATTGCCATATTTCCTGCTGTCTCCAAGCTCTGTCCTTTGCGTATCTCTTTTCAGGGATTGGAGGTGATCATGGAGGAGCAGGAACACCATGGAGATACTGGGAAGGTTAGCTCAAGCTTTACTGCTGTTGGATCTCATATTCTTGAATCTCAAGACCTGGCAGCTCTGGAAATTCTGGAATTTTCCCAAAAAAAAAAAGTCTACTTCAATTATATCCTTTATTTCATCCTCCCTGTAGGTTTATAGTGATAATTTACTATGCAAATATAGGGAAAGAACTTGAGAGTTTAAATCAGGCACACATACACACAAATAGAGACATATACATTATTTTACATGGACCTTGAAAAATTTGATTATCACCATTGGCCCAAACCTTGCTTTGTAGTTTATTTTGGGTGTTTAGAATAAAAATAAATTTAAAAAGAGGTGCTCTGTTTATTATCTTCCAGAATTGTCAGTAAATTGGTATATTGGTAATGAATAGCTCTGAATAAGCATCATTAATTTATTTCAGTTTGACAAAAACTTGCTGGAGCACTGACAGAATTCATTACATTTCATGAGCAAAAATAATCAGCCTCTTTAGTGTTTATATATAAAATATATAGACATAGGCCATATGAACTTTTGTTAATATTTATATTGAATCCCCATGTTATTAGTCAGAAAGAAGTCACATTTGTCTCCAGTTTCATTTTGTGGTATTTCCAGACTCTGCTTTCTGGCAGTGTCCACTAAAATAAATCACCCTGTATGTAGTATCAATATATTTTTGTTTCCTCAGAGACCCCCCTTTACCAAAGCATGCCCTCTATTTCAAGGTCAGTGCATTAATGACAGCACATTCCTCTCATGAATCAGTCCATCCCCTTAGCTTGCAAAATGTTGAAATTTTGCTAAAAGCAATCCTTGAATTAATTTTAACCATTTGGCAAGTTCAGACTCAGATGATCCCGTCTTGATTTTCCAAGTTGGACTGTGCAGAATAAAGTGAAGCCCCTTTAAACCACTTTGTTCTAGGAAAGACCACAGAATATAGGCTTCTTGTCAGGTTTGTAAATCACCTATGGCCCTACACAGGGTAAGCCTCCCTATTATTGCTCATGTTCAGTTCTTTGTCTCCCAACAGAGGACACTATTCTGTTGGTCTGGTGTTTCCACTCGATGATTGCATTAATTTATATCCACTCGTCTACTTGTCTTCCTTCAATACTCCAGCTTAATTAGAAACAAATCTTTGTGTTAGATAAGCACAAAGACAGCAATGTACAGGGGAAGGTTGATGGGAATCTGTCCTCATTATTTACCAAATGGTTCAGTATTTCCAACAGCTGATGGCAGACCAGTCATCAATCCAAATTCATTTCCAGAGAGACACATAAAAACTTTACTGCTTAGCAGAGCTCAAAATATCCACCTGCCTTACTGACTAGAGTGCAAGCAGAGACTATTAGGCTGATGCTGGGGAACTTCTGTAATCTTTTTCATTGGCTGTCACCATCTGATGCCAATTACTTTGTTGATGTTTTTAATTCTTGTTTAGGTTTCAAATTTTTATTATTTCAGGGCTGGGTGATTGAATTGGTGGGGCAAAAAAGCCAAATCATGGAAAAAATATGCGTATATGTACATGTGTGCATACCTGAATATATTTACGGCAGACTCCACAAATCCAAACTGAAAATGTACTTATATCTCTTCTATATTTCTACTTCATTTGTTAAACACCATTATTTCTCATTAATAGGAAATTTATTACTTTCTTCTTGAAAAACCCCTTTCCCTATATAAGCATAACCCAGTTTAACAAGAGGCTGATCAGGGTTTCCACAGCGAAGTGCTGAGAAACCTGAGGTCTGATTAGCTTGTTACTGCCACAGAATCTTGCTTCTACACCATCTAATCCTCTCTGGGTCTAGAACTCCCCTTTCTCATTGGCTCTCAAAAGGCAGTTGTTCCTCTTCAGGAACACATGCACGTCCAGATGTCACAATGGCAGTGAGGTGGTAGTAACAGCACAGAGGCTGATCTAGCATCTACGTTTCTTCATCCTAGAGTGAGTGGTCTGTTTGCCTCCATGGGAATCCAACATAAAATATTTAGGGTGATTTATTCTTCTAAGGAACTCTTGCAAAATGAGTCTAAAGTGATTTTTTTCATATATGTAACCTACTTAATATATGCGTGCATTTATACACATGCTTATGAATTCACGTCTACAAACATATGTTTATGTATTATATATGTGCTTATACTTAAATGATTAGATCCACCATACCACTCGCTTTTTTGGCAATGAAATAGTAGCCTTATAACATACCCAGTGCCACAATTGTTGCTGTTTTCCATAATCAACATCAAAGGAAACAAATGGATATTATACTACTCAAATATATATTCTGCATTCTTGAAGAGGTATCATACATTGCTTGCAACTCTGTGTACCAATCTTATTTATATACATTTTAAGCAGTAATCTATTTTAAAGTATTTGTGACCATTAAATGAGACGAGAAATGTGCAGCAAAATTGGAACCTGTCTAAAAGTCCAGTAAAGATTTTTTAAAAATATTATGCTGTGACACATTAGGCTTTTACACAAAGTGAAATCACTATGCCAGAAACATAGATATTTAAAAAAAATAAAGGAAAACCTGTTAAGGCAAATACCTTAGTCTACAGTAATATCCTTTCACCTTCCCTTGCAATTTCTCCACTTGGCACAAAGAATCTCGATGCTTTTAAGCATTTTTATGTAGCTGGCAGAATGGATTTTTCAATATATCTTGATTCCCAGAGGCTTTACAGGTTTTGCAAACCTGTGGCAACCATAATTTGTATAAGCGTTATTTTCTTATATGAATGTCATTACTCCAGAGAGATGGGCTTGCTGAGTGGACAGGTATTGCAATTTCTTCTCTGTGGTGTACTCAGAATCCAGGGTAGATCTAAAGGCTAAAATGTTAAATAAATGAAGAACAGGATGAAAATTAACAGAGCAGAGAACCCCCAGCTGAGGGAGAAATAAATGGCTTCATAAACTTTGAGTCAGTGCAGTGTAGGAGGTCACATTGAGGCTAGAGACACCTGTTAAAACATTTTTTGTTCTTGAGCTCAGAATTTTATATTCTGGTGACAGAATTCTCGTGTTACTGTTTGTGGTATCTGATGGTATAACTAATACATATCTGACCTAAGTAATAGTTTGTAACAAATTTACTAACACCCCACCTTCCCCCACAGACACACACACACACTTCCATTCATCCACTAATTTAATATCTGTTGGGTACCTACTACTTGGCAAATAATGAACTAGGTGCTGAATATGCAGAAATAAAAAGAACATGCTTGATGCTCTTTCCAGTAAAGAGGATAAGAGAGAAACGTACAGAACAAATTCAATCCTTGTAATATGTGCTAAAGCAGAGTGATTTCTAGGGCATTATATCTACAAGGAAGAGGAGGAAAAGTTAACTTAGCTAGGGAACCAGGGGAGTCAGATTCTCAAAGCTGAGTCTTAAAAGACAAATAGGATTGAGCAAGAAAGTAAAGGAAAAGGAACTCTAGTGAGGGGTACTTGCATGTGCCAAACCAAGGTGATATGGGAAATTGTGGTTCTTTTGGGAAATTCCAAGCACGTAATTTCACCCAGACTCAGCTTAGGGAGACTACAAGAAGACTCTTTGGAAAGACAAGAAGACATTGAAGCCAAATTAATTTTTGTATTAAAAATATTTTGTTTGTCATGCTAATGGTTTGAAATGAAGGGTTTAGAGCAAGGAAGCACCAAATACATTTTTCCTTTGAGGAACATTTATTCTGTGATAGTGTGAAGATTGGGCTGGATAAAAGTGTAGGGTTAAACTGGGGAAAGTATGACTAATCTGGTAGCCATTGATATCATTGAATGATGAGGACTTGGACAAGTCAGTTGCTGTGTATTTGTAAAGGAAACTGTCGTTCTACACATGAGGACATGAGTTGAAAATGGTTATTGGTTAATAGTTATTTACTTACAATAAGAGCAATTTCCTAAAGTTTGCATATCTGGTCAATGGCAGAACTGAAATTTGAAGTCATGTCTGACTCTCCAGAACGTACTCTTGATACTCTTCTGCTATCTTGCCTCTAGAAGGTGGAGGCACTTGATGGAGGCAATGTGGGGACAGTGAGATATTACAAGAGCAGAACAGAGAGTAGTGTTGGGAAGAGAACATTTTTGGAAGAGAGGTCTGGAGAGGTTCCTGCTCCCATTTTGTGTTATGGACAACATGCCTGCAATGGGAGGTATGATCTGATTAGCCTGAGGACTGAAAATGAGTTCTAAGACAAAAAGAATGGAGGTTCTTGAGAGAAGGAATAGCTAGATTGGCAAAGGGCCATAAGGAATGCAAGTGGTCCTTAGATATTACCTAACTGTACACACATAAAATATTTTCCATCTACAGTGAGAGAGAAATTTAAGGAAAATATGAGAAATTTTTGTAGTTTAATTCTCTGTCTATTCTTATCAATTAGAATTTCCCTAAAACTATAGTCACATATTTTTTTTTTTACTTTTTTTTATTAATTTAGTTTTATTGAGGTATATTCACATACCATACAGTCATCCATGGTGTACAATCAGCTGTTCACAGAACCATCATATAGTTGTAGTCACAGCTTTTTAATTCCAAATGTTAAGAAATTTCCTATTTATTTAACATATAGCTACCATATTTTGGAATCTGAATGCTACCTTTCCCAGAGTAAGGTATTCTATTTTGCAAGACATATTCACCAATATATTACATGGAAAATCAGAATTGCAGGTGTGTGGCTTAAGCCTTATGGTAGTCAGAACTGGCACCTCCTGAAGCTTTGTCAGATTGACTAGTTTCTGCTATAGTAATATATAACTCACCAATCTCTGGGCTTAAAGGAATACTGATTATTTACCTGAAGACTCTTGCAACAGCACTTAAATGCCTTCTGTTAGTTGTGATTCACATCATTTCACTCTTATGACATTGGCCAAAGCATTTCACGTGGCCTAAACTAACTTCAAGGAGGAGAGAAAGAATATTATTCCCATGTGCCCACAGATATTTGTGCTCAGCAGTAAATTATTCAACAGAAGCAGTCCAAATTTTGCAGTGACATAACAGAAAAATTTATTTCTCCTGTCACTATTTCAGCCTACTTGGGTTGGCAGCCCCAGCATTTGTGTGTATGTGTATGCATGTGTATGTGTGTGTGGTGTATGCAGGAGTATTACCAGTGCTCCTAATCATGTGGAGGCCTAGGTTCCTTCTATTTTGTAGATCCAACCTACTCCAGAATATTCACTCAGCTATTGGACTGGGAAAAAAAGAGTGAAGATCACCTATATAAAGATTCTATGGTCCATATTTGAAAGTAGTACACAAATCTTTCATTTATACTCCATTGGCCAAAATGCAGTCATAAAGCCACACCTAACTGCAAGACAGGCTGGGAAATATCACTTTATGCCAAGAAAGTATACGCAAACAGATTTTTGTTAACCATTCACAGACTGGCTGGTCTCCAAGTCTCTAAGCCAAACACATAACTGCCAATTCTCTCTGACTTCATAGAAAGTAGATTCTTTAATAGAGACAGAAAGGTCATTGATCATTTACTCTAGAAAAATCAACACAACCTCTCAACACTCTGTATTTAAGAAGTCAAAATAAATTAACAAAAGGTGAATTACCAGCATGTTGCTTTTGATTCCATAGAGAAAGTCTCTCTCTCTTAACTACAAAGCTTCCCTATTAATCTGAGTATGTGAAGAAAAAAAATTGTACCTAATGCAGTAATTTTATTTTTATTTTAACAAAACGAATTGTCTGCAACAAGGAGCTTCTTGACTCAGGAAGAGAATACTAATTTAATGGATAAATTGCTCTGTGTTACCTTTGTGTGGAGGGTGGAAACCAGGTGAATAGGAAGGCCATTTTTAAAAATAATTTTTTGGTCTATTGGTATCTCTGCAAAACACATACAAAATTTCTTCATTTCTACTGAATAAGCACCAGATTATGGGAAAGTCTTATATAATAGGAGTTATTTGAGTAATGCTGTATGTCAAACTTTGTCTGACCTCAAAGGCAATGAGTGTGAGGACCATTTTAATGTAGTAAATGGATAAGATAATGAACATTCTCTTGTACTTCTATCTTTCGATTGTAACGGACTTTGCTACAGGATGGCTAGGGCTTCATTCCTTACTGCATGTACTAAACTATATCTTGAGGTTACTGTTATGAATTTAGGAATGCATGCAAGGAAATAGGGTATATCTTTGTGAATTGCTCTGCACCTTGGGTCCATATTAATTTTAGATATTGTGAACAGCTCCATTTGGAAAACCCACCTCATGCATATCTGCTTCAGGCTGCAATGGCAATGGGAAAGAGTTCATTTTATAATTTTAGTAATATAGCTCCAGACTGCTATAATTAGAAACACTAGCAATGCTTTGATCATGTAATTAGATGAAATAAAAATTCTACTTAGAACTTATGCAGAGATTTCACTGGAGATATTCAAGGTATTTGCTAATATTAATCAATTGCATAACAAGTATTCTGCACAAAGGTTCTATCATGCATTTAGGCTTTCTTTTTTATTATATATGCTTGAATATTGATTTTAGGAGTTGATGAGTGTTCTAGAATCTGGATGTATCCTATATTCAAAATAGCATATTCCTAAATGCAAATAAAAATTCCATTAGAGGGAATGACTGCAGCCACCATATTTTGAGAACCTAGTTTTAGGTATGCAGTGTACCAAAAATGTAGAACACACACCAAAAAAAAAATCCCTAGGGATTAAGTACTATTTAGTTCAACTTTGCATCTAAGAGGATTGAAAAACTAAAAAGTTAATTGCCAAAGTCCATGCAAATATTAACCAGAGCAGGGATTTAACCCAGGTCTACCTGACACTACATTCCTTACCCATTTCACCCCTTTAGCAAAAGTAAAAAAAAATTTGTCCACCTTCTTAAACTATTGGAGGTGAAAGAGAAGTTGAAACTAAAAAATACAGTGATTTCATTTATTCAGTATTGGGAATTAGACCCTGTAAGTTAATAACGAGTTAGTAGTTGAAAGTACCATCAGGGATCTTAGTTATTTGGTAACACTAACAAAGATTCCCAGGAAATGCCTTTGCTGGTGCGTTTCCTTATACGTCCGTCCTTCCATTTTTGGATGATAAACTCCAACTCTTCTGTTTCTTCACTTTTTGTTTTAATCCTTTGACTAATTCATTGCTCCTATTGTATGTCCTCTTTACCATTTATAACTATTAGAAAGTCATTAAAATATTGTTATTTAAATGTTCATTTTCCCAACTGGATTGTGAGTTCCTTGAGGTGCCCTGCACAATTGTTGCTCACAGTTGAAGAATTAATAAATATGTGGTGTCTGTCATTTATATGGATTAAAGGGTATGCTTGAATATTGATTTTAGGAGTTGATGAGCATTCTATATATTCAAAATAGCATATCCCTAAATAAAAATTCCATTAGAGGGAATGATTGCAACTACCATATTTTGAGAATTGCCTTACATATGCATTATTATAATGGAGAGAGCACTCAAATTGTGTGTCACTCAATTGGACTTCTATTTTCTCTTCCACAAGTTGGGGGTGTTGGTTTATGTAACTTCCAGTGTTATTTACAAAGCTACTGTTGTCTGCTATGTTTTTGCTGTCAGTATAAAATATACACAGAAATCAACTGAGATATGGCCTTCTTCCACATACATATATATATACACACACACATACATGCATACATATTCCATTCCTACTGCGTCAAACAATTAAAGAACTTACACCTACCATATCACAATAAAAAACAAGTGTCTATAAATACAACATAGAGAAGAAATAGTAATTTTATGCATGTAATGCTGGCTTCCTTGTTCTATGATAATTGAGAGTCCATCAATAAAAAACACATTTCTATCACAAATATACATGCATGCAGTTGATATTCCTTATCAAATGCTCATTTTTTAGGCAAAGATTATTATATATTGGTATATATAACACATAACAATAAGCTATATCAGAACTCTGTAATTGTCAGAATCCTTGTCTGAGTTCTGGTCGGGCCGTTCCCTTGCTCTATGAGCTTGTGTCAAATCATTGAAACTAAGAGCCTGTTTCCTACTCCTAAAGCAAATCAACTGAGCCAGGTCTTCTATAAGTTTACTTCTATCTCTAAAATCACATGAATTTATTAATTACATTATTTAGATTAAAAGGTAAAATGATTCCAAACTGTCATTTTAAAGATTTCTTTAAAGTCATATTAGAGTTGTTTGTTTTTCAAAACTTAACTAAGTAAAAATCTTATTTTCATTCATCTTGTCCATAAAAATATGAATATACTGCAGCTGACTTGACACACATAAGGCAGGAAATAGAGTTTCACCTAAATGACCTAGAGTAAATAAACCATAATTGCTAGCCATGTACTCATCTAAAATACTTGCTATCAAGAGCTTCAGGGCAGGGGGTAAAGAGTGCAATAAAGTACTTCATTTTTGGCCAGAGTAATGCATTAAATACATTAAAATAATTATTTTCCCCACAAGAACACACCTCATAGACTTTCAGGTTTCAAGGTCCTTTCATTATTCTATGGTGACAAATCTTCAAAGCTCTCAAAGAAAAACCATAAATTTGCAAGTATAAACTGATTGTGCCTCCAGAAATATGAATACAAACCTATGGGATAAGAGATTTGTCCTTGCCACCTTTTAGTAAAAGGTCAGTTTGACCCATAATATGTTGTCGAAGATGTTCCAGCTGCTGATTCATAGAATGGACAAACTGGAATCACAATCTTTTGTAAAATCAAATGCAAAGTATACAAAAGAATGAACAGAAAGTAGCCTTAGTGTGTGGTTTTTACCTACCCAATGCAGTGTTATAGTTGGTGGTGGTAGGGACATGATGATAACTTTTTAAATTAGCACAAACAAGGTAAAGGTTAGACAGTAACAAATAAGGAATCAAGGACCAACAATATTGTTTTTTTTTCACTTCAGTAGATTGGTACCAACTTGCTAAAATGGCTGCTATCAAGAGGCATTTATGGTGCTGTATAAACCATATTAGTGACTTCAGTTTTAAATTCAAAAGCTTTGATTCATATCACTGCATTCAAAGCAGAGCTCAGTGCCTAAAAGCTGGTCAATAAACATTTTAGTACTGCTCTTTTCCAGTGATCTGAATTCAATAATGTTACCTTTCCTGAAGCTGCAAAATGGAAGTGAAAGAATGATTTATGAAGCTTGGCTATGCAGGGCCAGATAAGAAAGCTTTAACTGATGCTTTCAGGATTCTCTTTAATGAAGTACAAATTGCCAGGATAAGTTTAGGTAAATGAAGCCTCTGTCACATTGTGTTACAGTGAAAGAAATGACAGACATAGCCCAGCAGATGGAGGTTAATACAGAATGGTGGTGTCAAGCAATGTAGTCTAGGTAACCGCACAAAGATAGAGCAGATGCATTAGTGTTATTGCTTTAAACAAGTTCATAATACCAACACACATTCATGGAATCCGTTAAAATTCAGCATAGCAGCTTTCTTTGTGTAAGTTGCCACTTAGCCGGCATGCAGATCGTATTTCCAAGCCATCAATTCCTTTCAAGTAGAAGCTCCTATATTCAGTACCAACTCATATTTAGTTGGCACTATTAATGTTAAAACCCCTAGTGTTTTGCCTTTTCAATAATTTCTTAAGGCAGTGCCTGAGTACTTTGTTGACAATGTTACTTTCAGAGATGTAATTTAAATGAATGGTCGTTCTTTCTTATTTCTGGTTTTCTCGTTCTGAATGCAAACCAGAAGCCTAAATACAATGGATTGGGAGGACTCTGCTGTGTCCCCTGAGCGAAACAATGGGGACTGGAAATGGAAACCTAAGATATAGACTGTGATTTCAGTTCAGGAAGGTCTGTGGGTTGACTTGGCTTGAAAGGTGCAATTGCCTTACATCTATATTGGTATTCCTCTGTGGGGAATGCTTGGTGGCCTACAACTACAACTACAAACAGTCGAGGGTGGAAGGAGGGAGTTAATTGCTCTGTGACTTTTGACATTGAACTTGTCTAACAAATAAATATTGGATTTTTCTTAGTCATTAAACTCCCAAAGGTCTAGATCTTTTTATATATATAATTACAGAGCAAACACACATGCAAAAATTAGAAAAGAAGTATTAAAAGGATATATATGCATATATCTATGTATCTATTATCTATTTATCTATCTATCTATCTATCTCCAGATGTTGAGAGGAAAAAATAATATTCAATTCAAACTCTTGTCTTCTGTGCAATCACCATGAGAAAATACCCAAACTTTCATTTCTGACATTGTACAGAGAAATACACTCAGGACTTGCTTTTATTGCAAACTGAATTGCACTAAAAAATGCATGGATTACTCTTTCCATAGAGGATTTGAGAGCAACACTTTTGAAGAAAAGATGTTTTTTTGAAAGGCATGCAGATAAATTTTAAAATGACAAGTCATACATGATCACATATATAATGTTATGTTTTATTTAAAACTTTATGAATGTACAAGTATTTTATTAAGATTTATTCACATACCAATTATCCAAAGTATATAATCCATTGATCACATTGCCATCATATAGCTGTTTATTTATCACCCCAACCTATTTTTTTAATAATGTACAAGTTTTAATATGTGATTGTTAAAATACAATTTTTAGGTATACTCTAAATATTTCTTACCCATATTTTTTGTTATCTCTCTTTTTTTTTCATAGCCTAGTACAGCATTTAGCTACAGGCAATTTCCAACTTACAATTAGGTTGCTTAGAACCTGAGTATTAGAACTTCCAAATCTTTTTCTTATGGGTAGGAGTAGAAGGTATTAGGTTACATTATAAATGGTAATTTGGAATCCAGGCTTATCTACAAAGGTCTACATGATAGAGTAAAAATATACCATTTTTGAATCAAGCACTGCCTGTCACTGATAGTTGCTAGATAAAGGGCCATCTGGACAACGATGAAAAAAGTAGTTCAGAGTATTTCATCTTCAAAATAAAATATTAGGGGAAAGTATAATATCCATGCTCTAAAATAGAACAGTTGCACATAAACATTCCACACCCTCTCTTATTTCCCATTTTTAGAAGCCATTGACACAGTTAAATATTAGTTTGTTAATTTCAAGTATCAAGCTCTTCTACACAAAAGTTTTCCACTAAGTCATTTAAAGAAGCCAGATGCTGACTGGATCATAGGATAAAGAAAACAATCCTCCAGCAGGATGTGTTTGGGGACCCAACACCAATCAGCCCAGGTCTTGAACCATTTCTCAGAGACCTCCAGGCCCCACTGACCCAACAACTCTCCCCTTTAATAATATTTTGCAAACAGCCCATGACCAGGCAATTGTCCCCATAAATGTACAAACACCAAGTTCCAACACAATGGTTTTCATAACCCAAAGTCCAGGCATTCTAAATTTATTTTAAAATAGTCCTTAATATCCCATTTTTTCCCTTCAGGAAAACACAGTTCTGCATTTGTCAAAGCACAATATTCTACACTCTCCTCTCATATACTCACATCCCTTTGCACTTGGATGTACATTCTATGGCTCTATGGCCTATCCCTTTTTGTTGCAGCATCACTTAATTTTTCTTCTGTAATAGGCACATAGTTGCCCAGAGGGTTTTAGCTAAGACACCTTTAACCTTTAAATAATAGAAATCAGGTTGGAAAATACATTTTGTTTCCATGTCCAGAGGGTGTTCTTATATCATTCCTCATATGCACCAAGACTCACCAAGCTTAGGGAGTTAATCAATTTCTTCTCTCAGAGCTCTTGGGCCCACTTGCTATGAGCTTCCCAGTCTCCACATGTCCTGTTTGACCTCAGTCATTGACATTCAAGGGATTACACAGTGCCCAACTCCTCTTTGCAGCTTTCTTTGATTCAGTTTCTCTGGTCTTGTTCACTCCCCTGAGCTCATCAAGCTTTTCGATGCTGTAGGATTAAATTATGCTCTTAATTTTGAAGGAATGAGCCTTCCTCCCTTCATCTAGTTAACAATTACTTATCCTTGTAGTCTTAGCTTGAACTTCACTTCCCCTTCTTGGACAACCCAGATGAGGTTAAGCTCTTCTTCATTCCTTTGCCAAAGCAATCATAACAGGAATAATTATTTTTTTTTATTTTTTTATTTTTTTTTAACATCTGCCTTCTCTACTAAACTTTAAGCCTCATGGTGTCAGGTGAAAATTTTTGCCACACTCACATCTACCATTATAGTCCTTTAAAAGTCATTGAGTTTCAGACACACAACATTGTGTGGATGAATGAATGAAGGAATGGATTATGAATGAATGAGTAAAATGTTCTTGATAGATTATAAAATTGATTTTTAAACTATTTTTTTTACTGAATTTATTTTTCCATTACAGATTTGAGAGTGCTCATTATATTTCACCCTTACCTATATCCTTACTTACCTAAACATTTTGTTTAGCTGTGTTTAGTTAAGTGAAAAATAAGTAATTTTCTCTAATCTTTATTTGTTTGATCATTAATGATGTTAATATTTTTCATAAGTGTAGTATTGATTTATTCAACTGTGTCTTTAAATGTTTAACATTTTAATTATTGATTTATTTGATCTCCCTTTATCAAGGATATTAATTATTCATCTGTAAATTAATTGCCAAATTTTTCCCCAGTTTGTCATTTTCATTTTGTTTATAATTTTGGTTGTGACACAGAAGGTTTAATATTTTATGTGGTAAAATCTATCTTATGAGACTTTTCTTCAACATTCCTAAGAGTTATATTTAATAACACATCCCTACAAAATGGAATTCTTTATATACCCTATTTATAGTATTCAGAAATTTCCTAATTAGGAAATAAGCAGCTTGGGAAAAGCAACTGAACATAATATACAAAATATTCCCAAGCAGGAACTAAGTTTTGGTACACACTAAAAATCATAGAATTGTAACCCTCCATATTTTTAGATAGAACACAGTAAATAGAATACTTCAAACAAGTGAATGAAATTAATTACCAACTTTCCTGGGAACTTTCCTCCCTTTGGGAACCGAGAAGAAATGAATAACTCAATGAGCCTTTTCTTCACTCTTCTGAGCCAGAGCACCTCCATTAAGTCTTAAAGAGCTATTCCTAATGGTAGTAATAATAAATGTACTCCGGTTTAAAGGTTTCTGAAAACTCCTGAAAGGAGAGTGGTTTATAATAAACCCTGGTCCTCCTGTCTGATACCTTACCTTTTCTGACTCCTCCTTGATGACTTAGATGCCTTTTCTTTGCAATGCCCAAGATGCACCCTACTCATGTCTTCCATGTCCTCTCCCTCCAACCCAGTTTTATAATCGTTTCATCTCCTTAAGGGCTGAGGTTATGGCTAATTCCAATATGCTGCATCTATATTCCCTAGCACAGAATCAGACATATAACAAGGCCTCTATACATTCCCTCTGAAACAATAAACACAACAAAATATGGAAGCAAAATGCTGAAATACATAAAGAAGAGACTAAATTTCAGTCACTGGTATTTTCTGAAAATATTCATGTAACATCTTGCATTGCATTTTTTAGCTTCTTCAGAAAAAATAGAAGTAAAATGAGGGGAAATTATGTTGAAATAAAGTAGGAGGGTTTGGGAGAGGGTTCTCAATTCACTTTTTATGAAATTATACTTTCACAGTTATATTTATATCTGGCAGTTTTGCTTCTTTCAAACCCAGTAATTTGTTAGCTGAGGCTCTATTAGCCAGCATAAAGAGGATCCCCACACATACTTGGAAAGCGTGATTATCATGATATAAGAAGATCATAGTTCTAAACATTACTGTTTATATGAAAATTGTTATAACTCATAGACCCAGAGTTTTTCTTTATTTCTCTAAAGAAAAAAACATTCTATAATACATTGCATTTAAAAGGTGTTTTATAGTTTTTTGTTGATATTTTTCCTTTAAGAAATCATTGTTTTTCTCTCTATGTAGCTATCAGTATACTTATGTGTTAAAATAGCTACTGGGTATTGTACACTTATGACAGGTACTGGGCAAAAGGAGTCATTTGCATTACTTTGTTCAATTCCTACAACAAGTCTATTAGGATTATTTTTTCATTTTATGGATAATAAAACCAAAGCTCTCAGAGAGACTAAGTAAGTTGCCCAAAGTCATGCAGCCAAATAATAGGTAAAATAAAGATTTCAACTGAGAATGCATGATTTAAATGCCTTTTAAAAGATATTGTTGTGTATTTGACTAAAAACTTATTTACCGAATGTCTAGCACATATTCTGGTAAAGGGACATGGATGAATTGAACCTTGGGCAATAGATAAAGTCTACAGCATGTGGAGTGAAGATCTATAGTTTAGTTTTAAGGGATGAGTATACTGATCCATTTATTGATGAGTTTGTGATACTATGTATATCTTTCCTAAGTGATTCTACATGTTAAAACATTCTTTCCCTCTCATCTCTGTTCAGACTTTTGTGAGATTTTAATGTGTTGGTTCCTCTTTATGATCATGGACCATGGAATAAGATTTCCTGGGCTCTAATCCTAATTTTGCCACTTATTTGATTGGCAAGTTACTACACTTCTCTGTGCCTGAGTCCCTACATCCATGTAAAAAGAATAATAATAGCATGTACCTTATACTGTTCTTTTGAGGTTAATTTAGTTACTATATTTAAAATGCTTGTAACATTGTTGGGACATAGAAAAAAATAAATGAATCTAAGTTTTTTTTACCTTATCCAAAGATAAAAAAAAGTCCTATTTTTGGATACATACAGTATGTGTGGGAGAAGGAAAAAATGAAAAAATGAAAAGGAAAAGAAGCAAACACAAAGTATTTAGAAAGCTTTAGAAGAAGGACAATAATAATTGAGTGGGACCAGAAAGGCATAGATGGGTTGTTCTGTTTTTTCGTAACTGTATGGCTGTCTGTGAGGGATCCATCCTGGATAATCCGTTTCTAGCACGTTTGCCCTGATGAAAAGCCACTGCAGATCTTCACTACCAATTCACCACTTCTTGAGGGATTTCTGCTTCACCTAGAGATCTCAGGTCCCACTGGGAGGTCACTGTTTCCCAAGTACTTGTTTTGTTTTGTTTCTCCTGAGGTGTTCACTTAGATCTTTAGCCTCCTGCTCTTTACACTTTTAATACTTATCAATTGTCTTGAGGAGGGTTCTAACCTTGTGTTTGTGCATGTAAATTCTCTAGTTTTGTCACTCCAGCCTGTTAGACTGTCAAAAGCTCTAACAGCTTTTGGTCTTCCTGGGACCCAATTCTCCACCTCCAGCTTCCCAAAGATTAGGAAATGTGACAGTCTACTACATTCTTGTCTGATCTCTATAAGCAGAATTCTAGGTCAAGTGAACAAAAGTCTAACTTGAGTTACAAAAACTGAGTCTCAGATACTTAATCAATTCCCAGACTTAAGAGAGTTTACAGACTAGAGCCCCCTGAATGAGGGGAAGGCCAATTACCCTTGGTGAAGGACCGTGTTACACTGACAAAAATTTATACTGTTAAATCTCCCCTCTGAGATTCCCCAAGGAGAACTGTGACCTTTGGGTAACTGTGGATTAGGGAAAAGGAAATGATCAGGCATTTTGGTGATTATTAGACACTGGCTCAGAAGTTACATTAATTCCAGGAGACCCAAAACATCACTCTGGTCCACAAGTCAGAATTGGGGCTTATGGAGGTCAGGTGATTGATGGAGTTTTAGCAGATCTGTCTCACAGTGGATCAGTGGGTCCCCCAACCAATTCTGTCATTATTCCGCATTTCTGGAATGCTTAACTGGAATAGACATATGCAGCAACTGGCATAATACCCATATTGGTTCCCTGACTCATGGAGTGAGGGCTATCATGGTAGGAAAGGCCAAGTGGAAGCTGCTAGAACTGCCCCTGTCTGGAAAAATAGAAAATCAGAAGCAATATTGGATTTCTGGAGGGATTGCAGAGATTAATGCTATTCTTTAGGTTTGAAGGGTGTGGTGGTGGTGATTTCTACTGCATCCCCATTCAATGCTCATATTTGGGCTGCACAGAAAGCAGACAGGACTTGGAGGATGACAGTTGATTATTATAAACTTAACCAGGTGGTGACTCCAATTGCAGCTGCTGTTCCAGATGTGGTATCATTGCTTGAGCAAACCAACTCATCCCCTGATACCTGGTATGCAGCTATTGATCTAGCAAATTCTTTTTTCTCAATAGTTGTTAATAAGGACCACCAGAAACAGTTTGCTTTCAGCTGGCAAGGCCAGCATCATACCTTCACTGTCCTACCTCAGGGGTATATCAATTCTCCAGCTGTGTGTCATAATCTTGTCTGCAGAGACCTTGATCATTACTCCCTCTCATAAGACATCACATTGGTCCATTTTATTGATGATATCATGTTGATTGGACCTATTGAGCAAGAGTAGCAACTACTCTAGACTTATTGGTAAGGCATTTGTGTTTTCAGAGGATGGGAAATTTCTACCTCAGTGAAATTTCTGGGTGTCTGGTGGTGTGGGGAATGTTGAGCTATCCCTTCTAAGGTGAAGGATAAGCTGTTGCACTTGGCCCCTCCTATGACCAAAAAACAAAAAGAGATTGGATGCCTAGTTGGCCTCTTTGGGTTTTGGAGACAACATATTCCTCACTTGGGTGTTCCATTCTGGCCCATTTACCAAGTGACCAGAAAAGCTTTTAGTTTTGAGTGAGGACTGGAACAAGAGGAGGCTCTGTGACACGTCCAGGCTACTGTGCAAGCTGCTCTGCCACTTGGAACAACATATGACCCAGCTGATGCAAAGGTATTGGAAGTGTCAGTACAAATGGAGATGTTCTATGGAGCCACTGGCAGGCTCTTATGGGAGAATCACAATGCAGGCCCTTAGGATTTGGAGGTAAAACCTTACCATCATTTGCAGATAAATACTCAACTTTTGAGAAACAGCTTTTAGCCTGCTACTGGGCCTTAGTAGAGACCAAATACTTAACCATGGGCCACAAATTCACCATGAGAACTGAGTTGCCTATCATGAGTTTGGTGTTGTCTGACCCACCAAGCCATAGAGTTGGATGTACACAGCAGCACTCCATCATAAAATGGGAACAGTATACATGAGATAGGGCTCTAGAGGGTCCTGAAGGCACAAGTAAGTTGCATGAGGAAGAGGCCCAAATGCCCATGCCCCCACTTCTGCCACAATACCTTCTCTTTCCCAGCTCAGAACTATGGCCTGTTGGGAAGTTGCTTACACTCAGTTGACTGAGGAAAAGAAAACTTGGGCCTAGTTTATGGAAGGTTCTACACAATATGCAGGTAACACCCAAAAATGGACAGTTGTAGCACTGCAGCCCCTTTCTGGAATGTCCCTGAAGGACAGTGGTGAGGGGAAATCCTACCATTGAATGGAACTTTGAGCAGTGCACCTGGTTGTTCATTTTGCTTAGAAAGTCAACAGGTCAGAGGTATGTTTGTGTGATGATTAATGCGCTTGCACTAATGGTTTGTCTGGATGGTGAGGGACTTGGAAGGAACATGATTGGAAAATTGGTGACAAAGAAGTCCAGGGAAGAGGTATGTGGATATACTTTTTGATTAGGCAAAAAACATGAAGAAAATTGTGTCCCTTGTAAATGCCCACCTTGTAAATGACCACCAGAGACTGACTTCAACAGAGGAAGGTTTTAATAATCAAGTGGATAGATGACTTGTTCTGTGGACACCAGTCAGCCTCTTTCCCCAGCCACTCCTATCATTGCTCAATGGACTCATGAACAAAGTGGTCACAGTGGTAGGGATGAAGGTTATGCATGGGCTCAGCAACCTGGACTTCCACTTACCCAGGGAGACCTGGTCATAGCCACTGCTGAGTGCCCAATCTGTCAGCAGCAGAGACCCACACTCAATCTCCAATACGGCACCATTTCCTGAGTTGATCAGCCTGCTACCTGGTGGCAGGTTGATTACACTGGACCACTTCTATCATGGAAGGGGCAGTGACTTGTTCTAACTGGATTAGTCCCATACACCAGATATGGGTTTGCTGTCACTGCAAGCAATGCTTCCACAAAACTATCATCCAAGGATGTACAGAATGCCTTATCCACTGTCATGGAATTCCACACAGCATTTCTTCTGATTGAGGAACCCAATTCACAGCAAATGAAATGTGTGAATGGGCACACACTCATGGAATTCTCTGGTCTTACCATGTCCCCCATCCTCCAGAGGCAGCTCTGTTGATAGAATGGTGGAATAGACTTATAAAGACTCAATTATGGTGCCAACTAGGTGGTAATACTTCACAGGTCTGAGGCAATTTCTCCAGGAGACTGTGTATGCTCTGAATCAGTGTCCATTCTATGGTGCTATTTCTCCCATAGCCAGGATTCTAGGGTCCAAGAATCAAAGGATGGAAATGGGAGTGTTACCACTCACTATCACCCCCAGTAATTCCCTAGGAAAAATTTTGCTTCCTATTCCTGCCACCTTAAGCTCTGCTTATCTACAAGTCTTAGTTCCTAAAGGAGTAGTGCTCTCACCAGGAGACACAACAATGATTCCATTGAACTGGAGGTTAAGCTTACCACCTGGCCACTTTGGGCTTCTTATGCCTCTCAATCAACAGACAAGGAAGGGGATTACTCTACTGGCTATGGTGGTTGATCCTGACTATCAAGAGGAAATAGGACTGCAACTATACAGTGGAGGTAAGGAAGAGTTTCCTGGAATACAGGAGATCCCCTAGGGCATCTCTTAGTACTACCATGTCCTGTGATTAAAGTCAATGGAAAAATGAAACAACCCAATCCAAGCAGGACTATCAATGGCCCAGAAACTTCAGGAATGAAGGTTTTTGTGCTGGTTTCAATGAATTATGTCCCCCAAAATGCCATTATCTTTGATGCACTCTTGTGTGGGCAGACATATTAGTGTTAATTAGATTTTGGAAACCTTTGGGTGTTTCCATGGAGATGTGATTCAATCAACTGTGGTCAAGACCTTTGGTTGGATAATTTCCATTGAGGTGTTGCCCCGCCCATTCAGGGTGGGTCTGAATAGTTTACTAGAGCACTACATAAGCTCAGACAGAAGAAGTGAGCTTGCTACAGCCAAGAGGGACACTTTGAAGAATGCACAGAGGCTGAGAGAGTAGCTGTGGATGAGAGACAGTTTGAAGACAGCCATTGAAAGCTGACTCTTGCTCTGGAGAAGCTAAGAGAGGACAAACATCCCAAGAGCAATTGAGAGTGACATTTTGAATAGTAACTGTGGCCTAGAGAGGAACATCCTGGGAGAAAGCCATTTTGAAACCAGAACTTTGGAGTAGACATTAGCTACGTGACTTCCTGGCTAACAGAGGTTTTCTGGACACCATTGGCCATTCTCCAGTGAAGGTTCCTGATTGTTGATGACTTACCTTGGACACTTTATGGCTTTAAGACTGTAACTTTGTAACCAAATAAACCCCCTTTATAAAAGCCGATCCATTTCTGGTGTTTTGCATTTCGACAGCCTTAGCAAACTAGAACAATTTGAGACACCCAAACAGGCAGAAAAAGCATGGCCGGCTGAAGTGCTTGCTGAGGGCAGAGAGAACATGGAATGAGTAGTAGAAGAAGGTAGTCATACATATGGACTACAACCATGTGGCCAGTTACAGAAACAAGGCTTGTGATGGTGTAAATATTTCCTCCTTGTTTTGAGTATGTTTGTATTTATACATAAAGCAAATATCTTTGTTTTATTCTCTATCTTATCTTCTTGTCATATGACATAAATTGTATTGTTCATTTTGTAGCATTTAAGTTATAGGATATCAAGTTTAAGAATGAATATTACGCAAGGACTTGCACCCTATTCTGGAGAGGTTTAATGTGTTTCTGATTTTCTGCAGAACAGCTGAGTATTTTTAGGTGAAACATATGTCTATTGTTGTGTTCTAGTTAGAGATTAAAAAAGGTGATGTGTATAGCTACCAAGTTGACAAGGGGTGGACTGTGATGGTTATGTTCAGGTGTCAACTTGGCCAGGTGATGGTACCCAGTTGTCTGGTCAAGCAAGCCGTGGTCTAACAATTACTGCAAGGCCATTTTGTGGCTGGTTTATTAAATCATCAGTCAGCTGATTGCATCTGTGGCTGATTACATCTATGACCAACAAGGGATTTTCTTTTGCAATCAGAGAATCCAATTAGTTGGATTTAATCTAATCACTTGAAGACTTTTAAGGTAGAAGAGAGAACTTTCATTTCTTCATAAGCCAGCCAGCTTCTCCGGGGAAGTTCATCAAAGATCTTTATCAGAGTTGCCAGCTCATGGCCTGCCCTGTGGAATTTGGACTCATGTATACTGCCCTACACAGTTTGGACTCATGCATCCCCACAGTTGCATGAGACACTGTTATAAAATCTCATATTTATAGATACCTTCTGTTGTTTCTGTTTCCCTAGAGAACCCTGACTAATACATCCATTTATGTGTTTTATCAATTAATTTCCACTTATGTGACCTTAGTTATGCCTCAGTTTCATATCTATTTAATGGAGACAAGAAGAAATGCTGCTTCATAAGATTGTTGTGAGGACTAAATGAGTTAAAATATGTAAAATGCTTACAGAAGTACTTGGCACATAGTAGAATGTTAGGTAATAAGCACTGGATATTATTACTGAAAAGACTTCAGAGGAGAGGAAATCAGATTCTTCTTGTACATGCAAGATAATCTTTTCTTTCATATCTAATTTGGAAGAGTCTGGGTTTTTAATAAATTAGTTTATACTTGTAGTGGTCATCCTTATTAGACTCAGTGCTCCCCCCATAGTTACAATATGTAATGACTCTATTATCTGGAAAACAAAATTCATAAATAATATAATCTACATGTAAATATTATAGAAAATAGTTATAATGCCTTATACTTAGTACAATTGCTAAAATAAAAGAGAAGTCATTTATAATAAATTAATATAAATTTTAATATAGATATATCATGCATGAGTACACTAGAAGACAAAAATGTATTCAGATGCTTACATCCGCTTATAAAGAGCAAATTTGGATATAAAAGAAGATAAATAGTTTTTGGATTAAAGAATAGAGAGAGAAAAATGCAGTGGCTTAGGTGGATACTGGAATAAAGCTAATGTTATAATAGGTAATAACATACTACACTTTTAAGTGTTCTATCAGATAAATATTCTATTTATATTTAATAAATAGTATAAGAGAAAGAAAGAAATAATTCCATCTAAGGGAGAGCTTACATGCTAAAACACGCTACTCTTGAAGTGGAGAAAAAAATGAGGTACCATATTCAGGTATATGTGTTGGGTGGTATTTGTACATATACAGTCATTTACAAATCATGTTATGTCCAAACATTTGATACTACAGTATCTGTCTCAGTTTGCTAAAGCTGCCGGAATGCAATATACCAGAAATGGGTGGCTTTTTCAATGGGTTTTTATTAGGTTACGAATTTACTGTTCTAAGGCCATGAATATGTCCAAATTAAAGCATCAAGAGGAAGATAACTTCTCTGAGGAAAGGCTGCTGGCATCCGGGGTTCCTCTGTCACATGGCAAGGCACATGGTTATGTCTGCTGGTCCATCTTTCCTGGTTCTGGTTTCAGTGGCTGTCTTCAGATGTTTCCAGGCATTTGTCTCTAAGCTTAAGCTCTCTCCACAATGTCTCTGCCTTTTATCATCTCCTAAAGGACTCCAGTGAAGGATGAAGACCCAGCTTGAATGGACTGGGTCTATTCTCAATTGGAATAGCTTCACCAATGGTCTCACCTGCAATAGGTGTGCCCCAACAAGGATGGATTAAAAGAACATAGTCTTTTCTGGAGTACATAACAGATTCAAGCCAACACAATCACTGAGAACACAAGTTAGAGCATCCATTTGGTCTCTGAATGTCTGGCAGGACATTTGAAAGTCATTACAACACGTGAAAATATTCTTCATTGTTCAATGGGTAGACATTCAAAATATTTATTATTTTATACAGTCATAATTGACACCATTCATATTACTGGAGCTGAATATAGAAAATTCCTGTTAGGGTTGATAGGAACCATTAAGTAGCTAGCTTGTTAAATGTTGGAGGGCTTAGAGCCTGGTAGAGCCGGGCACTTAATAGGCTCAGGGAAGTTGTCATTTATCCTCCTGTAATGGGATATTTCACTATTTTAAGAGCCAATACAGCTGTACCAAAGAGGACCCACTGAATATTAGCCCTCATTTTATGGGACTGTCCTGAGCACTGCAGACGTCTAAGATCACTGCTTTCTGCCTATCAAATGTCAGCAGCATATTCCTAATTATGGTAACTGAACAAACATGGCTCCAGAGATTTCAACAGTATTCCTGATGGGGGTTGGGATAGGAAGTGGAGAAAGTAACATGTTAGTCAAGTTATAGTAAAATGAATCCTGTACAATGTCTATTATGAACTAAAAGTAAACTTACATTTGCTACCTTAAAAGCAATATAGAAGGTTAGTAGAGGAAGTGATATTTGAAGTTGGTTTGAATTTTAGGGACAACATCAAAGTACTATCCCTTTAACATGGAATCCAGTGTTAGTGAAAGAAATGCTTATGAGGAGCGGGCTGTTTTTTGTTGTTGTTGTTCGTTTGTTTGTTTTTTCTTTTCATAAGAAACATCCATGAGCTCAAGTTCTATATCTTGACATGAGTGATCTGCTGAATACAACCAAAGCAAACAAACCAACAATGGACAACCAATCCAAACTCTCTTCTTACATTATCCAAGTAAAAAATAATGGCATCAAACATCATCTTGTTGTTGATACTTGAAACACTGTGATAAAAAATTGCTTCTCTCTAAAGCAATTAGAGACATGGAAATAACTGCAAGTGTGTTATTTGAATGCTAGCTACACTGCTGAGTTCTGAGAGCAAAGATAAAATTACCAAATCATATTCAGTATATTTCAACACAACTGTATTAAAAATTTATATATGGCACGAAGGTATGCTATTTGGAATTCATTTCTTAATAAAGAAAAAATTTCACATTTAAATGAATTTTTAATTTTTCTCTTTCTTATCCAGAAATTATCCTCCTATAAAAAATTAACATTTAAGATAATACTGAGAAATATATATTATATTCCAAAATCTTTGCATAGGCATGTCATCTTTGTTTTTCAAGCAGTGGGTAAAATTTGTCTACAGTATGTTCAATATTTTTACCATAAACATAGAAACATATTTATTAATAGCATATTCTCTTTAAAATAAAGATCATTGACTGAAGTTACTTTTTGGATAGAATCTTTGATTAAAATGGGGGGATGTGTCAGGTCATAAAAAACTAATATTGGCTTAAGTTCCAAGTAATGCATGAATCCATGTGGACAGAATCAAAACAGGAGAAAGTGAACTAAAAGGATACATAAGAGAGCAAATGATATATCCAAATGTTTTTTTTTTTTAAAAAAAATTATGAAGCCTCTCCAAAAAAGATGCAAACTTTAGGTACTCAATAAATATTGTTATATGATGAATGAATGGATGACCGAGTGAGTTGTTCTGAACTCAGAGAGGCTATTGAAACATTCTTCTTTGTGTCACTCACTGCCCAGTTCAATAGGCCTATAACTCAAGCATACTGGAAAGCAAAATCTTTCTCTTTGAATGAAGAACAGAAAGTTGAAAGATTAAAGCCTTAACCAGGCAATTGGGAAAGTCAGAGATTTGTAATAGTCATAAAAGCTTGATATTTGGATTAAGAGCTGCTATCACAAAATATGTGAGAGCTACAAAATACTATTACTGGGTCTACATTTTAATTTACGGAATTTTTTTCTCTAAAATTTATGACTATCTTCAGGTCAAGCATTTGCAGTGGTGATTCTCAAATTGTCCTCTTTTAAGACAGAGGTTTTACATTTAATATGAAAGTACCATAATTTTGAATTTTTCCTTGTTGAAATGATATTTGCAGGTAAACTTACTGCATTTGACAAGGGCCAAAGTTATAGACCTATTGCATGAATCCCTTGCTTATACTCAGATGTAGCACAAGTTTAACAGTAACTCCTACCCTTTGTTGATAGAATAGCTCGTTTTTCAGGAAGAACCCTATTAACACTGCTATTTTCTCTAATATATTCCCAAAAGTGACTTTCTACACCTATCACTCTCACATATATGTCTATATGGTTATGAAATTGGCTACCCAGAGATTCCTTTTAGTGTTTTCACTTGTGATGAACAAAATCCACTTTGAAAAATTCAACTAAGTTTTTCAGAATATTAGAAGGAAGGCTCAGTTTCTTAGTCTCAAACTATAACTACATTGGATTTGTAGATTATTTCACTAAGGTATAGACGGAGGGGAAGGGTAGGTTTTCTTTCTGTTTTTGTTCATTCATTTCTCAATTGGGGTACAGTTGAGATAACAGATGAAGCATGTGTTCTCTGGAGTCAGGAAGATATAATTTCCAATCCAAGCTCCTTCATATATTAGCCAAATATTTAATGAAGAACTTAGTATAAGGGCTGATACAAAATAAGGACTGATTAAAATAAATAATTATGGTGGAGTTAAAGATGATGAAGATGATCATGAAGATTATGATGATGTTTGACACCATGGATGACAGTCAGTATTCTTTAATTTCCTGCATACTGAGATCTGTGGGTTCTTTACTGGTTGTGAAACACTTTTAGTGTCACCCTTAATTACAAACATTGATAACAACAGCCATCACCTATGGCTACTATAGATCAGAGTTTTTGACTGCCCAAGTATTTGGCCAAGTTCTTATCACATAGTTCTTAATTGTGGAAGATCACCCAAGGTTTCTGGCTGCCTATGGTTGTGAAACCGTTGGGAGTGTTGGTTTAGCAGGAATTGTGAAATTTTAGTATTTTTAACAATAAAATGTAAGTCTTTCAATAATTTAATAGTGAACAACAGCTGAATATCTACCCTCTTTGTAATGGGATAGCAAGATTATGATTTGTAACTTGGTAGTTGAAATAAGGAGATAAAATATCCAAACAATGGTACCTATATAGAGGAAATATTTTTAGTCACTTTTGTCAAACTCTGTTGGGAAAGGAACACATTTTCCAGCTATTGAAGAGCAGACTCCAGACTGGGTATCTCTAACCAAGAGTACTTCTGTGGCTCACAATCATTTAGAGTGAGGTGATCTTTCATTCCTTTCACATCTTGTGTCACATTCCTTGGGTTTCTCTGGAACAGGTTAGTTTTCTCAGTCCAATCTGACTGTTAAAGCTCAGGGCCCATTCTTGACTGGAGATGAACAGTGACCTTAGACTTACTGCCTCAATAGCTATGAAGATGCATCTGGAAGAAGCCATGATTCTCAGTTGCTCTATCTTATCCCTTAGATAGCCGCTACTAAGAATGAATCCTTTTGATCTCACATGGAATTGCTCTTAATGAGAGTTTGGGGTGACAACATCAGCTATGTCAAAGTATTTAATAAGAAATAATGCTTTACACTTCATTGCTGGAATTATTGTAAAGATTATTTTAAAATAACAGTAATTAATATTCATTCATTCATCCCGAATCTTTGTTTGAATAACTGGATTTGATATTGCATTATGGAAATTTCTCTCCACTGAAATGTTTAATTTCTCCAACAATTAAAATCAATTTAGACAATTAATAGCATTCTCCCAAAGAATTAATACATGCTTTTACATTTTGCAATGGGTTGCTCTTCTGCTTTATGTTGGCTGCTAGAAACAGAGACTCAAATCTGAGGCTCCTCTAAGAGCAGGCATTTTGGTCTAAGGTAATTCTGGCTCTATTACTCCTTCTCAAATTTATTTTACCTTTGTCTCATTTCAAAAATATTTTAAATTTCTCTTGCTAATTTATGTACCTCTATGAACCACCTGGAATTCATCTATGGAAAACAATAAATATAATTGTCACCTATAAATCACATATCAGTGAAATTAGGATTAAATGAATAACAGGGCAGGAATTAATATTTTAGTTTAAATTAATAGATCATTTTCTGGTGTTTCTTACAAAAACTTCACTGCTTCATCATCTTTTCGTTTTAGAGCTCAAATGAATTCAGTAAAAGAATACTTGCCAAAATGGCATGGCAAATCTAATTCAATACTTAGATTATCACTGATAATCATTTTATGGGTAAAAATGGATAATTTAAGTAAGGAGAGCGATGCAATGTGTGGGATATATTCTGTAATCATTACCATGAGAGGAAAATAGAGGAATATTGTTACTTAGTGATATTATGCATATTTAAAAATGGAAACTTTAGTACTTTCTTGGAATCCTTACAGAAAAGGTTAATTTTTATTGAAAACTGGAATAGGCAACCCAGAATTTGTGAAAGTGAATGACATAAGATGTAAATAAGGAAATAATCTATGAAGATTCCTTAATTAAGATGTTAAAATTTAAAATTACATTTTAATTAATTTAATTAAAATTTAATTAAAATTTAAAATTAAATTAATTAAAATTAATTAATTAAAAATTAAAGGTGAATGGTTTAGAAAGAGTGCCTGATACACTTTTTTTATTTTATTTTATTTTAAATTTTTTTTTATTTTGAAATAAATTTGAAGTTACATAAATAGTTGGAAAAACAATACTAGCCCCATACACAGAATTCTATCATACCCTGACCCCCCTCCCCTGGTAGCTCAATCAACCAACTTTAACATGCTGTCACATCACTATTTCTTTCCCTCCCTACCTCCCTCCCTATCTATCATCCATCATCTATTTCTCTGTCTTCTGAACATATGAGAGTTAGCTGCACACATCCTTGAACATACACTATAATTCACGTATGTACTTCCCATGAACAAGAACATTCTTTTACATAATTCCATTAAGCGCAGCTAAGAAGTATAAGATACCACAATGATACAATTCAACATGATACAATGCTTACATTCTATATTTCCTTTTCCTTATGTCTCAACTGTGTCCCTTCAAGCCACCCGTCCTCCACCCTCCAATCCCATCCAAGTTCATCCTAGCATTCAATTGTCATCTAGTTAGACTGTATTTTTTTTTTTCTTTTTTCAATTGTGGAAACATATATACAGCCTAAATCCTCCCATTCCACCCCCTCCCTAGCCTTCCATTAGTGGGATTAGTCACATTTTAGAATGATGTTATGCTCTTTCCCACCATCCATTACTAGAAATTTCCCTTCACCTCAAACAGCAACCCTACACTCCTTTTTTAACTCCCCATTTCCCCTTCCCCCATTTCTCTTAACCCAAACTCTACTTTTCATCTCTATGGTTATATTCTCTGATAATTTCTCTGTGTTTACTATGGGGCTTAAAATTAACCTCTTAAATCCGTATCAATCTTGTTTTTCTTTGATACCACCTTCACTTCAGTAGGGCACATAAACTATGTTTCTATACTCCTTCAGTCCCCCACCTTTATATAGTTATCTAAAATTACATATTTTCCATTGAGTTCAAAACCACTGATTTGTCCTTAGAGTTTGTGTATTTTTTATCCTGTAGGAAGTAAATAGTGGAGTTATAGTTAAAAAATTATTGACTTCTATTTGTATTCCATTGTGTTTGGAGAATATTCTTTGAGTATATTCAATTTTTTTATTATTATTAATTTCTTGAGGCTTGTTTTATGTCCCAGCTTATGGTCTGTTCTGGAGAAAGATCTGTGATCACTAGAGAAAAATGAGTGTCCTGGTGATTTGGGATGTAAGGTACTATATATGTCTGTTAAAATTCTCTATATCTCTTTCTCCTTTCTTTGTCTCTCTGTTGGTAGGGCTTCCTTTAGAATCTGAAGTAGGGCAGGTCTTTTATTGGCAAAGTCTCTCAGCATTTGTTTGTCTGTGAAAATTTAAGCTCTCCCTCAAATTTGAAGGAGAGTTTTGCTGGATAAAGTATTCTTGGCTGGAAATTTTTCTCTCTCAGAATTTTAAATATGTCATGCCACTGCCTTCTCACCTCCATAGTGGCCACTGAGTAGTCACTTCTTAGTCTTATATTGTTTCCTTTGTATGTGGTGAACTGCTTTTCTCTTGCTGCTTTCAGAACTTGCTCCTTCTCTTCAGTATTTGAGAGTCTGATCAGAATATGTCTTGGGGTGGGTTTATTTGGATTTATTCTATTTGGAGTTCTCTGGGCATTTATGCTTTGTGTATTTATATTGTGTAGAAGGTTTGGGAAGTTTTCCCCAACAATTTCTTTGAATACTCTTTCTAGACCTTTACCCTTCTCTTCCCCTTCTGGGACACCAATGAGTCTTAAGTTTGGACATTTTATTTTATCTATCGTATCCCTGAGATCCATTGAGATTTTTTCTATTTTTTTCTCCATTCTTTCTTTTGTTCTTTCATTTTCTGTTCTGTGGATTTCTAGGACACTGAGATGTTGTTCAGCTTCCTCTAGTCTTGTATTGTGAATATCCAGAGTCTTTTTAATGTGGCCAACAGTTTCTTTTATTTCCATAAGATCTTCTATTTTTTTATTTACTCTTGCAATGTCTTCTTTATGCTCTTCTAGGGTCTTCTTTATGGCACTTACATCCTGGGCCGTGGTTCTCTTAATGTCCTTTAAATCCTTTGCCATGTTTTTGTTCTTCAATTGTAGTTCTTTGATTAATTTTGCAAGGTCCAAGGTTTCTTCCGAAATCTTGATTTGTGTGTTTGGAGCTGGATTCTCCATATTGTCTGGTTTTATCATAAGCATTAAGATTTTCTGTTGTTTTTGGCCTCTTGGCATTTGTTTTGCTTGATAGGGTTCTTTCAGGTTGTATCAAAAAAAAAGGATATCAATCTAATTTTTCAGAGACACAGTTTGATGATGTATACTTTCTCTAACTAACCAGCAGATGGCGTCTGTGAGTCACCTATATCCCTCAGATCAGTTCTCAACCTTTTTTCCACGGAGTGTGGGGAAATGATTCTTGTGTGTTCAGTTGGAGAACTCAGTTTGGGTGTGTTGCTGGAGCTGTCCGCCCTGAATGTGGGGCATGTGTACGGGTGGCCAGGGAGGAAGGGCAGCTCTACTGTTCAAATCTCCCAGGTTCCAGGAGATTCAAGGCTGCTGCAAGAGTCTAAGCCTTCATTTCAGTTCAGCCCCAGACCTTCTCTCTCGGTGTCGCACAAACCACCGGACTTGGCGTAGAACCCCTGGGTACTTGAGTGGATCCCCCCTCTCAGCCGCGATCCTCCCTCAGCCGAGGGAATGCTGTGCTACATCATCAGTGTGCGCCGTCCCTCAAGGGAAGCCCTGGGCCGCTGGGCTGTGCCGTGGGGCTCTCAGCTCGTTTCAGATTGCAGAATGTCTGAGGCTGTCTTTACTTCAATGCCTTGTGGGCTAAGAACAGCTGAGGTTTTCTCCACAGAGAGAGAGTGAGGGACAGAAAAACTTCCAGGTTCACCCGTCAGCCAGATATAGCACCCGATCCTCTGGGCTCCCTATCCTGAGACAGATATGTTCCCCGATTCTCCCAAGGTCAGTTGTCACCAAAAGCCTCTGTCTGCTTGTTGAGGATTTGCTGTCTGTATTGAGCAGTTAATATTAAAACCTCTCTGAAACTGGGCTGAGAAAGTTCATGGCGTGGCTTCCGTGAGGGAGGGGCTCTTGGCTCTCGGCTCTCAGCACGGGTCCGCAGTTTTACTTACAGATTTTATGCTATGATCTCAGGCATTCCTCCCAATTCATGTCGGTGGATGTTGAGTGTATAGTCACGTTTGTCTCCCCACTGTTATTCCAGGTTATTTACTGGTTTTTTGTTCATTTATGAATTGTTCTGGGGGAGACTAAGTCTTCCACTTCTTTCTATGCCACCGTCTTCCCAGAATCCCCCTGATATACTTTTATCAATAGTTAGGTTCTTTGAGAGCTCTTAGAGTAATATGATCCCAACTCTTAAAAATGCCAAAGGGTTTGAAATTACACTGCTAACAAAATCTGGGAAAAAAATCCAAAAACCCCTTTTTGAACACCTTACCTAGAATGATCTACTGGAAAATATGCAGAGCTTTATAAAGAACAAATTCTGTCCAGGGGTAGCAAGTATCTCTCTACTGACAGAACAATGGGGTAGTAAATCAGGGAGAAGCATTAGACATAATTTATCTGACTTTAGAAAGAGTTTGACTCAGTCATGTATGAAGTATTAATCAAGAAATGGGGAAAAGTGTGCTGAAGGCCTTACTGCCCTTAAGTGGATCAGCATTGGATCCATTTACTCATTCAAAGCCATTCAGAATATTGCTATTAATAGTGCCATGTGTCTGGAGTTGCAGAATACATGGAATCATGAGCAATTAATGCCATAATGTAAATTCGTCATGAATGAAATAGGAAATAAATAGGAATCGATGCCTGCCCTACCATTATTAAACACCAGCATTGACATAAATAATTACCTATGGATATTTTACTTTGGTGCTATGCTTCATTTGTTTTAAAAGGCCTTTACATTATATCTTTTAAAAATTGGAAGATGGAACAATTCATTGAGCTTATTGGATAACACAACCCGGGATGGAGATCATTGGTGTGTTGAAAATTGGCCACATGATGTTTTGGCATGGTAGAAATGTTTTACAACAAAAGAAGAAATTAATTAATATCCATTTATGAATTTGACAGACAGTAGCAGCAATAGTCATAGCTATCATTTAATTGAGCACTTAATATGTTCCAATACTTTATGCCCATATCTCTTTGAATGCATACAATAAGCCTTTGAAGTAAGTGGTATTTTCAAGTATTTTCTAATCTCATAGACATCCAGATTAATAAAAATATAGAGAATCAGAAAATTTGGTAGTTGGAAAAGAATAAGGATTCTTTAATGCAGCTTCCCTCAAGGTGAGGGCACTTCCACAAAATCCCTGACAAACTGATTTTTGAGAACCCTCACCAGTAGGAGATAGGATACTGAGAAGAGAATGCAAAGAGGAAAAAAAAAAAAAAGTAATAAAGGTGTGCTTGGGCTTTTTGTTTGTTTTTACTTTTGTGTTTTTTTTTTTTAATAACAGTGAAGGCTCATTGAATGATACTGAGTACAAAAGGAAAGTAGGATACACTACTTTAAATTGTTAAAAGATTTGATGAATAGACTTGGGTGACCATAAGTAATTCTAGTTTAGCGGGTAGGAGTAAAAGACATGCTATAGGGCTACCTGTATATGAATGTGTAGAAAATTGAGTAGTAGGACAAACCGTTTGAGAAATTTGGCCACAAAAATAATAAAAATAAGAAATAAGAAAAGGAGACAGATAAAAAGATAAATATGGTTTTAAGAAATTTAAAAAAAATAAGAAGGGAGGGCTTGAATGGATAGAGTAGGGATGAGAAATGTTTAGTACCAGGGATCAAAGTGAATTTGGATCCAAGACACTTTTGAAAGAAGAAAGAAATGAGCTCTAGAAACAGGGGAGATTTTCTTTAGACATGGCAGGAAGATCAGAATAAGATAGAGTGGAATGCAATGAAGAAAGAGGCAATTGCACGGATGTGGATTTAATAAAAACGTATCTGCTGTGGTGAGAAAGTCATAGAATTGATGAGGGCTGTATAGTATGGCTGACAAACTTTATTTTAGCATGCATATGTAGTTTAATTAGTGCCGTTCCATCTCTTCTTCACAGGCCTTCACAGTATCATAGGTAATGGCACATGTGTGGAAAGAGACAATGTCATCTGGAAAAAATAGAATATACAGGACATTCTGAAAGAGCAATTTATTTGCTTTCTATTTCTCTTTTTTTTTTTAAAGTATGTCTCAGACATTCATTTTGCAATCATTTCTCACTCCCTAAAGCGCATTCTTCAGAAGTTCCCTTATTGAGCTCATATGGGGTGGTAAAGAGAGAAACAAAAAAGAATTAGGCATGAAACTCTAGATTGATTTTTTTAGTACTTTAAAGATATTGTTGCATTCCCTTTGTTGTTTCTTAGAAATTTAATTGTTATTACCTTGTAAGTTATATTTACTCCTTTTAATATAGTCTATTTCTGATATTCTACAATTTCACTATGTAAGTGTAAGCCTACATTATGTGTTGTACACACTTGGATGTTTTTGTGTATGCTTCTGAAACTGAAGATTCTGCTCTTTCTTCAGTTAGCAGCTATAAAGCCATTAAATGTTTTCCATTTCCTCTGCTTTTACTGGGATTCCTCTTACAGAAATGATATGAATTAAAATTAATTTTTGATATCACTATCAGTAAATCATTGTTTTATCCTATGAAATTGCTAAAATATCATAAAAATAATTATTTTCATGTAGAAAAATAACTTATTCATGCCCATATTTTGGTGCAAATTTCAAAGAACTGCAATTAACCCTAAATTGCTGGATTTTCTATTACTTTATTCAGTCAAGTCATTAGTCAAAAACACTGTAGATAGCCTTATTGGAAACCCTTACTGCACAAACATCTGATGATACATGAAAAAATAAGCATTATATCTGTGTTTTTAATGTAAATGATACCTTTTAGTTTAATTGTTTATAATTTTATGATAATCCAATAGCATTTAAAGAATGCAAGAGAAAAACAGAGAAGCAGGGAGACATATCAGGGTATAAGCACTGTACTGATGAAGCCTAAGGAGATGGAAAAAATATATATATATGTATATATACACACATCTTTTTATTTTGTACACCGAATGTTTATCATCTCTCTCCAGATCCCCTGTGAGAATCTTTGTACAGTGTTGCCCTACATTTTCACACAGCTAAGAAAACCTCTCTACCTTTCACAGCATGTTTTTTCATACAAAGCCTGGAATCATGAACTATATTCAGGACTGACCCAGAAAGCTTTGACATTCAAAATTAGTGTGGTCTGAGTGGCTCGGTCAAGATACAAGTCTGAATTAATTAGGAAATTTGATTATAATGACCCATGAGAGATGGAATAACACATTGAAATTTTTTATTATTACAATATTATCTATGTAATTTAAATGAATATTAATAAAATAGCTAAAAATAAATATATTCAGGTTAAGTAAATTAAATAACCTCTCTAGCTCTTCTAATGACTCAGAAATAAAGATGTTTGCTTCTAGAATTCATTGGGCTTAAAACCATTGGCAAAAAAATATTTATGGATGTGTAATCACAGTTCTTAGTACAGTGCTGAGATAAATATATATTTATTGATGAAATCCTGAAGTGTTTTATACTTTAGTTTCATATGAATGAAATATAACACAGTCAGAAATATTATCAGAACGTATCTTGATGTTTAATGTAGGAGATTATATTGAATTACATAGATTTTTTTGCAATTTCCTTACTTGGGTTATTGCTGAGTATATATTTAAGAATCCAACATGGCTTCTTGTTCCTATACAGTACATTTAGGTCAAGAGATTTAGAAAGAGGCAGAATTGTAGTTCTTTGTAATTGTCAATCATGATTATAAATCAGCATCATAATAAACCAATGGATAATTTTTTGAAGGCAAATGTTTTAAGTGTAAAAAATCATAGAAACTTGGTAGTCTCCTCCAGTTATATCTCTTTATTTTATATGAAAATGTTATTCATTCATTCATTTAATCATTCAACAAAATATATTCTAAATTAACCACTGGAATTATAGCAGAGAATAAGATAGACATGCCTTCTCCCTGCCCACCACCCCCACCCCATGAAACTTACATTCTTGTGATAGAAAAAATTAACATTAAATTATGCAATTTACTATTTGATTTCATGATAATAAATGCTACAGACAGAAAAATATTGCTATGAAAGTGGAAATGGGTAGTTCTTCTTGAGGAAATGGCAATTTAATGGAAATTTTAAGGAAGAATAAGGATTGAGTCAGAAGTCTGGGGAATGGGTGAAAACTTGAAAGTTATGAGAAATGGACAAAAAGTCCTAATTTGGTAAGGAACATAGTATGATGAAGAAAATGAATTAAGGATGCTGTGTCTAGTGAGTGGACATAAGATGGATGTGAAACAGTAAGGCTAGCTGGGCTACATCATGCTGAATCTTTTGGGTTAACAAAGATTTAATTAGTTATCTAAATAACAATGGCGAGTCAGTGAAGACTTTTAAGTAGGACAGTGACAATCCCCTACTTTTCTTTTAAAAGTGTCAGTTTGGTATGGACAATGGATTATAAAAGGACACAAATAGATCTGAGGAGACTGGTTAGAAAGGTCTGCACTTGCCCAGGTGAGCTCTGGTGGTGGCTTAAACAAGAGTAGACAGAGTAGAGAAGCAGAAGATTAAATCCAATATATACTTCAGGAGCTGAATGGATAGGTTCTGTGGTAGAAGAAATGTTGGTGATGAAGAGAATCAAAAATTGTTTCCAGGATTCTTTTTTTTTTTTTTTTTTTTGTAAACAAAATACTAATGCCATTCATTGAGACATGAAGTCTCAAAGGAATATCAGATTTAGATGATTGGGGAAGATGATGAGTTCACATTTAGACATGCTAAATTTGAGGAATCTTTTCACAACCACTAGGATGACTAGAATCAAAAGTCAGATAACAACAAGTGTTGATAAGTATGTGGAGAAATCAGAACCCACATACAAGGCTAGTGGGAATGCAAAATGTTGCAACCACTGTGGAAAACATTGAAAATTATTTGACCATTAAAAAGAATTTGATACATACTACAATACAATATGGATAAACTTTGAAGACATTATGCTAAATGAAAGAAGCAAGTCACAAAAGACCACATATTATATGAGCCTATTCCTATGAACTGTCCAGATAGGGAAATCAGTAATGACACACAGATTAGAAGTTGCTTAGGACTGGAGGTCTATGAGAATAGGGAGTTATGTTTGTTTGTTTGTTTTCCCAAAGTGATGACAATGGTCTAAAATTCAATTAGGGTGACAGCTGTACATATCTGTGTGTGTATGTGTCTCTCTGTGTGTGTGTGTGTATACATATATATACACACACTCTTTAATTGTACTCTTTAATTGACAAATTGTATGGTATGTGAATTACATTTCAATAGAGCTGTTTAAAATTTTGAGAGGTCCATGAGAATCTCCGTAATTGGAACTCAGAGATGAGGCATTGACCAGAAAATATTTGGGAGTCATCTGTAACTAGATTGTAATTAAAGGTGTGAGTGTGGATGAGAAAATATGGAACTATAATAAAATAAGGCTAAAGACCAAACTTGCAGAAATTCTAATATACATAAGTTAAGTAGATGAAGGTATGTCAGGAGAAGAGACTGAGAAAGAGCAATCAGACATGAAGTATGAAAAGAAGACTTATAGGGTGGGAGAAGGGAAGGACTATGGCTTCAAGGAAGCTAATAAAAAGAGTATTTTAAAAAAGAGTATGTACAGTTTTGAATAAAGTTAAGATGTAAAACAAACTGTGACCCTGAAAAATAGCTATTGGATTGAGTGACTTGGAAGTCATTATTAACATAATTACAATATATTGTGCAATGGTAGTGGAAAGAAAAAACTTACTGGAATACACTGAGCACATGAGGCTATGATAATAATGGGGAAAAAAAAATCTCTTCACTGAGGTTGAGTATGATTTTAATTAGAAAAGTAAGCTGGGATGACAAAAGATTTTGTCTTTAAATTGGAAAAATTCCAGCATGGTTAAATGTAGATTGGAAGAATCTCATAAAGACACATAAGCTAAAGATCCAGTATATTCAAGGAATAATCAATATTGGAAGATTACCAATAAGGTAATAAATGTTTTTGATTACACCAGATGTTAGGGATTGGTCTTAAATTACACTTCTTACCTTCTGAAATAAAGACATATATATATATATATATATCAATAAACCAGTCAAAACAGTTTTGACCTGAGCTCTCATTTTCTGGAAACTGGGTTGATTAAAGAGTGTTTCAACCAAATATCAATCAGTATCAGTTGCTATTGGTTTCTTACAACAACCACCAAAATATAGATTCATAGATATACATGATGACAAAAATACTTTCTAAGCATCATCCCTGAGGAGAAAAGGGAAGAATAGTTTACACTGTATATAATATAATCTATGGTAAAGTATAATATATTATGTTATATTATAAACATATTATGTATGTTTATGTATCTGTTCACACACATATGTACAGTTGTCACCCTGATTGAATTTTAGAACATTTTTATTGCGGGACACTGATTACGTGCTTCAACTTGGCGGGCCTGGGCTGGGGGACCTGATCAGCCCCTGGGGAGGGTGGTGGGCATGGGCGACAGCGCCCTCCGCAGCCCCCCGGGCCTGGGAAAGTGAGGCCGGAGGCAGGCCCCATTTCCTCACCCAAAATAACACTGTTAGGGGAGGCTTGCCGGAGGGAACCGCCTTTTCCCCACCCCCTTATCTTGCCCGGACACTCCCCGTTGCCAGTGCAACTCCCATCACCACCAGTGCGCATACATTGTTGCCAGACACCGTTACCGGAGCAACTCTCGCCCCTTTTCAATCAACCTCCGCGCCCTCTCAGAACCAATCCAAGCCTTTAACCTCTACAGCTACCCCGCCCTCTAAACGCCCGATATAAGCTTGTACTCTCCCCTAATAAACTCTCTTGGCTTCTTCACCCAAAAAGAACCGTGTCCCGCCTGTTCCTTTCTCGCCGCCCTCCATACTTTGCACGCCACCCCGCCGGGGACCTGGCCAAGTCCCCCGCCTCGCCTTCACCTCCGGGAAAGAGCCCCCGCCGCCGGTACCCTCCGAGCAATCCTGGGAGCCTAGGATTTAGCAACCGGCTGCCACCCCCCCCCCCCAGACGAATCAACTGCGACCGCAACTGGCGCCCAACGTGGGGCCCCTGGAATTAAAAGTCCTCTCCACGCAGCGGTCCAGTAAAACCACCCGCTCGCCCGGACGCCTCTCCAGCTCCCCTTCTCCTCGCCTGCAAAGTAAGGGCCGCCTCTCCCTCGCCGCCCCGCGGAGCCGCCTCTCCCTCGCCGCTCCACGTCCGGAGCCGCCTCTCCCACGCCACTCCGCGCCCGGGCCGCTCTTCCTTTCCCGCGTTAACCTAACTCTTACCCCCGACTACCTTTCGTCTTCTCTTCCTATGTCCCCCCATTCCTCCTAACACTCTTCCTCCAGTAGCTTTCCCTCTTCCCCTCCATTACTTTGCTGTGGTCCTTTGTGTCTTTGTTTCTTTGTTTCACGCGGTGTGCCTCTTTGCGACCGCCCCCCCCCAAACTGCTCTCGCTACTAGAGGCTCCTGCCTTCTATTCTCGCCGTCTCCTTCGGCCTCGCGACCACGGTTTACCTCATTTTCTTTACTCAATAATCAACCCCCCTTTTTCTTTTCTCACTCCGCTATGGGTAATCGTCTATCTGCACGCCAAGCACCCCAAGTTCGTGCTCTGGCTGGTCTCCTAGACACACATCGCTGTAAGGTGTCTGTCCGGCAGCTGCAAGTATACTGGGACCTCCTGCTGCCCTTTAACCCATGGCTCACCACTTGCCATCTTTGGGACCCTGTTACTTATGATCGCCTTATTGATCGGGTCACCAACGCCATGGAACATGAGAGCAAGCGCTTCCCTCCCGGCTTGCTCCCCACCTTAATAACCGTCCGCTCCTGCCTTCAAGGCTCCCTCCCCCCTGATCGAGGCCCCATTAAATCCAAGGAGGCCCTATCAACCCAGTCAACAGATTCAGACAGCGATACTAATGTAGACCACGATTCGGACACAGAGTCCTTAGTCGAGCAGATTAACAACGCGCTCGAAGTGACTCCCAAAAAACAAAATAACACTGAGCCTCGCCAAGATGGCGAACTTCCTCCTCCTCCTTCTTCTTCCATCGAGGGGAGGAAGTGCTCCGGCAATGACGTCAGCCCTAAGCTGAACCGGAAACCGCAAGCGCTTTACCCCGCCCTTTCACAGGGCGGAGCTAGTCCACCATCTTATACCTTAGCCACTCCCACCGCGCCGCCGTCTTGCGACGCTTGGGGCCTCCCACTTCCGCCTCCCCCTCCGGCGAGCTCCCCCTCGGAGCCGCTACCGGCAGCTGCCGCCGCTCCTTCCACCCTGCCGACTAACAACCCCTGGCTGCCTTCTACACCTCAAGGCAACCCTTGGGGCAACGCTCCCCCTACCCCCACTCCCGCGCCAAGCCCTCTGCAGGCGCGTCCTCCTTTCTCTCGTGCTTTTCGCTGCTTTCCTCTTAACCTTACCCCCACACCACAGAAACCGTATGACTGGTATCCCATTGACTCTGATACTATCAAGCAGCTTCGCAGGGCCGTCAAGGAGGACGGGTTAGGTAGCCCATACGCTTCCCAAATACTGCAGGATCTCGGCATGGACTTTTGCATCCCCCAAGACTGGGCCTCGCTTGCCCGTTCCATTCTTAACCCCGGCAAGTTTGTTGATTGGCGTGCTCACTTCCAGGCGGAAGCAGCTAAGCAAAGTGAGCAAGACGCAGCCACTGGAGTCTATCATCACCCCGAAGCCTATCTAGGCACGGGAGCGTTTCTAAATGCTTCTGCTTATATTAATGTCCCTGCCACCTTCTGGACTATCCTCAGAGGCATCGCCTTACGCGCGTTTGCCAACTGCTCTGCCCGTCAACCTAACAACTTTACCAAGCTCCTCCAGGAGCCAAACGAACCTTTCGCCACCTTCATATCCAGGGTCGAAGAAACCTGCGCTAGAAAAGTTAGCAACCCCCAAGCCCAGCTAGCTCTCACCCGGGAACTCATTCTAGAAGGGGCTAACCCCCCCTGTAAGCAAGCCATTCTCCCCTTGCGGGAAAAAAGTCTAGATGACTGGGTTCTTGCCTGCAGCGCCTTTGACCCAGCTGCCGCGTCCCTAGCCCAGGCTGTCTCTGGCGCTGTCACTGCCGCCTTAGCCGCCACCACAGGTTGCTTTAAGTGCGGGCAGAGTGGCCATTTTGCCCCAATGCGGAGGTCAACCGCCCGCCTTTCAGGCAACGCAATGGGCACCCCCCTCCCACTCCCTGCCCACGCTGCCAGCGTGGCTATCACTGGGCGCGCGATTGCAAGAGCAGTCCCAGAGATATTAGCAAGGATAGCTTAAAAAACCTCTGCTATCCCTGGTGCCCTGACGGCAGTCAGTGCCAGGGCACTGAGCAAGCTTTAAACTCCAAGCGGGGCAAGCCTCAGCCCCGCCCCTAAGAGGCAGCGTGCCGACCGGTTCTAATAAAACTAATCACTTCACCGGCAGCAAAACGCTTCTCTGGACAGTCCCTATCACTCCAGAAAAGCCTACTCGTAAGTTAAGAATAGAGGGGCAATGGTACACGGGCACGCTCGATTCAGGGGCAGAGGTCTCTTGCATGCCCGCTCAGTATGCCACCATGTGCATGGTTCTCGATGGTCCCTCGGTAGTGGGAGCCACTGGTACCTCCACCTCTCTTCAGGCCATAGGGCCCATTAAGTGGGAGGATGAAGAGGGCCACTCAGGCACCTTCCGCCCATTATTTCTACACACCATAGACCAAATTTTATGGGGCCGTGACATCCTCGCCGCCTCTGGGGCAGTGCTTACCACGCAGCCCCCCCAATAATGAGCGCCACTGCTCGTTTAAAACCTCCAGCGCCCGTTCCTCTGCAGTGGGATACTGAGGAACCTATATGGGTGGAGCAGTGGCCCCTTCCCACGCATAAATTAGTGACACTCCAAGCCCTTGTCCAAGAACAATTGGACGCTGACCACATAGAGCCTTCTACTAGTCCCTATAATTCGCCAGTGTTTGTTATTCATAAAAAAGCCACAGGGAAATTTAGGCTCCTCAATGATCTGCGGGAAATCAATAAGCATATTCTTCCGATGGGTTCCCCGCAGCCTGGCCTCCCCCATCCGGTAGCCATCCCGGCCCACTATCATGTAGCCACCATTGACATCAAAGACTGTTTCTTTTCCATCCCGCTACATGAGCGAGACCGCCCGCGCTTTGCCTTTACAGTCCCCGTCCCCAATCACGCGGGCGCGGCTAGCAGGTACCAATGGAAAGTCCTCCCTCAAGGGATGCGTAACAGTCCGGCCATCTGCCAAATGTATGTTAATCACGCAGTGGCCCCCCTGCGAAAGCAGGCCATGCTCATCCATTACATGGATGACATCTTGGTGGCCTCTGAGGACGCCGAGGCACTTCCTCTAATCCTCAAAGACCTCACCACTAATTTAGCTGACCTCGGCCTTACGGTTCAGCCCGATAAAGTTCAAATTGTGCCACCATTAGCCTTCTTAGGGTTTAGTATTAATAGAACCATTGCCCCGTCCGCTCCCCAGCTGGACATACCGGATCGGGTCACTATCACTGAGCTTCAACAGCTCTGTGGTCAGATCAATTGGCTCCGCTCTGCGTTGCCGATCACCACCGCGCAGCTCCAACCACTCTTTATGCTGCTGAGTGTCCCTGAAGCCCCGCCGCTAGCAATCTCCCGGCGCATTAAGCTCACCCAGGAGGCAAAGGAAGCCATTGCCGCAATTAACAAGGCACTCGCCGCCTGCTGTCTCAACAGGTTCAGCACTAAAGAGGGCAATCTTATAGCACTCATCCTTCCTACGCCCGGCACACCCATGGGCTGCCTGTGGCAGGAAGGCCCTCTACTTTGGGTGCACCCTGCTAAAAGCCGGCTTAGAAAAATTTGCCCCGCAGTGCGGCTCTGGATCAGCCTAGCTTCAGATCTAGTCACCCCGGCTGTTCATGTATTCGGAGAGCCGCCAGAAAAAATTGTTTGGCCCCTAGACGCAGGCCAAACCCGCCTGCTTATACGTGACAACCCGGACATGCAAATCCTTTTAGAAGGATTTCATGGGGAATTCAGCTGCCACTATCCTAGCCATCGGCTGTTACAGGGACTCGTCAAGCTTCCCTTCCGCAGCCCCTTCCATCCTTTCCCCTCCTCTGCACCCATCCCGGGTGCCACTACCGTCTTTACTGACTCCTCCAAAACCCGTTTCGCCTTCCTCTCTTATTCGCAGGACCATCCGGAACCCCGCCTATTCAGTTATGTCAACCTTCATTCAGTCCAAGTGGGGGAAATTCTGGCAGTGTCATACACGCTAAACGCCCACTGCAGCCACCCAGTAAACATTTTCACTGACAGCCTCTACACGTATCAGGTCTGCCGAGTCCTCGCATTTTCCACCTTTTTCCCCGGGAACTCGGCCATCGATAAAGCACTTTCTGACCTCAGAAGCATCTTAGAGCATAGACAGGATCCTTGGTTCGTTAGCCACATTCGTAGTCACTCAGGCCTTCCGGGGCCCTTGGCTAATGGCAACAGTATAGTAGACCAAGCGGTCTCAGCTCAAAATACCCAAGCTATGCTGACCCACACAGCGGCCCCTCCGGGGGACGCTGTTAACCAGGCCAAGTTATTGCATTCCAGGTTTCACTTTTCGGCTACGTCATTGCATCATTTATGTGGCCTCCCCCTGGATACCTGTAAACATCTTGTCCGCAATTGTGCAACTTGTGCGCCCTTTGCGCCGCTTGGCCCCCTGCAACCTCAGGGAGTCAACCCACGAGGCCTAAAACCCAATTCTAGATGGCAAATGGATGTAACTCATGTACCGTCCTTTGGGCGCCTCAAGTATGTACATGTAATGATTGACACCTTCTCAGCCATGTGTTATGCAGTCCCCCTCGCCGGGGAAACGGCCAAACACTGTATCAAGGCCCTAAGACAGGGAATTCTCTTCATGGGAGTCCCCTGGGACATAAAAACGGACAATGGGCCTGCCTATCTCAGTGCCTCCTTTGCGGCCTTTCTTCAGTTATGTAACATCACCCATCATTTCGGCATCCCTTATAATCCACAGGGACAAGCCATTGTGGAAGCAGTCCATCGCCGCTTAAAAACACAAATTGAAAAAGAGAGGGCAATGCTCCCCCAGGCAACTCCAGGGGACCTTATCATAGCAGCCCTCATTCACCTTAATCTACTCACATTCAATAAAGAAGGACTTTCGCCCCTACATAAACATTGGGGGCCCTCGTATAGGCCCACCCAGGCCCCGATGGTCTACTGGAAGGACCCAGAGAATAATGCCTGGAAGGGTCCCTCCCCACTCCTCGCCCAGGGGCGCGGGTTTGCTTGTGTTTTCCCAGATGATGCAGCACAACCAATCTGGATCCCAGGAAGGGCAATCCGGCCCGCCACCAGCAGCCACGCGTCTGACGAGACGAGAACGCCGTCGTCTCCGCAGCCTGGTGCACCAAATGACAACAGTACACCTGAGCCTGGACCCCAGTCCGAGTGAAACCCCGGAAAAACAAGAAATCAGAGAAATTATACGCCTCTATAAACGGGCAAAAGCCAGCCCCCTACACCTCCTTAACCCCCACCCGAGCATTGCTTCCCTTCTAACAATCATGCTGGCTCTCGCCTCTTCTACCCAGGCTGTCTACCAGCCCCACTCCCCTCACCAGCCTTGGAAATGGACCTTGGCACGGTGGGAAGATTCCACAGTTATACAAACCCAAGTTACAGCAGGGCAACCTTCTTTTCTCGTCAACGCCTCTAATCTATTTCCCAACCCTCCCGTTGGCAGTAATGAACACCAATATTATATGTGCCCAGCCTCCAACCCTGGAAAATCGTATTGCAATGCCCCCAATCAATATTATTGTGCCTATTGGGGCTGCGAGACACTAGCTACTGGTTGGAAGCCGTCTAGCGTTGATCACTATCTTACCCTACGCTGGGCCCCCTGGAACTGCAAACCCCGTGATGAGCCTGTTTATTTCAGCACGGACGATAGTTCCCACCTTCCACCCACAGGTACCTGCACTCACCTTAATCTTACCGTGCAACTTCCCACTAATCCCTCCTGGTTACTCGGTCGAACTTGGGGCTTCAGAATCTATAAGGACGGAACCGACCCAGGATCACTTATTCTCATAAAAAAAGAGGCTGCAAACCAACCAGGCCAAAATACTGCATTAAGAACACCCTCTGACATAGGTCCCAACCAAGTCATTAACCCCCTTTTTCCACAGCTCTCCAGCCGCACCTCAGCTCCAACCAGCCGCACCTCAGCTGCAAACAATGCATCGCCAACCCCACCACCCCAACCTTTTCTGCCCCCCTCTCATTACTCCTCTCCCCTCCTCGGCCTTATCCAAGCAGCCTTCACCTCGGTAAATTTCTCCAACCCCAATCTTACCTCCTCTTGTTGGCTTTGCCTCTCCACTTCCTCCCCCCTGTATGAGCCAGTTGCCTCCAACCTCTCCTTTTCAGAAAACACAGAGGACAGCCCCTCAGAATGCAATTGGAATACCTCTGCCATCCCCCTAACCTTTCATTCAGTCTCCTTTACAGGAAAGTGCATCCGCCCTCGCTCAAGTAACTCTCCCAACCTCACAGCTTGCGCCGACTACTCATCTCCCAGCAGCTCTGCCAAATTTCTCATTCCTCATAACTCCTCCCAATGGCTCTGCTCCTCTACAGGGCTTACCCCCTGCCTTAACGTGCAAACCCTCAATACAACTAATGAAACTTGCCTCCTAATTGTCCTCATCCCTAGGGTCCTATACCACAGCGAGGAAGACTTCTTCCTCCGCCTGGAAACAACTGCAGCTTCTGCCCCACTGCAAAAGCGAGAGCCCATCACCGTCCTCACGATTGCCTCCCTCCTAGGTCTTGCAGGCGCTGGCACCGGAATCGCTGCATTAGCCAGTCAAGGTTCCGCCCTAACTCACCTCCGGGCGGCTGTTGACGAGGACATTCGTCACCTACAAGACGCTATTTCCCATCTTAAAAATTCTGTCAATTCCCTCTCTGAGGTAGTGCTCCAAAACCGCCGAGGCCTCGACCTTCTCCTCCTCAAAGAAGGAGGCCTTTGCACCGCCCTAGGAGAAGAGTGCTGTGTATATGCCAATTCCACAGGTCTCGCCGAGGACAGCCTAAAGAAGGTCCGAGAGGGACTGGAACAACGCAAAAGAGACCGTGAAGCCACCAGCTATTGGTCCCACATCTTTACCCCCCTCCTCCCTTACCTCCTCCCTCTCCTCGGCCCCCTACTAATGATTATTCTAGCTCTCACCTTAGGACCCTGCATTATCCGCAGAATTGTCCAGCTTGTAAGGAAACAAACGGATGCTATTTTCTCCTCGTTCGTGCAAGTCCAGTACCAGCGACTCGCCACCTCTGACGCTCCCTACTCCGAGATGACAACCAACCCTCCGCGACCTCACCGCCACCGGTCAACCCGCCGACCGCGAGGCCCTTCTCGATCGCCTGAACATCGCACCAACCTCGAGCTCCAGCTTCTCTGAACCTCCAACTTTAAACCCCCCACCCTCATCCATCCCGCAAGCAGCAAGGCCCCTGTCGAGCGCCCGGGCGCCACACCAACGCCGAGCTCCAGCCTCGCTGAGCCACCGTCAACCCATTTTCCCCTCCCCGGCCTCCCCCTTTCCTCATCCCTTAGCGGGCCTCTCCGGTAAGCTTCTTCCTTTAATTAGAAAAGAAGGGGGAAATGCGGGACACTGATTACGTGCTTCAACTTGGCGGGCCTGGGCTGGGGGACCTGATCAGCCCCTGGGGAGGGTGGTGGGCACGGGCGACAGCGCCCTCCGCAGCCCCCCGGGCCTGGGAAAGTGAGGCCGGAGGCAGGCCCCATTTCCTCACCCAAAATAACACTGTTAGGGGAGGCTTGCCGGAGGGAACCGCCTTTTCCCCACCCCCTTATCTTGCCCGGACACTCCCCGTTGCCAGTGCAACTCCCATCACCACCAGTGCGCATACATTGTTGCCAGACACCGTTACCGGAGCAACTCTCGCCCCTTTTCAATCAACCTCCGCGCCCTCTCAGAACCAATCCAAGCCTTTAACCTCTACAGCTAGCCCGCCCTCTAAACGCCCGATATAAGCTTGTACTCTCCCCTAATAAACTCTCTTGGCTTCTTCACCCAAAAAGAACCGTGTCCTGCCTGTTCCTTTCTCGCCGCCCTCCATACTTTGCACGCCACCCCGCCGGGGACCTGGCCAAGTCCCCCGCCTCGCCTTCGCCTCCGGGAAAGAGCCCCCGCCGCCGGTACCCTCCGAGCAATCCTGGGAGCCTAGGATTTAGCAACCGGCCGCCACCCCCCCCCCCCAGACGAATCAACTGCGACCGCATTTTATCACTTTGAGAAAAAAACAATCATATTATGAACATATTATAACATACGTTCCGGTTTGCTAATGCTGCTGGAATGCTAAATAGCAGAAATGGGTTAGCTTTTATTAAAGGGATTTATCAAGTTACAAATTTACAGTCATAAGGCCATAAAATTGTCCAAACTAAGTCTTCAACAACAGGGTACCTTCACTGAAGAACGGTCGAAGGCATCTGGAACACCTCTGTCAGCTGGGGAGGCAGGTGGCTGGTGTCTCTGCACTTATCCAGGGCAAACTCTGGTTTCATTTCTTAGCTTAGCATCTCCAAGTGTCCTTCTGTCTGCAACTCCAAGCATCTCTGAGCATCTCTGTCAGCTACCAAGCATCTCTCCAAAAGTCTCTCTCAGCTGCTCTGAGCACCATCTGTCTGTGAGCTCTCTTATAGGACTCCAGTGATTTAATTAAGACCCATCCCAAATGGGCAGGGCCCACACCTCCATGGAAATATCTAATAAAAATGTTCTACTTAGAGCTGGGTGTCACATCTCCATGGAAACATCCTAATAGAAATATCCCATGAGATTGGATTAAAACATGGCCTTTGGGGAACATAGTATATCCAAACCGGCACAACATACTATAATAATATGTATTTATTAATAAATAATAAATAAGAAGTCATATGGAAATTCTCACAGAACGCTCTTGCAGGTGGTTGGATACTCTTGGAAGACACTACTGTATGCAAACCAACTTGCTGTGAAATTCGATTGACTGCTTCTGATGTTTGTGGAATGAATGAATCTCTTGTTTACTAGACACTGTCTTCTATTGCCATGAGGAACTAGTTAGCAAAGTTTTTAATAACGAAGAAAAATGATGATTTTCTTTATTTTGCCATTATTACAGCAGCTTACATCACAGTAAACAAAATGAGTCAAAATTGAATCTCAGCCCCTATTTTCAACTTCACTTAGTCAACTCTCAAGCTTTATTTAATTTTCCAAATCTTGGATGAATAAAAAAAATTAATAGTTTCAATTATTTTTATCTCAGAGGCTCAAAAGCCTTCTCAACCCAGTAAGCAAGAGAGCCAAAACTAAATACTTCAAGTTGTCATCTAGGATAAAATGTGTTGGCCATCTGCATTAGTTTCCTGTGGCCACTCTAACAAATAACCACAAACCTGCTGGCTTAAAACAACAGAAATTTTTTCTCTCACAGTTCTGAAGGCCAGAAATCTGAAATCAATTTTGTTGACTTGAAACCATGGTGTCAACAGGACTATGCTCCCTCTGGAGGCTCCAGGGAGAATTCATTCCTTACCTCGTCCAGCTCTCCTCATGGCATTCCTTGACTTGGGGCTGCCACATGCCACTGTCCATCTCTGTGGTCACACTGCCTCCTCCTCTTCTCCATGTATCAAATCTCTCTGCCTATCTCTTGAAAGTACACTCATGATGGCATGTAGGGCTGCCCTGGATAATCCAGGATAATCTCTTCATCTCAAAATCTTTACCTTAATCACATCTGCACAAACTTTACTGTATAAAGTAACAATCACAGGTTCCAGAATAGGACTTGGTAACTTTGGAAACACCATTCAGCCAACCCACTACACCATCCCTGACCTACACTTTCATTACAGGGTCTTAACTGCTCTTCATGCTTTCATCTTCTTCCATTTCTGTCTTCACCAGTCCTACCACACTATATTCAAATGCAGCATTCTCATTGCTGCCAGGATGGTTTTTGTTTTCATTTCTTTAATTCAGACACAATCTTTATTATATTCTATTCAAAGATTTTCCTTCATTATGTTTTTCTTGCTTAGTGGTCCAGCGAGAACATTCCTTGTAGTTTTCTATTCTTGTGCATAAGCTCTTTCCTATGCTCAGAATGCCCTCACAAAACTGATCTTTTGGGAGGCTCCTCCACCTCTCCAACACTTTCCTTGAAGGCTATACACTTCTTGGAATATATCAGAAAAGTTCATCTTATTTGACTACATCAGAAAAGTCCATTTTCCAAACACTTATAAAATCTTATATCATTTTATTTCTTAAAAAGGAAAATGATTTTATAAATTATAAAAAATAATATTATAAATTATTATTTATGATATTTTAAAAATTATCTCAAGGGCTTGGTTGGCAAGGTAATTCTAGCATTTCCTTAGGGATATTTTATTTTAGAATAAAATTTAGTACAAGGTATGATAATATAATAATAAACTAACAGCCACTGTTTAGTTAGTGTTTTTTTCTTTTTTTTTTTTTTTTTAACTATGCCAAGTACATTTATTACCTCCTATGAGATTCATTCCTATATAGGACATTTCCTTTCTGTTGGTTAGGAAAATTAAAACCTCACCCAGGTAGTTGAGAAGAGATTATATTTGAACCTTGGTGGTCTGGCTCCATACCTATCTCTCAACTAATTTAATATGCATATAAGAAACATTATTTTAGTGTGGCCTTGCATTTTGGACCAAAGGGGCAGTGCTAATTATTTTCACTAACGCAAATGATGCTAATTCAATAATGAGCTCCTAAGAAAATAATTCAATTAAAGTTAAATATGACTATCATAACTAGAATTAAATATTGCATAATTAAATATAATAGAATTTAAATTAAATCTATATATTAATAACTAACATTTGTAGAGTTCATTCTATCTTATAAATTACCTCTAAATGATCTCATATCACTTTCACCAACGTGTGAAGAAGAAATCATGTTGCTTACCAACTTACAAAGAAACACATTAAATGCACTCAACGCGTTTAAGAAACTGATCAACACTGTCTGGATACCAGAGTTCTTTGTTTGCAAAATCTGTTGCTTCACAACTGTAGGAAGCTTTAAGTACTCACCCTGTTCAGAAACCCAGCAATTTCAGGAAAGCGCGAGTGAGCAACCAGAACAATTCTTTTTCCTATGCTTCAACCTCTTTAGGTTTCCACATCAGATTTAGCTTTGACTGGGGGAAGAAGGATGAGCGTAGGAAAATCAGTCTACATTATGAGGGTGAGGAACAAAATAGTCCCCAGAGAAGCAGAGAAGAATTCTCTTAATGATTTCCTGAGTCCATAGGGTTATTAAATATCTGTGTTGAATGCATCACAACTAGAGGAAAAACAAAACAAAACAAAAACAGAGAAAAATCAACTGTGAAATATTTTTTTATTGCCACTTTTTTCAGTATTCAGAAACAATCTATCTTTCAGATTCTGTTGGACTCAAACTAAAGTTAGAACATTATTTAAATGGTGTATATATCCAAACCAGTCCAGTCCAGCCCAGTCCTTTCAGTGCATTTTATCTTTGGGTGATAAAAATACGCTAACTGCTACTGGTATATATTTTTTACTTTAATTAATTCGGATATTTATTGTTCTCTAAACACTTTAGTGGGAAATGAAATGTTTTGTACAAGTACTATTACAATATTTGGCTATACCAGCACTCTGAGTAATTTACATTTGTGCCTGCTTATTTATGAATAAGAGTTTTTGTTGTATAGTTAGGAATGCAGAATATACTGTCCAATACAAAAATGTTAGTAAGGAAGTATGAGGAAAAAGATTCCAAATACAATACAATTTAAGAAACAGATATATTAAAAACATACAATATACAGTATGTAAAAAATTACTAAATACATAGCAAAATCAACACCCGCATAAAACTAACATATCTTATTACAACTTAGAAGCCATATTATAATAATGAAGGGATATAAAATGATGGAAATTTTCTATGGATATTTGGCATTTCCCTGAACATTAAATAGACAAACTTCTCCTAATAAAACTAAGGAAAAATACTAATGAGGCTGAATCTCCTGATTATTCATCTCTCAGCTGGAAATGTGGCTCTTATAATTGCCATTTTGAGATGTAAATTTTAAAGCGCCTGCTTTAATGTTCCTCTCTCTTCGATGATTGGATTTATTAGCATGAAGTTCCTAAATTTATAGTTATTTTAAGAATACATTTAAACTGAAAGGTTCCAGAGTATTTTACACTTTGTTGAAGTTTCTAAATTTTCAGTGGTTTCTTGGTAGCTTTTGAAACTTCAGTAGGAGTAATTCCTTTCCTTGGATGTTCACATAGCATATATTATATTAATATTGTGTATTTTTCCTTATATTTCACTATACTACCTACCCATTCTCAATTTTCATTAGGCATTTCATTCATTCATTCCAGAAATGTTTATCAAGCATTGATTATGTGCCAAGTACTTTTCTGGGTATGCAGATATAGAAGTAAAAAAACAAACAAAAATTTTTGACTTTATAGTACTCACAGCACAATGGGGTTGGATAGACAATAAACACATATCTAAGTAAATCATATAGCATATTAGAAGCTAATGTGTGCTATGGATAAAAACCAGGAATTTAATATGGGTTTTCAGGGAAGTCTCCTCATTGAGGTGTTTCAGTATAAAAGAGCATGGTGACCAATGTGGTTAGAGCGGAGTAGATATGAGATGGGAAATAAATAAGGAGGTCAGGCAGTCAATGGAGAGAACGGGTGTGGGGAAGATATAAGCAATTTTTGACTTTTGCATAGCGTGGAGGAGTCTCTAAGTCATACTAACTTGGGAGGATGTGCTCATCTCCCCAAATATCAAGATAAACTTTAACCACCCTTATCTCCAGCTCTAGTCACAATTATGTCATATTAAGCCAACACTTTATAAAAACCATTCCATGTAAGAAAACTGCAGAAAGTACTACATAGAGCATAGAAAGAGGAAAGTTAAATTTCCTTAGATTTTATCAACATACTTGATTACATGGCTGCAAAGAAGGAGGAGCATTACATGCTTATCACTGTCACTGTAATTTGCAGCAAAGAAAGAAGCTTGAGTACCTAAACCCTGAGGTAAAAAAGAAAAAAAAATAGAGTTTTGCAGTTTGCTCATCAGTTCTAGTACAATGAAAAGAGCAGAAGGACAGTTAAAACAACCAGCATTACATAAAATAAAGAAAAATTAGTTCTGCTAGGTATTTTCATATATGGTTCAGACTTTCCTTTTTTTATAGTGAGTTGTATTGGGTTGTTAATATCAGAACAACACTATAGTTAAATGCTGATATTGTACATAGTTTGAAGTAGATATGCTTAAGCTAATTGTTTATACACTACATAGAGTTTATTTCACATTTTGGATTTGTTGGTTTGTTTGATTTTTGCTCTCCAATATGTGTTCTGTGTGTCTTTTTTGCAATTCCAAGGATAGAAAGTACCCCTTCAAATATTGTTAAAAAGTGCATCCACAGTTTAAACTCTTTAACTGCCATCAAAAAGTGGTATCTGGAATGACTTGCATGGAATAGTTTCTGATTAAAAGGACTTTACAGCTTAAATATTTCTGCTAATGGTTACAAAGACAAATAATACAACTTAAAAGAAATACTGTTATTTGTCAGCCTCATATTTTGAAATCTTTTGCACATAGAAATGCAGAACTATGGATCTAGAGATGCTTTACTGTCATCTAGAATCATTTTCAGAGGAGCTAATAATTTCTGAAGAGACGGAATTCTACAGAGATGCTTTCCTTTCCCACCAATTGGTGAGGCAATGAAAGACACTCAGGACAATTTGTACTGGGTAGGTATTGTACTAGTAATCACAGCAAGAATTACTTTTCCCAAATTGAGAAACAAGTCTGTAGTGAGTGTTTGAACAAATTAAACCAGACAGGAAAGACCGTGTATAATGCCTCATTATATTGCATATGTACTACTTAGTTAATTCAGCCTCTTTTTAATCTGTTAGTCGAAAAGATTCCAGTCATCAGGCAATTTATTTGTTATATACTGTCAACATTTTTATTGAAACAAGAGTTAAATGCAAAGAGAGTGCCTTTTCAGCAAGTTTTTAATGCAGTTCTTGCTAGGGAAGAATGAATACTAGACATTTTACCTGCTACTGAGAACAACTAAAGTATAATTGGAATCTAATGGATTTGCTAAACCATTTAGTAATGAATAACACTTAATTTTGTATACTGTGAAAGTTATATTGATATGCTCAATTTGAGTATTAAAATGAATACACTAATATTAGATAACATTTAAGGATTGTCAAGCAAACCACTAGATAATACAAGTTTCAAGACTGAGTACATATGCCCACATAATCTTTTTATTTGTACTTCTATAATTTAGGATGGGAGCTATGATTCCTAGAGAAGAAAGTAATCTGATCTACCATAGGATACCATGCAGTTTTATGGCAAAACCTGTTCTCTAGAGCCAGGATAAAATGTTTATTAATATCATTTACCACCTTCTTTCTAGAGAACTTGAAATTATTTGCAATTCATTTTTATTGTTTTTTTTATATCATAAAATGTGAAAGTCATTTTTATCCCTAGGGATAAATGAAAATACATATAAAATACACACAAACTAGACATTGCAATTTTGTGATTTTGCAGCATGAAACATTAAATAGGCAAAATTGCTTAGCTACATGCTTCACCTGATAATAAATTGAAAGTTTTGATATTTTATGTTGATGAACATAAGGCTTAGAGATGAAGGCAAAAGGAACAAAGTATATGGAGACATGTTCTTTCAATTTTGTTTATTAATATTATTCAGTCATTGCTTTTGATATGCAGCTCCTGAGTCATACATATGATACATGTTCCATACATGAGGTAACCTGTGTGGGAATCATTGTCCCACTTGCTCAGTCCATATATGTAAAGGGCATTATGACCTCTGTATAAAGCACTTCTCATAGTCTACCTTATGGTCTATTTACCAACTTGTTCTTGGCCTTTTCAAGCTTCAGACTTTGTGAGTAACATTCCTACTTGGGCTCTTAATTTATCCAGGATCCTATTGCATGACATCATTCTTTTCTGTTTTGGACTCTGGATTCTACTGGGAATATGTTTCAAATTTTACAGTGCCATGAGAAAATATCATGTCCAATTTAGTTGTTGCCAGGATTATACATCTTGAATGAGTGAGTAGAATATAGACATATCAAAAAGTTAACCAAGGTATATCAATGGTGAATGTCCAGGATTTAGAGAGCATTAAGAGATATGAAAAAGTGCAGGTAACTAGATATCTACTTTTCCCAGCTATGATATCAAATGCAGCAAAGTAAAAGCTTATGGCTAAAGGAATGTCTTCAAATAGAAAGGTAATTATAAGGGAAGTAATCCTGGAACATTGGGGAGTAAGGAAAACAATAGAAACAACAAAAATATGGAATCATACAATAGACTATCCTTTACCTCAAGAGTATTATAAATAATATCTAATGATTGGAACAAATATAAGACCACTTGATATTCAAGACGATATTTAAAAGTGAGAAATGTAAATGGATCAAACTGGGAGTAAGATGGCCACAATTCACTAAAAGTGGTAAAATATTATACGTGTATGCTGTGACAAGTCACATATGTAATTGTAATACATATAGCAACTACTAAGAAAAATACACAGAGTACACTGAGAAACACTATAAATAAATTGATGTGAAATTCTGAAACTGTTTATGAAACTATATTAAACAAGAAAAGTGAAATGGGAGAACAAATATCAGAGGCTACAACCAGAAATCAAACTATAAAATGGCAGTCTTAACAGCTAACATATCAACAATTACTTTAAATGTGACTGGTCTAAACATATCAGTTAAACAAATGAACAAAAACAAGACCCAACAATATGCTCTTCACAAGAAAATCACTTCAAACTCAACAACATAGTTAGATTGAAATTAAAAGGATTGAAAAAAGCATGCCAAACAAACATTATTTTTTTTAAAAAAAGGAGGAATTCTATATTAATATCTGATTAAGTAGAATTCAGAGTAAAGAGGCACATTATATAACAATAAAAAGAACAATCCACCAGGATGACATAATTATCTCAAATGTGTATATTTCAAACAACAGAGCAAGAAAATGCATGGAGAGGCTGATAACTGATAGAGCTGTAAGGAGAAATATCCAAATACACAGTTGTAATTGGGCATTTCAATGCTCTACTCTCAAAAAATGATAGAAATATTGAACAGAAAATCAGCAAAGACATTGAAGATATGTATATCACAATTAACCAACAGATTCTAATTGACATATATAGAACTCTTCACCCAACAAGAGCAGATTGCACCTTCTTTTTTTCACATGCCCAGGGAAAAAATAAATTACCTCAACAAATTTAAAAGAATTGAAATCATACAAAGTGTGTCTTCTGACTATAAGGGAATCAAATTTAAAATTAATATAAGAAAGACAACAGGAAAATGTCAAAATTAAACAACTCACATCAAAGGTTAAAGAGGAAATCTTAAACGAACTAAAAAGTATATAAAACTTAATGAAAATTAGAATGCAGTGAATCAAATTATGTGGGGTGCAGTTAAAGCAGCTCTGGGAGTGAAATTTATGACACAAAATGCTTACATTAAAAAAGAGGAAAATTCTCAAGTCAACATTCTAACTTCCTACTTCAAAGAACAAGGAAAATAAGAGAAAAATAAATCAAAAGCAAGCATAAGGGCAGAAAAAAAATAAATGAAAGGAAATCAATGAAATTGAGACAAGATAAACAGAAGACAAGGTCAATGAAACAAAAAGCCAATTCCTCAAAAAAAAAAAAATTCAGTAAAAGTGAAAACCATTTAGCAAGATAAACAAAAATAAAAAGAGAAAAGAAACAAATCATGATTATCATTAATGAAACAGAGCATATCATTTCAGATCCTGCAGTAATTAAAATGATAATATGCTGATAAATATAACAACTTATAAAAAATGAATTAATCCTTCAAAAAACACAAACCCCTAAAACCCAAGCCATATGAAATAGATAATTTAGATAGTCTTATAATGGTCTTATAATCATTTAAAAATTTGAATTTGCAATTAAAAAGTCCTCAAAGTAGAATTCTCCAGGCCCAGATCATTTCACTAGAGAATTCTACCGAATATGTATTTGGTGGAAGTATTGACACTGATTCTTCCTAATCTCTTCTAGAAAATAGAAGAGGAGGAAACACATCCCAACACATTTCATGAGGTTAATATTACCCTGATACCCAAACCAGATGAATACAATACTAAAAAAGAAAACTACAGCCTAATATCTTTTGTAATTTAGACACAAAAATCATCAAAAAATAAAAACAAATCAAATCCAATGATGTATAAAAAGATTTATGTACCACAACCAAGTTGGATTTATTCCAGATATGCAAGACTGACCCAACATTTAAAAATCAAACTATGCAATTTACCATATAAAATTCATGTGATCGTATCAATTGATGCAGACAAATCATTTGTCAAAATTTAAAACACATTCATGATAAAAGCACAGCAAATTAGAAACAGAGGAAATTAACTTCAACTTCATAAACAATATCTACAAAGAACCTACAGATAACATTATACTTAATGGTGAAAGACTGAATGCTTTCATTAAGATTGGGCACAAGACAAATATATTCATTCTTACCACTCTTATTCAACATAGTTCTGGAAGTTACAGCCACTGTAATAACAAGGCATACAGATTGTAAAGGAAAAGAAAATAAAACTGTTCACATTTGCAGGTGTCATGATCTTCTACTAAGAAAATCCCAATGAGTTTACAAAACTCCTAGAACTGATAAGTATATTATGAAAGGTCACAAGACATCATACCAACACAATAATCATGCATATATATACATATACAGTAGCAATGACAATGGGAAAACCAACATTTAAAACACAACATAATTCATAATTTATGAGCTCTATCAAGCATATATATGTGCTTAATAAATTTTGTACAGGGTCTATATACTGAAATTACAAAATGATTGTTACAGAAATCAAAGACGACAAATAAATAGAGAGAAATATAGGATGTCAATGGATTGGAAAGCTCTACTAAGTAAAGAAGCCAATTTTCCCCAAATTGACCTAAAGGTTTAATGAAATTGCTTTTAAAATCCCAGACAGGTTTTTTGTAAATGTAGCAAGCTGTTTCTAAAACTTATATGGAAAGGCATAGGCCCTAGAGTAGCTTTTTGAAAAAGAAGAATAAAGTGGTAGGAATCACTCTGTAAAATATAAAGTCTTAAAGTATAGCTAAAGTAATCAAGACTGCATAGAACTGATGGAATGATAGATACATGGATCATTGGAGCAGAACTGAGAACCCAGAAATAGATCCACACAAACATGCACAACTGAATTTGACAAAGGATTAAATGCAATTCAATATTTGAAGCTGTTCTGGTTTGCTAATGCTGCCAGAATGCAAAACACCAGGGATGAATTGGCTTTCATAAAAGGGGGGTTTATTTGGTTACCCAGTTACAGTCTTAAGACCCTAAAGTGTCCAAGGTAACACATGGACAATTGGGTACCTTCACTGGAGGATAGCCAGTGGTGTCTGGAAAACCTCTATTAGCTGGGAAGGCATGTGGCTGGCATCTGCTCCAAAGTTCTGGGCTCAAAATGGCTTTCTCCCAGGATGTTCTTCTCTAGGCTGCAGTTCCTCAAAAATGTCACTCCTAGTTGCTTTTGTGCCGTTTGTCCCCTCTTAGCTTTTCCCGAGCAAAAGTCTGCTTTCAATGGCCGTCTTCAAACTGTCTCTCATCTGCAGCTACTCTCTCAGCTTCTGTGCATTCTTCTAAGTGTCTCTCTTGACTGTAGCTCCTCTTCAAAATGTCACTCACAGCTGCACTGTGTCCTTTCTGTTTGCCAGCTCATTTATATGGCTCCAGTGATTTAACTTAGACCCATCCTGAATGGGTGGGGTAACACCTCCATGGAAATTATCCAATCAGAATCATCACCTACAGTTGGGTGGGGCACATCTCCATGGAAACACTCAAAGAATTACAATCTAATTAACACTGATAGGTCTGCCCACACAAGATTACATCAAAGATAATGGTGTTTGGGGGACATAATACATTCAAACTGGCACAGAAGCACAGACCTTTAAACAAATGGTGTTGGGGCCATATACAGGCAAACAACTACCACCACAACAAACAAACAAAAACAACAAAAAACCTTGACCTAAACCTCATACCTTAAAAAAATTAAAAATGGACTCTGAACTTATATATAAAACATGAAACTATTAAACTTTTAGGGAAAAAAAAGGAGATAATATGTGGAATCTAGGTGTAGGCAAGAAGTTCTTAAGTTTGACACCAAAGCACCATAAATAAAAGGAAAAATTATAAATTTGACCTCATCAAAACTAAAAACATTTTCCCTGCGGAAAACCTTGTTAGGAGGATAAAAATACATGATACATGCTGGGAGAAAATATTTGGAACCATTTATCCAATGAAGCACTGGTATTTAGAACATATAGAGAGTTCTCAAAATCCAACACTGAAAAATCCCATTTGAAAATGAGCGAAAGACACAAAGACATGTCTTTGAAGAGGATGTATAAATGACAAATAAGCACACACGCATACACACACACACAAAGTTGTTTAACATCATTAGCCATTAGGGAAACAAATTGAAATCACAATGAAATCTCACTGTACACCTATCGGAATGGCTAAAAAAATAGTGACAATACCAAATGCTGACAAGGATGTGAAAACTGGATCATTTGGACCATACATTCCTGTTAGGAAAGGAACATAGTACATATACCTTGGAAAACAATTTAGCTCTTCCTTATAAAATTATCATGAAATTATTATACATCAAGTCATTGTACTCTTGGGCATTTGTTCCTGAGAAATGGGTACTTATGATCATACAAAACCTCTATACAAATGTTCATGCAAAAACTTTATTCATAATAGTCCAAAACTGGAAATAATCAATGGGTGATAAATTGTGATAGAACCATACCATGGAATACTAAACAGCATTAAAAAATAACAAATATTTATACACCCAATAACTTGGAAATCTCTCCAGAGAATTATGCTAAGTAAAAAAAGCCAATCACAAAAGGTTACTGTTTTAGTTTGCTAAAGTTGTCAAAATGCAAGATAGCAGAAATGGGTTGGTTTTTATAATGGAGATTTTTCTGGTTTCTCTGTTTTCTCTGTGTCCTTCTCTCTCAGCTTCTCTGAATGCTTCTCAGAATTTCATCTCATATAAAGGACTCCAGTAAGTGGAGTTGGGCATGCCTCAACTACATAAATAACCTAATCAAAATGTCCCACCCACAATAGGTCTGCACTCACAGGAATGGCTTGGCTTTAAGAACATGGTCTTTTCTGGGGTACATACAGCTTCAAACCATCCCAGTTACAAACTATACGGTTCATTTGATTACATTCATGAAATGACAAAATTATAAAAATGGAAAACAAGTCAATGGCTGCTATGGGTTAGGGACAAGTTTGGATGTGGATGTAGAGAGAAGAGGGCAGGAGGGAAATGAATGTGGGTATTAAAGGGCAACAACAGGGATTCTTGTGGAAATGTTTTGTATTTTGGCTGTAGTGGTGGATATGTAACTACACGTTTGATGAAACTGTAGAAAACTAAATGCACACAACAGCACACACAAATAAATATAATAAAACTGAAGGAAGCTGAAGAATATCAGTTCATTGTATCAATGGCAATATCCTTATTATGAAATTGTGCTATAGTTTTGTAAGGCCTTACCATTGGCAAAACTGGAAAGGGTGTAAGGAAACATGAAGTATTATATCTTTTTTTTTTTTTTTTCATTTTTATTGAGATTGTTCAGATACCATACACTTATCCAAAGATCCAAAGTGTGCAATCACTTGCCCCTGGGTACCCTCATACAGCTGTGCATCCATCACACTTAATTTTTGTTCAATTTTTAGAAACTTTTCATTACTCCAGACAAGAAATAAAGTGAAAGATGAAAAAAGAAAAAAAGAAAAGGAGACTCTAATCCTCCCCTATCCCTAACCAACCTCCCTCAATTGTTGACTTGTAGTATTGATATATTACATTTGTTACTGTTTATGAAAAAATGTTGAAATACTACTAACTGTAGTATATAGTTTGTAATAGGTGTATAGTTCTTCCCTATATGCCCCTCTATTATTAACTTCTAATTGTATTGTCATACATTTGTTTTGGTTCATGGAAGTGATTCCTAGTATTTGTACAGTTGATCATGGACATTGCCCACCATAGGATTCAGTTTTATACATTCCCATCTTTCGACCTCCAACTTTCCTTCTGGTGACATATATGACTCTGAGCTTCCCCTTTCCACCTCATTCACACACCATTCGGCGCTGTTAGTTATTCTCACATCTTGCTACCAACACCCCTTTTAATTTCCAAACATTTAAGTTCATCCTAATTGAACATTCTGCTCATACTAAGCAACCACTCCCCATTCTTAAGCCTCACCCTTTATCTTGGTACCTTATATTTCATGTCTATGAGTTTACATATTATAATTAGTTCCTATCAGTGAGACCCTGCAATAATTGTCCTAATGTGTCTGGCTTATTTCACTCAGTATATTGCCCTCGAGGTTTTGTCATCAACCCATTTTTTTTTAATATGTTTTTGTTCACTCAACATACATTCAATCCCAAGTAAATAATCGATGATTTTCTGCATGGTCATACATTTATGTGTTCACCACGTTCACCACTATCTATATAAGAGCATCTACATTTCTTCCACAAGGCAGGAGGGAGAGTCAAAGAAGGTAGAGAGGCAAAAGAAAGAGGGAAAAAAAATGACAGCTAGGGAGCAGCAAAAGAAAAAATAACCTTAAATCAAAGTAGAATAAAGAATCAGACAATACCACCAATGTCAAGTGTCTAACATGCCTCCCCTATTCCCCCCTCTTATCTGCATTCACCTTGGTATATCACCTTTGTTACATTAAAGGAAGCATAATATAATGATTCTATTAGTTACAGTCTCTAGTTTATGCTGATTGCATCCCTCCCCCAATGCCTCCCCATTTTTAACACCTTGCAAGGTTGACATTTGCTTGTTCTCCCTCGTAAAAGAACATATTTGTACATTTTATCACAATTGTTGAATACTCTAGATTTCACCAAGTTACACAGTCCCAGTCTTTATCTTTCCTCCTTTCTTGTGGTGTCTCACATGCTCCCCACCTTCCTCTCTCAACTGTATTCATAGTTACCTTTGTTCAGTGTACTTACATTGTTGTGCTACCATCTCCCAAAATTGTGTTCCAAACCACGCACTCCTGTCTTTTGTCACCCTGTAGTGCTGCCTTTAGTATTTCCTGTAGGACAGGTGTCTTGTTCACAAAGTCTCTCATTGTCTGTTTGTCAGAAAATATTTTGAGATCTCCCTCATATTTGAAGGACAGCTTTGCTGGATACAGGATTCTTGTTTGGCGGTTTTTCTCTTTTAGTAACTTAAATATATCACACCATTTCCTTCTTGCCTCCATGGTTTCTGCTGAGAGATCTGCACATAGTCTTATTAAGCTTCCTTTGTATGTAGTGGATCGCTTTTCTCTTGCTGCTTTCAGGATTCTCTCTTTGTCTTTGACATTTGATAATCTGATTATTAAGTGTCTTGGCGTAGGTCTATTCATATCTCTTCTGTTTGGAGTATGCTGCGCTTCTTGGATCTGTAATTTTATGTCTTTCATAAGACATGAGAAATTTTCATTAATTATTTCCTCTATTATTGCTTCTGCCCCCTTTCCCTTCTCTTCTCCTTCTGGGACACCAATGATATGTACATTATTGTACTTTGTTTCATCCTTGAGTTCCCGGAGATGTTGCTCATATTTTTTCATTCTTTTCTCCATCTGCTCCTTTGCGTGTAGGCTTTCAGGTGTTTTGTTCTCCAGTTCCTGAGTGTTTTCTTCTGCCTCTTGAGATCTGCTGTTGTAAGTTTCCATTGTGTCTTTCATCTCTTGTGTTGTGCCTTTCATTTCCATAGATTCTACTAGTTGTTTTTTTGAACTTTTGATCTCTGCTGTATACATGCCCGGTGCTTCCTTTACAGCCTCTAGCTCTTTTGCAATATCTTCTCTAAACTTTTTGAATTGATTTAGCATTAGTTGTTTAAATTCCTGTATCTCAGTTGAAGTGTACGTTTGTTCCTTTGACTGGGCCATAACTTTGTTTTTCTTAGTGTAGGTTGTAATTTTCTGTTGTCTAGGCATGGTTTCCTTGGTTATCCAAATCAGGTTTTCCCAGACCAGAACAGGCTCAGGTCCCAGAGGGAAGAAATGTTCAGTATCTGGTTTCCCTGCGGGGGTGTCTTAGAAAATTGCTCCACCCTTTGCTGCCTCAGGTCACTGTGCTTTTCTGCCCAGCAGGAGATGCCTGTTAGCCTATAATTCTTGACTGGTGTGAGGAGGTATGGCCGTGTTCCCCCAGGCTCTGGGGTCTGGTTCTGAATGGAAAGGGCCCCACCCCTTTCCTCCTAGAGAAGACAGACCCCCCAGGTGGAGGTCATTAGCATTTCAATAGTCTCGCTCTCTGCTTGTGCTGTCTCCACCCTTCCCCGAGTCACAGCTCTGGAAACTGAAAATGACTGGGGCTTTCTCCACTGAGCCAAAAAAGAAACAGATAGTCCCCTTCAGACCCAGTCCAAGGCGACCCTCCGGCTCTCCCAGGTCAGTCGTCACCCAAAGCCTCTGTCTGTTTTTTGGGGATGCATACCTGTTGTAAGCAGTTCACACTCGCTACTTAAAACCCCAGTTGGAGCTCAGCTGAGCTATATTCGCTTGCTGGGAGAGAGCTTCTCTCTGGTACCACGAGGCTTTGCAGCTCGGGCTATGGGGGAGGGGGTCTCACGACTTGGTTCCACAGGTTTTACTTACAGATTTTATGCTGTGTTCTCAGGCATTTCTCCCAATTCAGGTTGGTGTATGATGAGTGGATGGTCTCGTTTGTCCCCCCGCAGTTATTCTGGATTATTTACTAGTTGTTTCTGTTTTTTTGTAATTGTTCCAGGGGGACTACTTAGCTTCTACTCCTCTCTATGCCACCATCTTGCCCGAGTCTGTATTATTTGTTAAAGTTATATGTGAATCTATAATTTTCTCAAAATAAAAACAAAAACATTTGGTTAAAAAATTATGCCCACTTTCAAGAAGCCTGTGTTCTAGAAAGGTACATAAGAAATGAATAATTTATCTCCCATAACATTAAAGAGAACATGTTATATATAATAAAGCATGAGAAAGTACTACAAAGAGTTGTACAGGAAGTGATTTCTTCCATCTGTATCAGTTTTTCCAGTTGGAAATTGCAAATGGAATAGGTAGAGGACAATACAAGCAACATTTTGGGGGGCTACGATAACTTATATAGTTAATTCATTTCTGTTCAAGTGAATATTAAAGATGAAGATGTGATGAAAGTCAAGACTTTCACCATGGTTTTATCTTTTTAAATATAGTTGATAAATAATCATTGAATAATAGTGAGTAGGTGAGTGGCATAAACTGAGTAGTGTTTTAGGAAAATTAGCTAGGCATAAATGTGAAGGAGATACAAAGAAGAAGACCAGACCAGCAGGGATTGGCAGCAGCTGGTTAGAGAAGTTATGACATAGTCCAGGGGTCTGCTAATGATGGTCTGAAAGGGGAAGAAAAGACATGTGAGAGCCATTGTGGTTGCTGAATCTGATCTGACGGTTTTTATTCAGATCAACTGAAGAGGCAGGTCTCACAGTTCATTCTGTGGTTTTAAATCTTAATGAATGATGACAGTACTATCAGAAACAGCTATCATAGAGTTTGTTTGGGGGAGAAAATAATGAGCTTGCTTTTGGTTGTGCATTTGAAGTATTTGTAGTATATCCAGCTCCACTGTCTAGGGCAGGGTTTCTCAACCTAGGGGGTATTGGCATTTTGGTTAGACTATTATTTGTTGTTGGGGGATATCATATGCATTGTATAATGTTTAACCAAAGCCTGGCATCAGTCTATTAGATGCCAACAGTACCTCCTGCCCTAGTTGTCCATTTGCAATAATCAAAAATATCTTCAGATATTGTCAAATGTCTCTGGGGGGTGGAGAAAATCCCTACCATGTAAGAACCACTGGTATGGGAGGGATGTGGGCAATTTGTGACTTGGACTTGGGAGTGAAGTCAAGATTGGAAATAAAGAGAGTAGGTGATTGTTTAATATTTACTGATGAATGTAAAATGTGCACCAATGCTTAGTTTTCAAAGTCTGTCTTAAAGTATTTGAAATCGATAATTCAAATTTTTCCTTAGGCATATGTTCAAATGAAAAAAACAACCTTTTTAAAGGGCTAGGTGGGACTGAATGAATAATAAATCATAAAATTAAAAAGGTAATTAACTTTAAGAAATCACTACAGAAAAGGAAGAGAAACATATATGTGCTAAATTAAATTCAAGAATTTAAAAGAACATTGTAATGAGAATGTTTGGGACATTTCTGTGATCCACCTTTAGAGTGTGTTACATAGATGTATACCTGTGATGTAATTTAAACATTTGCCTTTTTGGCAGTTTTTAAAAGTAAACAAACAAACAAAAAAATAAGCTACAATACAGAAACTGTTTAAGCCTTGATCTAAAACAAAACATTTTCTCTGTCCATCACTTCTATTTTGCTTTCTATGAATTTTCCTGGGGGAAATTGTTTGGGTCATCATCAATTTGAAGAATACAAGTCGTTAGTTGTGGATTATTCAAATAAATTTCTAAAGACTTGCTTGCTCAAACATTCAACAACATTTCTAGGCTCTCATAATAAAAGCATAATGCTATTACAAGATTTTAATAGATGAAGTGAACTTTATAAAATGTATTGAAATGAATAATGTTACTTTTAAAATATTGAATTTGGCAACATTTTCTGAGGAGACAAAGGAGAGAAGCTTCTTTTATAACTCCTTGGGGTTTCTTCTGTTCTGTGCAACAATAGCCATGATAGTTCTATTGGGAAAAAAAGCTGGGGTGGAGGGAGGAATAGGGGGGAACTGCTTTAGATTAAATCCTCCCTTCACATTTATAAGCCATAAATTAGGGTATTAGCAGCTCTGAGAAATCTTGTAATAAAGGAATCTGTTTTTTTTGTTCGACCCGTTGTGCCCCATTTGCTAAAACATTGTATTCCTTACACACAAGTCTGAGATTCTGATCTAATAGTGTTCCTTTTTTATATACTTGGTATCTAGTTTGTATCAGTCCTTTTCTGTCTCTTTACATAAAAACATGTTGCACTACAGTGTAAAACATTACAGTTTGTATTTGAATATATCTGTTTACATGCCTTTAATAGACTTTTGCAGAGGAGGAAACATCACTTATTCACCTTTTCTTTCCCCGCTACTACAAAAAAAGAGCATGATAAAGTATTAATCATTTGTAAATGTTTCCTCAGCTGCCATTGTTCTAACTTGAAAGGACCTATATCTCACCTATAAAAAGAAAGTTTTCAAGGCCTTTTCATTTTTTCTGTAGATTGGAAGGTTGGTAGACTGAAGTACACAAGTTTTCTATACAAGTAGAAGACTAACATATTAAAAAGTAATACATTGGTAAATGCTCATCAGAATGATGTATAAGTGTATATTAAGCTATATACAAACATACACACATACACTCACATGTATGTGACTTGGTGCTGTGATTTGACATTGCTTAATCACTCTTGTCCGATATTATCATTATCACTATTGTCATTATTACTACTGCTATTTACCTGTGCTACATATAAACAGGATCCAGATCTGTCTTCTACCAAAACATCTTTGTACAAACTGAAGTTATCTAATATGGTAGAGTTTTAGGACTTTTTCTCAAAACTAAAGAAAACTAAAAAGATTTCAACTTCACCAAAGTCATTTCGAATTTTAGGTCTAAATAAAGAACATGGTCATACCCATAATCTTTATTCCAAAAGAGAATATTTCATTTAAAACATATAGATGTATAAATAGAAAGTCATTTTATTACATTCCTTTTTTTTTCATATAATGAACTCAAAAGAACAAAATAAAATGTTCATATGCAAAAAATCAGTATATTCAGCATTAAGGGATTTGAAATTATTTAGCTTCTGATTACAATGAAAAACACTTAAATAGTTTCAGAAGTTATGAACCATAATATCTGAAGCTGATGTACCAATGTAATTAATTGCTTTTAGAACACAGACTTTTATATTTGTCAGTATTGTGTTTTTACATTTACAGCTTTCGTATTACTTTAGTTACAGTTTCATATTTATTTCTATAAAAACATATTTCAAGTAGTGGGTGGGAATTAAGGCAGCCAGATGGCTCAGTGAACTAAGTGACAGAATGGAAACTCAGAGACACAAGTTCCCTGCTTTCCTCCTCAATTTGTCTTGAGAGGATGATCTTAGTTTTCTGGTTCCTGTAAGGGTTTGGCAACTGTAGTATGTTCAGGATTTCTGGGTGATATCATTGTAGTTATTTAATAAATATCATGGAAAAAAATTATGTCCAACCTAGATTTCAATGAGGGGTGTTAGCATGAATCATAGATGGTTCATAATATCATTAAATGGTTCTGTGTATGTGATTCCAAATTTTCCATTCAACCTCCTTACCCACTATCTCCTATTTTCTTTTCTTGCACTCTGCTTGATATAAATATATATTTTTTTTTTTTTTTTTTTTCTTTCATAGAATGTTATATTCTGTTTGGTATCTTCTCTCCCTTTGAATTCCCTATTTTTTGCAGCACTGCATACAGAAGGCCTAGCACAGTTTGTAGCAGATAGCGGATGTCCAATGATATTGGTTAAATAAATGAATGAATGAAAAATATGGCATTTTCTCTTTTCTTAGCTTGCCTGAACATGTAGTTTCTAAACTACCAACCATATAATATATAGTGATACAAAGTTCTTCTTGTAAAGAAAACTATTAATTGAATTAAATAAGAACTGAAAGACTATCATTAAGATGATACTAAGATATGTATGTAGGAACCAGTATCTTTTTTACGATAGTAATAATATGACAGTTTTTTTCTTTAAAAATTGACAATTTCTACGTATTACTTCTGAAAAGAGATTGAGTATTCTTTTTAACGAATGCCAACAAAACAGCCTATTTACCGGTTGACATAGCACAGCTTATTTATGAGATACTGAAGTAAATGTCTTTCTTGTTTGACTTAGAATAAATGTGTAGATGGATGAGTGAAATATATTCTTAGAATAATTTTCCATTAAAATGAATTTGGTATGCTCACTCTTTATAGATGAAGTGATTATAATGCCAGTTAAGTATTTCTAAAAATTGAGCAAATAAAGTCAGATTCAAGGAAAATGTAATCGGTTGATAAATGTTAGAATAAATGTTAGAATATTTAAAGTAAACATGTGATATTCTTAGCTTTTCTTTAAGGTTCTTGCCTAAAAATGAGTAAATAGTTATATAAGTAATTTTAAATCTGTGAGGAACTGGTATTTTAAAAAAATAAATTGCTTATTATCTGGGTACTTTGGGCCATGTTTTTGTTGTAATATTAACTTCCAGTCATTCTGCAATAAGACCTTTAAAATTACTAAAAATAAGACAAATTTTTGTGAGTCAGGAGGCCCTGAAATACAAATGCATCATTTATTTCATCATAACATAATTTATTAGCCTTAAATAGAAAGCAATATTGGCAAACACATTAACTATGCTATAACCTGTACTGGATTGGCATACTATAAGTAAGATGACGAATCTCTGAAAAGTGGAATTAGTGGTTTATGCATTTGGAATATATAAAATTATTCATAAACTAATGAAAGTAATTATTCATTGTCTTTATCCAAATATATGCCCATAAATGAAAGCCTAGAAAGTCTTAGTATTAGAAAATACTTACCATTCTAAGGATGAATAGGATGAAACATTTATTGACATCTTAAAGAAAGTCTTCATAAAATGAAAATGTCATTAAAATCTGCAGTGTGGTCTAAGCTGAAAATCAGGATAGATAAAATTTTATTTAAAATACCAAAATCATTGTAATAAATGTAACATATATAATCAAGTTAGAAAATATTTCTAAGACATTTCTTAGGGTGACCTTATAATTGCATCCTCTCACATTCCACAAAAATCTTTAAATCAGAATAATGGAATCATCTAGAGAATTAGCTGTTTCAAAAATTACTGCATAACAAGAAATGTTTGTTAACGTCCTTTCATGTTTCTTTCTCCAATTCATGCTAACTGCATGATTGAAGAGGGAAATTTTGTACCACAAAGTCTTTGGAAGGCAGTATGTACTCTGGCATACTTAATAACATGCTTTGTTTCGAAGATAATGAGGACATCACAAGCTGTTTAGGTCTTTTGTCTAAAAACTCCCACCAGAGGCTCTTTTAAACCACTGTGGTTTTCGGTGCCTGATTCCTGCAGAGTCCAATTCTGGCTTTGCTGTAGTGTCAGCTGTTACTCATGCTTGTTGGGGCTTGTGTGCCATTCTTAGGAGCATACTCAATGTTGCAAGAATCTACTCACTTTAGATACTCTCTCGGGAGCATAATTTTGATCAGCTTTTGAAGCTCAGATTCACCTTTTTGAAATTTTGAGAACAGTGACATATGTTAACTTGCCTTGCCCTGAACTGAACAGAAGTGGAACAGAACTAATAAGTAGCATATGGTAATGTAATGAAAGACCGTGCCAAATGAATGGCACAAGGTATCAGAATGCCTTTTGGGTTGTCAAAAGGCCAATAATTTTCCATCAGGAAAATTATAGTTTAGTGTTTTGATTGAGGTGACAAAGTTTAGTCATAAATAATAAACCATAATGGGTAACTGGCTTGAACAAGAAATTCCTTTATCTTAAACATGTTATTGCTCTGCAATTAGACAAGATGATATTGCATGGAGAAAACATTTCTGTGACATTGCATACCTACTGTAAATTTGTCCAGCAGTGTTTATGACTTGATAGACACAGACAATACCTAACAGATTTTTAAGAGGTGCTGAAGAACATAAAACAAAATTACTTGAATTCTGAGCCTAAAGTCTTGAGAATAATAAAAAAAAAAGATGGTTTAAAAAACAGAAATAATTTGGTATAGAATATAACTTTGAAGTGGTCAATTAAAAGTTATATAAGATTTTCAAGAAAAAAGGGAAATTAATGAGAAAGTTTTTTTTTTTTCCCCTTTCTGTATGTTTGTATGAAAGCTTACCTAAAGTGAAAGAGTTTAAAAATTAACTGCACATCTTTTAAGAGTATCAGGAAGGGAGTTGGGATCATTTTGGACGTATAATTAAAAACAAAAACATTTTATTATAGAAAACTTAATTCATGTAAAATAAAAAGTAGAGAGAGTGGCATAATGAACATCCTTATACCTATCAAACTAGCTTCAAAAATTATCAACACTTGGAAAACTTTATTTCATCAATTCCTCTTCCCATTCAACTCCACATGTCCCTAGACACTTTTGGATTCCTCATTGTCAGAATCTTTCCAAAGGCTACATTTGTTACTATCTTCTAGTTCATAGGATATCTCTCAGTATATTAAATGTGAAATAGTTGCATTCATTTAAAATAATTATTGTTACATGAAATAAATCCAAAATCCTATATATACCTTATTATGCACTTAATACTATCAGAAAATTATTTGGCATTGGGAAAACTTCAGTGTTTAAAAAAAAAATTTATGCAATTCAAATGACTTAGGTAAATAATAAATAAATAAATAAGTAAGTAAATAAAGAAATATTAACCCGGTTATGCCCTTAAAATAACTTAATACTATATTTTCTGATTTCTGAAATTCATGAACTTTCCATTCCAATTTGAAGCTTAAATATTGGATAGTCCTTACTACTCCTGAGGAATCCCTAAGGTATTCCTCAGATGTATTTTAAGTCAATGGACAAGAAACGACATAATTTCAATCCTAATTTTAAGCCTCAAATTGCTCAAAGAATTGGACAAATGATAAAGGGAGTTTTTAAACGCCTCAGAAGTGTCTAAGTACAAAAACACTTGATTGATTAACTTAAACAAAGTCATAAATCCATTATGTTATTTCAATCCCATAATTCTATGTGATATACAAATCTAATTAAACATATTTTCTGAAGACAGTGAATGGGTCAGCAGAAGAAGAAAGAAAAAGAAACACTTTAAGACATTAGTCGGTCACTTTAGGTTAGTTTAACATGAGAATTATTTTGACCAGGGAAAACTATTGAAACTTACTGGTCCTTCAAAGGATTACTTGCTTCTCTGTGTGAAAGTCTAGAAGTTTCTATGGAAATCATTCTTGTTACTATTTGACTTGAGATAATTTTATGCCAGGAATATATTAATATTGAAGAAGAGAAAATTTTGGTGATGCAAAACATGCTTTACATGTTTATAGCTAAGCAGATAGAAATAATTTATTTCTGAAAACACAAATCCTCCCTGTCATGGTTTTTTTCCATAAGCTAAAAGTCACATTAATGTGGTCCTTTTCAAATTAAACATGAAATTTTGCAAAAATGTGTATATTTTACTCAACTTGCCATATAGAGGAGGCAACTGCCTTGCTGTTTTACAAGGAATCTTACAAATATAGAGCAATTATTTTAGTGCATAATCAATACTAAAAATTACAATGGCACTACCTTTAATGTAATAGTCACAATATTATTACTTACAAATAATGTAAAAGTATATGTATACTTTATTTTATTAATAAAGTAAAGCATTGTTTATTTCTAATCATAAGAATGGAAGAGAACTTGGAAGGGAAAGCTGCTTCAGATGACGGTTAGCAAAGGAGAACCTGCATTTGGATTACATCCCATGTACAGATTGCCATTGTAATTAATTCTTTGGAAATTACAAGCAAAACATCCAATGGCCCTGGAAAACTGTAGGTTTAGCCTTTATTGTAGATGGCATCATCTGTAACATAATGCTTTTGGAACAAAAAAAATTCCTGGTTTAATATCAAGAATATACTTAGGAGAAATTAATAGAGCAGAGGAAAAAGGGAAAATAGGGAGGGGATGAGGCTGTAAGAGCAGGAAGACAATGAAACGGACAAGTGTAAAGAAGGTATAGAGAAAGAAACTGATAGAGGAAACTACTAGCTCTGGCACTAACTAGCTATATGGTTTTAGATGCACTATTTTATTAACCACTAAGTTCTTTGTTTACAAAAACAGTAGAATAGCTGCCCTTCTATAGTTGCGGCACTAAATTAGACAATTTGTTTAAAATACCTGCACATAGTAGGTAGTCAATAAATAGTAACTCTGATTATTATGTACACATTCCAGTATTCAAAACACTTTTGTCATTTTCTAGTAAATTACTTTAGAATTAGTTAATGACCTATGAGAGAACTCAGCCCCATTAATTTCTAATGACAATTCATTATGTGTTGTATATTTAAGATATAAAGAAAAGAAACTACATGATTTTGAACATATAAAAATAAAGTTTCATCTTATGATTGTATTAGTGACTCCTCAAATTAATTGGGGTTTGGAATATTTAGATTTTTATTCTTTAATTCATCAGAATCTATACATTTTTTTGGATAGAATTCCCTAAGTATGGAATTTTCTTTCCATACTCAGAGCATGAGTTCTTAAGCCACTGATGTATTACTAGGGACTGAAATAAAATATAACCCTCTCCTAAATTATGTTGAAGCTCCAAATATCACAATCTGTATAGTTTCTAACCATTACTATTTTAAAGTGACCTAAATGTGAAGTCAAGGTGAAAGAACATGTTCTCTTCCCCGTAGAGCCTACATTCAAATACCACAATTGGATGTTGAGTTGCTATGGTGAATGTCACTCTGGAGGAACGTTTATAAGATATACAATATGCAATCACCTAGCCACTCATTAGAATTATGAAAATATCTCAGAACCAGCAAGTATACTGCTGATCTGTCAATTAAAAAAATGCCTAACTACACTTATATACTAAGGATTTTGATTGTGAATTTCTGAATCCACTGCAGTTTCAGAATTTCCAAGAGGGGAGAATAGTCTGAACAATGGTTCTACTCTGTTTTATAGCCTTGGGTGTTTTGTTTTCTTGTTTTCTTACTGTGCTTCGGCAGTTTATTTGAACAAACATCACAAAACATGGAGAGGAACACTCTTGGAGCCAGTTTAGTATTAATAGTTTTGCTCTTGCAAGTGCTTAAGCCCTTTCTTCTGGCTTTTCTGCATTTGTTGGCAATGCTTTTCTTAGTCATCTGAGTCTTCTTCAGCATCCAGGCTTCCTGCTGAGAAGGGCTGCTTGGCTGATTTAGGTTACACTGGCCTGGCAGCTTTGCTGCTTGGAGGGAAGCAAAGATGATTAAATGGCCTGAAGTTGCCTGCTCAGCCCCCTCTAATCTCAGCATTTAATGAAAACAAAAATGCACCAAAATACTTAGTGTGAGATAGGGGGTGGGGGGTGGGGCAGGGTGTGTGTGTGTGTGTGTGTGTGTGTGTGTGTGTGTGTGTGTGTGTGTGTAATATAAGGTGTACAGTCCCTAAATTGCCTCTTAAAAACTATCCCTTTTTCATCTCCAGCTTAGACGATATGCCATGATATGTTTATTAAGAAGTTTATGATGAGGCATATTTTGATTGGCAATTATAGAAGAACTCTCTTGGGAATTGCAAAGAAGAATATTTGAGGATTTCAAAAAGTTATACCATAAATCTGGGAGTTTCCTAATCGCTGCCTTAATGACTCACCATATTCAGCCTTTCCCTTCCATTCTCATTGCTGCTAATGCTCATTTTATGTGAAAATCTCAACTGGAACTAACTAGAACATCTTTAGGGTAATGTTCATTTCTAGGCAATTGTAATTTTCAATTAAAATTGCACAGTGTACCAGTGAATTGAAAGTCAACTACAAGAACGTTATATTATGGACTTTTGGTTTTTCTAATCACTCCCATACACCACACAGTTAAAACTGGCAACAAGTTTCTGGTTTGTTTTCAGCTCTATGCCAAGATGCTTATCTGGCCCTTATTCCTCTTTGGAGAAGAGACAAAATTCTTCTCAAGACTTAGGCTCAGGTCTCCTCAGGCTATATTGAGGCCTGCACAGCTCAAGATAAGAGAAGGAAGCACTTCAAACAGCTAGGAATTAATCAGCCAGTCTGGCTTCAAGTTTGGTGTTACAACAGAGCAATTCAGTTTCAGAAGCTCACTTACATTAACTGAAATTACAAGAGACAGGCTCATTTAATTCTTGCTTATAAAAGGCTCCTGATGCACAGTTTAAACCAGTTACTTGGTGATGTCATAGAGCAAAGGGGCTAATTGAGCTCATTGGAAGGGGAAGGGCCCCTGGGTTTGTATCAAAGAGCAATTTGACTGGCCTTTGAAACAATTTCCTTATGTCTTATTCATACCTTTCTAGAATTACATTTGTGCCATCCATTATTATTTAAACAGAATATTCAACCCCTCTTCTTGTGTCAAAGTTATTTGTAATAGAGGAAGCTCTTTAGGGAATACATATGATAGTTTAATTGTTCTGAGTCAATGTAACGTAGGGCCTTTCTCATTGTACCTCAGAACTATACTTTTACATTTGAGCAGTAGGATACATTATCATGTTAAAGAAATTCTAGGAAAAGGCTTTTTATATCTCTGGGGATTAAGAAAGGGCTCAAGCACAAAATAAGTCAAAGTTAACACAATATACCATAGTATTTCTTGGGCTGTTTTCAAGTTCTCCAATCAGATATTCTACTCCATCAATAACAAAACTGTGCAAGTGTATATTTCTATTCATACATTTCTATTAGAATTAATTACTTTAATAACCTTCTTACAAAAGCAACACAAAATCTCATTTTTGGATGTCAAGGAAATATTTACACAAAGGTTGAAAACTGTATGCTGAAACAGCTTATTAACAAAAGTTGTCTACTTCCTAATTAATGATTAGCCGATCAGAGCAATCAATGAATGCTAAGGATAAGATTAAAAGTAAAATCCCAAATGTGTTTAAAACTGTGACTAAATTTAGAATCAGCTGTTGTAATGATTAAACCATTTGTTCTCTCTATATGTATATCAGACACTATTCCATTAGCTTAGTCAAAGATATTGAAAGCTTTTTCTTCTACAAGCTGTTAGTAAAGCAAATAAAACATTTCTCTATGTTATTGACAAGTTCTTAATGGATTTATTCATTAGATACAGTGACCCTTCAACTAAGCTTTAGTCATGCAGAGAGAAAATTCAGGAGCATTTGGATGTCTCTAATATTGGTTAAAATATGGTCCTTTCATGAAAAGTAAAGCTTTTTATTATATCCAAAATATATTCTGTGGCTGGCTAGCCCAACAATAATAACTGAATTGTGACTTCCTTAGTTATTTTCAAAAAAATAAAACAGATTTTGATAAAAGCAAAATGAAAACTCATAACTTTCAAAAGTGGTGGAAGATTTTTTTCTTAAATACTGATATTTTGTGTGTTTGGTTAGAAGCATCTGAATTGATGATCAGTGTGGAAGGATTTACACATGAAAGGCAATTGTGATTTGATAACTTACCAGTGTTTCACATTAACTGAAAGACTGTTGATAAACGGTACTTACCACCCCTATTCTGCGCAGACATTGACCTGAAATGACCTTCATATTACTGTTTCATATCATAACAAAAAAATCTGGAAACTGTCCAAAGAAGAATCTAAAAACTTTATGTTGAAAGATAAAAGCAATATGCACATCAATATATATAGTATGAGCCCATATCTACAAGTGTCAAATCTGGCCAAAATTTAGAAATCAATTTACAGGGATCTATACAAACATATTAACCTAAAAAGAAAAGCAAGATAATAACGGCAAATATATCTAAACTACTTATTATGTGCCAGGTAAAAAAAAAAATATGTATTTTTGCTATTACTGTGATTCTCATTTAAAGATGAGAAATGACATTCAGAGAGATTACATAAATTCCCCAAAGTCACAGAGCTATGAAGTAGAAGAGGAAGGATTTAAATCTGTACACTTTCCTTAAATATTTTACCACATGTAATATTAACTAATGTTCCATATTCATTGTGATTTTATGTAAAGTTTACATATAATTAAATAAAACAAATATTGTCAATGCATTTTGGCAAATATCTAAACTTAACCCAACCCCAATCAAGATATAGAACATGACCATCATCACAGAAAGTTCCCTCATGCCCCTTTCAAGTTAACCCCTCCCCTCATCCCTAGTCTCTGACAACCATTGTTCTGCTGCTTTTCTACTATAGATTATATTTACCTGTTATAGAAATTCACTTAAATGGAACAATACAAAATAAACTCTTTTATGTAAAGCTTCTTTCATTCAGCATAAGGTTTTGAGATTAATCCATATTGTTGAGTTTGTCTGTATGTCATTTCTTTTTAATGCTGAATAGTATTCTAGTCTATGAATATATCACAGTTTATTATCCTTTTCATAAACAACTATACAGTTTCTAGTTTTGGGGTATTAGCCATTATGAACAGTCATTCAATTTTTTTTTTTTTTTTTTTTTTTTGCAGACATAGTTTCTTTCCTCTTAGGTAATGATATAGAGTCAGAATTGCTGTATTATAGAGAAATATATATTTAGTTTTGAGGATTTATTTTCTGCCCTAAAATGCACTCCAGTCCGGATTTAACATAGAGAGTAATTGTTATGCATGCATGGCATCATTATATTGAGAAAACTATTTTGGTCACAAAAAGCTCCATTTTATGCTCTGATATTATATAGCCAACAGATGAATCCCCACAGGCCAAACTGGAATAATTCCAGGTTATTTCCTGCAAGCAACTTAGATAGAATACATTTATTCTGTTAAAAGCATTCTAGTAAACACCACCAAGAGTTCCAGTTAGTGTGTTTATAGAAGATTTACCCTAGTCACTTCTTTCTTTGTCCAGATTCTCTCCTCAGGTGTGCTCAAGGTAGGAAGAATGGTTATTGACTGGCTGCTCTCCATTCCTCCTCAGAAGAATTGAAGAAAGATTGAAGAAAGATCTGATGACGGATTCGAATGATAGAAAGATAATGAAGATCAAATAAAAAATTGTGAAAGTGAGGGATACTAAGTCTTTAAGGATATATAACTGGGAGAACTGAAGCACAGATTTGAGGTTTTAGCCTTGAGTTGGAGAAGGGTTAATCTTCCAAAGAGATTAGCCATGAAACGGAATTTAAATATAAAGGGATGTTTGACAATCATGCCTAATAGCCTTAAGGACACTGGAAATTCAGTATCTGCTCCCAAAAAGTGGGAGGAATGAATAGAAGACTTGAGAAAGTGGAAAGTTTTTGAAGAATTACTGTAAGGGACATGGTTAACAGTCAGGAAGCTAAACAGAGACTTAGCAGCTGTGGTTATTATGTGGCAGTAATAAAACAATGAATAATAATCACCTAATGTGGTTGAATACCATTAATGTGAGAAAGGTGAAAAACTAGGCAATTTAAAACATAATTGTAAAATAAAACAAAATTATGCCGTTCACAGTTTCAAAAGTCAGCAGTATTGTATATAATCAAATATACTCTTTGAGAAGTCCCAAGGAAGGATATAGATCAGCTGCTTCTCTTTAAATCTGATGCACACAGGTTTTCTCTCAGCAATGAAATAGATTGCTATTTCTTTGGTATAGTGCCAGATGACGGTATTAGCTTACATTTTCAACCATGTTACATAAAATATATTTATTTATCTTTGACCAAGGGATTGACACATTTAAATCCTGCATACTCTTCTTACTCCAAGGCAGAGATTTATTGGGTAGAATGGCTGATGGGATCAATGATCATCTATTATTTATCAATTATTCTCTCTCTCTCTTTTTCAAAAGACTTTAATTTTGATTAAGTTAAACACCCATGTAATATTACTCCATGATTCTCACAAAAAAAAATTCAAAACTGAAGGTAATATTTTGATTTTACAATGAGGATCTTGAGACTTCAATAGCTTAGGTAACTTTATCAAGGCCAAATATTTAAGTAACAGGCCAGGATTTGAATCCAAGTTTCCCTGAATCCAAAGTGTGCTGTATGAATTAAACAGAGTTTCATTTTATCCCTGGTCACTATTCCACAGCTTTAGAGTAAAATAAGAAAAAAATGGAGAGGGATGATATTTTAACTAGTGAGGAATAAGAAGAGTATAGACTTAAAATGGCATTGGCTTCTAGAGTGTTCAATATATTGATGAGTCCTGACTAGTGAGGAAAAAAGAGAAGACAAAATTGAACATGTATTGTGACAATCAGAAAGAGTCTAGATACTATGGGTCAATATAGTTCAAAATACATAAATTGAACTTCACTGTTTTTCACACTTGAACTCAGCACTGGTTAATCAGCAATGACTAAGGCATGGTGGTTGAATTATAAAATATCATGTAGGTAAAGGCCAACTTTAGTAAAATTGAAGAATGTGAATTGTAGTACTTAAAAAAACTAAATATATACATGGATAATGGAGTTGTAAATATATAATGCTGTGGAAATGAGTCGTCATTTGATGGTAAAGGAGAGAATAGCTCTAAAACAAATAGATGTGAAGTAGAGTTTGCCTGAAAGGTTTATGAGGATCATTGACCACTACTGCAGGAATTACACAAAGGTCTCATGAGGGCTAGGACTCCTGAAATGTCCAAACTACAGAAATGTCTACATATGTTGACTTTTTTGATATATGCCCTTCTGATTGATAATCTTTTATTGTGGGTCATATTTAGTACATTAAAATCCATTCATTTCTTTGAGGTAGAATGAGATTTCTGTTTGGTAGTATTTTACAAGTTGATTGAAATTTAAAGTTGGGAAGCAGCTTTTCACCCACATGAAGGATTGTAAGATATCTTCAAAGTAATCTTTACTCACATTTGTATGGTAAAGGGATGTGGTGCTGAAAAAAGTGGTAATGATTGCAAATTAAAGAATCAGAGGGGATTATGCACTCTCTTCGGTATACATGTGGGATACTAAAATGTGTGGTGGGTTTAGCATAGTGTTCAAAAAGACTTTAAGTTACCAAATTGAAAGGAGATCTAAATACATATTTAATATCCCTAATCTGTTGGATTGCTTTTTAAGGGCAAGCTGTGCTATTGCAAAAGATTAGAAAATGTATTGGCAAGAGTGAATGTGTCCCTTTCTGTGCTTCCCCTACATCAAAATCCTTCTAAGAGAACAGAAAATATATTTTTAGTCACATTTGAGTATAATTTTAGTGATTTTCAAAACTTGAAAGAGACTTCAAAGAAATGTAAATATCGTGTAGCTTCTCTCCCATCCCCCCTAAGGTCAGCTTCTTGGCAGTGTTCTTTTCAGTCAAGACAGTTGTCTTTGACAGCACCAGTCCACTGGAAGACCAGTTTTGTGTTGGGCAGCTGCCTTTTTAGTGAGAGATGTGTCTCTTCTGAAAATCTTTTTCTAATATCTTCTCAGGTCTGAGAAGTCAGTCCTCCAGTTGTCATTCCATATGCTATGCCATATACTAATTTCACATGAGTTGCATTGCAGGCAAGTTTCCTTCTCCAGGACATTGCTACAGGAGAGCTAAGAGAACAGTGGCTCCGCCCCCCCCTCCCCCCCACCATATCAACAGGGGGAGCCTTTCACACTGCAAAGTGGAGTCCACTGATCAGTCGTATCATTAAAGGGTGAGATGACTTGGGGATGGTGAATCAGAGTCTCAGGTGTGACCTCTAAAAGCAAGCAATATATTCTAGTCATAGATGTTATATTCATTTTCACAAAAATTCTTTTGTCAGAATTTCTGATTTTAAAAATAAGTCTCCCTGATAAGATGGGTAAACCATTTTACAGCATTTAAATTGATATAACCACTTGCTAAGCAAATTTGAGATGTCACTGGGGAGTTCCTTTTCTGAAATGAATGATAAATGAGATCTTTTCCCATGAAAAATAAATGGGAATGTATTTCAGAAATGTTTTGAGAAATTGTGCTGTTATATCTTTATCAAAGTACTTGTGGTAGTGTATTCACCTTTGGGTAATAATGGATGTTATTAGAGGAAATGCAGAAAAGCAAAAAAGGGCAAAAGTCAAATGCATATTTTCCCTACTGTAGTGACTAAAAAATTCATAAAAACAACTGAAAGCAGAGGGAGATTTTGATAACAATATCTGGTGGACAGCTCATAGTGTGGGCTATAAAAGTGATCAGCTGCACGGCAGACAAATGAGCCTCCATTGTCCGACTCTCTGGGGAGAGTTTGTGACAAATGAACATCTAATGATACAAACAAACCCACAAAAATAATCCCTTCACTGTGGGAATCTAGGGGGTAAGGGCACATTTGATTTCTGAGAATACCAACAGAACGGTGAAGACTTTTTTCATTTCTTCCACACTGCAGCTTCATTGTCTTAAGATAATTTTTGATATTAGGTATGTCCTGTTTCACCTGGCACATCTGTACCCACTCACTGTGCCGACCAGGTATTTTGTTATGGGACTTGGCATTGAAAGTCATGTGTAAGGTACATATTTTAGATGCAGTTATATGCATTTAATTAAAGCTCTTTGATGAGGAGGATAATAAAGGACATGAGTGAAGGACAAGGGGATCGAGAAGGGGACTCTTGGTTTTGTTGTACACATTTCTACTTCAGAGACTATTTCTCAGTCTTATAGATACTGAAATTCAATTTTTCTGAGCTCTACTAGGGCTTATAGGCTCTGTGGATTCAATGCTTTCTAAACTCTCAAGGGACTGGTGATAAACAGCAATGTCAATTTATTTACAGTGGAATATCTATCTGTCCTTCAGTGGCTTCTCCAGGTTGTCCAGTGGGAATATTAGCAGTCCTCACTGGGAAAATGTTTACCAGAATTAAACTAGACTGCTCAATAATTTGACCACCTAAGAGAGAGGAATTACGGTCTCAGACTACTTTTAACCCACTAAAATATGTCAGTGTCAACATCAGGAATACTGTAGTTGAAACCTTTTAAATAAAATGTTGGGAGACAGGAGTATTTGGATTTGGAGAGTCTCTCATCTTTCTTGTTGTCATCAGTCCTCCTAGTTGATCCATTTGTTCCTGTACTTCTGGGCAATGACTCATTCTCTAAAATATCCCCTCCTTCAATCCCCTCTGTGGGTTGTATGTAGCTCCTGACACTGCAACACTTGCATCCCAGATTTCTCAGGGCCTGTGTCCAAGTGTCAGGACAGATAGAGGGCCAATGGGCTAGTGAACGCTGAGGTACCCATGACTAATAACAGTCCAATCTATTCCTGAATATTTTTAAAGAGATGGACAGCATTCAATAGATGAAATTAAGGTCCTTCATCTGCAAATTGCTTAAATAGATCATCAACACATAGTAAAATGCCATAACAAGATATTTTTTTGTATCCCAAAGAGACTATATAGTTTGTGCTGTAGAAATATAATTTCTGGAAAAAAAGAGAGAATTAATCATTCTCCTCTAATCTATATGAGAAAAACCATAATTTGAGTATTTTGCTCCTTTCTTAGAGTCATACACATTTATTCATTCAAACATTAAGCTTGTAATATATTCCAATCAATGCATTAATTTTAGATGATGAGAGAAATTTTTAGAAAATCAGTTTATGACAAAAGATCTCACATGCTAGTAGGGAGGAAAGACAAAATGATGATATTACTACTGCTCCTCCTCCTCCTACTGATGTTATCTGCCGTTTATTTATTGGAACTTACTTTGTGCAATGATCTGTCTCCATGTTTTCTATAGCTCATTTAAGTCTCATAACACATTACTAGGTTTTATTATCTCCATTTCACAAATGAGGAAACTGAGTCGCAGAGAAGTTAAGTAACTTACTCAAGGTCACACAACTATTGAGTGACAGAGTCTGTATGTTAATTCCTGCTTGTCTGACTCTGAAGCTTGCACTGTTTATCGTGGTAGACTTTTTGAGAAAATTATAATGCAGTGTTATGTTAAATATAGGAAAAAATTCCTTGCAAGAAAAAGGAGGTGGTGATGGGTTTCTTCAGGGAATATTTCAAATAAGAGGCACAGAATGAATTGAAGTTTTGAAGTGCTTTAGGCCAGAAGATAAGTCAGGGGCAAAAAACAGGGGAGAGAGAATTTAACCCTTTAAGAGAACTGCAAATAGTTCTGTACTGCTGAACTTTAAGGGAAAGTAAAAGATAAAAACTGGAGAGTTAGGCAAAAGCCGAATTCTAGAAGCCTTTCATGTTTTCATAAGAGGCTTGAACTTTGTCCTGTTAGCAGTGAGAAGCCACTAAAGAATTTTAAAGCAGTGAGACATATACTATGTGTCTGAATGCATGTCAACACTAAAATGAGATTATCCTCTACTTTCCCAGTGAGAAGATAAAAAATAATGAATTACATTTTTGCCCTCATTTGGGAAAACAGGCCTGCATTTATTAATTAGTTTCACACATTTACAGACTATCATATTATATAGAATAAAAAAAATTATAATTATTGCTTTTTTTCTATGCTCCTATTTCACAACACTCTATTCAGAATATCTTTTGGCATTAATATTGTTGGCATCTTCTGAGATGCTTTTTGAGTCTGCTAACATATTTTTCCAGAGCACCTCACTTCAGTTGTACAAAAGTCGTTTGACATATAACACATTGTGAATCCCTATTTCAAGTTGTCATTGTAGATTATATAACAAGCTGTATGAACCCATTTCTTAAAAGAATTTTTTCTATAAGATGGGATTGGAAATAGGACTCAGTCGATCTCCAGAATTTATAAATTTACTTATTGCATTGCTTTTATAAGTGATCATAAGCTGATTTGTGTACAATGGCAAAACACTTGCAACTGTTGAACAAAAGCTCAGGAAATATTAATCTACCTTTGGTTAAGTATCTACTGCGTGCTCCACATTTTGGAGAATCGTCTGTGTACATTTTCTCACCGTAAAAGCCATGCCGTCTCAGAATGTAGGATGCATTTGATATGGATTCTGTCATATAGAATGTACCCAATGAATCTTTAATTATTGAGCAAATGATTATGTTCTGGTTTGCTAATGCTGCCAGAATGCAAAACACCAGAGATAGATTGGCTTTTATAAAAGAGGGTTTATTTGGTTACACAGTTACAGTCTTAAGGCCATTAAGTGTCCAAGTTAACACATCAGCAATTGGGTACCTTCACTGGAGATGGCCAATGGTGTCCGGAAAACCTCTGTTAGCTGGGAAGGCACGTGGCTGGCGTCTGCTCCAAAGTTCTGGTTTCCTTATGACTTTCTCCCAGGACATTCCTCTCTAGGCTGCAATTCCTCAAAAATGTCACTTTTAGTTGCTCTTGGGGTGTTTGTCCTCTCTTGGCTTCTCCAGAGCAAGAGTCTGCTTTCAATGGCCATCTTCAAACTGTCTCTCATCTGCAGCTCCTGTGCTTTCTTCAAAGTGTCCCTCTTGACTGTAGCTCCTCTTCAGAGCATCACTCACAGCTGCACTGTGTTCCTTCTGTTATGTCAGCTCATTTATATGGCTCCACGATCAACTTAGACCCACCCCAAATGGGTGGAGCAACACCTCCATGGAAATTATCCAGAGTCATCACACACAGCTGGGTGGGGTGCAGTCCAAAGAAACACTCAAAGAATTACAATTTAATCAACACTGATAATGTCTGCCCACACAAGATTACATCAAAGATAATGGCATTTGGGGGACACAATACATTCAAACCGGCACAGATTATAACAGATCTAGTTACTAGTAGGTGTTATTTATTAAAATATTAATTTATGTTAGTTGCATATTTTTATATTCACTTGTCATTTTATCTTGTTGCAAGCTATTAGGAAGCTATACTGCTTCCAAAGTTTGTATCATGGTTTTGTCAAGTTTTGCCAGAACTTGGAACTATTGGGCATTTAACAGGTATTAAATTCTATCTCTTTATTGCTGAATTCTAGTAATATTGGTATGTTTTCCTGTATTTATTGGCAATTTGGATTCATTTTTCTGTGAATTTCATGTTAATATTCTATTCTCATTTTTCTATTTATTTGTTTTTTGTCATTTATTTGTTGTATTATTACATATATTTAGGATTGTAATTATTTTCCAGATATGTGTTTGAAATTTCTTGTCCTGGATCATAACTTCTATTTGAATTTTATTTATCATGTCTTTTGTAGAAGAGGGGTTTTATACTTCAATGCAGTTAAAAATGAAGAAATGTTTTCCTTTATAGTTCCATAAACATTTCTATTACTGGCCATTTATTAAAATCTTATAATATAGATAGACAAAGTAGTAATGATGAAGAATTCCAGATAAAGCTGACAAAAATAGAATAATGCACTTTAATGGGGAAATCATGGAATGATTCAAATTGTTTTAAAGAAACAAGCTGCATATATGCAAAGTATTATTGAACAGAAAGCTAAGAAAATCCAATACATAATCCAGAGTGTGCACATCAGTCCTCCTTTAATTTTATATACTGGATATTGGGGTTCTTGGTAGTTTAAATGTCAGATATTTTCTTTAATGTTCCTTGACATTTCTACACCAATGTCATACATGTGTGTGAGGCAATATTCAGCTGATTCCAGCTCCCCAACTGTTGACCCACCCCAGCTAATGCTGAGTAGAGCACAGACAAACTGACCCTACCATGTCCTGCCCAGATCACAGATACAAAATTTGCTATTGTTTTAAGGCACTACGTTTTGAGGTGGTTTGGATACAGCAAATACCACTGAAACATATGTATTCATTCCACATACATTTATTGAATGCCTGCTATGTGCTGGGCTGAAAAGCTGAAGGGAAGAAGGAAGGGAACAAACATTTGCAGGCTACGTACTATGATCTAGGCACTGGGATTTGTGGTACCTTGTATATATTACCCTAGATAATTCTCTAAACAACCAGTAAAGAAGGTATTATTATTATTTTTATGTTTGTCAGAGGAGAAGCTGGGGAGTGGTAAATCTGAGTATTGTTTTGGATCATATAGCAGAACCAAGATATAAACCTAGTTTTTGGGAGTTCATGCTTATACTTTTTCCTCTGCCAAATGGCGATTAAGGTGTGATTGCTGAATCTGAGGGTCTTACATTTATGATAAGTTTATGATTATTAAGTAATGTAATGAATGCTATAGTAGAAATATGTGCATTGTAGTTCAGGAACATAGATGTTAGAATGTTTTTGTTTTTTTCTTATCTCTTTTCCAGAATGTATGAAGATTTCTTCACAACTTTGCTTAAAGGTTAACAGTCACTGTGATCTCAAAAGAGGATTGGAATGAGCAGAAATCAGAACACTGGTATAAGAGGGAAAAAATATGGGCACATCTATATAGAGATTCAAAGGTTCTGGGGATAGTTGAGGAAAGACTAAAGTTTGAGCTGTGTGAAGACAGGGAGCGAGGAAAGTAACAGCCAGAGGCTAAGCTGAAAAAAAAAAAAAGGAGCCAAGGAAAGAGTTGGGGAAGATCCAAGCAAAAGAGCTTTCAGTTTATCCTAGAATCAACAGGGAGTCAAGAGTATTTAAAGAAGCTAAGTGCTTGACCAGATCATTAATCTAAAAAGATGACCCTGTTGCTGTATGGAGATGCAATTTTAGTGGGTAAAACCAATTGAGAAGCTCCTGTGACAATACTTCTGAGAAATGAGGAGGCACCTAAATAAAACAGAAGTAATTGGAATGAATAGTACAGAGGTGATGGTTTTTGATTATTTTGGGTATGATTTGGATGGTTGGACAATGACTTTGGATTGGTTGGGTGGTGAAGCCCAGTTCCATACAGAGGGTAGAATGAAGTGTGTAGGTATAAGGAAGAGATTGAGTCCATATTTCAAAATATTGAATGAAGGAAATTAAAAAAAGTATGCTCAATAGGAAATTAAATCGTTAAACTGCAGCTCCCCAAGAAATTCAGTACTGCAAGGTGGATATTTGGGAGTCAGTGGAAAGAAAATATAGGGAAGGAATGAGAATGAATGAAATTACCTAGAGAATACTGATGGGAGAGGGCAGAGAATGCAAACTCTGGACACGGCGGGGTTCAGATTACTATTTAGGGAGATAATATTAGAAAATCAGCCAGGGAAAAAGAAAGGCAAGGAGAAAAATATGAGGATGCTTTCCTGGAATCCAAGAATAAGGATGAAGCTCAAAGCATTGTGACGGTTAAATTCATGTGTCAACTTGACTAGGTTATGATGTCCAGTTGTTTGGTCAAGCAAGCACTGGCTCATTGTTACTATGGGGATATTTCATGGATTTAAATCATCAGTAAGTTGATTGCATCTGCGGATGATTACATCTACAATCAACTAAGGAGATTACCTTCAACAATGAGAAAAGTCTAATCCAATCAGTTGAAGGCCTTAAAATGAGAACTGATCACTTCAGCAGCACAGAGGAAGAATTTCCATCTCTACTTCAGCCAACCAGCTTCTCCTGGGAAATTAATCAGAAACCTTTATTGGAGTTCCCAGCTTGTAGACTGACTTACAGAATTAGGACTAACCCATCCACAGTCACATGAGCTAATTCCTATAATAAATCTCCTAATGTTTACATTATATATAACCTGTAGGTTCTGTTTCCCTGGAGAACCCTGACTCATACAAGCATTATAGGACAAAGAGAGTTTAGGTAATATGAATACCAAAAGCTGTCTGTTATCTTTGGCACTAAGGTATGACTACAGAGGTTATGTTACAGAAATAGAGTGGGAGTTGGAAGAGGCTGATTTGATTTCTACCTTTGTAAAAGGGCAAAATGTAATGAAAACCATTTCAAGAGCAGGTGGTCATTTTTGTGAAGGTTGTGCAACTTAGAACCACTGAAGCTATCCTCTCTCTCTCACATTTCACATATTATTGTTTGAGCTTGGGAGAGATAATTAGGAGGCATGAACAGATCATATCAAAAAGTATGAATAAATTGTGTTTAAGGGAGAATGGGAAGTAAAAAAATGCCGATGTTACTTACAGCTGATATTACTTACAGGAGTCTACTAAAAAGAGGAAGAAATATAGGGCAGTAGCTCAGAATAGATATGGGTTCAAGAATATTTTAATTAAAATTTATTCTAACATGAGTGGTATCACATGTTATTCTTTAATATATATGTGTGTATATGTATAAGGGGATGTGCAGATACATGCATATATGTAAATGAGATGAGATATAGATGAGATATATTAGATAAAATGATAAAATCAAGTGGAAAATTGATGCAAGAGAGAGAGAGAGAGCAGAATTGCCAGAATGACAGTCTTGAGTAGGTGAGAACTGGGAGGATATAATTACACAAGTGTAGAGATTGGTGTTACCAGGGAGTAAAGACAGTTCTTTTAGTGCACCAGGATGAAAAGAAGATCAGATGTGCACAGAGCAGGGAGACTGGTAGAGGCAGTGTAGAAATATATGGATAGTTCTATTTTCTCAGTGAAAGTGAAATAAAAATAAGAGTAGAGTGAGCAAAAAATGAAGAACTGATGACTCAAATAAAGAAGGAATGAAACAGCTAGAAGAGTGCAGGAGCGAATAGATGGAGAAATGTCAAATTGCTTGGCCTCATTCTTCAGTGAGGAGCAGGCTTCAGTCAGAACAAGTTTGAAGAGAAGCATCAGAGGAAAGGTTTAGAATGTAGGGGATTCTTTGATGATTGACCATACAACCCAGAGAGTGCTTTGGACTGACTTTATGAGCTTGTTCTCAAGACATACAGAAGCTTCTGGAATGGGAGTTTGGGTTGAAGGGTGATTAAGAATGTGAAATTGGGGGGCTGTCTAAAGTAAACAGGGATGAAAACAATGAATTCAGTAATTAAAGTTTTCCAGCAGACTGTTTTGTGAGGCTATGAATATTATTGGAGAGAGAGGACCAAGGGTCTTTTAGGAGCAACTGGAGTCCTGGTTTCCCATCTTCATTTCTGAGGATGGTGGGGAGAAGCAGCTTCTGTTGGTGCTTCACTCATCTCCCCTTTGCACTCACGGTTCCTGTGCCTGCTGACTCAACAGCTTTCTACAACTTTCTACTGCAAACACATGTGACTCTTATGTGAACGGTTTCTCTGACCACTGAAACCAATGTCACAGTGTAAAGTGTATCAGAAGTAGTAGTAGGAAGTTAATGTTTTTGGGAACATCCCTGAACCGCTAACCAATAGGAGTTAATGGATAAATCCTCAACCTCCTTGTCCCAGGGTAAGAAAACTCTGAGATATGTTCTATACAGTTTCCCAGAGGTTCCCTGTGGTATTGTGCCTCAGTTGCCCTAAATGGTAACTCATCCATTTGTTCACACTGTATTGGTTTGTTTCCCTTCTGGTCAAGGGCAATGCTTTTGTTAGCTTATTAGAGAAATTATCAACAAATACTTATCTCATAGACAACTCTGATGATTATTATTCTGTCTTCTCTATTTCTTCTCTTGCATAGCAGTTTTAGGATTAAGAAAAAAACACTTAAATTTTTCTACATTGTGTTGAAACATATGCACCTTTATTTTTAGGTTATCCTTTATACAGCTATCTCAAATTGCACGTCTATTTTCATGTAAGCAATTAAACACAGTTTTTTTTTTTTTTTTTTGAGTCTCTTAATATCTCCCAGGTTTTTATGTCTCTTTTTCCTGTAAGATGCTTTCCCAATTATTGTCCAGTGATGATATATATGGGAAAACACTTCATAGTAATCAAGAGAGATTACTGAAGTGCTAATGCCCTCTTGAACTAATTAGTGCACTTAGCTTAAAAAATGCATAACCATACTTTTAATACCTAGAAAGGTTTTTAACGTTGTCTACAAAGAAGAATTTCAATTAGATCCTGCAGTTCTGTGGGCAGAATCTTCATATCACCAGTGAGGGGAAAGGAAGGACAGGAGGGATTTTTCCCCTTTTTTCTTTGTTCCTTCTACATCTGCATTTTGGACGAATGTATGTTATCAGGACTTCTGAAAAAGATTTCCTTCAGGAAAGCTGATACTCTTCAGCTTTCAATTATGCATCTTTGGTAGTGATCTCCATTGCAATTGTAGCATAAATCCTAGGCTACCTTAATCAACAGTGTTCTTGTGGCTGTCACATGGATACATATATACATTTTCAACTGACCTTTCAACAGTAGCTACTGAAAGATAGATTGAGCAAGTGGGTTTTCTCATTCAAGAGGACACAGATGTGGATTTGCAAAGATGTTCAAAACATTTTCTAATAGAAGAGACAATTCCTTCTCCAGTCAAGAATGATGCTTATTCCAGTAATGTTGAATGATGTGTATGATGATGCTTGAATCATATCCACTATTGCACAAGGATACTGCATCCTTAAAAAAATAATCTGTGAATGGCTGTTACTCAAACATGATAAACTACCCATGAATTTACTTGAGACCAGATCCATTTGATAAGGACTTGCAGATCCAAAGCTGTTTCTTTCCAAAAGAAGAGGTTAATCCTTCCTGAGTTTTATTTCTCCTTAATATATAAATTATAAGATTGCTGTAGCTATTCTGGACTTCACCAACTGAGGATGGTTAATTTTAGTGCACCATGTGATTGAATATTTCAAGGGAGCTAATGTCAAACTAGAGCACTTTACCACTGAAAATGATTCATTTATATAAAAATTTTAAATGGCCTATCTTCATTCCATTATTTATTTCTGAGTGAAAATACAATGTTCTCATTTTCTGCTATTAAAAATTCATAAAATATACTCAAGGTAAACAATAAAGGATGAGTAAATGGAAAATATTTGCATATAAACATGAATTCAGATTTAGTAATTCTTGAAAAAATGTCATTATGTATTTGTATGTATAAATTAGTTATATATATATGTTATCTACATAATTATATCATAATTAATATATGTTGACATAAAAATAATATGATATAATACCTGGATGGGAAACATTTGTGATTCTGATAATTTTGTATTTGTAACTCTAGGATGAATGGTTCTTATAAGTTGTATTTTTAAACTTCTAAAGTGTTTCCCTTTTAGAACCAGTGTTATAATGTATGTTTCTATGAGTACTTAGAAATAAGAATCATAAAATAACATCCATCCTATTGATTGTGTAGTATTATACAATATATACTAAATATACTTTATGGAAATAATATCATTTATAACATAGCCTGTCTATTTTAATGGAATTAGTCAAGTTGAATATGTATATAATTAATTGAAAAGAAAATGCAATGGAATGTGATTTAGTTCTTCCAATTTTGCATTTTGGAAACCATAAAACAACTCTTGAGTCTTGCAGTTCAACACATTAAGCATGTATTGCAGTTGAATGAGTACATTTTCAATAAAAAAAACTATGAATTATGGAGACTTTTCAATGATGACTTACAATAAGCAATAATTCATGAAATTTATATTCTTTACAATCTGTTTCCCTCCTGTGGAAATGTGGGTTGGCTGACATCTACAGCCTGCTTAATCTTTTGTAAATATTTGCATGTCTGAATTATTGGTATGGATTTTGATATTGCTTGAGGGAAAAAAAAAAGCCACAAAGGGAAGGGGAGGGACATGAATGACAAATAAAGAGGGAAACGTGAAAAGTGAACTGAGAAAAATGGTATTCCCGACTTTTTAATATAATGAAATGCTTTGTATTTGAATTATATCTCTTGAATATGGATAGCTTTTTGGGGAAACCAAATGAGTTATTTAAAAATAATTAAAAAATACATACACTAACTTTAGCAATTTTTCCAAGTTATGTTTCTCAAATGATTAGTCTCTAATATCATAAAAGTTTCTGATACTCACCACTTTAGTGAATTCAATACTTTGTTTTCATTTAGTATTTTATAGAAGGGGCATACTATTTGATGAAAGTGGAGTTTAGTTTGTGTAATGCAAATATGTTCTAAGTACAGGGGAAGTTTTGCTTCCTCTTTTGTTAAGCACTTTTCTTACCACTCAATCAGAACCAATCATTCTCTTCTGTGTACCAATACACAGACAAGATTTCCTAGCTCCCACTCCCTCTTCTCTTCAATATTTCTCAACATAGCAGTGAATTTCTCCTGAAAGTAAGTCAGACCGTATTACTGTTCTGCTCAGACTCCTCCCAATGGATCCTCATTTGCTTGCAGATTAAAAGCCTAAAGCCTAAAAAAAAAAAAAAAAAAAAAAAAAAAAAAAAAGCCTAAAGCCTTATCATGTCCTAATCATGATCTGACCCCTGGTATTTCTCTGGTATCGTTTCTCTACTCTACCTGTCACTCACCTTGTTCCAGCCTCACTTCCCTTCTGGCTGGCTCCTGACTATGCCAAGCACACTCCCACCCCAATTCCTTTTCATAGGTTGCTCCTCCTTGCTGGAAGGCTCATTCCCAAGCTACTTACATGGTTAACTCCTTATTTCGGTCTTTGCTCAAGTGTCATCTCTTCAGGGAGGCCTCTCCTGACCTCCTCATGGAATCCCAGTTCCACCACACCCCCACTAATGCTGGTATTTGCATTCCCACCTGCCTTGCACTATTTTTCCCATAGTACTTTCCATATTTCAATGATATGTAATCGACTTACCTGTTATGCTTATTGTTTACTATCTGTCTCCCTTACTATGATCTAAGCACTACAAATGTAGACTCTTTTTCATCTGTTTTGTTTTCTGATGTATCATCAGTCCTTAGAATATGTTATTTTACCATATAGTACATGGTATGTTTTTAATAGATGTTTGTTAACTATCTGACCTACAGAATAAATTAATACATGATTAGAAGATGCCAAATAATGCTGTTAAATGAATAAATTAAGTGAAAGTATTAGGAGTCAAAACCTCCAAGAAACGCTTGTGTTCCTTATAAATATATCAATAGCAATATGCAAAATCTGTTTTGTATGATAATAATCTTAATATTTGCATGTTTTCCATAACACTTCCTATGTCTAAATTGTAATGTTTACTTCTACATACTAAAAGTACTCTCTCAGATGTGGTGTTTCCTCTCAAGAGCAACACAACCTCTTAGAGAAAAACTGAGGCCCCCTACATAATACTGTCTCTACTATATCAGAAAATTGTGCAGAAATAAATAAATCTGGTTTCATCATTATGAGAGTTAATGACTTTAGGGGATAATATGGTTCAAATGTCATCCGCATCAGTGTATCTGCTGTCAAGGAGAATGGGCTTACATCATTTCTTATTTCTTTCTTGGTGCAAGTGACAAGTAGCCCAGGCAGGGTTCACCCATGATATCCAATGACTGGTGAAAGATGATGAACTGAGAATTTGAAAGTAAATCTCACTTTCATTCAGAACTACAAAACTAGCAGAGCAACACTATGCCCCATAAATTATGCATGGTATGTGTTTTTGTGAGTGTGCACAGACATACATGTGTGATTTTTCTCTAGAAACCTATTAGAATAACTTGAGATGTTTTCATCATGATTCAACAATGATTTGGAAAACAGGAAGAAAGTATGCACATAGCAATGATAGATCAATGACTTTCATGTATTCTATCATGAAAAGCGTTTAAGGACCTTTCATACAGTGGATGATTGCCTTAAGAAAATTTGAGCCTTACAGTTTGCTTCATTGTAAAACTTCAGAGGCTTTTCATGCCCTGGTTCTTCAGCTAGATATGTGGCCTGAACTATCTTTAAATAAAATCATTATGTTAGTAGTATCATCAGCAAAAAGAGAGCTACTTAAATCCTCAGTTGTGCGTGGTGCTGAACGCTGCAGAGTAGTTATGAGACTGGCAGCTTAAAAAATTACAGTGAAAGAAATGGGCAAAAATATACCTCCAGATAATAAAGAAAACAGTAGTGCTAATCTCTGCTTAATGTTGGCTTGGAAGGCAACATTTGTATCTTGTGTATCTTGGAAGATACTTTAATTTGTGTAGTGATGAATTTGTGAGGGGTTGGTTATGGACTGAGTTGTAATAAGGTACCACACCTAATAATATCCATTAACTCATATTGCTCTGCAGATACATGATATGAATTTGGACTGACCTTAATGGAGAAAACCAACCACCATGATAGAGAAAAACAGAGAAAATGAATTATATTCTGAGTAATTGTATTTACATAATCAATAGTCCTTGTTTCCATGTAGGAAAAAAATATATGGAGCAATAAATGCTTTTATAAAATATAAATAGTCTTGAGTTCTGTGGTTCTGTACGGGGCAATTACAATCACAGAAGTGATACTTTGTTAAATTGTTTGATCTCTTTTTGTTCATATGAATTGCCAGGTTAATAGTTGAGTGGAGAAAAACAGTACACTTTTATAGAATTCACTGAGATGCCTCAGTTCCATATTATATTCCATATTAGAAGTAAGGGATCCATCATCCAAATAGATGTATGACCATTTTAATGTCAGTCCCATGACACATTTCCACAATAATTCAAGTATAAGAAACACAGACATGAAGTGTGTTTCCATTATTTATTCTTAATTATACCTCTAATCACTGACAGGGTATGTTTCAAATACTGAGCAAACTAAATATCTTCAAATCCACACATACATTTCTGGAGCCCTTAGTGAATGACAAAGGAGCGTTGAAATATGACATGACCCATATACTTCTTGAACTTTGATTACATTGTGTTTCACACAAATGTGTTGAAAACTCTCTGCAAGCCAAATCTAATTTAGGTCAGTTAAAGATACCTTTTCTTTCAGGACTTAAACTCCAATTTATTTTAAAGTATTTTGCCATGAAGTGACTGGAGACCTCAGGGTCTCAGGGTTTTTTGTTGCTGTTGTTTGTATTGCTTGTTTGTTTTTGTGGGAAGGGAGAGTGTGGTCATGGTTCTTATTATTGCAATTTTTTAAAATGTGGAAACATAATTCATTAATTTGCTTCATAGCTTAAAGGGGTATATATTGCTTTGTCTAGAAGCTTTGGATTGGCTTTCTCAAAAACAGAATATTTTTAGAACCAGCAGGTTTCTGGAGATTTGGTGGCAGTACATTCCTATTTCTTCTATTTAGCGATGAGTAGAAATCACAGAATATTAATATTCAGACAATAAATGTAATTGCTTTCCCATTCTGAATTAATACTATTATCATACATGAATGATATTCCTGAAACTATATTTTGTAATGTTCTTTCTTCTGAATAAAAAGTTTAAAATAAATTTGTTACCATGGCTGTATAGAACTGGCAAGAATGCTAATATATGGATTTCATTAGATTTGCATTCAGAATTCCTTTTCTGCTGCAAACAATTTCTGGAAAACAATGCATTCTGCTATTTGCCAACATAATGGAAAATAGGGAAGAATTATAACAGCACAGAAGTTTTGACCTATTTAACATGGTGAAATTAGAGCTTATAGACATAACATGATTTGGGTTCAGAAATGAATTGAAGTTTAGTAGGATAAGGACATTTGCATTGTTATTCTTAATAATAGAACAATAAAAATTATTATAGAGCTAATAAATAGATAACAGGATTAAAGACACAATGAGTAACTGGTGTAATGGCAGCTTAAAGCTTCTGTTAGTATTCATTCAATATAAATGAAAATCTGCTAATGAAAGAGAAAATAGCTAGGTTGGCTATGATATACCAGGAAACATAGACATTAGTTTCCTTCAGTTGGGTTTTGTTTTTGATCAAAGGCAGCCTTGAAAGAAACATGCTGAAGTGCAAGTAATCTCCAAACATATTTCAAAGATTATGTTTGTCTATCAAGGAAGAGAAAGGTGCTGTCATAAGTTTGTCAAAATAAATACAGAGATACCATTACTTACTCTGTCTTCCCTGGTGTGTTTCAACTGCCCATCAGTGGAAATAATCTTCCTATTTCCAGATACTTAATGTTCCCTGTGTGCTTTCTTTAAAGGTGTTGTGTGGCATAGAATATATTAAAGAAATAGACTTTTCACTGCTTTCTACATCTATGAAAGCTTGCTTTTTGTAATTCTTTCTGAGATTTGCTTTGAATTATCACTGAATTAAACAAAATATTTAAAAATTTTGCAAAATGACAGATCTATGTTATCACATTCGGCAGTAAAGTGAAATCACAGTGAGATGCAATAAAAATTTAAACAGGACCAAGAAGACCCAACCAAAAATTTAAACAATATTTTCTTTTCAGTTGCCAATAAAGCAATTTACATTTATTTTTAAAAATAAATTTAAAATAGATATATTAAACAGCTATAAACATTTTTTCTGCATGCATTTTGATTTTTGAGTTGTTTTGTACAGTGCCATATATGGAATGTGGTGGTTTGTTTCTTTGGTGCCTAAAATTTTTAGACCAAGCAAACTCAACAATGTACATTTATCTTCTTTTTATTGCAACCTTTAGCGGTACCATGCTGGCTTTGTCTTCTTATGTACCTTTGGTGTTGTTTTGAGCTTCTCAGTAAATGAAACTTGTATATTATTCTTCAGATTGAGTTGATTAACTGCCAATTAAATTTTCTTCTTTCTTTGATAAATCTCATTCTCCTAAATTTTGAGTCAATTCAAGAGGAAAAATAATTCCTACATTGTTCACAAGAATAAAACCAAATTCTCCAAATATATGGCAAGTGGTCAGTTTTCACTTAGGTATAGACTGAAGGTAAAAGGAAGTTGGTAGTTGATATACGCTTTTATATTAGCCCAATGGATCTAAAGGGGACTCTTTGGGGGTGTTTTCATTATCTTGATTTCTTTCATGGGTGTATAGAAGGGTTTCTTGGGAGTATACATATGCCAAAAATTACCAAACTTTATACTTTATTTACATGAAGTTGATTTTATATGACTTAGAACTCAAAAATATACTACACATTTAAAAAATGACTTTTCCTCAAATTCAACAAAATCTCAATTCAATACCAGAATGATTTCAAAAATAAAAGAAAATTCACTCCCAACTGCTTTTCAATTTTGATCTCAAGAATTTAAAATTATTTTAAGAAATATTTTCATCTCTAAATTATTACAGGTTTCAGGCATGGGGAATACCCTCTTTCTTTTTTTTTTCTATTTATCACCAATTCACATAAAATCATGATTTTTCATCATTTGAGGAATTTGATTTATACATTTTTTTTCAGATTTTAAAAGGAAACTGAAAAATAATATCTGCACTTTTAATGAACTGAACAAACATGGTTTATATCTAAGTCAAACCTAACTATATAAAAATAATAAGATTCAGAATGAAAAAGAAACTAAACAGAGGAATCTCTACTCTCTAAGCTTGCCAAGTTCATTCTTCCATAATAAATGATTGTTCAATTTATAAATATTTCTATCTCCTATGGGGATCTATTATAAAAAATAATCCTTGTTATATTAGACAAGTATTTAACTTACAACATGACATTTGATTCACTTTTTATCTCCACTGAAAATCAGTTCATTCTGTGGTTAAATCTATTTACAATGTAAGAACAAGTGTAATCTTCTCCAAGAGCTATTAATCAGCTCTACAAAAGACACTGTTTAATAATGAAGGGGTCATAAAAGAGAAAAGGTAAGTGGCTGAAAGTAAAGGCAGGATCTTTGGTAAGTGGCAAATTATTTAAAATAATACTGGAAAGTCATAAATAATAATAGCTTTTATTTGTTGAGTGTTTTGGTATTTACCAAACATTTTCCTGTACATTATCTCATTTAATCTTCACAACCAAGCTATATGTTAAACCTGATTTGTCATCTTGTTTTATTCCACAAAGGATTTAGTGACAAATAAAATGATTTGCTGAAGCAATACTAGCAAAAGGCAGAGCTGGGATTTCAATAAGCTTTTAAAAAGTTTTCTGACTCATGGTCATTCTTTGAGGGGGGAAATATATTAAAATGTTTGCTTTGAATAAATAGATTATAATGTTGAATCCTGGCAATTCAGGCTTCTGGTGCATTTAACTGTATTGGAAATTTGGCTGCCAATGGACTCAAGAAGGTGCCTTGAGAGCAAGTGTGGTCTAACTTGATTGATTTAGATCCACTGAAGAAAATGAGATAGTGTAACTATGAAGAGGTTATAATTATGGCCAGGAAAGCAACTACATTCTACTTAGCATGGTCAGGGAATCAAAAAGTCTGAGGATTCAGAAGATTTCAAATATTGTATTTTTTATACAATGATGAAATTTATCACCTCTCCAAGTATTAGCTTCCTTACTCCTCATGATGTGACCAGTAATCTGTTCCCTACATTATACTTGTCAAAAATATCCTTCCACTTTAAATATTTGCCATTGTCCCTTCTAGGAAGCAGATGGTGGTCAAATTGCCAAGGCTAGGAAAAGAACAAAAATCATTTATAATTACTATGACTGGTCCATTACATAAATAACTCATTGAGCTCTAAGTAGGAACTTTCAAACCCTGTGTGACTCTTCCCAATTGCATTCTCCTAACTCTTCCCCAGAAATATTCAGTACCTTGAATTTGTATTGATCACTTCTTTGATTATAGTTTTCCACCCCCTCCACCCCCCCCTTATTTATTTTCTAGAAAAGTAACATTTCTTTATTGAATACCTTATTGGAAAGAAAACATTTCCAGATAGAAATATAAAATGCCAATGCATTGACTGTTTTATGAAATCCTGTATTCTAAAACTCATAATATATGAAACGAAATATTGAAATAAAAAAGGAAATTAGTATTATTTTGCCAGAGAAGTAAAAGTGTATTTTTTTTCAAATTTTAATTTTAATAACTGAAGCTGTTCACATAGTAACTGGTAGTACTACTCTTTGTGACTACCATTTTGGAATTCACAACTTTAGTAAAACATGACTGTCATGGATTGAATCATGTTCCCCAGAAAGACATGTACCAGTCCCAACCCCTGGTCCTGTGTATGTGAACACATTTGTAAATAGGGTCTTTGAAAAACTTGTTGGCTAAGATGAGCCCAAACTAAGTTAGCATGAGCCTTAATCCAATACAACTGGAGTCCTCATAAACAGGGGAAATTTGGACACAGAAGGAGGAGTCAGAAAGTTAGAGAGACATCTTTGTGACAGAGTTAGAGATTGTAGTCAAGCCACCCCCAAGAAGTTACAGACACCAGAGAAAATGTGATCCTGCTGACACCTTAATTTTGAACTTCTAGCCTCCAAAGCTATGAGAAAATAAATTCCTGTTGTTTAAGTCAATGAGTCTGTGGCATCTGTTATAGCAGCCCTGGCAAATCAATACTATGACTACTTATGAATATTAGACTTGTATTATATTTCATTACTGTGCTGTTATATCCAAAGTTCTGACAAAGCCAAAATCTTGATGTCTTCTGTTTTAGTTTCCTGGATCGCTCAAGCAAATTTCATAAAATGGGTTGGCATAAACAATGGGAAATGACTTGCTCACTATTTTGAGGTTCGGAAGAAGTCCAAATCAAGGCATCATCAAGGGAATGCTTTCTCCCAAAGACTAGCGCATTCTGGGGCTGGCTGCTGGCAAGCCTTGGTCCTTAGCTTGTCACACGGCAGTGTCTTCTGGTTTTTCTCTTCTATTCCTGGTTCTAGCTTGCTCCCTCTGGCTTTCGCTCTCTCTGTCTGAATTTCATTCTGCTTATAAAGGATTCCAGTAATAGGATTAAGACCCATCTGATGGGGCCGGGCCACACCTTAACTAAAGTAGCCTCATCAAAAAGTTCTACTTATAATGGGTTCACACTCACAGGAAAGGGATAGATTTAAAAGTACGTTTTTCTGGGATACATATAGCTTCAAATTGCCATATCTTCTAATAAAAGCTAGTTACTCTGGACAAGTTAATTTAATGATAAGCCCTGGAGAATCCAGAAAACACTCTTCAGTACACCATTTATGAAAAAATATAGCAGAACAATTATTGCCCATAGAAAATATAATTGTTTAATTAAAATATTCTTGGCTTTTGAATTCTCTTACTCCTTAAGCAAGTCCTGAGGGTGCTTTATAAAAATGAAATTATAATGGTATCTTCCATTTTCTTTGGTAGTTAGCATATGAATACCAATCATAAAACTTTTTTCTGTATAGCCTGCATACTTTATGTCTATATGGTAAGCATTGATACTAATTGGGCTTTAATCAAAAGTAGTTTGTTTTCCTCACCTAATGATAATAGCAGTAATTATACTGGGGAAATACAAGGTGAAGGTGACCTCTGGATAGGCTAAGTAAAGTAAAGATGACAAGACTCATTCTTGAACTAATTGAAAAGTAAGTATTAAAGAGTGTTTTTTTCTGGCCAGGAATATGCAGAACCATCACACACCCAACCACAGAAAAAAACACAAACCAAAGGTGGTTGTTCTCTTTGAATTTGAGAGTGTAAGGATAAAGACAATATATTAATTAGCTGCCCTGTATTTTCTTCTTATATATCGTAATTACAGAGTATTATATCAAGGAGTTCCTGGGGAAGATGAGGTCATGGACTAATCAACTTTTCAATATTGTTAAAATGAGTTGCCATCCTATACTTTTGTGTAGAGTTCTTTCTGTGAACAAGGATGAAGACAGTATAAGATAATAATGCTGTGATGGTGTATTGTGAAACTAGTAAATCTTCTTATTGGTTTCACCACGTCTCTAAATTAAATTTTCAGGGAGGGTGAATGACATTGAACTACCTGTTTCAGGTAATTTGTCAGAAAATTTGAAAGATTTTCAAAGAAAACATATCCATGGTTGCATTTTAAATGTTTTCTTTTATTTTCTTTGGTTTCATCAGTCCGAACATTTTAATTGATCATTTCCCACATCCTGATGTAAATCACATGCTTAAAACAATTCAGCAGCAAAACCTTGGCCAAGGCAGCAAAATGTGGTGTAAGGAACATGCTAGAAATAACCACAGAGCAAAAGACTTTCGAGTAATGTCAGACAAATCTGGGAGGTCATAAATCAACTGGAAAATCACACCTACACTCATGCCTTCAAACTCCATCATCCGGGTCAGGAAAAGGCCTACAATGGATGAAGGCCATGGCTCCCTTAATCTTCCTTAATCATCATTGGGGCAAAGCAGCAGTTTAGTATGTGGTCGCTCCCTGCTCTTTAATACATGATTTTCAGTTGGCTCCCAGGACACCACAATCTCCTGATTTTCCTCTCACTCACTGGACATTTCTATTTGATTATTCCTGGTTCCCCCTCTTTGAGAATTTTTGATGCTGGAATGCCCAAGCCTCAGTCCTGATCAACTTCCTTTCTCCATGTACACTTATATTCTTGGAGATCACATCTAATTACATATCTTTAAATACTATGTACATAGTATTTTGTGCCTTTCAGTTTACTTTTCTGAAGCATAGACTCATATCCACCAATTCTCCAGCTTTGACTACTCCAGCCCTGATCCAAAATATATCATCTTTCTTCTGGCTTATGTAGTTGCTGTCTAAGAGGTTTCCTTGATTTGACCTACACAACAACCCACTGTGGCCTCACACCTTACACTCAACACAGAGGCCAGAGTGAACTTTTAAATACATTAAGTCTGATAATGTCTCTTCTTGATTCAAAACCCTACAGTGGCTCTCCCATTTCACTCAGCTTAGAAACTGAAGTTCTTTCAGTGGCCTACAAGGCCTACTAACCTTTACCTTTCTAATTATAGCTCCTACTCCTCTCCTCTCTCTCACTCTACTCCAGCACATTAACTTCCATACATTTCCAGGGATATGCCAGGCAAAGTCCTGCACTTCCTCTCCATACAGATCTAGAAATGCCTGGCAAGCTCCTACCTCAGGGCCTCTCTCCCAGACCTCAGTCTGAAATTTTCTTTTCCCAGATTTCCTTTTGAATCTGGGCTAAATCTTTCATTTCCTTCAAGTCTTTACTATAGTTTGTCTTCTCAATAGAGCCTATTTTTATACTTTATTAATATTGCAACCACTCCACCAATCCATTTATCCTGCTCTACATTTATGTTTATTTTTTCCATAGCACTTCTTTTTTTCTTATGTATGATATAATTTACCTCTTTATGGGATTTATTGTTTAATGTCTGTCTCACACCACTAAAATATAAGCCAATCAAGGGAGGGGAATCTTTGTTCAATGTGCTTTGTTCTAACAACTACAGCAGCACTCTGGACATGGTAGGCCTCTGTAAATATTTGTTGTATGCAAAATTGGGGAGAGAGAGGTAAGATGTACAGCATCAGTACATTTATACAACTTCTCCCATTTCAGCAAAGAAAACAAAGAAAATATTGCAGAAATTCTCATAAAGTAAAAGTGTTGCAACTTCAGCATACATCTATGCAATTACAGCTTAGGAAAAAAAATAGCTACAACTAATTTTAATACAGTTGATAAAGACTGTGCAAATAAAAGGAGAGAGCTCCAAAAGAAGAGCCTCTGGGCAGAGTTACAGGTTCAGATACATCCTGTTCATACCACATAGAAGTCTGCTTAGAACCAACCAGTGATACACTGTTCTTTTTTACCACCATTCAACCACTATCCATGCCATAGTAATTACTGGTTTAAGTTACGACTTTAGGCTGCGAGTCCTTCACAGGCAAAGGATATATTCTACTATTTTTAAAATTTATTTTTAATTTCCCACACATCCTTTGATCTTGACACATAATAAGGTTACATGAATTGAAAGGTTGAAGAATATTTTTGGGCAAAAGACACTAATTTCATTCATGCCATATTCAATAAGCTTAATTTTATTTGATTATGGTAACCAGTATTTTTTTTAATTTTTACAAAATCTAGCTTCTCCACTAATGGTCATATATCCACAAAAAGTCTTTCTCCAAAGCTGAGATTTTGAAAATTATCAGAACTTTGAAATACATTTTGCAGCAAAAGCAATTTGCTTCTTCTATTTTACTTTTTAATGAGAAAAGAGCACACGAGAAGAGGGATGACTGATTGATACATTCATAGGTAAATAACTTAATTTTCTTTTTATACATGACTTTAGTTCCTTAATACCATAGTAATCCTTCTGGTGAAGTTTTCAGTTAATCGTATTTCATATTTAAGGTTTTTATATGCATAAAACTATACGTTTTCCAAAAAAATGTAGTGGAATGAGTCGCAGAGTCTCCAACTGCACCCTCTGAAGGTCCAAGCCATTATTTTGGAGAAATGTGTTATTTTTTTTATAAACATGTTGTTTTATGAGACCATAGGGAAATACAATTGCACAAAGAAGATCAAGGGAGAGATAGTTGATTCTTTCTGGTATTTTTGGGATGTAGTCTCTACAAGACTTTTCCATTCTGTTTATTTATCACACTTTCCATTTAGAGTCATATTTTATGGTGGTCATGAAAACGTACAACTCAAATCTCCTGGTGTAAAGAACAGAGCGGACTGTTGGCCTCAGCCACTGCCCATCTGGAGCCACCATTGCATTCATGACAAAGCCCTGCTTCCCAGGGGCTGCTTCTAGCCAAAGACTAAATACACATGGGTACTACTGCAAGATGATTCCAGGGAGACACGGTGATCCTCCAATGGGCAACTTTGGTGGAGGGCTCCCTCTGGGCCTGCCAAATCTTTCTTGGAACTGTATTGGAGTCTGATATTCTTCATACCCAATCCTCCTTCCTTTTCTCTCTCATTTCACAGGCATCTATCTGATTTGCATCACAGCATGAAGCTCCCTCTAACTTCTGCTTAGTTCTCAATAAATATTTTGCACATTTATTCCATCTTGACATTTGCTTCTGGGCAGATTCAAACTAATGGATTCTCAAGAAGGGTTGATCCATTTTACCCACACAGGAAAACTGTTAAGTGAAAGTAGACAGAAAATATAGTAAGGAAGAAGATCTGTATGATATGGTGTGAAAGTGATTCACTACTGATTATCAATTCTTTCATTCATTCAATTTTTCTTTAAGGTCTACAATATATAGGAATTCTTCAAGAGACTGGAGAGCAAAGATAAAATTCTACACTCTTCTTTAACTAGTCCTTTCCTTTCTAGTATCAGTATAGTTCCTCCCTTATTCTTATATTACAATTCAGCAATATTGAACTACTAACTCCCTGAACATGTTATATTCTTTCATTTCTGTACACCTATGCCCAAGTTGTTTCCCTACTTAGAATGCCTCTTTCTATTCCTGGCTGCTCACCTAAATATGTCATCTTTCCCAGCCCTTATTTACCTAGCAAAAACCTTCCTACTCAGTCCCCAGGTCTCAGCTCAAATTCCACCTGCTCTCTTAAGACTTCCACGATTCATCCAAGTGAATTCAAATAGTCCTAGGGTCACCAGGTATCTGATTTTAAAAGAACAATGCAATAAAGAGTATTCATTAAACATTAAAGAAAATATGAGCTGCAATATGGTTGCTGTTAATAATACTTCACATCATGCCTCCTTTTGTGTCACAATTTTTTTATGAATCATGTTTAAACACATTCTTGCAACTGTAGATGCTTTGTCCCCTCTAGTCCCAATGAACTTTGTGTCTATATTCATCATAAAAAATTTCTTGAGAATACTGTTGTTTGAGTGCATAATTGTCTTGTCATGAGAATTTAAGTTTCTGCTCACAGAAACCCATGCCTTTCATCTTTGAATCTACAGAGCTGTTCTAGTTTGCTAATGCTGCTGGAATGCAAAACACCAGAAATGAATTGGCTTTTATAAAGGGGGTTTATTGGGTTACACAGTTACAGTCTTAAGGCCACAAAATGTCCAAGGTAACACATCAACAATTGGATACCTTCACTGGAGGATAGCCAATGGCGTCCGGAAAACCTCTGTTAGCTGCGAAGGCATGTGGCTGGCGTCTGCTCCAAAGTTCCCGGTTCAAAATGGCTTTCTCCCAGGATGTTCCTCTCTAGGCTGCAGTTCCTCAAAAATGTCACTCTCAATTGCTCTTGGGGGGGGGTTATCCTCTCTTAGCTTCTCCAGAGCAAAAGTCTGCTTTTGAAGGCCATCTTCAAATTGTCTCTCATCTGCAGCAACTCTCTCCACTTCTGCACATTCTTCAAAGTGTTCCTCTTGGCTATAGCTCCTTTCAAAATGTCACTCTCACCTGCACTTAGTTCCTTCTGTTTGTCAGCTCATTTATATGGCTCCAGTGATTTAATTTAGACCCACCCTGAATGGATGGGGTAATACCTCCATGGAAATTATCCAATTAGAGTCATCAGGCACAGTTGGGTGGGGCACATCTGCACAGAATTACTCAAAGAATTTCAATCTAATCAACACTGATACATCTGCCCACACAAGATTACATCAAAGAATATGGCTTTTTCTGGGGGACATAATACATTCAAACTAGCACGAGAGCCATAACAGGCACTAAATAAATTTCTTTGCAATGAATGGATGAAGAATATCCCAGTTACCTATACATACATGGATAGATGTAATTCAGTTAGATTCTTCAATGCAATATACATTGCTTCTTACTCACAATAGCAAGCATCTGTATCTATAAAGGGAAACTGAAATGGCATTTCAGGGTCTTGGAAGCTTATTATTTCTACCAGAGATCAATGGGGTTGAAGGCAAATGTTTTTCTTTTTTTCTTGGTTAATTCCTCAAAATCTCCTTGTATTTTAGTCACTTTGGTTTATTTTAATATAATGCTGTAATGACTCAAGTGAATTAAATGAGAAGTATTTGTAAAAAGAAGAGCATTTCTTTTGAAAGTCTGCACATCCATTTTCTAATTATTTATACTTTATATTTTATTTTTGAGCATAGTTTTATGAATACTTGATTTGAAAATAGAAGGGGAATTTTTCAATTTTAGTATAACTCTCCATTTATATTCTCGGATGGAAAAGTCACCCTCATATCTCAGAATTTCTCATAAGCTACAACCACTCCCTCCATAAAAACTACTCATTAAAGATTCCAAAAATATTTATTATGTCTACTCTGTGCCAGATACTTTTCTAACTTCTAGAGTATATTTTGTAAAATTTCTGATGTGAAGAGAAGCACCAATATTACAATTTAAAGAAGGGAATTTTTAAATTTTTTCCCTATTAGAATAAAGATATTTTGATCATTTAATATCAGCTTATTCTCTAGACATCAAATTTAAATATAATTAATTGATACATATAAATTGCATGTAAATAAAATTATATGCATAATTTGTAAGATTCTTTTACTGTATATGTTGACAGTCTTTTATAATCATACCCTTTTATTGGAAAGAAAGGGAGAATCACTTAACAGTTTTTTTCTGACCTACTTCAAGAAATAATGACTGCTTATTACTGCAGTGTGTGCTGTGAGGAATCATAAAGATATAATAGCCCAAAAAGGATTCTGAAGCGCTGCAGCATATGTCGTTCTTTCCATATTCATCCTCTAGTTTGCCTATAAAAATAATAAAATGGCTCTGATTATCTGGAAACAACATCCAGGGAAGATCATTAGGGAAATACATACAAGGGATGAGCCTCCAAAATGGCTGCCCTGCTGCTGTGGAAGCCAATCCCGGACCACGTGCAGTCAAGGCTTTTCCACCATTGCTCTGAGAGGCCAAATTCAGATCCCGGCTGCAGCCCTAATGGTATCTAGACCTGTGACAAATCTGATTTATTTGGATGTTCTTCCCCTGCTTCCATAAAGGAACTGCTGATAGCCGAGCCTCTGTGCAGGAGCACTGTAAATTCCTTTCAAAACCAATGTCATGTTTCTGTTCTGTGTGAAGACTCTGTTAGGTCCTCTGTCAAGCAAATCCCTCGACATCCATTTTCTCGAAGTCAAAAGATGTCTGGCTAGAAAACAATTTAGTTAATTAAGGAGAACGCTTCACAAAACGCTGATTGAGTGAGGGAGGAGGGCACTTGGGCTGTGTGATGGAACAGTAGGGCTTGCAATTTTATAATTTAAGTAAAATTAGAATTGAAATGAATCATTAAGTATTATTGCCATTACTAACATCTGAAGCCGTATTCTGTTCTTTTGTCGCTTAAAATTTAATTACTGCACAACCCAAACTGCCTCCTCTGTAGTAACACTTTACTTATGAGTTTTAGTTGTGGAAGTGTTTACTTGCGCAATCAAGTAGTCCAGAAGTTTCCTTTAGACTACTGGGAGTTAAACAATCGATCACAAGAATATTTTAACTGAGCCTCATCATTCGTTTTTCCTCATGTCATTAACTGAACTACATCTCTCACTACTTCCCTACTGTGCTTGCTAGTGTCAGTTCCATAGAATCCTCTATTTTTTTTTTCTTTTTATCTTTTTCTTCCCCTTCAGGTTAATGGGAATTTTATTCTTAATGTTTCTTGTTTCTTGATAATATTTTAAACCAAAGCATTAAAATAATATTAACACCAAAATAAACAGTATTCTTTTCTTTTTCTTAATAGCTGGTAGACATAAATTTGGTTACTGTTAAATTAATGGATTCTACGAACATATGTGTTTGTAATGCTTTCCTTTTTCCTCACACTAAGACTACTATTTATTGTTCTTTGAATGGGATCTTTTCAAATAAAAATGCATTTTAAACAAATTGTCCAGTGGTACACAAAATTCAGTGTTTTCTTGTTTTTTTTTTCTCAGAAAGCATACCTATATTCCTTTACAATAGAAAATGTCTTAGGCACACAAAAAAATCATTTTTTTATCTTGGCAAATATTCATTAGATATGAACATTCATGGAAATTATTCTGGGCCAACGTTAACATTTGATTGAAACAGGGCTTACCTTTCTCTTAATAACTATCAATATTATTTTATTCATATTGTAAAATAAGGCTATTTTGATCATCCTAATTTCATCAGAGGTTTACAAGAGAAGGCTTGCAAGATACTTCGTAGAGTATTTAACATTAATAAGTACAAAATATATTTTAGGCTTTATTAAAATTATTTCATTAGTACAGATGACTCATGCCTTTATCAATAATTATAAATAACTTGATTCTTTCAATCAATACTTTTATACCTTCCAGGTGGCAAGTGGTAGTACAACTATTGCTTATCCAAATAGCAATGGATTGGCCTCTCTTTTCCAGAATTGTTCTATTTTAGTTGCTTTGCTATTCCATATGCCTTTTAGAATAATCTTGTTTATGTCTACAACAAAAGCTTGCAAGGATTTTGTGTGGGATTGTGCTGAATCTAGATTGGGAGAATTGTCATCATAATATTGAATTTTCTAATCCATAAACAAAGTATATCTCTCTCTACCTTTTTAAATGTCTTTCCTTGGCAAGTTGTACTTTATAGCATACAGATCCTACAATTTTTTTTTTATTTCTAATAGAAATGCAAAATGGTTCAGCAACTTTGGAAACAGTTTTGAAGTTTCTGATAAAGTTACATGTGCACTTACTGAACAAACCGCTATCCACTCCTAACTGTATACCAATGGAAAACACACACACACACACATACACACACACATGCAAAACTATGTTCACATAAAACCTGTATGGGAATGTTTGGAACAGTTTTATTCAGTTAATGAGGGCTAAACTGAAAACAACCAAGATGTCTTCAATTGGTGAATGAATAAAAAAATTGAGGTACAGTTATACAATGGAATCCATTTAGAAATAAAAAGGGAATGAGGAATTGTTTCACAAAACAATGTGGAGGAATTAAGTCACAGAATAATGTGCATGGAGTACTAAGTGAAAGACTCCAGACCTCAAAGGCTACATATAGAATTATTCCATTTATTTGTCTTTGCAAAGATAAATACTATAGGAATCCTAAATAATTCATTAGTCACCAGGGTTGGGTTGGGGGGGGGAGGGCAACAAAGTCAGCACAAGGGAATTTAAGGGTGATGGAAATGTTCTGTAAGGTATTTGGCGGTGAACATATTACTATGTGAGTAACATCAAAACTATATACCACATACATATAGAACCGTATACAACAAAGTGTCAGCTATTCTTTTTTCAAATTATAGTAGATCAACTAGGACGTTGGAGGATACCAAGATGTAATGTGAACTATAACAAATCTAACTATTGCAACTGTTTGTTATAATCTCATTGAAAGCGATGGGAGAAAAGAGATTGGCCTATGTAACTTTGTAACTATGTAACTTTGGAAAATATTTTGACTGGAAGCTATAAGGTTCCACTCAAAAAAATAAAGACTGAACTCTAGTTGGTAAATTTGATTCTTACAGGGGTATGAGTTAGCAATTCTGTAGCAACTTTACATGTAGATACATTCAAACAAATACATAAACAAACTGTAAATAACAGGAGCCAGGTTTCTCACTGTAAGAGAAAGAAATTGCAAAAAAGCAAGGAAAGAAAGCTTTCTGCTGCTGAATTAGAGTTGGGAATTTAAGTATTAGCTCATGCTGACTTGAATATATAAGCTGATAGATAACAAACAGAAATAAATATAGGTATATGTGTTTAAATTGTTTAGTATACATGAATATATTTCTTAGCTCTGTCTGTTGAAAGAACTGAGAAGCTATGAAACCTTAATAGTAATGAGGTCACTTCATACTCACTTTTTAGTTTCTAAATACCAGTCTCCAATAAAAGAGGCCAGGGTTTCCTTGAAACATGGCTAATTCTTTTGCTTGGACAGGGAAAATACAAGATGAGTCTGGAGCATCATGTAGTGCCAGTAAAGAAGGAGGTTAAAAAAATAATTGGCACATGTCAAAAGGACACAACCTGGAACAACTTGAGTAAGAAAACAATGATAGTAATGAATTATAACCCAAGAATAATATCAATATCCAGCAGTCCATACTGATATAAATAAATAATTGAATAAAAAATAAATAAGAAGGTACAATTCTTCTTTACAGAAGAATTCTAAATTAAAAAAACAGAAAGAATGGGGAGAATAAAAAATCTCAGATGAAAGCTAAATTAGAGAATAAAAAAGATAAAAAAGAGTTCTTAGATATTTGGATTTCAAAGTAACCCTTCCCCAATATTTATTAGTTACTGTTGTGGTTTTAACAAATGTCCACAATTTCTTTGATGCCTCTCCTTCCAGAAAGTGGAGCCTAATTCCCTCACCTTGAGGGATGGTTGAATTTAGTGACTTGCTTCTAACAAATAGAGTATGGACTGGAAAAACTGTAACTTTATCATGGAAAAACCTGGCAATTACCACCTTAATCAAGTGACCAAGGTCAAATCACCAGTAATAAGTAATGTTGATATATACTTTGTTGAGATGACACAATGAGAAGGACACTTTATCTCTGTAGCGTTTTTCTCCCAAATCTATAACCCCAGCCTACTCATGAGAAACATTAAACACATCCACTCTGAGGGACATCCTATAAAATACCTGAACAATACTCTCTGTAAAGTCCATGTAAAAGACTGAGAAACTGTTACAGATTGATAGAGACGAAGGAGATGTGGTGACTAAATGCAATACGGGATACTGGATTGGATTCTGGAATCTGGAGCCAGCATCGTGGGATTGAGAATATCTTCTTGACCAAAAGGGGGGCGTAAATGAAACGAAATAAAGCTTCACTGGCTGAGAGAATTCAAATGGAGCCAAGAGGTCACTCTGGTGGACATTCTTACGCACTATATAGATAACACTTTTTAGGTTTTAATTTATTGGAATAGCTAGAAGTAAAATACCTGAAACTATCAAACCCCAACCCTTGATTCTTGAAGATGATTGTATAATAATGTAGCTTACAAGGGGTGACATGGTGATTTGGAAAACCTTGTGGATTGCACTCCTTTTATCTGGTGTATGGATGGATGAGTATAAAAATGGGGGCAAAAATCTAAAGGAAAAATAAGGCAGGGTGGTGTGACAATTCAGGTGTTCTTTTTTTTCTTTTTTTTTTTTTTTATTCTTATTATCACTTTTTCTGGTACAAGGAAAATGTTAAAAAATAGATGGGGGTGATAATGAACAACTATATGATGATAATGTGATCAATTGATTGTATATTTTGGATGATTGTATGGTGTGTGAATAAATCTTTAAAAAAAAGTAAATGAACAATGCAGGGAGGAGGGGAATGGGATAAAAAAATGAAAATGAACATAAATGGAAAAACATATGAAATCTGAATAAACTCCATAGCTTAATTACTAGTGTTTTACCAATGTCAATTTCTTGGTTTAGATATTAATTACTAGTGTTTTACCAATGTCAATTTCTTGGTTTAGATAAATGTACTGTGGTTGTATAAGATGTTATCTTCCTTGGAAGTTGGGTAAAGGGAACTTTGTATACTGTGTTCACAAATCATTTGTAAATCTAACATTGATTTCAAAATGAAAAGTTTAAAAACTTTCTATGAAATTTTTTCTGCATATTCAGAATCATTAGTCTGCTACGAGACAATGGCTAGGGAGGTGTTTCTCCCAGATTTGATTCTGGACCTCAGTTTTTATTGCCTGACCAATTTTGCACAATCAGCTTAGCTGTTATATGTCCCATGTTCCAACTTCAGTGATGACACCTCCTGGAACTGTCACTTCACTGTGTTAGAAATATTTTCTAAAAATTGCAAATAATTACTTTGCTCATTCTCATCAGCATTTTACAAAAATGTTCATCTGTATATCATTTAAATACTCAGGATTCAGAAATAGGATACTTTGAATTCAGTAATACTTAGGATTCAGAGATAAAAGACCATTCATATAATGTGATGCTTGGATATAAATCTGAAAAGTGTGTGTGTGGATTGGTTAGGGGGCATGTTTGCAAAGGTATCATGGTCTGGTGAATTTTCGAGACTTCAAGTAGTTTGATGAGAAGGAAATGTAGGTGTATATTTTAGTGGAACAAAAATGTGACTGAGTTGATAGGCAGGAACCAGATCCTAAGGAAGCCGGTAGACCATACTCTGCAATAAGGTTTTTACAAAATGGAATGAGAAGTCATTCAAGGATTTTAAGTAATAGGGTAACACAATCAGATACATATGTTAGATTAATTCTTCTGGCAGTGCAAAGAATAATTTGGAGGGGGTTGACTCTGGAGGACTAAAATGTAGGACATGCTAATTAATAAAATGTACAGTTGAAATTTTAAGCAATCTAGATAAGTGTCGTTTAATGTGATTTTTATATGGCAAAGGCCTGTCTAAAGATAATCACTAAAGAAATGATCATTTGTCTATAGATACATTTGAAATTTTCATAAATTTGAATTGCACAAATTTGAAAAGCATAAACAAAATAGAAAGGTAAGCAGAAACTGGAAATATAAATGTCAGACGTGTGATCCCAGCCAACAGTCCTACCTCTGTTGAAACTTATGAAAATAGATGAGTACACCAACAGAAAAATTAGCAAAGATCATGAATAGGACATACAAAAAAAGAAATAACAAATGGCCAGTAAAATATGAAAGCATGTTCTACCTTACTTGTCAGTAAAGAAATTGAAATTAAGAAAGTAAAATGCAATTTTCAATGATCGATTATTTTTAAAATAATGGTGAACGTATGTTAAAAATGGGCACTCTTTTAAACTGCCAGTGGAAATACAAATTGTTAGACTTAATACATTGTAAAAATACCTTAATGCATTATAGCACTTAGCACGGTGATTGGTATGTTGTAAGAACACAAGAAGTGATAGCTGTAATGAATGGTGTAATTATATATCTGTATTAAAATTACACATGCTATATAATGATAGCAACAGCAATAAAATATCTCTGGATAGAAATTTGGCAAAATGTCTCAAATGCCTTAATATCTATACTCTTTGATGTATAAATTCCCACTCCTGGAAATGTATTCCCTTTCTATATTTAAAAGCAACTTCCCCAAGCTAATGAGAATAGAAAAGGAATGAGATGATACCAAACAAATAAAAATGCAAAGTGATAGAGGTTTACGGAGGAATGTTGGGGGTAAAAGTCATGCAGAAAATGATTTAGATTGGGTTGTCAGGAAAGGCTTCTCTTTTGAGGTGACTTTTGAGCAGAAATATGAATGAGATGCAAGAGTCAGCTACTACACAAAGATCTGTAAGCACAAGGAGACCTCCTGTTAGGGGGACCAGTCAGAGCTAGGGGCCTAAGAAGGGGCAAACTATTCTGCATTATGGAAAGGATACGGGGAAGCCAGGAAAATTGTCCAGATATGTCACTACGCATTGTTCTAATACACACACACACACACACACACACACACACACACACACTAGCAACCCTGCACAAACACATATATGCATACATCACTAGGAGGGGCCCCGTTTGCTCTCATTTGAGGAGGGGAACTCCCCTGAGTTTTGCAAAAGAGATTGAACATAATTAACTTTAGCCAAAGAAATTCATGAAGACATCACAGAAGATGAAATATTTGAATTGGGTTTCAAGGAATTAGTAGGAGTTTTCCAGGTAGAAATGAAAGAAGACTCTATTTCAGACATAATAAATCATAAATGTGTATTCCTGGAAACTGTGCAAGAACTGGTGGTGAGAATCTGTGGGCCCAACATGTGAAGGATTTTACAAATACTGAGAAGAAAAGAATATTAAAGGGGCAAGAATATTATATGGACATTACTTTTGAGTCACAAGGTTTTAAAAATCATTTTATAATATAAGTTCAGAACGTAAGTTCTAGATATAGCATCATTGTCATGTATCATTTCACGAACATGTCTGCTGATGTTCCTTCTTTCATCAAAAAAAGAATAATGCATCATATTTTATATGAAGTTTCAAAAGCCCAACTTTTTGAGGTGGAATTTCCTCTTATGTATTTTTTCATATAATCCTGAAATTTGCTTTTCCAAAAATGTCTACACTAATGGTAAATTATATTATCCCTTTTTTAAAAATTGAAATAATATTCAAACGATTCTTTTTCTACTTTTCTGCTTTTACTGCTAGCCCTTAAGGTAGTCATAATTAATATACCCTAACAACCATGAAATCTTGCATGGCATTTTATGTATGCTGATGCCGTTTTTACTTAAGATTTCAACCTAAGAGAGTAATGATAGCAGTAATAACAAACATTTATATAGCATGCAATATGTGGCAGTCACCATTCTAAGCACCTTACCTGTATTTACTCATTTTATGCTCACAGAAACCCTGTGAGCCTATAGAGAGGTAGTGACCATTTTATAAATGAAGAAACTAAAGCAAAAGGAAGAAACTTACATAAGGCCATGCAGCACATAGATGAAGGAACCAGGGCAAAATCCCCAGGTATCTTTACATTTATTGACTAGGAGAAAGATTGTTGCTTACCCAGCTATATAGATTTTCAGATGAAAAAAATGTAGAAAATAAATTGTTAGTGCATTTTCCATAACATCTGACCTGACCTAGTTCTAATTCTCATCTGGATTGAATGACTAAAATGTCACTGAATTGAAATGAACTTTCAAATTGTTTTATTTTTTTCCAGTAAATTGGGATGATAATTCTTTGTAATAGAATAGAGGACAAAAACCATAAAATAGGAGGTTTAATTGAATTAACTACCATTCGTTCTTGAAAATCTAAATATGGGAAAAACTTGTCAATTACCAATACTGACAAATAGAGGACAAAAGAAGCCTAGATCTCAGCCTCTCTGGGCTCTGGAAAGGCATTTCTTTGGATAACCAGGATCATCCCTCCATTGCACATTTTCTAAATTTTTACTGGGACTTATCTTTTGAGTATACTTTATTAGCACCCAATCATTCAAATAACCAAGTATTAATGAAATGCTTTTCAATATTTAGAAACTATAATGGATCCAAAGAAGTAAAATTTGATTCTTTACCAATGTTACTTGCAATTAATTAAAAAAAAAAAAACTACATGAATTGTTTAAAATAGTCACAAACAAGACAGTATATGAGAAGTGCTGAAGGAATACCAGCGTACTCCTCTATAGTTGCTCTAAAGTTGGAAAAGCCATTCCTCCTACCTACTGTGTGACCAAGAAAGGCTTCATTAAAAGGAGAGAGCAAGGAAAGGGGGTAAAGTCTTTGGGAAGGGCCAGCTTCTATTCTGTTGATCCTCCCATCTTGCTTCTGAGCATGCTCTCTGTTCTCTGTGCTGACCTTCTGTAAAATTCACCCCTTTCTTCAGTTGACACATAAAAAGCACACATTACCACTGTATTAGTTAGGTCTTTCTAGGGAAACAGAATCTACAAGAAATATCTATAAATATAAGTTATAAAAGTGTCTCATGCAACTGTGGGTATGCATGGGTCCCAATTCTGTAGGGCGGGCAGCAGAGTGGCAACTCCAATGAGGGTGCTCGATGAACTCAGGCAATGAACTGAACTGGCAGCTTCGATGGACTCCTAAGGAAATGCTTTGCTGTTCAGCTGAAGAAGAAGTGAAGGTCCTCTATCTGTCTCACTTAAAAGTTGTCAACTGATTGGATTAAATCCAGCTGATTGTATTCTCTCATTAAGGAAGACACAACTTTGGTTGACATAATCAGTAAGAGATGCAGCCAATTGACTGAAGATTTAATAAACCAGACAAAAATGTCCTTGCAGTAAGGTTAGGCCAATGTTTGCTTGACCAGATACTTGGGTACCATCACCTGGCCAAGTTGACACATGAACCTAACCGACTTGACACATAAACCTAACCATCACAACCACAAAACATGTTGATTTAGAAAACAACTGAATTTTCAACTTACATGGGAGGTGTGCCAGTTTGAATGTATTATGTCCCCCAAAATGCCATTATTTTTGATGCAATCTTGTGGGGCAGACATATTAGTGGGGATTAAGTTGGAACATTTGGATTAGGTTGTTTCCATGGAAATGCGCCCCACCCAACTGTGGGTGATAACTCTGATTGGATAATTTCCATGGAGGTGTGGCCCCATCTATTCAGCATGGGCCTTGATTAGTTGACTGGAGCACTACATAAGCTCAGACAGAAGGAGCAGCCTTGCTACAGCCAAGAGGGACACTTTGAAGGATGCACAGGTGCTGAGAGAGGAACTGCAGTTTACAGAAACATTTTGGAGATGGCCTTTGAAAGCAGACTCTGGAGAATCTAAGAGAGGACAAATGCCCCAAGAGCAACTAGAGTGACATTTTGAAGAGGAGCTGCGGCCTAGAGAGGAATGTCCTGGGAGAAAGACATTTTGAAACCAGAACTTGGAGCAGATGCCAGGCACATGCCTTCCCAGCTAACAGAGGTTTTCCGGACGCCATTGGCCATCCTGCAGTGAAGGTACCCAATTGTTGATGGTTCCCTTGGACATTTTATGGCCTTAAGACTGTAAGTGTATAACCAAATAAACCCCCTTTGTAAAAGCCAGTCCATTTCTGGTGTTTTGCATTCTGGCAGCATTAGCAAACTAGAACAGAAGGTTGGGGAACAGACATTCCACCCCAAGGAAATCCTCATTATTCTTTCATCTCACTGAGTCCCCATCCTCACACCATCTCAGTGGCTCCTTTCTGCTCTTTACCTACCTCCCAGTCTCTCCGCAATTCTCCCTTTGTCTGGATTGCACCACCCAATGCTCACATACAAACTCTTGTCACTCTTTTTTTACAGCTTTTCAGTTCTCTCTAGTTGCTCCTAGAAAACAGTTCCACGATCATGTTTGCAAATTGTAACCCCAAACAGAGGGGTCTTTCAATTAATGTAAGGAATTTTTTCTCTATTATATTACAATTTCATAATTTGAAAGAATAATTAAGTTCCAGATAGGCACAATTGAATTACCAAAGACCAAAAGGTATGATGATCCATTTGAACAGAAGTAGAGTTATGTGACTAGTAAGTAGGTTGGGAGACACTTATGGAAGATGCTAAATGCCAGTTCAATTAAATGAAGCTTTAGACCTTAGACAGCAAGAATCTATTAAGAGTTGTTGAGCAGAATATCAAAATGAATGCATAAATGGCAAGAATCTAGACTGAAAGAGTCTAGTTAGCAGGACATTGTAATTATTCTGACCTAAGTGATAATACCACAAAATATGCTGGTGCCATTAGGATTGAAGAGATAAGAGAAATATCATGTAGGAACTGTCACCATTTTTTATTTTGAGGAAGCCATTAAAATATATGGAATTACAAAATTTAAAAACAAGAATCACCTCTTGCATTAGGGGACAGTAATGGGATGAGGTAAACTCAATACCCATCATATACATACTTATAAATAAAGCAAAAGATTATCAGTGTATCTAACTCCAAAAATCATTTGAAAGGATCATTTAGTATTTCCTTGCAATTAAGTATCTCAATCTGACGGAAGTCTAACTTCATCTTAATAAAAATGGTCCAAACTCTTGCAGCAAACAATTAATTGTTCATGAATCACTAGTTTATAACTTGTGGTACTGAAAGATTCCTAATTTGCCAGCATTAGAATAAAATATCCAGAGTCAGGAGATAACTGAAGTCATACACTCATTCAAAATATTCAAAATATTTCACTAAGCAACTACTCTGTGCCTTGGTACACGAGACCAATGCTCAGGGGTTCACATTCTAGTGCAGAAGGTAATTACGTAGGGAAAAATGAATTTTGATGCATTTCATGATAAGATGAATGCACTAAATTATGAGAAAATTAGCAGGAGGACAAAACCCAATAAAAGAGTGAGAAATGTGTGCACTGGGCTGCTTTAAGAGATAAAATTGTTCTATGCCTCCATGTCTCAGCCCATGCTCTTTGCTCTTTAGACATCTGATAGTTTATTGTCTCTGAGAATCTGATTTAGGGAAGTATTTGTATCTTTCTTCCATCACTGTAACCAATTACCACTAATATTCTTAGAGGATATGGGATGGTGAGAGAAGAAGCTAGAAGACTTTCTTTTTTCAATGAGAAACAAATTCTTTAAGAAATGTGTTGTTGGGTGGGGGTAAGGAATCTTTTCTATAATTACTACCTGAAGGTATCCATATTTTAATCTATGAGACAGGCTGGTCTGCAAACAAACTCTATGTTGTTTAGGTAGCCTGCCTAAAAATTTGTTCGAGAGTATCAGAATCTTCCCTCTTTTACTTACTGAATATCTTCATATTGAATTCATTTTATTCATTCAGAAAATATTCAGAAAATTTGTGTCAAGGCAATGTTCTGCAGGAATAAGACATTGCTCCTGCTTTGGAAAACTCACCACTTAGTGGAATCTTTTTCCTTCTTTGCAAAATTTCTTGGTCCCCATGTATCAGCTTTATTCTATCTTGATCCTCTCAATTCCTGTACTCTTGTTTCTTCTTCCTTCCTTTCCATACTTTGCTCACAGAAAACAATCAAAAATTTTCATCTAGATACTGTCAGTGAACAGCTTGCCCTGAGGTTCCACAACCAGTCTGGTAGAATCATGAGTGTTCAGTGAAAAGACCTGGGGTGGGGATGAGGGTAGGAGCAGAGGGTGAGGGATTTGCAGGAAGCACTAAATCTGTCTTCTTTTATCATAGGTTAAGTAAATGTGAAAGAAGCCCTGGAAAGCTTAAGTGCTTTTTGATGGTGCTTCCTTCAGAAGATGGAGAGAGTAAAAGGAACCAATGATGTAGCATCTTATGCAGGATGCACTTAAGATTAGATCTCTTTATTATTACTCAGCAAGACTCCCAATCTTGAAGACATCTGGAGAGAATTTATGGTCCATGGAAATTGTACCTCAGGCAGTCTCTAACAAATGCTTAAGGGGAAGAAAAATGTGTACCAGGAAGAAATAAAATGAGTACTGGGTTTGTTTTTCTTTTTCATTTAAGGTATAATTAGAAGTGCTTATGATTATAGTTGAAGAAAAATAACTTTATCCTTGGTATAATAAGTGAAACATTATTATAACCCATTCTACAGAAAAACCCAATTATTTTATGGCAATGGTATTTTGCCTGATTACATACAGCACAGAAAAGCAAATTCCCGATCTAAAGGGGGAGGAGATAAAAAGGAGGTTTTTTTTTATCTGAAACAAATAATTTAATGACAAATTGATGACCAGTAAAGGACATTTTTTTTTCAAAATTGATGTATAGATTTTTAAGTTGAAAAAATCTCATTGAAGTTGCATGTCATGATAAAAGTTATCAATGGCTATACCTCTACAACTGAACAGTTTGTTCATGTTGTGTCAGTGTAAACTAGTGACCTCTACACCCTGCATGAAAGCTGTAACAAAACCTGTCTGCCATTTCTGTTCTCCCCATCATCTCTCCAAAGTGACAACTTTAATTGCGATTTCTCTTCTACTTCCAAAGCAGTATTCAGCCCAACATTTCTTCACTCAATCTCCTTTATTATTAAAAAAAAATAAACAAAAATATTTCTTCCCTTTGCTCAAAAACTGGATGACAGCCTGAGATGCCCTTTATTTTCATTTTCATTTAAACACCTTGCATCTTTTAAAGACTGTCCATCATGCCTTTTGATACATTTTATTTTGTGACATTGTCTCCTCATTATACATCTTATTGTTGGCCAAATGGAAATAGAAGCTTTCACAACATCTGAATTTGAAACATGCATTTATAGTGTTGGGTTTTCTGTTATAGTCCTTACAGGGTAGAATACTGTGGCTGCAAAATACTGTACTACTATAGTAATTGTTTAAAGCATGTTGTTTTTAAAAGGTTTATACAGAGTGACTAAGCAGGGCTTGTATTATTTGACATACTAAAAACTGTAGAAATGCAGGATGTTTACTCCAAAATAAGCATTCCTAATTATGGTTTCAGTTGTTCATTTTAGGATTTAATTTAAGAATCTGAGATTGTTTGGAAGCAATGAAAAGTAAATCCCAAATTCTTAGCTGGTGGTTCAATTTGCCAATGGTGAACTAAAAATATCAATGACTATGCTGAATAATTAGTGATTCTATCTCTCCTAACTATACCTTTACTGTAAAACCATTTTTAAGAATATCATGCACAAATTTTAGCCTCATTTCTACCTCCAAGTTGCAAGCTATACTGGCAGCTAAGTCATTAATCTCTTCCAGTCAAAGTAAAGAAGAAAGAAGAAAATATGATTGTTTTATAATATCGAGTGTTCTATTTATGTGTTGAACATGTGGCATGTATTTTAATCCACTGCACTACAACACAATACAATACAACATATACTACCTCCACCTCAAAACCACTGCCTCGTCATTATGATTTATCACACATTTCTTTTGGTTGGTTGGTTTGGGGCATCTGTTTTCTATAACTCAATGAAGTTTAATCTTGCCCCGTTTCATGCCATGGGCAATTCCTGAGTAGCAGAGCCAAGCTTCAGAAATTTCAGGCGTAATGAAAAAGTGAAAACCACTAGTGGCAGCTGTTCTTGTATTTCTGAGAGCTGAGCACTCGGGCAGTTGTAATTGCAGCGTCTTTGTGGTTGTGGTTGTTGGAGGTAATCACATGCAATGCTTTTAATAATGAAGTACCTCTTAACAGAGTACTTTTTGAAATGCGTTATTTACCTTGAAACACATCTGTCAGTTAGAAAGGGCAAAATAATTTTATCTCCATTTCATAGATAAGGAAGCAAAGGTGCAAAAGTTATCCAGTGTTTATCTAAATAACTAATTTACTTGTGACTTACCAGGCCACAATACTACCTTTAATTCATCAATTGTAATACCCACCTACTACTTAATATCAGTTTTTCACAGGACTGGGGATGGGAGAAGAAAAATTTGCATTAGATGTAGATATTTATTGTAAATGGATTCATATTTCAAAAATGTGAAAAGAAGACAGCAGAGAGTCAAGGAGCTGCTTCATGGTAGCTAGTGAAGGGACTAGAGCCAGGCCTCCAGGGTTCTCACTACCTCCAACTTCCTTTATCTCTTGAAAGTGACAAATTATTACCAACAAGAATTGAAGTTGGCATTTAATTCTAAAAATATAATCATGAATGAGAACACTTTTCACAATATTTGTAAGGAAGGTTTTAGCCACCTTCCATTTCTTCTTTACTATATATTAGATGGTTAATATCGTAATAAGCAAGTATGCTTAAAAGCAAAAAGAAATTGATAATAAAATGTTCCATTAGCTCAAACATTTAGGTTAAGTCCATAAATTAGTAATTAATGTAAGAATTGAATACATATATTCAATTTTAAGACAGTGCATTGTACTTGTAAGAATGAATGATATTCAATATGCAAAATAGCCCTTAGCTAAAGGAAGTTTATGTAGAAAGAACAATAACTTTCATCCAAGGATCAGGAGATACAATATTATTCCTGTAAATTCTCCTTTATGAGTTCAGAGTATAATGTTTCTTAGACTAATTTGTCATATCATTTTCTTCATTGTTTTAATCTTTTGTTAAGGGTGGGAATAAGTATGACAGTTACACCATCAATTATTATCAGAAAATGTCTCTTACACTGCAAAATATTATCCAAATCATAGTTATTGCTATTATCATAATTATTTTATGTGACCCAAGGGCATGCAAAATGGATATGCTGTTTCTCTTCCATCTTACTCTGAGCCTTGCACGTTAAGCTTTAAATATAAGCCTTAGTTGTGATTACCATGTAAATTTTGACAACATGTTTAATAAATGCACAAACAGAAGGCAGAACACTGCTTTATTACCCATCATCCCTCACCTTGTACTAAATCCCTCACCATGCAACATCCTGAGCTGTAAAAAATATGTAATTGTGAAAGCATGGAAACAAACGTAACTCAGACGTCCTCAGATGCTGATATTATTTACAGAAACTTTTTGATCATCTTCTAAGAATTCAGTGGTGCTTTTCCCCCTCCCTGTACTTAGCATTCATGTGAAAGTTAGTAACTCAAACGTCACTCAAGTCTATACCCTATTTCAGGTACAAAATTTAAGAATATTTTCTAAGAAAATAGATCATTCTATATGCATGGAAAGAATATTTATGTAAAGACTTTACTTCTCTCTGAGAATTTAGCCTTATTTTGGGATAGGGGACAGTTTATTTTCTTCCTGCTGATTTTTCTTTGGTGTTGAACCAGTGCGCTCCAACATGAGATTTTGTGGAGGAAATACTTTTTGATGTTTCTTATTTTCAGGAGATGTGTAAATCACTGATGCTGCATTCTGTTCTATTAAACTTGGTGACTCACTGCACTTATCCACTTGCCCTCAATTCCTGTGTCTCTTTTCTCCATTAGGTATTAATTGGAACCTGCTTTCTAATTCTGAGCATTAAAGGAACATAATTAATCTTCTTAGGAAGTAAATGTAAAATGACAAAATATGTGGTATCATCCTTCTAGCACTCCATTTATTCCAATAAAATTTCTGAAGTAAGAAAATATTCCACAGTTCATTTAATTAATGTATAACCAGATATAAGATAGATTGAGGGAGAGGGAAAACAGCAATAATCTCCACACACACAAAAAAAATTGTAAGTTGCTCTCAGCCTGTTTTTTTAGTGGAAAAAAGAATACTTTATTTGCAAAGAAGATCACTAAGGAATGACAGCTGCCACCCAGCTATTGCCAACACTGTACTGTTTGGAAAGCTGTTTAGAAGTCAGTCAAATTTCAATCATTTAAGAGTTTATTACATGGACATTTACCTCCAGTGCTTCCCCATTTTGGATCTATTTGGCATATCAGGAATTAAATGTATGCTGTTCCAAAAGAAGAGGAAATGAGAGAGAACTAAACTTTGCTGTTTTGTATGTATGTGTAGAAATTATTTAAACACCTGGATATATTATAAATAAATATAAAATTTGTGAATTTTAATATGCATAAATTCAATGAAACTGAAAGAGTAAATATGTATGACAAAGTCTTCAAAGTACATAAAATTATTTCCCTAATATAATCCTGTTAAGAGTAATGTTAAGGTTATGATTATCAGTGTTTCATGATAACAAGTCTTCAACTTATATTTAAAGAATATCCTTAATTCTCACTGCAAAAATATGGAATGGTATGACATTGCTATGATGACAAGAACTTTAACATTTGAGGTTTTTAAATCTGAGTTTAAATTATGTTTTGCCTATAATTTTTATGATGCTTGAGTGATATATGTGAAATAATATTATCTTAAAAAAACAAAGTTCATGTTGGTAATAGAGGGTAACAAAATAAAATTATAAAATGGAAGAGTTATTAAGAAGCATCCAAGACAGCTTCTAAAACAAGCCCTCTCTGATCTGTAGAATGTTACTGCACCCTCACTCTATATGCACATAATCATATATTATGCATATGTGTTATTGTCAACCCTAAATCCTTTCTTTTAGTTTAAATAACACAGATATAAAAGAAAATTTTAATTATATTTTTTGTGAACTCAGTTGAATCATTTTGTTTATTCCCAGTCATGATCAGTGAGTTTGAGAGACAATTTTGTAGGGGTTAATTTACTATTAGCTAATTAGTTAAAAAATGTAGTTGGAAAAAACATGTTGTCTAAGGCCAAACAATTCTTAAACACATGGGGTGGCCTTTCTAATAATTTTTTCAATGGATTAATAATTTTCTGATTATTAATAAATGAACATTTATCATTCTTATTTATCAAATATCCATTAACTGCATGGAAAATGTGTTTTTTTTAATTTGTAAAAAACAATTTGTGTTCATAAAACCTTAAGAGTTTCTGTATGTCCTTGGTTGTCTGCTAGTAAAATCAGATGGTTCAATATAAGTGGATATGTTATGTCACTGGGTTTTAAACTAATAGGGGTGGAAAGGAGAAGAGGTAATGGAAAAAGATGATTCAAAAACACCACTATAGAAGCAAGGTCTTTGTCAAGGAGGCTTGGCACTGAACCAACAAGAAATCTACAAGGGCTCATGGAGTCAAGGCTGTCCTACTTTGGTAGTTCTTGTTAATTCATGTATTCATTCATTTAGCAGCTATTTATTGAATGCCTATTTTGTGATAGGCTCCATGCCCTCATGCCCTCCACTCCGCATACAACCTCCTTCCCTCCTCCTGAGCCACAGAAATCCATTGTCTTATGTAATTTTCACTCCAACAAATTCATTCTGACAATCTCTTCATGTTTATTTCACTCAGGTTCAACATGTCCGGGCTTTGTTGTTAGTTGTAGATGTATTAGAAATTTAAAAAAGAAAGGATCTGTATATTTGACATCTCACTGGGAGCAGGCAGCATCACCAGTAAGAAAATCAGAAAGTTAAGGAAAATGCATGGGTCAACACACAAAATAATACTCTGAAATATAAGGAATTTATTGAGAATTTCAGCCCCTCTTTGGAGATTTTTGGATACTGTATACGATATATTGTGTATACTTATATGGTAACATTATCTAAAATGGTGAATGTCAGTTAATTATATAGAAATTACATATACTCTTTCTGGATCAATTTGCGTTAAATGCTAATAGAAATCCAAATTTTAATAATTTCCGTTTTTACTACCTAGTGGACTTAAAAGTGATCACAATACAATATGAATTAATGCTCCCATAAAAGAAATAATCTAATAGTTTCACCAGGCTGTTTTTATGCTATGTGTTCCCTATATCTGTTAAAGAAGTCTTCATCCAAGAAATAATTAGTTTAAGCATAATCAATTACTGGGGAAAAATGGTTGTCTCTAAGAATTTTGAGGTTATTTAAAGTATTTCTGCTGCAACTCAACTGGTAACAGTTTTTCTCTATTAATGCATCATTCTCTTAAATAAAAAAAAAAACATGAAAGACAAAATATTATCAAACTCTTGCACCATAATGAGTATAAACTATCTGTATGTCTTCTAATTAAATGCGTTTAAATGTTGCCATTGGTAAGACTGGATTATAACTTAAAACATACTGAATCAGAAATAAAATAACAAAAAAACTGACACTATTGAACACTTGCAATGTGCCAGGGACTAAGCTTTGTGCTTTAAGCAAACTACTTTATTTGATCCTTGCAAAATCTCTATGAGGGATCAGAAAACCAAGACGTTAGAGATTTAATGATGCCACCAAGTTAGTAAAGTATAAATCTAGGATAAATATTTACATGTATATAACTCTACAGACTTCTTTCCTTCTTAATTCCTATGCTTCCATTCTGCTACCTTTATTTTACAAATATAAATTTGAAAGTGATAGCAAGTGTCGCTTAAGTGCTGTAGGACATTCATAAGGGTAATAATGATCAATTATTGTAAAATGATATTAGAGGACTATTAGTTGGAAGAATGTATCAACACTGGTTGAGACCAATCATCTGAATGGAAAGACACAGTTGCATGTATTGCCTGTACCAGGAAGGGAAAGCTATCCTGGTCAGGCACAGTCTCCAGAAGCAGAGACACTGCTAATCATTATAGCATGTTTTGGGAAGCATGGAATTTGGGTAATGGTGGATTTTCAGGGCACATGTGAGTTGAAAACTTGTAAAAGTGTTATTGATTGGTTGGCCACAGAGGACTGTTTAATTGAGTGCCTCTATCCCTGATTAGCTGACTTTTAGAAAGGTGGGGCAGTCAGTCAGTCAGCTTGCAGGTTATTATTGATCAGTTGAGCAAGTTTTAAACTGGTTCTGACAGCCGCTTGTTGCTATGGCCACAAAACATAAGTTTTCCCAAGGAGTGTGGGGATTTTTAAATCTCTAGTACAGTGAATATTGTAAACTATATCCTAATTCATTTAATATTTTGGTTCAATTTTTAAAAGAATATATACCCCTCTTCCCTCTGTACTAGGCACAATATTTTTTCATGTTAAGACATAATGAGACAAATACATTTATTTCTTATTCTTTTGTTGGTTGCCAAACATTAATTCAGTCAGCTCCAGTTATATGTCAAATAGACACATTGAATCATTTTATCTTGAAATTTGAGTAAAAATTATTATAGTGGAACACTTGGAAGGTATATGGAAGATACATATAAAATAGTAATATTTAATAGTAATATTTTAAAAATACCTCACCGATAAAAATGTGTCTTCTTTTTAATTGCAACCAACGGACATTACTGCAATAGCTTTAAGACAATGTCTTCCAAAGGAAAATAATTTTCATTAAATAATTTCTTCTTGCAGAAGTTACAGCCTGTGTTTTCTTTCTTTGTCTTCACAGGAGATAAAATTTATCTTATCACCATTCTACAATTCTTTTATGCCTACACATTTGAGATTCTCCATAACAGTGAAATCACCATGAAAAATGAAAACAATTTATATTAATATTTATATCTACATATTTTATAGTTTGAGATGAGATCTCTGGAGTCAGACTGTCTATTCAAATCCTGGCTCCATTTCTTCTCAACTGGGTGACCTTGCACACATAATTTGACCACTCCAGTATTCAGTGCCTTCCTCTGTGAAATGTGGAGTATCAGAATCTTCTTGAGTTACTGGGAGGAATAAATAAGGTAATATCTGTAGAATTCTTACCATGCTATCTGCTAAATAGCTTTCAATATGTGTTAATTGCTAACTCTACCATTATTATTATTGTTATTATTACTATTTTATGGATTTTATACATGTTAAATTATTGATAGATAGAAAATTATTTTCAGTTTTCACAATTTAAACAAATGACCATGTATTTATTAAGCAAATGTTATGAGTATGCCTAGCACTAAGGAAGTAAAAGGAAAATAACTTTAAAATATTATATTTTGCTTGCCACTAAGAAACTAATACATAAGATAGGCATTCGATGCAGGGGTATTCGCCTACCCCACCTCGATGGTTGCTAACATGACCACAGACATAGGGGACTGGTGGTTTGATGGGTTGAGCCCTCTACCATAAGTTTTACCCTTGGGAAGACGGTTGCTGCAAAGGAGAGGCTAGGCCTCCCTATGGTTGTGCCTAAGAGCCTCCTCCCGAATGCCTCTTTGTTGCTCAGATGTGGCCCTCTCTCTCTGGCTAAGCCAACTTGAAAGGTGAAATCACTGCCCTCCCCACTACGTGGGATCAGACACCCAGGGGAGTGAATCTCCCTGGCAACGTGGAATATGACTCCCGGGGAGGAATGTAGACCCGGCATCGTGGGACGGAGAACATCTTCTTGACCAAAAGGGGGATGTGAAAGGAAATGAAATAAGCTTCAGTGGCAGAGAGATTCCAAAAGGAGCCGAGAGGTCACTCTGGTGGGCACTCTTACGCACACTTTAGACAACCCTTTTTAGGTTCCAAAGAATTGGGGTAGCTGGTGGTGGATACCTGAAACTATCAAACTACAACCCAGAACCCATGAATCTCAAAGACAGTTGTATAAAAATGTAGCTTATGAGGGGTGACAATGGGATTGGGAAAGCCATAAGGACCACACTCCACTTTGTCTAGTTTATGGATGGATGAGTAGAAAAATAGGGGAAGGAAACAAACAGACAAAGGTACCCAGTGTTCTTTTTTACTTCAATTGCTCTTTTTCACTCTGATTATTATTCTTGTTATTTTTGTGTGTGTGCTAATGAAGGTGTCAGGGATTGATTTAGGTGATGAATGTACAACTATGTAATGGTACTGTAAACAATCGAAAGTACGATTTGTTTTGTATGACTGCGTGGTATGTGAATATATCTCAATAAAATGAAGATAAAAAAAAAAGATAGGCATTCGATTTTATATTCTTTAAGTTAGATAGTGAGTTTGTGTTAGCACCATTTGTTTCACCCTGGCCAAAATACTTTTTTTTTTTTTTTAAGTAGAGTGGTTTCATACTATGTTCTGCTATTAAGTAAACAAGGTTTCTTCTCCCTGGTTCTCCTTCTCTCAAAATTTCTTAACCAGTCTCAGGTAGTATCTGTTATTTAAAATATGACATGCATAAATATATGGACAAACATTACTAAAGAAAATTCTCCCTCAAAATCACTTTTGATATTCCAGTTGGAACTGCATATGCATTATTTTTGGAGAGTTGATATATTTATGGAATTATGTCTTTTCACATGAGAGCATGCCATAGCTTTCAATGTATTCAGATATTTAATAAGTTTTGATGAACTTAAATAGTTTGTTTCTTCTAGATCCTCTGTCTCTCTTATTAAATTTCTTGTCAAACTTTAAAGTTCATAAATTTTATTTATATTGTAATTGGAATGACTTTCCCTTTTCTTTTTCTAGAAATAATGCTAATTCTGATGATGAAGAAACACAGCCTGTCTGAGATATATTGCTAAAATTTGCTATCTGGAGAAGAGTAAGCCTGAGATTGTAATAAATGAGCTTACCTTACAGAAATAGTAGTTGATCCAAATAGTGTGCTTATTTTTACTGCTACATTATGCTGCATGCTGGATTGTGGTTAGCTCATTCAAATGAATCAACTCTTAACTTTTTTCGTTATAGCCATTTAAAACAGGGCCAGTTGTTATTTATTCATATCATTTTTCTTCTTCCATCAGATTTTTAAATATGACCCTATCTAAAGATAAGGAAATAAGGGAAATTGCTTCCCAAAATTTTTTGTTATATTTTCCATAACGAATGCCATCTATTAATTACTCTTTACTCATGCAATTTTCCAAGAAGACCTTTAATTAAATAAATAAACATATGCTAGTTGATACTATGTGCTAAGCACTGTGTTATACTCCAGCCAATCATAGATATTTATAAGTCAGACATGCTCTCTGCCTTCATAAATCTGGGAGTCTGTAGCAGGGAATGCTAGTAAAACCCTCTATCTGTATACAGCTAAATTGCTTCTGATTTTGATTACACATTTTTTCTTGAATCAATTGGTGACAATGTCAAATAAAAATGAAATAAAAATGAAATAAAAAATTTACCGCATGTTAATAAAGATGAAGTTAGGTCACTTCAATAAAACCTACGTCTGTGAGGACACGAACATGTTTTTGATCATCAAGATTTTTATTTCACTCTTCCATTATTGCAGCCTGACTCCTTAAGGCTATGAAATTCTTGGAAGGAAGATAACATAAGAGATTGTGAATGTTTCCACACATATCCTCATTCCTAGAAAATGGTTTTCAAATTGACCAGTAGCATCATCTTTATCTATAGAGGGCAATACTTCAAAAAACAAAAGTTTTCTTTGTAATGTATTGTCATGAAACATTTGCTAATTTCTTAGTGTTATGGTACATGCCGTATTAGTATTTATCTGTAATCTCATTGTTTTATAACACATATCACAGGTAAATTCTGAAGAAAATACCATGCTTATCTCCCACAGACATTGCAATAACCAACCCTCTGGCATAGAATTAGGACTGTGTTCTAGTTTGCTAATGCTGCTGGAATGCAAAACACCAGAGATGGATTGGCTTTTATAAAAGGGGGTTTATTTGGTTACATGGTTACAGTCTTAAGGCCATAAAGTGTCCAAGGTAGCACATCAGCAATCGGGTACCTTCACTGGAGGATGGCCAATGGTGTCCGGAAAACCTCTGTTAGCTGGGAAGGCACATGGCTGGCATCTGCTCCAAAGTTCTGGGCTCAAAATGGCTTTCTCCCAGGATGTTCCTCTCTAGGCTGCAGTTCCTCAAAAATGTCACTCTTAGTTGCTCTTGGGGTATTTGTCCTCTCTCAGCTTCTCCAGAGCAAGAGTGCTTTCAATGGCCGTCTTCAAACTGTCTCTCATCTGCAGCTCCTGTGCTTTCTTCAAAGTGTCCCTCTTGGCTGTAGCTCCTCTTCAAAATGTCACTCTCAGCTGCACTGAGTTCCTTCTGTTTGTCAGCTCATTTACATGGCCCCAATGATTTAATTCAGACACACCCTGAATGGGTAGGGTAAAACCTCCATGGAAATTATCCAATCAGAGTCATCACCCACAGTTGAGTGGGGCACATCTCCATGGAAACACTCAAAGAATTACAATCTAATTAATACTGGTACATCTGCCCACACAGGACTACATCAAAGATAATGGAGTTTTGGGGGACATAATACATTCAAACCAGCACAGACTGTGATATTGAACTTTGTGTTTCCAATGGTATATTTTAATACAAAACCAAATGTCCTATCAACATAAAGGCAGTGATTTCATTTAATAAATATATTTGACTTTACCAGTTAATCAATACACTCAAAGATGAGATATAAATGCCAGTAACAGATCAAACATCTCTAGAATAATAGTTAGAAGCTCTCTGTCTTTTTTTAGGTGTGAATCTAACAGCAAAAGTATGATGTCTAAATTTAGTTTACTTTCAAAATTTGACCTTACTATATAAAAGTTGTTAAAAAAAAAATCGAAGGGTAAATATTTTAGATTAAAACCATTTAACTTATAGAAAGATAATATAAGGTCTAAGATTTCATTGTTTTTTTATGCCTCATATTATACATAATACAGCTCATTTTATAGAAATCTGTTACTTTGTTGGGGTTTTTGTTTCCCTTACCTCTCAAATCTCTTGTGAGTTCTACCATCTGTTTTGAAATGAGCAATACACCTATTTAGCCTCCAGCTATTTTGCCTGGCAATCAGATGAAACATTCAATAACCTGACAGAAATAGTAAATCATTTTCCCCTCCCCACCCAGGAACAGAATTTTAACTCCCTAAATCTGAGAACTGCAAGCCTGATTATTTTCTTAGGATCTGCATGCCAACCTAATAGCAGTTCACTGAGATGACTCTGAAGAAATGTGTGGTTTAGGGTGAGACAGTTGAGAGAATGTACCTCCTCTTTTGTGGCACTGCTAAACCAATCTGGGCTCTGTTTGTGGAACACATAAATTGGCCTGAAGACATCATGGTTATAATCATGGAAATATATATATACTTCCCTTAGAAAAAATGCATTTTTTCTAAGGGAAGTGCATAATAACAACAAAAAGAATATATAGAACATTCTACTGTCCTTCAAATTGCTTTTCAAATATAAAAAAGTAAACACGGGTTTTTAGTTCACAGTGTAAATTTTAATTCTAATTTGATTACATGGATTTAAAGTAAAAAAAAATACTTCAAACCAATAATATAAATCAGTTTCTCTTTAGATAAATATTCTTCACTATAGAAATCTGGATAAACAAAAAATATGAAAAGGAGGATGTAGTAAGCAGAAATTTAAATTGATCCCCCAATGATACTCATCCTTGTAAAATCCCCTCTCCCTTGAATGTAGGTGAAAACTGTGAATATGATGAGCTATCACTCCCAGATTATATTATGTTATATGTCAAAGGGAGATTATCTGGATGGGCCTAACTTAATCACAAGAGCACTTTAAAAGCTGTTGAGTGAAATAAGCCAGATATGAAAGGATAAATATTTTATAACAAATATGTTACCAGAATAAAAAGAAACATAGACTGTACAACACAAACAGTGAACCCTAATGTAAACTATGGAATACAATTAATAGTATAATTATAATAATATCATTTCATTGATTGCAACAAAAGTACCACAATAATGCAAAGTGTTAATAATAGGGCAACCTGAGTGTGAGGAAAGTGCTTTCTGCTTGATCTTTTTGTAAGCCTACAGCTTTTTCAATTAAAAAAAAAAAGTGTTTTCTCCAGTAAAACAGAAGGGAAAGGAAAGTCATAGTGGTCAGGAGCATGCGAAGGTTTCCACATGTGGTTGCTGGCTTTGCAGATGGAGGGGCCACATGGAGAGGACCTGAGAGCAACCTCTAGGAGCTGAGAGCAACCCATGGGGGACAGCCAGCAAGAAAATGGGGGCCTCAGTCCTACAACCCTGTGGGACTGGATTTTACCAATAGCCCAAGTGAACCTGGAAGAAGATTCTTCACCAGATCCTCCTGATGAGAATGCAGCTGGACAGACACCTTGATTTCAGCCTTTTGAGAGTCTAAGCAGAGAACCTAGGTGACCCTATCTAGACTTCATTTAAAATTATAGTTTATTAACCATTTTCCTGCTATTCAATTTAGATCCAGTTATTGGGCATTTAGATCATTTAGGGTGTATACATTTTTAGTAAAGAATGTAGAATTTGGAGGCAGACCACATCAATCTGTATTTACGTCAACTCTAGTTGTGTAACCTTAGTCAAGTCATTTAATATTTCTGTGCCTCAGTTCCCACAAATGTAAAATGGATCTAAAAATTCTACTATTTTATATGTTTTTTGCATGGATTCAATGACATATATAAAATGCTTAGAAAAATTCCTGGCATATAGAAATTCCTCAGTACATGTTAGCTATTTATATTATACACTGTTTTAGTTTCCCAGGCTGCATAAAGCCAATACCATGAAATGGGTCGACTTAGTGCAAAGAGAATTTATGCACTAATGGTTTTGAGGCCCAGAAAATGTCCAAATCAAGGCATCATCAAGGCAATGCTCTCTTTCTAAAGACAAGCTGCTGGTGAGCCTTGGCTCCTCTGTCACATGGCAAGGCATGTGACAGTGTCCGCTGGCCTCTCCCTTCTCTTCCGGGTTTTGTTGATGTTCAGCTTCTTTCTACCATTGCTTTCTCTCTCCCCCTGTCTCAATTTCATCCTCTTATAAAGGACCGCAGAAATAGGATTGGGACCCATCCTGATTGAGATGGGACATAACTTAATGAAATAACCTCATTTCATCAAAAGTTCCTACTTACAATAGTCATAGCCACAAGAATGGATTAGATGTAGGGACATGTTTTTTGGGGGTACATACAGCTTCAAACCAACACATAAGCCATATTTCTGTTTTTACAACTGTTCTGACAAACAATGACATTAGAAATTTAATGAGAAAAAATTAATCCACTGGATCAAATGATTGTACATAGTAAGATTAAAGTGATTTTTCTATAGCAAATTAGCTTGCAAATCATAAAGTATAGAGAAACATGAAATTGGTAAAAATATACATAATTTTTATGGGTGGTTTTCTAGTTTGCCAGTGCTGCCAGATTGCAAAATACCAGAAATGGATTGGCTTTTATAAAGGGGGTTTATTGGGTTACACAGTCACAGTCTTAAGGCCATAAATTTTCCAAGGTAATGCATCAACAGAGTACCTTCACTGGAGGATGGCCAATGGTGTCCGGAAAACCTCTGTTAGCTGGGAAGGGACGTGGCTGATGTATGCTCCAAGTTCTGGGTTCAAAATGGCTTTCTCCCAGGATGTTCCTCTCTAGGCTGCAGTTCCTCAAAAATGTCACTCTTAGTTGCTCTTGGGTTGTTTGTCCTCTCTTAGCTTCTATGGAGCAAGAGTCTGCTTTCAATGGCCGTCTTTAAACTGTCTCTCATCTTCAGCTCCTCTCTCAGCTTTTGCACATTCTTCAAAGTGTCCCTCTTGGCTATAGCAAGCTTGCTTCTTCTGTTTGAGCTTTTATAGCTCCAGTGAACTAATCAAGGCCCATGCTGAATGGGCGGGGCCACACCTCCATGGAAATTATCCAATCAGAGTTATCACCTATAGTTTGGTGGGTAGCATCTCCATGGAAACATTCAATCAAGGAATTACAATATAATCAACACTAATATGTCTGCCCACACAAGATTGCATCAAAGATAATGGTGTTTGGGGGGACATAATACAGTCAAACTGGCACAGGTGGGGACAATTTGCAGGTTGACTCTGCCTGTCTTCTAAAAACTTGGATGGTATTTCACCTCATGATTTCCTCAGATTAAGAGCTATTTTAGAGAACTCTTTGTTTCTATGGCTCAAACAACTTTTCAACTAATTTGTCTCTTCTGAATTATTTTAAACTATTACGAGCTATTGAAAGAAAAGAGAAATATAGTCTTCAAACCACTAAAAATGGTGGCATGCCTACTGTTATAAAATTATGAATCAATACACAGAACAAAATACAAATACAAATTCCTTAGGGAATAAAAAGGGATTGTTAGAGCAATGGTTTGTGAACATGAGATCTTGTTAAAACATAGATTCTGATTGAGATTCTGGAGTGGGGCCTGAATTTCTGCATTTGTAATAAGGACCCAAGTGATGCCCATGTTATTGGCCCATAGACCACATTTTGAAGTCAAGGAGCTAGAGCATCACTACAAACCTCCAAAACTGGAGGTTCATGTGGTCCACTTGCCATAGACTGAGAACTTTAGTTGAAGTTGGTTTCTCTAAGATTTTGCTAAAATTTCTTGGAAATAGAGAACAAAACTTCAAATTGTACGTTTGTAAACATAATTTATAACAACCCCCAAATCACACTGTTTTAACTGTTTAGTAGCATAGTTTTCAAGGTCAACTCAAATACCTTTGTTTGTCACAATTCAACTCCACTGAGTCTGTGATTTAGAGGTCGCAGGGGGAATATAGGCAAGAATACCTAGAGAATGTCTTCACATCAAGTAAATCACTTCACAAATTCCATAGCCCAAGGACACTCAAAAAACAATATTGACTCAGAACCTATTGGTAATTCTTGGGCCACTGCCAATTATACTGGAGAACCTGCCGGAGAGACATATTTGCACTGGCTTTGCTTTTAAACCCATTTTATTTACAGCATAAATTGAAATTAGTAGGCAGTAATAAGCTTTATCTTTTTAATTTCCTTTTTTTTTTTAGTTCCCGTCATGATTTTGCTCTCTAAAAGCTTTTCCTTTTGTTTGATTAATTAAGCAAATTTATACACCCATTTACAAGGCATTTCCCCAAGTGTTACTGGAAAAACTAAGCATACATTTTGCAGTCCACGTTAAGAAGGCTTGAATTATTAAGGATCCATTCAAGTGAAACATAAAATTTCCCCTTTACAATTAACATACACACAAAGAAACTACATCTAGCAGGTTAGCACTGAATTAAAGTGCTTTCACCGGATCCATCATTTTCCCAGCACCAATCTCAGGCTGACTCTCTGCTCTTAGATAATTAAACAAAGTTCCTATTAGGTTTAATTTCATTAAATGAACTAAGTATTTTCACTTTGTCTCTAATCTGATGACAACTTGAATAACGAAATGTAAAGTAAGGTAAATTCAGTTTGCTGCAGTTTAACTTTATGAACAAAGGAAAATCATATATGCTGTTTCTTGTAATCAGAAAATATTTCCTATGACCTATTTCCAATTCTGGTAAGGAAAGTACCTGAGAATGAATGCTCCAATGGTCTTTAGCAATATATGGGTAGGATATTTAAAAAATTGGTAAAGCAAAGGGACAATAGTTAAAACTGAATTCTTCATTTTTTTCACAATAAAAGATAAAATAATCTGAAAGTTTAAAACAAGAGAGATATGAAACAAAAATTCCAAGCAAATTCAACTACAGATCCCTTTCTTTGTGGGAGCAATTTTTAAATGCATAGGATCCCTCACTGTTCCACAAGGGTACAGAAATAATACTGCCAGAAGAAACAGCAAAATGGCTCTCTCTTCAGTAGGTCATTTCATCTGAAAGAACTGAACTGTAAATTAGTTTTTAAGTTTCATTTACTCATAGACAAAACTAATAGAAATGACCATGGGCATTGTGTTTGGACCTTACTTCTAAAACAGTTGGGAAACAGGGAAAGAAGCCATGCACAAACTAATGACCTTGGAATATTCTGAGACATAATTGGAAATGCCTGACTTACATGCAATTTTCATAGAAAAATGACTAGCACTTTCAAATATTAAATAATCTGTATATTTACAGGAGGAAGTAGATGAGAAGCTCTGGAAAGGAGCAATTTAGAGAAGCTGACCTAGCACATTCTTTCAGCAGTCCTGGCATGCCTGGGTGCTCCATCTGCCTGAAGTGTCTGAACTGCTGGCCCTGTACCAATGAGCACCTTTATCCTGCCTGGGGGTCTCTACTTCACACAGGGGCACTCCTTGATTCTTTCCTAATAAGAGACCCAATTGAAAAAATGAAACTCCTCTTTTCAAAGCACAGAGAAACTTCAGGAAAAAAAATAAAGAGACATTGGTCTTACGTTTATTAGGGTGATCTTGTACATTCAGATGCCAACACTCCAAACATCAGAGATGGGTCACATCCATCAGATGAGAGTTTAATTTAGCAAGCATGCCAGTTTGGATGTATTTTGTCCCCAAAACACCATTATCTTTGATGCAATCTTGTGGGGACAGACATGTTAGTGTTGACTAGGTTGGAATCTATTGGTTCAGTGTTTCCATGGAGATGTGACTCAACCGACTGTGGGATTATTTCTATGCAGGTGTTGCCCCACCCATTCAGGGTGGGTTTTTATTGGATCACTGGAGTATTTTAAAAAGAGCCACACAGGCCCAGACATGGAGCAGCTGTGAGTGACATTTTGAAGAGCAACTGAAAGTGACATTTTGGAGCAGCTGCAGCTAAGGGAGGGAAAAACACTCCAAGAGCAGCACTTTGGAAAACGCCATTTTGAAACGCAACCTGGGAGCAAGCAGATGCCAGACATGTGCCTTCCGAGCTAATGGAGGTTTTTCCAGATACCAATGGCCTTTCTCCAGTGAAGGTACCCAATCATTGATGCCTTACCTTAGACACTTTATGGTCTTCAGACTGTAACTTTGCAACCAAATAAACCCCCTTTATAAAAGCCAATCTATTTCTGGTATTTTGCATAATGGCAGCATTAGAAAACTGGAACAGCAAGGAATAGAAATGTGTTTATAAATTCTGGAATGTAGCAAATATTTGAGACCTATATAACTTTGGAGAAAATAGAGCTGGGAGATTTTCAAAAACAATTGTGCCTAAAATGTATCCTAGAACCAGGGAGGATAGAGGGTATATTGCTGCTACACCATCCTTTCCTTCACTTCATTTGCCCTCTCCACTTCCTCCCCTTCATTCCCACCTCTTTACTCCTCTCCTTCCTCCTCTAAACCTCCCCTCATCTCCTTAACCTCTCCATTCTATCCTCCTCTTTCTGTGCTTACTGTCACCTCACTGGTACCTTAGACTAACCGAAAAGATTTTGATCCTGGTTATTTATGGGTCCAGTAGGCTCCAGCAGTCTTTTAAAAATCTCACCACTAGGTACATCATTTCTATGGAAAATGTTTCTAAGTGCAAATAACCAACTCTAGGAAGCATCTGTAGAAACTGATGCTTCCCAAACACAGAGGCATTACCAGTGATATTCTTAATACTACTATACTTATCCCAAGGGGAGGATGCAGGTTTTGGTGGAGTCTAAAGTTTACAAATTATTTGAAGCTCTCTTTTCAAGAAAATGAATGGGAATTCATAATTTAGTAGAAAAGTATACAACAAACTATTGAACACTTGTAGATACAGTTCCTTTTATTCTTGCAAGCTTTATTCAAGATTTACCAGAAATGTCCTCACAAGAAGGCATCCTGATTTTAACTTGGCTTCTCCTACTTATCTAGAATATTCTATAAATCATGGCAGCTCTCAGGGGCCCAGGCAAATGAAGGGCCCTGAAACTTAAGCTTCATCAGAGCTTTATGGTAACTCTGTCTTTGCTTATCTCATCAATACCATTTTAGAATGAACTTATTTACTCCTCTTTAAACAGAATAAATAATAGAAATTTTTTTATTTAACTATTGCTAAGGTCAAAGCTTATATAATACTAGTAATATTTACTGCAATATAGCTTTTAAAGAAAAAAATCCACATTTGGTATGCAGTGACATAAAAAGTATTTAAAGATTTAATATTTATTATCATTTAATTTTAATTCTTTTGGAATATTTTAATACTCATTCATCCTACATTCAGTAGTTTGCCTTATTTATCTATTCTAACTGTAATCATCCCTATACAGAGAATGCAATATGATACATATCAATAATTAAACATATATCCAATCCAGTTTTCTTGCTTGATTTTTCTTTTTTTATGTACTTTGAAATTTTATGGATGCACAAAAGTGGTCACTTCCTGCAAAATGTTTCCAATATTTCCAATAACTTAAAAACAGTCTTACTGATTTGAAAAATAAAACCCCTAACACCAAGTATCACATTTATCTTTTTAGTGGCAAGTTTTTCACACTTCATCATTGAACCAAGAATTATGGCATCTTGTAAAGAGATAGCAAAATTGCCTGCACTGGTGAGATTTGTAAATTGGACCCAAACTGTGAAGTTAACATGATGAGAAAAGCACATTAACCAACCCAGAGTTCAATACAAGATTCACACTTCAGCCTAGGTGTGTATGAAAGGCTGCTAACGCAAACTGAAGATTCAAAATTTAAGACAAGGAGATTTTGATTACTCAGCTACGTGGCTAAGAGCCATGTCTGAAAATGAGAAGCATAATATATCTTTTATCTGAATATAAGATACACTTTTTAAACTATATCTTGAAATAAAACTCAATTTATCTTTATGTTAAACCAGATTCATCAATTCTAAACCAGATTCATTCACCATCAGTTGGAGCCTGGTATTTTTATACCACCCCCTTCAAAAAAAAATAGCATAGCTCTTTAAGGTGAAGCATAGGAAGCTTGATTATTAATAACTGGAAGAGTATTAGAAATCAGACTAGCACACAGCCTTGGTGCTTAGCATATGGCAGCCAATTCATTCTTTCATTATTGAGTGGTCATAGAGCTTTCAACTGCAGAGAAGCTTCTGCCAAATTTACCCTATCTCCAGAAATAGGTTCTTCACTCATTTAACACTTCTTTCTCTTCATGAAAAAGAAAAAAAAAGTTTGCGAAGCTATATACTTTTCCCATTTTATGCTTTCCCCAGGATTGTTCCATCAGTTCCCTCTTGCTCTCTCTAATAAGCATAAACATAGTCATAGTTTACATGTTTTTAGTGTTTACTATGTGTTTATGTGATAAAAGCTTTATATTTATTTTACTTAATTTACCCAACACCTATATGATTAAAGTACTTCTTTACCCCAGTTTTCAGATGTGAAGAATTATTTGCTTCTTCCTTTACCTTATTCAAAATCTGTGTCTTTATATAGATTTCATCCTCTCCATTAAAAACAAAACAAAACAACAAAAAAAAATGTTCATTTTCCTCTTTTCTTACTTTCCCATAAAGTTATATGCTCTCTTTCCTTATTTCACCATAAAGTTATTGCCTCCTTATGCTACCTATTTTCTTTTAACCCTTCAATGAAAAAAATATACATACTTAACGTATGTGTATGAAGATCAATTTACATTTTCTGTCACCAGTTCTTAAATTCTGACTCCCTTTACCTGTTCAATCTGGTTTATGCCATGCTAACTTACTGAAACCACTCTATAAAATATCACCACTGCCAAGCCAAATGATCTTTGTTCACTCCCTAGACCATTTGCAGTCTATTAATACATGACATCTCAAACTTAACATAAAATGGACTCATATTTATGTAATTAGACACTGCTGGTTTCCCTGGATCCCTATATAAACTGGAGAGGTGAGATTATCAATCCAGCAGCCTCTCAAACTAGAAATCTCGGAATTACCTCCAATTTCATGACTGGTAATTTGTTTTCTATTGTTGTTAGTGGCTTAAAATAATATGCATTCATTATCTTAGGTTTCCTGTGAGTCAGGAGTCCAGGTGTGGCTAAACTGGGCCTCTTTCTGTCATGATGCTGAAACCAAGGTGCTGACCTGGGCTGCTGTCTTATTTGAAGCTCAGCTGGGGAAGGACTGGGGGAATGATCTACTTCATGCTCTCAGGTTGTTGGAAGCATTCAGTTTCTTGAGGCTGTAGGGTTGAAGACTTAGTTTTTTGATGGCAAATCTTGTAACCTTGTCTAAGAAGTAGTATCTGATGAGTAAGCCAATCTGAATTAATGATAGCATTATTATTGTTGTACTAATATCTATTGAGTATTTTGTAGGTGCAGACACAGTTCTAAGTTCCTTATACATTTTAAGTCACTTAAACACCACAAAATCCAATGAAGTAGCTAGTATTATCTCCTCTAAGTTATAGACGGAAAAAAGAGACAAGAATAAGTTAACTAAATTGCTCAAGTTCATGTAGCTAATCAAGAATCCACTCCCATATAGTGGATTACTTAAATTATTTATCCTTTCACATTTCAAAATGTGGAAGGAAGTCATGTGAGAAAGTTAATGGTGTTTAAGTTTGCCATGAATCATGAATCTGTAAGCAAACATTCTGGTTTTGTTTTTTCTTCTTTTTTTTTCCTTAATGCTAACTGTTGGGTATTGAATTATGTTACCCAGTCCTAACCCTGGTCCTGTGGGTGTGAACTCATTTGTAAACAGAAACTTTGAAGACGTTATTATTAGTTAAGATGTGGGCACATGTGAATAGGATCTTTGAAGATCCTACGTCGAGGAGCCCAGATTGAATCAGTGTGTCTTAATCTATATGACCGGAGTCTTTATAAGCAAAAGAATTTCAGACACAGTCAGAAGGAGCCAGAAGTCAGAAGAAGCCAGAAGTCAGTGAAAATAATAGGAACAGTCACAAAGAGAGACACAGAGAGAGAGATCTCCATATCATGGAGGATTGCCAGAATGCTACAGATTCAAGGAGAAAACAAGTATAGCCAATAAATTGAAGTTGAACTTCAAGGCTCCAAAACCATGAGACAATAAGTTTCTACTATTTAAGTCAGGCTATTGTGTGGTAATTTTCATAGCAGTCCTGTTAAGCGAAGACATGCTACTAAGCTTTGCATCATCAACAAAATTAGGCTATTCCTCAATACTGATAAGTGTTGCCCCATCCCTCACACATTTCAATATAATATACATTAATTATAAAGTAATCTTGGAAAAGTTGATTCAGTGATGAATAGACCAATACTTGTGATAAGAAATGAGGTAGGGGTAGAGTAAAAATTATCAAAAAGGTAAGCCTGAACACATATTAGGACTATTGTCATGAATATTCTGTTTATTCATTTGAACCCTGGTATGTCTCCTTGACCTCCTCACTAAACAAGTTACTAAAGGAAGGGAATCAGTTGCAGTCAAGTTGCACTCCATCAGTAATCAGTATTCCCTAAATTTATATCCAGCTACAGTCACATTCACCAGGGACAAAAATGCCCCAACTGAGAGTATACAGCTTTGAGACCAAGAGTGAGATCCAAGGGGAGTTAGGATGTTGGTACCACTACTTTGAGTACTGTAAGTAGTGGAGGAAGCTTGCAATAAATAGACAGCTAACATCTTTGAGTGTGAATATTTTATGTGTCAACTTGGATTGTCAACATTAAGTGAATATGTTTCAGATTCTTGATCAGCTAGCTGTAAAACATATATAATTCATCTAAGCTTCAGTTTCCTCAATCTAAATTTTGAGTGACTACTTATGTTACTCAAATGTTAAATTAATGTTAATTAATTAAAAATTTAATAAGTAAATATATTTTTTAAAAAAACAGCCAAGATCCTGGCATACAGTAGAGTTTAATATATGCTATTTAGTAATATTAGTTCTTTTCATATTTTATGGGAATTAAACAAAATTGTATGTATATATAGGTATATGCATATAGTGCTTAGCACTGTGCTTGACATAGTGCAAGTGTCTGATAATGGATATTTGTTATTATTATATTTATTATTAGTCATTATAATTATAGTATTAAACCCTAATTTTTATTAAGGCTTTATAATAAAATTATATATTACCTTTGCAAGGAAGCACTTCCTAGCAAAATCACAGAAAATAAATATTCTGCATGTTTTACCACATTTATTACTAAATGTTTGGCATTATCTCATTAAGATTGAGAAGTAAACTGAATGTGGGTTACTGGATTTCTACAGGGAGATTCTGCAAAAAAGTACCTCCATGACTGGCCAATCTTTTCTCAAAAAAAACGAAACAAAACAGCTTCAGGTATTAAATAAAATAATGATAAAATATAAAATATACAATCAAATAAAATGCCATGCAGTATTGCCTGAAATAGTGAAGCACTGGAAGTTTTGAGGTGCACTTTTGCAGTTCAAATGGCCATTGTTGTTATTTGACTTCAAATGGTAGGGGTTTTTCGTCCCAGGGTACACATCAATGGAAATAATTCTGTATTCTGTGATCCCATTTAATAACAGGGTAGGTAGAAGAGGATACCCATCACTAATGGCATTATATCCACCTTACCAGAGTTTCCTTAATACTCACTTGAATTTCTAACACTCGCATAAAGAAAATGGTTTCAGTCTGAAAAAAATTGAATTATTTATTGTCTAGCAGATATTTCAACATATAAAATGGCTGATCGCAGTGGTGTTTTCTCTTAAGATAGCCAACCTGACAAGATATTGACGAATCCAAGAACCTGACCAAGTGCTCATCAAGTTGATGTGTGTTATTCTGATTATTCAATTAGTGCCAGAGATTAAAGATTAGTTTCTTCTTGTTTGTCAAGGAAAGAAACATGGAAATATTCTCCAGTTTAGTGTCAGGTTTAATGAAGGCTTGTCCCCCACTCATCCAATTCAAGATTCACCAAAAATCTGAAAACAATTGAATAATTCCTTATTATTCCTCTGATAGAAAGTATATTGAGCTAAGGGTAGGTAGAAAGGAGGATAAGGGACATAAGGTCATGGATAAACCAAATTGGACCCTCTTTTACTATTTCAGTGTTAACTGAATGTCTATCTGATAAACACTGTTGGTTCTATAAATTCTTATAGTAGTTAAAGCATTTTATCACAGCTTATTAGACTGTGATAAAATGCATAGTTCAGTAGATGTCCTCATATATTCTGGAAATTACCAGCACCCATTTGTATGGAACCTGTACTACTAGTTTTAATTAACTGAAATCATCTGCTTGGAATTATGCTCTCAATTTAGCTCACATTTCAATCTCCATAAATTCTTTCTCAGTGCTTTACTCTGTAGAATGCAAATGGGTCCTGTGCCAACCCCTAGGGACGTCTAATGGCATCAGGCAATGGCACATTGTAGAGCATTCAGCAATCAGATAGCACTGGGAAATGCTATATTAAGTTAGCATTATGTTGATTTAACCTGGAAAACATGCAAAATTTTCATTTGCATTGAATTTACCACCTCCCGTTCACTGGAAGAATATTAAAAATTAACTAAAAGATAGCTGACTTGACCAATGGAAATTTTCTTTTCCTCAGATTATATTTGGTTAGTTTTCATAAAAGTATAAGTGAAATTGATATTGCTGATTTTTTGCCCACAATACGGTAACTGTCTTAGTTTCCTAGAACTGCTGTAACAAATTACCACAAACTGTGTGACATAAACAGTTCCTCATAGTTTATGGAAGCTAAAAGTCTGAAATCAAGGTATCAGCACAGCCCTGTTACTTCTGAAACTTGTAGGGGAGAATCCTTCCTTGTCTTTTCCTAGCTTCTGGTGGTTTGTCGGCAATCCTGGGCATTCCTTGACTTGTAGCACTTCAGTTTCTGCCTTGTTCATCATATGGTGATCTCCCCGGTGTCTCCTTTCAGTTGTCTCCTCCCTTCTTATACGGGCAACAATCATCTTGGATTAGGGTACACCCTACTCTAGTTTTGCACCATGCTAACTAATCACATCTACAAAGTCCCTATTTTCAAACAGGGTGACATAAACAGGACAGATTGGAGTTTAGGACTTGAACATATCATTTTTTTTGCAAGGGGAGCAATTCAATCTATAACAGTATGCAATGCATTTATATTCATGAAAATAATATCAATAATATATATACTTTGGGCTATACCCATATTTTTATACTCCATTTTTGTATTAGCCCCTTATTCTACAACATGGGAAATGAAATATTGTTAAATTTCAACATTTAATGTGCATATATGTGAAAGAATGATTATTGATGTGCATATTAATTATATGTGTATGTGTGCAAATGGTGAATTATCAACTGTATTATAAGTTTTTAAAAAATACATAGTATATGTATTCAGCTTTTAGAGGAGCAGACTGGGGTAGAATGAACCAGAATGATAGAAATGTTAAAAATACTTTCAAAAAGACTTAAAATACAGTGAGTACAGATTGTAAGTGACAGCAAGATGTTATTTGCTTCTTTCTTCATTGTATGCCCTGTCTTCCAGTTCTGCAATGAAATAAGTGTGTGTGTTTGTTGGTTTTAATTTTCACGAAAGGCTGAGAAAGCAAAGAGTTTGATGAAGTTTTCATCTGACTTATCTCTACATGTATACTGTCAGTTTCCCTTGTGACTATCACCATTCCGAAGATAGTTCTCCACAAACAGTAGGTGCTTAATAAATACTGCTGGTTAAGTAAATTGGTTAAATTGGTGGTACGTATTCCTACTTCTCACACTTGGCAAAAAGGCTAAACAAATACAATGAGCTAATTTGCATCACATAGGTGAGCACAGAGAGTGTTTAATTCAGTCTCATGTGTTTTCCAAATGGCTCCATATTTCCTCAAATTGAGTCTCTTCCCATGATCAGCCAGGGTGAGTAAGATACTCTCTGGGAATAAAGTGTTCATCCATGTGATGAACATTAACTCCTTCAGAGCACCAGGGAATTAATGGTAAATTATCTCTTCTATAGTACAAAATGAATCAAATTGTCAATTAATCATTTCCCAGGGATGCCAACTTACAAGCTGCAGTTAAAAAATTTGTCTTGGGAAGTTATTCTGTATTTTCTTTCAAGCTTGCCATCTTGCTGTGGCCGTACACGTCTTTCTTCCTCCCTTCTGTTCTTTGATTCACCCTACTCTAGCCCACATTTTTAGATGAATGTGTGGAATGGAAGGTATGAATATCTCTTGAGTAGACAAACTGGTGGCCTGTAGCACCAGTTAGTTGCCTGCTCAATACTATTTCTACCTGTCATGCTAGCAGATTCCTGATTTTGTTACCATGTTGAACATTTTCCCAAGTAACTCAGTTTACATGATGGCTTGAAGCCAGACATGCTGATATCTTTCCCCTTCTCAGTGGTTGGTTTAGGAGTGGATATATATAACCCATACTGGTATTGGGATATGAGGAGTAGTCTGTTCGTGGTAGTTCTTGGTAGGATTTTACTCCCTGATAGAGCAAGACACCAGTAAGAAACAGCCTGTCTTCTACCACAGGGAATATGGACCTTCAACTGCTGTTAACTGTCTTGCCTCCAGGGGAGGACACAACCTTACAAAGAGGCTAAGACTGAGGGTCATAAAGCAGAGAAGCAGGAAGAACTGTGTTCTTTATGGCATCATTGAGCCTTTTCTAGGTGCCAGTTCCTACTTCTAAACCTCAGTTCTAACTAAGAGGAGGAAAACTCTGGCATATTTTGGAAACAAAAATTTTTAATGGCTTACACCAGTTAGTAGAGGTTGTTTGCTAATTGAATTGAAAAAATACCTCCGCTGGAACCAGCTTAAATCACAGGACATAGATAAGGGTTTTGGTAGGATCTGAGAAAGTCCCCAAAATGGTATGTTCTTTTAAAAACAAGATCCCTAAGCAAAGACTGAGCCCTGGTCTAGAAACATTCAGCAAAGAAGGAATTTCTTAATATTTTGCATTCCTCCGGCAGATCATGGTAGGTATTTAATACATCTGTTTCTTAATAGTTATTAAAATATTCTAGAATGAAGTCAAATTTACTCTTTTTAAAAACTAAGAGAATATTACACTTAATTCTATTGTTGGGAAGAATTAATGAGGGACCAAAGATCCTGATTTCTAGTAGGGGACTTTTTGATTGTAAAGCAGAGCCAATATTTTATTAGATGTTATCATAAGAGGAGTACCTACTGTGTGCACAGAATTTTCCTTGGAATGGGCACCCAAAGAAGAAATAGAAAATATGTTTGTTGGGATTAGATTAAAAGAAAATTTAAAAGATGGCATAATCCAGGATAAATGCACATTTTCTTTGCTAAAACCTTAGTAGGAATAAAGAAGAGAGTCAGAGAGAGAAAGAAGGGTATACAAGAAAAAATAAGGTGCAAAAGGGTGCTTCTATGCAGAAATCATTTTATATTTCAGTAGAGCCTGAAGAAATAATGACTGCTCTGAATTGCTGCCCAAAGATCACAAATCCATTTTAGATAAGTGTTCCTACAGCTAAATATTAGGAAAGAGTAATATCATAATGGCATATCAGATGGAAGAAAAGCACATTTCATATTCCTAAAAATAGTAAAGCAAATTCATCAGAATATCAGGGCATTTTACATGAAAAATCTAAGCTGTTTGCAAAAAACAGAATATTCCTACATTAAAAGACAGAGACAAGTAGTGCTTGAGAACAAAAGTTCACTTGCGTAATATTAGTCTGTGTTAGAGTCACTCAGGTAATAAACTAGTATTCCTTGACACTCATGCATGCTTTTAATTTGCAAGAGTGCCAAGTAAACTGCCTGATAGAATGCTCACTGGCTATAATCATGCTAACCTTGATTACAGAAGAGAATGGCAGTCACGTCTTACTTTTGTCTGCCTGTAAATAAATAAATAACATAGGTCATAGTCATCCCTTAAAATAAAACGATCCCATCTTTCATTGCTCCTGGCTGTGTGAAACACTATTATAGTTGGAAGAGAATTTGCATAATGCTTTTGAAGGGCTTAATAGCTATAATAATTTTAATCTACTATGGAATGTTTATAATATATAAAAAGCTGAAACTTTTTATTGTGAGAAGCATGCCATCTAATAAAGAGAATAATGGTAATAAATGGATAGGTGACTCTTGAGGGTTTATTTTTCAAATAGGTTTTAGCTCTTCCTGTACTGAATTGGCCAATGACTCCCTTTGGAAAGGAGTTACTTAGATAATGAGGCCCTATTTTAATGGTTTTTCTTAAAATTGATGTGCTCTTCTCAATGAGACATCTGCTCGAGTCTTAGGGACTTGAGTTCATGTCATATGAAAGGATCTCTGTAGAGAATGTTGCTCTCTCTTATTATCTTGCCTTATGTATATAAAATGAATGTAGTAAGAACAGAACACAGGATTATTGTGAGGATTATATGAGATGTATGTAAAACTAAGCTCATCCTATATAAATATATACATATGTGTGTATATATATATGTTTTATATATATATATACATGTACATATGTGTGTGTATATATATAAATGTATAATTGTGTGTAGTAAATAGTTTGTGTCTTTAGAAATGAAGCATTATTCCTAAATTTTTGATGAGTCAAATCTGTTTACTCATCCAAAATAAGGTCCTTCAACTTTAGTCATCCATGAGAATGTCAATGTCTCCATTTTCTAAGTGACAAAAGTTTTCGGGAAAATTAATGAATATGTGATTACCTATATGTATGTGTGTATATTTCTTAGTTTTAGTAAAAAAAAATGTTTCCAAGACAACTTTTTAAAAATGTAATTGAAAATCACTCAACTAGTTTTACTATTCATAGTTCTACCTCCAAAAAAAAAAAAAAAATTTCAGGGGTCTTCTGCACTGATTTTTGAAGCTATTGAATTTCGTGAGCAACTGTACTTAAAGTCAATATGTAAGTAAATGCTCAGTCAGAATTCTATATTCTCCATGTGAAATATAGGATTTATCAGTTATCATCAGATGAAAGTATACAGAATCCAATTTCAGAAAATGGAAAATGATGTGGTAGCCCTAAATACTCTAGCAAAAGAGTCACAGGAAGTAGTCTTGATTCAGGATGAGTCTTACTAGGGTATTATCCCTATCCAAAGCCATAAAAGTTCATATTTAAATAGAATGATTTTAATGGCCTTTTACAAATATTTTATCTTCCTTTCCTTTTGCTTTCTTTTCCTTTTATTAGTTAGATGCGTTGCCACAAATTTTTTTAAGGATTTGCTTCTTTATAGAGATAATACTTAGACATTTTAAATATAAATTCTAGTTAAGACTTGAAATGCACTGATGTAAGAAGTTCCGAGTGTAGTTGTTACAGGCATTGTGGCTCATTGCTGTTTCTTCTGGTCATTTGCATTTGGCAGCACTGAGATAAATATTGCCATAACAGGATGCTCCATGTAGCACAACACCCATTTCAGTGAACATATTATGTGTTTGTTGGATATAAAAGTCTCCTTGGTTTCCTGTCCTATATGATGATACTCCTGTGAAGGAGCAGCAGTATCTCACTTGTGATAAGACTTCATTTCAAAGAGGATTGAAGTGATTTCTGAAAATATGAAAAATATAATTGGAAAGACAGCACTGTACAAATAAAGTTATCTAAGAAGTATATAATATGATAACTTCAGTAGGAAGCTACTTGTATAGAAAAATGCACACACAATAAGATATATACAACCTATACATTCATTTGAGCATTATTCTTTCATGCTTTTTACAAGTTACTCATTTGTCCACATGTATGATATGTAGATATGACTTAAAAGTGATCTCAGAGACTTGACTTTCTTATTCACCACTGTCCCCAGTGTCAAACAGTGTCTTGAACACAGCAGCACTTTATGAATATTGTTTGAATGAATGTATAAATGAAGTGTCATGGTAATTTCCAGCGATGTACATTTTGGACCCAAACAAATGTTCTGGATTAAAATTCCTTGGATGAATGTATTATTTATTAAATGAATTTGGTAATTGTCTAAATAGAAATATAGTGTAAAAACTTTTTAAACTTCCTGTATAAGCACTGATTGAAAGTTCTCTGCATTTAGCAAAACTAGGAGCTTTCAAAATTTAGTCTGCACCAGGAAATTTGTCTATATATTTGTTACTTCTAATTGTAATTTATTAAAATCAAAATAAAATAAATATCTGTTTACTCATACCCAGCCAAAGAAATGGAAATTACTTTGAAGCCCCACTATGAGCTCACTCTGATGGTGTAACTCACTCTCCCCACCAGAAGTAGTCACGATCTTAAACTTTGTGTTCATCATCCTTCTACTTTCCTTTCTCATTTACCTAATATGAATGCATACAGTAAGTACTCAATATTTATTGATTGAATGAATAAGGGTGTATGTACCCATTAACACCATATTGGTCAGGTTCCCTGGTTTTGACTTTTATATAAATAAGGGAAGTTAACCTTTAAATCTAGATATCTGGGACCAGCCCCCATAAATTCTGGTTCAGTAGGTGTGGGATGGGTTTCAGGAAACTACATTCCTCTGGTGATTCTGAGGTAGGTGGACTCTGGGCCACCATTTGACAAATACCAAATTGATCAATCTATCTCTACAGACATGGCGATAGAAATAATGATAGGAGGGTAGAGGTGGATCACCACAGGTACATCAATCTCCTATCTTTTTAGACAAAGTCTGTTAGTTTTTGAGACTGTATGCTTTACAGTGGTTAACATAAAGCCTTTGTAACAGAATGCTTGGATTCAAGTCCAGGTGTAACATGTATTGACTGTGGAATCTTGGGCAAATTATTTAACCTCTATATGGTTTGAATTATCCTTTATCTAAATGAATTTAATTATGTATCTATCTTATGAGGATGTTGTATGATTAATTTATGTATGTGAAATTTTTAAAACAGTGGTTTTAAGTACTAAATGATATTAGCACATGGTAAGTACATGGTAAGTACTAAATAATATTAATCATCATCACTATTTATTAAGATGCCAATTTGCTAGCTGCTTTTTTGGTACTCTCTCTGCATAGACTTTTCTGACCTTTTTCTCTTGTTTCCTTTTTAACATTGTGAGAAACTTAAATTCTCATTTTCTAAGTAGAGTGCTTTTGCCTAACAACTGTAGATGGACATTTTCAAATTTTTCCTATAAAGACAACGAGAATGTCAGTCAATCCTAACACTCTAAACATGCTCAGCACCATTTTAAGACCAGAGAAAAATCTGCCATTCAGACTTGCACCAACTTTAAAGAGTCATTGACATTAACTATCAGGCTTCTTTCCTTTACCCTCTTCTACTTGATGAAAGAAAGAAAGAAAGAAAACATCCACAATGACAGTATCTAAGAACAGATTTGCATTTCTGCTATCTGATAGGACCTCCATGCTTTTGTATAAGAGCATTTGGAAACTAAAAGCCATGGTGCCCAATATATGAATTAGTTTCCATCCATGGACCATTATTTGCACTAAGAAGGAAACCAATGAGAAGTTTTAATAATCTGGTGAATAAAATCTCTTTATTAGAATCCTTGGATGAATGAACAATAAATGATTAGCAATTAAGCATTTCCACTTGCTCTGTAAACTAAAGTTACCACCTTAATCCTATGAGTCATAAATATTGAATAAATACCTTCAACTAGGCATTTTGCTAGAAGCTGTGTGTATCTAACAGTGTAGAAATCAGATCATATTGCTCCTTTCAAAAAAGTTTATGCAACCTGAAGGGAGTTGGGAGACAAACTAGGAATGAATAAACAAATATATCCCTATCAGTTGTAAACATCTTTGGAATTAATGGATTTCTCAATTCACCCTTTGTTTCATTATGTGATCTGTTCAAGGACCCTGTGAATTTTCCCATTTTGTAGGATTTTTAAATTTTTGTACAATGGGATAAAGAAGGTGGTATTACTGAAAATCAGTTGTACCATGAAATAGAGTAATTGAGGGATCAGTAAAGCTTAAACTCAAAAAATGCTACTCAAGCTATTTGCTCTAGCTCTGTGTTGATCCTCCAACAAATCTACCCAATCAAAAAGTTTTCTAGAATGAGAAAGAGTGAGAAATTAAACTCAATGTCCTTTTCTGCTAACCTTTAGTTCAGTCGTTAAGAGTATTTAGTCATTAGGAACTTTCATTTTATCATGGTTCATTTGTAGTGGAATTTAGAGTAGAAATAATTGTAGTAGAATGCAGTAATAGAAAAGAGAGTAAAATTTATCAGTAGTAGAAATGAAGTTGTAACATTTGGCTAGGACAACTTCAGGAGATGTAGTTGCAACAGACTATAAAATAGGTGATCTATTCTAATACTTTATTTCTAAAAAAAAAAAAAAAAGCAGTTATGAACAACCTAATTCTTTGAGATTAGGGTCTATTGATCTATCACTTGCCTTCTCATGTTCCGCATTGACAGGAACTATGTCTGGGCTGAGTCATGGGATTTCAGGCTAACTTCAAATCTTGTTAGTTTATTCTTTAAATCATTATAAATCAGTATTATTACAGAATGAGAGTGGATAAACATCTTCTATCTGTGCATTTATTCATTGATTTAGACAACAGCTATATATTTATTGACTCCCTACTATGTGTCATGAACTTTTCTAGGCCCTGAGGTATAGAAGTGAACATAACAGACTAAATTCTCTGTCCTTAAGAGCTTACATCCTCAAGGGAAGAGAAAAGTCAATGAACAAAGTAAGTGTGTGAGTGACGCAGTGTATTTTTAAAATGGTTAATAGAAAAGATGGGAAAATGATGTGGGGAAGCTGAATATGGAGAGGCAGAGTGGTAGCAGTGAGGTAGGATGGGGTAGTCAGAAAAGGCCTCATTGAGAAGATGACATTCTCATAATAATGGGGATAAAATGAGGATATTTTTAACCCTAACAGTATATATGCACATTTGTATTCATTTAATATTTAAAAGTAATTTGATGGACGTTCCATAACGTGTCATTATCCTGCCAATACCCTGCTATTAGAAATAGGAACGGTAGACATTTCTTCTTTATAAATGACATCATTTCACTATCAGAAATCAGAATGTTTCCTAAGCAGCCAAACAAGTTGGATGTAACCCTAGAGGCTATCAACTGTGTGGTAGCTAAGCTAAAACTATACTTGTATTTGGCATAGACTAATGTCACATGAGCCATGATAAAAAATTCCATCAAGAGTTCTTAAGAGTATATTTTGCAGTTTGTGGCCTCCAAAAACAAGCATATGTTCTTGAGAAGTCAATTGAGATTTTTACCTCCTTCCAAAATTATCTAATCCAGTCTTTCCAATCTGTATGGTGTAGATCTCAATAGGACTAAATACAGGGTAGTAGATAAAGAGCATGTTTGCAACCTTGTCCATAGCAGATTTTGCTAATAAATTGGGACCTCTCTTTGCCACAGAACACTTAGAATACCTTTAAATTCTTCTCAAGTTAGCCTTCCTGGCAGCCAGTACCAATATAGCAAAAATGGCTTTTAAGATAAAACAGAGAAACATCTTCACTCAAGGGAGATTAAAAGCTCTTTTAAAATAACGATTCTATCCAAAGGTCCCCTACTGTTCATCTCTGTGTGGACAGGGGATGATCCTCCAACTGGGCAAGCATTAATTCAACTTCTTACTTTTCATATCTGACTGCTAACCTTGCTGCCAGTCCATCTGACATCTTTTCAATCATCGACAGAGAACGTGTGTGCCATGTACTGGCTGAGAGATCAGTCTTCAAATAACTTATTTAGCTCCAAGCAAAATACAGTCAAGGTAAATGCTTCACATAAATATCAATCTAAAAATGTAGCACCAATTTATTTCTCTAGGTGTGTTCAAGTTAGAGCACTAGAGAACAGTGCACTTACGTTTACCTCTCCTTAGCAAGGATTTGTTGAAAATGATTCCCTCATCAGCCTTCCAGTTCTAACAATAGATGTAATAGCTGAATGATAATACATTCTGCATTTTTTACAGATATTAGACATTGTGATTCAATTTCTTTTATATGGGATAAGTTATTTCTAAATTTACAGACCAAGAACAATGTTTATATTCCCTGAAAACCAGTATTTTTCTTTTCAGATTATAAGTCACATTATTTCAGTTTCATTGTTACCTTGCCTGCCAGTAATTTCAAACCTGAATTTAATTTTCAGTTGCATCAAAAATCTCTTGCATATTTAGTTATTTAGTTGTCACTATCCCTGCTGGTTATTTGTCTATATCAATTCTGAAGTCTTTAAAGTACTCTGTGAAGAACATATGGTTTATTTCAGACACCTCCAACATTGGAAGTGGGCACCTATATATTAGAAATGAATAACTATAGACATTTCTTGTGGAGACCTGTGCCCCTCCTCCCCTCTTCAACCTCTTCAGGGATGCTGCTATCGAGAACATGAGCTTCCGGCAGCTCACAGGGGCGTCTCTCATTCATTGAGAATTGCCCCACATCAGGAAACTGTCTCGCCTGAGATTACGTTGTTCTTAGAGGAAGATCCATGGTCTATCAGAGGCTGATGCAGGAATATTAGGGCTCTGCCATTCATTTCAATTTGCAGCAAGTCTGAAGGGCTATTCCCACTCCAGAACGCCACATGTGATCAGATGAGCCCTCAATTACTATCACATTGTGGATAAGCTTCTCCATCCACTCAATCCTGCTTAACTCCATATAGGCCAATCTCCTAAGAGTACTACTAGATAAACCTTCTGCACAAAACTCCCCATTTCAGAGTCTGTTCCCAGGAAACCGAATCTGAGTCAGCTTCTTAATCGTTTTCTTTTCTGGAACGAAGGGTATTTCCTAGACAGTGTCAGATGCCAAATTTAAGAATAAAAATGATGAATTCAGACAGCAAATATTACACTCTATTGTTCAAAATGTTGTTTCTGCAATTGTGGTCTGATCTTATTAAAAGAGCTTAAATTACCTATTTCGCATACATTTTTAGTCTTTTTTTTTTTTTATTGTTAGGCATTAAAACCCAAATTACAGAATCGCTATGACTGGCTGCTGAATGTCAAAAATGTAAAGTTCTCATTGTAAAATTTTTATAAAATTAAAGAAAAGATGATTTTCTAAGCATACCTGAAATTCATCTGGTAGTTGATAAAATGTACGTTTTGACAATTTATTACTCTATAAAGTAGAAAAGTGATTATAAATTTTTAAAATTGCATGTCTGCTTATATTTCAAAACTCAAAGCAGTCTTTAAAGTGACAGTTTAGCCAACAGTTAATGTTTACAATTGATAAGTAAAGTCATTACTTCTAAATGGACTTTGCATTGTTTTAGTAAAATGTAAAATAAAGCAAATTTATCTAAAATAAGTAATGTGTTCCTAAGATAGCAAAATTCATGCTATTCCTATCACTCACTTTGAGAACAATTTTTAAAAGAATATAATTTTGAAACTTTACATTTAAAATGTTATATATTTTCAACTGTATCTTAAGATTTTTGCTAATATTTTATTCATCAATTAAAAAATATTTTCTTTGCAATCTTAAAAAGATTCTTGATAAAAATTGACCAGTTCCTCAATCTCTGGAGGAATTTGCTAAATTAGTTCTATGCAGACACCAAAGAGAAGGCAAAATTGATAACATCTCTGTTTACGTACTCTCTGCCAAGAAATAATCATTGAACTTAATTGAAGGATTATTTACCTGTATTATTTCACTATAAGTGTCAAATTACTGGCAAATTCAATATGCCTGTGACTCAATGTTGATGTGTATAAACAATTATATTTAGAAAACTTATTTTTCTGTTATTTTTGTTACTTAACTAATATAAATCCCTTGTGGAAAAAAATAGAAAATAATGGTAAATGATACCTACCTTGCCATCTATTGAACTTTTGAGGAATGGAATTATGCTACCCATTCTTCAGAAAACAAACTGTGGTGAAATATTCCACAAATATGAAAGTTTCAAAGGAAATATTTAAACATTTTTTCCTATTAGCTTCAGATTTTTTAAACAATAAAACATAATAGCTATAATTAAAATTTGGTCTATCTCCTTCTTTATTTCTCATTTCTCCTTCTCAGAGATAATCAGAATTATTAGGTATTTATCCTTCCTGTCCATGTTTACTACATACTTATAATTGATATGTAGCATTGTTGTACACATTTAAAACTTTACATAAGTGTTTTCACATTGTAGGTATCATTATGCCACTTGCTTTTTCTCTTTCATGATGCTGTTTTTGAGTTGTATTCCTTTCAATACATGTAAAACCTAGTAGGTTTAATTTAAATGCAATAGTGCTCCATTGTATAACTATGCCATCCTTTATTTAACTGTTCTCATAGGTTAATTTAGCTTCTTTTTTGTTATTGTTGTGTGTGGGTGTGTGTTTAACAAGTAAGGCTGAAGATCATGCTTATCTATGATGTACTTGCAAAAACTTTTCTCTTGGATACAACTATTCCTAAAAGGGTAATTGCTGGAAGAGAGTCTATGACAATTTATTTGGTGATGCAAAATTATGATTCAGGTGATTTTATAAATTTACACAATCAAATTCAGATAATAAAATTAATAGTTTCTTAATGTTACTTTCTTTTAGAATTATAGCATATACATTTTATAGTCTTCTATTTCTGAATTTTTTTAGAATTTTTATTTTATTTTTCAACTAACATTGACTTTCTTTCTCAACATTGGTTTCTTTATTTTTTCGTGTACTTTATATGCTTTTATTCAAAACAAGAATCATTTTTCTTGCCAATTTTTTGAGAGCAAATAGTCAAACAGTAAAGCTAAAATATAATCTTTCTTTGGAAATAAAATTTACCTTATTCCCATTATTCATATTATTCTTGTTAATATTTAAAAACAAATACACAAGGTTTACATGCATATGGTAAGAAAATTAAAATACAGAGAGATATACAGTAAAGTTTAATGGCATCTGGGGCCCTCTATCCCCTAATCCCAGTGTCTCTAACTACTGTTAAGAATTTTTAAAACAACTTCTTAGGAAAAATAATTGCATTTAACTTTATATTATATATACAATTCTGAACTTTACTACCATATCAGCTGTTATAGATCAACTTTTTTATATCATGATTTTTTTATAAAAATCTAGGGATTTTTTTTTTTTTTCAAGATAGCAATTCCTTTTAGTGGGACTGTTGAATCAAAGGTTATGCATATTTTAAATTTGGGTGGTTACTAGCCGTGTATATATATGTGTGTGTGTGTGTATAATTTTTTAAATTCAGTTTTATTGAGATATATTCACATACCATACAATCATCCACAATGTGGTGTACAATCAACTGTTCACAGTACCATCATATAGTCGGGCATTCATCACCCCAATCAATTTTTGAACATTTTCCTTACTCCAAAAAGAATAAAATAAGAATAAAAATAAATTAAGAAAGAACACCCTATTTTTCATTTAGTTTTTGTCCCCATGTTTCTACTCATCTGTGCATACACTGGATGAAGGAAGTGTGAGCCACAAGGTTTTCATAATCACAGTCACACCATGTAAGCTGAATAATTGTGCGATCGTCTTCAAGAATCAAGGCTACTGGGTTGCAGTTCTCAAGTTTCAAGTATTTCCTTCTAGCTAGCAAACACAATAAAAACTAAAAAGGGTTATCTATGCAGTGCATAAGAAAGCCCTCCAGAGTAACCTCTCGACTTTATTTGAAATCTCTTGGCCATTGAAACTTTATTTTGTTTCATTTTTCTTCCCCACGATGCTGTGTCCAGCCTCGTCACCAGGAGTCATGTCCCATGTTGCCAGGGAGATTTACACTACTGGGAGTCAGATCCCACGTAGAGGGGAGGGCAGTAAATTCACCTCTGTGAGATCACCATGTTCCCACGTAGGGGGGAGGGCTTAGAGTGAGAGAGAGGCCACATCTGAGCAACAAAGAGGTTCTCTGGGGAGATTCTTGGGCACAATTCTAAGTAGGCTTAGCCTCTCCTTGGCTGTAACAAGCTTCACAAGGGCAAGCCCCAAGATCGGGGGCTCGGCCTAGTAAATTGTTAGTCCTCAATGTTTGTGAGAATATCAGTAATAATAACCCAGGTGGGGAAGTCCAACTTTTCTGCATTTTTCCCCAATTCCTCAGGGGGGAGCCTGCAAATGTATTTTTATTCTCTGCCCAAATTACTTTGTGCAGTATCAGGATTTCACACTAACCTGTACAATCCTACGAGATCTCACTTCCAATTAAAATTTCCATATAATGATGGTGTTTGAATAAACTGACGGTACAAATTAAATTACTTCGTGTGCTGCAGAAAATATAGATCCTGCACCAAATAAACATCTCTTCCCTTGGTCTCACACAAAAGCTGAAGTTGCAAAATACAGTCAGCATCATCCCTTTGGCCTATTTGCCTTGTCCTAATCAGAACCACTTCATTCATATCTCTAATGGAAGTCTGAACTCTTTTTCAGTTTTTCAAACAGTTGCTGTATGAGGTAATACTGGCATTCATAGCTGCCAAACACTGGCTGTGAGTTTCAGGTATCACACAAATACCCAAAGTTCCAGAGACTGACCAGGTTATACACAAAGAGCTTAGCATCTCAGACTTTGGAGATAACTGTTACAACTCAGGAATAGATGTGACTGCTGTAAGAGCTTACAGTCTAGCAACAATTACAATAAGCATTCCCCTGATAAGCTGTACCTAAGATTCAATTCACAGAATTTACTCATTTTAGTTAGTCCATATTACTAAGGCATTGCAATGTTGTCTTTTCCTTTCTGATGTACTTCACTCAAAATGCTGTCCTCAAGACCCATTCACCTAGTTGCGTGTCTCACAGCTACATTCCTTCTTGCAGCTACTCTACATTCTATTGTTTGCATACACCAGTTCACCATTCTGTTTATAAGTCTATGTACCCTTAAGCCACCTCCATCCATTGCAAATCATGAATACTGCCTCCATAAACACCAGTGTGCAAATGTCCATTCGTATCCCTGTTCTCAGATCTTCCAAGTATATACCCCATAATGAGGTTGCAGGACCTTATGGTACCCACATACTTAGCTTCTTGTGGAACCACCAGACTGTCCCCAGATAGGCTACACCATTCTACTTCCTCACCAACAGTAAATAGGTACATTCCCCCCTCCATGTTTTCTCCAGCAATTGTATCCCTCTGTTTATATTCGTCCCTGAAATTTTATAGATATAGTCACATACCATGCAATTACCCACAGTATACAATCAATTGTTCACAGTATCATCATGTAGTTGTGCACTCATCACCACAATCAGCACTTGAACATATGCATTATTTCAAAAAAAATTTTTTAAAGAATAATAAAAAAGATTAAAAAAATTACAATGCAATACAATGCAAATCAATAATAAGGTCAGACAACAACACATACTCCTCACATATATCCCTCTCTCATAAACATTTACCTTTGGTATAGTGACTTTGTTACATTTAATGGAAGCATATTATAATGTTACTGTTAACCATAGAATCCAGTTTGATTATATTTTCCCCAGTATCATCCATTTTTCAACACTTTGCAAGGTTGACATTCATTTGTTCCCCCACATGTAAAAACCTTTTCATAACCATCATTGACTACTCTAGGTTTCACTATTTTACACAGTCCCAGTCTTTATCAATTATCTTTCCTTCTAGTTTCCTACATGCCCCTAGCCCTCCTTTTCAGCTTTACTCACAGACGTCTTTATTCAATGCACTTACAATATTGTGCTACCATCACACAGTATTATTGTATCTATTCCTGGATGTACACATTCTCTATTTCTTCAGCATCAAATGCCCCGTCTCTATCCTCTTTCTATCTCCTGATAAACTGTGTTTTCAAATTTAACTCTCAATGTTTGCTCATTAATGTTAGTTCATATTAGTGAGACCATAGAGTATTTGTCCTTTTGTTTCTGGCTAACTTTGCTCAACATAATGTCCTCAAGGTTCATCCACATTATTATATGTTCTGTGACTTTGTTCTGTCTTATAGCTGCATAATATTCCACCATGTTTATGTAACAGAATTTGTTTATCCACTCCTCTGTTGATGGACATTTGGGGTGTTTCCATCTCTTGGCAATCATGAATAATAGCACTATAAACATTGGTTTACGAATGTCCATTCATGTCTTAGCTTTCAGTTACTCTGAGTATATACCTAGTAATGGAATAGCTGGGTCATATGGCAAATATATACTTAGCTTTCTGAGGAAATGCCACACTGCCTTCCAGAATGGCTGTGCCATTCTACATTCCCACTAACAGTGAATAAGTGTGCCTCTTTCTCCACATCCTCTCCAGCTCTTGTAATTTTCTGTTTTGTTTTGTTTTGTTTTTTATAATGGCCATTCCAGTAGGTGTGAGATGACACCACATTGTGGTTTTGATTTGGATTTCCCTAATAACCAGTGAAGTTGAGCATCTTTTCATATGTTTTTGAGCCATTTGTATTTCCTGTTCAGAAAAGTGTCTGTTCATATCTTCTGCCCATTTTTAAATTGGGTTGTCTTTCTGTTGTTGAGTTGTGGGATCTCTATATATTCCAGATATAAAAACATTTATCTGGATTGTGGTTTCCAAATATTGCCTCCCATTGTGTAGGCTGTCCTTTTACTTTCCTGACAAAGTCCTTTGATGTACAAAAGTGTTTAATTTTGAGGAGATTCCATTTATCTATTTTATCTTTCATTGCTCACACTTTGGGTATAAGGTCTAGGAAACCATTTCCTATCACCAGATCTTTAAGAAATTGTCCTACATTTTCTTCTAAAATCTTATGGTCTTAGTGATAAAGTTTAGGTCTTTGATCCATGTTGAGTTAATTTTTGTATAAGGTTTGAGTTAGAAGTTTTCATTCATTCTTTTGAATATGGATATCCAATTCTCCAAACATCATTTATTGAAGAGGCTACTCAGGCCCAGTTGTGTTGGCTTGACTGCCTTATCAAAGATCAATTGTCTGTAGATGAGGGGGTCTATTTCTGAACTCTCAATGTGATTCCATTGGTTGGTATATCTGTGTTTAAGCCAGTACCATGCTGTTTTGACCACTGTAGCTTTGTAGTAGGTTTTCAAGTCAGGTAGTGTGAGACCTCCCACATCGTTCCTCTTTCTCAAGATATTTCTGGCTATTCAGGGTAACTTGCCCTTCCAAATAAATTTGGTTATTGGTTTTTCTATTTCCACAAAGTAAGTTTTTGGGATTTTAATTGGTATTGCCTTGAATCTATAAATCAGTTTAGGTAGAACTGACATCTTAACTATATTTAGTCTTCCAATCCATGAACACAGTATAGTCTTCCATTTTTTTAGGTCGTGTTCAATTTCTTTTAGCAGTTTCAATTTCTTTTAAGAGTTTCTTTTAGTTTTCGGTGTATAGATCATATGTGGCCTTGGTTAAGTTTATTCCTAAATACTTGATGCTTTTGCTTGCTATTTGTGCCAGTTTGGATATATTATGCCCCTCAAAAAGCCATATTCTCTGATGCGATATTGTGGGGCCAGAGTTATTAGTCTTTTTGGTAAGGGTGTGATCTCTTGATTTAATGATTCCATGGAGATTTGACCTACCCATTCAGTGTGGGTATTGTTTAGATTACTGGAGTCCTTTAAAGGGAGCTCACACAGAGAGCAGAGAGATGAAAACACCCGGGATATGCTAAGCCAGGAGACTCAGATGCTTGCTGTTGCTTGCTGATTCTAGAGATGCTGATGTTTTGAGATACTTGGAGATGTTTGGAGATGCTAGCCAAGAGTTTGCTCTGGAGAAGCTAAGAGGGGACCCCAATGCTTAGATGCACAGGAGCTGAAGAAGCTAAGAGAGACAAATCCAGAGACAATTTAGAGAAAGGTATCTGAAACTCAGAATCCAAGAGCAAGGTATCAGCAGACACAAGCCACATGCCTTCCCAGCTAACAGAGGTGTTCCTGATTCCATCAGTTGCTTCTTTAGTGAAGGTATCCTATTGTTGATGCCTTAGTTTGGACACTTTTATGGCCCTATAACAGTAAATCTGTAACAAAACATACTCCCTTTATAAAAGCCAATCTATTTCTGGTATTTTGCATAATGGCAGCAACCGGAACACTCCTGTTGCTCATTACTTATGTAAAGGAACACTACTGATTTGTGCATGCTGATCTTGTAAACTGCCACTTTCTTACAGATTTTTCTGGATTTTTTATATATAAGACCATGTCATCTTCAAAGAATGAAAGTTTTACTTCCTCTCCAATTTGGATGACTTTTATTTCTTTTTCTTACTTAATTGCTTTAGCTAGAACTTCCAGCAGTGTGAATAACAATGATGACAGTGGACATTGTGGTCTTGTTCCTGATCGGGAAAGCTTTCAGTCCTTCCTCATTGAGTATGATGTTAGCTGTGGGTTTTTCATACATTGCCTTTATCATATTGAGAAAGTTCCCATCTATTCCTATCCTTTAAAGTGTTTTCATCAAGAAAGGGTGTTGAATTTTGTCAAATACCTTTTCTGCATTGATCAAGATGATCATGTGGTTCTTCCACTTTGATTTATTGATATGGTATTTTATATTAACTGATTTTCTTGTGTTGAAGCTCCTACCTGGTCATAGTGTATAATTCTTTTAACATGCTGCTGGATTCAATTTGCAAGTATTTTGTTGAGGGTTTTTGCATCTGTATTCATCAAAGATATTGTCTATAATTTTCTTTTTTTTTGTAATATCTTTGCCTGACATTGGTATTAGGATGATGTTGGCTTCATAGAATGAGTTAGGTAGCTTTCCCGCCTCTTCAATTTTTTTGAAAAGTTTGAGCAGGATTGGTACTAATTCTTCTTTGAATGCTTGGTAAAATTCACGTGGAAGCCATCTGGTCCTCAGCTTTTCCTTTTTGGGAGATTTTTGACAACTGACTCAACTCAATCTCTTTTCTTGTGATTGGTTTATTGAGGTCATATATTTCTTATCGAGTCAATGTTGGTTATTTATGCTTTTCTAGGAAGTTGTCCATTTCATCTAAGTTGTCTAGTTTATTAGCATAATACTTGCTCATAGTGTCTTGTCATTATCTCCTTTAATTCTGTGGGGTCAGTAGTTATGTCCACTTCCCCATTTCTGATTGCGTTTATTTGAAAACACTCTTTCTCTCTTTCTCTCTCTCGCTCCTTTTTTTAATTAATTATTTTTTTTTTTTGTTAGCCCAGCTAAGTGTCCATCAATTTTATTGGTTTTCTCAAAGAACCAACTTCTGGTTTTGTTGATTCTCTCCATTGCTTTCCTGTTCTCAATTTCATTTATATCCACTCTAATCTTTGTAATTTCTCTCCGTCTGTATGCTTTAGGGTTAGTTTGCTGTTCTTTTACTAGTTCTTCCAGGTGAACAGTTAATTCCTCAATTTTTGCTCTTTCTTCTCTTTTAATTTAGTTGTTTATGGCAAATATTTTCCTCTCAGCACCATCTTTGCTATATCCCATAAGTTTTGATATGTTGTGCTTTCATTGTCATATTTCTCAAGGTATTTACTAATTTCTCTTGTAATTTCTTCCTTTACCTATTGGTTGTTTAAGAGTGTGTTATTTAGCCTCCATATATTTGGGAATTTTCCAAACTTCTGCCTGTTATTGATTTCCAACTTCATTCCATTATGATGTGAAAAAATGTTTTGCATAACATCAATATTTTTAATTTTTTTGAGACTTGCATTGTGACCTCTTAGAGAATGATCCATGAGAACTTGAGAAGAATTTGTATCCTGGTGTTATGGGGTCTAGTGTTTGTTCTATAAATGTCTTTCAAGTCTAGTTCATTTATCATACAATTAAACATCTTTGTTTCTTTACTGTTCCTCTGTCTAGATGTTCTATCCATTGATGAGAATGGTGTATGGAAGTCTCTAACTATTATTCTAGAGGTATCTACTTCTCGCTTCATTGTTGTCAGTGTTTGTCTCATGTATTTTTGGGCCCTCTGGCTCAGCGCATAAATATTTATGATTGTTATGTTTTCTTGATTAATTGACCTTTTAATTAAGATATAGTGACCTTCTTTGTCTTTTTTAATTGTTTTACATTTGAAGTCAAATTTTTCTGGTATTGATGTAGCTGCTCCCACTTTTTCTGGTTGTTGTTTGAGTGAAATATCTTTTTCCAACCTTTCACTTTCAGTTTATTTTTGTTCTTGTGTTTAAAGTGAGTTTCTTGTAGACAGCATATAAATGGGTCCTGTTTTTTAATCCATTCTGCCAGTCTGTGTCTTTTTATTGTCAATTTTAATCCATTACAATTTAGTGTTATTTCTGTAACAGCAATACCTTCTTCTACCATTTTGTCTTTTGGATTTTATAGGTCATATCTTATTTTTTTCTCTCTCTCCTTTTACCCTTCCTGATAGTCTTCATTTATACACTCTTCTCCAGACCTCCTTCTCCTGTCTTTATCTATCATCCTGTAGTGATCCCTTTAGTATTTCCTGTAGCACAGATCTCTTATTCACAAATTCTCTCAGTGTTCAATTGTCTGAAAATATTTTAATCTTTCCCTCATTTTGTTAAGCACAGTTTTGCCATATACAGAATTCTTGGTTGACAGTGTTCCTCTTTCAGTATCTTAAATACATCACACCACTGCCTTTTTATCTCCATGGTTTCTGGAGAGGAATCTGTACATAGTCTTATCTTTTGTTGTATGTGAGGGATTGCTTTTCTCTGGCTGCTTTCAGAATTCTCTCTTTATCTTTGACATTGGGCAAGCTGATCAGTAAGTATCTTGGAGTAAGTCTATTTGGGATCTATTCTGTTTGGGGTACGTTGAACTTCTCGATTCTGTAATTTTATGTTTCTCATAAGAGTTGGGAAATTTTCAGTGATTATTTATTCTATTACTCTTTCTGACCCTTTTCCCTTCTCTTCTCCTTTTGGGACACACATATCATGTATATTCATGTGTTTCATGTTGTCATTCCATTCCCTAAGATCCTACTCATATTTCTCTGTTCTTTTCCCTATCTGTTTTTCTGTGTGTATGATTTCAAATGTCCTGCCTTCTAGCTCACTGATCCTTTCTTCTGCCTCTTCAAATCTCCTGTTGTATGTCTCCATTGTGTTTTTCATCTCTTTTATTGTGCCTTTAATTTCCATACATTCTGCCATTTGTTTTTCCAAGCTTACGAATTCTTCTTTATTTTCATACAGTGTCTTCTTTATATCCTTCATCTCTTTTGCCACAGCATATTGATTTGATTCAGGATATTTATTTGAACACTTTAATTAGTTGTTTCAATTCCTTTATCTCAGCTTAAGTGTCAGTTTGTTCCTTTGGCTGGTCCATATTTTCATGTTTCCTATTATGGCTCATTATTTTTACTGTTGAGGCATCTGATTTTCTTGATTAGTTTATTCTGGAGCTTATTTTCACTCTTTTACCTGGTTTTATTGTTGTTTGGCTTTGTTCTCTATCAGTTCTTTGGCATTCAATTCATCTTATTCTAGATCTCAAACATAGCTTTTGTTTAGTTGATCAGAATTTTTCACCTCTTGTTTTTCTGGTTCTTGCCATACCTCTATGTAACTGTTTTTGTGAGAGGGTCTCCCCAGATCTGATCAACCCCAATCAGATTTTTGCAGTTCAAACAGGCCCAGGTCTCAGGAGGAGGGTATGAAGTTTCCCTGAGAATGAGATCCCACAGGTGGTAGACCCTGCTGTGAAGCCTCCAGTCTGTGTGCTTTTTCTATCCTGTCCAGCAGGTGGTAATTTTCAGCCCACAGCTCCCCACCAGTGTAAAGAGATGCCACAGGCACCTTTAATTCTCTGCAGACCCTGACCCTGCCAGGGGCATGGCTGTCTCAAACTGGTTTCTGTTTTCCAGCCCCTGGAGTCTGAGTTCTTTGAAGGGGGGCTGCCACTTGAGCTGGGTCTAGCCCCCCTTTTCTTGGAGAAGTTATGCCCTTTAGGGAATTGTCTTCCCCTCTAGACTCATTGTTTTGTCTCTCAGACCTATCTTAGTTTCACCCTTTCCTGGGTCCAGTGGCCAGTTGCAAATACCTGAGGCTTTCTGTAATGAGCTAATTAGAATAGTTTAAAAAAAAAAAAAAAAAGAAAAGAAATCCCTTTCCAAGGCTTTTCCCCAGCCCCCAAGTTCATTAGTCCCAGTATAGATTATTTAAAGCTATTATTTTTAAGCTATTATCACTTTCACCTGAATAGTTACTCTCAGACAACTGTAATTCTGCCTTTGCCCATGCAGTGCTAAAGCAGGAGCTCTGATGGGCTATTGAAAAGTAAAAAGATAGAGTCTTAGAGCAAGAAAAGAAAAGAAGGGAAAAAAAAAACTTTTTCAGGGCTGGACCCCCGCTCCCTGGGTTTGCAAATGAGAGCTCAAGTTTGTTCCCATTTCTATATACCCCTTTTTCTTGGAACCCAGCCATTTCCCAGAATTCTGAGCACCTCCAGCTCCAAAAGTCTGGTTTTCTTTCTTTGCTGTTGTTGTTAGCCCCACCTTCTCTCTGCTGGACCAATTCCTCCTGGTTCTTTTGGTGCCTGCTCTCACTTGATCTGTGCTTGGAGCTTTTATTCAGCAGTCCAGATTTGTTAATTAATTCTGCAATTTGGGCTGGTTTGAGACCCCCTCCTTGCTCCCAGCACAGTTTGTTTCTTTTTCCCTCAGGGAACCAGCTCCAAGACAGTCTGCCATGCCTGGTGAGGAGGGAGTGCCAATGTTAAATATGTCATCTGTAACACACAATTTGCTCTCTAAGAATTTATCTGAAATGACTAAGTGAAAAGTACATTAAAGGGGTCGGGGAAACTTACAGGTCTTCACTATTATCTCAGCCCTTTCACAAAATCCAAACTGGTGTGCAATGTGTGACTGGTCACATAAGTCCCAAAATGACTGTTCTGTACAGTTCCTGGCTATTTACTAGCTGCCCTAATGGAATGAAGCTGGAGACCAATAGCAGGTGAAGAACTGGAAAATAAAGGAATATATGGAAGTTAAATAACACTCTCTTAAATAATCACTAGGTCAAAGAAGAAATTACAAGGGAAATCAATAACTATCTTAAAGTGAGTGAATACAAGAACACAACAGAGCAAAACTTATTGGATGCAGCAAAGGCTTTGCTGAAAGGGAAATTTAGAGCCCTAAACTTACATTAAACAAAGAGCAAGCTAAAATTAAAGACCTAACTGCACACCTGGAAGAATTCATAAAAGAAGAGCAAAGGAACCCAAAAGCAAGGAGTAGGAAAGAAATAACAAATATCAGAGAATAAATAAATGAAAATTGAGAATAAAAAACAGTAGAGAGAATTAACAAAAGCAAAAGATTGTTCTTTGAAAAGTCAATAAAATTGCCAAACACTTAGCTAGACTTACAAAGAAAAAAAGAGAGAAGACACAAATAAATAAAACCAGAAATGAGAGGGGAGCCATTACTAGTGGCCATGCAGAAATAAAAAGGAACATTAAGAGGATACTATGAACAACTGTATGCCAACTAATTAGACAAAGTAGAAGAAATGTATAAATTCTTAGAAATACACAAACCTACAATGATTCTAGAACAAATAGAAGACCTCTCCAGACCAATTAGAAGTAAAGATATTAAATCAATCATCAAAAATCTCCCAACAAATAAAAGTCCAGTACTAGACTTCACAGATGAATTCTACCAATCATTTAAGTATAATTTTTACCAATCATGCTCAAACTTTTCCAAAAATTTTAATAGGAGTGAATAATACCTAACTCATTTATGAGGCCAACATCACCCTAACACCAAAGCCAGATAACAATAAAGAAAAGAAAATTACAGACCATTTACTTTTATGAAAATAGATGTAAAAATCCCCCCCAAAATACTAGCAAATTGAATCCAATAGCACATGATTAAGTGGGTGTATAGCCAAGTTCTGCAAGGGTCTTTCAACATAAGAATATCAATTTATGTAATACACTGCATCAACAAAATGATGGAAAAAAAAAAGCTGATTATCTCATATGACAGAAAAGGCATTTAACAAAGTTCAGCATCCTTTCTTGAAAAAAGCTTAGAAAAACATGAATAGATGGAAAGCTGCTTATTATGATAAATGGCATATATGAAGAACCCACAGCTAACATAATGCTCAATGTTGAAATACTGAAAACTTTCCCTTTACAATCTGGAAAAGATGAGGATGCCCACTGTAACCACTGTTATTCTACATTGTACTTTAAGTTCTAGCCAAAGCAACTAGGCAAGAGAAAGAAATAAAAGGCACCCAAATTGGAAAGGAAGAAGTAAGACTTTCACTATTTGAAGATGACATGATCCTATATACAAGAAGTTCCAAAAAATCTACAACAAAGATGCTAGAGCTAGTAGACAAATTCTACAAAGTGGCAGTCTATAAGATCAACATGCAAAAATCAGTAGTGCTCCTATACACTAGTAATGAGCAAGCTGGCCTAGTTTGTAACTCAAACAATTACACAAGTTCTTTTCCTTGAGACAACCATCACATTTTGGTATGCAACAGAAGTGCTTTACATATACCTTGCATTTTGTCATTCAGAGTATTAAAAAACTGTATTCAAGATTAAAGTTTTCATAAAATTACTCATTTTTCATGCTTCATCAACAACATTCTGAAGTGGAAATGGATTTTCTTCTTGGTGTTTGTGGTGGTTTAAACTGTGTGTACCCCAGAAAAGTATGTTCTTAAATTTAATCCATTCATGGGTGTGAACCATATTTTGAGACCCAATAGGGAAAAGAACCATTGGAATGGAATAATTTGAAACAATATCAAAAACCTCTATATGGGCAACTCAAAATCAACTTGTGTTCTCCCATGCTTCTAAAAGATCAATATACACTCACCTCTGTGAAAACTTTTCTCAGACACACTGAATGTGTAATGATTCTTCAGAAATGCTCATATTACATTCAGTATCAGATTACTAATAAAAGCTTGATGCTTTTGATGCATGCCTGTGTTTAGTCAAGCTATATTTGTGCACTTCACATTGTCTACCTTGACTGAAGATGTTGTTTCTGACTTGGAAATAAGGGAAGCTTGTACCTCAGCTAACGGGAAACACAATTCTATCTTGATGTATGACAACTTAGTGATTTGTTTTTTGAAAGCCATATTAATATATGGCTCTAGCTATTTTAAATATGTTGAGTCAGATTTCCCCAGGGTTTGCATGATAAGTAACTTCTGAAAACTGTTTATATTTTGAGTTAAAATTTTAATATAGCTTCCAAAGATGCCTAATACTGAAATGTCAGCTGGGAGAATATGACTCAGTTTATTCTTTAATTTGTGGAAGGGTGTAATGAGCAATACACTAGTGTGAGAGTGAAACAATGGTTTCACTACAGTAGAGAGGAAATCCACCTATCTTGGAATGAAATAACCAGGGAAAATTAGATGCATGGGATTCCCCCCTCTCACCCCCCAAAAAAAATGCACCCATGGTACAAAATATCCACCAAGTTCATTATCACCATCTCCTGCTCTGGCTCTCCTCTCTGTATTTTGCTATCATTTTGAGTGAGTTACAGCATTCTTCTAGTTCAGCAACTGTGGCAGTTAGCACATCTTGGTTGTAAGCCACAGAAACTGATCCTGTCTTGCTTGATGTTAATATGTGTGTGTCTGTACATATGTGTGTGTGAGTACATATATATATGTATATATTAGAAAAATTGCTAAAATGGTAAATGTAAATTTACTATGATACTTACTGTATGCATATACACTTTTTTTGTAAGAATTTATGTAATTTAAGATTTTATTTCTAATATATAACAGAAGAGTAGGTACAGTTTTCTAAATAGTCATCTGATCTGCATTCATTATGGTAACCTATTCTTGGAGCAATCTACATTGTTATTTCTTTGCAACAATACCTGTTAGAATGCATTTTTTTAAAAAAAAAATGACTAAGAAAATAAACAAGCTTATGAATTCACAAGTTATCATTTCAACTCCTGGCAGTACACCATGATTCTGGCATTATGAAGCATTCCACTCAAAATAAGTGGGCCATTATCTCAACATAGTAAATAAAGATACAGAATTCAGTTTAATGAATGCTAATTGACTATATTCCTTGCACAAGACTCAGTACTAGTGCAAGGAATATAGTACTAGTGAAGGAATATACCTCTTGGAACAAAGGAGTTCTGAATGCACTAAGTGAAAGAGGTGTACGAAGAAAACTGTAATGCCAGGTTTGATAATGATAAATGCCATTATAAGGATTTAGAATTAAGGATGTTCTATGGGGGGGTCATAGGAAGAAAGAATTATATGTGACTGGATAGAGCAACTGATGTCTTTATATACACACTGCACCTTAAATAAAGACTTCATTTTGACAGCTGAAAATGACATGGTAAACCTCCCACCCACAGGATAAACTAGTACAGTCACTGAAACCTGGTCACATGGGTCCTATTCTGAAAATACTCAGTAGTCTGGGGAGATCAGGGCATGTAATCCACAAAGGTATTGGGGGATATGGGGAGAAAAATTAACAATAAAAGTGGAGGGGCATGTTTAAGTATATTCTGGAAATTGTTCTTCCATTTGTGTCTTTCTCCTTGGGTTCTCAAATTCAATTAAGTTACTTTCTCCTTGTAGATCCAAAATAGATTCTGGTGAGAAAATAGTTGATCTGTCCTTTCCTACAATCTTTCTCATTGGAAAAGAGTGCAGTAAAAGGGAAAATACAGCTGATATTTTTCTTAATTTTTTAAGTTCATTAAACATTATTTAATATGAAACAGATACTGAATAAAGGGCTAAGGGTACAAAATATATATGATTCTTTTCCATATGGCCAGGTCATTTGGGGAAATAGGCATTAAATAATCATAGAAATATTTAATTATAAATTGTGATAAATGTTCTGAAGGTAAAATTAAGAGTATGATTACAAGTGATTAAAGGTATCCCTGGTTTGGTTAGTATTTGAATTTCTTTTAGTGATTAATATGAGCTTATAGATTAAATTATTGTTTATATTGATAAAAGAGAAACTTTTTATGCAGTTTAGGATCCCACAAATTTAATGAGTGATTCGTGAATTGGACAGCCTTTCATTCAGAAGTAGAAGGCAGCTCCACTGAGGGAGTAGAAGGGAAACTCACATAGGATGAACACAGAAGCAAGAGAGGAAATATTCTGATTGACTTACATTAAGTTTCCATTTTACATGGGGGGGTGTCTTACAAAGTGAGGAGCAGATACACATTGATTAGTATTGTATGCTTGTCCATTCTGATAAGCTTTTTCTACTGAACCAAAACTAGTTTTATCACCAGTACTACTTATCAGTGACTTTGTAGGGTATATTCCGTTTTCTTGGAAATTCCCTGCAGTTCAGCAGTTTAATCATTTTTGTCCTCTGGAAAAGCCTTCTTGGACCAGGATCTTCTCCTGGCAATGCTAAATGCAGGTGGAAATTTTATTTTACTTAGAGTATACAGTTTATCTCTCCTAATAGCAACATGATTTTCAGGAAAGAAACTGAAATCTGAATTATGTATTTCGATTTAAATTCTAACTCAATGCATTATAACCTAATCACATTTTTTTCTTTAATAGAGAAGTTCTGAGTTTACAGAACAAGCCTGCACAAAATACAGGATTCCCATATACCACCCCAACACCAATAACTTTCATTGCTATGGAACACTGTTATAATACCTAATTACTTTTACCAGAATCTACTTATTGATAAAGTAGAGACAACAATACCCACTTTATAAGGTTATTGTAAGAACAAGAATTACTACTTGCTAAAGTCCACAGATGGAATTTCTCATATTAATTAATAATAAAACCACCACAGTCACTGTGGGCTTTCAAGGTAATACAGGTAATCATGCAGAAAACATAGCTCTTAAATTGTATCAGTTGAAATATATACCACATAATAACAGATTGTCAACCATGGTAAGGTTTAGAATTAATAATTAATCAAACACTTCTCTCCTATTCTCCCAAGTTCAGAATTCTTTGATTAATAATAAGAAGAATTAGAAAAAAGGAAAATAAAATAACAAATGCATTTCTGGAAATGCTGGAATGGAGAACAAAGTTAGAATTTATGGCCTACTGGTAACTGTTCCAGTTTGCGAATGCTGCTGTTATGCAAAATACCAGATATAGATTGTCATTTAAAAGGGGATTTATTAGGTTATAAATTTACAGTTCTAAGGCCATAAAAGTGTCCAGACCAAGGCATCAACAAGGTGATACCTTCACTGAAGAGCAGCCAATGGTGTCCAGAACACCTCTGTCAGCTGGGAAGGCACGTGGCTGGTGTCTGCTGGTCCTTTGCTCCCAAACTCTGGGTTTCATCTCTTAGCTTAGTATCTCCAAATGTCCTTCAGTCTGCAACTCCAGGCATCTGTAAACATCTCTGTCTGCTCCTAAGCATCTCTTAAAGGAATCCAGTGATCTAATTAAGACCTACCCTGAATGGGCAGGGCCACAACTTCATGGAAATATCTAATCAAAATGTTTCATCTAGGGTTGGATGAGTAATATCTCCATAGAAAAAACCTAATCCAAATATCTCACAATACTGGATTAAAACACAGATTTTGTGGGGGACATAATATATCCAAGCCGCCAGAGTAACCAACTATTATCTCCCGACCCACCCTCTCTCCCCAGTCTATACCTTGGAATCTTGGAATGATTTACAGGAGGGAGAGTTTTGGACTGCCAAGTAAACACTTACCCACATAGCAGTAAGTGTAATCATTCCATCACATCTTTGAAACTTGATGAAAGGGACCTTTTAAGACACTAGTTTGACCCAACTCAGGTTTGCTCTTCAGATGGAAGCAAACATACAGGAGAAGACACTTGTCCAGGTGAGATGTGATTCTTCAAGAGGGACAAGATGAGGCTGATATACATGAGCTTAGCTCCTTCTCCCAAGTCAGAAGTGTCACCATATTACACCAACCTCTGGGAAACATGAGAGGAAAATATAGTTCCTTCAAAGATCCATCAAGTACAAAAAGAATGAAAATAAGCTAGAACAGGAATAAATAGAATCACCTGGGGTGAAAGATACAATGAAATGTGAGTAAGAAGAAAGACATGAGGAAAAGATTTTACGAAATTTACAATTTGGCTAATGCCACCCTTTATTGTGTCATTCTAAAAAATAAATGTCCTGTTGGTTTATGACTTGCTCCTACCTGATCTATGTTAATAGATTGCTGTTTCTTACATATTCACTCTATTTTCTACTCTGCCTGAAAGGTTATTACTATTGTGAAATCATTCCCTAAGGCTGTGATACATTTACTTTATTCATTTCAAAAAAATTTGAAAATAGCATTCTTAATACAAAAATTTCCTAAATAAGTGAACCATAATTAGGTCAATTCAGTAGTTATTGGTTTAGTAGTTTGATCTCTTGATATCCCAGCAAAGAAAGTCAGCCTTAATGGGTACAGAACTTTTATACATTTTTATTTTATTTGAATATTCATATATTCTTTTATGTGGGTATATTTGCTCTTTTTCTTTGGAAAGGGACATGATTTGGGGGGTAAACTGAGAAAGACAGAGAGAACCAATAGGTGAGTGTGTTTCTATTTGAGAAATAGATATATAATAGCTCATTTAATCACAGGAAACAAAGTAGAATTACTGAATAACAAACATTAGAATATTTATCTCTCACTAGATCCCAGAAAACCTGACTTCAATCCTGGGCTGTAGTCATCAAATCACACACATTCCCAACTGTCTGCCCACAGACATTTTTCATGTTTTCCTGCCACAATGATTGAGATGACCTTCTTTGGAATTCATCTCTTAAATTTGGGATTTGAAATATATGCTTAAAATATAAATGCTACAGACATACAGCACAGTGAAGGAAAAGACTGCAGCATAGAGAGGAGTGGAAGTTAGTTAGTTCCCCCAGAGCAACTAATTAAAAACAAGAAACAACTAGTAAGGGATCTGGGATAACTGCTGAGAGACGACCGCTACTGTTCACACATCATACAACAATCTGGAATGGGAGAAATGCCTGAGATCGCAGCATAAAATCTGTAAGTAAAAACTGTGGACCCAAGCTGAGAGCCCCCTTCCTCATGGCAGCCTGAACTGCAAAGCCTCATGGTGCTAGAGAGCAGCACTCTCTGAACAAGCAAATATACTTCAGCCCAGCTCCAATTGGGGTTTTAATGTTAACTGCTCAATACAAACTATGAATCCCCAACAAGCAGACAGAGGCTTTTGGTGATGACTGACGTTGGAGAGTCATGGGATGTATCTCTCTTGGGATTGAGAGCCCAAAGATCAGGTGCTATCTCTGACCACAGGTGAATCTAGGGGCTGTAGACCGACCCTGAAAGGGGGCTTTCTGTACCTTTCTCTCTCTTTCACCCTGGGTAGCTCAGTGGAGAAAGTCTCAACCGTTTTCAGCTTGCAGCGCTCTGCAGTAGAGAAAGCCTCAGCCATTTTAAACTCTCAGCACTCTGACCCAGACAAGGGTGGAGATAGCAGGGTCAGAGAAAAATGAGTCTATTTATATGCAAATGACCTCTCTCTAGGGGACATATCTTCCCAAGAGGAAAGAGGTGGGGCCCAGCTGTACTACCTGCCTTCTATTCAGAACCAGACCCCAGAGCCTGGGGGAAAACAGCCATGGGCCACACCTCCTTATACCAGTCTGGAGTGACAGACTGATAGGTGCCACCCTGCTGGGCAGAAAAGCACAGGGAGTGTCAATCCTCTAAGACACCATCAGGGAAACCAAATACTGAATATATCTTCCTTCTGAGACCTGAGCCTGTTCTCATCTGGGTAAACCTGATTGGGGTGGCCAAGGAGGTCAGATGCCTAGACAACAGAAGACTACAAACTACACTAAGAAAAACAAAGTTACAGCCCAGTAAAAGGAACAAATTTACACTTCAACTGAGATACAGGAATTTAAACAACTAATGCTAAATCAGTTCAAAAAGTTTAAAGAAGATATGGCAAAAGAGATAAAGGCTATAAAGAAAACACTGGGTATACATAAGGCAGACATTGAAAGTTCAAAAAAACAACTGGCAGATTCTATGGAAATGAAAGGCACAGCACAAGAAATGAAAGACACAATGGAAACATACAACAGCAGATCTCAAGAGGCAGAAGAAAACACTCCAGAACTGAAGAACAAGGCACCTTAAACCCTACACACAAAAGAACTGATAGAGAAAAGAATGGAAAAATATGAGCAACATCTCTGGGAATTTAAGGACAAAATGAAATACAGGAATGTACATATCATTTGTGTCCCAGAATGAGAAGAAAAGGGAAAAGGGGCAGAAGCAATAATAGAGGAAATAATCAATGAGAATTTCCCAACTCTTATGAAAGACATAAAATTACATATCCAAGAAGTACAGCATACTCCAAACAGAATAGATCTGAATAGGCCTATGCCAAGACACTTAATAATCAGATTATCAAATGTCAAAGATAAAGAGAAGCCTGAAACCAGCAAGAGAAAAGTGATCCATCACATACAAAGGAAGCTTAATAAGATGATGTGTGGACTTCTCAGCAGAAATCATGGAGGCAAGAAGGAAGTGGTGTGATATATTTAAGATACTGAAAGAGAAAAACCACCAATCAAGAATCCTATATCTGGCAAAACTGCCCTTCAAATATGAGGAAGAGCTCAAAATATTTTCTGACAAACAGACAATGAGAGAGTTTGTGAACAAGGTACCTGCTCTACAGAAAAGACTAAGGGGAGCACTACAGACAGATAGGAAAAGACAGGAGTGAGAGGTTTGGAACACAATTTTGGGTGATGATAGTGTAGCAATGTAAGTACACTGAACAAAGAAACTGTGAGTATAGTTGAAAGAGGAAGGTTAGGAGCATGTGCGACACCAGAATAAAAGAGGAAAGATAAAGACTGGGACTGTGTAATTCAGTGAAACCTAGAGTGTTCAACAATTGTGATAACATGTACAAATATGTTTTTTCATGAGGGAGAACAAATAACTGTCAACCTTGCAAGGTGTTAAAAATAGGGAGATACTGAGCGAAAAATACAATCAACATAAACTAGAGACTATAAAAAAATACAAATGCTAAAAAATGATTTTTTTTTCCAAATTATATATCTGTAAGCTCTTTTCAATTATTCTCTTCTATGTTCGCATCAAATTCAAAAGTCCACTAGTGTCTAGAAAATGAATGCACGGTCTGTAAAAACAAGGCCATTTTGCTCACTTTTGATCTATTAATCAGCTATGTCCAGTGTTTCTGTGCTGCATGGAGAGAAAAGAAACCTTTGTGGAGGCTAGGAATTCCTGTATTTAAGACCAAGACTTCCTATGTGCACTATGTGACTATCCTCCTGAGGTCTTACTATATCCCTGAGAACTCCAAAAGTGTCTTAATCTCCACACCCTCCCAATTACTGACCTATTTTAAATCTCAGGAAAGCTTATCCCTCCACCACCTTTTGGTTTCCCTAAGACTCTCATTTTCCTCAGTGTGTTAGTTAAATGTGGAGCCCTTGGTATCTACTTAGCATAGTCTCTTCCAAAGATTTCAATCCTTAGACAAGAAAGAAATAGAGACTTATTGCCTTTATTAACTCCTGATTTCCTTTTTAATATATAATCTCAGAGGTAAGGAAATGCCTGCTTGAGCTAGGCTAAATGGAAACATTTGAGGAGATTATATTCAAAATCTGCCTGCATCATACATATTTCTAATTCTGTCCTTTACTTTCAAGTCTACTTAAATGTTTTATTTAAACTTTATCTGTATAAATATGATGGTGGTAAGAAAGAAGACCACTATACAATTTGCACTATGGCACACTAGAGTATAATGTTATGTATGAATATATCTTAAGTTTTTCAGTTCATAAAGAAGTTAGCCTGTATCTGGGGTCCTTTTGAGGTCTCCAGGAATTTGACTAGCTTCTTTTTAATTGAACTAATTAGTACCATGCTGCTGCTATTTTCAAACTCTTTTCTAATAGTAGTATGTATGCATGTAGGGATGTTAGCGTGTCTGTGTGTGCTTTACCTCCAGTGTTTCTGACACCTCAAATGATAAAAGAACACAATCCTTCACTATGAACCCTCTGGTTCATTTTATCTCGATGACTGTTTTTCCAATTCAGGTATCAATTTCCTTTTAACTGCTGATTGCCCAAGAAACCAGCTGATTTAATTAGGTTTCTCTGGTCTGTCCAGCCTTGGAAAGCCTTACAACCAGTAATATGAATGAAACATTAATTAGGTGAGTAGTAATATAATCTGAAATAGGGGCTCCCTTAATTACAGAACATCTCCTATTCAGCATTTATACTAATGCATAATTAAACAGCTGTCTCTTTAAAGACCATACTTATATCAAATCCATATTTCCAGAACATTTCATTTTCCCTATGAGAAAGAGAGACAGTCTCTACAGTATTCACTTTTTAATGTAACTATTAAAAATGCAGCACAGGAATTGAAAATGTGCCTAAATCGTTTAGTAACCTCTTTTGACATTTTCATTACATCTCCTATTACTGGAATCAAAAGGGGAGTAAGATTATTTCAGAAGTTTAAAGGAAGCCCTCCATGGTACTCAGCATATTGTGACATGCAGGATAGGACTTCATATTGTTTAATTTATAGTGTTAATAAAACCAGGATAGAATTCAGACAACTTGGCATTGTCTTGCCCTATGGGCCTCTCTCCTGAATATATTGAATAAGCCCCTCCCCAGTGACTATGGGAACTGTTCACTGAGGGTGCTGTGGAGAGGATTGTAGTATTCTGTCATTTGCCCATAGTGTTAGTCAGCTAGCAGGGAGAATTTAGGAGAATTTTCCTTCTTTGACCTGTCTTTATAAGGTAGCTACTCAGAATTAGTGTGCAGCAAGAAACCCCTAAAATTTTCCACCTTTCCTAATAGCCACAGATAACCACCCCTACCTGACAGTGCCATGAGACTGTAGCACTACTGGGCTAACAGTCAAATAATAACTACAGATCTCACATTATATGCCATTCAGAGCACTTAGTGTTTTACTTGGAACATCCTTAATGTAAATCACAATAACCCCATGATTTTAATACTATTAGTATCTCTTTTGATAAAAGCAAAAGCCTCACTTAGTCCTATTTCTTGCTAATGTCAGGAGATAGTGTGAAATTATCAGGGGTGGGGTGGTTGGAGTGCAAGACAAAGAACTCACCATTTCCTTTGCCATCAGTATAGAGAAGAATCAAGTTCTACTGTTTGCCTGGTAAATGCACGAGACAGTCAACATTCAGCCAGTAAGACATTTGGTCATGCATACTTTTTTTACTCATTCATTCTATTTATTCAATATTTCAATTGGCATTGTGCTAATTGATAAGAGTAGCATAAATAATAAGACAGACATTGACTGTACCAAGTGGAGCTAACTTTAAAAAGTAAATGAGAGAATGCAATCTATTCTGGATTAATGGTGGGAGGTTGGAGTGCCAGGAGGGGAGAATAGCTTTGGATAGCCTGGTTAGGGACCATATCAATTATTATTACACTTCATGGTCTGGAACTTCTCAGAGGTTATTTAGCGAATAACTGATGTGAGAAAAACAGTCCTTGATACCACAGGCAAAATCTAATCCCCTTATGATGTAGCTCTTGGGGCCTTGTCCAAATCATCTGGCTAAGGCTCTTTCCTTTCCCAGACATCACAATTGCTTAGGGAGTGGCTGAGAGGATACCTTTAGCCCAGTGAGTAACTTCTCTTCTCCATATGTCAGTTTTGTAATGAAGCTGTCAGCCAAGGTGATTTATCTCTGTATCATGTGGTCCTTAAAGAATTTCTTTCTCAGATAATTGAATGCCACTCATCCAGGGAAGCTTCTACTTCCTGCATTAGGATGTCAGGGGATGCATGGCAATTATGAGCTGGATGGCCACATATGGCAATGAACCATATATTCTAGAAGTGGATCTGCATGGCTGATTTTCTTGCAGGGAGGAGTAGAGCAGCCTATGAGCTGGAGGTCCTAGAGGATGGCTGAATGTACAGAAAACTCAAGATTCTTTACCTTACTAACTGTATATGAAAAATTATAGTGGTAGATGCTGAGACATGCCCAAAGAGTTACTTTTCCAGTGTTCTTACTGCCTTGACGTGTCTTGGCCTCAATGAATTGCAAGCAATAGGACTTTGACAGGTGAAAAAAAACAAAAATCAAAAAAAAAAAACAAAACAAAAAACAACCCTGTACTTGTTCCTTTGCCCTTATTATTAACCCTGTTTTATTTGACAAACTTTGGGTCTACAGTCATTTGAAGTATTCTCCTGAAATTAATTTTAAGTGATGAACATACATCACTATTGTTTACAAAATAAAATATCTGGGAGAACAGTAAGTTATTAGTGATCTTCTCTGGAGAATGAGATTATAATAGTTTTTAATAGTCTTCTTTTGGTTTACCAGTATTTTCTACTTTTAAAAATATGCATGAGTCAGTTTTGAAACAAAAAATTACTTTAAACATTTAAAGATTTCATTATTTCTCATCTCATAAATTGAGAAGAAAGACTGTTTTCAAATAAAATGAATAAATAGTGTCACAATCCCCAAAGTTGGGATCAGTATTCTAATGTATGAAATACATGATAAAATAACATAAATGTGTTAACATTTTCATTCAGCTTCAGATCATAGGTTGAAAAAATGCAGTGTTATATTGAAAGAAGTATCAACAAATTTTTTAAAGCCTTACAGTTCTGGGTAATCACTGTTTCCCTGTTTCGGTATTTCCTTTTGTAAAATACCTCAGCTTGTCAATACATTCAAGTTTTTTTTTCATGGAATAAATTTGTTATGCAAGTTCTGGGGTGTCTATTCATTAGCATCCTCCTGCTGCTCACATTTTATTAATGAAACAACTCATCACCCCCCTACCAACAGACACTTAATTCCTTCCCAGAATCCATCTGCTTTCCGCAGGCTTCAGAAGCCAAATTCCTTTATAAAAGCCACTTTAACAAAGCCTTACTTTCATGGAACAATTAAATACCAAATACTGCTAGTTTTTTCCTGATATCAGACACTCTGAAAGTTTGTTTATACTAAGATTATTACTCACATTATCAGAAGACTGATAGTTAGGTAATCCAAATGTCCCTTTGTAAAACTCACTATTCATATTTTGAATATGAACTTTCAGCAAATTTGACTGCTTTCATCTCTCCATGTAATGCATTTCTTTCTTTTTTTTTTATTTCTGTTCTTATGCTTCGTGAACATGCAAAAAATTGGTCATATTAGCCCATTAATGTTATTTGTATTAACAGCTTTCCACTTTAGTCACTCAAACTGAATCCAATGAATCTTGAAGAGAAGACCATTTATAGAAGTTACGTGAAATGGATTATTTTATTATTTTCAATCATGAGAATCTGTAATTCTGAGAAAACATAAACCTATATCTTGATGAAGTCCAAATGCATTTGAAACTTTAAGTCTTTAGGGTTTTTGTCAATTAGAGAAACATATGCCAGCATTTCCTACATGTGTTCATATCAAGGAATTATAAAAAGAAAATAAGTGTAACTTCTACTCCTTCATTGATTTTCTACATGTTTGTATATCATATATTAAATTTAATATGTAGCAAATCAAAATACGCTCATGTAAACTTCAACTTAGTTTAGCCCTGGAATCACTCCATTCCCCTCTTCATTACTTACTACTTTGTTTATTTCATGTAGTCTCATGTCTTCAGATACTAACTGCATACCAATGATCTAAGACATGTTTCCCTAGCTTTGATCTCTTCACTGAACACTGACTCAATATGCAACTGCCTACTTAAGTTCCCCACTTGGGTGTCAAAATGGCATCTCACACTTAACATGTCCAAAGCTGTATTTGAATTCATCCTCCTTTTCCATTCATAATCTGCTTTTGCTACAGTCTTGCCATCTCAATTAATGGCAACTTTATCCTAGTGGTTATTTAAGTCCATATCCTTGATTTCATCCTAGTTTTCAGTATTCTCTTACACCCTATTTCTAATCACAAGTGAATACTTTGGACAGACTCAAAGTGTATCAGAATCTGGCCACTCTTTACCTCTGATATATTCAACATAATCCAAGGAATACCACTGTTATTGCAAATGCCTCATACCAGGTCCTTTACTCCTAGCACTGCTTACTTCAGTCTAAAGTCTATTCTCAAAACACCAGCCAGAGTTATCTTCTTAAAATAAAACACAATGGGTAACATTGTGGGAAGATGCAGAGTAGGAAGTTCTAGGGATCAGTTCCCCCACCAAAACAATGATTGAACTGCAGGAACTGTCTGAATCAATTATTTTAAACTTTGGAGTCTAGTGGAACACTATGCAGCACCCAGGGAAGAGGTGGAGAAAAAGGCTGGTAAATTGTAATAAATATCAGTGAATTTCACTCCAACCACATGGCAGGCAGCAGTAGGGACTCCAGCTTGGGCCCCTGGTTCAGCTTGCTTGTGCCACGGTCGTCCTCCAAAATCTTGGGGGAAGTATGCTATGATCACTGACCACTGATTTGGATTAGCTACTTCAGATAACTGGGGGTCTGACTCTAAGGGTGGCCATTGTTCTACTACCCTCAGGGAAAAGCAACTGAGGAGTATTAAGGAGGGACGATCTAATTTTTTTTTATCTCTTTTCTCTTTCCTTTCCCTATCAAGAGTAGGAACAGTTTGGAAATGTCAAAAATTGATGACTCCAGCCTCCAACAAAACAATAAAACCTATGAATCCCAGAGGCATGGGAGAAAGAAATTTCCAGAGAAATGACAACATAATACTCAGAACGTCCAGTCTGCGGTAAAACATTACAAGACACAAAAAGAAACAGGAGAGTATGGGCCATCCACAGGAAAAAATATTGCTAGAAACTATCCCTGAGGAAGCTCATACATTGGAACTATTAGTCAAAGACTTTAAAATGACTGTCTTAAATAAGTTCAATGAACTAAAGGAATCAAATACAAAAAAACTAAAAAAAAAATAAATAAATAAATAAGAAAAACATTATCTGAACCAAATAAAGAGATATAAGTGATATAGAAGGAAACAAATAAATTTTGGAGCTGCAGAGAACAGTAATTGAAATGAAAAACTTAATAGACAAATTCAACAACAGATTGGAACAGGTAGAAGAAAATACCAGCAAACCTGAAGACAAGACAATTTAAATTATCTGGTGCGAGGAACAGAAAAAGAATAATTAAGAAAAATGAACAGAGCCTGAGGGCTCTGTGGGACACCATTGAGCATGCCAACATATGCATTATTGATGTCCCAGAAGGACAAGAGACATAAAAAGGAATGCAAAAACTGTTTGAAGAAATAATGGTCAAAATCTTCTCAAATCTGATGAAAGACAAGAAAATACATATCTAGGATGTTCAACGAACTTGAATCAGGATAGAGTCTAAGAGATCTACACCAAGAAACATTAGAGTGAAATTGTAATTACAAAGGTAACCACTAGGAAAATAACAAAGCATATTTTAAAAAGGAAAGAAGGGAATCAAAACGGATGCCAGATTGGATGAAAAATCATGATCCAACTATATGCTGTCAGTGAATTTTCTCATCAGTAGCCATGGAAGCAAGAAGACAGTGGGATGGCATATTTAAAGTGCTTAAAATTTGAAGAAAAACTGTCTACCAAGAATTCTACATCTGGAAAAAATACCTTTCAAAAAAAAGGAGAAATTAAGACATTTACAAATAAAACAAAAGCTGAAAAAATTCATTATCAGAAGACCTGCCTTACAAGAAGTGCCAAAGGGAGTCCTTCTGGATGCAATAAAAGGACAATAAACAGTAAAATGAAGAAGTAAAGAATACTGGTAGAGGTAACTACACAGATAAAGATAAAAACCCCATATTACTGTACTTTTGGTTTGTAACTGCCTCCCCATGTGGTTAATAGGCAAATATATAAAATAACATTTAAAATCTATGTTAATGACCATACAGTGTATAAAAATGTTTTCTGAGACAATAAAACAATAAGGGCAGGGGATGGAGATATATAGGAGTAGAGAATTTCTATACTACTAAAACCATTTTAGTACTAGTAGAATTAGATTGCTACTAGTTTAAGATGTTAATTGTAATTACAAAGGTAATTGTAATTTGTTACCTTCACTAAGAAGATAACAAAACATGCTACAAAAAAGAAAGAAGAAGGGAATCAAAATGATACACTATATATTAAAAAAAGCAACCAGATAAAACCAAGGCATGAATGGTGTAACTGAGTAACAACAACCAACAAAAAAATACAAGACATAGAGAAAACAAATGGCTGAATGGCAAAAATAAATTCTTCCTTCTCAATTATTACCTTAAATGCCAATGGATTAAGCAGCCGTATTACAAGGCAGAGATGTCAGTCTGAATAAAAAAAGCATGATCCATCTATATGTTGTCTATAAGAAACTCATTTTAGGTTCAAATATGCAAGAAGGTTGAAAATAAATGGGTGGAAAAAGATATTACATGTAAACATTAATCAAAAGAGATCCAGAGTGAATGTATTTCACATAAAAATAAGTAAGTAAATAAATAAATAAATGAGACCCAGATTGGCTGTATAATTGTCAGACAAAATAGAATTTAAATAAAACAGATTGTACAACACAAATAAGAAAACTACACATTGATAAAAGTTTCAATACAGCAAGAATATATGATTATTATAAACATATTTGCACCTCACAAAAGAGCCCCAAAATATATGAAGCAAAAATTGACAGAATTGAAAGAAGAAATAGATAATTCTACAATAAGATTTGGGGATTTCAAAACACCACTAAATTGATAATATATTTATCAATTTAATTGATAAATTAAATATACCAATAAATTGACAATATATTTAAGCAGAAGATCAATAGGGAAATATGGGACTTGAAAAATATGATTAACCAATTAGACCTAGTGGACATATATAGAACACTCCATGCAATAACAGCAGAATATATATATATATTATTCTTAAGTGCACATGGAACATTTTCTAAGATAGACTATATGGTAGGCCATGAAACAAATCCTAATACATTTAGTAATACTGAAATCATACAAAGCGTCTTCTCAGATCACAATGGAATAAAGCTAGAAATCAATAACAGAAGGAAAACTGGAAAATTATCAAATACATGGAAATTATACAACACACAATTAAACAGCCAATGTGTCAAAGAAGAAATCACAAGGCAAAATAGGAAGTATCTTGAGATGAATGATGAAAACAAAAACACAATATACCAAAACAATGTGGAATACAGGGAAAACATTGCTCCAAGTTTAATTTATAGCACTAAATGCTTACATTAAAAAAGAAGAAAGATCACAAATGAATAACGTAACTAACATGCAAAGAAACTAGAAGAAGAAGAGCAAACAATCCAAAAGAAGGAAAGAAGGAAGTAACAAAGATTAGACCAGAAATGGAAAGGGGGGTACAAAAACAATAAAGACAACCAACAAAAGCACAAGTTAACTAATTGAGAAGATTAATAAAATTGACAAAGCTATAGCCAATCCAAGTAAGACAAGGAGAGAGGGGACACAAATAACTGATACCAAGAATGAAAGTGGGGACATTATTACTTACCTCATGGATATAAAAGAATTATGAGAGTATTATGAACAGTTATATACTAGCAAATTAAAAAACCTTGGATGAAATGCACAAATTCCTTGACACATAGAAATTACTTAATCAGATGCAAGAAGAAATAGAAAATCTCAACATGCCTATAACAAGTAAAGAGACTGAATCAGTAACTTGAAATCTTCCAACAAAGAAAAGTCCAGGACCAAATGGTTTCATTGCTGAATTCTACCAAACAGTTAAGTATATAACACTAATTATTCTCAAACTCTTCCAAAAACTAGAAAAGGAGGTATTACTTCCTATCTCACTCTATGAGGCCAACATTAACCTGATACCAAAGCCAGATAAATGCAGCACAAGAAAAGAAATTACAGAACAATGTTCTCTATGAATATAGATACAAAAATCCTCAACAAAATTGAATCCAACAGTATACTAAAAGGATTATACATCATGGCCAAGTTAGATTTATTTCAGGAATGCAAAGATCACTCAGCTTAAGAAAGCCAAGTAATGTAAAATACCACATTAATAGAATGGGGGGGGGGTGGCGGCACATGATTATCTCAGTTGATGAAGAAAAGGAATTTAACAAAGTCCAACATTCTTTCATGATGAAAACACACAGAAAACTAGGAATAGAAGAGAACATTCTCAACATGATAAAGGGAATTTATGAAAAACCCATAGCAAATAACATATTCAAAGATGAAAGACTGAATGCTTTTCCCCTATGATCACGAAAAAGACAAGGATGTTTGCTGTGACACACCATTATTCAACATTTTACTGGAAGTTCTAGCCAGAGCAATCAGACAAGAGAAAGAAATACAAGGCATCCAGATTAGAAAGGGATAAGTTGAATTATCCCTCTTCATAGGTGACATGATACTATATGTAGAAAATCCCAAAGAATCTATAAGAAACTGTGCTGGTTTGTATATATTATGTACCCCAGAAAAAGCCATGTTCTTTGATGCAATCTTGTGGGGGCAGACATATTAGTATTGATTAGGTTGGAATCCTTTGAGTTTTTCCATGTAGATGTGACCCACCCAACTGTCGGTGATAACTCTGATTAGATAATTTCCATGGAGTTGTGGCCCTCCCATTCGGTGTGAGCCTTGATTAATTAACTAGAGCCTTATATAAGCTCAGACAGAAGGAGCTTGCTGCTGTAGCTAAAACAGACATTTTGGAAGATGGCCATTGAAAGCTGACATTTTGAAGAGTGCCATTTGAAATGCAACCTGGGAGAAAGCAGACGCCAGCCATGTGCCTTCCCAGCTAACAGAGGTTTTCCAGATGCCAATGGCCTTTCTCCAGTGAAGGTACCCTATTGTTGATGCCTTACCTTGGACACTTCATGGCCTTAAGACTATAACTTTGTAAACAAATAAACCCCCTTCATAAAAGCCAATCCATTTCTGGTGTTTTGCATTCTGACAGCACTAGCAAACTGTAACAGAAACCTACTAGAACTAATGAATGAATTCAGAAAAGTTGCAGGACATGAGATATCAGATGGGTTTGTATACATCAATAATGAGCAAAATATCCAAAAGAATATATTACCTAGGAATAAATGTAAACAAGGAGGTGAAAGATTTGTACACTGAAAAAACACTAAACATTGTTGAAAGAAATTAAAGTATATTTAAATAAATGGAAAGACATCCATTTTCATGGATTGAAAGACTTAATATTGCTATGATATTGATCCAGCCTAAAGCAATCTACAAATTCAATATAATGCCTATCAAAATTTCAGCAACACTTTTTTTTTTTGCAGAAATGGAAAAGCTGATCCTCAAATTCAAATTCATACAGAATTACAAGGAGCCCTGAATACTTAAAACAAAGTTGGAGGACTCAAATTTCCTGATTTAAAACTTATTTTAGGAAATAAAAATTTACAGTAATTAAAATCATGTTTTTAAAGGATACACATATAGGCCAATGGAATAGGATTGAGAGTCCAGAGATAAATCTGCACATCTATAGTCAGTTTATTTTTGCTGTGAGTTCTAAATCTATTCAATGGGGAAATAATAGTAACTTCAACAATTGGTGCTAGGACAACTGGAAATCCACATGAAAAAGAATGAATGTTGACCCCTATCTCTCACTATATACAAAAATTAATTCAAAATGGATATGAGCTAATACCATAAAACTCTTATATGTAAACATAGGAAAATATCTTCAGTACCTTGCAGTGGACAATTGATTTTAGATTTTACAACAAAAGCAAAAACAGCAGAAGAAAAATAGATAAAACAGACATCATCAAAATTAAAAACTTTTGTGCATCAAAGAGCATTATGAAGAAAGTGAAAAGAAAACTACAGAATGGGAGAAAATATTTGGAAAACAATTATCTGACAAACATTTAATATCAAGAATATATATAGAATTCCTACAGCTTAACAACAAAAAGACAAAAAGTCCAATTAAAAAAAAAAAATGGGCCAAGAATTTGAGTAGACATTTCTGCAAAGAAAATATTCAAATGACCAATAAATATATGAAAAGATGCTTCCCATCCTTAGTCATTAGAGAAATGCAAATTAAAACTACCGTAGGATACCACTTCACACTCACTAGGATGGCTATTATGTAAAACAAAACAACACAAAACAAAAAACTGATACAAACAAATGTTGGCAAGGATGTGCAGATACAGGAACCCTAGTACATTGTTGGTGGGAATGTAAAATGGTGCAGCCATTATGGAAAACAGTTTGGTGGTCCCTCAGAAAGTTAAACAAAATTACCATATGACCCGGCAATTCCACTCCTAAGTATGCATCCTAAAGAACTGAAAGCAGGGTCTCAGACAGCTATTGCTACACCAATGTTCACTGCAGCATTATTCACAACAGCTAAAAGGTGGAAGCAACCTAAGTGTCCTTTAGTAGATGAATGGATAAACAAATGTGGTATATCATTCAGCTATAAAAAAAAGTGAAGAGCTAGTCCTTGGTACAACATGGAGGAATCTTGATGACATAATACGGAGTAAAACAAGCCAGAGATAAAATGACAGATATTATATGATTTCTGTTACATGAAATACTTAGAATAAGCAAATTCATAGAGTCAGAAACCTACTCTAGAGTAGCGTTTACCAACAGTAGGGGAAGGGGAAATGTGGATTTTTGCTAAATGAGTATGAGTTTTGGTTTGGAATGATGAAAGTAATCTGAAATTGGATGATGGTGAAAGTTACAGAGTACTGTTGATGTACTTAACATCAAAGAATTGTTCATTTAAAATGGTTTAAAGTGATTTTTACATTATTATACTACAACTAAAAATAAATTAGTTTAAAAATAAGACACAAGATTCCATGACTCTGCTCAAATCTCTCCAATGACTCCCCATCTTTCTCAGAGTAAAAGTGAAATTTGCATGTGATCTTGTGCCCCACTACTTCTCATATCCTGGTGCTCTTCCTTTGCCAACATTCTATGCCAGCCACATTGGCCTTCCGAGCTGTTTTTCAAACAATTTAGGGCCCTTGTCTCTTCTCTACACTTAGAGTACATTTCCTCCAAATATCTACATGGCTTGCTCTCCCTCTTCTTAACTCCTTCATGTCTTGGTTTAAAGAAGGGAGGCAGAATGATATAATGGCTAAAAGCATGGCTTCATGAGCCAGACTACCATGGTCAGGAGTTGGCTCTGCCACTTTACAGCATTGTGGATCTTGGGAAAGCTGTGAACCTTTCTGTCTTTCAGTTTCCTTGTCTATAAGATGGGGCTGATGATAGTACCTAATTCATAGAGTTATCATGAAGATGAAAGTGTTCCTATTTTTAAAGCACCTATAACAATTTTGCCTGGAAGGTAGTATATGTTATATAAGTGTTATTTTAAACAAAATTAAAAAAATGCCACTTTTGTAATGAGGCCTTCCCTAACCCACTATTTAAAATTTCAAACCACCTCTAACACCAACACTCCCTATCTTCCTTTCCTGCTTTTATTTTCCTCTGTAGTACTTAATTCTAATTACTGACATATTTATTTTCTTTATTGCCTGCGACCTTCAGTGGACTTTATGTTCCACGGAAGCAGCAAAATTTTACTATTAATTCACTAAACCAGTGTCTGGAATATAGTAGATGTTCAATAGCTCTTTGTTGAAAAAAAATGGGATCAGTGACTTACTACTACATTTAAATGAAACTGGAAAAGCAAATATCTTAGATGCATGAAGCCTATTATCAATTTTACACTTTGGATCATAAAAGCCCTTTAGGTTGCACCACAGTATAATCTGAAATATAGCTAATTATATTGCTTGGGTTTTTATCCTGTAGGAGCAGGATCACTGACTTTCTTTCCAGAGTGACATTTTGGATGACACAATTTAACTATCAAACCTGCTGCAGATAAGTCAGCACTGTAACTGGAGGCAAAGAAGTCAGATTAATATTATTTAGCTGCATTCTAAATGTCACTCTTTTTATTTCAAAAGGCCAGGAAATAACATTTAAAAGATTTGTAACACCACCATTCAGTTTTAACACACTCAACAAAAATGCAGAACCTAAGCCATTCCTATTACATTTTGGTCATGGAAGAAGTAGTGGTTTTATGGAGATGAAATATTGCTTGGCACATAGCAGGTGCTTACTTAAAATATTTAGTGAAACAGAATTCCATGAATAAACTTGGGACTTCATGAAAGTCTACTTTCTTCACAAGAGAAAAAGGAATCCAAATGATTCCTAAATCTCTTAAGGATAACATATGGATATATACATATATATATATATATATATATTAGTACCTTTTCATGTATCCCTGAAGAATGATAATAATTACTGTTTGCTAATCACTTAAGAATTAATAATTGATCAATAATATTCATTTACTGTCTATCAGAAACATTTATACATAGTGCTTGATTATGAACTTTTGGAAACTGATTTTTTTCTTTCTCATTAATTTTTAACATTCTGTTGATTTGGTGGTGGAAATGGGAAGATTAGGAATGAGACACTTTGAACAATTCAAGAAATGATGACATCTCTTCCATGAATTCATTCAATATATAGTTATATCAAATGTATTTGGAAGAGTATTCCATGAAGGTTACATTTCACATGTTTATTTTAGAAAAAAGTTACCTTTAGAGTGATCTGGGATATTTGGTACTTGTATTATTAGTATAATTGATAAATCATGTAAATCACATTATAGAAAAGGATTCTTATCATTCATATTTAATAAATAGGTTTACTGTTAAATTGAAATGAGGCATTTTGGATTGTGCATATTTTAAAACGGGCAAAATTTTACAGTTAAAAAGTTAATACTTAGATGTTCAATTAGTTGTACTTCAACAAGGCTTAGAATTGTAATATACCTATTCATCATGCCATTAAACAGAGGAAAGAAGAAAGTCTGCTTATTTACAGCAGTTATTCAACAGAATTCAATTTCACAATTGACTAAGAGCATTCATATTTTTAATGTAGGAATTGAATAAAGATATATTGTAGAAACAGTTTGTTTTATAAATATTTAGTCTAAAGGAACTGGCTTATAAAAGAGATTGCAAATTAACCTTAAGAACTTTTCAGTTGTTGGCCCTGGAATATATTAGCATATGCAGTAAAAACATAATCACATATCCCATATAACTGACTCAATATAAGTTTATTGTTTATTTAAAAAGCCTAGTTAAAATATTTGTAGAAAAGTCTTTTTGTCCCATCAACAGAGAAAATTATAGTCATGTCAGCCTCCCCTAGTCCTGATGGCCCAATATTAGATGAAAAGCATAGCAGATATTACAATATACAATTGCAATTTAAAAATACAAAGAAAAATATGCTATATGGTCTGACTAATTGTATATGAGAAATAACCTAATCTAAATATACTTGTGTCCTATACAACATTTTATTTTTATTTATAAATTTAAACAAAGGAAACAGGACAATTTTTTAATAAGTAGAGGAAGATGGAAATCATCAACTACTTTTTCCAATAACATGTTAGTTAATCAAATTCACTGACTGTGAACTAGTATGAGAGTGAGAAATTCATAGGGGCTGTTATAATAGAAGAACCCACATGCTTTTGTGGATTTTATCTTCAGGAATACTAACAAGGTCTCACAGTAAAGATCCAAGAAAGATCCCCTTATGGTTCTGGCAGGAGGAGCCATGTATTGTGAAATAAAGGCAAAGAGTTCTCCATAACACAAGACTACTCTCCAGGGGAACAGATTTTATCAGTCACCTAAAGCCTACCTGTCTCACCTAGGGGTGTCAGTCATTATGGGGCAGGAAGGCTATACCACTGGAGAAACACTTATGAATGTCACAGACTAGAGACACAGGCCCACAAAAATACTGAGATATAAACTTAAGGTAATAACTTAATTTCCTTTCCACCATCCTTACTACCAAAGAAACAGTTCTTCAATAAAATAGCAGAGGATTATAGTAGAAAGAGTGGCAAGACAAAGACCCTCCATGAGTAGTACTAGTTCTGGAGGCCCAAAGTAAAGAGGAGAGGCAAAAACAAGGACATTGGAGAAATATGAAGCATCTGGCACTACAGCTACAGCAAATACTAAGCACAGTTCATCTCCTAACAAAATAAACATAAACCCACACTCTAAAAAGCTGTTAGCCAATATAACGGGACCAGGTTTCAAATAGAAGTTATGATACACACAGAAGGCAAGTAAAAACACAGTCATTATCAATATCACACTCAGAAATGACACTGATGATGGAATTAATACATGGAGAATTTAACTATGATTTGTATGTTAAGGACTCTAATGGAGAAAGCAGAATATATGCCTGGCAGATGGGTAATGTAATCAGAGAGATTGAAACTCTAAGAAAGAATCTAAATGAAGTGCTGGAGAAAAGAAAAAAAACAACAACAACACTGTGAGAGCCATGTGGAATATCAGTCATCAATAGGCTCATCACAGCTGAGAAAAGAACCAGTGAGAGAGATGGAGAAAGATGGTGGTGCAGGGAGGTGTGGAATTTAGTTAGTCCTCTAGAGCAGCTAGTAAACAGCCAAGAAAAACAAGTAAATAGTCTGGAACAGCTGTTTGGAGGACATCTGTGACTGGATGCACATTGTACACCACTCTGGAATGGGTGAAAGGTCTGAGACCATAGCATAGAACTGGAGAGGGACTGCTGAGAATTAAAAACACAACATTTTGTTACCCCAGAGAAGAGCTGTGGACTGACAGGCACCACCTGCTGGGCAGGACAAGAAAAGCACAGAGTCTAGAGGCCTCACAGGAAAGTCTGACAATTTGCTGGGACTGGGTCTCATCCTCAGGGAAACTTGAAACCAACTATACCCTCCTCCTGAGAACTGGGTCTGTTTTGTCTGGGAAAATCTGTTTGGGATTGATCATATTTAAGCAAACCCTCATCAAAAAAAAAAATGGTCCATATAAGCAGGGAAAGAACAAGAATAACAAGAGATGAAAAATTCTGATCAGTTAAACAGAAGCTATGCTAGACGTCTACAATAAATTGAACTGAATGCCAAAGAACATATAAAGAAGAAAGCCAACCACCAACAACAAAAGAGTGGAAACAACCTCTAGAATAAACTAATTGAGGAATGCGTATGCGTAGACACCAACAAAAATTTAGAAGTCAGACAAGGAAAAATGAAAATATAGTCCAGTCAAAGGAATGAACTAAAACTTCAAATGAGATACATGAGTTGAAAAAACTAATTTTAGACTTTCAAACAAACATGCTAAATCAATCAACGATTGGTCTCTGGAACATTGGGTATCTGTGTGACACCTGAAACTCAGAGCTAGAGCTCGGCATATATGAATGTCAGTATTAACACATACAGCAACTGTTAAAAGAAAAAAAAAAGCTGAAAAAGAGCCCAGACTTCAATTACAGATGTGAATGAAGCAGATCTGGTTAAGACTGAGGCAAATTGGGCCAAAGGGTAAAGGTTGAAACTGACTGTGTGTTAAAACTTCAACTCCTATGTGAGACCAAGGTAAGAAATGTTTATTTGGTCTAGGATCTATATTTTTCTAAACAATATAATTCTACAGTCAGTTTGTTCAAACACCACAATTACATGGAACTTTGAATAGGAAGTGAGATATGGTAGGTCTGTATAGGTTAGAGTGAAATAGCAACACATCCCAAAGTAATTTGGGTGGAGAATAAAAATATATATTTGGGGCCTCCTTGAGGAGCTGGGAGAAGATGTGGAGGTGTTGGACTTCCTCACCTGGATTGTTGCTGATGGTCTCACAAACACTCAGGACTGTAGGCTTGACATGCTGAGCCCTCTGTCTTGGGGCTAACCCCTATGAAACTTGTTGCTGCAAAGGAGAGGCTAAACCTGCTTATAATTGTGCCCCTGAGTGCCTCTTTGTTGCTCAGACATGGCCCTCTCTTTCTAACTAAGCCACCTTAGCAGGTGATCTCACTGCCCTCCCCTCTATGTGAGACCTGACTCCCAGGGGTGTAAATCTCACTGGCAATGCAGGATATGACTCCAGGGGATGAATCTGGAAATGGCATCATGGGATTGAGAACATCTTGACTAAAAGGGGGATGTGAAATGAAATGAAATAAAGCTTCAGTGGCTGAGAGATTTCAAATGGAGCCACTCTGGTGGACATTCTTACACACTATATAGATAACACTTTTTAGGTATTAGTATATTGGAATAGCTAGAAGTAAATACCTGAAACCACCAAACTCCAACCCAGTAGCCTTGACTTTTGAAGATAATTGTATAACAATGTACATTACAAGGACTGAGAGTGTGATTGTGAAAACCTTGTGGATCACACTCCCTTTATCCAGTGTATGGATGGATGAGTAGATAAATGGGGACAAAAACTACATGAAAAATAGGGTGGGATGGGGGGATTATTTGGGTGTTCTTTTTTATGTTTATTTTTTTCTTATTCTGATTCTTTGTGGTATAAGGAAAATGTTGAAAAATAGATTGCAGTGATGAATGCACAACTGAATGTGATGGTACTGTGAATAATTGACTGTACACCATGGATAATTGTATGGTATGTTAATATATCTCAATAAAACTGAATTAAAAAATCAATCAATAATATGAGGGAAGATATGGCAAAAGAGATGAAGGATATAAGGAAGACACTGGGAACACATAAGGAAGAACTCAAGTTTGAAAAAACATTTGGCAGATCTTATGGGAATGAAAGTCACAATACCAGAGGTGAAAAACAAAATGGAGATTTACTACAGCAGATTTGAAGAGGCAGAAAAAAGGATTAGTGAACAGGATATCTTAAATCCTACACACAAAAAAAAGATAGGGAAAGGAATGGAAAAATATAAGCAGGTTCTCAGGGAATTGAATGACAACATGAGGCACATGAATGTACATATCATGGGTGTCTGAAGGAAAAGTTTAGGGAAAAGGGGCAGAAAGAATAATGGAGAAAATAATCAATGAAAATTTCCCATCTCAATAAAAGTTATTTATAAAATATCTTATATTTTATATATAATAAATATGCTATAATTTTATTTATAAAATTGTAAAATGCAAGAAATGCAGCTTAACCTAAACAGAATAGACCCAAACAGACTTACTCCAAGATATTTACTAATCAGATTGTCAAATGTCAAAGTCAAAGAGAATTCTGAAATCAGTGAGAAAAAAAGCAATCAATCACATTCAAGGGAAGCTTGATAAGACAATGTGTGGATTTTTGAGCAAAAAAATGGGCAAGAAGACAGTGGTATGATATATTTAAGATACTGAAAGAGAAAAACTGCCAATGAAGAATTTTATATATGACAAAACTGTCCTTCAAAAATGAGAGAGAGTTTAAAATATTTTCAGACAAACAGACACTGAGAAAGTTTGTGAACAAGATACCTGCTCTACAAGAAATATACTAAAGGGAGCACTACAGGTAGCTAGGAAAAGACAGGAGAGAGAGGTTTGGAGAAGACTATAGAAATGAAAACTATCAGTAAAGGCAAAAAGAGAGAGAAGAAAAATAAAAACAAAATAAGATAAGACATATATAACCTGAAAGACAAAATGGTAGGTGGCAGAGCTACCATATATACTTATATATTGTAAGTATACTGAGCAATGCTGAATGTGAGTATGGTTGGAAGAGGAAGGCTTAGAGGGATGTATCACACCAGGAGGAAAGATAGAAGATAAGGACTGGAACTGTATAACTTAGAGAAACCTAGAGTGGACAATGTTGGTGATTACATGTACAAATATAAGAACATTTTTACATGAAGGAGAACAAATGAATGTCAACATTGAAAGGTGGTAAACATGAGATGGTATATGGAAAAATACAATTAATGCAAATTAGAGTCTATAGTTAACAGTAACATTGTAATATACATCCATGAAATGTAGCAAAGGTAATATAAAAAAGCTAAATATCAATAAGAGGGAGATGTAAGGAAGGGGTATAGGATCCTGGGTGTCTGTTCCAGTTTACTAATGCTGCCAGAACATAAAATACCAGAAATGGATTGGCTTCTATAAAGGGAGTTTATTTGGTTACACAGTTACAATTTTAAGGCCATAAAGTGTCCAAGGTAAGGTACAAACAATCAATCAGGTACCTTCACTGGAGGATGGCCAATGGCATCTGTGAAACCTCTATTAGCTGGGAAGGCACATGGATGAGGTCTGTTCTGGAGTTCTGGTTTCAAAATGGCTTTCTCCCACAATGTTCTTCTCTAGGCATCTGCTTGCTCCTGTGTTGCATTCTCCAAAATGTCTCTGTCAGCAGCAGCTCCTCCAAAATGTCACTCTCAATTGCTCTGAGGCCCTTCAGTCTGTGAATTCCTTTATATGACTCCAGTGATCCAATTAACAACCACCCTGAATGGGCAGGGTAAAACCCCCATGCAAATTATCCAATCAAATGTTTCACTCGTGGTTGATTGAGTCCTATCTCCATGGAAACACTCAAAGAATTCCAATCTAATCAACACTAATACATCTAGCTCTACAAGATTACATTAGAGCTAGCGGTGTTTTGGGGGTCATAAAACATCTAAAACAGCACAGTGTCATTGATATTGTTTCTCCTTTTTATTCTATTTTACTTTACTTTTTTAAAATGTTTTTATTTTTTGTTCGTCATTTTTTCCCTCTTCTTTCTTTGTGGAAGAAATGGAAATGTCCTCTGATAGACTGTGGTGGTGAATGAATAACTATCTGATTATACCAGGAATCATTAATTGTTTACTTAGGATAGATTTTATGCTGTGTGAATAAAACTGTTTAAAAAATACACAGAAAGATACAAGTGATGTAGAAAATGTGAAGAGAGGGATGCACCTATTCACTGTTGGTGGGGAAGTAGAATGGTACAGTCAATCATGAAGGCAGTGTGGTGTTTCCACAGGAGGTCAAGTATAGGGTGCCATATGATCCTGGAAACCTGTTTTAGATATATGTTTATAAGAACTGAAAACTGGGACACAAATGGACATTAGCTCACTGATATTAAATGGTGGTAGTATTCACGATTTGCAATGGATGGAGGTGGCCTATGGGTACATTGACTGATGAATGGAAGGGCAAACTGTGGTGTATTCAAATAATGGAATATTGAGTGGCTACAAGAAGGAATGAGGTCATGAGGAATGCAACTAGATGAATGGACCTTGAGGACAGTATGTTGAGTGAACTAAGCCAGAAACAAAAAGATAAAAATTATAATGTCTCACTAATATGGACTAAATATGTGCAAACTCTGAGAATTGAGTTTGTGAGCATAGGTTATCAGGGGAAGGCTTATTATAAAGGATCCTAGACTGTAAGCTTTTACAGCAGTCATCTCTATTACTGAGATGTTACACTTATTTCTAAATTCTGAGATGCTGGGCTCTTTGTGTACAACCTGGCCACTCCTTAGAACTTTGTGTATCTGTGTGACACCTGAGACTCAGAGCTAGAAGCTATGCAGCTGCAGAACTACTTTCATAGTTCTGCAGCTATGAAAGTCGGTATTACCCAATATAGCAACGGTTAAAAAAGCTGAAAAAGAGATCACACTTCAATTAAAGATATGAATGAAACTGATCTGGTTAGGACTAAGGTATATCAGACTAAATGGTAAAGGATGATATTGACTGTGTTTAAAACCTCAACTTTTGTGTGAGACCAAAGGGAAGAGATATTTATTTGTCGCAAAATTTTTATTTTTGTAGCATACTAATTTAACTTGCATGGTCTTTTTATTCAAACACATAATTACATGGAAACTTGAATAGGGAGTGAGATCTCGCTGGTTTGTGCAGGTTAGTGTGATACCCCAATTTATCCCAGAGTTATTTGGGAAGAGAATAAAAAAGTATTTACAAAGCCCCCTCGAGGGATGGGGAAAAATGTGGAAATATTAAACTTCCCCAACTAGGGAATTCCTGATAGTTTTACAAGCATTGGAAACTACCATTTTAATAGGCCAAGCCCTCAATCTTGGCACTTATCCTTATAAACTGTATTCCTACAAAGGAGAAACAAAGCTTACTTATAATTATGCCTAAGAATCATCCATAAAGAACCTCTTTTATTTCTCAGATGTGGCCTCTTTCTCCAAGCCAACTCTGCAGGTAAACTCACTTTCCTCCCTCTTGCATGGGACATGAATCCCAGGGGTGTAAGTCTTTCTGGCAACATAGGACTTGAATCCTAGGGGTGAGCCTGGCCCTGGCATTGTTGGATTGAAAAAGCTACCTTGGAGCAAAAGAGAGAAATGAAAGAAAATAGAGTTTCAATGTCTGAGAGATTTCAAGTAGAGTTGGCAGGTCATTCTGGAGGTTATTTTTATGCATTATATAGTTATTTCTTTGTAGTTTTTAGTGTATTCAATAGCTAGAAGGAAATACCTGAAACTGTTGAACTATAATCCTGATTCTTGAAGATGGTTGTGTAACTATATAGCTCTTAAGATGTGACTGTATAATAGTGAACACCTTGCAACTAACAGTTCCTTTATCCAGTGTATGAACTTATGAGTAAGAAAACAAAGACAATAAATAAATAAATAATAGAGGGCAATAAGGGGTATGGGATGTTTTGGGTGTTCTTTTTAATTTTAATTTTCATTTTCATTTTTATTCTTATTTTATTTTTTTGAGCAATGAAAATATTTAAAATTGATTGTGGTAGAAGATGGCAACATACAGAGGAGTGTAAGGTAGTTAGTCACCCTGGAACAACTAATAAACCACCAGGAACAACTAGTAAATAATCTGGAATAACTGCTGGGGGACAAATGTGGCTGCCCACACATCATACACCAACCTGAATTTGGAGGAAAGCCTGAGATTGCAGCATAAAATCTGTAAGTAAAAACTGCAGACACATGCCGAGAGACCCCTCTCTCCATGGCAGCCAAAACTACAAGCCTCGCTGTGATAGAGAGCAGCACTCTCTGAACAAGCAACTATACCACAGCCCAGCTTCAACTGGGGCTTTAATTAAGAAATGTTGGCTGCTCAATACAAGCTATGAATCCCCAAGAAGCAGATGGAGGCTTGTGGTGAAAACTGACCTTGGAGAGGGGGAGGACCTCTCTGGAGGGGAGGGGGAGCCCAGAGGACCAGGTGCTATCTCTGGTTGATGAAACTGTGGGTGGCCATAGACTGGCCCTGAAGAGGGGCTTTCTGCACCTTTTTCTGCTCAGTGGAGAAAGCTTCAGCCATTATCAGTTCCCAGTGCTCTGACCCAGACAATGGTGGTGATAGCAGAGTCAGAGAGACTATTCAAAGGCAAATGATATCTCCCTAGGGGGTGTAATTTCCCTAAGAGGAAAGAGGTGATGTCAAGCTCTGCTACCCCTCTTCCATTCAGAATCAGACCCCAGAGCCTGGGGCAAAACAGTCACAGGCCACATCTCCTTACACCAGTCTGGAGTGACAGGCTGACAGGTGCCACCTGCTGGGAGGAAAAGCACAGTGGCTTGAGGCCTCACAGGGTGTATCAAGACACACTTTCAGGGAAACCTGATATTATTGCCTCCTTCTGAGACCTGAGCCCATTCTGGTCTGGGAAACCCTGATTGGGGTAACCAAGGAAACCAGATGTCTAGATGTCCTACACTAAGAAAAATGAAGTTATGGCCTAGTCAAAGGAAAAAACTTACACTTCACTGAGATACAGAAAATGAAACAACTAATGCTAAATCAATTCAAAAAATTTAGGGAAGATATGGCAAAAGAGATGAAGATATAATGAAAACACTGGGTGTATATAAGGTAGAAATTGAAAGTTCAAAAAAACAACTGGCAGAATCTATGGAAATGAAAGGCATAACACAAGAGATGAAAGACACAATGGAGGCATACAATAGCAGATCTCAAGAGGCAGAAGAAAACACTCAGAAACTGGAGAACAAAACACCTGAAAGCCTATAAACAAAAGAACAGATAGAGAAAATAATTGAAAAATATGAGCAATGTCTCCAGGAGTTGAATGACAACATGAAATGTAGGAATGTACATTTCTGTGTGTCCCAGAAGCAGAAGAGAGGGAACAGGGGCAGAAACAATGATAGAGGAAATAATCAATGAAAATTTCTCATGTATTATGAAAGACCTAAAATTACAGATCCAAGAAGCACAATGCACCCCAAAGAGAATAGATCTGAATAGGCCTACACCAAGATACTTAATAATCAGATTATCAATCATCAAAGACAAAGAGAGATTCCTCAAAGCAGTAAGAGAAAAGTGATCCATCGTATAAAAAGGAAGCTTGATAAGACTATGTGTGGATTTCCCAATAGAAACTATGGAGGCAAGAAGGTAGTGGGGTGATGTATTTAAGATACTGAAAGAGAAAAACCACCAACCAAGAATCCCATAGCTGGCAAAACTGTCCTTCAAATATGAGGGAGAGCTTAAAATATTCTCTGACAAGCAGACAATGATAGAGTTTGTGAACAAGATACCTGCTCTACAGTAAACACTAAAGGGAGCACTACAGACAGAAAAGAAAAGACAGGAGTGAGAAGTTTGGAACACAATTTTGGGTGATAGTAGCACAACAATGTAAGTACACTGAACAAAGATGACTGTGAGTATGGTTGAAAGAGGAAGGTTAGAAGCATGTGGGACACCAGAAGGAAAGAAGAAAGATGAAGACTGGAACTGTATAACTCAGTGAAACCCAAGGTGCTCAATGATTGTGATAAAAGGTACAAATATGTTTTTACATGAAGGAGAACAAATGAATGTTAACATTACAAGGTGTTAAAAATAGGGTGGGGTTGGGGGAAGATACAATCAATGCAAACTAGAGACTATAACTAACAGAAACTTTGTATTATGCTTCCTCTCAGCAAAGGCAATATACCAATGCTAAATGCATAGGGGGGTGGACATAGGGGAGGGGTATAGGACTCTTGGCATTAGTGATATTGTCTGACTCTTTATTCTACTTTAGTTTAATGCTATCTTTCTTTTGTTGCTTCCTAGATGTCATGTTTTTTTTTCTCTTTCTTTTTTCTTTTTCTTTTGTTCCTCTACCTTCTTTGACTCTTCCTCCTTCTTTGTGGAAAAATGGAGATGTCTTTATATAGATAGTGGTGATAGTGGTGTGTGGGCAGTAAATCACTAGGGATATAGCTTAACACAACAGCACCATCAGTCAACTGGAACTAGTTGACATTTATAGAATATATCATTCAACAACAGAATGCACATCCTTCTCAAGCTCACATGGAATATTAACCAAGATAGACCACATCCTGGGCCATAAAATTCACCTAAACACATTTAATAGAAATCGTGTAAGTTGCTCCCAGACCTCAGTGGAATTACCTAGAATCTAACAAGAAAAAGACAGCTGGAAAATCCCAAAATATTTGCAGATCAAACAATACATTTCCAAGTAACACATAAGTCAAAGAAGAAGTCTCAGTAGAAATAAAAATATATGTTGAACTAAAATGAAAATGAATATACAAGTTATCAAAATTTGTAGGATGCAGCAAATGCAGTACTTAGAGGGAAATCTATAGCATTAAATGCATATGTTAAAAAAGAATAAATCTCTAACATCAATAACCTAAGCTTCCACCAAAGGAAAACAGAAAAAGAAGAGCAAATGAAATCTAAAATAAGCAGGAGAAAAGAAATGTGAAAAACAAGGAGCAGAAATCAATGAAATTGAATACAAGGATGTAATAGAAAATCAACAAAACAAAAGGCTGGTTCTTTGAAAATATTTGCAAAATTGATAAAACTCTGGACAGGCTAACCAAGAAATAATTGAAAAGGCACAAATCACCAATACAAAAAATAAGATTTCATGCCAATTATTTCATGGACATTAAAAATATAATAAAAGAATACTATAAGCAACTAATTGCTCACAAATTTGATAACTTAGATGAAATAGACAAATCCTTGAAAGACACGAACGGCCAAAGGTCCCTTAGGATAAATAGAAAATATGAATATGCTTATACCTATTAAATATTGAATTAATAATTAATAAACTTTCAAAACAGAAAGTAACAGGCCCAGATGTTTTCACTGGAGAATTTTTCCAATAATTAAGAAGAAATGACACCAATTCATTGCTACATATTCTAGGATCTAGAAGCAGAGATAACACTTCCTAACTCATTACATGGGGCCAACATTACCTTAATGTACCAAAACAGGATAAAGTAATTTTAATAAATGAAAACTACAAACTAATGCTTCTCATGAATATAAAAGCAAAAATCCCCAATAAAGGATTAGCAAATTGAATCTAACAATACATAAAGGATTATATATCATGACTAAATGGTATTTATTCCAAGAATGCAAGGCTGGCTCAAAATTAAAAAAAAATCAATGTAATCCACAACATCAAAGTACTAAAGGCTAAAAATCATTATTTTTGCATAAAAAAAAAATTCACAAAAAATACCTGTATCTACCAAGCTCCAACCCAGTAGCCTTGAGTCTTAAAGACGATTGTTTAATAACGTAGCTTACAAGGGGTGATAGTGTGATTGTGAAAACCCTGTGGATCTCATTCCCTTTATCCAGTATTTGGATGGGTGAGTAGAAAAATGGGGACAAAACCCAAATGAAAAATAGGGTGGGATGGGGGGGTGACTTAGGTGTTCTTTTTATATTTTTATTTTTTATTCTGATTCTGATTCTTTCTGGTGTATGGAAAATGTTCAAAAATAGATTGGAGTTGGAGTCTATTGTCAACAGTAACATTGTAATATACCTCCATTAAATGTAACAAAGGCAATATGCCAATGCTAAATGTATATGAGAGGTGGATATAGGGGAGTAATATGGGATTCTTGGTAGTGGTGTTATTTGCTGTCCTTAGTAGTATATTGTATTGTATGACATGTTATTTTTCTTATCATTTTTTCTTATTGCTAAAAACAAAACAAAACAAAAAATAGATTGGAGTGATGAATGCACAACTATGAGATGGTACTGTGAACAGCTGATTGTACACCATGGATGACTGTATGATATGTGAATATATCTCAATAAAACTGAATTAAAAAAACAAAAACAATTCACAAAATTATACATCCGTTCATGATAAAAATTCTTACCAAACTAGGAACATAGGTAAATGTCTCAGATTAACAAAGAACATGTACCATAAATCTACAACTAATATCATACTTAAAATGAGAAACTGGACACATTCCCCTTAAGATCAGGAAAAAGCCCAGAATGTCCCCTCCTTCCTCTCCTATTCCACATAGTACTGGAAGTGCGAGTTAATGCAATAAGAAAACAATAACAACAAAAAAGTTATAAGGAGTGGTAAAGAAGAAGGATTCTTCACAGATGACACGACTGGCTATGTATACAAATTCTTATGAATGATTAAAATAAAACAAACTACTCTACAGCATGGTGGCAGGATACAAGGTTAATAGGCAAAAGTTCATTAGTTTCCTATATACCAGCAATGAACAATTGGATTTTGAAATTAATGGAAAACACCATTTACTATAGCACCAAAAATATGAAATAGGTATAAATCTAATATATAAATGTATAGAATCTTTATGTGGAGAAACAAAACTCTGATGATAGAAATCAAAGATCTCAGTTAATGGAAAGACATTCTATAGTCGTGGGTTGGAATAAAATATTGTTTAGATGTCAATTCTTCCCAATTTGATCTATAGATTTAATTTAATCTCAAAAATTGCAGCAAGCTATTTTGTAAATATTGACAAAATGGCTTGGAAGTTTACAAAAAAAGGCGAAAGAATAAAAGAGACAACATAATACTGAAGAAGATCAAAATTGGAAGACTCACACTTCAGTCTTATTTACTTATTATGCTAGCTTTAAAGATTTACTCGAGATTTTCTATAAAGTTATGGCAATCAAGTGAGCATGGATTTGGTAAAAGAGTAGACAAATAGATCAGTAGAACAAAATAGGAAGTTTATAAAAATACTTTTACAAATATAGGAGTTTATCTTTGATAAAAGAACAAGGCAATTCAATGGAGAAAGTATGGCCTTATTAGCAAATGGTGATAGAATACTTACATATGCAAAAAAAAAAAAAAAAAGACTCAAACCTCAAACCGTACCCTTTTCCTTTTCACAAAATTAATTCAAAATGGATTATACACCTAAATGTAATATACAAACCTATAAATCTTTGAGATTAAAATGTAGGAGAAACACTAAGTTACCTTTGTTCTGATAATGAGATTTTTAGATACCACACCAGAAGTGCAATCCATGAAAAAAAAGTTGGGCTTTATTAAAATAAAAAAAAAAATTGTGCTATGAAAAACACTGTTAAGAGAATGAACATACAAGAAACCACAGGGAGAAAATATTTGAAAACCACAGAGCCGATAAAGGATTTCTTTTAAAAATATAAAAAGAACTCTTAAACTCACAATAAAAATACCAACAAACCAATTTTTAAAAATAGGCAAAAGATTTGAAGAGACACCTCACCAAAAAAGATACATTGCTGACAAATAACTGTAAGAAAGGGTTATTAACTTCATTTTTCATTAGCAAATTACAAATTGAAATAAAAATGTGATATCACTACACACCTATGAGAATGCCAAAGTTAAAAAAAAAATATCTGAAAATACCAAGTGCTAGCAAGGATAAGGAAGAACAGCAACTCTGATTCACTGCTGTTAGGACTGCAAAATGGTACAGATACTTTGGAAAACAATATGACAGCTTATTGAAAAGCTAAACATTGTCTTACCATTCAATCCAGCAATCATGCCCTATGTCCACCCTAAATTCTGCACATGAATATTTATATCAGTGTTACTGATCATTGCATAAACTGGGAACAATAAAGATTTCCTTCAATAGGTGAATGTTAAACAACTGTACATTGAAAATAGAATAGCATATTTAGTGATAAGAAAAATGACTGTCAACCCATGAAAAAGGCAGGGATGAATCTTAAATGCATATTGTTAGGTGAAAGGAACTAGTCGGAAAAGACTACTTACTCCATAATACCAAGTATATGAAATTCTGGCAAAGACCAAACCATAAAGATGGCAAAATGATCAGAATTTGTCTGGGGCTCAGGACCCCTGGTGGTAAGTGTTGAATAGGTGACATATAGGGAATATTTTAGGTTGGTGAACCTGTTTTGTATGGTACTGCAATGGTGGATATATGACATTATGCATTTGTCAAAAACCATGGAAATTCATAGAACAAAGATGTGATCTTATGCAAATTTTTAGTAAAGCCCTTTAGAAGGTCAGGGATCTCAGGATAGAATGCAGAATGTGGCAAATAATCCAACTGTATTACAAATATACAACATAAATTCACAAAGGATTGGCTAGAAAGGTACAGCACTCTGTAACTTTGGAAATAAGTGGAATCTTGAAGGTTAAATGCAAAAGAACTTGAATATAAGAACTATATTCTTGTTTATAAAGCTGTTTCCCAGAGTGGTTAACAATTCTGATTCTGCTATACACATACACTGGGATTAAACAATTAATTAATTGGATGGCAAATAGTTGGAGCCAGGTTTCCCATTGTTGGAATGGTAGGTTATGCAAGGGTAGGAATCTAGAATTATCCATGTGGTAATAGCTTGGGTTTGGAGTCATCAGTATGAATTCCTGTTTAGCTTAATATAGATACAGATGGCTATGTATAGAAATGATTAAAGATATGTGACTATATATTGGCTAGTGTGTGTGTGTGTGTGTGTGTGTGTGTGTATATATTCCCTTGTGCTGTCATATGAGAGGGCTTAGAAGTAACATCCTAGTAGCACCCAGATCTTTATTTCTTATACTATTTTCCAGTAAAATGAACCAAGGTTCCTTAGAGAAGTGGCTGATTCTAGAACTGCATTGGGAAATACACAAGATGCCCCTGAAGCATATTGTAAGGGCCAGGATGTAAGAAATTGCTTGAACATACACACATACAATGATAGGGGTAAGCCAAAGCAACACAGAAACCAACTGAAAGATCTCTCAAAGGTCAAAGCTGGAATAATTTGTACAAATAAAGTAAATGAAATAATATTGGATTATTTAACCCAAAGTATAAAATAAAAATCTATGAGTCCATGTTATATAAATAAATGGTTGAATAAATAAACAAGTGGAGGAGAATAGACAATCCTTCTTGCAGAAAAATTCCAAATAATTTATACAGATACTCCACCCTCAAGTAGTGTAGAGCATAATTCTCCACTCACCAACAATGAGCTGTACACAGTAGCTTTCTTCTAAAGAGTGTACTATGACAAGGGGAAAATGAGTAACTCTACAGTAGAGAGACCTGACCAAACACTTTGTCAACAAGGTGAACAAGGTTAATATCTACAGTCATATCAGTTGATAGGATGTACCATTGATACGATATGACAAAAATGCCACTTCACCCTCTGTTCTTCCCAAATACCTAAAACATCAGTTTAATCATGAGAAAAATATGAGACAAATTCCAAATGTGGAGCATACTAGAAAATAGCTGAACAGTATTGCTCAAAATTTCCGAAGTCATGAAAAACAAGAAATATCTGAGAAAATGTCACAGTCAAGAAGAGACTAAGGAGAAATTACTACTAAATGTATTGTGGTATCAGAGATGAGATCCTGGAGCATGAAAAGGACTTTAGGTAAAAACTAAGAAATCTTAATATATTATGGCTTTTGGTAATAATAATGTTCAAATTTGTTTCATTTATTGTAACAAATGTACCACACTCGTAATAAGGGAAACTGGATGCTGAATATGTGGAACTTCTTCCATCATCTTTACAATAATTCTATGAACTTAAAACTGTTTTAAAATTAAAATTTATTAAAAATATATATACCTGGAAAGATACAAAATTTAGACATTATGTGCTTCTCATTCTTATCATTCTACCTATGGAAGTATAACACAGACATTTATTCTACTCTATGCCCCTCTATCAAATGGTCTTCATTTAATGGTAATTTTATACCCCTCCCATCTATAAGGAAACAAAAAGTTTAGAACATGATGAAAAGTCATACATGGGTCCTTTGTTCCTTCTTACCCACTAGGAACAAATATAAGAATCTCATGACTTTATTATTTGACTTAGTTTACTTATTGGTAGTAGAAATCTATAGTGACTAATTACACCAGCTTTGAGAGCCTGATTCAGTTTTTCAAGCATTGAAAATTGTAGGTCCTTGTTAAGGACTTTAAAGTATTAAAAACTATCAATGTGGTTGTCACTGTTGCATTGTCTTCCCTGATTTTATCTGTACTAGCTTCTCAATCTGTGTCTATGTTTCCATCTAAAGCCTCAGGTATGTGCCAGATTCTGGACTAATCCTATCTCAATTAGAAAATGTACCAGTGTTTTATCCCTTCCTCCAAGATTTAGAATTAAGTCATTATTCAGGATGCAATGCTTTCAAGGTTAAACTATGAGTTCTTGGGACACCTAAGTCACAGCTCTGTCCTTCTCCTCAAAATCTTTTATCATAGCCCAGATCATGTGTCTAGGTTTCTATCTTAGTTTATTGTATCAGAAATTTAATTACCCTTCTTGGTACCAATTATCCCACTCCAGGGCTAGAGTCCTCCTCTCAATCTCAGCTCACAACTTAGGAGTTGTTCTTTTCTTATCAATTAGTAATGATTTTCCATGGAACTGGGACCTAGCACCATAAATCCATGAACAGGACTACGTTTTGTTTGCCTTATCTGGTACCATCTCAATATCAAAATGTAAGAGCTATAATTAAAGTTTCCATTATTACAGTATCACAGCACTTCTGTACCACAATTCAAGTTAAGAGAATTTTTCAAGACATTTTTCTCACTTACTTGTTTGTTCCAGTAGCTACAGTTAGGCCATGTACAAGTATTAACCTACAAAATGATATGCTGATGCTAGCAATGATTAAATATAACTGAGTTAAATGTCCTGATTTTTAAATGCACACAACCACTCTCCCACCCTCTACATACTTTTTTTTTAACAGTTGCTATATGTTCTAATACTGACATTCATATCTGCCAGGTTCTAGCTCTGAGTTTCAGGTGTTACACAGATACCCAATGTTCTAGAGACCAATCAGATTATAACACAAAGGGATCAGCATCTCAGAGTTTGGAGACAGACATTACAATTCAGGAATAGATTTGACTGCTGTAAGAGCTTACAATCTAGGGACCTTTACAATAATCGTTCCCCTGTTAGGCTGTGCTCTAAGATTCAGTTCTGAGTTTACACATTGTAGTTAGTCCATATTGGTGAGGCATTATAGTTTTTGCCTTTGTTTCTGGTGTAGTTCACTCAAAATGCTGTCTACAGGTTCCATTCATCTCTCTGAGTGCCTCACAGCTTCACTCCTCATAGTTGCTCAATGTTCCATTGTATGCACACACAGCAGTTCACTATTCTGTTCCTCAGTTGATGTACTCTTAGGCCACCTCCACCCATTGCAAATCATGCATATTCTCTCCATAAACACCAGTGTGCAAATGTCTATTCATGTCCCTGCTCTCAGATCTTCCACGTAAATGCCCCCTAATGAGGTTGCAATACCTTACAGCACCCACACACTTAGCTTAGTGTGGAAGCACCCAAAAGAAAGGCTATACCATTCTATCTCCTAACTGGCAGGAAATACATATATCCTTATCTCCATGTTTTCTACTGCACTTTTATCCCTGTTTATATTTTTCCATGCAATTTTATAGAGCTATATGCACAAACCACGTAATTATCCACAACGTACTATCAGTTGTTCATGGTATCATCATAGAATTGTGCATTTATCAGCAGAGTCAGCACTTGAATATATTGGTTACTACAAAAAAAGTTTTTTAATGAATAATAAAAAAGACAATAAAAAGAAAATAAAATATTATACAACACAGTATAATAGTAGGGTCAGACAACACCACTAGCAAGAATCTCATATCCCTCTCTTATTTCCTCCTCTCATACACGTTTAGCTTTGGTACATTGTCTTTGCTGCATTTAATGAAAGCATATTACAGTGTTACTGATGACAATAGACTCCAGTTTCTTTTGATTATATTTTTCCCCAATACCATCCCCTTTCCAACACTGCAAGGTTGACATTCTTTTGTTCTCCCACATGCAAGAACAGTTTTATATTTGTACATTTAGTCACAATCATTGACCACTCCAGGTTTTGCTAAGTTAAGCAGTACCAGTCTTTATCTTCTATCTTTACCTCAAGTGTCATTCATTCTCCTAGCCTAACTCTTTCAGCTTTACTCATGGACATCTTTGTTCAGTGTAGTTACAATATTGTGCTACCATCACACAGTATTATGCTACCTATTTCTGAATCTATACAATCAATCCTGCTATACATTTCCGTAGTCCTTCAGCATCAAATGCCTGATCTCCACCATCTTTCTACCTCCTGGTAGCCTGCATTATTAGCTTTTAACTCTCAAAGTTTGCTTATTAATGTTAGTTCACATTGGTGAGACCATACAGTATTAGTCTTTTTGTTTCTGGCTAACTTCACTCAACATGATGTCCTCAAGGTTCATCCACATTATTTTATGTTCCATGTCTTTTTTTTTTGTCTTAGAGCAGCATAATAGTCCATCATGTGTATATACCACAGTTTATCCACTCATCCATTGATGGATATTTGGGCTGTTTCCATCTCTTGGCTATTGTGAATAATGTCACAATAAACGTCAGTTTACAGCTTTCAGTTTCTCTGAGTATATACCTCGTAATAGAATAGCTGGATTATATGGCAAATCTATACTTAGCTTCCTGAGGAACTGCCACACTGTCTTCCAGAGTGGTTGCACCATTCTACATTCCCACCAACAATGAGTAAGTGTGCCTCTCTCACCACATCCTCCCCAGCACTTGCAATTTTCTGTTTTTTGGATAATGGCCATTCTGGTAGGTGTGAGATGATATCTCATGTGGTTTTCATTTGCATTTCCCTAATAACCAGTAAAGTTAAGCATTTTTTATATGCTTTTGAGCCATTTGTATTTCCTCTTCAGAAAAATGTCTGTCCATGTCTTTTGCCCATTTCTTAATCAGGTTGTTTGTCTTTCTGTTGTTGAGTTGTAGGATTGCTTTATATATTCAGGATATTAAACCCTTATCTGGCAAGTGGTTTCCAAATATTGTCTCCCATTGTGTAGGCTGCCTTTTTTCCTTTCTGACAAAGTCCTTTGAGTACAAAAGTGTTTAATTTTGAGGAGATCCCACTTGTCTATTTGTTCTTTGGATGCTCACACTTCGGGTATAAGGTCTAGGAAACCACCTCCTATCACAAGATCTTTAAGAAATTACTCTCGATTTTCTTCTAAGAGTCTTATGTTCTTAGTGCTAATATTTAGGTCTTTGATCCATTTCAAGTTAATTTTTGTATAAGGTGTGAGATAGGGGTCTTCATTCATTCTTTTGGAGATTGATATCCAGTTCTCCAAACACCATTTATTGAAGAGGCTGCTCTGTCCCAGTTGCTTTGGCTCAACTGCCTTATCAAAGATCAATTGTCTTTAGATGTGAAAGTCTATTTCTGAACACTCAAGTCCATTCCATTGGTCAGTATATCTATCCTTATGCCAGTTCCATGCTGTTTTGAGCACTGTAGCTTTGTAATATGCTTCAAAGTCAGGTAGTGTGAGACCTCCCACTTTTCCTTTTTCTCATGATATTTTTGGCTATTCAGGGCACCTTGCCTTTCCAAATGAATTTGGTTATTGGTTTTTCTATTTCTGCAATGTAAGTTTTTGGGATTTTAATTGGTATTGCCTTGAATCTACAAATAAGTTTAGGTAGAATTGACATCTTAACTATATTTAGTCTTCTGATCTATGAACACAGTGGGTTCTTGCAATTTTTAGGTCCTCTTTGATTTCTTTTAGCAGATTCTTGTAGTTTTCTTTGCATAGGTGTTTTGTGGCCTTCACTAAGTTTATTTCTAAATACTTGATTCTTTTGGTTGCTATTGTAAACAGATTTTTTTTCTTGATTTCCTCCTCTTGTTGCACATTACTTGTGTATAAGAACACTACAGATTTTTGCATGTTGATCTTGTAGCCTGTCACTTTGCTGTACTCATTGATTAGTTCTAATACCTTTGCTGTAGATTTTTCTGGATTTTCTATATATAGAATCATGTCCTTGGCAAAGAGTGAAAATTTTACTTCTTTCTCTCCAATTTGGATGCCTTGTACTTCTTTTCTTTGCCTAATTGCTCTAGCTAGAACTTCTAGCAAAATGTTGAATAACAATGGTGACAGTGGGCATCCCTATCTTGTTCCTGATCATGGAGGGAAGTCTTTCAGTCTCTCCCCATTAAGCATGATGTTAGCTGTGGTTGTTTTCCATTATTGCCTTTATCATACTGAGAAAATTCCCTTCTATTCCTAACCTTGGATTGTTTTCATCAAGAAAGATGTTGAATTTCATCAAATGCCTGTTCTACATTGATTGAAATGATCGTGTGGTTCTTCTGCTTTGATTTATTGATGTGGTATATTACATTAATTGATTCTCTTGTGTTGACCCAGCCTTGCATACCTGGAATAAATCCCACTGGTCATGGTGTATAATTCTTTTAATGTGCTGCTGGATTCAATTTGCGACTATTTTGTTGGGGATTTTGCATCTATATTCATTAAAAGGATTGGTCTATAATTTTCTTTCTTTGTAGTGTCTTTGTCTGATTTTGGTATTAGGGTGATGTTGGCTTCATAGAATGAGTTGGGTAGCTTTCCCTCATCTTCAATTTTTTGGAAAGTTTGAGCAGGACTGGTATTAATTCTTTCTTGAATGCTTGGTAGAATTCACATGTGAAGCCATCTGGTTCTCGGCTTTTCTTTTTTGGGAGATTTTTGATGACTGACTCAATCTCTTTACTTGTGATTGGTTTGTTGAGGTCGTCTATTTCTTATTGAGTCAATGTTGGTTGTTTATGCTTTTCTAGGAAGTTGCCCATATCATCTAAGTTGTCTAGTTTATTAGCATATAGTTGCTCATAGTATTTTCTCATTGTCTCCTTTATTTCTGCAGGGTCAGTTGTTATGTTTCCTTTCCCATTTCTGATTGCATTTATTTGCATTCTCTCTCTTTCTCTTCTCTTTTCTTCTTCTTCTTCTTCTTCTTCTTCTTCTTCTTCTTCTTCTTCTTCTTCTCCTTCTCCTTCTCCTTCTCCTTCTCCTTCTCCTTCTCCTTCTTCTTCTTTCTTCTTCTTCTTCTTCTTTTCTCCTCCTCCCCTCTCCCTCTCTCCCTCTCTCTCTCTCTCTCTCTCTCTCTCTCTCTCTCTCTCTCTCTCTCTGTCTCTCTGTCTCTCCCTCTCTCTCTCTCTCTCAGCCTAGCTAGGGGTCCATCAATTTTGTTGATTTTCTCAAAGAAGCAACTTCAGGTTTTGATGATTCTCTCTATTGTTTTCCTATTCTCAATTTCATTTATTTCTGCTCTAATCATTATTTCTTTCCTTCTGTTTGTTTTGGGGTTAGTTTGCTGTTCTTTCTCTAGTCCACCAGGTGAACAGTTAATTCCTCAATTTTTGCTCTCTCTTCTCTTTTAATATAGGCATTTAGGGCAATAAATTTCCCTCTCAGCACTGCCTTTTCTGCATCCAATAAGTTTTGATATGTTGTGTTTTCATTGTCATTTGCCTCGAGGTATTTACTAATTTCACTTGTAATTTCTTCCTTTACCCACTGATTTTCTAAGAGTGTGTTGTTTAGTCTCCACATATTTGTGAATTTTACAGTTGTCTGCCTGTTATTTATTTCCAACTTCATTCCATTATGATCTGAGAAAGTGTTTTTTATAATATTAATATTTTTAAATTTGTTGAGACTTGCTTTGGGACCTAACATGTGGTCTCTCCTAGAGAATGTTCCATGAGCACTTGAGAATAATGTGCATCCTGCTGTTGTGGGGTGTAGTGTTCTATAAATGTCTCTTGAGTTTAGTTCATTTATCATACAATTTAGCATCTCTGTTTTCTTATTGATCCTCTGTCTACATGTTCTACGCATTGATGAGAGTGGTGTGTTGAAGTCTCCAACTATTATTGTAGAGTTATCTACTTCTTTCAGTATTCTCAGTGTTTGCCTCATGAATTTTGGGGCACTCTGGCTTGGTGCATAAATATTTATGATTGTATGTTTTCTTGATGAAGTGACCCTGTTATTAATATATGGTGGTGTCCTTTGTCTTGTTTAATTGTTTAACTTTTGAAGTCTAATTTGTCTGATATTAATATAGCTGCTCCCATTTTTTTCTTGTTGTTGTTTGCATGAAATATCTTTTTCCAACCTTTCACTTTCAGCCTATTGTTGTCCTTGTGTCTAAAGTGAGCTTCTAGACTCTAGACTAGAGTTTTTTTAATCCATTCTGCCATTCTATGCCTTTTTATTGGGGAGTTTAATCCATAAACACTTAGTGTTATCAATGTAAGGGCGGTACTTTCTTCTATTTTGTCTATTGGATTTTATACATCATGTCTTATTTTTTCCTCTCTTTCCTTTTATGTTTACTGATAATCTTCATTTCTACTCTCTTCTCCAAGCCTTTCTCTCCTATCTTTTCCTATCAGCCTGTAGCACTCCCTTTAGTATTTCTTGTAAAGCTGGTCTCTTATTCACAAACTCTCTCAGTGTCTGTTTGTCAGAAAATATTTTAATGTCTCCATCATTTTTGAAGGACAGTTTTGCCAGATATAGAATTCTTGGTTGGCAGTTCTCTTTCAGTATTGTAAATATATCATACCACAGTCTTCTTGCCTCCATGGTTTCTGTGGAGAAATCTGTGCATAGTTTTATCTAACTTCCCTTATATGTGATGGATTGCTTTTCTCTTGCTTCTTTCAGAATTCTCTCTTTGTCTTTGACATTGGAGAATCTGATCAGTAAGTGTCTTGGAGTAGGTCTATTGGGATCTATTCTGTTTGTGGTATGCTGTACTTCTTGAATCTCTAATTTTCTGTCTTTCATAAGAGCTGGGAAATTTTCAGTGAGTATTTCTTATGTTATTCTTTCTCCTCCTTTTCCTCTCTCTTCTCCCTCTGGGACACCCATAACATGTATATTTGTGTGCTGCATGTTGTCACTCAGCTTTCTAAGATGCTGCTCATATTTTTCCATTCTTTTCACCATCTGTTCTTTTGTGTGTATGAATTCAAATGTCTGATCTTCCCATTCACTGATCCTTTCTTCTGCCTGTTCAAATCTACTGTTGTATCCCTCCATTGTCTTTTTCATCTCCTCCATTATGCCCTTCATTCCCATAAGTTCTGCCATTTGTTTTTTCAAGTTTATGAATTCTTCCTTATGGTCACCCAGTGTTCTCCTTGTATCCTTCATCTCTTTTGCTATGTCTTCCCTCAGTTTATTGACTTGATTTACGTTTGTTTGAACATCTCCAATTAGTTCTTCCTTCAGTTCATTGAATTGATTTAGCAATAATTGCTTCAACTCCTGTTATCTCAGTTGAACTATTAGTTGTTCCTTTGGCTGGCCCATATTTTCAGGTTTCCTTGTATGGCTCATTATCTTAAGCTGTCTAGGCATCTGACTTTCTTGATTAGTTTATTCTGGAGCTTGTTTTCACTCTTTTACCTAAGGTTTTCATTTTGGTTGGTTTTGTTCTGTAAACTTTGGTGTACAGTTCAGCTTATCTAGAACTCTAACCTAGATTCTGTTTAGTTGATCAGAGTTTTTTCACCTCTTATTTTTCTGTTTCTTGTCCTACTTCTATGTAGTCTTTTTGTGTGAGTGTCTCCTCAGATATGGTTGACCCCAGTCAGGTTTTCCCAGTCCAGAGAGACCCAGGTCTCAGGAGGAGGATGTGGAATTTCCTTGAAAATGAGACACTCCTGTGAGACCTTTAGACTCTGTGCTTTTCCTATGTTGTCCAGGAGGTGGTGCTTGGCAGCCCACAGCTCCCCCACCAGTGTGAGGAGGTACAGTGCCTTTAGTTCTCTTGGTGACCCTCACCCTGTTGAGTTCATGGCTGACTGAAGCTGGTTTCTGAATTCCAGCCCCTGGGGTCTGAGTTCCCCAAAATATGGTTGCCACTGGTGCTGGGCCACTCCTCATTTTCTTGGAAAGTTATGATCCTTAGTGAATTTTTTCCCCTATTAGACTTATTTCTTTCTCTCTCAGAGCTATCTTAGCTCTGCTCTTGCCTGGGCCCAAATTGCAAGTCTTTGAGGCTTTCTGTAATGGGCTACTTAGAATTATTATTAAAAAAGAAAAAAAGGGAGTGAGAGAGATAAAAAAAAAAAAAGACAATAGAAAAAGAAAGGCCCAGTATAGACTATTTAAAGATAAGCCCTTAATTCCTTCCTTGCATTTCTGATGGGCTATTGAAATGCAAATAGACAAGGCAATTGAGTAGGAAACATGAAACCAGAAAAACCAGCTTTTCAGAGAAGGGCCCTGGTTTCCCTGGCCCTTGCAAATGTGCCAGATCCTGTTTGAGCCCAGCCCTTCTCCATATTATGTTCACCCCCAACTCCAAAAGTCTCTGTTTTTATTTTTGTTTTTTTTCTGCTGTTTTTGCTAGGCCTATCTCCTCTACTGACTCCTCTGTTTACTGCTTCCAGATTCTCTAATGTCTGGGCTCAGATTATCTATGGTTGAAGTTTTTGTTCATTAGTCTGAGTTTGTTAATCAGCGCTGAGACTGCAGTTCTCCCTCCTGGTTCCCAGCACTGATGGCCCCTCCTCCCTCAGAAGACTAGCCACAAAACAGTCTGTTGTGTCTGACAAGGAGAGGCATGGGCCTACTGGCTGCAAGAACTTAAAGATTTCACTGATCTCAGCTGGTCCAGTGCTGGAGACTGTTGTGTGCCATGTATCCCAAGTCAGATTCCTCTGTGGCATCCATTCCACACAGTTCCTGGCTATCTAGCAGCTGCCCCAGAGGAGTAACTAAAAGACACACCTCACCATTCCACCATCTGGCCCCACCCCTTCCATGCACTTTCAATGCTTTATTCAACAGGACAGATAATACAAATTTACAGTAGGATAATGCATTACATTTCATATATGTTGGCACTATTGGTGTCTTTTGAGAGCAGAAATGGAAAAATAAGAAAAGGCAACAGGGAAGAAGTAGCAATGCATGATGGTTGTGAAAATGTCTATTGTATTTTAGGAACAAATGTTGGAACATGTTCTCTCAAATGTTTTGATAAAATAATCTTGTCACTACTTTGTATGAACAGATGTTTCTCATCTGTAAGTTATTATTTTATATCATAATACAAAATATCCCAGAGCTCTTATCAGCTGCTAATGATTCAGCCATAGTATTAGTGTCATGCTAGTAAGGTATTCCTCTTAAATATAGTCCATAGTATATAATGGGTAGTTTTTCCATACACCACTCTGTTGTCAACCCTTGTACCAGTGTCATACTTTAGAAGTATATCATGCTATTATTATTCTATTATTTTAAAATGTCTTTTCTTAGAGCTTGCTAAGATTTTTTGTCAGCTTAAAAACTACCAAATCAGGAAAAAAAAGAAATCAAATTTCACCTTTTCATTTCATGTTTTAGACTTGCTAAAATTTCTATACTATTTGATCAATAGAACTTTTTCCAAGTTTTTCTTCCAAACCTCAAGACAATCACAGGATGATATATTTAATTCAAAGCTGAGAGCAGACTGAACAAATTGCACAGGTAACATTTACAATAATTTATTAAATTCTTGAATATGAAGTGGTTGATTTTAGGCCCTGGGCCAGCAAGGCCATATTGTAAACAGTAGAACCCTTTAATGCTTTCAGACACACATGATATCACCATATATTTGTATCTATGTGCAGTTTCTGGAAAGGCATATTTGTCCTCAAATATTGATGAGCTGATGATATGATATATTACTCTTCTTTAGGAAATTAGCTGAATTTTCATTTCTTGAGCTGTGACATGAACATGAATTTTATGTGCTTTTGTCTTTTGCAGAGCTGTATAAAAACCAATAACCAATGATACTATTATTGTTGTCAAGAAGTCTACAGGAATATTGTTCAGGTTTGCCAAAGTGGCCAGAATGCAAAATACCAGACATGGATTGGCTTTCATAAAGGGGATTTATTAGGTTACAAATTTACAGTGTAAGACCATAAAAGTGTCCAAACTAAGGCATCAAAAAGAAGATAACTTTGTTGAAGAAAGGCTGAAGGCATCTGGAACACCTCTATTAGCTGGGAAGGCATGTGGCTGGTGTCTGCTGGGTTGCATTGCTTTCAGCTTCTGATTCCAGTGGCCTTCTTTTTAAGTATATGTGGGTTCTCACTTAGCTTCTTTGGAGTAAACTCTACGCTTCATTCCTTAGCTTAGCATTTCCAAATGTCTTTCTGTCTGTATCTCCAAGGATCTGGGTCTGGGTCAACAATCTGTTCTCTTAAGGACTGCAGTAAACTAATTAAGACCCACCTTGAGTGGATGGGGTCACATCTCCATGGAGACAACATAATCAAAAGATCCCACCCACAATAGGTCTAACTCCACTAGATTGCATTAAAGAACATGTTTTTTTTATGGGGTACATAACAGATTCAAACCACCACAAATATTAAGTTGAGTGAAGAAAAAACTTATACAAACTTGCTTATAATATATGATCTCAAATAAAATAAAAACAGAAAAATGTCAGATGTACATATCATAATTTTGTGATTTGTTTAGGTGGTGGAATTGTGGATGGTGTATTTTTCCTCTTTATGCTTTTCTATACTTTCTTTTTATTCCTCTTTATAAGATTGAGGAATTATTCTTTTTAATTTAATTTTATTGAGATTGTTAACATACCATACAATTATCCAAAGATAAAGATACAAAGTGCACAATCAATTGTCCATAGTACCATCATACAGCTGTGCATCCATCCCCAAAATTATTTTTTTCAATTTTTAGAACATTTTCATTACTCCAGAAGAGAAATAGAGACAAAAAAAGAAAACTCAAATCCTCCCATACTCCTGACCACCCCCCTCTGTTATTTTTTTAATTAAATTCAGTTTTATTGAAATACATTCACACACCATACAATCATCCATGGTATACAATCAACTGTCCACAGTATGATAACATAGTTATGTGTTCATCACCACAGTCTATCTCTGAACATTTTCCTTACATCAGAAAGAACCAGAACAAGAATAAAAAATAAAAGTGAAAAAAGAACACCCAAATCATCCCCCCCATCCCACCCCATTTGTCCTTTAGTTTTTATCCCCATTTTTCTACTCATCCATACACTAGATAAAGGGGGTGTGATCCGCAAGGTCTTCACAATCACACTGTCGTCCCTTGTAATCTACATTATTATATAACTGTCTTCAGGAGTCCAGACTGCTGGGTTGGAGTTTGGTAGTTTCAGGTATTTATTTCTAGCTATTCCAATACATTAAAACCTAAGAGGTGTTATCTATATAGTGCATAAGAATGTCCACCAGACTGACCTGTCGACTCCATTTGAAATCTCTCAGCCACTGAAATTATTTTGTCTCATTTTGCAAAACCCCCCTCCATTATTGACTCATAGTATTGGTATAGTACATTTGTTTGCTGTTGCTAAAAGAATGTTAAAAAACTACTAACTGTAGTACATAGTTTGCAATAGGTTTATATACCACTCTATTATTAACTTCTATTTATACTGCCATACATTTGTCCTAGTTCATGCAAGAGATTTCTAATATTTATACAGTTAATCATGGACATTGTCCACCACAAGGTTCACTGCTTAATACATTCCCATTTTTTAACCTCCAACTTTCCTTCTGGTGACATACATGACTCTAAGCTTCCCCTTTCCACCTCATTCACATACCATTCATTGCTGTTAATTATTCTCACAGTAACATGCTACTGTCATCTCTCTCCATTTGCAAACACTTAAGTTCAACCTAGTTGAACATTCTGTTCATAATAAGCAACTGCTCCACATTCTTTAACCTCATTCTATATCCTGGTAACTTATACTTCATGTCTATGAGTTTACATATTATAATTAGTTCATATCAGTGATACCATGAAATATTTGTCCTTATATGTCTGACTTACTTCACTCAATGTAGTGCTCTCAAGGTTTCTTCATCAGTCCATTTTTTTAAATATGGTTTTGTTCACCCACCATACTTTCCATCCTCAATAAAAAATTGATGGTTCCCTGTATAGTTATATATTTATGTATTTACCACCATCACCATTATCTATATAAGGACAGAAGAGTCAGAGAAGGTAGAGAGATAAAAGAAAAAGAAAAAAAAAGAAAAAAACATGACAGATAAAAGCAACAAAAGGAAAGATAGAGATAACCTAAAGGAGAACAAGAGTCAAACAACATCACCAATGCCAAGAGTCCCATACCCCTCTCTTATATCTACCTCTTACATTGATTTAGCTTTGGTATATTGCCTTTGTTACATTAAAGGAAGCATAATACAATGTTTCTATTAACTGTAATCTCTAGTTTGCATTGATTGTATTTTTTACCCCAATAACATGCTATTTTTAACATCTTGCAAGGGTGACATTCCTTTGTTCTCTCTCATGTAAAAACAAATTTGTACAGTTTATCACAACTGCTGAGCACTCTAGGTTTCACTGAATTATACAGTCCCAGTCTTTATCATTTCTCTTTCTTCTGGTGTCCCACATGCTCCTAAACTTCCCCTTTCAACCATACTCACAGTCATCTTTGTTCAGTGTACTTACATTGCTGTGCTACCATCATACAAAATTGTGTTCCAAACCTCTCCTGTCTTTTCCTATCTGTCTGTTGTGCTCCCTATAGTATTTTCTGTAGAGCAGGTATCTTGTTCACAATCTCTGCCATTGCCTGTTTGTCAGAGAATGTTTTAAACTCTCCCTCATATTTGATGGACAGTTTTGCAAGATGTAGGATTCTTGGTTGGTGGTTTTTCTCTTTCAGTATCTTAAATATCTCACACCACTTCCTTCTTGCCTCCATGGTTTCTACTGAGAAATCCACACCTAGTCTTATCATGCTTCCTTTGTATATGATGGATTGCTTTTCTCTTGCTGCTTTCAGGATTCTCTCTTTGTCTTTGATGTTTGATAATCTGATTATTAAGTGTCTTGGTGTAGCCCTATTAATATCTATTCTGTTTGTGGTATGCTGCATTTCTTGGATATGTAATTTCATGTTTTTCTTAAGAGATGGGAAATTTTCATTGATTGTTTCTTGTATTATTGCTTCTGCCCCTTTTCCCTTCTCTTCTCCTTCTGGGACATTCATGACAGGTATATTCATATGCTTCATGTTGTCATTCAATTCCCTGAGATGTTGCTCATATTTTTCCATTCTGTTCTTTTGTGTGTAGGATTTCAGGTTTCTTGTTCCCCAGTTCCTGAGTGTTTTCTTCTGCCTCTTGAGATCTGCTGTGTTATGTCTCCATTGTGTTTTTCATCTCTTGTGTTAAGGCTTTCATTTCCATATTCTGCCAGGTGTTTTTTTTTTTCAAATATTCGATTTCTACCTCATGTCCACCCAGTGTTTTCTTTATAACCTTCATCTGTTTTGTTATATCTTCCCTGAACTTGTTGATTTGGTTTTTTACTTGATTTAGCATATTTCTTTAAAAATCTTTAATAGATTGTTTCACTAAAGTGAAACATTATCTCAACTGCGTCTTGATTGAGGTTTAAGTTTGTTCCTTTGGCTGGGCAATATATTCATTTTTCCTAGTATAGGTTGTAGTTTTCTGTTGTCTAGGCACCTGGTTTCCTTGGCTTCCCCAGTCAGATTTTCCCAGACTAGAATGGGTTCAGGTCTCAGAATGGGATATTCAGGGTCTATCTTAAAAGAATGACAGACTTTCCTGTGAGTTCTCCATTCACTGGGCTTTTCCTAACCTTCCTAGCAGGTGGCACCTGTCAGCCTGTCGCTCCTGATTGGTGTGAGGAGATGTGTCCCCTTCAGTTTCTGTATTGGCTGTTTCCTCCCAGGCTCTTGGGTCTGTTCTGAAGGCAAAGCTAGGCTCCACTTCCTCACTCTTAGGGAAGATTACACCCCCTAGGGAGTTATCTGCATTTGAAATATCTCTCTCTCTGTTATTTCCAACCCTGCCTATGTCAGAGAGCTGTGAACTGAAAATGGCTGTAGCTCCCTCCTCTGAGAGAAAAAGGGACAGAAAGCCCCCTTTTAGAGCCAGCACATGGTCCCCCAGTTTCACTTGTTGGCCAGAACTAACACCTGGCTCTTCTGGGCTCCCACTCCTGGGACGGATGAATCTTCTGGTTCTTTAAGGTCAGTCTTCACTAAAAGCCTCTGTCTGCTTGTAGCTTGTATTCAGCATTCCACATTTTTTAATTAAAACCCCAGTTGGAGCTGGGCTGAGCTATATTCACTTGCTGGGAGAGTGCTGCTCTCTACCACAGTGAGAATTTGCAGCTAAGCCTGCTGTGCTGGGAGGGGGCTCCCAGCACAGTACTGCAGGTTTTATTTACAGATTTTATGCTGCAATCTCAGGCATCCATCCCAATCCAGGTTGGTGTATGATGTGTGGACATTCATGGTTGTTCCCCCAGTGGTTATTTCAAATTATTTCCTAGTTGTTCCTGGTTGTTCATTAGTTGTTCGAGGGGACTAACTAAATTCCACTCTTCTCTATGCCTCCATCTTGCCCCAGTCTGAGGTATTATTTTTTATGTAAAGAAATGAATTAAGTACAAAACAATATTTTAAGCTGATAGTATTCCAGGCTGTTGGGTATAATAGAGCCCAGCCTTTTCCTCTGAGGTCCATCCATCCATCTAGCCATACATACAAACACTATCTTATGTTAACCTTTATACCGACTTTGGTTTGTTAAGCAGGTATTATTCCCTAATTAATATAATAGATTACAGAGGTAAAATAAGTGAAAATATTACCCAAATTGCCTTCATTAGGAAGTGATAGGAACAAATCCAATTTCTCAGGTTCCTATTCAGATACTTGCCATTGTACCACACTTGTTGTTTCCACTATTGTACCTTGTTGATGCAAACAGTGCGTGGTCTGAGGGCCACATTTTTAGAAGCACAACTCAAGTGTTTTCTTCATGCAGTCTTCCCTGGGTATAATTGCTTCTTTTTCCAAACTTGTATAATAGTTTACCTGAAGCATTCAGGCTCTTAGTTCACTAGGCAATAAGCTCTATAATGGCAGATGATCAGTCTTTTAATTAATTAATCAAATATATATACCAAACAATTAATATTCTTATATGCACCTCTGGGAGGTGGGGGATTAATGGTAAACAAGACAGAAAATGTCACTGCTCTTGTTTTATGTATCAAATAACATCAATTTCAGAATGCGTAAAATGCTGGAATAAAGATGGTGATATGAATAGAAATATTGGTGAATAAGACAATTTGGGTGGTGAGACAAGGTGAGTTGGTTACACGTGAATTGAGAATTTAATGAGAGAAGCCAGCCACACATAGGGCCAATAAAGTAATTGAGAATACTAGGGCCATGAGGTAAGAGAGTGTGTGGCAGGTTGAACAAAGAGAAATGACGACTATGTTTCTGGAGAACAGTGTGCATGGGAGCAGTAGGTGAAGAAATATGCAAGATTATGTCATTAGTACTCGTAAAACAGTTTGAAAAGCCATTGGACTATTTTATGCAGGGAAATAGCATGAACTGAATTATGTTTTATAATGATCAATAATCACTGTGTGTGGTGTCTGAGTTGTAGGGTATAAGAATAGAAGCTGGGAGACCTATTAAGAAGTTGCAATAGTAATCTTAAAAATAGACTATGGTGACTTGAATTAAGGTTATAAAAGTGGAGAAAGAGAAATGAGGAAATGAGAAGACTATATATCTTTGGGGATTCTACTTGAATATTTTTACAATGTTGTGCTATCATCTCCATCAATTTGGTACATGGTATGACATTTCTTAGAAAAGCTTGGGGGTGGGGAGAGAGAATCAAAACTTTTTTCCAGATATTTTCAATTTCAGAAGAATAATTACCTAGCAAAGCAGAGATACCTAATGTGAAGTTGTAAAAAAAAAAAATGTTTGAGCCTAGGAGAGATTTAGAAGTACAGAAATTCTGGACTTAAGGACATAGAGCATATTTAAAGCCATAATCTTGGATGATGGATCACCTAGGGAGTGGGTGGAGAGACAAAATAGAAAAGCATGGAGTTCAGTCATAGTTACCAAATGGAAATTCCTAAAAGCTTTACCAATATGCTGTGTAAAAAAATCAGAAGAAGGAAGAAGATGACAACCGTATAAAATATTATTGAGAAGCTGAGGAAGGTAGATAGAGAAGTGGGAGCAGAAAGGAGATCAGGGTGGTCTGAATAGATTTTTTGATTCACGATGGCACACTGAGTAAAGGACATTGTATATCTATTCCCAGAGGCTTAATGGATATTATGGAAAATAAGTTTTAAAATGAATATGCCAATACTTATAAAGGAAGAACGGAAAGATCATCTGTGGAGGAGAATTTGGGGAAGATTATTTACAAATGGAAGCATGTTTGCTAATGATACAGAATGGCAGAATTACAACCTGGATAAAATGAGAAGCCTGATGGCAAACTAAGTGTTCGAAATTGGATATCTGTAGTATAGATATTGTGTAGAGTAGGAGAGAAATGAAGCAACAGAAAAATGTATTAATCAACATATTGAAGAGCAGAACTGTCTCCCTGGCATGTGATTTGGAGGATGAAATTTTATTCCTACCATTACTGGATAGAAGTAAGGAAGTGGAAATAGGAAGAGAGGGTGACAGAGCACAAGAGCAGTGCTTCTCCAGCTTCAAGTGCATCAAAATTACCTGGAGATTTTGTTAAAATGCAGATTCTGATTTAATAGGCCTGTGCTGGAGTTGGAAATTTTGCATTTCTAATAGGATTCTAGGTGACGCCAATGCCTAAGGTTCAAACCTCACATTTTGAATACCAAGGCACTAGAAGGCAGTGGATAAAAGAGAAATTTAAACCACATGCTAAGTAGGCAATATTGCAAAGAATGGAAAGTAAAGCAGCATTGAACTATTCTGCAGAACTTGGAACAGTGGTTGTGAACCTTGGAGGTGCTTATAAAATGGAAACTTTAGAAGTAGGATGAGCCAATCAAAGCATAATTGGTGACATCATTGGCAGGCATCAGGAATATGTGGGAAAATGGTGCTCAGCATGGGAGGAGCTTCCATGTGAATGAAAGTTTCTTTTCACAAAATCCAGATTTTTTATATAACTTCAGAATGTTATCAAGAATTAACCTTGAGTTACCAATATTCTCCCTACCCTCTTCCAACAGGAATATAGAAATAAATGCACTTGTGATTTGTAGGATAGCTGCTAAAATGACTTTGGTTAGATGAATCGGTCACGTTTTCAGTGTTGGAAAAAATAAGGAACAAAACAATAAATACGGGATCACAGGAGCCCTTGAGATATTTCCTATTGGTACATTTAAAAATTATAATAAAATGTTATACCTACATTTTGATGCATTCCAAAATGTCTGAGATTTTCATTGTATTTTCTTAAAAATGTTAACAAAGAGAAAAAACTATTCCCTTAAAAATAGGAAAATTCTTTAATGAATTATTCTCTAATAGATTCTTAAGATTCCTGATACACAGGTAATAATTTTTAAAACTTGCTTTCAAGCCTAATATTAATATAGGATGTCAGATAGTATTACCTAAGAGAACAGCAAAACAGTTATGAATAGAATTATACAATCAGCCAAAGCGAATATGCAATTTGTCATCTATACTTTTAAAGCGAATGTGTAATTTGTCATCTATATTTTTCATTTCATGAGGGCAAATGGATGGTAGTAATCCACAGTTAAAGGACATAGCTAAATACTATTTTAATAGATAAATGATAACACAGGATTTTTTTCCATTTCCTATGGAATCTTTAGCAACGGAGTATTAAAATAATGTCTTTAGACTTTTACTTTATTTTTATTCAACTAATTTCCAATTGAGAACTATATATGTGAACTAGCTTTGCTCTTTTAAACTTTTATTGGTGAACCCACATATTGTGGATATGGATGTTTACAAATATTTTCTGTCTTCTCTAGTTCAAGGTTACTGGTATTAGTATATAAGCAAAATAAGGGACATGCTGTGAAAAAAAATCTATCTTGAATTGGTAATTTAGTCTTATCACCAGGTTTACAAAATTTGTCAAATGGTAATAATCAGGTACTGCTCAAGAGAGATTTTCTCAAATAATTGAGCCAAACAGAAGTTTCTCATCTTGATAAATGACCTCACTCACCCACATTGAAGGGATTCTCATATCTGTGGCTGTTGAATTTTCTTCTACGTGTTCTTGTGTCTCTCACACAATCATCTTTGTGGGCAAGGCCAAGCACTTAGAAGACAACAGGCTGCTGGGAGTAGAGTAAGTTTTGTGGGCCTATGTGGGAGAAAAAGTAAAGAGGAGCTCAGTTGAATTTGTGTATTTATTATCTAAAACCTTGAAACAGCTCAATTTTAAATATCAGACAAATATTCTTACTTTATATTTCCCACATGCTTGAAGTCGAAAAGAGTGCTCCATATCAGGAGTCTGATTTTCATGTCACTCTGTCAAATAGTTGTTGCCTTCAGCTATAAAAGTGCTTTCAGTCTTGGGAGTTGCAGGCCTAAGTTTAATTGACGTCAAAGGACATCCATTAGATAAAAAGAAGCCTTGTGTTGGAAGGAGATTGTCCCAAGGCAAATCAATAAGGTCATTTTTGGGGCTCTAAGTTTGAGACGGAGTTTCTTCTAGCTTATTTTTTGCATATGCATCCAAAAGAACATTTTTCTTGTGAAAAGTCTGAGCCCATATTAACACTTTGTGGAGGGGGTGTGTGGCTCACTTCTTGATCTTAAAATGATAGCTATAATTAGGTTGGATTTTTTAAAAATATTGTTGGCTTACTGTAAATGAAATCACCTGAAATCCACTGTAAATTAAGTAGGAGTTTATTTAAAATGATTGATTTGAGAAATGTTAATGTTGTAATAAGAAGAGCAGTATTTATTCTTAATAAGTTTGGAGTATGTAATTCAGTAAATGACAGTTTGATTTTTTCTCAGATATTAGGCTACTGTTTTGAAAAGAAAATCTGATATTGATGTGATATTTTAACTCGCATCATGACAAAATTTATTATGCTCGATTTTTGATTCTGATGGTTCTTTAAATGTTCACATAGTTGTATACAAATCAATGGTTTTAAGTATTTGGATGTAAAAAGACTTGTAAACTCATAAGTAAATGATTTTTTAGCTATTGAAAGCACAAAGTTTAGCAGTTATTAGAGATTCATTAGGAACTGTGAAATGCTAGTACTGAAGACACTCCAGATATTACCTATGGTCAATATAAGATATTTTGATTAACATATGCTATTGCAACAAGAGGCCTTATCATATATCATCATTTATATTTATAAGACACTTAAGGAAAGAAACTTTAGTCCTACTCAAATGTCCTTGGATTCTCTCAAAAGTAAATTATTCTTCTACAGTAGTGAGACTTCTTTAAAAGTTATTTTACAATGAAATTTTCCTCAAAGTGAAAATTGTATTTCCTGCTTCAGAGGTAGGGTTTTGCCTTTGAAGCATAGATCTTAGGTTTTAAAATAATCACAAGCTCAGCAGTGAAGATACCAGTTTATGGCCTTACTGAATTTGCTCCTGCTTTGTTGTCATATTTGATTTCTCTGAACAAATGAACTATTAGTAAGAACATTATATTAAACACATGAAAATTAGTGTGGTCTCTGGTGACTTAGAAATCTCATGTCGTATTTTTTAATAATTTGATTTCTGGCTTTGTAAAGAACCAGTTGTCATTGCCTGTGTGATTAGATATCAGAAACACTATCTTTTAACAGTCACATCAAGTTTTGGTTTTGTCTTCCAAAAATAACAATACTGATGATTGCTGGATTTTAATGCTATATTTAAAATCAATCATAGCTGAACAGGAAGCACTGATTTGATCCCTCCTCTTAAAATGCCCATAATCTAGGTGAGTCTATTCTCTTCTTACAAAGGAAGTTATAGTCTTTGTTCCATCCATTCAGTTTTTACATGTTGTTAGCTTTGTACACAGCAGGAAACTTCTAGGCTCAGAGCAATGGATTTCCCCTCTCCTCAGCCTTGTGAGGTAGTGCTTAAACATATCTATCCAGCCCAAATGCAAATGATGGCAACTCTCTTCCCAAGTCTGGGCAATGGCTGACTTATGTACAGAAAGAGAGCATACAGATTTTGTTTGTTTTGTTTTGTTTAATCATTTTCAGATTTGAGGAATAAACTTCTAGATATAAAGAACAGACAACAAACTTCTTTTTTTTTAAATGAGTCACTGGTATCTTTAATTTGCACTATTTACATTCTTTCAAAGCTGCATTATTTGGTTTGTAGTTTGGCCAATAATAAGAATTCTGGTCATCTTCATAAAATATATTAATCTTTATTGAATTTCAAGTATAATACATACCATGAAATCAACAAAGCACCTGTTAGCTTCTCCCTTTCTGAGGACACTGGCATTTAAATAGGACAGATAAACAAAAGCAGTTAGGCTCTGAGACATAATTCCACATCATTTTCTCTATATATATCTCAAACTTTCAATAGTTAAAGTATGCTTTCTTCCTTAACCCATTTCACCTTTGCCTTCTGCACTGCCTTTTTACTGAGTCCCCAAAACTTTGAATTGTGGTAATCCATTGTTTTGCTGTTGCAGAATAATACCTGCATGCAAAATGATGTTTTCATGTGCCATAAAATTTTACCAGAAAGTGACATTGATTTACTTGTGTCCATATAGAATTGCCTGATTAAGAGTTTGATAAATCCCCATTGAAGCTGCAAAATAAATCAATATTTACTGGAAAAGCCTGAGAGGAGGGTAAGTAAAGATGCTATACATTAATACCTGCAGGAGAGTTACTAACCTCTGTTCTCTGGTAATCAATCACCCTGGATGGGTTGCACTGACAATATCTGGAGGTCATCTGGTTAATGAGACAGCCCTGGGAAAGTCCTTCTCAGGATTCCATTGTATCAGTCAATCATTAACACACATAGTACACACAAAGATGCATTTGCTACTCTTAGGAGAAAAATTCTCTGAAATATATCCAGAGCAGATTAATGATTATACATGTAATACATAAGTAAAGGTAGAAAAATACATGGTTGCTCCTGGAGGGCTTCCATTTTGAAGAATTGAACAAGTTGGTATGAGTTTTTTAATTGCTGTTGTTTTCAGTCGCTTGCCTGAATACACTTTTTCTCATGCCATAGCATAGGAAAATAACAATTGAGGGGTTACATTATTTCCAAATCAGGAAGAACAGTGGAAATATGAATGAAGATTTGATTGCAATAGTACACATTAAATATGTTTCTCAGATGTTGATATCCAGAAAATGGCTGTTTGGAATACGTGTACTTTACAAACATGAAAAATAGACTTTAAAAAGGGAAAGAAAAATATTCTTTTGGAAGAGTTCTTTCCCTTCTTTCAATAATCTTGATTTTAGCTATTAGCAACAGAGATGAATTTAAATGAAAATTTTTCTTGTTTCTTCTGAAGAAACAAAAGTGGAGAAGGAGTTGGATGCAGCACGCATTTAACTTTCATATTTAATCTCTGATAAATATAGCAAATTACTTGATTTAATTTCTTTTATATAAATAACAGTTATTCACATTTATATCCTCAGCAAGTAGGCACTCAAAAACTGTTTTACTTAATGGTTTGTTTTCTTAATGACAGTTTCAAATGATTCAAAACTCATACAAAATTGATGCTCAGTACTGGTCTTTCCAAACAAGAAAAAGAAACCTTGTTATTTTTACTCTATATCATCCTTTTATGTTTGATACTGAATCATAAGTTCATATCGCATACAAACATACATTTTTATGTATCTGACTTAGGCTAATGAAGAAAACTTACGCTACCTTAGCTTTTGATAGCTTTTAACTTGTGAGATTTTGTCAGGGTTTTCTGATAATTTCCTTTTTACTCTTTCTCAAATACTTCAATGGCACATCTAATTAAAGTATTTTTTACTATATTGTATTTATTTGTAAATCTAACTCCTCCAAAATGATTGATGTTCTCATACAGCTTAGATACTGTTGCATTCAATTTCATAGAATGGATTATATAATCACAATTTTTATGTGATAATATGTATAGCAAATCAAAGTAATGGTTTATGAAATATAGCTTATATAATAGTTTTGACTACTTTACCATAATTAAAATATTTTTACCGATGTTTCTTTTTATAAATGATATATTTTACTTATAATTAATAAATATCAGGCCTTAAGAAGTTGCATAAGTTTGAGGGACTCTTATCAGAAGCCTTTTAAAAATCAGTTTCAATTTGTAGATAAAGAGTGAGTTACTTTTATATTTGTTAATAAAATTATTTTTGCATGCCTACTTTAAGTTTCTATGTACGTTATTTAACATAAAACTGATCTAATCTCCTTTGTATCACACTCTTCCTATGGCAAGTTTTATTTTTCCAGTGATGGCTACACCAATATCTCCCATCTCACGTGTACTTCTAACATGTGACCCTGATGCTCTCCCATCAAAAAGTGGAGTCAAATTGCCTTCCCCCTGCATTTGGCCTGGTCTTTGTACTGCATTTGTTATCAATAGAATCAGATGGAAATGACATTGCCTGCCTTCTGGAACTAGGTCAGAATAAGCCTTGCAGCCTTTGGGATACCCATATTCTGGGCAGCCTTCTTGGGATGCTCCCTCTGGGAACCCAACCTCCAAGCTGTGAGGAACTGAGCCACCTGGAAAGGTGTAGATGTTATGGTTGATGGTGCCATCAGAACCTGGCATCCATGGTATCCCACCCAGATATTAGACATATGAGTAAAGAAGCTTGCAGACAATACCCATCCCGTTACTTGAGATGCTCCCATGTATTCAAATCTTTTGGGTCAAGGTCCCAACACTGCAGAATGGAAACTAGCTAACCCACTGAGGCTTACCTGAATTCCTACCCCACAGAATTTATTGTTTATACCACTAAGTTGAAGTGGTTTATTACACAGTGTTAGGAAACTGTAATACTGTCTCAACAAAAAAGTAACTGATATTCTTACTCACTTTTGCAGAGTTATATTTAATTTAATAGACTCTACAGTCATGAATAAGATTTCTTAATACATTGAAAACAAAATGATGGATAAATAACCTTGTGGATTACATGTAAAATAATAACCAATAATTGGAGATATAGTGCTGTACCCTTAAGACTTTATTAAAAAATAAATCATAATATATAAATTTATTTACTAATTAGGAGATACAATTTTGTTCATTATGAAAATTAAGACTAAATACATAGATTGAATTCATCATTTAAAGCCTTAAACCCTCATAGCTAATTAAAATAATGAGCAAGCTATTATTATATCAAAACTATCTTGTACAATATATGGCAGCCTCTGGAAAAGTCTCCCTTCAGAATCAACTAATAAAAGGACCATTCCCACTTGCATGTAACTTGGGAGCACAATAGAGTCAGCAGAAGAACTCCACAAAAACTGAATTGAGGTAAAAGACAAATAATCACCAAAATCAAGTAGAGAAATTTCATCCTGCACTCAGCAGTCTGGACCCCTCCCCCTCATTCCATACTGCACAATTTAGGAGTCACACAGAGGCAGCATGGCCCAGGTCTTCCTGCCATGGATGCAGACAATAGAGCCACTCACAGCAGCAAGTTAGAACCCCACAAATATCCAGGCATAGGTTCCCAAGTCCACAGAGACCCAGGGCAGAACATAAGTAGCTGAGGAACGCTATATTCAAAACTGTCCCCAGAGGGAAAAACAACAGAAAGAAAGATCTCGGCAGAAACAGTTAGCAAGAAGTGTGTACATGCAATCCAGTCTCTGTTTCCTAGACTACTGTTCCATTTGCTAATGCTGCTGTTATGCAAAATACCAGAAATAGATTGGTTTTTATAAAGGGGGTTTATCTGGTTACAAATTTACAGTCTGAAGGCCATGAAAATGTCCAAATTAAGACATCCACACAAGTATACCTTCACCAAAGGAAGGCCAATGATGTCTTGAAAACTTCTGTTAGCTGGGAAGGCATGTGGCTGGTGTCTGCTGATCCTGGATTGTGTTCCAGCTCCCATCTCAGCTCCTGTGCATTCTTCGAAATGTTGCTCTTGGGGCGTTTTGTCCTCTCTTAGCTTCTCCAGAGCAAACTCTGGGCTAGCATCTCTGATGTGTTAGCAAAAGCCTGCTTTCAATGGCCATCTCCAAAATGGCTCTCTCAGCTGCTCTGAGGTCCTTCTGTTTGTGAGCCCTTTTGTAGGACTCCAGTGAATTAATCAAGACTCACACTGAGTGGGCAGGGCCACTACTTCATGGAAGTAATCTAATCAAAGGTATTACTCACAGTTGAGTGGGTCACATCTCCAGGGAAACAACCTAATCCAAAGATTCCAACTAATCAATTTTAATACATCTGTCCCCACAAGATTTCATTAAAGAACATGGCATTTTGGGGGACATAATACATCCAAACTGCACAATCACCTAAATGTAAGTTGGACCTTTCTGGATTTATCCATCTTTCTGAAGTGACCCCATCTGGGTCCCTGGCATGGGATATCCTAACAGGTCAGAAACTGGAGGCAGAAAAGCATCACAGAAAAGAAAATGGATGGGGGGGGGGAACTGAACTGCTGTAAGATGGGATGTGTCCCAGAACTGAAAAGAAAAGTGGAAGGAAAAGGGACACTGAATGAGGGAGAGGATTTAAAAAAATAATAGCAGCTGGGAGAAAATTCTGCACAAAAACGAAAAGAACAGATAAAATTGCTGGAGAAGGAACAAAGGAAAGGAAGCTTTCTCCGGGAGGTGAAACATTTGCAAAAAAAAGTGCAATCTTAAAAATTGTACTGTATATCAAGGGCAAGAATCGTGTTCTGAGAAGCTGTGAAAAACCTCAACAATTAAACAGGGATTCTCCAAAGTTCCAGATGAAGCTGGACCAAACATCAAAAAAGAGTTTTAATGCAAAGCCAATCAACAATGAAACCCAAGCAGTAGGGTGGAACTGACCTGCACAGTTCATAGGTCAAAATAATCAAATGCCCAGAAATCATAAAAAAAAAAAAAAATTACAAGCCATATGAAGAAAAGGAAGAGATGGCAGTGAAGGGAACAAATCAAAACTTCAGAGGTGTGTTTTTCTTCCAAAGATGGTGGAATAGGGAAATCTAGGATTCAATTCATCCTCCAAGGTAGTAAACAGTCAGAAATTTTCTGAAACAATTCTTTGAGGGGCTCTGGAGACCAAAAGAACACTGTACACCATCCAGGGAAGAGCAGAGCAGGAGACTGATAAACTGAGGTGAAGATATGTGAGTAGATCTCTCCACACTATGGAGGCTGGTGCCCATCCCCCACTGGCTTGCCTCAGGAGCCACTCCCTGGCTGATGATAGAAGCTCTCTTTCCCAGGAACAGGGGTAAAGGGTCATGGATGCTCACTGATTGCAGCTTCTGATTAGTGAATTTGGACTGCTGGGTACTAGCTCTAGGTACAGCTAAGTTTATAACCCATTCAGGAAAGAAAGCAGCCAGCAGACTCTTTTCAATCCCACTCCTGGAAGGACTTGAAGTAGGGTGGATTGAGAGACACAGTAACCTCTCAGGACAGAGGTGAACCAGTTGTTGAAGGGAAGTTCTTCCCTCCAAAATGGGGGGTGGAGAAACTCATCCAGTGCAGTTTGTAGCTGCTATTTAGAGAATTCAGATCCTGGGGTTTGGGATGTGAGCAACAGTCTCAACCTACCCCAGCCAAATGCATCTGGCAGCCTCTGTCTCAACCACACCCCCAGAAAGGGCAGAGTTGGTTGAGTGTTAAAGGCATGATACCACCTTAGGACTGTAAGAAAAGGTGGCAGAAGATCACCATCTGCTGGGCATGCCAGGAAAGAATATAATCAGGGAAACTTTATAGAGAAGATGGGTGTTTTTCCAGGTGTCCCCCCTAGGGTACTTTGGAATTGTTTTGTTTGACTAGATAAAAACTGACTTGGGAAGATCCTTTCCAGGGGGACCATCCTTCCAGAATTAGACTTACAGGTAAAATCAGCTAGAGATAATGAAAGGAATGTTAAAAACATATAGAGGTGGAGGAAGGGCAAGATGGCAGAATAGAGAGGGGTGGAATTTAATTAGTCCCCTGGAGCAACTAATAAACAACCAGGAACAACTAGCAAATAATCTGGAAAAACTTCTGGGGGCAACCATGACTGTCCACACATCATAAATCAACCTGGATTGGGTGGAATGGCTGAGATCACAGCATAAAGTCTGTAAGTAAAAACTGTGGAATAGTGCTGGGATCCCTGTTCCCCGACAGCAGGCTGAACTGTAGGACCTTACAGTGGGAGAAAGCAGCATTCCAAGAGCAAGAGAATATAGCTCTAGCCTAGCTCCAATTAACAAATGTGGACGGCTGAATGCAAGTTATAAACATAGACAAACCCCTAAGAAGCAGCAAAGTACCCTGAGGTCACTCTCAGTGGAGAGGAGGTGGGGCTGACAGAAAAAAAATTAATTAAAAGAAGGAAGGAAAAACAGAGAGGCTTTTAAAGACAATTGACCTTAGATAGTCAGAAAATACCTCTACCCTGGGAAAGAACCCAGAAGACTGGGTGCTCTCTCTGACTGATAGACAAAACTGGAGGGCTGTGAACTGGTTCTGAAAGGGGGCTTTCTTTCCCTTTTTCTCTTTCTCAATCTGAGTGGCTCAGTGGAGAGAGCCTCAGCCATTTTCAGGTCACAGCACTTTCACCCAGACAGAGGTGGAGTTAACAGAGTCAGAGAGAAAAGGAATAATTCAAATGCAGAAGATGAGTCCCTAGGGGGTATATTTTCTCTAAGAGGAAGGATATAGGGCCCACCTCTAATGCCAATCCTCCCTTCAGAACTCAGATCCCATGGCCTGGGGGAAAACAGTAAAAATAGAAACAATTTAAGCTGAGAATTAAAGGGGCCACACCCCCTTACACAAGTAGGGAGCAACAGACTGACAGGTGCCACCTGCTTGGCAGGTTAGGGAAAGCACAGTGACTAAAGACTTCACAGGAAAGTCTGTCAGTCTTCTAAGACACATGCTCAGGAAAACTTGACACTGAATATAGCCCCATTCTGAACCCTTTCTGTCTGAGAAACCTGACTGGTGTAACCAAGGAAACTAGGAAAAATGAAGATATGGCCCAGTCAAAGGAACAAACTTATACCTCAATTTAGATACAGTTGAGATACTGTTTCACTTTAATGAAACAATCAATTGAAGATTTTCAAAGAAATATGCTAAATCAATTCAAAAACCAAGTCAATGAATTCAGGGAAGATATGGCAAAAGAGATGAAGGATATAAAGAAAACATGGGGTGGACATCAGGTAGAAATCAAAAGTTTGAAGAAACACTGGGCAGAATCTATGGAAATGAAAGGCACAACCCAAGAGACGAAAAACAACATGGAGACATACAACAGCTGATCTAAAGAGGCAGAAGAAAACTCTCAGGAACTGGAGAACAAGACATCTGAAAGCCTATACACAAAAGAACAGATAGAGAAAAGAATGGGAAAATATGGCCAATATCTCTGGGAATTGAAGAACAACTTGCAATGCAGAAATGTACATGTTGTTGGTGTCCGAGTAGGAGAAGAGAAGGGAAAAGGGACAGAATCAATAATACAGGAAATAATCAATGAAAATTTCCCATCTCTTATGAAAAACATAAAATTACAGGTCCAAGAAGCACAGCATACCCCAAAAAGAATATATATGAATAGTCCTATGCCAAGGAACTTAATAATCAGATTATCAAAGGTCAAAGAGAAAGAGAGAACCCTGAAATCAGCAAGAGAAAAGTGATCCATCACATTCAAAGGAAGCTTGATAAGACTATGTGTGGATTTCTCAGTAGAAACCATGAAGACAAGAAGGAAGTGGTGTGATATTATAAGATACTGAAAAAGAAAAATAGCCAACCAAGAATCCCATATCCAGCAAAACTGTCCTTCATGAGGGAGACTTTAAAATATTCTCTGACAAGCAGATAATGATAGAGTTTGTGAACAAGATACCTACTCTGCAGGAAATACTGAAGGAAGCACTACAAACAGACAGGAAAAGACAGGAGTGAAAAGTTTGGAACACAATTTTGGGTGATGCTAGCACAACAATATAAGTACACTGAACAAAGATGACTGTGAGTATGGTTGAAAGAGGAAGGTTAGGAGCATGTGGGACACCAGAAGGAAAAAGGAAAGATAAAGACTGAGACTGTAAAACTCAGTGAAACCTGGAGTGTTCAACAACTGTGATAAAATGTACAAATATGTTTTTACATGAGAGAGCACAAATGAATGTTGACCTTGCAAGATGTTAAAAATGGGGTTGTATTGGGGAAAAAATATAATCAATGCAAACTAGAGACTATAGTTAACAGAAACCTTGTAGTATGCGTCCTTTAATGTAACAAAGACAACATACCAAAGCTAAGTGCCTATAAGAGGGGGATATAAGGGAGGGTTATGGGACTCTTGGCATGGGTGGTGTAGTCTGACTCTTTGTTGTATCTTAGTTTAATTCTATCTTTCCTTTTGTTGCTTTATAGCTGTCATTTTTTCTTTCTTTTTCTTTTTCTTTTTCTTTTGTCTCTCTACATTCTTTTACTCTTTCTCTTTCTTTGTGGAGGAAATGGAGATGTCCTTATATAGATAGTGGTGACAGTGATGAATGCATAAATACATGATTATACAGGGAACCATCGATTGGTCACTTAGGGTGGAATGTATGGTGGGTGAACACAACTGTCTTAAAAAATGAGTTGATGAATAAACCTTGAGGGCACTACATTGAGTGAAATAAGTTAGACACAATAGGACAATTATTGTATGGTCTCATTGATATAAACTAATTATAATATGTAAACTCATATACATGAAATAAAAGTTACCAGGACATACAACCAGGTTAAATAACGGGGAGCAGTTGCTTATTACAGGCAGAATGTTTAATTAGGTTGAACTTAAGTGTTTGGAAATGGACAGAGATGACTGTAACACATCATTGTGAAAATAACTAACAGTGCTGAAAGGTGTGTGAATGTGGTGGAAAGGGGAAGCTTAAAGTTATTTATGTCACCAGAAGGAAAGTTAGAGGCTAAAAGATGGGAATGTATACAACAGTGAATCTTGTGGTAGACAATGTCCATGATCAACTGTACAAATATTAGAAATCTCTTTCATGAATTAAAACAAATGTATGATACTATAACTAGAAGTTAATAATAGAGTGATACATAGGGAAAAATATACCTATTGCAAACTATGTACCACAGTTACTAGTATTTTTAACATTCTTTCATCAGCAGTAACAAATGTACTATATCAATACTATGAGTCAATAATGGAGGGGGGTTGTTAGGGGTATGGGAGGATTTGAGTTTTCTTTTTTGTTTTTATTTCTTTTCTGAAGTAATGAATGTGTTCTAAAAATTGAAATAAAAATAATTGTGGTGATAGAAGCATAGCTGTATGATGGTACCGTGGACAATTGATTGTGCACGTTGGATGATTGTATGGTGTTCTAGTTTGCTAATGCTGCCAGAATGCAAAACCCCAGAAATGGATTGGCTTTTATAAAAGGGGGTTTATTGGTTGCACAGTTACAGTCTTAAGGCCATAAAGTGTCCAAGGTAATGCATCAACAATCGGGTACCTTCACTGGAGGATGGCCAATGGTGTCCAGAAAACCCCTGTTAGCTGGGAAGGCACGTGGCTGGCATCTGCTCGGAGTTTTGGTTTCAAAATGGTTTTCTCCCAGGATGTACCTCTCTAGGTTGCAGTTCCTCAAAAATGTCACTCTTAGTTACTCTTGGGGTGTTTGTCCTCTCTTAGCTTCTCCGGAGCAAGAGTCTGCTTTCAATGGCCATCTTCAAAATGTGTCTCTCAGCTGCAGCTACTCTCAGCTTCTGCGCATTCTTCAAAGTGTCCCTCTTGGCTGTAGCAAGCTCGCTCCTTCTGTCTGAGCTTATATAGCGCTCCAGTAAACTAATCAAGGCCCAAGCTGAATGGGCCAGGCCACACCTCCATGGAAACTATCTGATTTGAGTCATCACCCACAGTTGGATGGGTCATATCTCCATGGAAACAGTCAAAGTATTATAATCTAATCAACACTGATACATCTGCCCACACAAGATTATACCAAAAGTAATGGCATTTTGGGGACATAATACATTCAAACCGGCATGGTATGTGAACAATTTCAATAAAATTCAATTAAAAGAAAACATATAGAGGCACATAAAAAAACAAACACAACAGATCAACATTCCCAGAGGAGGAAAAGGGGAAAGGAAGCTTCCTCTTGGGGAAGAAACAATTACACAAATATTGTAGACTCAAATATCATATCATATCCACAGGAAATTATCAGATGAGTAAGAGCTGAAAAAAAATCTGATCAGTTAAACATAAGCTATTCTAAAGGTCTAAAACAAGTTGAACCAAGTGCCAAAGGAGAGCATTAGCAAAAAGCCAATCAATAAGAAGCCATAGGCAAGTGATAGAAACTAATCTCCAGAATAAACTCACCAAGAAAATCAGATACATAGGCACCAAGAAAAATATTACAAGCCACAATAAGAAAGGAAGATATGGCTCAGTCAAAGTAAAAATAGCAGAAAATTTCCCAACTCTTATGAAAGACAGAAAGATATATGTTCAAGAAGGACATATACTCTAAACAGAATAAATTCCAGTAGACCTACTTCAAAACACATACTAATTAAAATGTCAAATGCCAAAGACAAAGAAAATTCTGAAAGCAGCAGGATAAAAGCAATTCATTACATGCAAGGAATGCATGATAAGACTAACTGCTGATTTCTCCTTAAGCATGGAAGAAAGAAGGCAGTGGTATGATATATTTAAGGTACTGAAAGAAAAATTGCCAGCCAAGAATAGTTTACCCAGCAAAACTATCCATCCATAATGAGGGAGAGTTTAAAATATTCATAGGTAAACAGAAACCGAGAGAGTTTATCACTAAGAGACTGCCCTACAAGAAAAATAAAGGGAGAGCTACAGGCTGAAAGGAAAAGACATGACAGAGAGGCTTGGCAGAAAGCATAGAAATGATGATTTTCAATAAGGGTAACTAAAAGGGTAAAGAAGAGACAAAAATAAGATATGATATGCAAAAGCCAAAGGATAATGTTTTCAGTGAGTATGGCCTTTGCAATAGTAACATTGACGGTTAATGGATTAAACTCTGCAATCAAAAGACACAACATGGCAGGATGGATAAAAAATATGATTGATCAATGTGCTGCCTACAAGAGACTCACCTTAGAATCAAGGACACAAGAAGGTGGAAAGTGAAAGGCTGGAAAGAGATATTCCATGAAAACAGTAAACAGAAAAGAGCTGGGGTAGCTATACTAATATTGGATAAGATAGACTTTAAATGCAAATCTGATAAGAGAGACAAAGAGGGACATTATATGTTAATAAAAGGGACAATCCACCAAGAAGAATAATTATAAGTATTTATGCATCTAACCAGGGTGCTCCAAAATACACAAGGAAACACTGAAGGAAGAAATAGACATCACTACAATAATAGCAGGAAACTTCAATACACCACTCTCATCAATAGATAGAATATCTAGACAGAAGATCAACAAGAACAAAGAAGTTGACAAATATGATAAATGAAGTAGACCTAACAGTCATTTACAAAACATCAAACCTCAAAAGAGCAGGATAAACATACTTCTCAAGCTCTCATGGATGATTTTCCAGGTAGACCACATGTTGGTTCATAAAACAGGTCTCAATAAATTTTAAAAGACTGAAATTACACAAATAACTTTCTCTGATCATAATGGAATGAAGCTGGAAATCAATAACAGGTGGAGAACTAGAAAATACACAAATATATGGAGATAAACAACATATTCATAAACAACTTAAACAACCAGTTGAGTCAAAGGAGAAATTACAAGAGAAATCAATAAATATCTTGATATGAATAATAAAAAGAACGTAACACATCAAAACTTAATGGGTGCAGGGAAGGCAGGGCTGAAAGGGAAATTTATAGCCCTAAATGCCTACATTAGAAAAGAAGTAAGTGCTAAAGTCAAAGACCTAACTATACAGGAAGAGTTAGAAGAAAAAAAAAAAAAAACAAAACAGCAAAGTAACCCCAAAGCAAGCAGAAGGAAAGAAACAACGATTAGATCAGAAATAAATGAAATTGAGAATAAATAAAAGAAATAGAGAAAATCAACAATATTAAAAGTTGGTTCTTTGAGAAAATCAGTAAAATGGGCAAAATCTTAACTAAACTGACAAAGGAAAAAAGGAAAAAGATGCAAATAAAATCAGACTTGAGGGGGGAACATTACTACTGACCCACAGAAATAAAAAAATATCATAATAGGATACATTGAACAACTGTATGCCAATAAGCTAGACAATTTAGATGAAATGGACAATTTCCTAGATACAGATTAAGAACCTACACTGACTCTAGAAGAAATAGAAGACCTCAAAAAACCTATCATAAGTGGAGAAACAGAAATGGTCATCCAAAAACCTCCCAGAAAAGAAAAGCCCAGGACCAAATGACTTTGCAGTTGAATTCTACCAATCATTCCAAGAAGAATTAATGCCAATACTGCTCAAAATAATCCAAGAAATTTAAGAGGAGCGAACACTACCTAACTCATTCTATGAAGCCAAAATTACTGTAATACCAAAGCCAGTTAAAAATGCTATAAGAATAGAAAATTACAGGTCAATTTCTCTTATGAATATATATGCAAATATCCTCAACAAAATGCTGGCAAATCAAATCCAACAGCTCATTACAACACTTATATACCAAGATCAAATGGGTTTTATACCAGCTGTGCAAAGATCATTCAACACACAAAAAATAAATTAGTGTAATACAACACATTAAAAAATTGAAGGGGGAAAAAGTACATCATCATATTGATAGAAGCAGAAAAGGAATGTGACAAAATCCATCACCCTTTCTTTATAAAAACATTTGGAAAAATAGGAATAGAAAGGAATTTCCTCAACATGATAAAAGGCATTGTACTGGTACATCTATGTACTCAAATTGACAGTTCTGAAATAATACTCATATCTATGGTCAATTGATTTTTGAGGAGTCTGTCAAGTTCACCCAATTGGGAAAGAATAAGCTGTTCAACAAATGGTGCTGGAAGAACTGGATATCTATATGCAAAAATATGGAGGACCACTATCTCACACAAGCTACAAAAATTAACTCAAAAAGGATGAAAGACCTAAATATAAGAACCAGGAGTATAATATTCCTAGAAGAAAATGTAGGGAAGCATCTTCACAGTCTTGTGTTAGGTGTTGTCTTCTTAAACTTTATACCCAAAGCACAGCAAGTAAAAAAAAAAAAAGAAAATAGATAACTTGGACTTCATCAAAATCAAAAACTTCTGTGCATCAAAGGACTTTGTAATGAAAGTGAAAAGACAACTTACTCAATGGGAAAAGATATTTGGAAAGCACAGATCTGATAAGGATGTAATTTCCACAACATGTAAAGAAATCCTATAACTCAACATAAAAAAATAAACAACTCATTTAACACATGAGAAAAGAACTTGAATAAACATTTCTCCAAAGAATATATATAAATGGTTAAAGAGTACATGAAAGGATGCTCAACATCATTAGCTATTAGGGAAGAGCAAAATGACAATGAGATACCATTTCATACCCATTAGAATGACTACTATGAACATAAAAGCAGAAAAATACAAGTGGTGGGGATGTTTAATGGTGCAGCCACTGTGGAAGACCACTTGACAATTCCTTAGAAAGTGAAATATACAAATACCATATGACCTGGCAATCCTGCTACTAGGTATTTACCCCAAAGAATTGAAAGCAGGGACTGAAACAGATATTTTCACACCAGTTTTCATAGTGGCATTATTCACAATAGCCGTAAGATGGAAGCAACTCAAGTGTCCATCAAAGATAAATGGATAAACAAAATTTGGTATATACATTCAATAGGATACTATTTAGCCACAAAAAAGTAATGTAATTCTCATTCATGCAACAACTTGGTTGAACACTGAGGATATTATGCTGAGTGAAATAATTCAGACACAAAAGGACTAATATGTATGTTATCACTGATATGAAATAATTGATACAAGTAAACTCATAGAGTTAGAATCTGGAATATAGGATACCAGGAGCTGGGTTGGGGGTATGGATTTGGGAGTTAACACTTAATTCATACAGAATTTCTATCTGGGTTGACTGTAAATTTCTGAAAACAGGTGCTGGTGCTGGTAGCACAACATTGTGAGTGAATTAACAGCACTAAACTACACATGTGAATGTGGTTAAAAGGGGAAATATTAGGTCATATATACGTTGCTAGAATAAAAATTAAAAGATAAAACATAGGACTGTGCAACACAGTGAATGCTCTTGTAAATGATTGACTATAGTTAATGGTACAATTATAAAAATGTTCTTTCATGAATTATAATATGCAGGATGTTAATAATAAGGTGGAATATGGGCGAAAATATAGCCTAACATAAACTATGAACTATAGTTCATAGTACAATTATAACATTTACAATTTCATCAGTAGTCACAAAGTTACCATAATAATGCAAAGTGTTAATAATTGGGGTGGGGGTGGGGTATAGGAATATTGTATTTTCGACGTGATTTTTCTGTAAACCTACTTCTCTAATTAAAAAATTAAAAATCATATTAATAAATTACAGAATACTGTATGCAAAATTACATATTGTATAATTCCAATTATATGGCACACTAGGAAAGGCAAAACTTTAGAAAAATAACCATTTATATTTATTTAAGCGTGATCCCTTTTGATTCTCAATTCTTAGTATTTAGCTTATCCAGTTAGTTACTTAGAGACAAATGTACTTAATGTGCTACTGAAGTTTTCTCAAACAAATTATAACTTTTCTCCCAACCATATTTCAGTTGTGTTTCCTTTAATTCAGATTGACAAAAGTGACTTTTATTCTTAAATACACATTGTGATTGTGATCAGTCAGATCATATAGTCATTTTTCTTCCAAATACATATGTTTCTTGGCAGAAAGCAATAATAACACTAGAGAATATTTAAATAGTGACTATTAAGAACTAGGCGTCTTTCCAAATAATTTTCAATTTTAAAATGATATCTATAACAATTAGAGACTATAATATTGTACTGTTTTATCCCCATTTTTCTAGATGAGGAAACCGAGGCATAGTTTACTTCAATTCACACAACTAGTAAGTGTTGGATTTGAGATTTAAATTCAAGCCATATCTCCAGTTGAACTCTTAAGCCCAATACTGTACTGTCTTTGGGAAGGAAGAAAAGCAAAACAAGGTGTGAGTTGATTAGAATTTATTGGTCACCCCAGTTAAACTGTATTCAGAATATTTGTAGATTGTCTTGCAGCTATTTTAGCTTTTCTGTTACTCTGTACCTTAAAAATTCAGTTGTCAAATATTTTGAGGTAAAGGAACAAAAATTGAAGGCAGTATGCATCTTGTTTCTAAAAAGGTGTATATAAAACACAGAAGTTCTCTTTTGTGATTTTGACTTTATGCAAATCCATTTTGGTATAGTGAATAATAGAAATACTGTTAATGCTTCAAGGGACAAAGCAACCCTTGAGACGGAAGTCATCCTGTTCAGCATCCAAATTTGGTACAGCTGTTCTTTGAAAACATTTACGTTTGATCCTACATAATTCCATGACCTGCCTAATATACAGCAATTCAATGCTTAATAGTCTATGAATCTGAACTTCTTTCTAACAGGTCTCATTCCATATGTGCTTCACCTTGTACACATAGCTCCAATAATTACTACATTGTCAACAAGTAAAATCATCATGAAATTGCCTAAAATAATTGCATTTATTTAATAAGTCTCTTCTATCTCTTTTCACTGCCTGTCATGAACATTTCTTTACAGTTAATCTTATTTCTTTAATAGGCAGTATAAGACATTGCATTTTAAAAAATGGTCATTTTTACTATTCATTAAAAAAAAAACAGCTTGAATTTCTAGCCTATTCCCACAGCTTCAGAAGAAAGGAAAATCAAAGCCCTGTCTGTAAAGCTAATTATGTGAAGTCAAAGTGTGAATAGCATTATTAATATCATCACTCTATAAATCTGGTTAAAGATTTGTAAAAGTTTATTTCATGATACAGATTTCTCTCTACAGCTTTTGGTCCTCCAAATTCCTGAGTTTTATCTATCTACTTCTCATGCAACTAGCTCCCAATTTACTGAAAACATCTACTCTTTGAAGAAAAGAAACAAAAATATCAGTGTCTCCACTAAATATTTTGAGTGATGCTTTGGTTTCAAGAAGTCATACTTGACTCCTGCATTTATTAACATCATAAATGCCCCAGAAATGGATAGAATGATTTGCAATGCAGTATTTGATTCAAGCTTACTCCCCTCTTCTCCCTTCCCTTCCCGTCCCGTCCCGTCCCGTCCCGTCCCGTCCCTTCCCTTCCCTTCCCTTCCCTTCCCTTCCCATTTTATTTAACTAAGAGTGCTGATGAGACCTAAAATCGATTAACTGTTACCCTCTACAACTCTTCCAAAATCTGGAGTGCTATTCTTGGAATGTAACCTTCATGCATAAACTTCAACTAATTCTACATTCCTAAAATATATTTCTTTTCTTCTTGAATTTCATTTGTTCCTTTTAACATTGTTGATTTGGTCCAAGCTGTGGTAAAATATAAAAGATGCTTGTAAAATATTTGAAAAACGTGATGACTCCACATTATGGTCCATAGCAACAAAACCTGTATTTGTTGGCACAGATGCTGTGGGATAATATTATGATAGGTCAGATCATCTAAGGCTTGGGCACCAGAACATTGAATCTGAAAATGCGTGTATACAGTGAGATTTATGGTGAAAGCAGAGTTGCAACTGTAGTGGAAGAGGAGTACTTGGAAAGAACAATGAGCAATGGAGTTGTAGGTATCCATGCCCTTTTTGGGTATTTAAGGTAAGAGAATTTACAAATTACACTCACAGTTGGCATCTTAGTTTGTAGCACAGTCGTAACAAACTGACACAAACTGAGTGGTCTGAAAGTGCAGGAATTTATCATGTCACGGTTCTGGAAGTTAGAAAGTCTGAAATCAAGGTGTTGACAGGGCCTTGTTTCCTCTGAAGTCTCTAGGGTTCCGGCTATGGCTTGCTGTCAATCCATGTCATTCTTTAGCATAACTCAATCTTGGTCCCCATCCCATGATCATCTTCATTATCTGTCTATCTGTGTCCAAATTTCCCTTTCATTTGGACCCAGTCATTTTAGGGCTACCCTAAAACTAACTAATTAGGGTCTTAACTAATAATGTCTACTAAGATCCTATTTCTAAATAGGGTCACATTCATGGAACTGGAGATTTGGACTTGAACATATCTTTTGGGGGAGGAAACAATTGAATCCATAACAGATAGGAATTAAATATTATCCTAGATTATGTATAACAAGGAATATTCTATGTTGTTGAAGGAAAAAGCACATAGTACTTATGTGCTAAAAGAAAAGAATAGTTGGTTAAATTTCATTGGTAGGACTATAAAATACACCAGTAATAAATTTTTAAAAAATGATTTTTTAAAAATTTTCATCTGAACTTACATAAGAAATAATTTGAAGAATTAAAGTTCAAAAATTCATAAAGAACTCTATAGCAAATAAGAAGGCTAAAAATAATCCAAAGATAATGTATATAGTATAACAATAAAGCCAAGGTAAGCACACTGAAATTAATACCATTAGGTGTTCTCAACTCCTATGAAAGGACAAAAAATTGTCAAAACAAAAAAGAAACACACTCAGCATAGCATTCTTATTTTTTTTAGATGAATACCACTTTTTGCTGATTATAAGATATTAGTGCAATTTCTCCCATGAAGTGAAAGCACTGTGAGGACAAATATAACACTATGAGAGACAAAATGTCAAGTTTCAAGGTACATTGTGGTAAGCACATACAGGAAACCTTTTATGTGTTGCTACGGCATTGGATTTTTAAATTCATCTGTGTTCTCCAATAAACCTAAGCAAATTGCAGTTGTTTTAACAATGTGATTATCATCATATTTTCATACTTTCTTTTAGAGGTTCACAATATTTTTGGAAATCAAAACAAGTTTTGCTGAAGTGTTGTGTGCTGAATATAGAGGGGAGTAATTTAAGCATGACCTCTGCTTGGGCTCTACTTTTGTTTATTTACCTGTTTTCTGACTCTCTGATGTTTCCTGAGTAATGTTAGCTGACCTCCAATCACTTGCTTATTTATTGATCACTTTTCTTGTTTTGGCTTATGATTACTTAGGTGGTGCAACTTAAACAATTTAACAAAATTTTATTAAGACACTATAGAGATCAAATTACTTCTGAAGAGCATATGAGTTTAATGAAAAAATAACCACATTCCTGATAGATATATTTTTGACTTACATGTATTTAAATCGAAATCTCAACTATATTTCTGTTTTTTTGTTTTTTTGTTTTTTTTTGTCTCAGAGTCACAGCTTGGCTGTGTACTTTGCTATGTTTGTTCAAAACCCTGGCACTTCTTTACTTCTCTGGCATTTGACGATTGCTAAAACATGGAGCTAGAGACAAGGCAGAAAGGATGAGGAAACATTAACAAACAGAAGTCTAAGGTAAAGGGGATGCGTAAGAGAAGTGGACAAGTACCTTGTCATCCATTTGTTTAGTAAATGGTGGCTAAGCTGAGAGCCTAAAGAAAGATTAGATTGTCATACTGAATTCATATCAATTTCTTTGGAAGCTGAATTAACCCCAATCATGTTTGAATATCTATCAGGAATGTGGTTAATATTTCATTATATTCAGGCTTTCCAGAAGATATTTGGCCTCCATAATATCATAATAAAATTTTGTTAAATTGTTTCTTATACCAGCTAAGTAATCATGTATAATGATAATCAAATACTATTCATAAGAATACATTTAAAGGGAAAAAAATGACAACAAAATAAACAATGGACTGAGGAAGAGATATTATACATGATAATTTCAAATTGAAAGTGATGACAGAGCAAAATCAGTCTTGTGGTTGTCATGAAGAGGCCATAAACACCTCTTCTAAATGTGCTAAATTTCAAACTGGTTGTACCCTGAATTTCCTCTCAACTTGCATCATTGATCCTCTCTTTAGTTAATTTCCCACATTGAAAAAAATCAAGAAATCTCCTTGGTTCTACCTTCGGAATCTATCCTAACTATTACCACTTCTTACAACCTCTTCCTCAATTACCTTAGTGCAAACTACCATTTTCTGTTTCCTGAAATACTGCTATGATCACTTAAAGGGACTCCATCTTTCTATTCTTGATCCCAGACAGTCTATTCTCCACACAGCAGCCATGGGGTTTATTTTAAAATACAACATTTTCATGCCACTTCTCTATCCCATGTACTTTATTAGCCTACCCGTGTCCTCCAGGATCTGGCTCCCACTATCAGTCTAAACTCATTTGCTACCTACCACTTCCCCCACTCAACCCACAGAGAGCCACAGGGCTTTCCCCCCAAATTCCTTAAGGTATATGCTCATGTCACCTTGTCAGGTACTGATAATTGCTGCCCATTCTATCTTCCATCCTTTTCCTTCCACCTCATACCATTATTTACATTCTTCTGTTGGTCTACATTTAAATGTGAACTACATCAAACGTATCAAAAAAGATATACATATACATATATGTAAAGTTTAAAGAAGATAATAAAATGAATACCCATTTACCTATGACTCAACAAAAGAGAGAGAATTCTACCAACACCCCTGAAGCACCTATGTACCCTACATTCACTGTATTTTCTCTATACCACCACCCCCATTCCCTACTACTCCCAAAAGTGGTGCCTATCATTCTGAATTAACTTCCTTGCTTTTTTGTAATAGGTTTATAGCATATGGATGTAAACCTGGATGATATATTGCTGATTCATTTTTACATTAAAGGAATCATACTATATTTTTATATACTTTGATTTTTTAAATTTGATATAATGCCTTTATGATTCATCCATGTTGATGAATATAGCTAGAGTGGACTACATTCCATTACTTAATCCATTGTATGATATCAGGATTCTGAAAGGCCTGAGATTTTCTCCTACTTGGAAGCTAACATGATAGTCTGTTGCAGTTTCATAGATACTGGTAGAAGACCCAAAACTCCTGGGTCAAAGAATTTTATTACTCATGGCACAACCAGAAACATAAATAGGAGCATTAGCCTATTTTTTCCTGGCTCTGTAAGCCCCAATTTCCACAGAGTGACAATGAGATGATCCCTGCATGTGCAGTTGAATGTGTTACAGGAGAGAAATCCTGAGCTTATGAAACTCAAATCTTTTATAATGGGTGATGAGCATGCCTGCCCTTAGCTGCACAGGAAGACATCATCTTACTGGACAGTAATCAAGCCTGCCTTTGTTCTGCAAGTGACACTAGTCTCTCTTCCACAGCTGTAAGTAAACCAATCCTTTTGACCAGATGAGACAATGCATCTTTCATATCTTTGAAAAGATAATCTAAAACAAAAGGTAGTCAGTGCCTACCCTACAAGATGAACAGAAACACGGAAGATCTATGAAGAATCGTCTTGCAGCCAGGAATATAACAAATTTATTTATTCTACATTTCTGAGAAGTTTGAGTGAGATTTTTTTTTAAGCTCTGAAAGTCTGACTTTTTTCGTTTCATTTATCATTGATTTTGTTTCTCTAAACACTTTAGTGCTAGATATTTTATATATGTGTATTTATACATGTACACAGATATATACATAAAATAAATTTCAATACGTTCAATTCCACTCTTTTGGTGAGTCTTACTCTGTAGATTGTATTTCCTGACTCTTGCTGGTGTAGCTCTTTCTTGTTGTGCATTTAGTATTTAGAGTGTGAGTTCATTTTCTTTTGCACTTTATCTGTGGGAACTAGTTGTCATCTAGATGTAAAATGCCTTGTTCCAGGAATTAAATGCTTCCACAGGACATCTTGAAGTAATGAAAACAAACAATGATTTAAAATTAAACTTTGACATTTTTTTCTTGGGTGAGGAGGAGATGGCTGGAGATATGTAATGAAAATTCCTGCCCTAAACCCATGTATGTGCAGAAATCTCAAGGAAGGGTTTTGTTTTGTTTTGTCTCGTCTTGTCTTTCCCTCACATTCCACACAGGACTAGGAAGAGAGTCATGTTTTCTAACCATATATCCCTACAGATTCTTTTCCCAGTGGGAGAGGTTACCTTTAACAATCCTGGCTTTATACAGGTGACCCAGTTCTGGATCCCACCTCCAATACCCTTGATCTTTTTAACTAGACTCTAGAACACCTGACAGCAACATTTATCCTCAGAGTAACATTTAGCTCTATTTCCTTGACCTGTGCATCTGCTTAGGATTTTTGGTATCACAGGTCTTCTCTAACTCTTATGTCAATTCAGAAACTCATTTAAAAGACTCAATGAAATATTTTTTTAATTTAAATTATATTACACTGAGAGGTGTTTCTGTGAATATTTACCAGAAGTTCTTTAGTTTTCTTTGTGGGACTAAAACAAATTGAAATTGTTTCTGTTCATGTTCTTTCCTGCTATACTGCAAGCCTTCAGAGAATAGGGGTATATTTATCTGTGTGTGTGCTAAGAACAATTTCTGGAATATGGTAGTTGTTCAACGAATATTTATTCAATGAATGAATGCATATTTTCTTCTCCTTTCAAGTGTGTCTTAATCTTTTAGTTTTCAATTACCTCCAACAACAAATGTTTGCACTTCTAAATTTCATCCTCCACACATTTGCCAGAGCGATCACTTGAAAATATGGACTTGATCATGTCTTACCATTAGTAAAATTCTTCAATACATCTTTATTACCTACAGGATAAATTCTACATTATTTACCATAACATAGAGTGTCTTTCAAGATTTGATACATTCCTGACCCTTCAATTTCATCTTCAGATTCTCCTTGCTTCCCAGTTCATACTCCAGACCCATAGAAATAGTTGCAGTTCTATCACATAATACTATGGTACTGTTCCTTTGGTATCTGATGTTATTCCAACCCATCTACTTTTTCTTCCAAACTCCTAATTACCCTTCATATACTCACTCAAATTCAACTCTTTTCTGTAATTTTTTTCAGACATCTCTTTCCTTTGAAGTTCATTTGATCTTGCTCTTGCTGCTGTTATTTTGTGCTATCACTGTTAGGTCTGTCATCCTAAAAGAGATTTAGCATCATTAGATCAGAAAGATCTTCATTTGTCTTTGCATCTCTCTGGTTTTTAATATTATGTTCCATTTTCAATTAAAAATTTTACTTATGGTTTATATACCCATTTCCTCCTTTTCCTAATTATTTGCAGTGCCTTGCAACATCTTCTCAAAGTATATAATATATTTTGGTCAAATAATCAATTGATATGCTTATGCTTTGACAGCTTGAATTCTACCAGTGGAAACTATCGTTTTTTAAGAACATTGCAGTATCACTGGATTCCCAAACCCACTGGAGATCCTACATACCTTTAAACTCTCCTAATGCTTCTGTTTATGTCCCAAATCTTTGGCTTGTGTGAAAGTGCAGCCACCTGGCTATCTGCAAATACACCCCTTTTATGCTTCCAGGACTGATTATATATTTGCAGGGCCCAATGCAAAATAAAAATACAGGGCCTTTGTTCAAAAAGCCAGGAAAAAGTGGTCCTAATGGTACTAAAATGTAAAGTTTTTTCTTTTAAAAATATTCCATTACTTATAAAACGTTATTAATAGGAGTAGTAGTTAGACATGAGTAACAACCTAAACTTACAATTGCAAACAATAATATTTTTGTGTCATACTTTTACATAATACAATAAATGATATTTTATTAATGTGCTATTTTGAATGAGAAAATACTTTTCTGGCTCATTTTTCTGCAAATTCACTTATTAGACAATTAAAATTCATACTAGCAACATCATTTTCATATGATATTGATGAAAACAATGTCAGTTTCTCAGTAAATGCAAGTTCTCAAATAATTTTTGATACTATTTAACTTGTAGAAGGATCCTGGTGCTGATGTAACTATTACTGGAGGGATTACAAATATTTTGTAGGCTGTGAAAACATTGAGATAATTTCCAGTAAATTATTTCAAATATAAATGTTAGTCTATCTAGACTGATAATTCTTGCTGGACTGCATTTCTAAAACAGATTTAACTCTTCATACCAATCAGTTCCATGTATACTGAATTCAATTTTAAATGAATTTTTAAAAATGGCTTCTGAATGTCTCCTCTGATATAACCTGTTACTTGTGGAGGTTGTGCAACAAACTTAAAATGGCTTCAAAATTTGCATATAATCCAAAATGCCTGTCGATGCATTCTATCATGGTATCTTCAATTATAAGGACAAATGAGTTTGAAATTTATCTTCCTGTTAATAATTGGTTCATTCAAAACTTTCATATGAAATAGTGTTCTTTTCAATCAAATGTGGCTAATCTTTAATTTATTTCTCTGAGTTGGTGGTTATTTGCTTTGCAGGGTTGCAGTAGTTTTCAAAACTAGGGAATCTGAACACTGAAAAATTCTAACTCACAGAAATGCTTTATTGCAATATTCATGCATATGTTTTTATTTTGTAATAATTTAGACAACGTCTGCTACCAGACTGCTGGCAATTTCTGTCCTGCTGCTCAGACCAGAGAGTTAATAACTGCACAGACACCATGATGCAGGGTCAGTGATTGACAGCTGTGGGCAAGCCAGCATCCTACAGCATGCAGAGCCCTTCCTTTCTCCGGAGGGTGGTGGCTTCTGCTGCTGTTGTTGCTGTTGTTGCTAATGCCATTCTGAGCCCATGTCAAGCCCAGCAGCCTTGGGCATATGAGTGTACTCAGCAGTCAGACCTATTGCTTAGTGCCATGCTGCTTGCCATGTCCTAGGGCTCAAGCCTATGCTTGTGTGCACTACCAATAGACCTATCTCCACCACTCATGCACATGCTCCATGTTCCTATCAGGCTTCCCTTACAAAACACAAGTTCAAAGATAAAAATACTAAGAATTTCAAGAGAGGAGCAGCAGAGCATTAAACCAGTGCAGTGCATTAAACCTATTCTTCTGAGAGGAGGCCCCTGTGAGCTGGTCCTAACCACATCGTCTCATCTATCTTTTAATAATTTCTCTTTCCTTGCTCACCTTTATGCATGAATACTTCCAAGGATTTAGTCCTTTACCCTCAGCTCTTCCTTCTTCATCAGAAACCATTCATCCTAATCACAAAATTTTAACAATCACCTCTGATTTTTTATTCAAACTCTGGTCAATCTCTCATTAGCCCATATCCCCTACTATATACAGGACACTTCAACCTGGATGGCTCAAACTCTTTAAACCTCAAAGATTCAATGTGTTCTTTAAAAATTTATTGACTTTCCAGAAAGTGTGGTTCTCTAGTCCGTCTCTCTATATGCTACAAGTAATGCCATTACTCTCCAAGTTATCCAGCCTTGAAACGTAGTATCATCTATTGCTTTCTCTTTTTGGAACATCATTTCCTTCTGCATGTATTATTCTCTTGTATGTTTCTGTGTTTATTATCTCCCTTTCCTATTACTTTGACAGCTTTACAAGTGGTCTACTTGCTTCTGGAAATCCCCTTCTACTTCAATCTATCTTACATTGTGCTACCTGAGTTAGCTGCCTAAGGCATTATTTTGATGGTGCCATTTCCCCAAATTAAATTTTATAGTAACAAAATAAAATACAAAGTTTCCTATCACAGAATCCAACTCCTAATACGATGAACTTTACAAACTTTACAAAAAAACTGCTACTCTTAGATAGAATAACTTAATTCTTCTCTAGTATCCATAATTATGCATCTTCATACCTTACTTACACACACACACACACACACACACATTAACTTTCCTTTTTCTTTTCACCTGTTACACTGACTGATGTTAACTACCATGTTCTCCTTTAGTTTTCTGGTATGTCTTGTCTTCCCAGATAGACTGGAGCTGAAATGTAGGCCATTAGGGTGGAATTAAGTAATACTTTCTCCTAGAGGTGCTTTGGTACAAATAGCAGAGAATATCCAGGAACATTTGAAATAAGAACCCAGAAACATAGTCTATAAGCTCAAAGAAAAACAATTTGAATGAGATCCACAGCTGGGGATAAGATCATGGACAGACATTTGAGAAAGACCAGGTATTCAGCATGTCAGCTAGTGATTAAAGGGAAGAACAGGACCCTAGAACAGGTATGCCAAAGACGTCTGGCAAATGTACCCAAATATGCAGCAGGGCCTAGATTCTAGTTTCAGTGTGAATCTGTTTGAAACTCTTCATAGCAACCCTCACAAACGTTTGGCCTCTCTGCTCTCTTGGATGATTGCACATACTGGGAAAAAGAGGGTGGTTGGCAAAAAGCTGTACTACAGGCACTGCCTTTTGCAGAGCAACACACAATTTTGGGGGTGAGGTGGGTGGGCAGGATGCCCAGTTAAACATGAATTTCAGTTAAAGAATGAATTTTTTTAGTATTAAGTGTCTCAAATATTGCATGGGACATATTTATACTAAAATATCATTGTTTACTTAAAATTCAAATTTAACTGAGAGTCTTGCCTTTTATCTGGCTGCACTATACAGGGAACAGCAAGGTATTTCCCTGTTGGCTGCAGAGAGAGGAGGATATCAACTGGCTACTGTGCAAAGAGTAACACATGAGCAATCTAGCAGAAAGCAAGAACAGTAGGAAGCAGAGCAGAGGAATGGCAGAGCTGCAGAAGAGGTTTAGAATACATGTGAGTAACACCCCATGACTCAAACTTAGCTCACAACCAGAATGGGTCAGAAGAATTGCAAAATCCAACCAAGGGTTCCTCACAATTGGTAATCCTAATCTAGAAGTCATAACACTACTACAGGCCTAATTTGTCTTTAAATTTTTAGCTTCTTGTTAAAGATCTCTCAAATGAAAACAGACAGAAACTGTATATTCAGAGCTTGCTATAGCAATGTAGTCAGCTGCCATCATTTGATTTGGCAGAGACTCAAAGGTATGTAGGAAGAAAAATTTTGTAGCACGAAAAAGGAAAGGCTTAGGTTATGGTCTGATTGTAGGCTGACATGGGAAAGCTGGAGGCAGGCCAACTGGATGCAGGACATCTATTGTAATCAGTTTGGGGAACATATTAGACTTTCTCTGGTTGTTCATGAGTTGGAGGCAGCGACAATTGCTGCAGAGGTTGTGGTTTGGCATATTGGGCTGGCTGCTATCGAGGTTGTAGGTCAGAGTTCTATTGTCATGAATGGTTCGATTTTTTGCCCATTTATATATTTAGTCTCTCAGTATGGATGCATTATGAATAAAATTAGACAGTTGATTTGAAGGAGTTGGGCAGTACCTGACACAGCATAGCACTTCATAAAGTACTGTTATTATCAATAAGAGAATGATATTTATTAATATTAAGTTTATGGTCTGATAACTAAGTAGCCTACAAACAACAAATCTGAAAAGTTTTCAGTTCCTTCATCTTGAGTACAGAGTATGGTGAATAAGGCTTGTATTAAACCATAGGAAATTGCCAATTTTGTAGGTAAAAAATGCTTAATATTTATAATTTCTCATGGTTCTACCACCTAATATTAATCAGAATTTTTATGGCTGACTGTATGCCTGTATATTAAAAATTGTATTATATCCTATCCTTTACCTTAACTCCTTTATTGATAATTGTCTTATTTCCTAGGACTGTTGTAACAAGGTACTACAAAGTGAATAGCTTATGACAACAGAACATTTTGTCTCACAGTTCTGGATGTTAGAAATCAAAGCAATAAGGTGTTAGCAGGAACTTGCTCCATCTGAAATCTGTGGGAAGTATTTTTCCTTGCTTCTTCTAGCTTCTGGTGTTGGTTGGCCATCCTTGGAGTTCCTTGTCTTGTAACTGCATCTCTCTAACCTCTGCCTCCTCCATCTTCACATGGCCATTCACCTCAGTGTCTGTCTGTGCTGATGCCCACATGTCCTCTTTTTAAAGGGCACCAGTTGTATTTGGTTAGGGCCCACACTAATCTGGTTTCACCTCATCTTAACTAATCGCTTCTTCAAAGACGCTTCTCTCAAATAAGGTCGTCTTCATGGGACTGGGGGTTTGGACTTCACCATATTTTAGGGGAACACAATTCAACCCATATCAATAATATTCTTCCTTTCATACCGCTTCAGCCTGATATTTCATTCAATAAAGAAGGCAAAGTTCTAGAAGCGAGATATGCATAATTACTGAAGGAGTGGTAATTACATGGAATATATAGCACAGAGCAAATGTTTTAAAAGGTAATAAATTGATAAACATAAGAAAGAGTTATTTATATCACCATAACTGTGCCGGTTTGAATGTATTGTGTCCCACAAATGCCATTATCTTTGAGGTCTTGTGGGACAGACGTTTTGGTGCTGGTTAGATTTGCTTGGAATGTGCCCCACCCAGCTGTGGGTGGTGACTTTGGTGGGATACTCCCATGGAGGTGTGACCCCACCCATTCAGGGTGGGCCTTGATCAGTGGAGCCATATAAAACATGCTGACTCAAAGAGACGGGACGGAGTGCAGCTGTGAGTGACGTTTTGAAGAGGAGCAAGTTTGCTAGAGAGGAACGTCCTGGGAGAAAGCCATTTTGAAACCAGAACTTTGGAGCAGACGCCAGCCACGTGCCTTCCCAGCTAACAGAGGTTTTCCGGACGCCATTGGCCATCCTCCAGTGAAGGTACCTAATTACTGATGTGTTACCTTGGACACTTTATGCCCTTAAGACTGTAACTGTGTAGCAAATAAACCCCCTTTTTATAAAAGCCAATCCATCTCTGGTGTTTTGCATTCTGCAGCATTAGCAAACTAGAACAATAACATTCCTCAAAATTAGAACGTCTGGAAAGGAGAGAAATGTTTGAAACTCAATCATTGCTTACTTTCGTCTTTTGTAGTGTATTTTGACAGAAGTGCTACATAAAAGGATTAATTATTTGTAACTTTAAGAGGGTTAGTTAATTTGTTTTCTGCTAAGTGGGAGAGCTGCCTGGAGAAATCTCACCTCTCTAGGTTGCTTACTTTCTGTAAGATTCTAATATGAAGTGAGCCCATTATTGTCTACTTAGTAATTTGCATATAACCTCCATATTACTTGGTGATATTGCTTTCACATCCATGCTTATGTAAATGAGGGACACTGAAAAACAATTCTGCAATAAGCTGGATGGGATTATATATCTAATTGCTCTCTTCATTACTACACTCTACTTTCACACACTAAGGGAAACTGGATAGGGTGGAGGCCTAAACATTTTATCTTGAAAAGATGTTAAAATTTTAGTTAATGGATTGTATGGCCATAAATAACACAACCATGATTTTTATCCTACTGCTCAGGTGAGCTAAAATATGGAAACTGAATTTGTTGACATTGCAGTTAAGCATTACAGGTTGATTTCAGGTTGCTTTTTCCAAACATCATCACTCACTGTATTATGATAAGAATCTTCAGAGTGATCAATTCAATCCATCTTTTTTACAGACAAGTAGGATAAAATGAATACTCAATCTGTTTTGTCACTTATCTGAATAAGAAAACTTTTGCTTTCTAATAGCTGTAAACCTATCCGTTAATAGTGACTAAACCTGAGTTCACGTGGTATTTGTTAATGTTAAAAGTATGAAAGAAAATGCTACAAGGTAAGTACATTTCTAGGCATTCAAAGATTTCAGTATAAAAATTTCTTTTCCACAATTAAGTTTCATTATTCTAAAATGAGAGCATGCTTTCATATATACTAATGTCCCTCTTAGCTTCTTTTTCTTTCCATAACAAAGGGAAAAGTAAATCCCCTCCCACCAAATTCCTTTAGGATGTTTCTTTAAAGATTTTACTGTCTTAAGAGAATGATTTGGCATGAGTACAAATATCATGCCACTTTTATTAAAGTGTCTTCTACACTGCAGTATTTTTATAATGTAATCAGGACAGGAGCCAACACATATAGACTAATAAATAACTTAATGTCTTACAATGGATATCTGCTGTGGTTGCACATAATCAGAATTATTATCTGCCCAGCAGATGGGTGCTTAGCCAGTTGGATGAAATTTGTACTTGAACAGCTTTTACAGAAACATGCCTGAATATCAGAGAACATTTTTTCTTTCATCATCTAGTTCCCATGAAATACCTGAAATGACTTGGGATCTAATTGCAAAAATTCAAATTCATTTAAAACAAACTAATTAAGGGATAGTTTTACCACCTTTTATCTGTTTCCATTTACTCTTCCTTAATTTTACAATTACAAAAATAGTAATGAGTTCACTGAATATGAAACTCAGAGCAGAATGTCTCAGGATAATCTTTCAGGCATTTAGCAGTCTTTAGCCATATGGGCTTTACATGTACAGTTCCAAAATGGCATTTATCCATATACATTTATGGAGAAATAAAGAAAAAGGAAATTGTATTTGGGTGATGTTAAGGACAAGTATTGGCAACTATAAACTGAGTTTGACACAGGCCAGATATCATCCATTTGTAAATTACTGTGTACAGACTTGCCTTTTGGGTGATCAACTTTCTAGTCAGCAGCAGTCTTAAATACCGCAAATTGAGCTTTTTATTTTGGGGTTTGTTTCTTGAATTTAAATCCACTATATGTTTTTTCCTTAGGACAAGCACCAATTCTTATTAGTATTGTGTAGCTAACACCATGGGTGGCCTCTCCAGATCCCCTTTTAACAGAGCTGTGCATCTATTCCCCAGTTTCTGAGTGTTTTGCTGTGGCCTTCAGAAGATGGCCCAGGGTGCTTGATATTTCCATGTACACTCAGAGAGCAGCAAGTACCTGGGAATTTACTTTCCCCTGATGCAGCCAGTTCAAAAGGGAATGACTGAGATTGATCATGGGGTAATAGTGGGGAGGGGAGGAAGGACTACCAGTTCCCTCTTCTGAGACATGACCACCTAGAGCCCCCAACTGTGGGGCAGATTGAGGCTGGGATGTCCCCTGAAATTGTAGCTTTTTTGGCCCAGCGTTTTCTTGCCTCCCTCACTTTCTTTTCTCACATCCTAGATTCAGAGATTACCTACCAGAGAAACAACCTAAGACAAATTGTATCTGTGCCTTCATATAGTATTGTGTATGGTGGGTTTTGATCAATATTTGTGGAATGGATGAATACAAGCAGTTGGAGTAGAATAGATATAAAAGCAATCCTTGGTTCAGAGGATTTAAGCAAACTTGTTCATTTTGTAATTCTTTCCTTTCTCCAGTCTTGAAGGAATTACTTAACCATGATTATGGTCCATGACAGTAAATTTTCAAAAACCATACAACCTGCTACTTGATACTCAGTAGTGAATTTTAAATGGGGTTAAGGGAAGCAAATAGAAAAATTTTACCATATTACTCACATCTTATTTCTACAAGTCCATAGTTTTAAGTGTTCTTTGTTATCAAATGTAATAATCCCAGAAAATTCTCTTGGTATAGGTAGTAGTGCAAAAGCTAACTTCAGTAGCTAAAAGACTAAGTGTAAGAAAGTAGCAGAAAAGGTGGTCGATAGAGAACCTGAAAAATGGTCATGCAGATAATGGAAATAAAAATATCAAAATAACATTTTCAATTTTAAAGTTCTAGTTTTCAATTTTAAATGAATCGCATTCATATAGAAGCTACTTTACCTGCCATTATGATGTACCCAAATAATTTTAGCCTGCATAACTAAATTCAGTTCCATATGAGAATCTTGAAATTAAAATAAAACACAACATTCTTATTGTCCTAAGAACTTCACAGCTCTGTGCTACATAGTTATTAATTTGTGCATGGGAGTTAGAATCAATGACTTTTTTTCCTAAGAATGTATTTCATTTTAAAGAAAACAACACTTTCAAATAACTATACATGAGATTTTTAACAATTAAATTGTCTGCCATAATTCTTGACTCTAGTTGGTAAGATACAATAATTAATGAATAAGTTAGTTGCTTTTAACGTTCCACAGTTTAGTGATATACAACTTGCAGTGTCTCAGAATCTTTTAAGTTATGCCTAGATGAGCAGGCATCTGATATATTGCTTCTTTGGTAAGAGTATAATAGCTAAAGAACAATTGCTAGCTTTGTGAGGATGGCATTTTATCAATGGAACTTCCATTAAGTTAGCCTTCCATCTTGTTAATGTCATGCTCTTTTTTCAAGACCTTGACATCATTATAATGTGTCACTGTAAGGAAAAAATGTACTTTTTAAGTGCCGTAGATATAAATGTGTATTCCTGTCCCTGGTAAATTAGCATTCAAGGTTTTCTAGATGTAGACATTTTAAGAACTTCACAGGAATAATATTGCTATAAAAAGTACATCACTTTGCCAGGCAAAAATAGTTGATGCCCAACTTCTGGTTAACATTCACTTTTTACATATAGCAACCCTCTAGAAAGTTGCTTTTTTAAAGTATTTTTATGGTATAGTTAGAACTCTGCTTTGCTTGGCCTAATGGAACATATAATCTGAATCAAAGTTGATCATTTATAAAAGAGGCATTTTAAATAGGTGTTTCATCTATACACAGAGTCACCTAATTGGTTAAAATGAAATGCTTCAAGAAAATGAAATGCTTTTTATTCTTATGTGATTTGTTATTGTATTTTGTGGGCATAAGGTGATCAGGAAGTATCGAGTATAGTTAACATTAACTACTTTTTTGAATAACTATAAAATGCTATCGAAAGTGGTTATGCCTGCATAATGTGAAAAGGAAACATTAAAAATGGAATATTTCAGGCAAAAAGCCAGTTCTTTGATTGATAGGACTTCAAGTAACTGATCTGATAGATTACTTTTGCCTCCTAGAAACTGCTCAACTGTTTGACTAAGCTGACCAAATATGCTATCTCTATGGGTGATATCTTATTGAATTAGGAAAATATTAATGCCCTTCCAATAAATCTGAATGAGAAATTCTTTACTAGCTAGCCCTAGGTCACAAGATGACTACCACCTGATATCTTTAAAATTGTTAAAAATATTTACCTACCAATTTGGAGATAAAAATTAAAGAAAACAAATTTCCACTTAAAAAAAATAAATGTTGTCATCTTACGTTCAGCATATTCTTTCCAATTTCTTTGTAGTGGATTCCTTAGTTGTCAATAAACATGTTAGTTCCCTACAACACTCATAAAATTTCCCAGATTTTCCATTTCTCTGCAAGTATTAGCCAGGAATATAAGTGAAATCAAAACCGGTTTTCTATGACAATGGAGGAAGGATTTTTCATGGGTAAGAGAGATATGTAGGTTTCATAACCCCAACCATAGTTCATAAGATTCATCTTTCTTTAGGGGATATCTTATATATTAACCACTGCTGGGCAAGGCAATTGGATGCAAGTGGGTTATTGCGTTAAACTTGACACAGAATTGAATAGAGTAATGCTCCCTCTTCAAAGTTTTCACCAAAGGAAAACACAGAACCTTTCTCTTAATTCCCTGTAGGCAGCAGACACATAGCTGGAAGATATAAATACAGCTTTGTTAAAAGCTCATATACCACAGAAGAAAGATACAAAAAATAAATAATTTATCTCATAGATTTAATAAATATCCTTCTGGAATGCCCCACTCCCTACCACCCCCTGGCTTCCAGTCTTACCCAAAATGGAAGAAACTATATAAACTTAGATTCTCAAACATTTTAAATTTTGTAAACCAGAGATACAAGTAAACAAACAAACAAACAAACAAACAAAAAACAATAGCAACATTTATCATCTTTTAAAAAGTCTGTCTTCCAAATCATGTTCTCCCTTGTCTTCCTTAAATAATTGGTTTAGAAGACAACCACATATTTCAATACAAATCAATATATCTAACATTACCAAGATGGACTCTGCACTCACTAATATGAACTAACATTAATGAGCAAATTTTGAGAGTTAAAGTTGAAAACACAGGTCATCAGGGGATTGAAAAAGGGTAGAAATTGGGCATTTGATGCTGAAGGAGTATAGAGTGTTCAACAGGATTGATTGTATAGATCCAGAAATAGATAGCACAATGTTGCATGACGGTAGCACAATACTGTAAGTACACTGAACAAAGATGAGTGTGAGTATGGTTGAAAGAGGAAGGCTAGGGTCCTGTAGGACATCAGAAGGAAACATAGGCGATAAAGACTGGGACATGTATTACTTGTGAAACCTAGAGTGGCCAATGATGATGATTAAATGTACAAATGTAAGAATGTTTTACATGAGGAAGAACAAAAGAATGTCTACTATGCAAGGTATTGAGAATGGGATAGTATTGGGGGAAAAATACAGTCAATGCAAACTGGAGTCTATTTAATAGTAACATTGTATCATGCTTCCACTAATTGTAACAAAGGCAATATACCAAAGATAAATGTCTGTAAGAGGGGGATATAAGGGAGGGCCATTGTATTCTTGGTGTTGGTGGTGTTGTCTGAACATTTTAATGTATTTTATTTTTTTTTCTTTTAAATGTTTTCTCCTCTTCCTCTTTTTTATGGAAGAAATGGAAATGTCTGCATATAGATTGTGGTGATGAATGCATAACTATGTGATTATACCAGGAATCATTAATTGTTTACTCAGGATGGAATGTTTAAAAAATAAACACAGGGAAAACTAAATGACAAATAGGGTGGGATGGGGGGATGGTTTGGGTGTTCTTTTTTCACTTTTATTTTTTATTCTTATTCTGATTCTTTCTGATGTAAGGAAAATGTTCAGAAATAGATTGTGGTGATGAACGCATAACTATATGATCGTACTGTGAACAGTTGATTGTATACCATGGATGTTTGTATGGTATGTGAATATATTTCAATAAAACTGAATTTAAAAAAAATAAACACAGGGATACAAGTGCTGGAGAAAATGTGGAGCGAGGGATATACCTAATCACTGCTGGTGGGGAAGTAGAATGGTGCAGCCCATCTAGGGGGTAGTGTTGTGGTTCCACAGGAAGCTAAGTATGGGGTTGCCATGGTCCATCTACCCCACTATTGGGTATATACTTAGAAGAACTGAGACAGGCACACAAATGGATGTTTATACACTGGTGTTTATAGTGACAGTATTCATGATTCACAATGGATGAAGATGGTCTAAGGGTATAGTGACTGAAGAAAGGAATGGTTAACTGTACTGTATACATACAATGGAACATTGAGAGGATGCAAGAAGAAATGAAGTTGTAAGGTATGCAACTAGATAAATGGAACTTGAGGACAGTATATTGCATGAGATAAGCCAGAGATGAAAAGATGGACATTATAATGACTCACTAATATGGACTAATTCTAATGTACAAGCTTTGAGAATTGATTCTGAGAGCATAGGTTATCAGGGAAGGGGTTATGGTAAAGGTTACTAGATTGTAAGCTCTTACAGCAGTTACAGCTATTCCTGAGTTATAATGGTTTTTTCTAGATTCTGAGATGCTGAGCTCTTGTGCATAACCAAGTTAATTCTTTGATCTTTGGGTATCTGTATGACACCTGGGACTCAGAGCCAGAATTGGGCAGCTATGAATGTCAACATTACCCCATCCAGCAAATGTTAAAGAAGCTGAAAAAGAGATCAGACTTCAGTTAGAGATATGAATGAAATGGACTTCTTTAGGACTAAGGTAAATCAGACTAAAGGGTAAGGGTTGGTATTGACTATGTTTTAAAACTTCAACTTCTGTGTGAAATCAAAGATAGAGATGTTTACTTCATGGAAAAATCTTTATTTTCTGTAGCGTGCTATGTAATGTAACTTTTATGGTCAGTTTACTCAAATGCCATAATTGCATGCAACCTTGAATAGTGGGTGAGATCTGGTTGGTTTGTATAGGTTAGCATGAAACTCTGATAAATCCCAGAGTAATTTTGGCAGTGGGAAACAGTATTTGAAAAGCCCTCTTGAGGGACTTGGGGAAAATGTGGAAATATTAATCCACCTGGGGAATTTGTGATATTCTTGCAAGTATTGAGGACTACCAATTTAGGAGGCCAGGCACTTGATCTTGGGGCTTGCCCTTATGAAGTTTGTTACTGCAAAGGAGAGGCTAAGCCTACTTAAAACTGTGCTGAAGAGTTACCCCCAGAGAACCTCTTTTGTTGCTCAGCTGTGTCCTCTCTTTATAAGCCAACTCTGCAGGTAAACTCACTACCCTCCACCCTACATGGGACATGACTCCCAGGGGTGTAAATCTCCCTGGCAATGTGGGACATGATTCCCAAGGATGAGCCTGGACTCAGCATTGTGGGATTGAGAAAGCCTTCTTGGACCAAAAGGGGGAAGATAAATGAAACAAAATAAAGTTTCAGTGGCTGAGAGATTTCAAACAGAGTTGAGAGTTCATTCTTATGCATTATATAGATATCCCTTTTAGTTTTTTTGTGTATTAGAATAGCTAGAAGGAAATACCTGAAACTGTTGGACACCAACACAGTAACCTTGATTCTTGAAGACAAGAGTATAACTCTATAGCTTATACAATGTGACTGTGTGACTGTGAAAACCTTGTTGCTCATACTCCCTTTATTCAGCGTATGGACAGAGGAGTAGAAAAATGGGGATAAAAAAGTAAATGAATGATAGGGGGGATGGAGGGGATGGAATGTTTGAAATGTTTCTTTTTTACTTTTATTTTTATTCTTATTTTTGTTACTTTTTTGGAGTCGTGACAATGTTCAAAAACTGTGGTGATGAATGCATGACTATATGATGATACTGTGAACGACTGACCTATACACTTTGGATGACTGTATGATATGTGGCTGTATCTATATAAAATTGCAAGGAAAAAGAAATAAAAAAATTAAAAAGTATAAAAAAGAAGAATTGCTTTTGCTATTTCACTGTCTCATATATTGGGACTGTTTGCAGTCAGTTGTCTACTACTGCTTAATTTAAAACTGACAATCTAAAATCAAATACTCCTTTCTCAGTCTGAAATTTTATAGATTTCCCTGTAAGTATCCACAGAGCTGACTACCTTTTTAAAACTAGATTATTCATTGGGTCCAATGAATTTTCATCTTCTCTTTTGTCACAGGCTGTTGCTCTCTGGTATTCTTTGCTGCATCCTCTGGTTTCTCCACAGTCCCAAATGTAGTTGTGTTCCCAGCTCCAATGGCATGCTCCTTTTCATTCCCTTTGGTCCTTTCTTCTCTGGCAGGCCCACAGTTGCAACCACTGTATTTTTGTTTACTTTTGTGTACTTCCTAAATATTAACTGTGATTTCTTGAGACTCATTGCGTCTAGAATCTGTAACTCTCAGTTGTGATATCTAACTGAATATCTCAATAAACTCATTAAATAGTACTCAAGTTATTCCTTAAAATAATTCTTTCTTCCAATTTCTCTGTTTGGTTTATGGTAATTCTATTTTTCCCATTTGTGTTGACTCCAAATGCCCAAAAACTATTTTGTTTCTCTCTATTCTTCAGTTCCTATATCCAATAATTATCCAAGACAATTCTGTCTCTGAATTATATCTTCATTTTTTCCTTTCTTAAGAATTCCTTTTTTCCCTGTACATGTTGCTTTCTCTTCATGTCTGACCTCAACTTTTTTCTTTTCCTTTACCTTTGATTATTAAAATAATCTGTATTCATAATTAAAAATGAACTAAATGAATTAATAATGACATTTGAAATTATCTTCTACCACAAATACCTCATTCCCTCTATACTAAAACTGTCATGCATAAACATGCATACATTTCCAAATTAGCTTAAACAATGTATTATTCAACCAGCAATGTGTGAGGATGTTGTTTTCATGCATTCTCCTAACCCTGTATTATCATTTCTTTATTTTGCCAATCTGTTTTATATTATTATTATTTTAATTTGCATTTTGTTATTTATGAATAAGATAGTGCATCTATTCATATGCTTATGATTAGTTTGTATTGCTTTTTTCTGTGAACTGCCTGCACATATTGCCTTTATGTTTTTCCTTACTTGTCTCTCTGCCTCAAGCACTTCTTAGCTTCCATGATGATTATTATTTATAGATTAATCTTTCTAATATCTCCAATTTCCAGTTATATTTTTGAGGTAAACTTTTAAATATATTTGATTTTCAACTTTATGAAATTTAATCCTTTAGCCTAGTTTTCTAGTCAAGTTTCTTAAGTAACAAAAATAGAAACTAGAAATCTGGATCATTTAGGCAGAAATGGATTTTATTAGAAGGATATTGTAAAAACTTTATAGCCTATGGATGGTCTGAGAACCAGATCTAGAGGTCACAGATTTGGGGGAAAAATACTTGAGCATCAATTCCAAGGACTCATCAAAAATAAGCTTCTAATTCCTTGCCTTCATTAATTCACTCATCCATTCACCAAATATTTATTGAATCCCTACTATGTATATCAGCATTGTTCTCAGTGCTACAGATATTATGGTGAACAATACTGATTTAATCCCTGAATTTATAGAACTTAGAAACCAAAAACCGAACAACCACCACCAAACAAAATACAAGTGAACAAAAATGTCAGTACAATTATCAAAATGTTTGAAATATGTTATGACATAACTAAAAAGTTCCTGTGTAAAGAGCTGTTTGGGGGAGGGCAAGAAAGGAAGAATTTTGATTAGATAGTAGGCTTCATTGGCATCCAAATGAAAGATAATGCCCACATAGTTTAAGATGGTAGCAATGAAGAAGGAAAGAAGAAAATGATTCAAAATATATACATTGGAAAAAGAATTGATAGAACCTTATAATGATTTAGATATTTGGTATGAAAGACTAAACCCCACTAAATTTCAATGGAACTATTTTTTTTTCCAATAACACTTTAAAAACTCTTAACTTCCTGACCTTCAAACACATCTGCTTTACTCACTTTCCCCATATTGTACAAGCTCCCCTCTTCCCAGGGTATTGTATATTTCAGGAGAGCATTGTACCGAGAATCTAACAGATCAATAATATCAAAACTTGATTGATCCTGTAACATTTGCAATCCAATCAGGAAATAGAAACACAAAGTAATTTGCACAGGAAAAGTTTAACTGTAATCAAGGAGAAACTATAAAGGGTAATGGAATTCTAAAGAATATCTTAAGGCTGCAGGAGCATACCAAAAGAAAGAACAAATTAGGAAGGGAGGCCCCTATTCCAAGTCAAAGATTCTGAACTCATTGAAGAAGGTGTGTTTGCAGCTCTTTGGATGATGGAGAACTTCAGTGGGTTGCCCCAGGACTGTGTGTGTCCACAGTTACTAGGTAAGAAATGAACACCCTTCATGGGTGCAGGTAGGCAAAAGTTGCAGGCAGTTAACCATGGCTGAAACTGACATGAAGGAAACACTCCTGCTGGATGCAAGTGGGCTGAGAATAGCATAGCTGTCAGAGGTAACAGGCAATCAGGAAATAGCAGTCAAGACTGGCAAACAGGAAAACACCCAAAAAAGGCAGATGAACTGAAGCCAGCAGATGAAAATTCAGAAAGATTCAGAGTATCAGAAGCCTGCTCTGCAGGTGGATGGTGTGAGGTCTGGGATACGTACTGTCTGGGTTAGTGGGCCACAAAGAGATTGTCACCAAGCTGTAAGGGCTGGGAACTCAAGCTTACTGAAGGACTGCAAGCTATGGGTGCACAGTTTATGCAGAATGTCACAGATGCCCTGCTCCCATGCATCTTGCAAACTGTGCAACAGGAGCAAAATGAAGCAAATGGAAAGATACCATGGTCAAGAAAAAAATACTCATTTCTCTTACAATGTCTCTCTAGTGCCCTCTATTGTCAGAGTTTGAGTTTGTACTCACAGCAAAAGAAATATTTAGAGGGTCTATCTCTCTTATCACAGTGCAGGTAATGAAGGGTGGAAACTTTGGAGATGAGAGTCAGCACATTGACAACTGTCAGAGTTCACTCTTTTAGCACTCAGCTTCCATATTCACTTTTCTAAATATTATGAGTGAGAATGTTAGCACCATTTCCCTCAAGGTGAAGATGCAAAGCCATTGTATCCATCACTGGATTTATTAATTACTCCTCATATTTCATCCCAGAACCACTGAAAATTCTGTTACATAAATGGTAAGACTAAATGGTAAAGTTATTCACCAACAACTTGTATTTAAAATAAACATGGGAAGGAGAGAGGAAAAGAACATGCTTAGTATACACAATTGAACATGTACATATAATAAGCCAAGAAAAAAATGTACAAACCTATCATAGTCCTTATTTCTGTAATTGGTCACAAGGCTATAACTGATATCTATGGCTTTCTGCTGTTGCTCCCCATATCATATTTCCCTTGCCCTCATCTGGTAATCAAGCACTAAGTGAACATCCTTTAGCCTCGAGGATCCCCTAAGTTCCAGATAGTTTTTTTTTGCTCCCATCATATAACAGCAACACAATTTCCTCTTAGTAATTGAGATCAATTAGTCCAGCCAGTAAAATAACTTCTTTTGTTTGCCTGTTGATTACGTTGCATAAGATGTCCAAAATGGTTAAGTAGTGATATCATTTTCCAATTGATTGTATCTGTTATTGTGTGCCCTGGTGGGTGCATTCCTCCCTTTGGAACCAAGACTTCCAAACAAAGCTCAAACTTACCAGGAAGGGAAGCAAAAGTTCTGTAATCATGTTATTTGATATAATAGAGGAGACGCTCCCACTTATACCTCTTGAATTCCAGACCCATGTATTCTAACAGTGGGGAAATAGCACCATATGATTGTATTTGAATCAAAGAATATGCTGCATCATCTAATACCTAATCTCATCCTTTCAGGATGTTGTCTCTCAAATGGCACCATAACAGTCGTCAGTAAGCCATTCCACCATTTAATTAGGCCAGCTGTTTGTATGTGATGACTATGTGGTCAGACTTCTCAATTCCCTGTGTATGAGCTCATGCTGCATTGCTTTTGCTGTGAAATGAATTTCTTAATCAGATGCAATGCTTTACAGATTTCCATGGTGATGGCTAAGACATTCTGTGAGTCCACGGATGGTCATGCCAACAGAAGCATTACTAACAGGGAAGAAAAATCATATCCAGAATGTTCTAATAACAATAAATCTTCTCTATGCTCCATGAAGGAAGAGGTGCAATATAATAATCCTGTTTCCAAGTGGTTAACTGTCCTCCCTGGGGAATAGCACAGTATCAGGGGCTGAATGCTAGTCTCAGTCATTGGCAGATTAAGCACCCAGATTACTTGGTTTACAAGGAGAACAATCACAGAGATTTCAGGGATGTAGATATTCCCTTCACAAAAAATATCTCTAAATGCCACAGTGAAGGGGTGTCTCCTGGGACTTCTCCTGGAATGTAGTTAAAGGGTAGATGCGTGTGCCACAAATAATCATTCCAGCCCAACATTATTATCTCCCTATATGAGTTTCTTCTTTTACATCATGTCAAGGAAGTTCTGGAATATCAACCTCATTAAATAGCCTACTGTAGAGTCCAGGTTTCAGCCAATTAAACATTTATACTGTTAGAACCACCTCTAGTTTCACAATCTGTCATATTAAATTCAGATCTCTACTAGGTGCACCCATATCTGGTACAGTCTAATGTTGTATTCCACCCTCCTTGATTTTAACACCCTTAGAATACATGCACACATATATTTCCAAGCTTTCTTTTTAATATTAGTAGTCTTTCAATTCTTTTGGTTATTTTCTTGTGGGTTATAGTGTGCCTGGAACATGCTTATATTTGACCATAGTTATAGATCTATTGTCAACAAGGGGTGGGTGTAATGGGTCTGGAGGAGAATGGACATCCACTTTCAAGGTATCCACTCCATTAGGACAGGGTTATCATACAAGGAGGGGCTAATCTCCTTAGACAGTGGATGTCAAGGTACTTCCAAGGGTAATGGAAGCTCAGAGTACTCTCAGGTTCCAGATTGTCAGTTTTATCTGAGTCCAACCAGATGTCCCTATTCCCTTTTTCAGAATTCTATTCTTTTCTAATCAATGAAGGAAATTTGCCAAGATAAGTTTGCCAAGGCTCTGAATGAAATTGCTATTGTAATTCAGTAAAAAGCACAATTAAATTTTTGTGTTTTATTTTTAGGAACATCAGTCCTGTGAATACAAGAAATAGTATTTTTTTTCTTTTTTTATTTTAAGGAATGCCATAGAAGCTTTCTTGTTCTTAGACCTTGATTTGAGTTGAGAGAGAGAGAAGTTGATCTTGTCATATTCTTTTTGAAAATGCTTAAGTGAATTCAGAGGAATCTATCCCACACTACAGTATTTATGGTCACCATTACCACCCTAACAGTCAACTGCAGAAGCATCTGTGATTCCCAATGCACTTGCTTAATCAACCACAGGGGATAGGTCAACTGTGAGGCTCATACACATCATGGATTAATATAAACCCATTTTATTGTCAAGAAGTTCAGAACTTTACTCCAGCTCAAGATTATGACTAAACCAATCTACACATCCTATCTTTGTGGCTCTATTTCCTGAGACCACTCCTGGGACCAATTCTGTATTACCTAGGATCCAATCAAGATGGTGACTGCACAGATTAATTTTGAATTTAAAGCATTAATAACCCAAACTGGGGAGTAACCATAAATAGTGAAGAGAATTCTATGGAATAATCAGGAATTAAGGAGATTATGCAAGGAAGGAATAGACCTTGAAATTGGGCCCCCCTATCAGAAGAATGGATTTAGACTTCTTTGGAAAGGATGAGATTGCAGCCCAATGAATGAAAATTGTACTGCATTGTCTCAGGCTAGAGCTGATCCACAGTCAATGGGCAAGCAGAAAACACCTTTAGAGCACAGGAGAGCTGATGCTGGCAGGCTGGTACATAGAAGGATTCATGGTGTTGAAAAGTACTTGGCCAGCTAGTTAGTAAATAACTAGGGGTGTATGAAATGGATGTAGGGAGGCCTGTGGTAAAGTTGTCATTAGGAAGGAACCAGTACAGTGAGCTCTTTATTTCTGCAGTATCTCTCCAGCATTGTCTGCTAACAAAGCTTAAATTTGTTCTCACTGCAAAGGAGAAATGCTTTATAGGATTCATCTCCATCATTGTCGAGTACACGGTGACTGCTGGTCTTGGAGTTAAGAGTCAAGAACCCTAGCAGCTGGCACAAACCCTTAACAGAGTATATTAATGACTTTATTTTTCCTGGTCAAGTTACTTTTCTCTTTCCTTTCAGCCTCTACCCTCAAATTTTACTGTCTTCTCAAACTCACCACTTCTCCTCTTCCACCTTGACATTTACATGCCCAGATGGAGCCACATTCTCTTCTAAGTCATTTAGAATAGTGAACCTATAAAACTGTGAATTTCTTCAATTATAATATCTAAATACACAAAATTATTCACTTCTACACCTATTCTTCCATTCCTTCTACTCAATTCCAGAAGAAGGAGGATCTTTTCTCCTTTTAATGCAAAATCTTCAGCTGTGCTTAATTTACCCACTTCTACCTCCTCTAGAACTTTCTGTCAATTTTCCCTCTACTGCCAACATGTCTAACCTCTTTTTCAACTCCTTGTGGTGGATGTTTAGGTTCCACTGAACTCCGGTCCATTAGAACCACAGGAAGTAAGAATTTGTGATAAATGTGGAATGAAGTTAGAGTCCCAGGAAGGAAGTCTTGAACTTTGAGATACAACTCCAAAATGTTTGGATTTGAAGACCTGAGTAATATTGATGGATATAGATGGAAGTGATTCCTGATAGTGAGCAAAGAGCATATTTTAGTGACAGCCATTAAAGAAATAATGCAAACTGAAAAAGATGTTGGATTAGTGCTACTTAGGGTACAAAGTCTGTTCAATGAGATATATATATGTATATGTTTCCTTTACAGACAATAACATCCTTAGATATATGTTGTTCTTGTGACCTATCTTCCCACAAAATTTGTGAGCCAAGCCTCTTTCTTTGCTTCCTCACACAGAGTTCCTAAAAGTCTCCTATAGCATAGTGACCTGTACTTACTCTACTTGTATGCATTCTTCCTAATGCAGTCTGGATTGCAATATGGCATCTACTGCATGGCTCTACTAAAATGTATTTCTATAGTGTAATTCTTAATTGCCAAATTAATGGAAAAATTGGATTTTTAACTTAATGGAGCACTGTGCCACAAATGACCTTGGTGATCAAACTCTCCTTGAAATTCTGTGCTCTTGACTTCTGTGATGTTCTATCTGCCTCTCAGACAATTTGGTATCATTCTCAGTTTTGATATCCCTTGCTTCTCCAACTTTTTTCCCTTAAATGTTATGGTACCTGTGAGCCTTTCCTCAGCCATTGCTGCTAGAGATAATGTATAAAATTCTTCAAATTTGTTGTGAGAGAAAAAACAAACATAACTACTGACCCATATGCTGATGATGTACATTTCTACACTTTTCTCCAAACCTCTCTCTCCTATCTTTTCCTATCTGCCTGTAGTGCTCCCTTTAGTATTTCTTGTAGAGCAAGTCTCTTGTTCACAGACTCAGTCAGTGTTTGTCTGAACATATTTAAACTCACCCTCATTTTTGAAGGACAGTTTTTCTGGAATAGAATTCTTGGTTGGCAGTTTTTCTCTTCAGTATATTAAATATATCCTACCACTGCCTCCTCACATCCATGGTTTCTGCTGAGAAAACTGCATCTTATTGATCTTCCCTTGTATGTGGTGGATTGCTTTCCTCTTGCTGCTTTCAGAATTCTGTCTTTGACATTTGACAATCTGATTAGTAACTGTTCTGGAGTAGGTCTATTCAGAGCTATTCTGTTTCGGGTATGCTGCACTTCTAGGATCTCTAATTTTATGTCTTTCATAACAGATGAGAAATTTTCAGTGATTATTTCTCCATTATTCTGTCTTCCCCTTTTCCCTTCTCTTCCTCTTCTGGGACACCCATGTCATGTATATTTGTACACTTCATGTTATCATTCAATTCCCTGAGACCCTGCTCATATTTTTCCATTCTTTTCCCTATCTCTTCTTTTGTAAGTAGGATTTCAGATGTCTTGTCCTCCAGTTCACTAATCCTTTCTTTTGCCTCTTCAAATCTGCTATTGTAAGTCTCCTTTTTTTTTTTTTTTTTCATCTATGGTACTGTGCCTTTCATTCCCATAATTTCTGCCAGTTTTTCCTTCAAATTTTCAAGTTCTTCCATATGTTTCCCCACGTCTTCTTTTTATCCTTCATTACTTTTGCCATATCTTCCCTAAACTCATTGACTTTATTTTTGAATTGATTTAGCATGTTTGTTTGAACGTCTTTAATTTGTTGTTTCAATTCCTATATCTTTTTTGAAGTGTTAGTTTGTTCCTTTGAATGGACCATATCTTCATTTATCCTAGTGTGACTTGCAATTTTTAATTGGTGCCCATCTGCTTTCCTGATTAGTCAATTCTAGAGGTAATTGAAACCTAGGGTTTCTTGATGGTTGGGTTTGTTCTCTATCTGTTTTTTGGCATTCAGTTTAACTTATTCTAGACCTCTGGCATAGCTTCCATTTAACTGATCAGAATTTTCAGCTCTTGTTATTCTGGTTCTTGCCCTGCCTATATGGAACTTTTTTTTTTTTTTTTTCCTTTATGAGGAGGGTCCACTCAGATATGATTGAGCCCAAACAGATTTTTCCAGACCAGACAAGCCTAGGTCTCAGGAATAGGGTGTAATCATTATCAAATTTTCCTGAGGATGAGACCCAGAGAATTGTCAGACTTTCCTGTGAGGCCTCTAGACTGCTTTTCTATCCTGCCCAGCAGGTGGTGGTTGTCAGTGTGCAGCTCCCCACTGGTGTAAATAGGTGGAGTTCCTTTAATTCTCAACAGACCCTGTCCCTGACAGGGGCATGGTTTAGATGGAGAGCAAGTCAGAAGCCAAGCTTAAGGTGTTTCTTTGTTTTCCCTCCAGCCCCAGGAGTCTGAATTCCCTGTAAGAGGGCCTCCACTTGAGCTGGGCCCTACCCCTCTTTTTCTTGGGGTAGACACACCCTTTAGGGAATTAACTCCTTCACTTGACTCCTTGCTTTGTCTCTCAGACCAGTCTTAACTCCATCCTTGCCTGGGTCAGCACTGACAATTGAAAATGCCTGAGGCTTTCTTTATTGAGCTACTAGAATAGTTTAAAAAGAAAGAGAGAGAAAAAAAGAAATCCCCTTTTCACAGCCAGTCCCTGGTCCCCCAATTTCACCGGTCAAGAGCCAGAGTTGGTAGGTGGTTCTATGTTCCCATTTTCTTGGGGGACAGTCCTTTTTCCAGTATTCTGAGCTCAGCCAACTTTTAAAGCTTCTGTTTTAATCAATTTATTTTATTTTTTTCCCATCATCCTTACCTCCTATCTGCTAGGAGAGTCCTCATGGTCCCTTTGCTGCTTGCCCTGGGTTTATCTGTGCTCCTAGCTTGTATTCAGTAGTCCAACTTTGTTAATTGAAACCATGAATGGAGTTGGCTTGAGCTACCTTCTCTTGCTCCTAGTAGAGATGCTTCTTTTCCCTATAGGGGAGTGTTCCAACACAGTCTGCTCTGCCAGTGAGGGAGAGGTGCCTGCTTCTGCCATTTGGAGGACTTTACCTACAGTCGTACACTGTGGTCTTGGCACTTTCACCTTTCCAGACTGATGTACAATGTGCATCCGGTCACAGATGTGCCCCAAACATTTGTTCCAGACTGATTACTAGTTGTTCCTGGCTGTTTGCTAGCTGCTTTAGAGGACTAACTAAATTCCACACCTCCCTATGCCACCATCTTGCCTTTCCTCTTCCATAGATGTCCTTGGAATGTCTGTATATAGACTTTTTTTTTTATTTTAAGAAATTTTATTTTGAAATAAATTCAAACTTACAGGAACAGTTGCAAAAACAGTACAAACCCCATACATAGAACTTCAGCATACCCTGACCCACCTCCCCTGATACCCCAATCCACCACCTTTAACATCCTGTCACACCACCATTTCTTTCTTTCCCTCCTTCCCTCCCTCCCTCCCTCCCTATCATCCATCATCTATTGCTCTGTCCTCTGAACATATGAGAGCAAGCTGCACACATCTTTGAACAAACACTATAATTCACATATACCTTTCCCATGGACAAGAACATTCTTTTATGCATACCATTAAGCGCAGCTAAGAAGTTCAAGAAATTCAACATTGATACAAAGCTTACATTCTATATTTTCTTTTTTTTTTTTTCCTTATGTCCCATCTGTGGCCCTTTCAGCCTCCTCTTCTCAATCCTTAGATCCCATCCAGGATCATCCTCAGCATTTAATTGTCATCTATTTAGACTGTCTTTTTTTTTCAATTGTGGAAACATATACACAGCCTAAATCTTCCCATTCCACCCCCTCCTTTGCATTCCATTAGTGGGATTAATCACATTTAGAATGTTGCAGTGCTACCACATTCCCACCATCCATTTCTAGAAATTTTCCTTCACCCCAAACAGAAACCCTACACTCATTTCTTAACTCCCCATTGCCCCTTCCCCCACTTCTCAGAACCCCTACTCTACTTTTCATCTCTATGGTCATATTCTCTGACACTTTCTTTGTGTTTACCATGGGACTTAAATTTAACATCTTAAATCTATAACAATCTTGTTTTTCTTTGATACCAACTTAACTTCAATATGACACATAAACTATGTTCCTTTACTCCCTCATTCTCCCACCTTTATGTAGTTCTTGTCAAAAATTACATATTTTTCACTGAGTCCAAAACCACTGATTAATCATTACAGTTTATGTATTTTAGATCCTGTAGGATGTAAATAGTGAAGTTACAAATCAAAAATACAGTAGTATTGGTATTTATATTTACCATGTGATCTTTACTAGTAATCTTTATTTCTTCATGTAGTTTCAGTCAATTGTTTAGTGTCCCTTCCTTTCAGGCTGCTCAACTCCCTTTAGCTTTTCTTATAGGACTGATCTACTGGTGGTGAAGTCCCTCAGCTTTTGATTATCAGGGAATGTTTTCATCTCCCCCTTATTTGTGATTTCTCCAAGTCTCTGATGGTTATTGACTTCTATCTGTATTCCATTGTGGTCAGAGAATATGCTTTGAACAAATTCATTTTTTTTTTTTTTTTTTTTTTTATTTATTGAGGCTTGTTTTTATGTCCCAGCATATGGTCCATTCTGGAGAAATATTCATAATCACTAGAGAAGAATGTGTGTCCCAGTGACCTGGGATGTAATGTTCTATATATGTTTGTTAAAATCCTGTATATTCCTCTATCCTTTCTTTGTTTCTCTGTCGGTAGGGCTCTCTTTAGTATCTGAAGTAGGACAGGTCTTTTATTAGCAAAATCTCTCAGCATTTGTTTGTCTGTGAAAAATTTAAGCTCTCCCTCAAATTTGAAGGAGAATTTTGCTGGATAAAGTATTCTTGGTTGGAAATTTTTCTCTCTCAAAGTTTTAAATATGTCATGCCACTGCCTTCTCACCTCCATGGTGGCCGCTGAGTAGTCACTAGTTAGTCTTATGTTGTTTCCTTTGTATGTGGTGAATTGCTTTTCTCTTGCTGCTTTCAGAACTTGCTCCTTCTCTTCAGCATTCAACAGTCTGATCAGAATCTGTCTTGGAGTGGGTTTATTTGTATTTATTCTATTTGGAGTTCGCTGGGCATTTATGCTTTGTGTATTTATATTGTGTAGAAGGTTTGGGAAGTTTTCCCCAACAATTTCTTTGAATACTCTTTCTAGACCTTTACCCTTCTCTTCCCCTTCTGGGACACCAATGAGTCTTAAATTTGGACATTTTATTTTATCTATCATATCCCTGAAATCCATTTCAATTTTTTGATTTTTTTTCCCCATTCTTTCTTTTGTTCTTTCATTTTCCATTCTGTGGTCCTCAAGGAGGCTGAGTTGTTGTTCAACTTCCTCTAATCTTGTATTATGAGTATCCAGAGTCTTTTTAATTTGGCCTACAGTTTATTTCCATAAGGTCTTCTAATTTTTTATTTACTCTTGCAATTTCTTCTTTGTGCTCTTCTAGGGTCTTCTTTATGTCCTTTATATCCTGTGCCATGCTCTTCTTCATGTCCTTTATATCCTGAGCCATGCTCTTGTTGCCTGTCTGTAGTTCTTTGATTAATCATGCCAAGTATTGTGTGTCTTCTGATCTTTTGATTTGGGTGTTTGGGTTTGTGTTCTCCATATTGTCTGGTTTTATCATATACTTGAAGATTTTCTGTTGTTTTTGGCCTCTTGGCATTTGCTTCACTTGATCCCTAATTTGTCAGAACTGCAGCTTGGTGGCATACACTTTCTCTACCCAACCAGCAGATGGTGTCTGTGAGTCACCTATTCTCCTCAAGTCAGTTCTCCCCAACTCTGTCTTTGTGGTGTGTGGGGGTCTGATTCTTGTGGGGTCCAATTGATGCACCAAGTTTGGGTGTGCTGCTGGTGCCATCTGCCCTGAATGTGGGGCGTGTGTCTGGGTGGTTAGGGAGACAGGGTAACTTTAATAATCAAACCTCCCAGGTGTTCCCAGAGATTTAAGGCTGTTGCAGGAGCCTAAGCCTTCATTTCAGTGTTTCCACAGATTATCTCTGCTGCTGACCCACAAGTCCTTGGTATTGGCGTAGGGTCCTTGGGGTTTCTGAGCAGGTCCCCCTTCCCAGCTGTGCTCTTCCAGGACCTCTGCTGAGGGAAGGCTGTGCCAAGTCACAAGTGTGTGCCGGCCTCCAGGGAAGCCCTGGGTTGCTGGGCCATGCAGGGGCATTCCCAGCCCACTTCAAAGATGGTTGAATGGGATGGGTTAACTTCCCCCTTTTCACACAGCTCCACTCTCCCAGCTCTGGGACAATCAGCTGTGGGTGCACTAAAGGCCACTGTACATGGCTGATATTGTGGCATGTGTGCAGTGCTGCAGGAAAGACTCCCCGTCACACTGGGTTTCTTGGTGCGGCTCTGGGCTGTGGGTCTGGCCCTGGTCAGGAGCGTCCCTTGCCTGCTGGGGGGATGGCTGCAAGGAATGCATTTTTTTTCTCCTTTTGGCTCCCTTCTGCTCCCCTGGTCTCGAGACAATCAGCAGCGAGTGTGGGAAGGGGTATCCTCCATGCCAGACACCAAGGCGTTAACCCAGCCTGCTCCCTCAGTGCTTCAATGCGCAGCTCTCCCTGTCATATCTGCAGCCACTCCCAGGCTTTTTTTTTTTCTAAAGAGCTAGTCCATCTCCAAATGCCAGCCCACCATTTCCCCACACTGCAGTGCAGCCGCTGGACTTTCAGCTGGCTTACTCACTCGTTTCAGAATGCAGGCTCCTGGTTTCGCCAAATGCACATTCCCTGTGGAGTTAGCAGACCTTGCCTGGTTTGTGCTACTCTGGAAGTGGTGTTCTGGATCACTTTCTGGTTTTTATCTAGCCCTGTCTCACCTAGCCGCCATCTTAAGTTCACCCCTGTATATAGACATTTAAGGCTTCTTTCCCTCAGCATTCTGCTTTTGAGATGCATCCAAGTATTTTTGTGCTCTGCAGACAAATAGTTTGTTCCTCATTATTGCTAAATAGTATCCTATTGTATGGATGCTCCATAGCTTGTTTATCCTTTGATCTGTTGAAGGACATTTGGTTTGTTTCCAGTTTTTAGTGATTATGAATAAAGCTGCTTTGAACCTCCATCTCCAGGATTTTGTGTGAACAAAAGTCTTTAATTTATCTAGGGTAAATATCCATGTGTGTGATTGCAGCATCATATGGTAAGTATGTTTAACTTCATAAGAAATTGAGAATTTCTAAAGAGGTTGTACCATTTTGCATTTCTGACAGCAGTGCATGAAAGTTCTGCTTGTTCTACATCCTCACCAGCATTTTGTAGCTTCAGTATTTAGTTCTTTTTGGCCTTTCTAATAGGTGCATAGTGGTCTTATGGGTTTAATTTGTATTTCTCTCCTACTAATATTGAAAATCTTTTCATTATCCTCTTTTTTTCTGTTTATACTTTTTGCTAAGGTACCTGATCAAGTTTTTGCCTCTTTTTTTAATTGGGATTTTTGTTTTCTTCATGTGTGTTTGGGAAGTTCTTTATATATTCAGGATACAGTTCATTATTGGATAAGATATTTGCAAATATTTTGTCTGAGTCTGTAGCTTTTATTTTCATTTTTGTAAGAGTATTTTCACAAAGAAAGTTTTTAAGTTTTGAGGAAGCCCAATTTGTCACTTTTTTTTTTAATTTCATGAATTGTGCTTTTGGTTTCCTAAGAATTATTTGCCCAATTCCAGGTAATGAAAAATGTCTCATACATTTTCTTTTAAAAGTGCTATGCTTTTATATTTTAGATTTAGTCTATGATCATTTTAAACTAATTTTCATATAAGGTGGGAGACTTAGGTTGAGGTCATACATATATATATATATATATATATATATATAAAACCAAATGTAACCCACATTATTGTTGAAAATATCATCCTTTCTCTACTGAGTTGTGAAAATATTTAATGATAATTTCTGTAAGAGATAAAAAAATAAATTAGAAGAGACTAGTAGACCCAGTGAGATCACAGAATACTCAGAACAGATCTCAATCCCTCACATTTTCCCCATAAAATATCAACATATATTATGTTTTGCAATATCTAACCTTAGTTTATATATATATATATGTGTGTGTGTGTGTGTGTATACACACATATGTACTTACACATGTGTTTTAATGGACAATGCTTTGGTTTCTTTTTATTTATTTTTCATAGTTTTTCAATTTATAAAATATTTATAGCTTGGATTATATATAAAGAATAAAAGGAAAATGAGGCAGAAACTGGAAATATTCCAAATTGTCCTTTATCTGGAGATACATAAACATATATTGATCATGGAATGCTATCTAGCAATCAAAATGAACAAATAATTGATCTATTCAAGAGCATGGATAAATCTCAAATCATAATGCTAAGTAAAAGAAGTCAGTATCAAAGGATTTTTAAGTTTTGAGGAAGCCTAATTTATCAACTTACATTCATTCTGTAAAAGGGAAAACTCTAAGGATGGATTGCAAATCAGTGGTGGCCAGGAGTTAAGGGTTGGGGAAGGGTTTGAATGCAAAGGAGGAGCACAAGGGAATTTGGGGGTGGGGGTTGGTTTAGGAAAGTATTCTGCATCTTTATTTTATTGGTGGCTGCATGTATATGTATGTGTCAAAATACAAAACTGTATATCAAAAGAGTAAGTTACTCTGTATAATTAAAACTAATTTTGAAATAGACAAGTGAGCACCTGTATACTTTCTTCAAAATTTGAAAAAATGGAATGCTACTAGTATATTGAAGAACCCTAGGACTCTTCGTTAATCCATCCCTCTCTGCATCCCAGAGTTAAACACTATCCTGAGTTCTGGGGTATATGCATCCTTAAACAAAGCAGTTTATATCAATGGAAACTTGTATTGTGTATTCTAAATCCTCTGTACTGTTTTTTTTTTAAGTTAATGCAATTTGATTAATTTTTACTCCCAGTACAGTATTTCATTCAATGAATATTCCACAATTTATTTTTCCATTCCGTTAATTTGACATTTTTTCCTAATGAAACTATGCTTCTAGAATAAATCTTTTGTATATCACCTGATTACCAACCACAAGAGATTCTTCAGGGGGTACATGACAGAATCTCACTTATTTAGCAATGAAGTGGTCTGAAAATATGCACATAAAACTGTTAACCATGATTACCTCCAGGGAATGTGATTTTGGGAGAGTTATGGGGAAAGTTCTTTCATTTGATACATTCTATAATTTTGTGTGGTTTGAAATTACTATCAAGCAAACATGTTTTTATAATAAACCAACAGAAATGCAGATGAAAGACAGATAGTAATCAAATTAAGCTGTACTTAAAAATAAGCTTATCATATAATTAGCATAAATTCTTCTTTTGCCAAACTGGAGAATGAAGACTATACAGCAAAATCCTGTCACTAGGAATTTACAAAAGTCGATATACATGTGCATCAATTTTCACTTAAGCAGCAGAAACAAAACAATGATTTTTTTAAATTATTAGCAATCTTCCAAATACTCAGTGCCATGTAAATTGTAATATGTAGTAGTGAAATATGTCCAAGTAAACTAATAAAATTATTTGTCTTAGAACTTTATTATAATTTATCTGCTCTGGAATAAGTTATCTGCAAAAACTATAACATTATGTTCAACCTTTTTTAGGCTTTTCACCATATTTTATTTTATCTGTGTAATGTATACCTTTCCCTTGAAAATTTTTGAAAGAATATGGGCTTTGAAACATACAGACTGGGTTTTAATCCCAATTTTGTGACATTTAAGTTTGAATTTATGAGTAGTCCTTGAGTTAAAAAGCCTTTTTTCTCTGAAATTCTATTTTTGTCATAAGTAGTTATAATACCTTCCATAGAGTATTTTCTGTTTATTAAATGAGCAAGTCTTAAATTGTTATAATCTACATTTTCCCATTCATAAGACATTCTATAAAAGACACAACTATGCTGACGAAGAAAAGATCAGTGTTTGCAGGAGGTTTGGGTCTGGGAGAAGGTATGATTATAAAGGGAAAGCATGAAGGATGTTCTCTATCCTGATTGTGGTGGTAGTTATATCAATACATGAACTAAAACTTATGTTACAAAATATTTTCAGGAGTCTAAGTTACAGATTATTTCCATTCTCTCTCCTACTTGATTTCTCAACCACACTTGCCTTTATTGACTATTTTTTTATTTTACACCTTCTCTTCCTTCAGCCTCCGACATTAAAGTCTTCTTATTTTTCTCCCCTTTCTTCTCTAAATATATTTTGTAAATAATGATCTTTTTCTCCAACATCAAATGCCAGAATTTTTCAGGATCAGCCATAATTTTACATCTTCTTTCACAAAATGGTAACATTGCCTCCCCTGCCTTTGAATGTCATCTAAAATATCAATGATTTTCAATTTCGTATTTTGAGTCCAGATTGATCCTCCATGCTTTAGAACAATATACCTATTCACCCAGTGGGGTTTTTTCACAGGTACATACATCACACTTAAACTGTCCAAACTGAACTCAAAACTCTCCCCAAAGGTCTTCTTCAATAAATTGTTCCTTGTATTCTATGATTTCCTATCACAGTGAATCTTCCTTACTATCTGTTGTGCAAATCAGAATGGAGGATTCACCCTCGAAATCTCTTTTTCCCTTCATCTCCCATATATATAACCCACAAGTAAGTACTGTTGAGTATTTCTCCTAAATAGTTCCTGAGTCTGTCCACTTATCTCCAGCAGCACCGTCGTATCTCACCTAGACTACTGCTGTGGCTTCCTTACTGATTTTCCCACATTCATACTTGCCCTCCTCCAATCTCTTAGCCAAACTCTAGTTGTTGTAATCATTTCAAAATGCCCCATCTTAAAATATTTCCCTGGCTACCAATTTCCATTAGGATAAAGATAGATACTTAAGGATGTCTTTGAAGCATTTCCTTATTTGGTCTGTGTTCATTTGTCTAGTTTAATCTTAAACTACTTTGGGCCACTTTCACTTCTTGCTTTTCTAGCTGAATCTGCCTTCTTTCTGGTCCTGAAACACAGCAAGGCTCCTTCCCATGCGCCTTTGCACGTGCTTCTATCTTTTTACCAGAAGGTTTTTCTCCAGTTCATTTTGCCTAGTTAACATGCAGTCATTCTTAAATGTATATATCAGGGAAGCTTTTTCAGACACCTCACTCTCTAGACATGTAGGTGCACACATATAGACACTGTCAGGGCTACCTCTTATTTCCTTCACATCACTTACTTTACTTTTAAATTGCCCTTTTATTTGTATGCATAGTTGATTCATGTGCTTTCCCCTTCTGGGTTGCCAATACCCAAAGAGCAAGAGCCATGTCCATTTTTGTTCTCTGCTGTAACCCCAGGGTCTAGAATTAGGTATGGCACATAGTAGTCATTCAGTCAACATTCCATTGTCTGTGGTACTGAGACAGCTAGAGTGCAAGGATCGATTTTCCCAGTTCTATTCCAACATGAAGCTAACCATGTGAGAAGCTTCTATGTTGATCTGACCTAACTCCCTCATTAGGGATGAACTTCGCAGGTCATCTTTGCCAGCTGTATGTGGTTGTGTGCCACACATGACCTTCCTAACCACTTGCCCAACCATGGGTTCCCATTGATTGCAGCTTCCACCCTTCTGAGTCCTATATTAGTTAGGTTTAGCTGGAATGAACTTTTCCTTCCTTCATGGTGACTCAATTGGCCATTCTCTCAATCCATTCTTATTTTTTTGTCATTCTTGTAAACAGCCTGCTAAGTTCCTGGCATATACACAAATAGCACCTCACCTTGTTTTATACATTAATATATATTTGTTCTGATTTTCATATTTCCTTGTATCAGGGATTGAATCACATTCTCCACAAAAGGCATGTTCAAGTCCTAACCTTGAGTCCTGTGGTTGTGAACACATTTGTAAATAAGACCTTTGAAGATATTATTAGTTAAGGTGTGGCCAAACTGAATGAGGGTGGGTTTTAATCCAACATGGTTGATGTCCTTATAAGCAAAGGAAATTGGACAAAGAACTCTGGTAGAAACCAGAGAAGGAGACACAAAAAAATCGTCATGTGATGGAGATTGCTAGAAAGCCATCATCAGAACACCCTAGACTCTGGACAAAACATGGCTTTGCTGACATGTTGATTTTAGACTTCTAGTCTCCAAAACTGAGACAATAAATTCTTGTTAAAGCCTGCTCATTGGGTGATATTTGCGAAAATACCCCTGGCAAACTAAGGCAGTTTGGAAAGGGAGTTAAAAGCATTACATATTGTTACTACCTTGAACCAGAAGTTCAAATCTGTACATGTGTATGTTTATGTGGGTGTGGGCATATGGGTGGGAGGTGGGAGCACTGTACCAGCTTTTAGTCTTTACTTATAAGAAGTTAAATGTTAATGAATGTGAATAGGTAATATCACTCTTTACCTCAGTGGTTCTTAATTATTTCTGCTCTCCAACTTGAGTATCCCATAAGTTGCAGAAGCTTACATGGTAGTGAATAACAAAGTGGGAAGGATGGTCCTTTCCACTCCCTAGTCTCTCAGGAGAATCTCAAATGTGAATATGGACGCATTCAAAAAGCCTAATACCAGATGCATGCCCTTGCCTCCTTCAAAATCAATTTTCTAATTCACTGAGCATCCTTATGATCATCCTAAATTGTCCAATGCATAATATCATATTAATCTTCAGAAAACACTGCTGTGATGTCACTTTTTTTCTCATTTCTTTGAATCTATGCTTCCCTACTGACTAGAAAATCCCCAGATTCTTGATGTGTTGGTGTGTAAATTCTCCTCTCTTGACGAAACTGAGCATTCACTATCTACAAAATGCCATGATTGATTTTTTTTCTCTGGGGATTTCTACCATGTTTCTTGCTTACATTGCCTTCTAATATTCTGACTAACACACCATTATCCTTCACTCTCTCTGTGGCCTATCACCACAGCCTACCAAAATCTTTTACATGATTCCAGCACACCATAGTCCAGAGTTCTTCTCTTATCATTCCTATATAATGGGACATTTCCTTTCTCTAAATGCCTAAGGTGCTCACTACATATTCAGCAATTAATCACTGACTTCTGGTGGTTTCCTCTCCTAATAGTGCCTTCACTCTCATTTTAATCTACTACTGATATTTGAGTTTTGTACTTATGTCATGACTTTCCAAATGGATAACTTGTAAAAGCTTTAAGAGCAGGGATTGCTTATCATTCTTCTTCACCTCAAATGTACCCACCATGGTGGCTTGTATATTATGTGTTCCCATAAATATTTTTATTTGATTTGATTTTACTGAAATTGTTCCAAGCTACGCAACAGCTTTCTACATAATAATTGCTGCTTTTTAAAGATGAACCATGTCGTCTTTTGAGCACATTATGAAAAGTAGTGACTAAATTAAGGCATTGGAAAATTTATAGCAGAAAGATGAGATGTGAAAGCTGGGGGAGGTAGAGGGGTTCAGTGAATATAGAACAAAAAGAAAGAAGAGAAAAAAAGACAGAAAATCAAAGTAGGCAATTTATCTTGTGTCATCACTTCTTGTTAATCAGCTGAAAAAAAATCAATTTTGGCTTGAAGAAGCAGTAAGTGGTGGTAGAGGAGACTCAAATTTTCTGACCCTAAGGAAAGAAATAAAACAAAAGGATAGAGAGGCATGACTTTGCTTTTAAAGGTTGAACCCGATTTTTAGTCATTAATGGGATAGTGGGCTGCATGGACCAGTTCCTCTATTAAAGTTGGTGGTGAGGATGTCGTCAATCTGTCTGTCTATTACTGGCAAAGGCATTGACAGAAATTCAGCTCAAGTGAAGAATAAACCGACACCCACTAAAAGGTTGAACTGAATGATAACAAATGGAACTTTCTAACTTAAGTTAAAGAAAAATTACATTTTTTTCTACAATTTCTATAAGTATATACGCACTATTTTCTGGCATATAATCCCTTTTCATGTCTCTCTTATCTCTTTGCTCTATAGTTCATGAGAGGAATATTATATGGTTCCCTTAAAATTATATTGGTCTCCATTAGCAAATAAATAAAACACTGGATTTTAAAAGCAGTCTTTCTAATAAGCTGCTGACAAAAAATAGAAACAAGCACTAAGAATAACCAGCATATATTATACATATAGAATGATGTACATGGCTAAAATACACATTTCAATATGACAAATTTAAAATACTATAAGACTTTTCTTGACATTTTCAGTTATAATGTTCTTTCCCATTTACAATAATTTAATCCTTTTAAACGATTTTTTTTTTCCTTTTCTTGATTCATTCTAACTGATGAATTGAAGTTAGTTTAAAATTGTAGTGTGGAATAATAGAGGTATATGTTAGCAGCTAATTAAAGATAGAGCATTACTTGAAAAAAGTGGAATTTTGCAGCTAAAAATGTAGAATTGTGATGTTTTGGAATTATTAATATGATAACATTTTAATGATAAGCAGTGCAGAAGCTAAAAGGCTTTATGTTTTCTTATCATAATATTTTAAATCCATCTCCCTTTGTGTATTCTTCCCAATTTTCCAAAATCAACTACCTACACATACAAACTTCCATTGCCTTATCCTCAAATCCTGCTTTATCAACTTGAGAAAGTTATTGGAAAGGAACAGCCCTTTCTTTAGGGTCTGTGAGTGGAGATTGGGTACAACTAAGAACATGTCCTTATTCATGTGTATGAATATTTTTGGCCCCAGGAACTAGTGTTACATTTCTATTTCTATGACACAGGAACAAAGTGCTATGTTCTTACAGGAGTCCCCTTCACTGGTCTCCTACTTTTCTGTGAGCACAGACATCCTTGGTGTTATGGCGTGTGCAGACTGAAGACAGATGCTAGATGCGAATGCAGAGAAGGCTGCAGAGATGCTAAAGAGCTCATGAACCCCATCAGTGATGAGGACCATCCTTTTGCCCTAAGGTTTCCCAGGATATCATTACAGAATGAGTATGAACCATAAAGTCTTATTGATCATCACATTGCTTTCTTGTGAGGCCTAATTATCGCAGATAAAAGTGCAGTCTGGCAATCAAATTCCCCAGAGAGAGTGGGTAGTATTTTTGAATCTGAAGCTTCAAGAATACTTAATGAAAATATTTCTTTTCCTACCTTCTATTTGTTTAGCTGTTGCTATCTATGTCCCATAAATTGACAATTACCAATTTTAATGGTAAATCCCGAAGTTTTATTTTCCTGACCATTTTCTCTCTTTTACTTCCCATGAATAGATTTTCCTTACAGAAGACAATGTTATGCAGGATCACACACAGCATTACCTGCAACCTCCCCTTTCACTTTCTGATGTGGAATTAAATAACTGTAGTTTAAAATATAAATGATAGAAGATTACGGTCTTTCTATTATTATAGAAACAAAATTGCATCAATTTGATAATTTCTGAAGTTTGGAACACCTATTTGTCTAGATATGAAATAAATCATGTCTATATAAGGAAAAAGAATCTTTTGCCTGTTTAAAACACTATTTAGAGCTTGTTAAACTATGCCAGTATCTAAAACCTTGAATGAGATGCTGGAGTAAAACAAGATTGTTTTGTAATTTGAAAAATCATCTTCACATATTACATTCTTCATAGAATGTATATTCTCAAGTCAGAAGGCATATTTCAGAACCTGGTCTTGATGGTCATGCATACATATCAATTCCTGGACAAACAATCATCTTCAGCTAATTTCAGTCTATTCTTGACCTTCTTTTAAAAAAAACCTACCCGTAGGTAGCCCTTGTCAATAAACTTGTGTTTTCACTTATTTGACACACCAGTATGACCCACCTTTTCCGTCTTCCTCCTGTCAATTAACTCCGTGATGCTCCTTCCCTGCAGTTCTTTCTTACTATCAGTACAGTTGTTGATCATTTTTGAAACTGGTACATGGAAATGCAAAAGGAGTATTCAAAATTGGATATTTATTGGAGTGTTCCATATCATAATAGCTTTGAGGATGCAAATATGGTCTTAGATTTTGAAACACTCACAATCTTATAGAAGAGTTATACAACAAATGATTTTGGTACATTGTGTTACATGCAAATTTCATATATATACATACTCACAGGTTCCAGAAGGGCAGGTAAAAGAGACTCCTAATTCATCTTGGATGACCAAGGAATAAAAAAGTTCCTGGGCTTTATTTTACATAATGGTTCAGATTTAGGAATGTGAAAGATGGAATGGATATTTGTTCTGGACAGAGAGGATGTTATAAGCAGTAATTAGAGAGTTAAAATAAACCTGCAGTTGGTCAGGAACTACAAGTAGTTAGAATATTTCTCTAAGTATGGTCCCTGGACGATGAACATTAGCATCTCCTGAGAACTTGTTAAAAATGTACATTCTTATCCCACATATCACATCTACTGAGTGGGGCAGAGCTATTCGTTTTTAATAAGCCCTCCAGTGGGTTCTCATACACACTGAAGTTTACAACCACTGAGGTAGGAATCAAGCATTCTCCAAGGTGTGGCCTCAGATGTGGAACAGAATTAGGTCACAGAGAGTGTTGCTGGCCACACTTAAGACAATGGGTTTGCTCTGGTTTGTCACAAGGTGCCATTGAAAATTGTTAGGAATGAGTGTCACATCACCAGGCTTGAGTTTTCAAAAGGCAATTTTGATGGAGTTAGAAAAAATGAAGTTATCATCTTCAGATTATTTTTAATCTGATAAATGTAAAGGGTGCTCATTCCTCTGGATTAAAGTTTTTTATTAAGCTAGGTCAAATAAAAGTCTTATAGTAGAAAGCTTTTGCTTAAATGAAATAAAATATCACTGGCACTATATACATGTATATATTTATATACACATAGAATATATATATATTTCTTTAATTTAAAATGTTTTTATTTTAAATACTTTCAAACTCATAGAATTGTTCCAAAAATAATACAAACTCCATACAGAGAACTACAATAGACTCCTATCCCTCCAGATACAACATCCAACAGTTTTAACATATTGCCACATTTGCTGTATCATTCTATCATCCATCTATCATCTAATCTATCATCCATCATCAATCTATAAATCCATCTAACTATTCATCTATTTTTGTCTGCCTAGCTATATATCAAACTATTTTCTGAACACTTGAGTTTAGGTTGTATACATCATATTCCTTTAATATGTAGCACTGCCATGTACATTTCCTAGAAATAAGGTATTCACTTATGTATCCACCGTAAATGCCATTATCAAGTTCAAGAAATTTAACATTGATATAAAGCTTGCCATCTATATTCCAAATTTTTTGTATGTCCTCTTGAACCATCTTTCTTTCCTTGTTAAATCCTGTCCAAGATTATGTATTGACTTTAAATATCATTGTCTTATTAGTTGCTCTTTCTTTTCCTTTTTTTTTAAATTATGGTAGCATATATACAATATGAATTTTCCCATTTTAACCACTCCCAGCACACTATTCAGTGGGATTAATCACATTATGTTGTGGAACCCTAACCATCTCCCATTACTAAACTTTCTCATTTTCCCAAACAGAAACCCTGTACACAATTTTCCTTACCCCTTGCCACTGGAAAATTTTACTCTGTCTCTATGACCTTGTGTGTTCTCCAATATTTGTTTTTGCTTTGCTTAAGTTTAATATCTAAATCTGTAACAGTCCTGTTTGCTTTGATACTAAAATAATTTCAATATTATACACAGCCTATGTTCATACATACCACTGTTTCCCCACCTTTATATAGTTCTTGTCACAAATGACATGTTTATATATTTTTAGTCTGATAAATGTAAAGGGTGCCCATTCTTCTGGATAAAAGTTTTTTTTTTTATTTAGCTAAGTCAAATGAAAAACCTTATAATAGAAAGCTTTTGCTTAAATGAAATGAAATATCATTTTATTTCATCACTGATTTATCATTACATTTTACACATTTGCTTTTCAGATCCTATAGGAAGTAAAAAGTGGAGTTAAAAATCAAAAATACAATAGTACTGGCATTTATATTTATCCTGGCATTACCTTACTAGAGATCTTTATTTCTTCATGTGGTTTTGATCTATTGCCTATTGCTCTTTCCTTTCAATAGCAGAACTCTCTTTAGAATCTCTTGTAGGGCTGATCTACTGGTGACAAACTCCCTCAGCTATTTTTTTTTTTTTTTTTTTTTTTTATGTAGAAATGTTTTTAATTTGTTACTGTGGTCTTCAGTTTTGTTTGGTTCCTTTTCATAATTTCCATATCTACATTGACACTCTCTTTTTGTTCATCTATCATTGTCCTTGTTGCTTTAGTTAGTTGTCCATGTTTTCCTTTAGTTTTTTGAACATGTTTAGAACCATTATTTTTAAGTTTTGGTCTGATATGTCCCAGGTCTTATCCTCCTCATTGATGATTTCTAATGTTTTAATTTTCTCCTTACTCTGGGCAGTTGCTTCCTATTTATTTCCATGTTTTATAACCTTTTATTGGTATCTAGGCATTTTGTTATTTTAATGTATTATCACTAGAATTTAGACTTGGAGGTGTCTGTTCTAACCAGTTTTATGACAGAGCTTTCCTTGAATTCCAGGATCTAATAAAAAAAATGAAGAAGGCAAAAACAAAAATCCCTTTTCTGGTCTTCCTGACTGTGAAAGTGTTCACTGTCAGGGCTTTTTCACATGAGTGTAGAGAACAGCTGAAGCCCAAATCAAAGGGCCACCCTGATCCTTTCTGTGCCTGTATCTTGACTTGCACATGTGCATGTGGCCCTGGGATTCATCCCCCCATTTATACAGATATGGATATCCCTTCTTCCCAAGAATCAATTAGCTCACATCCCAGACACTGCACTGCATATCCTACAGCAGTGATACTGATCAAAGGCAGTGGATTTTCTGCCTGATGTGTAAATGACTAATTCCTGAGACACTGTGGTTTCAAAAAGAGTTTATTGCTAAGCTCAAAGCAGGAGATAAAATGACCTATGCACCTAAAAATCTGTCTCCCTGGATCTAAAAATTTCAATGTTTTTATTGACTCAAACAAGGGGAGATGGAGTTGTAACCATTATAATAACAAGTATAAGCAGCTACAATTTACAAATGTAAAGGAGTGGAGTTAAGCTAGAGCTAAGCTAACCATTACAAGAACAAGTCAATGGTTAGTTCTGAGCTGACTTAATTTCCTTCATTATCATTAGGGGGTTGACTCTAAAGTTGAAAAACCAGATAAAGGGGGTGTAAGTCACAAGGTTTTTACAATCACAAGGTCACAAGGTAAAGGCTATTTAGTTATACTATCATTAGCAAAGATCAGGGCACCTGGATTACAGTTCAGCAATTTCAGGTATTTCCTTCTGGCTATTCTAATACACTAGAAAGTAAAAAGAAATATCTATATAATGATTCAGTAGTCATAATTATTTGTTAAATCTTAACTTTTCAGTTATGCCAGCAATCCCTTTCCCCATGCAGCCACCTGACTGCTCTCCCACAGTGTTCAGAAGGAGAGCTCAGTGACCTTCCTTCTCAGGGCAAGTTCTGGGACAGTGAGACCCTCAGACCATCCGCAGGCAGATTGGGCCACACATACATTCACCCAGAATGTGCATCTGGTTTACTCTGCAGTCTTTGGAACCAGGACTTGGGATCCATAGTAGGAACACGGGCTGGCTCCTTCCTGAGATGTTGAGCTTTAAGTGCTTCTACTTTAAGTGGCCTCTTGATTCAGAGCTTGTTCTATTACTGCAGTCCTTCAATCATTTTCTGAAGCTTTGAGAATGTTATTTCTGCCAGTTCTTGCTGATTGTTCAACGCTTCTGTGTGGGGTGGAGCCCTGAGGCGTCTCACATTGCCATCTTGATCAGAATGGGGCTTCTGCTTTTCTTTTTAGGAGAAAAATTCAAAGGGCAAATTAATAAACTAAAACTTCTCTCCAAATGTTTATGGATTAGCAAAATAATTTAAATAATTTAAATGTCATTAAAAAAATAAAAATTTAGAAGTTTACCTGAATTAGTGAGACCTTGCAGCTTTATTTTAAATCAATTAATACAGGATATTCTCACCAAGCTTATTTTGAAGAATAAAATTCCTGAAATGACTTTCTACAAGATACAGTTTTGTTGTGTGGCTGTTGTTTTGAATCTGCTTTTAATACCACATGCAATGAATATAGATTAGTGAAGTTTATCTACAGATTAAACAGTAAGTCATAGTATAAGACAGTAGTGAAGAATATAAGGCTTCTCTTTTGCATCCAAATTAAAGAGCAAGGAAATTGTTTATATTATTTTCTTTACAGATAAAAATGGATCTTTAATGGACATTTAATCTTTAATGACTGTGTTTATTAAGTCAATTTTAATTCTTTTTAGAGTTCAATGAAAAATATCCCTTCATACATTTCTCTCACTCTATTTATTTTAATAATATTTTTCTTGTTTCTCATAAATTTAAGTGCATCTTGATCAATATAAATAGTGTTTCATAGCTGTATTAATTCACAATTCAATACCAATAATTACTTGTTCTGCCCTTTCTTTCACCTAAAATCTGCTGCCATAGTAGAAATAGGTCACAGGGGAAAATGCAAATGAGTAACAGTTGATATCAAACTAACTCTGCCTGTTTTTTGCATAATTTTATTTGCTTTCCCCAAAGTCACTTTCAGATACTTGTTTATTACCAGTAACAAAGTTACTCCCATTTTGACGCCTGCTTTGAAACTATCCTTAGCCTGGGGTCACGATTTAGGTACGTTCTCAAATCAGCTTTCTCAACTCAGGTTAAACCACTCAAAAATGAATAATTTAAAAAGTGATGTCTTTGTGGATTTGAATTTTCTATTTTGGTCTTTGGCTATTTAATAAGAACAACTAGCCAAATAACAATGTTTGTAAATGTCCCCCTACAGGTAAAGTGCCAAAAGGAATTCACAGATATATTGCCTGTGTTTCCAACATTTCCCTGAGAAACTATTATTCTTATTTATAATTACAATTACTCAACTGTGTTCATTGTGATTCTCAGGAACTTTGTAATAAGAAGATATATTTAAAACTTGTCTTTTGAATAGAACCAACAGGAAATCACATAATATTGTTTTACTTTATGTTTTAAGTAGCATAATGATAATAAAAGTACTCATCACTAAAGTGCTTTATAAGACATGTCATTTATTCCTCACATATTGAGAATTAAACATTATTATGCTATTTTAGAAATAAAGTTACTGCAGTCCAGACAATTTAGTCAGCTTGTTCAAAGTCCCCTCAGTAATAGGAGGAAATTTTCAGACTTAGTTTCAGGCTCCTAAGCAAGTGCTGTCTCCATTCTGTCACAATTGAACAAAGTATAGTTCAAATATGGTACTTTTCTATTGTGCAGTCAAATTTATCAAAACTTTCAACCAGATGTGTCCAACATATTATCAGCTTTTTTGTGAGGTTTTTCTACATTGGTGGCTGCATCGTACTGAAGTGACTGAATACCATTTATTAGGTGGGTCTACATTTCCCAGAGCAATTGGCTGTGAATGTCATTATCTGCCCTTCATTTATTAGAACTACCGAGATCCTTCTGGTTCTTCTCTTGAATCTAATACAATTGCTGGGGATGTATTTCTTAATTCTCAAAGTTTTTTAATGTCTACGGCTGGATTTAATACACACTGCACGAATTGTCAATCATGCTTCTATAAAAGAAAATACTCTGGAATAATCCTCCATAAACTCTCATTGCATCTATATTTTGCTGTCCCTAATAACCAATATCATCTTCAGGAAGCAGTAACTTATATGCACACACATATATGCACACTATGTGTGTATGTTTAATTTATTTACTTACTTAGTCCTAGAGCAAGTTTGCTTATTTCTCCTTAAGAGAAACAGAGGCAAAAGTTTTGGAGTTGGATAGTTCTGGAATAAATCCCAGTTCCTGCCACATAATAGTAGTATAATCTTTGGTGAATTGCTTATCTGTACTGAATTTTAGTTTATTCATTTATAAAGTGGAGGCAAATGGAGTTGCTCATTTATAAACTGGAACTTCCTGCATGCCTATTATAGACAAGTGCTTTTCCAGGGGATTTATATATGGAACAAGGTAGAAAATGTAGTATCTTAAGAACTGGCACCAGAATTCCTTTTAGGAAAGAACTGTTTGGTTTGGTACCCAAGAACCCACTCCACCAAACAAGGGTAAATAGAAAAAATAAAATAAAGTGGAGGCAAAATGCTTATCTCTAGTGTTGTGAAATTTGGGAAAATATGTATGAACCTAATACAGTGCCTATTGCATTGTTGGCAAGTAATAACTTGTAGCCATAATAAAAGAGTTAAATTTATTTTATTAAGATTATCATAGGTATATTGTATTTGACATCACCTTCTCAGATTAAATTCTTTTTTCCATGGGCCAGTCTACTGTGACTTTGTGTTGCCCTTGTCATGGTTCTAGAATCACACCTTCTTCTCCTCTAGTACTGCCCATGAAAAACTATGCTAATATTCTGGTTCTCTAAACAAGTTCATTTAAAAAGTGGGTTGCAATGAGAATAACAGAGTGAACAGGAGGAGAAAAAGCACAGATTTTTACTTGCCATGCCAATACCTTAGAGGGATCCTAAGGAATATTTCTACCAAGTTAGGAATGTGCAGTTGGCATGGTAATATGAAAAGGCAGTGAGTGAGATTTGTCAGAGAGAAAAAAAAAAAAAACAAAAAAAAAACACCCAACTCAGTGTATTAGGGTTTCCCAGCATAGCATTAAAGAGAAATAGAGATGTCCATGTATACCGTCCTCTGACTAGACAAGGACTGAAATCTTGCATGATAAAACTGTTATAGCTGAAAAATAAACAGAAATACTTTGTTGCTTAACAAAGCATAGATAACAGATATATAAATGACATTGGTTAAAGCTGAAGCAATAAACTTCCAACAGTAGAAGAGTCCATGCTGATTACTTACTTATAAATCATGAACAGATATCAGGCCTAGCCTCGATATGGAGTAGCAGATATAACTAGCAATGAGGTTAACAGTAGAAAAGTTAAAAAATAAAACAACATTAAAAGTGACAGAGTTATAAAGGGCTTTTTCTTTGGGAAGAGTGCTGGTAGCTACTGACTATTTGGCTCTGATGCTATATTAATAGCCCCGCAAAAAATATCTGCCACTTTCCCTGAGCTATAGTTCAATTTTACCTTGGGGCAGAGCACTCGTAAGAAGTGGGTGACTCTTGCAAAGTAGTTTTATGATGAGCTGCTTCAACTTCGCAGGAGGGAAAATTAACATATCACAGAGCATTCCTATATGTTTCACAAGGGATTCTCTTTCCAGGTAGACGTAGACTAACAAGAGACCACTCAGGGTAGACTCACTTGTTTTCATTGGTATTAGAAGAAGAAAGAAGCAATGTAGTTTCATAGAGCGTAAATAAAATAGAAATTATCCATAAAATATAAATTATCCAAGAAAGTCTTTCACATAATTCTGTTCTATATTCTGAACACTCTAATGCCTCATTCTGACTCCCTGTCAGTAACAGAGAATTCATATCTGCTAGCTAATTCAGAACATGGTACAAAATTATCTGGATAGCATTTTCCACTGGGGTTATGTTTCAGTCCACTCTTCTACATAGTGAGTGAAATTTGTAACTGGAAAATTTCTTATTGTCTCAGGATTATAACCAAGCTGATTTACTCATAGGCCCCTTGTACTTGAGGAACAAACAAAATATTGTTTTGCTCTGCCCTCCAACCTGCCTATGTCCTTCAGCACATATGATATAATTTTGATTTTTATAGCTAGGCTACCATGGCAACATGGCAATTTTCTACATGCCGGTGTCCAGCTGCTGTCCTGCTCCATATTTTTCAATAGCTATCATAATAATTGTTCATTAGGTCTTGACTATTAGCACAAATTTCACATACATTACCTCATTTGATCTACAACATAAATGTGTGATGTTTGTAGGGCAGTGTCTGATTGACTAGGGCTGCTGTAATAATATACCACAGACTAGTTGGCTTACACAACAGAAATTTATTACCTCATGGTTATGGAGACTAGAATTGCAAAATCAAGATGTCAGCTGTGTCATGCTTCCCATGAAGTCCACAGGGTTCTGGCAGTGACTTCCTGTCAATCCATAACTCAATCTCTGCCTTCGTCTCCTGGCCATCTCTCTCTCTCTCTCTGTCCCTTCATTGGTCATCTGTATCTCTGTCAAATTCCCTTTTCTTATAAGGACTTTAGTTATATCAGATTAGGGGCTGTGCTTATCCAGTTTGGCCTCATTTTAATTACTTTAACATGTCCTTTGGCAGACGTGATTCAGTTCATAATGGGCAGGTCTCCATATTCTCATTTAGGAGAAGAGAAAATGTAGTTTCAGAGAATGTAATGAATTTGCTCAAGGACGGCTTGTAAGTGATGGAATTAAAACCAGAACTTATTTTGTCTGCACTCTATTCCAGTATCCTCTCTCTTTTAGTTTATAACTACCCTTGTCTGTGCTGTTTTACACAATATCCAAGAAGTCAAAACTATTTCACTTAAATTCAATGTCCTAACTCATTTAGAGGTTACACTAAAGCCAATATTAAATTTGTAAAAAATAGAGGGCTCATCATTTTATTCAGTTAACACAAGCAGAAAGAGTTGGAGAAAACAGACATTCTAAAATATTCATTTGTTCAATAAATGCATATGGTTTAATAACTGTTTAATCAATAAAAGGAGGTTATATTTTACAGATTATTGTGAAACAAAAAAGAAAAAATAAATAAAATGGAAGGAAGGAAAGGAAAGGGGGATAAAGAAAGAAGAAAAAACATTGGAGGGAAAGAAAGAAAACTAATAAACCCAGAGTATTTACTATGTGCCATGTACTTTCAGATATAGAGTCACACATAATAGGTAGAAATTTAGCGAGGGATTAATATTGAACATATTTGTCACCACATGGTTAATTCTTTTCTTAGTAAGAAGTCAAAACAGAAGAAAATAGAAACCAGGAGCAAAAGGACATAGTTTCCTGATGACATGATTTGAATACATGGATCAGGTTGTACCTGAAGCCACATATCCTGGACTTTTCAGTTACGTGAACTAATGAATCCTCTACCCTCACATTTTTTTAAACTTAATTTCAGTGTATAACCAAGCAGTATAGACATATATAAATTCAAAATGTATAGCACATGATGGAAAGTTTATGCTGGCTATTGAGAGTTGGGGGAATTGATGTAAACATTGTTCTGGTGTTTATTTTCTTAGTAGTTTGCAAAATGTATCAGAAGTAGATACAAAGTTTAATGTTATTGAAATATATTGTACCTGAAATGATGAAGACATGAACATTTGGAATAGATTTAAAGTGGTAAGGTTGAATCTGAATAATGTTTGGGAATGAACTGGCTATAAAGCTAAACAAAGAGAGTGAAGATGTCTACAGAAGGAAAAATAGAAAAATCATGTTATATTGAAAGGTAAGGGAAAGTTCAGAAGCAGAATGAAATGATTTTGGTAAGTAAAAGCTTTAAATTTCTTTAAAATTTATATATGCCCTTTAGAAAATTTATGTTTGACATACTAACTTTAAATTTTTAATATCCACCTTTTAAAATGTCTCATTAATTGCCTTTATTCCCTTCTGTTGTTCAGTTTTATGCTGCCCACAAAACAAAGTAGATGAAACAACTCAGTTATTTATTTAATTTTCTTCCTTAAAGTTCATGTAGTATTTGCCACAAGAATGATATGCAATTTATATGTACATTTTGAAGCACACACACAAAAAGTATCCACTAGACTTATGATGCTACCAACTAATGAGGAAAGAACCTTCTCAGTTTTAATGCCACACTGTGTCGACCCTCTTTGATTCTCTCCCCTATGAGCCTTCACCCAGAGAACCACTATCTGGAGCTTTACTCCACATTCTGAAACTCTGCTTGGCTGCTGGGTCATTTTCTTCTTGTTGAGGTAGATCCTTCAGAAGATGTTTCAGAAGTATAATTAACGATCTCATCTTTTGTCTACCTGAAAATTTTCTATTGAACCCTGTACTGAAAAATTCTCTGAGTGTTCAATTCCTAGATGACAAGTATCTTGTCTCAGCAATTTTAACATGTTTTGCCATTGTTTTCTGTTTTACTTTGTTTTTACTACTGTAAAGTCCAGTCAGTCTTAATGTCTTTTACTTATTTGCAGGCATCTGTCTTTTCTATTTTAAAATCTTCTGTTCCATCACATTTATTTTTATCTAGCTTTTAGTTCTGCTTGTAGTTATGTTTCATGTTTTTTTTTCAAATAAATAATGTAGCTGATTGTTTTATAATTATCTAAGTTTACAATCTAAGTTTTAATCCTGCAATGAAAGATGTTCATATTTCCCTCTCCTACTATTCAGCTATATATGTCTCATTCTTTACAGTGTTAATAGTCTGACTGTGGTTATAAAAAATGTGCATGTGTATACATATAATTATGTTTGATGCATACATAAAATGCTCATATATATTATTTTCCTTCTGTACTTGATATTTCAATTCTCCCCATGATTAATTCACCATTACAAATTTCCCATTCCAATATATTTTATTTCAATTTATGTTTCAGTTGGCAAGAATATTTCTTGGACATGTTTTCAGGATAGATAGGTAGATATTTTCTATACCTTCACTTATGAATGGCAATTTATCTAAATACAAAATTTTCATCAAGAACCTTCTTTCCTTATTAAGCTCCCCTATTTGGAGAGTTACTTATATTCTTTTATGAAGCTTGTTACTGCAAAGGAAAGGCTAAGCCTACTTATAATTGTACCTAAGAGTCACCCCTGTTGTGGTTGGGTTCATGTGTCAACTTGGCCAGGTGATGGTGTCCAGGTGTCTGATCAAGCAAACACTAACCTAATCATTACTGCAAGGATATTTGAGCTGGTTAATCAACCAGAAGGCTGGTTTATTAAATCTTCAGTCAATTGACTGCACCTGTGACTGATTACATCATCTGATTACATCATCTGCAATGAGAGACTTTAATCAGCTGGATTTAATCCAATCAGGTGAAGACTTTTAAGGGAGAGAGAAAGAGGACCTTTACTTCTTGTTTGGCTAGCCAGCGTCTCCTGTGGAGTTCATTGAACACCTTCATTGGAGTTGCCAGTTTACTGCCTGCCCTATGGAATTTGGACTTTTGCATCATTCCCTATAGAATTTGGACTCATGAATCCCCACAGTTGCATAAGACACTTTTATAAAATCTTATTTTACAGATATCTGTTGTTGGTTCTGTTTTCCTAGAGAATCCTAACTAATACAACCCTGGAGAGCCTCTTTTGTTGCTCAGATGTGGCCTCTCTATCTAAGCCAACTCCACAGGTAAACTTACTGCCCTTCACCCTATGTGGGACATGACTCCCAGAGGTGTAAATCTCCCTTGCAACATGGGACATGATTCCTGGGGATGAGCCTGGGTCCAGCATTGTACTATTGAGAAACACTTCTTGACCAAAAGGGGAAGAGAAATGAAGCAAAATAGTTTCAGCGGCTGAGAGATTTCAAATGGAGTTGAGAGATCATTCTGGAGGTTATTCTTAAACATTATATTGGTATCCCTTTGTAGTTTTTAGTGTATTCATATAGCTAGAAGGAAATACCTGGAACTGTTGAACTGCAACCCAGTAGCCTTCATTCCTAAAGATGACTGTATAACTATACAGCTTACATGTTGTGACAATGTGATTGTGAAAACCTTGTGGCTCACACTCCCTTTATCCAGTATATGGATAGATGAGTAGAAAAATGAGGACAAAAAAGTAAATGAATAATAGTGGGGAATGGAGAGATGGGATTAGGTGTTCTTTTTTTACTTTTATTTTTATTTTTTGGAGTAATGAAAATGTTAAAAAAATTGATTATGGTGATGAATACACAACTCTATGATGATACTGTGAACAGTTGGTGTTACACATTGGATGACTGTAAGGTATGTGAAAATATCTCAATAAAATCAAATTGAAAAAAAAGAAACTTCTTTCCTGAGAACACCAAGGTTGCCCAATTGCCATGAACAATATAATGAAGTACAGTAGACTCTGAGGCTGTTGTTTATAGATAATTTTTCATTTCTGCATTGAAAAATAAAGAACTTTTATTTTAAAATTAGGTTACAAAATAAGACATTTTCAAGAAATTAGTAAAAGAAACTACAAAGAGTTTAGATTATGAAGAATCTTATTTGACCTGCTAAGGAAATGGGATTTTACCCTTGAAATGACGGAGAATTACTATTTTAGTATTGCTATTATCCCCATTAGAATTATTATTATTTTAGTTCACCAGAGTGCCAGATATATGCAGGAAGTTCTCCAATTTGGCATCCTCTCTACTTCAGTTAGCTATTGTTACATAGGAAACCACATCAACTTAGTGACCTTTAAACACACACACATTTATTTAGCTTACACATCTGCAGATCAGCAATTTGAGATGATCTCAGCAATTTGGTAGCTGCAATATAACAGCATGGCAACTAAGCCTGGTTAATTTATGCTGGCCTCAGAAGGAACAATTGGGGCTTCTCTCCTCATGACCTCTCATCATCCAGCAGGCTAGCTGGAGCTTGCTAACATGTTAGTAAGGATCTAAGAGCAGTAAGTGGGGATATCCCCACTTGCAAGTACTTTTCAACTCTTGCACCATGTTTGCTACTGTTCCCATTGACCATGGGAAATCACATGGCTAAGCCCAGAGTTGGTGAACAAAAGTACTTCTAAAGAATATGGATACTAAGGAATATGAACAAACTGAGGCCATTGCTGAATCAATGCACTCATCTGACCTGCATTCAACTCCAAAACTTTAGGCCATCCAACTGTAGCTTTCCTGTAGGGAGGGTTTGTGTGGGTAACTAACGTTCATTGATGTCTGTTCTGGGGCCTTGTGTTACACCTGGCCTCGGGGAATTATGCTCCTCCTCCCAAAAAGCAATTTTTGATCTTGAGTCAGACATATGACTGAAAATAGAAATTCTTATTATAATTTATATTTGTGCATTTGTAGAAATATTTAATATACGAGAGATTTTAAACTGAATTAAAATACTTACACTCTTTAACCAATATATCTGTACTAGTTTTGATCTTTATTTCAAATAACTCTGATTTGGTGAAGTTTGGAAGTACTAGCGTTAGTATTTCAGAACTTCATAACTGATGTTGATTTTTACATTGAGGAACAGAAAGAAATTGTGACAGGAAATAACAATAACAGTAAGAACAATTTTGGCCTATGTCCTAGATGCCAGACATGCTGCTGGGCCCTTTTGCATGAATTATCTTCCTTTGTAAGGAGATTAGATTAGGTATTAGCATGCAAAATTTCAGAATCCCAGGCTTTGTATTCCAAATAAAAGTTACTTAAAATACCTATTTAATTATTATTTTAAAATTTGCTGCTGATTACTTTATCATTTTTGATAGTTTAAAGGATAAAATGTTTTACTTTTCTTAAACAATCTTAGATGGGAAGGAGCTAGTTTAATTTAAAGGCAACATTATTCTTTAAATATATATGTTAAACTCTACATACTTTTACAAATATCCTTTTGGTTAACCTTATGAAAAGTTTATGTGCTCGCCCAAGAGTTTTTCTTGTCTTTTTTGTCCCTCCCCCACTGGTATGTGTTTCTCAACCTCCACTGAAAAGTTAGTCTTTTATAGTTTAATCATTTCCTGTTTAAATGTCTTAAAAAAATAAAGTCTGTACAAAATTGCTATCATTCTGTTGCCTTATAGCTTCTGATGAAGAAAAGTAGCCTAATGACTAAGAATTAGTACAAGATGTTTCAGAACACATATAATACTATACCGCATGGGAACCAGGGCACCAGATCCTCAGGCAATTGCTCTCAGGGTAGCAAACTGTTCTCTTTTTATTATTTTTTGCACAGATCACCTCAGGGGCTTTTAGTATTCAGTCTTTCTCTTTCCTTTTCCCTTGTGCTCCTAATAATTTGCTGTGGAAATTTTCAGCATGACACATAACTGCTGCTGATGATAATGAGAACTGTTCACGTAATTTTTCCCTGCCCTGCTCTCAGAACGAACTGTCTAGAGTCAAGGTAAACAGAAACACCTACCAGGAGGCTGTAACTGGTAGAGTGATGACACACATAAAAGCCTGGGTAAGATGAGTAAAAGCAAAATGTGATTAGTTCAACTTGCGTCAGGCAGACCTTAGGGAGGGTAATGTTTCTTTACTCTTTGCTAGTTCTGCTGCTTTGGACCAGGTGGCCCCTGGTAAGGCCTGACATATCATGGTCCAGGCTTCCAGAAAGCCAACCCTCTTAATTAGTTATAGTTGACTGATTCAAATGAGCTGGCAGGTTAGATTGGGCCTTCTGTTTTATATTTTGTGTTTTATATTGGAGACAGAATGGATTGTAATTTTTAAATGTAATGTCTCAGGGCTCATGTGAACAGAGATTCTCTTGAATTTACTCCTGTCAACCAAATTGAAAAATGATTAATTTAATTAACAAAAAGTTTTAAAGAAATATCTGCATTTAAAGATTATGGGATGATTTTATTCCATAACAGTTACTGAACATTTACCATAAGCAGAGCAACAAAAGCACTATGGGGGGATTTCAAGGCAAATAGAAGAAAAATTTCCCTCCTCTAGGTAATTTTGGTTCATGCAAGATAGATCTTCAAGGAGCATTTCAATAGGACAGTTTAAAAAACAAATAAAAAAGGATTTGAGACTGTGAGGTGAGGCTTTTACAATTGCAAAATCGTGAGATGGAAATTGAGCAAAATATCATAATTCCTTAGAGTGAAACACATGTATGTCTTCTGGTTAGATTGTTATATGAATAAGTGGCTTTCTAGTTTACTATATAGCAATTTCCATTTATTAGGAAAAAAACATGAAAATCATGAAGACAGTAACTGTATATAAAACAATCACTTTCACAAATTTACTCCTAACAAAAACAAAACTTAAAAATTTTAACTCAAAATATTTCCCTACTGATTAGCTTCTTCTTTCATCCTTCCCAGTCTGTTTAATAGTATCATTGATAATTTGTCTAAATCAAAGACCTTACATTTGTATTTGATTTCTCCTTAACTCTTACCTCTCATATCAATGTGAAGTCATGTTACCATTCTAGCCAGCTCTGTATCTGCAAACTTCTGTAGCAACCACCTCCTCCTCTTCATCTCCTCTGCCTTATTCTGGTCCTCATCATGTGTTACACAGATGATTAAAGTGCCCTCTCTGTATTTGCCCCATTGCCATTCCAGTCCATCTTTTACTATGCTGCCAATAAGATCTTTCAAAAAGTTTCATTTGAATACCTATTCTTGTATAATAATACAATTGTTAAAGAAATATCTGCATTTAAAGATTATCAGATGATTTTATGATTTTATTCCATAACAGTTATTGAACATGTACCACAAGCAGAGCAACAAAAGCACTTTTTTATCTTTGCAGAAGTCTTAGGTAACAGCAGATACAGATAGATATATATATAATCGATGTACAGATACACATATATGTGGCAGCCCAGGGCCCAGGCCCCCTCCTAAACAGGAATGAAGCCCCAAGCAATGCACAGTCTGCATGACCAGGATAAAGGTCAGGAAAGAAAACAAACTCCCCAGAGGGAAAAGAATGTAATCATGGATGCAAAGGGATGAGAGTGGCATGGCACTGATTGTCTTAAACGTGATGTCTTAAACTGTTCTAGTTTGCTAATGCTGCAGAATGCAAAACACCAGAGATGGACTGGCTTTTATAAAAAGGGGGTTTATTTGGCTACACAGTTACAGTCTTAAGGGCATAAAGTGTCCAAGGTAACACATCAGTAATCAGGTACCTTCACTGGAGGATGGCCAATGGCGTCCGGAAAACCTCTGTTAGCTGGGAAGGCACATGGCTGGTGTCTGCTCCAAAGTTCTGGTTTCAAAATGGCTTTCTCCCAGGACATTCCTCTCTACCAAGCTTGCTCTTCTTCAAAACGTCACTCACAGCTGCATTGCGTCCAGTCTCTTTGAGTCAGCATGTTTTATATGGCTCCACTGATCAAGGCCCACCCTGAATGGGTGGGGTCACACCTCCATGGGAGTATCCCACCAAAGTCACCACCCACAGCTGGGTGGGGCACATTCCAAGCAAATCTAACCAGCACCAAAACGTCTGTCCCACAAGACCACAAAGATAATGGCATTTGGGGGACACAATACATTCAAACTGGCACATAAACATTACTGTTAGTAAAACATTAAGTCTTAAGATCCTTTAATGATTATGCTATAGTCCCAAGGTCCTCATACTGCATGGAATAGCTTTGCTCTAAAATCATATACATATTGCCCCGTGTACTCCTGCCCCTCTGCAGAGCACTAATCCATCTGGTCCACCAGCACTGGAGACTCTACCTTGTTTGTAAGTCCTAATAAATCTACGTCTACTTCAGTGACTAGAGTATTTTTGTTTCATGGCAGCACCAACTCATGCGCCTCACAAAATTGGTCTGGACCTGAACAATTGGCAAGCCAGCCAGGAAACCAAGACACCACCAGCAGCAGGAGGCATGGGTCCAGGGAAGTCTCTGGTGAAGGAAGACTTGATGAAGGAAATCTCTCCTTTTGGCCTGCATCATCCATGTAGGGAGTGGTGGCTGCCCTCCTGGACAAATGGTGACTGCCCAAGAATATGGGGGCACACTAAAACCTCTGGTGGGGTTGCTAACTTTTGCAACAGATAGCAGGACAGCTAAATCTTAACAAAAGAAAACAGGAACAACAAGTAGTAGAAACTATAGCCTGGCCCCTTTTAGGAGCCTAACACATGGCCACAGAATTAAAACAGGTGGAAAAAACAATAGCTCACAGTCTAAAGGAAGAATTTAAATTAGAAAGGCATAGATGGTTTGCTCAAGTGGACATGAAATGTGTCTTAACTGAGCATGTGTGTCATATTGATGATCAATTAGAAACTTTAGCTTCTAGATATGTTCAAGCTCATCACTGAAGATTACCCCAAGTTCAAGTCTGGAGAATACAAATTAATCTGGGGTGAGATCCAAAAGCTTGGGATCTCATAAATTCTTCATGTGATGATTAAGAGGAGGAAAAGGAAGAAGTATGGGAAATGGAGGAAGAATTGCTACTCCAGCAGGTATACCCAGTGCTACAGCAAAATTTAAAAAGAGCTCAGGAGTGACCTGCTGGGAATGATCCTCAGAATGTACAACCTCTTGAGTGGAAACTCCACATTGCCATAAGAGATTATACTGCTGCTGATTTAGGTGATCTTGGGCAGTGTTGCAGACAAAAAGCCAGGAAGTCATCACCCAACTGGCTTTTATGATTATGGGACACAGGAGCCGAAGACATAATATCAACTGGAATGGAGATGAATAAGCTAGAGTATACAATGAACCCATTCCTACATCAGTGCCTGTATGCCATCCTAAATCATGAAGAAACAGAAACTTTGTTAGCCTGGCTAGTAGCTGCATGCAAGGGTGCCTGGCCCAATGAGGGACGTGTTCCACACACTACTCAACATTGATAATCTATGAAGAACAGCAAGATGTCTTGTGGGTTCTTTGGATGAAACATGCAATATATTCTAAGCATTTTGCAGGCACCAACAATGAAACTTTTACATCAGGAATTAAAGACTACATCCTGCACATGGCTCCTAGTCATTTTTATGGACCTCTCATATCCATTTTGAGTCCTCTAGTGAGATAACCCATTTTGAGAGTTGCTCAAGCCATTGTAGATCTCAGGGAATCAGAGTGGCTTCTGAAAAGAGGAATGAAGGAAGTGGGAAAGACTTCCCAAGTATATGACAGACCTAATCGGTTCTCACATAAGCAAAGCAAGTGTGGGCTGATCTAATTGCTACAGAGACAGATCTAGAAACCATAGATAAACAACCAAATGCTATTTTAGTTAAATTATGGAGAAAATTACCCAAAGACAAGAGATTTATTAAAATAAATCCCAGCACAGCTGAAGGGTAAGATAAACTGACTAAGAAAACCATTTCTAAAACACAGGATATCCAACCTCCCACACCCCTAGATGAGGCCTGGCAAGTCCCCTTTCCCTTCCTGTAGGGAGGGGTCAAGGTACCTGGATATGAGTGATAACCAGGGACCCTGGAAATCAGAGACCACACATAGATTTAACTATTTACTGGTCCCCTAACAGAGAGGGTTAGCTGTAGTAGACACTAGAGTTGAATGTACTTTGATTTACAAAATGTAGCCCAATTTAATGGACTGGCCATAGACAGTTATGGGAGAGAAAATGATCAGACCAAAATGACATAATTTGATCCTACAAATTGGGAGATTGCCCCCTGTTCCAGTTTGCCAGTGCTGCCTTTTTGCAAAATATCAGAAATGGATTGGTTTTTATAAAGGGGGTTTATTTGGTTACACGGTTACAGTCCTAAGGCCATAAAGTGCCCAAAGTAATGCATCAACAATCCGGTACCTTCATTGGAGGATGGCCAATGGCATCTGGAAACCCTCTGTTAGCTGGGAAGGCATGTGGCTGGCCTCTGCTCCAAGTACTGATTTCAAAATGGCTTTCTCCCAGGATGTTCCTCTCTAGGCTGCAGCTTCTCCCCAAAATGTCACTCTCAGTTGCTCTTGGGGCATTTGTCCTCTCTTAGCTTCTCTGGTGCAAAAATCTGGTTTCAAAGGCCATCTCCAAAATGTCTCTGCAAACTGCAGTTCCTCTCTCAGCTCCTGTGCATTCTTCAAAGTGTCTCTCTTGGCTGTAGCAAGTTCACTCCTGTCTGAGCTTATATAGTGCTCCAGGAAACTAATCAAGGCCCATGCTGAATGGGTGGGGCCACACCTCCACGGAAATTATCCAATGAAAGATCTCATCCACAGTTGAGTGATCACATCTCCATGGAAACATCCAGTCAAAAATCTCCAACACGATCAACACCAGTGTGTTTCCTGCCCACACAAGACTGCATCACAGATAATGGTGTGTTGGGGGACATAATACATCCAAAACAGCACATTCCACCCCCTGGACCCCAAAATGACATGATCTTTTCATATATGAAATACATTCATCTCAGCACAATATCACAAAAACTTAAGTCATTTCAGTAACAATAGTTAAGTACAAGATCCCATTAAATTAGTTACAGGCATGGTTTGTCCTAAGGCATAATTCTCATTTAGCTGTGGATCTGTGAAACTTAGAACAAGTTATGGGCTTCCAATATACAAAGGAGGGACAGTCATAGGATAAACATTCCCATTGCCATAAGGAGAAACTGGAAGGAAAACAGGGTTTAAGGGATCAAAACAGTTCCTAAAACCTGCAGGGCAAACTCCATTAGACTTCAAAGTCTGAGAGTCATTAACAGAATGATGTTGTATCCTTGTGGCTTGAGAGAGTGGGAGTCCAACTCTTTCCAAAGGCTTTTGTGGTAGCCCTTTTTTTCTCCAAATGCTGGGGTGAGTACTCCAATATATCCACACATTGGGGAGACCACTTTCTTGACCCCACCCTCCTGAAACATTGGGGCAGCACCTGTATTCTCTTCCATCTCCAGGGCACATGCTCAACCCCTTTAAAACAGTGGGGTGGCAGCCAGGCTCTCCCAAGTCCCCTGGGAATGTGCTCCACCCTCACTGAGGCCTGAGATGGCAACAATCTTCCATAATATCAAGGTGGAAGGCCCACCCTCAACCTCCAGGGCAAACTCTCCCTTTCCATGTGTGTGGGCCACCCCACTCTCCCAGCCTGAGACCTCTTGACTCTAGCCCTCAACCTCTGTGGCTCTGTCTTAGAAGAAATTTTTCCTTCGATTTGTTGCTTGTCTGTCTCCTCCAGTCCAGACTGGCAGTGGCACCATCTATAAAGATCTCACAAAAATTCTGTTGGCTTCACATGAAGCACACAGGTGTCAAAGATGTCAGACAATGGGACTTTCCACAAATCCTTTCTGGATAACTCCATTTCCAATCCTTGTTTGTATTGAAATGGTGATTGATTTCCATGCTTGGTTAAATCCTCATGTAGGGCTATAGTTTCTGGGGTTCCACCCCCTGGAAGCTCAGAGTTTTCCAGTCCATCAATTTCTGGTTTCTTTGTACCCAAGTGTTCAGTTCTAAGTTTATTTCTCTCTGCCCACATTTTACTATAAGCTGCAAGGAAAAGCATGCTGTATCCACAAATTGTAGTTTCAAAATCTCATCAACCAATTATCCCAGCTTGTCATTTTCAAATTCTTCCTTCCATCTGATATCAGGACTCAATTTTGCCAAATTCTCCGCCACTTTAAAACAAGGATCACCTGTCTTCTAGTTCGCAAAATCAGATTCATTATTTCTGCTCAAGGCCTCATCAAAAGTATTTTTTTAGAGTCCATATTGCCACAAACAGTCTCTTCAAAGCAGTTTAGGCCCTTTCTATCAAGCTCCTCTCAATTCTTCCATAATTTTCCCCTTATCCATTTAAAAAGCTGCTCCAACATGTTTGGTGTTTGCAAACTCAGCAGCACCCCACTTCTGGTACCAAAATCTGTTTCAGTTTGCTAATGGTGCCTTTTTGCAAAATACCAGAAATGAATTGGCTTTTATAAAGTGTGTGTATTTGGTTACACAGTTACAGTCTTAAGGCCATAAAGTGTCCAAGGTAATGCATCAACAATCCAGTACCTTCACTGGAAGATGGTCAATGGTGTCCAGAATACCTCTGTTAGATGGGAAGTCACATGGCTGGTGTCTGCTCCAAGTTCTGGTTTCAAAATGGCTTTCTCCCAGAATGTTCCTCTCTAGGCTGCAGCTTCTCCCCAAAATGTCACTCTCAGTTGCTCTTGGGGCATTTGTCCTCTCTTAGCTTCTCTGGTGCAGAAGTCTGCTTTCAAAGGCCATCTCCAAAATGTCTCTGTAAACTGCAGTCCTTCTCTCAGCTCCTGTGCATTCTTCAAAGTGTCCCTCTTGGCTGTAGCAAGTTCACTCCTGTCTGAGCTTATATAGTGCTCCAGGAAACTAATCAAGGCCCATGCTGAATGGGTGGGGCCACACCTCCATGGAAATTATCCAATGAAAGATCTCATCCACAGTTGAGTGATTACATCTCCATGGAAACATCCAGTCAAAAGTCTCCAACCCAATGAACACCAATATGTTTCCTGCCCACACAAGACTGCATCAAAGATAATGGAGTTTGGGGGGACATAATATATCCAAACCAGCACACCACCCTCCCAGGAGAATATATTGTATATATTTCTCCTATGCCTGGACGTATATTAGGAGCTGATCTCCTCTTAAATTCCACATTACAGACTATCATAGGGGAATTCCACCTCTGGTGTAGAGAAGTAAAGTCATTCCTAAAAGGACAGATGAAATGGTCCCTTGTAAAAGTACCAGCAACCTCAGAGGATTGTAGCCATTTAACAATATAAGGGCCCATGGGGATGTCAAGAGATTTCTGTAACCATTAAAGAACTAGAAGGAGCAGGAATATTAGCACCTATAATAGCTCTGTGTGCCCAGTACAGAAACCTAACAGAACCTGGCACATGACATTAGATTACCATGAATTAAATAAAGTAATACAACCTTTGTATGCAGCGATTCCAAACGTTGCCTTTTAATAAAAGAAATTAGCACACATTTATGCCAATATCATTTTGTTTTAGATTTAGCTGATTCTTCCTTTAGTATTCCCTTAGATAAAGCAAGTCAAACTTCTTTCACCTTCACCTGAGAAGGACAACAGAGGACTTTCACCATGCTCTCACAAGGCTATCTACACAGCCTCACCATTTGCTACGGCCTAGTGGCAGAAGACTTGGCTAATTGGAAGAAACCCAAATTTGTTACTTTATTTCACTATATTGATGGTTCTCTTTCAGACCTAAAGGAAGTGTCAGAAACTTTAGCATCCAATCTTGAGAGCCAGGAAGGGCAATCAACTGCAACAAGCTACAAGGCTCTGATTGCCCTGTAAAATTCTTGGGTTTTGTGTGATTAGGTAAGACAAAAACTATTCCATCTGCAGTAATTGAAAATACAATGTTTTCCTATGCTGCATGCACCAAACCAATTAATGGCTTTTCTAGGGCTACTAGAATATTGGAGAACTTTCATTCCCCATTTAGCTGAAATATTAAAACCATTGTATATGCTTATTAGAAAAGGTTGTACTTGGGAATGGAATGACCTCCAGCAGGCTGCTTTTGAAAAAGCAAAAATGGCAATAGCACAAGCACAAGAACAAAAGGGAATAGATCATGATTTACCCTGTGAATTGGATGTGGCTAGCACTGACATTGGCTTTGGGTGGAGTTTGTGGAAAAGGCAACATTTTAAATGAGTCCTCTAGGGTTCTGGTCACAATTATGGAATGGAAAAAATTAAGATATAGCCCCTTAGAAAAGCAAGTGTATGCTGCATATAATGCTCTATTACAAGTGAAAGGTCTGAAGCAGAAATATCCCATCACCTTAAGGTCTTCCCTCCCTGTAAAGGGTGGATTACTTACATGGCAATTAAGTACCTTAACAAAGTGGAAAGCTTATTTGTAGCACAGTGTTTTTAATACCAGCCTTCTTAGTGCCAAGATGCATGAGATTTTAGGACCAGTGTCAGATGCAGAAGATTCAATAGCTAAAATTGTTTCACCTGAAATAGCTATTGAGTTACCCACTATAGATGGCACAGGAACAGTTCCTGAGGCCTCTTGGTGTACTGGTGGGTTTGCAAGTAGGCAGCCTCTCACCTGGACAGCCATGGTGGTTCAATCCATACTGACACTGTTTGCTGGGAGACTGGCACTGTGCAAAGCAGTCAATGGGCCAAATTAAGTCATATGGATGGTTATAGTGTGTTAAAAAGGAAAAATGCCAACTATCTGTGTCTGTATCTGTGTATAAAGGCCTCACCACTTGTATGGCAACCTGGAAACAAGAACAGTGGATAGTAATAAGTCACCCCCTATGTGGATGAGAACTGTGGCAAGACATCTGGGACACCTGCCAGTAATGAAAGGTAACTGTCTACCATGTCCCTGCCCACAGTCCTAACATGCTTTCTGAGAACATTACAGCAGATGCCTTCACTCAAATCTGAAGCCACACTACCGAAACTTAAGACATGACCAAGTGGCTTCCTCAAAAGAGCAGACACTGAGGGTATCAAACCTTATGGCATTTAGCCCAGCAGTTCCAGCTACCCATCAAGCGCTAACAACTTATAGACATCACACAGGAGTGGCCATTTTTCTCCATGTGACAACCAAAGTGATTACTCTACCAGATGGGACACAAGTTCCAGTGACCCAGTGCCAAGTGGATTATAATGGCCTCATTCTGCCCTTAGAAGGGACAAAATATGCATTCACCATGGTAGATACTGCCGTGGGACTTCTTTTAGCTTTTCTGGTGGGAAAAGCTAATCAACAAGCAATCATACAATGCCTAGAAAAGATGAGCACCCTTTATGGGATACCTACACACAAATCGACAGTGATCAGGGAACCCCTTTCACCAGACAAATGAACTAAGCATGCGCTATGGGACATGATATATGTGGACTTTTCATCTACCCTGTAACCCCACAGGCACAGGCCTTATAGAAATGATGAATGACCTTATAAAGGAACAATTGAAAGATGATAAGAAATCCCTATAACAATAGATTAAAAGGATATATCAGGCCCTAACCCACCTAAACTCTACAACAATGGACTAAAAGGATATAACAGGTCCTAACCCACCTTAACTCTACATCTCAAGTCTACACTGTGGACTGCAGTCCCAGCTCCAGTTGAAATGCTAATGGCAGGGCCAATGTAAGCTCTAAGAATTAAAAAAAGAAGTGCCAGCCACTTTACAGCCTAAAAGGGGGAATAATAATAACTTATTGTTGTCCATGTTTCAGACCATACAAACAGGAAAATGATGTCCTTAACCTTGGTGCTGGCCTTTGTAGCCACGCTGGTTAAGAAACTTAAACCCATGGGGAATAGGAATCACCCAAAACATTGTAATGTGGCCACAATTTATGCAAAAAAAAAGTTCCATTGAAATTTTTATCACCATTCTGTGGTATCCTATTCCCACAGGAACTTGATGTATAACTATATGGACTTTTTTAATGCCTAGACTAATGATTGGTGTCATGGTGGAGGACTGTCAAGACTTACAGTGGGAGAATATCTGGTATTTAAAACCTCCCCACAATGTTCCTCTGTCTGGTACCTTACTATTTACTAATGGAACTCTCACATGTATGTTATTAGATCAACAGAATTCACCCCTTATTGTTCCCCATAAATATCTTTCTTTTCACTGATAGCACCCTAGTGAACACATTTCTACAGTGGACTTCAGTGGGAACTCATGCCCATAATTGAACCCTATGTTGGGTTTGCATGGACTTGCCACTTTGGGTGCTACCAGCCTTCCCTGGACCATAGCTCCTGCTAACTGGACTTCATGGAACACCCTATTGACATGATAGAACTTGACACACCGACAAATATAGGGTGAGACTTGACTTTCTATTTTAAGACTGAAATACAATTACTGTCTTATAATGAGACTTAAATTGTGATTTTTTTCCCTTCTGAGGGAACAAGTAAATAAGTCCTGGCCTACATTAGGGTATGATGTACATGATAGGGTAAGACGGCTGACAGTTGAAGCAGTAAACTTGGACCATATTGCCCCTGTCTGCATGGAACATCTTGCTGGGAACCAAGATATGAGGTAATATTAGAAAAATGTAATTTTAACATTAAGTTTTAAAATGATAGCCTCTTCCAAAGGCAAGATGACTTCCACAGACACAGAGCATATGCCTCCCCCGTGGGGTGGCTTTGGACATGTGGGCAATACAGCTGGCCCTATTTACCTTACAACTGGACAAGACACTGTACATGGAGGCAGCTGTATATTCCTGCCACATTATATGATTCTTTACCACACACTTCTAGCAATTAGGAAATGGTTAAATCTAGATATTGATTGAAGTGTATTCATGGTGGTTTTATCCTTTACCTCTTTTTCCCCCAGAGGGAGCCATGATGGTCACCAAAGGGCATATAACAGCTTTAACTAATCATATAGCTCATGCATTTAATGACTTGGTTAGCAATATCATTGTTAAATGATGAGACCACCCAATTACAGAAAGTATTCTTACAAAATAGAATGGCTTTAGACATTTTTGACTGCTGCACAATGACTGCTGCACAAGACAGAACCTGTGCCCTTATAAACATACAATGTTGTGTATGTATTCCTGATCTTTCACATAATTTTTCACAGGCTTTAAATAATATGCAAGAGCACATACACAGTATTGATCAATTATCTACTGACCCCCTTTCTACTTGGTTTAATTCTCTTACTCAGCTTTGGTGGCATTTCCTTGCAGGATTATCTGCTCTGTGTGTTCAATTATTCATATTCTGTTGTCTTTTATATTGTTGCTGTGGTATATGGATGCAATGCCTGTCATATGATCAATGCAGTCTGTTACATTAGGGTGGACTGCAGTGGCCCAGGGCCTAGGCCCCCTTCTAAATGGGAATGAAGCCCCAAGCATGACAGTCTGCATGACCAGGACAAAGATCAGGAAAGAAAACACCCTCCCCAGAGGCAAAAGAATGTAATCACAAATGTAAAGGGGTGGGAGCAGAACATGACTGATTGTATCTTAATCTTAAACATTAATCTTAATAAAACATCAGATCTTAAGACCCTTTAATGATTATGCTAGAGGTCAAAGGTCCTCATATCATATAAATATCTTTGTCCTAAAATCATATACATATTGCCCTTTGTATTCCTGCTCCTCTGCAGAGCACTACTCCCCAGGCTGTCACCACAGGAGACTCTCTCCTGTTCATAAGTCCTAATAAATCTGTCTATTTCACTGCCTGGCATGTTTTTTGGTCTCTCAGTGGCACCAAATTGCGGTCTTCATGAACTCTGTCTGGGCCCAAACGATATATCCCTACACTATGTATGTTAATAAATACATGTTAAAATACATTATAAACATATATCCTATATACATGTGTATGTAATATGTATACATATCTAGCACTCTATTTACATATTTAATCTAGCAAACTTTATATATCAATAAGTAATTACACATATTTTTATTGTATTGAAATTGGTAATAATTGGTATTGTATTGAAATTGGTAATAATTCATTGATATAATTCACATTGTGAAAAGAATAAAATCAGTTTGGATATTGATCAAAGAAAAAAATCCTCAATGCCTGTATTAGTTAAAGCTCTCTAGGGGAACGGAATCAATGAGAGATATCTATAAATATAAGATTTATAAAAGTGTCCCATGCAACTGTGGGTATGCATGAGTCCAAATTCCGTAGGGCAGGCAGCAAACTAGCAACTCCAATGCAGATGTTCAATGAATTCCTTAGGAAACAAACTGGCAACTTCGATGAACGTGTTTGATGAACTCCTCAGGAAATGAACTGGCAACTTTGAGGAACTCCTAAGGAAATGCTTTTCTGGGCAGCTGAAGAAGAAGTGAAGGTCCTCTATCTGTCTCACTTAAAAGTCTTCAACTGATTGGATTAAATCCAGCCAATTCCATTCTCTCATTGGGGAAGACATGCCCTTCATTGACATCATCAATCACAGCTGCAGCAAACTGATGATTTAATAAACCAGCCTGTTGGTTTATTAACCAGCCACAAACATCCTCCCAGCAATGGTTAGGCCAGTGCTTGATTGACCAGACATGTGGGTACCATCACCTGGCCAAGTTGACACATGAACCTAACCATCACAGCCCACCCCTTGGCAACTTGGCAGTTATACACATCACCTAAAACCATACTTTATGTCTAAGTAGAGAACAATAACAGACATATATTTCACTTAACAGTACTCTACTATGCAGTATACAACTGGAAATGCACTAAATCTCTGCAGAATAGGGTGCAAGTCCTTGGGTGACATTAACTCTTAAAATTGATTTTCTTTAGCTTAAATACAGAAAAATGAATACAGCTTATGACATATGATAAGAGGATAAGAGAGAAGAAAGCAAAGATATTTGCTTTACAGACAAATACAAACATAATCATAACAAAACAAGGAGGAAATATTCATGCCATCATAGTCTTAATTTCTGTAACTGGTCATGTGGCCATAGTTCATATTTATCACTACCTTCTTCCACTACCCATTCCGTGTTCCCTTTACCCTCAGCAAGCACTTCAGCAGGCTGTGGTTCTTTGCCTGGTGGGGTGACCCAAACCTTCATTCCTGAAGTTTCTTGGCCATTGGTAGTCCTGCCTGGATTGGGTTGTTGCAGTTTTCCATTGACTTTAATCACAGGGCATGGTAGTACTAAGAGAGGCCCTAGGGGATCTCCTTTATTCCAGGAAAACTCTTCTTTACCTGCATTATGTAGTTGCAGTGCTGTTTCCCCTTGATAGTCAGGTATTATCACCCCAGCCAGTAGAGTAATCCCATTCCTTTCCTGTTGATTCAGAGGCATAAGAAGCCCAAAGTGGCCAGGTGGCAGTCTTAACTTCCAGTTAAATGGGATTATTGTTGTGTTTCCTGGTGGAAGCACTCCTCCTTTTGGAGCAAAGGCTTGTAGAAAAGCAAAGCTTAAGTTTGCAGGGACAGGAAGCAAAAATTTACCTAGTGGATCACTAGGTGTGATAGTGAGTGGTGCCACTCCTGTTTCCACCCCTTGATTCCTGGACCCATGAATCCTAGCTATGGGAGAAATGGCACCATAGAGTGGATGCTGATTCAGAGCATACACAACCTCCTGGAGAACACTGCCCCAGCCCTGCAAAGTATTGCCACCTAGTTGGCACCATAATTGAGTCTTCAATAGGCCATTCCACTGTTCAATCAACCCAGCTGCCTCTGGATGATGGGGAACATGCTACGACCAGAGAATTCCAGAGCATGTGCCCATTTCCTCACTTGATTTGCTGTAAAGTGTGTTCCTTGGTCAAAAGCAATGCTGTGTGGAATATCATGATAGTGGAGAAGGCATTCTGTAAGTCCCTGGATGGTATTTTTGGCAGAAGCATTTCCTGCAGGGAAGGCAAACCCATATCCAGAGTATGTGTCTATTCCAGTAAGAACACATTGCTGCCCTTTCCATGATGGAAGTTGTCCAATGTAATCAACCTGCCACCAGGTAGCAGGCTGATTACCTTGGGAAATGGTGCCATATCAGGGACTGAGCATGGGTCTCTGCTGCTGGCAGATTGGGCACTCAGCAGTGGCTGTGGCCAGGTCAGACTTGGTGAGTGGAATTCCATGTTGCTGAGCCCATACATAACCTCCATCCCTATCACCATGACCACTTTGTTCATAGCCCATTGGGCAATGACAGGAGTTGCTGTGGATAGAGGCTGATTGGTATCCACCAAAAAGGTCATTTTATCCACTTGGTTATTCAAATCTTCTTCTGCTGAAGTCACCCTCTGGTGAGCATTCACATGGGATGCAAATATCTTCACATCCTTTGCCCACTCAGAAAGGTCTATCCACACACCCCTCCCCCAGACTTGTTTGTCACCAATCTTCCAATCATGTTCCTTCCAAGTCCCTGACCATCCAGCCAAACCATTAGCAACAGCCCATAAATTAGTATATAATCACACTTTGGGCCAGTTCTCCTTCCAAGCAAAGTGAACAACCAGATGCACTGTTCAAATTTCTGCCCACTGGGAGGATTTCCCCTCACCACTGTCCTTCAGGGACATCCCAGAAAGAGTTGCAGTGCTGCAGCTGTCCACTTTTGGGTGGTGCCTGCGTATTGTGCAGAACCATCTGTAAACCAGGCCCAAGTTTTATCTTCCTCAGTCAACTGATTGTAAGGAACTCCCCAAGATTCCATGGCTGTGGGCTTGGAAAGAGAAGGTAAAGTGGAAGGAATGGGGGCCATGGACATTTGGGCCACTCCATTATGTAAATTACTTGTGCCTTCAGGACCCACTCAAGCTCTGTCTCATATATACCATTTCCATTTTATGATAGGGTGCTGCTATGCATGCTCAACTTCATAGGTTGGTGGGTCAGACAACACCCAGATCATGATAGGTAACTCAGGTCTCATGGTAACTTGGTGGCCCATGGTTAAGCATTCTGTCTCTTAAGGCCCAGTAGCAGACCAACAGCTGTTTCTCAAATGGAGAGTAGTTATCTGCAGAGGATGGTAAAATTTTACTCCAAAATCCTAAGGGCCTGCATTATGATTCTCCTATATGAACCTGCCAACAGCTCCAAACTGCATCTCATCTCTATTTGCCACTGACACTTCCAGCACAATTGGATCAGCTGGATCATATGGTCCAAGAGGCAGACCAGCCTGCACAGCAGCCTGGAACTGTCACAGAGCCTTATCTTTATCCAGCCCCCACTCAAAGCTAGAAGCTTTTCTGGTCACTCAGTAAATGGGCTGGTATAGCACACCCAAATGAGGAATATGTTATCTCTAAAATCCAAAGAGGCCAACTAAGCATTGTGCCTCCTTTTCAGTTGGAAGGGGGGCCAGATGTAACAGCTTATCCTTAACTTTAGAAGGGATATCTTGACAAGCCCCATACCACTGGACACCTAGAAATTTTACTGAGATGGAAGGCCCCTGTATTTTTGTTGGATTTATCTCCTATCTTCTGCCATGCAAATATCTTACCAACAAAACTGGAGTAGTCACTACTTCTTGCTCACTAGGACCAATCAGCATGATAGAATCAGTACAATGGACCAGTGTGATGTCTTGTGGGAGGGAGAAATGATCAAGATCCCTGCAGACAATATTATAACATAGGACTGGAGAGCTGATATAACCCTGAGGTAGCACAGTGAATGTAAATTGCTGGCCTTGCCAGCTGAATGAAAACTTTCTGGTGGTCCTTACTACAAGGTATTGAGAAAAAAGCATTTGTCAGATCAATAGCTGCATACCGGGTTCCAGAGGCTATATTGATTTGCTCAAGCAATTATGCTGCATCTGGAACAGCAGCTACAATTGGAGTCACCACCTGGTTAAGCTTATAATAACCCACTGTCATCCTCCAAGACCCATCTCTTTTCTGCACAGGCCAAATAAGAGAGTTGAATGGGGTTGTGGTGGAAATCACAACCCCTGCATCCTTAAAGTCCTTAAGAATAGCATTAATCTCTGCAATCCCTCCAGGAATCCAGTATTGCTTCCAGTTTACTATTTTTCTAGGCAGTTCTAGTGACTTCCACTTGGCCTTTCCCACCATAATAGCCCTCACTCCATGAGTCAGGGAACCAATGTGAGGATTCTGCCAGTTGCTGAGTATGTCTATTCCAATTATGCATTCTGACACTGGGAAAATAACCACAGAATAGGTCTGGGGACCCACTGGACCCACTGTGAGATGGACCTGAGCTAAAACTCAATCAATCACCTGACCTCCATAAGCCCCAAGTCTGACTGGTGGACCATGGTGACGTTTTGGATCTCCTGGGCTTAATGTCACTTCTGAACCAGTGTCTAATAATCCACAAAATATATGATAATTTCTTTTTCCCCAATGCATAGTTACCCTGGTAAAAGGCCATAGGTCCCCCTGGGAAAGTCTGGGAGGAAGATTAACAGTATAAATTTTTGGCAGTGTAACAGGGTCCTTCTGCAAGGGTACCTGGCCTTCCCCTCATTCAAGGGACTCTGGATCTGTAAACTGTCTCAAGTCTTGTAATTAAGGGGCCATGACTCTGTTTTTGTAATTCAAGGGAGACTTTTGTTCACTTGACCTAGAATTCTTCTGCATATATAGTTGAAACAAGAATTTAGTTGATTGCCCATCTATTTTACTATTTGTTACTCCATGATTAACTAGCCAATGCCATAAGTCTCTGTGAGTCAGATTATTTTGATTGCTGCTTTGAGCCTGTTTTCCATTATGGGGGCCACGCCCACCTTGTCTGTGGTGATTAACTGTAGCCACTTGGCTTGTGCTGACTTGGGATCCAATTATCCCCATTGTGCTTAAGGATTCCAGCTTGTGACAGCAGTTCCTACAGTAATACCTGACCTACAGAGAGGGGCAACTGCAGAGCTCTTCAGGGATGATGGAGCTAGTCTCACAAATTTATTCTTCACAGTCCTGGTAAAAGGTTTGTCCTCTGAACATTCCAGGGGTGTGTGAGCAGGTCTTCCATGATAAATCTAAGCCCTTGAATCTCCTCCTCTGCATTATACCAGGGCAGTTCTGGCATTTCAACCTCCTACAGTGCTGGCCACCTTTTGATCCATGTTTCAGCCAACCATCCAAACTGTTAACGCCCTTTCTAACCCCTCAAGCTACAAGAATGAATGCAGAATCTCTGCTTATTAGGCCCATATCAGTAAATTCAGCCTGACCCAACCTTATATTCCTATCACCATTATCCCACACCCTTAATATCCATTCCCACACATATTGTCCTGATTTCTCTCTGTATAAGTTGGAAAACTCATACAGTTCTTTTGGAGTATAGCATACTTCCTCATGGGTCACACTTTGTACCTCACCCATCAAGGCCTGTTGGGACTTTAGTCTAATTATAGGTCTTAAAGCAAAGACTGGAGGTAGGAGTGGGTCATGAAAAGAATTAGAAGTATCCCTCAAGCCATTTATCTCATGACAGTCTGTTGCATTTTCATCTCGTAAAAAAGAATTAATCTCTCCAGACAGAGGAGCGAGGGCTGCTTCCTTGGGAGGTGATTACAGGATTAGCAGGTGCTGAAGGGTTAATCCCTTTAGGTGGAGGTTGGATGGCAGGCTTCTTAGGGCAGACTGCATGTGGGGAAGCTGTTTCCTCAGGACAGCCCTCTACAGGTAAATCTAACAATTACTCAGCAGAATCCAGAGTTCCAATGTCCTCACTGCCACTATTAGCAATCCATATGTCCCCATCCCAAGTTTCCAGATACCATTCTTTTCCAATCAATGCCTTTACTTTAACAGCAGACACCCTGAGGGGTTGAGATTTTAGCTTATGTTGCAAATCTGCTACTCACACAATGAGAGTCTCTGTCTGGTTTTCAAAAATCTCATCTGCGGCCACAGGAAATAAGATTTTCTTTCAGGGCAGACATAGAAACCTTTACATCTGTGATACGGTGCTTAAGTTTTAAATTTGAAGCCTTTAGTTCGTCCCTTTCTCTTACAACTTTATCCAATGTATCTAAGAGCATTCAGCCAACATCATTATACCTCTTAATTCTGAAAAACTCTGTGAAGGTGTCAAAAACACTGTCACCCAGAGCCTTGCTTCATACAGGAGTATGATTAGGAGAATCAAACGGTACTATTTTGCATATCTCCATTGCCAACTCATACCATGGACTGTCAGTGCCATCTTGATTGTTGGAAATGGAGTCATTAGTGCATGTGAAACTAATCAGCCTAGAAACAAATTGTAAAAGCCCATTTTAAGATTCTATTTCTCAAGAACCATCCCACTTCTGGTACCAAGTTGTATTAGTTAGGGTTGTGTAGGGAAACAGAATCAATGAGAGATATCTATAAATATAAGATTTATAGAAGTGTCTCCAACAACTGTGGGTACACACAAGTCCAAATTCCTTAGGGCAGGCAGCAAACTAACAACTCCAATGAATATGGTCGGTGAACTCCTCAGGAAGTGAACTGGCAACTTTGACGAACTCCTCAGGAAATGAACTGGCAACTTCGACAAATGCCTCAGGAAAAGCTTCACTGGGCAGCTGAAGAAGAAGTGAAGGTCCTCCATCTGTCTCGCTTAAAAGTCTTCAACTGATTGATGGGATTAAATCCAGCCAACTGCATTCTTTCATTGTGGAAGACATGCCCTTTGTTGACATCATCAGTCACAGCTGCAGCGAATTGACTGATGATTTAATAAACTAGCCTGTTGGTTTATTAACCAGCCACAAAGGTCCTTGCAGCAACTGTTAGGCCAGTGCTTGATTGACCAGACAGCTGGGCACCATAACTTGGCCAAGTTGACACATGAACCTAACCAGCACAATGCTTTTTAAAGTTTGATTCTGTAGGTAAAATAATCATGTTTGATTTTCTATCTACTACTGATTAGGGCCTATATTTTATAAAGTTATCAATTAACCCATAGAAGTTTGATAAGTAGGAAATAATTTTCATCTAGAAGAAATTCAAATACATTTCCCACTAGAAAATAGAACTCCAAACATAGTTTTATTGTCTTGTAATACATCAATTAACTGCTTTTATATTTATATTTGTAAACTTGTCCCAACATTCCCTTTTTCTACAGATTATTCATAACAATTTCTCCTTTTCCTTCTGAACCACTTTTACCATTATATTTTTTCACTTATTGACTGTGGTAGGCAGAATAATAGCACCCAAAAGTGCCTTCACTCTAATAACTATAATTTGTAAGTGTGTTACCTTACATGGCAAAAAGGACTTTCCAGATGTGTTTAAGGTTACAGAACTGAAGATGGGGAGATAATCCTGGATTATACAAGTAGATCTGATATAATCACCTTTTCTCGGCTATTTTCAGAGAGAGATTTGATGATAGAAGAAGCTTTAGCAGGGGTATGACTGTGGGAAGGATTCAACGCTCCTAGTGCTGGTTCTGAGATGCGGGGGGTGCTGTGAGCAAGTACTGAGGAAAGGCATCTAGTAGCCAAGGGTGGAACCTAGTTGAACATCAGCAAGAAAATAGAAACCTTGTCCTGTAACCAACTGAAATCTACCAACAACCTAAATGAGCAACAAATCGATGGACTCTGCTCCAGAATCTCCAGAAAGGAAGGCAGCCCCACAGCCACCTTGATTTTACCCAGGTGAAACCCCTGTTGGAAAGTAATAAATATACTTTGCATTAAGCCACTCTTTGGTGCTTTGTTGTGGCAGTAGTAAATACTAATGCAATGCATTTAAACATGTTTGATATTCAATTTGTGTAAGAATCACATTTTTAAATTTTTCAAAATTATACTTGGGCAATTTTGAGGCTTCCTTGAGTGTTCATGCATCACCTGAAATTGTTCTATCAGAATCCACACCATAATTCTTAGTTAAATGTGGACATTGTACATGCATTGTGATAAAGAAAGAAAATCCCTTTGTTAGAGCCTTTAGTCTGTTATGACAATAAATTCATTAAAGGAAGGAAGGAGGGAGGGAGGGAGGGAGGGAGAGTCAGAAAGAAAGTTTCTAAGCTGAGGGAAATGTGATAATTTGCCAAAGATCCATTTACAAAATGGGCTCTCCAGAAGGAGATTTGGTGGTGGTGGGGCCCCGGGCTCCCCCAACGCTGTGTAGTCCCGCTGCATCCTCCTCCTCCCCTTCTTCTCCTCTGTGGGCAGAGGAGGTTCTGACGACATCTGGAGAAAGCGGCAGCGGAGGATGCAGAAAGAGGTGGTGCGCACGGTGCCTGCTCCCTGCTGGGCTGGTGTTACTGGTCCTCTGCGGCCTTCTGGCGGTGACCAGCAGTGGCCGCGCGCTTCGCCAGCTCAGCGATTTCATCCCCTTCTAAGCCAATTGGCCCAGCACCAAGTGCTCTCTGCCTACAACTGGTGTTTTGTATAAAGAAGATAATTATGCCATCATGACAACTGCACATAAAGAAAAAATATAAATACTTCCTCTTGTGATAAGTGGCGATAAGGAAGAAGAAAAGGATTATAATGGCCCTAATCCAAGAGAGCTTTTGGAATTATTTAAACAAAGCAGCTTTTCCTACAAAATTGAATCTTACTGGACTTATGAACTATCGCATGAAAAACTTATTTGGTAGTATCATGAAGAAAAAGAAACTGTCAGAAAGTAAAAATTCACATTTACTATCTTTGGAATATGTTGGCTAAGAACCTGCTATCTGAAAAAGAACAAGAAGCAGAGGAAAAAGAAAAATCAAAAGAAATTCTCACTAAAAATATTAAAGGTCAGATGACACCCTACTATCCTGTAGGAGTAGGAAATGGCACACCTTGTAGTTTGAAACAGAACCGGCCCAGATCAAGTACTGTGATGTATGTATGTCATCCTGAATCTGAGCATGAAATTCTTTCAGTAACTGAAGTTACAACTAATGAGTATAAAGTTGTCATTCTGACATCACTTTTGTGTAATCATCCTAAATATAGGTTCAGGGCATCTCCTGTGAATGACATATTTTACCAGTCACTACCAGGATCATCATTTAAACCCCTCACCCTGAGACAATTGGAGCAACAGGAAGAAATATTAAGGGTGCCTTTTAGAAGAAATAAAGAGGAGGAGTTGTAGTCAACTAGACATTGGGCCCACTGTAGATCTTCACATCTACGCTTTCTTTCCCTCTTCACCTTTGTTAATCACAAGAAATTCCTTTTTTGTTAGAGGTTGATTTTCTGTTAGAACTTTTGCCTATTGTTTCTCCCATGGTATTGAGTGTGTTTTCTCCCACAATGTGTATCTGGTGCAAGCAGTCATTGATTCTTCTCTTTTGACTTGGGGTAGTTTACACTGATGAAACACACTGTGCTGGCTATCCATTGTAATTTCCCACTGTATGCTGCAATGTTTATAACACTTAACAATTTTTGTAACACATTACAGTTTTATAACACATTACTGCACAATATTTATTTTAAAAGTGAATAAAATGTTCACAAGCAGTGTTGTCATGTAAAAAAAATAGATTAAAGAACTCCATTTCTGAGACAAAGGATGTCGACAACTTTGGAAGATGCTAGAAGTGTTCATATGATTCTAAAAGGCAGTAGGAATGATCTTATCTAAGGGCTCCCTCCCCCAATCTATGGGGAAGCACTTCAGTATCTTACATAATAACTAGGTACAAGTTATAGATGAACAAGAATTATCTATAGATAATTAAAGACTTATCATTTCATACATTCCAAAGTGATTTTGGCAGAAAATAAAAATGTATTTGCAGGGCCCCTCTGAGGAACTGGGGAAAAATATGGAAATGTTGGACTTCCCCACCTGGGTTATTACTGATATTCTCACAAACATTAAAGACGACCAATTTAGTAGTCCACACCCTTGATCTGGAGGCTTTCCCTTATGAGGCTTATTACTACAAGGAAGAGGCTAATCCTGCTTACAATTGTGCCTAAGAGTCATCCCCAGAGAACCTCTTTGTTGCTCAGATGGGGCCCCCTTTCTCTCTAAACCCACTAGGCAGGTGAAATCTCTACCCTCCCCCTTACGTGGGACATAACTCCCAGGGGTGTAAATCCCCCTGGCAACACAGGGCATGACTCCTGGGGATGATCATAGATCTGGATCATGGGATTGCGAAAATCTTCTTGACCAAAAGGGGGAAGAGAAATGAAACAAAATAAAGTTTCAGTGGCCAAGAGATTTCAAATGGAGTTGAGAGGTCACTCTGGAGGGTATTCTTATGCACTATGTAGATAGCCCTTTTTGTTTTTAGTGTTTTGGTATAGCTAGAAGTAAATACCTGTAACTGTCAAACTGCAACCCAGTGGCCTTATTCTTGAAAACAATTGTATAACTATGTAGCTTACATGTTGTGACTGTGGGATTATGAAAACCTTGTGGCTCACACTCCATTTACCTAGTGTGTGGAAGGAAGAGTAGAAAAATGGGGTCAAAAATTAAATGAAAAATAGGGTGGGATGGGGGTGGAATGTTTTAGGTGTTCTTTTTTCCTTTGATTAATTATTTTTAAAGTAAGGAAAATGTTCAAACATTGATTCTGGTGATGAATGCACAAGTATATGATGGTACTGTGAATAATTGATTGTACACTATGGATGATTGTAGAGTATGTGAATATATCTCAATAAAACTGTATTTAAAAATGTTCATAGGAAATTTAAAAAACACAGAGGAACTAGATCAGTGACTATAAAACTGCAATTAAAAAATCCAAAATTTGGTGAAAAGAAACCAAACCAAACCAAACAAACGTAATATTTCAACCAGCTTTTGATCCTTTGGAGATGAAAAAAAAAAAAAAGCACCCTTAGGATATTTAAAAAATTACCTCAAAAACAGGTAGTTACTTACATTATATGGTTCCCTATACTTTTCTTGGGGTATATGATCTAAACTTTAATGAGAAATTATATTTCACCTAAAGAATTATCTAGAATATAATTATAAATGTCTAACATTTTTTCTTGTCTGCTCTTAAGAAAAATGCATTTCATCAACTGTATCCATTTTGTTTAAGATTATTTTCACCAGGAGAGACAGAGTGTGTGTGTTTGTGTGTGTGTGCTGGTCGTATGCTAGAAGCACTTTAGTCTAAGTTAATAAAGAAAATACAGACTATTTGACTATTTGCGCATATGAGCAACTCTAAAACATGTTTGTTAATGAAGCCATGTATGAGAGCATGCTTTTAAACATGCATTTTATTATATAAAATGTCCACATCCTAGTTTGACAATTAGAGAATTTTATGAATTGTGTTAGTATTGCTTACTCAGCTACCTAGGAAATTCTTTTAATCTAAGCCTTTTGGAAAAGGAATCCATCACTATTGAAAAGGAGAAAGAAAAGAGAATGGGGAAAAGTGATCTTATTTTAACTAGCACAGAGAAATTATCCTCCCAATTTGTACTTTTAAAACATGTACCATAATTTATGGTAATGAATTTGGAATTAAAGTGTTAGTTACTGTTCTTGATTGAAAGCTGATAATGTTTGAGAAGATTTTTATTCCATTTTCCTCACTCTGAAAATATACACATGGAATGTTGATCTTTGTTTTCATTTTGCCAAAGGAAAACTTATTTATATTCTCAAGGGAAAAAAATAAAAAGTATTAATTGCCTGAGACTCATACATTTCAACCAACTGAAGTTTCCCTTCAGAAAATTCTTTAGTTAAAAGAAAAAGTCAAAAAAATTCTTGGGAAATTTCTGTATTTGCTTTACATTTATGGTATGTTTCTTTTAAAGGAAACAGTGCCTTGCCTATAATTAGTGACTTGTTTCTGTCCCTTGACAGTTATGAGTTTCTTAGATCAGTCACAAAAAAAAAAAAAAAAAAAAGGTAAGGCCCTGATTTTATCCAATGTAGGTTCAGATAATTATAACCTCTCTTCCCCAATCCCTGACAGTCATAACATAGAGGATTCACTCCTCTGTCTCAGAGATTATTGATGATTTACAGGGATTAATGAGACAGAGAGAGTGAGAATGAGTGGGAAAGAGAGAGAATCTTTGACCTTCAGAATTTCTCTCTTGATTCTAAATATAGCAGGGATAACTTTTATTATTTTACTGACTAGCTCTAAACACCTTGTCTGAAATTCACATAAATGGGTCCAAAATAATTAATACTCGGAGAAAATTTGTCTATTTTGTAGAACAAAAGGCAAAAGAAAGAAATTGAGAAAAAAAATAAAACTAATGAGACTTGAAAGAAAAAAATACTCCTATGGAGCAGTTTTTCTCTATCCAAAATCCTTTAAGTTATTTACACTAGGCAGAGACAGTCATATGAAATTCAACTGATGCTAGTAAATCATTAGAACAGCATCTTTTTTTTTTTATATTACAATCCTAAGAAAAGATGGATCTTGTTATCTCTTGTTTAGTACTTGTTTTAGTCTGAGTTCATCTATAGTATCATTTACCAAATCCACACATAGAAAAAATAATTGTTAGTTCTCAAGTAAACTCTTCAGTAGATTGTATATTGTGCCATTAATTGAAGGAGTAGTTCCCAAGACTTATGAAGATGCCTCCATGCTATTCAGTCAAGCAAAAATCCATCTAATCTTGTATATGAGTAACAATTGATATGTCAGCATTTTGGATACATAAAAATCTGCAGATTGCATTACCCTATGCTAAATAACATACTTAGCATTATCCCTCAGATTTCAGATTACATATAAGCATAGCCTAATTATTTTATTTCTAGCCTGCATTGTAGAATTCAAGAAAGTTTCCCTGTGTTTTATCACCCTTCCTGACCTGTTTAAAAATCATTAATTTCTGAGGAGGGGAAACAAAGAATCAATAGATGTGCGAATGAAGTATATTTTAAGCAAGGTTTCAGAATGGGTGATTTCTATTTTATTTCCCAAAAGAAAAATTTATGACTTGATTAAATAAATTTCCTACTGAAGTTAGTGTTGTAAGATAAAAGTATGCTCATTTGCCTGAAACACGATTGGGCTAAAAAAAAGCTGGTAGCAAGAAAAAGTCAGATTTTGGTTCTGCTGATATCTTTCTTTCTGCAGAGGGATCTTTAGTTAGCAAAACTTATCAATAACCGAGAATAAATGAGACAAACAGCCCAAATATTTCAAATACTTATATTCTCTTTTCATCCTCATAACAACTTTAAACAGACCTTTTCCCAAATTTTCTTTTTGAGGAATTGGAGTAGCCAGGATGAATGACTCATCCAGGATCTTAGAGTTAGTAAGTGGAAACGACAGAGCCTGACCTTCCCTGCTCTACCTTAGACTTCTAAGCACATAGTAAATGGTTATCATCAGATTCAAATATATTGACTCTGAAACTTCCACCTTCATGGAAATGTGTTTATTTGAATTTTCCTAATTGGTAGACCAGGGAAAGAAAGGGTGAAAGAAATCCAAATCCATTGCAGTTTTCCAAGGAAAAGAGATTAAAATAAGGTTTGGGGATTGTTCCGGTTTGCTAATGCTGCTGTCATACAAAATACCAGTAGTGGATTGGCTTTTATAAAGGGGGTTTATTTGGTTACAAAGTTACAGTCTTAAGGCCATAAAGTGTCTGAAGTAAGGGGATACATTCACTGAAGGATGGCCATTGGTGTCTGGAAAACCTCTGTTAGCCTGGAAGGCTCCTGGCTGGTGTCTGCTTTCTCCCAGGTTATGTTTCAAAATGGCATTCTCCAGAATGTTGGTTTTGGGGCATTTTGTCCTCTCTTAGCTGTGGCTCCTCTTCAAATTGTCACTCTCAGTTGCTGTCCAAAATGTCACTCACAGCCGCTCCAGCATCTGAGCTGTGTGGCTCTTTTTAAAGTACTCCAGTGATATAATTAAGACACACCCTGAAAGGGTCAGGCAACACTTCCATGGAAATTATCCAATCAAATGTTTCAACCACAGTTGATTGAGTCACATCTCCCTGGAAACACTGAATCAAAGAATTCCAATCTAATCAACACTAATACATCTGCCCCGACAAGATTGCATCAAAGAACATGACATTTTGGGGGACATAATACATCCAAACAGGCACAGGAATAATATTTGGATTTCATTTATTTGTGATAATCTAATTATCAGTAGAAAAAAAATTCCACTCTTTTTAATAACTCAATAGAATGATTAGTAAAGTTTATCAGGATTAAAGTTTATCAAGATCCCTGCACTGCACTTCCAAGTACAATACAGGGATGGCTCAGAAGAGGTCAGTAGAGGCTTCTGAGAACAGACAGCATGCTTTAGTTTCCTAGCTGCTAAAACAAATACTGGATAATGGGTTGTCTTAACAACAGGAATGTATTGGCTCACAGTATCAGAGGCTAGAACACTTGCTTCCTCCCAGGGTTGGTATCCTCTGGCTGGCAGGTAAACTTTGTGGTTCCTTGAGTTTTCTGTCACACAACAATGCAAATGGCAGCATCTTTTCCTTTCTCTTCTGGGTCCCTTTGACCCAGTTTCTTGCTTCTCCTTTTGGTTTCTCCATCTGTGTCCAATTTCCTTTGCTTATAAGGACTTCAGACATATTGGATTAAGGCCCACCCTCATTCAGTTTAGGCACACCATATCTAATAATATTTCAGAATTCCTGTTTACAAATGGGCTCATACCCACAAAAGCAGGGTTTGGACCTGAATATGCCTTTTGTGATTCAATCCTCAACACAGCATTGGAAGATGGATACACGATATTTGGGTGGGGAAAGGAGTGGGAAAGAGAAACAGGGCATTTCTTAGAGAAAGAATTCTGAGAAAAAGTTTAACAGCAGGAAATAATACAGGATATTCTCTATATCTGATGTGATTGTCCTGAACAATATATGAATTGGAGTAACAGTGGGGACAAGTCTTGGAGGCCTTTGAATGTACTACTAAGGAATTTGCATTTAGTTACTGTTTGAAAGAGATGCAGCTAACAAGACATATATTCTCTGAGTGGCCAACTGAAATCAATTAATCTGTAATGGTAACCTAAAATAATGGGTAGATTTATTACATTTTTATATTAGAAGGAAATATAGTTTTGAAAATCACTACAAGAATGTGTATCCTAAGGTGAGAATCTCTCCCTTGACAAATACTCCCTTATCAGATAACAATAGCAGTTTAGACTGCTATTATACATTGGCATTTGGTTTTAAGACAGACTCCAGCTATCAAAAATAATTCCCTTAATTTGAGAGTAAATGAATGTTTTACTGTGTAAATATCCATTTCAGAGATAATGGAGTCATCTCTCACAGTAACTCATTTTTCTTTCTCAAATATGGTTCATTTAACTAAATTATATGAGAAATAAAATGAAGAAAGTGAAATTTTTGTTGACTAGTCTGTATTTTAAAATGTTGATATTTTTTGGTGACCATACTAGACTTTACTAAAACTTTTCAGAAATAAATGGCTCCTCTGTTAAATATTCTTTATGTGTGAAGCAATGTATCCTTTATAAATGATGTTTATGAGAAGACAAGGAAAATATTCATATTGTATTTAGTGAAAAAAGATACAAAATGTGTGTGCTAATAGCAAGCTCTACTAAGCTATATAAAAATGTAAATAAAAACCTTGAAGGACTTCTGTTATTCCATTGACATTTTGTCTTGAGTTCATGGGAGTTATGTTAGAAGTTTCAATATTTTTTCTAATTTAAAGAAATTAATCAAACTGATTCCAAAACAGCTGTTGTGTATTGAAATGATATTAATGATCTTGTATCCCCAACATATTGTTAACACATTGACCACAAATAGAATGTAAACAAATTGGAAAAACATCTTTTTGAGACAACTGATAATCAGACATTTGTGCTAGGATATAATATGGATGGCTTGATGCCAGCTAAGATGGGCACTCCCTTGATAAAAAGTATTGAACACCAGGCCTCTGAGGCATAAAAACCCAGTGCGGATTCTGTTTCAGTCAGTGTCAGGTAATGGCACGTTGACTCCAATGCCAATGGCCCTCACCACTGCACCACAACCGGTGCCCCCCGCAGATGACTGCAGAACCTCCGCTGATGTCACGTTGCGCAGGCTCCCAAGACAAGACCTGTCATTAAAGGTATCTGCCACCTTCTGTTGGCTTTCAGGCCAATGGAGTTTAGAGACTCTGGTATCCTCCACCTTTAAATATATGTGCTTGCCCTGGTTATTGCATATTGGTTGTGTTGGCAGCTTGCCATTAAGCAAGCAAATAAATTGCATTGATCATTCAAACTATTGTCATGTTGAATCTACTTTGAAGTACAGAATTTACTCTTAATTAATTTGCTTTTTGTTTGTTACAACAGCTGCATTTATACGACAACAGCATGGTATATTCTCTTCTGGCATTTTAAAGACATTCATGTAGGTGTCCTTTATTCTATCTTACCATTACTCAATTATCCAAAACTCTAGGCAAACAGGTTTTTATGCAGGCATTGTAATTTTAAGACTTCGTCCATTTTCCCTTTACTACAAGTGAAGTAAGGTGTTCTTTTACATAAATGCATAGCATTAGTCCTCCATATCTTTTGTACTGCAAAGGAGGCACAGACACACACTCACTAACTACTCTCCTATGTAGTGTAAATGTCAAGTAAGTTTCCTTGAGGGAAAACAAGAGTAGAGAAGTAACAGAGTACTACACGTTCTCATTACACCACATATAGGCTAAGACCAGCCATGGCTGTACTGAATGCACTGAGGAAAGATGTAATAAGGAAAAAGCATTGTTAAAAAGGCTGTGACTCAGTAGCTCAGGCTCTGGTATCAGCCATTTCTTCAGTGAACTGAGCCAGACCTGCTGGAGGCTTCTTGTTGGTTATCAAAAGTGGAGTAAAGGGGCCTCTGAGTTCATAGATATGTCTGTTGTCAGTCCTATAAAAAGCAATTTGGTCAAATCCATGTAAATGTAGCTGAGCAGCTCAATAATTACTACAGTTAACTGATGTAGCATCAAACTAGGAAAAACACAGCTCAGTCATTTAGTAGTATGCTAGAAATGGGTGTGGGAATGAGTAGTTGGTGAATAAATAGTATTATCCATATCTCTGGCTTCAATATGCTTATATTCTTGCTAGTTTGAGAGGTGAAATATACATATATGAAACATATGAGTGAACATGCATTCTTCAAAAATCCAAGATGAGTTGTAAAAACAATCATTGGTATAGATTTGTTCCTTTAGTAATCTTATGTTGCAGTTTTGAACATAAACACTCTCTAGTCATATAAAATTATATGAAGTAAATTTCATGACTTTAAACAGGTTAATATGAAACAAATGTTAAATGACATTTGAAGCTTGTTTTTTTTTCTTTTACTGTTTCATCTTCTGCTGTGTTTGATATTGAATTTATTAGGAAGATGATAAATTAACACCTGGGAGTGTGGGAGATGATTTTTTTTCTGTTTCAGTATATAATCAGAGTTTTAACAGTTTTGCTCAGTAATCAGGCTGCCAAATTCTATTTATATTTTTATTTTGTAAGAAACTGATGATGTTCTAATAAAGATAGTTGCAGTATTTTATTAACATTTAATGATTCTTTTAGATGTTACACTTTTTAATGTTAGACTCCCATCACTGGATATTTGGAATAATAAATCCCAATGCAAAGGCTATTTGGAATAATTTCAAAATGAACCATTAAAATTGGAAAGTTGAATTTTAGTGCATTTTGGGATTGTCATAAATCTATGTAATCAATGCTTTGACATATACAGCTACTAAATTTCCTTTAGCTTTTTCCTAATGGAGTCCAGTGTTATTTTTCAGATTACTCAATTCATATTTACTCATATCTGTGTCTAAGAGACTCTATCTCTGAGAAACTTTATCACTTTACCAAGGTAATTTGCCCTAGTTTCTTCATTTTTAAAAAATGGAATTATAAAGTGGGCCTCATAAGCAGTAAGTCATGTGAAAATGTGAAATACTCAAGAGGAAAGTTGGGAACAGAGAAAAGCCTTTGTAAAGAGCAATTGTTGTTATTTTAATTTTATCATGTGTTATGTGTTGAACCGTGTAGTGATTTGGAATTGTATGTATGTGCCACAGAAAATCATGTTCTTAAAGTTACTCCATTCCTGTGGGTGTAGACCTACTGAAAGGAGGATCTTTTGATGAAGCTACTTCAGTTAAGGTGTGACTCACCTTATTCAGGATGGGTCTTAATCTGCTTACTGAAGTCCTTTATAAATGGGAATAAGAAGAAGAAGAAGAAGAAGAAGAAGAAAAAGAGAGAGAGAGGCACATGGATGCAAGAAGCTTAGAGCAACAAAACATGAAAGAGAAGGGAGAGACCAGCAGATGCCACCATGTGCCTTGCATGGGCAGAGGAGCCAATGATCTCTGGCAGCCTGTCTTCAGGAAGAAAACATTGCCCTGACAATGCCTTGATTTGGACATTTTTCTCAGCCTCAAAACTGTAAGCTAATAAATTACCATTGTTAAGAGCCAACTCATTTCATGGTATCTGCTTTCAGCAGCCTAGCAAATGAAAACCAACTGTGTCCTCTAGAATGACATGTTCAAGTCCTAACCTTATTTAGAAATTGGGTCTCAAAAGATATGATTAGTTAAGATGAGGCCAAAGTAGATTAAGGTGAGCTCTAATCCAATATGATTGGTGTCCTTATGAGAAGGGGAGAAATGGACACAAACACGTGAGGGGAAACGTGACAATGGAGGCAGACATTGAAGTGATGCATCTACAAGCCAAGAAATGACAGATTGCTGATAGAGCAACAGATACTAAAAGAGCCAAGGAAGCATTCTCCCCAATGGTTTCAGATTGAGAATGGATGTGCTGCCTTTATTTCACATTGCTAAGCCTCCAGAACTGTGAGACAAGACATTTCAGTTGTTTTAAGCCACCTGATTTGTAGTGCTTTGTTATAACAGCCCTAGGAAACTAAAGCAACATATATCAAAACAAATTTTCAAAATTATTGCAACCCTCAAGCCATCACTGAAGTGCCTGGGTATTCACAAGAAGAAAGCCCGTTCCCTCCACAGGCCCTCATAGCAGGATGTAGCCCCTGCTGACAGACTGCCACTTGCTTCCTGAGATCTCAACAGGTAAATTTTGTCATCATCCATAGCAAGTCAAAAAAAGGTTGTGACACCAAACATGGCATATATTCAATCAATTTCTTTTTCTGTTTCTTTTCAATCATAAAATATTCTTCCCCCCATCCCTCCCCCATCAAAAAAAAAAAAAAAAAAAAAAGACAAGAAAAGACAAACAGATGGAAATTTTGGCAGGCCATTTCCAGAAGCATGTTTTTTCTTCATGTTATTTTTGTATTTTTTTCCCCAAACTGACATTTATCATTACTGCATACTTAAGATCTTCCAGGCATTGGAACATTATGTTATTTAATAATTACAAAAGTCAGAACAATATGTTGTTTTTACCCCTAATCTGCAATGAAAAAACTAAAGAATTTGCATAAATTCTCCAGAATCACACAGCTAGTCATTATGAACCCATTCTGATTCCTACGCCACTTATCTTAAAAGAAAATGTGATGTTAGGAATAGGTTTAAATTATATATATTTATTTATATATATTTATATATATATGTATATTATTTAATTGTGTAGAATAATCTCAGATCCTGACTTTTGTTTCAGTAAAGAATGCATAGTCTTAGCCTTTGAAATATGGGTTGTTTCTTATAGTTGCGTCAGCTAATAATTTAGATAGTGCAATTGCCTTTCCAGATACTTTTCCCGTGACTGCATATGGAGTACAAACTTTGCATATTCTACCCAATGTTTCATTTCCACAGGTGCTGGGAAACTTCAGACCATAGAAAGGAAAGAATTTGGAATTGTTTACATTCAGATAAAACCAGATTGCTTGCAGTTACTCACAAGGTAAGTAGAACACCAAGAAAGTAGAGGGAATTCCATATTTCAGTAACTTTTAATTATATCATTTAACAAACAAATATTTTTAAACATTTATTTATTATGTATGGCTGTATAATAATCAGTAGCCTCATTGACCAATATCCAAGAAAACACACACACAAAAAAATGAATAAACCCAGACTTTAAAGAGATGCCCATTTTAATATTGCATATAGGGTCATACATTTCTGGACAGTGTGGAAGGGTGGGGTGAGGAAGAGAAGGGTGGATATGAAGAAGAGGGGAAATAAAAGATGCTGATCAGTGTCTTAGTTTGCTAGGAATGCTGTAACAAAGGGCCACAAACTGGAGAGCTTGTCTCAGTTCTGGAGCTAGAAGTCCAAAATCAAGTTGTTGGCAGGGTCTTGCTCCATCTGACACCTGGAAAAGAAGAATCCTTCCTTGCCATCTCCTGGATCCTGGCGGTTTACTGACAATCCCTGGATTTCAATCCCTGCCTTAGTCATCACTTAGCATTCTCTTTGCGTCTGCTGGTCTTTCCAATTCTTCCCTTTTTAAAAGGACAGCAGTCACTTTGGTTTAGGGTCCACACTAATTCAGTTTGGCTTCATCTTAACTAATCACATATCCAAAGACCCTGTGTACAATCACAGGACCTGGGGTTAGGACTTGAACGTGTTTTTTTCGTGGACAAACAGTATTCATGAAATGTCTAGCTGTTTCATACATCCTATCTAATTTACTCTTCTGACGATCCTAAATATCAAATCTATTTAACAGATGAAGAAATTTGATACTAATAGAAGTTAATAAATAACTTAAAATAACCTATATGAAATGTGAGGGGAGAAATTTTAATAGCTAGAGAAAAAAAGCAAGTGATGAGGAAAAAGAGAGACTGTTGATTGGTAATTGCTTTTGCTTTGTTTTTCTCTGATTCTTTTACTCTTAACAGTTCTTTCTTGTTATATTTCTTGATGTTCAAGTGAAATGAGTAAAAATCTGTTTTAAATATTTCAGAGGAAATCAACTATTTAATTTCTATTTCAAACACCTTGATTTTTGACTCTGAGAACAAAAACAGAGATTCTAATAAATGAGAGCTTACAAATATGTTGATAACTGAAGAGTTTAAGTGTCACAAATGTAAATCCATGAAGTGAAAGCCATTATATTTATATAATTTGAAAATTTAGCAGACAATGAAATATGAGTTTTGTAAGCTAGAGTGGGTGGTGGTAGGAAAACATTCATAATATTATCCAATTTTAAAAAGCTTCATGGAGAAGATAGCAGTTCAGGAATTATTTACTCATTAAAAGAGGCACTTAATCCAGAAACAGGTACCAGGTATATTTACCTGTATGAAAGAAGGCACAGTTTAGGTAGGAAGGCAGTGGGTAGGCACTTAAATGCTAGATGATAATCATTAAAAGATGGGTAGAGATATTCGTGATTTGCTTTTTAATAAGTGAATGAATAACAAGCTGATGTTTTGCCCATTTAACTGTCTAGAAATTACAGGTTTTGGAACAGATTTTTAGTTTCAGTATATAATTTCTGGGAATTAGTCCCAGAATGATAAACGATCATGCCCAGGATCTTTATCTTTATTTTTGCCTTAATTAAATATAAGCCTACTTCTGAAATACAAGTTTTATAGACTAAAAACAAACAAAGTCGTATATTGAAATGAGTAATAAGATCTGAGAAAGGCTCTGCTTCTATTTGTATACCACACAGGATTTGTTGGCACTGTGGACTAACAGCATGTACATGATCCCAGAGCCCCTGTGGGGTAAACTGGCACGTAGCATAGGCTGTTGATAATAATGGCTGACGTGCTTCCAGGTATTTGGCATCTAAAGGTACTGTGTGTATGAATATTTGTTAGCTAGCCAGCCTTAGTTATGGTTAGAAGAATGGAGGAAAACAAAGGAAGAAAAGTTTTAACTTTGAGACTTACCCGATATTTGTATCCTCATCAGACTCACATTTTCCTTTAGATGAATCTGTAGGCATTGGCTTCTTGGTTTCAGCACTTTTTTGCTTTATTCAGTTTCATTTCTAAACAAACTACAGCAAAAACACTCTTTATTGTGGCCAAATCTGTATTTTGAAGATCTAGTAGCAACTCCTTGTGACATGTTGTAAGTTCTTTAATTCTTACTGTCTTTGAGCTGCTTGACTGTTGTTGTTGTTTTTCCGTCTGGCAATAGTTGGCTATAAATAAGTGAATGAATGAATGAATGGATGAATGAATGAATAAAGCTGTGATTACTATAATCTTTGCTTCAGATAAGGGTTAATCATTTTCACCAGTGCTTTTGTGATGTGGCATGCTGGGAAACTGCATTCCATTTCTCACAGTTGAATTTCTTCTCCTTTTCTGTGTTTCATGGTGAAATCATCACTGTTAATAACATTCCCTGTCATTAGCTTTTAGATATGCTACAACTTTTCTTCTTTATTAGCAACTAATGCCAAGTACACTTTTGACTGCATGAAAAATTAATTGCCTTTTAAATTTGTTCTAGTGATGTTATGTATATGTGTTTAAATCCTTATTATTAGATACATCATGGATTTTTTGCATGTAAAAATATTGTAAAAAATATTTCTCAATATTTCTTTGCTATTTCTTGTAAAAAGAACTCTCTAGCAGTATTGAAAAGAGTACATGAAAAATTCAGGAGTTAATCATCAAAGATGTATGCCTACAAGTTAAAAAAAAAAGTTCAAGTATTCTTGAAGATCATTGCTCATTCTGTCAAGGAAAGGCCATCATTATGAACAATGTAGGCTACATAATATGGGCTGTTTTTATTAGTATCAGCTAAAACCTTTATCAGGTTTTGGTTTATCTAGCTAACTGAAATTAATGAAAGGGAGGCATTTTTACTGTTTCAAGATATAGGGATAGTCAATAATTTTTCACTATTATCTTAGGCTAATTATTACATTTAAAGACAAAAAACTTTCAGTGGAAAGTTTCCCTATATAGATTTTGCCTGTGCATTTATCATTTTTTTTAAAAGCTTCTATTTAAAGGTGCAGCTCTACATGATCATTGACTAGATCAGAAGCTGAAGTTTAATATATGTAGCAAAATATTTGTATATTTCCTTAATCATGCCCTTATGATAATTACTGAAAGTGAAGTTGCTGAATAATAATGGCTAATACCTGTATGTGCCAGATATCTTAGTTTTTTACATCTATCTCCAACATGAATGTCCTATTATTATCATCATACTAAATATGAGGTAATAAAAGCATGGCAAGTTTAAGTAACTTGCCCAAGGTTGTACAGTTACTTAAGTGGCCCCCATCTGTGCTGTTAGTAACTCTGCTGTACAAAAGCATATCAAGGAAAATGTATATTCCTCACTAAATTGCTTATTATTGCTAAATTGTTCCCAAGTCATACCAGAATGTTTGATTCTCATGAACAGTACATGAATATTATTTTTCTATAAAGTTTGCATTGTTTCTTTAAGAATTCACAAAATACAATGCGCTAAGGCCTAAGTCTTCATGGTTTTGCTAACTGATAAGAAATGGGTTTAAATAGTTGATATCCTACCATATTAAAATGTGTAAAATTTAACTTTCAATTCAGCTTGCTGATTTTCAAAATTTCTATTTCAACTAGGAATTGAGGTAAACATTTGGATTAATATGTTCTTGATGTTCCTGAAACATGATTTAGTTTAAGGACTGTCACAGCATAGGCTATGATTATATGAGGATTTTGTCCCCATAATTTACTCTTACAATTTCACAAGACCTCAGCTTGAGAATGTGTATGTATCATATTGTGTACTTCCACCTGTCTAATTTCTTCAATTATTTAACTAACGTGAAAGGAATGCACAGAAGAAATCTATTAAAATGAGGTTGCTTCATTAATCCTCCAATTTTGGCATTCTTCCTTTTTGGAAAGAAGACGGAAGGAAGCATATCAGTCTAACTTCATAGGACTTGTAATTAATATTAGAGATTCCTGCATAGTATAAATGCAAAGGTGCCAAGGTAAACTGGATTGATATTAAATTATACATTTCAGCTATCTACTTGGAGAAAGATCTAAAAGCACAACCTATCTAGTAGCCTGCTGTGACTTGAAATTATTCCAGAATTATCATTTACAATAGCCAAAAATTTGGTATTCTGGTGTCAGCAAATTAAATTATTGCACAGCAATAACATTTTAAAGTACCATATACAAAAGTCTTACTCTGAGAAGTTGTGGAAAGAAAACACCAAATATTTTTATATGTTAACAGAAAAGAAGAAAGTTCAAAACTCAAGTTTTTGAAAATATTTGAGTATAGATTTTCAGTAAAATAACTCTCCATGAAGCAAAACAATACTTGAAATACATATACATGCATTTGAAACATCATCTTGATTGTTTTAAAAGTAAGTCCCTTCCTCTTCTATTATATAATTCACTTTTATTCTGAGGATGCTTCTATTTGGAGGATAACCCAGACTCATTTACAATTTAAGGACTGCTATTTTATTGAATGATAGTTTTCAAGTTTTAGAAGCTATGGAACTCATTGCATTAGAAATGACTTGGGAGAGTTTCTAAAGTATATCTAAATTTCAATTACTGCCATGCTTGCTTTACTTTTTTTAACCATTAGACCGTTTATTGTCCCTTTCATCCTCTAAATGAAATAGAAAAAAAAAGAAGTGGATTATCTTGTATTCTCCTTTCCTGTAGAATAGGTAAAGAAGATTACAGTGCATTTTGTGGGAGTCTTTGGGAAAGCAAAGTTAATAAAAGGGTTAAAGTAATCAAATTACTTTATATTTGTAGTCTACAGAATATTTAAATTACAACAAATTTAAAATAAGTGTAAAAATATGGTTTCAATTAATGCAGTCTACCCTGATTTTTCTTCCATAAATTGAAGAAAAAAGATTTACTTTCCTTTCTATGCTAATCAGTTTCAAACCTCCCTGTACATCAGATTCACAGATGGCCATTTTAAACTGAAAGGGTGCTAAATTCGATCGCCACATCTGTGTAGGACAAAGTCGGACTAGTATAGCGGATCTGAATCTGACCTGTATAGAAGGTGCTGTTGGTGCCCTGCCCAGATCCTCTTTTGAGGTTCGAACACTTTTCCTTCAGCTGCTGTGAGTGCTGGTTGCCAGTAGCAAACCCTTGAGAATTGCCCTCCACTAGTGGGAACTGCACAGAAAAATCTAGGAAGTTTTTCTCTCCTTCTAACACCCAAGCAATCTATGGGTGTTTTAACGAATGGGGAAGAGAAGGCTGATCCCTAGTTCAAAGTGGGACAATTCAGTGGTCCCATTCATTATTGAGGGTTCCCAGAGAAATGAGGCTCCAAATCTTGGCCCAGTTTTTCCCTTGACCTATTCTGCTTCCTTTACTCCCTTCCACGTGTCATCTGAGAGTGCTCCCTCAATACATCACTTCCACAAGAGTCCATTTCTCAGTCTTCTGCTTCTGGTGATCTTAATCTAAGACAACCTGATATCTTCATTAAAAAACAAACACATAATGTCAGTTGACATTGAAATTACCATTTTCAGTGTAAAGTTTAGGACTTTTTTAATGATTATGATTTTCCCATATCTACGTAATAGAAAATTTTAAATTATGGGTTCGAGTATTGGCATTTCTCAGAAGTAGTTTATTTGCATTTGAAGTCAATGTTACAGCCAATAAAAAGTAACAGAATTGTTTTCATAGTATACTTTTATAAAAGTTGCATTTTTTAATCTTTAGAAAACAAAGTTTAATCTTTCCTCACCATGAGAGTAATCGAATTTAAGAGTACTAAAATGTGATTGCCAACTTTTCATAGAACAAGCAATAAGAAGAAAACCCAAATTGTTCCATAAGCTTGCTGGGTTGCTTCAGTGTTTTTCTCTGCTTAAATGATACTGACAGTTGTCCTTATTGAAAAGGAAATAAGTATATGCTTGGAGCCTCACAGACAACCATTCATCATTCTCTCATGCAAAAGATAGAACCCCTCTGCCAGCACACAAAATCCAATGGCAGCTGCAGTAGCAGAAAATCAATAGACTGTATTAGAAAACTCAGAGGCTAATCAGAGCCCAATCTCCAGGCATGATGTACTCTATGAGAAGCATTGCTTTAGGACATAACTCAATTCTCTGAACACCACAGACTGCAGCTTAATTCAAGCATTTAGGGAGAAAATGAAGGTCTTTAAAATATACATTGTGTTCTTTATTGCCTCCCAGAGAAGCTTCAGTGCAGTACTGTAATGAATAATGATAACATACATTCTTAAAAACTGATGTTAGCTCAGTCATTATGCCCAAATAGAATGAGAGGCCCTGCTGTGTAAAACAATGAGATGTCATTAGTAAGCATCATTTCTGCTAAAAAGAGAATGCATATTGTTACTTGTTAAACACACTATTAATATCTTTTAAGGTAAATGACAATTGGCTCTTTATTTTCACTGGTAGCTGATTTTGCTGACGTATTTTAGCTGATCTTGAAATCTAAGTGAATATATGTAACTAAATCAAAATTTATTGTGTGGCAAATTTCAAGTCAGTTGAAAATTGACACTGTATAATAAAAATGCATTTAAGTTAAATTATTCAAAAATACAAGACTCTGAACAATACCTTACCTGAATATAAGATGTAATGTTCTTCCCTGCCTTGGGAAGTTAAAGCCCTTTGGAATACATCATCTTGCAATCTTTGTGCATTTTCTCTAGAATATGTAGAACATACTTTTAATCCAAGTTTTGCCAATGTGGAAATACAGAATTTGCACAAGAACTGTATCATTAGTACAGGTTTATAATATCGTATCCAGCTTCTCTTCTTTTTCTATGTATTTTTAAGATTTTAGATGATCAAGTCTTCAAGAATAGATTTGCATTGCTTTTGTAAACTTAACCCATATCAACATGTGTCTGATTGCATATAACATACTCAAAGTTGAGTATTGAAGGGATATTTTTGTTTTTAATGAATCTCTGATTTTACTTTAGTTAGGTTAACAACTTGATTTTAAGTATTGCATAAGTATATGCATTTGCTGAAAAAGATATGAAATGTCAAGGTCAATTGGAATCTAATAATCCTAGCAAAATGAAAGCAGCATCATGAAAAATGAAGCCCTGCTTGGAAACAAAAGCTAATTAAGATTTTTTTTCTTTAATGCCCCAGAGAGAGAAGTATACAGAGAGTAGTCACAGTTGGTTTAAGATTGGCAACTCTGTTGGATGTGAAAGCACATTCAGTTCGTCCCACGCTGACACAATCCAGCATCTGGGATGATAATTATTAGACTTCAGAACACTTCTTGGAAATTTTCCATGTATTAGAGTGCTTAGAAAAGCAAGTTTTCTTGAACTACCATGGTTTTGTATGTTAATAAATGCTTTATCAGTATTCATCATTTTGCCTCAGAGTTATAGCCATTTTGACATTCAAAAAGAGGGATAGTGTTGATTTAAATAATATTTCCAAAAATATCAAATTTTTGTTTTCCTTTAAAAAAAATAATCTTACAACATACAATACCAAAATTCAGAATTCTGTATCCATTACTTCTGTGGGATCATGCTGGCAAATAAACTCAAATAAAATAAGGGAAAGGGTCTAATTTAGCATAAACATTTGGGTTTTAATATTTTAACTTATTTTTTTACAATTTAGTAGTTTTGAAATGTATTCCTTATTAAGGTTTTTAAATCCAATTTTGTGAAACATTTATATATGTAGCATCCCAACATATTATTCATGGAAAATATATATATTTTATAAATTATTTTTGAGGTGAACAAGTAAATAAGACTAATTTGAAGCTAAAATAGGTAGTTATCCAGATGTACTCTAATATATACTGAAAATGGTTGAATCAGTCGTTTTTTCTGAGAGCTAATACAAGGTAATGTAATAAGCTGATCCAACCACTGTGTAACCTTGGGCAAGTTACTTCAGTGTCTTAATCTGTTCAGTGGCAACAGAAGTACGAAATACTTCCCTCACAGGGTTTCTGTGAAAAGTAAATGACTCAATGTATAGAAAGCCCTTTAGATAGTGCCTGGCACTGATTTCTCATTACTACTACCATTATCATCATCCTTAATATTACTAGAATTGCTATTACTAATAAGAAAGTATGAAATAATGGAACATCATGGGACTGTGAAGCCAAATATATCTGGTTTTGAATATTGACTCAGCCAACTAAAAGAGGTATAATCTTGGAAGAAGTAAATTAACCTTTTAGAGCCTCAGGTTATCACTGTGCAAACAGGGTAACATACCAGATTGTTGTGAAAATCACTTTTTTTAATAAAAATACTAATGTATACCAGGCTCTAATTAAATGATTTCTTTTAATAAGGAGAAAGAAATGGTTCAGAGAATTCTCTTTCAGGGTACTTTTTGAGTGTCCTTTTCATTTATATTAATACTATAGAATATGTATCTTTTCTGAAGTGGGATTTCATCTTTTGCCCTTTGCAATAAAAGGAACTATTTATTGCATTTCTATTCTGTGTGTGGATATTTTGCAAAATGCCTTTGCTTTTATTGTTCAAAGTAATATTTCCTTCATTGAAACTGCCCTAGAACTTCAAATAATACTCCAAAGATTTTAGACCTATACCATCCTAGTGACCATCAAGAGGCAATGGTGGTTTTTCACAGGGTATTTCTCCAAGCATGCACATGTTTCACAGTTAAAATACAAGCTTTGGACATTTATTTGCATATTCAGAGAATTCTGACTTGAAAGACCTGATACAACACATCAACTTATATAAATGGAGAGTTCAATGCCAGAGAAATTATAACTTGCTTAAGAAATGATAGATATTTTCAAAGGCATCCCTAACGTTCTAATCTTGGTAAAACTACGTAAATCTGTATACACTCATATAATATATACTTGTATATATATGTACATATGCATATATGCATTCATATATAATGTTGATTAAGTTATAACTATTTGTCATGATTTTGTTAGAATTATTTTGATGCATTGGATGGATAATTTAAAAGATTGTTCTAAAATATTCACCTATCTTAGAGATTATGTTTTATGTTCACATATTAACTTTAAGCTAGTTACTACATAAATAAAAGTACATATTAATATGATTATATAAATGTAATTTTAAGCATATTTTAAGATGAATATGATTCTAAGAATAATTTAAAGGCTATCAATTCACAGTTACAAGTCATTTTCTGTTGATTGGCTCATAATCATCCTTGCACTGTTAGTTGAGATCTTACTCTGTTCCAGCCACTGTGCTAAGTTATTTTCATAAATAATCAAGTTTAATTTCATCCTTGAAATTAACTCTTATTTCTCTACATTTAAACTCTCCCTTATGTCCTGATTCCAAATTTCCAATCTCTAGTTGGATGTCCCTCAGGTACAGTGAAATCAGATTGTTTATGACCAGCCTCTTTGGGTCACAGTAATAGAGAGAAGACAAAGCTTAATCAAACTGGAAAATTCTTTATTTTTAATCCAGTTTTATTGAGATATATTCACATACCATACAGTAATCCACAGTGTACAATCAACTATTCAGAGTATTATCATATAGTCGTGCATTCACCACCACAATCAATTGTTGAACATTTTCCTTCCTCCAAAAAAAAAAATAATAATAAAATAAGAAGAATAAAAATAAAAGTAAAAAAGAACATCCTTCCCCATCCCACCCTATTTTTCATTTAATTTTTGTCTCCATTTTTCTACTCATCTCTCCATACACTGGGAAAAGGGAGTGTGAGCCACAAAGTTTTCACATCACAGTCACAACGTGTAAGCTACATAGTTGTACAATCATCTTCAAAAATCAAGGTTACTGGGTTGCAGTTCAACAGTTTCAGTTATTTCCTTCTAGCCATTCCAATACACCAAAAATGAAAAAGGAATATCTATACAGTGCATGAGAATATCCTCCAGAGTGACTTCTCTCAACTCCATTTGAAATCTCTCAGCCACTGAAACTTTATTTTGTTTCATTTCTCTTCCCCCTTTGGATCAAGAAGATTTTCTCAGTCGCACAATGCCAGGCCCAGGCTCATCCCCAGGAGTCATGTCCCATGTTCCCAAGGAGATTTACACTCCTGGAACTCATATGCCACATAGGGGAGAGGGCAGTGAGTTTACCAGCTGAGTGGGCTTAGAGAGAAAGAGCAACAAAGAGGTTCTCTCAGGGACACCCTTAGGCTCAATTATAAGTAGGCTTAGCCTCTCTTTTGCAGTAACAAGCTTCATAAGGGCAAGCCCCAAGATCAAGGGCTCAGCCTTTTAAATTGGTAGTTCCCAAATGCTTGGAAGAATATCATTAATTCCCCAGGTAGGGAAGTTCAATATTTCCACAATTTCACCAGTCCCTCAAGGGAACTTTGCAAATACATTTTTATTCTCTGCCCAAATTACTCTGGGATGTATCGGGACTTCACACTAACATGTACAAACCAACCAGATTTCACTCCCTATACAAAGTTCCATATAATTATGGTATTTGAATAAACCAACCATACAGGTTAATTAGATAATATGCTACAGAAAATATAAATTTTGCACCAAATAAGCATCTCTCCCCTTGGTCTCACACAGAAGTTGAAGTTTTAAAACACAGTCTGCATCGTCCTCTACCCTTTAGCCTGATTTGCCTTAGTCCTAACCAGATCTTCTTCATTTGCATCTCTAATTGAAGTCTGAACTCTTCTTCAGCTTTTTAAACAGTTGCTGTATAAGGTAATACTGACATTCATAGCTGCCAAACTCTAGCTCTGAGTTTCAGGTTGACTGAAAGACTCTTAAGACATTTTCTGAACTTCAATATCTTATGAGATAAAGGTCTAACAAATGGGGGCACATTGTCACAAACCAACTTAAATGCTACAATATGAAGATATTTTCTCAAACCTCCTTCCAATTCCATCCTCTCATATCAAGTAAAATCCACTTCCCATAGTATTTAGCAAAGAAGCAGAGCCTTATCTTTTGATATCATATTCTTCAAGTTGTTATATGTTCTAAAGATCTTCAATATTTCAGATATATTATTGAGAAATATTTTAGATACAAGCAATGGAAACCAAATTTAATCATAACAGATAATTTGTTGACTTGGTAACTTGGAGTCTATAGTGTACCTGGCATCAGACACTGCTAGACTTATGAAATAGATGATGTCAAGGCCATGTGTGTTTCATGCTCAAACCATCTATCCATATGGCTGATGATAAGGTTGCTAGCAGAACCAGACTCACTTCCTAATAGCTTATCAGCGCCAATGAGAAAGTGACATTTTATTTCAATGGAAGAATGCTTTTGGAAGAACTCAAATTTGTCTATTTTTTTCCACAAAATTTACTGAGGTAACAAATACCTTCCAATATATCAGTCACTATAGCCAAGGATGATGTACTCTGGACTGCTAAGCCTGCAAAAAGGGAGTAAATTCATGAATGTAGGGGGGTATGGTCATCTCCATTTGAAGACAAGTAATATATTTCATTAAGATGAGTGGTTCTGCCATTAGAAGAAAAAAGGCTGCAATAGGAGTTGAACATCCCAAAATAAGTTACACCAAAACACCCAGATTTGCTAGGGCCTTATATTCATACAAGCTGGTTTCCTCCTAAAAACAAGAATCCATATTTTAAAAATTCTGATTAATATGGATCTTATGTATCAAACAGGAGAAGAACTGGTTCTTATCAAGATAGTAATGAAAATTCAAAACATTAAAATTGATACTCTAAAGCATTTAACTATAGAAAAAAATAATCTATTATGCAAATAGCTATTTTTAAGATTATCATCCAAGCATGCATCCCTAGACTCTATGGTTTTGCCTGTAAGAAAAATTTATATGGTTTTTAAGTTTTTCTTACCCTAAAGGCCTCTGTCCATCCCTTTCATTTATTTATAATTTATCTGCTGACAAACCTGAGCTGTTTGATATGATACAGATTTTGGCACCAGAAGTGGTTCTAGAGGAACACAATCTTAGGAATGAATTTTCTGAATTTGTTTTTAGTTTTCTTAAATTTCTTCTCAAATATGATTAGATTTAAAGATTGTTTCTCTAATCTGATTAGATTTAAAGATACTACTAACACAATTTCCAATGGCAAAGAGAGTACAGGTAGCCCATGGCAAGAGAACTATGCAAAATATCATCATTGATTATCCTAATCAAATACCTTATAGAGGTAATACCCTGGGTGACTACATATTTGATAATTTAGGATATTTTAGTTGAACTAAAGAGTATAATGGGATTGGCAGTTTGCTTCTCACTATGTTGGAGAAATTAGGTGAAACCGAGAATGAGGTCAGGGTTTCAAATTCCTAGCTCATGCTCTTCATAAATGACTGAAAGCTATTTGGCCCCTGCAGAAAATAGACGGATATTGCAGAGTGACAGTGACATATCGTAAACCTAATCAAATGGTGACTTCAATTAATGTTCATTTTTAGCTAGATTATGAAGAAAAATATATAGAAAACATAAAGTAAAAATATCATAAATGAAAGAGTTCTTATAGGACCACTATAAATAAATGAATAAATAAATATTAAAGAGATAAATAGAGGTTATAACAAAAATCTCTATTTCAATGAATTCAACAATTTGAATAATGTAATCAAATACTTTGTAAAATGAAATTTACCAAAAATGGTACAAGAGGAAAAGAAAATATGAATGTCTGTGATTGTCAAAGAAACTGATTTCCTTGACAAAAGCTACACTACAAGGAAAATATCAGGCCCCAAAATCCCATTATGAATTCTATCAAAACTTACCACTAATTTTTTACAAACACTTCAAAAAAATAGAGGAAGCAATTTCTCCAACTCATTTTATGAAGCTAGCATAATATTAATGCCCACATCTGAAAAAGATATTGCAAAAAGGCAAAATACAGACCAATATCTTTCATGATCATAAAAGCATAAATTGGTATAGAATATTAGCAAGTTGGACCCAACATTATATACAGAGTATAACACAACATGACTGTGGTGGTTTGGAACTGTATGTACCCCAGAAAATCATGTTCTTAAACCTAATCTATTCCTGTGGGTGTGAATCTATTTTAAGTAGGACCTTGTGATGAGGTTACTTCAGTTAAGCCATGGCCAAAGGTGGGACTTTATCTCTCTCTTTCAAGAGTGGAGGGGGGGGGCTGGGAGAAAGCCATGGAACCAAGAAGCTGAAAGCAACACAACTAGGAAGATAAGGGAGAAGCCAGCAGACACCACCATGTGCCTTGCCATGTGGCAGAGGAGTCAGTGATCACCAGCAACCAGTTTTCAGGAAGGAAGCATTGGCTTGATGATGCCTTGATTTGAACATTTTTCTCAGCCTCAAAACTGTAAGCTAGTAAATTCCTATTGTTAAAGGCCAACCCATTTCATGGCATCTGCTTTCAGCAGCCTAACAAATTAAAACAATTACTAAGTGAGATTTCTCTCAGGAATGTATGATTGCTTCAACATTCAAAATTAACTATAACAAATGAAAAAAAGAGAGAAAATCATATGAATTTTTCAATAGAAGCACAAAACATTTTGACAAACATCCCAATTAAAATAATGGGCAAAATAATTGAATAGACATTTTTCCAAAGAATATATACCATTGGCCAATTAGCATATGAAAAGCTGTTCAATATCATTAGCCATTAGGGAAATGCAAATCAAAACCACAACAAAATACCCCCTCACACCCACAAAGATAAGTATTATTTTAAATAATGGAAAATACATGTTGGAGAGGATATGGAGGAATTGGAACTCTAGTGAATTATTGGTGGGAATGTAAAATGGAGTAGCTACTGCAGAAAGCAATATGGTGATCCCTCAAAAAGTAGAAAATAGAAATAACTTGTGACCCAGAAATTCCACTTCTATCTATACACCCAAAGAAAGTGAAAACAGGGTCTCAAATAGATACTTTTACACCAATGCTTATAGTAGCATTATTCACAGTAGCCAAAGCATGGAAACAACTCAAGTGACCATCAAAAAATGAATGGATAAACAAAATGTGGTACATACACATAGTGGAATATTATTTGGCAGTAAGAAAGAATGAAATTCTGAGATATTCTACAGGATGGGAAAAAGTTGAAAACATCATGCTCAGTGAAATAGAAGGGAAACACCTCAAAATGTTAAAGCATATCAATGAAAAAATTACAGCTAACATCACACTTAATAGGGAAATACTGCACATTTTCCCAATGCTCACTCTTACTACCTCTTTCTGACATTTGACTACACATACTAGCAACTGAAAAAAGGTCAGAAAAATAAGTAAAACCTATGAAGTTTGGAAAGAAAAAAAAATCTCTATTTGCAGATGATGCAATTGTATTTATTATAAAATACTAAAGAATAAACAAAATAAGTATTAGAAGGGATAATTGAATTTAGCAATGCTGCCAGATACAAAGTTAACACCTAAAAATTAATTGCCGTATGTATACTAGCAGAGACTATTTTAAATGGAAATTTTAAAAATTCACTTAAAATAACATTAAAATGAAAAGTTAGTATAAATTAAACAAATTTTTAATATATAAATTAAAAACTCCTTGTACATTAAACAAACTGTACAAGATTTCTGTTGCTAAGAAAAATTAAAGAGGATCAAAATAAATGGAAAGAGATGTAATGAGTTATGGATTGGAAAACACATTACTGTTAAGTTGTCAATTCTTCAAAAATTGATCTGTAATTTTATCACAATCCACATTATAATTCTAAAACAAAATATTTAGAAATTAACCAGGTAATTCTAAGACATATATGGAAATGAAAAGACTTAGATAATCTAAAGCAATCTTAAAAAATAGGAGTAGAATTGAAGAGTTGCACTACATGATTTCAATATTTATTATAAAGGTATAGGAATAAGACCATGCAATTGACAAACTGAACATAGAAAAGAACAGAGGACCCAAAATTGAACCCTGATTATATGGTCAGTTGATTTTCATCAGAAACACCAAAGAAATCCAACTGGGAATGGAATGTGTTTGGACAATTTTTGCTGAATATCTATATGGAGAACAAAAAATGAACCACATCTTTCTACTTTACAACATACGCAAAATTAGATCAAGATCAATCAGAGACCTACAAGTAAAAGCTAAATTTATAACAGCCTGTAGGGGAAAACAAAGGAGATTATCTTTGCAATTCAGGAATTGAAAAAGATTTCTTAGACAAATCAAAGAAAACAATGATAACTAAAATATCATCAGAAGAAAACTGATAAGATAAACTGCATAAATATCAAAGTGTTCTACTCATCAATAGACACTGGTAAGAAAATGAGTAGGAAAGCCACAGATTAAAAGAAATAGCTCCAAAACATATATCCTGGTTTTAAGGAATAATAATGAAATTCTACAGCTCAATAATAAAAAGAGTACCCAATTAAAAGTTAGCAAAGACTTAAAGATGACCTCAAAAAAGAAAATATAAACAAATGTCCAATACTCATTGTTGGGGATTGAATCAAGCCCCCACAAAAGGCGTGTTCAGGTCCCAAGCCCTGCTCCTGTCTGTGTGAACCTATTTGTAACTAGAACCTGTGATGATGTTCTCAGTTAAGGTGTGCCCAAATTGCATGGGGTGGATCTAAATCCAATGTGACTAAGGTCCTTAAAAGCAAAAGAAATTGGACACAGAAAGAGGAGCCATTGAAACACCAGAAGCTGGAAGTTAATGGACACCAGAAACAAATGGAGAAGATGCTGCCATGTGCATTGCCATGTGATGGAACAGCCAAGGAACCCTAAAGACTGGCAGCCAGACAGAAAATACCAACCCTTAAACGAAGGAAGTCTTCCAGTCTCTGAAAACGTGAGTTATTAAATTCCTGTTGTAAAACCAACCCATGTTATGGTATTTGTTTTCACAGCTGGGAGACTAAAACACTCATGAGAAAGTGCTAAACATTATTAATCTTCAGGGAAATGCAAATTAAACCACAATGAAATAACTAGTACACATTCACTGGAAGGGACTGATAATACAAAGAGTGGAGTAACTGGAACTCTTATACATTACTATGTGGGAATATAAAATGGTACAGTCTCTTTGGAAAAAGACCCAGTACTTTCTTATAAAACTAAAAACCCTCCTACCCTATGACCAGCATTTAAAATCAAAATTGTTAATTTTTTAAGGTAAGTAAAAACATTCATTCCCCAACGAGATCAGTAATGTTCAATAGCATTCTATTTTTTTATTGTTCTATTTGCTAATGTTGAAAAACTTGTTATTTGAATAACAGTTTTATTTCTAATAGCCAAAACTGGAAAGAGTCCAGATGTCCCCTAAAATGTGAATGGACAAAACAACTGAAGTATATACATACAAAGGAATACCATTGAGCAATAAAAATAAAGAATTACTGAAACAAATGGCACAATTGACTCTCAAAACCATAATGCTGCAAGAAAGAAGTCTTACATATAAAAGTATATATTAGGAACTGCGTGGACTGGACACCGCAGAGCAATCTGACTATGGGCATACTGCATACAATACTCATGAAAACATGGAACTGCTGAGATCAGTGAAATCTGTAAGTTTTTGCAGCCAGGGGACTCCCACCCCTCCCTGCCAGGCTCAGTCCCGTGGGAGGAGGGGCTGTCAGTGCCAGGAAGGAGAAGGGAGAACTGCAGTGGCAGCTGTTATCGGAAACTCATTCTACTGATCCAAACTCCAACCATAGATAGACTGAGACCAGACACCAGAGAATCTGAGAGAAGCCAGCCCAGCAGAGAGGAGACAGGCATAGCAAAAAAACAACAAGACAAACTCAAAAATAAAAGTGGATGCTTTTTGGAATTCTGGTGAACATAGAAAGGGGAAGGGCAGAGCTCAGGCCCCACAGGCTCATTTGCAAAACCCAAAGAAAAACTGATCTCTCTGCCCCCTGGATCTTTCCTTAATAGCCCTAATTGCTTTGTCTCTTAGCATTTCAACAATCCATTAGCTCTGCCAGGAGGGCCCTTTTTTTTTTCTTTTTTTCTTTTTTATCTTTTTTTCATTTTCTAAAACAATTACTCTAAGAAGCCCAATATGGAAAGCCTCAAAGACTTGCAATTTGGGCAGGTCAAGACAAGAGCAGAACTGAGAGCTCTGAGACAAAAGGCAATAATCCAGTGGCTGAGAAAATTCACTAAACACCACAACTTCCCAAGAAAAGGGGGACATTCTCTCACAGCCATCATCCTGGTGGACAGGAAACACTCCTACCCATCACCGGCCCCATAGCCCAGAGCTGCCCCAGACAACTCAGTATGATGGAAGTGCTTCAAATAACATGCATACACCACAAAATTGGGCGTGGACATTAGCCTTCCCTGCACCCTCAGCTGGTTGTCCCAGACTTGGGAAGGTGGAGCAGTGGGAATTAACAAGCCCCATTCAGACATCATTTCAGCAGACTGGGAGCCTCCCTACACAGACCGGCAGCCCAGAACCACCCTGGGGGGATGGCACTCACCTGTGACATAGCACAGTCATCCCTCAACAGAGGACCAGGGGGTACAAGGCCTGGAAGAGGGACCCATTCACAAGTCTCAGGGGCCACACACCAATACCAAGGACTTGTGGGTCAGTGGCAGAGACAAACTGTGGCAGTACTGAACTGAAGGATTAGACTATTGCAGCAGCTTTAAAACTCCAGGAACACCAGGGAGATTTGGTTGTCAGAGCCACCCCCCTCCCTGACCGCCCAGACACATGCCTCTTATACAGGGCGGGCAACACCAACTACACATGCAAGCTTGGTACACCAACTGGACTCCACAAGACTTACTCCCCCACTCACCACACAGGCAAAGTGGGGGAGAACTGCCTTGAGGGGAACAGGTGGCTCGCGGATGCCACCTGCTGCTTAGTCACAGAAAGTGTACTCCACAAAGCTGTAGACCTGACAAATTAGAGATAAGGATTTCAATTGGTCTACAAATCCTAAAAGAACCCTACCAAGTTAAGCAAATGCCAAGAGGCCAAAAACAACAGAAAATTTTAAATCATAGGAAAAAACCAGAAGATATGGATAATCCAAGCCCAAGCACCCAAATCAAAAGATCAGAAGAAATACACTACTTAGAGCAACTAATTAAAGAACTAAAGATGAACAATGAGACTGTTGCACGGGATATAAAGGACATCAAGAAGAGCATGGAACAGGATATAAAGGACATCAAGAAGACCCTAGAAGAGCATAAAGATGACATTGCAAGACTAAATAAAAAAAAAGATGATCTTATGGAAATTAAAGAAACTGTTGACCAAATTAAAAAGATTCTGGATACTCAAAGTACAAGACTAAAGGAAGCTGAACAACGAATCAGTGACCTGGAAGATGACAGAATGGAAAATGAAAGCACAAAAGAAAGAATGGGGAAAAAATTGAAAAAATCGAAATGGACCTCAGGGATTTGATAGATAATATAAAACATCCAAACATAAGACTCATTGGTGTTCCAGAAGGGGAAGAAAAGAGTAAAGGTCTAGGAAGAGTATTCAAAGAAATTATTGGGGAAACTTCCCAAATCTTCTAAACACCATAAATACACAAAACATAAATGCCCAGTGAACTCCAAATAGAATAAATCCAAATAAATCCACTCCAAGACATATTCTGATCACACTGTCAAATACGGAAGAGAAGGAGCAAGTTCTGAAAGCAGCAAGAGAAAAGCAATTCACCACATACAAAGGAAACAGCATAAGACTAAGTAGTGACTACTCAGCAGCCACCATGGCGGCAAGAAGGCAGTGGCACGATATATTTAAAATTCTGAGTCAAAAAAATTTCCAACCAAGAATACTTTATCCAGCAAAGCTCTCCTTCAAATTTGAGGAAGAGCTTAAATTTTTCATGGACAAACAAATGCTGAGAGAGTTTGCTAACAAGAGGCTTGCCCTACTGGAGATACTAAAGGGAGCCCTACAGACAGAGAAACAAAGAAAGGAGAAAGAGACATGGAAAAAGGTTCAGTACTAAAGAGATTCAGTATGGGTACATTAAAGGATATGAAGAGAGAGAGGGAAAAATATATACGACAAACATAAACCAAAGGATAAGATGGCTGATTCAAGAAATGCCTTCACGGTTATATCGTTGAATGTAAATGGATTAAACTCACCAATTAAAAGGTATAGATTTGCAGAATGGATCAAAAAAAATGAACCATCAATATGCTGCATGCAAGAGACTCATCTTAGAGACAGGGACACAAAAAAATTGAAAGTGAAAGGATGGAAAAAATACTTCATCCCAGCTACAGCCAAAAGAAAGCAGGTGTAGCAACATTAATCTCAGATAAAATAGACTTTAAATGCAGGGATGTTTTGAGAGACAAAGAAGGTCACTACACACTAATAAAAGGGGCAATTCAACAAGAAGAAATAACAATCATAAATGTTTATGCGTCCAATAAAGGTGCCACAAAATACATGAGAGAAACACTGGCAAAACTAAAGGAAGCAATTGATGTTTCCACAATAATTGTGGGAGACTTCAACACATCACTCTGTCTTATACATAGATCGACCAGACAGAAGACCAATAAGGAAATTGAAAACCTAAACAATCTGATAAATGAGTTGGATTTAACAGACATATATAGAACATTACATCCCAAATCACCAGGATACACATACTTCTCTAGTGCTCACAGGACTTTCTCCAGAATAGATCATATGCTGGGACATAAAACAAGCCTCAATAAATTTAAAAAGACTGAAATTATTCAAAGCACATTCTCTGACCACAATGGAATACAATTAGAAGTCAATAACTCTAAGAGACTTAGAAAATTCACAAATACCTGCAGGTTAAAAAACACACTCCTAAACAATCAGTGGGTTAAAGAAGAAATAGCAAGAGAAATTGCTAAATATATAGAGACGAATGAAAATGAGAACACAACATACCAAAACCTATGGGATGCAGCAAAAGCGGTACTGAGGGGGAAATTTATAGCACTAAACGCATATATTAAAAAGGAAGAAAGAGCCAAAATCAAAGAACTAATGGATCAACTGAAGAAGCTAGAAAATGAACAGCAAACCAATCCTAAACCAAGTAGAAGAAAAGAAATAACAAGGATTAAAGCTGAAATAAATGACATAGAGGACAAAAAACAATAGAGAGGATAAATAACACCAAAAATTAGTTCTTTGAGAAGATCAACAAGATTGACAAGCCCCTAGCTAGACTGACAAAATCAAAAAGAGAGAAGACCCATATAAACAAAATAATGCATGAGAAAGGTGACATTACTGCAGATCCCGAGGAAATTAAAAAAATTATAAGAGGGTACTATGAACAACTGTATGCCAACAAACTGGATAATGTAGAGGAAATGGATAATTTCCTGGAAACATATGAACAACCTAGACTGACCAGAGAAGAAACAGAAGACCTCAACCAACCAATCACAATCAAAGAGATCCAATCAGTCATCAAAAAGCTTCCCACAAACAAATGCCCAGAGCCAGATGGCTTCACAGGAGAATTCTACCAAACTTTCCAGAAAGAACTGACACCAATCTTACTCAAACTCTTTCAAAACATTGAAGAAAATGGAATACTACCTAACTCATTTTATGAAGCTAACATCAATCTAATACTAAAACCAGGCAAAGATGCTACAAAATAGGAAAACTACTGGCCAATCTCCCTAATGAATATAGATGCAAAAATCCTCAACAAAATACTTGCAAATCGAATCCAAAGACACATTAAAAAAATCATACACCATGACCAAGTGGGGTTCATTCCAGGCATGCAAGGATGGTTCAACATAAGAAAATCAATCAATGTATTACAACACATTAACAAATCAAAAGGGAAAAATCAAATGATCATCTCAATAGATGCTGAAAAAGCATTTGACAAAATCCAACATCCCCTTTTGATAAAAACACTTCAAAAGGTAGGAATTGAAGGAAACTTCCTCAATATGATAAAGAGCATATATGAAAAACCCACAGCCAGCATAGTACTCAATGGTGAGAGACTGAAAGCCTTCCCTCTAAGATCAGGAACAAGACAAGGATGCCCGCTATCACCACTGTTATTCAACATTGTGCTGGAAGTGCTAGCCAGGGCAATCCAGCAAGACAAAGAAATAAAAGGCATCCAAATTGGAAAAGAAGAAGTAAAACTGTCATTGTTTGCAGATGATATGATCTTATATCTGGAAAACACCGAGAAATCAACGATACAGCTACTAGAACTAATAAACAAATTTAGCAAAGTAGCGGGATACAAGATTAATGCACACAAGTCAGTAATGTTTCTATATGCTAGAAATGAACAAACTGAAGAGACACTCAAGAAAAAGATACCATTTTCAATAGCAACTAAAAAAATTAAGTACCTAGGTATAAACTTAACCAAAGATGTAAAAGACCTATACAAAGAGAACTACATAACTCTATTAAGAGAAATAGAAGGGGGACCTTAAAAGATGGAAAAATATTCCATGTTCATTGATACGAAGGCTAAATGTCATTAAGATGTCAATTCTACCCAAACTCATCTACAGATTCAATGTAATACCAATCAAAATTCCATCAACCTACTTTGCAGACTTGGAAAAGCTAGTTATCAAATTTATTTGGAAAGGGAAGATGCCTTGAATTGCTAAAGACACTCTAAAAAAGAAAAACCAAGTGGGAGGACTTACACTCCCTGACTTTGAAGCTTATTATAAAGCCACAGTTGTCAAAACAGCATGGTACTGGCACAAAGATAGACATATAGATCAAAGGAATCGAATTGAGAATTCGGAGATAGACCCCCAGATCTATGGCCAACTGATCTTTGATAAGGCCTCCAAAGTCACTGAACTGGGTCATAAAGGTCTTTTCAACAAATGGGGCTGGGAGAGTTGGATATCCATATCCAAAAGAATGAAAGAGGACCCCTACCTCACACCCTACACACACATTAACTCAAAATGGACCAAAGATCTCAATATAAAAGAAAGCACCATAAAACTCCTAGAAGATAATGTAGGGAAACATCTTCAAGACCTTGTATTAGCCGGCCACTTCCTAGACTTTACACCCAAAGCACAAGCAACAAAAGAAAAAACAGATAAATGGGAACTCCTCAAGCTTAGAAGTTTCTGCACCTCAAAGGAATTTCTCAAAAAGGTAAAGAGGCAGCCAACTCAATGGGAAAAAATTTTTGGAAACCATGTATCTGACAAAAGACTGATATCTTGCATATATAAAGAAATCCTACAACTCAATGACAATAGTACAGACAGCCCAATTATAAAATGGGTAAAAGATATGGAAAGACAGTTCTCTGAAGAGGAAATACAAATGGCCAAGAAACACATGAAAAAATGTTCAGCTTCACTAGCTATTAGAGAGATGCAAATTAAGACCACAATGAGATACCATCTCATACCAATTAGAGTGGCTGCCATTAAACAAACAGGAAACTACAAATGCTGGAGGGGATGTGGAGAAATTGGAACTCTTATTCATTGTTGGTGGGACTGTATAATGGTTCAGCCACTCTGGAAGTCAGTCTGGCAGTTCCTTAGAAAACTAGATATAGAGATACCCTTTGATCCAGTGATTGCACTTCTCAGTATATACCTGGAAGATCGGAGAGCAGTGACACAAACAGATATCTGCACGCCAATGTTCATAGCTGCATTATTCACAATTGCCAAGAGATGGAAACAACCCAAATGTCCTTCAACAGATGAGTGGATAAATAAAATGTGGTATATACACACGATGGAATACTACACGGCAGTAAGAAGGAACGATGTTGTGAAATATATGACAACATGGATGAACCTTGAAGACATAATGCTGAGCGAAATAAGCCAGGCACAAAAAGACAAATATTATATGCTACCACTAATGTGAACTTTGAAAAATGTAAAACAAATGGTTTATAATCTAGAATGTAGGGGAACTAGCGATAGAGAGCAATTAAGGAAGGGGGAACAATAATCCAAGAAGAACAGATAAGCTATCATGGGTAAATTTAATATTCTGTGAATGCCCAGGAATGACTATGGTCTATTAATTTCTGATGGGTATAGTAGGACCAAGTTCACAGAAATGTTGCTATATTAGGTTACTTTCTTGGGGTAGAGTAAGAAAACGTTGGAAGTAAAGTAGTTATCTTAGGTAAGTTGTCTTTTTCTTACTCCCTTGTTATGGTCTCTTTGAAATGTTCTTTTATTGTATGTTTTTTTTTTTAATTTTTTTTATCTTTCATACAGTTGATTTAGAAAAGCAAAGTTTAAAAAAATAAAAAACAAGGAAAAAAATATGCAGAGCCCCTTTGAGGAGCTGGTGGAGAATGCAGGGGTATTGGCCTGCCCTACCTCGATGGTTGCTAACATGCCCACAGACATAGGGGATTGGTGGTTTGATGGATTGAGCCCTCTACTACGGAATTTGCCCTTGGGAAGACTGTTGCTGCAAAGGAGAGGCTAGGCCTCCCTATAATTGTGCCTAAGAGCCTCCTCCTGAATGCCTCTTTGTTGCTGAGATGTGGCCCTCTCTCTCTAGCTAAGCCAACCTCAAAGATGAAATCACTGCCCTCACCGCTACATGGGATCAGACACCCAGGGTAGTGAATCTTCCTGGCAACGTGGAATATGACTCCCGGGGAGGAATGTAGACCCGGCATCGTGGGATGGAGAACATCTTCTTGACCAAAAGGGGGATGTGAAAGGAAATGCAATAAGCTTCAGTGGCAGAGAGATTCCAAAAGAGCCGAGAGGTCACTCTGGTGGGCACTCTTATGCACAATATAGACAACCTTTTTAGGTTCTAATGAATTGGGGTAGCTGGTGGTGGATACTGAATCTATCAAACTACAACCCAGAACCCATGAATCTTGAAGACAATTGTATAAAAATGTGGCTTATGAGGGGGGACAGTGGGATTGGGGGGGCCATAGGGATCACACTCCCGTTTGTCTAGTTTGTGGATGGATGAGTGGAAAGGTGGGGGAAGGAAACAAACAAACAAACAGACAAGGGCGCCCAGTGTTCTTTTTTACTTTAGTTGCTCCTTTTCGCTTTAATTATTATTCTGGTTATTTTTGTGTGTGTGGTAATGTGGGTGTCGGGGATTGATTTTGGTGATGAATGTACAACTATGAAATGGTACTGTGAACAATCAATTGTTCGATTTGTTTTGTATGACTGCGTGGTATGTGAATATATCTCAATAAAATGAATAATAAAAAAAGTATATATTATACGATTCCTTTAATAAGAAGTCATTAAGAAAGGCAAATCTAAACTATGGTGGAACAACAAATAAAAAACAGTAGTTGTCTCAAAGGAGAAGGGGCAGGTACTGAATAGGAAGTGATATCAGGGAATTGTATGCAGTGATGAAAATGTTCTATATCATGATAAGAGTTTGAAGTGTGTGCATTTGTCAAAACTCAGCTACTGCATAATTTATATTTGTGCATTTCATTGTATATAAGTTTTATATATAAGAAAAATATCTGTGAAAGCATTTAACTAAGTTGATATGCATGATAAAGTGTGTAGGGAGAAGCATATTTCTACTTTGAAATGCATAAAAATTATTCTATTAAGCAAGAATAGAGGTTGAGATATATGGACAAATACATGATAAAATAAGAGAATTAAGGTGGTGTGTATGTGGGTATATATTTGAAAATTTTCATAGTCAAATGTTGGCATGAATAAGACTGCTGGTAAAATCCACTCCCCAAATACTACAAAGTCCCAGAAACAAAGGTGGAACCCATAGATTAGGAAACTCATGATGGCAGGGACTATATCCATTTTTTTCACTATATTCTTGACATGTAGTTTGTACTCAAAGAACATAAAGAATATTTGTTGAATGAATAACTATTTTCCTTTTCCTCTAACATTAGGATGTATTTTCTATTAATGTTTTATGATTACTCTATAACAAATACAAAAGTAATATAATACATTAGTCTGTATATGTCCTTGTTGTAATGGATTATTGATAAATGCCTGAAATACCTAATTAGATTCAGGGAAAAATACATATCTTCCTCATGGTAATTTTGGATATTTAAACTTAAACTCCTGGTCTTCATTTGAGAAAACTGGAACCCATACCAGATAGTTAAATAGAGGGAATTAATATGGGAAAACTAGCCAAATAATAGAAGAGCTGAAGGAACAAATAGGCAAAAAAGAAACTGGGATGAGGAACTAAAGGAGGCTTTTTCTAGTTTTAGGGCTAATGGGATAAAGGGAGGAGGTGATATTACCTCTAGAATCCTAGAATGTCTGCTTGGAATCTTGCAGAAGGATCCACCCAGTGGGAGCTGCAGTCACAAAGACATTTGTCCTTCAGGAGCTGGGACTACAGGGAGAGTGGCTGCCTGAGGGGGCTGGAGCCCTGCACAATATGCACCCATTGCACCGTTCTCCAGTAGAAACGGAGCCAGGAGAACTACCAAGGCTCTTCCCTCCTCTGACCTTCCTTCCCATTTCCTTTTGGTTCTTCCTATTGGCAGGTTGCAAGTCAGCTCTGGAAATGTGATGTGTAGGGCTTAGCACTCTGCAATACAAAGGGCAGAGAAGGGTTAGGAATGGATTTGGGAGGAAACTAATAACTGACAGGTTCACTTACTACAATGCATTGAATTATTTCACACCTGTAACAATAGTTGCAGAAATGTATAATAATGCCCGTTGACAGCAATACAAAACATGTTAATTGCTTATCACAATGAATGACATAATGTGAGTTTCCGGCAAAATGCTTATTTTCCTCTATTCCTATTGCTGCCTTGGCCAACAGGGAGGAAGCTTCTTCCACGACTTTCTTGCAGCACATTTGCTCATCTCCAAGGCAGCGGGAGTACTAATCTGATTGATCTGAGCATGACATTCACTGGGCTGCATTTTACATGTAAGTGGGTTGCTCTATCTTACCTTGCTTTTTTATTACTAGGCTCAAAAATAGTAAAAAGAGTCCTTGGTATTCTTTCTCCTATATCACAAGCACACTTGGGTAGGGTCCTGTTTGTATGTTAGAAAGTCAGTCTTGTAGTCCTCTTCATTGAAGCTGCCTGGGCCTCTTCAGACCCAGCTCTCCCTGAGACACACCTGAGTAAGGAAAATTCAATATTGGGAGTTGGCTTGTGAAGGCAGAGATGCCACTTTAAACACTGATTTAAGCCTGTATGTCTTGTTCTTCATTTCAGTATGAAAAAGGAAGCCTTGCATTTGGACATTGTAACTTCTTGCACAAATTAACAAAATTACTACTTGATTCCCATTTGGCTCTAAATCCCCATGTGTACATTTCTTCAGCCAAAACCCTGGAGTGGAAGGAAAAGGAGTTCTTGGCCTTGAACCCCTAACAGTAAATACTAAATAAATGGTGGCTGCTGTTGCTGTTGTTGGAACAGCATGCTATAACAGGTTTTAAAGAAGGGGAGTAAAATGAAGATTATACATATAATTATTACCTTTTCCAAGTTTCCATCTTACATATTTATTGTAACTAAATATACAAATGGGGTATCCTCAACACTATCATTAAAATAACTTAGAAGAATGGTGACACTATTCATTTTTTATGACTATAAATCTTCAGAATATTAGCATGGATTAGGAATGTTTATCCCTTTGTGATGCTTCTTCTCAAAGAGAAAGAGTAGAAGTTATTTTGAGAAACAAAATTAAGAACAAAGGATACCATGGTAACTGCACATAGCAACAATAAGAAAAATGGTGACTGAACAATGCTGATAACTATAAGATGATAGCAAAAATCATGCAAGAATCACATTTAAACAATACTATTTTCAGAGAGTTTATAAACATGAGAAACTAAAATGAAGTGTTTAAGAATTAAATTTAATTCAGAGTAAAATAGAAATAGGTATAATCTCCACCCTCAATATTGCTAAGCTTCCCTTTTTAGGTCCTCACAAGAGTAATACTAATAGATCTAAGATATTCTTAGTCATATTTTACTAGGAGCAGATCCCCTCCCTATTTCTATCCATGTGGCAGGGGCTCCCAGAGGTTGGCCTTGCCAAGCATTATTTTCCTTTTCCATTTTTTCTATATACTAGGGACTGTTTTAACCAAAACTTCTCTCTAAATATAGGAAAACATTTTTGGCAGACCCTTGTACCATGATACTATTTTAGTCCTTTGGGTACAAGCATTTCAATACCCTAATTCATCATTCCTTCTCCTGTATAGCTGTGCTTTAGTTAGGCCTTCATCAGCATTCTTCTGAGTTAGTTTCAAATCATTCTTTTTAATCCTTTAAATCTCTGCATCTGATATGAGGGATTATTCAATAATGCATTTGTGTCATATCCAAACTGCATTCAAATTGTGGAAAAGTAATTTGAAATCAATTCTGTACTATAGTTAATTGATCTACTCAAAGCACACAGCAAAACTCAAGATGAAATTTAATGTGTATCTTAAATATTTTTCTATATATGGGGTTTTTCTAAATGCAATTTTATTGAGATATATTCACCTACCCTACAATCATCCAAAATGAATAATCAGTTGTTTACAGTATCGTCAAATGGTTGTGCATTCATCAACACAATCAATTTTTTTATTCAGTTTTACTGAGATGTATTCATAAACCATACAGTCATCCATGGTGTACAATCAACTGTTCACAGTATCATCATAGAGTTGTGCATTCATTATCCCAATCAGGCTATCCCCAGGAGTCATATACTGTGTCACCAGGAGATTCACACCCCTGGGGGTCAGGTCCCATATGTGTTTGTGTGTGGGGGGTGCAGTGAGTTCACCCATCGAGTTGGGTTAGCTAGAGAGAGCAGCATTTGAGCAACAAAGAGATTCTCTGGGGGAGACTCTTAGGCACAATTCTAAGTAGGCTTGGTCTCTCCTTTGCAGTAACAAGCCTCATAAAGGCAAGCCCCAAGATCAAGGGCCTGGCATACCAAATTGCCAGTCCTCAATGTTTGTGAGAATATCAGCAATAATCAGGCGGGGAAGCCCAACATTTCCAAATTTTTCCCCTGCTTTTCAAGGGGCCCAGCAAATATATTTTTATTCTCTTCCCAAATTACTTTGGGCTGCTGCTATTTCACACTAACCCGTACAAACCTACCAAATCTCACTTCCTATTCAAGTTCCATGTAATTAACCACAATCAACTTTTGAACATTTTCATTACTTCAAAAAATAAAAATAACAATAAAAATAAAAATAAAGGAAAGAACACCCAAAACATCTCATACCCATCCTCCCTCATTTACCTTTTGTCCCCATTTTCTGCTCATCTTTCCATACACTGGCTAAAGGGAGTATGAGCTACAAGGTTTTCACAATCACATGGTCACACCATGTAAGCTTTATAGTTATATGGCAGTCTTCAAGAATCAAGTATACTGGGTTGCAGTTCAACAGTCACTTTTCCTTCTAGCTATTCTAATACACTAAAAACTAAAAAGGGATATCTATATAATGCACAAGAATAACCTCCAAAATGACCTCTTGACTCCATTTGAAATCTCTCAGTCACTGAAACTTTGTTTCATTTCTCTTCCACATTTTGGTCAAGAAGGATTTCTCAATCCTGCAATGCCAGGTCCAGGCTGATACACATGAGTCATGCCCCATATTGCCAGGGAGATTTACACCCCTGGGAGTCATGTCCCACATAGTGGGGAGGGCAGTGAGTTTACCTGCAGAGTTGGCTTAGAGAGAGAGGCCACATCTTAGCAACAAAAGAGGTTCTTTGAAGGTGATACTTAGGCACAATTATAAGTAGGCTTATCCTCTCCTTTGCAGTAACATGCTTCATAAAGGCAAGCTTCAAGATCAATTCCTCAGCCTACTAAATTGGTAGTCCCCAGTTCTTGCAACAATATCAGGAATTTCCAGGTGGGGAAGTTTAATATTACCACATTTTTTACCCAGTCTCTCAAGGGGGCATTGCAAATACTTTTTATTCTCTGCCCAAATTACTCTGGGATGTATTGGGTCTTCATGCTAACCTATAAAACCAACCAGATCTCACCTTCTATTCAAGCTTCCATGTAATTATGGTATTTGAATAAGCTGACCATACAAGTTAAATTATATAGTGTTCTACAGGAAATATAGATTTTGAACCAAATAAATGTCTCTTCTTTGGTATCACATAGAAGTTGAAGTTTTGAAACACAATCAATATCATCCTTTACCATTTAGTCTTATTTACCTTAGTCCCAACCAAGTCCATTTCATGCATATATCTAGTTGAAGTATAACCTCTTTTTCAACTTTTTTAACAGTTGCTGTATGGAGTAATGCTGACATTCATAGCTGCTGAACTGTGGTTCTGAGTCTCAGGAGTCACAGAGATACCTGAAGTTACATGGACTGACTAGGTTATAGACAAACAGCTCAGCAACTCAGAATTTAGAAATGACCATAGCAACTCATTAATGAATGCATGTAATAGCTGTAAGAGCTTACTATCTAGTAAACTTTACAATAATACTTCCCTTAATAATCTATACTCTCAGATTCAATACTCAGAGTTTGCATGTTAGAGTTAATCCATATTAGTGAGACGTTATAAGGTTTGTCTGCGATTCTAGCTTACTTCACTCAACACATGGTCCTTAAGGTCCATTCACCTAGTTGCATATCTCACAACTTCATAGCTTTTTGCCACCACTCAGTATTCCATTGTACGTATACACCACTGTTCACCATTCCTTTTATCAGTCAATGTACCCTTAGGCCACCTCCATTCACTGAAAATCGTGAATACTGCTGCCATAAACACTGGTATGCAAATGTCCATTCATGTCCCTGCTCTCAGTTCTTCCAAGCATATACCCAGTAATAGGGTTGCAGGACCATATGGCAATCCCATTCTTACCTTTCTGTGGAACCAATATACTGCCTTCCAGATGGGCTGCACCATTCTACTTCCCTACCAACAGTGAATAGGTATATCCCACTCTCCACATTTTCCCCAGCACTTGTATGCCTCTGGTTATTTTTTAAGCAGTTTTAGTCATGCCCCATACAAATCCTCCTGAGTAAATAATCAACAAATCCTGGTATAATCACATAGTGATGCATTCACCACCACAATCTATATGAAGATATTTCCATTTCTTTTGCAAAGAAAGAGGAAGAAGATAAAAAAAAAAAAAAACATGAAGAAAAAATAATAGAATGAAAATAAAAATAAAATAAAATAAAATACAATGAAAATTTCTGACAACAACAAGAAAACCAAGAATCCCATACCACCCTCTTATATCCCCCTCTTATAGATATTCAGCTTTTGTATATTGCCTTTCTTACAAAGAATGGAAGCATCTTTCAACGTTACTGTTAACTATAGACTCTAATTTGCATTGATTGTATTTTTCTCCTATACCATCCAATTTTCAACACCTTGCAACATTGATATTCAATTGTTCGCCTTCATGTAAAAACATTCTTACTTTTGTACATTTTTTCACCATCATTGCCCACTCTACATTCCGCTAAATTATACAATCCCAGTCTTCACATTCTATCTTTCCTTCTGGTGTCATACATGTCCCTAGCCTTCCACTTTCAACCGTACACACACTCATCTTTTTTCAGTGTACTTACAATATTGTGCTACCACCACATAGTATTGTGCTATTTCTGAATCTATACGATCAATCCTGTTGAACCTTCTGTACTCCTTCAGCATCAGATGCCTGATCTCTAACCCTTTCTATCTCCTGCTAAATTTGTTCTCAACTTTAACTCTCAAAGTATGCTCATCAATGTTAGTTCATATTACTGAGACCATACAGTATTTGTCCTTTTGTTTCTTGCTAATTTCATTCAACGTAATGTCTACGATTCATCATTTTGTCTTTCTGATTTTATATGTCATATTTTATTTTATTTTTCCTTTCCTCTCTCTCTCATTTTACCATTATCAATAGTCTTCATTTCTACGCTATTCCCCAAACTGCTCTCTCCTTTCTTTTCCTATCTTCCTGTAGTGTTCTTTTAGTATTTCTTACAGAGCAAGTGTCTTGTTCACAAACTCTCTCAGGGTCTATTTGTCTAAAAATATTTTAAACTCTGCCTCATTTTTGAAGGACAGTTCTGAGTTTACACATTGTAGTTAGTCCATATCAGTGAGGCATTATAGTGTTTGCCTTTGTTTCTGGTGTACCTCACAGAAAAGGCTGTCCACAGAATCCATTTGCCTCCTTGTGTGTCTCACAGCTTCACTCCTTCTTGCAGTTGCTCAATATTCCATTGCATGTGTACATCACAGTTCACCATTCTGTTCCTCAGTCAGTGTACCCTTAAGCCACCTCCACCCACTGCAAATCATGAATACTGCCTTCATAAACACCAATTTGCAAATGTCCATTCATGTCTCTGCTTTTGGATCTTCCAAGTACATACCCCATAATGAAGCTGTAGGACCTTATGGCCCTCATATACTTAGCTTCTTGTGGAACCACCACACTGACCTCCAGAAAGGCTACACCATTTTGCCCCATCATCAACAGTAAATAGGTACATCCCTCTGTCCATGTTTTCTCCAACACTTTTATTGTTATTTATATTTTTCCTATAATTTTATAGAGATATATTCATATACCATACAATTAGGTGTTCATGGTATCATCATATAGTTGTACATTTATCACCACAGTCAGCACTTGAGCATATTGATTACTACAACAATTTGTTTTTTTTTTTAGTGACTAATAAAGAAGATAATGAAAAGAAAAATAAAATGTCATACAATTCAATGTAATAGTAAGGACAGACAGCAACACCACTACAAAGAATCCCATATCCCTCCCTTATATCCCCCTCTCATAAACATTTAGCTTTGGTATATTGCCTTTGTTACATTTAATGGAAGCATATTACAATTTTACTGTTGACCATAGACTCCAGTTTGGTTTGATTATAATTTTTCCCCAACACCATCCCTTTTTCAGCACTCTGCATGGTTGATATTCATTCCTTCTCTTACATGTAAAAATATTTTTATATTTGTACATTGGTAACAGTCATTGGCCACTCCAGTTTTTGCTAAGTTATAAAGTTCCAGTCTTTATTATCTATCTTTACCTCTTGTGTCATACATTCCCCTATCCCACCTCTTTCAGCTTTACTCAGAGACATCTTTGTTCAATGTAGTTACTACTATTGTGCTACTATCACACAGTGTTATGCTATCTATTTCTGGATTAATACAATCAATCCTGCTGAAGATTCTGTAGTCCTTCAGCATCAAATGCCCAATCTCTACCCTCTTTCTATCTCCTGATACCTGGTTTTATCAGCTTTTCATATCTTATTTTTTCCTCTTTCACCTTATACCCTTCCCAATAATCTTTATTTCTACACTCTTCTCCAAGCCTCTCTTTCCTGTCTTTTCCTATCAGCCTGTGGCACTCTCTTTAGTATTTCTTGTAGTGCCAGTCTCTTATTCTCAAGCTCTCTGTGTCTGTCTGAAAATATTTTAATCTCTCCCTCATTTTTGAAGGACAGTTTTGCTGGATATAGAATTCTTGGTTGGCAGTTTTTCTCTTTTAGTATCTTAGATATATCAAACCACTGTCTTCTTGTCTCCATGGTTTCTGCAAAGAAATCTGTACATAGTCTTATCAAGCTTCCATTGTATGTGATGGATTGCTTTTCTCTTGCTTCTTTCAGAATTCTCTCTTTGTTTTTAACATTAGAGAATCTGATCAGTAACTGTCTTGGATGAGGTTTATTGGATTAGATATTTGGGTTACACTGTACGTCTTGAATCTCTAATTTTCTGTCTTTCATAAGGGTTGGGAAATTTTCAGTGAATATTTCCTCTGTTTTTCTTTCTGTCCCTTTCCCCCTCTCTTCTCCTTCTGGGATACCCATAACATGTATATTCATGTGTTTCATGTTGTCACTCGGTTCCCTAAGATCCTGCTAATATTTTTCCATTGTTTTCACCATCTGCTCATTTGTGTGTATGAACTCAAATGTCTTGTCTTCCAGTTCACTGATCCTTTCTTCTGCCTGTTCAAATCTACTGTTGTACCACTCCATTGTCTTTTTCATCTCCTCCATTGTGCCCTTCTTTCCCATAAGTTCTGGCATTTGTTTTTTCATGTTTATGAATTCTTCTTGAGGGTAATTCAGTGTCTTCTTCATATCCTTCATCTCTTTTGCCACATCTTCCCTCAGCTCATTGAATAGATTTAGGAGATTTGTTTGAACATCTTTAATTAGTTCTTCCCTCCATTCATTGAATTGATTTAGCATTAGTTGCCTCAACTCTTGTATCTTGGTTGAACTATTAGTTTGTTCCTTTGGCTGGTTCATATTTTTGTGTTCCTGGTATGGCTTGTTATCTTAAGCTGTCTAGACATCTGATTTTCTTGATTAGTTTATTCTGGAGCTTGTTTTCACTCTTTTACCTAGGGTTTTCTTGTTGGTTGCCTTTGTTCTCTAACCTTTGGTGTTCAACTTATTCTAGACCTCTGACTTAGGTTCTGTTTATTTGATCTGAATTTTTCACCTCTTGTTTTTCTGTTTCTTGCCCTGCCTCTATGTAGCCTTTTTGTGAGAGGGTATCCTCAGATATGTTCAACCCCAGTCAGGTTTTCCAAGTCTAGAGAGGTCCAGGTCTCAGAAGGAGGGTATAATGTTTCCCTGAGAATGAGACCCTCCTGTGAGGCCTCTAGACTCTATGCTTTTCCTATCATGTCCAGCAGGTGGTACTTGCCAGCACACAGCTCCCCCACCAGTTTAAGGAGGTGTGGTGCCTGACTGAAGCTGGTTTGTGAATACCAGCCTCTGGGGTCTGAGTTCCCAGGAAAAGAGCTGCCAATTGAGCTGGACCTCCCTCCGCTCTTCCAATCCTAGGAACTCTAGCTGTCTCCCAGGGGCAGTATTTCCTTCTCCCCTCTCCTCTTTGTGGCAACTCCAGCTTAATTCCTTCGTCAGCCTGAGTTGTCAATTAAAGATTGGGATGGAGACTTTCTTCAGAAGTGAATCTGGAATTCAAAGAATTTCTGGGTGGGTACTCTGTCTCCCCCCAAGACTATCTTAGACCTTCAACTTAGGCTGTCTGATAGAAAATAATCACATATGTTACTTTAAATTTTTGAGCCACCTGTGTCACTTTTAAATTAAAAAAAAAAAAAAAGAAAAGAAACAAAACAAAAAAGAAAAAACAAAGAAATCCCTTTTTAAAGCCTTTCTCCAACCTGGAAGTATTGTCAGTGTCAGGATAGAGTATTTAAAGATGCATTTTGGGCTATTATCTGGGTAATTACTCTCCAACAGCTTTAATTCCATTCTTGCAAGGGGCTATTGAAGTGTAAAAATATAAGGAGTCAGTGAGAAAGGAGAACTGACAAAATGTGGAAACAAACAAACAAACAAAACCAAGCATTTTTGGAGCCAGGGAATGGGTACCTGCTTTTATGTGCCACCCCCTTCCCAGAGCCCAGAACTTCTCTAGCATCCCCAGCTCCAAAAGTTAATTAATTTAATTAATTCTGCAGTTGAGTCTGAGTTGAGTCCCCCTTCTTGCTTCCAGTGGATTTTTTTTTTTTTTTCCTTCCAGGGATCCAGCTGCAAGGCAGTCCATGGGGTCTGGACAGGAATGGGTGCCCAACCCCTGGTCAGGGGAACTTACAAATTTTGCTGCGATCTCAGGTTTTCGACCTTTTCAAAACTTGTGTACGATATGTGACTGGTCACTGGAGACCCCAAAAACCCTGTTTAATACAGTTCCAGCTGCCCTAGAGGAGAGACTAAATTTCACAACTCACAACTCTGTCATCTTACCCCACCCCTCCTCACATTGTGGTTTTGAGTTGCATTTCCCTGATGGCTTGTAATGTTTATATTGTTGAGCATCATTTCATGTACTTTTTGGTCATTTGCATATTCTCTTTGTAGAGATGTCTAGTCAAGTCTTTGACCCATTCTTTAAATTAGGCTGTTTGTCTTTCATTGTTAAGTTGAAAGGTTTCTTTATATATTCTGGATATTAAAACTCTGTTTTTAATTATGGTTTCCAAATATTTTATCACATTTTTAAGTTGCCATTTTACTTCCATGATAAAGCTTTAAGTCACAATGTTTTAAAAATTTTCATAGGTTCCCATTTATCTTTTTCTTCTGTTGTTTGTGCTTGGGGTAAAAGCTAAGAAACCACTGCATAACACAAGGTCTTGGAGATGCTTCCCTATATTTTCTTCTAGGGGTTTGACAGTTCTGACTCTTATATTTTGGTTCTTGATCCAGTTTGAGTTGATTTTAGTATATGGTATGTGAAAGGGTTCCCCTTATCTTTTTCTTCAAGTGGAGATCCAGTATTCTCAACACCATTTGTTGAAGCAACTATTCTTTCCAAATTGAGTTGTCTTTGATCCCTTGTCAAAATTCAGTTGGCTGTAAATGTGAGGTTGATCTACAAGCTCTCAATTCTATTCCATTGGTTCATATGTCTGTGTATCAGACAGTGCTGTTTTGATAACTGTGGCTTTGTAATAAGTTTTGAAATTGGAAAGTGTGTGTTATCCAACTTTTTCTTCTTTTTCAAGGTGGTTTTAGCTATTTGGTGCAACTTACCCTTCCATATAAATTTGATGATTAGCTTCTCCATTTCTGCAAAGAAGGCTATGAGAATCCTGATTGGGATTGTGCTAAACCTATACATTGCTTTGGTGTGATTGACATATTAATGCTATTTAGTCTTCCAATCCATGAACCTGGAAAGTCTTTCCATTTATTTAAATCTTCTTTGTTTTGTTTTTTGTTTTTTGTTTTTTGTTTTTTTTTGCAATGTTTTATAGTTTTCTGTGTACAAGTTCTTTACATTCATGGTTAAATTTATTTCTAGATACTTGATTCTATTAGTTGCCATTCTGAACAGATTATTTTTCTTTATTTCTTCTTCTGAATATTCATTGCTTATATATAGAAACACTACTGATTGGGGGTGTGTGATCTTGAACACTGCCCATTTGTTGAATTCATTTATTATCTCCAGGATCCTTTTTGTGGATTTTTCTGGATTTTCTGTATATGAGATCATGTCATCTGATCTGCAAATAGAAAAAGTTCTAGTTCTTTCTTTCCAATTCAGGAGCTTTTTATTTCTTTTTCTTGCCTAATTGCTCTGTCAAGAACTCTAGTACAATGTTGCATAAGAGTGGTGGCAGTGGGAATCCTAGTACAGTGTTGAATCAGAGTGGTGACAGTGGGAATCCATATTTATTTCCTAATCTTAGAAGGAAAGCTCTCAGTCTTTTACCATTAAGGAATATGTTACCTGTGGGCCTTATCATTTTTAGGAAGTTTCCTTCTATTTCTGGTATTTTGTGCATTTTTATTAAGAAGAGGTGCTGGATTTTGTAACATGACTTTTCTCCATCAGTTGAGATGATCACATGGTTTTCTTCTTCATTGTGTCAATGTGGTGTATTATATTAATTGATTTTCTTATGTTGAACTAATGCTGCATAAAAGGGATAAATCTCACTTGGTCATCATGTATAATTCTTTTAAAATGCAGTTGGATTCAGTTTGCTAGTATTTTGGTGAGGATTTTTGCAACTATATTCATAAGAGACACTGGTCTGTAGTTTCTTTTTTATGTGGTGACTTTATCTGGTATAAGGGTGATGTTGGCCTTGTACAATGAATTAAGGAGTGTTCCTTCTTCTTCAATTTTTCAGAAGAGTTTGAGCAGAACTGAAGTTACGTCTTTTTGGAATATTTGGTAGAATTGCCCTGTGGAGCCATCTAGTCCTGGGCTTTACTTCATTGGGAGGTTTTGATTACTGATTCAATCTTTTTATTAGTAATTGGTTTGTTGAAATATTCTATTTCTTCTTGAGTCAATATAGGTAATTCATGTGTTTCTAAAAATATCCCCATTTCATCTAAATTATCTAATTTATTGGCATACAGTTGTTCATAGTATCACCTTATAGTCCTTTTTTTTTTTTCAGCAGCGTCAGTAGTAATGTCCTCCTTTTCATTTCTGATTTTCATTATTTGTATTCTCTCTCTTTTTTTTCTTTGTCAGAGTTACTAAAGGTTTGATGATTTTCTTGGCCTTTTCAACGAACCAACTTTTGGTTGTGTTGATTATATCTGTATTTGTTTGTTTTCTATTTCAAAATCACCACTCTAATCTTTATTATTTCCTTCTATCTGCTTGCTTTGGTTTTAGCTTGCTCTTCTTTTCCTAGTTCTTCCAGTTTGGAGTTGAGGTCTTGGAACTATAAATTTCCCTCTCAGCACTGCCTTCACTGCATCCCATAAGTTTTGGCATGCTGTATTTTCATTTACATTCTCCTCTAGATATTTCCTAATTTTGCTTCTGATTTCCCCTTTAACCCAATGATTTTTTGAGTATTTTTTTAATTGCCAACTAGTCATGATTTTTTTTTTATTTTTCCCTCTGTTATTGATTCCTAGCTTCCTTTTGTTGCTGTCAGAGAATGTACATTATATGAGTTCAATATTTTTTAATTTATTGAGACTTTTTGTGAACTAACACATTATCTGTCCTGGAGAATGATCCATGTCCACTCAAGAAGAATGCATCTTGTTTTTGTTTTTGTTTTTGTTTTTATGGTGGAGGGAGGGTAAGTATTTTATATAAGTTAGTTAGGTCTAGTTGGTTTAGGGTATCATTTAGGGCCTCTATTTCCTTATCTTCTGACTAGATGTTATATCCATTAAAACCGACAATGGCCCCGCCTACACTTCCTACACTGTCTACACTTCCTCTCGCTTTCATACTTTTTGTTCTCAATGGTCTATACAACATATAACTGGCATTCCCTTTAATCCTACAGGACAAGCTGTCATTAAACATGCTCATCGCAGTCTAAAAACGTCTTTTAAAACAAAAAGGGGGGAATATGAATCCCTCTGCAAGAACAGCTAAAGCCCTATTTGTTCTTAATTTTTTAAATCTCTCAGATGATGGACTGACAGCAGCACAGCGCCATTTCCACATGCCATGTGAAGCAAAAAAATACAGAAATGGTGAAACCTCCTGTGCTCTGGAAAAATAGACAAACCGGACACTGGGAAAGACCAGTGCCCTTATTAACCTGGGGGCAGGGATATGCTTGTGTCTCCACCTCAGCAGGTCCCCAGTGGATTCCAGCAAGACACATCAAACTGTGGCATGGCATGGGTAAAGCCAAATCCAATTCCTGAACTCCGCAACCTGAAGATGGAGGAGACAGCTCCGCCAACAATGAAACTGCCAAAAACCCAGCAGGCCTCGTTGATGACCTGGGGAACCCTGAAGAAAACTACTCAAAAGGCTGAAGCAGTACTTCAAAAAACCGGCACTCCTGTAACTCCAGAAACATTACTCCTGGCAATGGTGTCTACTATCCATTGCCAGAGCATGGTAAGATTTATCTTTACTATCTTATTACTGTCTCCACTTCAATGTGTTTCAGCCCACCTGTATTGGGCACACATTTTAGATTCTCCTTTATTCTGCCCCGTTACATGGGCAGATTCCCCCTTCCCTATTTCTAACAATGTAACCACTTGGCTGGGTGGAATAAATGTACCACCTAGCGGCTCCTTACTTAATGGCAGCCACTGGATTTTAGCAAATAGTAATATATCCTTTGCCTCCTCTGTGCTGCCCCTCTGTGTATCTCATAATGTAAAATACTGCATCAAACCCCAGCTTAACTCCTGGCTGCCTCAGCATATACTCTGGCAGCTTGGGCATGTTTTTATAGACTATTTGGCATAAGATGTATAACTCCACAAAATCATTTGCAATAGCTAGACCCAAGCTTCTGGGGTAACATGTTTTCTCTACCCTCTCTAGCTAAATGGATCTTACCTATTGCTGTGTTTTGTGTTTTGCTTTTAGAACTCCAGTACGGATGGACCAGCCTAAGAAGACGTGGCACCCATTCCCGGAACCCCCATGATATCCCTATGAATAAGCTTTATGTCACTACACCAAATTGTAATCATAATAAAAAGGGGGGAGATGTGGAGACACAGAAGGCCCCCTGGCTTAACAAACTATAGAGCAGGGCCTCCCCAAAGCTACAGATGTTTGAAGGTGGACACTGGAGCTAGGGAAAGGCCAAAAGCCTTGCAGGTCTGAAAGCAGACTGCAATTTAGATGAGGGAATAATCTCTGAGCTCCTGCTGGGCTCCTTCTGTGCTCCTGTCTCCTGCCTCCTGCCCCCTGCCCCTGCTGTTTCCTGTCTTGCCCCCAAAGAAATTGTCCCTTAAGACTAAAGATATGTAAATACACCTCATGTCTTTAGAAAAAAATGTACCTGAGAAGAGTCACATAGGAGACTACCTTGTATGCTATAAAGACCTGTAGAAATGAGTAGAATAAAACTTTCTCTTGCATGGACACTGAGGATGGAGTTTTGCTCCCCTTCTTTCACAGTGGTGTATTAAAGTCTCCTGCTATCAATGTAGAGCTGTCAATTTTTCCCTTCAAATCTGTCTGTATTTGTTTCACATATTTTGGGCTCTGCTGTTAGGTGCATATATTTTTATAGTTGTTAAATCTTCTTGTTTAATTTTCCCCTTTATCAGTACACAAAGACCTTCTTTGTGCCTTGTAATGTCTATTTTATCTGATATTAGTATAGCAAATCCAACTCTCTTTTGGTTACTAATCACATGATATATTCTTTCCATTCTTTCATTTTCAACTTACTTGTATTTTTTAATTTAAGGTGATTCTCTTGCAGACAGCATATAGTTGGGTCATGCTTTTTTTATCCATTCTGCCAATCTCTGCTTTTTGACTGGAGAGTGTATTAAATTCATTTTCAATGTCCGTATTGATAGTGCATGACTTTTTTCTGTTATTTTCCTGTTAAGCTTTTGTATGTCATACTGTTTTTTGTCCCTCAATTCTTCTGTTAATGCCTATTTTTATATTTATTGGTTTTCTTTTTCTGTTGTGTCATACTGAATGCTTTCTCATTTATACCTGAATTTATTTTTTCATATATTTTCCGTGTTGTTGTCATGGGGTTAAAATTTAGCATCATAAATATATAACAATATTTGGTTTGATACCAAGTTAACTTCAATAGCATACACATATACTTTTCCTATAACCCTCTGCCCCCCACCTTTTTTTGTACTTCTTACTGCTTATAACTTTGTATGCTGTATGTCCAAAACCATAGATTTATTTTTATTTGTTATGCATTTGCATTTTAGCACCCGTAGGAGGTAAGGAGTGGAGTTACATACCAAACAATACACTACAATAATACTGGCATTTATCATTACCCAAATCATACTTTTACCACACAACTTTATTTATTTATGCCACTTTGAACCTCTGTCTAGTGTCCTTTATTTCAGTCTGAAGAATTCCCTTTGGCATTGCTTGTAGTGTAGTGATGATGAAATCCCTCAGCTTTTGTTTGTTTGGCAGTGTCTTAATCCAGCCCTCATTTTTAAATGAAAACCTCATCAGATATATAATCTTAGTTGGAAGTTGTTTTCTCTCAGCGCATTAAGTATTTCAACCTACTGCCTTGTCTTTGTGATTTCTGATGAGAAATTGGCACTCAATCTCTTCAGGGCTCTCTTGTACATGACATGTTGCTTTTCATTTACAGATCTCTGAAATTTCTTCTCATCCTTTGATTTGATAGTGTGATCTATATATGAGGGGTTTTATTTTTGTTCATGTTTATCCTGTTTGCTGTTCTCTGGACTTCTTGGATGTGCATACTCACATCTTTGGCTAAGTTTGGCAAGTTCTCTGTCATTCTTTCTTTGAATATTCCTTCTTCCCCTTTGTGTCTTTGTTCTCCTGCTGGGACTCCCCCACAATGTATATATTGGTACTCTTTATGGAGCCCCAGAAGTGACCTAGGCTCTTTTCACTTTTTATAATTCATTTTCCTTTCTGCTCCTTAGCCACTCGTCTCAAATGTCTTGAATTTGAATTCACTGATTCTTTTGACAGCTTCAGTTTGCTCTTGAAGCCCTCTTGGGCATTTTTCATGTTAGTTATTGTGGTCTTCAACTCCAATAGTTCTGTTTAGTTCCTTTGCAAAACGTCCATCTGTACTAAGATTCTCCTATTGCTCATTCATTATTTTCCTAATAATCTTTGGTTCTTTTTCTATATTTTCCTTCATCTCCTTGAGCATTTTTAAGATTATTTTTGTTAATGGTGTGTTTTTTGTTTTGTTTTGTTTTTTAGTAACTCCACATTCTGGTCTTTTTCATTGGTTTTCTGGGTCATTATCTTCTTCCTTTGGATGGATCATTATTTACTGTTTCTTTGTCTTGTACTCTTAATTGCACACTCTACATTTAATATTCTGAAATATTAACTCTGGGATTTTTTTCTCCTTGTGATGTCTGCTTCTTGATTTTGTAACCAGCTATTGATAAGACAGAGATGTTCTTGAGCTTCAGCCCTTCTATCTGGAAGATTTTCCCAAGGCAAATGAAATATGCAGAGTCTTCTCTGTCTTTCTGGTCTTATGTTTTGTCCTGTGCTTTTATTTCTTGTTTTAGAGTTCCCCTGTAGGTAGGAGTTAGTTTGTGCTCTCTGTTTTCCTGGAGACACACCTCCCTCTCCCAAAAGCCAGCAAGCCTTTGCCTCAGATCATTTGCCTCTATAGTTTCTTACATTTCTTTCATTGTCTCATGCTTTTTTGTTTAGAAGGCAAATTCTGTGAGGAGGGACTTGCATGAGAGGATTTTCCAAAGGGAGTACTTCCCAGCCAAATAGGGCCTCAAGCCAACAAAGTGCACAGACTGGTTCCAAAGTGCCCTTAGGAGGGGATCAGGAAGAGTGGCAAGAGTTTCTTGCACAGATCTCTCCCAAACTGAACTTTCCTGGCCTGCCCAGGAAATGCAGTCCTTCAACTAACTGTCCTCCACATTCCTGAGGAAGCATAGAGTCTTAAAAGTCTTCTTCATCTGCAGGCTTTGTCCTGGGCAGGTTGAGACATTGGCCATCCTCAGAGCTGGGACTCCAGAGATCTGAAGTCACTAATCGAAAGTCATGGTCTGTAATCCCCTGTGCCCACCCTAGCCTTGGGGAAGGGGGTTTTTACATCCTGTTCTGTCACCACGGGAGTCTGCTAAGGACTGGTCTCCATGGCAGCTTGCAGTGAAAGTGGGGATGGGTGCCAGCAGCTGCCATGCAGAGAGAGCAATTTATTGTTCTTTATCATAATTTATCAGCCTCTTCTTCCCACTCTTCCCTCAATGCTGTACAATGTTCCACTGGACTCTGGAGTTTTGAAATAGTTGATTCAGACAGTTCCTTCAAGTTTAATAGCTGTTCTGGTGGATGGACTGAGTCCTGGAGCTCTCTACTCTGCTCTTTTCCCAGAATCCCTTCTCTGGGCTACCTTTTCAAGAATGTTTATATATTAAAAAAACTTTGGAAGTAGAGCTTGTGTCTGTCTCCAGGGCAGAGGGAAGATTTTCTTGCTATCCAGGAAAATAAAAATGATGCCTTCATCTGGGGCAAAAGTTGGACAGGTTTGCTAGCAGTCAATTTATAAGACTGAAGAATTCAAAGCCTCAAATTTCCCCAGCTGAGACACAACCCACTGTGTGCACAGCATCTAAAAGTGTCCATCTCCACATTGTCCTGTGGGACCTGGGGACAAAGGGTAACCGATGAGAACATGAAGCTCATGCTGCCTGCTGTGCTATGAGTAATAAAGAAAGCCCTTTAATTCTGACCCAGGAGTCTGATGTCTTTGCTGGCATTTTAAAAACTTGTTAGCTTGCAAGTAGGATAAAATCTCAGATCCTTCAATATTCTTGATGGTCCTCTCAAGATATGAGAACATTTTGTTTGTTTCTTTGTTTTTTAATTTTAAGTCGACTTAGGTGCTATGTTTCTATTCCTAGAGAGACTATATCATGTTCCCTGTTTTTTTCTTCTTCTTCTTGTTCATGCCACCAGCTGCTACCTCTTTATCCCCCCACTGACACACACACACACACACACACACACACACACAAACACATATGCTGGATTTCTTTCAGAGCTAAGAGAAATGGAAACATTAGGAACTGTAATCACATGTACTTAACAGTGGAAATAATGGTGATAGTGATAATGACAATGATGGTAGCACTTAGAAAGCTTTGGATATGCCAGTCACTCTTTTAAGTACTTGTCAAATATTAGCTTATTTAATAGTCACAACACCAAACAAAGTAGAAACTATTGTTTTTCCAATACACAGTTGCCTGTAACTAGTCATTTTTGTATTTTTGAGAAAGCACTTGCAGTGGTTGTGTTATAAACAAAACTAGAAGCATTAAGCAGCAACAGGTGCTGGCTATAGGCAAGAAGTTTAGCTGACGTGACATAGCACAGCTTCCAACCAGTCTCAGAACTTATGTGTTACTCCAAATGCAGAAGGATGTAAGAAAAGGAACCTTGCATTGCCTGTGCTTTAAAAATTTATAGACGTCCAAAGTGACTAAGAAATCAGAATTATAAGGAAAAGAGGAACTTACAACACTCTTTTGTTTTTGTTTGTTGTGGTGGTGGTGGTTGTTGATATGAGTGCTAGACAATAAGTGTAGTTACCATATCTTGCAATGGTTATGACTTAATTAGGGTAAGGATAGAGACTGCTGTAAGTTTCTTAAATACAAAGTCTACCAGGGACAGGAAAGCTAGAAGTAAAGAATAATCAGCACAGAAAAAGAAAGCCTACTTTCTAAGAGGCTCAATTAGGGCGGCAATTGCTTTCGTGTTGAGGGCACAATTTGTCATTACTTTTCAGCAAAATGGTTTCAGTTTGATTTATAGAAATTCCTTACTAATTGAAATTCATAATGCAGAGCCTACATGATTCAGATCCCAAAAATGTAGCTCAATGCACCAGTTAAATCCAAAAAATGTAGTTCAATCCACATTAGGCTGCCATTTTTTTCTGATTTCCATTTAATCTAATACATCATGCTATACAAAGACCTACCAGGCCTGTTATAATGATAATAGTGGTGCACTGAGAAATGTGTTCATACTTTCTAAGGGATAAACGAGAAGATGCTAAATTGTTACATTCAAGTGAATAATGCTTTTAAATAAAGTGTTCAAGCTTTGGAAATAGAATCTATTCAAAGGTAATCACAGCACTACTCAGAGCACTATCTTTTGAAGGTAAATATGACCAACCCTACAAATTTCTTTCTGAGCACATGAGAATTTACATGTTTGATGACATTCTATGAGAGAGAATTAATGAGAACCTACCAGGCATAAAAATTCTCTGGTGTGTGTGTGTGTCTGTGTATATGTATACAAAAGTGTCATTATAAAGATGTCCATTTTTACAAGGTTAGTCTCTTAATTCTTCATAATTTTGATCCTAATCTTAGACTTTACTTTTTATACTGCATAAAATTTAGGTTCAGAAACAGAAGAAATGTGTGTGTGTGTATATATATATATGTGTGTGTGTGTGTATATATATATGTGATATATATGTGTATATATACCTGTATAAAACTGTTTTAATTATTGTAGTAATTCTGTCCTATAGACCAAAAAAAACATAAATAGAGAAAATATAGATGTTTTAAACAAATGCTGTTGGATAACTGGCAAGCCCTTTGGAAAATAAATCTCTTGCCTAGATTATAACAATACCTCCAAACTGGACTCTCTTATCCTATCCCCACCAGTTTTTGGATTATTCTTAACATAGAGTCAGATCATGCCCCTCATTTTCTCAAAACTCCCTATTGCTGCCCCATCTCACTCAGCATATTTAGCCTACAGAACTCTAACTTGGTTCCTTGTTCTGTGACATTATCCCCTCCTTGCTCATTGTGTCCAAGGCTCATTGTTTTCATTGCTGAACCTCAAATGCATCAGGCCCCGTGTCAGGACCTTTATGTGTGTTGTTCTCTGCATTAGATGTCTTCTCTTGAAACTCAGCACAGTTCAGTCCATCAACTTTTTCAAGTTTTGTACAATATTACAGAGTGAGCTACTGGGAAAACCCTCATAAACAGTTACTGATCTCTCAGCAATCCATACAGTTTTTAGAAGGTATTCATTTTAGCTTAGTTATTGGAAAAATATTTCCTTGAAATAGTGGGGAAGGGCTTAGATGATTTCTGGGACACCATTGTGGGAGCATAATCAACTTCGGAGACTATTTTCTCTTATTTTCCAAACACTGTCTTTTCAAGCACTGCTTGTCATATAGTTTAGGTTGGCAGGTTAAACTGACATTTCCATTTTCCCAATGGTCTTGATATATAAAGAGATAAGCAAATCTATTAAAAATATCCATAATGGCAATAATTGTGTTGCAAAGTGGACAATATAACTTTTTTTTAGAAAGGATAAATTATAAATTTTAAACATATATATAAACAAGCTTATATATATTGTAAACATAAATTTAAGTAATTTTAAAACACGTATTAATGTCAAAGCAAACACTTTTTGCAGTAAATGGGCTTTCATATTTTCTTAGCAATTATTTCTATGGCACATACAGAAATTTGATTATTTTGTTACTACTAATATTTTTTGCATTTATTGAAATTACAGATTCTCCATTTAAATTTTTTTCTGTGGATGTTTGGCTTAGGCCCACTTTTTAGTGATGATGTTTTTCAGTGTCTCAGATCCAATGATTATCACGCTGACAAAATATAGTTCACAGCATGCGAGTTCTATGGCAACATGCACAGGGAAGTTCAAATTGTGAAATACATATATTCTTTTTCTCAGCTGGTTTCTGGTATGCATAATTATATAAGAAAATATATGTAGTATACTGCTCCATATAAAATTTCTTGGGGTTCTGTCAGTGCTTTTTGGGGAAACTTTAAATGGAAACTAATTTGCAGTTAACATAATGCCAGCAAATTTTAAAAGAGCAGTTTATTTCATAGTATATATTGGAAACAGAAGAGATTCTGGCTAAAGACTTATGCTTTTTTCTATATCATCCTCACTGAAACTTCCTGTAAAAATAACCAGTTGAAACCCATCTTCACAAGGGTCAAATTTGACAATGATGCTTTGAGCCACCTGCTGCTCACATCACAGTATAGGTAAAATCTAGTTGATTTTAAACACAAAAATTTCAACTGGAATGCTTTCAGAGGGGTTTTGGTTTTGCTGACTAAGTTGAAATCCTTGTATTTTGTCTGATGTTTCAACTTCACAGTAGCATGAACACTGTATGTATTCAAAGCACAAACTCACAAGTCAAACAGAGCCAAACTCACAAGTCAAGCAGAGAAATTGCATAAGTTGTAAGCAGAGCAGTTCTTCTGGGATACAGGCCAAGTTAAAACATATTTAGTGCAGGATCCTAAAAGTCACATTGAATAAATATAACAAATTAATTCTTTTGTTCAATATTCTCCTTCTTTCCTTTCTTCCTTCCTTCCTTCCTTTTGTTCAGCACCTACTAACTGCCATGAGAATACAGTGGGTTAATAAAACTAAGAACACCTTGCCCTCTAGTGGGAAGACAGGAGTAAACAAGTAAACTGGAAAAATACAAATTTTAAGTGCAGGACTTTTTGATCAGGGTTCCAGACTGGAATCTTTCAAGATCACATTCTAAAAAACAAGGCACTCTCTCTCTTTTTTTTTTTTTTCTTAATGAGACTTGAGTATTAATAAATGATTTTTAAATGTTTAATCAACAATATATTACTGACCATTCAGTGTTTAGGACAGCAATCAATAAAAAAATAGGACATAGTTAATACATAGATTGAGTATGAAATATGTCATATATGGACACCTTATTTCTGCTCAAATAGCAAGAATTTCATGAAGCTGACTCTTATATAAACCAGGACCAACTAAATACTTGAATGAAGAAAAACACCAATTAATTAATTTGAAAACATTTAATAGATATTCTTATTTACATCTTTAAAAGAATAAATCAACCAGTTCAAGTTAGGCCTTGTGTTATTAAAGTTTTCATGGCAAAGAGAGTTTTTGTACCTAAAATGAATATTTGAATAAGCCTCATGCTTTACTGAGAGGGTTGAATATGTATAGTAATTACCATTTCAGTAACAAACTTAAAAAGGTACAGTATTTCAACGTTCTAAGTTTTATTGTTTATCAGTTGCCTTTAGGTAAAATAAAGCAAGAGTTACCTGTACTCTAGGATATACTTACACACAATGCAATAGTTATTTGTGCCAGACAATTTCCTGCCAGATGTAAATACTATTGAGTACAACTACTTTCTTCTAACAAATTGAAAATTATCTGTATAACAATACTTCCTACTTAGAATTTACACTCAAGTTGCATATATTTGGATCAAGTCATATAAAAACATTCATATCTGATTTATAAATATTGGATGTGACCACAAATAGCATTTTCCCAACATATGGTATAGATTTAAGTACCCAATAAATAATTTATAATCTTACACTTTTATTTTAAAAATCAAGTGTTCTATTGCATGAAACACTATGAAATATGTTTGAGGTTCAAAATGACAAATAGAAAAAAACCCTACTTTTTAAACTTGTCATTCACATGAAGATATGAATGAATGATTTTACTTACTAGGAAAAATTAGAGTTTCGTTGGAATTCCAGTTTGCTAAAGCAGCCATTATGCAAAATAACAGAAATAGATTGGAGTTTACAAAGGGGATTTATTAGGTGGCACATTTACAGTTCTAAGGCCATGAAAATGTCCAAATTAAAGGATCAACAGGAGGATACCTTCCCTGAAGAAAGGTCAGTGGATGGTGTCTGGAACACCTCTGTCAGCTGGGAAGGCACATGGCTAGCGTCTGCTGGTCCTTTGCTCCTGGACTCTGGTTTCAAAATGGCTTTCTCTAAAATGTCTCTGGGCTTCGGTCTCTCTTAGCTTCTCTCTCTTAGCTCCTGTACATCTTTGCTTGTTCTCACAGGGCATTTCTCTCTGAGCATCTGGGGGTCCTCTCTTAGTTTTTCTGGGTCAGACCCTGAACTTCATGTCTTCACTTAGCATCTCCAAACATCTTTCTGTCTGCATCTCCAAGTGTCTGGGTCTGTGTTGGCCCCTGAGCTCTCTTAAGGACTCCAGTAAACTAATCAAGAACCACCCTGAATGGGCAGGGTCATACCTCCATGGAAATAATCTAATCAAAAGGTCTCACCCACAGTTGGGTGGGTCACATCTCCATGGAAGCAACCTAATCAAAAGATCCCACCCATAATAAGTCTGCCCCCACAAGACTGCATTAAAGAACACAGTCTTTCTTGGAGTACATAGCAGTTTCAAATCAGCACAATAGGTATATATATATATATATATATATATATATATATGTAGTGTGCTTCAATTGTCTTTTACCTACTGGAGTCTGTATCTGTGTTTTGAGAGAGGAGGTGCAACATGACTTGGGCAATAAACAGTAAGTGCAATTCTGCTAGATTCATGTATTCATTTTCTTTTTCTGTCTGCTTGGAGTGCCCAACTGCTTAAACAACCTTAAGTACACATATTTAACAATAGGAGAAATAGATATAAAATGGTAGAAGAAAAATTCCCATCTTTTCTTCCTTATCCAGGGAGCAAGATTCCCCTCATTTTGAATTCATTGTTCATACATTTTATGGCTTAAGGTTAGGGAAGAGTTTGAAAAAGGCTCCCAAAAGAGAAATGCACTTGACCTATGGGGTAGAGAGGGTAACTTTGAAATGAAGAAAGGCAGAGATCTCCAGATATTCCTTTGTTTGTTCCACCTGGGTTGCTTTGCAGTTTCCTTCACAACAACCTGTCACACCACTTTACTTCCACTTTCTAATGCTAGGGATTTGCTCATCTATTTCCCTTTCAGTTGGCATCAACTGTGGCTTCAACTGCGAATCCTTTTCTCTGGCTTACTGGGGAAGAGAATAAAATCTTGCATTTTGAACCATTGCCTTTTTCCCAAAGGAGGTTACCACATGCAATACACTCTCTCTGACTTATAGGGTCTAATCTTAAACACACACACACACACACACACACACACATACACACCATAAAATTATCTATGTTCTTTAGAAATATTTACAATCCTTAAATCTCGTTTATATTATTGGAGAATCTAGCTCTGCAGGCAAGGGCAAAGCCTTATTTTGAAATTGTCCATATAGTTTGAATATTAAGGAATCTATGAAGGAGTTATTTAGTTGCATGCTGATATAGATAGTATGTGTTTCTGTTACAGAGCCCATTCATTTAGCACAGAAAACACTGGGCATAGAGAGTTAAGGAGACCAAGCATGAGGGCTACTCATGCTCATTTTATTAAACTTACATAATGTTTTATTTAGGAAGACACACATTATCTTTATTATTTCCATCTTGGTTCAGAACTATAGGAGGTGTTGAATGGATCCACTCCCACCTCAGAACCTCTAAGTATGAAAGAGAACTAAATTTTGATAATGTCAGAAATCCACTATCCTTCCGGTCAATGTACACATATCTAACAATATGAGAAACCTTATGTACACATATCTAACAATAGGAGAAATGCTGTTCTTTGACCTTTCCTGCAGAGCTGCCTCCTCCTATAGTTAAAAACAAGATTTATATACTGGGTAATAATAATAACAACTACTATTTATATACACTTACTAAATGTTCACTATGTATTTTATATATGTTGCTGCTTTAGTGTTCACAACAATCCTATGAAATTGTTATTATTGTTATGTATGTTTTACTAATGAGGCAATTTGATTCTAGACTCAATGTCGTTTAAAACTACCTGTATTGCTTTTCAAGTGGTAAAGTACCCCATAAGCATCCATAGTTTAGGGACTATTTATAAAAGTAATGTAAACATTGATGTAAACTTTAAGGATGTGGCAATTCTCTGAGACAAAGTTCAGGTAGAGACAACCAAAGAGGGGAAGAATCTGCAGAATCATCTATGACTTGATTAGCATAGGACTAATCAAATGAATTGACTTAGAGAAAGTCACTCAATGCTAAACACTGATGACATTCTGATGTTTTTCCACCAACTTTTATTATGCATTTTCTTTGCAGAGTTGAAAATATTTGTAACAATATAATAATTTATGATATGATATGGTAATAAATATAATTATACATGTATTACATAATTTTGCTGTCTGATATTCTCTTTAGTATAATAATGTAAGGATTTTGTCATTGTTTAAACTCTGTAAAATCACCTTAATGCAAGGTAGTGTTAATCATTCTCCTATACTTAGACGTTTAGATTGTTTGAAACATTTTTGCTAAATTGAGTGATAAAGTGTTTATAATAAAGTTCTATAAATTGGAGATATTTCCTTAGGATAGATTCCCAGTTGTGGAATATCTGGTTCAAGGAGCTTAATTTATCTATAACATTTGATGCATGTATATTACCAAAATATTTCTCAAAAATATTATGATATATGTACACATGTAAACTGTAAACATATTCAATTTATAGCATACTCATCATAGTGACTATTTTGATGTAAAAACATTTCTGCTAATTTAGTAGAGAAAGTTGGCAAATACTTCTCACCTCACAAAAATAGCTTAGAATGATTGTAAAATAATATGTAGAATTTTATTTCATAGCTCTGAAACAAAATTAAAATAAAAATAAGTTTGCCTTCCTAACATGATCTAAGTTTAATAAAATAATGTTGGTAGAGTGACAATTAATGTTTGGTTTCCATAGCTTTCTATTCTGGTGTTTTTTGGGCTAAAAGGTGGTAGTCTTTAATAGAAAAGCATGCCATCTATATTTTAGTAGCAACTATACAACTCCTTAATAGATTCCTTAATACTCAAATAATATTGCCATTCTCTTGTTAATTTCTTCTGATATTCTCTTTATTGTATTTTTCCCCCCACAGGATAACTCCAAGCCCTCTAATCATATGTTTGTTTTTGTTTCTGTTTTTGTTGTCTGGATAGAAATGCTTCTGCTGGGGCTAAATCTTGAGGTCAACATTTTACTTTAAAAAGATAGATTAAATTATATGATAAACTTTTTACACTTAGAGGATTTCACTACTTTATGTATTAGTTTCTATGCTCCATAACAAATTACCAAAAACACTTAACAGTTTAAAAATAACATACATTTATTATCTCTCAGCTTTGTTTAGGTCAGGAGTTCACGTTCTCTGCCTAGGGCTCTCACCTGGCAATCTAGATATTGGTCAGGCTGTTATCCGTTCTGGCTTTTGTGGTGCTTTTCCAGGCTCATGCGGTTGTTGGCAGAATTCAGTACCTCACTGCTATATTAACTAAAGTCCCTACTTCTTGCTCACTATCAGCCAGGGTGGTTCTCAGCCCATAGAAGCTCCCTTAGTTCCCCACCATGTGCCTTTCTCATGGGTCCTTCAGAACATAACCACTTGCTTCTTCAAAGCTGCCTGGAGAAGCTCTTGCTCCAGTCAGCTGAGAGTACCTAATCACAAGATTGGCTGGGCTACATCTTTGTCACATTCTATTGGCTAGAAGCAAGTCACAGTTTCACAGCACTCAAGGGAAGAGGGTTTTAAAAGGGCATTGCTGATTAAGGATCGTCTCAGGATTCTGCCTACCACACCAGACACTAAAATGACTACATTAATTGCCATGGATCTGTCAAATTTACTGCCTTATAATTCCTGATTCCTGAGTTTTGGGCTGAATCTACTATCATAGCACCGTAAAGTCTTACAAGAACTAGAAATACAGTTACATATGTAGGCTGGTTTTATAAATATTTGTTATTATTTCTTTCATCATTTAATCTCAATTTTTATTAATAATCACATCTAAACTATGTGGAGAATTTTATAAATTATGGGGCACTTTTATATAATGTTCTTATTTCAACTTTTCAAGAATCTAGTAAGGTAAGGTTTATTGGTATTAGTTCATAAATAAGGATACTTTTGCTCAGAAGCTAAACAGCAACTGGCTCAATAGCAAAATATTGCAATAAAAGGCCTCAAAGAGTCTTTTTGTAATTAGGCAAGTTCTTTCTCATGTTGGTACTATTTGCCAAGCATGATATACAAAATAAAGGTGGTTCTTGAACTTGGTAGAATTCTAAAAATTCACGCTTAACACCCATGTGTCTGATATTTAAAAAAAAAAAAAGAACTTTTTAAAAAAGGTATAATATAAAGACAGTGATATGGTTTACTAGAAAAAGTAGTAACTGATTATTCTAGTTTCCTAGCTGCTAAAATAAATACCAAACAATGGGTTGGCTTAACAGCAAGAATTTATTAGCTCAGAAATTCAGAACTTGCATCATCTCTAGGTTGGTATTTTCTGGCTGGCTTGCAATCTTTCAGGTTATTAGACTTTTCAGTTGTATGGCATTGCGCATGGTGGTGTCTTCTTTCATGTCCAGGTTCCTTAACTTCCAGCTTCTTGAGTCTCCCTGTGGCTTCTCCTTCTATTTCCAATTTCCTTTGCTTTTAAGGACTTTGGCCTTATTGGATTAAAGCCCACCCTCCTTCAGTTGGGCATACCTTAACTAATAACATATTCAAAGATCCCATTTATAAATCACTAACACCCACAGGACTAAGGGTTGGGACCTGGAAATGCCTTTTATGGGGGATATGATTCAAATAACTTAAATATAAAAGAAAACTATACTAGAAACCAATGTCAGCAAGAGAAAAAACAGGAAAAAAAAGTTTTTTACTTAAATTTAGAATAAAAATTACTGACTTCTTATCAATTTGAAATTCTATGGCTATGAATAATAAATACTAACAACTATATTATTTTGTTATATATTATTTGAACGAATGCTTTCTTTCTTGCCTCAAGGAATGATGCATTTTTTTTTTTTTTTTTGGCTAAAATTCACCCTTCACAGCTATAGTAAAAACAAACTCAACAACAACAACAACAAAAATTTAAAAAGACTTAATTACCAAGGCTGAAATATACAACCATTACTTTTTATTTCAAGAAAACATCAAAATTTAAATGAACATTGAATGGAAAATGCCCTTGCTATCATACAGATAATAATTATTTTGACGAAGAATGTGCAATTTACATTGTTCTTTACATGTAAAGCATAAGCCCATTCCTAAAGAAAAGGGATGAATAGTTACAGGCAAGTAGAAATGAATAGCTAGCTTTATAAATTGTAATTATTAAGCACAATTGAGCATTTGTCTCTGTATTTATTTATTTACATTGTCATTGGAAGAAAGAAAATTACAGACAACTAATATACTCAGTATCAAGCAGAACCACAAACCTAATGTTCCACCCTATAACATCCTTTTGTAAATTTCACACAGAAAAGTAATATACTTTTTTTCTCATCTAATAAATGATTATTGAAACAAGAAATCACTGTAGATACCAGGCCTTATAATGTTAAATCCAAGGACTTTTAAACGGATATCAACCAAGTTTATCTTTCATAGGCTGCCACTCATTTTTCTATAACATACATATTGTAGGTATAACTGGTAGGCTTAACACTTAGAAGTAATGTTGTTTTCTCTTTTATTTTGCTATATTAGGAAGATATAAAATTTCTCTGAGATCAAAAAAGGAATAGCTTCTGTTCTTGTCTTGCAGTTCTCAACAATTTTCCAAAAATTATCTTAATATTTGAATAGCCCACCAAGTTGAGGAAAGTTTAACCAGGATGTCTCTAAGGGCTACAAATAATTGGAATTCTCTGATAGTAGTTAAATCTTGAGCACAAATTATTCAAAGGTAGATTCAAACTCTGGAAACATTCAATAGCCAATCTTAAGCAACTGGGAAAAATGGTGAAAAATATGTTGTTTTTAATTATAGAAAGCACTAAAAATCCCAAACAAGTCTTCATAGTTGTATATAACCATAGAGCAGCCACAACATTCTAATCCCCTTGCATCTCAAGAAGCTGCTTTATTTCCACATGGGATATGAATAAGTTCTTCAGGATAGGGAAAGTCTCAAGGGGAAGGCTGATTAAAATCCATCTATACTGTACAAAACTATTTTTATTCATTTTTGGTCTTTGTATTAAAACTATATTTTAAGCTTGAGTTATTATCTATAATTGTAAAGCAAAATATAATTACATGGCTGCTACACTGCACAACTCCAGGCAACACCAAGGGAATTTTTTCCCCTGGATGATTGTAATGGTGGCCCTATGACAGTAATGTAAAACTTGGCCTTGTGAAAATAATGATACACTTAACAACAACTCAGATAGCTGTCAGAAGAAGAAAAATGGAAAGATAAAAAACTGTGCTAATTAAAAAAGAAATCTTTCAGAGCATGGAGTCATTGGATATTAATTATAGTTGATGAATTAAGAAAGATGTAGAAATGTATTTAAAACTAAATTTGGGCAGTGATGTTACTAAGACAGCAGTGAAGCTCTCATATTTTATGATCAATTCATATTATATGAAGATGATAAATCAAGAAATTCAGATGTAAATATATTGGTTAAAGTTATAATATATATTTGAATTGCAAAATGCATCATAAAGAAAGTCAAAAGACAAAAAACTGGAAGAAAATATCTACCACATATATTAAATGCATTGGTATAATACTCCTAACAAGCAAAGAGATTTAGAAACTGATAAGAAAAATACAAATAAATTAAGAGTAATTTATTTAAAGGATATAGTAACCAATTCAGAGAAATAGAAACCTGAACACCCAGTAAATAAAGAGTGATAAATACAGGTTCATGTTAACTAAGATGGTGGCATAAAACTCTCCACGGTGCTGTTCCCCCATAGAATATTTGAACAACTAGCAAAATCTTACAGAGCCATCTTCCTCAAAACTCTGAAAAAGAGTTAAAAGGCTGCAGTAACAGGCAAGTGTTGAATCAAGAAATGCAGCTTTAAAACTGGTGGGAAAAGGTCATGTACCCTTGCTGCTTTCTCATACTTCCCCTCCCTGGCAGTGTGAAGCCAACCTGCACTCTCACTGTGGGTCCATGACCCTGTTCTGGCTGAAGCAGAGCTACCCCTAGGCTCATCCTGGGGTGCCTGTATGTTGGCGCCAATCCATCATGTGGCAGCTTAAAGATTAAACCAGGAAACTTGTCTGTGGCTCACCCCCTGAGAACTTAACATGGGCAGAAGCAACTTGTGGACAGCTAAAGCCGTGTAAGAAACAAGTCAAAGCAGCTTGGGGCAAAGGATTACTGGCTTTATGACATACAATAGAGTGCCCAGGGAGGAGAAAGTCCATTGCATAGGGGGTAGAGGGTGCATTTGTTTTCCTGTAAAAGGAGATTTCTTAAGTACATGAACTAGAACAAGCTCAGGAGAAGATGCAGGATGAGGAGAGGACCCTGCACTTCACTTTCACCTTGGGCCAATCTTCCTGATAGGAGGGATAAACACTGAAGGAACCCACCAGCCAAATCAGAGCCATTTTGCAAAGGGTGTGATAGTTGTTTGGTTTTTTTGTTTGTTTGCTTGTTTTTAAATTGGTTTGTTTTCATTAGCTCTTGACACTCAAGGAAATACCTGTGGTATCAGTATCCAGGATACAAACTTAAGGAATAGAAAGCTCCGGGAATAAATACCAGAGTTAACATACTAACTATTTAAAAGCACAGTGTGCAAAAAAATGATTAAAAGACAAAGAAACAGGAAATAGTAGCCTATTCAAAGGAACAAGATACAAATCCAGAAACCATCAATGAAGAAAATCCAGCAAAGACTTTTAAAAATGATCTGCAATATGCTCAAAGAGTAAAGGAAAACATGGAGGAGTAACTGAAGGATATCAGGAAAATGATGAATGAACAATATGAGAATCTCAATAAAGAGAAATTTTAAAAGGAACCAAATTGCTCTCTGGAGTTGAAGACTAAAATAAATGAAATAAAAAATTCTTAGAGGGTTTCAAAAGCAGGTTGGAGTTGGTAGAAGACAGAATGAGTGAATTTGAAAACAAGGCATAGAGTTGAATCAGACTAAGTAGCAGAAAATAAAAAGAATGAGAAAAGTGAACAGAAACAAAGAGACCTGCGGGACACTATCAAGCATGCCAACATGTGCATTATGGGAGTTGAATCCCAGAGGGAGAAGAAGGACAGAAAGTGGCAGAAGGATTATTCAAAGAAATAATGGCAGAAAATGTTGCAAATTTAATGAAAGACATGAATATGCACATTCAAGAATACCAGTGAACACCGAACAGAAGAAACTTCTAGAGAACTGTGCCCAGACACATAGTAGTCAAACTGTCAAATGCCAAGGACAAGGAGAGAGTTCTGAAAGCTGCAAGATAAAAACAATGTGTTATGTCCAAGGAAGTCCCAATAAGATCAAGCATCTATTCATTATGAGAAACCATAGATGCAAGATGGTAGTGGGAAGGAATATTTAAATTGCTGAAAGAAAACAATTGCAAACCATGAATTTTATATATAATGAGACTCTTTCAAAAATGAGGGAGATTCTAAGACATTTCAAGATTTAAAAAAAAAGCTGAGGGATTGTGTCATCAATAGACCTACCTTACAAGAAATGCTAAAGGGAGTTCTTCAGATGGAATGGAAATGATAATAGACAGTAGACTGGTGTGGTACAAAGAAATAAAGACTTGCCAGTAAAAGTAATCATATCGGTAATAATAAATGCAGTAACTGTTGTATTGAACTTCGCGGTATGTAACTTCACTTTTTATTTCTCACAGTTTCTAAAATGCAAATGCATAAAATTAATGATAAATATATGGCTTTGAGCATGCAATTATAATTATATAACTTGTAAAAATATGGCAAAAAGTAGGGAATGGAGGGTTAAACAGGCAGTGTTTGTGTATGCTATTGATGTTAAGTTGGTATCAAATCAAACAACATTGTTATAGATTTTGGATGTTAAATTTAATCTCTATGGCAATCAACATAAAATATCCAAGGAACAAATTCAGAAGGAAATGAAAAGGGATTAAACATGGCGCGCTACAAACAATCCAATAAATACGGAAGTAAGAATTAATGGAAGGATTGAATCTGACAGCTCTACAACAAAAAGACAAACAACCAATCCAAAAATAATGGCAAAACACTTGAATAGACATTTCTCCAAAGAAGATATACACATGGCCAATATACACATGAAAAGATGCTCAACATCATTAGCCAGTAGGCAACACAAATCAAAACCACGAGACACCATTTCAAACTCCCTTAAATAGCTACTATAAAAAAAAAAAAAAAAAAAAAAAAGGAAAGTAACAAGTATTGAAGAGGATGTGGAGAAATAGGAATACCCATTCATTTTTTGGTGGGAATTTAAAACAGTGCAGCTGCTGTAGAAAACAGTTTGGCAGTTCTTCAGAAAGTTAAGTATAAAATTACTGTATGACATGGCAATCCTACTTCTTTCTAGATATAAAATCAAAAGAATTGAAAGCAAGGACTCTGACAGATATTTGCATACCAATGTTCATAGAGGAATTATTCACAATTGCGAACAGATAGAACAACCCAAGTGGTCATCAACAGATGAATGGGTAAGCAAAATATGGTATATACATAAAATGGAATATTATTAAGCTGTAAACAGGAATGGAGTTCCGATACATGGGGTGACATAGATGAACCTTGAAGACATAATGTTGCGTGAAATAAACCAGGCACAAAAAGAAAAACAATGTATGATGTCACTGATAGGAAATAATTTGAATGAGGAAATACATACAGTCAGAAACTAGAGTACAGTTTACCATGGGCTGGGATGGGATATGACATGGGGAGTTAATGCTTACTTGGAACAGTTTCTGTTTGGAGTGATGTAAAAGTTTTTGTAATGAATGGTGGTGATTGTAACTCAACACTGTGACTATAATTAACACCACTAAATTATATATTTGAATGTGGTTGGGGGGGAATTTTAGGTGTATATATATTTCTAGAAAACACATTAAAAAAACAACATAAGACTGTAAACATTATTATGATAATATTAACTATAGTCAATAGTTTACAGTAGGGTAAATTATGTACTATAGTACAGAATGCAAACTATGAACTAGAGATAATAGCATAATCATAATTATATTGTGTGATTAATTGAAACAAAGCTGCCACACTAAAGCAGGGTTAATAATAGGGAATGCCCTGTATGTGAGGGGTGCTGTAAGGGAAATCAGTTATTTTCTGCATGATTTTTCTGTAAACCTACAATTTATCTAATAATAAATAAATTAATAATAATAAATTAATTTAGAAATTTAAAAGCAAAGATAATTCAAGAATTCAATGCTTTTTTCTACACCAGATCCAAAAGAATGAAGGGAAAAGAAGTTTCTAGAAGCTGCAAAAGTTCACTTGTGAGAAGTCCCTGCTTTCTTTCAAAGAGACAGAACCAGTGTGAGGCAACCCCTAAAGGGATTGAGCCAAGACAGTAAATAATCTGATGATATTCTCTTATCACTCCAATTTCTTTCTGGGGCCCCCATTGTTTAAATCCCATCCAATTCAGAGGTCACAGGAGCTTTGTTGCACAGTCCAGTGGTTTAGTCCAGGGACTTCTGGAGTTTTCCAAAACCTTTACAAGGGGTTCGTGAAGTCATATCATTTTCTTAAAAATACTGAGATGCTACTTGCTTTTTATGCTCTCACAGTCTCACTAGTGGACACTGAAGTTTCTCAGCCTGTAAGACTTTGAATATCACAAAATATTGAGTGCAGAAGCTGAGGTGACAATTCCACTGTCTTATATTGATTTAGATATTAAAGAGACTTACATAAATGGGAAAAAAGAAACAGTGATAATGTGATATAATTTTTCCACCCTTTGAATTTAATTTATGTGAATAGCAATTCAATGGCAATAAGCATCTGTGGAACTGAAATTCCTATACATTGATGGTGGCATTATGAATTTCTACAATATATTTAGAAGCTAGTCAGAAAATGTTTAAGATTTAACATATACATTTTAAAATATTTTATACATTTGTATATTTAAAATGCACATTTAAAAATACAATATTTTTATTACTTTCAAATAGATCAAAGAAATCCATATTGCCACCATCTATCTGTGTTTTGAGCAAACCATCTTTGAGGGCCACATCATAATGATGACAAAGCCCAATACTTAACAACTAGTCGATCTTACTGCAACATTGTTTCTAGGCAAAAAGCCGGATGCAACCTATTTAATTCTGTTATGAAATGGTTAGAAAAATGATATTACATCAATATTGCTAATGATTATGAAGCATTCAAAAAAATACGACTTGAGGAATGCCCATTATTTACTGATAAATGAAAAACAAAGTTATAGATATTATTTTTCTTAAAGAATTAGTGTCTGCAGCTTAAGCAGTGTGGTGCTAAGATGCAGTAGTTCCATCGAGCCATCAATGTACAAACCTTTTACTACTTTTGGCCCCACAAGGTGTAAACTCCTATAGCTACTCATGCCCTGCCTCTCATACAGAGCCTACAGGCAGGAAGACGGGTGAAGGGGAAAAAAGCTTATCGGGGGGCTAGTTGATTTTTTAAACTCCCCCAAACCTACCCAATGATATCTACAATCTTCACATTGCTCAGAGCTATGTCACATGGTTCCCCTTTCAGAAAGGAAGGTTATTTGAGTAAATAGTTTAACAGGACATACCAGCAACTTGAAAAAAAGGTGTGTGTGTTCTAATTGGTAGAAGAGAATAACGAAACTGGATGGGTGGATAGCAATGTGTCTACAAATCTTCTGGATGTGTACTTGGTTTCATAAGATTGAAAAAGTCAATGATGTCTTATATGTTTAATAAATAGTGAGTTTTATTTAACATAAAATAGCCACTTTCAACTGTGGAAATAAATGGTCAAAGAAATACAGCAATCTGCTAAAATTGATTACACTGTTTAGGTGGGGATGGAAGAAAGAAAATATTACTAATTTTTTAAACTATTTGTATTGCTTTACTTATTATAGTAGAAACTCATGATATTGTATTTTCAAACAAAATTATTTTAAAAAATGAGAGAATAAAAAACTGGAAAAATATCTCACAAAATAAAAATTTCAAAACATTTAGGAATTTACTTTAAATTGCACAAAGTCCTACAGCATAATGTGTCTATTAAATTTAATATTCTATTTAAAATGTTATACCGGTCATGATCACCAGAAGACAAAAAACAGAAACAGTGAACAGTGCATGCCTTTATGCGGATGGATGTGGGCAGAAGGAAAAAATGAGAAATCTGAAATTCTACTTTATATACTCCAATACAATTTTTAAAATCATGTGCCTATAATAATTACTATATAAATAGTAACGCTTTGAAATGATTGACATTCTGGAAAATGGAGATGAAGGAAGGGACAAAATGAATGAAAGGATCCACCATGTTTGAAGATAGTGGGTACTTCAGGATGACAGTCTTGTAATGGAACAGTGAAAGATATGTTTGGAAATTAATTGGGGGATTATAGAGTATCCCAGAGTGACCCCAAATCAGAGCACTTATATTGATCTTGTAGTTAGCAAAGATTTGCTTTTAAGGGAAGATGGGGTTGGAATAATGAAAGTTTAATTCCAGGAAAAAACAATTGGAGATAAAGATCAAAAAAAGGAAAGGCATACTGATATGTTCCTTTAGGAATATTGAGGGAGAGATGAAGACTTACTGTTCAGAGTGCTGCTGCCTTATTGATACATTTTCCTTGAAGGTGATATTATTAACCCTCAAGGTATTACCAACAAAGTTTCTAAAGTCTAAAAGAGCTTTTCCAGTTATGACAGCTGTGACTCTCAGTATGGCTGGATGTAGAGTAAAGGAAGGAGGAAGGCTATAGTCAAGTAGAATACACAGGCTGGGTTTGTATTTGCAAGGCTCTATAGGATGCGCTTGTGTTTGGGTTCTATTCTATGAGCAAAAGGAGGGTACTGGAATTCTCTAAAAAGAAGCTTTCATTTGAGAATTGCTCTGAAGATATGCAAAGGGAAGATTAGGATAAAGGAGAAACATATGGACAGATTCGGCAACATTTTTAAGAGTCCCAGAAAAAGATGATCAGAGCCTGAAATAAACAGAGAACAGAACTAGAGAGAAGAGGATGGATATGACACATATAATAGAGACAAAATCAGGAGACGGGGGTTATTATCTAGATTGAAAAAGTCAATGATGTCTCATATGTTTAATAAATAGTGAGTTTTATTTAACATAAAATAGCCACTTTCAACTTTTTTTTCCAGTTTCATAACTACATTTAGGTGTCATGAAACAAATGTGTGAAGAAATCTGTATTGCAAGTAATGAGCATATGTTTGCATATTGCATAACACATTTCACCGTAAACACATTGTACGAAGAACATCATTTCACACCACATAAATGATCAATATGCTTCTCCAAGAAAAAGCTTTAGCTTAAAAGTAGAATTCCTGCTACCTGTAAACTTTCTGAATAATGGATATTTATGTGAATATATTGTAAGGATATGTGTGAGGAGTGTATATGTTGGTATTGAATGTTTTGCTTAACTTAATGTTTTAGTGTTAAGTAGAATCATAACATATTAGGCTTTTCAAAACACTGTTCAAATGGTTGTATCAGCTTAGAGAAACTAAGCTATTTTGTGGTAACAGACAACCATAAGTCTCAATGGCTTATAAGAAACAGACAAAAACCAAAACAAAGGTATATTTCTTGGTCTTGCTTCAAGTTCCTCTCAGATTTTTCTCACAAAGGGACTAGGCTGATGGGACATACTCTATCTGGAACATGTCTGGTCATCATGGTGGAAAAGGGGACATACTACACATTGTCTCTTAGTGGCTTATGCCTAGAAATTGCACATGCTTTTGCTATTACATGTCATTCACCAAAGCAAATAGTATATCCACTGTTAAATTCCAGGTAGGGATATATATCCTACCATGTGCCCTGGAGAAAACACAAATTATAGGTCAACAGTACTTATATCTACCACAGTAATACATTATTTACATTATTTTTTTACTTATATGAGAAGAAAGATTTTGGTAAGCAAAACAAGAACAGAACATTCAAATGGAACAAAATTTCTATCCATGTACTTGACATTAGAATATTTAAGATAAGTCCACACAGTAACAGGAGCTTTGAAAGGAACTAAGTGTCATGTCATATTGGTTTTATAGAAATTTAATTAAGTTAGAAATCTTGAAGAGAAGGGAACTTGCATCACCTCTCTTTTTTCCTATGATAAAGATTTTCATCCTAGTTACTCATTTACCCAGTATAAGCCATGTATGTTCCCTGTATAATGGACAAGCACATACCACATTGTAATATTTGTACTGGTTGCAAAGAGGACTATGTCTCCTAAAAGGCTAAATTACTAACAAAGTTTGAACAAAGACTTATATGGTACTCTTGGAAGTAGTTATTTTTGAAGTTTTTGTTACTATGCTTTCTTGAATCTCTAAAATTAGAATAGTGAAAACAAAATTGTCATAATGTGGTACAGCATATCAACAAGCATATGTTTAGTTTTCTTCTGTACAGAACATAAGTAAAAAAATTACAAAGAAAACCAAAACAAGCACGATCCTTTTCTTTCAACTATTAAGTGTATACCTTGTAAAAGGCAGATCCATTTTTCAATATCAAGACTTTTTATCAGTATCAAGACTTTTTGAGACCTTGAGTATTTTGAGTGCAAAGACAGAAATAACAGCTACTAAAAACTGAATACTTTCTGAGTACCAGGCATGATATATTATATATTCTACATATGCATGTTCTTGTGTATACAGCATCCTTAGGATTATCACATTCCAGTTGTTTCTATACCAATTTTATTCAGATACAATTCACATACCATAAAATTCACTCTTTAAAATGTTCAATTTCGTTTTTTTTCTAGTTATATTCACCGAGTTGTACAACCAGCACCATTATAGAATTTTGGACCATTATGATAATCCCAAAATGAAACTTGGTACCCATTAGCAATCACATCCTATACCCCCTACTCCCCAGTGCCTGACAACCATTAATCTATTTCTTGTTTCTCTGTGTTTGCCTATTCTGGAAATTTCATGAAATTGGAATCATATGATATGTGTCCTTTTGTATCCGGCTTATTTCACTCAGCATGATATCCTCAGGGTTCATCCGTCTTGTTGCATGCATCAGGACTTCATTCCTTTTTATGGCAATATAATTTTCCATTGTATGTATGTACCACATTTTGTTAATCCATTTATCAGATGATGGACATCTGGGCTGTTTCTACTTCAGAGCTATTATAAACAATGCTATTATAAACATCTGAGTGCAAGTTTTTGTGTGAACATGTGTTCTCAATTCTCTTTGTTATATACCTAGGAGTGGACTTACTGGGCCATGCGATAACTCCGTTTAACTTCTTGAGGAACTGCCAAACTGTTTTCCAAAGCAGAAATACCATTTTATATAACCACTAGCAATGCATGAGGGTTCCAATTTCTACAAATCCTTGCCAATACTTATTGTTGTCCATCTTTTGAATAATAGTCATGTTAGTGGTTTTGAAGAAGTATATTATTAAGGCTAGGATTTACATTTTACTAATGGCTAGTGATGCTGAGCATTTTTCCTGTGTTCATTGACCTTTTATCTCTCTTTGGAGAAATGTCTATTCAAATCCTTTGCCTTTAAAAAAAAATGTTATTTGACTTTTCATTTTTTAGTTTTAAATATTCTTTATATCCTCTGGATACAAGTCCTTTATCGGATATGTGCTTTATGTAATTCCACTGGTTTTATGAGTTATATTTTCACTTTCTTGATTAAATTTTTTGAGGCACAGACATTTATAATTTTGATGAAGTCCAATTTATCTGTTTTTTTCTTTTGTTGCTTGGCATTTGTTGTCATATCTAAGAAGCCAATGCTTAATCCAAGATCACAGAGATTCACTCCTATGTTTTGTTTCCAGAGTTTGATAGTTTGGGAACTTAAATTTAGATCTTTGGAACCTTTGAATTAATTTTCATATATGATATGAAATAAGGGTCCAACTCCATTCTTCTCAGAATGGATATAAAGTTTTCTCAGCATCATTTGTTGAAAGATTATTCTTTCCCCTACTAAAGTGACCTGGTACCCTTGTTTCATCACATTGTAGCTATACAGATGAGAAAATTGAGGCTAAGTAAAGTGACTTTTCCAAGAACATAATGCCCTATAAATGACAGAGGTAAGTTTTCAATTCTGAACTATCTGGCTTCAAAGTCTTTCTGCTCTATCAAAAGCTCCTGGCCTCTGAATCCCATTGTTTTTTGTATGTAGGTATTTTGAATTGTTACAGCATCTATGAATCTCTATGACCACCATTTAAGTTCTGCTGACCAAATGCATAAAAGTTTAACTATCATAACACAAGGAATTCATGGTATCTTTTGATGCTCAATAGGAGGAAATACATGTATACAAGTATATATACACATCTATATATAAATATGTCTATATAAACATATATATTGCATACACATAATTGTGCTATATTATACAATAATATACAGTATACAAAAATACTGTTTTATTTATGAAGTAACATATAAGGATTCAGGAAATTCCACTATATAAATGAGACATTTCATATGTATTCCTTACTTGTCTTATTCTTATTCACAGCCATCACAAAAAACAGAACATGTTGGGAGACATTACATAGACACATGTTTAAATGAAGACTTGTAAATGCTTTCAGTAATTGACTTAAAAAAATAAATGTAATACTTACTGATATTTGATTGAACAATACCTGAAATTTTCATCATTACTAAAAAAATAAAATAAAATTGTTTACTTGAGAGATCCTTGATCACTCTAACATAATCAGGTGATATTTAACACAGGTACTTATTTGTATAAACTTGGCTATATTGTCTCTAAAGTACAAAAAATAATGTATAGTAGATTTTTCAGGATACTTAGAATCAAATGTTTAGTATATGAATATTGCAAATTATCATGCTTTCTGATAGAAAGTCAAGGTCTTGAGATAAAACTCTGAGAAGATACATTAAAAATAATGATGACAATCTGTTTTGCTTAATAAGTTTGTAAATTATTCAGATGAAAGCTAACAAAAATAATAATTCCCATGTTTAGGGTACAGAGTATAAGGCAGAGAAGAGACTTACTTAAATTATATAGATGATGTTAAGATTATTCATTTCTGTTATATGCTTCTATTCAGTTTATTTGTAGCATGAAAATAATAGCTTTCAGAAAGCAGGTCCATTTATTACATATCAGCTAACTCTTTCTATTCCACAATTAAAGTTAAACGTTTAGCTTGTTTTTTTCCCTCTCTCCCTATGTCTTAGGTGAGCTATCTGGCTCCTTTGAATTCTAAATTCCCAAGTGTACATTTTAATATTATGAGTATCAATGAGATTAATAAGCATGAAAATGATTTGATAACTTTATAGCCATGAAAATGGCATTTCCTAACACTTTCACTATCCAAAAATATTTTGTTCATGTATTTGTTGAATTGTTTGCCTTTCATTCTCTCTCCACCTTATTTGCTTAGTTCCACCATTCTATCTAATTGTCTTGACCAGTGGCTTACACTATGTAGGCATTCAAAAAAATGAATTTTTATTGTTGGTATTGAAGTCGTCATCATAAGTTGTCCACACACTTTTGAACCAGCTGTATTATCTCATGTTTAAATGTCAGTATATTGACATTTTATACATTACTAAATGAGATGAAAGTGAAGGAATAAAAATTATACTTTTATGGATGTTCTTAATAAAATATCTATTAATGAACCCAGGTACTGAACACTAGCTGATGTGGGAACCTAGTCATAATTGAAATATTCCTAATTTGAACATTTGATTATATTTGTTAGATCATTTGGCTGAAAGCTTTGTTACCATTATTGTTTTCTTCATTGGTTTCATTAGCTATAAATCAACTTGAAACCACTCATTTTTATCCACTTAGAGATATAAACTAGCTCTTGAACCAGCAGGTGTCCCATTAATTTAAGAGACTCATTAGATGTAATCAATATAACTCCAGTGCCTTTATTAACTCTAGAGTCTTAACATTCAATGTCTCTTGAAGAATCAAGATTATGAATTTCATTTAAATCATATTTACTGATGGAATTATACATCTTATCATAAAGTAAAGCCTGGTATTATTTTAGTCATTTAAACCATATTATAGCTATCATTCTTAACTTGATTTCAGGAACTTATATAGCAATTTATACTATGCAAATGGACACGGAATACGATAAACATTATTTTTTTAATTTAAAGATATTTTCTAATGAAAAACCCAATAAACCACAAAGAAAAACAATGAATACAGTGAATAATGATAGCAATTTCTCGTTACCTCTTCTAAATATTAAAATGTGTCAAAACAACAAAAAAAAATCCTGGAGTTTTCAGCAATAACCTACATTAAATACATTAAATGCCATAAAATGCAGAGTAAACATAAAAAGAAACCTGAGGAAATTAACCATAGTGACTGATGAAATAATTAAAATGAACTGATATAAATTGCCAAAGACATTAGCTTTATTAAACCTATGCTTCAGAAATATGAACTGATGTTAACAGTATATAGGATGTTACTATAAAATTTCAGAGTAACATTATGGAGTTCTTCTGGCTGCCAATTTTAAAAATAGTCATAATTGATAATAAAGAATAAGCCAGTAACAGTATACTATACAATTTACTGATGCATAATCATATGTAAAACAATTACCACAAAAGAATAATAGAAAGTGTAGCTCTCATGTTGAAGCTGTCCTTGTCCACTAAAGATGGGTGAAAAACAACTTACCATCTGACAAAGAGAACTGCTTACGTCCTCGTTCCTCTGCAGCTTCAAATTTTGTCATTTTTGTTCCTTTTCATTCACTGTTTTTTTATTTTTTTTGTGTGTTAAATTCAGTTTTATTGAAATACATTCACACACCATACAATCATCCATGGTATACAATCCACTGTCCACAGTATGATAACATAGTTATGCGTTCATCACCACAATCTATCTCTGAACATTTTCCTTACATCAGAAAGAACCAGAACAAGAATAAAAAATAAAAGTGAAAAAAGAACACCCAAATCATCCCCCCATCCCACCCCATTTGTTCTTTAGTTTTTATCCCCAGTTTTCTACTCATCCATACACTTGATAAAGGGGGTGTGAGCCACAAGTTCTTCACAATCACACTGTCACCCCTTGAAGTCTACATTATTATATAATTGTCTCCAGGAGTCCAGACTGCTGGGTTGGAGTTTGGTAGTTTCAGGTATTTACTTCTAGCTATTCCAATACATTAGAACCGAAGAGGTGTTATCTATATAGTGCATAAGAATGTCCACCAGAGTGACCTCTCGACTCCATTTGAAATCTCTCAGCCACTGAAACTATTTTGTCTCATTTTGCATCCCCCTTTTGGTCAAGAAGATACTCTCAGTCCCATGATGCTGGGTCCACATTCATCCCTGGGAGTCATATTCTGCATTGCCAGGGAGATTTACACCCCTGGGAGTCGAGTCCCACATAGCGGGGAGGGCAGCAAGTTCCATTCACTGATTTTTGTCTGGGTTCAACTCTTTATCAAGTTTGGCAGTCACTTTTCTTATATAAGAAAATATACGTACTTATTTTACACAAAATCTGATATAAAATCTTAAATCCCAGAGTTTGCAGTTGCATCAGGCATAAGTTTTCATCAACTGGGGAAAACCAGTAAGAAGAAAAGAAAAGCTCTGATCTCTCTGTAAAGACGTAATTGATGCTGCATATTTTCTGTGTATATTTTCTATATTCTGTGAGGAAATAAAATTCTGGACTATCTAATGACAGTGCCAACAAGGGGTAAGGTTTGACTTCCCAAGGATAAACTAATAAAAGACTATGAACTAGTGAAGCAACCAGAAGAAGGTGCCCAGTCACAACCACACTCACCCATAAATCAAAACTGCTAAGTGGGTAAGTTAGACAAAGCTGGATAAGTGAAAAAGCAGGGGCACTCCCCAGCCAGACTTCAGGACTGCTCCAAGACTCTAAAGCCAGTGGTCCTCCTGGCTGTCTGAAAGTGAGAGCCCCTGATTCTCCAGCCACACTGGATGACTCAGTACCTCCCATCCAGAGCATCCCTTTGCCCTTTTAGATCTTTATTTTGGCTTTTCTCTCTAAATGGAAAGCAGTTCCCTCATTGACTCCAAATTCTTCCCATCATTCAAGGCCAATTTCTCCCTTAAAATGTTCGTAATATTTAACCTTTCCTTATTTGATATAGAAATAATAGAATAACCATGCTGATTATGTAATATCCCTTCCTATCTTGTAGTTTCTTGTCTATGGCTTATTTCTCTTATGAACTCTACAAAAATAAGAATTAGATATCATTGTTGTATCTCTCCAAACAACATAGTACTTTACACATGGTACTATACAAATATTTATAAAGTGAATACAAATAAAACAGGTGAATATGAACTGCATACATTAGTAAACATTTAACATATCATCACTACCACAGGAAGCATGTAAGACTATGCACAATTGTAAAATACTCCCGAGAAATGGGTTCAGAGAGGTTAAATGTATTGATTAGATATGTTGGCAAAACAAGAATTCAAACTCAGACCTGCTCTCTTCTGAAATTTCCTTCTCAGTTGAGTAGATCCAATGATAGCTAAATAAATTTACCCAAAGAGGGCAGACTAAAGGATTAATATCAACTAAGAGAGGCTTCTCTTATATAATGATGCAGTCTCTGCACCCAGTCTTTTGACATTCCATTTCTTTTTTATTGAAAAGCTGAATTACAAGTGAAAAAGTGTGCTCATAAAATTTTTACATGGCAGAAGATTGCCATTTCTTGTTTCCTTGACTTTATGCCTGCTATTTATTCTGCTTAGTATATAATTATTTTCTTTGTATGTCTGATAAATACTTATTCATTATTCAAAATCCAATCCAAAGTCAATTCTTCTGAAAGACCATCTCTTTAGGGATTCCCCTCAGTAATCATAAAAGGAAAAAAAGAAATTCACTTTATTATCACTGCACCTTTGATTACCCTTCTCTACAAGGTCACTAATCCCCTAATGACTTCCCAGGCTCATGAATACCCACTGCCCTCTTCATTCACTGTGACCCAGTCCAGCTGGTCTTTTTAAAATTCTACAAAGTGCTGATCTCTTTCCAATTCGGCACCCTCCACAGCCTGTTTTCTTTGCTTGGGCCATTCTTCGGCACCCCTATCTTCCCTTACCTAACTAACTCCCATGTTTTGGTCTCAGTATCAGTGCTACTTAGAGAACCTTTCCAACTATGCACAGTAAGTTATGTCTCTTCCTGTTGTTCACTTTTATGGTCGGCTGTATATTCCTTCATAGCATATTTAAAGATTTGTAGTTATTTTTTGTGTGTCTATTTAATATTTATCTCCTCTTTGGATGATAAACTTCATGAGGGCAGGGGCTATATCCATTTGTTCCTCACACCATGAACAATATGTATTTATCATACACATTTCTTATGCCACTAATACTGTTTATTTACTTTTAATCACTTTGATTCCCTTAGGCTGGAAGTTGCTTTCAATCTGTTATATTTCTGGAGCTTTTCTAGCATTTATATAGGCATTTGTTACCTGCTCAGAAATTGGTTATTCTCTTGATAAAATTAGTGATTATTAATAAGGAAGTTGTGCTAAGAAGAATAATGTTCCTCACCCCCCAAAAATATACAGCTCCTAATTCCTGGAATTAGTTATATTACATGGGAAAAATAAAAAAAAAAGCTAAGTTTAAGGACTTTGAGGTGGAGAGATTACCTGTATTATATCAATGGCCTATTCTAATCTCCTGAGTCCTTAAAAGCTGGGAACTTTTCCTGGAAATGGCCAGAGAGATGTTATCACATCACAAAGGAAGATTCAGAGATGTGACCTTGCTGTCTTCAAAGACAGAAGAGGGCCACAATCTAAGGAGTGTGGGTGGCTTCTAGAAGCTGAAAAATGCTAGGAAACAGATTCTTCCCTAGAGCCTACAGAATACAACCTTTATATTACCCCAGGGAGACCCATATCAGATTTTGGAGTTACAAACAGTAAGATAATTATTTTTGATATTTTAAGTCATTAAATTTGTTGTAATTTGTTATATGAACAACAGAAAGCCAATGCAAGAATATATAATGCACATGCAAGATGAGAGAATCCAAATACAGAAAAACTCAATTATTCAAAAAAATGGATTTAAATCAACAAGTTTCAATTAACTATATATCAATAGAAATCCTTATATTTAAGACAAATTTAATTGTATCAAGGAAACCTGAATTATCAATGATTCATATACAAAACATTTTGGGCTTTTAACTTGACTGTGATGATAACAGAAGTACAAATTGTGAAACTGGTTCCAAGGCAGCTAGCGGGACTTGATACTATACTAATAGAAATCTATTGGTGACAGTAAAGGAGACAACTGAGTTACTCTATTCCAAAGTGTTTAAAGGACATCACATTGGTTGTATTTTGCACTATGGCACCATGCCATGTTTTAAACATACTGATAAACTGGTGGATAGGCAGGAGGAAGCTTGAAATTATACCAGGATATCTTGAAAGGAACTGGCTTGAAACCTGCAAGACTCTTATGGCTGTAAGTCAAAGATAATTATCCACAAATATCAGTAATGGTATTGGATAATGGCAATTATCCACAAATATCCACAAGCATGTGCAATTTGATCTTTAATATATTATACATAGAAAAAAGAGGAAGTGTCCATGAAACACTGATACTGGAATTGATTCTCTAATCTAGAGGGGTAGGAATAGGTTCAGCACCAAAAGAGAAGGTGCCACTTCTCCCATGCAAAATTCTAATTAGGCAATGATCTGAAAATCTGCCAGTGAATTGTTATCAACATATATTTCTTCCTGGTACTAATCTACAGGTATTCTTTTTTCCTGAATGGACATTCACTATTATTTTCTTTAGAATATTAAGTGCACATAGCTACACAGATTTTTGTTGTTGTTCTTAGCCTAACCTGAGACTTGTATTATTCAGTGAAATGCAAGAACTTCTATTGAGCAAAGTAAACAAACAGTTAAAAGTTTGCACAAACAATATTCTCTGAGGACAAATAATGACAAGAAATATCCCACCGTAAATATGGAGTGCATTTAATATCTTGACTAAGAAAATTATCAACTTACTCAGATTTGTATTCATTAAAGGCAAACATAGGAATAACAAACACTATAAAAGCTAGAAAACAGTTTTGGTTTATAATAATGACAGGCTATATTCTTTTGGTTAATTATTTCACTAAATACAACAACAACAACTGCTGGGTTTAAAAAACAGACCCAGAAAATTTAAATATAATGTGGAACTCCAAGGTCAACATTTGGTCAACCTATAACCAAAGTTAAAATCAGTATACAGAAGCACCAAACTGTCTATGCCCCGGGGGCATGTGGCAGTACCATACAGTGTAACTCATTTTTTGTGCCCTCTGGCTAAAAGGATAGTAATTACTACATTGAGTTTATTCAAGACAGAATTTCAGTTTGGTGATCCTCCCCCATATTGAAGTGTAGCCCCAAAGTGTAACTTATTCAGCGTAAACAGGAAAGGTCCATATATAACCCTTTCCCCAGAACCTCATTAATAACAGAAAAAACGCATTGGCTATGTGCTAACAACGGTAGAAAAATTTTAAAAAGTCCTGAGAACTTGGTTTGAGATGGCTCTGAATGGCAGGGCACTCCAAGACCTGCCAGAATAGATGCCTGGCCTCTCTGAAGAGGGCAAATCAATCCTTGCTTGAGAATCCAGTTTGGATAATTCTCAAGGTCAATTACCAAAAAAGCAACCAAAGATAATAGGAAAATAAGGAAACCAAAGCATATGAACAAAATTACAATAGAATCAAAGACAGCAGAAGGAGACCCACATATACAACCATACCTTAAAAAACTGAATTACAAAATTGGAAACATCCATAAGATTCAGGGTATTGTGAAAAGAGATGCAATGAAATTGAAAACAGAACAAATAAAACTTCTGAATAGACACTCAATGCATTAGTAAGGTCATTAGAGATTTGAAAAATGTGATGAAAAATATTTTACTTAAAGTACAGGTATAGACCAATGCGGACAACAACTGAAGAATAAAGAACATGTGAATCATTTACAAAATTTGTCCACATCCTGGAGTAAAAAGCTAATCTAAAGTTTCAAAATATTAAAACCATAGAGAATGTGTGCTCTGTCCACATTGCCACTTAGATAGACAATTTTTTAAAGTCTGGAAATTAGAGATATATTTTTAAATAACCAGTGAGGAAAAAGAAATTTTGATACATATTTTAAATTATTTTAAATTGAATGACATCAAAATCAGAATTGTAGGATATAGTTAGAGAAAACTTATAGACAAATTATATATAAATGTAGGAAAGCTGAAATGAAATCAAGCTGAGCATCCTCTCAATAATTAAAAAAAATAGAAAAATATAACAAAAGGAAATAATAAAAAAAAGAGTAAAATTAGTGAAACAAAAAGTCACATAATTGAATGTCAAGAAAGACTAAAATTGGTTCATTGTAAACACTAAAGAAAATGAAAAATGTCAGAGAGGGGTAAAAAGAGGGAGAGAAGATATAATTATACAATATGTACAATGGAAAGGGGATATCATTTGACAATTTAGATATACTGTACCAATGTACAGAAAAATATAAATTAATAAAATAAATCATTAGTAAATGGAGAAACTGAATAATCATTTAAACATTTAAAATCTTATTCCTAGAAAAAAACATAGCCCAAAAAGGAAAGTCCAGACCCAGAGAGAGAATAGCCTGTAAGATTGACCAAAAAAATGTAAAGAAGACAGAATTCCAAATTAATACAACTCTTCCTACCTAATTTTATGAAAGTAAAAACCCCTAATACCCAAACCTTATAAGGACAGTACACAAGATGAAAATTACAGTGCAATCCCACTCATGGGTATAGTTATGAATATTTTAAATGAAATATTATTAAACTGAATCTAGCAATATATAAAAAAGTATTCATGGTAATTAGTTTAATATACTGCATTAACATTATAAATTATATTAACATATTAAAGGAGAAAATGCCACATGTTAAAAGAGTGCTTTGTGATCATTTCAATAGATGGAGAAAAAGCTATTAATAAATTTCAAAATGCCTTCATGACGGTATTTATATAAAATTTTAGTCAGTTAAATATAGTGCAAACCTAAATGTGACAGTTTATAATGAGAAAATGTCTACAATAAAAAATGTATTTAAAGCTTTCTCTTTCAGATCTATAAAAGACAAAAAAAAAAAAAATCCATTACCAGTACTCTAAATAAAACTGAATAAAACATGATAAATCAAAATTCCGTATTTTCCTATTTCTAATTCTCTATATCTTGGATTAACGATGGTTATAGACAAATCCAGTGGCTACCACAAGTGTTGTAAATGAGCAATCCTACTTGTAATTAATTGAAATGTATGATAGTTTTTGAATGATAGTTTTTATCAGTTATAATTACTGGTTAGTATTCAGGTTGGAGGTAATCGAGTCTCACCAAGATTTGAGGTTTATATCCCCTGGGAGTCCAGAATTATCACTTTAAGTAGAAGTGTTCATGAGCCAATAAGTGAATCTTCATGCTCTTTTCCCTCCAAGAGGTAAGACATGAAGATTTATATTGAGACAGATGTATTAGGTAATGGAGTTTACACTAGGCTATGTGTACCTGAGCTTCCATGATGAGCATAACACTCCAGTCATTCATTGCAAGGTGAGTGAGAAATAAATCGTTGTTTTAAACCAGAGAGATTTTGAGATTGTTACTTAGCCTATTTTGACTAGCATAGTGATCCTTCCCAATTGCTGTTATGCTTGCTTTTTAATGCAATTTTCAATATTATTCCACTCACAGTAACACATTAAGATCATCTGTGTCAATCGTTTGTCAGCCAAGACAAGCTCAGTGGTCACTATTTTGAAAACCATATAGATGCTTTAACATCTCATCAGAGAAGAAATGGAGATAAAACTCAGCCTGTTAACCTTAGTCTAGAGTCTCTTAGTGTTTATGTGCAGATATACAAAGAATGGATGACCATTTACTTATATGCATCCTCAGTTTTCTATCCATATTCTCTTTCTAAACATGCTTATAATTGACATTGAGACTGTGACTAAATTCAGTACTTTCTAATGGCTGTAATGGCATCAGAGTCCTTCTTCCATGAGCGTTGGGTCTGTGTAAGTGCTGAAAGAACTCAATAAAAGAATGAAATTGGGGGTAGAAAAGAGATCTAGAATTTTCATTAAGAGAATTATTGAATTCCAGATGACTTCAAAAGTTAAAGAAAGTTTCTGGCAGCATCAAGATAGCAGATAACAGAAAAATAGTGATGTGCTTAGCATGAATTTACAGTAATACTTCTTCTTCTGGTTGAATATGAATCTGTAAGAATTGTTTTTTTCAGAGTAGAGAAAGATAACTATTAAAACTATATCTAGCAGGCATTTAGCATAGGAGATTGTTTTTCATTCATTCCCCAAAATAATTGCAATGGAATACAGGAGTTATAGAGTTTATGAGTTATGATATTTATATGAGGATAATTTTTCTAAATCAGTTATCTTCTCAATTTGCTGTAACACTTATGGGACTAAAATTTGACTATTACTTTGGTCAGCTGGCACGTGTATGAGTCTCTAGTACTTGATATTTTATACATATAACCAAGTATTTCTAATCTGAATTTTCATGTAAAATTTATGTGGTGTAGGCATCAACACCATTCCAATAATAGATAGGACTTAAATAAAATAGGTTTAACACATACACTTATAATTTCCTATTGATGATTTATTTCCTGCCCTGCTCTGCTTCTAGGTCTCTTGAATAGTTTAATACCAGAATCTTAGACTATAGATCAATTTAATGCAAAACACTAAAGTTTTCAAAGACAGATGTTATAGGATTAGTATTATCTCTTCAAATACTAATTAACTTGGTTTGTTATTCAGTGATACAAACTTTAATAGCAGATACATTATACATATATATTAATGTATATATAAAGATTATAAATGTTATGACTATTTCTGATACTTAGCGAGGTATAAAAGAAGATAAAGAAAAGAAAAACTTATTATTAATAAGTAGCAATTATGGTGCGGTAACACTGAAATGAGCATCCTGTATTTATTGCTCTTCCATCCTCCTACTAAATTTTGCCAATTAGATACAGAAGTTCGGAGGAAGACTCAAAGCACATTTATAGGGGTAATTGCACCTAGAGCAATTCAATTATGTTTAAATGCTTCCATGATGTTATTCTTCATGGAAGCCTCTGTTACACCAGCTTCATTTAGAAGACAGAGCAGATGCCGCTTTCTATTTACTTACTACTTCCCCTCATCTTACTAAGTCTGGAATGTGGTCCAGTCAGAATATCATTTAGTACAGATTATTTTGGTACCCATCTCCTTAAGATAATTCATTGGCTATATATATAGAGAGAGATAGATGGCCAGTACTATTGTACTGGAAAAATGAGGAACCATTTTAAGTATTTTCTAAATCATCCACATAAAATGAATATTCTATGCCTGCGTTATACAACTGCAGCTCTCTAATTATGTTTATAAGGAATAATATTCAGCAAGTTGCTATGATATGTTTATTGCAGAAAATTATCCTTTTCTAGATGTTCTTGACTCTTTTTGCTGTTTTGTTTGTTCTAAATTACCAGGAAGAGTCATCCGAAAGTAACTTATGTTATCTGGAATATGTTCTTATTCTCAAAATTCAATAGAAAGAACAAAGTATTTTTTCTTTTAAATTATAAAAATATACTTGATTGTTTTATTTTTCTTGTATTATGTCTTAGATTCAATCATAGAGGATTTTTTTTTTTTTTTGCTTTTTTTTTCCTGCCAAGACAAGACAAATTTAAACATCCCCAATGGTCTGGATGGTTGAAAAGAGTAAAGATAGAATAATTCTAATTTCCCCATTGTAGATTTACACCATTATAACATGGCACATTTATCTTTCATTTTTAAGCTCTGTATTCAATCCGTGTTAAAGAGGCAAAAAATGTAGATGAGTATAATATATAGATATATAATTTATTACCCACGAAATTGTTGGCAATACGAATTATAAAAATACACTAAAGTCGACTTTATTAAAATCAGAGTTTTTGACACTCCGTCTCTCCACTTTGTGTTAATTACTTAAAACAGTTCTTAGAACTGAATAAGTGGTTTCCATGGCTATAGACAACAGAAAGATACATATGAATTCTGCAACATGTTGATGATATGATTTTATTGGTAATTGCTGTCAGATGGAATGACATAGGATCACCCACTAAAACTCAAATCAGTTTTTGGCACATATTCTCCATTGTCTAATTGGTTTATATCCAGCAAATCCATCCAGCACGCTAATGTGTTTAATTACCTCAGGGTATATTTTGCAACTAATTTTGCTTTTAATGGTTCACCAGGAAGTCAAATTGCTTTCAATGCAATACTTTATAGGCCCTGGTGAGTGATTGAAAATATTTGCTATGAAAATAGTTCAGACTAAAATTATTGAGCTATCCAGTATATTATAAGTCTTTAAGACTTTAGTCATTTATTTATTATGATGTTAGAACAATGTAGAATTATTTGCCAAGGAAATACCAGGGCCTGAGTGATGTGTTTAGCACTTTCCCCTGCTAACCCCATGTAAAGATAATTCAGACACAACTCCTTGTTTTGCACTTTAATTTTCTTATCAGCTAACAACTATCCTTTGTTGATTGTTAAAGCATATGGACTGCATTTAATCAAAAGAATAACTATCCAGACTCTAGATTACCCAGAAACTATATCTTCATATTCTTTGTTCCCTAATATTAAGAAAAATAAAAGTAAACCAACAGAAATCCTTGGTTCCTATTATGGGGTTGCCCTAAAAGACTCTGTTGAATCATAGATCATCCTAGACTTTGGGAACACTACTCGTGGACAGTTGCTTTTATTGCCCTCTCCCATAGTATCGTGTTCAGCTGGCATTAAGGAATGTTATAGGAACTATTGAATGAAATTTGCCTTTATAGCCATATTATGGATATTTTTAAGTGTGCTGTCCACTATGTCACACAGTGTCCCTTTCAAGAGACATCAGAGGAAATTCTCTGTATTTTTTTTAGAAAATCAGAAAAATATTTTTATTTTATGATTATTTTGAATCTTAGAATTGATTATATTTCTCTCTTTGCTTTAGTTTCTGAGAATCTTAGTGCTCCATTTTCACCTGGAACTAGCAACGTTTTAACAGTTAATGTTCTCTTATCTGTGTACCAACTCTAACCATATTTCTCTTCAAATTAATTCTGTGATTTTTTTTTTATCATGGGGTTCATTCTTATCAACAGCCTTTCTGTTTCATAAAGTAGCCACTGAGATGTGAAGAGCTGAATATTGACCTAGATTAACTATTTTTAAAAGTTTCTATTCTGTTTCATCCTTCAGAATGATCACTTTGTTTTGCTTTCATTTGTGTGCATTTTTGTCAACTGGTTTTTAAAATATGAATTGAATACATAAAAATATCTAAACTAATATACTTCATTCATTAAACAAAATTTTCATGAACACTAATTCTGTACCAAGGATAGTGCTGGGTGTTGGGTTGTAAAGATGAGTAAGACCAATGCATTGCCTCTAAGGACTTCACAGTTCAAAGGGGTAGGGATAAGTAAATAAGCATTACCAATAACATGTAGTAGGCAATACATGATCAAAGTCAAGCACTATATACTATGTGAGAGGGGAGGGGCATCTTATCCCCTCTAACCCCAACAATTTGGGTCAAGAAAGAGTTTCCATGGGATGACTCTGTATCTGAGCCTTATAGCCAGCATTTTAATAATCTGATGGGTTCAGCTCCTTTTTCAAGACATTTACTTATATTCAAATTAATCATCATTTACATCCCATGATTTCTAATTGTGAACATACACCCTGTCCCAGGTCATGGTTGTATATAAAAGAAAAATTAACTTAATTGAAACCAGTCAGGATTTATTAGTTCAGCCTTTTCCTATAATTTTTTGTAACAACAGGTAACTGAAATTGCACCAAGAGCACAAAAATATATTTCTAATTTTTGCTCAATTTAGTTTTCCAGTGTAGACATCAGTGACATTAATTACATCCCATTCCATGTTGGTATATTTGTATTTGTGTATGCGTATTATTTTATTGAGACATATTGCAATCATTATAGCAATTCAGTCTATCATTAATTTCCAGCTAACACACATTTAGCATTTTTAATTTAATCTTAAAGCTAACATCCTTTGAGCAAAACTGGACTTGAGAAGCATTAGGCCAGATTTTTTCTGAATCATTTTTAAGGATTTTTTAAAAAAAAGGAACCCCTCTTTTACATAGGAGGAAAGAATCCTCAAAAATGTTAAGCTAAAGAATTTTGATTGGACTTCAGAGCCTGAGGGAAACATTTAGGAATACCTTTTTTTTAAATATACATACAGAGGTGATTTCTTCCATTACTTGAATATTACAGTATTTTTGCATTGTATAGTTGAAGCCTAGAAGGAAAATAGCTCATAATCTGTTGATAAATGCACAACTTTACTCCAAATTTTTTCATAATCATAGATAATTTTATTACTATGAAAATATCTATAAAATAAATATTGTTATAAAATTAAGACTACATTGAGTTTTAATTCTGTATTTCAATTTATGTTAGTATATTATAGCATGAATACTAGAAGGCTTTAAGATGGCACTATATTTGTATAATAATTTATTTTAATATAAATCATTCTATTAAAAGGCAACAAAAATAAGGTATCTTGGAAGAAACTATCTAAAATATGAATTGCCCAGCATTTAACTACTTTAGTTTAGCTTGAGATATTTTGATATAATAACATTTCAAATGCATGTAACTTCCAATGATTGAATTTGTATAATTTTATATGTTTATACCATAGTTTTTATACCAATGACTTATTGGCACAGAGTTTTATTTTAACTTTCTCTTCATGTATTATACACCTTTTGTTACTTTGTTGTCATCTCAGTTTTTCTACTTATAGTAATTACCATTCTTTACTTTCACTCATAGAAAATTTCATGCATTTCCTACACCCGTAAAATATAATTTTATAAAGTATAATAATGAAAGAGGAAAGAAGCTTTAGAATTTTTATTTCTCTTCCTAAAACTCAACTACCTGTTGATTTTTTCCTATAATTGGTTTTATCCATAATCATAAATTTATTATTGCTCTTGAAGAAATGGTCATAAGGAGATTCAAACCCCTAGTAAATGAGACATGTTACAGGAAGCACACATAATTTAAAACTTGCTGAACTTAAGTTTTTTTGCATGTTGGATACAAAGATAAGAGAAATCATCTCCAAAACTAGGTGAAGTTTCTTTATGACAGTGTTTCCCAAATTTTGGTTCAGGACCCCTAGCATCAGCATCTCCTGAGAACTTGTCAGAAATGTAAAATCAAACTCTGAAATTAAGGTCCAGTAATCTCTCTTTTAACAAGCTGTTCAGGTAAGCATAATGCATCTTAAACTTGCAAACCACTGTTTTATGAGATGCTTTTATAGACCATTTTCCTTTTATACAAAGCATTTATATGAATAAGTGAAATTACACATTTATTAATTGAGAGATCTTCTTCAGTGCCTTTTGCCCAACCAGATTGCAAGCTCCACTGGAACAGGGACTTCACCTGAGCCTGCAGATCACGTGTACCCAAGATGTTGTACAGTGTATGTCACTTAGCTACTGTCCTACATATTTTTTGTTAATGAAGTCAAGTTTAGAAGTTGACTCTAAAAGGCCAGAGATTACACAAATGCACAAATAACTTGCACAAGTACAATTAAATTAAATGCTGAAAACAATTGTGAGGGAGAAGTATATTTGACATTCTAGTTTATGTGCCTTAGAAACTTCTCATAATTACTTGACATTACAATCTATTCAAAATCAATGCTAATGATGCAATATTTCCCTCAAAGGCATTTTCTTAAATGTTCATTATAATCATGTGTTTTATATTTATATATTTCTTAATACATTATAAAAATGTTTTCTATCTATTGTCTCTTGATCAAACAATGGGAACAATGTTTTGCTTTTTAATGTGAATAGTTATTCTGACAAAAAAAATGTTACCGACACATGAAGTCTATTTTGTAAAAATAATATGATATTTTTAAGGTCTATTTTGCCTAAATTATAACTATAATGCTGATTTATGTGCTTCATTGTTTAGCATGTTAAAAAATTCATGCTGATACCTATGAAAATATCTTCTCTTTTAGTTCCTTTTCTGCTCACTTTCTTTGGGTCTTGATGAAAGCATGCACGAAGGCTTTAGGGGATTGCATGTGTACTTAAGAATAAGATGAATCAACCTAATTCTGTATTTACAGATTTTCCAAATCCTATTCCTGTACTATTCATCCTTGTCTTAAAAGCCCTTAGACAAAAAAAAAAAAAAAAAAAATGGATTATCAATACAAACTTCCATGTAAGTATCTACTCAGCAATGGAGGTCCATATTCTATATGCATATATATTTAATGTTACCTAAATCTCAAGGTTATAAAAAGTTAATCTCTTACTTTGAAAAATGCACCCCTCAAAATTACCTGGAAGGATAAAACTTAGGGACTGAATGTGGCCAACTCTTTCAACTCTGGCTTAATCTCACAAGTAGGGTCCAACATCCCAGTCAAGACTTCTACACCCGTCCAAAGACTCCACAAACAATCCCCTTTTAGCCAACATTTGGTTACCTAGAGTTAACCACAAAAATGATGTCCATACTAGCAGGGACCAATGCAGGCCCTGGAAGCCTCCTTTTGGCCAATTGGGTAGAGAATTCGAGTGCACAGAAACCAGCACTAAGGTCTGGGACGTGGCGCGTTGTTTCTTGGTGCACACATCCCAGTGGAACAGGGATGCTTTATCCTGTGCATAGGGTTGTAGCTGGAAGAATAACAAGACTGTGGCCCTCTAAAGTGAGTGGCAAGGCTGAGTTTCCCTTTGCTTGGGTCCAAGGGTGGAACTGTGCAACATATATATCAGGGACAACATTTGAAAGCGACACATTCTAATTTCCTCATGATTTCACTCATTTATGAAACAAAAAGTGCCCAAAATCCTCTCCAGAGCATTTTCCAAGGTGTATTGAGACCTGCCCTCTAAACCCTTTTCGCATCATTTCTCTTCATTTTTTTCTTCTTATCATGTCATTGTTGTAAGAAAGAGGTTACATTGCCAAGACATCCAGAGTGGAGTGTGGATATTGCTGCTTTTACGAAAACTCTTCCTGAGTAAACTTCAACTGAAATCTTAGACTATTTAATTTTGTGGGCAGATTTTAACATTTCCACTTGTTTCTCTCTTTGTTTCATCCCCCCTCTGTCTCCACAACTTTGACTGTCCTTTTGATTGTCTCTTGAACGTATTCTTTTGTACCTACTATTTAATATGAGTGCTTTTCCCTTTATTCAAGAGACTCCCTCCTCTGATGATTACTAAACATTCCGCATTTGCAAAACGGTAGCACTGGTAACTCATTGAATCTTTCTGAGTCAGGGAATCTCATTCTACTGGTACCTTGTCAAGTTGTCCTTGTCCTAGAACATCTGTAGAAATCTGACACTTAGATCATTTCCCTGCCAATCCTCCACTCTAAAAGACAGAATTGGACTGCCCAGAGTGGACTGTGAGAGTAAAAGTCAACACAAATCTCCTTTTAAAGCTATTTTTCACCTTTACTTAACATTCTTCTGTGCCTTTTCTAGAATTAAACTTGTATTTCAAAATGATTTCATTGAAAGAAAGAGCCAATTTAGTCACTGTTTTAGTTTTCTGGGGCTGCCAGAACAAAACTACAAACCTGGCAATTTTAAACAAGAGAATTTTATTCTGTCAGAATGCTTGAGGCTAGAAGCCTGAAATCAGGTTGTCAGCAGAGCCATGTTCTCTCTCCCTTCGAAAGCTCTAGGAGAAGAGACTTTCTTGCCTATTCCTAGCTTTTGAAAGTTACCTGCAACTTGCAGCATTCCTTGGTTTGCAGCAGCAGAACGTCCATCTCTGCCTCTGTCTTCACAAGGCCATATTCCCTCTGTGTCTTTCTGTCATGTTTCTTCTCCTCTTCTTGTAAGTACACAAGTCATACTGGAATAGAGCCTGCTGTAATTCAAAATGACCTTATCTTAACTCTATTACACCTGCAAAGACTCTGTTTCCAAATAGTCATACTCACAGGTACCAGCACTTAGGACTTTTTTGATGGTTAGGTTCATGTGTCAATTTGGCCAGGTGATGGTGTCCAGGTGTCTGGTCAAGCAAGCACTGACCTAACCATTATTGCAAGGACATTTGTGGCTGGTTAATAAACCAGAAGGCTGGTTTATTAAATCATCATTCAATTGGCTGTAGCTGTAACTGATTACATCAATGAAGGGCATGTCTTCCACAATGAGAGAATTCAATCAGCTGGTTTTTTATCCAATCAGTTGAAGACTTTTAAGGTAGAAAGAGAGAGAGAACCTTCACTTCTTTGGCTAGCTAGTGAAGTGTCTCCTGAGAAGCTCATCTAACAACTTCATCAGAGTTGCCAGTTTGCTGCCTGCCCTATGGAATTTGGACTCGTGCACCCCACAGTTAAGTGGGACGCTTTTATAAAATCTTACATTTACAGATATCTCTTGTTGGTTCTGTTTCCCTAGAGAACCTGAACTAATACAGACTTGAACATATCCCCCCATTTTTTTTTTTTTGGTGGGGGTAAGGGAGTGCATATAGGTCACTGTTCAACCCAATACAGCCACAATAAACCAATCACTAAAGTTGTAAGTAGAATCCCATAGGATTTTTTAATCTATAGCAAATAAACAGGCCAAAGAGGAAGACACTTCTCAAACATTTAGTGTTTATTTTCTGTTGAGAATGTATTACATTTTAATGGATGCTTTGAACCACACTAGTTTATTTTGAATAATGTTAACACTAATAATAAAAACACTTATTCTTAATATTGCCTTGGCCTAATTCCCCTTGGATTTTATACTTCCCTAGAAAATAAATCCCCATGCTCTATCAGGTCATGTCTCTGAAAATTCTGAGTAATATGACATAAGCACATTTTCATGGGCCTGCAAGGGCTTAATTGCAAACAGGTGTCTTTTCAAAGCAGCTTTAAACCATGGTGCTTTTCATAAAAGATCACAGTTATTTCCACCTCATTCTAAAGGGAAACAATCCCAATCCTTTCCACTAGTAATTTTTCTTTGATGCTACAGCTTCTCTTGGTTTGTCACTGAATGGAAAGGAAACAGATGCTTGATTTAGAAAGTGAATTGCAGAAAGAGACATATACAATTAGCTAATGGTGGTAATGAAAAGCAGAAAGCAAAAGTTCAAGAAAAATACTTGAAAAGAGGAAGAAGTCTAACAGGTATGAAAGGAAGTAAACAAACACTGGGGAAGTGAAGAAGCAAACAGAGCAGTGCATTGAATATATTCACAAGGACAACTTATGGGATGCACTCAAAAAACACATTTAATATATTACTACCTTTGTCCATTTAAATTAGCTAGGTGGAGCTAAATTTTCACTTGCAGCTGGCTAAGAATTTAAGCAGTTCATGGCTTTTCTGTTAACTCTTAGCTAATGCAAGTTCATGACACCCTAAGTCACAAAACATAGTATGACCAATGTCCAATCCTATTGTTAAAATTCAAAGTTTCCATCTTTAGGCAAAATTACAGTGCTACACTTTTTTCCTGGTAGACTCTGCTGTAGGTGGAAAGCCAATATGTCTGCAGTAAGGGAAATGTGCCAATCTACCTGCTTCCTGGGATTGGAGGAGGTATAAAGTTGATTTCCTCCTAGAAGTGGGGCATTTTTCTGGTTTCTTTGGAAAGCCCCTTCAATGAAGCCCTTTATTATGTAGGGCCTCTGAACTGCAATTATTTTGATATGATTGGTGTACCCTTGTAGCAGTTTGTGTATATTATGTCCCCCAGAAAAAGCCATATTCTTAAATGCAATCTTGTGGGGGCAGACGTTATTAGTGTTGATTAAGTTGGAAACTTCGGATTAGGTTGTTTTCATGGAGATGTGACCCACCCAGCTGTAGGTGACAGCTCTGATTAGATAATTTCCATGGAGGTGTGGCCCTGCCCATTCAGTGTGGGCCTTGATTGGTTTACAAGAGCACTGTATAAGCTCAGACAGAAGGAGCGAGCTTGCTACAGCCAAGAGGGACAGTTTGAAGAATGCACAGGAGCTGAGAGAATAGCTGTAGCTGAGACAGACATTTTGAAGATGGCTATTGGAAGCTGATGCAGACATTTTAGAGAATGTCGTTTTGAAATGCAACCTGGGAGCAAGCAGATACCAGCCACATGCCCTTCCAGTTAACAGAGGTTTTCGGGACACCATTGGCTATCCTCCAGTGAAGGTATCTGATTGTTGATGTGTTACCTTGGACACTTTATAGCCTTAAGACTGTAACTGTGTAACCAAATAAACCCCCTTTTATAAAAGCCAATCCATTTGTGTTTTGCATTCCAGCAGCATTAGCAAACTAGAACAACCCTCTTCTTCTGACTTATATCGGTACAAGTTTGATCAGAAAAGCAAAAGTGCTAAATGTGATATAGAAAAAGTGATTTATTGTAGGGACTATACAACTGGTAGAAACCAGTAGTCTGTTGCCCTACATCCAAAGATGAGCCTGGAGGTGCTGTAGGTCAGCCAGAGTAGCAGTGAGAAAGGAAACCTGGATATGGACAAGAGCCAAGACAACCTGGACAAACGGGGGCCATTGAGGACAAACAATAACTCTCTTGTGAATCTCAACATGTCCAAATTTGATGCTACAGGTAGCCTGTAGAAGAAGCTGGCATTCTTTGCCAGGGAGCTGCACACACACTAGGCTGAGAAATTTTAGTAGCTGAAGGAGAAGATCTGGAAGGACCTGGAGGAGTTCTGGGTCATGGTATGACATCATGCTAACTAGGTAGGCCAGCAAATCAGCAACAACTTACACCAAGTGCCTGTCCCTTGTGCCAGCCTTAACAGTTACAGCTTAGCTTCAGCCTTCTAAATATCTTGCAAATTCCTCCTGTGGCAATACTAACCTGAAAGCATATAGAGAAGGGAATTCTAGGAAATGTAGATTTAGATTAAGGTGTTCCAGTATATAGTCAACATATAGTTCACAATTTCCTCTTTCCATTGCAGCTAGGAATGCCAGGAAATCTTCATTTTCTCTATATTGAGGCTTGTGCAGACTGAAGTGGCAAACTTATTGGACAAGATCTTAGACAACCCCACACAAGCTCACAAGTTCACACTTGTGCACACTCTTTTTCTTGTGCACTCTCTCTCTCTCGTGTGTGCTCTCTCTCTCACACTGATTCATTCCACTCCCTCACACAGATCATATCTATGAAAACACTCAATCATCCAATAAACTCTGGAAGAGCTTGCCAACCAAGACGGCCACTCCTTCTTTGCTTCTGCCTTCAAAGCCTCTAGTAAGCGGAGACCCCCTGCCTCAGGGAATACATCTCAAACTCTCTCAATGGTTCCACTGAAGTTTTCTCAATAGATTTGAAGGGAAGGGTACACATCCCCTTCTTGGGGGAGGAGTAGGGACTTACAACACAGCCCAGTTGTCTCCAGAAAAATCCTCATTTGCAAATCTTCATCCTTAAATACCTTCAATCAGGTTAATAGTTTTCAGACTCATGTAACCAGTTTTGAAATATTTCTCATGTAAATTTACATCTTGTTCTAGTGGCTAGGTTTGAAATATCCAAAATTTTATATATTTATGCTTCAGTCATAGCATCCAATTTAAATTCCTGTTTAGAGGAAAGAAGTTAATTTATACCTAAAGAACCATCTTGCAGCTCAAGTTTATATTCTCTTACACAGTTAACCTAAGACCAAATTTACTAGTTATTTAACTTTAGAGACAGTATTGAATGATGGCTTATGGACAACCTTTATTTTCCGGTAAGTATATTGAGTCTACTGTCCATGATTTATGATTCATTCTTACAAAAGGAATGTTAATGATATATTTTAAATATTAAGTATCAGTCCTCTTAGGATTCAAAACCATTCCATGTACCCTACTTACTGTTTTATTTGTACTTTTTAAAGCAAGTTTTATAGCAGCTCAGAATTTTGCATCCTCCTTTACTGGTAACATCATCATGAAGTTATTCAATAAAACTGATAGCAAACCCAACTCTGGCTTTAGAATCATAAAATAGCCTGCTGTCTCTTCAATATTAATGATCTGATAATTAAAATGAAACCTGCTACTAAGCACATTCATTCTGACCCTGTGGAGAGAGCTGTACTTTTTAACTCTTCAAGCTATGTCTATCTGTATATATAATATGATAACTAGAAAAGTCCTGGAAAGATTTGCCATCAGGATAAATGTCAGACATACAAGGTAGAGTACACAAGATGATGTAAAGGAATCTAAACAGGGATCATTCAAAAGCAGCAGAAGTGAAAAAGGGGGGGGGGGTCAAACTGTACTTCAATTGTTTGTAATTTATTTTAGTTTGTTATTACATATTATAAAAATCAGAAAAAAAGAATATTGGGAAAATATACCAAAAAAAAGCCATAATATAATAACCAACTTATCTAAACTCTAGGGAGAAGTCTCAACAGTGCTTAAATAGCAACTTAGCAATTCTGTTTGTGATAGGACAGAAAGGCATGAGAATGAGTAAACAAGACAAGCCAGGTGTGTTTTCCTTTTGAGGATATTTTAGGGAGTCAGTTCTCATAGTTTACTTCATAAACAGCTGTCAATTCAAAAAGTAGTCTTAGAACCTTCAGGATGTGTAAAATTAATTCAGTTATTTTTCATGCAATAAAGTGAATTTACATAATGTATTTAAGATCATTATGGTACTAACTATTCTCATATAAATCTTATTATAATACAATGTTTAATACTACTTATATACAGATTTGTGGTAAACAAAGTACTTAATTGCTTTAAGTTAATTAGGCAAGTAAATCTTAAATGTCAACAATGAATTTTGAAATTATATTTCAACATTGATTTTGGACCTGAATAATACTAAAATATTAGATTATCTTTAACTAGGAAGAGACCAAGTGTCTGGGTTTGAATTCCAGTCAACCAAATAAGCATCTCTGTCAGAAGCTTTCTCATGTGGACAAGTTACTTAACATAATTCCTTAATTTTCTCAGTTGAATCAGGGAAGTAAAATTGTCACTTACATCATGCGGCATTTTAAGAACTAAACAGACAAATACATGCAAAGAACTTACAACAGTGCCTAGAACATATATACACTCAAATATCAATCAGTTCTCTGGTTGTGCACACACACAAACTCATCAATCATACATATAAATATTTAAATGTGAGTGTAATCTGAAAACTTTTGAAATAAAATATAGAAGCATATCATTAAGAACTCAGGCTAGGAATGGCTTTTAAATAAGTCATTAAAAGAGAACATCTTTAAAGAAAAAAAAAGGAACAAATTTCATTACATGATAATTTTAAATTTCCATATAAATAAGAAGGTCATACATGAAGTTAAAATAAAAACCATAGATTAGGAGAAGATATTTGTACAAATAAACTGAAAAAAAATATTAGAGCTATAACATAAATGAGTGTGAATCAGTAAGACAATGTCTAATAGAAAATGTGTCAAAAATAAGAATAGGTAATTAATAGAACAGAAAACCTGAATAGCAATTAAAAATATGGAAAGGTAATTCATCTTATTTTAGCAGATTGGAATCAGGCAAATGCAAATAAAAATGAGATAGTACTTTATACACATTAGATTGCAAAAATTTAAAAGACTGACAATACCAGGTGTGGTAGTTGAAGCTGTAACATACTCCAGAAAAGATCGTTTTCTTTCATCCATTCCTGTGGATGTAGATCTGTTGTGGGTTGGACCCTTTTGATTAGGTTTTTTCCATTGAGATGTGACCTCTTCATTCAAAGTGGGTCTTAATCCTCTTTCTGGAGTCCTTTATAAGAAGATAAAAGACAGAAAAAAGCCCCAGAGAAGTTAAAAGAACATCCCTGGAGAACCTAAGAGAAGATCCACAGAAAACAGAGAGGAAGACACTAAAGCCATAAGCTGAAAGCAATGAAACCTGGGAGAAAAGTACCAGCAGACTCTGGCTGTGTGCCTTCTCCTGTTACAGAGGTGTCCAGGATGCCAGCAACCTATCTTCAGAGTCCAGGTATTGTCCTACTGATTCCTTGAGTTGGACATTTTCATGGCCTAAGAACTGTAAATTCTAAGTTCATAAATCCCCATTGTAAAAGTCAATCCATTTCTGGTATATTGCATTCTGACAGCTTTACCAAACCAAAACACTAAGTGAGGGTGTGGAAATAAGAAAACACTCATACCTTATTGATGAATATATAAACTGATAAAATTATGAAATATGCCACATTACTTAGCAATGCCACCCCTAGGTTTATTCTGAAGAGCTCTCATGTATGTGCCCAAGGAGTTAAGTATAAAGAATTCCTTGCAGTACTGTTTGTAATTAGGAGTAATTGGAAACACTTTCTATATTCATTAACAAGAGAAGGGATAGATAAATTAAAGGATATTAATTCAGTATTCTATACTGGAGTTAAAATGAATGAGTTTGAGCTACAAATGAAAATAGTATCATGTACATAAAATGAAAAACCAGCAAAGTTATGGTATATATTATTTATGGATGTACAATTATATTAGTATAAACACAAACAAGAGAATAATGATAGCAAAATTATGAAGTGTTATCTCTAAGGGAGGAGGGGGAGAAATGTATTTGGAGAGGGGTCCCTTGTGGCCTTATTTATATCTGTTTTTACTTTGTTAAAAATATCTGACACAAATAATATAAAAATGTTTATATAGCAGAGCAATTGTTATATGGATATTCATTATATTAAATGTTCCTTAGTTCTGTACACTTAAAATATTTTGTAACAAAACAGTTTAAAATATAATAAAATAGAATAAATTTACCTGTGTTCTAAAATTCAAGAGATAAAGTGCCTTAAAAACTAGGTTATTGGAATTTATGTATTTTGTTTTAAATGTCAATTTTGTTACTCTGTGTGTGTATGTGTGTTTAAGTTTTAAATGACAAAAGAAGCTAAAGTGTTTCAAATAAATGAAAATCCACACTTAATTGAGTATAATTGTCACTCTATTTTCTCTTTTAAATATTTTGAAGTATTAGCAATATCTCCCTGTATCATATTTTTTAAAAAACCTGATCAGATGAAAGGAATATCAAATGAATGCAAATTATGGGATCTAGTAACAGAATTATTGACATCAACTTTTCATATTTCAACATGACTCCTTTACAGATTTCCTGTCTTTATTCAGTAGCCTTTTAAGGGTACAATTAAGCAATATGTAACAAAAAAGACAAATGATTTAAAATTATAGTCACAACCATCATGTGCTAAAACAAGTGAAAGTCTGTCTTGAACATTCTCATTTGATCTCCCTAACAGTAGTATATGCACACTTGATACACTCAAACTGTTCTGTATTAAAGGGGAAAATATTTATAGTATTGATATAATTAAAATTATTTACTGATATTAACAATTAGATATCCAAAAGTGTCATTATAGGCACTCATCAATTGACACCACTCGCCATCCCTCCAAACGTGTTTTCAGCTTCCTGTGTGACTTCCACTCAGAAAACACTGATGAGAAGAGAAATTCACAAAGGCCAACATCCTAAAGTTTAGATATCATTGGGGTATAATCACCTATATGGTTTTAATGACAATTATCAATTGTTTAAGAGATGCGTCTTATGAATCGCATGTAGTTAACTACGACCTGCAGCAAACTGCTATAGCATACCTGGCTAAGACATTTTGGTTCAAAATAATCCTTGATTAAATTTGAAAGAGTTCTTCTGTTTCTTATGGAAGATGAAGAGGACCAATATTTATATGTCAAGGGCTACATGTTGATGAATTCTGTGAACATTTATATTATTTAATTTTTACAGAAACATTGTTGAGGATGCAGTGTAATTAAACAAATTCTATAGATGGTAAAGGAGATGTCTAGAGTAGTGAAACGCTTTGCCTAAAGACACATAGATAGGAAGGTTTGTCAGTTTCTACTACACGACAAGGCCCCATGACCCACCATTGGTTTAGCAAAGACATATATTTTTATGTTAATGTATTATCTCTTCATTATATTCAACATAATAAACACAAACAGTAGAAAGTTCGCATAAAGGACATCAAGAGTCAAAGCCAGTTCATTAACTGATAGTGGAATTAATGACAGAAAATAAATTCAAGTATTGGGGATTTCGACTTGTCACAGTAAATCATGCAGGTTTCATCCATTTAGATTTCTAGGACAGGATTAGAAACATACAGCAGCAAGAAATGACAATGAAACAGCAGGCTACAAACACTGATATTGTGGGGGAAATGTTTCAGTAACCCATTGGCATATAGTATAATAATATAAAATTTAAAGGAAGACTCAGAGCCATTAAGAGAAATCTTTTTCTTGTTTTGGAGGTTTACTACATTTAAGATTATTTACATAAAATGTCTAAAATGTTATAAAATATATGGTGCTGTCAGAAATATAAGGATTCCTCAGAGGCTCAAACTTCCTAACTATGCTGTAATCATATCCACAAGGACCTGCAAAGCCTTACCCCCCGCTGCCCTGGAGGACGGCACATTTTTAAAGGGCTTAGAATCAAAAGTTCTTTTGTCTGTGGGGTACTGCAGTTAGTCAAGCGATCTACAAGCACAAGTACAAGAGATTTATTGGAGGACATGCAAGTGAGAGATAAAGGGGGGTGGTAATAGGAGTAGGCTGGGAAAGACTAAAGATGGTACTGCAGGACCGATATCTATGCAACAAGAGAAGGAAAGGTGGAAGGTTGAGTAGGAACAGGTTCATACTGCACTGCCACTCTGAGAAAGTCTCAGCAAGTCCAACTGGCAGCTCAAGAACAAAGACTGGTAGTAGAGGAATTCTACATCAGGCAGAAGTGGCCAAGCTTTAGTAAGTCCGCTATGCTCAGTCATTGGCTGGGGATGAGCATGGCCTAAGCTCCAATACTCTGTTGAATCCTGAGGGCACTTCAGCTGCAGGGTGTCAGGTCACTGAACTGCTTGTAGATCATTGAGTTCTTTTGTGAATGGAGACCTACGTAATATACCGCCATCTGCCGCAGACTTTGTCCAGCACTCTGAAGCTTCAGTCTTGTTGCTCTGCTTTTGAATCCCTCTCCCTGTACTTGAACCCAAGATGGTCTTCTGGTTCTTTCCGACTGCATGCTTTTCTCCATATGTTCCATCATAGCTTATTCGTATCTGAAACCACCATACCAACCTTGTAGTAACTTCAACTGTTTCTATCTGTGGTTTCCTTTCAGTCTGGAGGGCTAAATCTTAACCCCATGTCCCCAGTCCAGACACTTCTTTACTTTTCTCCCCACTGGAAACTGAGAAGTTCAATTCTGATTTTGTCTTAGAACTCAGGATTGATGATAACTGTGTTTGCCTTTATTTAAATACATCAATTTAAAACTGAATAAACATTGAGTATCAATTTCAATCTAATGTTAATTACTGGGAAATTTAACATGTGAATTACCTCAAATTTTAAAGGATGTCTTGTTAAATAACTGCAATGTATGTATATGGCTAGGTGGCATTCATTCATTCCCTCAATCATTCTTTCTTTCGCTTATACAAAAACTGTATATTATTCCAATGGAGAGGTTTAAATATGTTCACCAAAGACACATGCTAAGGGAAAATGCAAATCAAAACCACAAAGAGATACTGCTTTAAACTCACTAAGATGGCTATGAACAATAAGATGGATAAGGACAAGTGTTGACAAAGTTGTGGTGAACTACATTGCTGGTGGAACTATAAAATAGTGAAGTAACTTTGGGAAACGTTCTAGCAGTTCCTCAAAATGTTAAACATAGAGTTACCATATGACCCAGCATATTCCACTCCATATCCAAAAGAATTGAAAACATATCCTCGTACAATAACTTGTACAGAAATGTTCATAGCAATATTATTCATAGCTGCCAAAATGGGAAGTAATCCAAATCCCATCAATTAATGAATGGATACAAAAATATTATATACCCTTACAGTGGAATATTATTTGGACACAAAAAGGAAATAGCTACTTATATATCCTACAACATAATGAACCTTAAAAATACTATGCTAAGTAAAGCACCAACTCAAAACACTATATATTGTTTATTGTATAATTCCATTTTTATCGAATGCCAAGAATAGGCAAATCCATAGAGATTGAAGGTAGAATATTAGGTGCCACGGGCTGAGGAGAAGAGGGAATTTGGAGTAATTGATAATAGGTTCGGCAATGTATGTTAGATATGCATATCATACTGTTCTTGGAATTATTCCAGACAGTATAAAATACATGGAATGACAAATGAGAGAAATGAAACATGAGCTCTTCAGGGGGTAGCACATAGTTGAATATGGTTGAAACATACGAAGGTGGAGGTATGGATTATTCTGAATACATTTCTATTCACATTACAGAAATGGTGAGTGATATAGTAGGAACTTGATAATATCACATGAATAGCATAAAGATAATTCCAGGTCTGGCAGTGGTATGGAACACAAGACAATATAGAAAAACCAATAAGAAAATTGCAGAAACCCAGTTTAGAAATAATGAATCAGAAATAAGTCATTGGGAGTGAGTATGGAAAGATCTGCACATAATTAATGGTTCTTTAGGAAGTAGAACTGAATGGACATGGTAGAGAAACACACAGAGACGTGATACAGGATCAGGAGATTTTTGTATCATGGATACAAAGAGAGAAAAAAAGGTAAGAGAGTAGAAATCAGATAACAAGATAAATAAATCCTGCTAAGCAGATTTGCCATTTTGGCCTTGGTGATAACACTTTCATTACCCAAAGTAATAACTAAAACAAGGGTTTACAAATCATCCCCACAAAATAAATCCATTGCTTACACACACACACACACACACACACACACACACACACACACAAATAAAAAGCTTTTTTACTGAGACTGATAATGTCAATGAAAAACCCAGTTATTATTTGAATATTTTGTTTTTGTACTGGCTTTAGTAACCAACTTCAAGATTACCTCGAATGATACTCTACCTACCCGCTTGTGTAGTAAGCTCCCACACTGAGGCAGAGTTGGTCCACATGACCAGTAGAAATAAAATACAGCAGAAATGATGGTAAGAAACATTCAAGATTAGGTTATAAAGACACCGTGACTTTCATCTTAATCACTCTCTCTCTTGCATCATTGTCTCTGGGGAAGTCATCCATGTCCTGCACAGCTCTATGATGAGTCTATACAGTGAGTAACAAAGCCTTCCTCCAATACCCACATGAGTGAGCTGAAAAGTGTACACTGTAGCACTGGTCAAACTTGCAGATAAATGCTGCCCCAAATAACCCTTAATTGTGACCTTATTAGGGACTCTGAGGCAGAACCACACAGCCGAGCAGCTGCTGGATTCCTGCTCTGAGAAACTATATGAGGTAGTTATTTGTTCTTCTGAACTGCTAAATTTTTGGGGAAATTTGATATGCAGCAATAGATAACCAATACATTAGAAAACATGTAGACGAATGAACATCTAGATGTTGGGTGACAAGTATGTAAAATAGCTAAACATTTCATCACATATGTGTTTAAATAAGTGTTTTTCCTAAATACACACAGACATAATACACACATATATATCCATTTATTTACATATTTCATTATAATATGTACCATATGTAATACACATGTATATAAAACATATTGTTAGGCAAAGAGTTAAAAAATGGGACATGTAGGAGAAAAATGCATAAAGGTGATAGAAATGGAGGCAATGAAACAAAATATTGTGTGAGAGTCATAAGTTTTTCAAACTTAACAACAGAAAGAAAAGGATAATGGTTTCTTAACAAAAGAACAGAATAATGATGGAGACACTGAGGAGTATACTCCAAGAAAGCACTAGAGCATCATATCCACTTCAGACAAGTGATTAAGTGCAGTAAATAGATATAATAAAGTACAAGCAACCGTAAACATCTAAACTGCTTGAGATATGTACTCAAAAGTGAAATCAACACTTGATGAAATTTTAATGTACTTTTTATGGTTCTTACTTTGAGAGCTTTAGAATAGTGCTGAATAGAGGGTAGGGGTTGAGTTGAAATAACTCCCAATATTAAGGTCATTGATGTGATAGGCTATAATAACTCCTCTGTGTCTTCACAAATATTGGAAGTCCTTAAAATTCTGATCTAGACAGGAATAAATTTATGAACTATGGAGTATCTGAAATATCAATGTACAGAATATAAAGAGTATTTTAAGTCAATGCAAAGATTATACATAACTCAGAAAAATATTTTAACTCTAGTGTTATAATGTGATTTGTAAAGGTCATATATTAATATACTGTTTATTGAACATGACTACCTAGGTAATGAAGTGATGTGAGTATAGAGCAAATTTTCATTAACAAATGTATCTAATTGAAGCAGTCTCCCAAAATAGATACATCATGGGGGGTGGGGAGAGGAACAGGCAATATACTCATAGTCCAAAGATACCCCTAATATGGAAAAACATTTTTTTTTTTAGTTCTCTTTCAACATATACTACCAAAGTTTATGCTTTTAATGCGCTTCAATGCTACCAGTAATCATTTATGGATTGATCTTTTTGTAAGAAGTACTTCAGGCCTTTCAAAACCAAGCTAAGATAGATAAAACTAATAGAATATGATGTAAAAACAAAAATAATAGTTAATAATGATATAATTATTATGTAATTTAATGTTTAGCCTCATAACAACATTTTGAGGTAAGTACTGTTATTATGCCCATTTTATAGATTTAGAAACTGAAACACAAAAATTAAGTAACTTGCTCAAGTTCACACAGCTTTATTTAATGCATCTATCCATCCATCTCTTTTTTTTTTCTCTTCCTTCTATTGTCATCCAATACCACCCAGCTGACTTTCTAATATATTCTGGTACCTCTGAGGTGTCCCTTGATTTTTATAGTACTAACAGGCAGGTCTGTCATCTCTTAAATGTCTTCATAACTGAATTTCTCTTGTATTCACAGTTACTTACTGATCATCAATAATCCCAGTAGAGTTAAAAGAGAAAAATTCCTTATTTTTTGTTTTGCTGTGCCAGGAAAAAGAAATAACAACATGACAAAAATTAAGCAAGAAAAACAAAATAAGATCCAAATCCCTACCTTCATCAGAATTTACAACCAAAATGATTAAAAGTTAATTAACATTGGTCTTTCCTTTGAAACTCTCTTAACACAAGATGGAATAGGAAAAAAATGAATGTCATCTTCATTGATCAAAAGTCATGTAATAATACATCATTAATGCTATAAGCAACCTCATTTTGCACTTGAAGACGATGAGATCCAGGGAGTCTGTGAGTTGCCCAAGTTCATGCCATCTGGTCTAGAACATAGATCTCTTTTTACTTATTACACATTTTTTTCCCATTCACTGGAGGTTTTATAAATGCTTATCTTCCAGGTTTCTTGTTCACTGGTGCTTTGTTCAACATATTATACCCTGTTCTCACCATTCTTCTTTCTTGACTAAAATGATGAATACACAGCTATGAAGAATAGTTTGAGAGAACAGTTCAAATTATTTTAGGTTTTAATAAAAGAAGTACTACGATAGTTAAGCAAGAATAGAGTCATAATTTAATTATTCACAAAGTAGTCGATGGAATTTCCAGATCATTGGCATGTAATCTGATTTTATCAGGAAAAAATGGGCATTTGTGTGTATACTTAATGGAAGCATATTCATACATATGCACACACATAAATGCACAGTCTTTTGCATCCAATGACAGGGATTCATGAATTTCCCCCAAATTCTATCCATAAGCCATAGGCCTCATTCTAGATCATTGTTTAGTTCACTTTCTTTTTTTATTACTTATAATGACCATAATCATGCTTAACAGTGTATACCTCCAAAAGTTGGTAGAAATGTTGGCATCTTTGTTCAAGTTTGTTTTTTGGTCTGATCGACAATTGGTGGGTGATTATTGAAATGGAAAGAGGCAAAACTGTTTATTTATATTAAGTTTAAGAATTTATTAGGTACTTTATTTACCTATGCCATCCACATTTCCCATTTTCATAGATGATTGGCATTCGGCTCAATTCACCATGATAGGGAGAAAGATAATTTTGAGTTTGAGGACATTATCACATTTTTAATGATACTCTATGTAACTAATAAACTAAATCTTAATTTGAGAGTCTTCAAACCATTAACATTCATGTGAGATATAAAGGAAAGTATCCAGGCTAAACTGGCAAAGTTCACTTTTTTTGAGGATTAAAAATAAAATAGTAAGCAAAGCAAAAGGCCTCCAGGTTGAGATTATCCACACCAATTTTACCTTAGAGCAAATATTTTACTTCTGAAATGGAAATCTCCAAAACTAAGCCTCTCTATTGGAACCACTGTCAAATCCTCAGCTATAGAGTCACTATTCGGTGCTACGGTACATATTTCTTTGTAAAACAATTGAAAGTTGCAATAATAAAGCTAGACTTTATTATATTGAAATCCTATCTCTTTTTTAACCTCCAGGGAGAGAAACAATTAGAGAAAGGCAATTTAGCTAAATAGACTGGGAAACAGCCCTGCTGCAACTATGCTTCATTACCCACTTCCACAAATAGCTTGATTATGTTTACCTGACATCCTCACACTTCCCTGCTGACTGGTTGTGGGAGCTTTGATAGACAATGATTTCTACAGGCATTTACATTTCCTTTTAAAGAAACCAACCTTTGTGAATATCCAGCTGAAACTTCAATATGCTTGCAACTGTAGTTCCCAGAATTCAAAAGCACATTCTAAAGCTAGGGTTGTGCTATAGATGTAGAGTGGAAGTAAGATTGCTTTGGGGCGCAAATGCTCCACCACATTAGCTAAGCAAACGCCGAGTCGGAGGTTAGGAAATCATGCCATGAATAAAAAGCATGCCCTCTAAAAGGCTGATCAAATGTTGAAGTCTTTTAAACTTCCAGAAGGCAGGACTTCAGAAATGTGGCAGCCATGTTGTGGTACCCTTTACACCCAAATCCAGTAGGATTATGGCCTCTAACTGTTGCACTGAAATAAAGTGCTTTTTCTAAGATGACATTCTTTGCGAGCACAGTCTGGGATGAGAACTACAGGAAATAACAAGCAGCAGAGCTGACTTTCCTGAGCTATCTTTATGGACTGAGCCATAAATCTATAATGATGTGAAGGCTTCAGAGATTTCCTAGTTGCCCTCATAAGAAATAGACATCCTTCTATTTTCTGACAGCTCAGGTAGTAGAATTAGAAATATTTTCCCCATAGTCACCAGGCTATGAGTCTGAGTAACTAATCTACTGATAATTAGATGTGATGCCTCAAATTAGAAACCAATATTACATGTGTGAATTAATGGCATTTCATTATGTATTACTGTCTCCATTAATAAACCGTGACTAGATTAAGCTCTGTAGTAACTCAGGAGAGTTCTGTTCAAGCCCAGTTTCAATCAAGGAATGTATGAAATGATGAATGTAGGAACCAAATATACTGCATATTTCTTAGAGGCAATACCATCCAGAGCTTTCCAGCATGGGGGAGTCACAGTCCTTCTGTGTTGGAGAGAGCAGAGCACTGCTGAATGAAAACTAAGTGGAAGCTTAAAATCCAAAATGACTCTCAGTCTGCACAACATAACATTTATGGATTTTTAGTTAGATTGGACACACACTTCCCCAGCTCATTGAGTAGCAGAAACTTGGCCTGGACTCATGATCCCCAAGTCACTGAAATCCAAGCTTTGTTTAGCAAGTGATAAAACTGAATCAAAAGCAGAAGCTGAATTTAATAGGCACCCTTATGATTCTCCTCTCTCATTTGCAATCTCCAGCTTCACTGGCTTGTTACAGCTGAGTAGGCAGCATTTATGCAGTGAATAAAATGCTGCCTTCCCTACCTCTTCATCCATCTTCTCAAATCGTGCAGTATTTCCAAACTTATCCTGCTTTTATAAATGAAAAGAAATGCTGCAGCCATATCTCTGCATTAGTGAAGCATGGAGGACAATTTAGGTCACCTCCGAATGATTAACCAGCAGAGAGGCCCTCCTTCTTCTCTGCGCTTACCAAGGCTTGGTTTTGACCTGTCACTTCAGAGCAAAATTCCATTGTGGGGAAGGGACTATGTTTCCCTAACTTTCCACTGGTAATGGTAACCCCCACTTTTTGTCTAAGAGAAAGTAATTCCTTTTCCAGATTTGGAAGATCACTCTTTCAAAAGGGTCTTACTGTTTTTCAGTTCAAATGCACATGCACATACATACACATGAATCCCTCACTTTGAGTATCGTGTATATTTTCTTTATACATATCTATAAGGTAACATAAGAGAAAATGTCATGCTTTTATTATATTACAAATCCTTAAATTATTCATTTTTTTTTTCAAAATTATCCATTGCCATCCTATCTTTTACCCTTTCTTTCTTTCCTTATATAGCATAAATAATATGCTTTCTGTTACAACACATATGATTTCAGGTCCTGCCCAAAAAACCTGGCTGTTTGGTTGAAGTTGCTAAAAGAGAATAGATCTCACAATACTGTGTTTAGATAGTACATTTTTAATTATAGTTTACTCACACTAATATTTGTAGTCCTGAGTGATATGGATCCATGACTTTCTCTTCTAAAAACCAATGCAATTTTTGAGAAAGTCAGAGTATCCTTAATTTTAACTTTGCAAATGCTGTCATAAGCTCTTGTTCAGTTAGTCAGATTTAAAACCAAAAAGTATTCTTCACTTTCTTCTCTGCTATCACTTAAAAATTGTAATTAGTTTTGCTCCAAAGAATTTCTAAAATCTACTGTTAATCTATGATATATTTTTTGCATCATAATTCCTAAATGTCATGAAGTTTGTCTCTGCAAGAACCTCAGTGCTGACATTATCCTTGTGGCTTTGAAGTCCCTAATCTTCCATTTGGTTCTATTCACTCCACTAAGAATCACTTTTATCAAGCAGTAATTTCTCTTTCAGAAGCCAATATATCCTTGTAATTGCATCTCAAATTAAATTTATAGTCAAGAGATCCACTGGTGACTGTTAATTACTAGGTTCAACACAACAAGAAAGGAGGAGGGGGATTAAATTTGTCCAGTACCTGTACTGTGTCATGCATTTTATATGCTTCATCTCATTTTAGTCTCAGAACAAACCTGTGAAGGAGAGAGTATTATTCCCTTTACAGAAGTGATAAAGGAGGCACACATATTAAGAAATGTGTCTAAATTCCTAAAGCTGAGAAGACTTTAGGCATTTGACTTACCCCATCCTTGCTCACTCTAAAGAGGGATGGGAAGAAGGGAGCATGGAGTGAGAAGGAATTCCAATCTACCTCTTCCAAGAAACAAGGCTGCCATTTTTGAGGGTAATCAAAAAGGTAAATACAGTCTGATTTTTGCATTACTTCACATATGTATTGTTGCAAAATATTTTTCTTCAATATTTGCTGAAAGTTATTTGTGAATGCTTAAGGTATAAAGGAATCTTACAGAAGACACAAGCATTGGCCAAAGTAACTCATTTTTCAGAGTATTTACTAACTGTCCATGTACTTTTTTTGAGAAATTTATAAGATCAATTGTAACATAATGTGCCAGTTTACATTTATTATGTCCCCCAGAAAAAGCCATATTCTTTGATGTAATCTTATGGGGCAGATGTTTTAGTGCTGATTAGATTGGAATCCTTCGAATGTTTCCATGGAGATGTGACCCACCCAACTGTAGGTGATAACTCTGATGAGATAATTTCTGTGGAGGCATGGCCCTGCTCACTCAGCATGGGCCTTGATTACTGGAGCACTATATAAGCTCAGACAGAAGGAGTGAGCTTGCTACAGCCAAGAGGGACACTTTGAAGAATGAACAGGAGCTGAGATGAGAGGAGCTGCAGATGAGAGACAGTTTGAAGACAGCTGTTGAAAGCAGACTTGTGCTCCGGAGAAGCTAAGAGAGGAAAAATGCCCCAAGAACAACTAAGAGGGACATTTTAGAGAGGAACTGCATCTTAGAGAGGAACGTCCTGGGAGAAAGCCATTTTGAAACCAGAACTTTGGAACAGACACCAGCCATGTGCCTTCCTAGCTAACAGAGTTTTTCTAGACACCGTTGGCCATCCATCAGTGAAGCTACCTGATTGTTGATACATTATCTTGTATACCTTATGGCCTTAAGACTGTAACTGTGTAACCAAATAAACCCCCTTTTATAAAAGCCAATCCATTTCTGGTGTTTTGCATTCTGGCAGCATTAGCAAACTAGAACACACAATCATATCAACACAATAACATGAAGAGATATGATTAAAAATCATTGGCATTGTAAAGTGCACCATCATTGTCAAGCATATCCTGGTGACAATTTTAATTTGTGCAAATATTTACAGATTTGAATTAAAGTATACATTTAATGGAGTATGAATGGTTTCTTTTAAGTACTTGTTTGGGCAATATTGAATAATAGTATGAAACAATAAGCAACTCATATAAAAACTAGGAGAGGTTTATTTTGTAAAATTATATAAATATAACATCTGTGAAACATAACCAATTAGTTTTAAGTTCACAAAATTACATGCTTTTTTAACCACCACTACCCCAAAAATGTTAAAGGAAAACATTTCTTGCTGCTATATTCAGAGCTTGTGAATATGACTTAAAGAGTGTGCCAGTTTGGATATCTCATGTCCCCCAGAAAACCATATGCTTAAATGTAAACTTGTGGGGGCAGACCAATTAGTCTTCTGGTTAGGGTGAAACATCTGATTGAATTATCTCCATGGAGGTGTGGCCCCACCCATTCAGGGTGGGTCTTGATTAGTTCACTGCAATATCTAAGAGAAAAGCTAAGAGACAACACAGACCCAGATGCTTGATGATGCTTGGAGATGCTTGGAGATGCAGACACAAAGACATTTGGAGATGCTAAGCTAAAGGTGAAGCCCAGAGTTTGCTCTGGAGATGCTAAGATATGACACCCAGATGCTTAGAGAGAAACACCCTGGGAGAAAGAAGCAAGGATGCACAGGAGCTGAGAGAGAGGAGCTGAAACACAACATGTGACCAGCAGACACCAGCCATGTGCCTTCCCAGCTGACAGAGGTGTTCCAGACACCATCAGCCTTTCTTCAGTGAAGGTATCCTCTTGTTGATGCCTTAGTTTGAACACTTTTATGAGAATAGAACTGTAAATCTGTAACCAAATAAATCCCTTTTATAAAAGCCAATCCGTTTCTGGTATTTTGGGTAGTGCAGCATTACCAAAAGAACAGAGAGCAATAAAAATTCAATCTTGTAATTCTTCAATTTGCATAAAGTTTCCAAATATCATATATTCTTATTTATGAAGGATATAACATAATAGCGAAGACAGGCTTCATAAAGCATATAAAAATAATAAAATGCTGAGACATAGATATTGATAGAGTACCTACAAATGGGCTTTGGTACTATCACTTGCAGGTAAGTTTTGTATTAAGAAGGAAGGTCTGTATGGGTTTGTCATTCACTAAGAGCAACCCTTGTATAGCAGTAGACTCTGAGCTAAAGACTGATTCATTTCCTTTTGCCCTAAGCCAAGTTGTCTTTAGAGCCTCTTGAATGTGCTTGTTGGTGCCGTGCAGTGACTTCGTACAGGTCATGGAATGCAGCTGCCATTAGAGGATTCATAAGTCCAACAGGTCAGACAAGTGTCAGAGTTTGCTTCCAAGAGTTTTCACTCACTCATACCACTTAAGCCTTAGCCTGTTTTGTTTGACAAGTACAGTAACTATGAAGTGGTCATACTTTTAATTTATTTTTCATTAGCCTTTGCTTAGAACAATGGCCTTCTGTGAATTTTGACTCCAGTGTCTCCACTCTAAAGTATGGCCCTCTAAAGAGGGCACCAGAAGGGAAGCAACAACCCTGGCATCCATCATCATATGATACAAAAGGTATTTTTTTTGTTTGTATGTTTTTCATCTTGAAGTACAAATTAAAGACATATAGGCATTTTTCAACTAATAGCATGAAAGGAAATTTAGTTACTGATTTAAAGAACGAAGTGAAGATTCATGCATAATTTAAAGGGAATTAAGTTTTACATAAGAGGTTTATTTGAATGGGAAAGAAGCAGAAGTGAAAGAACAAGAGAAATTAGATGAAAACCTTGAATCAATTTATAAAATTAAGATATAAGATTTAGTAGGAAAGTCAATAATTACAATGCTGATACGTATTGAGCACATATCATATGCCATCCAGGTCTAAACATTTAACATTTTTCATCTCAGTCATCTTCAAGACCTTATTCTAATACAATTTCAATGTAAAATGGAATAATAAGGGTTAACAAGTATCAAGTGTGCAGTATTTCACATGCATAACCTGGTTTAATTCTGGGAACAATGCTGTGAGATTATTTTTATTTTCATCACTTTATATATGAGGAAACTAAGGCTTAGAGATGTTAAATAACTTCCAAGGTCGCTGGATAAGTGTTACAGCTGGTATTCAACCTACCAACTTTAACTCCACAATTGTTTCACTTAACCACTCTTATATGCAACTTGATATTCCCCAACCCAAGTATGTCATATGCTATATACAGACATGTGCACATACACACACACACACAAATGATTAGATGTTTATTTTTCCATTGACCAACAAGACAAATGATACGTGTAGGAAACAGGAATACAAGTGTCATATCAAAAAGCACAATCTTTTGTGCATGCTTTAATTGATTCCTCACCTTCTGCCTACTCCAGAGAAAGATTCCAATTTTTATGTTGCAATAAAAAGGACTGGCACAAGTTGCAGCCCATTGGCCCATGCTGTTTCACGATTTTTAGTGTGGAAAAAAGGGAACATCAAAAATAGACTTCTATGTGAAATACATTGTCCTTTAATTTGCCCCTGGATAAACAAACAAATGGAATTTATATGGCATAAATATGAATTATTTAAATAATTTAGCATAGCTAGGGGGTTGAAATGAATAAAAAGTAAGGTTTCTAGCTTTTTAAAATGGTTACTAGTGCATGACTGTTATTTTTTAAGCCAATATTGCTCATATTTATTTCTGCTTTCTTCTTATGCAGTGTTCAAGAACTTATAAAAGTGCACAATTCTTTGGCCTCTTATGTATTTATATGTGGTAAATCTGGCATATCTACTACCACTGATTCTAACAACTTTGAAAATGCAGCAAATAAAAACATGCTTCATTAATTTAGTTGCAGCATAGCGCTGTTCAGTGTGTGGCTCATCTCTGGAAATAATGTATTTTTGATGATGTGGCCTGGCTCTCTTTAGAGGTTGAAAACAAAGATGGAAACATAGATACAAGTTGAAAAATATGAATGACATTATATGAATTACCTCTGCCTCAGTCACTAATGGATCATGGCTTGGGCTCACATATTTGAATACCCCAGTTCACCATAAAGGTTAGGTATTCTCAGACTGCAGGCTTCTCATGAAAGCACCAGAGCAAACTGGCATGTTTCCTTACGACAGTAAATTTAATGTTCTTTAAAATACTTTTATAGGCAAGAAAATATAGATATTCATGGAAAAGAAGGGGAAGACTGAAGATTTTTTAAGAGAAAAGCCAAGACTTAAAAGAACATTTGAGTGGCCCAAAAGCCCCTTGAGATTCTATGTCCCAATCCACATTTTGCCATTTTATTTGCTGATGTGGGTTTTTTCCCAGAAACTATCTAAAACCCTGAAAAGATTCCATGGGGATAATATGACTTAGGGAGTAGTTATTTCGGTACCAGTACTGATCTGGATGACACAATCTTTATTTCCTTCTCTGCCAAACAGGCACAGCCTACTCATACTTAGGCCTCTGCCTCCATGTTTTTAAGACAAAAGTAACATGCAAACAAGGGAATTGGATGTAAAATATGATAATCTTAAAATATTTCTTATATGACTTTAAGATTGTAATATACACTGAATGAATCAGAGTAGTATTTGAATACTGTCCTCATTTCTCTAAAACAGAAATGGACAACTAACCCCTTAGAGATTGGATCTGGGTTGCAGAAAAATTTTGTCTACCCACTTTTTCTTAAAAAGAGAGATTTCACATTAAAACAAAAGTCTGTATTGTAAACTTCTATTAAAAATGTCCCAAAATCTGGCAACAATTCATCCACAATTTTGTATAGTGACAGTCTGTTGTACCCATATAGTGAATGCCACTACATACCGAATACTGGTTTTTTGGTTTGCCACAGTCTCCACCACTCCTTATTATTTATTGCCTTCATCCAGCTTCTTTAATTTATTTCAGCTGTTCAGTATCTCAGTTTCAAGACAGTTAAAACACATACTAATGAACCATTTTGCCTACTAAGTCATCCATTAAGTCAAGCTATTTAGTCAAGATCACTGAATGGGAACACCCAAAATATGATATATGTATCTTATAGCAGAATTGATCAATTCCTTGTCAAATGCCAATGCCTATACATTCTTTTCAATTGATTATACATTTGCCCCCAGGACAAAAATTAAAAGATGAAGGAAGAGAGAAATTGCTTAGGGAAATTGAAACTGATTATCTAACTCTCCCAAGTGAAAGAGCATAAGAACATTATGTTTAGGAGAAAGAGATGCTAACAATTTAAACTACCTGTTTAACATAAGTGAGTCACAGTTTTCAATTATGGGAAGTCTATGCCAACTAAGGTCAGCCAGCAACTTTACCTATAAGCTCAACAATGTTGGCTTACTTTCAAAAATGAAAAATGTGCTTAGTGATGGTAATTGGACTGAATTTGGTTATATATTCTTTAATTTTACTTTGCAGACCTCATGGCCAAAGTGAAAATCTATTTTTGCTAATCAGTAGAGCTTGATGTATTTCTCCTATAATTCTCTTATACTTGAAAAATGAGTTCAGAAATGTTGATCATTACTATCAATGGCATACTTGTTGTTTTAGTGGGTCTAATCCATTCTTTTCAGAAACATGTAGAGGTGGAAAAAGTGAATCTAAAATGCAACCATAAAAATGACTCGTGTCTATAATTAAATGAATGCATAGTGACTGAAAAGAAATTTACTCATTTACTTGCATTTTGGAGACTTTTTCTTTGTAAAGAAGTACAAAAGAAAGGTTCAAAATAAGGGAAAATTTTCTCTATTGCTGTGATAAATTTTCTAATATTTTTGATAGTCATGTAAAGAAATATAAAAGATGGGTTCAAAATAAGGAAATTTTTATTGCTGTGATAAATTTCTAATATTTTCAATAGATAATCCAAGAAGAGAAGGAAATAAAACAGAACTGCATATCTAAGATTCTATTTGTTTTTTAATGTGGTGTATGTACATTGAATTCCTTGTTTTGGGATAAAAAAGAATCAGTTAAAAATTATTTTAAGAGAAAAGTGATATTTTAAAGACAATTATAGTCTCATTATTGTCAAATACATCAATTTTCTCATGCTAAATTAATTGTTCTTTCATTAATAATGGCTTGTAATAAACTGTATAAAAGAATCAAGTTTGGGAGATAGGTAAGCTGAACCACAGAGTCTTTAACACTGAGATCTAGGGGTAAACAATATTTTCAAGCCTTGATTTCCTCCATCAGCTCAGAAATTTTCTGATAGATTACTCTAATTTTATTATGTATTTCCATAAAGTTAATAGTCAATTTTTAAACAAATCATACCAACTTCCTATGAAAGATGTTGTAATCATTCTTATAATAATTCTAATTCTCCTCTTTCCTATTCTTCTTCACATAATTCATTTTAAGAAGACCATGAAGAGGAATACCTATTTTGTTATTTTCATCCAGACATCCTATTATTCCCCATCCCTGCTTTCAGATTCTGCACAAATCAAATTGGATCCCTTCTTAGTTGTCCAGGCTGCTATAACAAATCTTATGCAATGCGTTGACTTAAAAATTAAGAATTTATTGATTCATAGATTCAGAGGCTAGAAGTCCAAATAAAGGAGTTGGCAAAGCAGTGCTTTATCCCTGAAGTGTATAGCATTTTGGTGCTGGGTTGCTGCAATCCCTGGGGTTCCATGGCTTGCATCTCTACCTCCCATCCCAAGACCATCTCCCTCCCATTTGGTTTGCTCTTCCTGTGTCTGTTGACTTACAACTTCTCCTTAGGGCCTTCTCTGACTCATGACTCCCAGTTTCTTGTCTTCATAAGGACTCCAGTAATATGGATTAAGACCCACCTTTATCCAGTTGGCCACTCTTTAACTATAAATACCATCTTCAAAAGGTTCTGTTTATTAATGTGTTCACATCCAGAGGAATGAGAATTAATATGAAGAATATGTGTTTGTTGGTGTACATAAGTCAATCTACCACAGTCCCTGATTAGTCTCTATAAAATCAGTTTCATTTTATGTGAGCATAGTGGCTAATACAATAAGAGAAAAGAACCATCAACTGGAAGTAGGAAAGTTGAAATGAGGGAAAGAAATCACAATTTCCAGATTATGGTGCCTAGAATCAGAAGGAAAATAATTGCAAAATGTGTTTCCGTAGTTTACAAGATTAATTTAGAAACCAGTAGCATTCCTTTATTCCAAGAAGAAAATCTATGACTATCAATTAAATAACCCACCTGCTAAAAATGTAAAAACTACCTGTTGCATACGGTGGACTGTTTTTGGAAGGAAAACCTTACTAGTACCACTCTAATACTATGGCTAAATAATTAGTAGGTGATAAGAGCTTTGAGGCATTTTGGGTTATGATAATTGTTTAAAATTGAGAATGATGATTATACAATTTAAGTGAAGATGATGTGAGACATTGATTATCTTGAATAGAATATATGCTATGTGAAATTAGGAATTTCTATTTAATAAGTCAGACCCTCAATATTGAGGCTTGAAGCCCTTGTAAAACTTATGGCTATGAAGGGGAGGCTAAGCCTGAGTCACTTCCAGAGAACTGTTTTTGTTGCTCAGATGTGGCCTTTCTCTCTCGAAGGCCAACTCTGCAAATAAATTCATTACCCTCCCCTTATTGGGGGATGATTCCCAGGGGAGTGATTCTCCCTGGTGACATGGGACACCACTCCCAGGAAAGAGCCTGGCCCAGGCATCAGGGGGTTGAGTGTAATTTCTTGACCAAAGGTGGAAAAGAAAGGTAACAAAATAAAGTTTCAGTGGCTAAGAGATTTCAAATAGAGTCCAGAGGCTATCCTTGAGGTTACTATTATGTGAGCTTCAGCTAGATGGTCCAAATAGCCACAGTATGCCAAACCCAGATAAGCATCCCCCAAATCCTAAAGAATACCCGGGTCCTTATTGGAAACTCTATAAGAGTTTCACTCACTAAATTTATTTCTCAGAAACTTTAGTCTTCCAGAGTGTTCCTATGCCAGATAAGTCCCAAAAGCCAGAGGCAAAAGCCTCTTCAAGAACATCAACCAGATGTATCCCCCTTCATCATAATGCTGACACCACCACTTTTTGATATGAACATGTTAGGGTGGTCTCTGCCTAGACATCCCTGAAGACTGAGCCAGTGAACAAACAAGAGGGAGGATCAGCAGCAGACAAGATAGAATTTAACAAAGGATTATGAATACTGAATCTTTATATAATTTTGTTTAGTCTCTAGGATATTAGAACAGTTAGAAAGAAATAACTGAAATGGTGGAACTGTAACCCATAATATTCTTTGAAATTTGCCCTGTAACTACTTGTTAAATCATATTTTGAAAGTTATCACTTTTCTGTATGTAGGCTATATTTCACAATAAGGAAATAACTGAACTTGTGGAACTGGAACCTATAATATTCTTTGAAATTTGTTCTATACCTACTTCTTCAATTGTACTTTAAAGGTTATCACTTTTCTGTATATATGTTATATTTCACAATAAAAATGTTTAAAAAAAGAATATGTGTTTGTTGGGGTACATAATTCAGTTTACCACAGTCCCTAATTAGACTCTATAAAATAATTTTCCTTTTTTATGAGCATAGTGACCAGTACAATAAAAGAAAAGAAAGAAACCATAAATTGGAAGTAGAAAACATAGAATGAGGGAAAGAAGTTATCACAATTTCCAGATTATGGAATTGGATACCTGGAATCAGAAGGAAAATAACTGCAAAATATGCTTCTGTAGTTTACAAGATTAATTTAGAAACCAGGAACATTCCCTTATTCCAAGAAGAAAAACTATGAATATCAATTAAATAATTCACCTGCTAAACCAATTAAAAAAGGAAAAATATTGAAGAACAAACTTAAAATGAATAAGAAAGAACTCTAGGAAGAAAATTTTAAAATGCCATTCTGATGGTTAGGGTCATGTCAACATGGTCAGGAAATGGTGCCCAGTTGTCTGGTCAATGAAGAACTGGCCTAACTGCTACTGTGAGGACATTTCATGGACTTAAATCGTCAGTAAGTTGATTGTATCTATGACTGATTACATCTACAATCGACTAAGGGGAATGTCTTCAGCAATGAGAGATATTTAATCCAATCGGTCGAAGGCTTTAAAAAGGAAAGTGATGACTTCAGCAGTCAGAAGAGAGCATTTTGATCTCTACTTCACACAGCCAACTTCTCCTGGGTAATTCATTGAAAACCTTCATTGGAGTTGTCAGCTTGCAGCCTGTCCTATGGAATTTGGGCTCATGTATCACATAGTTTTATTAGACACTTTAATAAAATCTTATATTTATCTCCTGTTTGTTCTGTTTCCTTAGATAACCCTGACTAATGCAACCACTGAGGAACATAAAAAGGACTTAAACAACTGGAAATACATGTTCTAACATTAGCTAGGGAAATTCAATATTAATACATTGAGGATTAATTTGAAAATATATTATGCTAAAGTAAAATGCCAATCAGATTTTCCCTATTGGAAACAGTCAAGTTGAATCTAAACTTAGCCTAAAAAAAGAATGAATAAAATAATTTAGCATCTGCACAAGCATGATCTCACAATGAAACAAGAGTCCAAGCATAGGTGAAATTAAAACAATTTTTTAATATATGGGCAAAATACTTTTTACAATTTATCTAAATCCTAATTTAGTCTTTTAAACTCTCATTAAAATATGGTATACATACAGAGAAATACACAAACTATAAGTTGTTAAACTTAATGACAATTTAGAAAGTGAATACTACTTTGATTTCTGTCATCATCAATTCATTCTGCTTGTTGTTGAGATTTACATTATTGAAATCAAATAGTATGTATTAGTTTTTTTCAGGTTTCCTTCACTCAGCATTGTATCTGTTAGATTTAACCATGTTGTTTCCATTGCTAATGATTGTTCTATTTGCTGGTGGACATTTGAATTGTTTGCATATTGTGGAAAAACTGCCCTTAATATTATTGAACATATCTGCTGTTATATGTACAATGGACTGCAGAGTATTGGTATGCTAGCATTTAGTAAATGTTACAAAATTGATTTCTAAAGTGTTTTTACCAATTTAGTTTCCAACTAGTAATTAATGTGAGTCCAATTTGCTCCATATCCTCAGCAATTCTTGATATCATCTATTTTTCCTTTTCTTTTTTTTTTAGCTTTAGCTACTTTTATTTTAGATACACATTGTCATTCAATTGTGGCTTTATTTTTCATTTCCCTTGTGACTACTGATGATAACATACTTTATAAAGGCTCATTGGACATTTCAATATAATTTTTGTGAAGGGTCAGTTCCAACCATATCTATATTTTAAAATCAGAGTTGTAGATTTTCATATTCATATTTAACAATTCTCCATTTATTCTGGATATGGGTCTTTTAATGGATAGAGAGCAATGTATCATATTAACTCCCCTTAATGGTTTGCATTTTATTCCTCTTAATATCTTTTGATGAATGAAAATTTCTCATTTTAATGGAGTATAATTATCTATCTTTTTCTTTATGGTTAATGTTTCCTGCCTCTAGCTCAACAAATCTTTGACTACCCCAAAGTAATAAAGATATTTTATGTTTTATTCTAGAAGTATTATTGTTATGTCTTTTAAATAGACCTAAATCAGTCTGAAATGATGTTCATGTATTGTGTGAGGTAAATAGGTTTATTTTTCTCTATGCAGCATCTTTTTTTTTTTTTTTTAACTATTTCAAGATACTTTATTTTTAAACAGGTCACCACATGGAGCTTTTGGCCCATTTTGCCATTACACATGCTACAAATGCTTGCTCAGCAGCTGAGGGGAACTCTTTGTAGCATGTTTGAAAGTAAATGAATATCCATATAAAATAAATAATCAAGTAGTTTCCATAGGAACCCAGATAATTGTGACCCAATTTCCTAATCTTCCAGATCACTGGAAGCTGTGGTTTTATGGAACAATAATGCATAAAATACAGGATTCCTATAAACAGCCCTATTATTAACAACTTGCATTGGTGTGGAACATTTGTTACATTGATGATGGCACGTTTTTATAATTGTGATATTAACTATAGTCCATGGTTTAACTTAGGGTTCACTGCTTGTGTAGTGTAGTTCCATGGATTTTTTAAATCATTTTTGCTACTGTGGAATAGAACATATATACGTATAAGTGATAACATTCCAAGTGCAATTTAACAAGTAGCACATTTCCAAGAATATTATGGGTTACAGTTCCACAGTTTCTGTTATTTCCATATTGTGAAATATAACATAAGGGCAAAAAGGGTATTAACTTTTAAAGTAAAATTCAACAAGTAGTTATATAGGAAATTTCCAAAAATGTTATGAGTTATAGTACCATAGTTTCAGTTATTTCCTTATAGTGAAATATAAAACTTATACAAAAAGGTGATAGCTTTCAAATTACAATTTAACAAGTAGCTATAGCACAATTTCAAAGAATGCTATGGGTTACAATTCTACCATTTCAGTTCTTTCCTTCTAGCTATTCCAATAACCCAGCAACTAAGAAAAAGAAAATTATATGGAGAATCAGTATTAATAATCCTTTGTTCAATTTCATCTTTTCTGTTGCTACCCCTTCTTCTAATTTAATCACTTTCCCAATCTTCAAGGATACCTAGGGAATGATTACCCTAACTTATTCATGTTGAAAAGGGGTGTTGACAACATGGGAAAAGGGGACAGATGTGGCTGATGTTCTTGAAGAGGCTATTGCCTCTGGGTTTGGGGACTTAGCTGGCATAGGAGCTCTCTGGAGGATTAAGTTTCTGAAAAATAAACTTCATGAGTGAAACTTTTTATAGAGTCTCAGATAGTGGTCTGGGTATTCTTTAGGGTTTGGGGGACTACTGCTGACTTGGGTTTATCATACTGTGGCCATTTGGCATATCTTGCTGAAGCTTGCATAGGAGTAATCTCCAGGACAACCTCTCAACTCTATTTGAAATCTCTCAACCACTGAAACTTTATTTTGTTACCTTTCTTTTCCCCCTTTTGGTCAAAAGCTGGATGCCAGGGTTAGGCTCATTCCTGGATGGATTTTTTTTTTCTAATTTTTATACTGTTACCTTATACGTAATCTAATATTTCTATGTTTAATCCCATTCAGATACATGTACATAATTCAGTGCTGTTAATTATGTTCAAAATGTTGTGCTACCATCACCACCATCAATTACCAAAACATTTATATCACTCCTAAATAGAAACTGGTACCTTTTAAGATTTAACTTCCCATTCCCTATCCCCACCCTGTCCCCTGGTAATCTGTATTCTAGGTTCTAACTTGATGAGTTTGCTCATTCTAATTATTTCAAGGTTATACAATAGTCACCAATTTGTATCTGGATTATTTCACTTAACATAGTTTCTTCAAGGTTCATCCATTTTGTCACATGTATCAAGTCAACATTCCTTTTCATCACAGAATAACATCCCAGTGGATACACATATACATATACGTATATGTGTATCACATTTCATTTATCCATTCATTGGTTGATGGACAGGCACTTGGACTGCTTCCATCTTTTGCCAATTGTCAATAATGCCACTTATGAATATTTGGTGTCCAAATGCCTGTTTGAATATCTGCTTTTAATTCTTTAGGGTATATACCTAGTTGTGGGATTGCCAGATCATATGGTGGTTCTACTGAGCTTCCTGAGGAACCACAAAACTGTCTTCCACAATGGCTGCACCATTTTACATAGTCACCAGCAATGATTGAGTTTTCCTATTACTCTGTATCCTCTCCAACACTTGTTCTTTTCCATTTATTAATAGCAGCCATTCTAATGGTTGTGAAATAGTATCTCATTCTGGTTTTGATTTTCATTTACTTGATGGCTAATGATATAGCCATCTTGTCTATAAGCAATCTTGTCATGTATGTTCTGGCCCATTTCTATGTCTTCTTTGGAGAGAAGTCTATTCAAGTATTTTGTCCAGTTACTGTTTTTTAATTGGGTTGTTTGTCTTTTTGTTGTTAAGATGAGGGATTTCTTTATACATTGTATATTCTGGAAATTAAACTTTTAGCTGATATGCAGTTTCCAAATATTTTCTACCATTGTGTTGGTTGTCATTTTGCTTCATGATAGCATCCTTTGAGGTGCAAAAGTTTGTAATTTTGATAATATCCCATTTATCTTTTTTTTTTTCTTTTGTAACTTGCACTTTGGGTATAAATCTCAGAAACCATTACCTAACACAAAGTCCTGAAAATGCTTTCCTAAAAAATAAATCAGTTGGCCATAAATGTGAGGGTTGATTTCTGAGCTCTCAATTTGATTCCATTGGTCTATAAGTTGTGGTGGATTTTTATCAGGAATTTCTGTATATAGGATCATGTCATCGGCAAATAGGAAAACTTTTATTTCTTCCTTTCCAATTTGTATTCTTTTCATTTCTTTTTATTGCCTAACTGTTCTGACAAGAATTTCCAGTACAATTTGGAATAACTATGGTAACAGTAGGCATCCTTATCTTGTTTCTGATCTTAGAAGGAAAGATTTCAGATTTTCACCATCAAGTAGGATGTTACCAGTGGTCTTTTCATATCAGCCCTTTATCATTTTTTTTAATTTAATTTGATTTTTTTAAATACATTTTTTATTGTGAAATTTAACAGATATACAGAACAGTGATAACTTTCAAAGTATGATTTAAGAAGTAGTTAGAGATCAAATTTCAAAGAATGTTATGAGTTACTTTCCACAATTTCAGTTATTTCCTTATTGTGACATTTAACATATATGCAGAAAGGTGATAACTTTCAAAGTACAATTTAGCAAGTAGTTATATAGGTAATTTCAAAGAATATGATGTGCTACAGTTCCACAGTGTCACTTATTTCCTTATCGTGAAATATAAGATATATACAGAAAGGTTGTAACTTTCAAAGTACAATCTGGTAGTTATAGAGCAAATTTCAAAAATTGTTATAAGTTACATTTCCACCATTTCAGTTATTTCCTTCTAGGTATTCTTTTTCTTTAAATTAAATTCAGTTTTATTGAAATATATTCACATACCATACAGTAATCCATGGTGCACAATCAGCTCTTCACAGTACCATCTTCACAGTTATGCATTTATCACTCCAATCTACCTTTGAACATTTTCCTTACACCGGAAAGAATAAAAATAAGTATAGATTTGGGTATGATGGCAGCATAGAGAGGAGTGGAAGCTAAGTAGTCCCCCTGGAACAACTACAAAAAACCAGAAACAACTAGTAAATAATCCAGAATAACTGCAGGGGGACAAATGAGTCCATCCACTCATCATACACCAACCTGAATTGGGAAGAATGCCAGAGAACACATCATAAAATCTGTAAGTAAAACCTGCGGAACCAAGTCGTGAGACCCCCTCCCCCATAGCCCAAGCTGCAAAGCCTCGTGATGCCAGAGAGAAGCTCTCTCCCAGCAAGCAAATATAGCTCAGCTGAGCTCCAACTGGGGTTTTAAGTAGCGAGTGTGAACTGCTCACTACAGGTACGAATCCCCAAAAACAGACAGAGGCTTTGGGTAACGACTGACCTGGGAGAGCCAGAGAGTTGCCTTGGACTGGGTCTGAAGGGGACTGTTTCTTTCTTGGCTCAGTGGAGAAAGCCCTAGTCATTCTCAGTTTCCAGGGCTGTGAGTCGGGGAAGGGCGGAGACAGCACAAGCAGAGAGAGAGACCATTGAAATGCTAATGACCTCCACCTGGGGGGTCTGTCTTCTCTAGGAGGAAAGGGGTGGGGCCCTTTCCATTCAGAACCAGACCCCAGAGCCTGGGGGAACACAGCCATACCTCCTCATACCAGTCAAGAATTATAGGCTGACAGGCGCCACCTGCTGGGCAGAAAAGCACAGTGACCCGAGGCATCAAAGGGTGGAGCAATTTTCTAAGACACACCCACAGGGAAACCAGATACTGAATATTTCTTCCCTCTGGGACCTGAGCTTGTTCTGGTCTGGGAAAACCTGATTTGGATAACCAAGGAAACCATGCCTAGACAACAGAAAATTAAAACCTACGCTAAAAAAAAAGTTATGGCCCAAAGGAACAAACGTACACTTCAACTGAGATACAGGAATTTAAACAACTAATGCTAAATCAGTTCAAAAAGTTTAAAGAAATTGCAAAAGAGATAGAGGCTGTAAAGGAAGCACTGGACATGTATACGGCAGAAATCAAAAGTTCAAAAAAACTAGAAGAATGTATGGAAATGAAAGGCACAACACAAGAGATGAAAGACACAATGGAAACATACAACAGCAGATCTCAAGAGGCAGAAGAAAACACCCAGGAACTGGAGAACAAAACACCTGAAAGCCTACATGCAAAGGAGCAGATGGAGAAAAGAATGAAAAAATATGAGCAACGTCTCCAGGAACTCAAAGATGAAACAAAGTACAATAATGTACGTATCATTGGTGTCCCAGAAGGAGAAGAGAAGGGAAAGGGGGCAGAAGCAATAATAGAGGAAATAATTAATGAAAATTTCCCATGTCTTATGAAAGACATAAAATTACAGATCCAAGAAGCGCAACGTACTCCAAACAGAAGAGATCTGAATAGGCCTATGCCAAGACACGTAATAATCAGATTATCAAATGTCAAAGACAAAGAGAGAATCTTGAAAGCAGCAAGAGAAAAGTGATCCATTACATACAAAGTAAGCTTAATAAGACTATGTGCGGATCTCTCAGCAGAAACCATGGAGGCAAGAAGGAAGTGGTGTGATATATTTAAGATACTGAAAGAGAAAACCGCCAACCAAGAATCCTGTATCCAGCAAAGCTGTCCTTCAAATATGAGGGAGATCTCAAAATATTTTCTGACAAACAGACAATGAGAGACTTTGTGAACAAGACACCTGTCCTACAGGAAATACTAAAGGCAGCACTACAGGGTGATAGAAGACAGGAGTGCATGGTTTGGAACACAATTTTGGGAGATGGTAGCACAACAATGTAAGTACAGTGAACAAAGGTAACTATGAATACAGTTGAGAGAGGAAGGTGGGGAACATGTGAGACACCACAAGAAAGGAGGAAAGATAAAGACTAGGACTGTGTAACTTGGTGAAATCTAGAGTATTCAACAATCGTGATAAAATGTACAAATATGTTCTTTCACGAGGGAGAACAACCAAATGTCAACCTTGCAAGGTGTTAAAAATGGGGAGGCATTGGGGGAGGGATGCAATCAGCATAAACTAGAGACTGTAACTAATAGAATCATTGTATTATGCTTCCTTTAATGTAACAAAGGTGATGTAGCAAGGTGAATGCAGATAAGAGGGGGGGATAGGGGAGGCATGTTAGACACTTGACATTGGTAGTATTGTCTGATTCTTTATTCTACTTTGATTTAAGGTTATTTTTCCTTTTGCTGCTCCCTAGCTGTCATTTTTTTTCCTTTCTTTTGCCTCTCTACCTTCTTTGACTCTCCCTCCTGCCTTGTGGAAGAAATGTAGATGCTCTTATATAGATAGTGGTGAAGATGGTGAACACATAAATGTATGACCATGCAGAAAAAAAAATAAAAAAGTATAAAAAATAGAAGGAAAAAAAGAACACCCAAATCATCCCCCCATTCCACCTTATTCTTCATTTAGTTTTTTCCCCATTTTTCTTCTCATCCATCCACACACTTGATAAAGGGGGTGCAATCCACAAGGCTTTCACAATCGCTCTGTCACCCATTGTAAGCTACATTGTTACACAATCAGCTTCAAGAGTCAAGGCTACTACTGGATTGCAGTTTGACAGTTTCAGATATTTACTTCTAGCTACTCCAATACATTAAAACCTAAAAAGGGTTATCTATATAGTGTATAAGAATGTCCAACAGAGTGACCTCTTGATCCATTTGAAATCTCTCACCAGTGAAAATTTATTTCATTTCATTTTGCATCCCCATTTGGTCAAGAAGATGTTCTCAATCCCATGATGCTGGGTCCAGATTCATCCCCAGGAGTCATATCTTGCATTGCCAAGGAGATTCACACCCCTGGGAGTCAGGTCCCATGTAGGAGGGAGGACAGTGAGTTCACCTGCTGAGTTCAGCCCTTTATCATTTTGAGGATGTTTCCTTCTATTCCCAGTATTCTAAGATTTTGTCTCAAGAAGTGGTGCTGGGATATGGCAAATGCCTTTTCTGCATAAATTGACATGACAATGTGTTGTTTTTCCTTCATTTTGTTAATGTGGTATATTACATTATTTGATTTTCTTATGTTGAACCAACCTTGCATACCAGGGATACATCCCATTTGATCATGGTGTATAATTCTTTTAACATGCTGTTGGATTCAGTTTGCTAGTATTTTGTTGAGGATTGTTGCATCTGTATTCATAAGAGATATTGGTATGTAGTTTTTGTGTGGTATATCTTTAAGTAGCTTTGGTAAGAGGATGATATTGGACTCGTAGAATAAATTGGAGAATGTTCCTTCCTCTTCAATTTTTTGGAAGAGTTTGAGAATTGGATTGGAATTATGTCTTCTTGGAATGTTTGGTAGAATTCTCCTGTGAAGCCATCTGGGTTTTACTTTGTTGGAGATTTTTGATTACTGCTTCAGTCTCTTTATTATAATCAGTTTGTTGTGATCTTCTCTTCCCTTTTGGATCAACGTAGTTTGTGGATTTCTAAGAATGTGTCCATTTTATCTAAGTTATCTAATTTATTGGCCTACAGTTGTTCATAGTATCCTTCTATAGTCCTTTTTATTTCAGTGGGGTCAATAGTGATGTCCCACTTTTCATTTCTGATTTTTTATTTTGTATCCTATTTCTTTGTCATTCCAGCTAAAAGATTGTTAATTTTGTTGATATTTTTAAATAATCAAATTTTGGTTTTCTTGATTACCTCTGTTTTATGTATTTATTTATTTATTTAGGTTTGTTTGTTTTCTGTTTCATTTATCTTAGTTCTAATCTTTGTTATTTCTTTCCTCATGCTCACTTTGTTTTTAGTTTGTTCTTCTTTGTCTAGTTCTTCCAGTTTTGAGTTTAGGTCTCTTATTTGAAATCTTTCTTCTATTTTAACATAAGCACTTAGAGGAATAAATTTCCCTCTCAGCACTGCCTTCACTGCATCCCATAAGTTTTGGTATGTTTTATTTTCATTTTCATTCTCCTCAAAATATTTCCTAATTTTGCTTCTGCTTTCATCTTTAAGCCTTTGGTAGCTTAAGAATATGTTGTTTAATTTCCACAGGTATGTGAATTGTATACTTCTCCCTTTATTATTTGTTTCTAGCTTCATTCCATTCTTTTCAGAGAATATAAACTGCATGATTTCAATATTTTTTAATTTATTGAAGCTTGTTATATTGCCCAACATATGTTCTACCTTGGAGACTGATCCATATGCGCTTGAGAAAAATAAATGTGTATTCTTTTTGTTGTTTTCTTTTGGATGAAGTGCTCTAAATATGTTTGTTAAGTCTAGTTGGTTTAGAGTATCATTTATATCTTCTATTTCCTATTGCTCTTCTGACTATATGTTCTATCCATTATTGAGAGTGGTATATTAAAATTTCCTTCTATTTTTGTGGAACTGTCTATTTCTCCCTTCAAATATGTGGAGACACTGAGGCACAAATATCAGCAGGTTTAGCCTCTCCTTCGTAGTAACAAGCTTCATAAGGGCAAGCAAAGATAGAGGGCTCAGCATGCCAAACCATCAGTTCTCAATGTTGTGAGAACATCAGTAACAATCCAGGTGAGGAAGTCCAGCACTTTCACATTTTCCGCCAGCTCCTCAGGGGGTCCCTGCATATATACTTTTATTCTCTGCCCAAATTACTTTGGGATGTGTTGCTATTTCACTCTAACCTATACAAACCTATCACATCTCACTTCCTATTCAAAGTTCCATGTAATTGTGGCGTTCGAACAAATTGACTGTAGAAGTTATATTGTTTAGAAAATATAGATCCTACCCCAATAAACATCTCTTCCCTTGGTCTCACATGGAAGGTGAAGTTTTAACACAGTTTCAACCTTTACCCTTTGGCTCAATTTGCCTTAGTATTAACCAGATCTGCTTCATTCATATCTCTAATTGAAGTCTGGGCTCTTTTTCAGTTTTTTTTTTTTAACAGTTGCTATATGCATTAATGCTGACATTCATATCTGCTGAGCTCTAGTTCTGAATTTCATGTGTCACACAAATACCCAATGTTCCAGGGACCAATCAGGTTATACACAAAGGGATCGGCATCACAGAATTTGGAGATAGCCATTACAATTAAAGAATAGATTCGACTGCTGTAAGAGCTTACAATCTAGGGACAATTGCAATAATCATTTCCCTATTAGGCTGTGCTCTAAGATTCAATTCTGAGTTTACACATTGCAGTTAGTCCATATTGGTGAGGCATTCTAGTGTTTGCCCTTGTTTCTGGCATACTTCACTCAAAATGCTGTATACAGGATATATTCACCTTGTTAGCATCCCTCCTTCTTGTAATGCTCAATATTCCATTGTGGAACCACCACACTGACCTCCAGAAAGCCTATACCATTCTGCCTCTTCATCAATAGTAAATAGGTACATCCCTCTCTCCAAGTTTTCTCCAGCACTTTTACCCCTATTTATTTTTTTCCTACAATTTTATAGAGATATATACACATACCATACAATTATCCACACTGTACAGTCAGTTGTTCATGGTATCATCATATAGTTGTACATTTATCACCACAGTCAGCACCTAAACATACTGATTATGATGAAAAAGGTTTTTTTTGTGCAAATAGTGAAGAAGACAATAAAAAAATAAAATGTCATACAATGCAATATAATAAAAAGGGCAGAGAACACCACTACCAAGGATCCCATAACCCTCCCTTACATCCCCCCTCATACACATTTAACTTTGGCATATTGCCTTTGTTACATTTCATGGAAGCATATTACAATGTTACTGTTGGCCACAGACTCATTTGCTTTGATTATGTTTTTTCCCAAATGTCACCCCTTTTTCAACACTCTGAATGGTTAACATTCATTTGTTCTCCCACATGTGAAAACATACTTATATTTGTATATTTAGTAACAGTCATTGGCCACTCCAGTTTTTGCCAAGTTATACAGTCCCAGTCGTTATCATCTATCTTTACCTCTGGTGTCATACATTCCCCTATCCCACCTCATTCAGCTTTACTCATAGACATCTTTGTTCAGTGTACTTACAATATTGTGCTACATCACACGTTATTATGCTATCTATTTCTGGAGATATAAAATCAACCCTGTTGAACATTCTGTAGTCCTTCATCATCAAATGCCTGATCTCTACCCTCTTTCTATCTCCTGCTAGCCTATATTATCAGTTTTTAACTCTCAAAGCTTTCTCATTAATGTTAGTTTATATTAGTGAGACCATACAGTATTTGTCCTTTTGTTACTGGCTAACTTCACTCAACATAATGTCCTCAAGGTTCATACACATTATTATATGTTCCATGTCTTTGACTGTCTCACAGCTGCATAATATTCCATCATGTGCATATCCCACAGTTTGTTTATCCACTCATCCATTGATGGACATTTGGGCTGCTTCCATCTCTTGGTAATCATGAATAATGCCACAATAAACATCGGTTTACAAATGTCCATTTGTGGTTTAACTTTCAGTTACTTGGAATACCTTGGTCAAATTAGCTTCCTGAGGACCCTCCCCCTTGTCTTGCAGAATGGTTGCCCCACTCTACATTCCCACCAATGAATAAGTGTGCCTCATTCTTTGCATCCTCTCCAACACTTGTAATTTTCTGTGTTTTGGATAATGGGCATTCTGGTAGGTGTGAGTTGATAGCTCATTGTGGTTTTGGTTTGCATTTCCCAAAAAGCCAGTGAAGTTGAGCATTTTTCCATATGTTTTTTCAGCCGTTTGTATTTCCTCTTCAGAAAAGTGTCTGTCCATGTCTTTTGCCCATTTTTTAATTGGGTTGTTTGTCTTTTTGTTGTTGAGTTGTAGGATCACTTTATATATTCAGGATATTAAACCCTTATCTGATGTATGGTTTCCAAATATTGTCTCCCATTGTGTAGGCTGCCTTTTTACCTTTTTAACAAAGTCTTTTGATTTACAAAAGTTTTGATTTTGAGGCAATCCCATTTGTCTGTTTGCTCTTTGGTGGCTCGTGCTTTGAGTATAAGGTCTAGGAAACCACCTCCTAACACAAGATATTTAAGATATTGCCCTACATTTTTTTCTAAGACTTTTATGGTCTTAGCACTTATGTTTACATCTTTGATCCATTTGGAGTTAATTTTTGTATAAGGTGTGAGGTAGGAGTCCTCTTTCATTCTTTTGGAAATGGATATCCAGTTCCCCAAATACCATTTATTGAAGAAGCTGCTCTATCCCAGTTGCTTTGGCTTGACTGCCTTATCAAAGATCTGTTGTCTGTAGATGCAAGAGTCTATTTCTGAACACTCGGTTTGATTCCATTGGTCAGTATCTCTGTCCTTATGCCAGTACCATGCTCTTTTGAGCACTGCAGCTTTGTAATATGTTTCTAAGTCACGAAGTGTGAGACCTACCACTTTGTTCCTCTTTCTCAAGATATTTTTGGCTATGCAGGGCACTTGCCCTTCCAAATAAATTTGGTTATTGGTTTTTCTATTTCTGCAAAGTAAGTTGTTGGGATTTTAATCGGTATTGCATTGAATCTATAAATCAGTTTAGGTGGAGTTGACATCTTAGCTACATTTGGCTTTCCGATCCATAACCCTGGTATCTTTTTCCATTTTTTTAGGTCCTTTTTGATTTCTTTTAGCAGTTTCTTGTAGCTTTCTTTTTATAGGTCTTTTGTGGCCTTCATTAAGTTTTTTCCTATATACGGGATTCTTTTGGTTGCTATTGTAAATTGATTTTTTTTTATTTCTTCTTCTTGTTGCACATTACTTGTGTATAAGAACACTACAGATTTTTGCAAATTGATCTTGTAGCCTGCCACTTAGCTGTATTCATTGATTAGCTCTAATAGCTTTGCTGAAGATTTTTCTGTATTTTCTATATATAGATTCATGCCATCTGCAAAGGGTAAAAGTTTTACTACTTTCTCTCCAATTTGGATGCCTTTTATTTCTTTTTCTTGCCTAATTGCTCTAGCTAGAACTTTCAGCACAATATTGAATAACAGTGGTGACAGTGGGCATCCTTGTCTTGTTCCTGATCTTAGAGGGAAAGCTTTCAGTCTCTCCCCATTGAGTATGATGATAGCTGTAGGTTTTTCATATATTGCCTTTATCATGACAAGAAAATTCCTTTTTATTCCTATCCTTTGATGTGTTTTCATTAAGAAAGGATGTTGAATTCTGTCAAATGACTTTTTTTGCATCAATCCAGATGATCATGTCTTCTTTTGCTTTGATTTATTGACTCAGTGTGTTACATTAATTGATTTTCTTGTGTTGAATCAGTCTTGCTTACCTGTAATAAACCCCACTTGGTCATGGTCTATAATTCTTTTAATGTGCTGCTGGATTCAATTTGAAGTATTTTGTTGAGGATTTTTGAATCATTAAAGAGATTGTTCTATAATTTTCTTTTTTTGTAGTATCTTTGTCTTATTTTGGTATCAGGGTGATGTTGGCGTCTAGAATGAGTTGGGCAGCTTTCCTTCTTCAATTTTTTTGAAGAGTTTGAGCAAGATTGGTATTAATTCTTTCATTAATGCTTGGTAGAAATAAAAAGGACTATAGAAGGATACTATCAACAACTGTAGGCCAATAAATTAGATAACTTAGATAAAATGGACACATTCTTAGAAATCCACAAACTACATTGATCCAAAAGGGAAGAGAAGATCACAACAAACTGATTATAATAAAGAGACTGAAACAGTAATCAAAAATCTCCAACAAAGTAAAACCCAGGTCCAGATGGCTTCACAGGGGAATTCTACCAAACATTCCAAGATGACATAATTCCAGTCCAATTCTTCTCAAACTCTTCCAAAAAACTGAAGAGGAAGGAACATTCCCCAATTTATTCCATGAGTCCAATATCATCCACTTACCAAAGCTACTTAAAGATATACCACACAAAAACTACATACCAATATCTCTTACAAATACAGATGCAACAATCCTCAACAAAATACTAGCAAACTGAATCCAACAGCATATTAAAAGAATTATACACATGATCAAATGGGGCATATCCCTGGGTCAACATAAGAAAATCAAATAATGTAATATACCACATTAACAGAATGAAGGAAAAACAACACATTATATGTCAATTTATGCAAAAAAGGCATTTGACATAACCCAGAACCACTTCCTGAGATAAAAACTTAGAATACTGGGAATAGAAGGAAACATCCTCAAAATGATAAAGGGCTGAAATCAGCAGGTGAACTCACTGTCCTCCCCCCCCCCCAACATGGGACCTGACTCCCAAGGGTGTAAATCTCCTTGGCAATGCAGGATATGACTCCTGGGGATGAATCTGGACCCAGCATCATGTGACTGAGAACATCTTCTTGACCAAAAGGGGGATGTAATATGAAATGAAATAAAGCTTCAGTGGCTGAGAGATTTGAAATGGAGTTGAGAGGTCACTCTGGTGGACACTCTTACACACTATTTAGATAACACTTTTTAAGTTTTAATATATTGGAGAATTTAGAAGTAAATACCTGAAACTATCAAACCACACTGCAGTAGCCTTGACTTTTGAAGATGATTGTATAACAATGTAGCTTACAAGGAGTAACAAAGTGATTGTGAAAACCTTGTGGATTGTACTCCCTTTGTTTAATGTGTGAATGGATGAGTAGAAAATAGGGACAAAAACTAAATGAAAAATACGGTGGGATGGGGGGATGATTTGGGTTTCTTTTTTACTTTTATTTCCCATTCTTATTCTGATCCTTTCTGGTGAAAGGAAAATGTTCAAAAATAGATTAGGGTGATAAGTGCACACCTATAAGATGGTACTGTGAACAGTTGACTGTATATCATAGATGATTGTACGGTGTGTGAATATATCTCAATAAAACTGAATTTAATAAAAAAAAACTTCACAACACTTCTACACAATCTGCATTTTGCAATATTTTGCAATATTTATAATAATAGAAAAAATGGTAGGAAGTCTCCTGATTTGTAATGCATAAAAGTTTCATCCTAGAATGAAAAGTTTTCTCTATTTTTTTCTCTATTGCACTATTAGGTTTCTTTAGTTTAGTTTAGTTTAGTTTAGTTTAATTTTTGCACCTGTAATTTAATAGGTGGTGTTTAAGAGGTTTAGGGAGGTTATTCAAACTGAGAGATATCATCAGACTACTCTCCTCCAATTCCTTAATACAGTACTCATCAATTATCAACACTACTAACCTTCCAACCTCATTCCCAATCAGATGTCAAAATCTGAGAAGATGCTCAAATGACTCAACCAAATGGATATGGTATCATAACTGCACACTGCCATATGGGGCTGAAAGACCACTAATGGGGTTGTGAATTACTCTGAACTGTATCATTGTGCATTGTCAAGTTCAAACTCATTTTTCTCAATCACAATGTCCAAAGAACAACTAGTAGCATTTTGAAACTCTAGGGTTCTGTGAAGTTCTGGTTGAAAAATAATGAAGCCATATTAATGTATTACTGATCTGACCCTCTTCTAAAATGTAGGACAAATTTCCAAGGAGGAAATAATCATTTTTGAGTTCTGGTTTGCAAAATCTAGTAATGGCAAATATTATAAAAATATTGTATGCATATCAAGTAGTGGCAACCATTATATAGGAGTATATCAAACATGTATAAATTTAGCATATATTTTGACAACACATGATGACTTAGAGTACTAAACTTTAGCTAACATGTTTTCCATTACAACATATCTGGGGAAATAATATAATATCTTTAGTAAAATGCTTACAGTGGCAGTAATTTTGGAGATTAGGTGGAGGGGGCAGCAAAGGATGATCCCCCAAAGCAGATTTATGAAATTCCAAAAGGGCATGAGCAGTTTGAAATAGTCATGTAAAGCCATTATTCCCTCCATCGTTTCATAACAATTTGAGAATCACCATCCTTAGTGCTATGAATTCTACCATTTATAATTGCTCTAATTAAAATTAATGAATGTTTGCATACATTGTATTGATTATCAGTCAACAGATAATTCCAGAACTTTTTTGCAAATGACCATACTTACAATATTAAGATTTGCTTGAAAATTGTGGTGAAAAATATCACTTGGACATTGTAAGCCAAATGGAAGAGATCATAATATTTATTTTGCTAGTAAGGTAGGTTTTAGTTTTCTGAGTCATGAGGAAAATATTAATTGAATTCTGTTATACTGTCACTATTTTTATTGTTGTTCTTAACTTAGGAGGGAACGCATAAAGATATACAAAAGATCCTCTACCCTTCCTTAGCATCTTCTATCCTCTATTAGGACCTGATAAGCTGAAAAATGGTAAATAAATGACACTAATGAAGACAATGGTAAGGACATTTATTTAAATTTTTCATTTATTTTACTTTACCTATGAATGCCAAGGTACACAAAAGATAAAATTAGATTTAGTTAATGTATAAGTTTGCTATGGCTTATGTAACAAATTACCACAAACTGGACAGTTCAAAACAACAGAATTTATTATTTTACCGTTCAAGGAGATAAGTCCAAAATAAAGCTATAAGAAGGGCCAAACTCTCTATAAATGCCTTTGGTCCAGCTCTTCCTTTCTTTTGTAAACCTTCTGGTGCCCCCCAGACATTCCTTGGCTTGCAACTGCATCCATCCAATCTCTACCAATGTGGTCACACTGCCTCCTCCTCTTCTCTGTGCCTGCTTCCCCCTGTGTTTCTCAGTCTAATCTCTTTCTCACTTATAAGAATATAGGTAGTTGCTTTTAGGGCCCATCTGGATAAATAAGGATAAATATTTTCACTCAAAATCATTAACTTAATCACACGTCAAGCACCCTCCTTCCAAACACGGTACCATTCCCAGATTCTAGGGATTAAGACATGAATATATCTTTGGGGATTTACCATACAGTTTGCTACAATCCACCATCTGGATCACAAAATTTACATCTGTCCAACATGCAAAATATATTCATCCCATGACAATATCCTCCAAATGCTCAACTCATTACAGCACCAACTCTAAATTCAAAAATCACATCTAAATATCATAAGCTTAAACTTTCCAAATTTCATCCTCTAAATCATCTAAATCAGTTTTAGGTGAGACTCTGGATATGATCCATCCTGGGAAAAAATCCTCTCCTGCCGTGGAGCTGTGAATTAGAAAAATGTTATTTGTTTTCAGAATACAATGTTGGGAAGGCATAAGAAAACAGTTAAGGATATTCCCAAGCCAAATAGAAGGACAATCAAGTTCAAAATCCATTAGGCAAATTCCATTAGGTTTCAGGGTTTAAGAACAATCCTCTGTGACTCAAGACTTCAGCTTCTGGGACCAAGGTACAACTCTCAGAGTCGTTTTTTTCTGTTTCTTGAAAGATAGCACATTTGCATTACATTAAGTAGTTGCACTAGCCTGTTTCCTGCCTTTAGAATCCCAGAATCCTGATGGCCTGCTTTCATTTTCTTCTCTTTCTCTTTCATTCCATGCTGGCAATGTTTCTGCTAGTTTAAAATTCTCAGAACTTAATGGGTCTCCCATGAATGCCACAGGGATCCACACCATTAATCAAGAGAGTACTCCAAGGATCCCTCCTGGAAAATCCATCCTCTATTCCTAGCTTCCACTGATAAAGTTGAGTGGATCCATTAGTTACATGCATTATCTCTTCAGCAAATGGTTGTCCAGGAATACCCTTGGGCTCTCTCCAAAGGATAATTTTGTAACAATAAATGTCCTAATTTTAGAATTTTTCTAATTTGCATAGGCTGAGAATTTCCCAAATCTTCAGTGCTGGTTCCTTTGTTAAAAATACAGTTTTATGGAGATATATTCACATACCCTACAATCATCCACAGTGTACAATTGATTGTTCAGAGTACCATCATATAGTTGTTCATCACCACAGTCAATTTTTGAACATTTTCCTTACTCCAAAAAGAATGAAACTAAACTAAGAAAGAACACCTAAAACATTCCATCCCCCATCCCACCCTATTTTTCATTTAAATTTTGTTCCCATTTTTCTATACATCTGTCCATACACTGGATAAAGGGAGTGAGTGCCACAAGGTTTTCAGAATCACACAGTCACACCATGTAAGCTACCTAATTATGCAATCATCTTCAAGAATCAAGGCTACTGGGTTGCATTTCCACAGTTTCACGTATTTACTTCTAGCTATTCCAATATACTAAAAACTACCAAAGTATATCTATATAGCACCCAAGAATACCCTCCAGAGTGACCTTTCAACTCCATTTGAAATGTCTCAGCCACTGAAACTTTATTTTGTTTCATTTCTCTTTCCCCTTTTGGTCATGATTTTCTCAATCCCACAAGGCTGGGTCCAGGCTCATCCCCAGGACTCATGTCCCATGTTGCCAGGGGGATTTACACTTCTGGGAGTAATGTTCCATGAAGGGGGGAGGGAAGTGAGTTTACCTCCAGGTGGGCTTAAAGAGAGAGAGGCCACATCTGAGCAACAGCGAGGTTCTCTTGGGGAGACACTTAGGCACAATTATAAGCAGGCTTAGCTTCGCCTTTGTAGTAACAAGCTTCATAAAGGAAAGCCCCCAGATAGAGGGCTTGGCCTACTAAATTGGTAGTCCTCAATCTTTCTTATACAGAAAGAGCTAAGCATCTCAGACATTAGAGATAACCATTACAACTCAGGAACAGATGTGACTGCTGTAAGAGCTTTCAGTCTAGGGACCTTTACAATAAGTGTTCCCCTGATAAGCTGTGCTCTAAGGCTCAATTATCAGGGTTTACACATTACAATTAGTCCATATTCATGAGGCATTATAATGTTTGTCTTTTCATTTCTGGCATACTTTACTCAAAATGCTGTCCTCAAAAAACCATTCACCTAGCTGCATGTCTCCCAACTTCATTCCTTCTTGCAGTTGCTCAGTTTTCTATTGTATGCATACACCTCAGTTCACCATTCTGTTCATCAATGTACCCTTAGGCCACCTCTATCCATTGCAAATCATGAATACTGCTGTCATAAACACCAGTGTGCAAATGCCCATTCCTGTCCCTGTTCTCAGATCTTCCAAGTATATAACCAATAATGATGTTGCAGGATTGTATGGCACCCACCTACTTAGCTTCTTTTGGAACCACCACACTGTCTTCCAGTAGGCTACATCACTCTACTTCTCCACCAACAGTGAATAGGTACAACCCTACCTCCACATTTTCTCCAGCACCTATATCCCTCTGTTTATTTTTCCCCTGCAATTTTATAGACATATATTCACATACCGTACAATCACCCAGAGTGTACAATAAATTGTTCACAGTATCATCATATAGTTGTGTATTATCACCACAGTCAGCAATTGAACATATTCATTACTCAAAAAAAATTAAAAAAGAATAATAAAAAAGAAAAAATAAAAATATAATACATTACAATACAACAATATAATACAACAATAAGGTCAGACAACAACACCACTGCCAAGAATTCCAAACCCATTCCTTATTTCTCCCTCTCATAGGCAATTAGTTTTTGTATATCGCCTTTTTTACGTTTAATGGGAATATATTACAACATTACTATCACTTGTAGATTTCAGCTGCATTGATTATATTTTTCCCCAATAATATCCCTTTTTCAATGCCTTGCAAGTTTGATATTCATTTGTTCTCCCACAGGTAAAAACATTTTTATATTTGTACATTTAGTCACCATTATTGGCCACTCTAGGTTTCACTAAGTTGTACAGTCCCAGTCTTTATCATTTATCTTTCTTTCTGGTGACATACATGCCCCTAGCCCTCCTCTTTGAACTTTACTCACAGACATCTTTGTCCAGGGAACTTACAATGTTGTGCTACCATCACATATTATTGTGGTATCCAGTTCTGGATCTATAGAATCAGTCCTGTTGAACATTCTATACTCCTTCAGCATCAAATGCCTGATCTCTTTGCTCTACCTCCTGATAATCTGTATTCTTGGTTTTAACTCTCAAAGTTTGCTCATTAATTTTAGTTCATATTAGTGAGACCATATAGTATTTGTCCTTTTGTTTCTGGCTAACTTCACTCAACATAACGTCTTCAAGGTTCATGATCATTTGTATATGTTCCAAGACTTTGTTATGCTTTACAGCTGTGAAATATTTCATCATATGTATATACCGCAGTTTGTTTATCCACTCATTCATTGATGGACATTTGGGTGTTTCCATCTCTTGGCAATTATGAATAATGCCAGTAGAAACATCAGTGTGCAAATGTTCATTCATGTCCTATCTTTCAATTCCTCCAGGTATATACCTAGTAATAGGATTGCTGGATCATATGGCAATTAAATATTTAGCTTCATGAGGACTTGCCAAACACCCTTCAAGAATGGGTGAAACATTCTACATTCCCACAAAAAGTGGATAAGTTTACCTCATTCTCCACATCCTTTCCAACACTTGTAAGTTTTCTGTTTTTCTATAATGGCCATACTAGTAGGCGCCAAATGATATATCATTGTGGTTTTGATTTGCATTTCCCTTATAGCTGGTGAAGTTGAGCATCTTTTCATATATTTTTGAGTTGTTTGTATTTCCTCATCAGGAAAGTGTCTGTCCAGGTCTTTTGCCCATTTTTAATTTGGTTGTTTGTCATTTTGTTGTTAAGTTGTAGGAGCTCTTTATATATTCTGGATATTTTACCCTTATCTGATATGTGGTTTCCAAGCATTTTCTCCCATTGCCTCGGCTGCCTTTTTTTACTTTCCTGACAAAGTCCTTTGGTGCCCTAAAGTTTCCAATTTTGAGGAGATCCTATTTATCTATTTCTTCTATCAATGATTTTACCTTGGATATAAGGGCTAGGAAAGAACCTCCTATCACAATATCTTTAAATTATTTTCCTACATTTTCATCTAAAGGTTTTATGGTCTTAGCTCTAAAGTTGAGGTCTTTGATCCATTTTGAATTAAATTTTGTATAAGGTGTGAGACAGGGGTCCTTATTCATTCTTCTGGCTATGAATATCCAGTTCTCCAAACACCAAGTGTTGAAAATGCTTCTCTGTCCCAGTTGAGTCAACTTCACTGCCATATCAAAGATCAGTTGTCTGTAGATGAGAGTATCTATTTCTGAACCTCCATTCAATTCCATTGGTCAGTATACCTATCTTTATCACTGTAGCTTTGTAACATGCTTCAAAGTAGGTAGTGTGAGACCTTCCACTTCATTTGTCTCTCTCAAGATATTCTTAGCTATTTAAGGCACCATGCCCTTCCAAATAAATTTAATTATTGGTTTTTCTATTTTCACAATGTCAGCTTTGGGGATTTTAATCAGTACTGCTTTGAATCTATAAATCAATTTGGGTGTAATTGACATCTTAACTATATTTAGTCTTCCAATACATGCACACAGTATGTGCTTCCATTTACTTAGGTCTTACATGATTTCTTTTAGCAATTTTTTTGTGGTTTTCTGTGTACAGGTCTTTTGTGTCCCTTGATAAATTTCTTCCTAAACATTTGATTCTTTTGGTTGCTATAGTAAATGGAATTTTCCCAATTTCCTCTTCAGATTACTCCTTACTATCATATAGAAACAATACTGGTTTTTCTGTGTTGATCTTCTATTCTGCCATTTTGCTGTACTAATTTATTAGCTGTAATAGCCATGATGTAGGATTTTCAGGGTTTTCTACATATAGGACCATGTCATCTGCAAACAGTGAAAGTTTTACTTCTTCCTTTCCAATTTGGATGCCTTTTATTTCTTTTTCTTGCCTGATTGCTCCAGTTAGAATTTCCAGCACAATGTTGAATAACAATGGTGACAGTGGGCATCCTTTTCTTGTTCCTGATTTAGAGAGTTTGATGGTTAGGTCTGTGTGCCAACTTGGGCAGGTGATGGTGTCCAGGTGTCTGGTCAAGTAAGCACTTGCCTAACCTTAACTGCAAGGATATTTGTGGTTGGTTAATAAACCAGAACTCTGGTTTATTAAATCATCAGTCAATTGACTGCAGCTGTGACTAATTACATCAATGAAGGGTGTGTCTTCCTCAATGAGAGAATTCAATCAGCTGGATTTAATCCAATCAGTTAAAAACTTTTAAGGGAGAAAGATAGAGGACCTTCACTTCTTTGACTAGCCAGCAAAGCATTTCCTGAGGAGATCATCAAACACCTTCATTGGAGTTACCAGTTTGCTGCCTGAGAAGTTCATCAAACACCTTCATTGGAGTTGACAGTTCACTGTCTTCCCTATGGAACTTGGACTTTTACACCCTGCTCTACAGAATTTGGACTCCTGCACCCCTACAGTTGTGTGAGACACTTTTATAAAATCTTATATTTACAGATATCTCTGTTTGGTTCTGTTTCCCTAGAGAACCCTAACTTATATAGCTTGGTACCAGGAGTGGTTCTTGAGAAACATAATCTTAAAATGGGCTTTTATAATTAGTTTTCTACTTTGATTAGATTCAAAGGCACTAATGACTCTATTTCCAAAATCAAGATGGCACTGACAGTCCATTGACAGTTGGCAATGGAGATACACACAATATCGCCATTTGATTCTCCTAATCACACTCTTGTATGAAGCAACACACTGGGTAACAGTTTTTTGACACCTTAACAGTATTTTGCAGAGTTAAGAGGTATAATGATGTTGACTGGTTGCTCTTAGATACACTGGATAAAGTTATAAGAGAAAAGGATGAGATAAAGTCTTCAAATTTGAAACGTAAGTGCTGTATGACAGATACAAAGGTTTCTATGCATGCCTTCAGTGAAAATCTTATTTTCTGTGGCCACAGAGTCAAGATTTCTGAAAACGAGACCTAGAGTCTGATTGTATGAGTAGCAGATTTACAACATAAACTAAAATCTCAACCTTGCAGGGCCTCTGCTGTTAAAGTAAAGGCAACGATTAGAAAAGAATGGGATCCTGAAACTTGGGATGGGGAATATGGATTGATAATGGCAGTGAGGACATTGGAACCCTGGATTCTGCTGAGTCTTTGGTGGATATATGTTTAATGATCTCCCCTGAGGAAACAGTCTCCCCATCTCCAGTCTGCCCTGAGGAGAGAGCTACACAACTCCAGCCTGCTTTGAGGAAACAGCTTCCCAAAACAAGTCTGCCCTGAGGAAACTGCCACCCAACCTTCACCTAAAGAGATTAACCCTTCAGTGTCAGCTAAACCTATAATCACCTCCCCTGAGGAAGCAGCCCTCTCTCCTGTGCTACCTCAGGAGCATACCAACTCTTTGGCTCTATTGTCATAATATTGTCTACTGGGATATTGATCATTTCTCCCTCCCACAAGACATCACACTGGTTCTTTATATTGATGACATCATGTTGATTGGACCTAGTGAGCAAGTAGCAACTACTCTAGATTTGTTGGTAAGGTATTTGCATGGCAGAGGATGGGAGATAAATCCAACAAAAATACAAGGGACTTCCACCTCAGTAAAATTTATAGGTGTCCAGTGGTGTGGGGCATGTTGAGATATCCCTTCTAAGGTAAAGGATAAGCTGTTGATTCTGGCCCCTCCCATGGCCAAAAAAGAGGCACAATGCTTAGTTGGCCTCTTTGGATTTTGGACACAACATATTCCTCATTTGGGTGTGCTACTCCACCCATTTAGCAAATGACCAGAAAAGCTTCTAGGTTTGAGTGGTGACCGGAACAAGATGAGGCTCTGTCACAGGTCCAGGCTGCTGTGCAAGCTGCTCTGCCACTTGGACCATATGATCCAGCTGATCCAATGGTGCTGGAAGTGTCAGTGGTAAATAGAGATGCTGTTTGGAGCTGTTGGCAGGCTCCTATAGGAGAATCATAATGCAGGCCCTTAGGATTTTGGAGTAGAGCCTTACCATCCTCTGCAAATACTATTCTCCATTCAAGAAACAGCTTTTGGCCTGCTGTTGGGCCTTAGTTGAGACAGAACACTTAACCATGGGCCACCAAGTTACCACAAGACCTGAGTTACCTATCATGAGATGGGTGTTGTCCAACCTGTCAAGCCATGAAGTTGGGCATGCACAGAAGTACTCCATCATAAAATGGAAATGGTATATACAGGATAGGCTTGAGAGGGTCCTGAAGGCACAAGTAAGTTACATGAGGAAATGGCCGAAATGCCCATGGCCCCCACTCCTTCCACCTTACCTTCTCTTTCCCAGCTGACAGCTATGGCATCTTGGGGAGTTCCTTACAATCAGTTGAATGAGGAAGAGAAAACTCTGGCCTGGTTTACAGATGGTTCTGCATGATATGCAGGCACCACCTGAAAGTGGACAGCTGCAGCTCTGTAACCCCTTTCTGGGATGTCCCTGAAGGACAGTGGTGAGGACAAATCCTTCCAGTGGGCAGAAATTTGAGCAGTGCACCTGGTTTTTCATTTTGTTTGGAAGGAGAACTGGCAGAGGTGCATTTGTATATTGACTCATGGGCTGTTGCTAATGGTTTGGCTGGATGGTTAGAGACTTGAAAGGAACATGATTGGAAATTTGGTGATAAAGAAATCTGGGGAAGAGATGTGGATAGACCTTTCTGAGTGGGCAAAAATCATGAAGATATTTGTGTCCCATGTGAATGCGCACCAGAAAGTGACTTCAGCAGAGGAATATTTTAATAATCAAGTGAGTAAGATGACCCTTTTGGTGGATACCAGTGAGCCTCTTTCCCCAGCCACTTCTGTCATTGCCCAATGGGCTTATGAACAAAGTGGTCTTGGTGATCATGGGATCAGCAACATGGAATTCCAGTCACCAAGGCTGACCTGGCCACAGTCACTGCTGAGTGCCCAATCTGCCAGGAGCAGAGACCCACACTCAGTCTCTGATATGGCACCATTCCCAGAGGTGATCAGCCTGCTAACTGGTGGCATGTTGATTAAATTGGACAACTTCCATCATGGAAGGGGCAGTGATTTATTCTCACTGGAATAGACACATACTCTGGATATGGCTTTGCCTTCCCTGCATGCTGTTCTTCTGCCAAAACTACCATCCATGGGCTTATGGAATGCCTTATCCACTGTCATGATATTCCACACAGCATTGCTTCTGACCAAGGAACCCACTTCACCACAAATGAAGTGAGAGAATGTGCACATGCTCATGGAATTCTCTGGTCTTCCCATGTTCCCCATCATCCAGAGGCAGCTGGGCTGATAGAATGGCAGAATGGTGTGTTGAAGACTCAATTATGGTTCCAACTAGATGGCAGTACATTGCAGGGCTGGGGCAGTGTTCTCCAAGAGGCTGTGCATGCTCTGAATCAGCATCCGCTCTATGGTGCTGTTTCTCCCATAGCCAAGATTCATGGGTCCAGAAATCAAGGGTTGGAAACAGGAGTGGCACCACTAACTATCAGTCCTAATGATCCACTAGGAAAAATTTGCTTCCTGTTCCTGCAACTTTAAGTTCTGCTGGTCTACAAATCTTAATTCCAAAATGAGGAGTGCTTCTATCAGGAGACACAACAATAATTACATTGAACTGGAAATTAAGACTGCCACCTGGTCACTTTGGACTTCTTATGCCTCTGAATCAACAGGCAAGGAATGGGATTACTCTACTGGCTGGGCTGATTGATCCTGACTATCAAGGGGAAATAGCACTGCAACTACACAATTGAGGTAAAGAAGAGTTTTCCTGGAATACAGGAGATCCCCTAGCACATTTCTTAGTACTACCATGTCCTGTGATTAAAGTCAATGGAAACTGCAACAACCCAGTCCACTCAGAACTGCCAATGGCCAAGAAACTTCAGGAATGAAGATTTGGGTTGCCCCACCAGGCAAAGAACCATGACTAGCTGAAGTGCTTGCTGAGTATGAGGGAACATGGAATGGGTAGTGGAAGAAGGTAGTGATAAATATGAACTATGACCATGTGACCAGTTACAGATATGAGGACTATGATGGCATGAATATTTCCTCCTTGTTTTGGTATAAGTAAGTTTTTATTTGTCCATAAAGCAAATATATATGTTTTCTTCTCTATCTTATCCCCTTATCACATGACATAAGCTATATTGTTTATTGTGCAGTATTTAAGTTAAAGGAATCAAGTTTAAGAGTCAATTTATCCAAGGACTTGCATCCTATTCTGGAGAGATTTAGTTTATTTCCAGTTGTACACAGGACAGCTGAGTATTGTTAGGTGAAATATATGTCTGTTATTGTTCTCTACTTATAGATAAAGTATGGTTTAAGGTGATGTGTAAAACTGTCAGGTTGACAAGGGGTGGACTGTGATGGTTAGGTTCATATGTCAACTTGGCCAGGTGATGGTGTCCTGGTGTCTGGTCAAGTAAACACTGGCCTATTACTGCAAGGACATTTGTGACTGGTTAATAAACCAGAATCCTGGTTTATTAAATCACCAATTGACTGCAGCTGTGACTGATGACATCAATGAGAGATGTGTCTTCTGCAATGAGAGAATTCAATCAGCTGGATTTACTTCAAAAAATTGAAGACTTTTAAGGGAGAAAGATAGAGGAAATTCACTTCTTCTTTGGCTAGCCAGTGAAGCTTTCCCTGAGTTCATCAAATACTTTTATTGGAGTTACCATCACTGCCTGAAGACTTCACCAAACACCATCATTGGAGTTGCCAGTTCACTGCCTGCCCTATGGAATTTGGACTCTTGCATCCCCACAGTTGCATGAGACACTTTTATCAAATCTTATATTTACAGATATCTCTTGCTGGTTCTCTTTTCCTAGAGGACTCTAACTTATACAGGGGGAAAGCTTTCAGTCTTTCCCCATTGAGAATGATGTTAGCTGTGACTTTTTCATATATTTCCTTTATAATGTTGAGGAAGTTTCCTTCTATTCCTATCCTTTGAAGTGTTTTCGTCAAGAAAGGATGTTGAATTTTGTCAAATGCTTTTTCTGCATCAAACAAGATGATCTTGTGGTTTTCACCTTGGATTTTTTTATTATGGTGTATTACATAATTGATTTTCTTGTGTTGAACCAGCCTTGCATACCTAGAATAAATCCCACTTAGTCATGGTGTACAACTGTTTTAATGTGCTGCTAGCATCAATTTGCAAGTAATTTATTGTGGAATTTTGCATCAATATTCGTAAGCAGATTGGTCTGTAATTTTCTTTTCTTGTAGTATCTGTCTGGCTTTGGTATTAGGGTGATTGTGGCTTCATAGAATGAATAAGGTAGCATTCCCTCCTCTTCAATGTTTTGAAGATTTTGAGCAGAACTGGTACTAATTCTTCCTTGAATGCTGGCCCTGGACTTTTCTTTTCTGGGAGTTTTTTGGTGACTGATTCAATCTCTTTACTTGTGATTGGTTGGTTGAATTCCCCTCTTTCTTCTCAGGTCAATGTTTTTTATTCATGCTTTTCCAGAAAGTTATCCATTTCATCTAAGTTGTCTAGTTTTTTATCATATAGTTGCACATAGCATCCTTTCATTAACTCCTTTATCTCTTTGGGGTCAGTAGTTATGTCCCCTCTCCCATTTCTGATTTTATTTCTTTGCATCCTGTCTCTTGTTTTCTTTGTCAGCCTTCCTAAGTGTCCATCAATTTTATTGATTTTCTCAAAGAACCAACTTCTGGTTTTGTTGATTCTCTCTATTGTTTTCCTGTTCTCAATTTCATTCATATGTGGTCTAATCTTTGCTGTTTCTTTCCTTCTGTTTGCTTTGGGATTAGTTTGCTCTTCTTTTTGTAGTTCTTCTAGGTGAGCAGTTAAATCCTCTATTTTTCTCCTTTCCCCTTTGTTAATATAGGCATTTAGGGTAATAAATTTCACTCTCAGCACTGCCCTTGCTGCATACCATAAGTTTTGATACATTGTGTTCTCACTTTCATTTTCCTCAAAATATTTATTGATTCCTCTTGTAATTTCTTCATGAACCCACTGGTTATTTAAGAGTGTTTTGTTTGGTCTCCATATATTTGTGAATTTTCCAGCCTTCCACTTGTTATTGATTTCTAGCTTCATTCCATTATGATCTGAGAATTTTTTTTGTAAAATTTTGATTTTTTAAATTTATGGAGACTTGCTTTGTGTCCCAACATGTGATCTATCCTTGAGGGTAATCCATGATCACTTGAGAAAAATGTTTTTCATTCTCTTTTGGGGTGCAATGATCTGTAAATGTCTAAGTCTAGTTCATTTACCTCACTATTCAAAATCTGTTTCCTTATTCATCCTCTGTTTAGATGTTCTATCTATTGATGAGAGTGTTGTATTGAATTTGCTATTATTGTGGAGGTGTCTACTTCCTTCAATGTTGTTAGTGTTTGCCTCCTGTATTTTGGGGCACTGTAACTTGGTGCAAAAGTATTTATGTTGTTTTTGATTTCTTGATGAATTGTCCTTTTTATTAATACATAATATCCTTCTTTGTCTCTTTTAACTGCTTTACATTTGAATTCCAATTTGTCTGATATTATTATAGCTACCCTCACTCTTTACTGGCTGTTGTTTCTGTGGAATATCATTCTCCACCCTTTCACTTTCAATGTATATTTGTCCTTGGGTCTAAAGTTTGTCTCTTGTATTCAGCATATAGATGGCTCCTGTTTTTTCAATATATTCTGCCACTCTATACCTTTTTTATTGGGGAAGTTTAATCCATTAACTTTTAATGTTATAAATGTAAAGACAGTGCTTTCTTCTGTCATTTTGTCTTTTTTATTTTATATGTCATATTTTATTTTTTCCTCTTGTTTTAGCCTTTCTAATACTCTTTATTCCTACACTCTTCTCCACACCTCTCTCTCCTGTCTTTTCCTATCTGCCTGTAGCACTTCCTTTTGAATTTCTTGTAGAGCCAGTTTCTTGATCACAATCTCTCTCAGTGTCTGTTTGTCTGAATGTATTTTAAACTATACCTCATTTCTGAAAGACAGCTTTGCCAGATATATAATTCTTGTTTAGCAGTTTTTCTCTATCAGTATCCTATATATGTCACACCATTGCCTTCTCACCTCCATGGTTTCTGCTGAGACATCCACACACAGTCTTATGGAGCTTCCCTTGTATTTGATGGATCACTTTCCTCTTGCTGCTTTCAGAATTCCCTCTTTGTCTTTGTCATTTGACAATATTATTATTAAGTATGGTGGAGTAAGTCTATTCAAATCTATTCTATTTGTGGTATGTTGTGCTTCTTGGATCTCTAATTTTGTTTTTCATAAGATTTGGGAAATTTTCAGTGGTTATTTCCTTCATTACTTTTTGCCTCTCTTTCCCTTCTCCTTCTGCAACACCCATAGCATATATTGTGTACTTCATGTTGTCATTCAGTTCCCTGAGAACCTGTTTATATTTCTCCATTCTTTTACCTATCTGTTCTTTGTAGGTAGGATTTCAGATGTCTTGTTCTCTACTTCACTAATACTTTCTTCTGCCTCCTAAAATCTGCTGTTGTATGTCTTCATTGTGTTTTTCATCTCTTCTATTGTGACTTTCATTTCTGTAAGTTCTGCCAATTTTTTCAAGCTTCTGAACTCTTCTATGTCATCACTCATTGTCTTGTTTATATACTTTATCTCTTTTGCCACATTTCACATCAACTCATTGATTTGATTTAGAAGATTTGTTTGAACATCTTTAATTAGTCAGTTCAACTCCTGTATCTCATTTGGAGTGTTAATTTGTTCCTTTGACTGAGCCATGACTTTGTGCTTCCTTGTATGACTTGTGATTTTTTGCTGGTGTCTTGGCATTTGATTTCCTTGATTTCTTTATTCTGGAGGTTATTTTCTCTTATTTATGTGGGGTTTTCATGTTGGCTGGCTTTGTTCTCTATTCCATTCTTTGATACTCAGTTCAACTTATTCTAGGCCTCTAGCATAGTTTCTGTTTAACTTATCTGAATTTTTTAGCTTTTATTTTTCTGTGTCTTGCTCTGCCTATATGGAAGTGTTTTTTTTTGTTGTTGTTGTTTTGTTTTTTTTTGATGAGGGTCTCCCCAGATATGATCGACCCAATCAGATTTTTGCAGACATGACAGACCCAGGACTCAGGAAGGGTATAATCAGTATCAAGGTTCCCTGGGGATGAGATCCAGCAGGTTCCCAGTCTTTCCTGTGAAGCCTCTTGATTCTGTGCTTTGTCTATCCTGCCCAGCCAGTGGTGCTTCTCAGCCTGCAGCTCCCAACTGGTGTAAAGTGTTGTACCTTTAATTCTCCCAAGACCCTGTGCCTGCTGGGGTTGTGATTGAGACAGAGGCTGAAACAGAGGGTAGGCTTAAACTGTTTCTGTTTTCAGCTCCTGGGGCTTGAATTCTCTGAATGAGAGTCACCATTCCTGTTGGGCCCTGTCCCCCCTCCCCCTTTCTTGGTGAAAAGATGTCCTTCAGGGAATTATTTCCTTCACTTGACTAGTTATACTGTCTCTTGATATTCCTTAACTCTGCCCTGCCTGGGACAATGTTGACAACAGAGAAAGCCTGTGGTTCCCTTTATGCCAAAAGTAAAAAAACAAAACCCTTTTCAGAAGGAGTCCCCAGCCCCCTATTTCATCAATCAAGAGCCTAAGTTGGTACCCTATTTTATGTGCCCCTTTTCTTGGGCACAACCTTTTTCTAATTTCTACACCCAGCCAACTCCAAATGCCTTATTTTTCCATCAATCCTGCCTCCTCTCTGCTGTAGCAAGAGCTCTGGGTTCCTTTCTTTCTCAGGGTTTATCTGTGCTTGGAGCTTGTATTCAGCAGTCTGAATTTATTAAATCTGCAGTTGGAGCTGGGTTGAGCTACCTTCCTCTGCTTCTAGAAAAGTCTGCTTCTTTTTCCCACACAGAAGTGATTCCAGGCCAGCCTGTTGGACTACTGCAGGAGGGGCACCAGCTTCCACAGATTGCGGGACTTACAGTTCTCTGCTGTGATTTCAGCCCTTCCACCTGTTCCAGAATGGTGTACAATGTGTGTCTACTCACAGAAGTCCCCCCAAACAGTTCTTCCAGACAGTTCCTGGCAATTTACTGGCTGCCCTAGAGAACAAATGAAATTCCGCACCTCCTTATTCTTCCATCTTGCCACCAGAAGCATTTTAAATGTCCTTATTTCTACCAACATTCAGTTCAAGGAAATTTAGGTTCTTTCTGTCATGTACCTGAAACTTCTTTCAGTCTCTGCTGTTATCCCATTTCAAAGCCACTTACACATTCTTAAGAAGGGCAGAATGAAATTCTCAGGCAAGAGCTGGGGCTACAGTCCATAGGTAGAATTTTTTCTTCTCTTGAATCCTCAATTGTGCTCCTAAAGCCTTTCAACTGACTGGATCAGCCCCATTTAGATTATGAAGGATAATCTCCTTTACCTGAAGTCATCTGACTATAGTTGTTAATCACCTCTATAAAAGATATTCCCCAAAACACCTAGATTAGTGTTTGATTGAATAACAGAACCATATAGCTTAGCGAAGTCAACATATAAAACTTACCACTGCAGTTAATATGAACAATATTAAAGTTAATTTCAATATTGACATAGCACTTTTAATTCCAGGTATATTACAACATTTTGTTTTCATTTCCTTGTATCTATTGTCAAGAGGGAAGTTTTGAACAACTGAGATGATCTTACTCATATTTTTATTTGTCTATTCCTTGGTTAAACAGACCTTTATGCTTAAATTCAGTGTACCACACACTGGAATAACTACACTTGATGACCTAATTGGTGGGATAATAAGGAAATTGCCCTAGGGGTGGTAGAAAAATACAGTTATCAGTAATGTACTGGATGAATTTCAGGGATACACTTGACATTATTACTCAGCCAGTTTTTCTTATGTTTTTCAAGCAGGGAACTTGATTACATTTGCCTTAAAATGAAAAAAAAAAAAAAAACTGTGGAAAGGCATTGATTGAAATTATACAAAGATGAAAAACACTGATATTGGAAACTGATCTCAGTGCTTTGATGATCATATAGAGAGACAGAAGAGAAAACTACCTTAAAGGTATAGAAGGGTAATTCTATGGAAGGTTCTAAAGGTATGAAATTAAGAATTTTTTTTATCCTAATGTATTTAGCTAGGTCTTAGCTGTTAGTTGGTGCTATGTTCTGGCTTTTTAGACAAAGCTGGTCCATAGGCCACAGATATGCAAATTATCTAGGATAAATGCAATTTTATATGCCTACATCTTTCTAAAGTTAAGGATTATTTAAGATTGTATATATAGACATACATCAGAGATATTGTTTGTATAATATATAATTATGTATATATAATTATATACATACTTGCAGAAAAATATTAGGTATATGTTTATAGATAGACAGGATGCCAGTATATGTAAGAATAAAAATGTAACTTTCTGGTATAAAATTTAAATTGATGTTAATATTTTCATATAATAACACATGAGAGCATTAACATGGGAATTATTTCTATCTTAATAAAGGACACAGCATTCATAAACTATTAAAGATAAAAATCTGTGGACTCAAAATTAAGCATAATAAAACTGTTCTGTGAAATTGACATGTATATGTATGTGCAGATCTATATAACACCACGATATAGGCTTTGTATTTTTATTATTTTAAGTAACCAGTATTACTTTTAATGACTCTTGGTGAATAAATTTCTTTTTATAAAATTCAACATGCAAATAGATAAATTGCCCATTGTATAATGCTCTTAATCCTAGTTCATTACCTACAGAAAACCACTGTTATTGATTGAAGAAGTTATTATATATAAAACAAATACACTGAAAATGTGCATGAAGAAGCATGTATTGTATGTGATAGCAAAAAGTTGGAAACACTAAAATGTTCATCACTAATTAATGGACTAAATAGATGATGGCTTAATCTGCTTATGGAATACTATGCAGCAGGTAACAAAAATAAGTTAGATATCTTTCAGGTGCAATTGTTTCCATTTTTTCAATGCAGAAAGAAAATTTAACTAAGAAATCCCTTTGAAATTCTCTGGAAAACACTATGAAGACCACCATCTTTTTGTTTATGCACAATAAGGAATAATAAACTTTATTAATTCACAGTTCATGCTACATATTTTATATTTTAACCATTTTGTGAGATTTAAAAAACTAAAACTCTCATTTTATAGCAGCACTGTCAAATATGGTAGCCACTAGCCATGAGTCCATTTGCATTTAAATTTGAATTAATTTAAATAAATAAAATTAAAAACACAGTTCCTCAGTCACATGAGCCATATTTCATGTGCTCAATAGCAACATGTAACTTGTGGCTACCATATTTTCTGCTATACTGTGTTGTCCCAGGGATGCCTATTTTCTTTTCTTTTCAAAACAAGGTTCAGATCACAGAATTCAAAACATATTGACTCTGTTACTATGGCAACTGCCATTTCTCACAATTTTCCTGAGAAAATCTACTAAATATTTCTAAAGAATAGAAGGATAAAAATAACACTACAATTACATTTTCTTTTAGAATACATATATTGTACATTCTCAGCTTTGTGCTTGACGGTTATTAAAATGCAACTTGTAATTTATCCTGTGCTTTCTCCAAAGAGCTCACTCCTTAGAGAGGTAATTTCAAACTAATTCCAACTTTCTGGCTTTTATCTGTCTCATCCTTCTCTCAGTAGTGTTGTAATCAATAGAAACACGTCTAACTTATTTGAACTTCCTAGGCTTCTTTTCACTCTGTACTGCATTAATGAACTTTGCTTCTCTGTGTTAGAGTCACTAGAGAAGCAGGGGCAAATCAAATGTTTCTTATGTTAAAAATAACTTTTTACTTTATTAGAAAGAACCAAAAACCTAGGACTACCGTATATTTCTTACAGATGGAAAATTACATGGAAGTTATTATGTAGAGAATTCCCTTGTGTTTAGGTGCAGCCCACTAGGTAAAACTATTATAGGATCCTACGAAGCATCTGGACTCTCCACAGTGTCAAAGTTCCTCCCTGGAGGCAAGTTCATTACAGGAAATATCAAGATTCATAGAATGTTGAAATATGTTGATGACTCTTTATTCACAGTATTAAAATACAAAAAAAAAAATCCTAAAAACCAAAATACATTAGTAAAGATTCATTTGGTGGCAAGATTTAAACTGAACTGATGGAGCAGAGTAGTATATTTTAGCATTTATTTACCCCATACAGTCTAATTATTTATACAATCTGCTGAAAAAAAATGTGTTCAATTATGGGATATTGCCTCAGACCCTGCTTGGACTATTATGTGCCAATTTTTTTCAATTCTGTATTGCTTTATTTAGGTCACAAATAAAGATAAAATATTTTAGAAAGCAAAAAAGAGCACCACCCACATAATCCATAAAGGTTAGCACATCTTGATTGAGAACACAGAGTATCAAAGAATTACATTTTATGTATTTGAGAAAGTGCTATGCAAGGAGTTCCAAAACACAGTTTAGCCTTGGCCCTAACAGTTACCAATTTAAGGAAAATAACAAACTCTCAAAAGCTTAGGTTTCTCAGAATTATTTTGTTATTTTTTACTTTGGCTAGTTTTTGTAATCATCTCCTTCAACAGTTAGATCACAAACTTATATATCCTCATTCAAAGTGAACAGAAAGCTCAGTTATCACACCATAACTTGAAATGTGATCTAACTAATCCAATTTGTAACTGAAGAAGAGAAAATAAAGCCCTTGTATTTGACTTATAATACCTCACTTTCCTTGGTCCTTTCCAATGGTAAAAAACAAATCTCACTGGCTAACACAGTACATAATGATGTGGTTCAGATAATTTTTCCAGGAAAGAACAAATGAAAAAAAAAAAAACCTCTCTTTAGATTGATGGCCAACTTACCATAGTTTCAAAGGTTATGCAGTCATAGAACATTTTTATCTCGTATCTCATTTATAAACATTCAAACCTGAATTTACAAAATAGCGTAGAGTCTGCTAACAGCTGCCATGGGTCAAGAGTCATAGCTACAGAAGGTGGGAAGCACATGACTTTCAGAATGGTTGACATTTTAGATAATGGAGGTCATTTTTTCATGTTATTCTCCCTTGAGATGAAAGAAATGACACAGGTAGATGGTGGAGAGAAGGTATGTTATGAAACTGTCCCTGCTGCAAGGGTAAATAATTCTGAGTTGTGTGTGGATAAATAGTTCATTAAATTGACTATCACTGATAAGAATTTTTTTCTGATTTGATTAATATCCAATTTTGCAAATACTTACATTGAAAAATGTAAATTTGTATATCAGGGGCAATATTGAATTTAGTACCACTCCAAAGGAAGTGGTAATTAATAGCCTCTTGGAGATGTGAAGGATACTTACTAAAATGAAGATAAACATAACAGGAAATTAATATAATAAGTAAATAATACATAGACATAAAGTCATTGTCTTGAGAATTCATTTTTCACTAAATGAAACACATTCAGTATATTTTAAATTCATCTCACTTTACAATATTTAGAACATTAGGAAACATATTCAAATAGAACACATTCACTAAATCATAGGTAGTCATTTTGTTCACCTCCAAACCCCTTTCTTTCCATCATGACATATCCTAAATTACACTCTACTTTTAGAAAGGATTTGTGTTTTTCTTCTTAGAATCCAGTGCCTTCCATTGATTCTATAATTCACAAATATCTATGCATACATATTCCAAAATGATGTTATAACTTTAAGGTTTAGAGTCAATACTTGGAGCTCAAAATGTTGCTGAACTTATGTTAGTTAGTGTTCTATTTCCCACTGTTATTGTAATTTCCACTTTCAACTGCTTTGAGTGGGTATAAATTATAGGAACATAATTTTTGGCTCAATAAATGCAACAATCAGAGATACCTCCAAATTTCAATGGTGGCCTCCTAAGACAGTAAATTGCATCATTGATATCTTTGAACTGGAGTCTGGATGCCATACTATTAAATGAAAAATATGAATTTTGAACTGCAATAACTGTAAGAGCAACAATTTTTAAACAATAGTCAGTACAAGATTCAATTGGTTAAAAATGCAGATTTCAGTATTCTGTCTCCTGTAATTCTAATTCAGAAAGCTTGAAAAGGGCCTAGGAACTGGTATATTTTGCCAAGTACCTCAGACTTTGCTGATACAGCTCGTTGGAGAACTACATGTTGGGATCCCCTGCCTCAAAGAATATGTAGTTCAGATCTCAATTTGAGTTGAGGAAATGCAGTGCAAAGATGAAGTGAATATGTATAAGTCACAGAGTTAATTAGTTGCTCACTTAGACCTAATATTAACATTTCCTGATTCCTAGCCCAGTGCTCCTAATTTTAAATTGTCTCCAAATAAGTTGTGTAGACTATCTTCCTAAAATTTTAGTAATGTACAGCCATTGTTTAAATGGGGAAAATTCTAACAGATTTTTAGATAAGACAATTTTTTCTTATAATGGCATTTTTTCTTTGATATATAAAAAAATTAAATTTAAATTTTACATGCCAATAGTTTCCTCTCTGCCTCAAAAACTAAACTATTTTACAAATAGAATTTTATTTATACTTGTTTAACAATAACTTGTCTAGACCTTACCATGAATCATTCACTATTCTAATAACTTTAATATAAGATGTATAAGTATTAATAAACAAAACTATAAAACCAACTTCTTTCACATTATCAACATTAATCAAATTTTGTGTATATTTTCACTCTGCTGAAACTAAACTGGTGCCACACAAGGATAGAGTGGGAGCTGTCCTGGTGCCCATTCCTTTGAATGTACTTGTTCTCGTAGTATAAATAATAATGTCTGATCTTTACTGTGAGGGCTTACCATGTTCCAGACACTGCTTATACACTTATATTAACTCATTTAGTACTCACAACAATTCTATGAAAATGTGCTATTATTATTTCCAGTTTATCAATGAGGAAACCAAGTCAGAGACATATTGTAACTTGCCCAAACCAGCAAGCAGAGAAGCCTGACCCCAGGTTCTCTTTCCTTAAACACTTTTCCTATACTGCCTCTGACTATGGTATGCCATGTTATAATTCAAACATCTGTTACTTTAATCTAGTTCAACAACTGTGAAACTGTCAATCGTACAGTGCATCTTGACCACAGTTCATCTTTGCTTGGTGAAAATTTACATGTTAATAGTGTCTCAGTCCTCTTCTGGATAGTGCTAGACACTTAAAGCAGCACATTTCACTACCTATCATTGCTGTGATATGAAATAAAAGCCTTGATTTATTAAACCATTTCAGAAATCAAAGTCCTTTTTATGAAAATGACTTTCAATTGTGAGTATAAATTTGGTCTTCATGAATGATAACATAATTTGAGTTCAACAAGAGAATTTCTGTCATTTTGATATTAGGCTATATTAACTGAAGGCCAAGCAGAAGTCATTACCCAAACATTAAAAGTTAAAATATTGTCACTTAGATAATCATTTGGCACATACCAGTGCAAATACAGAACACAAAATCTTGAGGAAAATCTCATACAAACCTGACAATAAATACGGACAATTAAATACAAAACTTTAAAAAATGTTGGGAATTTGCTGATCTTGAAGGACACAAACCAACTCCTAGTGAGGAGTTAAATAAAAATATTGTAATACTATGAAAGAAGAGAGCCTACTCCATCCTCTGTGTTCACACAAAAGAAAGTTTTTCTACTCATTTCTACAGGTTTTCATAGCATACAAGGTAGTCTCCTACGTGACTGTTTTCAGGTATTTCAGGGAGGGTACATTTTTTCTAAAGCCATAAAGTGTGATTACATGTCTTTGATCTTAAGGGACAATTTCTTTGGGGCTAGACAGGAAACAGCAGGAGCAGGAGACAGGAGCATGGAAGGAGCCCAGCAGGAGCCCAGCAACTATTCCCTTATCTAAATTGCTGCCTGCCTTCAAGCACGCAAAGCTTTTGGCCTTCCCCCAGCCTGGTGCCCACCTTCAGGCTTCCAGGGCTAGGAAGTAGCCCCGCTGTATAACCTATCGAGCCAGGGAACCTTCCGTGTCTCCACGTATTACCCCCTCAATTTAGAGAGCATATGAATGTGCAACTGTCCTGTGACTATACTTAGACATTGTGGAGCATTTGGGCTTAGACTTCCTTACAACTAGTCGTAGAAATTGTATTCTGTTTTTTTTGTTTTGTATGTTTGTGTGTGTGTGTTTGGTTTTTTGATGAGAATGTAATATACACATTATGATGGCAAAATATAAAAACACAACTCCTCAGATATTTCACTGACTAGATCATATTGGCCTTATGCTTCCATCCCAACTGCTTAGGAACTTCTGTGATGACAGCAATTTATCCTTCATAGTCCTCTCAAATGTCATTACCAGGGTCCTTTCCTATGCTGAAGGCTCTTCTTCCCACCCCCAATTTTTCATATGCTCCATGGCTCCTCTGGACTTTCATGTTAGAGGTCTACTCCAGGGCATTCCCTCTAGCCTATGTTCCCAAACACCGAGGTCATGATTTGCATCATATTGGTTATGACTTGAGCTAGCTCAGTGAATCTAAAGAAACTGCAAAGGAAATTTCAATCTTCAAAACCACTACTGTTCAAGTCTTAGCTCACATAATTAAATTCCTCTTTGTGGACCTATAAACATACACTTGTGGTAGGATAGGGGCATCTAGGGTCTGCTTTGTCAAGTGTATATGCCTGCATCAGTCCTCTACATCTCTCACAAATACCAGGTAGGTAAATGCCCACTCTATCTGCATTAGGGCCAACTGTGCACTCTCCTGAGCTTCAGTCACTTTAAAGTAAAAGTCAATTTCATCAGAATATTTGCAAGGGTTATGAATTAGAAAATAAAAGTATTATATTGGTTGAACAGAATACATCATCTATAATCATGTGGAACCAACATGGAAAACAGGGTAGACTAGTCTCTTCCAGTTAGTAAGGTCATTTTACATGTTTTGCCCTAGGAATAACAGGGGTAAAGGCCAGCAGTATGCTGAGGGCCAGCCTTCAAGCAGAATCAGAAAACTTTATTAGCTGAATGCCGCTGAGAAGTCAAGTGCAACACTCAATGCACAGGTAAAGGTGAGTTGTCACACTTTCAAAAAATTCAAGGGTGGATCTGTAAGATTTTTAAAGACGAATAAAAAGTAAATATCACTATATACTGTATACTTAGAGTCTTATTTTCCTGAATGCTATACTTGAGGAGTTGTCTTAAACAACAGGAATTTACTGACTCATAGTTTTGAGTCTAGGAGAAGTCCAGAATTGAGGTTTCAGCAAGGCAATGCTTTCCCCCAAAGACTGTGACATCTGGGGCTGGCTACAGATAATCATTGATCTTTGGCCATTCTGTCACTTGGCATATGCACATGGTTGTGCTTCCTTTCTTTTTCTGGTTCTGAGTTCCATTGACTTCTTGCTTTTCCCCATGGCTTTCTTTCCCTGACCTTCTTTATAAGGTCTCCAGGGATCAGATGAGGACCTGTTCTGATTCAACTGGCTATACCTTACTAAAAAGTACATCTTCTAAAGATCCTATTTATAAGGGATTCACATCCACAGGAATGGATTAACAACCTGCTTGTTTGTTGTGGTTGTTTTTTCTGGGGTACATAACTCAATTACTGCACCTACCTTTCTAAAAATTTTCAACATCCAGAATTTTTAACAAATTTTTCATTTTCAAAACAGATTTGTATGTCATAGGGAATCATTTACTTCAGGCTAAAATGTGGATAAACAAATTTTAAAAAATAACAAAGAAATTAAATAGAAGATATTAAAATTAAACAACCAATTTAAACAATTACCTGTATGGGCTTTACTTTGATGTAATAGTTATTTGCATTTTTCTTTTTAAATATTTTATATTTGATATCATAGTCTCTAACTTTTGTTTTTCTTGGCTTGTTTTTAAGAGAAATACCTTTGGAAGAGAATTCTGTTACTATGGATCTCTTAAAACCAACCATGCCAGATTTGATACCAAGACATATTTATAATTAAAAAAAAATAAAATTTTCTTTCTAAGCTCTTTTAAGGTCTTTTTGCCATCTTCATATTTGTTAAGCAAGACCTCTGTGCCTATGTTAAACATCCAATTAATGTTTCAACTGTCCCTGAAACTCAATATTTTAAAACCAAATTCACAAGTTCCCTCCAAACCTGATCCTCTACTGCAGTGAATGCTATCATCATCTGATAGACAAATCAGAAATTAAAAACGCATCTTACCCTGCATGTCAAATCTCTCACCAATCTGTCCTAAACCCCTCCTGAAGCAGCCTACTTCTCTCTGTTCCCCCTGCCAGCACTCCCATACAAGCGCCCCTAACCTGGACCAATAATATAGTTTTCTAATTGGTACCCAGTATTCATAGCACTCTATGATTTATTATCTCATCTCTGACCAGACTGATCTCATGAAATGTATATTCAACCACATTATCCCCTACTTAAAATACTTATCTTAGGACAAAAATTATATCCAAAGTTCTGCATTTTGTATCCTACCCACAGCCATTTCCTGCTTCATCATGTCTAGCATAAATCTTGTTTCTGTGACCAAGACACACTGTGCTTCTTATATCCATGAAACTCACCAAGCTCCCTTTTTCCTCCTGGAATCAACTTGTCTCTCCCACCTCCCTCCCAAGTATGTCAAGTTAATTTCTATTCTTCTTTCGTATCTCAACTTCATCACCACTTGCTTTGTGGTATCCTTTCTTTACTTCCCAGATGAGGTTAGTGATCAATATCTTCTGTTGCTATGTGCACCTCTTTATTGTAGCAACTTTCACAATGGCAAGTTTAATTTATTTAATGCAGCTCATTGATGAATTTCTGATTTTTCCTTTAGATGGTAAAATCCATGAACTATCTTTTGGTCCCATACTATTACATCCCTAGCACTTACAGCAGTAGATATAATAGCATCTGTTATTTGTATATTGTTGAATATAAAGTCTCAAATATTGAATTCCAAGGCATGGATCATTTATGGAAATACTACCCAACACATGCTAACCTTCCAAGATTATCTATAATTGAAAGATGCTTCTGTGCTAATGGACTCCTAATGGACTTGATGTCTATACAATTCTTTCAGAGCTTTTCACACTTTCTCATTTGCAAGTTGTTTATTTACATGCCTAAAGGATCCCACTAGATCATAAGTTTCAACAAAGAAAAGACTATTTGTTTTAGATCTTCATCTCTGCTTCCCTCTCTACCCAGTATTTTTCATAGTATTTTGAACATAATACACACACACACACACACATTAGCTGACTATATAAATGAAAAAATACTGGGTTGTTGTATACCTATCAAGTCTCCTCCATTGATTTTCATATTTCTCTGGAGAAATTTCAGCATCATAACTGAACCAAGTGTGTGCCCATCCTCTCTCCACAAACAACTCCCTCCATCCCCATCTTTTGCTATGTTAATACTGGTCAAATCTACTTTTGCATTCATGACGATAGATCACTATGCTTCAGTGACATGAGAAATTAGTGTACATTCATATTAAATCTCAACTGCATTTATTTGTGTTTAGAAGGAAAAGAATGTAGTAGGTATTTTATAAAACTCTCAAAAATAAAATTGAATAACCACAGCATTGTTGATCCTGATAAGTTAACTATATGTGAAATAGTGTAAGAGGTATCAACACTTTGAAATAAAAGAAAAAATTAAGAAAGATAGGCAAAAAGGGGGTAAATTTATATACCAGTAGTTTAAAGCTAACATTAAAATAGCTTTTAGAATTCTGCTTTTGAGGTTTTTGGTGAGTCATTCATTTTTACATGCTCCAATTCAAGTTAAAGGGAAACTCAAATCATTTTTATATCCTGTGCCTCTAGAAAAAGACTTACATTTAAAAGAGACACTATTCTAAATGGCCCTTATTTTTATGTCCAAACTTGTCTGAGTATTTCCTCACTGGGCATTTATAAATCAGCAGAAGTCTTTCCAAATGACCTTTAGTGGCATTCTTTTAGTTGGTGTCCTCCTGTCATTGTCCTCCTTCCTTCTGAGAACTGAAGTCAACATAATTTCTTTTCTCTCCATTAAAGGATGTTGAGACCAAGCAAAAATAACCTAGCTGCTTGCTCTAAGAAATACCTGCTCCTAGAAGATAAGACTGTGAACCAACTGAAAGCTCATTTATCAAGACTAATAGCTTCCTCATTAATACTTGCTCAAGATCCTCCCTTGCTGTGATCACCAACTTAAAAACACTACATCATAAACTCTGTTCAGTACTGACCTGTTCACCACTTGCCATGGTCAACCTTAAAATCACACAGTCTAGGCCCTAAATACTTAGAAGTATCTTCCCTTGAGGTACCATAGGCATACCGCAGAGATATTGTGGGTTTGATTCCAAACCACAACAATAAAGCAAATATTGCAATAAAGTGAATCACATAATTTTTTTGTTTCACAATATAACTAAAAGTTGTGCTTAACTACGCTCTAGTCTATTCAGGGTGCAATATTATTACATCCTAAAAAAAAAAAACAAAAAACAAAAACAAACAAAAAAAAAAAACAATGTGCATGCCTTAGTTAAAAATACTTTATTGCTGAAAAAATGCTAACCATCATCTGAGCCTTCAGTGAGTGGTAGTCTTTTTGCTGGTAGAGGGTCTTGCCTTGATGATGTCTGCTGACTGATCAGGGTGGTGGATGCTGAAGGTTGGGATGGCTGTGGCAATTTCTTAAAAAGAAGACAGCAATGATGTATGCTGCTTTGTGGTGGTTTAAAACAGTAAGTACCCAAGAAAATCATGTTCTTAAAGCTCATACATTCCTGTGGTGTAAACCTATTATAAATAGGACCTTTTGATTAGGTTACTTCAGTTAAGGCCTGGCCCAGCATGGGTCTTAAGCCTCTTATTGGAGACCTTTATAAATAGGATGAATAAAGAGAGTGAGAAGGAAAAAAAAACAAACAACCAAAAAAAAAAAAAAACTCAAGAAAGCAAGAGGTTGAAAGCAAGAAAACCCAGAAGAGAAGGGACAGACCAACAGATACAGCCATGGGCCTCAACATGTGACAGAGGAGTCCAGGATCACCACAGCCAGTCTTTGGGAAGAAAGCATCATCTTGATGATGTCTAGATTTGGACATTTTCATGGCTTCAAAAGTCTAAGCTTGTAAGCTAATAAATTCCCATAGTTAAAGCCAATGCATTTCATGGTTTCTACTTTGAGCAGCTTAGTGAACTAAAACAAGATCCTTTCATGAAAGATTTCTCTGTAGCATGTAAGGCTGTTTGATAGCATTTTACCCTCAGTGGAACTTCTCTAAAAATACAAGTAAATCTTCTCAAACCCTGAACTGCTTTATCAACTAAGTTGATGTCATATTCTAAATCCTTCGTTGTCATTTCAGCAACGTTCACAACATATTTACCAGAAGAGAATTCATCTGAAGAAACCACTTTCTTTGCTCATTCATAAGAAGCAACCCCTCATATGTTCAAGTTTTATCCTGAGATTGCAGCAATTAGTCTGATCTTCAGGATCCAGTTCTAATTCTAGTTAACTTCTAATTCCAGATGGTATTTCCACTGCATCTGCAGTTACCTACTCCACTGAGGTCTTGAACCCCTTGTATTTGTTTTCTGGGCTGCTCAAGTAAATACTATGAAAAAGGTCAGGTTAAGCAATGGAAATTTGTTCACTCATTGTTTGAGGCTAGGCAAAATCAAATCAAGGAGTCATCAAGACAATGCTTTCTTCCCAAAGACTGTGGCATTCAGGGATGACTTTGTCTTTCTAGACCACTAAAACTTTCTCTACATCAGCAATAATGCCCTGTCACTTTTTTATCATTTGTGTGTTTACTGGAGTATCACTTTTAATTTCCTCCAAGAACATTTCTTTTGTAATCATGACTTGGCTAACTGTTTGGTATAAGGGTCCTAGCTTTCAGTTCAACTAGACTTTTAACATGCCTTCCTCATTAAGCTTAATAATTTCTAACTTTTGATTTAAAGTTAGAGACCTGCAACTCCTCCTTTCACCTTAATGTTTGGAAGCCATTGAATGATTGTTAATTGGTTTATTTTAACACTGTTGTATTTCAGGGAATAGCGAGGCCTGAGAAGAGGGAGACTGATAGGGGAAAGGCTGGTTGGTGGAGGAGTCAGAATACATACAACATTTATCAATTAAGTTTGCCATTTCATATGGGTGCAGTTTGTGTGGCACCCCAAAAGAATTACAATAGTAACATCAAAGATCATTTATCACAGATAACCATAACAGACATAATAATAATGGAAACGTGAACTATTGCAAAAATTACCAAAATGTGACACAAAGACATGAAGTGAGCACATGCAGTTGACAAAATGACACTGATAGACTTGCTTGAAGCAAAGTTGCCATGAACCTTTGGTTTGTAAAAAAAAAAACATTATCTACAAAGCACAATAAAATGAAGTGCAATAAATCAAGATATGCCTATACTAAAACTCTGTCAAGATAGGGCTCTACCTTACTGCACAGGATTAATAAACTTGGATTTGCTTGATCAGCCCATTTTTCTGGTCATCATTTAGGGGGTTGATGGTCGACATCACTTTATTTTTCCTGTATTTACCCTTTAAATATTCCTCTAGTTTCAAATGCTTGCCTTGCCTATTGTTTATTAACTGCATGAGCTTCAGCAGGTTATATCTCATCTCTAAACCTATGTCTTGTTGAGAAAATGGAACTTTTTGAGGTTCTTTTGAGCTTAAAATGAGGTAATATATAAAGAACATGGCCTAACATTTTGTGTATTAACATTTAATTTTCACAACTACATAAGTCAATATCTGCATTTTGTATCTGAGGAAATTGAGGCACAAAGAAGTCAAATAACTTGCCAAAAATCTCAGAGCTAATAGCCTGCAACACCAGCATTCAAACCCAGGCAGTCGGCCCCATAGTAAGTGGCCTGAACCATTATGTCATGCGGCCTTTCCTTATTGGTTTGACTCAATTCCACTTTGATCATGGTCAGAGGTTTCCCCTAAGTGCTCCTATCCCAATTCAATTTATCCCAGATACTGCTATGATTCAATTTTGTTGTATGGCAAATGTCAAATTCTTTCTGTGAACATTATTGGCCTCCTGTGACTAGGCATTGGATGGATTATACAGTCCTGCTCCTTTTACCCAGTCCTAGACTTTTCTAGTCTCTGGGAAAGGGAGATTAGCCTAGCAAGCATGCCTAGAGAATTATCTTAAATGACATAGGTCTGCCCTGAAATTTGTTCTTTGTTTCCACCAAAATGTAGGGATAGGAAAGGAAAATCACCCTCCAACTGCAAGTGAAAAAGAAGAGTAAAATGAATATACAAAGAGAAAAACAAAATTAATCCTTGAAAATTTGACCTCAGCATGCTAGCAGAAATAGTAGTATCAGCAGAAACATTGTTATTCATTCACTTATTCCATTAATAAACATTTATTGATCATTTGCTATATGCTGGCATTGTAGTATGTCCTTGGGCTCCAGGCTAAGAACCCAGTATTCGTTCGTTGGCCTTTTTCCTTTTTCTATGCTTTTCTTCCATTTCTATGACTCACCTATCACCTGTGATAGAGGATAAGATCATTATGTCTAATCCTCATTTCTCTTCTGTAAAGGAAAACCAACTGCTTACTGAATGAAGGAATTTTTTCCCCATGAATGAGCTAGAGACTCAAAATGTACATTATAAAGGAAAGAATATATATATATATGTATATAGTCTTCTCCAAAATCCAGTCCTTTTGTGTTGCCTATTTGAATGCATTGCACAATCCTTTCAGCTACACACTATGAGTCTCCATGTTACAAGTCTATGACTAATCTATCCCTGCTGCCTGTTGCCTTCTCTTCCACAGTTGGCCTGTTAACATGTCACTTGTCACTTGTCTTGAACATTACCACATACACCAAACATAATGAGTGTTTGTCACCTCCACTGTTATATGAGATCCCTGAAGAAAGGGATCCACTTTTACTTTAAAAAAAATATATCCTCAAAGGCAAGCAAAATGTTCATCCTTAGAATCAAGAAGTATCCACTGAATGGATGAAAAGGTGTTTAAAAACATTGTTAAATTAACTATAAGAAATGCAATGTTCCAGTGCTATTTGAGAGGGTTGAAAGAACAGACCCTTATTTATTTATTTTCATAAATGAAACCTTTTGCCAAGACTAACTTGCTCACTTAATTCCTCAATAATTTCATCTGCAAAAAATTGTATCTTTTAATAATTTTGTGAAACTTAAGTGGTTAATAATGACAAGGTAACTGTATTTTTAAAAAGGAAGTTTGTTGAATGACCAGTATGTCCTTCATAATATTGTATGTACTCTCTCATTCCATCATTACAAGAATTCCAAGACATAAATATTATTACTTTTTTAAACCCTTTTTATTCCCTGAAGATTTAAAATGAGCTAGAAAACATCTTTTAAAAAAAGTGAGGGCCTGGACACTTGCACTCAAGTGTTTCTGCTTCCAAATCTTAAACTGTTTTCTCCACTCCTTGCAATCCTAACACAGTTCTTTCTTTTGACATAACATCATCTAGGTAATTGCATTTATCTCCAGCTATTCTAAAGGGAAAACAAGTCCATCAAATATATGCCCTATTTAAAAAGCCAAATATTTTTGCTCTGCTTTGATTCTAGGTGACTATATGGCTGGATGTGTATATCAACCCTGGAGACTTATAGTTTATGCTAACAAAGAAAAATAACATCACATGGACTTTTGCTGAGTCAAGCAGTTGTTTACTGTTCCTTGGAAGGCTTGACACATGGTTCCTAAGAATCACACATTTTCAGTTTACTGTGGGCCACTTTTTGTGTACCTACTTTAGTATAATTTATGCAATTTGAAAAAAAGTGCAAAATTGGGTCATATTTTTATGCTGCCTGCAGAATCTATGATTCCATTTTTAAAGTAGAAAGTAATCTACTTTACAATGGAAAGAAAATATTTATGCTTTTTCCCTGAATTTGTTGTTGTTATCAGAATGAAAACTATCTTTCAAAATATAATAACCCTTACTCATAAACAGAATCAAAATGAAAAAATTAAAAGTTACGGATCAAAGTGATTTCTCATTGTCATACACATGAAAATCCAATATCTGATGTGTATAATCATCCCTGATCAAGGTTTTCAAAGGCAATGATCAAACCCTGTGCACATTTAATTTAAGCCTGAATGTAGAGAAGTGATCCACCTGGGACACCGTAGAGTATGCCTAAATTCAGTAGATCCTCACCCACAGTGTACTAACTCTCATAATTAGCTAAGTGCTGCAAATTGAAGAAAAAGGTGTTAGGACGACATATGAGAAGTTCAAAATAAAGAACTTAGCAGAGGAAGTTGATAGCACAGGATGTGTGCATTTAACAAAAATCTAGAAAATAACTTGTCTGTTTTAATATATATGAACTACTGAAATAATTTGATATAGGAAATGTGGGACTAGTGTAGCATATAAAATACAAGAATTGAACAGAAGGTCCCTACTTTAGGTGCTCCCAACTTCACCATGTGAAATCTCTTGAATAATCCTCTTCCTGTCCTCTAGACAGTCTGCTAAATGAGGCATGCAAGGTAATCACTAAGTTCTCTCTTTGAACATGGAGAGATAAATACCAGCTCTAGGCTTTTGTTATTTTATCATCACCTCCTTTAGCATTACTAGCTGCACCTAATAGACTGATAAATGGGGCTTCTGTGAGTGACCAAACGGCATTTAATGTTCTGTTCTGAAATTTAAGAAATCAGGAAAAAGCAGAGCAGTGTTTGACAAGTATTTGTTTGTGAACACAAGGGTTATAACGGGGAAGAATAAATTATGAAGACCAAGAAGTTTTTTCTGATAATGGTTTAAGAATATTTGCCTGTGTAGAGTACCAGCTTTACATTTCAAGCAGAAAAACATTGACTGGAGCCACAGGCTCCTGAAGCAGGCACTTGTCAGTTCAACAGCCATTTAAGATGTACCAAAGCCTCATAAATCAAAGTCATTTGGTAGTGGTTAGTGGGAATTTTATTGATATTAGGATCCAAAATCCTAGCTTCAAATTTTAGTTGTGTGACCTTCAGGAAGTTATTTAATTTTCCTGGACTTTCAAGTTCTCTTTTTCAAACTGTGTCTTGGTTGTATAGCTTAAGCATTTGGACTTAATTAACCATATCTGCAAAACTGTGGTGAAGACTTAATGAAATCAAGCATTCACAAGTATAACATATAGCATAGAGAAGTGTGTATAGCAATGAAGTTGGAAACACAAACTGTGGTGCCTGACAACCCTCAGACCAAATCCTGCCTCTGCCCATTACAAGAGGAACTTTGTGTAAGTGCTTAACCTCTCTGTGCCTTAGTTTACACATTTGGAAAATGAAGTAATATTAATAATACCTATCTCACTGAAAAATTGAGGTAATACCTGTAAAGCATTTAGAGTTTTGGAAATCTTAGAGAAAAGAATATATCTGTCTTAATACATGTAAAGCATTGAAAAATGTGGAATAGGAGAACTGGGCTTAATATAGCATGTTAAAAATAAGAATTGAACAGGTCAGTCAGCACTGGAAAAACTCTGGTACCAATATACAATGCAAGTTCTAGCATGCTTGAGAAACACGTTTAATAGACATATATGGCTACTTGAATGACTATTTATAACCACACCTAAATAGGAAATGTCAAATGCTAACTCTCCCAAATATCACCAAAAAAACCTGTTGAAAAGTCCAAGCTGAATTAATTGCTTACTGTGGTAAGGAGAACATGGCTGTGATAGATCCCTTATCGCATTTCAGAGAAGGAAGGGTAAAGATGAGATATTTTTTAAGGTTTTCACATATACTTCAATGAAGGTCATTCAATAAAGGAGCTTGTTTAGGATTGAATGAGCATCAAAGTAAAACAATGGAAAGATTGATGGACACAGTTAAGTGAGAATTCTGAAGTATAAACTGTCACTTGACCGTTTCTAATGAAGAGTGGATAAGTATTTTAGGAAGTTCTTGGAATGAATTATAAACTTCACAAATTTTACCTTCCTGGGGATAAAACAGTAAAGTTAATTGCTGATTTAAAAAAAAAAAAAAAAAAAAAAAAAAACAGTTTAAAGGTAAAGTCATGACAACATAAACAATTAATTTTGTGGATGGTTTCAAGTCTCAAAAGTTATATCTATCTGTACATAGATCTAAACTTTCCAAAGGATTCTTCCAACAATAAGTTGCTTCTATCAAGAAAATATCACATTTTCAAATCATTAACACATCCTTATTTTTCTCATTATTATTGAAGGACTTGCTGTCCACACATGACGGGCACACAGCTGCTTCTCTCCACCACAAAATGCAAAACAATTTAGCCAGACCAACATCTTTTTATAGCACTAATGTTAAATCAAAAATGGTCATTTTACTGTTTAATGCATTTAAAAGTGTATTCAATCATAGCTACTTATTTCATCTAGATTTTCATGATTACACTTCATTTTGTTACAGCTCTCTGTTTACAAATAATCTTCATTTCCTGTTCTGCCTGTTCCTGATTTCCTAAACTTCAAAACTCTATGTCATTTAGACACCCACAGAAGCAATATGTCATTCATCCATCTATTATGGGCTTATTAGTAATGCTAAGGACAGTGGTTGTACAACAACAAAATTCTAAAGCTGGTATTTCTCTATGTTGAAATATGCAGGCTATTTATATTTTTGAGACTATATTGTTGGTATAGAATTCCTATAAATTTATTTCATCTAACATGTATTGAATTCTGGCCAAGGGCTGACATTTTGCTAGAATTAAATAGTATGGGGATCTAGACAAGATGGTGTAGACTCATTTTTCACTGTTTCTCCCTAAAAAAAACTAGGGATAACACAAAAGGCAACCAAAGAAGAGCTCTGATAGGTAGTAAGAGGAAGGTGAACTGGTTTAAGACCCAGTACTGGAGACACAAAACAGGAGCAAGGTGTCTTCATCTCCTGCACAACAAATGAAACAATCCAAGTCCATTGTTGCCAAACTGCAAATCTAGCAACAGAAGGAAACCCAGGTAGGATCTACTCCTTCCACAAATCAAATAGGAGTCCCTCTGACAATACTACGAACCCAGCACCAGTAAAAAGGGGTCATAAGTGGAGCCCCATGAAAATGAGTGGCAAGGGAAAGCACTCTTCATGCCCACAGGTCTTGAAGCTACCCTCTCCCACTGGGACATATTAGGGTCATTAGGGCACTGGTTAGAGGGACCCCTCAAAAAATAAGAGGCCTGTCCCTGGAAAACTCTGTCCCTGTGGTCTAAGTATCCCCTCCCCCACCCAGAGACATGGGTGTATCTGGGGGACACTGAGAGGAGGGATTGTGCCCCAGCAAGCCTCTGCTCCAGCAAGGAGGATCCTTCTCGTCACAAATTCCTTGCCATAGAAGTGTCTTCATTCCCAGTGGCTAAATGCTCCCTTCCCACGTTTATTAGGTAAAAGCCAAATGAACCTGGCAGCTCAACCTAAAAAAACTCCTGCCTCCTAAAGCAGCAAAAGCAGAACTATGGGAGCCCCAGAAAGATAAATCAAGTGGACCAAAATAGCATTGGAATAACACTAGAAATGCTATGAAAATAAACTGTATTTATAACCACAGTCTACAAATGCAGGCCAGGATTGCATGCTGCACATAAACAAGGTGCTTGTCTAATAAATTAACAATTTAAATTAGATGCAGAGACTCCTAACATAAAATGTCCAAGATACCTGGCATAACAAAAGCCAGGAATGTCTTAACTTGAGTGAAAAAAGACTCATTGATTAACACCAATACTGATATGAATCAGATGATAGAATTATCTGACAAAGATTTTAAAGTGACTATCATAAAAATGCTTCAACATTCAATTATAAATTCCACCAAAACAAATGAAAAATAAATCTTAGTAAAGAAGTAGAATTTATAAAAAAAATTATAAAGAACCAGATGGAATTTATAGAATTGAAGGGCCAATAACAGAAATAAAAAGCTTATTGGATGGGCTCAGTAACAGAGTGGACATGACAGAGGGTAACATCAGTGAACTTAAGGAATGATCATAGAATTAATCCAATCTAAGTAACAAGAGAAAAAGTATGCAAAAGAGAAAAACAATAGAGTCTCAGGAACCTATGGGACAATATCAAAAGATGCAGCATTTACATTGTTGTAGTCTCAAAAGGAAAAGAGAAAGAGTGAAACTGAAAGAGTTTTAGAATATACAGTATCAGGAAACTTTCCTACAGGGAACACTAATTAAATGGCAGCAGACTTCTCATTTGAAACCATGGAGGACAGAGGAAGTGACATAACATTTTTCAGGTGCTGAAAGCAAAAGAACTGTTAACTGCAAATTCTGTATCCATTGAAATAATCCTTCAGCAATGAACGGAAAATAAAAATGTTCTCTGCCAAAGAAAAACTAAACAAACAAACAAAAAAAGTGCTGCTAGCAGACATACCCTTAAAAATTGCGTTAAGGAAGTTGTTCTTCAAGCATTAAGGAACTGATAAAAGAAGGAGCTTGGAGTATCAGGAGGGAAGAAAGAACAGGAAGAACAGATATATTGGTACATAAAATGGCCTAATCGTCATGAGCTTTATAAATATCCAGTTATTGAGACAAAAGTTATTATATCATCTGACACTGAAATAAAAAATTAAAAGGGAAGAGACAAGAACCTAAATGCAAATAAGGTTTCCAAACTTCACTAAAAGTGGTAGATACTGATACTTGTAGATGATCATAAGCTGCATGTACATATGGAAATAACCAGAGCAAGCACTACACAAACTATACATAGAAATACAACAAAAGTACTATAAATAAATCAAGATAGAATCCTTTAAAAATGTGCAAATAATCCACAAGAATGCAATAAAAGAGGATCAGAGGAATGATGCCCAGAGGAAACAAAAATTCAATAAAAACATGGCAGACAACAACTATAACATGTCAATAATGAACATAAATGTAAATAGTCTAAATATTCCACTCAAAAGTGACAGATTGACAAGGTAATAAACTAAATAAATAGAAGGAGGGAAAAACAAAAACACTTGATTATATCAATAGACAGAGAAAAAACTTTAGAAAAAATCCAATACTCTTTCTTTGTAAAATTGTTCAGAAGAACAGGCATATAAGGGAGCTTTCTCAACATAGTAAAGACCGTTAATGAAAAATGCATAGCTAACATCATACTCAATGGTGAAAGACATAAAACTTTTCAACTAATATCAGGAAGAAGACAAGGATCCCTGCTTTAAGCACTGCTATTCAGTAATTTACTAGAAGTTCTTGCCAGAGCAGTTAGGCAAGAAAAAGAAAGTCCCAAAAACTCTGCAATAAAACTACTAGAGGTAAAAATCAAATTCAGCAAAGCAGTCAGGTTCAAGATCAAGATGCAAAAATCAGTAGTGTTCTATACCCTAGTAATGAGCAATCTGAGGAAGAAATTAAAACAAACAAACAAACAAAACTTCCATTTCCAATTGCCATTAAAAGAATCAAATATCAAGGAATAAATTTAACCAAGGATTTAAAGGACTTAGACAACTTCAAAAATTTGCTCAAAGAAGTTAAGGAAGATCTAAATAATGGAAGGAAATTCCATGCTCATGTAGTAGAAGACTACATACTGTAAAGATTTCAATTCTACCCAAAATGATTTACAAATTCAAAGTAATCCAAATCAAACTTCCAACAGCCTACTTTGCAGAAATGGAAAAGACAATTACAAAATTTATTTTGAAGGGCAAGGGACCACTAATAATCAAAACCATCTTGAAAAAGAAACAAAGTAGGAGACCTCACACTTCCTGACTTCAAAGTTTATTACAAAATTACAGTGGTCAAAACAGCATGATACTGACACAAGAACAGATATATAGACCAGTGGAATTGAATGGAGAGTTCAGAAATAGACCTTCACATCTATGGCCAATTGATTTTTGACAGGGGTACCAAGTCTACTTGATTGGGAAAGGATAGTCTTCTCAACGAATGGTGCTAGGAGAACTCAATATCCATATGAAAAAGAATGCAGGAGGAGCCCTATCTCACACCATACACAAATTTAACTAAAAATTAACTGAAGACCTAAATATAAGAACCAGGCTATAAAACTCCTAGAGGAAAATGTAGGGAAGCATCTTTAGAATGTTGTGTTAGACAATGGTTTCTTAGACTACACCTAAAACACAAGTGATAAAAGAAAAAAAAAAATAGGTAAATGGGACATCATCAAAATTAAAGACTTTTTTGCATCAAAGGACTTTATTACTGTAATGAAAAGATAACCAATAAATGGGAGAAAATATTTGGAAACCACATTTCTGATAAGGGTTTTTATATCTAGAATATAAAAATTAATCCTAAAAATCAACAATAAAAAAGACAAACAACCCAATTATAAAATGGGCAAAAGAATTGAATAGACATTTCTCCAAAGAGGAAATACAAATGGCTAAAACGCACAAGAAAATATGCTCAATATCGTTAGCTATTAGGGAAGTGCAAATCAAAACCCCACTGAGATACCATTTCACACCCACTAGAATGGCTACTATTAAAAAGGCAGAAAATTACAAGGATTGCAGAGAATGTGGAGAAATAGGAATACTCATTCATTGGTGGTGAGAATGTGAAATGGTGCAGCCACTGTCAAAGACAGTTTGGTATTTTCTCAGAAAGCTAAGTTTAGAATTAGCTTGTGACCTGGCAATCCTTCTACTAGGTATATACCCAAAAGAATTGCAAGCAGGGACTTGAACAGATATTTGCACAGTGAAGTTAAATAGTGGCATTCTTCACAGTTGCCAAAAGATGGAGGTTGAAGCTTTCAATTTTTATTGAGGAGGTGTCTATTTCTTCCTTCAGTTTTGTCAGTGTTTGCCTCATGTAATGCATGGCATCATGGTTAGATACATAAATATTTATTCTTGATGGATGGACACTTTTATTAATATATAGTGTGCTTCTTTGTATATTGTAACAATTTTTTACTTAAAGTCTATTTGTCTGATATTAGTTTACCTACCTGAGCTCTTTTTTGGTTTCACTTTCAACCTATATGTGTCTTTGGGTCTAAGGTGAGTCTCTTGCAAACAACATATAGTTGAATCATGCTTTTTTATTCATTCTCTCAATCTGCATCTTTTGATTGAGAAGTTTGATCCCTTAACATTCAGTATTATTACTGTAAAGGCAGTACTTATTTCAGCTTTTTTGTCCTTTGGTTTCTATATGTCATATCTTTTCCTTTCATTTATTGTAACCTCATTTTCTGAATATTTGGTCATTTGATGTTTCTGACTGATCCTTTTCTCATTTCTGTTTCTGTATATTTTCAAAATAATTTATTTGTGGTTATCCTGGGAATTGTATTACACAACATACATCTATAACCTACTAATTTGAAAAGCTATCAACTTAACTTTATTAGCATATACATTAGCTGCTTCCATATCCCTTTGTTTCCCCTCTTTATGTTGTTTTTGTCCCACATTACCTCTTTATATTTTGTGTGTGCATTATCAGGAAATATGACTTTTTTTATTTTCGATTGTATTCTGATGCATAATGAGGATAGAGTATTGCTGGGTTTTGCATTAATACTTTTAGTTACCTTTGCTGAAGATCTTCATTTCTTCACACTACTTCAAACCACTCTCTCCTGTCTTGTCCTTTCAACCCACAGAGTTCCCTTTAACAATTCTTGTAGATAGGTCTTTTTTTGATAAGCTCTCTCAGTTTCTGTTTATCTTGAATATTATAAATTCTCATTTTTGAAGGACAGTTTGGCTGACAGTATTTCTCTTTCAGTAGCTTAAGTGTATCATGCCACTGAATTCTTGCCTTCCTGATTTCTTATGAGAAACTAGCACTTAGTCTTATTGAGGATCATTTATATGTGATAAGAATTACTTTTGTTTTGCTGCTTTCAGAATTCTCTCATTATCTTTGGCATTTGAAATTCTGCTTAGTATGTATCTCAAAGTCTATTAGGGTTTATTTTGTTTTGAGTTTGTTGTGCTTCTTTGACATATATATGTATGTCTTTCATAAGAGTTGGGAATTTTTCAGCCATAGCTTCCTAAAATATTCTTTCTGACACTTTTCCCTTCTCTCTCCTCTGAGACACTCATGACAGGTATGTTTGTATGCTTCATGCTCTTCTTTATCTGTTTTTATTGTATGATTTCAACTAGACTTATGTTCTAGTTCACAGATTCTTCATTCTGCCTGTTCAAATCTGATGTTCTATGCCTCTAATGTATTTTAATCTCCATTATTGTGCCTTTCATCCCCATAATTACTGTTATATTTTTAAACTTTCAAATTCTTCTTTATACACACACATTATCTTTTTAATAAACTTTAACTCTATATCCATATTTACCTTCATCCCCTTGAATTGTCTCAGGAGATTTGTTTGAACTTCTTTTATTAGTTTTTACAAATTCTGTGTCTCCTCTCAAGTTTTAAATTGTTCTCCTGACTGATCCATAACTTACTATTTCTTCATATGGTTTGTGATTTTTTTGCTGATTTCTGAGCATCTCATTATTTTGATGTGTAAACACTGAAGATCAGTTTTTCCCTTTGCCTATGGCTTTATAGTTGAATGCCTTTGTGTTAAAACCTTCTTTGATATTCAGCCCAACTTATTTTGCACATTTTTTTAACTATTCAGATTTTCTCAACTCTTCTTTGCCTAATAGTTGCCCTGGTTAGTTCATACAAATTTTATGATTGCACTTTTGTGCATTGTTTCACCTCTAGGGAAAGCTTCCTCTATTCCTTCTCCAGAAATCTTGAGCTATTCTGTTTGTGCAGAATTTTCTTCCCATCTCCTATGATGTGCTTAAATTCTCTCCTTCACTCAGTGCCCCCTTTTCCTTAAACTTTTCATTTTGGTGACCCATCCTATCTTACATCAGTTAAGGCCCCCCTTTTCTGTGAGGCTTTTCTGCTTCTGCTTTCTTCCCCTTTAGGACATCCCCTGCTGGGGAGCCAGATAGAGTCAATCTAGAAAAGTCCATTTTGCATTTAGGCAGCCTAGCAAACAGACAGACTTGAGTGCATCTCTTGCTAGCAGTTCTGCCTTGGTTTCTCTCTCTCTCAATTTCTCTCTCTCTCTCTCTCTCTCTCTCTCTCTCTCTCTCTCTCTCTCTCTCTCTCTCTCTCTCTCTCCTCCTTGGAGGCACTTTTGTATGTGGCACTCCTCAGCCATTTGTGTTCCACCCTGGGTCTCTGTGGGTTTAAGTCTCTGTACCTGGGTATGGGCTGTGTTTTAATTCACTGCTGTGAGTGGCTCTGTCGTTATTCATCTGTGGAAGGAGGAACCCAGGGCTTGTTGAATAGTCATTTCTCTGACGAAGATATACAGTAGTCAATAAGCACATAAAAAGATGTTTAACATCATTAGCCTTTAGGAAAATGCAAATCAAAACTACAATGAGATACCATTTCAACCACTAGGATGACATTCTTAAATAGTAATAATTAAAAAACAGAAAATAATATGTTTTTCAGATGATGTGAAGAAATTGGAATGCTAGTGCATTATTGGTGGGAATGTAAAATGGTGCAGCCTCTGTGAAAAACAATACGCAATTCCACTTGTAGGTGTTACCCAAAAAAGTTTAAAAGTGTTACAAACAGATACTTGTACACCAATGTTTATAGCAGCATTATTCACAATAAACAAAATATGGCAATAGCCCAATTGTCCATCAACAAATGAATGGATAAACAGTATGTTATATACACACAATGAAATATTATTTGGCCATATGAAACAATGAAGTTATAAGACATGGCACATCATGGAAGAAACTTGAAAACATTATACTCAGTGAAATAAGCAAGGCACATAAGGGCAAATATTGTATGATGGCATTATCAAAGATGACTAGAAATAGCAAATTCTCAGGGAACAAAAGCAAATTAAATGTTATCAGGAGGATGAAAGAAAGGGGGAGGGGAGTGTTTGTGAAAACAAAAACATTTATAAAATAAATCAAAAATGGATTATAAGGCTAAATAAAAATGAGAGATTGACAGTGTTTTTTTAAAAAATAATATCTGTATATTTTTGATAAGAAATTCACTCCAAATTCAATGACTAATATAGGCTGACAGCAAAAGGAAAGAAAAATATTATCTGCAAACATTAATCAGAAAAGAGCAGGAATGTTTTTATTAATATCTGCTAAGTTAGATTTCAGAGCAAAGAAAATCACTACAGACAAAGAAGAACATCACATAATGATAAAAGGATCATTAGCCTAGAAGAAAAAAAATGGTCCTATATATGTGCAAAATATACAACAGAAGCACAAAATATTTGAAGCAAAAACTGCTAGAAATGAAAGGAAAATAAGAGCAAATTAATTATCAGTGTTGGGGACTGAAACACAACTTCTTCAACAACCACTAAAGCTACTGGGAAGAAAAGCAGCAAGAACATAAATATCAACAATGTAATCAATCAACAGGCTCTCTCTATATATTTAACATTCAACTGGACAATAGCAAAATGGGCATATTTTCATGGTCCATAAAAAAATAATTTCAGCAGATTTAAAAGGATTCAAATCATACAGAATGTGACCTCTGAAAAAAATGGAATCAACTAAGAAACCGATAACAGAAAGACAAACAGGAAAATCCCTAATCATATTGCAATTCAATAACACACTTACAAATAACCCATGGGTCAAAGAGGAAGTCAGGAAGAAAAATAAAAATAAAAATAAAAAACAGAAAAAAAAACAGAAAAATTAAAAATAAATCATATAAAATATGTGCAATGTAGCTAACACAGTGCTGAGAGGGAGTTTTATAGTATTAAATGTTTATATTAGAAATAAATAATTTAAATTTCCACTTTAAAGCAAAATAAAAGGAACAGCAAAAAAAAAAAAAAATCCAAAGAAAACACAAGGATGGAAATAATAAATATAAGAGCAGAAATTGATGAAATGGGAAATAAGAAAATAGGAAAATCAATGAAACAAAAAAACTGGTTCTTCTTTGAAAAACTCAGTAAAATTGATAAAAATATAGCAAGATGGACAAAAATAAAAAGGGAATAAATCAATAATGTTTGGAATGGGGCAGTGAATATTATTACAAATCCTTCAGACATTAAAAGGAAAATAAGGGAAAACAATGAATAATTTTATATTGAAAAATTAGACAATTTATTGAAAATGGAGTAGTTCCTCACACCCACAGCTATTAAATTCAACCAAGATGAAACAGATTGTCTTAGTTTGCTAATGCTGCAGAATGCAAAACACCAGAGATGGATAAGCTTTTATAAAATGGGGGTTTATTTCACTACACAGTTACAGTCTTAAGGCCACAAAAAGTCCAAGGTAACACATCAGTAATCGGGTACCTTCACTGGAGATGGCCAATGGTGTCCGGAAAACCTCTCTTAGCTGGGAAGGCACATGGCTGGCGTCTGCTCCAAAGTTCTGGTTTCAAAATGGCTTTCTCCCGGGATGTTCCTCTCTAGCAAGCTTGCTCCTCTTAAAAACGTCACTCATAGCTGCACTCCATCCAGTCTCTTTGAGTCAGCATGTTTTATATGGCTCCACTGATCAAGGCCCACCCTGAATGGGTGGGGTCACGCCTCCATGGGAGTATCCCACCAAAGTCACCACCCACAGCTGGGTGGGACAATTCCAAGCAAATCTAACCAGCACCAAAATGTCTGTCCCACAAGACCACAAAGATAATGGCATTTGGGGGACACAATACATTCAAACTGGCACATTCCACCCCCTGGACCCCAAAATGACATTATCTTTCCAAATACAAAATACATTCATTTCATCACAATATCACAAAAGCTTAAACCATTTCAGTAACAAAATTTAAGTACAAAATCCCATCAAAATCAAATATAGGCGTGGTCAGTCCTAAGGCATACTTTTCCTTTAGCTTGGATCTGTGGACTTAGAACAAGTTATATGCTTCCAATATACAAAGGAGGGACATTCATAGGATAAACATTTCCATTGCCATAAGGAGAAACAGTAAGGAAAACAGGGTTAACAGGACCAAAACAGTTCCTAAAACCTGCAGGACAAACTCCATTAGATTTCAAAGTCTGAGAGTCATTTACAGAACAATGTTGCATCCTTGGGGCTTGAGAGAGCGGGAGTCTAACCCTTCCTAAGGGCCTTTTCGGCAGCCCTTTCCTATCCAAATGCTTAGGTGAGTGCTCCAACATACCCACACATTGGGGAGACCACCTTCTCGGCCCCACCCTCCTCAAACATCGGGGCTGCTCCTGGATTCCCTTCCATCTCCAGGGCACATGCTCAATCCCTTCAGAACAGTGTGGTGGCAGCCAGGCTCTCCCCAATTCCCTGGGAATGTGCTCCACCCTCTTTGGGACCTCGGGTGGCAAAATTCTTCCAGAGCATAGAGGTGGAATGCCCACCCTCGACCTCCGGGGCAAACTCACCCTTTCCATGTGTGTGGGCTGCTCCACTCTCCCAGCCCAAGGCCTCTTGACTCCAGACCTCAACCTCCATGGCTCTGTCTTTGAAGAAATTTTTCCTGCAATTTGTTCCTTGTCTGTCTCCTCCAGTCCAGGCTGGCAGCGGCTCTGTCTATAAAGTTCTCGCAAAAATTCTGTTGGCTTTGCATGAAGCACACAGGGGTCAAAGCCATCAGACAATAGGAGTTTCCACAAATCCTTTCTGGATAATTCCATCTCCAATCTTGGCTTCTACTGAAATGGCGGCTGGGTTCCATGTTTGGTTACATCCTCACATTGGGCTGTAGCTTCTGGGATTCCACCCCCTGGAAGCTCATAATTTTCCAAGCCATCAGCTCCTGGTTTCTTTGAACCCAAGAGTTCAGTTCTAAGTTTATCTCTTTCCGCTCGCATTTTAGAATGGGCATATGCCCGCGTGGGTTCGTACCCCACTTCCGGTACCAAAATCTGTTCTAGTTTGCTAATGCTGAAGAATGCAAAACACCAGAGATGGATAGGCTTTTATAAAATGGGGGTTTATTTCACTACACAGTTACAGTCTTAAGGCCACAAAGCATCCAAGGTAACACCTCAGAAATCGGGTACCTTCACTGGAGGATGGCCAGTGGTGTCCAGAAAACCTTTGTTAGCTAGGAAGGCAGCTGGCGTCTGCTCCAAAGCTCTGGCCTCAAAACGGCTTTCTCTTAGGACGTTCCTTTCTAGCAAGCTTGCTTCTCTTCAAAACATCACTCCCAGCTGCACTCTCTCTGCTCGCATTTTACTATAAGCTGCAAGGAGAAGCCAGGGTATATCCTCCACAGGTAGTCTGGAGATCTCCTCAGCTAAGTATTCCAGGTTGTTGCTTCCAAATTCTTCCTTCCATCTGACACCAGGACACAATTTTGCCAAATTCTGTGCCACTTTATAACAAGGATCGCCTTTCCTCCAGTTTGTAACAACACATTCATCATTTCTGCTCCAGTCCTCATCAGAAGTATCTTTAGAGTCCATATTTCCATAAACAGTCTCTTTAAAGAAGTTTTGGCCTTTTCTATCAAGCTCCTCACAACTCTTCCAGAAACTCCCCCTTATCCATTTAAAAAGCCGTTCCAACATGTTTGGTATTTGCAAACTCAGCAGCAAAAGCACCCCACTCTCGGTACCAAAATCTGTCTTAGTTTGCTAATGCTGCAGAATGCAAAACACCAGAGATGGATAGGCTTTTATAAAATGGGGGTTTATTTCACTACACAGTTACAGTCTTAAGGCCACAAAACGTCCAAGGTAACACATCAGTAATCGGGTACCTTCACTGGAGATGGCCAATGGTGTCCGGAAAACCTCTCTTAGCTGGGAAGGCACATGGCTGGCGTCTGCTCCAAAGTTCTGGTTTCAAAATGGCTTTCTCCCGGGATGTTCCTCTCTAGAAAGCTTGCTCCTCTTAAAAACGTCACTCACAGCTGCACTCCATCCAGTCTCTTTGAGTCAGCATGTTTTATATGGCTCCACTGATCAAGGCCCACCCTGAATGGGTGGGGACATGCCTCCATGGAAGTATCCCACCAAAGTCACCACCCACAGCTGGGTGGGACAATTCCAAGCAAATCTAACCAGCACCAAAATGTCTGTCCCACAAGACCACAAAGATAATGGCATTTGGGGGACACAATACATTCAAACTGGCACACAGATCATCTGAGTAGTCTTAAAATCATACCGGAAATTTTATTGGTAATTAAAAGCTGCTGAAAATGAAATCCCCAGGCCCATATAATTTCACTGCAGAATTCTACCAAATAATTTAAGGAAAACGAACACCATTCTACACAATACCTTCAAAAAAATTAGAAGAAGAGGTAACAGAGGCCAACTTAGTTCACAAGATGAGTATTACCCTGATAACAAAATCAGCAAAGACAGTACAAAAAACATTTAAGCCTAAAAATCTGATTAACTTAGAGGCAAAAGTCCTCAATTAAACAAAATGAAATCCACCCATGTAAAAAAATAAATATACACCATGACCAAGTGGGATTTCTTCTAGGCATGCATGACAGCTTCACTATTTAAAAGTGATGTATTTCGAGCCACTTTAAAAAATGAAAAGAGTCAGATGGAAGAAGATGGCAGCATAGAGAGGAGTGAAAGTTAGTTAGTCCCCCTGGAGCAACTAATAAACAACCAGAAACAACTAGTAAATAATCTGGAATAACTGCTGGGGGACAACCATGACTGTCCACACACCATGCACCAACCTGGATTGGGAGGAATGCCTGAGACACCAGCATGGAATCTGTGAGTAGAAATAGCAGACCCAAGCTGGGAGCCCCCTCCCCAACAGCAGCCCAAATTGAAAAGCCTCACTGTCATAGAGAGCAGCACTCTCTGAACAAGCTCATATACCTCAGTCCAGCTCCAACTGGGGTTTTAATTGGTAAACATGGACTACTCAATGTAAGCTGCAAATCCCCAACAAGCAGACAGAGGCTTTTAGTGATGACTGACCTTGAAGAGCCAGGGGACTTCTCTTTCCCAGGAGGGGAAGCCCAGAGGACCAGGTGCTATCTCTGGCTGATGAGTGAAACTGGGGGCCATGGACTGACCCTGGAGGGGGGCTTTCTGTCCCTTTTTCTCTCTCTCAACAGGAGCAGCTCAGTGGAGAAAGCCTCAGCCATTTTCAGTTCCCAGCACTCAGACCCAGACAAGGGCAAAGTTAGCAGAGTCAGAGAAACAAAGAACCTATTTAAATGCAAATGAAAACTCCCTGGGCAGTGTGTCTTCCCCAAGAGGAAAGAAGTGATGCCCAGCTCTACTACCAGCTTTCCATTCAGAACCAGACTGCAGGGCCTGGGGGAAAGCAATCAAACCATAAACAACTTAAGCTGAGAATTGAAGGGGCCACACCTCCTTACACCAGTTGGGAGAGACAGGCTGACAGCCACCCCCTGCTGGGCAGGTTAGGAAAAGTACAGCAACTTGAGGCATCACAGGTGTGTCAATTTTCTAAGACACACCCTCAGGGAAACCTGGTACTGAATATTTCCTCTTTCTGGGACCTGAGCCAGTTCTGTTCTGGGAAAACCTGAATAGGGTAACCAAGGAAACCAAATGCCTAGAAAACAGAAAACTACAACTTACCCTAAGAAAAATGAAGGTATGGCCCAGTCAAAGGAATAAACTTACACTTCAACTGAAATACAGAAATTGAAACACCTACTGCTAGATAAATTCAAAAAGTTTAGGGAAGATATGGCAAAAGAGATGAAGCATATAATGAAAACACTGGGCAAACATAATGTAGAAATTGAAAATTCGAAAAACCAACTGGCAGAATCTATGGAAATAAAAGGCACAACACAAGAGTTGAAAGACACAAAGGAGACATACAAAATCAGATCTCAAGAGGCAGAAGAAAACACTCAGGAACTGGAGAACAAGACAACTGAAATCCTACACACAGAAGAACAGATTGGGAAAAGAATGCAAAAATATGTGCAATGTCTCAGGGAATTAAATGACAACATGAAGCACATGAATGTACCTGTCATGGGTGTCCCAGAAGGAGAAGAGAAGGGAAAAGGGGCAGAAGCAATAATAGAGGAAATAATGAAAATTTCCCATTCTCTTATGAAAGGTGTAAAATTACAGATCCAAGAAGTACAGCATACCTCAAACAGAACAGATCTGAATAGGCCTATGCCAAGAAACTTAATAACCAGATTATCAAACATGAAAGACAAACAGAGAATCCTGAAAGCAGCAAGAGAAAAGTGATTGATCACCTACAAAGGAAGCTTGATAAGACTAGGTGCAGATTTCTCAGCAGAAACCATGGAAGCAAGAAGGAAATGGTGTGATATATTTAAGATACTGAAAGAGAAAAAACACCAACCAAGAATTCTATAACTGGCAAAACTGTCCTTCAAATATGAGGCAGAGTTTAAAATATTCTCTGACAAACAGACAATGACAGAGTTTGTGAACAAGTTACCTGTTCTACAGGAAATACTAAAGGAAGCACCAGATAGTTTGATGGGTTGAGCCCTCTAGCACAGGACTTGCCCTTGGGAAGACTGTTGCTGCAAAGGAGAGGCTAGGCCTCCCTATAACTGTGCCTAAGAGCCTCCTCCCAAATGCATCTTTGTTGCTCAGATGTGGCCCTCTCTTCTAGCTAAGCCAACTTGGCAGGTGAAATCACTGCCCTCCCCCCTATGTGGTATTAGACACCCAGGGGAGTGAATCTCCCTGGTAACGTGGAATATGACTCCCGGGGAGGAATGTAGACCTGGCATTGTGGGATGGAGAACATCTTCTTGATGAAAAGGGGGAAATGAAAGGAAATGAAATAAACTTCAGTGGCAGAGAGATTCCAAAAGGAGCTGAGAGGTCACTCTGGTGGGCACTCTTATGCACAATATAGAGTAGAAAAATGGAGGAAGGAAACAAACAAACAAACAAAGGCACCCAGTGTTCTTTTTACTTTAATTGCTCTTTTTCACTTTAATTATTATTCTTGTTATTTTTGTCTGTGTGGTAACAAGGGTGTCAGGGATTGATTTTGGTGATGAATGCACAACTATGTAATGGCACTGTGAATAATCGAATGTATGATTTGTTTTGTATGACTGCATGGTATGTGAATATATCTCAATAAAATGAATATTAAAATAAATAAATAAATAAATAAAAGGAAGCACCAGAGACAGAAAGGGAAAAAACAGGAGTGAGAGGTTTGGAACACAATTTTGGTTGATCGTAGCACAGCAATATAAGCACACTGAACAAAGATAACTATGAATATGGTTGAAAGAGGAAGGTTAGGAGCTTGTGGGACACCAGAAGAAAGGAGGAAATGATAAAGACTGGGACTGTGTAACTCAGTGAAACCTAGAGTGCTCAACAATTGTGATAAAATGTACAAATATGTTTTTATTTTTCATGAGGGAGAACAAAAGAATGCCAACCTTGCAAGGTGTTAAAAATAGGGAGGTATTTGGAGAAAAATACAATCAATGCAAACTGGAGACTATAATTAACAAAAACATTGTATTATCCTTCCTTTAATGTAACAAAGGCAATATGCCAAAGCTAAATGCATACAACAGAGGGACACAAGGGAAGGATCTGGGACTCTTGGAATTGGTAATGTTGTCTGACTCTTTATTCTACTTTAGTTTAATGCTATCTTTCCTTTTGTTTCTTCTCAGCTGTCATGTTTTTTTCTCTTTCTTTTTTCTCTTCCTTTTGTCTCTCTGCCTTCTTGGAGTCTTCATCCTGCTTTGTGGAAGAAATGGAGATGTCCTTATATAGATAGTGGTGATGATGGTGAATACATAAACACATGATTATATAGGGAACCATCAATTTTTTACTTAGGAAGGAAAGTATGGTGTGTGAACAAAAGTGTCTTAAAAATGGGTTGATGAAGAAACCTTGAGGGCACTATATTGAGTGAAATAAGTCAGACACATAAGGACAAATATTGTATGGTCTCACTGATATGAACTAATTACAATATGTAAACTCATAGTCATGAAATAAAAGTTACCAGGATATAGAATGAGGCTAAAGAATGGGGAGAGGTTGCTTATTATGTGCAGAACGTTCAACTAGGTTGAACTTAAATGTTTAGAAATGGACAGAGATGATGGTAGCACATTGTGAGAATAACTAACAGTGCTGAATGGTGCATGAATGTGGTGGAAAGGGTCACATATGTCACCAGAAGGAAAGTTGGAGGTTACAAGATGGGAATGTATAAAACAGTAAACCTTGTGGTGGCCAATGTCTGCGATTAACTGTACAAATATTAGATACCTCTTTCATGACCCAGAGCAAATGTATGACAGTATAACTAGAAGTTAATAATAGAGGGGGATATTGGGAAAAAATATATACATATTGCAAACTATATACTACAGTTAGTAGTATTTTAACGTTCTTTCATCAACAGTAACAAATGTACTATACCAATACTATGAGTAAACAAGGGATGGGGGATGGTTAGGGGTATGAGAGGATTTGAGTTTCCTTTTTTTTGTCTTTATTTCTTTTCTGAAGTAATGAAAATGTTCTAAAAATTGAAAAAAAATGTGTTGTATGCATAGCTGTATGACTGTACACTTTGGAACTGTGGATAATTGTATGGTATGTGAACAATCTCAATAAAAAAAAAAAATGTATCCCACCATTTCAACAGGCTAAAGAAGAAACATCACATGATCATATCAACTGATACAGAAAAAAGCATTTTACTAAATCCATTGTTCATTCAGAATTAAAATAAAATACCTTTAGAGTCACTACAAAAAAAATGAAATATTAAACACTTAACAAAACACATGAAGCATCTAAATGCTGACATTTATAAAATTTTGGTGAAAGTAACCAAAGAAGACCTTAATTAACTGAAAGATATATCATGGTTATGGATTGGAAGACTAATCATAGCAAAAATGTCAATTCTCCACAAATTCATATCTGGGTTTAATGCAATTGCTATCCAAACTTCTGGTAAGAAATTTTGTGATTATATACAAGCTTTTTCTAGAAATTAAAAGGAGGGCACAGACCCTAGAACAGCTAAAAATATTTTGGCAAAGAAGCCTTAAGTGAGGAACCACTCTACCTGAAATTAGTTTTCATTATACTGTTACAATAATCAAGACAGTGTGGTAATGGAATAGTAGACACATAGATCAATGAAACCAAATAGAGAAACAAGAGCTAGACCCACACAAATAGCCTCAATTTTTTTTTAACAATGGTGCAAAGTAATTAAATGGAGCAATTCAATTCCATTCAATTTAACATCATTTCACCAAATGCTGTTGGAAACATTGGACATCCATGAGCAAAAAATGAACCTCAACCTAAACATCACACCTTAAACATAAATAAACTCAAAATGGAACAAAATCTTAAAAATTAGGTCTAAAAATAAAAAGAGAACACTTAGAAATGAACGCAAGATAAAATAATTGGGATATAGAGCTAGGCAGTTTTTTATCTAAAATCATAATTGATAAAAGGGAAAATCATTGAATTGAATCTTACCCAAATTGAAGAGAAAACAGAACTTTTTCTCTGTGAAATACCTGGTTAAGAGGAAGAACTGACAAGCTACAGCCTGGGAAAAAATATTTGCAGGCCGCATATCTAACAAAGAAAAACTGTCCAGAATACATAAAAAATTCGTAAATCTCAACAGTAAAAAATCAAACAAAACACACAAAATTAAAAATGTACAAAAGACATGAAGAAGATATTCAGATGGAAAATAGGCATGTGAAAAGGGGTTCAACATCATTAGTCATAAGAAGAATGCAAATTAAAACCATAAGTACATATCCCTCCAAATCTATCATAATAGCTAAAATGCAAACAAAACAAAAAAAAAATCATAGTACCACATGCTGGTGAGGATGTGGAAAAACTGGATCACTCATACATTGCTGTTGAGAATGTAAAATTTTACAGCCATTTGAGAAAACCAATTTTACAGTTTCTTATATAAATAAATATGTTAATACTATATAAGTCTGCTATTGAACTCTTAGACATTTATCCCAGATAAATGAAATATATGTTGATGCAAGACCTGTACAGGTATGTTCAGAGTGGCTTTAGTCATATTAGCCACAAACTGGAAACAGTTCAGATGTCCTTCAGAGATGAGTGGTTATCCAATCTGTGGTACATCTATACCCTGGAATACTACTCAACAATAAAAAGAAATGGATCATTGATACTCACAAAAAATTGGATCAATATCCAGGGAATAAGGCTGAGTGGAAAAAAAGCCAATTCCAAAAAGTTACATACTGTGTGATTCCATTTTTGTAACTTTTTTAAAAAGCTCTATGTTTTGTTTTGCTTTTTTTAATTTAATTTTATTCTGATAAAACAAAAACAACTGAAAACTTCTGATATTAGTTACTCTCAAATACACAATTCAGTGGTCTTAATTACATTCACAATGTTGTGCTACTATCACTAACATTTATATTACACTTTTGAAATTGCAATATCTTAGAAATGGAGACTAAATTAATGCTTGCCATCGTTGAGAAATGGGCAGGATTGGGAGGTAGTTGGACCTAGTTATAAGAATAATGTCAGGGATCTTCATGGTATAGGAACTGTTCTTTATCTTTACTGTAATAGTGGATATATGAACCTATATTTGTGGTAAAATTGTATAGAAGTAAATGCACCGATACTAACGCACATGTTAAATTGGGTAAATCTGAATAACATCAGTAGATTGTATCAATGTCAACACCCTGGTTGTGAACTTATACTATAGTTTTGTATATTATTGTTGGGTGAAACTCAGTGGAGCTGCATAAGAATCTACAATGATCACAATAAACATTTCAGTTAAAAATATGAACCTTGAGATCATTCTCAAGAAGTTCAATTTAACATCTCCAGAGAGAGAAACTGTACTTCATCAGGAAGAATATACATTTCTTTTATATATTATCTATTTCCTTCCCTAACTTATGTCTCCTCCTCCTACCTTTTCCAGCCTTAGTTTTGGCTATACACATTCTATCATCTGGATATGACCAATGTCTCAATCATAGGATGTGACGGTGTAGGCAGGATTAGTTGTCATCCTGGAAAGCTTTAGCTGTCATCCTGGAAAGCTTTTCAAAGGAGAGTTAAAAGTAAAAAAGCCTAAGATTTTGACAGTTTAAACCATGGTGGGATGGATATTACAGGGTAAGGCACAGACATGTCTGCTGGCACAGAGTTTGGAAAGTACACGTTCATAGAAGACAGATATTTCTAGTGGATAGAACAGAGGATGGTTACTTGTTCAATGGTGGGGGTAAAGTGAACGTGTGTGATGGTTTGAAGATGTATGTACCCCAGAGAATCATGTTCTTAAAGCTAATCTATTCTTGTGTATATAGACCAATTGTGGGTGGGACCTTTTGATTAGGTTATTTCAGTTCAGGCATGCCCCAGGTTGGTCTTCATCCTTTTTCTCAAGGCCTTTTTAGGAGCATGAAACAGCGAGAAACATGTAGAAGCTGAGAGAGAATGAAACACACAGAAGACAGAGAGGGAAAAAGAAACAGAGAAACAGAGAGGAAGCCACTGAAGCCAGAAGCTGGAAGCAATGAAACCCAGAAGAGAAGGGAGAGACCAGCAGATACCATGTGCCTTGCCATCTGACAGAGGAGTCCAGGATCACCAGCAGCCAGTCTTCAGGGAGAAAACATCACCTGTTGATGCCTTGCTTTGGACACTTTCACAGCCTAAGAATAGTAAACTTATAAGTTAATAAATTTTCATTGTAAAAGCCAGCCCATTTCTGGCATAGTACATATCAGCAGGTTTAGTAAACTAATACAATGTGACAAGCAGAAATATTAGAAGCAGATAGTAGAGAACTCTGAGAATATGACTAAGGATATGGAATTTATTATATAGGCCAAGAACAATCATCTTTAGAGTTTTAACTAAGATGAATTTGAATGATACTTAGGGAAAGAGATCTGAATTACTTGATGAAATGTTGAAGTGACAGAAAAATCAAAGACAGGAGTAATAGAAGAGTAAGGTTTTAGCCTGATAATATGAGAAGAAAAGAAAATAGAAGCATAGGATTTAGTTTATGGGAGTGGAGCAGTTCACTGTGAAATGAAATGTCTCAGTTAAACAATTCTTTGTACAATAAAATTTACAAATTTAAAACATTTTACTTTTAATCAAATAGGATTCAGAAATTAGTATCTGGAATATCTACAAAATTGTGGCAGAGCATTTGCATCCAATTTAACTCTTTGAAATGTATTAATAAGTCTCTTTGCTAAATAAAATATTTTGGCTCTATGTATTATATTGAAAATAATGTGTATATCAAACTGATTTTGCTATACAAAATATATTTACACTAAGATCTACTCTCAAATGAATTTTAAATAGGCTTATTTAACACTTAGCACATTGAAACTTTGGAAAATTTGCAAGCTCCTAACAGCAATTAGCTGTTCACCTTATGGCTATAGATATTTAGATCTACTTTTACTTTTATCTGCCTATCTATCTATTTATCTATCTATCTTTCTATCTTTCTGTCTTTCTATCCATGTATCTGTCTTTCCATTTTTCTATGATATTACTTTTAATCACCAGTAATTTCCACTGTTGTCAAAACAAAACTAGTTATTCCTTTTGGTACATTATGCATAGCAAACTCATTCCCCAATGACCTTAACTTTATGTCTTTTGTCCCTGGGGTAATATTATCTCTAGTTACTGCTACTTCATTTGACAGACTCATTTTTCCCTTGGTAGCTTGTTGTGTCTCTGCCAAACAAAGTAAATTTTAGTAGGTTTGTGTATGAAGAACAGGTCAAGGTATAGACTATGGTTAGTAAGATAATTAGATAAGACATATTCCTAAATCATATGCTAAGAGGACAGGGGAATATGACTAAATAAATTTACCTAACATTTTGGATTATACTGTGAGTTACTCTAGTGAAAAGTTCATATTTTAGTCACCATGGTTTTCTCCTCAATTCATAATTTCTGTTCCTTTGGAAGTATTCAAGTAATATCAGAAGTTTTAATTCTTAATCATTTTGCTCATTGTTTCTCATTTCTTTCTTTATTTGTATCATTCTTTCTCTCCTTTTCTTGCTTTTTCTCTGATTCTATATTTCTGTATTGTTATCACCAATTTAGCAGAACACTTCTCCTTCTCCACCTTATTTTATGAATTTATTGTGTGTTTCACAAGAGACTTACAACCCCCAAACATGGGCCATATAGCCCTTTAGCTCATTTGATATATATTGGAGATAGATCTAAATAGAATTAGACAAAGAGAAATGTGTTGAAGAAAACTAGGGAAAAAGTAAGAGAGCAAGAAAGTGTCAATAAGGAAAAATGAAGGGGTAAAGCAAAGCAAGGAGGGAAATAGATGGAAGAGGAAGGAATGGAGGACAATAGCATGAAAAATGCATAGAAGAGCAAGAGAGATAAGATCAATTAAGACAAAGACTGAATCAAGGAAAATAATTATATATGATCTACTCTGTGTATAAGATCCACCACCAACTGGCTCCTGGGTCCATTTTGTGATATTCATAAATTAAATTGTCTATTCCTGAGATAAACTAAAGAAGTGTAGATAATTCAAAAAGTGCTAAAGGAATGTCATCTACTTGCAAACATAATTATGATTTTTTTTATTATTTTAAGTTATTAGAATTATAGAGAAAGTATTAAATTTTGTGTTACAAGGTTACCATGGATGACAGTTTCTACTGAGAGTCATAAAAATCAATCAGGGATATTATATTAAAATAAATGATGCCTGAATGTAAAATAAGAAGATTGTGACACATTTTCTTTATCGTTTTGGAGTTGGTTTGGTGAATAGATGAGTATGCTATACTTAACACTGAAGACAACAAAGCAGCTCTCCAAAATCCTTGCTCATAATCACCATTATTTTGCCCCTGCTTCTTCAGTGTTCTTTCAAACCATACATCCAGGTAACCATTCCTCTGGTTTCACAGAGCCAAAACTCTATAACTGGCAAAGGCAGTTGTCTCAGCCATTTATCTCTGTGCCCCCTCACCCTCCAACCAATAGGGGCATGCCATGATAGACACTTAAGGGCAAGTCTCATAGCTCTATTTTTCTTGTTCACCACTCAAGATATAGGCTCCTCTGGGCCACTGTCATACCTAGTACTTTCATCCTGATACCAACTTCAATTTTTCCTTCTCTTTTAATCCTTTCTACTCTACCCTCTAGAACCCTCAATTCTCTAGTTGGAAAAAATAAAAAAAGAAGAAAATTCTCTCCCTTGTGTTCAGTGTTTCTTCTGCTTCCTCAGAGTCCCTCACAAATTAAGTTCTAGAAATTAAGTCCTCACAGTTAAGTTCTAAAAATTAATGTTCTTTGTGCCCACTTCTCCTTTCAGAACCTCCCACACTTGCTCTCATGATTAAAGCTTCCAACTTAGAGGTTCATGCCACACTTTAACCTCTTTATCACAAGTGTTAACTGACCTTCTGGTTTCTAGCCCTCGTACCTGAAAAATAGGTCACCCTGTCCCCATTCAAGATGATAAATTAAGATTCTTCCGGGTGCTATCCACCCATAGAAGTTCTAACCAGCAAGAACTGGCAGAAGGATCTTTCTCAAAGCTGATACACTTAAAGGCCTGCAGTAACAGGATGAGCTCCATATCAAGAAAAAGACTACCTAAAAGCAGTACAATTTCATGGTGCCATGGTGGCCACTTCTGTACCCCTCACTGACTTGGCACTGAGCAGGCTTACACTCCCAGTGTGCCCCATCCATAGCCCTGGTTCTGGAGGGAGCAGAGTAACCCTCATTTACATAGTGGGAGCATGTAGGTCTGGTCAATTATTTCTGGTGGTTGCTTGAATGATTCATTATCCCAGGACTTGCCCTGCATGTAAATGGAAGTTCACAGAACTTTCCTATAGGAAGCTATGGGAGATCTGTCAAGTCATACTGTCTGGGGAATGGGATTGATGGTTATAGGACATGGAATGCTATGCCCAGGTTTATAAGGAAACTGTTGCATAGAGAAGAGTGGAAATTCCAAACCATGTAAATGAGGGAATACCTAGGGCCACAGTGCATGCAGTGCATACACAAGACAATAGGTATGTGCAGAAAAGTTCAGAAGGGTCCCTGCACTTTGCCTGGAGCTATTCTCAAAACTCATTTTATGGATAAACTGAAGAAGAACACATGCACATGTCAATCTGCAAAGACTGGGGAAGGTGTTTTCTTTATTTCCTTCCTTTCTTTTTGTTAGCTCTTGGTATTCAATTAAAGCTCTATCATAGTACTAGGGGAAAAAAAGCTTAAGGAACACATGTGTCAGACTCTAAATTCCATTAAAATATGAAAGTGTCCAGGTTTCAACAAAAGTTTACAAAAGATACAAAATTAGGAAGTTTGGTCCAGGCAAAGCAGAAGATTAAAGTATAAGAATCCATCAGTGAGGAGAATCAGGCATGAGACATTCCAGATTTATCTTTAGAAAAATGGTCCTAAATATTCTCAAAGAGGTAAAGGAAAACATAGACAAAGAGCTAAAATAAATTGTGAAAATGGTAAACCCAGAGAATATCAATACAGAGGTAGAAATTATGAAAGCTACCAAACAGAGCTGAAGACCAGAGTAACAGAAATTTAAATTTCCCTAGAGGGGTTCAACAGCAGATTGGAGCTGGCATAAAAAAGTACCAGTGAAGTTGAAGATGGGATGATTGAAATCATTCAGTCTGAGGAGCAGAAAGAAGAAAGAATGAAGAAAAGTGAACAGGGACTGAGTAACTCATGTTTCACCATCAAGCGTACCAATATATACATTGTGGGAGTACCAGGAGGAGAAGAAAGGAGAGAAAGTATCACAGAGAATATTCAAGGAAATAGCTGAAAAATTCCCAAATTTGATGAAATCATGAATATACACATCCAAGATGCTCAACAAACTCCAAATAGGATAAACTCAAATAGAACCACACTACAACATATTATAATGAAACTGTTAATGCCAAAGATAAAGAGCAAATTCTGAAAGCTGCAAGAGAAAAGCAATATGTCACATACATATCGTGAGGGAGGCTCAATAAAGTTATGTGCCAGAACTTTCTGGGATGATGGAAGAATTTTATAAACTGCCCTGTTTGGTATGGTAGCCACCTACCACACATAGCTTTTGAGTCCCTGAAGGGACTGGTATGAGAGAGAAGCTGAATTTTTCATTTTATTTATTACTTTGAGTGAGTACACACCTGGAGCTGGTGACTACTAAACTGGATAGTGTGGCTGTAATTAACAAATCCAACAGTGGCGAGGAACGATTAAAAACATCCCCCCCTCCCCCGGTTAACTAGGGTCAGAAGCTTTAGGAAGCTAGAGAAGCATAAACCAGTATTAGACATAGCAAAATGGGTTGATGACTTTCAAAGTAAAATGGTATCATAACTCTTTGTAGAAGTTTCTGCAGGGTTGCAGGAGTAGTGAGGTGTACTCGATGACTCTGCACACAGGGTAGAGGAGTTGCCAGGAGATGGAAAGTAGAACACAGCAAGGAAATAAACAATATTGAGAGTCCAAGGTACTTGGTGACCACCCTGGCCTGGGGAAGGGGCAGAGGAGAGAGAAGAAAATCAGGACACAACTGAACAAACATTTCAACAGTGATAAAAATTGCTCTGGAAAAGAATTGCCCATTTTACCTGAAAGGCCTGGGGTTTTCATGCTTTCTAATCAATTCCTTTCATGTTTTCAAAGGAGTTCTTATAGCTCAAAATTTTGTTCTTTCTTCCTTACACCAAGTGTTCAATGAAAATATAGAAAAAGTTGAATATCAAACTTAAATCCCTAGATAAATAAAGCTAATGATGTTACACACATACACAAAGGGCCATCTTGTTCAGCACATTCTTTTCTACTCCAATTTTTCCTTCCCTTTTAGATGTCTTCAATCTAATGGGGATTACCCAAACAACCACAGTAGTCTCACATTTCCTCAATTTCCATTTTAGATACCTACTTTTATGTCTATCCCTCAACTCATATTGATCATATTGATGGTTCCACCTCAGAATCATACTTTCAGTCATCCACATTGTGACCAAAAAAACTTAATTTTCTAGCTCCCTGATTCACTTTCCCATTCCCTATTCATTTACCTCACAAGCACCTCTTGCCCTGTTACTTTTCTCCCTATCTGTTAATTCTGTCTTCCTTTCCCTCAATGTCTAGTCAGAATCTAGTATTCATTACTTGACCTATTCTTCTGCTAACATCTACAATCTGCTTTCCTTTTGACTCAACCTTTTAGGCAATGATAAATGCCAAATAGGTCTAATTGATGCACTTCTCTACCTATACCAAGATGGCTGAGTACCGCTAGAAAAAAAATTAACAAACACTATAAATTCCTCTCCAATGTTGACTAAGCAATTAATGCAGAGAAGCATTTCCCCAAGTTAACCATTCTATTCTTCACATCTTTATTTCAAACTGTCTCTGAAAACTTCTCTTCCTCTTTTGAGGAGAATATAGAAGCATATGATTTCAAAACATGACCTATTAATTTAACTCTGTGAGTATATATCCTTTCCTCTAGACTATTTGAAAAGAAAGAGTGACCTTTTTACATCCATGGTTCATATCTTTAAGGTGCTCTGGATACTCTTCTGACTTTGCAGATATTTTCTGCTATGTATAACCACACTTTCTCTTTTAGCTTTAATTATATCCTTAATATTCTCATGTTTTTATGCAGAATTTGAATGTGTTTAACAACCTTTCATCAAAAAAAGCAAACAAAATCTCAATAAAACAAAAACAGACAAAAAGTAAAACAGATCTGTTGAACCAAGATTTTGATAAAATGACCACATTAAAATACTATTGGGGCCAAAAGGCAACTTCAAAATGGCCAAATCAAGAAAGTCTTTCCAGTATTATGAACTCCGTTAGTTTTTCTTGTTATACTCTCCTTGTGGTTCTAATAATTTTTCTTCAAATATTTAGATATGATGTTATTTAGTCTTATTTAGAACATAAGTATATATAGCATTCATGAATTGATTATGATTTATACTGCTTATAACTATTTTGTTTTATATATATGTATGCATATAATGCTTTTATGTATTTATGTGTATGTTCATTTCCCCAGAATAGTCATTTCCTTTAAATTTTTTTTGCTATTAATATTGATAATTAGGCAAAGATAAATAATATTTGATGGTTTTCTATGTTTTGTTATTAAAAGCTTGTTAAGTTTCCAAAACTTTTATGTTTAATTTTTCTTTGACATCCGTTTTAAAACATTTTGAAAAAGCTTTTCTTTAATAAAGGAATCTACTCACTAAACTTTTTAAAAATACATGTTTTTATTGCTTTTGATTTCTACTTTTATTCTACCATATCCTTTTTCTGCTTATAACTTTTAAAATATCCCTTGTCTCTATATATAGGCAAAATTTTTTCTGGTATAATAATTCTTTTTTGTTGTTGTTGAGGTTAGCATCAGTCTTTAATGTCATGCATTGACAGGTCACATGCTTTGGTCTTGTGTCAGCAGTGGCAACTTAACAATGAGTTTGAAGGGCTAAGCACCAGACTGGCCTCCGGCTAACACAAACTTTTTCCAAAGGAAATTTGGTGTTTATCTTTTACTCCTTCTATTGGTTGCCTTAGTGATTTTCTAAGACATCACAGGTCACATTAAATTTATGAAGTTAGTATGGGAACCCTGGGCACAGGGCATTCACCAAGAGCCTTGAAGATTGCACACAGCAGCTTGTGTGACCTAGGTCAGTTATGGTTTGACCTATTTTCCTTGTAATATCAGATGCTAACTGTAATCTATACCCAAAACTACCTCTTCCCTGAGACTACCTGAGATACTGTTATCTCTATAATCCTCCCCTCCTCCCTACTGATTACACCCCACCCCTCCCTATGTTGCAGGATCCTCCACTCCCCGTCTTATGCTCTCATACCCTGTATTAGTTAGGGTTCTCCTTGGAAACAGAATCAATGAGAGATGTCTCTGATTATCAAATTGTAAAAGTGACTCATGCAACTGCGGGCACGCACGAGTCTAAATTCTGCAGAGCTGTCAACAAACTGTCAACTCCAAGGAAGACGTCCGACGAACTCCTCGGGAAACGAACCAACAACTTTGATGAACTTCTCAGGAAATGAACCAGCAACTTCGATGAGCTCCCCAGGAAATGCTTCACTGAACAGCCGAAGAAGAAGTGAAGGCACTCTAACCGTCTGGCTTATAAGCCTTCAACTGATTACCCGGACCAAATCCAGCCAATTGCATTCTCTCATTGTGTAAGGCACGCCCCTCGATGAGTCATCAGTTAGTCACAGCCAATTAACTGATGATCCAACAAACCGGCTGATCACCCTGACCAAATCCAGCCAATTGCATTCTCTCACTGTGGAAGCATGTCCCTTGATGAGTCATCAGTCAGCTGCAGTCAATTGACTGATGATCCGACAAACCAGCCCGTTGGTTTATTAACCAGCCTCAAATATCCTCACAGCAATCGTCAGGCCAGTGCCCACTTGACCAGACAGCTAGGCCACCTAGCCAAGTTGACACATGAACACAACCATCACATACCCATTGAAATGTCAAGCCCTTATAACCACCTTATTCCGCCCCCCCCCCCCCCCCCCCCCAGAGAGCAGACTATTTCCACATTGTGCTCTGAACTGGCCACCATTCAGAGCAGTTCCTGAATCCATTCAGAGAATCTCCTGATTTCAGGGCAAAATGGCTCGACTTTCTCTCCCTGTAGGTAAGCCCTATTATGAAAGCTCATGTCTCAGAACACGTCCAGTGCTTTCTTTAGTCCTCTGGCCACAAAAGCCCTCTTGGGCTGTGACAGTTAATATAAACATAATTCAGGTGTTCATGAAATATAATTATGTCTTTCAAAAATCAATTTCTTTTCATTTTGATTGCCATTTTCATTTAACCCAGTCACTATTAGGATTACCTTACAGGCTAATAGTTCTGATTTTCAGATTTTTGTACTGAAGATTTTCTTTCCTTCCTCCTTTTTTCTGTTCAACTATGTTTTTAGTCCCAAGAGAGAATTAGTCAAGGTATGGGCTGTAAGAGTTAGGTGCAAGGGACTTTAACATGAACTCTGGGGAAAATGTTTTGCTTTTCCCATATGAAAAAAAAAAAAAAAAAAAAAGCCAATGCTAGAAATAAAAATCCTCCTAAAAAAATTGTTCCCCTGCAAGAGCTAGCACATTTGTATCAACTTTGATTACTCCACCCAGAAACCCACAAAAGCAACAAGAAAGTGTGTTATTCTCGGACTAGGGTGTAACAATCACAACAATGGCACAACAATATCTGATGGAATGTTTCTGTGGATGCATGGATGTCTGGCTTTGACCATGAGCAACATAAGGTTAGTGGGATTTATCAGACATTGCTTAAAGTCTAAAATTCTCCTGTTGACTCCCAGGATCAGGTTGTTGGTGATCTTCAATTGGGATAACTCATTAGACAGTTTGGAATGACTAAATAAAAAGAGGTGCATAAAAATCCTTGCTGGGAATTTATGCCTTAAGCTCTCCCAAAGACAAGATTCTTTCTACAGAAGCTGCTATTAGGCCTATAAACATTACCAATTTATATGTTTTAATAAACTTACCCCTTTTGGTAATATTCTTTGTCTTGAATTCAATTTTTTCTGATAGTAACCTGGGAAGTCCAGCTTTCTTACGGTATATATTTTCAATCTAACTATTCAATATTTATCCTTTCCTTCCCTTTGAGTTAATCAATTTCCTTTTAGTATTCAATTCAATTTTAATTCACGTAGGTTTTACTACATCTCTATGAAAACTTTTTAAATGATTTCTCTGGGATTACAGTATCAAGCCTTAATTTGTCACAATCTAGTTAGAATTATTATTGTATCACTTCATGTATAATGCAAGAATTTAGCAACCTTATATTCCTATTTACTTATGCTTTCTGTTCTATATTGCATCTGCCTATAAGTCTCACAACTCAACATTAGAATTTTGCTTTAAACAACCATCTATTTCTTTTAAAATTGAGATGAAAAAAGTATATAGTTATATATTTACCCACATACTTAACATTTCTGGGATTCTTCCTTTCTTCCTGAAGATGTTAATTTCCATATGTTGTCATTTCCTCCAGCCTAAAGATTATTTTAGCTTTACTTGAAGTGCCTTTGAAACTAATTCTCTCAATTTTCATTTATCTGAAATTGTTGTTATTTGTACTTAAAGTCTTGAAGATTTTTAAAAAAATCTATTTCTGGATTCTGGGTTGACAATTTTGTTTTTGGTCATTTAATCACTTTAAAGTTGCAATTTCCTTTTCTTATTTCCTTTACCATTTCTGATGAGAAGACAATTGTGATGGTTTGGAGGTTTTATGGTCCCCAGAAGATCATGTTCTTAAAGCTAGTCTATTCCTGTGGGGTGTAGACCTATTGTGGGTGGGATCTTTTGATTAGGTTATTTCAGTTGAGGTATGCCCCAGGTGGGTCTTAATTCCCTTACTGGAGTCTTTTTTTTTTTTTTTTTTTTTTTTTTCCCAAGGCAACAAAGGCATTTATTTGGCATCTTAGAATTGTAATTTGGGGAGCACAGAATCAGGTAGCAACCCAAATTGCATACTATCTTGGCATTTCCAGGCAAGAGTTTTTAAAGGAAAAGAAGATGATTAGAAAAGTTGCTTTTGGTTGGTGGACATTTGGGGTACTCCAAATGTCTTTCAGGTTAATAGTTTACTGAGTCCTTTATCTTGTTTTTTGTTTGTTTGTTTGTTTTTATGCTGTCTGGATGTCCTTAAGACTTTGTGGAACATTGTTGCTTTAAAGCAGTGTGTACTACCTGCATTAGAGTAATCTCCAGAATGACCTCCTGACTCTATTTTAAGTCAGTTAGCCATAGTAACTTTATTTTGTTTTTTTGTTTTGTTTTGTTTTTAAATTATATATTTATTACAGAATATAACATATAAACATAGAAGTGATAACTTTGTAAGTACAATTTAACAGGTTGTTAGCAAATTTCAAAGAATATTATAGGTCACAGTTCCACAGTTTCAGTCATTTCCTTATTATGAAATATATATACAAAAAGGTAATAACTTTCAAAATATGATTTAACAAGTAGATATACAGGAAATTTCCAAAGTTATTATGAGTTATAGTACCATAGTTTCAATTATTTCCTTATTATGAAATGCAACATATATACAAAAAGATATAACTTCCAAGCTGCAATTTGACAAATAGCTATAGAACAAATTTCAAAGGATGCTAGGTGTTACAGTTCTACCATTTCGATTCTTTCCTTCTAGCTATTCTAATACCCTAGCAACTAAGAAAAAGAAAATTATATAAAGATTCAGTATTTGCAATCCTTTATTAAAAACTCCTTCTTGTCTGTAGCTACACCTTCCTCTAGATTAATCACTTTCCCAATCTTCAGGGACATTTAGGCAGTGACCACCCTAACCTGTTCATCTTTAAAAGGAATGTCAACTTTATGAGCCAAGGGGACACATCTAGTTGATGTTCTTGAAGAAGCTATTGCCTCTGGATTTTAGGACTTGGCTGGAGTAGGAGCACTCTAAAGGATTTAAGTTTCTGAAGAATAAACTTAGTGAGTGAAAATTTTATAGATTCTCAGATAGTAATCTGGGTATTGTTTAAGGTTTTCAGGACTACTGTTGACTTGGGCTTATCATATTGTGGTCATTTGGCATATCTAGCTGAAGCTTGCATAGGAGTAACCCCCAAGACAGCCTCTTGACTCTATTTGAATTCTCTCAGCCACTAAAACCTTTTTTTGTTGCCTTTCTTTTTCCTTTTTTGGTCAAAAAGCATTCTTCTTGATGCCATGGTCAGGCTCATTCCTGGAATTCATGTCCCATGTTGCCACGAAGGTTCATTTATCTTGGGGGTCCTGTCCCATGTCGGGGTGGGGGGTGATGAATTTATCTGCAAAGTTAGACTTAAAGAGAGTCCACATTTGAGCAACAAAAGAGGTTCTCTGGAGGTGACTCCTAGGCATAATTATAGGTGGGTTTAGCCTCCCCTTTACAGCCATAAGTTTCACCAGAGCAAGCCTCACTATCAAGGGCTTGGCTTAGAAAGAAGGAGGCTCCTAAGTTCACATAGCATATATTATGTCCACAATAATCCATCCATATCTCACATGATCATCATTTAGGTGTAGAATCCTCATCACTCCCCATTTTAAACAATTCTCATGACCCAAAACATCTTGTAGCTCTTATCAGCCCTTACTTGTCCTTAGTACTTGTGTAATACCAGTATGGTTTTCCTATTTATTATAATTCCTAGTATGCAATATTTAGATTTTTCCCATATGCCCTTCTGTTGTCAACTCTCTGTGCTACTGTCATACCTTAGACATAAATCATGCAAGCACCTGTCTACATTTGTGGTGCTGATCTGTGGAAAACATGTCTTTAAACAACCCCTTTCAATCATATTCACCATCAATACAATTCTGATACTTATAATCCCATTAACAAGCAATTGTCACCCCTATCATCACCATACCTTTGAATTCACCATCATTAACATATCTGAACATATTAGATTATCATTCCCCTTCACTAGCTACTGTCTATCACTAGGTTCCCAGTATTCTATATTATAAGACATTGATTTTACATTGTTCAGATAATTCATAGAAGTGGTAACATAATATCTCTCCTTTTGTGTCTGTTTTATTTCACTCAGAATTATATTTTCAAGGTTGATAAACTTGATAACATTTAAAGTGTTGACTCTGGGATCTAGATCCTGAGATAGCTGTTCCTTAAGTTTATACCCAGCTACTGAGATGACAGATTTCCTCTGGTGCCATGAGCTAACAAAAACAAATAAACCAATGCAACATTTTTCACAGTCATTGTAAATTGGCTCTGCATTGATTTGTGTTCTCCCTCAGAGTTTATCCCTCCTCTCAAGATGATCACCCCTAAGTAAATGTGAAGTGCAGAGTCCTCCCTGTATTTTCTGAGACTGACTCCACCAATTACAGAAATCTGAATGTCCTTTCTACTGCATATGAAATAGACTTTCTGTTCCTCCTAGGTGCTCTATTGTATGACTTAAAACAGATAATCCTTTGCTCCAGGCTGCTTTCACTTAACAGTTTCTCACATTGCTTAAGCTGCTTCTGTCTGCAGGGCAAGTTCTGGGAGGACAAGTGGGAGATGAGCTACTGATTCAGTCTTTCAGGCTGCCACCCAATATGAAGACCACAAATTTATAGAATAAAGATTAGATCACTTTCTAGTGACCACTTATTTCCTAAAAATGGAAGGGAAATTATTCAGAAAAAGATAAACAGATTTTTGTTTTTTCTTAAACAGGATAGGTTTTGTTTCTTTGGATGTTTTCTTAAGATAATGCTTAGCTTTACTTAATCTGTGTGCTTTTGGAAAACAGCAATCATTAAGACAAACCTCCCATCCTCTGTGTTCCAGAAATCTGACATACTGCAAAAAGACACCCTTTCCCATATGACTTAGATAACTCATGGCTGTTCTCCTTATCTATCTTTGACAGGCCAGATATAGGCCTGCCAAATTTCCATTCTTTGCCATGTAAATGATTAGTTGAACCACTTGTTCTTTCTCATCTATTGGAACAAAATGCTTGTTAATCAAACTTTGATTAAGTTACTCTCCTTCCTCCACACCTCAGAAGTGTTAGGGCACCTCCCAGAAAATAGGCAGTTTCCCTCTGGCAATAGTCCTGCCCCTCTATTCCAATAGTCCTTACCCCCATAAAGTAATCATTTTGAATGAAATTTCTCCTTTCCAAGTCCAAAATTGCTTTTTATCTGATTGTAGACTTCACATCAGTAAAATTGCTTATTTTGGATTACATAAGTGTTCCAACCCAGCTCAGTCCCAAGACTGAAGAACATGCCAGACACAGAGTTAGACATGAGTTAAATGAGGACTTATGAACAGGAGATGGTTCTATGGCAGTGGCCAGGCAGGAAAGATGGAAGTTAGCACTCTGCAAAGAGCAGGGTATGCCAGAGGGTGGTTTATAAGAGTTAGGGCAAAAGCATTCCATAGGGTGTGAGAAGAGAGCTTCAGCAGGGTCATGTGACACAGAAGTGTGGAGATTTGTTATCAACAATGATCAGGGGAGGGGAGTTTCAATGCTTTGTTTGCAATACCATTCAGAAGGAAGATTGAAACAAGATATGTTAGGAGTGTAAGAATGGAAACACTTCTTAAAGTGCCTCTTAAAGTATAGATGCAGTGATGAATGTAGCAACAGTTTATCTAAATGTTTCCACTATTTTACTATTTTAATTTAGTGGTACTTTTTGTTGTTTCCCCTTTCCCTGCTCTTTTTATTCAACAGTCTTTCAATTTAAAGATTTTCTTTACTGCCGATTCTTAGTTTGTTACCTTGTCTCCAGCCTATGGCATGCAATTCAGTGTTGCTATGGTCAATAACAAAATCACTGTCCTGATCACTAAGATTTGCAGGATTGTTTTGGTTTGCTATAGCTGCTGGAATGCAGCATATCAGAAACGGGTTGGCTTTTACAATGGGGATTTATTAGCTTATAAATTTGCAGTTCAAAGGCCATGAAAATGTCCAAATTAAGGCTTCAATGGACAATGCCTTCTCTGAAGGAAGGCCACTGGCATCTGGAACACCCTTGTCACATGGGAAGACATATGGCTGTTGTCTGCTGGTCCTTCTCTCCCTGGTTTTGTTGCTTTCAGCTTTTGATTTCAGTGGCTTCTTCTCTCAGCTCCTCTTGGGTCTTTTTCTGTAGACTCTCTTGGCTTTTTCTGTCTTTTACCTTCTCATAAAGGACTCCAATAAATGGATTAAGACCAACATGAATGGGGTGGGTCACATCTCAATTGGAATAACCTAACAAAAGGTCCCACCCACAATAGGTCTGCACCCATAGGAATAGATTAAAAGAACGTAGCCTTTTCTGGGGTACATAACAGCTCCAAATTACCACAAGGACCTCTACTTAAAAATAATATTCACTTAAATTTCATTTATAAGAAACATCTAGAAAGTTTTGAATTTCAAACCAAAAGAGGAAATCCATGAACACTTTGCTCTTCCTAATTATGCTTCCCTTTTCATTCCATATAATTTTGATGATTAGTACTTTAACACTGAGATTTATTAACAAATTTTGATTTACTACTTTCAACCATACAAAGATATAATTCTATTACAATTTGGCAGTATAATTTTGGGACTTACTTGAGGTTAAAGATCAACTTTCATGTAAAGTTAGAATCATGACTCTCATGTATATTGTGTATGTACATAGTGAGCACATAAAGGTTGAATTTACTTATTCATGAGATGAGGGAACTGGTAAAAACTTACAAGTGGTTCAAGGCGGAATCCAAAGAACAGACATATTAATATATACACAGTATCAAAATGAATTTGGTAATGGATGAAGAACTGGCTAATAATGCAATTGAGGAGGGAAAGCAACTGAACTTCACTGGACAGAATTTGGTCATGTATCTAGATATGAAAATAAATTTGGCATTGCTAAGTGCTATCTACAGTTTACAGAGTTATAAACTAACTCAAAGTCATGAAAGACATAGAACCCCCATAGAATCAGAGAAAATGAAAGAGTCTGTTCCAAAGAATGCCTAGTTCTCTATTGGAAATACTTAGTATTCTTATCTAATGTCTTTAATTTTTCTTTTACAAATATTGAGCATATTTTACTGCCTTTACAACTTGACTAGTTTTAAAATATATTGTCAAAATGGAAATAGAAATATTCTTGACATCTTTTCAAAACAACTACTGATGAAATAGAATTGTAATGAACTAGGAGTTTCTTTTCTCCTTTTGTGTATCAAATATATTTTGCTATTTAATGTTAAAAACAGCATTAAAATATATATGATTAGGCAAAAATTACAAGATTAATGCATGTTCAGGTAAATAAATATATGAAAAATGCTTATACTATTTTATGCAAATATTCAGTGATTCAGTAATTGAAATGCTACAGGGTATCATTCTTGGAAATAGAAAAAGCTCTGACAGTTATTCTTGAGTGTGTTACTACTGTGATGTCACTTCTGAACTCCTTTTCTCAGAAATGGTGAAAAGGTTAATTTCACAGATCAAGCTTAGACTCCTTCTGTGTACTTTCTACATTGTTCTATTAATACACTCAGTTTGCTATCATATATAATAAATCAGCTTCTATAAAACATGTCAGACAATATCTGGAGGAAATAAAGAGGAGACTGTTGAGAAGGTTTTAGTTAGTTTTGCCAATTGTTAATCATTAAATATCTGTACTACTATAAGCTCAGGTTTTCATTTCTTTTGGTTGATTTAATTATTTTGGATAAAATTTCATTATAATCAGGAATATCTTTATTTGAAGGAAATTTTTTCCTTATAATACACTACTTCACACAACATTACTCATATTGCAAGTCACCTTGAAGACTGAGAAGAGTGGGCATTTAATTTGTGAAGAAGTATTTCTTCTGAATAATGATTGTAACTGGCTTACACTTTAACCAGGTAGAAAAATCCACTTTTAGGTTTTTAAAGACAGAGTTCTGTGAGTTCTCTGAAAATTTGGCATGCATGCCCTATAGTTTAAAAGTACAGAGCATAAAACCACTGTAATGACTTGAATGACAATACATTTTACATAGAGGCCACAAGGGACTATTCGTGCTTTTGCTAGCTAAAGGAAATGGTACACCATCAATTAAAAGGCTGTAGGCGTTGGACAAAATGAACCTTGGGATATCTGAGAACCCGAAAAGATAAAATACTTACAAATACAAACGGTGAGTTGGATTAACTGAAGCATAAAGTTTTGCTCAGCAGTTCAGTGGGAAAAAACTGAAGCAGAAAGGCTTGCTCAGTAATTCAAAAGGAAATCTTTTAAATCAAGTGGGAGAAAGGAAAAGGATTAGTAATAACAACCAAAAAAGACAAAAAAAAAAAAAATCCTCAATGAAAATATAGTCATTTTCACCACAGGTTTTAGTGAACTACATCATTTTGAATTCCCCAATTATGCCTGCATGAGGAGAAGTAAAGGAAAAACATCCTATATTTTATTGCTTCAAATGACCCAGCTCATCATGAGTTCATCTACTACCAAAGTGACACTTTAGAGTATATTTAAGGTAGTTTCTAACCCTGAACTTTAAGCAGACATGTTCACTTGTCCAAATAAAATATCAATTTAGATAAAAGCATTCTATTTATAATGGTTTTAAATATTATATAGCTCTAAATAAACACAGATACAAAAATTCATTTAAATGTAATTTCTTACTTAGCAAAATGAACATTTTCCTGAAATATTTAAGTACAATTACAGAGTTACGTTTCATTTTCCAACATTAGTAAATTACAAAATTTGAGATATTTACTTTAAAAAATGTGGCTGAAGTGACTCTTGTCAAAAAGTGAGAAATTCATTAAACCAGGATTTTAACTGCAACACAGCTAAATGTTGAAATAGAGAGCTGGAAATGCTGGTAAGAAAATAATGATGTTTGAACATCCAAGGAATTCTGAATTTTGTAGTGACCTTTCTAGTAAAGGCAATGTAAATGATGATAAGGAGATCATATTATAATATGAAAAAAATTAGAATTGCTGGTTTTTTTTATGGCAAAAAGACTTAAGGTTATGCATATTTAGTTCATATGATAAATGACATCTGGAACACTGCCTTGTTGTTTCATTATGTCATTACAGCCCATCAGGACTCACAGGCCTCTGAAGAGGTAAATCGTACAATTTTCAATGGGGGTGTCTGGTCTAATGGGACCATTGATTTAACCATAAGTGTAGTCAGTGTACTCCAGAGGGCAGGATACATTTCAGAAATATGAAAAAGAATTCCACAGAGGGGTAGTATTTATTAATTCAGCATGCTGGTTTGAATCCGCTATATACCCCAGAAAAGCCTAAGTTCTCTTAATAATATTGTGGGGGCAAAACTATTGATGGATAAGACCTTTTGATTAGGTTGTTTCCTTGGAGATGTGACCCAATCCATTCAAGGTACATCTTAATCCCTTTGCTGGAGTCCTCTATGAGAGGATTAAAGACAGATGAAACTGAGAGAGCTCAGAGAAGCTAAGAGAGAAAAATGCTCAGAGACATTTAGAGAGAGAGAGCCATTTTGAAACCAGAAGCTCAGAGAGAAGGACCAGTAGACATCATCATATGCCTTCCTGTGTGACAGAGGTACCCTAGATGTCACCAACCTTTCCTCCAAGAAGGTGTTGTCCTCTTGATGCCTTAATTTGGACATTTTCCTGGATTAAGAACTGTAAATTTGTAACCTCATAAATCCCCATCGAAAAAGCCAACCCGTTTCTGGTATATTGCATTACAGCAGCTTCAGCAAACCAAAACATTCAGTTATACATATGTCATGTTATAAATTCTTTGACAAATAAGGACGGATCACATTGCAAAGTCCTGTGACTTATCAATAAACTATGTGTTTATTATGGTTATCATTGATAATAAATAATTTGAATTACACAGGTAGATATAAAATTGCTCATATTATACTAGCTAGTTCCCTCATTCCCTACATAAAAAATTTAATAATATATATATGCATACACACACACATATACACACACACACTTGACAAATCATAGTTTTCAAATAAGCTGTGCACTTTTAAGTTAATGAATGCATATTCTTTAAGGTAGAATATTAGCCTATCCTAGTTTTTTGCCAGTATCTATTATGTACTTATAATGATATCTGTTAAGTAGGATATAAACTAAAATGTGCCTTTTTGTTTATATAACAATATCTCATATTGTGCAAGTTATTAACAGTTTGCAATGTGCAGCAAATACATAAATTAGACAGAGATTTATAGTGTTGCTCAGTTTATGGATAAGAAAACAATTTCAATGATAAAGAAACTTCTTCAAATAATTTTAAGTATTGTATTTTTCAGTTCTCCTATTTTCATTAGTTTATTTTATAGTTTCTATTTTTCTGCTAAGATTTCCTATTTTTCATTCATTCATTCTAAGAGTATTTTTGTTTGCCTTTGGAGCATTGTTATAATAGTTGCTTGAAAGTCCTTGATTGCTAATTCCAATATCTGGTTCATCTTGGGGGTTTTGTTCAAACCCTCTTCCCCTTGTTGGTTAGGGAGGGATTTCTGATCTGGTGTTATGGGGATGACTTAACAAATAAAACCTGACACTGGACACCACACACCATTCAGAGCCACCTAAGTTTTACACTCTGGAGCAGAGTGAACACACAGGGGCTGTGGGAGGTAGGCTTTGAGGTAACAAGATTGGGGTCCCCCTTGGTTCCTGATTGGTTTGTTTTAATACTTCTGCTGGCTGGTAGGGAACTAAAGCCTACTACTTGGGGATGAATAGACACTATACTTGATTTCTGTGATAAGTAGTTTTTTGGCTAGGGGACCTCATTCATGTGAACAGAGGAGGAGGGGAATTTGTGGCTCTTTACATTTTGCCAGATGTCTTAATTGAATTTTAGTTTCAGACTACATGGGACAAAGAATGGTGGGCCCCTATTGATTTTTTTTTTTTTTTAAATAGGTCACATTTCTGATTCCTTATTTATTGACTAGCATACACTGCATGTTGCATTATATCTTGGTCATTGTGACTGGATACTGTGGAGAATCTAGATTCTGTTATTTTCCTCTGAATGGTGCTGATTTTTGTGGTTGTTAATGTTTTAGCATGTATTAATTTGCTTGAATTCAAACGGCAAAATCTGAATCTTGGACAGCAGCTAATGCTTCATTTCATTCTTTCTTTATCTGTACTGTTTGCTAACTGCACTGCATATGTATGATTCAAGGATTATCTAGAGATAGAATTTTTCTTATACAAGGAATTGGATCCCCCCCCACACACACACACTTCAATTTCCAGAAATGATGGATTCCTCAAACAGTTTTGTCATTCTTCTGGCCAGAAATAATATGGGTTTTTAGCACTAATGGTAAAAGTTAAACAGGGCTTATTGGCTATAAGACGTAGCATAAGACCCAGCATGAGAGTGATGACATATCTGTGGTTTATTGTAGGAAAAGCATAAAATATAGCAATCATATTAAAGTAAAATATGTATTACAGCCAAAGTCTGTCTCATAGCAAATGGTCCAGATTCTGGAGAGGTGAGGTGGGAACTCCAACTGCCTCTTTCTGTAAGAACACAATTATATCTCAGGTCTGGAAACATCAACATGTGCACAAAACTCCTCAGAAGCAGGGACCCCAAAACAGGGCCTCAGCCAGGGATTTATATATCCTGCTGGTCACATAAGCATATCCATGTGACAGTAAAAAGGCTCATATTTTCAAGGCAATCATAAAGAAATGGAAAACTTATTTGGACACAGTATTTATATATTTAATTTAATTACAGAAAATTAAATAGAAATAAACAGGGCCAAAATGACAAATTATTGATAACATTTTATGGTATTTGAATATATTATCAAAATGAATGGTATTTTGCATCATACAAATCAATTTGACCTTGTTATTTCAATATTTTATACAAACAGATTGTGATCACAATGAAAATACATTGAAATATATATATATTTTTTAAAATTGACAACTTGATAGTTGTATATTATTCTAAAATACAGGATTGTAAGTGTTAAAGAGGAAAAAAGTTAGTCATTTTATAAAAAGGTCAATGTAGTGTTATTGCAGTATCTAATATAGTTTTCAATGTATTACAAAGCAGAGACTCTCACCTGCATTTACTCACTCTAATACCCCATTTATCAAACAGCTTTTCTGTGAGGATGAAAAGAAAACCTAAAAAAAAATAATTATTCTGTCAATGTTTGAAGTCACAAGGAATAGTTTTTCTATAAAAAGGTTAGTTGGCATTTTCCATCAATAAAGTGTAGTTGTAGGATGAATGTATTCATAATTCTATTTGTGTTTCTGCATATATGAAATATGTACTAATAGTGGCAGATAAATAGGGTTCAATTGCTAAAAAGACCCAAGGACCCAAATCTACAATTAATTGAAGGCAAAGAACACAATATAGCAATGACATTAGAATAGGGATGTGTACCACAGCCAAAGGTAGCCTTTTAACAAGCAGTCTGGAGAGACAAGGTGCAGGTTTTATTGTTGTCCCTCGATAAGGACCTTGGAAGGACATGGTTTCTTTTATAAGGAACAACTACTATATGCAAAAAGAACACCTCAGAACCAGGGAGCCCAACATGGAGCCTCAGCTGGAGTGTTTTATAATTTGCTGTCACATGGGTATAATCGTGGTACATAACCAGTTTCAGTGGCAGTCTCTGGGGGTCTCACAGAGAATAGATGTAAACCATCAGAATCACTGTTAATCAATATACCAATAATGCTGAAAGCTGGTACAAACTATCCTTAAATGAGAAACTCACCCATGTCATCCATATTTCCAAGTTTCCTAGTCGTTTGCTTTTGTTCACTTTTCAAAGTCCTCTGGTAGCTCTATTTTGTGCATACTGAATATACGTATAATAGTTGTTATCTGAGGGAAGTTAAGTTTGTTCAGAACTTTGTCATACTAGAAGTAGAACTTTACATCATTCAAATTAACATGACTAATAAGCATAAAAACTAGGAATGTTTCTAGTTTTTATGCTTTAATAAAACAGATTTTATTCTGTTTCTGATAATGTAGACCACAATTTTTTTCAAATATTTTTTTGAATTTTATTCAGTATTAAATATTTTGGAGGAAGATTATGTATTTCTGCATGCATAAGAAGAAATTAAGAATACAAACATTAGGATCCAACCATATCATATTTGAAATGATTCAGCTTTCTTACTCACCTAAGACTTATTAAAAAATAAATTATACTGGCTGATGTTACCAAGACAGTAATTCTCACTATTAAATATCTTATATACCCATATCACTTGATCATATAATAATGGTCACTATTTGTTGATGAAGCTGTGACAGGTAGTGTCCTGAAAAATCTCTATGCATTGTTCCAATTAATCTTCATGAATGTCCTACAATTACGTAGTTCAGTTATTCCTGCTTTACAGATGAGAAAACTGAGGCAATATAGGTTAAGTATACTTTCTGGTAACTTGCACATAGTAAGCAGCAGAGTGGGAACTGAATCCAGAATATCTGATTACAAAAAAAAATAAATTTTAAAAAATCTTAACCTCTGAAGTGAGCATCTGTCTCCACTAACAAATCATGGTAGAAAGAAATGCTCCACTTCCCACTGATACCACATACAAGCTCACAAGCATTCTGCTATTTGTCATTCATAGCAAGCGTTCATGATGTTAAATCATAGTGCCTCTAAATTTTACCATTGTTGGATTTATATTTTGGTTAAACTGTTGACATGTTTTAATAGTCATATCACAAGAAGTTAAATACTGGGATGGGGGCAACATTTGCATGTAGCCATGGATACTATGGGTACAGTCTATAATTCCTGCCACAAATGGTAGACCCAACACCACACATTGGAGGGCAATGATAAAGCAGAATGAGGAAAACAAAGAAGCTGATTGACCAAGCTAACTATTGCCATGTCAATATATCATACACAGATTGTGCTTTTTGGACTAGATTTAAAGAAATTGCTTGTCATTCCATAGATGAATTTGAACATTGTGAAGGAATTAAGACTAAGTCGTTTTCATAAATTCTATTTCCTTTAAGTCAATCACTATCATAATTTGAGAAACAGTGCTTCAGCCTTCACAATCTGTACAGAAAATGGAAGTTAAATATTGTAAGGTAAATGAAAATGTAATCATATTAAACTGTAGGAACATTAATTGAAATGAGATTTTTGAAGTTAACCAATTATATAAGAATAACATAGCCAAAGTTATGCAAACATTATTAAAATTCAACACCATATACCAATTTGATATATCAGTAGGAATGGCAATAAGATACCATTATAAGAAAGCCACTTAGAAGAAAACGAATGATACCTACTCTTGCAATGACCTACTGAGACAATTTTGGTTTATAGTCATTGCATAACCTGACATTAGTCGGTCCACAGTGTAATAAATCTATAAAGTAGGGATATGCTTTATGATGAACATTGTTATATTTGATGGAGACCATATTTTTAGCCTTTTGTTTCCCACATGAATGTTTTATAAAAATAGGTCACATGTGGCAAGAGAATAGATCAGGCACCATAATCCCAGTGTCCTTTTAAAGAAGATTTAAATGAGAGAAATTGAATCAAACTACAATTGGCAGATATAAATAATTATCCCAGGAAGCACCATATTCTGCCTTCTAAAACTGCTTTCCAAAGAATGTCCATGTAGTTAATCAAACTCTATTTCATTTTAGTCCCCCAGGAAAAGCCTAGAAAACTAAAAGTTTCTATTTTTAAAGAATGAGCGTTCACCTCATGTTTTTAAAAAGTCAAAAGAATCAAAGATTTAAAAGGATCAGTTTTCCACCTGTGTAACTTGCATCTTCATACCTAAAGCTATCATCAATGAGGGGTAAAATAGAAAGTACAAAACTGGGATAAAAAGTACTTTCCTTGTTATTTTCCAAATGTTGGATCCTTAATGAAAGGAGAAGTTAATTGGAATTTATTATGTATGAAAATTAGGCAATTGTGTATGTATTGGAAAAAGTTATAAAATGAGACTGTATATATAGATAGATGGATAGATAGATATAGATAGATATCTATATCTATATCTATATCTGTATCTATAATCCCAGGAGTGAAAAATCTTGAAAACATTGGTTATAATCACCTTATAAACTTTCCTTAGACTTAATTTACAATAGCACAAATTTAACAAATATTCACAAGTGATAAATCTTTGGTGATTTAGATAAACTGTGAAAATAGAGTTTGATTAATTACATGGACATTCTTTGGAAAGCAGTGAAAATAAACATAGTTTAAAAGTGACAGGAATATTTGGCTTCTGAGTAATATTAAAAAGTTAACATGGTGACCAAAAATCAATTATTGACAGTAACTGAAAAGAGGAATAGATTTCCCAACCTAGGTAAATCTAATATCCTCTACTGTCGTCTACCTTGTTTTTTTCTTTATGGCAATAGAAAATAGCTAAACACAATTTTCTGTATTCACTTGGAGACTGTCATGAAGTTACTTCACACAATTTTAGAATATACTATCTTAGTACCCCTAACTTTACACCTAGGTTTATTTTCAAATTTATTATTTTTTTTAAATTCAGTTTTATTGAGATATTTTCACATATTGTACAATCATCCATGGTGTACAATCAACTGTTTACAGTACTGTCATATAGTTGTGCATTCGTCACAGTCTATTTTCTGAACATTTTCTTTATACCAGAAAAAGTAAAAAAAGAATACAAAATAAAAGTAAAAAAGAACACCCAAATCATCCCACCCCTCCCACCCTATTTTTCATTTAGTTTTTTTCCCCATTTTTCTACCATCCATCCATACACTGGATAAAGGGAATGTGACCCACAAGGCTTTCACGATCACACTGTTACCCCTTGTAAGCTACATTGCTATACAATCGACTTCAAGAGTCAAGGCTACTGGGTTGCAGTTTGATAATTTCAGGCATTTACTTCTAGCTATTCCAGTGCATTAAAAACTAAAAATGGGTTATATATATAGTGCATAAGAATGCCCACCAGAGTGACCTCTAGCTCCATTTGGAATCTCTAAGCCACTGAAACTTTATTTAACTTCATTTCACATCCCGCTTTTGGTCAAGAAGATGGTCTCAATCCCACGATGCCAGATCGAGATTCATCCTTGGGATTCATATCTTGCTTTGCCAGGGAGATTTACACCCCTGGGAGTCTGATCCCACGTAGTGGGGAGGGCAGTGTGTTCACCTGCCAAGTTGGGTTAGCTAGAAAGAGATGGCCACATCTGAGCAACAAAGAGGTACTCAGGGGGAGAATCTTAGGCACAATTATAAGCAGCTTTAGCCTCTCCTTTGCAGTAATGAACTTCATAAGGGCAAGTTCCAAGAAGAGGGCTTGGCATACCAAACTGACAGTACTCAATGTGAGCATGTCAACAACAATCCAGGTGAGGAAGCCCAACAAATCTACATTTTCCCCCAGCTCCTCAGAGGGGCCCTGCATATATATTTCTGTTCTCTGCCCAAATTACTTTGGGATGTGTTGCTATTTCACACTAACCTATACAAACCTGCAAGGTCTCACTTCATATTCAAAGTTCCATGTAATTGTGGTATTTGAACAAACTGAATGAGTTAAATTGTTTAGGAAACATAGATCCTGCACCAACTAAACATCTCTTCCCTTGGGCTCACGTGGAAGTTGAAGTTTTAAAACACAATCAGTATTGCCCTTTACCCTTTGGTGCGATTTGCCCTAGCCCTAACCAGATCTGCTTTATTCATATCTCTAATTGAAGTCTTGGCACTTTCTCAGCTTTTTAAGCAGTTGCTGTATGTGCTAATACTGACATTCATATCTGCTGAGTTCTAGCTCTGAGTTTAAAGTGTCACACAGATTCCCAAAGTTTCAGGGATTGATCAGGTTATAAACAAAGGGATCAGCACCTTGGAATCTGGAGATAGCCATTACAATTCAGGAATAGATGTGACTGCTGTCAGAGCTTACAACCTAGGGACCATTACAATATATGTTCCCCTGATAAGCTGTGCTCTAAGATTCAGTTCTGAGTTTACACATTGTAGTTAGTCCATATTGGTGAGGCATTACAATGTTTGCCTTTGTTTCTGGCATAGTTCACTCAAAATGCTGTCTGCAGGATCCGTTCGCCTTGTTCCATGTCTCACAGTTTCACTCCTCACAGTTGCTCAATATTCCATTATATGCACACACAGCAGATCATCATTCTATTTCTCAGTCAATGTACCCTTAGGCCACCTCAACCCATTGGAAATCATGCATACTCTCTCCATAAACACTAGTATGAAAATGTCTATTCGTATCCTTGCTCTCAGATCTTCCAAGTATATACCACATAATGAGGTTGCAGGACCTTATAGCACCCACATACTTAGCTTCCTGTGGAACCACCACACTGTCCTCCAGGAAGGTTACACCATTCTGCCTCCTAACCCACAGTAAATATGTACATCCCTCTCTCCATGTTTTCTTCAGCACTTTTATCCCTGTTTATATTTTCCCTACTGTTTTATAGAGCTATATTCATATACCATATAATTACCCTCAGTGTACAATCAGTTGTTCATAGTATCATTATATAGTTGTGCATTTAAAACCAGAGTCAGTACTTGAACATATTGATTACTATGAGAAAAAGTGTTTTTTAATGAATAATAAAAAAGTTAATAAGAAGAAAAATAACCTATCATACAATACAATGTAATAAGAGGGTCAGACAACAACACCACTACCAGGAATCCATATCCCTCCCTTGTATCCCCCTCTTGTACGCATTTAGCTTTGGTATATTGTCTTTCTTGCATTTAATGGAAGCATGTTACGGTGTTACTGGTGACCATAGACTCCAGTTTGCTTTGATTATGTATTTTCCCCAATACATCCTCTTTCCAACACTTTGCATGGTTGACATTCATTTGTTCCCCCACATGCAAGAACAGTTTTACATTTGTACATTTAGTCACAATCATTGACCATTCTAGTTTTTGCTAAGTTAAACAATTCCAGTCTTTATCTTCTATCTTTACATCAGGTGTCATACATGTCCCTAGTCCACCTCTTTCAGCCTTACTCATGGATGTCTTTGTTCAGTGTAGTTACAATATTGTGCTACCATCACACAGTATTATGCTATCTATTTCTGCATCTATACAGTCAATCCAGCTGAGCATTTTGTAGATCTTCAGCATCAATGCCTGATCTCTACCCTCTTTCTACCTCTTGATAGCCTATGTTATCAGCTTTTAACTCTCAAAGTTTCCTCATCAATGTTAGTTCATATTAGTGAGACCATACAGTATTTGTCCTTCTGTTTCTGGCTAACTTTGCTCAACGTAATTTCCTCAGTGGGAACTGGTGTCATTGAACTTGGATCCTTAAACACAACAGAGATGATCAGGTCCAAGGTTGGCAGAAGCCAAGAGGCAGCACTTAACTGCCAAAGACAAAGTGGACATGGCTATCAAAATAGTCAGCAGATTCAAACCAGGAATCAAAATAGTCTGATTTGCAGAGATCTATGGAGGTGGCTAATAGATCATGGGGTAACTAGAAGTAAAATAGATGGGCGGTCTACTAAATTCTTACTTGATCTGTGGAAGCAGAAGCATTCTAGATGAAGTAGGCAAAAGCCTAACTGATTACAAAAACAGAATTTTGGCCCCTTAAATTCCAAGACTTGAGATAGTTTGCAGAACTAGAGCCTGTCATTTGGTTATGGGAAGACCGGATCTCTTTGGGGAAGGACACTGTTACACTGCCAAAAATTTGTATTGCTAATCTTCCTCCCAGCTTTTCCCAAAGAGACCCACAGCCTTTTACTAGGGTAACTATGCATTGGGGGGAAAAATTATCAGACATTTTGGGGATCATTAGACACTGGATCAGAAGGAACACTAATTCCTAGAGATCAAAATATCACTGTGGTCTGCCAGCTAGAGTAGTGGCTTATGAAAGTCAGTTGATCAATGGAATTTTAGCTCAAGTTCATCTCATTTTGGGGCCAATGAGTCCCTGGACCTGTTTCCTCAGTTCCAGAATGCATAATTGGAATACACATACTCAGCAATTGGCAGAATCCCCACATGAGTTCTCTGACTTGTGGAATGAGGGATATTATGGTAGGAAAGGCCAAGTAGAAGTCACTAGTACTGCCCCTACCCAGAAAAATAGTAATAAAAAAGGATATTAGATTCCTGGAGGGACTGCAGAATTTAGTGCCACCATAAAGGACTTTAAGAATGTAGGGGTGGTGATCCCAGCCATATCCCCATTTAACTCTACTACCTAGCCTGTTCAGAAAAGAGATATTGGAGGATGACGAGATTATCGTAAACTTAACCAGGTACGACTCTGATTACAGCTGCTGTTCCAGATGTGCTTGAGAAAATTAACACAACCTCTGGTACCTGGTATGCAGCTATTGATTTAGCAAATTATTTTTTCTCAATTGTTGTTAGTAAAGACCACTAGAAATAGTTTGCTTTCAGCTGACAAGGACAGCAGTGCACCTCACTGTCCTACCTCATTTTTGGTCCAGTTCCCTTGATTTTGCCTCTTTTTTTGAAGGTAGCTAGTATAGTTATGTCTTTAATTTAGTAAGAAAACCTCCCATTTTTTAACCCTGCAATTTCTGGTCTTTCTAAATTCCCTCTAAATTTTGATTTCAAACTGTGCATTTCTTTTTAATTTTTTTTTTTCCTGTAGCACCTTGCCAAATGCAGCTAGTAGCATTTAAAACCACTTCAAAACTACTTTCCCAATGTTACAGGTTCAGTAGATATTGATTGTCTTCCAGAGGCAACATTTTATAAAATATTTTGCCATTGCAAACCATGAATCATCATGCATCTTTCCTCTTATAAGAGTTCCTTTGTTATCAATTAGCCAATCTCAAAACCACTATGACATACTCTAAGTATTTGCTGTAGCCAGAATCCCATTCTAGCTACCAATTAATGTATTACTTAGCTAGTGTTACATAACAAAATACCTCAAAATTTTGTGCTGCAGAAAAATAACTGTTCTCATTCCCTCAGTTGTTCAGCTTTACTGGGGTGGCTGTGCTCCACACATCTTATTTGAGGCCCAAACTAGAGGAGCAGAAGCTACCTACATCTGTTAGTTTTCTCCAGAGAAACAGAAGCAACAATGTAGATAGATATAGATACAGACATAGATATGGATATGGACATTGATAAAGATAGAGATAGAGATTTGTTGTAAGAATTAGCTTATATGATCATGGAGATTACAAGTTAGAATTCCATAGGACAGGATGCAGGTTGGAAACTTAATAAAGGTTACAATGAATTCCCTAGAAAGTAGATGTCTGAAGTAGACATAGAAATTATTTCTGACTGCTAATATCCTCAGTTTCCATTTAAGGACTCCTTAATTGATTGAATGAGGAGACACCTCTCATCATTGAAGACAATATCCTTTGTTGATTGTAGATGTAATCAGCAATAGATGCAATCAACTGCTAATGACTTAAATCCAACAATGAAATACCCTCATAGTAACAATCAGGCCAGTGCTTGAACTGGACACTGAATTGGACACCATAACCTAGCCAAGTTGACTCATGAAATTAACTGTCACACTACCTGAGGTTTTCTTGTAGCAGAAGTCAAAATTTTCCTGAGACTTGAGGAGAAACATATTGATGCCTCTTAAGGCCTTTGTTTAGAACTTGCCATCTGACAATCTTGCCTCTATTCCATTGGCCAAAGCAAGTTGTATGGTGGAGCCCAATATCAAAGGGACATGGAAATATACTTGGCTGATAGTAGGAAAGAAAATGCTATTTGCTGGACAATAATGGAAACATTCACAGTGCTAACTTATTTCCTCAAATCTTCACCCATTTCCATTACTCAGTTATCACAGAGGTACAGGTGCCCTCATCTTTATTCTGATTTCTATCCCCATTCTTCTCTTTCAAGGGCACCATTCTAGTCACCTCATCTTTGCTATAGTTTCAAGACCTATTCTACCAGCACTTTCAGGTTTAACCCATACTCTCAAGTAACTTCCATTTTAGTTAAAAGTTCTTGACGTTTTATGTACTCTAGTTTCACCCCAATTGTTGCCATCTCTTTGCATTATTCTGAAAACTTTGTTAATACGTTATGTCCCCAACTCCTCATTAGTTATTTGCTTTCCAGCACACTGCCTTCTAGTTTCTTTCTCCAGTAGTTCAATGAAACTGCATTGCCAGTCTACCAATACCTTTCTTGTTATTAAAGCTGTTAGAAACATCAAATGTCTTAACCCACTTCATTTTGGAAATATTTGGCTTTACATATCAATTCTTTCTTACTGAAAACCTCTCCTATCTGATTTCTATAGTCACATATATTCTCGCTTTCCTGATGCCACTCTTAAGGTTGCCAGCCTCTTTTCCTCTACCCTTTTCTTAAATCTTTATCCATATATTACTCTATGCATGCTCTTTGGGTGCTTACCTACAAACTTGCTTATAGCGTTCATCTGTGTACAGGTGATTCACTCACATATAACATTAAGCACAAATTCCTCCTGAAACTCCAAACCCATAAATGCAACTGGCATGCCACATAAACTTCTCTGCTTAGAGTCATCATTTTGTCCCCAACACTGATTCTTCTCCTGATTCTTCTCTTGATTTCCCTACCTCAGTACTGTCTACTTGAATTTCTATCCCAGAAAGGTGGAATCATCCTTTAATTTTTTTTTTCTTCCCTTTGCCTCCCATAATAAATCAAGCAAAAAATGTTGCAGGTATGCTGCCTCTTAAGTATTATCTTAAATCCATTTTGTCACTACCCTAAATCTCTTCTCCAAATTGCTCTTATAATCTTTTTGTCCCACTTACTCTCTCCTCCAATCTACTCTCCACAATGAAACTAGAGATGCCTCTCCAAAACATATTGGTTGTGTTATGACCCTGTTAAAATATTCACCTCCCCAATGCTCTTTAGGCCTATTACTTTGGCATATCATCCAAGCCCTTTGTGTTCTGTTTCTCATTAACTTTTTCAACTTCATTCCTCTTTTTTATGCTTCTCATCCCTAGCTTCATGTTATTTATTACTTTCAGTAACTTACACAAAGATGTATTCCCTTCTCAACTTTGAATCTTCTCCTATAAGGTCCTGTCACTTTCCTGAAACATCTTCACAATGACTTGACCAATTCCTACTTATAAATCATATCTTAGCTCCATTACTTATTCTTCCTGAAATATGTCCCTGAACTCCCAAGAATAGATTACATATTCTCCTTGTGTGCCTCAACACATACTATTCATACCCTGTGCTAAAAACTTACCACACCGTATTTTTAATGTTTGTTTACTAATATATACCATCCAAACCACAGTCTATAGGTTTTGAAACATACTATTTTTATGTCTGTTACATTGTATATGCTGCTACTCTATTTATACCATGCTCTATCTCTTTTATCTGATTAAATTTTGCTTATTCTTAGTCTTAAATGTAGTTATGTTACTATCTGGGAGACATATCCTGATTTTTTCCAGACAGAATTAATTTCCTCTACAGTATTTCTCATTGCACCCTGCTCAGTTTGATGACTGAATAAAATGCTTTTGATTCAGATGTATCAGAGCAACCCATTTATTTATATTTCTGACTCCTGCATCTCGCCCACTCCCAATTCACTCATTCACAAACACACAGATACACACATGGATAGATACACAATACTGCAAGTTTCTTTAAGTTAGGGGTCTCTTTTTATCTTATTTTATTTTATTTTTATAATTCCTGAGCCATTGATAGTATGTGCTACATAATAGATGGTCAATAAATGTTAAATGAATGAATGAGAATTGAATGAGACAATGAGCTATTTTGAGTTGAATGTGTAGAATAGATAGTGGGGGCAAACTTAGGCAAGCTTATGTTAAAACATCCTTGGAATTCTTGAAAGTCTTTGTGTATATTTTTCTTATCCACTCTTACAGTTAGTCACATTGTTTTCTTTTCTTGTAAACATCTTTCCCATTTAGCAGGCCCACTAACCAGTTAATTTACTTATTTTAATCAGCTGCAGGCTAGGGATGATCACCAAGCTCATTAGAGAATGATGTGATCAGAAGGCCTAAGATCTGCTTATGAGGAAAAAGCGTGTATGTGCCGTGGGCAGGAATGCTTCAACTTCGTGTCACTTGATTGGCTGTTGTCTCCTTGAATGTGAGGTCATGCATCTTTCTCATCATTACATCTAGCACCTATCAAATCGTAGACCCTGAATGAGTGGGTGTGTGGATGACTGAATATCCCTGACTGATATCCTGCTTCCAGATAAAGCAGATTGTCAGATGAATGTCCTGTGCATTTCTGGGGGGTTATTGTATGTACTTTTATTCAGGCATGAACTACACTCCTGATAATGAAACATTAGATTCTCTTACAAATTATATGCACATTAAATTTTTTAAAAAGAATTAATTCCTGAACTTAAACAAAATTGAAAATATTCAGGATTGTAACACATTTTCTAAAAAAAAATAAGTATTTTATATCTGAACAGATGTTTGTTAACCAGTTTTAACTGCACTTTAATATAATTCCCACATTATGTCTTATATTGGGAAATTCAAATGCCATTTTAATAATAAATTAGGCATAAACTGTATTTATTAGCATTTTGAGGTAAAAATGAGAAAACTATAAGTAATAAAAAGAAAGTAATAGCAAGAGTATATCTCTTCTAGCTTGTACAGTTGGAGGTTAAAAGGAGAGACTTGTATTCATTTACCAAAGTAATCATAACCTTTTTTGTCAATGAATAACTTTTCTGGACCATTAATTGTTTGTAAGAATATACAGGAAAGAAAGTGAATATAAGAATACTCCTCTTTGAGGCAAACAGAATTTTCATATATTCATTTTTTTTTTTTTTTTTTTGAACAAATTGCTAATGTTATTCAACAGGCATTCACTTATCAGAAAAAGTCAAAATTGGAAACTGGAAGCTTATTGAAAATCTTAATAAAATGAAAGCAAGATATCTTCATAAATTACATTGCTTGATCAAAATCATTGCACATAAAATAGTATTAAGGAACCTCTATTTTAACGCAAAACACAAGGCTTTCCCAAAATTTCTTTCAAACCCTTTTTCTACATATATACACTCATTGCTTCAGAATCTGAACACAAATAAATTAATAAGATCAGCACAAACTAGTATTAATAAGATTTCCAGTGTGTAGTGAATGGATAATTAATTTGTGTCAGTGAGTGGAATTTAGTTTTTGTTAGTGAGAAAAAGTTCTTGAAATAACCAGTTTTGAACTCCTTTATTAAAGGACGTGAATGGAAAAAGCCAGCAAGGGAAAAAATTCATATGATGGTCAATGAAAAGTTCTCCCCAAAGTGAAAAGTATAGTGGCTACCAAAATGTCCTAAAATCCAAACTATCAAAAGGACTCAAACATTTTTTTCCAAAGAGGAAGATTGGAAAATCCCAGTAGACAGTTCCATTTGGCTGTTGGGTATTGAAATACCTGGAAATAAACCAGAAGGAAGGACACCAACATAATGTAGAGAGCCTACCAAATACTGGGAATATCAGCGATATTCTTTGAGCTATTTGATTCAACACTCAAACAAGAAGTAAATTAGGGTCTGTTATCCCCATTTTAGAAAAATGAGGCTAAGTATTTTAAAGCTTACAGGTTTCCTAACTTGCATATAAAAATAAAGAGCAGTAACAGGATTGAAACCAAAGCATTCTGTGACTCCAAAGCTTTCTTTCAGAAAACACATTGTATCCCTGAAAAAAATATTTTACTCTGCAGAAATCATTCAAAGCAATATGAAAATTAAGAAATATTGACCATCAAATGACCTTAATTTTCTCTGTATTTTAGTTGGTTGAACATTAAATTAGCAATGTTCCGTAGGCACAAAGGCATAAGGACTTGGAGACTGAACCACAAATGCAAGCTAGAAATACAGATATAAATAGATTTATGGGGATATTTACATTCATATAGCAGCAGATCTCATGAGTTTCAAATATAACACCTGCTGAGGTCAGATAAATAACTGGACCTGAGAGAAAATGGTGAGTAGGTCAGGGGAAAGATTGGTTAAAATAAGGAATATGGTATGAACAAAACAATAATAATTTGGAAAAGGAAACATTATCAGAGTTAGGCAATTGCAACAAGTTCCATCATAAAGAGAAGAGCATTCCTTACTGGACCACTTCATAGTTAATTTTCTGCTTGAATTTTTAGGATGACAGGTAAGATGCAATTTTTGATCCCAAACGCTAGTGACTGTGGGTTTGTAGTGAACAAGGATTGGGATACATCTTTTTTTTTCACTCTTCACTCAGATTGAGGATACAGTCAAATATCTCACTGTCCCTCAGGGTGAACAACTTTGCAGAATGTTGGGGTATTCCTTTGGGAGACTCAACTGTATGCAGTGTGTCTCCAATTCCACCATTAACCCTGCATATGCTTAGTAATGTCAGAGAGCAGCTTGTAAAAACTATCAAGATCTTGATCCTTTATTCCAGGGCCAGAGGCTGAAGTCCTGATACCACTGCATATGTGTATGTTCTTGCTATTTCAGGTCTCAAAAAAATTCCTTTATAGTTCCACTACCTCGGTCATGCTATGCATGTAATCTGACACCACTTCATTGACACCCATGCCAAATCTCCATTTCCTCATCTTTAAAGTAAGGACCCTTGTTGAACTTCTGTCACTTTAAGACATAGTTTCAGTGTATCTGTAGATATTAAAACTTGCATAAGGAGAATGTTATTCTGAAAAGCAGCATTCAACAAATAGTCCTGAACTAGACCTTAATCTATATACATAAATTTTGTTTTTCATGGCTTTATTTTTTAAATGAGATTAATGATCATTTCAGAGAGTTGACCATTGTTGATGGCTCTTTATTATATCTCACTTTTGCTCTTTCTGTCATTTAAGAATCTCCAGTTTGATGAGCAAGCATTGCCTCAGCTTTATGAGCCTACAGCTGTCCTTCTAGTATAATTTTGTTCTTCCAACATACCAAGAATCTCTTTCCCGTATGAATTCCATTGAAGGCTAATATTCAGAAAATGTCAAAACATTTATAACTGTCACCTGACTTGAAATTTTCTGTTTACTCCTTTACCATCACCCTGGGAGCTGACTTTTAATATATCATGCTTTTAAATTGCTTCTTATCAAGTGACACATTACCTCTTTGTTCTGGATATCTCCAGAAGAGAACTGTCTCCTAAATAAAATCATATTCTTCTTAAATTTCAATATGTCTAGAATTCTATACTCAATGAAAATATAATTTAAAACTTAAGACCAAAAAAAAAAAAAAAGACTTTATAAATTTGCAAGATCTGAGAGAGTTCAACATCATTGGCTACACACTACAATAAAAAATGTCTTCAGGGAGAAGGAATAATGACACCAGATAGAAATGTGAATCTACAGAAAGCAATGAAGGCTACAAGAAATGGTAACCCACCTGAGTAAATATGTTTTTTCTTATTGTTTACATGTCTGTAAGTGGCAATTTACTATTTATGTAAAATAATAACACTAAAATAATGACAGTATATATATATAACATATAGTATATACATATGTAAAAATATATTATGTATAATAAATACTATCATAAAATTTTATTATAACATATAATATTGGATTATATAATATGCATCTTTTAATATATGTGCGATGTATTATATTATAATGTATAATATGTATATACTATATGTGTATGTATAACATATATATAATACCCTGTAATCATAATATAAGTAACTTTTAGCATAACCTGAAGAATAGAAATGAAAGAATACTGTTATCATTACTGGGTTCCTATACAATAAGTGAAATATTAGTTGAAGGTAGATTATTATATGTTCCAGAATTATATTATAAACCCTAAAGCAATTGCTAAAATAACAAAGTAAAAAGCTAAAGCTATTGTTTTGGTTTGCTAAAGCTGCCAAAATGCAATATACCAGAAATGAACCAGCTTTTAACAATGGGGGTTTATTAGCTTGCAAATTTATAGCTCTAAGGCTGTGAAAATGTCCCAGTTAAGGTGTCAAAAGGATGATACCTTTTCTGAAGACAGGTTGCTGGTATCCAGAGTTATTCTTTGAGCTACCAAAGAACATGGCTGGTGTCTGCTGGTCCTTTGCTATCAGATCTCATTGCTTTAAGCTTCTGGTTCCAGTGGCTCCCTATGTCAGCTCCTCTGGGGGCTTTCTCTCCAAGCTGTCTGGGTGTTTTTGTCCTTTCTCCTCTCATGAAGGACTCCAGCAAAGGATTAAGACCCACCTTAATTTGGTGGGTCACACCTCAATTGAAACAACTTAACCAAAAGTTCCCACCTACAATAGGTATGCACCCTCAAGTATGTATTAGAAGAATATGGCCTTTTCTGGGGTATATAACAGCTTCTAAGCAACTCATTAAAAGAAGAGATTACACAATTGGATAAAAAACATGAAGTGCTTAAAATAAATAAATCTTAAAGATAAAGTCACAGATAAGTTAAAAGTAAAAGGATGTGGGAATACTAACACTACCAAAAAAAAAAAAAAAAAACAAAAAAAAGCTTGTGTAGCCACAAAAATATCAAGGATAAAGACAATTATTTCATAATGATGAGGACTGAATTAAGAGGACATAACAATCCTAAACATTTATGACCAAATAGAACAACTTCATTATATCGGAGACAAAACTCATATAATTGCAAAGGAGAAATAAACAAAATCACAGTAAGATTCTAATAAACCAGTACCACACCTGAAAACTGATAGAACATATCACAAAATCAGTCAGTATGTAGGAAATTTGAAAATGTTGCTAATTTACATAATTCATGTTTATAGAACTCTTCACATAAAAAGGGCAGAATACACATGCCTTTTAAGTGCACATGACACATTTATAAGTGTAGGTCATACTTTGTCTCATAAAAACTAGTCTCAATTTTAAACACGTTAAAATCATAAGAAGTGATTTCTCTGAACACAGTGGAATTGTTATAAATTAATCAATAATTAAATTTTATCTGCAGTATACCCAAATATTGGGAACTAAATAGCACAACGCTACATAACCCATGGACCAAAAAAAAAAAAAAAAAAAAAAAAATCAAAAAAGAAATTAGAAAGCATTTAAATGGAATAAAATAGAAATTCAACTTATCAAAAGTCTGTGGGATGCCACTAAAGCAGTAACAATGGCAAATTTGTCATACCACATGCCTATATTAAAAAAGATGTATCAAATAAATGACTTCAGCTTCTGCCTGAAATAACAAGAAAAAATAATTGAGAAATGAAACCAAAGCAGGCAGAAAATAAGGAAATAATAAATATCAGGGCAAAAATCAATGAAATGGAAAATAGTAACTTAGAGAAAAATCAATGTTGGGGATTGAATTCTTCCCCAAAGCAGCGTTCAAGTACCAAACCCTAAACCCATTTGTAAATAAGATATTTGAAAATGTTATTAGTTATAACATGCCCAAACTTATGAAGCTGGGTCTTTATCCAATAAGGGTGAAGTCTGTATAAGCAAAGGGAATTGGACACACAAAAATATGGCATGCAAAGTGCAAGAAGCTGGGTCAATAGAAACTATTGAATGGAATTTGTTTCTGCAGATAGGAAGCTAAAATAATGAATCAAAAGCTTATTATTTGATAACATTAATAAGTTTCATAAATTTCTAGCCAGACTAATCAAGAAAAAAGGAGAGAAGACAAATTAACAATATTAAGGATGATGGAAGGAATCTCTCCCCAGTTTCCATAGAATAATACAGAAATACATAGAGAAAAAAGGATAAAAAGGGGATGTTATAAATAGGTTAATGCCAAAATTTCAACAAAATTTCAATGTTAAAGAAATGAACAAACTCCTTGAAAGACACAAATTGTGAACTCTCACCAAAGAATAAATAACTTGAATTGCCCTATAGTTATGGAAGAAATTGGATGTCTAACAAAAATCATTCTCACACACACACGCAAACTTCCAGACCTAAGTGGATTCAATGGTTTATGCTATAAAACATTTAAGAATGAAATAATGCTACATCTATAAAATATCTTTTAGAATATAGAGGAATATAAAATATGTCCCAAGTCATTCTATAAGGTCAGACTCTGAAACAAAATCCATGCAAAGACAGTACAAGAAAAGCAAACTGCACACCAAAATCCCTCATGAATACAGATGAACAAACTCTAAACAAGTTTTTAGTAAATTGGTCCAACAATATATTAAAAATATTATACATCATGACCAAGTGAGGATTATCCTGGAAATGTGAGGGTGGATTAACAATAAAAATGGATTATGAAATGGTGGAGAAACAACTGCCAAATATGTGTTCCTTCATAAAAGCAATGAGAACACTGGCAAAGTTGCCAAAATCATACTTTTCAAAGCTGTGGTAATTAGGCAATGACTTGCAAATATTCTGATAGTTATTATTATTTAAGAAAAACACCTGAATCCCAGTAAGAACGGTGAATTTTACCACATTTTAATTGGGATGATTGTCATTCATTCTCTCCAGCTTCATGGCAGCCTTTAAAACAGCAGTCATGCAACCAAAGTTGCTGTGAAATACAGCAGCTTAGCAGACATGGGGGAGATCAGACTGGTATTGGAGTTCCTCAAAAAGTCACCATCCAGAGGGAGGTGGGGCAAGATGGCAGCATAGAGAGGTGTGGAATTTAGTTAGCACCCCAGAGCAACTAGTAAATAGCCCGGAGCAACTAGAAAATTGTCTGAAACAACTGATGGGGGATAACCATGACCAGTCAACATTGTGACCAGTCAGGAATGGGTGAAACAGCTGAGACTGCAGCATAGAACTGTAAGTAAAGCTCCCCAAACTGTAGAGTTGGCACCCCTCCCCCACCAGCATGACAGGCTGAGTTGCAAAATTTTGCTGTGGGGAAAAGAGGCAGTCCCTGCTGGGAGCAAGGGAATGTAGCTCAACCAAGCTCCAATTGTGGTTTTAATTCACAAATTTGGACTACTGAATACAGGTTACAAGTACTGATAAACCCAGAGCAAGCAGGAAAGGAACCTGGAGGTTTATCCTGGCAGAGGAGGCAGGGCTGATGGAAAAAAAAATACATAAATAAATAAAAACAGAGGTTTTTGGAGTCTGCTGAAATCAGAATACTGGTAAAGGGTTATGCCCCAAGAAAAGGGGCACACAGAACTGAATACCAACTCCAGTTCTTGTCTGGTGACCTGGAGTTTGGGGACTGGCTCTGAAAAGGGGACTTCTTGCTTTTTTTCCCTTTCTTTTCTCTCATTCTAAGTAGCTCATTAGAGAAAGTCACAGGTATTTTTAATTGTCAGCATTGACCCAGGCAGTGGTGGAGTTAAGATAGTCAAAGAGTCAAAGGAAAAAACCAAGTGTAGGAAACAATTCCCTTAAGGGCTTATCTTCTCTATGAAAAGGGAGGACATGCCCCAGCTCAAGTGCTGGCCCAGTGGCCCTCCCTCAGAGAACTCAGAACCCAGGGCCTGGGGGAAAACAAACAAACAAACAAACAAACAAAAACATAAAGAGCTCAAGCTTGGCTTCTGACACCCTTGGTCTCTGGCTGGGGCAGGGTCCACTGAGTATTAAATACACTGCATCCCTTTATGCAAGTGGGGAGCTGGGGGCTGACAAGCACCACCTGCTGGGGAGGATAGGAAAAGCACAGCATCTAGAGGTTCCAAAGGAAAGTCTGTCTATCTTCTGGGTCTTATTCTCAGGGGTAACTGATACTGATTGTACCCTTTTCCTGGGACCTGGGCTCCTCTGGTCTGGGAAAATCTGATTTGGGTAGTCAAGGAAACCAGATGCCTAGAAAACAAAAAATTACAAATCACATTAAGAAAAACGAAGATATGGCCCAGTCAAAAGAACAAGCTTATACTTCAACTGAGATATAAGAATTGAAGCAACTAATTATTAATCAAACATATCTCCTAAAAGAATTCAAAAATCAAATCAATGAGTTGAGGGACAGTATGGAAAAAGAGACGAAAGATAAAAAGAAGATCTTGGGTAAACATAAGGAAGAATTCAAAGTTTGACAAAACAAACAGCAGAAATTATAGGAATGAAAGGCATGATAGTAGAGATGAAAAACACAGTGAAGACATACAACATCAGATTTGAAGAGAAAAAAGAAAGGATCCATGAACTGGAGGACAGGACATCTGAAATCCTACACACTAAAGATGAGATAGGGAAAAGGAAGGAAAATATGAGCAGGGTCTCAGGGAACTGAATGACAACATGAAGCAGATGAATATACATGTCATGCATGTCCCAGAGGAGAAGAGAAGGGCAGAAAGAATAATGGAGGAAATAATCACTGAAAATTTCCCATCTCTTAAGAAAGACATAAAATCACAGATCCAAGAAGCACAGAATACCCCAAACAGAATAGACCCAATAAGATCTACTCCAAGATACATGATAATTAGGTTATCAAATGTCAAAGACAACGAGAGAAATAGAAGAAAACAAAAGGAAGACTAACACTCTTATTCCAAGAATTATTTGAAAGTTGCAGTATTTAAGACAGTGTGATATTGGCATCATACACACACACACACACACACACACACAGAAAAAGAGAGAGAGAGAGAGAGAGAGACCGGAAATAGACCCAACATATATGGATAACTGATTTTTGACAAAATACAATTTCAATACAGTGGGGAACAGATAGTCTTTTCAGCAAATGATGCTGCATATTTGTTACAGTTACAAAAATGAACTTAAGTGAGATCATAGATCTAAAAGTAAATGTAAAAAAAAAAACACTATAAAACTTCAAGAGGAAAACATAGGAGAAAAGCCTTGTTATTTTAGGTTTGACAAAGTTTTATTAGACATGACAGTAAAGGCATACTCATAAAATAACAAATAAGTAAAATTAATAAAAATATAAAACTACTGGTCTTTAAAAGACACTAATAACAGATGATAAAACAAATCATTGACAAGGAAAACTATGTGTACAGCATATACCTATAAAAGATTTGTATTCAAAATATGTAAAGAATTCTCAAAACTCAATAATAAAACAATCAACCCAATAAAACATAGGCAATATATTTTTTGCAGACAAATCACCAAAGACGATACATGGAGAAAAAATAAGAACATTAAAAGATGCTCCACAGCATTAATCATCAGGGAAATGAAAATTAAATATAATGAATGTCCCTAAAACAAAGACTGTCACAGAATAAATACTTAACAAATTTTATCATGTTTTACCTTTATAGAAGTTCTATTATTCCTTTATTTTGTTTTAGTCATAATAACATAAGTTGATAAGATGTCATGTTTTAGTCATAATAATGTATGCTGACTAAGATGTCAAAAAAATAACCCAATAGTCACAGTAAGTTTGCACATATAAAGTTCATTTCTCACTAACTAAACATTTGATGAGGACTGGATGACATTCTAGGACTGCTTCTATCCATCAGCTGACTCTGGAATCTAGCCCTAGATCTCCACTATCATCAAGGAAAGGGAAGAAAGAGCCAGAGAGTTTAATGTAACCTAAGTGTTTTATCCCAGAAGGGACACACATCAATTCTGCTCACAGCTCATTGATAAGAAGTAGCTACATGATCCTACCTAACAGGAAGGTACATGGGAACTATGGGAGTAAACACAAGTATTTGATGAGCATTAAATATTTGTGACACACCTAAGGGGGCAATCAACATTCAATCAGAGAGCCAAGGTGGAAATCTTGAATTTACTGTTGACTTCTTCTCTCCCCTCTTCATCCATATGTTCATTTCAAATAAGTCCTCTCATTTTCCTCCCTTTAATATTTCTGATATGAGCTTCCTCCTCTCTCTACTACTTCCACTTCTGCTCCAGTTGTAGATTCATATTGTTGTAATGGTTTCAAGCTGTTACGTACCTCAGGAAAAATCATGTTCTTAAAGCTAATCCATTCCTGTGAGTGTAGACCTATTGTAGGTGGGACCCTTTGATTAGGTTGTTTCAGTGAGGCAGGCCCTATGTGGGTCTTAATCTTCTTACTGGAGTCCTTAGTAAAAGGGTGAAATTCAGAGAAACACATACAAACTATGAGAGACAGAGACAGAGATAAAGACCCAGACTCTGAGAAAAAAAGCCACAGGCATAGAAGCCAGAAGCTGAAAGCAAGAAAACCAGGGAGAGAAGAAAGAAACCAGCAGACCCACCATGTGCCTGGCCATGTGGCATAGGATCTGAGGACGGCAGGCAGCTGTCTTCAGAGTATAGGTATCATCTAATGATGCCTTGATTTGGACTTTTTCATGGCCTCAGAACTGTAAACATGTAAGCTAATAAATCCCCACTGTTAAAAGCGAGTCCATTTCTGGTATATTGCATTCCAGCAACTTCAGCAAAGTAAAACAATAGTATTCTATCTGATCTCTCTGTCTCCAACTCTCTGCACTATCCTATCTCAGTACTCTCAGAGTTATCTTTATAAAGATATAAATATGGGGTTACTTTGCACAAGAGTTCCATTTTCTTACATTTCCTATAATAGGAGAAGTCACTTTCTTGACGTTGGTGACTATGCCAGAGGGAAAAGAAAACATTAGGTGGTCTTGTTCAAGCAACTAAATGTTCTCTCATGGAAGTGGTATGCCTGATGGACAACTGATTGGTCGTAAGTGGTTTAAAAGCTCCTCACCAATCTAGGAAACCTAAGTTTGCTGGCCTCCTTTAAGTTCACTTTTATAATGACTTCTGCATCCAAGACATTTTTTTCTTATTCATTTCAACTAATATTTATTGCACACACTATGCACAAAGGGTCTTATACTCCATATACACATTCATGTTTTCATGGGTGACATGATTTTGTCTCTCCAAGGAATTTACTCCCCTCCTCATCTGTGGCCAGAAAAATATCCTTTGAGGCATGATTTAAATTTGCCCATGTCCCCATATATCCACTCTATACCCACCTGAAGATAAATTAATTCCCTATCATATTGTTAACTTCTTGTTTTAGTGTTAATACCTGAATTACTGTAGCTATTGATTAGTCTGTCTCATGTCGTGGACTGTTAGCCCCTTCAGGGTGAGGAACTGATATAATTCATCTTTGTATTACCAGAACTTCGCACAAATTGTGTACATAACAAGAATGTGGATTGAACTAAAAGTTTGGCAATGATTCTATAGAGTAAATACTCAGAATACTTCAAAATTGAAGTGCTAATTCTAAAGCTTTTCCACAATTGGGGTTTTACTCCATAAATCGCTACCATGTAAGTAAACTGTGGCAGATGCATTAGCTTAGAAAGTTCAGTATCCATTCCAATCTTTTTCTAATATGCCTTCTTATGATGCAGATGTTGCATTTCTAAAACAAACAGAATATACATGATTCCTTGTGCCCAGATTTCTAGTTATCATTTAGGTTCCTTTAACCAGACACACTTGAATGAAACTTAAATTCAGAAGTGACCTAAGTGGAGACAGAAGTATGGCACAGGCATCTGTGTGTGTGTGTGTATATGTGTGTATGTATGAGTGTGAGTATATATATGTTGCAGAATAGTTATTGTGGTTGTGACGCTAACAACTGTAGCAGTGACCTCCTGATTCAGCCACCATTTTCTGAATCATAGCAGATAAAGTAGTCCCTTTGGGAACCCAGTTCTGTTGTTGGCTTGACAGTTGTTCTTTCAATCTCAACCTAGAATTTGTTCCCATGAACCCTCAAATAATTAAGTTAGATAATTAAATATATTATAATACTTTATTTTCTGCTTATACTAGCTCATGTGGGTTCTGTCCTTGCTACTAAACCCTACTTGGTAAATAATTGATACCTGGTAACAACCCTTAAAGAAATGGGCATATGATATTGAGTATCTGATCTGGATGAGTTTGAAGGCAACAGGATTCTGCTAACCTAAGAGTACCAAACACTGGTTTTCCATTATACCTGATATCAAAACAGTAAATTAAATGATTACCTATAGTTTCCTGGGAAAAAGTGTCTATTGAAGGCAAGTATTTGGTGAGCTGATTATCAGCTGAGATATACCCTTAAAATAAGAATGAATACTTGGATTCTGAAGTGAGCGAATTGCTTCAACTATGGTAGAGAGTTTAGAAAAAGAAAATGACAAGCTTATGTTTCAAATTCCCACTCACAATACTGTCACAGGCCTAGAGAATTTCCATGATTGCCCTAAAATAATTGTAATTTCTTATGTCATTAAACACAGGCTTAACATCAATGATAATCAATGTGTTAAACAGAATGGGCTACCCTATGCTGCATTAACAATTCCAAAAATCTAGTTAGATAAAAATAAAGTATTTCAAATTACATGTCCATTTCTGGTTAGCAAGGAAGCTCCCATGTTGTCTCTAAAGAATTCAGACTGTTGAAACAGCTTGAACACAGTGGGAAAGAAAACTCTGGACTGTCTTATACCAGCAACTGAATGCTCTGGTCCAAAAGTTTTATACACAGTTAAACTCACAATTCATTGGACATAACCAGTAATGTTCTTCTATCCAGCAACAAGGAGTCAGGATGCATCTAGAGAACAGAAAACTGGAAATATTTGAGGAACAGTAGTGATAATTTTCACAGTCAGACACATAGCCTGGTCCTGTTGATTACTAAGTTGCAATATAGGGAAAATTCATAGCCTTGTCAGAAGACTGGTGACAAAATTAGTATATGGATCAGGAAATAATGGAACCTCAAAAGTTAAATTCACTTGTGTGACTTTATTTGATTCTGAATTCCTGAAATGCCTACTGAGCTTTCCTTGCCAATAGAAAAAGCTTCTCCTCTCCTGGGTGATGATTCCAAATCTGACTTGCTTTAAGACTTGCACTAAAATTATCTGAGATAGTTACCTTGAGGAGATGCCTATTTGCAAGCACCACCACTATCACCCGCTACTACTGCTCACTGCACTATATGCCCACCTGTAAAGTGTGATCGTACAAAGACCCGAGGATAAGGTTTATTTATCAAAGTCAATTAAAGCTTTCCCTAACATATATCAACATGAAAATAAAGACAGTGTGTGGGAATTGATTCTGAATATACTAGATAAAAGAAGTAGGAACACAACTTTAGTCCAGGATAAATATATTTTTATGGCTGCACTTACAATAGAATCTGATTTTTATTTCTAACTCAGGCATCTGGAAGTTTTTCTGTTTCTTCTGCCAATTTCTTAAAGATGGACTGAAATATAGGTTATGCTAAATTTTTGAGAAGCCAAAATTTCTATGGTAAAATATAAAAGAAGGGATCCTAAGTCTTAAGGATTTCAGAATGATGGAATGACTTAATGGTGTGTGATCCATTTATGCATTCACTGGCTATGACTCCTGGAAAACCCAGAAGAGAATCCTTTCACTAAGGAATTGAGAAATTCAATAGTGAAGGAAGCCAGAATATTCTATTTGCTGTCCTTGTAGAATGATAGCATGATAATGAGGGTTGTATTGATATGACTTCCAATTTAACGAAGGTGATAAGATCCAAAATTCAGGGGCCAAGTAGAAATAATTAGTATCCAGAAGCAAGGGCATTATGGTTCTCACATTAGGTAGCAGGGTCAGAATAGTAATCAGACTTCTGCCTAATTGCCAATGGAATATCAAAGATTGAAATAGATGGACATATCAGCAACGTTGTACTTAATCTTTAATACTACAAATATTGTAGGGTGTTAAGTAAAAGTAACTTGTAAGACTCTAGAAGTTTCTGAACTCAGTGTATCCACCTCTACTGTACTGCCACCCCTACCTCAACACATATTTATATCATCACGGGGACTTCCTTATGATCAGATGATTGAGAAAGGAAAAAAAAAACAGACCCTGGTTTATGTATTTTTTTCATTATAGTCTGGAAATAGTAGTAAGTGTTCTTGTAATGCTGCCATAGTCTACTGGCTATAAGGGAGAGTGGGAAAGGGAATTTCTGCCTTTGGGAACAAATATGAATGATACATATGGTTGTCCACATTGCATGGAAGGAGATCTGACTGCAAGTATTGATCAACATTTATTTAAAAGCAGTGGCTAATGGTTTGTCCAGATGGTAAGTGAATGGGAAAGAAAGATTAGAAAAATAGGTAGGTTACAAAGAGTTTGGGGGTAAAGGTATGCTTATGAAGTTCTCAAAAGAGACCCAGAATGACAGGATATCTGTGTATTGTAAACTTCCCACTGTAGGACTGTGGTAGGATGGGACTTTTTATGGATATTAACTGGCCTCTTTCCCTAGGCAACCCAGTTTTTACTTAAAGAGTTTTGGACAAAAAGTGATCATGATAGCTGGCACAGAGATTATGGATGAGTGCAAACAGACCCCCTTTTCCTTCCCAAACTTATCTAATTATTGCTACTTAGAGTGTTCAAGGCCAGTGAGCCCTCCAAATAGCAATATATCTCCAGGGGACCTGTCAGCTACCTTGAAGTTAGTCAATTATGGAAGCTTTTCTTACCTGAAGAGACACATATTCTGGAATATTCATCTCTGCCTTGTCCTGCTTCTGAAAATATAACACCACCATGAATTTACTGAATGCCTTTTTCAATATTAGAGTATCTTGCTTCTGAACAATGAACTTATTTTCCAGCCAAAGTAGTGAAATAATTGGCTTACACCTATAGAATTCTCCAATCTCCATCTATCTCCCAGATGCAGATGATGGTTGTGATTTTCTTACCATGCCATTTAGAAACAATTTTCTATACTTTGGACATATAGAAACCATATTTTCAAGGAACCATACCTAACTGGTTTTCCCACAGCTAGAAACCATGGACCAGAATATAATGGAATCACTGGGTGAATTAGGAGTAGCATACTATATATTATACCTAATAACAAACTTAAGATATATTTTCTTCCAATTCCTGAATCCCTGAGCTCTCCAGGGTTAGAATTCTTAGAGAAGTACTTCCACTAAATGACACAAGAATGGTTCCATTGAACTTGTCACAGAGACAACTAAGTCATTTTGGGCTTCTAATACCACTGGACAACAGACAAAAAAGGGGAAATATTAGGTTATCTGGAGTGATTGATCGTATTTATCACAGGCAAATGGGGTTGCTTGAATGCAATGGGATTAAGGAGGTGTATTTCATGTCCTACATGTGTCTATTGGCATTAATTCATGGAATAACTACAGACAGGAAGGACCATCAAGGGTTAGACCCTCTGAGGATAAAGTTTTTGAACCATCCCAACAGGTATAGAATCCTAGGAATAGAGGTATTTCTGTAAACAAAGAAAATATAGAATGGGTGGTGTATAAAGAAGTTGTAAATATAATTATTACCTTATGACCAGTTGCAAATATGGAGACTGCAGAAGCTACTCTTACAGTCTCCAAATGTCTTTTGCTTTCATTTCCCTTTGCCCAACTGTTTTAGATAGTATATATTGCTGGTGGATTAGTTTTACATTTATAACCTTGGTTATAGGATAGGATTCTAATTGAACTAGAGGACAAATGATCATCATGCAAAAATGTACAGTTTTAGTAATGCATGAATAGCTTTTCATTTGTATGTAAGGATGTTTGTACCTATTGTTGCAAACTGTTATTGTTTTGAAGGATGTTAGTAGATTCTTGAGTAGCAAAATTGTTGGACTGTAGTGGCTGCAAAGTATTGATTTATTAAATATCAAGTCTAACTTCATTCCATGCAAATTTCTGTACATAAGGGACTCAAAGACTAAAAATTTAATTTTTTAATCTTCCTTAAACCCAGGAAGTCAAATATGATACAGTTAATACAAATCAGATAAACTTGTTCAAAATGTGCATTTGGAATTGAATTATGTGGGAAAGAGGGCAGGCCTTGAGCCATTATTTTGCACAAGAAGGTTAAAACAAAGATAGTATGGAACTGAAGCAGTGGCTTACTGATGCAGAGGGTGGCTTTCTTCCTTATCATAGAAAAAACTATAATTTTTTTTTGAGTTCTGGGACAAATTTTTGACATAGCTCCTGAAAGCTCATGCTAGAGCCTGTTTCTTCAGCTGCTGCCAAAATTCTGTAAGCATTTAAAGTTCTACAATAAATCTGTTTCTGTAACATAAAATTAGCATGCATTGTCTCTCCTGCAACTGATTCCCTTTCAAAATTAGCATGAATTGTCTTCCCTGCAAATTAGAGTGGATTCTTTTCCCTGCAATTGAACTCTGAAGCATATATTAACTGAATGCTTAATATTTACTGCAGTAATCTCAACCCAGGAAAAAAAAAGTATAGAATTAATTATGTTGCTAATTAAAACATGTTCTAAAGAATGCCTGCATAACCTTACATTGAACTTTAGAAATTGCTGACGCGGTCTTTTCTGTGACTAACAGAAAACCTACCACAAGTAAACTGACACCATCTGTGGGATGAGAGCTAACATGCGTGGGGTGCTGACTATATGCCAAGAATGAAGCTAGACTCATCCACAGTATGAGATGGATATAATTGTCCCTAATATATAGATAAAACATCTGAACGTCAGACAGCTTAAATGGCATTGACAAGTCATGTAATGTTGGGGAAGCAGCCATCCCTTGACCTGCCGTCCCTTCTTACGCTTACCCTAATCAGAACACGTCCCTTCTTACGCTTACCCTAATCAGAACATTTCCTTATTTGGAGGCTGGGCTGTGAGCTCATGCTAGGCCCAGGTCCTTCTTCCTTACAGGGTGATCCTTCTTTGTCTTACTTAAGCATTTGGGTCATATGGCACCTGGCCAATCCCAATGGTCTGTTCCAGAAGCTGGGAGGAAGTGGGGGTCTCTCACACTGTGGCCTGTGTGAGAGGCATGTGTACAAATCATTGCCCTGTGTCAACTGTTGGCTGTAAGTGGGCAGCTGCTGGCCAGAGGAGATGAATACCCACTACAGAAGCTGACCTTGTGTTGTCGTTTTATGAGGGTAAAGCATTGTTCCAATTAGTACTTGTGTGTGTTGTGTTTTTCCTGGTGACTTCAACACCACAGTGCCTTTTAGTGGGCAGAAATATCTGGACTTCTCCTCTTGGTGTCTGGCATATCTTTGCCATTCTCTGTGTGGTGGGCCTTTTCTCCAGGTTACAGTCTGGAGTCTTGGTTTGACACATAGCAAGAAAGCAAGAAAGTTAAATTATTACACATAGATCTATGTGACTCTTCCCTTGCATCACACATATTTCTTTCTTTCTTCCTTTCCCATTCAATGCCATTATTATACCTAAAGCTATTGAGCTACTCTGAGAGGATCAATCTTATCAAAATAACTTTTATATCCCAGGTCATAATGCAGACTCTGAAATTTTAAAAGGGCACAGCTTGTGTTCCTTACATGAATGAGTGAATATAGGTAAAGTGATTTCCTAATGTTATAATGGTAGTATATGGCAAGAAATTTCTTAGTTCTTCCTAAAAAAAATAGTGAACTGAAAGATAACAAAGGTCCCATTTCTAAAGAAAACCACCTTGCATCAATAGTTATTAAAATGGCTCCAAAACTCATCAGGCTACAGATGTCAATGGGAACAGAAGCAATTTCATTTCTAAACTAAATAAACCTTTCCTACTCTACAAGTTAAAGTGCATTCTACCTTGAAAGTACTTCCTTTTATTGGGAGCCTTTTGTGTATTTCTTCCCTGAACAGCTTGCATCTCTCTGCACTTAGCTCTTAACTTGCTTTGAAGCTGGTTACATCAACATACCCAGTCTTCCTGTCAATTGAATAAATAGTACTTGACTTATTGGAACAGGTTGAACCTCCAACTACAGGGGTTGATTCTACCAGGCCTTGCCTTTAAGTTACACCTGATCTAAAATGAAAATAAAAATCCCAAGTACAAAGATGGTAGCTCTATTTCTCTCTCTGTTCTCCTAACTTTCCATATCCAAAGAAGAGAAACATCATCCAAGAGTCAAAAATAATGAACTCTTTCTTGTTTTCTGTGTGTAAATCCTCTTCTCTCTGCTGTCTAGCTCCTCCTTTGACTGATTAATAATTATTCTTTGACTGATTAATAATTATTCTTTCTACACAATGTGGTTGCTCATTTGTGATCTGGCTGCTTCATTTACTGGACTGGGGACTGGAAATGTGTAGTGTCACAAATAGGCTGAAGTACATGATCTGTGTAGGGATATAAGGAAATGATAATAGTTATAATTTATAATCATCTACTATATGCCAAATCATCATATACATTGTCATTAATTTTACAGTAACCCTAAAAGGTTATTATTTCCAGAAGAAAATCAAAGACTAAACAATATACGAATTTCCTACGGTACGTAGCTAGGTCACTATGAAGGAAGGAAGTGTGCCCTAGTCATACTGATTACTTCATCCACTCTTTTTCTCCTATATTTTACTGCCTTACAACAACAGGATTTCAACCAGAAAAAGTCATTTCTGTAGACATCAAAGAGCAAATGTAACCAAAAAGCCTAGCATGCAAATGTGTTCTCTACACCACCCTTGGACTATTTAAAACCCCTTCACAAACTAAGTAAGGATAGTTGAAGGTAGAGCACTTTGGAACTTTTTGTGTGTTTTTTTCTATTTCTACAGGCTTTATTTCTTTGTGGTAATAAAACTCATTTTGAATCACCTTGTGCAATGGGTTTTCCATTTTCTTCTATAGAAATATCCAGTAGTGTGTAAGCATAAGTTATTAGAAAGGTGCCTACCATGAAGGGTAATTGTTTCTTTGTGGCATGCCAAATATATTTATCAATAGCACCCTGCCCACCACAGCCAAAACCCACACATGCTTTACCTATTTTTCTTGTAATTATACTATCTAAATTGCACTCCAACTTTCTCATTAAGTCTATTTTCCTTTAATTGTTTTTTCAGTTCCCTTCCTAAATTCAATTCAGGTTCTCTGGAGTCTTAAAAATGTGTTCATCAGGATCCAAAAAATTTTTAAAACTGTCTGCTTTAAGGTCTGAAAAGAGATTTTTCCAGCTCTTCTGTCAAATAACTCATGCATATCTCTGAATAATGATACATTTTAATTTTTATTTGCTTCAATCCACTCAACTATGGCTTGGAGATCTGTTTTTCTACTTTTCCTACCTACCTGCCATTCCTGAACTTTTATTTATAATTTGGTTCTTTATTACTAAATATACTAATTTTAACTTATATTATTGCATCTATTTTTTAAGATGCAACTAGTGTTTTTTTGTTTTTAATTAGAAATGTTGTAGGTTTACAGAAAAATCATGTAAAAATTACAACATTCCCATATACACCTCCCTATTATTAACACTTTATATTAGTGTGTTACCTTTGTTACAATTGATGAAAAAATGTTATAATTGTACTATTAACTATAGTACAGACTTTGCTTTAGGGTATTTTTTTTCTCATATACAACCACTGTATTATTGAAACCTTGCTTTAGTGTGGAACATTGGTTATAATTCATGAAAAAATATTTTTAAAATAGAACTATTAACTATAGTCCATTGTTCACAATAGGTTTCACTCTATTGTACAGTCCTATATTTTATCTTTTAATTTTTATTCTAGTGACATATATAAGACCTAAATTCTCCCCTTTTAAGCACATCCCCATACCTAATTCAGTGCTGTTGATTGCATTCACAAGTTTTTGCTACTATCACCACCATCCATTACGAAAACATTTCAATCATTCCAAACAGGAACCCAGTACATTTTAAACCTTAACTTCCTATTCCCTATTCCTACCATGTCCCCTGGTAACCTGTATTCTAGATTCTGGACCTATGAATTTGTTCATTCTAATTGTTTCAAATCAGTGAGATCATACAATATTTGTCTTTTTGAGTCTGGCTTATTTCACTCAGCATGATGTCTTCAAGATTCATCCATGTTGTCACATGTATCAGGACCCCACTCCTCTTTACAGCTGAATAATATTCCCTTGTATGTATATACATACATGTATATGTATTCTTGTCATTGGTTGATGGACACACGGGTTGCGTCCATCTTTTGGCAATTGTGAGTAACGCCGCTATGAACTTTGGTGTGTTAATATCTGTTTGAGTACCTGCTTTCAAATCTTTTGGGTATATACCTAGTAGAGGATTGCCATGTCATATCGTATTCTATACTTAGCTTTCTGAGGAACTGCCAAACTATCTTGCGCAGTGGCTGCCCTATTTTACATTCCCACCAGCTATGAATGAGTTTTCCTATTTCTCCACATCTTCTTCAACACTTGTAGTTCTCTGTTTTTTTAATAGTAGCCATTCTAGTGGGTGTGAAACGGTATCTCATTGTTGCTTTGATTTCCATTTCCCTAATAGCTACTGATGATGAGCATCTTTTCATGTACTTTTGAGCCATTTGTATATCCTCTTTGGGTGTCTACTCAAATATTTTGCCCTTTTTTTTCAGTTGAGCTGTCTTTTGATTGTTCAGTTTTAGGATTTCTTCATATTTTCTGAATATTAAACCCTTTTCATATAGGTGGATACCAAATATTTACTCCCATTAAGTAAGTTGTCTTTTCATTTTGTGATAAAGTCCCTTAATACACAAAAGTATTTAATTTTGTTGAGATCCCGTTTATATGTTTTTTCTTTTGATGCTTGTGCTTTGGGTTTAAAGTCTAAGAAATCATTGCCTAACACAAGATCCTGAAGATGCTTCCCTACATATTCTTCTAGGAGTTTTATAGTCCTGGTTCTTATGCTTTTTAAAACTATAGTCTTACACTTATTTTTTAAAATGCACATTCTATGTAAAATTCCTGAAGAATAGAAATATTCTGAATAAGAAGGGAATGTCCTCCACCAGTCTTACCAGACTCCATTTCCGAGAGATAACAGTTGTTAGCATTTCTTCTAGATATTTTTTCATGAATAATCAAATACACCATATAAATATATACACACTATATATATGCATACTATATACGTATATTCACATACATAACATGCGCCTTCATATATTTCATGCAAAAATGTTATCCACCATTGCTAAACTCTTAGCATATAGTGGGAATCAAATTATGTCAAAGCAAATAAGATTCCAGGCTATGAAGGTTGACAGATTGTATTCAAATCCTGATTCATCTTGTACTAGCCATGGGAGTCTTGGGAAATTATTTAATTCTTTTGTGCTTCATTTTCCTCTTTTGTAAAGTGAAGATAATAACAATGTCTTCTTCCTAGGGCTATAGTAAGGCTTAGATAAGATATTATGTATCAAACATTTATAATAATGCCAGGTACTCAGTTGTTCTATCCATTTTGCTGACTAGGAAATTGGAGTTTACAGAGCTTAAAAATTTGCCCAAGGTTACACAGCTAATTAAAGATGTAACCAGAATATTTACTTAGGGAATCTGACTACAAGCAAATGCTGTAACTTCTATACTATGCTCTAAATACATTCAAGCACAGTGTTCTGCTACTTAACATCTTTGCTTAAAATATAAAAATAGTAAAGATTAACTAACAAATATTGGTCATTAATTATATGCCAAGTGCTATGCCTACAATATTTTATTTAGAAAAATTTAAAATGAAGATAGATTAAGTACCTTATACACATTACACAGTAAATAAAGGTAAGAGCCTGCAAAAGAACTCAGTTCTGCCAACACTAAAGTATATGCATTTAAGCACTTTGATTTACTCCTACCATATGTTGGACATATTTTACATAAGAGCAAAAGAGTCTACTTTATTCTCTATGATTGATGCAGAGTGTATGGGTGTATTATGATTTTTAACCATTCTCATAGTGATGAACATTGGGTATCTTTTTGCCATTAAAACAATGGCAGAATCTAGTAAAGGGGGAATGATAACCTAATATGTTCAGATATGTTAATGAGGGTGAATCCAAAAGTATGGGGATGGCTAGGTGTGATGATGATTTGTTAATGGGATTATAAGTATCAGAGCTGTATTGAATGCAAATAGGATTGAAAGGGGTTGTTTAAAGGCATGTATCCCACAGATCAGCACTACAAATATAGATAGTTGCTTGCATGATAAACTTCTAAGTTATGACAATGATATAGAGAGTTGACAACAGAAGGTTATATGAGAATCTACCTATTGCAAAAAAGAAGAAAAAAAAAACAATGTTATAATAATAATTTTAGGTATACATTTCTTTCAAACTTTATGTGATTATTTCTGCAGGATAGGTTCCTCAGAAATAGAATACCTGAGTTAAAATTTTAAGGGATTTAAATAATTTTGCCCTACAAATAGTTGTAGCAATTTCCCACACATCAATGATATGTGAGTGCCTCAAAAATATATTAATACAGAAATCATGTTTCTCCATGTGTTTAAATTGGTTCTCCTAGTTGTAGAGCCTGAGACAGATTTGCATGATATATTGGAAAAGCGCTCTCAGGAGAAGGTGAATGATGAAGCAAGCTTAGGGCAGGGAAAGCAGCTAAACAAGGGTGTGGTCTCAGTTACAGTTAAGCTTCATTCTGCTTTCAAGTGGAACACTAGACCTTGAGCAACAAGTGAGTCATAGCATGGAAACTGCACTACTGGAGTGGGAAGTATAAAGGGTATCCTTTGGTTGGGGGTTATTGTCAGGAGAGTGGAACAGGTCTAAGCCATAGCAACCCACACTCACAGCAGTTTTTAAATGGTTACACTGTGTAGTAAGGGAATCTGGGGGTGGCCTACAGATTCCACTATGGCCCATGCCTCACAATGTTCAGTCCCACTTATATCTAATATTTAATTTTCTTCAGGCAGACACAACTATTTTGGGAATTTGATTGGACACAATTTCTGAGAAAACTCACCAGAGGAGTACTGGTGGGACAAACTAAAGTCCCAGATGCTATAACTGGTCTGGAGGTCATAAACAATACTCACCTTGACTCCTCCAAATTTCATTCTAGATTTCACTCCCCTTCAGCTAGCACTTCGGTTGATCTAGGTGGTTTACATGATGACTGACCCACCTCCTCAAGTCAACAAAAACTAAGCACATTTTTACCTTGCCTTTGTCGGGACCTTGTGGCTGTTCCCAGTTTGTGGTTAAAATTCATCATGTGAATGTCAAGAGACACACAAGAAAATAAGCAGAGTGCCAAACATTCCTCATTGCCCCCATTAGGTAGCTACAACCTACCTTCTCTTGATGATGAGTCCCCTGCTTGTTAGACTACTAGTACAAGAAACCCAATGTGAACAAGGGACCACACAGTTTTAAATACAGACCTTCCTACTGTGACTCATGTTGGAAATATCCAACCCTGTGGGACTCAGAATTTTTAGACACTGATTCTTTTGTTGACAAGAAGCATAAATTCTCCAAAGAGGACATTTCAAAGTGACTCCAATTTTTACCTTTTGATCCCTGAACACAATCTGTCTACCTGTTGGACACACAGTACCATGTAATGGCCATTGTTTTTAGGTATATACTGCATCTTGAAATATAGTACCCCATTTCCTCAGGCTTTCATCTTCAAGCTGGTACCTCAGCTCTGCCTTTAACTGTCTAGTTCACCACTCTGTTAAGCTGGCAATTTCAGGATAGTTTGACATGTGGAAGGACCAATGAATCTCATAGTTATGCACCCATCACTGACTGTGCTTCTTTGTCTTATAACAATCCCTTAGTCCAAGGGGATGTTACATGAGGTCCCACATCAATAGATTTGACATTCTGAGCCCTGAATGTTGCTGTGGGGGCAAAAAAGACAGGAAAGACAAATCTGCCTCCCAAATATAGTCAATCCTGAGGAGGCTGAATCCTAGGAAGTCTTTTTCAGAGTGGAGGGTGTTGGATGTAATCAACTTACCATCAAATGTTTGGTTGGTCTCTCTGAGGCTAGTTCTGTACAATAGGCACAGCATTGATCTCTGAACGGGTGGGTTATATATTTGAAAGCAGCAGTAGCTAGATAATCCTTAATGAGAGGGTGCCATGTTGTTATTTCAATATGTTGCCTCCTTATCTGCCATCATATCTACTTTGTTTATGAGTCCATTGTCCATGAATTTTGATGGCCAAGAACAGAAAATGACTGAAATATACTGACCAAGTCATTTGTCATTATTTAGAGGCCACTCAGCAGTGGATGCCCTCTGGTTGAAATTGCATGATCCACTCATCTTTTGCCCACTTCCATAATTCCAACCACAAGCTTCTTCCCTAAATTTGCTTTTCCGAGGTCTTCCCATCTTAGTTGTTCTGGGCACTGACCAATCAACTAAACCAAATTTTTTGCCTATGAATTAAGGCACATTCCTAGCTTAGGCACATCTTTCACTAACAAAGTGGATGACTGTCCAGAACTTTGCCCATTTGGAAGATGATCTGCCCTCACAACTCTCCACTGTCTTTTCAGAGCACACCTATTTGAGGACATTGTATAGCAATCGTATTTCATCTTACAACCACATGCTGATCAGACCAATCCTTGAATCAAACTGAAGGTATTCTCATCCTCTATCAACTGTTCATAAGGAATTCCCTCATGAGGCCTTAGGTATAAGCTGAGACGCAAGAGTAAGCACCACAAGGGTTGGTAAGCTGCGGATATTGTCCACCTCTTCATATAGCTTTTTGTGGTCTTTGGACCTGCTTAATACATGTCATTTCCATTCTACAATGGGGTCCTGCTATACTCATTTGACATTATGATGTGGGAGGTATTTTAGTTTCCTCAGTTTCTCAAGCAAATTCCATGCAATGGGTTGGCTTAACCAATGGGATTTTATTGGCTCATGGTTTGAAGCTAGGAGAAGTCCAAACTTGAGGCATCAAGAAGGCAATGCTTTCTTCCTGAAACTGGCATTCTGTGGCTCCCTGCCAGTCGTCCTTGTTCCTGAGCGCCTCTGTCTCATGGCAATGCACATAGCGACATCTCCTGGCCTCTCCCTTCTCTTCTGGGTTCCTGAAGAAGCTTTTGGCTGCTCCCTCTGTGGCTTTATCTCTATTTGTCTGGATTTCATTCTGCTTATAAAGGACTCCAGTAATAGAATTAAGACTCATCCTGATTGAGTTGGGCAATACATTAACTGAAGTACCCTCATCAAAATGTCCTACTTACAATTGGATCACATGTATAGGAATGGATTACATTTAAGAGCATGTTTTTCTGGGGTACATAGCTTGAAACCATCCAAATCGGTCTGACAGGACCGAGCACATAATTGGAAATTCTATCCACATGACCACAGGGAGTGTCATGGTGATACACTTTAGCTTTACAAGGGCATAGGAGCAACCTAGGAGGTGATATTTGAATGATATTGGGGGAGGGGTAATTAATGTTGTGACTTGGAACAGAATGAGGTGGTGAAAGGAGAGATAATTTTGTGTCAAAAACACCAGAAAATATTTTTCATATCATTAAATACATATTTATTATTTGCAACAACAAAATGTATATTACAAATATGTTCATTAACTTGTAAAACTGCAGTTTTAATGGGTTCTGAAGACATTTTTCCTGATTATGGAACAAGGGATGATAAATTAAAATATACTGATCAGTGCAATACATTATTATTTTGAGAACAACATCTTGCTATATGCATTTCATTATTTGTCCATGCTTTACAATGATTTTTATATTATTATTCATGAACTTAGATATAGAAAGAGTGGAATTACAAGTAAAACCTTAAAAGGTAAATTTCTAAAAGTTTTGTAGGACCTTAAGATAAAAAGTCACAATCCTTACATACCTAAGAAGTAAATAGGAACCAAAGGCAATGACAGCATCACCTCCATTTTGTGAGAGAATGTAGTGAAGTTTCCACACACTGGAAGACCAAGAAAACACAATATAACTGTGGGACATTGAGTGTTCCAGCACATCAGCATCACCCTGTTGGATTATTACCATGGAGGCACTGTTACCAGTGCTTCCAGAATAAGAGGAAGCAGCACTGAGTTGTTGGGGATTTGTAGAAACTGTTGCTTATGACATGGATATCAGCCACAGGCAGTGGTGTTTCTCTATGGACACTAGCACAGAAAAGCCCAGAGAGAATTATAAGATTAGCACAACTCTCTAATTGGTCAATCTTTTCCACAGTGGAAGGGGTCCAATGTAATCAACTTCTCATGAAATGTTTGGTTGTTCTTTTTGATCGGTTGGTAAATATCCCTTCCTGTGCCTATCCAATTCATTTTCATCACTGGGACCAGAGAGTAAATATAATTGAAGTACAAATTTCTCTCTTGTCGTTCCTATCAGCCTGTAGCACACCCTTTGGTATTTCTTGTAAGGAGGTCTCTTGTTCACCAACCACCTCAGTGTCTGTTTATCTGAAAATTTTTTAATCTCACCCTCATTTTTGAAGGACATTGTTACGGAATATAGAATTCTTGGTTGGCAGTTTTTCTCTTTCATTACCTTAAATATATCATACCATTGCTTTCTTACCTCTATAGCTTCTGCTGAGAAATCCACATATAGTCTTATCAAGCTTCCCTTGTATGTGATGAATCACTTTTCTCTTTCTGCTTTCAGAATTCTCTCTTTGTCTTTGATATTTGACAATCTGATTAGTAAGTGTCTTGATGTAGGTCTATTCAGGTTTATTCTGTTTTGGGTATGCCGTGCTTCTTGGATCTGTAATTTTATGTCTTTCTTAAGAGATGGGAAATTTTCAGTGATTCTTTCCTCCATTATATTTTCTGCCCCTTTTCCCTCCACTTCTCCTTCTGAGACACCTGTGGCATGTATATTCATGTGCTTTATGCTGTCATTCAATTCCATGAGAACTTGCTCATGTTTTTCCATTCTTCTACCTGTCTGTTCCTTTGTGTGTAGGATTTTAGATGTCTTGTCCTCTAGTTCACTAACCCTTTCTTCTGCATCTTCAAATCTGGAGTTTCAAGTCTCCATTGTGTTTTTCATCTTTGCTATTGTGCCTTTCATTCCCATAAGTTATGCCATTTGTTTTTTCAAACTTTTGAGTTCTTTCTTATGTTCCCTCAATGTCTTCTTTATTTCCTTCATCTCTTCTCTCATCTCATTCATTTGATTTCTGAATTGATTTAGCATGGTTGTTTGAACATGTTTAATTAGTTGTTTCAAGTCCTGTATCTTGTTTGAAATATTAGTTTGTTCCTTTGACTGGGCCATATCTTCATTTTTCCTAGTGTGACTTGCAACTTTTTGTTGGTTTCTAGGCATTGGTTCCTTGATGAGGTTATTCTAGATGTCATTTTCACTCTCTTACTTTGGGTTTTCTTGTTGGATGGCTTAGTTCTCTATTTGTTCGTTGGCATTCAGATCAACTTATTCTAGGCCTCTAACTTCTGTTTAACTGATCAGAATTTTTCAGCCCTTGTTATTCTGATTCTTGCCCTGCCTATATGTCTCTCTCACTGGCCAGTTGTCACATTAGTTCTGCCCCTCTAGTCTTCCCCAACCTGTCTCTTGGGGTAGACACTGGGCACCACAGAAAATTTTCTGTATGTGGGTAAATTAAGTCAGCTGGCTCCCAGTGGTGTTCCATTTTTCACCAGCCAGCAAGCCCTGGGTTTGTTTTAGAGCACTACTTTAACTGTTAGGTCATCCATATTTCTCAGCTTAAACAGGGCCAGTTTCCCAGGCAGAGAGTGTAGACCAGTTCCACTGAGCCTGGGAGATGGTCTACAGATGTTCTGAGAAGTCCCAAAATTTCTTTGTGCTTTCCACTCTGCACAGCAGATGGTGATGTTCAGTCACTTAATTGTACTTGGAAGGTGTCTCTCTTCTGGATCCAAGTCTGTGTCTGACCAGGTGAGGCTGAATTACCTCTAGGAGTCCAGCTGGTCTGGCTGGGTTGGTCTGAATTACCTGTTTTAGCCTGGTTGTGTCCAGCTGGGTGGGGCTGAATTACCTCTTAGAGCTAGGTGAATCTAGCTGGGTGGGGCTAAAATAATTCTTAAAGCCCAGCTGAGTCTGGCTGTGTGGGTCTCAATTATTTCTTGGAGCCCAGCTGAGTCTGGTTGGATGGTGCTGAATTATCTCCTGGTGTCCCTATCTGACTGGGCATAACTGAAGCTGCAGGTTTCCTGCATGCTCACTTTTCTAGGTAAAATTTGACTCAATGTGGGACTGTGTCCCCCACATCCTCTGCATCAGAGGACTACCCCAGCTGCCACAGTTTTCAGCCATCTCCCAGGCAAGTATCAGGTCACCAGCTACTATGTTCCTCAAGGGTGTGGGAAGTGCTTTCAGACTCAGTGTTATAAATGGCCTCTGCCCATGTTTTCTCAGACTCTTCATCCTTCACTAATCTGGACTTTTAAATGTCCTCCCCTATACCCCTGATCTCCAAAGGATGGGGATCTGTTTCACTGCTGTGAGTGATTTTTCAGTCTGTGTCCTTGGTGGAAGGTGAGAGGAATCCTAACTGCTGGTTCTGTTTTCCTTCCATGCTGCACAAGACCAAGTAAGGAGAAGGCAATAGGACCCATCACCTGGAATGGAGTTTTACCTTCTATCTCCCTTCTTCTTCAATTTGGCATCTGTATGGTCCTTCTCCCATCCTACCCTCCTCCAGAATTCTGAACAAGTTGAAGTTCTCTCCCTTTTTTGCTGAATATCTGGGGAAAAGTTTTTGGCAGCTGTTTACATTGCCATGTTGATGACATCACTCCTTCCATATTTTTGTTTTTTGTTTCTTCCTCTGTGTTCATTCCATTCATAAAGGACCTCATTAATAAGACTAAGACCCATCCTGAATAACTCAAGTTGCCTCATCAAATTGTTTCACTCACAATGATTTTTCACACACAGGAATGGATTAACTTTAAAACATGATTTCTGGGGTACATACTGCTTCAAAAACCACCACAATCATATATTAATTATAAAGAATAAATGAAATATTTAAAACATTTTCTATAGTAATTGATGGATGATGATATATCTTATGTTTTTGAAACCTTTACTCTAATTCTTAACACATACTATCTTATTTAAGTCTCAAAACGATACAGTTATTTGTTAGTAACAAATATTAACAGCTGTTATTATTGTATACTCCCTTCACATGTCATGTCCCCTCCCCCCCCCCCACAATTTTATGTGGTTAGCATCTATTCAAATTTCACCTTAGACTTTTTTCTGGCCTTCAGGAATGGTTTTATTCCCCTCCTATGTGTGTCTGTAGCACTCTGGGCTTACCTGTAGTATAGCTTCTTTTTTTCCACACTATGTGTTATTCAGACTCTTTTCTTTTTCCCCCAAATAGACTAGTTGCTTCTTCAGGAGAAGAGCGTGGAATGTTCATCTTTGTAAGCCAAGTGCCTAGTCATTTCCTCACATATTAAAAACTTATTTAATATTTTTAAATTAATGAAAGAGAAAACAATGGTGTCACTAAGAAATAAGTGAAATGGAAACTCTAACATTCTTGACTAAAGGCAGTGGCAGCAGTGGTGATTTGACTGTCTTCCTACTCAATAGATGAATCTGCAGAAATGATATCCTTAGAGCAGCCAGAGTAAGGACAGATAATTTTTGTATAATGTGATTTAATAGAGAAGAAATTGGTAGCAAATATGAGACACGTTTTTAGGAATGTGAGAAATGACTAGATGGAGATATTTTACAATCATCTACCTAAATTTCTAATTTGGTTTTGACAAGAGCCTAGGAAATACTGTTTATTGTTGTTAATGTAACCCTATTGAAATGCATATTCCAGAAATAAGAGTTGAGTCCTTTATTTGCTTATGTAGATGAAAACAGTTAATAAAAACTCAAAACTGATTCTGTTTTCTCGGGAGTAATTAGAAGGAAGCCCTGCTCATTCTTAGAACTGGTTATCTGAGGAAGCAATGCATTATACTGCAATGGTTTCGAGAAAATAAATTTAGCAATGAAGAAATATAAATACTCTTGATTTCTGAATATTATCCAAAGTTTCTCTGAACTCTACTGTTACTACTGTTAATGAGATATGGAAAATAGCATAGAAATTTACTTATTGTAGAGACAGACAATTAGGAAAACACAAACTTGGGAAATGCCAAATATTCTTTGACAGTGCACATATCATTTGATAAAGGCCAGATATCAGATTCCTATGGAAATTTATTATCAGCTGTCAACAGGCTTAATTTAATGATCTCATAACAAATTATTTTTATGTGAGATACTTACAAATTGTGATGGATTTTCTTATGCAGTCAGAAGATGACATCAGCAGTACTAAAACAACACAATATCAGGAGATTATTGAAACAATCTAAGCACCATATTGCTAAATATTGCAAAGAATCTTATATCAGTACAGGAGAATGTGGTGTTTTTCAACATAAAAATCAACTTTGGGCTACATTAAAAGTCTACTCTTTACCTGATATTACAACACAAACCCAAAGTCTATGATTAAGAAATATTTTATTGACTTTCACCAGAATATATTATGACAGCAAAAATAATGACACTCTCTAGAGACCGTTTTTCTACAGTTAGTATCAGATAAATCATTTTAGTGGTGCGAATTTAAAATATAAAAGCTTTATTCACATTAAATACACAGGAGAATACAACAGGACTGAAATTATCTTATGTTCTCTGCCATCATTAGAGTAGAGAGAAGAAAAATGTTAGCAATATTGCAAATAATAAAATGGAAAGGAGAGATGAATTAGAAAATAATTTTAATTCTTAGGTGAAAGATGTTTAGTGAGATCACTGGAAGACGAAATCAGCATACAAATATTTAGTTTTGATGTTGAGAATCTATAAGTTGCAAGGTGCCATACAGTTCTCTCCAGATTCTGTGTTTTAGGTATGGCAGGTTAACTGTGACCCATGCTTTGGGATATACTTTAGCTCTAAGTTTCTCTTACCATGCTTCCCAACCTGCCTCAAAAGCAAGCACCAGAAAGTATGACATAAACATGTCTCTTTGAAATTTTTTCTATATAACATCATAACCCTTTCCAAATAGCTTCAATCTGCTTACAGCCAGTGGCCCTTTCTGGCAGTATGTGTGAATGGTTTTGAGGTTCGGACCCTAATTTTTTTTTAGCATATAATTAAAAGTTCTTCTCCTGTGACTCTGAAAGTCAATCATTTAACCTCAGCTGAAGTTCTTGTTTCAAATTACTGATTTTATGGCAGCCAGATTTTTTTGTAAATGAAGGGTAGTTTTACAGACTTGTCATAACAAACGTTAAAATAAAAACTCTTTAAGGACATAATAATAATAATATTTTTCCCTGTGTCACATATGCCAACCCAGGCTTAGTCAAAGTCCCAACCTATCAAATCTTTTTAGTAAGTCTTAAGATTACAATCGTAACTTTAATGTAAACTAACTAAGGTAACTATAATGCTAATTTAATTTGTTAACTTTTGAAAGCTTTTGAAGTATATTATTATAAAGTAATTATAAAACTATAGAAAGAAAAATGTCCTTTTCCAATTCCAAACACAGCTATTTTAAATCTTCCAATTTCCTTGTAGATATTATCTACATGCAAAATTTATATAATCATGATGATCTTGCATATTTAATTTTGATTTCTATTGTTTCACTTTACATTATATATACATATATCATCATATATAACATACGCTATTATATTTATCATTTTGAAGATGCAATTTATTCAATCTAATTGATATAATTCATTATAGTTAAGAGTCTGTGCATATTCTCCCCAGTTTTGTACATTTAGTTGATTGATAATTTTAAGCATTTCATACGTATTATAAGTTACTGCAATGGCCATTGCAATGTCTAAAACATAAAAATTCATGGCTTTTTATGTTTTAAAAAGTTCCCAGGGCATTTTGTACCATCCATTCATTCATTTGTTTCCTCTTGCAGGAAAAGACTATTTCCTGAAGAAATATATTAATAAAGTAAAATTTACCAACCCTTAAGACTTAGATCATAATTGTATTTTCCCAAATAATTGTGGTTTTCTCCATTAAACTACACTGTTTTCTTCTGTTGGAAGATTTTTCTCAGTGTGGCTTTCTAAGAGTGCCTAGTATAGGATCATTTCAGATATCTGCTAAAGACAGATTTCCAATTCATGGCCCTTGATTTCACTAAATTGAATACCTTGGGGCAGAATCTGAAAATTCGCATTGTTATAAAGCTTCCCATGAAAGTTATCAGTATTTCTGATGAATACTGTTTTATCATGTCTAAATGATAGGGGAGATTTTCCCCTTAGCAGAATCCACCCCATCTTTACATAATTCATTTTTAAAAAACACTTCCTATCTATCCTTAGGTAACATCTCTCTGGCTTTGTCTGATTGAAAGCCAGACTGTGACATTTTCTTCTTTGATTTTCTCACCTCATTTTGTTCAATGATAGTCAATGACATTATCTGTTTAATTTGCCATAGAGGCTGTACCCATCACTGATACCTTGGTATAAAAAGTCTGAGGCACACCTGTTACCTCAATTGGGTAGAATGCTGTATCTACATCAATCTAGATTTACTCCATATCATTTTAGTTGTTCCTGTGGCCAAAATCCTCATGCTAGCCAATGGAAGTTTTTTTTGTTTTGTTTTTTGTTTTTTAATATACCAGTTAAATTTCCTTCAGGGCTTCTCCAGATGAGTAAGATTCATCTTTTGGAATGTAGCTAATTTAATTGAATTCCAAAAGGCAAGCATTTGATGTACCAGCATCTTAGGATTATTTTTGCAGAAATAAGGGGGTTTTGTTGACCATTTATTTGTCAATTTTAAGTGGACTGCTCCTAAAATTTTAGTAACATTTTTTAAAGCGCATGTGCCTGTAGTACACATAATTATCTAGATATTCTAAGTGTGCTAATGGGATAAAAATGAAACTTGAACAATGAACAGCTCTAAATATAATAAATGTAAAATATATAATATATACAACACAATTTAATGATTTATAGTAATCCTCATGCAGGGGTCAGGTTGCTTAGGTGGATGCTGTAACAAACAGTTTTCTTTTTTTTTTTTTATTTTATTGAGATTTTTCACATACCATACAATTATCCAAAGATCCAAAGTGTACAATCAATTGTCCCCGGCACCCTCATACAGGTGTACATCCATCACCACAATTAATTTTTGCTCCATTTTTAGAACATTTTCATTACTCCAAACAAGAAATAAAGACAAAGAAGAGAAGAAACAAAAGAAAAAGAAAAGGAAATTCAAATCCTCCCATATCCCTAACCACCCCCCTCCATTGTTGACTTGTAGTGTTGGTATAGTACATTTGTTACCGTTGATGAAAGAATGTTGAAATACTACTAACTGTAGTATCTAGTTTGCAATAGGTATATATTTTCTCCGTATATGCCTGTCTATTATTAACTTCTAGTTGTAGTGTCATACATTTGTTCTGGTTGATGAAAGAGGTTTCTAATATTTGTACAGTTAATCACGGACATTGCCCACCACAGGATTCAGTTTTATACATTCCCATCTTATGACCTCCAACTTTCCTTCTGGTGATGTACATGACTCTGAGCTTCCCTTTTCCACCACATTCACACACCATTCAGTATTGTTAGTTATTCTCACAACATGATACCATCAACTTGGTTCATTTCCAAACATTTAAGATATCCTAGTTGAACATTCTGCTCATACTAAGCAAACGCTCCCCATTCTTTAGCCTTGTTCTATATCTTGGCAACTTATATTTCATGTCTGTGAGTTTACATATTATAATTAGTTCCTATCAGTTAAACCCTGCAACATTTGTTCTTTTGTGTCTGGGTTATTTCACTCAGCATGTTGCCCTCAAGGTTTCATCATCAACCTATTTTTTTTTAAGATGATTTTGTTCACATGCCATACATTCCATTCTAAGTAAACAATTGATGGTTCCCTGTATAGCCACATATTTATGTGTTCACCACCCTCACCACTGTCTATATAAGGACATCTAAATTTCTTCCACAAAGGAGGAGGAAGAGTCAAAGGAAGTAGAGAGGCAAAAGAAAAAGAAGAAAGAAAGAGAAAAAAAAACATGACAGCTAGGAAGCAGCAAAAGGAAAGATAACCTTAGATCAAAGTAAAATAGAGTCAGACAACACCACCAATGACTAGTGTCTCATACCCCTCCTCTATGCCCCCTCTTATCTGCATTTACCTTGGTGTATTGCCTTTGTTATATTAAAGGAAGCATAATATAATGATTCTGTTAATTATAGTCTCTAGTTTACATTGATTGAATTTTTCCCCCAATGCCTCCCTATTTTAAACACATTGCAAGGTTGACATTCATTTGTTCTCCCTTGTGAAAAAACATATTTGTACATTTTATCACAATTGTTGAACACTCTAGGTTTCAGTGAATTACACAGTCCCAGTCTTTATCTTTACTCTTTTATTCTGGTGTCCTGCATGCTCCTAACTTTCCTCTTTCAACCATATTCATAGTTATCTTTGTTCAGTGTACTTACATTGCTGTGCTACCATCACCCAAAATTGTGTTCCAAACCTCTCACTCCTGTCTTCTCCTATCAGGCTGTAGTGCTCCACCTAGTTTTTCCTGTAGGGCAGGTATCTTGTTCACAAAGTCTCTCATTGTCTGTTTGTCAGAGAATATTTTGAACTCCCCCTCATATTTGAAGGACAGTTTTGTTGGATGTAGGATTCTTGGTTGGTGGTTTTTCCCTCTCAGTATCTTAAATATATCATCCCACTTCCTTCTTGCCTTCATGGTTTCTGCTGACAGATCCACACATAGTATTATTAAGCTTCCTTTGAATGTGATGGATCACTTTTCTCTTGCTGCTTTCAGGATTCTCTCTTCATCTTTGATGTTTGATAATCTGATTATTAAGTGTCTTGGCATAGGCCTATTCAGATCTATTCTGTTTGGAGTATGCTGTACTTCTTGGATCTGTAATTTTATGTCTTTCATAAGAGTTGGGAAATTCTCATTGATTATTTCCTCTATTATTGCTTCTGCCCCTTTTCCCTTCTCTTCTCCTTCTGGGACACCAACGACATATACATTCTTGCATTTTGTTTCATTCTTAAGTTCCCAGAGATGTTGCTCATATTTTTTCCATTCTTTTCTTTATCTGTTCTTTTGTGTGTAGGCTTTCAGGTATTTTGTTCTCCAGTTCCTGAGTGTTTCCTGAGATTGGCTGTTTTACATTTCCATTGTGTCTTTCATCTCCTGTGTTATGCCTTTCATTTCCATGGATTCTGCCAGCTGTTTTTCCAAACTTTCAATTTCTGCCTTATGTGTGCCATGTTTTCTTTATAGCCTTTATCTCTTTTGCCATATCTTCTCTAAACTTTTTGAATTGATTTAGCATTAGTTGCTTCAATTCCTGTATCTCAGTTGAAGTATAAGTTTGTTCCTTTGAGCCGTAACTTCATTTTTTTTAGTGTGGGTTGTAGTTTTCTGTTGTCTATGCATCTGACCTCCTTGGCCACCCCAATCAGGTTTACCCAGATGAGAACAAGCTCAGGTCCCAGAAGGAAGAAATATTCATTATCCAGTTTCCCTCATGGTGTGTCTTAGAAGATTGACACACCCTGTGCTTTTCTGCCCAGCAGGTGGCACCTGCCAGCCAGTCACTCCAGACTGGTATAAGGAGGTGTGGCCCATGGCTGTTTTCCCCCAGGCTTGGGATCTGTTTCTGAGTGGAAGGCAGGTAGTAGAGCTGGGCATCACATCTTTCCTCTTGGGAAGATATGTACCCTAGAGAGAGGTCATTTGCATATAAATAGATTATTTGTTTCTCTGACTCTGCTATCTCCACCCTTGTCTGGGTCAGAGTACTGCAAGTTTAAAATGGCTGAGACTTTCTCTATTGCAGAGTGCTGTGAGCTGAAAATGGTTGAGGCTTTCTCCACTGAGCTGTCCAGGTTGAGAGAGAAAGAAAGGGATGGAAGGCCCCCAGATTCACCTGTCAGCCAGAGATTGCACCCAATCCTTTGGGCTCTGTGTCCTGAGACAGATGCATCCCCTGACTCTCCCAAGATCATTCATCACCAAAAGCCTCTGTCTGCTTTTTGGGGACATGCTGTCTGTATTGAGCAGTTAACATTAAAACCCCAGTTGGAGCTAGGCTGCAATAGATTAGCTTTTTCAGAGAGTGCTGCTCTCTAGCACTGGGAGGCTTCTGTAAGGGAGGGGATCGCCACTTGGATCTGCAGTTTTTACTGACAGACTTTATGCTGTGATCTTGGGCATTCCTCCCAGTTCAGGTTGGTGTATGATGAGTGGACAGAAATGTTTGTCTCCCTGCAGTTATTCCAGGTTATTTACTAATTTTTTGTTGATTATGAATTGTTCCAGGGGGACTAACTAACTTCCTTTCCTCTCTATGCTGCCATCTTAGCTCCAACTTCCATAACAAACAGTTTTATGAGAATCAGAATTATATTTTTTGTAAAGATGTAGTTGAGTATATTCTCTGGTTCTCTAGTATACTCCTCAGGACATTATACTGGAAAATATATTTTCCCTCCAGCTTAATATCAAGAAAAACTTTCCTGATCAATGGTTTGATTTTGTGTTTGGACATTATGAATATTTTCTCTAAACTTATTTTCCTTTTTGTTTTGGTCATAAGGAAACTTGAGTCAAAACTTTGGCCACTTCTAGCCCATAAACAAGAAATGGGAGTGTACATTTTTATGACAATATTTTCCATTGTTTCTTATTTTCTATCCATATATTCTCTTTATGCAAATCCCAAAACAAATTTATTTTATTTTTTGGTGTTACATATTTTTGTAAACTTTTAAAAATATTTGTGGGATAATACTAAGAATAAACTATTTTTAATAATGTTATAATAGTTATTAAAGTCTTAATACTGTTATCATTTAAATATTTTTTCTTATTTACTAGGCAATGTGTTTTATGTTTTTTTTTTAACTATTAAAACTACATTCCCTGTTTCATGTGTTTTCCTTCTTGAGTGAATTTCTTGTTCATGTCCTTTTATAATTTAGTTTGTTACTGGGTTGAGAAAAATCAATATGTTTGAACATATGGAGTTAAAATGGCTACTATTTCATAAATGTTAAAGTCAATAGAGTACCTATAAAAAAACCCAATGCTATATAAAGTGCATATAAATTTATGATGATGAATCGGCTCTACCTTCAAAATAAACATAAATGCATTACTTAACCGGAATGACTCTTATATACTCTAGCCTAAGACATATGTGTTTTCTTTGATTTGTTATTATAGTAGTAATCTTAATTAAGCCCATAAAAACACATGGGGATAAGACAGAAGATTTGTACGTCTGAGTGATTCTAAATTTATGAGTAATCCTTTGTCCACGACTGAAGTCAACCTCCTTGAACAAAACCAACACTGAATGACATTATCTGCAGCTAGAAGAAATAATGTACCCAACTGATAAGCTTATTCTTTATAGGAGTTCTACCAAACTATACCAAAATATTCTCCTAGTAACACTGATTATCTTTGCTAGTAATGCATTCTTGTTGAGTCCATTTATAGATGATGGTCATAACTATCAATATTTTTTGTGTGCTGCCACCACATCCCCATCTTACTTTGGCTAAGCCACTTGTCTCTACGCTGACCTTTCACCTAGATTATAAACAGTTTTATGTCCATGGGGCATAGATGCCCCAGAGCTCCAACCCACACCTGAGGCCACCAGCAATATGACCCAACACCTCACCAGGAATCTACAGCTGGCCCCAAATGATAAACTAAACACCCCATTGTCCTGGACCCCCAGTTCCTTTTCCTTTTCATGTGTATTTGCTTTAAACTAACAAGTCCCTCTAAAGGAAATCTACTTACCTCCACATCTAGCCCACAATGAAGTCAGAGACCCACAGGCCCCTTTTGCTCTTCTTGAGTGCTCCTCACATGCTGGTTGAGCTACAGGAGTTGACAGTGCTTCCCAGCCACCCCTCAGGGCACCTCTCTTTCTATGAGACCTGTGAATTACAAACTATTTTTTCTCATGTGTTAGGTGCACTTTCCTATTCAGTTGCATCTCATTTTCATCAAGAGTCAAATTAAAGATCCAACTTAACTAACTTGAAACAATGATGACTCTTCAGTGACATAAATTTTACAATTCTAGGCACTGTACATTGAAAGTGGATCTCTTTCAAGTATTCCATTTAAGGCACTCCCCACCCCAAATTTGATCTTTCTGGACATTTGCCATCTCTTTTGTCTTCTGTTTTCCTTTCTAGCCCATATTATAACTGAATTATAATTTATTTGTTCATTTAAAACCTATCCTACTCACTAAAATATAAAGTCTATTACAGCAGAGATTTTGTTTTGTTCCTATTCTTTGCAAGGGGCATAAAACAGTGTCTGGTACATAGTAATTACTTTATAAATATGTGTAGAATAAATTAATGGATCCTTTAAATCTCTCCAAAGCAAATCCAAATAATAGTGTTGGTTCTTAGTAAACAGTCCTCAAGGAATCAGTTTAACTCTAATTGATAGGTGACATGAAAAAAGAGAAGTCTATGAATGTTTTCCTATGTCCCTTTCTGTATGGAAATAGTCTTATGAATGAAAAGAGAACATGCTTTGGGGGTGAGTCTGGGTTAAAATCCTTACACAGTCATTTTCTTACTCTGTTAACTAAAAAGTCAGTTAATATCTATGGTTCACAAATTCATTTGTAAGATGATATTACCACTCTCTGAATTATTATGAGATTAACTAAAATAATGTTTGCAAATTCCTAGAATATCTTAGATGCTTATAAACTGTAAATGCTCTCCCTTTTCATTCATAAATAAAATGCCATACACATAATTTTTTTTAACTTCTTTGGAATAAGCCAAAAGTTAATTACCTTATTATTCAATCAAGAAGATGAAACACATAGTTTTCCATGGAAGTTTGCAAATAGTTAATAATAAAATTATACTGGGAATTAATATCTAGATCTAAAAGGAAAGGAAGAAAATGCATTTACATCAATAACATTTTGACAACGTAATTATATTGAGTAATCAGAGAAGATATTCATGAGAAACTCAGCTGCATGAAGAGGTTAAAACACACTCTAAACTTAATCTAGTGGGCTGGATACTTGATCAAAATAGCTTCACATCTTAGAAACCAAATGCATTTCTGATATACTAGGTCATTTTCTCTCCTTTTGTTAATTGAATTTTACATTGCTAGAGTGATAAACAATATATCTTAATAGTTCTTTAATAGCTTGCTAAATCTTTGACAACAGGAATTTATCCTGACTTATTTTTGTATCACCCACAAAGGTAACAACACAATGTACTAAAAATCATGAGTGCTTAGAACATATTACTTGAATGGATGTGGTAAATAATAATAGAAAATTGATTGCATTTATAAGTCAGGACATTTACTCCATGAAAAACATATTTAAGAAGATATGACTTTTTTTTCTTTAAACTCCATTTCTCACCCTCAAAATTCACTGATGCAATAAATAGAACAAAAAGCATAGAGGAAATAAAAATGAAGAAACCTCAAGTCAAAACTATGAAGAATATAGATACAAAAATGTAAAGTTTAACATCAAAATGATTTCAGGCACTGAGAGCACATACTTCCTAGACTTTGGACAGGATATAAACTTATTTAAAAGTGTGCCAGTTTGAATGTATTGTGTCCCCCAACTGCCATTATCTTTGTGGTCTTGTGGGACAGAAGTTTTGGTGCTTGTTAGATTTGCTTGCAATGTGCCCCACCCAGCTGTGGGTAGAGACTCTGGTGGGATACTCCCATGGAGGTGTGACCCCACCCATTCAGGGTGGGCCTTGATCAGTGGAGCCATATAAAACATGCTGACTCAAAGAGACAGAACGGAGTGCAGCTGTGAGTGATGTTTTGAAGAAGAGCAAGCTTGCTAGAGAGGAATTTCCTGGGAGAAAGCCATTTTGAAACCAGAACTTTGGAGCAGACGCCAGCCACGTGCCTTCCCAGCTAAGAGAGGTTTTCTGGACGCTATTGGCCATCCTCCAGTGAAGGTACCCAATTACTGATGTGTTACTTTGGATACTTTATGGCCTTAAGACTGTAACTGTATAGCCAAATAAACCCCCTTTTTATAAAAGCCAATCCATCTCTAGTGTTTTGCATTCTGCAGCATTAGCAAACTAGAACAGATTTTGGTACCAGAAGTGGGGTGCTTTGCTGCTGAGTTTGCAAATACCAAACATGTTGGAACAGCTTTTTAAATGGATAAGGGGAATATTCTGGAAGAATTGTGAGGAGCTTGATAGAAAAGGCCAAAACTGCTTTAAAGAGACTGTTTATGGAAATATGGACTCTAAAGATACTTCTGACGAGGTCTTGAACAGAAATGGTGAATGTGTTGTAAACTGGAAGAAAGGCGATCCTTGTTATAAAGTGGCACAGAATTTGGCAAAATTGAGTCCTGGTGTTAGATGGAAGGAAAATTTGAAAATGACAACCTGGAATACTTAGCTGAGATCATCTCCAGACTACATGTGGAGGATGTAGCCTGGCTTCTTCTTGCAGCTTATAGTAAAATGCGAGCAGAGAGAGAGAAACTTAGAACTGAACTCTTGGGTTCAAAGAAACCAGAAGCTGATGGCTTGGAAAATCATGAGCTTCCAGGGGGTGGAATTCCAGAAGCTACAGCCCAACGTGAGGATGCAACCAAACATGGAATCCAGCTGCCATTTCAGTACAAGCCAAGATTGGAGATGGAATTATCCAGAAAGGATTTGTGGAAACTCCTGTTGTCTGATGGCTTTGACCCCTGCATGCTTCATACGAAGCCAACAGAATTTTTGTGAGATCTATATAGACAGAGCCATTGCCGGTCTGGACTGGAGGAGACAGACAAGGAAAAAATTAAAGGAAAAATCTCTTCAAAGACAGAGCCATGGAGGTTGAGGTCTGGAGTCAGGAGGTCTGGGAGAGTGGAGCAGCCCACATGCATGGAAAGGGTGAGTTTGCCCTGGAGGTCGAGGGTGGGCTTTCCACCTCGATGCTCTGGAAGAGTTTTGCCACCTCAGGTCCCAAAGAGGTTGGAGCACATTCCCAGGGAATTGGGGAGAGCCTGGCTGCCACCACACTGTTCTGAAGGGGTTGAGCATGTGCCCCGGAGATGGAAGGGAATCCGGGAGCTGCCCCGATGTTTGAGGAGGGTGGGGCCAAGAAGGTGGTCTCTCCAATGTGTGGAAATGTTGGAGCACTCACCTAAGCATTTGGAGAGGAAAGGGCTGCCAGAAAGGCCCTTAGGAAGGGTTAGACTCCCACTCTCTCAAGCCCCAAGGATGCAACGTTGTTCCGTAAATGACTCTCAGACTTTGAAATCTAATGGAGTTTGTCCTGCAGGTTTTAGGAACTGTTTTGGTCCTGTTAACCCTGTTTTCCTTACTCTTTCTCCTTATGGCAATGGAAATGTTTATGCTGTGAATGTCCCTCCTTTGTATATTGGAAGCATATAACTTGTTCTAAGTCCACAGATCCAAGCTAAAGGAAAAGTATGCCTTAGGACTGACCATGCCTATATTTGATTTTGATGGGATTTTGTACTTAACTTTTGTTACTGAAATGGTTTAAGTTTTTGTGATATTGTGATGAAATGAATGTATTTTGCATTTGGAAAGATAATGTCATTTTGGGGTCCAGGGGGTGGAATGTGCCAGTTTGAATGTATTGTGTCCCCCAACTGCCATTATCTTTGTGGTCTTGTGGGACAGACGTTTTGGTGCTGGTTAGATTTGCTTGCAATGTGCCCCACCCAGCTGTGGGTGGTGACTCTGGTGGGATACTCCCATGGAGGTGTGACCCCACCCATTCAGGGTGGGCCTTGATCAGTGGAGCCATATAAAACATGCTGACTCAAAGAGACAGAACGGAGTGCAGCTGTGAGTGACGTTTTGAAGAAGAACAAGCTTGCTAGAGAGGAATGTCCTGGGAGAAAGGCATTTTGAAATCAGAACTTTGGAGCAGACGCCAGCCATGTGCCTTCCCAGCTAACAGAGGTTTTCCAGATGCCATTGGCCATCCTCCAGTGAAGGTACCCGATTACTGATGTGTTACTTTGGATACTTTATGGCCTTAAGACTGTAACTGTATAGCCAAATAAACCCCCTTTTTATAAAAGCCAATCCATCTCTGGTGTTTTGCATTTTGCAGCATTAGCAAACTAGAACAAAAAGTAAGTATGATAAATGACATCATCAACCTAATGACATCACATGTCATGAAAAATAGCCCCAGAGACTTAACAAAATTTATCAATCAAAATGTGGATTAAACTGAGCTACTACAAGATAGGACTGGTCCCAGAACTGAAGAGTGTAAGGAAAATGGAGTACTGAGTGAGGGAAAGAATATAAACAAATCACAAGAGCTGGAAGAAAAATTTGTACAGAAACAGAACATATCAAGATTCCTAGAGAAGGAACAGAGGAAAGGAAGCTGTCTCGTGGAGGTGAAACAATTGCATAAAAAGCACAATCTTAAAAATTGCACTTCATATCCTAGGCAAGAATCAGATGAAGAGTTGAGGAAATCTGAACAGTTAAACACAGGCTATGCTAAAGGTCTAGAATAAGTTGGAATAAGTGTCAAAGAGGAGCCTTAATATAAAGCCAACCAGTTAAAAAAACCCTATACAACAGGGAGAATGAGACCTTCAGGGTTAACTCACAGAGATAATAAGATGCCTAGACATTAGCAAAAATTTACAAACCATACTAAGAAACAGGATGCTATAGCTCAGCCAAGGGAACAGACTAAAACTTCAGAAGAGACACAAAATTTGACATGACTAACCAGATATTCAAACAAATATCCTAAATTAATTCAAGGAGATGAAGGAAAATATGCATAAAGAGATAAAGGATATTAAGAAGACAATGTGTGAGCATACAGAAGAATTTGAAAGTATAACAAGAAACATAACAGAAAATATGGAGATGAAGGGCACAACAGTAGAGATTAAAAATACACTCAAGGCATACAATAGCAAATTAGAACTGGCAGAAAAAAAAATCAGTGAATCAGAAAAGAGGGCAATCTAAATCATACAGTGAGAACAGGTAGATAACATAATAGAAAAAACTTAAGCAGAGTCTTGAGGATTTGAGTGACAACATGAAGGGCAGAAACATATGTGTCATGGGTGTCTCAGAAGGGAAAGAGAAGGAAAAAAGGGCAGCAAGAATATTTGATAAAATAATGGCTGAAAATTTCCCAACTCTTATAGAAGACACAAATATATATATCCAAGAAGCTCAAATTACTCAAAACAGAATAAATCCAATAGACCTATTCTAAGATACATATTAATCAGAATATCAATTGTCAAAGATAAACAGAGAATTCTGAAAGCAACAAGGGAAAAAAAATTCATCATTCATGAGGGATTCTCAATAAGACTAAGTCCTGATTTCTAATCAGAAACCCTGGAGGTGAGAAGGCAGCAGTATGATAGATTTAAGGTACTGAAAGATAAAAACTGCCAGCAAAAAATTCTTTATTTGACAAAACTGTCATACAAAAATGGAGTTTAAAATATTCACAGATAAATAGAAACTGAGAGAGTTCATCAACAAGAGACCTACCCTATCAGAATTACTAAATGGAGCTCTGCAGTTTGAAAGGAAAAGACAGAAAAGTGTGGCTAGAGTGTGTCAAGAAATGAAGATCATCAGTAAGGATAAGTGAAATGGTAAATGCAAAACCCAGTAGTATGGCATGCCAGCTTGGATACAATATGTCATGTTCTTTGATGCATTCTTGTGGGGTCAGTCATATTAGTGTTGATTAGGTTGGAACATTTGGATTAGGTTGTTTCCATGGAGATGTGACCCACCCAATTGTAGGTGATAACTCTGATTAGATAATTTCCATGGAGGTGTGGCCCTGCCCATTCAGCATGGACCTTGATTAGTTTACTAGAGCCATATATCAGAGCTCAGGCAGAATAAGCTTGTTGCTGCAGCTGAGACAGACATTTTAAAGATGGCCATTGAAAGCTGACATCATTTTGAAATGCAACCTGGGAGCAAGTAGATGCCAACCATGGGCCTTCCCAGATAACAGAGATTTCTGGATGCCATCAGCCATCCTTCAGTGAAGTTACCCTGTTGATGCCTTATCTTGGATTTTTTATGGCCTTAAGACTGTAAATTTGCAACCAAATAAACCCCCTTTATAAAAGCCAATCCATTTCTGATTTTTGCAAAATAACAACATTAGCATACCATCACATACAGTATCCTCAATATCTACTCTTAAAGTCATACAAGAATCAGGATACAACTGAACATGTAACATGCATATTTCCTGATAATGGATATGAAAAATAGAGTGATAAAGTGGGACAAAAGCAACATAAAGACTGGAAACAGAGGGATATGGTGGCAGAGAACATGTATGCTATAGAATTGAACCTGTTATCCTTTTTAATTCTTTAAAAATTATACACTTTATCAAAAAGTAAAAAATTTATGTTTCTAAACCAAAGCAAAGGAATAAGAAAAACAAATATCCTAAAATAACTTCATTGCTTCCAATATGCTCCTACCATAATGCAAAAAAATTAAGGTATTTTATCTTTTTATATCAGTAGGTTATAGATATGGGCTGTGTAATATAAGCCCCAGGGTAAGCACAAAGAACATATTTAAAGTCTATATAAAAACTTAAATGAGAAAGAGATCAGTCAGGTACATCAAAAAAATCAAGTATACAGAAAAAGAAGATGCAATCAAGGAAAGAGAGAGACACACACAAAAAGGGATGTGATATATACAAATCAAAGGATGAAATGGCTGAAGTACTGCCTTTACACTATTAATACTGAATGTTAGTGGATTAAACTCCTCAATCAAAATACACAGGTTGGCAGACTGGATAAGGAAGCATGGTCCACCTATATGTTGTTTATAAGAGAATCACTTTAGACCCAGTGGCATACATAGGTTAAAAGTGAAAGGTTGGAAAAATGTATTCCATGCAAATAATTACCAAAAAAGAGCCAAGTTTTCTGTACTGATATCAGACAAAAAAAAACTTTAAGTCAAAAGCACATATAAGAGACAAAGAAGAACATAAATATTAATAAAAGGGACAATTCACCAAGAAGAAATAATCATAAATACGCATGTACCTATCCATTGTGCTCCAAAATACAGGAAGCAAACACTGGCAAAATTGAATGGAGAAATAAACACCTCTACAATAATGGTTGGAGGCTTCAATACACCACTCTCATAAATAGAACATCAAGATAGAAGACCAATAAGGAAAGAGAAATTAAATAATACAGTAAATGCATTAGACGTAACAAACATATATAGAACATTGCACCTAAAGACAGCAGGATGTACATTTTTCCCAAGTGCATGTGGCTCATTCTCCAGGATTGACCACATGTTGGGTCAAAAGTCTCAATAAATTTGGAAAGATTAAAATCATACAAAACATCTCTGACCATAATAGAATGAAGCTAGAAATCAATAATAAGCAGAAAATTTGAAAATCCACAAATATGTGGAAATTAGTTAATGCATTAATAAACAATCAGAAATAGACCCTTACATTTTGGCCAACTGATTGTTGACAGGGATGCCATGTCCTTCAATTGGGAAAGAATATTCTCTTCAACAAACGGTGCTGGGAGAACTGGATATCTATGTGTAAAAGAATGAAGGGGGACCCCTACCTTACACCATATACAAATTTTAGCTGAAAATTGATCAATAACCTAAATAAGAGAACCAGGACTGTAAATCTCCTAGAAGAAAATGTAGGGAAGCTTCTTCAGGAACATATGCTATGCAATGGTTTCTTAGACTTTACACCCAAAGAACAAGCAACAAAAGAAAAAATGGCAGGGTATGTGGTCCTAATGGTAAAATGACCCTGGTACTCCATTTTGTATCATCTGTAGTCAAAATCTACTGGTGAAGAATCCAGTAGTCAAGTAGGTAAAGTAAGGAGAGATGGTAGCAATTCCAGATTACAAGTGAGAGCTGGTAAACAAAGCAATTTTATTATTAAAAAAGACCTTCAGGGCAACAAGCAAGATTTAAAACTATAGACTACTTCATTGCTTGCCATACCACATTAATAAGAATATATTTGGTCTCATTTGAGCAAACAAACAAGTAGAATAGAATAATACTCATGTGGAAACTAGCTCAGGAAATTGATAGAACTCTGTGTGTGAGTGTTTGTGCATGTCTGTTTGTGCACACATGTGCCCACACATATGGAGAAAGGTGGAACCAATGGTAAAGGAGCACAAGTAAAAGACATAACAAAATAGCCTAATTAAACAAATCATGTTCTCAAGAAAGTTCCAGACAAAATGATCTCTTTTTAAATATAAGTAAGAAACATGATAATGAAACTTCTTCAAAAGGTTAATGGTTAAGGAAGAAGATTCTGAAGTAAGTAAAAGGAGTGAAAAGTAAGTTGAAGGAGTTCAGGAAATACATTGAAAGGAAAATGTCATAAACACTTTCTAAATTAAGGCCTCCTTAAAGTCAAAATCATTAAAGAAAAAAATTCTTGCTCAGATCAACAAAAAGCCACTAACTGACTAACTTCAGCAACAACAAATCTTCCCCCTCAACTGTCACCCTAAGCTCAAACAAAAATTATGGAAAAATTGTGATCATGTTAAAATCTGTTTTAAATTGAGAAAATTGAGAATGCCTCAGGGTATGTGGATTGAAATGCTAGTGAGTTACTTTCCATATGTTTCATAACAAGTAACTAATATGTAATTGTCTAATATTAGATAATGTGGATGGAAAAATGAAAACTCATTATATTTATTGCATATTTTTCAGAATCTTTGTCATTTTCCAAGAAGTATCATGCATTTTAATGAAGAAATATTTGTTGGAAACTTTAGTTTTACACTTCATTTTATTTATTTTATTTTATTTTATTTTATTTTATTATTTTATTAATTTTCTTGTTATAAGTAGAATTACATATAATAATTTTTATTAGAGAAGTTATAGATTTACAGAAAAGCCATACATAAAATACACAAAATAGAGAGTTCCATATATCTCCTTACGAATACTTTTTATTAGTGTGGTATATTTGTTACAATTCATGAAAGAACATTTTTATAATTGTACTATTAACTATGGTTGTGCTATTAACTATACTCCATTGTTCACAATAAAGTTCAGTTTGTTTTGTACATTCCTATGTATTTTTTTAACTTTTTTATTCTAGTAACATATATGCAACCTAAAATTTCACCTTTTAACCACATTCACACATATAATTCAGTGCTGTTAATTACATTCACTTTGTTGTGCTATCAACACCAGCATGCCATTACTACAACTTTGCAATCAACCCAAATGGAAACAATTACTAAAGCATTAACTCCCTTTCCCTACCCCCAACCCAGCCCCTGGCAACTATACTCCAAATTCTGATGCTATGAATTTTCTTATTCTAATTATTCATATGAGTGAGATCATATACTATTTTTCATTTTGTGTTTGGTTTATTTCATGCAACATGTTATCTTTAAGGTTCATCCATGTTGTCACATGTATCAGAATTCCATTCCCTTTTATGGTTGAATGCTATTCCATTGTATGTTTACACCACCCTGATAATCCAGGATACTCTCCCCAGCTCAAAATCCTTAACTTAATTGCATCTGTAAAGGTTCAACCCTTCAACCACCTGCCCCACTTTTTTGCCATATAAGATAACATTCATAGGTTGCATGGATTAGGACAAGGATAGCTTTGGAGATGCTGCATTTAAGCTTACCACAGGAGAACTGAGGGAAAAAAGGAAAACAAAGTCTCACTAGATAATGAGTATACTTAATTGGAAAAAAATTCTGATCCAAAACAAAGATTTATTACAAAATGATTAAGAAGATTTTTCCCTATAATGACAAAATCATGTCTGGAATCAATAGCTAACAGCTACTCAACAGTGAAACATGAATGACATAATCATAAAATTGTTAAAATATAGGGATTATCATTCAATATTTTCCTTGATGTTCTTCTCTAAAACAATAAAATAAGAAAATGAAATCATAAAGTAAACTAGGAAGAGTAAGAGGTGAAATTATTACTTGTAGGTGATGTCTACCTTGAAAATTCACTAGACATATTTGAAAAGATATTAGGGCTAATATGTGAGTTTAGTAATACAATCATATATAAATTCTGTATAGAAAAACATTTGCTTCTTGATAAAGAGCAAAAAGACCACAACCCAAGCAATAAAACAAACAAACAAACAAAAACTACACTCACATTTTAACACTAAAAATAAATATCCAGGGGGGCAGGGCAAGATGGCAAAGTGGTGAGATGTGGGTATTAGGTGCTCCTCCAGGGCAGTAGGTAGAAAGCCAGGAACTGTGTGGACCAGACATCACAGGGCAATTTGACTTTGGGCATACTTCATACAAGAATCCCAAACATGTGGAACAGCTGAGATCAGCAAAATCTGTAAGTTCTCATGGCCAGGGGACCCATGCTCTTCCCTGCCAGGCACAGTCCCATGGGAGGAGGGACCATAGGTGCTAGGAACCAGGAGGGAGAACTACAGTTGCAGCTCTGATTGAAAACTCAGACTGCTGATCAAAAATTCCAAACATAGATAGACTGAGACCAGACACTGGAGAATCTGGGAGCAGTCAGACTGACAGAAAGGAGATAGAGCTAGGAAAAAGAGCAAAGAAAAACCCAAAATAAAAACAGACATTTGGAGTCCTGGTGAACATAAAATGGAGACAGTCAGGGCTCAAAAAGAATCAGGAGCATATTCAAATTCAGAGGGCAAAGACCTTTGTCTTAAGAGACATATTCTCTGCTTTCTTGATTCTTCCTTAATGGCCCTAAACTCCTTGTCTCTTACCATTTCAATAGCCCATTAGATCTGCAAGGAGGGCCCTTCTTTTTCTTTTTTTTTTTTTTTTTAATTTTTTCTCTTTTTTCTAAAATAATTACACTAAGAAGCCCATTACAGAAAGCCTCAAAGACTTGCAATTTGGGCCCAGGCAAGAGCAGAGCTAAGATAGATCTGAGGGACAAAGCAGTAAGTCCAGTGGCTGAAAAAATTTCCTAAACACCAGAAATTCCAAAGAAAGGGGGGGCATCCCCTTACAGCCATCTTTCCAGTGGGTTGAGAATTCTCCTGCCCAGCACCAGTGCCACAGCCTAGAGCTGCCTCAAACAACCCAGTGTGACAAGAAGTGTTTCCAGCAACACATGCACATGCTACAATATCTGCCATGGACAATAGCCTTTTGCGGACCTGAAGCTAATTGTCCCAGAGATGCAAAGGTGGACCTGTGTAAAAGGGGGAAATTACATGCCCCATTGAGCCATCCTTTCAGCAGGTTGGGAAAGCCCCCCTACACAGCCCTGTGGCCCAGAACTTCCCTGGGGGAATGGTGCTCTCCTGTGATGTAGCACAGTCTTCCCTCTGCAGAGGCCCTAGAAGGGCAGGGCTTGGAAGAGGTACCCACTCACAATTCCCAGGGACCATACACCAATATCAAGGACTTGTGGGTCAGTGACAGAGACAAACTGTGGTGAGACTGAACTGAAGGATTAGACTATTGCACCAGCTTTAAGTCTCCAGCAACACCTTGAAGATTTGATTATTAAAGTTGCCCTCCCTCCCTAACTGCTCAGACAGAGGCCCTGCATTCAGGGCAGGCAACACCAACTACACATGCAAACTTGGATGATCAGACACCCAGGGGAGTGAATCTCCCTGGCAACGTGGAATATGACTCCCGGGGAGGAATGTAGACCTGGCATCGTGGGACGGAGAACATCTTCTTGACCAAAAGGGGGATGTGAAAGGAAATGAAATAAGCTTCAGTGGCAGAGAGAATCCAAAAGGAGCCGAGAGGTCACTCTGGTGGGCACTCTTATGCACACTTTAGACAACCCTTTTTAGGTTCTAAAGAATTGGGGTAGCTGGTGGTGGATACCTGAAACTATCAAACTACAACCCAGAACCCATGAATCTCGAAGACAGTTGTATAAAAATGTAGCTTATGAGGGGTGACAATGGGATTGGGAAAGCCATAAGGACCACACTCCACTTTGTCTAGTTTATGGATGGATGAGTAGAAAAATAGGGGAAGGAAACAAACAGACAAAGGTACCCAGTGTTCTTTTTTACTTCAATTGCTCTTTTTCACTCTAATTATTATTCTTGTTATTTTTGTGTCTGTGCTAATGAAGGTGTCAGGGATTGATTTGGGTGATGAATGTACCACTATGTAATGGTACTGTAAACAATCGAAAGTACGATTTGTTTTGTATGACTGCATGGTATGTGAATATATCTCAATAAAATGAAGATAAAAAAAACAAAAACAGCATGGTACTGGCATAAGGATGGATGTACTGACAAATGGAATTGAATTGCAAGTTCAGAAATAGACTTTCACATCTATGGACCATTGATATTTGATAAAGCAGTCAAGACAAAGCAACTTAGACTGAGCAGCCTCTTCAATATATGTTGTTTGGAGAACAGGATATCCATTTCCAAAAGAATGAAAGAGGAACCTTATCTCACGGCTTATAAAAAATTAACTCAAAATGAATCAAAGACCTTAACATTAGTTCTAAGAGTTCTAAGACCATAAGACTCTTAAAAGAAAATGTGAGGCAGTTTCTTAAAGATATTTTGATAGGAGGAGCTTTCCTAGACATTACACCCAAAGTGCAAGCAACCAAAGAACAAATAGACAAATGGGATCTCCTCAAAATCAAACACTTTTTGTACATGAAAGCACTTCATGAGAAAGGTAAAAAGGCAGCCTACACAATGGAAGACAATATTTGGAAACCATATATCAGATAAGGGTTTAATATCCCAAATGTATAAAGAATCTTACAACTCAACAACAGAATGACAACCCAATTTAAAAAATGGGCAAAAGACATGAATAGCCACTTTTCTGAAGAGGAAATACAAATGGCTCAAAAACATATGACAAAATGCTCAACTTCACTGGCTATTGGGGAAATGCAAATCAAAACCACAATGAGATATCATCTCACACCCTCCAGAATGGCCATTATCCAAAAAACAGAAAATTACAAGTGCTAGAGAAGATGTGGAGAAAGAGGCACACTTATTCACTCTTCGTGGGAATGTAGAATGTTGCAACCACTCTGAAAGACAGTGTGGCAGTTTCTCAGGAAGCTCAGTTAGGTGTGCCATATGACCCAGCTATTCCATTACTCAGAGGAACATGCTCAGAGGAATGGAAAGTTAAGACATGAATGGGCATTTTTAAACCAGTTTATCATTGCATTATTCGCAATAGCCAAGAGATGGAAAGAGCCCAAGTGTCCATCAGTGGATGAGTGGATAAACAAACTCTGGTACACCCACATGATGGAATATTACCCAGGTCTAAGGACAGATATGGAACATATAATAATGTGGATGAGCTTTGAGGACATTATGTTGAGTGAAGTTAGCCATAAACAAAGGAACAAATACTGTATGTTCTCACTAACATGATCTAACATTAATGATCAAAATTTGAGAGTTAAAAGCTGATAACAAAGGCTACCAGTAGATAGAAAGAGGATAGAAATCAGGCATTTGATGCTGAAGGACTACAGAATGTTCAGCAGAATTGATTATATAGATGCAGAAATAGATAGCATAATACTGTCCGATGGTAGCACAAGATTGTAACTACACTGAACAAAGATGTCCTTGAATAAAGCTGAAAGAAGTGGGCTAGGGACCTGAATGTCACCTGAGGTAAAAATAGAAGATAAAGACCGAGACTGTTTAACTTAGCAAAAACTAGAATGATCAAGGATTGTGAATAAATGTACAAATATAAAACTCTTCTTGCATATGGGAGAGCAAATGAATGTCAACCATGCAGAGTTTTGGAAAGGGGATGGTATTTGGTTAGATATATATATAATCAAAGCAAACTGGAGTCTATGGTCAACAGTGACATTATAATATGCTTCCATTGAGTGTATCAAGGGCAATATAGTAAAGCTAGATGTGTATGAGATGCGAATATAAGGGAGGGATATGGGATTTTTGGTAGTGGTGTTGTTGTCTGACCCTACTAGCATATTGTATTGTATGATATTTTATTTTTCTTTTTAATATCTTTTTTATTATTCAATAAAAAAACTTTTTTTTCATAGTAATCAATATGTTCAAGTGCTCACTGTGGTGATTAATGCACAACTGTATGATGATACCATGGACAACTGATTGTACACTGTGGATAATAATATGTTATGTGAATACAACTCTATAAAATTACATGGGAAAATATAAACAGAGATAAAAATACTGTTGAAAACATGGAGAGAGGGATGTATGTATTTACTGTTAGGAAGCAGAATGGTATAGCCTTTCTGGAGGACAGTGGGGTGGTTCCACAGGAAGCTAAGTATATGGGTGACTTAAGGTCCCGCAACCCCTTTGGGGGCATCTACTTGGAGGATCTGAGAGCAGGGACATAAATGGACATTTGCACACTGTTGTTTATGGAGAGAGTATGCATGATTTGCCATCAGTGGAGGTAACCTAAGGGTACATCGACTGAGGAATGGAATGGTGAACTGTTTTATGTTCATACAATGGAATATTGAGCAACTGCAAGAAGGAGTGAAGCTGTGAGATGTACAATGAGGCAAATGGAATCTGTAGACAGCATTTTGTGTGAACTATGCCAGAAACAAAGGCAAACCCTAGAATGCCTCACCAATATGGACTGACTACAATGTGTAAGCTCAGAATTGAAACTTAGAGCACAGCTTACCAGGGGAATGCTTATTGTAATGGTCCCTAGATTGTAAGCTCTTACAGCAGTCATATCTATTCCTGAACTGTAGTGGCTGTCTCCAGATTCTGAGATGCTGATCCCTTTGTGTATAACCTGATCGATCCCTGGAACTTTGGGTATCTGTGTGACACCTGAAACTCAGAGCTAGAACTTGGAAGATATGAATGTCAGTATTAGCACATATGGCAACTGTTAAAAAAGCTGAAAAAGAGTCCAGAATTCAACTAGAGATATGAATGAAGCGGATGTGATTAGGACTAGGGCAAATCAGGCCAAAGGGTAAAGGACAATACTGACTGCATTTTAAAACTTTAAGGTCCATGTGAGACCAAGGGAAGGGATGTTTAGTTGGTGCAAGATCTATATGTCCTAACCAATTTAACTCATAGAGTTTGTACGAATACCATAATTACACGGAACTTTTAATAGGAAGTGAGACCTGGTAGGTTTGCATAGGTTTGTGTGAAAGAGTCACATCCCAAAGTAATTTGGACAGAGAATAAAACTGTATATGTAGGGCCCCCTGAGGAGGTGGGGGAAAATACAGAGGTGTTGGGCTTCTTCACCTGGATTTTTGCTGATGTTCTCACAAACATTGAGGACAGGCTGTTTGATGTGCTGAGCCCTCATTTCTGGACTAGCCCTTATGAAGCTCAACACTGCAAAGAAGAGGCTAAACCTGCTTATAATTGTGCTTAAGATTCTCCCCCTGAGTACCTCTTTGGTGCTCAGGTGTGGCCCTCTCTCTCTAGGTAAGCCAACTCAGTAGGTGAACTCACTGCTCTTCCCCCTACATGGGATCTGACATCCAGGGCTGTAAATCTCCCTGGCAATGTGGAATATGTCTCCCGGAGATGAATCTGGACCCAACAGCATAGGATTGAGAATATCTTCTTGTCCAAAAGGTGATGCAAAATGAAATGAAATAAAGTTTCAGTGGCTGACAGATTTCAAACGGAGCTGAGAGGTCACTCTTGTGGGCATTCTTATGCCTGTATATATGCCCCTTTTTAGGTTTTAATGCATTGGAATAGCTAGAGATAAATACCTGAAACTATCAAACTGCAACCCAGTAGCCTTGATTCTTGAAGACGATTGTATAACAATGTAGCTTACAAGGGGTGACAGTGTGATTGTGAAAGCCTTGTGGATCACACTCCCTTTATCCAGTATATGGATGGATGGGTAGAGAAATGGGGACAAAAAACTAAATGAGAAATGGGGTGGGAGGGGGGATGATTTGGGTTCTTTTTTACTTTTTTTATTATTTTCACTTTTTCTGGTACAAGGAAAATGGAAAAAAAATTGATTGGGGTGATGAATGCACAATTCTATGACAGTATAGTGAACAACTGATTGTACACTTTGGATGATTGTATGGTATGTGAATATATCTCAATAAAATTGAATAAAAAAGAGTGAAGGATGAATAGAACAAAATAATAATAAATAGCATCATTTTAAATTCTTCAAAGTCTCAATATATTTCAGGAATACATCTCTGTCTTCCTCTTACACACACACATAAACACACTCTCTCCCTCATATACATATATGTGTGTGTGTGTATAAAGGAGTGTGTGTGTGTATATATATATATATTCTTAACCTCAGAAACCACTTCATTTGATATACATGAAATTTGCCTTGCAAGAGAAAAACAATCTTGTTTTATCATCCATTTCCTCTAATTACAACCTATGATTATTATTCTAAAGTGGACGTCAGGAAGGTTATATGCAATTGCATTTAGGAGTGGGAATGTTTTTTAGATAGTTTTTTCAATAGTTTTTGATAAGCAAATGTTTATATCAGCTACATCTAATGGAAATAAATATGAGCACTACAAATGAGTACCATAACTATAGGCTGCAGGTCACAATTTCAATTTTTCTTGAAAAGTTTAGAGGCATTTCTAGTATGATATCTTTTAGACTCAAGCTAACTCTCAGGGTCTTTCTAATTTATTTGGCATTTGTGTCAGATTGCACATAATAAGTCCCCCAGAAAATCATATTCTTTAATACAATCTTGTTGGGGCAGATTTATTAGAATTTTGATTATGGTGGAAACTTTTGATTGTTTCCATGGAGATATGATTCACCCAACTGTGGGTGGAACTTCTGATAAGATTATTTCCATGGAAGTGTGGACCTTGCCCATTCAGGGTAGGTCTTGATTAGTTCACAGGAGTATTTAAAAGAGAAGCTAAGAGCTGACACTCCCATATGCTAGCTGATGACGGAGAGATGCTTGGAGTTGAGGACATAAGTGGCCACTCTTATGGCCTTAGGACTGTAAATTTGTAACCAAACAAACCACCTTTATAAAAACCAGTTCAATTCTGGTATGTTGCATAACATCAGCATTAGCAAACTAAAACAGATTTTCATACCAGAAGAGTGGTATGCTGCTGCTGAGTTTGCAAAAACAAAGCATGGTGGAATGGTTTTTAAATGGATAAGGGGACTATTCTGGAAGAATTGTGAGGAGCTCGAAAGAAAAGGCCTAGATTGCTTTGAAGAGACTGTTGGTAGAAATATGGACTCTAAAGATACTTCTGATGAGGCCAGAAATAGAAATGATGAATGTGTCAATGCCAACTGGAAGAAAATCAATCCTTGTTTTAAAGTGGCAGAGAATTTGGCAAAATTGAGTCTGGGTGTGGGAAGGAGGGCAGAATTTGAAAGCAATGAGATGGGATACTTAGCTGAAGAGATCTCCAAACTAAATGTTAAAAATGCAGCCTGGCTTCTCCTTGCAGCCTGTAATAAAATGTGAGAGGAAAGAGATAAGCTGAGAACTGAACTCTTGGGTACAAAGAAGCCAGAAATTAATGGCCTGGAAAAATCTGGCCTTCTAGAAAATGAGACCCCAGAGGATACTGCCACATAAGAGGGTTTAATGAAACCTAGAACCAGCTAGCCATTCCAGTGCAGGCCAGGATTTGAGAAGGAGTTATCCAGAAAGGATTTGTGGAAAATCCTGTTATCTGACTGTTTTGACCCCTGTATGCTGCATGCCAAGCCAACAAATTGTTTGCAACATCTGTATAGATGAAACGAGTGTCAGTCTAGACTAAAATGGACAGAAAATAGACATATTGAATGAAAAATTTCTTCAGAGAAGGCAAAACCATGGAAGCCAAGTTCTGAAGCCAAGAAATCTTGGGCAAAGAGAGCAGAGAAACCCATACAGACAGAATGGATGAGTTTGCCCTGGAGGCAGAGGGCAGGCTTCCTGCTCAATGCTCAGGGAAAGTGCTGTCATCCCAGGCCTCACAGAGGGTGGAGCACTTTCCCTGGAGATTGGAGAGAGCCTGACCACTACCCTAGTGTTTGGAAAGGGGAGAGTCTGGGCCCCAGTGATGGAAGAGCGTCCGGGTGCCACCCTGATGCCTGAAGAGGGTGGGGCCAAGAAGAAGATTGTCTCCCCATGCATGGATATGTTGGAACACTCAGCCCAGTGTTTGGAGAGAAAGGGCTGCCATGAAAGCCTTTGGAAAGGGCTGGACTTCTGCTCTCTCAAGCCCCAGGGATAAAACATTTGATAAATGACTCTCAGATTTTGAAATCTAATAGTTTGCCCTGAGTGTTTTTGGAACTGTTTTGGTCCATGAACCCTGTTTTCCTCCCAATTTCTCCCTATGGCCATGAGAATATTTATCCTGTGATAGTCCCTCCTTTGTATATTGGAAGCAGATAACTTGTTCTGAGTTTTACAAGTCCACAGCCAGGTGAGTTTTAGGAGTTTGTACTTACTAATCTATATTGTGATGGAATGAATGCACTTTTGCATTTGGAAAGAACATGTCTTTTTGGGTTCTATGGAGTGGAATGTGCTGGTTTGGATATATTATGTTCCCCAGAAAATCATGTTCTTTAATGAAATCTTGTGGGGGCAGATTTATTAGTCTTTTGATTAGGGTAGAACTTTTGAATGAGTGTTTCCATGGAGATGTGACTCACCCATCTGTGAATGAAACTTTTGATTAAATTGTTTCCATGGAGTTGTGGAACCCATTCATTCAGGGTGGGTCTTGATTAGTTCGCTGGAGTATTTAAGAGAGAAGCTAAGAGCTGACACAGAGCCAGATGCTTTCTGACACTTAGAGATGCTTGGAGATGTGGACAGAAGGACATTTGGAGATGCTAAGCTAAGAGATGAAGCCCATAGTTTGCCCTGGAGAAGCTAAGAGAGGACTATCAGATGCTTAGAGAGAAAGCCACACTCAGATAGCTGAAAGCAGTGCAACCCAGGAGCAAAGGACAAGCAGACACCAGCCACATGCCTTCCCAGAGGTGTTCTGGATATCATCAGCCGTTCTTCAGTGAAGGTATCCTCTTGTTGATACCTTAGTTTGGATACTTTTCTGGCCTTAGGACTGTAAATTTGTAACCAAATAAACCCCATTTATAAAAGCCAATCCTATTCTGGTATTTTGCATAATGGCAGCATCAACAAACCAGAACAGCATTCTTAGTATTTAGAACTTTCATAACCATATGCAGTATAGTCCTGGTCATATTAGCAATCACATTTGTTCCATAGCTTATCATGGAACAAAATGAATCCATGTTCCAGTAGCAAGTTTCCAACTGTAGTTTGTGACTAATTTCAATTCGAGAACCTAATTGGAGTCTGATGCTAATCTCCACTCTAATCTCAACACTGATAGCAGAGAACATCTGTGTTAAAAACAAATACATATATCATAGATCAAATATTCAAAATCTTAAATACTATGGGTCAAGATGCAGCACAAGAAATATACCTCAAAGTATCAGTAGCTCATATTATTCTTTTCATGTAATTAAACTCCAAAACCCTCTACTTTGGGGTGATGGAATTGCAAAGAAGTATAGCTTATGCACTCATAATTGCGTTTATAGAGATTGTGAGTTTTGAGGCAAAGATAATAGAAATGCCTATGAAACAAAGATAAGTGTGCTTTTTTTTTTTTTTTTAATAAAGAAAGGAACTCAAAGCAGAGTTGGAACCAAGGGTGTGGCAGGCATACTCTAAGATGACTGCCAATTACCCTAGCCTGGCTGGTGATTTGCCGCTAACCAATAAAATATATCAAAAATAGTGAGATGTCACTTGCATGATTATACTATGTAAGGTTTTAACTTCCATGTTGCTAGCAGACTATATCCCTTGTTGGTTTTAATGAAGCAAGTTGCCATGTAGGGGAAGCTTATATGACAGGTAACTGAGAGTGGGCTCTGGCCAACAGCCAGCTGGGAGGCACTAAATCCAAAGCTCTAAAATGAACTGGACCCTGCCAACAACTGCTTAAGTAAACTTGGAAGCAGAGGCTTCCCAGTCAAACTTTCTCTGAGTCTCTAACCCTGGTCAACCCTCCGATGGCAGCCTTGTGAGGACAGCCGTACAATGGTTGAATTCCTGATCTTCAGGAACCATGAGAAAATAAATGTGCTGTGTTCAAGCCAGTAAGTTTGTGGTGATTTGTCATGCAAATACAGATAGCTAACAAAATGGGCAAAGTCCCTTAAATTCTTTGGACCTCAGGTAACTCCCCTGCAACTAGCAGCTGCTATTATTTTCACATGCTGTGAATTTACACAGAAGAATGTTCATTTAATGTGGGTAATTGAGGGCTTTATAGAAAAAGAGTATGTGCTAGGACTTAAATGACTTTTCTGTGGAGGAGAAAGAAAATAGCGTTAGTGAGGTGACAAGTTAGAAATGAAGTGGGTATGTGTTCTAGTTTGCTAATGCTGCCAGAATGCAAAACACAAGAGATGGATTGGCTTTTATAAAAGGGAGTTTATTTGGTTACACAGTTACAGTCTTAAGGCCATAAAGTGTCCATGGGAACACATCAACAATCGGGTACCTTTGCTGGAGGATGGCCAATGGTGTCCAGAAAACCTCTGTTAGCTGGGAAGGCACGTGGCTGGCGTCTGCTCCAAAGTTCTGGTTTCAAAATTGCTTTCTCCCAGAACATTCCTCTCTAGGCTGCAGTTCCTCAAAAATGTCACTCTTAGTTGCACTTGGGATATTTGTCCTCTCTCAGCTTTCTCTGTAGCTCCTCTTCAAAATGCCACTCTCAGCTGCACTGAGTTCCTTCTGTTTGTCAGCTCATTTATATGGCTCCACCGATCAAGGCCCACCCTGAATGGGTGGGGCCACACCTCCATGGAAATTATCTCATCAGAGTTATCACCTGTAATTGGGTGGGGCACATTTCCATGGAATCACTCAAAGAATTACAATCTAATCAACACTGGTCTGCCCACACAAGATTACATCAAAGATGATGGCATTTGGGGGGACATAATACATTCAAACTGGCACAGTATGAATCAGCTTAATGTAAGAAATTGTTACTGTATATAGATAATGTGAATATGTATACTACTCTCACTCTTCTTATATCATTTAATGCCCCAACAACTGTGTAAGGTGGGCTCTATTTTTTTTTTTTTTTTTCTGATCCAAGTGAATAAGTAACTTGACCACTGATAACCAAGTGGCAAGTGGCAGACTAGGATTTTTTAGTCAAGCCGTACAATCCAATAATCTTTTTCTTTTCTTAACCAATGGATAACTGCCTCACTATGTGTGCTAGTGGGAAATATGTAGAAATAAGTCAGAATAGGCCAACTGAGTTTTGCAGAAACTTGAACTTGAACTTCAAGTATTTTAGCTGTTTCACAAGGAAATGAGGATATAAGCAAAAAATAATTTAATAAATTTACATTTTAAGAAATAGTTACAAAATGTAATGGTACCCGATACATTAGTCTGATTTAAAGGATCCATTGATTAAAGTTGCTAATGTCAAATCAGATTCAATAGTTATCAAAAGAAAACATCATTTAGAGAATCATTTAGATTCAAGATTGAATATATGTGTATTGCTTTGAGGCTTCATTGACTGGTATGAAAATTGGCTTGGACAACCTAAGATGTGCATTAGAATTTCAGTATTTCCACTAGCTTGCCCTGTGACACTGTGTAAAACACTTTTTAATCCCTTTAAACATTTCATTCCTAATTTGGAAAATAGTGGCAACAAACTACTTTCTCATTTCCTAAAGTCTGATCCAGTGATTTTTATTCAAGGTTGATCATGTATTTTCTATGAGAAGACTGAATTGTCAATCACCATCAGAGTAAAGCAGAATTTCATAAAAGAAAATACAGCTGAGAAAACAGAGAGTTAATTTCAGTCATAATCTAAAGTTTACTTCAAAGCATGTCTATGGGGCTCCAGGTGAGAAGTCTAACATATACAAAGTTAATGACTGGCAATAGTTCAAAATCTGACTCTTTTCATGTTATTCTTAATTATACATGAACAGTGTAATTACTCAATTACAGCAATGACCCAATAGCTGTCCTGATTCACCATGCTCTGCTGACAGCTAGAATTACCCTCTTGATCATCAACAGAAGCATTCTGATCATTCCTCTAGCATGTGTGCCCTACTGACAACCATTTAATTCACTTCTCCTCCACTCTCATGCATTACCTATTTATCCAGTACTTACCCCAGACCCAGGAAACCATAACAAATTCATCAGAAATCAAACAGCAGGAATAAGAGTATGTTGATTTTAGAAGACAAAGGTATTCATGGGTGGTTTGCACAATAAATGGAAATGATATAATGCTGAGAAATCATCAGATCTCCAGCTAATTCATATCTCATTTATATTAGAAATATTTTTCCATAGCATTTGATATTACTGTGCTGTAAAGTCTTCAGAAAACACATACTAATTAACACTTTGTATTGAACCATATGAAACTGTCAGTTTGAGGTAAAAAAAAAATACACATATAGCAACAATTTCACATTTCAATTCACTATCTTGATTGCTCCTGAGCATGTTTCCAATAGTAATTGGAACCTGCTTTACTCAGACAGAAATAAAAGAGTAATCCATTCAAAAATGTTTCTCTATTCCCAACTTAACTTTGAGAAACAACTGAATGAAAGGAAATCTAGGACCTTTAAAACTTGCCTGTTCATAAAACTATTGCTACATCCTAGTTTCTGCCTTTTCAGGAGAGAATTTGAATCTAATGCTGCCATCATTCTGTGCCTTGAAGATGATTTGATTTTACTGGTTATTTGGCTCATCAGAAAAAAAATAATAGTACTATAAGATGAAATAATGTTTATTTACTCTTTGTTAAATATTTTCTAGCAAAAGCCATCTAAAATAATTGCACTTCTTTTACTATATAGTTTTAAATATAAGATTACAACTACACAAGTGAAAGAAAGAGAATGAAATTGCACTTAAGGAAGAGAAAACCACATTTGTACCCAATGTCTTAATTTTCTGTTGTTAAATGATGAAATTCAGCTGACTGCTAAGTAATGCTTTATAGAATCACATTTGAGGCAATTTCTGTTATATTCTTCATTTCACAGTAATAACTCTGTGTTTTCCTTAATTCAGTTTGTTTATAATTATAAAACAAACCTCTTCTATTTAATTACTTTTGTTTTTTGTCAGATTCCCTCTCTTAAGTAATTGTGTAATCAGTGATCAAGTGTACCATGTTTTAGGACAGTTTGATGTTCATAGGGGATTTGTACTGCCTCATTGAGTGGGCTGGTATGAGTTAAGATAATAGGGTTGGCATTAGTTCAATGCAGCTCCAGAACAATGCTTTCAATTTATTTTAAGGACTATAACTCTTGCTATTATATATATTCCCCCACTCACTGGAGGAACATGTGTACTATCTTTTAAAGCAAAGAAAGGGATCCATTTATATCTGAACAATATCTTCATGAAACGTTTGAGATACAGGTGTTTTTAAGAGGCTTACATTTTTCTACTGTGGCCATATAAAGTGATGTTAGAAGCCAGGAAAAGCATTTGCTATAATAGTATACTGATTTTACAGATTGAGGATGCTGTACACCAGGACCATTGTCAGCCATAGATGAGGCTATCTCTATTTCTTAGAAAACTTTTTCAGCTGAGTTTTCCTTCACCTATGCTATAGTAAGTAAATTTTGCTGTGACATTTTTTGAGCCAGTTATTTGTCACAAAAAAATTGCTGACAACATTTTCAAAATTAAGAAAAGTGTGAGAAATAAAAAAAGAGAACAAAATAGAAGGAAGGAAGGAAAGACAAAAGCAATATATCTGCATAACAAATTCAAATAACTTGCCAATAGTTTGAGACAAGTCATCTAAATACAGATATTAAATATTGGGTCTGTTAACACAGACGTTGCTTATGAAGGGCCCTTGAGAGTTCCTTTGCTTTGTTTTTAGAAAATAATATAGTTACCTCTAATGGCCGTCTTATTAGAATCTTCAAAAAAGATCTTGGCTCAATGATAATCACCACTCCCTTTTTTTGTGAGAACCTGGTTTGCAGCATCAATACTAAGAAAAAATTACAGACAGACAAAAAAAAAAAAAAAATCTCCCTACTCTCACAAGGTTTTGTTTCCTAGTCACCTATAAGCAGAGAATCATTTCTCTTTAAAATGTTTCCACTGAAAACCTCTTCAGAGCAGTGGAAGTCAATTTATTAGTGTTTGTATGTGTTTATTTTAATGTGTTACTTTCAAGGCATTTGTATTTTTAAAGAAATCATTTTTTTTTTTAAACAATCTTTAATCAGAGATTTAAGTTCCTTTTAGGAGTCAATTTAAACACACACACACACAACCCAGCAAGACATTTAGATTCATTTCCTAATATTACACCACATTCTATTAAGTGGCACTAATTGCATTGGGAATGGACATTAATTGAGAAACCCTCACCATCTTTGCATATTTGCTTAAACTTACACATTATCTTTTGTGTTCATTCTAAGTGAGCAGTTTTTTCACACTGTCTTCACATTCAATCACCTAATATGAACAAATATATGTGTAATTTGCCAGTGCATCACCACTGAAATGCTGTGATTCAATGTAGCCAAAGTACATAAAAATGACAATATAGTTATTTCCCACTTATCCCACAGTGGCAGAGTAACCAGTGTTTCCATGTAAAATGTAATCGATTCCTAATTACTGTACTTTCACAGAAAGGCCACAGTCCATAACTTCATTAAATAGTGAAAACACAAGTAACTATTCATAAGGAAAGAATTAGCATATACTATATGCTTATTTACTTTATAATTTGTAAATGTTTTAGGCTCTGGGCTGTGGAAAGGCTGCACAGTCTGCAATATGTCATTCAGATTTTCCTCAGGGAACAGAGAATGTGCCTAGTGATGTTCATTTAAAAGGGGGAAATAAAGACTTGGCTATTAGATATTTGATGTTCTCTGCTGGGTTCAGCCAAGTTCTTGGACCACTTCCAATACAAGGGTCTAAAAGAGCAAATATCCAAGTCTGTGAATTGAGGGCATGTTGCATGCACTGAAAGACTTTAGGGTTTCCTTGGAGAATGGGAGAGAAGAAATTAGAAAGTGATAGAATGTAAGGGAATAAGCTCTTCCTACCACCTAAGTTGAAGAATAAATGAATAAATGAATCATGTAGTTTTTAATCATGAATACTGCTCCAACAATTTCTGTTCTAGAGAAGTCTATGAGATTGAGGAAGGAGCATCACATTATGAGGAAATAAACAAATAGAATATACAGTCAAAAAGAATATAATGAGGGAGGCCTTCCTAAAATATGTGCATGAAGGTATAGAAATTAAACAATGCTGGAGTTGATTTTCCTATTGTCACATGACACTACTTTAGACGTTGTAAAAATGTGATGTTTGGTTGTCTATAACTTGGCAAAATGTGCAGGAAATCTACAAACTTTGAGCTTCAAAGTAATTTAAAATACTTATAAGTTATTTAAATGATGATAATAAAAAACATGTATTGGAAACAACCAGTATTTTAACACACGGTTGCCATAAATTTGGTGCAGATCTTGAAGTATTTCTCTTGGGATATGTGGTAAATATGTCTTTGATTAGTAAGGTTGAGGTCATGTACTGGTCATTTTTTCAGTTCAGGTCTGTGCACATCAACTCATATAAAACTTTACAGTGACATACGACATTATAGCAGGGCTTTGCTCTCCTGCATGACATAAATGCCAGGAAGGACACAGGTTTATATGCTAGGCACATGTTCTTTCCATGGCATGATGATTTAAGAAATAAACAGTAACAAGGCTTGTAGTAGATACTAATGCTCAGCCTCAGCCTCAGCCTCCCTTTGCATAAATCCCCAGCCGCTAGGTGTGTTAGCTAATAAAATGTAGAGCAGCACCCTTCTTTGGAGAAAAATCCTTGACTAAGAGGGAGTCACCTCACATGGGAGCATATGGCTCCCCCTTCCCACCAATAGACCTTGGTCAATGGTCTAATAATGGGGGGCCATCGGGGTACGTAATGACTTAGAGCTATGTACCCAAGAAAAACATGTTCTTAAACTTAATAAATTCTTGTAAGTTTGAACTCATTGTAAGTAGGACCTTTCAATGAGGCTACTTCAGTTATGGTTTGGTCCAAATCTATTACTGGAGTAATACTACTGGTGTCTTAATGCTATTACTGGAGTTCTTTATTAGCAGAATGAAATTCAGAAATATCGAGGGAAAGCCACAGAGGGAGCAGCCAAAAGCTGAAAGTCAATGGAACCTGGAAGAGAAGGGAGAGACCAAGAGAGGCTGCAATGTTCATTGCCAAGTGACAGAGGATCCAGGAACCAAAGATCACTGGCAGCCAGCCCCAGAACACCAGTCTTCAGGAAGAAAACACTGCCTTGATGATGCCATGATTTGGAATTCTCTTAGCCTCAATACCATGAGCTAATAAATTCTAATTGTTTAAGCCAACCTAGTGGTTGGTATTTGCTTTGGCAGCCAGGAAAACTAACACAGGGTACAAAATGTCAAACCTCTTGTCTCAGGTGTGCCTAACATTGTGATGTAATTTATGCTTCAGAATGAAGCTAGTGTCCAGCTAAGCTTTCATTATTGCTCAACTTTTTCCCATGACATATCCTAGCTTCTTCTCTCCCCTTATCATAAGTGAACTTCCCCTGAAAAGTGATGGGCATAAGAATCCTCATCTCATTCTCTTCTTCTGGGAAACTACCTAAAAGACAATTGGTAGTAGGAAGGGCCTAGGTAGAGAGTCTAGGAATAAGATTCTGGAGTTGGATCATTTCCTCATTGTCTGACAATGAATGCCCCTTCCCTCTGTGTCATGGGTTGAATTGTGTCTCCCAAAAATACATGTTTAAGTTCTAATTCCCAGTACCTCAGAATGTGGCCTTAAGACAAGGTCAAACTGAAATAGGGGATACAGGGGATACCATTAATCCAGTAAGACCAGTGATATTGTCTTTTTCTACATGTATTAAGTTTGATAACTTGAATCAGAATTTTTTAAAAATTGTGGTAAAAATATATTAATTATTATAATTTTGAGGAGCTTTACATTTAACTTTAAATAAACTGAATGAGTCTACTTAATAACTGTATGTTGCAGAAAACTATGCTTAAAACTGCAGATAAATTGCCAGTAATAAAAATTGAAACTCAGTAAGCAATTTTAAATGAATATGTATAGGGTGAGCAATGATAAAAGTATTTTAGAGTATGATTGAAAAATAGTGTATTTTAACATATATTTGAAAAATGCATTTTTCAGATATTCAAACTACAAATGGTTGCGAAACCTCTTTATCTTCACCTAGTTTCTCTAAATTGACTATTTATTGATTGAGCCTCAACTATTAAAGAATGGGAGGAAAAGTTAAATATTAATTATTTTCCATTATTTGTCTTTAAAGCTTCTGAATTTTCCAAATTAAAAAAAAAATTAGATTGCATGATGAGCTACCTGAATCAAGATTTTTTTTTTTATTTTGCTACTGCAAAATCAAATCAAAAGCAGAACTATACTGAATTGTAAACTGCTGTAAAATGGTAACTCTCACTCCAAACCATAAAATTTAAATTGTTTTATTCTACAAAATATCCAAGTTATTCTTAACTAAATGCTATAAATGCTATAAATTTGATTATAGACACATATATATTTACACATGTTGATATGTATGGCTATACTTGTTTGCATATATGTATATATATATTTAAACATACACATAACAACGGAATATCAATTTTATATGTTTCATGTTTGGGATTCTACTCAAAATTTCCTTTTGGAACTAAGATATTTCATGGCCAATAGCGTTCAAACAAAACTTTGAAAGATATTCTTTTATTAGGTTTTTAACCTCTTGTACTTTACGGTTTCAATTATTAAAACTTGAAAACTCGTAATAATACTCAATTTCTCTCATTCTCACTTTTTATCAGTAAATCAATCTGCTGTTTGTTTTGATTTGATTTGATTTGAAATATGTCTGTTAGCTATTGAAGACTTCTTTTTTAGCATCTGCTTTTTTTCCTGTGAAAGTCAAAATTACAAAAATTTTACTGTTACAATTAGGATAGGGAAAAAATGGATGGAAATTTGATGGCCTGAATTTTAATGTTCATCAACTTCTATAGCATATGTGATGAGAAATTTAAGCAGAGCCTTCTAAAACAATCAGTGAAAATCATCTTCTAACTAAATAGCAGACTATCCTTGTAATTGAAAGATTAAGTATAAATATCTCAGAGTTATCTTCATTAAGCTAGTTTATGGAATTTGAATTTCTCGTGAGTTGATGAAAATGCTTGTCATATTAAGTTTGAGTATGCTTTAGTAAATAGAAAATATATTTCTAGAGGTCATCACAAGAATGTTTTTATCAAGATTCCTTACAGTTAACATTCTAGGAGGTATAATAAGAATAAGTATCTGTTCACATAATTTAATTTGTACAAATGGAAGTACTCTGAATGTGTAACTAAATTGTTATCCTTTTTCCTTGCTAAGCAATTAAAATATGTCAAGTAGTAGAGAATTGGTTCTTTTTTTTTTTTTTTTTTTTTTTTTTTTTTTTAACTTCAGTTTTATTGAAATATATTCACAAACCATACAGTCATCCATGGTATACAATCAACTGTTCACAGTATGATCATATAGTTATGCGTTCATCACCACAATCTATTTCTGAACATTTTCCTTACATCAGAAAGAATCAGAATAAGAATAAAAAATAAAAGTGAAAAGAGAATACCCAAACCATCCCCCCATCCCACCCTATTTGTCATTTAGTTTTTACTCCCATTTTTCTACTGATTTTTTTTCAATTTTTTAACTTTGTTTATCAAAAAATTAAAAACAAACAGGCAAACAACAACCAAAAAAAACCCCACAACATTTCAAACAAAGCAATGGATTAAGGAAAACAAATAACCTAAAATAACTATTTTGCTTCCAATATGTTCCTACCATACCCCAGGAAAATTAATAAACCATGTCCAAACAGAGGAGTAAGAAAAACAAATAATCTAAAATAACTACATTGCTTCCAACATGTTCCTACCATACCCCAAGAAAATTAACAATCCCTAAGAAAACAAAGGAATAAGATAAAAAAAAACCTAAAATAACTCTATTGCTTCCAACATGATCTTACTATATCCAAGAAAGTTTAGAAACCATAATCATTCCTGAGCATTCCCATAACATTGAGATTACCCTCCATAGTTTATCTGTTCTTATTAGATTATCATTCCCCCTCCACTAATTGGTATCTCTAGGTCCCCTACATTCTACACTATAAAACATTGTACATTTTTCACAGAATTCACATTAGTGGTAACATACAATATCTCTCTTTTTGTGCCTGGCTTATTTTGCTCAGCATTATGTCTTTTTTTTTTTTTTTTTTTTTTTTAATCTTCATTTCATTGAGATATATTCATATACCACGCAGTCATACAAAACAAATCGTACTTTCGATTGTTCACAGTACCATTACATAGTTGTACATTCATCACCCAAATCAATCCCTGACACCTTCATTAGCATCCAGACAAGAATAACAAGAATAATAATTGGAGTGAAAAAGAGCAATTGAAGTAAAAAAGAACACTGGGTACCTTTGTCTGTTTGTTTCCTTCCCCTATTTTTCTACTCATCCATCCATAAACTAGACAAAGTGGAGTGTGGTCCTTATGGCTTTCCCGATCCCCTTGTCACCCCTCATAAGCTACATTTTTATACAACTGTCTTCGAGATTCATGGGTTCTGGGTTGTAGTTTGATAGTTTCAGGTATCCACCACCAGCTACCCCAATTCTTTAGAACCTAAAAAGGGTTGTCTAAAGTGTGCATAAGAGTGCCCACCAGAGTGACCTCTCGGCTCCTTTTGGATTCTCTCTGCCACTGAAGCTTATTTCATTTCCTTTCACCTCCCCCTTTTGGTCAAGAAGATGTTCTCCGTCCCACGATGCCGGGTCTACATTCCTCCCCGGGAGTCATATTCCACGTTGCCAGGGAGATTCACTCCCCTGGGTGTCTGATCCCACGTAGTGGGGAGGGCAGTGATTTCACCTTTCAAGTTGGCTTAGCTAGAGAGACAGGGCCACATCTGAGCAACAAAGAGGCATTCGGGAGGAGGCTCTTAGGCACAACCATAGGGAGGCCTAGCCTCTCCTTTGCAGCAACCGTCTTCCCAAGGGTAAAACCTGTGGTAGAGGGCTCAACCCATCAAACCACCAGTCCCCTACGTCTGTGGTCATGTTAGCAACCATGGAGGTGGGGTAGGCGAATACCCCTGCATTCTCCACAGGCTCCTCAAAGGGGCACTGCATCTTTTTTTTTTTCCCTTTTTTTTTTTTTTTTTTAACTTTCCCTTCTTTTTTAAATCAACTGTATGAAAAAAAAGTTAAAAAGAAAACAAACATACAATAAAAGAACATTTCAAAGAGACCATAACAAGGGAGTAAGAAAAAGACAACTAACCTAAGATAACTGCTTAACTTCCAACATGTTCCTACTTTACCCCAAGAAAGTTACCTAATATAGCAACATTTCTGTGAACTTGCTCCTACTATATCCATCAGAAATTAACAGACCATAGTCATTCCTGGGCATCCCCAGAACGTTAAATAGCTTATCTGTTCTTCTTGGATTATTGTTCCCCCTTCCTTAATTGCTCTCTATTGCTAGTTCCCCTACATTCTACATTATAAGCCATTTGTTTTACATTTTTCAAAGTTCACATTAGTGGTAGCATATAATATTTCTCTTTTTGTGCCTGGCTTATTTCACTCAGCATTATGTCTTCAAGGTTCATCCATGTTGTCATATGTTTCACGAGATCATTCCCTCTTACTGACGCGTAGTATTCCATCGTGTGTATATACCACATTTTATTTATCCACTCATCTGTTGAAGGACATTTGGGTTGTTTCCATCTTTTGGCAATTGTGAATAATGCTGCTATGAACATTGGCGTGCAGATATCTGTTCGTGTCACTGCTTTCCGATCTTCCGGGTATATACCGAGAAGTGCAATCGCTGGATCGAATGGTAACTCTATATCTAGTTTTCTAAGGAACTGCCAGACTGACTTCCAGAGTGGCTGAACCATTATACAGTCCCACCAACAGTGAATAAGAGTTCCAATTTCTCCACATCCCCTCCAGCATTTGTAGTTTCCTGTTTGTTTAATGGCAGCCATTCTAATCGGTGTTAGATGGTATCTCATTGTGGTCTTAATTTGCATCTCTCTAATAGCTAGTGAAGCTGAACATTTTTTCATGTGTTTCTTGGCCATTTGTATTTCCTTTTCAGAGAACTGTCTTTTCATATCTTTTGCCCATTTTATAATTGGGCCGACTGTACTATTGTCATTGAGTTGTAGGATTTCTTTATATATGCAAGATATCAGTCTTTTGTCAGATACATGGTTTCCAAAAATTTTTTCCCATTGAGTTGGCTGCCTCTTTACCTTTTTGAGAAATTCCTTTGAGGTGCAGAAACTTCTAAGCTTGAGGAGTTCCCATTTATCTATTTTCTCTTTTGTTGCTTGTGCTTTGGGTGTAAAGTCTAGGAAGTGGCCACCTAATACAAGGTCTTGAAGATGTTTTCCTACATTATCTTCTAGGAGTTTTATGGTACTTTCTTTTATATTGAGATCTTTGGTCCATTTTGAGTTAATTTTTGTGTAGGGGGTGAGGTAGGGGTCCTCTTTCATTCTTTTGGATATGGATATCCAACTCTCCCAGCCCCATTTGTTGAAAAGACCATTATGACTCAGTTCAGTGACTTTGGGGGCCTTATCAAAGATCAGTCGGCCATAGATCTGAGGGTCTATCTCTGAATTCTCAATTTGATTCCATTGATCTATATGTCTATCTTTGTGCCAGTACTATGCTGTTTTGGCAACTGTGGCTTTATAATAAGCTTCAAAGTCAGGGAGTGTAAGTCCTCCCACTTCGTTTTTTTTTTTTTAGAGTGTCTTTAGCAATTCGAGGCATCTTCCCTTTCCAAATAAATTTGATAACTAGCTTTTCCAAGTCTGCAAAGTAGGTTGTTGGAATTTTGATTGGGATTGCATTGAATCTGTAGATGAGTTTGGGTAGAATTGACATCTTAATGACATTTAGTCTTCCTATCCATGAACATGGAATATTTTTCCATCTTTTAAGGTCCCCTTCTATTTCTTTTAGTAGAGTTATGTAGTTTTCTTTGTATAGGTCTTTTACATCTTTGGTTAAGTTTATTCCTAGATACTTGATTTTTTTAGTTGCTATTGAAAATGGTATCTTTTTCTTGAGTGTTTCTTCGGTTTGTTCATTTCTAGCATATAGAAACATTACTGACTTATGTGCATTAACCTTGTATCCCGCTACTTTGCTAAATTTGTTGATTAGCTCTAGTAGCTGTATCGTCGATTTCTCAGGGTTTTCTAGATATAAGATCATATCATCTGCAAACAATGACAGTTTTACTTCTTCTTTTCCAATTTGGATGCCTTTTATTTCTTTGTCTTGCCGGATTGCCCTGGCTAGCACTTCCAGCACAATGTTGAATAACAGTGGTGACAGCGGGCATCCTTGTCTTGTTCCTGATCTTAGAGGGAAGGCTTTCAGTCTCTCACCATTGAGTACTATGCTGGCTGTGGGTTTTTCATATATGCTCTTTATCATGTTGAGGAAGTTTCCTTCAATTCCTACCTTTTGAAGAGTTTTTATCAAAAAGGGATGTTGGATTTTGTCAAATGCTTTTTCAGCATCTATTGAGATGATCAATTGATTTTTCCCTTTTGACTTGTTAATGTGTTGTAATACATTGATTGATTTTCTTATGTTGAACCATCCTTGCATGCCTGGAATAAACCCCACTTGGTCATGGTGTATGATTTTTTTAATGTGTCTTTGGATTCGATTTGCAAGTATTTTGTTGAGGATTTTTGCATCTATATTCATTAGGGAGATTGGCCGGTAGTTTTCCTTTTTTGTAACATCTTTGCCTGGTTTTGGTATTAGATTGATGTTAGCTTCATAAAATGAGTTAGGTAGTGTTCCATTTTCTTCAATGTTTTGAAAGAGTTTGAGTAAGATTGGTGTCAGTTCTTTCTGGAAAGTTTGGTAGAATTCCCCTGTGAAGCCATCTGGCCCTGGGCATTTATTTGTGGGAAGATTTTTGATGACTGATTGGATCTCTTTACTTCTGATGGGTTGGTTGAGGTCTTCTATTTCTTCTCTGGTCAGTCTAGGTTGTTCATATGTTTCCAGGAAATTGTCCATTTCCTCTACATTATCCAGTTTGTTGCCATACAGTTGTTCATAGTATCCTCTTATAATTTTTTTAATTTCTTCAGGATCTGCAGTTATGTCACCTTTTTCATTCATTATTTTGTTTATATGGGTCTTCTGTCTTTTTGATTTTGTCAGTCTAGCTAGGGGCTTGTCAATCTTGTTGATCTTCTCAAAGAACCAACTTTTGGTGATATTTATCCTCTCTATTGTTTTTTTGTTCTCTATGTCATTTATTTCTGCTTTAATCCTTGTTATTTCTTTTCTTGTATTTGGTTTAGGATTGGTTTGCTGTTCATTTTCTAGCTTCTTCAGTTGATCCATTAGTTCTTTGATTTTGGCTCTTTCTTCCTTTTTAATATATGCGTTTAGTGCTATAAATTTCCCCCTTAGCACTGCTTTTGCTGCATCCCATAGGTTTTGGTATGTTGTGTTCTCATTTTCATTCGTCTCTATATATTTAGCAATTTCTCTTGCTATTTCTTCTTTAACCCACTGATTGTTTAGGAGTGTGTTGTTTAACCTCCAGGTATTTGTGAATTTTCTAAGTCTCTGATGGTTATTGACTTCTAATTGTATTCCATTGTGGTCAGAGAATGTGCTTTGAATAATTTCAATCTTTTTAAATTTATTTAGGCTTGTTTTATGTCCCAGCATATGATCTATTCTGGAGAAAGTTCCATGAGCACTAGAAAAGTATGTGTATCCTGGTGATTTGGGATGTAATGTCCTGTATATGTCTGTTAAATCTAATTCATTTATCAGATTGTTTAGGTTTTCAATTTCCTTATTGGTCTTCTGTCTGGTTGATCTATCTATAGGAGAGAGCGATGTGTTGAAGTCTCCCACAATTATTGTGGAAACATCAATTGCTTCCTTTAGTTTTGCCAGTGTTTCTCTCATGTATTTTGTGGCACCTTGGTTGGGTGCATAGACATTTACGATTGTTATTTCTTCTTGCTGAATTGCCCCTTTTATTAGTACGTAGTGGCCTTCTTTGTCTCTCAAAACATCCCTGCATTTGAAGTCTATTTTATCTGAGATTAATATTGCTACACCTGCTTTCTTTTGGCTGTAGCTTGCATGAAATATTTTTTTCCATCCTTTCACTTTCAGTTTCTTTGTGTCCCTGTGTCTAAGATGAGTCTCTTGTATGCAACATATTGATGGTTCATTTTTTTTGATCCATTCTGCGAATCTATATCTTTTAATTGGGGAGTTTAATCCATTTACATTCAACGTTATAACCGTGAAGGCATTTCTTGAATCAGCCATCTTATCCTTTGGTTTATGTTTGTCATATTTTTCCCCTCTGTCTATTAATATCCTTTATTGTACCCATACCGAATCTCTTTAGTACTGAACCTTTCTCCAGGTCTCTCTGTCCTTTCTTTGTTTCTCTGTGTGTAGGGCTCCCTTTAGTATCTCCAGTAGGGCAGGTCTCTTGTTAGCAAATTCTCTCAGCATTTCTTTGTCTGTGAAAAATTTAAGCTCTCCCTCAAATTTGAAGGAGAGCTTTGCTGGATAAAGTATTCTTGGCTGGAAATTTTTCTCACTCAGAATTTTAAATATATCGTGCCACTGCCTTCTCGCCTCCATGGTGGCTGCTGAGTAGTCACTACTTAGTCTTATGCTGTTTCCTTTGTATGTGGTGAATTGCTTTTCTCTTGCTGCTTTCAGAACTTGCTCCTTCTCTTCTGTGTTTGATAGTGTGATCAGTATATGTCTCGGAGTGGGTTTATTTGGATTTATTCTATTTGGAGTTCACTGAGCATTTATGATTTGTGTATTTATGTTGTTTAGAAGATTTGGGAAGTTTTCCCCAACAATTTCTTTGAATACTCTTCCTAGACCTTTACCCTTTTCTTCCCCTTCTGGGACACCAATGAGTCTTATATTCGGACGTTTCATATTATCTATCATATCCCTGAGGTCCATTTCGATTTTTTCAATTTTTTTCCCCATTGTTTCTTTTATGCTTTCATTTTCCCTTCTGTCATCTTCGAGGTCACTGATTCGTTGTTCAACTTCCTCTAGTCTTGTACTATGAGTGTCCAGAATCTTTTTAATTCGGTCAACAGTTTCTTTAATTTCCATAAGATCATCCATTTTTTTTATTTAGTCTTGCAATGTCTTCTTTATGCTCTTCTAGGGTCTTCTTGATTTCCTTCATATCCCGTACTATGATCTCATTGTTCATCTTTAGTTCTTTGAGTAGCTGCTCTAGGTGCTGTGTCTCTTCTGGTCTTTTGATTTGGGTGCTTGGGCTTGGGTTATCCATATCGTCTGGTTTTTTCATATGCTTTATAATTTTCTGTTGTTTTTGGCCTCGTGGCATTTGCTGAACTTGATAGGGTTCTTTTAGGATGTGTAGACCAATTGAAGTCCTTATCTCTAATTTATCAGATCTACAGCTTCGTGGAGTACACTTTCTCTAACTAACCAGCAGGTGGCGTCCACGAGCCACCTGTTCTCCACAAGCCAGTTCTCCCCTGCTTAGCCTTTTTGGTGAGTGGGGGAGTGGGTCTTGTGGGGTCCAATTGGTGTACCAAGCTTGCGTGTGTAGTTGGTGTTGCCTGCCCTGTATATGGGGCGTGTTTCTGGGCAGTCAGGGAGGGGGGGTGGCTCTAACAATCAAATCTCCCTGGTGATCCTAGAATTTTAAAGCTGCTGCAATAGTCTCATCCTTCAGTTCAGTCCTGCCACTGTTTGTCTCTTCCACTGACCCACAAGTCCTTGGTATTGGTGTATGGCTCCAGAGACTTGCAAGTGGGCCCCTCTTCCAGGCCGTGCACCCCGGGTCCTCTGTTGAGGGATGACTGTGCTATGTCACAGGTGAGTGCCGTCCCCCCAGGGCAGTTCTGGGCTGCTGGGCTGTGTAGGGAGGCTCCCAGTCTGCTGAAATGATGGCTGAATGGGGCTTTGTTAATTCACACTGCTCTACCTTCCCAACTCTGGGACACTCAGCTGAGGTTGCAGGGAAGGCTAATGTCCACGCCCAGTTTTGTGGTGTGTGCCTGTTATTTGAAGCACTTCCGTCACACTGGGTTGTCTGGGGCAGCTCTGGGCTATGGGGCTGGCTATGGGCAGGAGTGTTTCCTGTCCACCAGGATGATGGCTGTGAGCGGACACCCCCCTTTTCTTGGGAAGTTGTGGTGTTTAGTGAATTTTCTCAGCCACTGGATTATTGCGTTTTGTCTCAGAGCTCTCTTAGTTCTGCTCTTGACTTGACCTGCCCAAATAGTAAGTCTTTGAAGCTTTCTGTATTGGCTTCTTAGAGTAATTGTTTTAGAAAAAGAAAAAAGGATTAAAAAAAAAAAAAGAAAAAGAAAAAAAAAACGGGCCCTCCTCAGAGATCTAATGGGTTATTGAAATGCTAAAAGACAAAGCAACCAGGGCCATTAAGGAAAGGTCCACAGGGCGGAGAGATCAGCTTTTCTTCGGGATTTGCATATGCGCCTCAGGGCTCTTCCCCTTTCTATGTTCACCAGAACTCCAAAAATCCTCCGCTTTTATTTTGGAGTTTTTCGTGTTGTTTTTTTTCTATGCCTGTCTCCTCTCTGCTGGGCTGGCTGCTCTCAGATTCTCTGGTGTCTGGTCTCAGTCTATCTATGGTTGGATTTTGGATCAGTAGAATGAGTTTCCGATAAGTGCTGCCACTGCACTTCTCCCTTCTCCTTCCCGGAACTGACAGCCCCTCCTCCCACGGGACTGAGCCTGGCAGGGAGGGGCGCGGGTCCCCCGGCCGCAAAAACTTACAGATTTCGCTGATCTCAGCAGTTCCACGCCTTCACGAGTGTTGTATGAAGTATGCCCAAAGTCAGATTGCTCTGTGGTGTCCAGTCCACGCAGTTCCTGGCTTTCTACCTACTTTCCTGGAGGAGTAACTAAAACATACAGCTCACCAGTCTGCCATCTTGCCCCACCGAGAATTGGTTCTTTAATGATGGTCTAGTGAATCATTTCATTACAAACATTTTAAGGGAGTTTAAATTTAACATATTAGTTTTTAGATATGCAAAGAAAACAAAGCTTCTTTTTTTTCTAAACAAATTTCATCTTTTTCATGAATTCTATTGGAAATGGAGTGTGAGTATAGATTTTAATTATGAGTTTAAAATATTTCTTCTCTCCTTGTTTAAAGTATCTTTTAGGTAAATGCTAATCTCCAACTGGTCTTCTGAAGGTATAATTTGGATAAAATGGAAGGTAAGTGTGCATGACATAGTGGTTGTGGGAGTGAGATATTTATATATGAAAGTTTTTGTGTTGTACTCCTTTTCCACTGGTCTTTAGCCAACTTGAACTTACATTTTCTTTTCTTACTGCTATTATAGAGCCCTCAATTCTGATGCTTCTACTTTCTTTCCTCTGGCCCAGACTGTCCATCTCATAACTTTGCTGTGAGTTGTTTTGCCCTTTGCTGCCATGATGATCCTAAATAGCAAAACCACTGAACTCACTCAGGTTACATCCTCTAAGGAAGACTGGGAACTACTGGATTCTTATGGAGCCCAGGGAAGCTCCTGAGTATAAGGTCTGGTTTACTAAATGCTCAAATATAGACAACTTGGGGACTGAAACTTATCCACAAAGAACTAGCCATTGTTGATTAACTCCTAGGCTAACCACTCATTACTTTATCAACTATTTCTCCTTAAGGCTCCTTGTGTTAATGTGTGGCCACTATGCCTGAAAGCTTTCTCTGATAGTGAAATCCTACCCCAAACTGAGGACGGGGTAGGATTTGGAGCATTTCCCTTATCATAATAGCCCATTCTAGGTTCTTGCTATGATTTGGCCCAGTGTGAGAAGTCAGGACACATAAGCCCGACCATATATTTCCCCGTCATTCTGTCATTTCATTTCTACACTAGGATGGAAGGGGTGAACTTTCTTTTTCTTCATTCTGCCTGACTGGATTTAATTTAATATTATGCCCTCTCTGTACTTTGCCCTATAGTTAAAATCAATGTTTGCAATTTCAATCTTTGCTTTTGGTAAACAAAATTAAGTTCTTTTCATGAAGTTTGACTCTTCCTGTTATTTTGCTACTATGGACTCACAGTAATTCATCCAAAGTATAAGAGGAACTAAGGAGTTCCTATTCTTATCTCAATGGATAAAACCCATTGATTCAATGGGTGAAAAGTTGCAATACAATTTTTGTATTATAAAATTACTGATCTGAAGGAAGTTTTTAAAATATAATATAATAGTTTTTACTATACCAATCATCTACTCATTACTGAAGCAGCCTAAAACTCTTCCTGGTTCAGTCTGCAGTGTACATTCTTGGCAATTTCTTATTAAAAGGCTACCCAATTATATCTGTGTGGCACCTGAGACTCAGAGCTAGAGTCCTGCAGCTATGAAAGTCAGCATTAGCCCATACAGCAACTGTTAAAAAAGCTGAAAAAGAGATCTGACTTCAATTAGAGATATGAATTAAGCTGATCTGGTTAGGATTAAGGTAAATCAGATTAAAGGTAAAGGACAATATTGACGGTGTTTTAAAACTGCAACTTCTGTGTGAGACCAAAGTAAAAGATGTTTATTTCTTACAAATTTTATATTTTCTGTAGCACACTAATTGAACTTGTATGGTCAGTCTATTCAAACACCATAATAGAATAGAACCTTAAATAGGGAGTGAGTTCCTGTGGTTTGTACAGGTTAGTGTGATGCCTCAATGCATCCCAAAGTAATTTGGGCAGAGAATAAAAAATATTTGCAGGCACCCTTTAGGGACTGGGGAAAAATGTGAAATATTAAACTTCCAAACCTGGGGAATTTCTGATATTCTCACAAGCATTGAGGACTACCAATTTAGTTGGCCAAGCCCTTGATCTTGGGGCTTGCTTTTATGGAACATATTCCTGCAGATGAGAAGCTAAGCCTACTTATAATTATGCCTAAGAGTCACCCCCAGAGAAATTCTTTTGTTCCTCAGATGTGGCCTCTCTCTCTAAGCCACCTCTGCAGGTAAATTCACTGCCCTTCCCCATGACTCACATGGGTGCAAATTTCCCTGGTAATGTGGGACATGACTTCCAGGGATGAGCCTGGCCCTGGCATTGTGGGATTGAGGAAACCTTCTTAGACCAAAAGGAGGAAGAGAAATGAAATAAAATAAAGTTTCAGTGGCTGAGAGATTTCACATAGAGTTGAAAGGTTATTATGCAGTTTATTCTTATGCATTATATAGATATCTCTTTTCAGTGTTTATAGTGTATTAGGATAGCTGGAAGGAAATGTCTGAAACTGTTGAACTGTAATCCAGTAACCTTGATACTTGAAGTTGATTACATAACTACGTAGCTTTTATGGTGTGACTGTATTTGTGAGAACCTTATGACTGTGACTCCCTTTATCCAGTGGATGTACAGATGAGTAAGCAAATAAAGACAAAAAATAATGTTCTGGTTTGCTAATACTGCCATAATGCAAAATACCAGAAATGGATTGGCTTTTATAAAGGGGGTTTATTTGGTTACACATTTAGAGTTCTGGGGCCATAAAAGTGTATAAACTAAGGAGTCAACAAGAGGATACCTTCGCTGAAGAACGGCCAATGGCATCCAGAACACCTCTGTCAGCTGGGAAAGCATATGACTGCTGTCTGCTGGTCCCAGGTTGTGTTTCAAAATGGCTTTCTCCAAAATGTCTCTATCAGTTGCTCTTGGGGCATTTTATCCTTTCTTATCTTCTATGGAGCAAACTCTGGGCTAGCATCTCAAAGCGTCAACAAGCATCTGGGGCTGTAACAGCTCTTTTTAAAGGACTCCAGTAAACTAATCAAGACCCATACTGAATGGGTGGGGCCACACCTCCATGGAAATAATCTGATCAAAAGTATCACCTACAGTTGGGTGAGTCACATCTCCATGGAAACAACCTAACCCACATATCCCACAAGATTGGATTAAAACGTGGCTTTGGGGGGTATATAATATATCCAAACCAGCACACATAAATAAATAATAGGAGAAGATAAGGGATATGGGATGTTTTGGGTGTTCTTTTTTATTTCTATTTTTATTTTTATTTTTACTTTTTGTTTTTTTGGAGTAATGAAAATGTTCAAAAATTGATCATGGTGGTGAATGCACATCTATATGATGATACTGTGAACCACTGATTGTACACTTTGAATGATTATCTGGTATGCAAAATATATCTCAATAAAATTGCATAACAATAAGCAATGGTGAAACATTAAAAATATTTTAAAAAGAGCTACCCAATGAAAAATCTTAGTCTTAGCATTTGCTTAAGGACATGACAATTATATATTCTTTATCAGTTTACCCTAAGATTATAACTATATATTATTTAAGTCACACCAAATCTTGGCAATTTATAAATGAGAAAATAAAATAAACCCTACTATGATTTTATGTGAAAATTGTGAATAAAGGTAAATCTTAACTTTTGCTGTATTAGAAGAAAAATGTTTGTAAATATAGCAATTATTCCTAATAATATTAATGGATTTAGCAGAATGAGATTGGAATATTAACATACAACAATAAATGTTTTCTTAATAGCTCAAGGATCAATATATAGATAAATGAAGCAATATGTACAACTCAAAAATGATAGCTATATATAGATAGATATATAGATAATAGGAATGGAGATAATGAATAGATAGATAAATACATGACTCTGGAAACACTACAACACAGTGGAGGGTTATATTAGTCAGTAACTGGTGTCACAAAATTATCTAAAGACTAGCATTTCTGACAAGGTTATGCTGACATAATGAGTAATCCAAAAGTTTAAACAATGTCTTAAACAACAGAGGTTTATTTCTCGCTCATGCAACATAGACAGTAGGTTCATCAAGGGTCAGTGGGAGGGGCTCTAGGTTAATTGTAGCTATTCAAGGACCCAGGATGATGGAGCTTCCATCATTGGGAAAATGACTGGATGGCATGTTAGAGGAAAAGAGAGCTTTGACTGATCTTACATTGGCAATTAAACGGTCTTGGGTAATAATATATTTCACTCTGCTCAAAACTCTTTACCAGAACTAGTAAACTAGTCACACAGAACCACTCAATCAAAAGAGGTCCAGAAAGTGGCATACTATGATGCACCATAAAGAAATGAGCATTGGTAATATTGGGCAAACAGCATTAATGAATATCAAAATTGGACTCACCTAGGTTATATTCTTATCTCATAATAGTGTAGAAGGATAAATATCCATTTTATTATAAAGTTAATTGTAAAATATAGTATGAAAAATGTTAAATGAAGAAAGGCAAGTAGATGTTTAAGTTGTTAAAATGTGGGAAAAGACTTTCATACAAAAAACAGTGAAAAACTAAAGTACAAGAGAGTGAAAAATTATGTACTTGAGAAAATCTTTCACAAAAACAAATTTGCAAACATGTCTACAGCAAACATGACAGGGGTTTAACATACTTTTCTTATAAATATATCTTATGAATAAATACAGTTGATACACTCTATTAGAAATATAGGCAAGGGTATAAATGATCAGAATGCTTAAATAAAGAATGGTAAATGGCCAATTACCACAAGAAAAATACGACTTCAAAATTCTTAGTGATAAAAGATAAAAGTGATGGTAATAAAATTGGTTTGTCTAGCAAATTGGCATTTTTTTATTCAATTTATATTTTCCCCACCGTAGGAGCACTCTCACACATTGCTGGTTACAGTGCATGTTAATACACTCTTACCAGGAGAAAACTGCCCATAACTGTAGTGAGTTGAACAGTGGCCTCCAAAAGATATCACCAAGCCCTAATCCCAAGTACCTATGAATGGGTCCTTATATGGAAAGTCTGCTGATGTAATAAGGAGCTGGAGATGAAATCAGCCTGCATTTAGGATAGGCCCTAAATTCAATGACAGCATCCTTATCAAAGTGAGAAAACGAGAAGACACAAACACAGAGGAAAAGGCCCTGTGAAGACACAGGCAAGGTTGGAGGTCAGACACAAGTCAAGGAACACAAGGATTGCCAGCAGTCACCAGAAGCCAGGAGAGTCATGGGGATTTTCCCTCATCTTCCGAAGAAACCAACCCTGACACTACCTTGATTTCAGGATTCTGGCCTCCAGAAATGTGACAGAATAAATTTCTGCTGTGTTAAGCCATTCAATTTGTAGTAATTTGTTATGGGAATCCTAGCAAACTAATAAAACCACCAATGTCTTTCAAAGCATTAATCACATTAGAAACAGGGGTTTTAGGGCTGTGTTTAATTGAAATATAATGAAAATAGAATACATTAGTGTACTAAGATGTTTTAAGAGCTCAGTCAACAGTGAAAAATGAGAAACTCACACTCGACAATGGGGGATTGATTTATTAATTTAAAATGCAAACAGAAAACAATAGGTGCATGGTATTGTGTCCCAATGAAGTTCTCTTACATTTCCAAGTGAATAATATATTTAGAGTAAAACACAGTATTTGTGACCAAGATGCCCAACATGTGCCAATAAAATGTTTCACTAAATTGAACACATGTTGAAAGTTTGAGTAGCAGATATTGTTTTTCTGTCCCGGGGATTTCAGCTGGGAAATGATAAAAGAACAGGGATTACAGACTTGAAGAAGCCTGTGTATTTATGAGAAAAGTGACTGTCTCAGATTGTTTTAATCATAGAATGGCTTTTAACAAGTATCTTATTTTACTCGGGTGGCTGAAACAAATATCACAGGCTAGTTGGTTTAAACAATGGGAATTTATTGCCTCAAAATTTGGAAGCTAGAAGTCCAAAATCAAGGTGTCAGCAGAATCATGCTTTCCCTGAAGTGTTTGGGTAGTGGCTTGCTAGCAATCCATAAATCAATTTCTGCTCCCCTCACATGGCCATCTCTCTCCCCATTTGTCTCTTACAACTGTGTCCAAATTTCCTCTGCTTATAAGAAATACCAGTCATATCAGATTACGGTCCACACTGATTCAGTTTCCCCTCACCTTAACTAATAGTATCTTCAAAGGTCCTATTTACAAATGTGTTGACATCCACAGGACTGAGCATTAGGACTAGAACATGTCTTTTGGGTTTACAATGGGTTGAATTCCTTAACAACAGGAAACCTGTGATCTGGTGATCTGAAAGAATGCCAGGATTTTTTTGTCCAGTAGAACCCTTGCATCTTTTACTATCCACGGTTTCCTCCTATCAAAGAGAAAATTAGCGTGACCGAATACCAGTTCTCTTCTTTCCTCGGAAAAAAAATAAATGTTCCTCGCTAAAGAGGAGAGAATAGACTAGCTTATCTATTTTCTGATAACTCCATCACAAAACCTAATTTCTAACCTGTGTTTATTCAATAGATATTTGTGGAGCACTGCTATATGCCAGGCACTGTTCTATTCACTGAGCTTGTGCTATGTAGACTAGGTGAGGTAGATGAAGTAAAGAGGAGAGTAGTAGGGGTTCAGTGAAGTAGCCAGGGAGCCAATCATGTTTCAGTCCTTGTAGACCCACTGGGTGTTATGAACGAAATGAGATTCTACTGAAAGATTTTGAGCAAAGGGCTATATATGATACAATCTGAGTTATGTTTTAAAAATATTGCTTTAACAGATGTGTAGAGGATGATCTTTAGAGATAAAGTTGGAGAAAGAAGATTCTTTAGGAGCTCCTAGCAATCTTTCAGGTGACAGAAGAGAGTGGCTTAGATTAGAGTGAGAGAGATGGACATGGCAAGAAGTGGAATATGTATACATTATGAAGACAGAGGCAACTCATTTGCTGAGCAATTGGAGGTGAGGTTTAAGAGTTAACATGTTTTGCACAAATATATTTTTCTCTGGGCCACTATAGACCCAAGGGAGTTAAAAGAAATTTAAAACTTCAATCAATTTTAGGAGCTACTATCAACAGAATAGGAAATTGTTTTAGAAAATAATGGAAAATACATTTTAAAAAATAAATATGCCTTTAAAGCTATTATGTTGACTTCAACAATGTTAATAATCAGTAAATTCATCTTATATGTTACTGTGAAAAAATCCCCAAATAATTAAAAAATATGAAACTATCCTCATGAATACAGGACCTTCATAAGGACCTCATTAATTTATTCTTTTAAAATTTCCAAGCCTATTAACTTATTCTGGAAGCTTGCCAAATAATCTGTACTTTTCTTAGCAATAGACATTATGATTTTCTTCCATCAGTTCTTTTTGACACCTGTTCTAATAGCCATCAGATATAATAAAAGTATGTCCTTTCAAGGGCCTATTTCACCTGTCATAGATTTTCAAAGAGAATATACTAGAAAATATTATATTATGTGCCTGTCTTAAATTTCTTTCAAAATAAAATGAACACATTTTAAGACCTCAAATGCATTCATTAATATTCACACACTCTGAAAAATGATAAATAAGCCATTAAAACATAATTTGTTCTCATTTCCCATAATTCTTTGATCCTTTCTTGCATTATTTAGAGAAAATTCAAAGAGTGGATCATTGAAACGTAATATGAGAACATAGGGAATTAAGACTCCTTTGGAAAGAGTTCTGATATTTGAGATACATTTTCTCAAACACCAGTTTTCTACATTGTGGGAGCTGATAAAACAGGTTAATATGCTTAAACACTTCCATTAATTGTATTGTTCTACACTCTAGTTTACATGTGATAGTAAGCATGTTTCATACTGAGTCACCGAATCCCATGTACATTTACTAATCTCATTTTATAAGAATAATCTTATTTTCTAAACTAAACATAGGACAATAGAGTTTGATATTTCTTTTGAAAATAGGACCAATTATTTAAAATCAAAATCATCCTCAGAAATCTAGAACATATAGTTGCTAATATTCATTGATAGAATGGGTTCTTGCACTGTTATGAAAAGATTTTTGAAGTTGTCTAAGGCAACAAACTAGCTAGTATTTGTTAGAGATATTGAAAGTGAGTGTATGGTTTATGCATCTGGTTCAATAGATTTATTGATTTTCATGTTTTTATCTCTGTTAAACTTGTTCTCAGTTAAAGACTGAGCAGATGCATACAAAAAATTGCTTTCAATGAAGATCAAAGAGCACTAAATGCCAAAATAAATTATGCCACCCATAACAAAACAAAACAAAATAATACATAACCTCAATAGATAACTATGCCTACATAGTTATATTATTTCACTATGTTCTTAAAAATATGGAAGAATCAGATTGCACTGCCCTAATTGTAGTAAGTATAAACAGACTATTTACAGCACGAATTATGCATAAAATAGGAGGTATTATTTGAAAGGAGAATGTTGAATTATAGAAAAATCATGAAAAGGGAAAATACCTTCAAATATTCATGATATACTCATCATAATTTCTGCAACAGAATTAATTAACTATAACCCCAGGATGGGAGTTTGTATGCTTCAGAATGATTGTAAGTTCAGTTACAAGCAATACTTTATTTTGATCATGATGGAAACAATTTCAGGTGCATAGGTGGGTGGAAAACATCCCCAAATTGCTGGTGAACATAAGACAAATGAACAGGTTAATGTCCCAATTCAATAAGTGAAGAAAGGAAGGCACAGATTTTTCCCAAAGCAAAATAGCAATAGCCCTAGTCATCCATATGCCTATGCCAAAGGCATATCTGTTTACATTGACACTTAACGTCAACTACCAGAGAGTGTATCTTACATGGAAAGCAATTAATAGAATCCATCATATTCAAATTTACTGTATTACTGACTTATTGTGTTTATTGACCATTTGCACAACTAGAATGCAAGCTCCCTAAGGAAAATATTTTCTTTCTCTTTTGTCTACTATACCTTCTGCAGCTCCTATAACAATGTCTGGTACATAGTTCACAATAAATATTGACTGATTGAATGAATTAATGCAGGAAATATAGGGAAATTCCAATCAATAGTCCAAATCCCCATAACTGATTAGTGAAGAAACAAATCACTGTACATCCATGCAATAGAATGCAATGTAGCAATACATAGGAACAAATTGCTGACATATGGAACAACATACTTGAATCTCAAGAGCATTTTTATGCTAAGGGAAAGAAGCCAGCAACAAAATAACACATACTAAATGAACACTTATTTGAATTCTAGAAAAGGCAAAACTGTAGTGACAACATTCAGGTCAGTGGTTGCCTGAGACCAGAGGATAGAGTAAAGAATTCACTGCGAACAGGTACAAAAGAAATTTTTTTGTGGGGTGGGGTAATGGATAAAGTCTATATCTTGCTTGTGGCAGTGGTTGCATTATTATATACATTTGTCACAATTTATCAAATTGCATAAGCAACTTGGTGAATATTCTTAAATATAAATTATACCTCAATAAATGTGAGAATCAACTGAACAAACAAAACATGCAAAAAACCACTCATATACCAATGTGGTGAAATGGTTATTTTCTTAAGCATGAGAAAAAATAAAATACTATTATCATAACTAGTACTATTATTGCTCTACTACTGCTACTACTACCCCAGTGATGTTAAAGTTGTCACTGCTACTATAGTAGTTTACAAATCACTTTCATGGTAATACAGTGAGATGGCTATAATTATCCTCAATTTACCCATGAAGACAGACACTGACAAGTTAAATGCATCACTTAAATCATCCAACTAAAAATTGGAAGACATAGGATTTTCCTCTTAATCTAACCCCTGTAGTTTCTATTATATTATACTGCAGTGATACCCATTTCCAGGTTATAGAAATTTACTGAGTCTTGGGAAGACCTAGATAGAAGATATACTAAATTAGTGACTACCATACATTAAAGCTAGCTGTGTGGATTAGTAAAGAGAGTAAGAATAGCTGTGTGGATTAGTAAGGAGAGTAACAAGCACTGGAAGGTGTTTCTGCTTATGTGGTCTGCCTCTGTATGCCCAACACTTAGACCATATTTATAAAGACTTAGCAAAAATCTTCAGATTCACCAAGTTGCAGTGTGAAACAAAATTTAAAATTACAAAATGAGCTTATTATCTTTTTTTAAATTTTTAAATATTTATTCAAACACCATACAATCATCTAAAATATGCAATCAATTGATCACATTACTATCATCTAGTTGTTTATTCATCACCTCAATCTATTTTTTTTAACATTTTCCTTGTACCAGAAAAAGTGATAATAAGAATTGAAAAAAATTGGTGAAAAAGGAACACCCAAATTGTCCCCTCCTCCCACCCTATTTTTCCTTTAGCTTTTTGCCCCCATTTTTCTACTCATCCATCCATACACTGGATAAAGGGAGTGAGATCCACAAGGTTTTCAGAATCACACTGTCACCAATTATAAGCTACACTGTCATACAATCATCTTCAGGAATCAAGGCCACTAGGTTGGAGTTTGATAGTTTCAGGTATTCACTTCTAGCTATTCCAACACATTAAAACCTAAAAAGCGTTATCTATATAGTGTGTAAGAATGCCCACCAGAATGACCTCTTGACTCCATTTGAGTTCTCTCAGCCACTGAAGCTTTATTTCATTTCATTTTGCATCTCCCTTTTGGTCAAGAAGATGTTCTCAATCCCACAATACTGGGTCCAGATTCATCCTCAGGAGTCATATCCTGCATTGACAGGGAGATTTTTACACCCCTGAGAATTAGGTCTCATGTACTGGAGAGGGCAGTGAGATCACCTGCCGAGGTGGCTTAGTTAGGAAGAGAGGGTCGCATCTGAACAACAAAGAGGGATTCGGGGGGAGACTCTTAGGCACAAGTACAAGCAGGCCTAGCTTCTGCTTTTCAGCAACAGACTTCTTAAAGTCAAGTCCTGTGATAGAGGGTTCAGCACATCAATCCGCCACTCCTCAATGTTTGTGAGAACATCAGCAACCATCCATATGAGGAAGCCCAACACCTCTGTATTTTCCCCCAGCTCCTCAGGGGGGCTCTGCATATTTTTTTCATTGTTTTTTTTTAAATTAATTTTATCAAAAAATTATTAAGAAAAACAGACCATAAAAAACCATTTCAAATGAAACCAAAACAAAGGAATAAGAAAAAACAAATATCCTAAAATAACTACATTACTTCTAACATGTTCCTATTCTACCCCAAGAAAATATACAGACCATATCCTAGGAAAGGAACAAGAAAAACAGATAACATAAGATAAGTACATTTCTGTGATCTTGTTCCTACCATACCTACCAGAAATTAACAAACCATAGTCATTCCTGAGCATTCCCAGAACATTAAATTTATCCACAATAACTTATCTGTTATTAGATTGTCATTCCCCCTTCACTAATTGCCATCTATCACTAGGTACCCTACATTGTACATTATTAACCATTTATTTTACATCTTTCAGTGTTCACGTTAGTGGTAACATATAGTATTTCTCTTTTTGTGCCTGGCTTATTTTGCTCAGCATTATGTATTCAAGGTTCATCCATGTTGTCATATGTTTCACGACATCATTCCCTCTTATTGCTGCATAGTATTCCATCGTGTGAATATACAACATTTTTTTTATCCACTCATCTGTTGAAGGACATTTGGGTTGTTTCCATCTCTTGGCAATTGTGAATAATGCTGCTATGAACATTGGCATGAAGATACCTGTTTGTGTCACTACTTTCATATCTTCCAGGTATATACCAAGAGGTGCAATTGCTGGATCAAAGGGTAACTCTATATCTAGTTTTCTAAGGAACTACCAGACTGTCTTCCAGAGTGGCTGAACCAGCTTCAATATCTTTTAACTATCTTATTATTTGATTATGATTTTATACTTTTATAAAAAGTATATACTTTTATAAAGTATGAGAACTATATACTTTTATAATTGTGAAAAAGAATATTTTGAAATATGGAAAATTTGAAAGAGAAATGAAATTATACAAAACCAATAAACATATGTAAAGCTCTGGAATTTCAAACCACAATAGTTTGGGGAAGAACTATGGATCTTTGAAAATCTGGAATTATGTGAGATTGTAAGATTAAAATATCATAAGATTGAAAAAGTAAAATTAATAGGAAAGAGGGATTCTAAAGTATGGGTAAGAATGTATCAAAAACATAGGAAGCCAGTTAGGTAAGGTGGCTGCCTAACTTTATGGGTTTAGTAGCTGTGATCTTTTTGACAGGGTTACATTCTGCACTAACACATTCCTCCTTTTCCGCACCTCAGCCAGACCCCCTCTCCTTCTTTCCATCGTTTCTAGGAAATATCCTCTTGGTCTTGGTAGGGCTAGCTTCAAGCTCTGTAGTATAGTCTCCTGCTGGACACTGCAATATGCCACTGACCAGCTGGCCTTGATACTCTCCCTGTGGTGGGGACTTGAGAAGGAAATGCCCTGATTAGTTCTATCTAGCAGCACTGCCTCACCTCCTTTCTGTCTCATAGCTACCACAATAAAGATGAAGACAACCAAATGAGAGCAAAAGGACTCTATTAAGGGCTTGCGGTAACAAGGGAGTCAGCTACCATCACTTGTTACTGGCAGAGATTTGAAGAGGCAGGAGAGTAGGAAAGCCTTATAGAGTAAAAAAAGGAAGGCATGCTTTGATTGGAGTTTCTGTCATGGGGATTGCAGGTGGGTTTACTAGAAGTAGGTCATCTTATGTGATTGATTTGAGGAACATATTCGGCTTTCTATGGTTGTACCTTACTTGGAAGTGGGAGGTGAGGAAGCATAGCATGCAAGACAAAAGTAAAGGGAAACTGGCAATCATGACTAAGTCTTAGACGAATGGCTGCAGAGGTTGTAATTTGGCTTCCTGTGATAGTTGCTATATGGGTTGTGGCTAAGAGTTGTATTGTCACATATACTTTGCTTATTGCCCATTTTTATAATCAATCTATCACGCTAAAGACTTTTCACCTTAAAACACAAAATAACTCATAAAGAAGTTTTGTTACCAGAGGGTAAGTTAATAGGAAATGACTATAATGCAACCCAATTGGCTGCCTCCGGGAAGGTTCATAACCTACTGAATTAAAGCAGACAGAATAAAGGGGGGGGGGCAGGGGGGGGTTGTGGTTGTGAATATATTGATAATTATGTGAGAGGGCATCAATTCTCTTTCCTTTTTTAAACCTTTAAGAAATTCAAGGAATGTTTTCATTGTATGTTTTTAAGTTTAAAATGCATTCGAATTCATTTCAGTGAGGCAGAAATTAACTTCAGATAAAATTATAGTTTCATTTGAATGAGTGGTACAAAGACAGTAGTTTAAAAATAATGTATGCCAAAATATTGAGAGATTGCTGCCATACATATTGCATTCTAGATTGAAAATTTAAAAAGAAAAAAAAATGAAAGGAAAAGTAGAGACATTATCAAAAAAGTGTGATTGCAAACTAGATATAAATGAACTAGAAAATATTTGTTTTATATAAAATTTTGAAATGTTACAAACATTTTGAAAAAAAATTAGGAAACATTGAGATTTGAAAATGTGCAAATCAGCCCAGAAGTTGATAACTATAAAATTCACAGGAAGCAGAGTCTAGAATATCGGGCACAGAAAGAAGCCTAACCATCTGTAGTCCTACAGGTTCCTTTTGCCTCGCAAGTTAATTTTAATGTCTTGCTCCTAGTGTGTATTAGATTAAATTACTAACAAATTAGAGGAGCAAGGGAACTTTTCATCATTTATAAAACTACCATTACACTTAGCGAAATAGTATTTTGCTAAAAGATCAAATAAGTTCCAATTTAGCAATTTATACTGTGAATCTTAACATTTTCCCCCTTATTCTTATCAGTTTCATTTTGGGAAACTACATTAAGTCTAGGTTCTAAAATACCAAAAATACATTGGAAACGAAAGTGTTCTTTGATAGCATTTTACCCCATCTCTTATATTAATGTTTCCAAAAGGATAGATTTTTAACACTTCAACCAAGGGATTATTCACTGAAAAAGCAGAATGCCCAATTGTTTATATAGCATGGCATAAAAACGTATTCAAAAGTATAAGAAGCAATACATCACTAAAAATTAACTGATGTGGTAGAACTGGGAATGTGCATTACTCTTTTGTACTTTCTCTTTTAATTTTTCATGTAGTATGAACATGCCACCTTTATAATCAGATTAAAATATTTTATTGGTAAAAAGAAGTAAAATAAAAGAATATTCAAAAAGTGCCACTCATTCCATCTATATCCTGTAGGATTCTTATAAAAATCAGCTATTTTATGATGGACTCAAGTATCCTGAAATTATGGTATGGGTAAAGTATGACTTACGCAATATCAAGTCAGAGTTCCCTGAAATAGACTTATGTATTTTAATATAACTGTCCAGGCTTATGTTAGAGTGCTAATATAATACTAATAGAGCAGGCATTTTGTTAAGTAATTAATATAACAGGCTGTACTAGGCAACTAACCACACACATCCTTTCTTACCTGTTAGTGCTTTACATTTATTTTTCACTTTTAATCACAACTAAGAATTATTTAGCCTCTGATGACAATGATATCTAAAGATGATTTATCAAAATATTATAATTTTACTTTAAAAGTTTTATCAGAAAGAGTTGGCTATTTTTTGGCAGATGGTTGATTTCTAATTCATGCAGAGCTAGGTTTAATCTAAACTCTGCCACAATTCTGATACTTTGAGCAAATTACCTTCTGTAAGCTTCAATTTTTGTGTAGCTAAAACTATGATGACATTCTACAATAATTTGGGATTTAAATGAGATAATGCATATGAAAACATGTAATATGATACCTGCTATTTACACCAGCTTGGTTCCCCTTCCTGAAATTTCTCTCAAATCATTTCTCCACCAAACATCAAACCAGTGTCAGCCAGCTCTCCTTTATCTGGACCATTGCAAAACCCATAATCTGGACTCCTCTGATCCAATTTATTCTCCAAATGGCAGCCCAAGTTGTCCTTTTAAAAATATGCATCTGATTTTGTCACTATTGTACTTAAAATTCTAGAATGAAGCCTAGAACCACTAGCAAAGCCTTTAAGTCCCTGCATGATCCAACATCACATATTTTTTTTTTTATTCTTTATGCTTATGCTCCAGCTATATTGGACTCTTTCAATTCTTCAGAGTTGCTTTGTTCTTTTCTGCCTCAAGGTATTCACACCTGTTATTTCTAAAGTTAAAACATTCTTTTTTGCTCTTTTCATTACTAACTCTTGTTCAACCTTCAGACTGAGACTTATCTGTTACTTCATCAAAGAGCTTTCAAGACGCCTCAGACCAGTATTAGTGCCCTCATTATATTTTACATGACATTCTGCAATTCTCCTTCACAAAATTGATCACACCCCTGAGTCTTGTTTCAATCGACCTTCCTAGCTTCACACCCTCTGACATCACAGAACATCAAATGTAGTCTGCTTTTACTAACAGATGAAAGCTGACGATTTAGTCATCTACTTTTAATGGTATATTATTTTTTTAAAACACTACATGAAACTAAAATACATAAGTCACCGATGACTTAAAATTTCTGTACATTTAACTCTAAATAAGGCGTATGTGTGTGTGTGTTCTCTGTGATCATAACATGAAAATAGCCTGCCGAAAGGCTTCATCTTGGAAGCACCACAAAATAGACAAGGAAGAATGACATGAGTTCTCATTTTTCAGACTTTTGCATTAAAGCCTTTAAATTCATTGACAGCAGCAATATCTTTCATTTCCCCTTCCTAAGAGCAAAGCACTATTTCTCAGTAAACAAGCCTTCAGAGAACTCATAAGTCTGAGAATATTTGATAGATAAGTGAATAACATCAAAACTAATGCTCTGCTTAATGGATGTACAACTTTTCTAGCATCCATTCATTTGCGTGTGAATGTATCAGAAGTGTAGGTGGTCTTCCAGTGAATTATACTTCATCTGAGCATGACATGAGGAGTACACGACACAACAGCCTCCATGAGGAAGCAGTAATGGAGAACAACAGGACAGATAATCATGAGGGATTAGAACACTGCCTCATAAATCTACAGTGATGCTGACAAGATTTCAGCTTTGAGAATGACAAACCTTTTCTATTACTCATGCTGTGGAGTGAAAGATACTCAGCTAATGAACTCATTCTGCCAAAGCCATGATCTAACCAATGCATAACTTTTAAGGGATATAGTTATATATTGTTTTACATTCATTTACAAAATGATTGCATTTGGCCCTAATCTAAGTTATCTAAAGTGTTCTTATTGAATTCAGATAAATTATAAAATAACGATTTTAGCTAATAATTTACATAAATTGTTAATGCTACACTGGTATTTCACATCATTGTAAGATTTTAGTCACAATTTGGCTAACTCTTCAGTTTGTTGAAAATTTGTCAATATACTTATAGTACAGGGTACACATACAAATCGCTCGATTTGTGTTTCAAATAACCTAATGCTGACCTATTGCAAATAGTTAAGTATCTAATCCTGAATCTGAGTTTCTGAGGTGAGGAAAATTTTGACAAGGAGCCAGTATCTCTCAGACTACATTAACAACTTATGTATTTCTTATCACTATAGTGATGATTAGCTAGTCATTCAGTTGGCTCTTATCAATGATATATAAAAATGATGTGAGTAAAAGAAATTAGACCCAAAGTCAAACTGTTTAATAATAACTTTTGAAAGTAGTATTCATGGATTCTAGACTCCCCATTTTGAAAAGTAATAAGCAAAATTAAGACCTGAAAGATTATTTCACTTTTAACAATTTAACTGAACAACAGGATTAAACTTTTTAGTTGAGGAAAAACATATTATCATCTAATCTCAGTTATTTGCAAAGAACAAACCATAAAATATACAAAGACACATACTTTGTGGTGATGTAGGGTTGGAGGGTGGAGCAATGGTGAAAAGTAGTGACTGTAAATGGACATGAGGTGTCCTTTATTGTAGTGTTGGAAATGTTTAAGAATAAATCGTGGTGGCATTTTCACAATTTTGTTAATATACTAAAAATCATTAAATTGTACCCCTAAAATTATCCCAATAAAGTTGTTAATAAAGAAAAAAAAAAACAGAACATATTAACAAAGGTATCTTGCCTAATAAAGGGGTTTGTGGGGACTCAAACCTTCTAATTGCTGACATTACTTTTCAATCTCATACCTGTAGAGGCTTTCTGTGTATCTGCAGGGATTGGCAGGTTAATATTGATGACAGAAAAACTTCCTGTGCAATTTAGGATCTCATAGCTTTACTGAGTGATTCTTGAATCAGACAGCATCCCAAAGAAATATTAGTCCAGTGACAGAGGCCGATTCAAACATAGTGACACCTTGGGTTGCTCACCTTTGGCTCAGGTTTTGTAAATTAAGTGAGGAGGATCAGTGTAAAGCTTCAGATTTGTTATAAATTTTAAAGGGAACTACTAAGAGGCCCAGTCCACACTGTCCAACATACACCAACCGTTTATACATTGAAATGTTTGAGCCTAACTAATATTGTGAATCACCTTTACTTGGTCCTTTAAAATATTCAGGTTATTTATCCCTGTGCCAGACTTATTAACATAAGTATAACATTGTTCATGGGCAGTCACGGTGTCTAAAGCTGATCTGTTTTGCACAAACACTAATGCTAAAGTTGTCAACTTCAGTCTGGATGGCCTGAAGAGCACTTAAGGTGTTATTAAAGTTTTGTTTCATAACCTTAGATATTTTTATAACTGCCTGCTGCAGATCGTGTGTTCCTAGGGAAGCTATGATGATGCACATGAAAGTGTGAAAGTCTGTATTACCGTAGGTCAAGGGATTGGGGTTATTAACCCTCTTTTGTCAGTTTGAGTTCTGGTGTACAAAAGATAGTGTTAGCTTTTTGACAGGTAGACAATAAATCCAAGATCACAGGATCCAGTCCACTTTACAAAAGCATGCAATTATCTGCAGTTTATAAAGGGTATGCAAAATCATTCAGACAATAAACAGAAGAATCTGATATCCCAGAGGAGTGTGCTATAGTTTTCCACTGAAACAAAATTTCTCTACAATCAGCATCTTTTTGATCAAAGATAAATTCAGAAAGATTATTCTTGATCATAAAATAATGCTGGTTTCATTAGATTTGGCCTCATTACTTTCATAGGTGCAGCAAGAATGGAAATTCCCCATAGAGGCCTTTTTAAATTTTTCATTGCATGTGATTTTCAGGAGGCACCTCCAATTTGACTCTTAACAGCTTCTTGAAGGCTAGGAAGCCAAACCAAGAACTCAACACCAGATTTCACCTTCAATCCAGAAAGTAACTTTCTTCACTGACCTGTAAGGCTAGGAAACCTGGAACCAGGTACCATACCAGTTTTTCCAAGAGGGTTTTGCCAACATTGGCTCCATAAAATCACCCTTAGTTTCTTGAAGGCATCTGGCCACATTTCATTAAATGAGCATCATTCTCAAACATGACACTCCAGACAAAGCCTTTGGTATATAACCCGTATCTCCAATTATATCCTGTGAACAAGGAGGACAGATTCTGATTAAATCTATGCAATTGATTATTTTTCCATAAATATAAGAATATTCAATAGCAGTTTCCAAATTCTAGAGGGTTCGTGCAGGGAGAAAAAGGTAAATGTTTTATGAATCATAGGCAGCCTAAGGTAAAAGAGTAAAGGATTCCATGTATCTAGAAAATAGAACATTAAAACATCAGCAATAATCCAAACAAATATATGATCATTCTTGATCAGTTCATTCAGTCCTAGATAATTAGTCTTTTTCCACTTAATCTTGTATCAGCAATCTTATGACCCATCAGCTTCTTCACTAGAATTCTGAATCTTGACTCAGTCCAGTGGTATGGTTTCAAAGTTATTTAAGCGATGTCAGGAGTAGCCTATGCTCCAGAATACCTGGCATAGTTCTTTTCATGGGTTTATAAGACAGTTCATTTTGTTAAGAAGCAGCACTGGGACTGTAGCTGATTGGAAGTGTTTTCAAGGAGGCATCAGAATAAAAATTGTCATTAGATAACAAAGGACTTAAAATGGCAATGGTTAACTTACTCCTATTTTACAAAAGTGAAAATTCTGATGAAAGTTCATTAGAAAAGTAATGTGATTGAGAAAGAAAGTTGGTTGTTTCTGTCACATGCAACATTTAAAAAAAATAACTAAAATTATAACCAATAATATTACTGTTTTCTAATATTAGGCAGATCGATACTCTAGGGTTCTCTAGGGAAACAGAATCAATGAGAGATATCTATGACTATGAATGTATAAAAGTGACTCATGCAACTGTGGGTATGCATGAGTCCAGATTCTGTAGGGCAGTTAGCAAATTGTCAGCTCCAAGGAAGATGTCTGATGAACCACTCAGGAAATGAACTGGCAACTGCGAAAAACTCCTCAGGAAACACTTCACTGGGCAGCCGAAGAAGAAGTGAAGGTCCGCTGTCTGTCTTGCTTATAAGTCTTCAACTGATTAATTGGATTAAATCCTGCCAATTGCATTCTCTCATTGCAGAAGACACACCCTTCAGTGAGTCATCAGTCACAGCTGCAGCCAATTGACTGATAATTTAATAAACCAGACTGTTGGTTTATTAACCAGCCAAAAACGTCCTTGCAGCAATTGTTAGGCCAGTGCTTGCTTGACCAGACAGCTAGGTACTATCACCTGGCCAAGTGGACACATGAACCCAACCATCACACTAGGATAACTCAAGGCCAGTGAGGACATTGACAAATCTCTAGGAACTTTATATAACTTTATATGAACTTTGTATAACTTTATATAATTTCTGAATGTTTATACTAATAGCATTTCATTCATACAACTTTAACCAACTGAAGGTTAGAAAACCCTATTTAATTTGACACTTCCCATACAACTCATTACATATCAAATAAACATATTTCTAACATCTCTCTTTTTGCAAGGTGAAAAAGCAAATCCTTTGTGATTTTCCAGGGCCCCTCTGGAAAATCCCAAAGACAGTTTGAGACCAATGAGATGTCATTTAGGGTTTGATATGAGGAAGGCAAAATGTCAAAAATTGCCAGGTTTTAACATTTTGTTAAATAGGTATATGAGTCACTGTTAAGCAACATTTGGTTCACCATTTAACCAAAGTGGCCATAAGATTAAATAGGAATTAGCACAATTTTAAAAAAAAAAAAAAAAAAAAAAAAGACTATTCCTTGAAAAGTATTATTGCTAAAACTAAGGATGATAAGGTCAATATAAATATCAATATGTATATTATTCTGAAAAGACATAGACTCTTTGCCTTCTAGGAAGATTACTCAAATAGTTAAGAAAACTTTTTGCAATCTCTTCTGTAATGAAGAGCAGAACAATAATCCAAAAAAACTTTGTCCTTTTAACAAAAAGAAAACCAAACTCTAGTTTTGTATGAGGATATTATCTAATAAGAAAACACTTAAAAATCTCATAAGTCTATCAAATCTTAGCCAACTTTGACCATGACAAAATTCCTTTCCACAAACCTTTTACAACTTTCTATTCCATTCAGGTTTTGTCCTACACATTCCTTGTCCTCATTCTATGACCATCAGTCATTTTACTTTAGCATAAATCTACGCTTTTTCCTTAACAAAACATATCCTGCATAGCTTATATATCTGCATACCTTAAGTTACCAAAAAGATCTTTGAAACTATCTTTACAAGTATTAAAATCCAAGTATTCTTAAATAAAGTTCATCAAAATAACTAAGCTTGGTTAAACATAAATTTACATGTTTCTTCACCTTAAAGACCTAGTGCATATAATACTAGCTCATTTTATTAGTAAACCTGTATGAATTTAGTAAGAACACACTCAGGTAGAATAAGATTGTATTTGTATTGTATTTAACATCTACAATTCAAAGGCATGGCTGTTTTTTTTGTTTGTTTGTTTTTTTAGCTAACAATATTAAACCAGTGCCATTTGTCAATGCTTTATCTGAATTATGTTAACTTGATTTCTTTTTTTTTAATACCTGGTTTACTCTTTTTTTAAATTGGAAATATTAACAGTTTGGCTTCTTTAATTTCAAGGACTTTAGGAGTATTAATTTCTATATAAGTATTTATTTATCTGTAAGCCAAATAGAATAGAGCTCTTTTAAGGAGTATTATAAGTTAATTTGGTAATACCATCTGGGGATAGGAAAATAACATGCGCCGTACATACAGACAGATACAAATACAGACCTTATACCTTTAATTTAAATTTTTTCAGCCATGAGTCAGACATAAAACACAGAAACACAGAAATATATAACTGACTAGTTTATGTAAGCTATTTTTAGAATCTTGCAATTTCTTAGCAGATGCAGAGTATCATTTAAAATAGGCTTCTCATTTGGCCTAGTTTGGGAGCTCTTTTTCTCAAGTACACCTCAGAGATGAGTAAATTTGTCTAATTGAAATGTTCCCCATAATGGCCATTGCAACTCTAGTTTGTCTTTGGTGAAATTTTACTGCTTGGCTAAAAAGACACAGCTGCCTACTCCATAATTTTTGAACATGTAATGTGCTGAGATACCAGAGGGTGGAAAATCAAAGCTTTTAGAGTTTGAGGATCCCATCTTTACCATTCCCCTTCTTATTTTGTGCATAAGTAAGAATCCAGCAGTAGCAAAAATGAAATTGGAGACTGATCCAGATCCCAGGGATTTCAAATTTCTCAGCCAGACTGACCTGCCAAACTGGACAAAGCAATTTTTACCTTGTTGTTCCAACCCAGTTGACTTGCCAATTGTTCCAGGTGAGCTCTTGGAGGGCTTGGATTGGTACAGCCCTAAGGTCAGGCACAAAGTGAGACAGGAGTTTATTAGGACTTGTGGACAGGAGAGGGTCCCCGGCATCAGCCATCTGAGGAAAATGGAATTAGTGCTCTGCAAGGGTGGGGTTGCAAAGGGAAAGCTTGTAAGGGTTTAGGACAAAGGCATTCCACACAGCATGAGAGCAGAGTTTTAGGAGAGTCTGGTGACAAAGGGGTCTGAAGACTTGTTATCGACAGTGATCAGGGGAGAAGAGATTCAATGCTTTGTTTACATTACAGTCTGTACATACTTTCTTCCTTGAAGTCTGACTTTCAACTTCTGTCCAAGTCACGCAGGATGTATGTGCTTGGGGCCTCATTCCACATGAGGGAGGAGTGGGACCCAGGCCCTGGGTCCCCACACTTGTGCACAGGTCAAAGCATTGTTTACCTTGTGTATAGGACAAAGAAATCAGCAGCAGCAAAAATGAAACTCGATTAAGCCAAAAAGCTAGGGACTCAGGTCAAGAATTTTAGCTTTGCCATCAATTAAGATTGATCTGCTAACATTTGAGCTAAAAGCTAGTGAAATTGGAGAGATCAAGCACAATGAGATTGGAGCTCAAATCTGAGAAGAACTCACCCACAACTCTTGGGGATGGTGAGGAGGACTGAGAACTCAAAAGGTTCAGTAGCACCTTCACCTCTCTTTCTCTCTGTCTCCAAAGACATCAACATTTGCTTTGGGGTCCCTTCATGGTTGCCAAAACTGATCAGATTAAAACTTTTCGTGCAATTTAGGATCTCACAGCTCTGTTGAGCAATTCATAAATCAGGCAACATCCCATTCAGAAATTAGAAGGAAGCTCCATAAAGAGGGTAGAAAGAAGAAGCTCATATAGGGGAACACGGAAGAAAGTGAGGAAATGTTCTAATTGGCTGAAATTGTTTCCATTTTACTTAGGGGGATCTTATAAAGCAGAGAACAGGTAGTTGCTAAGGAATGAGGAAGTTATTTTAGGAATGAGGAGGAAATTAGCATATGACAGAGGACATTAACTGCTGATACCTGATAGGCTGTATTTAAATTTTGTTTTCTGGGCAAGCTGGGCATTTACAGGAAATAGAAACTAACTTAAATTTTTTGGTTTTGTTGACTTGGGGCTTAGCATGTTGAGTCTACTAGATTTTATTTATCAATGTAAATTGTGTTTAAATGAGGCCCATTATTCATCCGTATACTTGAAGAACAGTGGCCAACATATTCCCCTCATTTTTCAAAAGGCATTGAAAAGATTTTTGATGATCCACCATTGAATAATGATGCCAAAATATTAAGGTTTTATTAATCTTCATGCTAATCGAAACTGTACCCTGTGCTGGGAAAAAAAAAAACAAAACAAAACAAATTCTTCATATTCACTTAAGTATACCACATCTACAAATAATTGAGCCTCAAAGTTTATCAGCATGATAAATCAACCCTCAATGTGTAATTTAAATGAAAATTCCCTTTTATAATTTAACTTTCTGAAAGCTTTTTAAAAAAATTTAAGCAACTGATATCTACAAAAGAGAGTATTATAGTCAATTATATTTTAAGGCAGCTGAGGAAAGTTTAAGCGGCTGATTAGTAATCCCTGTCTTAAAGTACTTAGGAATGTGTGGAATTCTCAATGCACAGTGAAAGCACTATTTTTCCCTTAGTAATGTTTATTTTTTAAAATTTTATCAATGTAATACAGACATATGGGTGACAAATTCAGTGGTACACAAGGATTCATAAAGGGAAGCAATGGTACCCTGCCCTCACTGCTTCCTATCCACTACATATGACCATGCATTAAAAAATAATTTTCCATGTTTAGTTATTCTGTTGGTCAATTCCCCATCTCTAGATTGTATACTTACAGAGGTAGGTGTTCTGGTTTGCTAAAGCTGCCATTATGCAAAATACTAGAAATTGATTGGCTTTTATAAAGGGGATTTATTAGGTTACAAATTTATAGTTCTAAGGCCACAGAAGCATTCAAACTAAGGCATCAACATGAGGATACCTTCACTGAGAAAGGCCAATGGCATCTGAAACACTTCTGTCAGCTGGGAAACCATGTGGCCAATCCTTTGCTCCTGGGTTCTGGTTTCAAAATGGCTTTCTCCAAAGTGTCTCTGGGCTTCTGTCTCTTTAGCTTCTCTCTCTCAGCCTCTGTGCATTCTTGCTTGTTCTCCCAGGACATTTCTTTCTAAACATCTGGAGGTCCTCTCTTAGATTCTCCGGGGCAAACTCTGGGCTTCATCTCTTAGCTTCACATCTCCAAGCGTCCTTCTGTTGGCACCTCCCAGCATCTCCAAGCATCTGTATCAGCTCTCTGCTTCTCCCAGGGGCAAACTCTGGTTTACATTTCTTAGCTTCTCTCCAAAATGTCTCTCTCAGCTTCTCTGAGCTCCTTCTCTCTGTGAGCTCCCTTAAAAGACTCCAGAGAACTAATCACTGGATAGTGGGGTCACATGTCATCCATGGAGATGATCTAATCAAAAGTTCTCACCTACAATTGGGTGGGTCACATCTCCATGGAAACAACGTAGTCAAAATATCCCATCCTAATAAAAAGACTAGTAAGTTTGCCCCCCAAAAGATTGCATTAAAGAACATGGCTTTTGTAGGGGACATAATAGATTCAAACCAGCACATTATGTAATAATTCACTAACTGTGTATATTATCTATTGACTTTTGACATGATAAGTGAGGTGGCAGCATTTTAAGGTTAGAGTAACATGCAAGTCCTATCATGGGTTGCAACTTCTCTATCAGACTGTCAGAAGTTCTTTGAAATCACTTTTCAGGTGGAGGTTCACTGTTATTATTATTATTTTTTTATTTTTATTTACTATGGTTTTACTAGGATCTTAGGAGAAAGGAGGAAAATCATATACTTGGTCTATCTGACTGAAATGCACCCTGAAGTACTAGTGCTGTGTGTGTGTGTGTGTGTGTGTGTGTGTGTGTTTTCTTTTTGCAAAGGTTTGATCATTTCAGTAAGCTGTTTATTTAATGCGCACATTCTATTCAGTGAGTCATCATTTTTTGATGTTCTAGAGGAATTCTTTAGTTAGGGCTAACTGTAGTCTTTCCTTTCATGTGCTGATATATAACCAGCCACAAATCTTCTGGATTTTTCCTTCTTTAAGCACCTTATGTTTACCCTTTTCAGATTTATTTCCATCTCATCTATCTAGATCAGGTCTGTAAAATCTTTACATAATGATAAAAAATTTAAAACTCATTTCTCCCAAATATTTCTAATAATGCTTGGAAAAAATATGCAAAATACTATTTGAGTGATTTTAGCTGGACAAACACTTGAAACACAAACATATAAATAATAGGTCTCAAGAAATCAAGTTGATATCGTATGAAAATGTATAAAGAATGAAACAAATGTCTCTAGTTTGCCAATTTTGTTGTTGTGATGAGATGTATCTTTCCCACTTTGAAAGTAGATGGACTTTAGTAGTGATGTGGTCTGTATTTACTGGCCCATTACTTCACAGTTTATTGGGATGTATTATAATAATTTAGGAGTAAAGAAAATCATAGCTGTAAAAATCTTCAGAGACAGTTGGGCTGCTGTTAAGTACCACATACTTCCCAGTGAAATAAATTCTCTAAAATTACATTTTTCTTTTCTTGTTTAGCATATACAATCAGTTATAAAAATACTTTTGTGGGTACTCCAATAAATGCCACTAAGTGCAAAAATGAAGATGGAAAGAAATTTTAAAAAGTGGTCAGTGAAAGTGGACAGATTAGTTGTGAAACTGCATTCCTATTTATGCTACATTTGCATACAAATTGATCTGGAAATCCATCAGCTGATCCATTAATGAGGTCAAGAACAGCATGCAGAGTTAATCAAACCCTGCTATGTTTTTTCTTAGTTAACTATCTCTGGGGAAGAAAATTCCAAAATATGAAATCTTGCTATCAATTGTGTTTCCCTCCTTTCTAGAATAATTTCTACCATAGAATAATAATTAAATGCTATTTAGAAGTTCCCTCACTTTCCATTTTTACTCCAAAACTATTGATGTGTGTCATCATTGTCACTTTAATTGAACTCTGAGACATAGCTGACATGTGGTGGAATTTGGACTGACAGTGTAACATAAATGTATTATATCAGCAGTTTGAGCAAAGAAATCTAAGGCTTTGAATTGTAATTCTTGCTAAGGAAATGGAGAAGAAATATGAATACATTAAATTTTGCTCTTGCTTCTCTACCTCTATTGTCTCTATGCATCTATGTGACAAATATCCATTATTTGAAGACACTATGTCAAATCATATTCTGAAATATGGCAATTAATAAAAAAAATCATATTCTACAATTTTTTATTAGGTAAGGTTTTAAAATATTGCATTATGTAGTTCAAACATTATTTAAGTGCTTTGGCACATATTTAAATAATGTGAAATGATATTGGGTGAACAAAAAGTGTAGTAAAGATTCCCCAAACTACGATTATTGGTTTTTTTTTCTTTCTGTTCTTAAAGCTTCTTTATTAATCTCAGTCAGTGTGTTTTACATACATTTTGATAAAGAAACTTGTTCCGTCCTCTAACAACGTTTCTTTCTATGAACATTAAGATGAATATATGATAAAATGTGATTTGCTCTTAGCAGTCCTTACTATTCTCTAAACGTGATGATACTGTTGAAGATGATATGGAAGACTAGATGAATACCTCCTTATTCAATTTCACAGTATTGCTGTTATCTCTTGACTCAGCTGCTGCTTTAGGATACTTAGTAAAAATATAGTCTCTCTACTGTAATTTAAACAGGTAGAAAGATAATATCTGAATCTTGTTAGCCATAAAACTTAATTATTATGAATGCTTATAAACATTAAAATGAATTTGAAAAAGTTTCTTCAATTTATATATGTTTTAATTTCCTAGGCTTCTCAAAGAAAATACCAGGAAATGGGTCGGTTGAACAATGGAAACTTATTTGCTCACAGTTTTGAGGCTGGGAAAATGCCCAAATCAAGGCATCATCAGGTGATGCCTTCCTCCCTAAGACCAGCTGGAGGGATCCTTGGCTCCTCTGCCACAGGGCAAGGCACATGGCAGCATCTGCTTGTCTCCTCCTTCTCTTCTGGGTTTCACTGATTTTAGCTTCTTGCCTCCATGACTTTCTCTCAGTCTGAATTTCATTCTTTTTTAAAGTACTTCAGTAATAGGATTAAGACCCACCCTGAATGAGGTGGGATGCACCTTAACTGAAGTAGCCTCATCAAAAGGTCCTACTTACAATGGGTTCACAGTCACAGGAATGGCTTACATTTAAGAACATGTTTTACATTTAAGAACATGTTTTTCTGTGGGTGCATACAGCTTCAAACAACCACAGTAAACATCCAAATCTTGTTTCTACATCTGGAACAGTAACCACTTTATTGCTTCCTTCATTCCTTGTTCCCTGCAAGCTTTTTCAGATTGAATTACTGAAGAAAAAGCAGTTTTCACGTAATTTGTAATTATAATTCTACCAGAAATACTTGAAATTCATTTGGAAGAGACTATTAAACAGCAGTGATGAAAAGACACTTTACAAAACATCACCTATGTTTAGCATATATACTCTATAAAGTCTTTCTTATTTAAACTTCTCCAGGCTAGAATATTTTTGTTTCACGTATCATTATTAGAAAATAAAATGGACATTGATATGATAAGACTTCCAGTTGAAGGTTACATGAAATCATGTGCTATTAATGTGTAAACAAAGAACAGAAAAAAGAAATAGGCATCTATATAAGGCTAGCCTGTATAACAGCTGTGTTCCAATCAATGCATATGAATTGTTGATTAAAACTCAAATCTGTGACAGAAGCTGTTACTCTATATTATGATAACCCAGACTCCTTCCTCAATTTTAATGTAACTATTATGAGAAAAAGACAAATCACAATCTGGTTATGCTTTCAAATATTGATAAACCACAGCCATGGCTCCTGAGACTGACTGAACAGCTGTACAAATTGTATTCAGTATGGTAACCTCTGTGCATAGTGCCTTCCGGGGTTGTGCAGTACATAAGGAACACAGGCATATTCAGTAGCCCTGAGAATGATGTCATCAAAGTTCTTGGGGAGAATTTTACAATTAGCTCTTCCAGATCATTCTCTGCCTTATGCTTGTGCTCTAGTAGGTTGACCATGATGCATGACCTTAACCAATGTCCCACACTCTATAGCTTAACAGGATGTTGGCAGACCACAGAAAAGAAAGGTCAGGGTGCTTATTTCTCCAGCTTTCTTTCTGTTGGACCTCTTTTTTTTTTTTCAATCAACCACTCTGTTCTTCCCATTGCCACAACTTGAGTCATGCAGTCCTACTCTCTGGGTCCTGATAATACTCCCCTGTAGCCTTGGAGAACTAATACTTCTTGCTTTTCCAAGTCACTGGGTGCTTTAGTGTCTCTTGTTGGTCCTATTAAGCATCTTCTCACTTCTCTGAATAGTGTCTTCTTTAAACATTTTTCAGTTAATATGTTGAGTGTGCCTTCCATTCCCTGCCATGATCTGAACTTCTACACATTATTTTAAACCCAATAACTTTGTGAAATATATTCATCAAGAATAAAGCATGTGATAAATAATGTCTTTGTTAAATGTTTTCTCACAGCAATGTCTACTTCTATGGAAGGTGTGATTGCCAAATAAATTATGAAAACCCATTGGCAAGCACACACCTTGTGTTGTCTATTGTCTCTTTCTATGTCCCAGTCAGAGACTTCTATCTAATCACATCACAACTTCTTACTGCCTTAGGGTGTGACCATTGAATCTTTATCAGCACAGTGCTCCAGGCAGTCTCTACCAATTGATATTATTAGGTCTGTAATTTCTTAGTTGGCCTTAACCCCAGCAATGTGAGCCAAGTCTATTTGCTTTTAAACCCCAGTACCTATGGTATTCAAAGAGAACGTTAAAGTCTGTCTTCATTGGTCACTGAACAAAATATAAATGACCATAGGCTTCCCTTTTCTTGCATACTATGCTCTTTCATAATTCTTTATGCTTCCTGAACCTTACCTTTCACTCACCTCTCAAACTCTTCTACAGATCTCTCTGGATCCCTTTCTTCTTAATATTCCACCATTGTGAAAATACTATTTTTTTTTCAGGAATCATCTCCAATGCTGGCTATATATCTTCCTATGCTTCATCATTGTAGGGCCATGTGTTGAAGACGTGCCCTTCTTTCATCTACTGTGTCCCTTCCAGGCCTTCCGGATTACTCCTTTTGTCAAACAACTAATTGTAGCTCATTCTGTTCAACTCTGACACCCTTTTTCCTCCTACTGACCATCTTCTGATTTAGGACCATGTTCTTTCATTGACTGAAAAGTTTAGCACTTTGTAGTCTTTTCTTCTTCCACAAACACCATCCATCATGGATCACTTTAGTATGTACATAGAATGTCCACATTATACCAAGCATTTTAAAGAGGTAATAGAGTTCAGGGATAAAAATGTAACTTTGCAGCCTGTCCACTTGCCTTTTTTATCTGAACTGGATAGCTCTGATTAAACACAGTAAAGCAAGTTACTGAATTCTCAATGCCTTAACTTCCTCATGTGTAAAATAGGGATTACAATAATTCATTACAGAATTTTTGAAAGAAATAAATTAGTAGAAAGAAAACATTTAAAATGGTGCCTAGGTCATAATAAGCTGTCAATAAACATAAGCTATTAATATTAATAATAATTCCTTCCACATAACCAATGGCTCCACAACAACCCACACTCACAGCCACATCTTGGACACTGTCATTACCAAAAATTGTTCCACCTATAAAAAATCATCAATTCAAGAACTTCAATTTCTTATTACAGCATCCTTCCTTCCAGTTCAATGATGAATGTTGCCCATATGTGTGACTTTCAGTCACTGACTCCATTGTTTCTCCTGTATTCTCAGGAGATAGACCTTTTCTTCAGTTTCAATCTCCTCTGGATTAGATTCCTAAAGCCATCACTTTAAGAACATTTTTTGCAATGCTCAAATTACCTTAATCCTCAGTTTTTTTTTCATAACACTTGCCTAGGCATAAATCACAAGGCTGGATGAAATCAAATATGTGTTCTCACCAGGTCTGCTCCCAAGTCGTTGAGGCATGGATCCACAGCACCTTCTACAGAAACTGGCATGTTGTATACAGTTACAAAATAAGTAGAGTGGTTCAACTGTAAATTAATGATCACCAACTTCCATTAGGCCCTACAAATAACTTTGCTTCCTAACTTATCAACAAAATAGAAATTATCCCACAGACAGTCTTCAAAAACCACCATAATTCCCACTATCCTTTTTTCTTTCCCTGCTGCTGTAAGAGAGGAGCAGGTCACAGGGCCTCATGCCAGTTTCTGTAGTATCCTGCAGATCCATCCCTCATTTGTTCTCAAGGACCTTATTTCCCTAGGTATTCCTTTACTTTCCAGTTTTGCAGAAACTTCCTCCATGAGCCTTTAAACATGCCAACCCCCTTATCTCTTTCAATTATATCATCTAACTCTCATTTCTCGCACAGCCTAACCATTTGAGAGTTCTTAAATATTTGTTGGAGATTGTTGTACATTCTCTCTAATATATTACTTACGCACATTCTTTGACAAGGTTCTATTGTGGTATTTATCACTTTATTAAAGAGGTTTTTAAAAATTTAGAATATCTTCCTTGATTTTCTTCCTATACATGGCTCATCCTCATCACCATATTAGGAAACTTGTACTATTTTCTACACCCCATTTGCTTGGTCCCTCATCAGCAGTCCACATCTTTGAATGCTCCTCTTTCCATTTGAAATAGTCTTCCCTTTGCACAGATGACATGACACTGTCCTTGCTTCCTCCCATCTCTGTAGCTAGTCCATGTCAGTTGCCATTGCATGCTTACCCTCCTCTTCTAGGAATCCCTGAAGACTCAGTTGCATATCCTCATTCATCACTGTACTTTCAGTTATAACCTCTATGCAGACGGTCTCAAATTTACACGAGGAACAGACTTTAAAAATCTAAAATAATAAGGACTTATTTCCTAGTTTTTGCTGATATCATTTTAAAGGTTCAAAAGCAAGATGCCATTTTAAAAACTAAAAAGGTGATGCAGGGATGGCAGCACACTCCAAAGTTACATTAATAAGGAATGAACTAGGAGACCAATCACCAAAGAAAACTGTCCTTTTGATAATGGGAACAAAAAGCAATGGACTCCTGCAGAACTATTTATTCCAAGAGAGATTTAAAGATTATGAAATGAGATGCTCTTTCTTATGTTCTAAAGCAATGGTCCATAGACCTTAGCCTTATCATCTCACTTGACTTTATAAACAAATAACCAATCCCTTTTAGCTTTGTTTTCACTAAGTCCACAAACCAGAATCCCAAAGAATACAAGCTAAAGTGATGGGAATTTACTGAATAATACTATGCTTTGGCTCAGTGAAACGGAATGACTGCTAGCCTAGAGGACAGAAGATACACCACAATGATTGATTCAGAAGAGAGTGTGTTTTCTGAAGACCAATGATTTTAGGCAGTTGGATTATCCCTTTGCCACCACAGGTATAGTGTATTCTATAACTCCAGGATTTTTGTGAAAAAAAATTGCCTTGTGATATTTAATGATGATACCACTAATTAAAATTTACATTTGTGTAAGGGACTATGTTTGAAAAGAGTGCATATACAGGCATATGTAATTTCCAACCAATAAAGAATATTCTTTCATTTATAATTTCATTTATAACTAAGAAAAATATTCTTTCATTTCAATAACCCGCTAACTGAAGAGCTGAATTAGGTTTATTATTCATCACCTTATATCATCTCTTCTGATTATATTTAAAAGGATCTGCCCATTGCTTGCTTCTGTGTTCCAGGCTATAACAAATGTTTTTGGCCTGTAACCCACACCTGCAACAAATGTCTTTCAGAAAACAAAAACCAAAACAAAACTTGTGACTGGCTTTATTTGGCTCACTGAAAAGAATTCTCCGCTGTCCTCTTTCCTGCATACACAACCAGCCCCAAGCTGCTTCAATATTCAATACTGATACCCTGTTATTCTATTCACAATAGTGCTACTTAAAGGTAATTTCCATAAACATGCTTCTCTCTCCTATCTCCATTGTCTTGTCTTATCTTTTCAGTGTCAGTTTAGAAGTCACTACTCAGAAATCTTCCTTGAACTCCCAGAATTGGTTAGGAATCTTTCTCTTTCTCCTGCACATGTGTGCCATCCACACCCATACCCACCCAACACATAATCATAGCAACAAACCTCTGGCCCCCATTAGGCCTAAACTAACGTGACTTCTCTGGGAACCTTTCTCAGACAGGGTTAGGGCCCTTTAATTTGTGCTTCAGAAGCAACTCCCCACAGTTCTCCAATCATAGCTAATCACACTATAATTTAAAGGCTTTATTGTATACAATCTTACTGCAATAGCAAGCTCCTTGAACACAAAGCTCTGTTAACTTCAAGATGATTGTTCTCCAGGAGCTCTGCCAAGTGATGCTTCTTTTCAGAACCCAGCTGCCATTCTGTGAAAAGTCCAAACCACATAAAAAGGCTATATGTAGGTGTTCCCACTAGCAGGTCCAGTTAGCCCAGATATTGAATCATCCCTTCAGATGCCAACCATGCGAATGGAGGAATCCTCAGATGATCCTAGACTCCAGCCTTCTGAGTCATCCCAGATGTTGAGTCTTCTCAATTGAGACCCCAGACACAGGACAGCAGAGTCAAGCTCCTACCTTCCATGTCCAGAAAGGATTCATGATTTAGAGAATCCATAAGTATAATAAATGACCATTGTCTTCAATACTAAGTTGAGTGTTGTTTCTTATGCAGCCATTGACAATCAACACAAATTATGATGATGATGATGACAATGATGATGATGATGATAAGCAGCAGCAAACATTTCTTTTGGACTGACCATGTGCCGGGCATTGCTCTTTCTAGTTATTTTACTTAAAATATTTGAATCTTCAAACATACCCATGAGGTACGTGGAATTCTCATTCTCAATTTCAATTTAAGGATACTGAAGAGACTAAGTAAATTGACCAAGTTTATTTAGTCAATATGCTAAAAAAATGTTTTCTTTTTCAGTTTTTATTGTTCAGAGCAAGGACCAGTGTAAGGTTTCATGATCTTAGCTTTTAAATAATATGGGTCATTTGCTCATGAAAATTCTCTGTGTAAGATTTTTTTTTGTCCAAGTCAAGTTTTAATGCTGTTTGTTGCTGTTGACATTTTTTTTCCCCATAATCAAGTCTGCCTGAAGGCTTCCATCTACATTTTGGAGCTGACCATACATTAAGGTTACTGTTATATTGCTGGAGTTGCCAAAATAATGGATTGTGTTTTTAACCTTTACTTTTTTGTTCATCAGAATAAGTGTTCCTTTGACATTCTACTATTCTTCAATAAGGCTAGTGACATAACAAATTATTTGATTTCATACTCCAAAGGTAGCTGAATAGCTAAATTATAGAATTTCCAAATATTAACATTTAAAAATACACAACATATTCACATGTTCAAAGCTGAACTTGGAACAACTACAACAAAAACAAAAGCAACCAAAATGTAAAAGTAAATTGCCAGGTAAAGGAAATGTGGAAGGAATAGAAAACATGAGTAGAAGCTCACTCTGCAAACTCACAACAATGGGGATGGAGGATTGGTAGTGGTAAAGTTATTACCACAGAAATCTAGTGGTTTGGTTTTGTGGGGTCAAAAGGTAAAGGCTTGATCTGTTAAATGTAGGGCATTAGGACTGAGAAGGCTGAACATAGAATGGGGAACTAAAGAGCAATAAACTACTGAATGTATAAAACTAGGAAAAAAATTCTATCCAATGATACAAATAAGTGAATAAGTAAGCTTATTGGTCTGTCTTTGCATAGGCTCCAGGGACAAAAAATAAAAAGTTTATTAGAATTCATAATTATGCCCTGCACCTTATAACTTGTTACTTTTGAAATGATCCTATATGCAGTGGTTCCAAAACCCCCAAGCTGAGTGAGAAAAGACCTTAGAAATTGCTCACGGACTACTGATAACCCTGAAGTACCCAGCAGAATGAAACACAAAATTGCTCTGCTCAAGGAAAACTGCTGATAAAGCCCACTGGAAAAAAAAGGTCACGATTGAAACTAAGTGTAAACACCACCATGAGTGGGTCTCAGAGGGATTATTATTCCTTAAACTTTATAATTTAAAAAATCCATTAAAGAATACAGAATAAGTCCACTAAAAAAAGACTAAAGACATATAATAAGAATTGTTATTTAAGAGAAAAGAGAAAATGCAAAAAATGAGACAAATATTTAAAACCTCCTATAATTCTGAAGCAAAAAATATAATGATTGAACTAAAAAAAAATGCATACAAAACTAGCTAGATATTCATTATTAATTAAGAAAATAAATGAACTGGAAAGTAAATCTGAAAATATCATATGTAGATACAAAGAGTTGAAAATTATGAAAGAGAAATTAAAAAGCATGTTGAATAAAGTAAGAAGTGAAAAAAATAGGAACTCTTTAGAGTTCCAGAAGGAGATGTTTTGGAGAATTGAGTAGTAGTAATATTTGAAGAAATGTTGTCTGAAAATTTTCCAGAATTTTTGAATGACACGAATCCTTGTGTTTCCCTATAGTTTAAAAGTTGGAAGGGGAGGGGTGTATTCAGTAAAATAGATATGCTCAGGGCCATATGGAGATGAAAGAGGACCTGAACTTTTGAGGTTTGAATGCTGGTGTAAAAATAGGGAAAAAAGTCATAAAGAAACTACTCATGATGGTCCCAAGGTGGATAATAATGGAAGTGCAGCTCAGGGAAGACTACTTTGCAGATGCAGACTTTCAGGGCTCCCACTTGCCTTCCATTGAGAGAGGCAGGGCAGCTGGTTGGTGGATGGTTGCACTGAGCTTCTTGACTTCTGTAATGGAAAGTTAGGTGTTGGCAGAGGATGTTCTTACCCACATCAAGTGAAGACCATGGATCCTTGTTTACCTTTTTGTATGGAACCAATTAACAAGTAATAGATAAATCTATAATAATTAAGGGAGTATAGTGTTGGCACAGGGAAGGACAAATAGAAAAATGAAACTGAAAAGAGATCTTAAAACCAGACAATGTAGACATGGGATCCTTATATGTATTACAGGGGACAGTACAAATCAGTGTGGAAAAAATATCTGAGCTACACACATACATAAAAATAAAAATAGTTGTGCTTTCTATGACACATGGCATACCAAAACCAGTTCTAGATGAATTGAAGACATAAATGTGACAAAAAGAAAACATTTTGGAATAAAACATAAGAAAATGTCTTTATTACATCAGTGAAGGAAAACATTTCTTAGGCACAAACAGCACAAAGAAATTAGAGAAAGAACATCCACAAATCAATAAGAATGGAAAGGTGTAGAATCAGAAAAATGGGCAAATCATATGAACAGATTTATTCTCACTAGGAATGGGTAAAATGAAAATTAGAACAATTAGGTACTATTGCACATCGATAATATTGGCCAAAATTAATAAGTCTGATAACATCTGGTATTATATGGTGAGAGTATGAAAAAATGGGACCTTTTATAGATGTGCTGATAGGAGTTAAAGTGTTCAAGTAGTTAAAGTATTTAAAGGACTACTTTGGAAATTAATATGGCAATACCAAGAAAAGATAATTACAAACATACCCTCTGACATAGCAAATCAACTTTTATATATCTTCCTGTGAGCAAGGAGACAAAGAGAATGATAATTATTTCTGCCTCATTTTAACTTAGAAAGCATAGAAATGACCTAACTCTTCCTCAGTACAAAAGAAGCATAAAATGATTTATTAATGTAATGGAATACCACAAAGTAGTGCAAATAAGTGTGTGATATATTTGTCATTATTAAGATATTTAAAACTTTAAGATTGAGTGAAAAAGGATTCATTCAGTAAGAAAACAAGAAATGCATTAAACTATATATTTTAAAATATTAGTGTTATGGTGAAATACATATGTGAAGCAAATCTAATTTATATAAGTAAATAGAATGTGTCAACTTTGGGGTAGTTCTTACCTCTGGGGAAAGAATAGGAGAAAGGAATGGCAGTAGAGCTTTAATTAAGTCTGCATCATTTTAGATCTCATTTTAAATGAATTTTTTAAGTAAACTATATTAAAATATATTTAATCTCAGCAGTTGTTACATGCATGCCTATTATCTTATTGTCTATACTTTTCTGTATATATAATATTCTTCATTATTTTAAATAAAATAACTTTATAAAGGACAAATATTAAAGCATTCAGGTAGGAACAAACCTGAAATTCATAAATAGTTTGCAAGTATGATTGAACTTTAGTATAAATTATATAAGCCATATGTTAATTTAAAACAAGTACTTTTGCTAGGACTGGGTCTGCAATATTTCAATCCAAGATACACAGGATATACCTGGAATTCTTTGTAATGCTAGGTAGCTGATATATTGGGAGATTTGTACTTTGTATAGAGAAACACATGTGAGAACTAATAACATACTCCTGTACAAGGATTATTTTAAAGGGTAGTATAATATTTGGTAGAAAGTGTTTCATTTGCAAAAAGTACCAAAGTGATTGCAATATGTACATAGATTAAAGTTGCTAATGTATTTCAAGTGGCTTTTAATACATAAATATTTTTGCTCTAAAGTGATCCCACAACGTAAATACATCTGTAGACCATGATGAGTGAAGTTCAGAGCACAAAACTAACTTTTTGATTGAGTGTGCTGCTGATGTCCAGCTGGCTTCTCTCCAATTTTCTTTTGAAACAGTAAAGGATGAACAAAGGAGGAGAGCTTTGTGAAGCAACCAGGTTTCTCTTCACCAGCACCTTACCTGTTGAGATGGAACATATCCACTCCCATTCCCCAATTCTGCCTCAGTTGGTAATTTTATGACTCTCTTCTGAATAAAGACTGAGTCACTGTATCACATTTTAGTAGTAGGTATATTGACTATGCCCTAAAGACTTCTAGAAGTTCAGCCACCCTCTTCTGTCTCTGACTCCATATTGCCTCCTATGAGGCAAACCTAGAGAGAATGTCTTGCATTTTCTTTACCATATGCTAGATAGATTAGGCAGGGTTTGCTCTGAGGACAGGCCATATTTTCTATTTCTTCACAGGCAGGCTTGGGCTTCAAGGGAGCAGTTTGAGTCTAGACACACATTCCAGTTTAGCTTCTGCCAAAGAGCCCTGCATTAATGTTGATTTGGAGAGACCAAAATAATCATAAAGTATACCTTGATTCCAATTCACCTATGGATGGGGTTCATTTAGGAAGTGTGATGATTGATAGGGAAACATTTTAACTCCATTAAAATATCACCAATGTTTTCTGCAGACCTCATCTGAGTAAACACATGAACTCTATGCAGGACAAAGTGAGTACTACAGATTTTAATCTGGGTACCAAAAGCTTCAAATGAAAATTTACTAGATAACAAAGTCTTTAGAAAAGCTTCATATTAAAAGCAAATTTACAAGATGGGGGAGAAGTGAGGTCTAAGTTGTAGTTACTCCTTCGGGGCAGTTGGTAGAAAGCCAGGAACTGCATGGACTGGTACCACAGAGGAATTTGAGATCGTACAAACTCCATACAACACCCATGAATGTGTGGAATAACTGACATCAGCAAATTCTGTAAGTTCTCACAGCCAGGGCACCCTGTGCTCCTCCCTGCTAGGCACAACCCCAAGGGAGGAGGGGCCATCCCTGCTGGGAACCAGGAGGGAGAATGAAAACTGAGAGCAGACACCAGAAAATCTGGGAGCAGTCAGCCCAGTGGAGAGGAGATAGGGCTAGCAAAACAGCAAAAATATAGATAACAAAATAAAACCAGAGGCTTTTTGGAGTCAGGTGAACATAATACAGAGAAGGGCAGGGCTCAAACTGAATCAGATACATACGCAAATCAAGGGAGGGAGAGCCCTTATCTGAAAAGCCAGCTTCTCTGCTTTCTTGATTGTTCCTTAATTACCCTCAATTCCTGGTCTTTTAACATTTCAATAGCCCATTAGATCTGTAAAGACTGTAAACAGTCCATACTGGGCCTTTACTTTTTTATTTTTTTATTTTTTTCCCTTTTTCTAAAACAATTACTCTAAGAAGCCCACTACAGAAAGTCTCAAAGACTTGCAATTTGGGCCCAGGCAAGAGCAGAGCTAAGATAGCTCTGAGAGACAAAGCAATAAGTCTGGTGACAGAGTAAGTTCACTAAATACCATAACTCCCCAGCCCTTTTGGGAGCTCAGATCCCAGGGTTTGGAATTCATTAACTAGCTTCAGTCAGCCACATCCCAAACTGGGTTAGGGTCACCTGGAGACCTAAAGGCTCCCCACCTCCTCACACCAGTGGGGGAACTGCAGGCTGGCAAGAGCCACCTGCTGGAAAGCACATGAGAAGCATAGAGTCTAAAGGCCTCATAGGAGGGTCTCATTTTCAAGGAAACTCCATAACCTCCTCCTGAGACCTGGGCCTCACTGGACTAGGAAAACCTGACTGGGGCTGACAGTATCTGAGGAGATCACCACAGATCACCTACATAGAGGCAGGGCAAGAAAAAGAAAGAAAAGAGGTGAAAAACTCTGATCAACTAAACAGAATGTAAGTTAAAGGTCTAGAATAAGCTGAATTGAATATCAAAGGTTAGAGAACAAAACCAACCAACAAGAAAACCCTAGGTAAAAGGGTGAAAACAAGCTCCAGAATTAACTAATAAAGAAAGTCAGATGCCAGGACAGCTTAAGATAATGAGCCATACTAGGAAACATGAAAATATGAATCAGCCAAAGGAACAAACTAATAGTTCAACTGGGCTATGGGAGTTGAAGCAATTATTGCTAAATCAATTTAATGAACTGAAGGAGAACTAATTGGAGATGTTCAAACAAATCTAAATCAATTCAAAAATCAAGTCAATGAACTGAGGGAAGACATAGCAAAAGATGTGAAAGCTATAAGAAGGACACTGGATGACCATAAGGAAGAATTCATAAACTTGAAAAAACAAATGACAGAACTTATGGGAATGAAGTGTATAATAGAGAAGATGAAAAAGGCAATGGAGGGATACAACAGTAGGTTTGAACAGGCAGAAGAAAGGATCAGTGAATTGGAAGACCAGATATCTGAATTCACACATATGAAAGAACAGATGGTGAAAAGAATGGAAAAATATAAGCAGGGTCTCAGGGAGCTGAGTGACAACATGCAATGCACAAACATACATGTTATGGGTGTGCCAGAGGGAGAAAAGAGGGGGAAAGGAGCAGAAAGAATAATAGAAGAAATAATCACTAAAAATTTCCCAACTCTTATGAAAGACAGAAAATTAGAGATTCGAGAAGTACAGTGCACCCCAAACAGAATAGACTCCAATAGAGGTACTCCAAGAAACTTACTGATCAGATTTTCCAATGTCAAAAACAAAGAGAGAATTCTGAACGCAGCAAGAGAAAATCAATCCATCACATACAAGGGAAGCTCAATAAGACTATGCACAGATTTCTCCTCATAAACCATGGAGGTAAGAAGACAGTGGTATGATATATTTAACATACTGAAAGAGAAAAATTGCCAACCAAGAATTCTATATCCAGCAAAGCTGTCCTTCAAAAATGAGGGAGAGATTAAAATATTTTCAGACAAACAGACACTGAGAGAATTCATGAATATGAGACTGGCGCTACAGGAAATACTAAAAGGAGTGCTACAGGCTGATATGAAAAGACAGGAGAAAGAGGTTTGGAGAAGAGTGTAGAAATGAAGATTATCAGGAAGGGTAAAAAGAGGTAAAAACATAAGAAGTGACATATAAAATCCAAAAGACAAAATGATAGAAGAAAGTAATGCTCTTACAGTAATAACACTAAATGTTGATGGATTAAACTCCCCAATAAAAAGACACAGACTGGCAGAATGGATTAAAAAACAGTACCCATCTATATGCTGTCTACAAGAAACTCACCTTAGACACAAGGACAAAATAGGCTGAAAGTGAAAGGTTGGAGAAAGGTATTTCATGCAAACAGCAACCAGAAAAAAAATGGGAGTAGCTGTATTAATATCAGACAAAGTAGACTTCAAAAGTAAAACAATTAAAAGAGACAAAGAAGGACACTATATATTAATAAAAGGGTCAATTCATCAAGAAAACATAACAATCATAAATATTTATGCACCAAGCCAGAATGCCCAAAATTCGTGAGACAAACACCGAGAACACTGAAAGGAGAAGTAGATAACTCTACAATAATAGTTGGAGACTTCAATACACCACTCTCATCAATAGCTAGAACATCTAGACAGAGGATCAACAAGGAAACAGAAATGTTGAATTGTATGATAAGTGAGCTAGACTTCACAGACATTTATAGAACACTACACCCCACAACAGCAGGATAAACATTGAGTGCTCATGGAACATTTTCTAGGATAGACCACATGCTGGGTCACAAAGAAAGCTTCAACAAATTTAAAAATATTGATATTATATAAAAAAAACTATCTCAGATCGTAACAGAATGAAGTTGGAAATAAATAACAGGAAGAAGATTGAAAATTTCACAAATGTATGGAGACTAAACAACACACTCTTAGAAAACCAGTGGGTAGAGGAAGAAATTACAAGAGAAACTAGTAAATACCTCAAGGTAAATAACAATGAAAACACAATATATCAAAACTTATGGGATTCAGCAAAGGTGGTGCTAAGAGGGAAATTTATTGCCTTAAATGGCTGTATTAAAAGAGAAGAGAGAGCAAAAATTGAGGATTTAACTGTCAACCAGGAAAGAAATAAACAGCAAATAAACTCCAGAGCAAACAGAGGAAAGAAATACCAAAGATCAGAGCATAAATAAATGAAACTGAGAACAAGAAAACAACAGAGAGAATCAACAAAACCAGAAGCTGGTTCTTTGAGAAAATCAACAAAATTGATGGGCCCCTAGCTAGGCTAACCAAAAAAAAAAAAAAAAAAAAAAACAGCAGATGCCAATAAATGCAATCAGAAATGGGAAAGGAAATTTAACTAGTGACTGCAGAAATAAAGGAGATAATGAGAAAATACTATGAGCACCTATATGCTAATAGTCTGGACAACTTACATGAAATGGACAACTTTCTAGAAAAGCATAAATGACCAACATTGTTGAGAAGAAATAGAGGACCTCAACAAACCAATCACAAGCAAAGCGATTGAGTCAGTCATCAAAATACTCCAAAAAAAGAAAAGCCCAAGACAAGATGGCTTCACATGTGAATTCTACCAAGCATTCAAGAAAGAATTAATACCAATCCTGCTCATACTCTTCAAAAAAATTGAAGAGGATGGAAAACTACCCAACTCATTCTATGAAACCAACCTCACCCTAATACCAAAATCAGACAAAGACACTACAAAAAAAAAAAAAATAATAATAGACCAATCCCTTTAATGAATATAGTTGCAAAAATCCTCAACAAAATACTTACAAATCGAATCCAGCAGTACATTAAAAGAATTATACACCACAACCAAGTGGGGTTTATTCCAGGTATGCAAGGCTGGTTCAACACAAGAAAATCAATTAATGTAATACACCACATCAGTAAATCAAAGGAAAAGAACCACACGATCTTGATCAATGCAGAAAAGGCACTTAACGAAATTCAACATCCTTTCTTGATGAAAACACTTCAAAGGATAAGAATAGAAGGGAATTTTCTCAATATGATAAAGGCAATAGATGAAGAAACCACAGCTAACACTGTACTCAATGGGGAGAGACTACAAGCTTTCCCTCTAAGATCTGGAACAAGACTGAGATGCCCACTGTCACCATTGTTATTTAACATTGTGCTGGAAGTTGTAGCTAGAGCATCAGGCAAGAAAAAGAATAAAAGGCATCCAAATTGAAAAGGAAGAAGTAAAACTTTCACTGTCTGCAGATGACATGATACTATATGTAGAAAATCCAGAAAAATCTACATCAAAACTAGTAGAACTAATCAAAGAATACAGCAAAGTTGCAGGATACAAGATCAACATGCAAAAATCTATAGTTTTCTTCTACACAAGCAATGTGCAACAAGAGGAAGAAATTTAAAAAAAAGCCATTTACAATAGCAACCAAAAGAATCAAGTATTTAGGAATAAACTTAATAAAGACCACAAGAGACCTATACAAATAAAATTACAAGTAAATGCTAAAATAAATCGAACAGAACCTAAAAAACTGGAAGAACATACTGTGTTCATGGATTGGAAGACTAAATATAGTTAAGATGTCAATTCTACCTAAACTGATTTATAGATTCAATGCAATACCAATTAAAATCCCGACAACTTACTTTGCAGAAATAGAAAAACCAATAACCAAACTTATTTGGAAGGGCAAGGAGCCCTGAATAGCCAAAAATATCTTGAGAAAGAGGAACGAAGTGGGAGGTCTCACACTACCTGACTTTGAAGCATATTACAAAGCTACAGTGTGCAAAACAGCATGATACTGTCATAAGGACAGAGACACCAACCAATGGAATCAAATTGTGTTCAGAAATAGACTCTGGCATCTATGGGTAATTGATTTTTGATAAGGCAGTGAAGCCAAAGCAACTGGGAAAGAGCAGGCTCTTCAACAAACTTTGCTTGGAGAACTGGATATCCATTTCCAAAAGAATGAAAGAGGACTCCTACCTCACACCTTATACAAAAATTAACTCTAATTGGATCAAAGACCTAAACATAAGTGCTAAGACCATAAGACTCTTAGAAGAAAATGTAGGACACTATCTTAAAGATACTGTGATAGGAGGTGGTTTCCTAGACCTTACACCCAAAGCTCAAGCAAACAAAGAACAAATAGACAAATGGGATCTCCTCAAAATCAAACACTTTTGCACATCAAAGGACTTTGTTAGAAAAGTGAAAAAGCAGCCTACACAATGGGAGACAATATTTGGAAATCACATATCAGATAAGGGTTTAATATCCTGAATATAAAAAGCAATCCTACAACTCAACAACAGAAAGACAAACAACCCAACTAAAAAATGTGCTAAAGACATGGACAGACACTTTTCTGAAGAGGAAATACAAATGGCTCAAAAACATATGAAAAAATGCTCAACTTCACTGGCTATTAGAGAAATGCAAATCAAAACCATAATGAGATACCATCTCACACCTACCAGAATAGCCATTATCCAAAAAACAGAAAATAACAAGTGCTGGAGAGGATGTGGAGAAAGAGGCACACTTATTCATTGCTGGAGGGAATGTAGAATGGAGCAACCACTCTGGAAGACAGTGTGGAGGTTCCTCGGGAAGCTAAGTTTATATTTTCCATATGACCCAGCTATTCCATTGCTAGGTATATACTCAAAGGAACTGAAAGCTAAGGCACAAACGGACATTTGTAAACCAATGTTTATTGCAGCATTATTCATGATTGCCAAGAGATGGAAGCAGCCCAAATGTGCATCAATGTACGAGTTGATAAACAAACTGTGATATAAACACATGATGGAATATTACGCAGCTGTAAGACAGAACAAAGACATGGAACCTATAACAACGTGGATGAAACTTAAGGACATTATGTTGAGTGAAATTAGCCAGAAACAAAAGGACAAATACTATATGGCCTCACTAATATGAAATAACACTAATGAGCAAACTTTGAGAGTTAAAATCTGATAACACAGGCTACCAGGAGATAGAAAGATGGTAGAGAACAGGCATTTGATGCTGAAGGACTACGGAAATGTTCAGCAGGATTGATTGTATAGATCCAGAAATAGATAGCATAATAGTGTGTAACAGTAGCACAATATTGTAAGTACGTGGAACAAAGATATCTGTGAGTAAAGCTGAAAGAGGTGAGATAGGGGAACGTATGACACCAGAGGTAAAGATAGATGATGAAGACTGGGACTGTATAACTTGGCAAAAACTGGAGTGGCCAATGACTCTTGCTAGATGTACAAATATAAAATTGTTCTCACATGTGGGAGAACAAATGAATGTCAACCATGCAGAGTGTTGAAAAAGGGATGGTATTTGGGAAAAAACATACTCAAAGCAAACTGGAGTCTATGGTCAACAGTAACATTCCAATATGCTTCTATTAAATGTAACAAAGGCAATATACCAAATTTAATTGTGTATGAGAGGGGGATATAAGGCAGGGATATGGGATTCTTGGTAGTGGTATTGTTTTTTGTCCTTACTATTATATTGTATTGTATGACATTTTTATTTTTATTTTTATTATCTTTTTTATTATTCACCAAAAAAAACCCATACTTTTCATAATAACTGATATGTTCGAGTACTGACTGTGGTGACAAATGTACAACTATGTGATGATGCTGTGAACAACTGATTTTACACTGTGGATAGATGTACGTTATGTGTATCTATCTCTATAAGATTGTAGGAAAAAATATAAATAGAGATAAAACTGCTGGAGAAAAAATGGAGAGAGAGATGTACCTGTTTACTGTTGATGAGAAGGCAGAATGGTGTAATCTTTCTGGAGGTCACTGTGGTGGCTCCACAAGAAGCTAAGTATGTGGGGCCATAAGGTCCTACAACCTCATTATGGGGTATGTATTTGGAAGATCCAAGCTCAGAGACATGAATGGAAACCTGGACACTCATATTTATGGAGACAGTATTCATGATTTGCAATGGGTGAAGGTGGCCTAAGGGCACACTGAGGAACAGAATGATGAACTGTGGTGTATGCATACAATGGAATATTGAGCAACTACGAGAAGTAGTGAAGCTGTGAGATGCACAGCAAGGTGAATGGATCCTGCAGACAGCATGTTGAGTGAAGTACACCAGAAACCAAGGCAAACACCGTAATGCCTTACAAATATGGACTAACTACAATGTGTACATTCAGAACTGAATCTTAGAGCATAGCCTAACAGGGAAATGATTATTGTAATGGTCCCTAGATTGCAAGGTCTTAGAGTAGTCAAATCTATTCCTGAATTGTAATGGCTATCTCCAAACTCAGATGTTGATCCCTTAATGCATAACCTGATTGGTCTCTGGAACATTGGGTATCTGTGTTACACCTGAAACTCAGAGCTAGAGCTCACTAGATATGAATATCAGTATTAACACATACAGCAATTGCTAAAAAAAAAAAAGCTGAAATAGAGCCCAGACTTCAATTAGAGATATGAATAAAGCAGACTAGAGCAAATCAGGCCAAATGGTAAAGGTTGAAACTGACTGTGTTCAAACTTCAGCTTTCATGTGAGACCAAGGGAAGAGATGTTTATTTGGTGTAGGATCTATATTTTGTAAACAATATAACTTCTACAGTCAGTTTGTTCAAACACTACAATTACATGGAACTTTGAATAGGAAGTAAGCTATGGTAGATCTCTATCAATTAGTATGAAGTAGCAACACATCCTAAAGTAATTTGGGTGGAGAATAAAAATATATATTTGGGGCCCCCCTGAAAAGCTGGGGGAGAATGCAGAGGTGTTGGACTTCCTCACCTGGATTGTTGCTGATGTTCTCACAAACATTGGGGACTGACGGCTTGATGTGCTGAGCCCTCTGTCTTGGGGCTGGCCCCTATGAAGCTTGTTGCTGCAAGGAGAGGCTAAACCTGCTTATTGTGCCTAAGAGTCTCCCTGAGTGCCTCTTTGTTGCTTGGATGTGGCCCTCTCTCTCTAACTAAGCCATCTTGGCAGGTGATCTCACTTTCCTCCCCCGTACTTGGGCCTGATTCCCAGGGGCTTAAATCTCCCTGGCAATGCAGGATATGACTCCCAGGGATGAACCTGGACCCAGCATCATGGGATTGAGAACATCTTCTTGACCAAAAGAGGGATGCAAAATGAAATGAAATAAAGCTTTGGTGGCTGAGAGATTTCAAATGGAATTGAGAGGTCACTCTGGTGGATATTCTTATGCACTGTATAGATAACACGTTTTAGGTTTTAATATATTGGAATAGCTAGAAGTAAATACCTGAAACCCCAAATATGCAACCCAGTAGCAATGACTCTTTGAAGATGACTGTATAACAATGTAGCTTACAAGGGGTGACAGTGTGATTGTGAAAACCTTGTGGATCGTACTCCCTTTATTCAGTGTATGGATGGATGAGTAGAAAAATGGGGATAAAACCTGAATGAAAAATAGGGTGATATGGGAGGGTGATATTGGGTGTTTTTTTTTTTTTTATTTTTACTTTTTATTCTGATTCTGATTCTTTCTGGTGTAAGGAAAATGTTCAAGAATAGATTGGGCTGATGAATGCACAACTATAGTATGGTGCTGTGAACAGTTGATTGTACACTATGGATGATTGTATGGTATGCGAATATATCGCAATAAAACTGAATTTAAAAAAAGCAAATTTACACACACTGGGTTATCTTTAATATTTGGCAAAAGTATTCTTATGAGTATGTTCATTATTTTTTAGTTTCTTTTTTTTTAATTTTCCCCCTGGATGTCCAACAAACAGGAGTCAGAGTTATTTTCAAATAAGTAGCTTTATTGTTTATATAGATATGCTTCCTTTGAATTTGAATAGCATGATCTACTAATTTAAACTCCCTTGGAAAACAAGGATTACATTATTAGGAGTTATGTTTCCACGAACAGTTTCACCATCTCGACCACTTAGAAAAATATTAAGAAGTTTTTCAAAACTTATCAACAATATTGGAAAGTATTAATTTTCTCCATATACAAATTCTTCACAGAATTTATGAAATAGTAAACAGGTTTTAATTTGTTTCATGGTTTTCACTGTAGCATGTGGCAAATCTAGAACCAATGAATATTTACAGAGATATTTCCTTATGGATATAAAGGAAATTGTATTAATATGTTCTGTCCCATCCTATAGCAGGAAAAGGGATGGCACATTAACTGTGGCAGGACAGAGCAGGCTGCCAGACTGTGGATTCTTCCCCCAGGATGGATGACACATGGGCACAGGCACTGCAGCATGTGCCAGGAGAAGGTTTAGCCAAACAGGTAAACATGCTATTGCAGGTGTAGGTAGGTAATAATACATAATTCAACTCAGAATTTTGCATTAGAGAGCTCCAACATGGACACAGCATGATTACAACAGGCAAGTGAAGAATTGTAATAAGGAATCTAGAAATAAAGGATATCTGCAAGATCAGACCAGTAATCAGGAACTCAACATCAGGGACATTTTTGGAGGTTGGAGAAAAGGGAACTAATATATATGGAATGTGTCAGGCACTAGAGTGGAAATTTTATATACATTCATTCATTAATCCCCAATAATCATCTGAAATAGTTTCCTTTTTATGAAAAAGGACACTGTGGACCAGACAGGTTAATTACAGCTAATACCTGATTTCAAACCCTTGCCTGACTCCAAATTCTTTTCACTATCTTCAACCCACTGAAAATGATAACCATGTTATATTTAATTAGCATATGAATTAATAAATCTCCCCCAGGCTAGGCAGTTGGGGATGAATCAGTATGAATTGTGCCAAGTGGCACAAGTCTTATTCTGGGGTCTCATTGTTATTCTGTCCTTATTAATTTACATTCTTTATGACTGCAAAGGTGATATTAACCATTTTTCTTAAGGCCATGGAGAAAAATGAAGCAATGAAAAGTGTCTAGGCAGTATCAAATGTCTACACAGTACCTTTTGGCATTCAGGAATACTCTCCCTTTGTGATTAAGGTCTCAGTTAAGGTTGTTGACATCTGTTATTTAAGGGAAAAAAACTGCAACACAGTTTTTTTAGTATGGTAGAGGCAATGCTACACATTCACCAAAACTCCTTTTGTATTCCACCTTCCTGTACACATGGAAACCCATGTGGCAGTGAAAAAGACCCAAGTTATTTTCAAATCAGAATGAAACATTCTACTGTAATGATGAGGTCACAAGATCAAAGCAACCTGCATCAATGGGTTACCATGTGAAAGAGGATTGGATCCAGAGCCAACTTTGTATGAGCGATAAGGAAGAAATGAGTAGTTGAAAACCGATAATTTGTGGTTTCCTGTTTTTCCAGCCCATCAGGGATAACATAAATGATTATATTAGAAAAATACTGGATTTATCAATGATGAAGTTGATTTTTATTGGCATATTTTTCAGAGCCTTTAATATGATTATGTGAATTGTAAATTTTTCAGAGAATAATGCTCTCTGTAGAACTTATCAAAATTATTTTATCATGGAACCATCTGTTCATGCTGAATCAGCCTGAGAAATTAGCTCTCTCAGGAGTATAGTTCGTCAAACAATGCTTTTTTTATTGTGGGGTGGGGAGGGGCAGATTTTGGGGAGGAGGTTGTGGTCCAGGCCAGAAATTGGCAAAAAGAAAATAGAATTAGAGTCCTTTAAGAACTGGGATCCTACTTAACGAGCTAAAAACTGAGTCACTAAGGAAAGAAACAAGTTGAGTTATCATAATACAGATAAATGAGTCTGAGTTATTCAAGCAACAAGACTGTCTTAATGTTGAGTTCCAGATTGTCATGTTAGAGTTGCTTAAAACTCTTCTGCTGAATATCTCGAGCAGTCTAGATTCTGGGCAGATGATAAGTGTACAAGTTTGACTTCATCTATGTATAAGGGTTGAAAATGTCTCTAGTTCTAGGGAGAAGAAGAATATAAAGTATCAAAATCATCTGGGATTGAAGAAAAATTCAGTGAAAAAAATCCCCTTTTAACTCTAAGTCAATATTCTGTATTAAAATAACATGATAGAGGTTAGTATCATAAAAATGGTAGCCTGATAGATTAAGCTGATGAATTGGATTCTTTAAAAGAATCAAGCACATTTGCTGTGCAGGCAAAAATAGTCTTGTGAGAAAAATGTATACTAATAAATAAAACAATCAATCTGCTAATTGTACATGTTCTTTTGGATACCAAAATTCAGAAACATTTGGTAATTTCCTGTCAAGAAGCATACATAAATCTTGACTCTAGATAACCCTCAATCAGTTAGACCGTGGAAAAATAGATCATGTGGAATAAAATAAGAAGGCTCCAAGTAGTCATGGCTTTTGTTCCAGTTTTTAGTTCCCAATCCCAGTCAACTCCATGGTATTATTCCTAATTCTTATGAATATCACAAGGTTATTTTCCTCACTTGCACATTCACTGAAGCAATAAATCAGGAATAATTGTATTTCACATTCTCCATGTTAAGTGTGGCTTGTGATGATTTACATTATTTAGAACTATAAAAGTGAGATTAAACCATTGCCCTAAATGATTAAAGTAAAGAGCATAGAAAGAAATTGTAGCATTTTAATGAAAAAGGTAGTTTCTGCTTGGAGGCACTATCACTGCTCTATGGGTCTCCTGGTGTTCTTAATGTTCTGCCCTTTAGGGTCAGAGCAATTACTTCAATTCTCTGTGGAACCAATATTTTGCCATGTTTTATCATCTCAATATAGACACATTTAAAAATGGTGCAATGTCATCATCATTGCCACGATGGAAGATAAGCCTTCAGGTAAAACTTAGTATTATCCCACATGATAAATTATTTATAACATTTTCAGTTTGAAATTTGTCATGTATAACTTGCAATATCACCATAAGTTTCTGAAAGGCAGCCCATATTTTAAAAAATTAGAAAATAATGGCTCTTTTCCTTTCGACAGAGCTATAGGTTTCAAATTAATAAGTTGAGTGAATTGATAAAAAATATCATTGTCTTCAAATAAGATGATTTGTTTTCCATATCTTATATACCTACCATCACAGTAGATGAAGTGATTCCTGTTTTATATCTCTAACCTTTATATTACCTTAGATATAGTCATATCACACAAACTTTATTTCTATAATTTAGCATCCTATAAAGTGCTGGAGAAGGGAGAAAAGACAATAAATCCTGGTAGTTAGAAAAAAAGGTTTAAATTATATGGAGTTTCCTGGAATTCTTATTTTTTATCTTTAATGGTGGAAATGGCAAAAAAACTGAGGCATATCTTCTTGACTTGAAGGGAAAAAAGAAATGTTGTGACCTTTGATAAAATAATAAAAAGAACAGGTCCCAAAGTGCCACGGGTTTAAAGGGGCTCACTTGTACTCTCTCCCCAATAAGTTACTCATCATGGAGCTGTTTGCCTGAAGGACTGACGACCTTTCTGGGAAAAACCTCACTCCAACAGAAACAGTTTCAATTTTCAAAATGCATTGGTTTCAGAGAAAATGTGTCTGCATAGAGGGAGATATTTAGTAACCAATGTCTGTCTCTTAAACTGTCTTAATTCTTCTGCTCTTCCTTTCAAGATCATCAGAGATCTGGCTACAATAAATATGAAGTCAGACCTGGGCCACGCTATACAGTTGGCTGAGCTGCTCTGGAGTACATGTAATAGAGGGTAAGATGAGGGGAGGAGGGATGAAGGCTGATTTGCTCTTGAGCAGTTTATTGGATGACATTAGATCATGAACCAGACACAGTAGCCTGATAAAAAATTGAACATTACCAGATCCCCAGAACACCCTCATGCCCTATCCTGTCACTATCTACCCCCATCCCACAAGGGTAGCCATGATCCTGACTTCTAGCATATGGTTGTTCGTCTATATGACCCACCTTTAATTCTCGGACAATAATGCCATATTGGGAGGTGCTTGTGAGAGACAAGGCATCTCTCAGAGGAGAAGCTAAGCAATGTCTCCTGCCTTGCCTTTTTTCCATTTCAGAATAGGTAATTAGATTTTTCCCTTTCAAAAGTGATTTAATCCTGAAAGAAAAAAAATCTGGACACCTGACAACAAATCAAGCTAAGCAATTACGAGAAATCCCAAGTAATTTATCTTGGGAATTATCTCTACATGGGCCTCTGAAATCTATAGTTAAAGGAAATTGATAGAACAAAAAAGCATGCAGATAGGAAGAATAATGGATGAAGGAAGGGAGAAAAGAAAAAGAAGGGAGACAGGAAGCATGAAAGAAATATTAGGCTGATTTTTTTTAATTTCCTAAGAGTTCTACTTCCATTTAATGCTTATTAAATTATATTAAACAACTAAGAGGCTTTAAAACTCTGTTGTGATTAAAAAATACAACATATTCTGAATTTTGTTTTCAATTTTATATTAAAATTTCTTACAGGAATCTTCAGCCTTTATACCACTCTGCAAGAAAATCTTCTCTCAGCTGTAAATGCAAGAAACAAAACCCATGAGCATCATAAGCACAGTACAAAATCTACAGTGGAGATACATTTTTGCAATGCATTATGAATCTTTAAAGTAAATATTTTGGGAAAGTATAGCAGGAAAATACTTTATCATTTCATTATGATGTTACAACAGAAATAACAGAAATGGTCAGATTAGAATTATCTCATTTTCCTACCAACAAATCTGTCAACACACTTAAATGTGTTTCCATAAATTTTGCCTTTCTTCCTATCATAACACATTGTGTACTGAATCCCACTCCTTTTGCCTCCCTAGGATGTACTCTTGGAATTATTCTCTCTCATCTGCATTATACATTTCTTCCACTCTACTGAATTGTTTTCCTTCAGCACACACATATTTTTGTAATATTTCTCAACATAATAGCAAAACAAAGCAACTAACAAACCACAGCCTTCCCTTGATCCCACATTTTCTAGCCTCATTGACCTGTTTATTTTTAGAGCAAATTCCACAAAATGTGGCTATGCTTTCTGTTTCCTTGTTTTGTGCCCTCTACACATGCTAGTATTTGCTCCCCACTACTCTTCTGAAAGAATCTTCCCATCATCATTAATGACCTTCGTTTGGCTACACCCAATGGTCACTTTTCAGTTCCAATATTTATCTTTCAGCAGCCCTGGATACCACTGATTATCCTCTCCTTGAATCACTCTCTTCACTTGACTCATGATACAGTGCTGGTTTGAATCTCTTATGTCCCCCACAAAAGCCATGTTCTTTAATGCAATCTTGTGGGGACAGATTTATTAGTCTTTTGATAAGGGTGGGACCTTTATATTTAGATTGTTTCTATGGAGATGTGACCCACCCAACTATAGGTAAGACCTTTTGATTAGATCTCTTCCATGAGGTGTGAACCTGCCCTTTCCAGGTGGATCTTAATCAGATCACTGAAGTCCTTTCAGAGAGCTCATGGAGAGAGGGAGCTCAGAAAAGATGAAAGAGACATTCTGGAGAGAAGCTAAGATATATAATCCAGAGTTTGCTGCTGGGAGATGCTAAGCACCAACACAGACCCAGACAATTAGAGATGCAGACTGAAAGACATTTGGAGATGCTAAGCTAAGCGATGAAGCCCAGAGTTTGCCCTGGAGAAGCTAAGAGAAAACCCCCAGATGCTTAGAGAGGAAAGCCCTGGGAGAACAAGCAAGGATGCACAGGAGCTGAGAGAGAGAAGCTAAGTGAAACAGAAGCCCAGAGACATTTTGGAGAAAGCCATTTTGAAACCAGAACCCAGAAGCAAAGGACCAGCAGATGCCAGCCATGTGCCTTCCCAGCTGACAGAGATGTTCTGGACACCATCGGCCTTTCTTTAGTGAAGGTATCCTCTTGTTGGTGCCTTAGTTTGGACACTTTCATGGCTTTAGAACTGTAAATTTGTAACCTAATAAATCCCCTTTATAAAAGCCAGTCCATTTCTGGTACTTTGCATAACAGCAGCTTTAGCAAACCGGAACAGATACCATATGCTACTGATATCCTTTCAGCACCAGAGAGTCTTCCTTTCCTATCCTTTGTGCCCCCCCCCACTTTTTTTTTAACTGATCTTGAGATTTTAGAGTGTCTCTTGGTCAAAACCTTAACACTCCTCTGTCTCTTCACTCTACCCACTAAATAGTTTCACCCCATTCCTTGGCTTTAAACACCATCTCGGTGCTCATGAATTCTGTTGGTCAGAAAGATATCAACCCACTCCAGTACAGGTATTGGGAATGCCAGCAAAAGCATACTCACACAGGCTCTGATGGAAAGATGTTTTATTGACATAAAGAAGAGACAGAGCAAGGTTACCTTCACTCTTGGGCTTTGGCTTCCCCTAGACAGGTGGTTTCAATTCTGCAGTGGGTATAGGGAGATATTGTTATGTTGAGCACCCCTCTCTTGTGTTCCTGTGCTGCCACAGTGGAGAATCCCAGCTCCATCTCTACCAGAGACAGATATATACCACCAAAGTGTGAGCTAGATGTCCTAAAACATGCTGACCAGAGTCAGACTGTCTCTAGTGAATATTTACAGATCCTTGGGGCAATAGAGGAAGGAAGGTACTGCAGTCGACTTATCTGCTAAGGGATTGTGTTTTAACCCACAGGCCAACACACCTGGTCCTGAGCACAGCATGTATTTGTGGATCCCAGGGAAAGGTGGAAGGCCAAGTTAGAATTGTTCTATTCCATGCCCACCCTCTAAATTTTCCTGGGACCCCAATAGACAAACTATCTTGATATGCCCCTCATCCATTTCAGACAGTGAGCTGTATCCTTGTCAGCATGTCACTTGTGTGCACCATTTTCCTAAAATTTTTAGGCATCATTTGGAAAGGGCAACTAGTGGGATCACACTCAACAGAAGTGATCACAACCAGCTACCCCAATGATTTCTTAGCCCAAACCAGCTGAATATGATGAATTATATTTCTCCAATCTTGTGGAGGACTTAACTGTTTTTTTTTCCCCTTAGAAAAGCCTTAATTTATTTAAATATGTATTAACCAATCAGTTTTGGGGGAGTGCATTTAATTTTTAAACAGTATTATTGAAATTTATTCACACAGCATACAATCCATTGAAAGAATACAATCGATGGTTCACAGCGTCATCACAGTTTTTCATTCATCACCACCAATCAATTTTAGAATATTTTCATTACTCGAAAAAAAAAATTCCATACCCCTTATCCCACCTATGAAATACATCTTTATGCATCTCTATTACTCACAACATGTTCAGATTCATTTATATAAAAGCAATGTTTCTCTCCTAGCATGGGTCATGCACCTCTAGCTTGTACTGTCAGAATGTCCAGGACTCTGTGCTTTTGGAGGCTAATGACCACTGTACTGCCTACCTCATGCTGGAGTAGTCCCAGCAAATAAAGTATAGAATGAAATCGCATCCTTGTAATACAGCACATGTTATACAGAGTTTTCGTTAGTTCATGTACCCACTTCTGAGGAGCAGCCGGCTCCAGATACCAGCCCCTGGCAGTGGTCCTGATCAAATACACTCACTCCAACCTTCTAGATGCAGTTTCTCTACCTTTTCACCCAAGTCTGCACTACATTTTATAGAGGTCCCTCTGCAGTTCTTTGCACCCTGAAGCCACTCTTCTGAGTGCTTTCTGCCCTTTTTCTAGTTTGTTTTTGTTTTTGTTTTTGTTTTTGTTTTTGTTTTGTCATGGAGAAGAAGTTTGTTCTGCCTCTCCTATTCCACCGTCTTCCTGGAAGTCAGGAAGGACTCTTGACCAACAACTTGCAGTGATGATTACCCAGGTATGACCATTCAGGGTGTCTATCCAAGCACCAAGGCCACAACCTCTTCCATTGCCTCTGTCATTTGACCCAGAGTTCCCAGCCCCAATCATAGCAACTAGGGAAGGAAGTCACATCCTGAACAAATTTGATGTAGCATGTAATGTTTGCCACCTGTACCAAAGGGTTGGGAATCCCAGGTGTGACCAAAGGAATACTAGTGCCCCCGTGTCCTATTACCCTCTCCCCTGTTCCTTAAGAGTTCCAAAAGAGGGAGGCATCTGAGGGTAACATCATCCCCAAGTTGAAATAGGGGGACTTTTTGGTAATATTACTTCAGACCATGTTCTCCCTCCCATAATCACCCTCACCCTCTGCTCAAACAAGCTCTTCCCTGGACTTTCTCCTCAGTAATTCAATTCCAATCTTCCAATTTCTGCAGACCAAACCTAGAAGTCATCCCATACTCTTCATTTTACAGAAGTATTCTACTTCTGTTCCATCAACATGTCTTATCAACTCTGCCTTCAAATTATGTATCAAATATTCCCACTTCTCGGCATGTACACAACTACCCCCATGGTCTGAGCCACTTCTCCCCTCAAGGACAGTGAGGGCCTGTTAAATAGTCACCCAACATCCATTCTTGACCCTCGAACTCAATGACAAGGTTAAGTTTTATAGAATGCAAATCTTATATTGCTTTCCTGCTCAAAAACCTCCACTGGCTTCCTATCAAACTGAAATAAATGCAAACATCCTAGCACAACCTATCACATCTTAAAGATTTTGCCTTTGCCAAACTTCTTGGTCTCTTCTCCTCTTACTTTGGCCTTCTCTCCCTTGCTTCTTGCTGTTTCTTGAATCTGCTAAGCTTTTTCCCACCCATATCATTTGCAAATGCTCTTCCCTCTGTCTTTCCAAAGATCTTTATAAGGCCTTCTCTCTTACTACATTCCTGTCTTTGATCAATTGACATTTCCTCAGAGCCTGCCTTTATCCACTGTAAAATATGTTCTGACAACCTGTTTTTCTCTACCTCTCATCATATTATAATCTATTTGTTTATGTGTTCCTGCCTGTCTCCCCCCAGTAGAAGGTACACTCTTTTAGGGCAAAGGTTTTTTTTGCACCACAGAAACCCCAGTATCTAGAATGGTATCAGACAGTATTTGCTGGATGAGTAAATGTGTGGAGTCACTGCTGTGTAACACAGAGATGGTTCACATAATACTGCACCCTGAAGCAATCACACCATTAGTAATAAAATGCAACCAGCCTTGAACATCTACAGCTCTGAATATCTACAGTGAGTTCACATTAAGAAATAAATATAATCTTCTCAAGGATACAATCATACATCTTTCTTTGCTTCCTTTTGTCCCTTACAATTTTTAGATTCATGGGAAATTAAAGAGATCAAAATCTTATTACCCACTTGTCTCCATTAGGTTTTTGAGTTATAAAGTCAATCTTTCTTAAACTTTCTACATGTAAAAGTAATTTTTAAAAATCAAATGAAATATCTTGAAATCACATTGGAAAGTTTTCACTTCTGGCTTATCTGTATAGTTCCCAGAGTGCCAGTTGATTGAGAAACCTGCTATTTCTTCACTCAGTATTCATTCTACCTCCTACTAAGCCTAGCTTCAGTGAGATCCTTTTTGATTAGAAGTTGCCTTTCATTCTAGTAAAATGAATGTTTAAGGCTACACCAAAGTGTACTTGACCAGCTGAAGATATTCTTTACAAAAATACTTAATGCAACCCCTTTCTCATAATAAAGACAAGATTTCAATACAGTTATCACCTGAGCATGCTGCTTTAAAGTAATTCACTATTTGCTGAGGGTGAATCAAAGGTCATCTTTACATTGGGTGACAAAGTTACAGATTTCCTTAATAAAAATAAAAAGAAAATGTAGACAATGATCAGGTAACTCCAAGGACAATTCAGTCCTTTCCCTCGGGTCTACGAGAAGTGATATATTGTACTTCATTTCAAAAAGGTGTTTAAATAGTACAGAATCATCACAATTCAGAATACTTTCTGTTTGATAGGTATTATTGATCTATTCAATTAATACCTTACTGAGCATCAAATATAAGCCATATCCAATGCTAGGCACCAAGGATATGAAGGTGAATTAAATACGCTCCTTGCTCCCAGAAAACTCAGAAGCTGTTCAGGGGGATAGCCACAAAATCAACAATTACACTAAAACTAATTAAAATAATGATAATAATAAGTTCATATTAGATTTTTGCGGATTATATTTTCCAGAGTTGGTGGATGCACTTAGGATAAATGTAAGCACTCCATATAAGAACTGAAAGAAAATCAGAAAACATGTGAAAGAGGAAATAACATGTGTGTTGTGTTTTGTTTAATGAGCAAGAAATTACAGGTAGAGAGTGAAGGAAAGAATATCAGTAGTAGAAAAAATACCTTTGTGTAAAACAGTTTATCAAAAATTAAGATAAATAAAAATTTCAGGGTTCCTAAAACCAAAGTTTTTGCAGATTGTAGGGTTAATTAAATTGGATATAAGTTCAGGAAGTAAGTTAAGGCTAAATTGTGTGTCAGGGTGCATACATTCTATATCATATAGCAGTATTAGATTTTTATTTTTTTCTTGCATAATCTCACCCTGTCTTCCAGGTGTTTCAGCTGAAACCGCCCCTGCTTAAGATTTGCATTCCTTCAATATCTTTTTTTTTTAAATTCATTTTATTGAGATATATTCACATACCATGCAGTCATACAAAACAAATTGTACATTTGATTGTTCACAGCACCATTACATAGTTGTTCATTTATCACCAAAATCAATCCCTGAGACCCTCATTACCACACACACAAAAATAACAGGAATAATAATTAAAGTGAAAAAGGGCAATTAAAGTAAAAAAGTACACTGGGTGCCTTTGTTTGTTTTTTTCCTTCCCCCCTTTTTCTACTCATCCATCCATAAACTGGACAAAGGGGAGTGGGGTCCATATGGCTTTCCCAATCACATTGTCACCCCTCATAAACTACATTTTTATACAATAATCTTCAAGATTCATGGGTTCTGGGTTGTAGTTTGATAGTTTCAGGTATCTACCACCAGCTACTTCAATTCATTAGAATCGAAAAAGGGTTGTCTATATTGTGAGTAAGAGTGCCCACCAGAGTGACCTCTTGGCTCCTTTTGGAATCTCTCTGCCACTGAAGCTTATTTCATTTCCTTTCACTTCCCCCTTTTGGTCAAGTAGATGTTCTCCATCCCACGATGCCGGGTCTACATTCCTCCCCGTGAGTCATATTCCACATTGCCAGGGAGATTCACTCCCCTGAGAGTCTGATCCCACATAGGGGGGAGGGCAGTAATTTCACCTACCAAGTTGGCTTAGCTAGAGAAAGAGGGCCACATCTGAGCAACAAAGAGGCATTTGGGAGGAGGCTCTTAGGCACAATTATATGGAGGCCTAGCCTCTCCTTTGCAGCTACAGTCTTCCCAAGGGCAAGTCCTGTAGTAGAGGGCTCAACCCATCAAACCACCAGTCTCCTATGTCTGTGAGGACATTAGCAACCATCAAAGTGGGGCAGCCCAATACCCCTGCATTCTCCACCAGCTGCTCAAGGGGGCTCTGCATATTTTTTTCCTTTTTTTTAATTAACTCTTTTTTTTCATCAACTGTGTAAAAAAATAAAAAAATTAAAAAAACATACACTAAAAGAACATTTCAAACAGACCATAACAAGGGAGTAAGAAAAAGGCAACTAACCTAAGATAACTACTGTGCTGGTTTGAATGTATTATATCCCCCAGAAAAAGCCATATTCATTGATGCAGTCTTGTGGGGCAGATGTTTTGGTGCTGATTAGATTTGCATGGAAATGTGCCTCACCCAACTATAGGTGATAACTCTGATGAGATATTTCCATGGAGGCGTGGACCCACACATTCAGGGTGGGCCTTGATCACTGCAGCCATATAAATGAGCTGATGGGCAGAGGGAACTCAGTGCAGCTGTGAGTAACATTTTGAAGAGGAGCTACAGTCAAGAGAGACACTTTGAAGAAATCACAGGAGCTGCAGATGAGAGACAGTTTGAAGAACTTTGGAACAGATGCCAGCCACGTGCCTTCCCAGCTAATGGAAGTTTTCTGAACACCATTGGCCATCCTCCAGTGAAGGTTCCTGATTGCTGATATGTTACCTTGGACACTTTGTGGCCTTAAGACTGTAACTGCATAACCAAATAAACCCCTTTTATAAAAGCCACTCCATCTCTGGTGTTTTGCATTCTGGCAGCATTAGCAAACTAGAACAGATTTTGGTACCACAGAAGTGGGGTGCTGCTGAGTTTGCAAATACCAAACATGTTGGAATGGCTTTTTAAATGGATAAGGGGAAGATTCTGGAAGAATTGTAAGGAGCTTGATAGAAAAGGCCTAAACTGCTTTGAAGAGACTGTTTGTGGAAATATGGACTCTAAAGATACTTCTGATGAGGGCTTGAGCAGGAATGATGAATGTGGTGTTGTGAACTGGAAGAAACGCGATCCTTGTTTTAAAGAGGTAGCGAATTTGGCAAAATTGATTCCTGGTGTTGGATGAAGGCAGAATTTGAAAGCAATGACCTGGAATATTTAGCTGAGGAGATCTCTAGACTATGTGTGGAGGATGTATCCTGTCTTCTCCTTGCAGCTTATAGTAAAATGGGAGTGGAGAGAGATAAACTGAGAACTGAGCTCTTGGTTTCAAAGAAACCAGAAATTGATGGCCTGAAAAACTCCGGGCTTCCAGGGGGTGAAACCCCAGAAGCTACAGCCCAACATGAAGATTTAACCAAACATGGAACCCTAATGCCGTTTCATTATAAGCCAAGATTGGATAAGGAGTTAAGCAAAAAGGATTTGTGGTAAGTCCTATTGTCTGATGGCTTTGACCCCTGTGTGCTTCATGCGAAGCCAACAGGATTTTTGTGAGATCTTTATCGACAGAGCCATGGCCGGTCAGGACAGGAGAGGACAGACAAGGAAAAAATTGAAGGAAAATTTTGTTCAAAGACAAAGCCATGGAGGTTGAGGTCTGGAGTCAAGAGGTCTCAAGCTGGGAGAGCAGAGTGGCCCACATGCTTCGAAAGGGTGAGATTGTCCCAGAGGTTGAGGGTAGGCCTTCTGCCTCGATGCTCCAGAAGAGTTTTGCCACCCCAGGCCCAAAGAGTGTGGAGCACATTCCCAGGGAATTGGGGAGAGCCTGGCTGCCACCCCACTGTTCTGAAGGGGTTGAGCATGTGCACTGGAGATGGAAGGGAATCTGGGTGCTGCCCCGATGTTTGAGGAGGGTGGGGCCTAGAAGGTGGTCTCCCCAATGTGTGGATTTGTTGAAGAACTCAACCCAGCATTTGGAGAGGAAAGAACTGCTGAAAAGGCCCTTGGGAAGGTTAGACTCCCATTCTCTCAAGCCCCAAGGATGCAACATTGTTCTGTTAATGACTCTCAGACTTTGAAATCTAATGGAGTTTGTCCTGTGGGTTTTAGGAACTGTTTTGGTCCCTTAAACCCTGTTTTCCTTACCATTTCTCCTTATAGCAATGGGAATGTTTATCCTATGAATGTCCCTCCTTTGTATATTGGAAGCACATAACTTGTTCTAAGTTCACAGATCCACAGATAAAGGAGAATTATGCCTTAGGACTGACCACACCTATAATTGATTTTGATGGGATCTTGTTCTTAAATATTACTACTGAAATGATTTAAGTTTTTGGGATATTGTGATTGGATGAATGTATTTTGTATTTGGAAAGAATATGTTTTTCAGGGTCCAGGGGGTGGAATGTGCTGGTTTGAATGTATTATGTCCCCCAGAAAAGGCCGTGTTCTTTGATGCAATCTTGTGGGGAAGGCATTTCACCTAGAGAGGAACATCCTGGGAGAAAGCCATTTTGAAACCAGAACTTTGGAGCAGACGCCAGCCACGTGCCTTCCCAGCTAACAGAGGTTTTCCGGACACCACTGGCCATCCTCCAGTGAAAGTACCCAATTGCTGATGTGTTACCTTGGACACTTTATGGCCTTAAGACTGTAACTGTGTAACCAAATAAACCCCCTTTTATAAAAGCCAGTCCATCTCTGGTGTTTTGCATTCCAGCAGCATTAGCAAACTAGAACAACTACTTTACTTCCAACATGTTCCTACTCTACCCCAAGAAAGTAACCTAATATAGCAACATTTCTGTGAACTTGTTCCTACTATACCCATCACAAATTAACAGACCATAGTCATTCCTAGGCATTCCCAGAACATTAAATTTACCAATTATAGCATATCTAGTCTTACTGGATTATTGTTACCCCTTTCTTAATTTCTCTCTATCACTAGTTCCCCTACAGTCTACATTATAAACAATTTGTTTTACATTTTTCAATGTTCACATTAGTGGTAGCGTATAATATTTCTCTTTTTGTGCCTGGCTTATTTTGCTCAGCTTATGTCTTCAAGGTTCATCCATGTTGTCATACGTTTCATGAAATCGTTCCTTCTTACTGCTGTGTAGTATTCCATCATGTGTATACACCACATTTTGGAATGTGTTGAAGGATATTTACGTTGTTTCCAACTCTTGGCAATTGTGAATAATGCTGCTATGAACATTGGCATGCAGATATCTGTTCGTGTCACTGCTTTCAGATCTTCTGGGTATATACCAAGAAGTGCAATCGCTGGATCAAAGGGTAACTCTGTATCTAGTTTTCTAAGGAACTGCCAGACTGACTTCTAGAGTGGCTGAACCATTATACAGTCCCACCAACAATGAATAAGAGTTCCAATTTCTCCACATCCTTTCCAGCATTTGTAGTTTCCTGTTTGTTTAATGGCAGCCATTCTAATCGGTGTGAGATGGTATCTTATTGTGGTCTTAATTTGCATGTCTCTAATAGCTAGTGAAGCTGAACATTTTTTCATGTGTTTCTTGGCCATTTGTATTTCCTCTTCAGAGAACTGTCTTTTCATATCTTTTGCCCATTTTATAATTGGGATGGCTATACTATCATCACTGAGTTGTAGTATTTCTTTATATATGCAAGATTTCAGTCTTTTGTCAGATACATGGTTTCCAAAAATTTTTTTCCCATTGAGTTGGCTGCCTATTTACCTTTTTGACAAATTCCTTTGAGGTACAGAAACTTCTAAGCTTGAAGAGTTCCCATTTATGTATTTTTTCTTTTGTTGCTTGTGCTTTGGGTGTAAAGCCTAGGAAGTGGCTACGTAATACAAGATCTTGAAGATGTTTTCCTACATTATCTTCTAGGAGTTTTAGGATACTGTCTTTTATATTGAGGTTTTTGACCCACTTTGAGTTAATATGTGTGTAGGGTGTGAGGTAGGGGTCCTCTTTCATTCTTTTGGATATGGATATCCAACTCTCCCAGCCACATTTGTTGAAAAGACTGTAATGTCCCAGTTCAATGACTTTGGGGGCCTTATCAAAGATCAGTTGGTCATAGATCTGGGGGTCTATCTCCAAATTCTCAATTCAATTCCATTATCAATATGTGTGTCTTTCTGCCAGTACCCTGCTGTTTTGACAACTGTGGCTTTATAATATGCTTCAAAGTCAGGGAGTGTAAGTCCTCCCACTTTGTTTTTCTTTTTTAGAATGTCTTTAGCAATTCGAGGCATCTTCCCTTTCCAAATAAATTTGATTACAAGCTTTTCCAAGTCTGCAAAGTACATTGTTGGAATTTTGATTGGGATTACATTGAATCTGTAGATGAGTTTGGGTAGAATTGACATCTTAATGAAATTTAGCCTTCCTACCCACGAGCATGGAATATTTTTCCATCTTTTAAGGTCCCCTTCTATTTCTTTTAGTAGAGTTATGTAGTTTTCTTTGTATAGGTCTTTTACATCTTTGGTTAAGTTTATTCCTAGGTACTTGATTTTTTTAGTTGCTATTGAAAATGGTATCTTTTTCTTGAGTGTACCTTCAGTCTGTTCATTTCTAGCATACTGAACAGACTGACTTATGTGTATTAATCTTGTATCCTGCTTCTTGGCTATATTTGTTTATTAGCTCTAGTAGCTGTATCATTGATTTCTCAGGGTTTTCCAGATATAAGATCATACCATCTGCAAACTATGATAGTTTTACTTCTTCCTTTCCAATTTGGATGCCTTCTATTTCTTTGTCTTGCTGGATTGCCCTGGCTAGCACTTCCAGCACAATGTTGAATAACAGTGGTGACAGTGGGCATCCTTGTCTTGTTCCTGATCTTAGAGGGAAGGCTTTCAGTCTCTCTCCATTGAGTACTATGCTGGCTGTGGGTTTTTCATATATGCTCTTTATCATATTGAGGAAGTTTCCTTCAATTCCTAACTTTTGAAGTGTTTTTATCAAAAAGGGATGTCAGATTTTGTCAAATGCTTTTTCAGCATCTATTGAGATTATCATTTGATTTTTCTCTTTTAATTTGTTAATGTGTTGTAATACATTGACTGATTTTCTTATGTTGAACCATCCTTGCTTGCCTGGAATGAACCCCACTTGGTCATGGTGTATGATTTTTTTAATGTCTTTGGATTCGATTTGCAAGTGTTTTGTTGAGAATTTTTGCATCTATATTCATTAGGGAGATGGCCTGTAGTTTTCCTTTTTTGTAGCATCTTTGCCTGGTTTTGGTATTAGATTGATGTTAGCTTCATAAAATGAGTTAGGTAGTATTCCATTTTCTTCAATGTTTTGAAAGAGTTTAAGTAAGATTAGTGTCAGTTCTTTTTGGAAACTTTGGTAGAATTCCCCTGTGAAGTCATCTGGCCCTGGGCATTTGTTTGTGGGAAGCTTTTTGATGACTGATTGGATCTCTTTGCTTGTGATTGGTTGGTTGAGGTCTTCTATTTCTTCTCTGGTCAGTCTAGTTTGTTCGTGTTTACAGGAAATGGTCCACTTCCTCTACATTATCCAGTTTTTTAGCATACAGATGTTGATAGTATCCTCTTATAATTTTTCTTAATTTCTTTGGGATCTGCAATAATGCCAGCTTTCTCATTCATTATTTTTTTTTTTTGCATGGGTCTTCTCTCTTTTTGATTTTGTCAGTCTAGCTAGGGGCTTGTCAATCTCATTGATCTTCTCAAAGAACAACCTTTTGGTGTTATTTATCCTCTCTATTGTTTTTTTGTTCTCTATGTCATTTATTTCTGCTTTAATCCTTGTTATTTCTTTTCTTCTACTTGGTTTAGGATTGGTTTGCTGTTCATTTTAAGCTTCTTCAGTTGATCCATTAGTTCTTTGATTTTGGCTCTTTCTTTCTTTTTAATATATGCATTTAGTGCTATAAATTTCCCCCTCAGTACCACTTTTCCTGTATCCCATAGGTTTTGGTATGTTGTATTCTCATTTTCATTCATCTCCATAGATTTAGCAATTTCCCTTGGTATTTCTTCTTTAACCCACTGATTGTTTAGAAGCATGTTTTTTAACCTCCAGGTATTTGTGAATTTTCTAAGTCTCTGATTGTTATTGACTTCTAATTGTATTCCATTGTGGTCAGAGAATGTGCTTTGAATACTTTCAATTTTTTTAAATTTATTGAGGCTTGTTTTATGTCCCAGCATATGATCTATTCTGGAGAAAGTTCCATAAGCACTAGAGAAGAATGTGTATCCTGGTGATTTGGGATGTAATGTTCTATATATGTCAGTTAAATCCAATTCATTTATCAGATTGTTTAGGTTTTCAGTTTCCTTATTGGTCTTTTGTCTGGTTGATCTATCTGTAGGAGAGAGTGATGTGTTGAAGCCTCCCACAATTATTGTGGAAACATCACATGCTTCCTTTAGTTTTGTCAATGTTTCTCTCATGTATTTTGTGGCAACTTGACTGGGTGCATAAACATTTATGATTGTTATTTCTTCTTGTTGAATTGCCCCTTTTATTAGTATGCAATGGCCTTCTTTTTCTCTCATAACATCCTTGCATTTAAAGTTTGTTTTATCTGAGATTAATATTGCTACTCCTGCTTTCTTTTGGCTGTAGCTTGCATGAAATATTCTTTTTTCCATCCTTTCACTTTCAATTTCTTTGTGTTCCTGTGTCTAAGATGAGTCTCGTGTATGCAACATATTGAACATATTGATGGTCCTTTTTTTTCCATTCAGTGAATCCTTACCTTTTAATTGGGGAGTTTAATCCATTTACATTCAATGTTATAACTGTGAAGGCATTTCTTGAATCAGCCATCTTATCCTTTGGTTAATGTTTGTCATATATATTTTTTCCCTCTCTCTATTAATATCTTTAATGTAGCCATACTGAATCTCTTCAGTACTTAACCTTTCTCCATGTCTCTCTCTACTTTCTTTGTTTCTTTATTGGTAGGGCTCCCCTTAGTATCTCCAGTCGGGCAGGTCTCTTTTTAGCAAATTCTCTCAGCATTTGTTTGCTGTGAAAAATTTAAGCTCTCCCTCAAATCTGAAGGAGAGTTTTGATGGATAAAGAATTCCTGGTTGGCAATTTTCCTCTCTCAGAATTTTAAATATGTCATGCCACTGCCTTCTCACCTCCATGGTGGCTGCTGAGTAGTCACTACTTAGTGTTATGCTGTTTCCTTTGTATGCGGTGAATTGCTTTTCTCTTGCTGCTTTCAGAACTTGCTCCTTCTCTTCTGTATTTGACAATGTGATCAGAATATGTCTCGGAGTGGGTTTATTTGGATTTTTCTATTTGGAGTTTGCTGGGCATTTATGATTTGTGTATTTATGGTGTTTAAAAGATTTGGGAAGTTTTCCCCAACAACGTCTTTGTATACTCTTCCTAGACCTTTACCCTTCTTTTTCCCTTCTGGAACACCAATGAGTCTTATATTTGGATGTTTTATATTATCTATCATATCCCTGAGGTCCATTTTGATTTTTTTCAATTTTTTTCCCCATTCTTTCTTTTGTTCTTGCATTGTCCATTCTGTCATCTTCCACATCACTGATTCATTGTTCAACTTCCTCTAGTCTTGTACCATGAGTATTCAGAATCTTTTTAATTTGGTCAACAGTTTCTTTAATTTCCATAAGGTCATCTATTTTTTAATTTACTCTTGCAATTTCTTCTTTATGCTCTTCTAGGGTCTTCTTGATGTCCTTTATATCCTGTGCCATGCTCTTCTTCATGTCCTTTATATCCTGTGCCATGGTCTCATTGTTCATCTTTATTTCTTTGATTAATTGCTCCAAGTACTGTGTCTCCTCTGATCTTTTGATTTGGGTGCTTGGGCTTGGGTTATCCATATTGTCTGGTTTTTTCATATGCTTTAAAATTTTCTGTTGTTTTTGGCCTCTTGATGTTTGCTTAACTTGATAGGGTTCTTTTAGGATTTGTAGACTGATGAAAACCCTTATCTCTAATTTGTCAGATCCACAGCTTTGTGGAGTACACTTTTTCTAACTAACCAACAGGTGGAGTACATGAGCCCCCTATTCCCTTCAAGCCAGTTCTCCCCTGCTTTGTCTTTGTGGTGAGTGGGGGTGTGAGTCTTGTGGGGTCCAATTGGTGTACCAAGCTTGTGTGTGTAGTTGATGTTGCCAGCCTTGTATATAGGGCATGTGTCTGGGCAGTCAGGGAGGGGGGGGTTGGCTCTAACAATCAAATCTCCCTGGTGTTCCCAGAGATTTAACACTGCTGCAATAGTCTAATCCTTCAGTACAGTCCTGCCACAGTTTGTGTCTGCCACTGACCCACAAGTCCTTGGTATTGGCGTATGGCCCCTGAGACTTGCGAGTGGGTCCCTCTTCTGGGCCATGTAACCCCAGTTCCTCTGTTGAGGGATGACTGTGTTATGTCACAGGTGAGTGCCATCCCCCTAGGGCATTTCTTGGCTGCAGGGCTGTGTCAGCAGTATTTGATTTTATAATGAAGGTAGTGGTGAGCCAACAGAAATCTTTTAGTCAGAAAAATGTGATGAAATTTTTATGAAGATAAACATGGTGATAGTGAGGATACATATATATCAATAAAATGGTGCTGACAAGAGCACTTACAGGTTGTTGCAGTTGAAAGATATGAAGGACTTGGGCTGAAAAAAGTAGTGAGAATTAGTCAAAAGAAGTTGCTAAATTGGAGAGATATTTTTGATATATTTAAATTGACTTGTTTTCTAATTAGAGGAGAGGGTTTCAGAGGAAAAAAGTTAACAATTGTTCTAAGACTTTTGGCTTTGAAGTCTACATGAACAGAGTTATGCTTAACTAAAAAGGCTATAAAGTTTGGTTGGGTAAATGACTTTGATAAGGAAGAAAATGAGTTCTGTTTTGGACATATTGGGCTTGAAGTGTTTGGGGCACATCTAGGTATCTATCTCTTGTCTTCACATATGCTCCTACGGAAAGTGGCACATAAATATGGCAAAAGAGGATTGAGACTTCAGTTAAACAATTGTGCTTCTAATACATTAAAAATAGTTCTAACACTAAAAGAGGCTTAAACATTAAATACTATTTAAGTGATAAGAATAATTGCTATTCAGAGCAACCTTGAGGAACTCAAATTTATAGGTTATCATCGTATTTCTTAGTTTAGCTTTTGAAGTCCTTAGTCATTTGAAACGTTTTTGAGTCAAGAATTTCATATTATTGACTTTATCTAGTGAGGCAGTTTAACTTGGTTATTAAAGTGCTGACTCTTGATTAATATACAATTGAACTTCCACTCTTAATTTCATCACTACCCAGCTGTGACTTTGGACAACATACTTAATGGGAATGACAATTGCACACAGGCCATGCAGCTATTAGGATTAAATGAGATATTTTGAATAAAAAACTCAACACAATCCATGACACTTAATAAATCTTATGTTTATTCTTATTATTATTGTTACTGCAGAGGTAGGTGAAATTGGTGTTATTTTACATTTCTCCAAACTACTTTTTCTATCTTAAGAGCATTTCTTTTTGTGGGATATAATGGAGACCATAATAAATTTGAATATTACATGTTAGGAAATTTCTCATTGGGTTAAAAAAAAAGAAATTTTCAAAGAGGAAAAAGAAGTAAATATTTCTGAAAAAAATTGATTTTTTTGTCTACCCTATAGACATTTCTTTTGAGAATGGCCACCTTCTACTCCCCATGGTTTTGGGGAGCCTGGAAATCCAGGGTTATTCCCTGACCTCCTAGAGAAGACCATGACCCAATTCAGAATCTCTTTTTGAGATACACTTAGGTATGAGAGTGGTTGAAACTGAATGGTTTGCTCTAACATTCTAAAAAGACACCCTTAAATTCCCACTGTTGAGACTCCATTACCTTGATTTCTATCATTCCTGGGGTCTTAATATATCATGACTATTTTGGTTTTCTTAGCTGCACAATTCTTCAAAATGTATCTTCTTTTACCCTCTTTTATTGTTTAAATTATTTGAAGTTGGAGCTTGTTAATTGTAACTGAAGCATCTTAAGTGAAACAAATATTGATACCAAAGAAGGAACTGAATAAATAAAGACTTTCAGGCAAGCTCCAACTGTGACAATAGAATTAATTTCTCTACTCATATTCTGGATGAGACAGATTTAGTTCATGCCTCTCAGTGCCAACAAAGTTAAATAGCTCCATGCAGCCTCATAGTATAACTTTACCTTTACATAAAGTTTGGGAGACTGTGTAACTGTTCAGATAGATAAATTTAAAGGGGATGAGAAATGCTTTCACAAATTGAAGGACTGTTACTTTCTATGTGTTGAATAACTTAAACTCAAAAAGGAAAAACAAACTAAAATTTGAAAATTTATCTTTTAGGACATTATGTGACCAAAAGGAAAATCCATTTTGCATCTTTTGTTGCTGAAAGTAATATAAAAATACTGATGGTGGGAATTGTTGGATTTAATTGACAGTTGGCTTCTAGGTGAAAATTTTAAGGTTGAACCTAATATTTAGGAGGATTAAGAGCATTTGGACTGGGAATTACTCTTATGCATTATATAGACATCCCTTTTTAGGTTTTAGTCTGTTGGAATAGCTAGAAGGAAATACTTGAAACTGTTGAACTGCAACCCAGTAGCCTTGATTCTTAAAGGCTATTGTATAAGTATATAGCTTACACTTTGTAACTGTGTCAGCTGGGAAGGCATGTGGCTGGCTTCTGCTGGTCCTTTGCTGCCAGGTTGTATCTCAAAATGTCTTTCTCCAAAATGTCTCTGGGCTTGTTTCTCTTAGCTTCTTCAGCTCCTCTGCATCTAAGTGTCAGGGTGCTCTCTTAGCTTCTCTGGATCAAACTCTGGTTTAGCATCTCCAAACATCTCCAAGCATCTGAAAGCATCAGCAAGCATCTCTCCAAAAGCCTTTCTCAGCTGCTTTGAGCTCCTTCTGTCTGTGAGCTCTCTTATAGGAATTCAGTGATTTAATTAAGACCCACCCTGAATGGGCAGGGTCCATATATCCATGGAAATAATTTAATCAAACATTTCCACCCTGATCAACAGATTAATCAGTCTGCCCCTACAAGATTGAATTAAAGAATATTGCTTTTGGGGGGACATAATATATCCTAACTGGCACAGGCCTCTTTAGAAAAAAGTTTTAATTTTTCTCCCATCATATATTCCTAATTATTATGTACAAGATGACATGAATACAAACTTAATCTACAATTGATAAAGTAGAATCAGAAATGCTAAAGGAAGAGTTTTATCTGGAAAGAGTTACAGATATGTTGAGGAACAGATTCTCATTTATTACTAAGCTTCGAAGGTGCAACAGGTAACCATGCAATCTAAGATGGCCAACATAGACCCAGGGTTATCTCACTCATCTGCCTATAAATTTGAAAATGCTAGCCAATCTATAATATTAAGTCAACTTGGCATATATAAATGAGGTCTGATCCGCTTCTGAAGGAACACTTAAGTTTTATTATCAAGCTAATATTCCTAAAGGGCCTTTCCATGCACACTACTTCCCCACACCAACCACTGAATTTAAGGGAGTGCCTCAGGATCAGTTAACTAAAGAAAAGTAGATGTCTTACCCAAATTACACAGACCCTGACAATATGCAGACTACAGCAGTAAGATGACAACATGAATATTATAATTTTATTTACAGGAAGTCTCTAAGGACAAAAGGAAAAGTCTCTGATTATGTAAAAAATTCAATCATTACATTTTTTCCCACTGTGCTTAAAAGGAGCAATGGCCTGGGGTCAGGATCTACATCAGTTTGGGGGTTGTGACTAGCAGACAAGAAAATTAGTTCTCAGAAGACATCAGACTGGGGAATAAAACAAAATTTTAATCTTGCCTCTTCATTTCCACTACATATGATTTGTGAAAAAAGTTTTGTTTTATTACCAAGTCCTCCATAAATCCATAACACTCCCTAAAGAGGCTGGGTTTAAAGACATGAGGCCCCATGTCATTGGCTCTATAGGCCTTAGCTAGATGTTAATTTAGGTGACCTCTCTTTGACAAGTCAGTGAGTTTGCTTTCCATTGTATGTGGGCCAGTTTTATAGACAAGTATGTTTTTGGAAGTGAACATATAGGGGAAAGGGAGTGTGTGTGTTGTGTATGAATAAAATAACACAAAATAAACAATAAAATAAATTGTGTGTGTTTTGACAATCTGTCCATGCTCATTTTCCTTGAGACGTCCTCTCCTATTCAACTTGATACTGATAAAGCAACCTTTCACAAATCCTTGTTCCTGCACGTAGGATGTGCAGGTTAAGCTGAGTTCTTTCTCAGGACTTTGACTAGAGTAGAGATACTCAGAAATGGAAGGACTTAAGTCATGGCAAAACGATTAGGCTCTCTAAAGAGAATGTTCATGATTCCTCTCATTGCTGTAATTTTTGGAGGTTTGTAGTTCCTGCCTTTCCAACAGTTATTTTTATGTTATTTAATTCTCCTTTTGATCAATTGTAATTATCACTCCTTTATGCTGTAATTTAGTGTGGAGGGTTAAGTCTAAATGGAACATACCAGGGCTCTTAGAAAAGCACCTTGGATATTTTGTGATAAATAAAAATGTACATATTTCTAAATACATGCAGTGAATATTTTATTACAATGTGTTTAAATATGAGAAATGAAGTTGTTAATCATAACACCTACTATTACTTCTGAATTATAAGTAATATGATATTTAACTGATTCAACTGAATTCAAATCTATTACTTTTGAATCATAAATAATAGAATATTTAACTGCATTTAAAAATTGAACAAATTCTAAATTTAACAATGTGTATCACAAGAAGCCACATCCATTCAGGTTCATTTGATCCTTTGTAATGATGAAGCATTAAGAGTATTGAAAGGATTATTTTATGTTCTGTATATGTCTGTAATAGAAGAAATTCAGGTTGATCATTAATTTAATTCTCTATGTCTACCTGAGAACCAGTTAGAACATCTTCCTTCCATTCAATATAATTTAAGTGGGAAGAAATTTACCAAAATATCCATTATAAGTTCTATCAGGATAGAGCACAGTTCAATTTTCTCAGCTGTCCCTGGATATACAAAACTAATTACCTGGAAGTTTGAACTTCCTGATGTTTAGAACGAAAAAGAAACAGAATCATCTTTCACCAAAACATGTCTATGAGTGAACCCTCATTCTGCAAAAATCCTAGCCTTTGACTTAACCTGGCATATAAATTAATGCATACAAGTTCCCTGAAAATCATTTACTGTACTGTATGGAAAAAGAACTGGTGCCTGTGGTGATGATCCCCCAAAACAACCAACCCTGACTATTACTTTGGTGATATGGTGAAAATGTATTGGGGAGAAATGTGAATTGCTTACAAGTGGTGAGTATTCAGCCCTTCCTATCTACCCTGGCAAATTCCTTCTTTTAATGGAAAAATTAAAATATATTAAAGTGAATATAACAAACTGCATAAAAGCAGCTGTCAATCTGCATTTTTAAAAGCAAATGTGCTTTGAAAATGATACATTTTAAAACGCATTTTATTGAAATTTTTTATGGGAAGTCAGGAATTGAATACATATAATGTATAAAATGATTTGTTTGAAAGAGTACAAAATTGGTAATCATAGCAAAATACCAACATTAATTAAAATATTCACATTTTTACAGTTTGTCTCAGTAAAAGCATTACATAGGTAAAATTTAATGGTGATAGATTAGAATTGCCTATTCTCTTAGTCAAAAGTATAATCTCTAAAAGTGGTAAAAATATTACTCATCTATGTAAGGATAGTTGAATTAATAAATATGATTAATGACTGCAAATACTAGAAAGATTTCCACATAAGGACATTTATCTCATATTATTATAATCATGTTTCTCTACAAGTTTAGTGGCTTCATAAACTTATCAGAGACATAAAATTTAAATGCTTTGGAAATTCTGTTCTTTGCTGACATGGTACAGATGTTTTCACAACTTCTATATAACAACATTCTATAGTTTTCTTTACAACCAACCTAACATAGTACTCTCTTTGCATGAACAGCTTACCAAATGCCTCCTATTATATAATATTTATTGGACAGTATTCATCACATCTTTGACATCCTTCACCAGTGCACAAGATGGAAGCTTCTTACATAATTTATTATTTCCTGTTCTATCATTGTCATACTCTGCTTTCTTTTCTCCTATTCTTGCTCTCATATATTCCCACTTTCAAGTCTAAAACATCCATTGCAAAATCAAACTCTGCTACAGAGTAGTTTTCTTCCTTTAGAAAATGGATTTGTGGATATGGATTTTCGTAGAAATCATTTAAGAGGAAGTCCTTCATTCTCTTACAAGGCAGTACCCCAAGGGTGTCAGGTGAGATTGTTATATTCTTGACTTTCCAGTGCCATTTTCAAACCATTATTGTAAATTTCTCCTGTAAAAACCAGTGCTTTTTGAGGCTTATGCAAGCTGGCAATGCAACCTGGTACACCCTTACTGTGCTGATTTGTATGTATTATGTCCCCCAAAATGCCATTACCTTTGATGCAATCTTGTGTGGAGGGGAAAGTATTAGTGTTGATTGGGTTGGAGACTTTTGATTGGATGTTTCCGTGGAGATGTGATCACTCAACTGTGGGTGAGATCTTTCAATGGATAATTTCCATGGAGGTATGGCCCCACCCATTCAACATGGGCCTTGATTAGTTTACTGGAGCACTATTTAAGCTCAGACAGAAGGAGAGAGCTTGCTACAGCCTAGAGGGACACTTTGAAGAATGCACAGGAGCTGAGAGAGGAACTGCAGTTTTCAGAGACATTTTGGAGACAGCCTTTGAAAGCAGACTTTTGCTCCAGAGAAGCTAACAGAGGACAAATGCTGCAGGAGCAACTGAGAGTGACATTTTGGAGAGAAGCTGAAGCCTAGAGAGGGGCATCCTAGGAGAAATCCATTTTGAAACCAGAAATTGGAGCATATACCAGCCGCATGCTTTCCCAGTGAACAGAGGATTTTCCAGATCCCTTTGGCAATCCTCCAGTGAAGGTACTCGATTGTTGATGCATTACCTTGGACGCTTTATGGCCTTAAGACTGTAACTGTGTAACCAAATAAACTCCCTTTATGAAAGCCAATCCATTTCTGGTATTTTGCAAGAAGGCAGCATTAGCAAACCGGAACAGACTTTGGTACCAGAGAAGTGGGTGCTGCTGTGTTTGCAAATACCAAACATGTTGGAGCAGCTTTTTAAATGGATAAGGGGAAGATTCTGGAAGAATTGTGAGGAGCTTGATAGAAAAGGCCTAAACTGCTTTGAAGAAACTGTTGTAGAAATATTAACATTCTGTTAATGTGATGCATTATATTAATGAATTTTTTATGTTGAACCATCCTTGCATACCTGGGGTAAATACCACTTGATCATGGTACATAATTCTTTTTTATATGCTGTTGGATTTGGTCTGCTAGGATTTTCTTGAGGGTTTTTGCACCTTTATTGTAAGGGATATTGGTCAGTAATTTTTTTTTTCCAGTGGTATCTTCCTCTGGTTTTGGTGTCAGTGTGATGTTGTCCTCATAGTATGAGTTGGAAAAGCTGTTAATTATTGTACAATTTACCATAGTTATTATTAACTAAATTTAACAACAATGTAACTTTTGAAATTATCAGAATACAAGTGTAATAACTGTGAAAATGAAGATAAGAAACATATCCATAATTTTTTAAGACCAGGAACACTTGAGAAAAAAAGTAACAGTTTTTCTTAAAGTAGAATAGCCAAAATTGTCATGCCATCAGTTTACAATGGCATTTTTTTCAAGTCCCTTTTTTATTTTTAGACTTACACCGCTGCAACTGATTGAGTGTATATACAATTTTAAGTACCAGAATTTGATTATGCTGCTCAAAACTCTTTATGAGATTATGCCCATATAGAAGCAAAACTGATTTTATATTAATTTATATATTATTGTATGGTTACCACGGTATCCCTATTCCCCTTCTACTCCAAGCTCTCCACAAAACTCTTTGAGTGGGCTGCCTTGTGCTCTTTCCCCATGATGGCTTATGAGGTTTGTGAGCATATTAACCCATGGAAGTCCTTTCTACTCTCTGTATACTTCATGGGTGGTCATAGTTGCTTTTGCTAGAGCTATCCATCTTATTGAGTATTAATTTTTAATGCGATTTTATTGAGCTATTTATTCACATGCCATATAACCTATCCAAAGGATACAATCAATGGCTCACAGTATCATCATATAGTAGTACTTTCATCACCAGAGTCAATTTTAGAACATTTTCATTACTCCAAAAAAACAAAATTAAAAATAGAAATAGAAATAAAAAAGAACACCCAACACATCCCATAACCCTTATCGACTCCTGTTATGTCTTATAGATAGATAGATAGATAGATAGATAGATAGATAGATAGACAGACAGACAGATAGATAGATAGATAGAGATAGTCTTTATTTTAATACCCATCTGACAATACACTGGAAAAAGTGTCAGTCACAAGGTTTTCACACTCCATAAAAGCTATATAGTTATACAATCATCATCAAGAATCAAGGCTACTGGATTACAATTCAACAGCTTCAGGTATTTCCTTCTACTTATTCTAATATACTTGAAACTAAAAAGAATATCTATATAATGCATAAGAATGACCTCCAGAATGACCTCTCAACTCTATTTGAAATCTCTTAGCCACTGAAACTTTATTTTGTTTCATTTCTCTTCCCCCTTTAGGTCAAGAAGGCATTCTCAATCCCATAATGTCATGGCCAGACCCATCCCTGGGAATCATGTCCAACATAATCAGAGATTTACTTCCCTGGGAGTCATGTCCCATGTAGTGGGGAGGGCAGTGAGTTTACCTACAGTGTTGGCTTACAGAGAGAGGACACAATGAGCAACAAAAGAGGTTCCTGAGGGTGACTCTTAGGCACAATTATAAGTAGGCTTAGCCTCTCCTTTTCAGTAACAAGCTTCATTGGCAAACCCCAAGATCAAAGGCTCAGCCTACTAAACTGGTAGTCTCCAATGCTTGTGAGAATATCAGGAATTTCCCAGGTGGGGAAGTTTAATATTTCCACATTTTACCCCAATCCTCAAGGGGACTTTGCAAATACTTTTTTTATTTTCTGCCCCCAAAACTCTGTAATGTATCAGGGTATTACATTAACATGTACCAAATAACAGGATCTCATTCTCTATTCTAGGTTCTATGTAATTATATTGTTTAAATAAACTGACCAAACAGGTTAAATTAGATATTGTGCTACAGAAAATTTAAATTTTGCACCAAATAAGCATCTCCTATTTGGTATCACACAGAAGTTGAAGTTTTAAAATCCAGTCAATATCATCCTTACCCTGTACTGTGATTTATCTTAGCACTAATAAAGTTCATTTTTTTCATATCTCTAATTGAAGTCTGATCTCTTTTTCAGCTTCTTTAGCAGTTACTGTATGGAGTAATGCTGCCTTTCACAGCTGTAGAACTTTATTTCTGTGTCTCAGGTGCCACTCAGGTATCCAAATTTCCCAGAAAGTAGCATGCAATATCCAAAGAGCTCAGCAGTTTGGAATTTGGAAATAACCATAACCACTCACGAATAGATGTGACTGCTGTAAGAGCGTATAATCTAGGAAACTACAATGAGCCTGATCAAACAATCTGTATTCTTAAATTGTCAATTTCCCACTCTCTGCCCATGTTTTAACCCCTGATAACCTATGTTCTCGAATTCAATTCTTCATGTCTGCTCATTATAGTTTATATTAGATCATACAATATTTGTCCTTTCATTTCTGGATTATTTCACTCAAGATTTATTCACCTAGTTGCATGCCTCACAATTTCATTACTTCTTACACCCACTCAATATTCTGTTGCAAGTATGTACAGTTCATCCTTCTGTTTATCAGGTGATGTACCCTTAGGCCACTTCCATCCACAGCAAATCATGAATACTGCCTCCATAAACACCAGTGTGCAAATGTCCATTCATGTTTGAGCCTTCAGTTCGTCCAAGTTTACACCAAGTAATGGGATTGCTGAATCATACAGCAATTCTGTACTTAGCTTCCTGAGGAGCCACCACACTGCTTCCAGAGTGGCTACACCATTCTACAGTCCCACCAAGAGTGAATAAGTGTGTCTCTATCTCCAAATCGCCTCCAGCACTTGTAAATTTTCTGTTTTTTTTTTTTTTTGTATAGTGGCCATTCTAACAGGCACGAGAGATGATATCTCATTGTGGTTTTGATTTGCGTTTCCTTAACAGCTAGTGAAGTTGAGCATCGTTTCATATGTTTTTGAGCCTTTTATATTTCCTCCTTGGAAAAGTGACTGTCCATGTCTTTTGCCCATTTTTTAACTAGGTTGTTTGTCTTTTTGTTGTTGAGTTATAGGATCTCTTTATGTATTCTGGATATTAAACCCTTATTTGTTATGTGGTTTACAACTATTTTCTTGCATTGTGTAGGATGTCTTTTTACTTTCCTGACAAAGTCCTTTGATATGCTAAAGTGTTCAGTTTTGAGGAGATTCCATTTATCTATTTCTTCTTTCATTGCCCATGCTTTAGGTGTAAATTTTAGTAAACCACCTCCTATTGCAGACTTTTTAAGATATTTCCCTACATTTTCTTCTAAAAGTTTTATAGACTTAGTGCTAATGTTTAGGTCTTTGATCCATTTTAGTTAATTTTTGTATCTAGTGTGAGATGGGGTCCTCTTTCAATCTTTTGGACATGGATCTACAGTTCCCAGCACCATTTGTTGAAGAGGAAGCTCTATTCCAGATGAGTCAATTTGACAACCTTATCAAAGATCAATAGTTTGTAGATGACAGGGTCTATTTCTGAACACTCAACTCAGTTCCATTGGTCAGAATATTTATCTTTATGTCAGTACCACACTATTTTGACCCTTTGACCACTGCAGCCTTGTAACATGCTTTGAAGTCAGGTAGTGTGTGAACTACCATTAATTTTTCTTTCTCAAATATTTTAGCTATCTGGGGTGCCCTTCCTTCCAAATAAATTTGAGTATTGGCTTTTCTATTTCTGCAAAGTAAGTTGTTGGGATTTTAATTAGTATTGCATAGAATCTATAAATCAATTTGGGAAGAATTGACATCTTAACAACATTTAATTTTCCAATCCATAAATATGGTATGTCCTTCCATTTATTCAGGTTTTCCTTGAAGTCTTTTAGCAATTTTTGTAGCTTTCTGTGTATAGATCTTTTTATGTCCTTGGTTAAATTTATTTTTAAATATTTGATTCTTTTGGCTGCTATTATAAATGGAATTCTTTTCTTTACTTCCCCCTCAGATTGCTCCTGATTAGTGTATAGAAACTGCTGATTTTCATGTGTTTATTTTATATCCTGCCACTTTGCTATACTCATTCATTAGCTCTAGTAGATTTTCTTTAGATTTTTCAGGGTTTTCTGCATATAGATTGATGTCCACTGTAAAAAATGAAAGTTTTACTTCTTCCTTTCCAATTTGGATGCTTTTGTTTTTTCTTTATCTACCTAACTGCTCTAGCTAGAACTTCCAGCACGATGTTGAATAACAACAGTGACAGGGGGCATCCTTGTTTTGTTCCTGATCTTAGAGGGAAAGCTTTCCACTTTCCCCATTGAATATGATGTTACCTGTTGGTTTTTCATATATTCCCTTTATTATGTTGAGGAAGTTTCCTTCTACTCCTATCCTTTGAAGTGTTTTCATCAAGAAAGGATGTTGAATGTTGTCAAAGGCCTTTTCTGCATCAATCAAGATGATCATGTGGTTTTTCTGCTTTGATTTATTGATGTGTTGTATTACATAAATTGATTTTCTTGTGTTGAACCATCATTGCATACCTGGAATAAAACCCACTTGGTCATGATGTATAATTATTTTAATATGCTACTGGATTTCATTTGCAAGTATTTTCTTAAGGATGTTTGCATCTATATTCATTGAAGAGATTGCTCTGTAACTTTCTTTTCCTGCAGTATCTTTATCTAGCTTTGGTATTATGGTAATTTTTGGCTTTGTAGAATAAGTTAGGTAGTTTTCCCTCCTGTCCAATCTTTTAAAAGAGTTTGAGCAGGATCCACATAGGAAGCCATCTGGTTCTGGAATTTGGGGGAGCTTTTTAATAGCTGATTCAATCTCTTTACTTGTGATTTTTGTTGAGGTCTTCTAATTCTTCTTGAGTCAATGTTGGTTATTCATGCTTTTCTAGGAGGTTGTCCATTTCATCTAAGTTGTCTAGTTTGTTAGCATATACTTGCTCCTAATATTCTCTCATTATCTCCTGTATCTCTGAGGCATCAGTAGTTATGTCTCCTTTCCCATTTCTGATTTTATTTATTTGCATCCTCTCTCTTTTTTTCTTTGTCAGCTTAGCTAAGGGTCCATCAATTTTATTGATTTTTTCAAACAATGAACTTCTGGTTTTGTTGGTTTCTCTATTGTTTTCGTGTTCTCAATTTCATTCATTTCTTCTCTAATCTTTGTTATTTCTATTCTTCTGTTTGCCTTGGGATTAGTTAGCTGTTCTTTCTCTAGTTCTTCCAGGTAAGCAATTAATTCCTTGATTTTTGCTCTTTCTTCTTTGTTAATATAGGCATTTAGGGCAATAAATTTCTCTCTCAGCACTGCCTTTGCTGAATCCCATAAGTTTTAAGATGTTGTGTTCTCATTTTCATTTGCCTCAAAATATTTACTGATTTCTTCCTTGATCCACTGGTTGTTTAAGAGTGTGTTGTCTAGCCTCCATAAATTTGTGAATTTTCCAGCCTTCTGCCTGTTATTGTTTTCCAACTTCATTCCATTATGACCTGAGAAAATATTTTGTATAATTTCAATCTTTTTAAATTTATTGAGAGTTGATTTGTGGTCAATTTCAGAGTAACATATGGTCTATCTTGGAGAATGATCCATGAGCACTTGAGAAAAATGTATATCCTGCTGTTGTGGGCTGTTGTGTTCCATAAATGCTAAATCTAATTCATTTATCATATTATTCAAAATCTCTTTCCTTATTGATCCTCTTTCTAGATGTTCTATCCACTGTTGAGATTGTTGTATTGAGGTCTCCAACTATTATTGTGGAGGTATCTACTTCTCCCTTCAGTGTTGTCAGTGTTTGCCTCATGTACTTTGGGGCATTTTGACTCTGTGCATAAATATTTATGATTTTTAGGTCTTTTTGATAAATTTTCCCTTTTATTAATACATGGTGTCCTTCTTTGTCTCTTTGTATCATTTTAAATTTGAAGTCTAATTTGTCTGACATTAGTATAGCTGCCCCACTCTTTTCTGGTGATTGTTTGCATGAAATATCTTTTTCTAACTTTTTGCTTTCAACCTATTTTTGTCATTGGGTATCAAATCTCTTGTAGAGAGTAGATAGATAGATAGATAGATAGATAGATAGATAGATAGATGGATGGATCTTGTTCACTTTTTTCTTATACATTCTGCCAATCTATGCCTTTGATTGGGGAACTTAATCCATTAGGACTTAATGTTATTATTGTTCATGCAGTACTTTCTTCAGCCTTTTTGTCTTTTGGATATTATATGTCATACCTTATTTTTTTCTGTCTTTTTACCCTCTCCATTACCGTTTCTGCTAATCTTCATTTCTACACTCTTGTCCAAACCTGTCATTTCCTATCTGTCTTTAGCATTCCATTTAGTATTTCTTGTAGAGCAGGTCTTGTGTTCATGAACTCTCTCAGTGTTGTTTATCTGCAAATATTTTAATCTCCCCCTCATTTTTGAAGGACAGTTTTCACAAATATAGAATTCTTGGTTGGCAGTTATCTTTTAGTATCTTAAATATATCATACCACTGCCTTCGTGCCTCCATGGTTTCTGCTGTGAGATCTGCACATAGTCTTATTGAGCTTCCCTTATATGTGATCGATTGCTTTCCTCTTGGGGCTTGCAGAATCCTTTTTTTTTTTTTTTTTTTAATCTTTGAGTTTGATAATCTGATTAGCAAGTGTCTTGGAGTAGGTATATTTGCATCTATTCTGTTTGGGGTATGCTGCACTTCCTGGACTTGCAATTTTATGCCTTTCATAAGAGTTGGGGAATACTTGGTGATTATTTCCTCCATTATTTTTTCTGCCCCTTTTCCCTTCTCTTCTTCTTCTGGGACAACCATGACACATATATTCATGCACTTCATGTTGTCATTCAGTTCCCTGATAACCTGATCATATTTTTCCATTCTTCAATTCAGCATTTGTACGGTCCTTCTCCAGTCTATACCTTGCTCCAGAGTTCTGAAAAAATCAGAATTGTCCCTTTCTCTGCTGAATCTCTGGAGAGAGGTTTTTAGTAACTGTTTACCTCACCATGTTGATAATGTCACTAATAATATCTTTTTAATCAAGAAGATATTTTATTTGTCCATTCTTAATCTAAAAATTCATTTGGATATAAATGTAGATAAAAATTTAGGTATTGAAAGAGTTCAAATTTTAGCTTTAAATCTAACTATGCTTTACATAGGAGGAACTTGTATTATAGAAAGTTGAATATTAATGCCTCAACATTGGCTTAGGTAGGATTTGAACTCCTGTCATATGAATTCCACTTTAGTGCACTTCCAATAAAATCTTGAAACATTCTTTGGCAGAAAGTTTTTTAGAAAGCAGACATATCTCATCTACTGTGTTAATAAACTTTTTTTTTCCAGTTCTTAGGCCCAGGAGGCAGAATGTAAATTTAAATTATTTTGATTGCTAATGATAAGGAAGAAAATAGTTAAAATACATTAATACAGCTTTTCAAAATTAATAATGTGGTGTACTGCTTATACTGTTCATAAATTTTTGCTCATTTTGATTTCTTGGCCCTATAAAAAGGAAAGGAAAGTTTTTATTGTTCCCATTTTACAAGTGAGAAAAACTAGGCTCAGAAAAACTGGGATTTGAATAGTGTTGTAACACAGCTGGTAATTGAGTGTTGGGACTTGAAATAATCAATAGTGTCTTTTTTTTTCCTTTACTTAAAATGTTTGAAAATTTAGGGAAAAGTCGATTAAATTTTTTTCTTAATTTTAAGAAGATGAAATTAATTATATTTTGAACTATATTCTTATTAAATATCAACAATTGTTTTTGTTTATTAGATGTTATCGTGGTTCAGGAAGCACTTGCATTAAACCAATGTGGGTACTTTATATAAAACCAGCTTGGCTCCTATTCCCAAAGGGTCTGTTTTAGTAAGTCTCTGATGACCTAGAAAATTTTATTTTAAAAAAGCATCCCAAAATTCTTCTTACACATACTTTAGTTTGAAAATAACTGGCAACTGAGCATTGAAATTTAGCAGCATACAAGGTTATATGCATGTGTGTTTTTGTGTGAGCATATATGTAGTGCAGTTTTCTGTGCAAACCCACATATATCTATGTTTAGTTATGTGTATGTTTGATATTGGGGAAAGTCACTGCTTGCAGCTATTCTTTATTAGTATGAATGAAATTACATGAAATGATCTCCCAGAAACACACCATTATTCCTGATTTTTCACTCAGTTAATTTTTAGAAATTATATCCATTCAGTAATACACTTCCTATCCCTTGCCTTTTGCAAAATCAATACTTTCACATCAACTATAACTTTTATGGATGTAGTACATTTCTTCAAGCATCTTAAACATAGGCACATATGTTACATAAGACAGATGTTTTAGTATAATGGTACCTAAAATGGATTGTGAGTTCAGATTGATTTTTCTCACATTAGATGTTTAAAATGGCTTTTATAAAGCAGCAATATAATGGCAAGGTTGTCCCCTGTCAAAATATCAAAGAGGAAAATATTTTAAATGAAATAATATGAGGCATTTAGAAAGAAAGCCCATATTCGTCCTCCTTCTAAGTGGCCTTTGGAACATTATTGTTTAAAAATGTTAATGTGGTTTATGCATTTTGATTTATAAGTATTTTTAACATTTTGCCTCTAAGGCATCAGCTCTTGGTAAACTAATTTTGCTCCCTTTCTCTTTCTAAAAGCATGGAGGCTTCTGGGTGTACCTTAAGGGGCAACAAAAAGAGTAGGAACCAGATTTGTTAATAAGGTTTGATCTGAAACAGAAAAAAGAGAAATATAATAATGTTTTGAATTTGAATAACGTGTTAGCTAACAGCAATAGAAAGAAACATCAATTCAAACAGAAAGGAGGCAGCTAAAATACCATTAAAGAATCACAGGAAGGCTGTGATTCACAATGAGCACCAATGATAGCACATCACTTTATGAAGCATCCACTGTTGACTGTATTGTCTCTCCCCATAAAGCTGCTTCCTCATCCTTACAATCTCTGTCACTTCAAGAGGAGTGAAAAAAGTGATCTGAAAACCAGAATGAAAACCCAAAGGTAAAAGAATGTCTGAATCTACAACAGAGAAAATACATTGTTCTCTTTTGTCTATGAAACCCTCACAAAAATAAATCTTATATTTGGACAACAAAAATAGCTGCAGTAAATGTTATAAACTGTTATTTTAGAGGCTATGTTCTCAGACTTTAATGTAATAAAAGTCAAAGCTAAGAGCAAAAATAAACTTACTATTAAACAGAACCTTAAAAGAAAAAAGGTATCGAAATTCTATAAATGCAGATGTATTAACAAAGCTTCTTATAAAATGAATTGTTTAATTTAAAAGGCTTTTTTTCAAAAATAGTAGAAAATATGTTATTTTTTAGCTTATGGAAATAGAGCAAGAAAGACAAAATAAACTAAAAATATTGAGTTGCAAGAAATAAAAGCAATAAAAGTAAAAATGTAAAGTACAAATAGAAAATAAATTAATGTAAACTTCTAAATAGAACCAAATTCTGTTTACTCAAAAGGATCAATTCTGAGTGAGAAAGGAAAAAAAAAGCCTAATGTATACAACCTCAGGATTGAGAAAGAGGACAGAACTAAAGACAGGGGAGTTGTTGCAATAATTTTTAGTGTCAGGTCTATGCAAACTCATGACATCTTTGATGATTTTCCATCAAAGCCATTTCTTAGGCTTTAAAACTTGCCTAAGAAGAGATAAAAGATTTAATATTCTAAAACTTTAGAAGAAAAGATTTTGATGGTGTATGATTTTAAAAGTTACCAGTACCAGGTAGTTTTACATGTGAATTTTAACTTCCATTCAAGGGACAGATAAGCCCTTCATACTTTAGAAAATTTCACAGAATGACTTCCCAACTTATTTAGTAATTGCTAGCAATATTCTGTTATCAAATTCTTATTTTTAAAATTGCATGCCAACACACACATGTACAAATAGATGAAATCCTCCTTTGAGTGTAGAGGCCTGAATAAATGAATATATGCAAAAGACAGAAAGATACAATATTATAAAACTACTTATCTGGCCATATCAATGTATCAATTTAATTTTATTTCAACCAAAATTACAAGTGATTTTTGAGCAAATGGTTCAAAATAGCATATGGAAGAATAAGGGTATGAAAATTGCTAAACAAATATAAAGAAAGATGAGTGAGAAGGTACCTGACCTTTTGACTACCAAGCTACCTTTCCTTAAAGCAGTTTTATTGAGGTATATCTTCAATAAAATCCATTCAAAGTATGCAATCAATGGCTTGCAGTATAATCACAGAATTGTGCATTCATCACAACAATCAATTTTAGAACACTTTCATTACTCCAGAAAGGAAAACTCCATATGCCTTATAGCCCCTATTACTGACCCTTAGCATTGGTGTGATAGCTTTGTTACAGTTGATGAAAGAATATCAAAATAGTAATGCTAACTATAGTCCTTAGCTTGCATTAATAGTATTTTCCCATATAACATTCAATTATTAACACCTTGTAATAGTGATGTACATTTGTTAAAGTTCATGAAAGTACATTCCTATATTTTTACTATTAATCATGCTCATCATCCACAAGTTGCACTGTTTTATATTCCAATGTTTTATCCTTTAGCTTTCATTCTAGTGATATACATGACCTTAAACTTCCCCTTTCAACCACTATCACACATATAATATAGTGCTGTTAATAACACTAACAATAATAACCTACCATCACCTCTATCCATTTCTAAGCATATACAAGCAACCTAATTAAAAATTCTGCACAAATCAAACATCAACTCCCCATTCTCTACCATCATTCTATTTCCTGTTAACTGATACTCCAGGTTTTAATTCTATAAGTGTGCTTATTAAAAATAGGCCATATTAGTGAGATCATACAATATTTGTCCTTTTGTGTCTGGTTTATTTCAATCAACATAATGTCCTGAAGATCCATCCATGTTGTCCATGCATATATCAGTACTTGATTCCTTCTTACAACTCAATAATATTCCATCATATACAAATAGTGTATATAAATATGATATATATATATATACCTATATATATACATATATATATACACATACATACACACAAACACCCCCCTCACAGCTTGTTTATTCATTCATCAATTGATGGACACTTGGGTTACTTCCATCTTTGGTCAATTGTGAATAATGTTGCTATGAAAATTCATGTGCATATGTCTGTCCACATCCCTGCTTTCAGTTCTTCTGAGTATATACCTAGTATCAGGATTGTTTGATCATATGACAATTCTATACTTAGTTTCCTGAGGAACTGCCAAGTTATCTTCCACAGGGGCTGCTCCATTTTACGTTACATTGTTCTAATTTCCCCACATCCTTTCCAATACTTGTAGTTTTCTGTGATTTTTTTTTTTTTAAATAGTGGCCATTCTAGTAGGTGTAACATGATATGTCAGTGTGGTTTTGATTTGCATTTTCCTAAAAGCTAGTGATGTTCGCTATCTTTTAATGTGCCTTTTCCTTTCTGTCTGCAGTGCTTCCTTTAGTGTTTCCTGCAGGGCAGATGTCTTGTTCACAAACTCTGTCATTGTCTGTTTGTCTGAGAATATTTTAAACTCTTCTTCATATTTGAAGGACAGTTTTGCCAGATAAAGGGTTCTTGGTTGGTGGTTTTTCTCTTTCAGTATCTTAAATATATCACCCCACTTCCTTCTTGCCTCCATGATTTCTATTGAGGGATCCGCACATAGTCTTATCAAGCTTCCTTTGTATGTGAGGGATTGCTTTTCTCTTGCTGCTTTCAGGATTCTCTCTTTGTCTTTGACATTTGATAATCTGATTATTAAGTGTCTTGGCATAGGCCTATTCAGATTTATTCTGTTTGGGGTATGCTGAACTTCTTGGATCCATAATTTTATGTCTTTCATAAGAGATGGGAAATTTTCATTGATTATTTCCTCTATTATTGCTTCTACCCCTTTTCCCTTCTCTTCTCCTTTGGGTACACCAATGACATGTACATTCCTTTCTTTTTTTGTTTTGTCCTTAAGTTCACAGAGACATTGCTCATATTTTTCCATTCTTTTCTCTGTATGTTTGTTTGTGTGTAGGCTTTCAGGTTCCTTGTTCTCCAGTTACTGAGTGTTTTCTTCTGCCTCTTGTGATCTGCTGTTGTGTGTTTCCTTGAGTCTTTCATCTCTGTGAATCCATCCAGTCCTGTGCTTTTCTTTTGGGGGAGAAAAATTCAATCTCTTAAATTGTAATTGATCTGCTGAGGTCCTCTAATTCTTATAGAGTCAGTGTAGGTTGTTCATGAATTTCTGGGAATTTGTCCATTTCATCCTTGTTATCCAGTTTGTTGGAATATAGTTGTTCATAGTATCCTCTTATGATCCTTTTTATTTCTGTGGGGCCATTAGTAATGTCCCCTTCTCTCTTTTCTGATTTTATTTATTTTCATCTTCTCTTTTTTACCCTTTGTCAGTCTAGCTAAGGATTTGTCAATTTTATTGATCTTCTCAAAGAACTACCTTTTGGTTTGTTCTTTCTATTGCTTTTTTTTATTGTCAATTTCATTTATCTCTCCTCTAATCTTTATTTCTTTCCTTCTGCTTGCTTTGGATTAATTTGCTCTTCTATTTCTAGTATCTCTGGTGTGCAGTTAGGTCTTTGAGTTTAGCTCTTTTGTCTTTTTTTAATGTAGGCATTTAGGGCTATAAATTTCCCTTAGCACTGCTTTCACTGTAACCCATAGGTGTTGTTATGATGTGTTCTCATTTTCATTCCTCTCAAGATATTTATTGAATTTCTCTTGAACTTTCTTCTTTGGCCCACTGACTGTGTAAGAGTGTTTTGTTTACCCTCCATATATTGGAGAATTTTTCAGTTCTCCACCTGTTATTGATTTCCTGTTTCATCGTGTATGGTCAAAGAAAGTGCTTGGTATTATTTCAGGCTTTCTAAATTTACTGAGACTTGTTTTGTAACCCAACATGTGGTGTATCCTGGAGAATGACCTATGAGCCCTTGCAAAGAATGTATATCCTGCTGTTTGGGAGTACAATGTTCTGTATGTACTTGTTCAGTCTAGTTCATTTATTATGTTATTCAAGTTCTCTATTCCCTTATTCATCCTCTATCTAGATGTTATATCTACTGATAAGAGTGGTGCATTGAAGTCTCCAACTATTATTGTAGAGATGTGTATTTCTTCCTTCAGTTTGACCATGTTTGCTTCCTGTATTTTGGGGAACCCTAGTTGGGGTGCATAAATATTTATGATTCTTATTTCTTCCTGATGGACTGCCCCTTTTATTAATATATAGTGTCCTTCTATATCTCTTATAATAGTTTTGAACTTAAAGTCTCTTTTGTCAAATATTAGTATGCCTACACCATCTGTTTTTGGCTACTGTTTATGTGGAATATGTTTTTCCACCCTTTCCATTTCAATTTATTTGTGTCCTTGAGTTTAAGGTGAGTCTCTTGTAGACAGCAAATTGATGGACCACACTTTATTATTCATTCTGGCAGTCTATGTCTTTTGATTGGGGACTTTAATCCATTAACAGTCAATGAGATTACATATAGGAAGTACTTACTTCAACCATTTTATCCTTTGGTTTTTATCTGTCCTGTTTTTTTGTTTGTTTGTTTGGTCTCTATTTTTATCCTTTTATTTACCCTTACTGATAATCTTCATTTTTACACTTTCTCAAACCTTTCTCTCCTGTCTTTTCCTTTCAGCCTGCAGAACTCCCTTTAGTATTTCTTGTTCACAAACTCTCTAAGTTTCTGGTTACCTGTGAATACTTTAAAATCTTCCGCATTTTTGAAGAACAGTTTTTATGGATTAAAAAATGGGGGCTGGCAATTTTTATTTTTATGCTGTTTCAGTATCTTAAATATATCATAGCAGTGCCTTTTCCCCTTATCTTTGGTGTTGACATTCTGATTAGTAGGTGTCTCAGAGTAGGTCTAGTAGGATTTATCTTGTTTGGAGTATTTGTACTTCTTTAATATGTTTATGTCCTTCATAAGAGTTGGGAAATTTTTAGCTATTATTTCCTCAAATATTCTTTCTGCCCCTTCTCCCTTCTCTTCTCCTTGGACACCTATGACACATACATTTGTGCAGTTTGCTCCGTCATTCAAATCCATGAGACCCTGCTCAATTTTTCCCATTCTTTTGTCTATCTACTCATCTATTGTAAGATTTCAACTGTCCCATCTTCTAGCTCACTGATTCTTCTGACTTTTCAAGTTGCTGTTGTATGCCTCTAGTGTATTTTTAATTTCTTCTATTGTGCCTTTCATTACTATAATTTCTGTTATATTTCTGTTTATGTTTTCAAATTATTCTTTGCGCTCCCACAGTGTCGTCTCAATATTGTCTATCTCTTTAGCTGTATTTATCTTCGTCTCCTTGAATTGATTTAGGAAATTTGTTTGAACATCTTTAGTTAGTTGTTCCACAATTTGTGTCTCCTTTGAAGTATTAATTTTTTACTTTGACTGGGCCATATCTTCCTGTTTTTTTAGTATGGCTTGTAATTTTTTGCTGGTGTCTAGACATCTGATTATTTTGGTGATGACTTTATTCTGGGTCATTTTCTCTCTCTTGGCTAGGGTTTTCCTGTTGACTGGTTTTGTGCTAAAGATCTTTGGCAATTGGTTCAACTTATTTCAGGTCTGTAGAATAGCTCATGTTTAACTGATCAGATTTTTCCAGCTCTTATTCATCTGAATTTTTGCCCTGGATATATGGTACAATTTTTGTGTTTGCACTGTTTGTGCAACTGTTTCACACCTAGGAGAAATTTTCCTTTCTCCTTTTACTTCTCTGGGAATATTGATCTGTTCTATTTGTTTTTTATTTGACTCTATAGTTTTTTAACAGTCCTTTTGCTGTCTCTAGCTGGTATTGCCTGGAGGACAAATTTTGGTAGGAGAACCATCCTGGAGAGGACTCTACCAAGTCAGTACTTCCCAGTCAAAATGAGGGGGTCACAGATTGGTTCCAAAGTGCCCTGGGGAAGAGAACTAGAAGGACATCAAACTTCTTTTTTGATAGCTCCCTGAATCTGTGCTTTCCTGTCCTGCTCATCAGATAGCTGTTTTCAGAAAACTGTTCCCCATAGTCCTAAAGTGGCACTGTGCCTTTAAGTCTCAACAAATTCTGTATTTCTTAGGGAAATGGTTGAAACAGAGGCTGCCAGAGGATTCTATATGGAGCTGGTTGAGACTGAAGCTAAGAGCCAGGACCCAGCAATCAGAATTTGATAATCAAAAGCTGCAAACAGTACTGTGTCATGTCCCCCCTTCTTTTCTTGGGGAACAGCCACACTACAGCAAACTGTTGTAAGAAAGTATTGCATTTTTAAATTACCCCTGCTTCCACACATCTGGTAGTCAGGGTTGAATCAGAGGCTTCTGGCTGCTCTTTGTCATGGGTGGGTTGAATCTATAACTGCCCTCAGAGCTGGGACCCAATGATCTGAGTTCACTAAACAAAAGCTGTGATCATGTTTGGCCATGTCAACACCACCACCACCACCCATTCTTGAGGAAGAGGACTTTTATTGTGAGATAGAGACTGGATCTCAAGGTGGCCTGTTGTGAGAGTGGGGGACAGACACCAGCCTCTGCAGTGTGGAGAACTCTACTCACAGATCTTCTCCACGGTTTATCAGTCTCCTTCCTCTGCTTTTCCAAGGATGGTGTACATGGTCTCATTTCTAGGTCCACCAACAGTTGTTTCAACAGTTCCTGGTTGTTTACTAGCTGCTCTGGAGGATGAACTGGGTTCTGGAGCTCCCTACTCTGCCATCTTATCTAAAGCCTCCCCCTACCAAGCTACTTTAATGAGATTGGCATGGTATTTATAAAACCCTAAGAAACCAGTGGAAAATAATAGAAAGTTAAGAAACTTATCAAAGTAATTATGTAGAAATAATACAGACAAATATGGTGCAAATATGGCACACAAAAAAGTTGGGGACAAGAATGTCCAGTAAATGATGCTTGACTGCCTAATACTCTATTTAGAAGAAAATAAATACAAGCTTTCACTTTATGATGTTTAACAAAATAAATTTTAGGATAGATTAAAATTCTACATGTAATTGTTAACAAAATTACTACTATATTAGAAAATGTATGAAATATTTATATAATCAGATTAAGGAGGAAGCCTATTTATGCAATTTAGAATGCTCAAATAATGAATGGATATTCATAAAGTTTCTATGTGGCAAAGGACAGCATAGTAAAAGATAAGGGACTAATCCATATTTCATTCAGTAGATTGCCCTCAAGGTTTTGTCATCAACCCATTTTTTTTTAAGATGGTTTTGTTCACATGCCACACATTCTATCCTAACCTTCTATCCCTAGTCTTAATCATAATCCTGCTCAAATATATAATAAAATAAAAAACCCATTCCAGATTACACAAGGCCATCCATAATCTGGTACATGGCTACTTATTAGGATTCCTAATATCTAAAATGTTGGTAATCCCAAGCCAACTTTATTACATTTTACCATATTATTACTACTTAAGAGATAATAGCAGCCACTTATTTTAATGAGAATATACTGTCACCTACAAGAAAAAATGTTAATGAGAAGAAGATTACAGTTATAAAAATAGAGAACTGTTTAGGATTTTAAAAAATAGTGCTGAAAGTGTGGTTTTAATAGCATGAGGCAAAAGTATTATTTTGCCCTAGTTTTTAATCTTTGGGATGGTACTTTCAAAGAAAAATCATATTTTTCTTCTAAAATAGATGTTTAATTCAACTTTTATTTTGAAGTAATTATAAGTAAGAAATAATATAGAGAGATCCTGTGTGCCCTTTACCCACTTCCCCCAATGGTAATATCTTGTAAACTAGAGTACCATACTATAACTAGGATACAGATATTGATAAATCAAGATACACCACATTTCCATCACCCCAGGGATCCATCAAAAACACTTCCCTCCTTCCCTCACTCTGTCCTTAACCATTGACAAGCACCAATTTGTTGTCCATTTCTATAATGTTGTCATTTCAAGAATGCTATTTTAAAATAGACTCATTATATAACCTTTTGGGATTGGATTTTTTCACTCAACAATCTTATGGAGACTCATTAGGGTTGTTGCTTTGGTATATAAATAGTTTGTTCCTTTATATTGCTCGGTAATATTCCATGGTATGGATGTTCCACAGTTTAACAATTTACCTGTTGGTTGGAGGCCATCTGTAATATTTCCAATTTTTTCTATTGCAAATAAACCTGCTGTAAAATTCATGTACAGGTTTTTTGTTTGCTTGTTTGTTTGTTTTAGTTTGCAATAGGTATTTTTTTTCCCTATATGCCCCTCTATTATTAACTTCTAGTTGTATTGTCATACATTTGTTCTGGTTCATGAAAGAGATTTCTAATATTTGTACAGTTAATCATGGACATTGCCCACCATAGGATTCAGTTTTATACATTCCCGTCTTTTGACCTCCAGCTTTCCTTCTGGTGACACATATGACTCTGAGCTTCCCCTTTCCACCTCATTCACACACCGTTTAGCACAGTTAGTCATTCTCACATCTTGCTACTGACACCTCTGTTCATTTCCAAACATTTAAGTTCATCCCAGTTGAACATTCTGCTCATACTAAGCAACTGCTCCCTATTCTTTAGCCTCATCCTATATCTTTGTACCTTACATTTCATGTCTATGAATTTGCATATTATAATTAGTTCCTATCAGTGAGGCCCTGCAATATTTGTCCTTATGTGTCTGGCTTATTTCATTCAGTATATTGCCCTCAAGGTTCTGTCATCAACCCATTTTTTTTTAAGACGGTTTTGTTCACATGCCATACATTCTATCCTAAGTAAACAATCAGTGGTTCCCTGTATGGTCACTTATTTATGTGTCACCACCTTCACCACTATCTATATAATGGCATCTACATTTCTTCCACAAGGCAGGATGGAGAGTCAAGAATGTAGAGAGGCAAAAGAAAAAGAAAAGAGAAAGAGGAAAAAAAGACAGCTAGGAAGCAGCAAAAGGAAAGATAACCTTAAATCAAAGTAGAATAAAGAGTCAGACAATACCACCAATGTCAAGTGTCTCACATGCCTCCCCTATTCCCCCCTCTTATCTGCATTTACCTTGGTCTATCACCTTTGTTACATTAAAGGAAGCATAATACAATGATTCTGTTAGTTACAGTCTCTAGTTTACATTGATTGCATCCATGCCCCAGTGCCTCCTCATTTTTAACACCTTGCAAGGTTGACATTTGCTTGTTCTCCCTTGTGAAAGAATGTATTTGTACATTTTAGCACAATCATTGAACACTCCAGATTTCACTGAGTTCCACAGTCCCAGTCTTTTTCTTTCCTCCTTTCTTCTGGTGTTTCACATGATCCCAACCTTCCTCTCACAACCATATTCACAGTTATCTTTATTCAGTGTACTTACATTGCTTTGCTACCATCTCCCAAAACTGTGTTCCAAACCTCTCACTGCTGTCTTCTCCTATCAGTCTGTAGTACTCCCTTTAGTATTTCCTGTAGGGCACGTATCTCATTGTCTGTTTGTCAGAAAATATTTTGAGCTCCCCCTCATATTTGAAGCACAGTTTTGCTGGATATAGGATTCTTGGTTGGTGGTTTTTCTCTTTTAGTATCTTAAATATATCACACCACTTCCTTCTTGCCTCCATGGTTTCTGCTGAGAGATCTGCACAGTCTTATTACGCTTCCTTTGTATGTGATGGATTGCTTTTCTCTTTCTGCTTTCAGGATTCTCTCTTTGTCTTTGATGTTTGATAACCTGATTATTAAGAGTCTTGGCATAGGCCTATTCATATCTATTCTGTTTGGAGTATGCTTTGCTTCTTGGATCTGTAATTTTACAGGTCAATCCTCTAAGAAAAACCATCAGGGAAACTGTATTGACACACCCTGTGCTTTTCTGCAGAGCAGGTGCACCTGTCAGCCTGTCATGGGCTGGTGTAAGGGGGTGTGGCCCTCAGCTCTCCTCCCCCAGGCTGGGGTCTGGTTCCTGATGTAAGGCAGGTAGTAGTAGAGCTGGGCTCCTCCCTTTCCTCTTGGGAAGCTATGCCCCCTCCAGAGAGGTCATTTGTGTATCAGTAGGTTCTTTGTTTCTCTGACTCTGCTGGTCAGAGTGCTGTGATTTTAAAATGGCTGAGGCTTTCTCCACTGAGCTGTCCAGGTTAACAGAGAGAGAAAGGGACAGAAAGCTCCCAGATTCACCCTTCAGCCAGAGATAGCACCTGATCCCCTGGGCTCCCCGCCCTGAGACAGTTATGTCCCTCGACTCTCCCAAGGTCAGTCATCACCAAAAGCCTCTGTCTGCTTGTTGGGGATTCACTGTCTGTATTGAGCAGTTAACATTAAAACCCCAGTTGAATCTGGGCTGAAGTACACTCGCCTGTTCCGGGAGTGCTGCCCTCTAGCACCACAAGGCTTCCATGAGGGAAGAGCGCTTCGCTCTCAGGGCAGGTCTGCAGTTTTTACTTACAGATTTTATGCTGTGATCTTGGGCATTCCTCCCAATTCAGATTGGTATGTGATGAGTGGACAGTCATATTTGTCTCCCTGCAGTTATTCCAGGTTATTTACTAGTTTTTTGGTCATTTATGAATTGTTCCAGGGGGACTAACAGTCTTCAACTCCTCCCTATATCGCCATCTTGTCTCCTCTGTCTGCCTTCATTTTTGAAGGATATTTTCATTGAGTTTGGAATTCTGGGTTTTCAGTTATTTTCTCTCAACATTTGCAAGATAACGTTTCACTGTTTTATAGATTACACTGTCCCTAAACCAACTGTCACTAATTTTGCTTTTTGGAAGATTGTCTCTTTTCTCTCTTGCTATTTTATGACAGTTTCTTTGTTAATATTTTTCTTCAACTTAACTATTTTCTGTCTTGGTATGGATTTCTTTTATATGTACCTACAGCAAAGGTAGTTATATGAAGAATATCTGCCCTCTGCTGAGACTGAGAGTTCTTTAAGGGAAAGGATGCTTGCTGTCTTATGCTGCCTCTGCAGGGGTATCCAATAAATGTTGGCTTGAACTAACTGTTATTTGGGGAGTGGCAGTATAGTAGCACTGTGTCAAGCCAGAGGGAAGATGGTCAATGTTGTATCCTGAAGGATGTTGAGGTCAGAAGCTTGAGTGGGCTGGCCATTGTGGAAACCTGGTAAGAGGAACCAAAATGAGGGAAGACCTGAGCAGTGAGAGACTTTTCTGGCCCAGAAGACTCCATGTACAGATTTTTATGTGAACATAAATTTTCATTTCTCTGCAATAGCTGCTAAGAGTGCAATTGCTGGATTATATGTTAGTTGAATGTTTAGTTTTTTTTTAATTGCAAATATTTCCTGAGTAACTATGATATTTTACATTACCAGAAGCAACATATGATAGTTCAAATTTCTTCATTTTCTTGCCAGCATTTGGTCTTATCACTCCTTTTTTTCATTTTTGCTGTTCTGATAGATGTGTAATTATATGACATTGTGGTTTTAATTTGCATTTCCCTAAAAGTTAATGAGCTGAACATCTCTTCATATGCTTATTTGCCACCTGTATATGCCATTTGTGAAATGCCTGTTCAATTTCTTTGCTTATTTTCAAATTGGATCTTGTTTTAGTTTTTGTTTTTTTAATGGGTTGAGTTTTGAGAACTTGCTATATATTCTAGATCTAGTTCCATGTCTGATATGTGGTTTATGAATATTTTCTCCTAGACTTTAGCTTGAATTTTCATACTTTTAAGAGTCTTTCATAGAAGAAATGTTTTGAATATTTTGAAAGATGATATCATTTTTTTCATTTTTATAAATAATGCTTTAGGTATCAGGTCTAAAAACACTTTGTTTTGTCTTAGATCATGAACATCCTGTCCTATTGTTTTCTAAAATATTAGAGGTTCGCATCTTACATCTATGTCTATGATATATTTTCAGTTGGTTTGTGATGAGATTTGAGACTTAAATCTTTTTTTTTTTATTTTTGCCTATGAATGTCCAATTGCACCATTGCTGAAATGACTATACTTCTTGACTTGAATTGTTCTTGCACCCTTGTCAAAACTCAGTTGGGACGCGGAGCCAATCGCGAGACCCGTAGGAGTCGTAGGGCGGGGCCAGCGCCGGGAGCCCTGGATGTGGGAGGCTTCAAGCTCCAGAGATAAGCCCGCCATTGAGAGCCGAGTACCGCGCGCCCCCAGTGCCGGCCACCTCTTACGGGGTCTGTCTCAAACTAGACCCTGACCTCTTGGCCTCAGCAACATCTGCATCTGTCCTCTAGGCCCAGGAATATCCTCCAACCTATTTATGGAAGATGGAAGTCCCTGCTGTTTGCCAGGTGCTGGAAGTCCAGGAATCAGTTCAGACTCCCTTGCCAGAAGGGTTCTGCCAATAAAATGTGTTCATGTGAGATGTGGGAAGTGGAAGGGCAGTAGAAGTCATCCATTCCTCTGTGGCAGCAGCAGACATGCAGGCTCCAGTGGCAGCTCGGCTCCACATTCTCCTGCGCCAGCAGCTGTGGCACCTGGGACTACAGTAACCACAGCAGTGGTTTCCTGGCTTCCGAGTGGTGGTAGCGACTTTGATTCTCTGGACAGCAACTGTGGTTACCTGAAAGCTAATGGTGTTCCATCCCTCCCCACTCCCAGCTTTCACCATCTCTGACCCCTCCAATGATAAGCACCTAATTGCCATATCAAATCCCTTTTTTCTTGGAATATCTGAAGTGGTTTCTATTTCCCTGTCTGTGATAGTTTTAAAATGTGTCCACAAATTTTCTAAGTCTCCCTTCTTAAAAGATGGAGTCTAAATCCCCTCCTTTATGTAGGTTGAATTTACCTACTTACTTCTGAGTTCATTTATGTGGCAGAAATGATGCCATATGACTTCTGAGGGTAGGCCATAGTGCTGTTTTGAAGCTGTTATGTACCCCAGAAAAGGCCATGTTCTTTTTTGTTTTTTAATTAAATTCAGTTTTGTTGAAATACATTCACATACCATACAGTCATCCATGGTGTACAATCAGCTGTTCACAGTACCATCATATAGTTATGCATTTGTCACCCCAATCTATTTTTGAACATTTTCCTTACATCAGAAAGAATCAGAATAAGAATAAAAAATAAAAGTAAAAAAGAACACCCAAATCATCCCCCTCATCCCTCCCTATTTTTCATTTAGTTTTTGTCTCCATTTTTCTACTCATTCATCCATACACTGGATAAAGGGAGTGTGATCCACAGGGTTTTCACAATCACACTGTCAACCCTTGTAATCTAAATTGTACAGTTGTCTTCAGGAATCCAGACTACTGGGTTGGAGTCTGATAGTTTCGGCTATTTGCTTCTAGCTATTCCAATACATTAATACCTAAGAAGTGTTATCTATATAGTACATAAGAGTGTCCAACAGAGTGACTTCCTGACTCCATTTGAAATCTCTCAGCCAATGAAACTTTATTTTGTTTCATTTCACATCCCTCTTTTGGTAAAGAAGATGTTCTCAATCCCACAATGCCATGTTCAGATTCATCCCTGGGTGTCATATCCTGTTTTGCCAGGGAGATTTACACCCCTGGGAGTCAGGTCCCACGTAGGGGGGACGGCAGTGAGTTCACCTGCCGAGGTGGCTTAGAGAGGGGGGGCCACATCGGAGCAACAAAGAGGCACTCGGGGAGACTCTTAGGAACAATTATATGAAGGTTTAGCCTCTCCTTTACAGTAACAAGCTTCATAAAGGCAAATCCCATGATAGAGGGCTCAGCACATCAAACCGCCAGTCCTCAGTGTTTGTGAGAACATCCGCATCAGTCCAGGTGAGGGTATCCAACACTTCCGCATTTTCCCCAGCTCCTCAGGGGGGCCCTGTGAATATATATATATATATATATATATATATATTTTAATAGTTCAATTTTGTTGGGATGTGTTCACATACGATGCAGTCATGTCATACAAAGCATACAGTTGTTCACACTGCCGTTCTATGGTTGTGCATTCATCACCGACATTAATTTTTGAACATTTTCATTACCACACACACAAGGGCAATAAGAGTGAAAACTGAAGTGAAAAACAACAATTAAAAAAGAAAAAAAAAAAAAAAAACTCAGTTGGCCATATTTGCATGAGTCTGTGTCTGAGTTCTTTATTCTATTCCATTTATCTATGCTTGTATCCCTCCACAAATAACAAACTGTCTTTTTTAGTGCAGTGATATAGTAAGTCTTGAATTGGTTAGATTCATTCCTCCCAGTTTAATCTTCCTTTTCAAAGTTATATTAGCTATTTTAGTTGTTTTGTCTTTCCATATAAATTTTCAAATAATCTCATCTGTATCTATGAAAATACCTCACTGAAATTTTGACAGGAATTGCATTAAACCAGCACACAAATTTGAGGAGAATTAAAAACACTATATGTTAAATCTTCCAGTATGTGAACATGGTAAATTTATTTCAATCTACTTTGTTTCCTTTCATCAGTATTTTGTAGTTTTCAGCACAGAAGTCCCACACTGGTTTTGTTAATTTTATGCCTACATATTTCAGTTTTTTAAACAATTGTAGATTGCATTATATTTTAATTTTGTGTCCATGTTTTCATTGCTAGTATGCTGAAATACAACTGATTTTTTTTTTTAATGTTACCTTGTGTCATGAAACCTTGCAGAACTCACTTATTAATTCTAGGAATTTTTTGTTCATCTTTGAGATGTCTCTGAATTTTCTACATAGACAATAATGACATCTACAAATAGGAACAGTTTTAGATCTTCCTTTCTAATATGTAGGCTTTTCTTTTTTAATTTTCCCTACTTTATTAGACTAGCTAGAAATTCCAGAACTATGTTGAATAAGAGTAGTGTCTTGTAACTGCTCTTACAAAGAAAACATTCAGCCTTTTACCATTAAGGATATAAGTTTTATACTGTTTGTGGGGGCTTTTTATCAATTGGGGAAGCTTCCTTGTTTCTTGTTTATCTCAGGGATTTTACCATGAATGGGTGTTGAATTTTGTCTCCATCCATTGATATACTCATGTTATTTTTCTCATTTAGTCTGTGAATATGGTGGGTTGCATTAATTGATTTTCAAATGTTGAACCAGTTTTGCATCCCTGGAATCAATTCTTGATTATGATGTTTTTATATATTGCTGATTTCTATTTGATAATAGTGGGCAAGGATATTTTGCATTTGTATTTGTAAAAAAAAAAATTGGTCTGTAGTTTTGTTTTATGTACCATCTTGTATGGTTTTGATATTAATGTGTATTAGCTTCATATTGTTGCTACAAAAATTACCACAATCTTAGTAGTTTAAAACAACACAAATTTATTCTTTTTCAGTTCTAGATGTCAGAAATTAAAAATGAGTCCTCACTGGGGCTTAACCAAGGTATTGGAATGGATGGTTCCTTCTGAAGGCTATGAGGAAAAGACTCCATTTTGTTGTCTTTTTCAGCATCTAGTGGATGCCTGTATTACTTGGCTTGTGGATCTTCCCTCCATCTTCAGATTACCTCATGTCATTCTCTGTTTCCTTTTGCTCTCTAATTCTAAGTCTGCTGCCTCCCTCTTAAAAAACCCTTGAGATTCCATCACCATGTCCACCCAATTAATCCAGGATAATCTACAAATATCAAGATACTTGACTTAATCACATCTTCAAAGTAACTTTTGCCATATAAGATAACATTAGTACGGGTTCTGGGGATTAGGATATGGACATGTTTGTGGGGCATTATTCAGCTAACCGCACAAGGTAATACTAACTTCATAAGGTTAGTTGGGAAATGTTCCTTCCTCTTTCACATTATGGAAGAGGTTGTGAAGAATTCAGGTTAATTCTTTAAACTTTTGGTAGAATTATCCAGCAAAATCATCTGGGGTTGGAGATTGCTTTTGGGGGATTTTTAAAATTGTGAATTATATTTACTTACTAGTTGTGAGATTATTCATATTTTCCATTTCATATTGGGTGTTAAAGTAGTTTGTGTTTTTAGAGTAATTTGGTCCATTTTATCTAAGATGTCTAACTTATGTCTGTAGAGGTATTTATTCTTGTTTTATTTTTTATGTCTGCAGGTCTCTAGTGGTATCCCATTTCTTACCTAAAATTGGTGAGTTGTATCATCTCTTATTTTTTTTTTTTCATTTTTATTGAGATTGAGATTGTTCAGATACCATACAATTATCCAAAGATCCAAAGTGTACAATCACTTGCCCCTGGGTACCCTCATACAGCTGTGCATCCATCACACTTAATTTTTGTTCAATTTTTAGAAACTTTTCATTACTCCAGACAAGAAATAAAGTGAAAGATGAAAAAAGAAAAAAAGAAAAGGAAACTCTAAACTTCCCCTATCCCTAACCAACCCCCCTCAATTGTTGACTCCTAGTATTGATACAGTACACTTGTTACTGTTTATGAAAAAATGTTGAAATACTACTAACTGTAGTATATAGTTTGTAATAGGTATATAGTTCTTCCCTATATGCCCCTCTATTATTAACTTCTAATTGTATTGTCATAGATTTGTTCTGGTTCATGAAGTGATTTCTAGTATTTGTACAGTTGATCATGGACATTGCCCACCATAGGATTCAGTTTTATACATTTCCATCTTTTGACCTCCAACTTTCCTTCTGGTGACATATATGACTCTGAGCTTCCCCTTTCCACCTCATTCACACACCATTCGGCGTGGTTAGTTATTCTCACATCTTGCTACCAACACCCCTGTTCATTTCCAAACATTTAAGTTCATCCTAATTGAACATTCTGCTCATACTAAGCAAGAGCATCTACATTTCTTCCACAAGGCAGGAGGGAGAGTCAAAGAAGGTAGAGAGGCAAAAGAAAGAGGAAACAAAAAAGTGACAGCTAGGAAGCAGCAAAAGGAAAAATAACCTTAAATCAAAGTAGAATAAAGAATCAGACAATACCACCAATGTCAAGTGTCTAACATGCCTCCCCTATCCCCCCCTCTTATCTGCATTCACCTTGGTATATCACCTTTGTTACATTAAAGGAAGCATAATACAATGATTCTATTAGTCTCTAGTTCATGCTGATTGCATCCCTCCCCCAATGCCTCCCCATTTGTAACACCTTGCAAGGTTGACATTTGCTTGTTCTCCCTCGTAAAAGAACATATTTGTACATTTTATCACAATTGTTGAATACTCTAGATTTCACCAAGTTACACAGTCCCAGTTGTTATCTTTCCTCCTTTCTTGTGGTGTCTCACATGCTCCCCATCTTCCTCTCTCAACCGTATTCATAGTTACCTTTGTTCAGTGTACTTCCATTGTTGTGCTACCATCTCCCAAAATTGTGTTCCAAACCACACACTCCTTTCTTCTATCACCCTGTAGTGCTCCCTTTAGTATTTCCTGTAGGGGAGGTGTCTTGTTCACAAAGTCTCTCATTGTCTGTTTGTCAGAAAATATATTGAGCCCTCCCTCATATTTGAAGGACAGCTTTGATGGATACAGGATTCTTGGTTGGTGGTTTTTCGCTTTCAGTATCTTAAATATATCACACCACTTCCTTCTTGCCTCCATGGTTTCTGCTGAGAGATCCACACATAGTCTTATTAAGCTGCATTTGTATGTAACTGATCGCTTTTCTCTTGCTGCTTTCAGGATTCTCTCTTTGTCTTTGACATTTGATAATCTGATTATTAAGTGTCTTGGCATAGGCCTATTCATATCTCTTCTGTTTGGAGTATGCTGTGCTGCTTGGATCTGTACTTTTATGTCTTTCATAAGAGATGGGAAATTTTCATTAATTATTTCCTTTATTATTGTGCTTCTGCCCCCTTTCCCTTCTCTTCTCCTTCTGGGACACCAATGATATGTACATTATTGTACTTTGTTTCATCTTTGAGTTCCCGGAGACGTTGCTCATATTTTTTTCATTCTTTTCTCCATCTGCTCCTTTGCGTGTAGGCTTTCAGGTGTTTTGTTCTCCAGTTCCTGAGTGTTTTCTTCTGCCTCTTGAGATCTGCTGTTGTATGTTTCCATTGTGTCTTTCATCTCTTGTGTTGTGCCTGTCATTTCCATAGATTCTACTAGTAGGTTTTTTGAACTTTTGATTTCTGCCATATACATGTCCAGTGCTTCCTTTACAGCCTCTATCTCTTTTGCAATATCTTCTCTAAACTTTTTGAACTGATTTAGCATTAGTTGCTTAAATTCCTGTATCTCAGTTGAAGTGTACATTTGTTCCTTTGACTGGGCCATAACTTTGTTTTTCTTAGTGTAGGTTGTAATTTTCTGTTGTCTAGGCATGGTTTCCTTGGTTATCCAAATCAGGTTTTCCCAGACCAGAACAGGCTCAGGTCCCAGAGGGAAGAAATGTTCAGTATCTGGTTTCCCTGCGGGTATGTCTTAGAAAATTGTTCCACCCTTTGATGCCTCAGGTCACTGTGCTTTTCTGCCCAGCAGGTGACGCCTGTCAGCCTATAATTCTTGCCTGGTGTGAGGAGGTATGGCCCTGTTCCCCCAGGCTCTGGGGTCTGGTTCTGAATGGAAAGGGCCCCACCCCTTTCCTCCTAGAGAAGACAGACCCCTCAGGTGGAGGTCATTAGCATTTCAATGGTCTCGCTTTCTGCTTGTGGTGTCTCCACCCTTCTCCGCTTCATAGCCCTGAAAACTGAAAATGACTGGGGCTTTCTCCACTGAGCCAAAAAAGAAACAGATAGTCCCCTTCAGACCGAGTCCAAGGCGACCCTCCGGCTCTCCCAGGTCAGTCGTCACCCAAAGCCTCTGTCTGTTTTTTGGGGCTGCGTACCTGTAGTGAGCAGTTCACACTCGCTACTTAAAACCCCAGTTGGTGCTCAGCTGAGCTATATTCGCTTGCTGGGAGAGAGCTTCTCTGTGGCACCACGAGGCTTTGCAGCTCGGGCTATGGGGGAGGAGGTCTCCCTGGTTCCGTAGGTTTTACTTACAGATTTTATGCTGTGTTCTCGGGCATTCCTCCCAATTCAGGTTGGTGTATGATGAATGGATGGTCTCATTTGTCCCCCTGCAGTTATTCTGGGTTATTTACTAGTTGTTTCTGGTTTTTTGTAGTTGTTCCAGGGGGACTACTTAGCTTCCACTCCTCTCTATGCCACCATCTTGCCCCAGCTCATCTCTTATTTTTATGTCATCAGTCTTGCTAGGGTTAATTTTATTGATCTTTTTGAAGAACCAGTTCTTAGTTTCATTCATTTTCTTCATTTTCCCTATTGTTTTGATGTTTTCAATTTCATCAACTTCTTCTCTTATATTTATTATTTCTTTCCTTCTACTTTCTTTTTTTATTTTACTCTTCTTTTTTTTTAGTTACTTGAGTTGGAATCTTAAATTATCAGCTTAAGATTTTCTGTTTTGAATATATACATTTTGTACTATAAATGTACCTCTAAGCATTGCTTTAGCTGTGTCACACAAAATTTGATATGCTGAATTTTCATTTTCATTCATTTCAATGTATTTTTTTTTTCCTATGAGACTTCCTCTTTGACCCATAGATTATTTAGAATAGAGTTGTTTGGCTTTGTTTGGCTTCTGAGTATTTGGAGATTTTCCTGTTACCTACTTCTAGTTTTAGTCCACTATAGTTTGGGAACACACTATGAATGGTTTCCCCCACATGGTTTCCACTGTCACCACCTGGTGAGTATGAAAATCCAGGCTCCCTACTCTGCTTCTCTGAAACCTTAGGTAACTTGTTATAGTCTAATGAAGGAGGAAGTCTAGGTTCTGTTGGCCTTTTCTGAAATTGGAGAGGATGTGGCAGTGGGTATATCTGAGAGAGTTAGAGTTAGGAAAGAGATGTTATATATTCATAAAAGGAGATTAAAAGAGTTTATCAAATGAAATTTGACAATGTGTGGGGGCATATTTAAAGAAAGCCAAGAAAGAAAGTAAAACATCTAAGGACTAGCAAAAGCTGGTGACCTCCTCCCCTCCTAAGATTGAACTTAGCAAGACTTGTAGCTACAAGAGAGTGCTGCCCAATGGGAGCTGTGGCCTGAAGTATTAAGGAACCAATCATTTGTAACCCACAGCAGGGAGGAAGCCAGAGGTATAAACACAATGACAGTTCTCTCTTCCCACTGATCAATCACCCACTAGAATTTTCTACTGGACAAATGTCACTGTGAAGAAAGACAGCCTAGTTGATGCAGCACAGCAAAGTCAAATACTGGTGCACAGAGTAGGGTAAAATCAGGTGAAGGGTGATTCTCAAGGGTCAAGTACAGAATATTCAACCAAGAGAGAATTACATACAGGAAACAGGAAACCAAAATAGACATATTTGAACAAAAGTGAGGATGTTGACCTATCTAGAGAAGAACTCAAATGAAACAGAAATTTGGACATAAAATAAGATGATGGAGGGTGGTGAAGTTTGGATAAGCAGTTTCAAAAAAAGGCAGATGATGGAAATTAAGTAATTTCACAGGTTAAGAAATGGTTAAAGCATGTGCATCAAGTAAAAGATGGCATGGATAAGATTAAAATGTTCAGTATTCAGTTATATTTTTAATGAAGAAAATCTTTTTCAAAATGGTGCAACAAAATAAAAGATAAACTTAATTAGCATAGCAAAATATGGCAATTTACACTGAAAAGTTGCTTTAATTAAAACAGAAACATAGTGGAAAGGTGAAACTATCCACTGGACATTTTGTAGAGACTAATCCATTGTAAGCAAGATAAAATCCAGATTGATATGCTTAGATGTCTCATTTGACTTTCAAGATTTGTGTGTGGCATTCTCCTCATTTATACAAGCAAGCTGTAGTGAAAATAAAAAAAGTGTCAACCAGAAGTCTTCTTTGTAATGAGAGAAAATAATCACCTAATGGCAACACTTTTTCTTTCCAATAAAATTAGTTTCATCAGAACTACATCTTTCTTACAGGGAAACAAAAACTCAAGAACATCTTGGCAGGTGCTGCATAATCATTCTTCAACAGACTCTGCAGATAAAAAAAATAGTATGTGCTTGCATAACTGAACATGTCTGCCTGAGTTATTTTCCTACAGATGTTATCCTGGGAATAGAAACGAAAGTTGTTCATTCACCAGGAGCCTTCAAGAAGCACTATAATCTGGGGCAGCAAAGAGCCAGCAATAAAAGACAGAGGCATTGACAATTCTGGAAGAAAACACTGGAGTGGAAAATGCATAAAATGGCTGTTTGGTCTCAAGACTACCTGAATTATTATCCAGCTCTGCTGTTTGTTCTAATTCCTGTGTCTCAGAAGACTGCAAACAGGTATATATGCTAACTTTTACATATGTCGATAATACTGTCAAATGCCAGTTTTCACTGATGATTTTTGTATTGACCGCTCCATGTTTTTAAGGTTGATGCTATTTGTGGCTGAGAGCATCTTCTATATTATAAATCCTTGAGAGCAATAATTGTATCTTATTCATTTGTTTTCCCAATTTGAGTATAGTGCATATGCAGTAAAATAAATGTGTTTGACATTAAAAATCCTTTATTTGCAAGTTATATTTACAATGCAGTGTAGCTTAAGGAAAGGGACTTATTATAAATATCAATCAATATCCAGTATTTTTATACTTTGACTTATTTGCATTTTGTTTTAGCTTTCATGTAAATTGAATAGGAGAAATGAAATTTTTGTTATCTACATATCTGACCTTACAAAACCTGACTTATTTTCCAAATACTAACAAAAGCTAAAGGCAGTTTCTCTTAAGTATAAATAAAGAAAATACACTGCATAAATATTATTATTATACTCCCACCTCCACTCCAAGACCAGAAAAGTATTGGAATGAGCATGGAAATTTTCTACTAAATCCAAACTCAGGATCATCTTTCTCAAAACAATCCTCCATGCAGCCACTCCCAATAAATCATATTTGTTAAGCAATACGGAATCTGTTGTGTTTGGTTCAAACATATGTATCCTGTGGCGAAAACACACACAGACATAAATATTCATTTGCTAACTATACTCTTTATGCTGTAACTAAACTGTATACTACGTATAATTAACTAAACTATACTCAAGCTAAACTAACCAAGCACTAAACTATAACTAACTAAACTACCATTCCATGCCAAAGGAATCCACCTAGAGTTCATTGTCAGTATATTGCATGCTTGGAAACTAGTATTGTATTTTGGATTCTGATTGAGCTGCAGCTGGTCATTTATTATATGTGCATGTCCTGCTTATTTTCTGCTTCTAATTTCTGGTTGAAAATTACTTCTGGCTTGAAGAGACAATCTAATCCATTAAAAAATATTTTTAGAGTGCCCAGTATGGGTTAGACCTCATGCTAGGCAATTGTATTGTCCAAAAAGGCAAGTTAGCTCTGGAGAAACAAGATTCAGATTACAGGGATGCAGTTGCAGTTATCCAAGGTGATTTTTGTTACCATTCTACCCAAATACGTATCCATGTTTATATTTTATGAACATTAACAAGCAATGATAACTCCCTTTGCTATACTTCTATTTATTACTAATTTATATTGATTTTGCTCAAATGAAATGAGTGATTCATTAATGAATATACTGAATTTCAAAAAATATATCAATCTTTTTACTGATTGTCATTGACTTACCTCCCTCCAAATTATACTATTTAAAGGATAATTGGCTCCACATTGGCTTTGTTGTCAACAGAGTCTGACTGAGGTAGGAGCCTCACGATTTGACAAGATAAAGTCAGGTATGAGCACCATGGTACTCACTGGCTTCACCTGTTTGGACACACATCATGACTAATAGTTAGAAATGAACACAGAATAGATTCTGGGCTTAGAAAGAAGGGACTAGTGATAGCTTCCAATGATGAAAGGGCTCCAGCTGAGCAGCATAAAGTTCAGTTTAAGGGTCCAGAGTCAATGGATAATGAGTTCCCTGAATAAGAACTTAAGGAAGTCAAGCCATGGTAGATACACAAAACCATGGCACTGCATGTCCAAGGTGCCTAGCTAGGCCCCATGCTCAGCAAAAGGCAACAGGATGATTTCTGGTCCCCATTTTGTGTGGGGTTTTTACTAAGGCTCTTCATACCCTAGGTGATTGTGTTAGGTACTGTGTTAATGTCAGTGAGGATGTGTGGGGTCTGACCTCCACTGGGAAAGATAGGGAATAATAAAGTTATTCAGAATCTGGGGGTAGAAAATAAAAGTTCAGGTACTTCATCTATACTCTAAATATATTTTCAACATTTTTCTCCTCTTTATCTTGCTTCATTGGTTCTGAGTTGCTTTCCAGAACAATATTAAAGCTATATTCTCCCCTACACTTGGCATATTTAAACATATATTTTGTTTCACTTTGTGATTTTTGCATCAGTCTAATGTTCACATTGTGTCCAGTCTATTTCCCTTCAAGTTATTTTAATTTCTCAGCATGGCCAATAATAACCTAAAATCTAGTCAACACAATTCTATTTCCCTAGTTCAATCCCCTTTGAAATACGCATTTATTGACCCTTATTTCCAGTCATGTTAGACTCCACAAAGGCATAAATAGAGTGTGCCAGTTTGGATAGATTATGTCCCCCTAAAAACCATATTTTTTAATGCAGTCTGGTGGGGGCAGACATATTAGTGATTAGGTTGGAAACTTTCGATTGAGTGTCTCCAGGGAGATGTAACTTGCCCAACTGTAGGTGGTAATTCTGATTGAATTATTTCCATGGAGGTGTGGCCCAGCCCATTCAGTATGAGTCTTGATTAGTTTACTGGAGTCCTTTAAAAAGAACCACACAGGCCCAGATGCTTGCTGATGCTGATGCTTAGACATGCTTGGAGATGCAGACAGAAGGAAGGTTAGGTAAGAGATGAAGCCCAGAGTTTGCCGCGTGATATGCTAAGACAGGACCCCCAGGTGCTTAGAGAGAAACATCCTGGGAGAAAGAATGAAGAAGCACAGTAGTTAAGAGAGGAGATGGAACACAACCCAGGATCAGCAGATGACAGCCACATGCCTTCCCAGCCAACAGAGGTGTTCCAGACCCCATCGGCCTTCACCAGTGAAGGTACCCTTTTGGTGCCTTAGTTTAGACACTTTTATGGCCTTAGAACTGTAGATTTGTAACTTAATAAATCCTTTATAAAAGCCAATCCATCTCTGGTATTTTGCATAATGGCAGCATTAAAAACCAGAACATAGAGTTAATCCAATATTAATGTTAATTCAAAATTTTTACTCCAAATTTTTACTCTGCTTTGAGATCTGTTGAATTCAAAGTATGGACTTTGAAGGAAGGTGCAATCAATGTCTTTCTCATTCTGTGTTCTCCTTGTTTCACTGTTTGTTCTTCATAGAGCTTTTTGAGCATTAAGAGAATTGCAAAGATTTGCTGTGTGGCTATTTTATATTTTATTAAACGTAGCTTATGACAGAAGGTAAAATAAGTACCTAATAAGGTATACAAACATGTTATAAAAGTTTGGAGAAGAAAGAGACACTGTTGAAAGGAAAGGCTTCATTTAATCAGTTGTGTTTTATTTGGATCTCATAGGTTGGAGAGAATTTTTTTTAAAATGTATATATTTGGAAACTTTTCAGTTCTTGAGTTTTATAAGACAACAATGTCATATTTTTGCCTGTTACTAACACAAAGCTTAAAACTATATTTAAAAGCAAAAATTGTATAATCCAAGAGGGAAAAAGAAGTGTCTGAGGGTTAACCCCCCCACACACACAAAAAATAGTCCAAATAATAATTCTTCTGAAAAGTTATGACATATGAGTCATTGACAAGTGTGAAGCTTTGATCCACTATATTATGGGTTCTAGGCCACTTGAAAATATCACCCCACAATATCCTGTTAAACACAGGTTACATATGATGTATGTTACAAACTTTATTTTATTCTTGCAGAGAACCACTGAGAACATTTGCCTTCAGCTTGCATAGTGGATTTCTAGTAGTAATCTTTAATCTCTTGAAAGATTGTCAGAGTAAGTTAAATTTTATCATGATCTGGAATGCAAATTAAATGCTAAATTCTAGGATTTAGGATAACTGTAAATGCATCCTTTGGGTTCAGTTAATCATCTATCAGTTAAATTACCTATCAAAGGCCTTACCATGCAGCAACTTGTTGGTAATTGCGCCCATGCATTTTTGAGTAAACTATAGTTCCTCCTCCATCTCCACTGATATTACAATCATTTTCTGCTCTCTTTCTGGCACTTCTGGTTTTCTTCTAGAATTCACAGATAGAGCTTTTTGCTTTTCTTTTTTCTTCCTCCCCTTTCTTTTACTGTGCTTTCTTTCTACCACAGCAAACTAATTCTTTATTTCTTACCTACTCCTCACTCAGTGGTTGCTTTAACAGCTGATAGTTTATATGCTTACTGCTCCACTTTGCCTGAAAGTTAGCAAGTAGAGGTGAAGTTATCCTCACCCACCAGCAAGTTTCTTTTCAACCCAGCTTTCTGGTTCTGTCCACACAGTCTGCACATGCTGCTCATATCAAATACTCTTACATTTTCCATAGCAGAGAGTATGTGAATTAGCTGCCTAATTTGCCACAGACTTTTACTCTTCTCCTCCTTTGGAGAGGGTCCTTTCCAACTGGATTCATTCTCACCAATGCACATGGAATCACGTTAGATCTCATTTGATCTTCACAGCTAGCCTTGATGATGAGACAGGACTGACTTCTAATTCATGAGTAGAAAATAGAAGCCCTGACAAGTTGGAGCTTTCTCAGTTGTATAACAAAAGTTAACACAGCTCACACAGCTAACACAAGAGCCCAGGATTCATTATCATAGTCTAGTGTTCTCTCCACTGCCAAACACTGTCTTAACCAGAAACCCTCCAAACAATTCAAAAACATAAATAAATTTTACATTCTATATTCTTATAGTTTCCACTGAGGAAAATATGATTTCCCTGGAAAGAAATAAAAGCAGAAGTTTCTTTTCCTAAAGACAATAACAACTAGAAGTAAAAATCAAAGGAAATGTGGAGAAAAAGACTCAGAGAATTTCACTAACTCTTTAGAGCCTGTATATGGTGGAGAATCTGATCTACAGGAAACAAAATTGAGCTGTTTCTTAAAAGACTTGGGCCTTTCTCTAAATGGTAACAAATCCCTTTAAAGTTATTTTATTAAGTGAGCAGTACACATGGCTTGATATTCAATGCAAACTGTCATGCTACTTAAACCATGGTGCCAAACTCAATTCAGAAAACTCATCTGGGAAATTTGCTAATTGTAAAAGTTCCTGGTCCCACCTCTACAAGCTTCTATTAGATAGGGTTGGCACAGGGTCCAGGGATCTGCATTTTTACATGTGTTCCATGTCATGCTGATGAGCAGCTCATGGGGTGATGATTAAGGCACACTGTGTATTTTCAAGGATTCAGGAAATGCATGGCAGAATGAACTGAAATTCTAGACAACAATCATTTTTTTTATTTTCATGTAGACTTTTCATCACTTTCCTAAACTGCTCTTTTTGAATATTATGTTTCAGAAAAACTTATTTTAGAAAGAGAAAAAGAAATTGAGAATGTATATTAATGTCACCTTTTCACTTATCCAATCCATAGTAAATATTCATGTGGAGTCAATTACAGGAATGGGGAGGGGAAAGAATTAAAATCTAACGAAAGTTAATCAAAGGGAAGAACTTCCTTCAGGCTGCCCATGCATGTCTGTGGTTTGTCTGTCATTTATAATGCTGCAGCCTCTGGTTCATAGTCAAGCTGTAATTCTGCCAGTTAATGTATCCAATTAACCCCACTAATGAGCTAATCAACAGTGTAAAATCTGTGTAAAATCACTGAGGGTGTATGATGAATGGGAAATGCACTGAACTCTCCTAATATAAAAAGTGCTTTATTGCACTTGTTAAAGTGGCACTGTCTTCCTCCTCTCTAAAGGGTAATTTATCACCAGGGTCCATAGCAGTGCCATGCCCTGATAAGGCAGAGGTGGCAATAAACCCATCAGAAAATGATTACTCAGGAATGTGGACCAATTACAATGTCTCCATGTATCAGAGTCATAGGCTGGAGAGCAAATGTGCTTTTCTGTTGATTCAGGGTTCAAACGAAGGACCTGCAGTAAAATGAAGGTGATCCATAACTTGTAAATGGATGGTATTTTCATATATGTGCATATTCACTTATAATTTTCTGAAGCAAGTATTTTGATATCACAAACCCTATAATATCTTCCATTGTACAGAAGAACGATAGTGATTCTTTGTAGAAACTCATCACAAGTGTGGGGCAGCACAAAGCTGGTTGCCTTGTAGGAGCTACCTGTTTCCTCCAAAATCAGTCATCTCTTGTGGAAAGACTTTCAACAGCAAATTAATGGTCCTTTGCTCTTACATCAAGGTGACAGTCTAGAAGGTCTCATTCCATGTGGGAAAAATGACTTTCCTTGTGGTATGGGATCCAGAATCACCCTCCTCAGGGAATAGATCCTATAGATGATCCTAGTGTTTACTTTCTCTGATCTTATTCTTTTATGGCTCTCTCCCTGGGGGGGTTATATGTTTAAAGCCAGATGAAATCAAGGGTAGACCTCAGGAGAAAGAAGAAAGTAGCTTCCTTTATTCATGCCTGGATAATCTCTACCCTATGTACTATCTTGCCTGACCTAGATCACTGTCATTATTTTCAGGTTTCTAAACTTCCTCTTTTTTTTTCTCACTTTTGATGTTCTAAAATATATCTATTCTCCTCCATTCACCTCAAAATACCTTTACCTTTCCAATTACTCCTGTTGTCTTACCTCCAACAAAGATAGGACCCACCTTCTCTGTAGTGCCAGCTCTTGCTCTTGTGTTGGTATTCCCATCCTTGCCCCATCAGTTACTCTGATTGCATCTTCAGTCACTCCCTCACTGTATTTTACAACTTATCTTAGTTTCCTAGGGCTTGCATAACAAAGTCCACAAAATAGATGGCTTAAAAGAAAAGTTCTATATTGTCTCACATTTCTGCAGGCTGAAAGCCAAAAATCTGCCTGGGAGAATGCTTCCTTGCTTCTCCCGAGCTTCTGATGGTTTGCTGGTGTCAATCCTGGCTTCAGTCTCTGTCTCAGCTGTCACATGGTGTTACCTATTTACTGTGTGTTGGTCTGTGTCCAATTCTTCCCTCCTAATAAGGAGACCAGTCAGATTAGATTAGGGTCCAACCTAATCCAGTTTGGCCTCGTGGTATCTAATAACTTCTTCAATGACCTAATTTCCAAACACCATCATAATCACAAGGGGTTAGGACTTGAAGGTACCTTTTCAGGGACACAGTTCAACCCATAACACTACTCAATTTGCCAGGCATCTTCTTCAATTAACCTAGGCTAAAGAGGGATTTATTAAAAAGGCACTAGGGTACCTTTGTTAGAATGTGACTTGACTAACCATAACCAAAAGTCTCTATGCTTATCCTCTCTGCTTCTTTCTAGGTGTTGACATTATGAATTCCAATAAAAAACCACCCCCTCCACATATAAGGACATGTAAGGTAGGTATATTAGTCAGGGTTGTCCATAAAAACAGAAAAGATAGGAAATATAGATATTTCCCCCTAGGAATTGACTCATGCAACCTTGAGGTTTGGCAAGTTCAGATTCTGTTGGGCAGGTGGCAAGTTAAGAATTCAATGAATGGTGATGATGAATTTTTAAGGAAAAACTGCAGAATGGGAACACAGTAAAAATCAGTCCAGTGCTTGGTTGACCAAACAACTGGGCACAATAACCTAGACAAGTTCATATATGAAATTAACCAATGATTTTTATTTAGCACTATCCAAATGAGAAAAAAAGAATTACAGGTATTATGCTAACTTGCCCAAGTCTATAGACTAATGAGGAAAAGAGTTAAAAGTATTTGACCCATTTTATTTGACTCCAAAGCTCAGGCTTTTAAACTCTTCGCTTATCGCCAGTCCCCTCCTCCTTATTCCTCCTCCCCTCTTGGCCATAGCAAATGCCCCCCACATAGTAGGAGCACTTTAAATATTTGTTGAATTGATTGTAACTTTTCTTAAAGTTATCAGCTTTGCCATGAAAATGTGGCAGGCAGGGAATTTTAATTCAATATGAGTTTCAAGGAGTCTGTGTTATTTCTGTCCTCAGTACTAGCTGGCAAATTGCTGCTCTCCTTTCCAGCTGCTTCATATAACCAGCCACAGAGGCCCTGCAAAGCTTAGGACAAAGTTGAATAACCCAGTCAACCCATTCTAAGGAGGCTCTATCAGAAATTTATAGTGCTAAGGGGCTAGAAAGGAGATAACACAGTTGGAAGAAAGAAGAAAACTGGCTTCAAACACAGCTGTGCAAGTGCAGTACTGGATGGTAAGAACATAACCTGTGTAACCTTCCAAGATTTAAGCATTTACAGCATGTGTGAAATATATGTATGGTGTTCTAACAGACTTAGTGGAAATTTACAATCCAGAAAACACAATTAAACAAAAAGCAGTGATAGGGAGGTGTCTTCATAGTTTGTGTCTTTAGGAAACATTATAAAAATGCAATCAATAATGCTGGAATTAATGATCAATAGTGAAAGTAGTTCAGGGTAAAATAGTGCAAGTCCTCTGCATGACTAGATAAAATAAAGTTACAGAATAATGCCTTACCTGTGTTTATTCCCATTTATGTCAACCAGAATATTCATGGCTGAACTTCCTGTTACATGAAATCAAAACTACTTCCCATATTCAAAAAGTATTCAGGTCAGATTTGTTATTCAAAAGGATGATTATTCTTTTCCATTTTCAAAGTCATCTTATTCTCCTCAATTGTCAACAGGGCACTTTCCTGTGGTAAACTGACCATGATAGGAGCAGAGAAAAGTAGTTGAGGCATTCCTATATCTGAGACCATGAAGTAGAAGAAAGTCTTTGCTCAAAATCATATTTAGAGGAGGAGGGGGCAAGATGGTGACATAGAGAGGAGTGGAATTTAGTTAGTCCCCTGGAACAACTAATAAACAACCAGGAACAACTAGTAAATAATTTGGAATAACTGCTGGGAGACAACCATGACTGTCAACACATTGTACACTAACCTGGATTGGGAGGAATGCCTGAGATTGCAGCACAAAATCTGTAAGTAAAAACTACAGAACCACACCAGGAGCACCCTCTCTCCATGGCAGGCTGAGCTGCAAAACCTTGTTGTAGTAGAAAGCAGCACTCCCCAAGCAACCGAATATAGCTTGGCCTAACTCCAACTGGGGTTTTAATTAACAAATGTGGACTGCCAAATATAAGCTACAAACCCCAACAAGCAGACAGAGGCTTTTAGTGATGACTGACCTTAAAGAACCAGAAGACTCATCCATCCAAGGAGGAGGAGCCTAGAATACCAGATGTTACCTCTGGCTGATGAGTGAAACTGGAGAGCTATGTACTGACATTATACTGACATTAAAAAGGGGCTTTCTGCCCCTTTTTCTCTCTCTCAACTTGAAGGGCTCAGTGAGAGAGCCTCAGTCATTTTCAGTTTGCAGTGCTCTGACCTAGACAGGGGTGGAGATAACAGAGTCAGAGAGACAATAATTCAAATGCAGATGATAATTCCCTAGAGGTATATCTTCCCTAATAGTAAGGAGGTGGGGCTCAGCTCTACTACCAGTCTTCCCTTCAGAGCCAGACCCCAGAGCTGTTGGGGACGATTAAGGTAGCATGTATAAAATCCACCCTCAGCGATGCCAGAGATATGCAACATGACCGCTAGGGCTGATGCAATAGCGGCTTAAGTTGCCCTCAGCCTTCTACGGAAGTGATAGCCGTTCGCGCCTAAGATTCGCGCCTAGAGTGCTAGCTTTACTACCTGCCTTCTACCCCAGCAACAGTAGCCACCAATCCTGTGCTAGCCTTACATCTGCCATCCGCCCTAGCAACAGCAGCAGCCAATCCTAGACTGCCACCCGCCTTTGCAGCCACCAATCCTAGGCCGCCACCCGTTCGTACTAGCCACTCCCTCTACCTTAGAGTATATATACCCTGCCTCTTCAATAAAGTTTTGCAGCTTGATCAGAAACCTGTCTTGCTGTCATTCCTCATGTCTCTTGTCCCATACCATTCTTCCCTTGCAGGAGCTGGAGCCTCGGTTGATCGTCCCGCGGGCCGGGGCACAGAGCCTGGGAGGAAAACAGTCAAAACAGAAACTAAAGGGGCTACACCTCCTTACACCAGTTGGGAGTGACAGGCTGACAGGCACCTCCTGCTGGGCAGCAGCCAGAGACCTCACAGAAAAGTCTGTCAAACACTAAGACACACTCACAGAGAGACTTGAAACTGAGTATAACCCCACTCTGAGATCCGAACCTGTTCCAGTTTGTAATGCTGCCATTTTGCAAAACACCAGAAATGGATTGGTTTTTATAAAGGGGGTTAATTTGGTTACAAAGTTACAGTCTTAAGGCCATTAACTGTCCAAGGTAATGCATCAACAATAGGGTACTTTCACTGAAGGGTGGCCATTGGCATCCAAAAAAACCTCTGTTAGGTCAGAAGGCACGTGGCTGGTATCTGCTTGCTCCCAGGTTGCCTTACAAAATGGTGGTCTCCAAAATGTTGCTTTTGGGGTGTTTTGTACTCTCTTTGCTGCAGCTGTTCCAAAATGTCAATCTCAGTTGCTCTCCAAAATGTTACACACAACTGCACTCAGTTCCTTCTGTTTGTCAGCTCATTTATATGGCTCTAGGGATTTAATTAACACCCACCCTAAATGGGTGGGGTAACACCTCCATGGAAATTATCCAATCAGACATTTCACTCAGAGCTGATTGAGTCACATCTCCATGGAAACAATCAACATGAATACATCTACCCCCACAAAATTGCATCAAAGAACATAGGGTTTGGGGGGGACATAATACATACAAACTGGCACATTCCAACTGCTGGACCCCAAAATGACATGATTTTTCCATATACAAGATACATTTATCCCATCACAATATAACAAAACTTAACAATAGTCAAGTGCAAGATCCCATCAAAATCAGTTACAAGGGTAGTCTGTCCTAATGAAAAATTCCCCTCTAGCTATGGCCCTGTGAACCTTAGAACAAGCTATCTGCTGACAACATACAAAGGAAGGACATTCATAGGATAAACATTCCCATTGCCATAAGGAGAAATAGTAAGGAAAACAGGGTTTAAGGAACCAAAACAGTTCCTAAAACCTGCAGGGCATACTTCATTAGATTTCAAGTCTGAGAGTAATTGAGAGAATGGCATTTTATCCTTGGGGCTTGAGAGAGCAGGAGTCCAACCCTTTCTGAGGGCCTTTGTGGCAGCCCTTTTCTCTCCAAATGACTGGGTGAGTCCAACATATCCACAGCTTGGGGAGATCACTTTTTTTGGCCCCACCCTCTTCAAGCATCAGAGTACCACCTGGACTCTGCCTCTCCAGGGCAAAGGCTATTGCCTCTCTGAACAGTGGGATGGTGGGCAGGCTTTCCACAATCCCCAGGGAATGTGCCCCACCCTCTCTGACACATGGGGTGGCAGCACTCTTCCTGACCATGGAGGTGGAAGGCCCATGTTCTACCTCTGGAGGAAACTCACCCTTTCCACATGCATGTTTTTTCCTCTCCTTGCCCAAGATTTCTTGACTCCAGACCTCAATTACTAGGGTTCTGTCTTTGAAGAAATTTTTCCTTCAATTTTTTCCTTCTGCATCCCCTCCACTCCAGACTGGCAGTGGCTCCATCTATACACATTTTGCAAAAAATTGTGTAGGTTTGTCCTCAGGGGTGTAAATCTCCCTGCCAATGCAGGATATAACTCCCAGGGATGAATCTGAACCTGACATCATGGGATTGAGAACATCTTCTTGACCAAAAGGGGAATGTAAAATGAAAACAAAATAAAGCTTCAGTGGCTGAGAGATTTCAAATGGAGTCGAGAGATCACTCTGGTAGACATTCTTATACACTATATAGATAACACGTTTTAGGTTTTAATGTATTGGAATAGCTAGAAGTAAATACCTGAAACCATCAAACTCCAAAACCCAGTAGTCTAGACTCTTGAAGATGATTGTATAACAATGAAGCTTTCAAGGGGTGATAGTGTGATTGTGAAAACCTTATGGATCACACTACATTTATCCAGTGTATGGATGGATGAGTAGAAAAATAAGAACAAAAACTAAATGAAAAATAGGGTGGGATGGGGGGGATGATTTGGGTGTTCTTTTTTACTTTATTTTTTATTCTTATTCTGATTCTTTCTGTTGCAAGGAAAATGTTCAGAAATATATTGGGGGTGATGAATACATAACTATATGATGGTACTGTGAACAGTTGATTGTACACCATGAATGATTGTATAGTATATGAATATATCTCAATAAAATTGAATTTAATTTGAAACAAAATCAGTAGTCTTGGCATGTAGTTTATAGGGGTCAAGACCATCAAACAATTGGACTTTCCACTTATCCTTTCTGGATAACTCCATCTCCAATCCTGGCTTCTACTGAAGTGGTGGTCGGGCTCCATGTTTGGTTAAATCCTCTCATGGGGCTGTAGCTTCTGGGATCTCATTTTTTGCAAGCCCAGAATTTTCCAAACTATGAGTTTCTGGTTTCTTTGTACCCAACAGTTCATTTCTCAACTTATCTCTGTCCTGTCACATTTTACTATAAGCTACAAGGAGGAGCCAAGCTACATCCTCCACACATAGTCTAGAGATCTCCTCAGCTAAGTATTCCTGGTCATCACTTTCAATTTCTGCCTCCATCTGACACCATTAAACAATTTTGCCAAATTCTCTGCCACTTTAAAACAAGGATCGCCTTCCTTCCAGTTTGCAATGACACATTCATTATTTCTGCTCAAAGCCTCATCAGAAGTATCTTTAGAATCCGTATTTCCACAAACAGCATCTTCAAAGAAGTCCAGGCCTTTTCTATCAAGCTTCTCACAATTCTTCCAAAATCTTCTCCTTATCCATTTAAAAAGCCATTCCAACATGTTTGATATTTGCAAATCAAGCAGCACCCCACTCCTGGTACCAAAATATGTTCTGGTTTGCTAATGCTGCTGTTTTGCAAAACACCAGAAATCAATTGGCTTTTATAAAGGTGGTTTATTTGGTTACAAAGTTACAGTCTTGAGGCCATTAAGTGTCCAAAGCAAGGCATCAACAATAGGGTACCTTCACTGAAGGATGGCCATTGGTGTCCAGAAAACCTGTCTTAGGTCAGAAGGCATGTGGCTGGTGTCTGCTTGCTCCCAGGTTACCTTTTAAAATGGTGTTCTCCAAAATGTTGCTCTTGGGGCATTTTGTCCTCTCTTTGCTTTAGCTCTTCCAAAATCTCAGTTGCTTTCCAAAATGTCACTCATAGCTGTACTGAGTTCCTTCTGTTTGTCAGCTCATTTATATGGCTCCAGGGATTTAATTAATACCCACCTTGAATGGATGGGGTAGCACCTCCATGGAAATTATCCAATCAAATGTTTCAGTCCAGTTGGTTGAGTCACATCTCCATGGAAATACTCAAATAATTCCAATCTAATCAACATGATACATCTGCCCCCACAAGACTGCATCAAAGAACATGGCATTTTGGGGGACATAATACATCCAAATGAGCACAGAACCTGCTCTGGTCTGGGAAAATCTGATTGGGTTAACCAAGGAAACCAGATGCTTAGGCAACAGAAAACTACAATCTATACCAGGAAAAATGTATGGCCCAGTCAAGATACGGTTGAGATATTGTTTCACTTTCATGAAACAATCTATTAAAGATTTTCAAAGAAATATGCTAAATCAAATCAAAAACTAAATCAACAAGTTCAGGGAAGATATAGCAAAAGAGATGAAGTCTATAAAGAAAACACTGGGCAGACATAAGATAGAAATTTAAAGTTTGAAAAAACAATTGGCAGAATCTATGGAAATGAAAGGCACAACACAAAACATATAAAACAAAGTGGAGACATACAACAACAGATCTCAAGAGGCAGAAGAAAACCCTCAGGAACTGGAGAAAAAGACACCTGAAATTCTACACAAAAAAAGAAGAAATAAGGAAAAGAATGGAAAAATATGAGCAACAGCTCAGGGAATTGAATGACAATATGAAGCACATGAATGCACATGTCATGCATGTCCTGGAAGGGGAAGGGAAGGGAAAAGGTGCAGAAGCAATAATAGAGGAAATAATCAATGAAAATTTCCCATCTCTTATGGAAGACACAAAATTACAGATCCAAGAAGCACAGTGTACCCCAAACAGAATAGATCTGAATTGACCTATGCCAAGGCAACTAATAATCAAATTATCAAACATCAAAGACAAAAAGAGAATCCTGAAAGCAGCAAAAGAAAAGTGATCCATCACATACAAAGGAAGCTTGATAAGACTTTGTATGGATTACCCTGTAGAAGCCACAGAGGCAAAAAGGCAATGGTGTGATACATTTAAGATACTGAAAGAGAAAAACTGCCAACCAAAAATCCTATATCCAGCAAAACTGTCCTTCAAATATGAGGGAGAGCTTAAAATATTCTCTGACAAACAGACAATGAGAGAATTTGTGGACAATATATCTTCTCTACAGGAAATACTAAAGGCAGCACTGCAGACAGATAGGAAAAGACAGGAGTGAGAAGTTTGGAACATAATCTTAGGTGATGGTAGCACAGCAACGTAAGTACACTGAACAAAGATGACTGTGAGTATGGTTGAAAGAGGAAGGTTAGGAGCATATGGGACACCAGAAGGAAAGATAAAGACTGGGACTGTATAACTCAATGAAACCTAGAGTTCTCAACAATTGTGATAAAATGTACAAATATGTTTTTACATGAGGGAGAACAAATTAATGTCAACCTTGCAAGGTGTTAAAAAATAAGGTGGTATTGGGGAGAAAATAAAATCCATGCAAACTAGAGACTATAGTTAACAGAAACATTTTATTATGCTTCCTTTCATGTAACAAAAGCAATATCCCAAAGCTAAATGCCTATAAGAGGGTACATAGGGGAGGGGTATGGGACTCTTGACATTGGTGATGTTGTCTGACTCTTTTATTCTACTTAAGTTTAATTCTAGCTTTCCCTTTGTTGCTTTTTAGCTGTCTTTTTTATTTCTTTCTTTTTCTTTTGCTTTTGTCTCTCTACTTTCTTTGAGTTATCCTCCTTCTTTGTGGAAGAAAAGGAGATGTCCTTATATAGATAGTGGTGATGGTGGTGAATACATAAATACATGACTATACAGGGAACCATCAATTGTTTACTTAGGACAGAATGTATGGTGCATGAACAAACCATCTTAAAAAAATGGGTAGATGAAGAAACCTTGAGGGCACTATATTGAGTGAAATAAGACAGACACATTAGGACAAATATTGTAGGGTCTCACTGATATGAACTAATTTAATATGTAAACTCATAGACATCAAATATAAGTTACCAGGATATAGAATGAGGCTAAAGAATGGGGAGTGGTTGCTTATTATAAGCAGAATGTTCAACTAGGCAGAACTTAAATATTTGGAAATGGACAGAGGTTGGTAGCAGTTATTGTTAGAATAACTAAGAGTGCTGGATGGTGTGTGAATATGGTGGAAAGGGAAAGCTTAGGGTCACATATGTCACCAGAGGGAAAGTTGGAGGTTAAAACATGGGCATTTATAAAACAGTGAATCTTGTGGTGGACAATGTCCATGATTAACTGTACAAATATTAGAAATCTCTTTCATGAACTAGAGCATGTGTATGACACTATAACTAGAAATTAATAATAAAGGGGTATATAGGGAAAATATACCTATTGCAAGCTATGTACTACAGTTAGTAGTATTTTAACATTCTTTCGTCAACACTAACAAATGTACTATACCAATACTATGAGTCAAGAATGGAGGGTGGGTGGTTAGGGGTATGGGAGGATTTGTTACTTTTTTTGTCTTCATTTCTTTTCTGGAGTAATGAAAGTGTTCTAAAAATTAAAAAAAATTAATTGTGGTGATGGATGCACAGCTGTATGATGGTACCATGGGCAATTGATTGTGCACTTTGGATCTTTGGATTATTGTATGACATGTGAACAATCTCAATAAAATTAAATTTTAAAAAATCGTATTTAGAGTTTACACAAAGCTTTAGTATTTGGTAAACATCAAATAAAAATAGTTATGTCACTGACTCAATGATTGCTCATCTCAGACTCGTTCAATCCAAATTCCTAGAGTTAGTACTTTTTTCACTATGCTTATGCAGCAATGCATTAATTCACCATTGTATGGATTCTGTTCTCTGCCACTTATTTCAAGAGATCCTGATGAAGAGATTTTAGTTTTGTATACCTAAAACCACTAACTTTAGGGAGCTCTTTCCAATCTCCCCATGATAATGCATGACCGTCAGGTAGAGAATTTAACAATATAACCTGCATTCTTCTAGATAAGAAAACCTTTACAAAGTCAAGAGATTTCACTGGTGTTTTGCAGAATATCCCTTAATTTGAATTTCTCTGATAGTTTCCTCATTATTGGAAACAGGGTAAACATTAAACAGTTTTGTCAGAAATATTGCATAAATGATGGTGTGTCCTTCTCTAAGCAGCATATCAGAAGGATATGGTGTATAATGTTCAATTTTTGACCAGGAAAAATGTGATCACTTCATTAAGATGGTGTCTTCTAGACTTCTGTATCATAAAAGTACCTTTTACCCTTTGTAATTAAAATATAATTTGTAGGGCCTTGTGGATTGCACTCCCTTTATCTAGTCTATGGATGAATGAGTAGAGAATGGGGACAAAAACTAAATCAAAAATAGAGTGGGATGGGGGGATGATTTGGGTGTTCTTTTGTCTTTTATTTTTTATTCTAATTCAAATTCCTTCTGGTGTAAGGATAATGTTCAAAAATAGATTGGGGTGATGAATGCATAACTATATGATGGTACTGTGAACAGTTGATTGTACACCATGCATGATTGTATGGTGTGTGAATGTATCTCAATGAAACTGAATTTAATTAAATCATTACATATATTTATTTATTTATATATAGTTTAGTGGAATGCAATTGAATATTGGCCAGTTTTGTCAATCTTGTATTTATTTGTACATTATTTTCAGCACTCCGGATGTTTACATATTTGTCTGCTCTTTAGATTCTCTTTTGAACTGAGTGCAACATCTCACTGGTTCTCTAATTAATGAATTAACTGAAATCTATGACACATGTTCATCTTAGAATATATATATACACACACACATACATATATATCTTTGTTCACACCAAAAAACTTTCCCTAATGTTTTCTTTTCAATAAACTTTTAATTTTAGATCAGTTTTAGAATTGCTGAAAAATTTCAAAAATAGTGTTATCAAATATCATACACCCAGGTTCCCCTGTTGTTAACATTACTTTATTATGCCACATTTGCCATAACTAATGAACCACTATTGATAAATTATTATTAACTGAATTCCATATTTTATTTGGATTTCCTTAGTGTGATAGTTTGGAACCCTACGCAATCCAGGAAAAAAGGCATGTTTTAAATTTAATCCATTCCTGGGGGTGTGAATCCATTGTAAGACCTTTTGATGAGGTTACTTCAGTTTAGGTGTGTCCCACTTCAATCAGGATGGGTCTTAACACCATTACTGCAGTCCTTTATAAGTGGAATGCAATTCAGACACAGAGAGAAAGGCATTGGAAGCAAGAAGCTGAAGGTCAGTGGAACCAAGAAGAGAAGAGAGAGACCAGGAGACACTGTCATGTGCCTTGCCAAGTGATGAGCTAAGGACCAAGGATCACAGGCAGCCAGCCCTGGAATACTATTTGTACCAGTTTGGATGTATTATGTTCCTCAAAACACCACTGTCTTTGATGCAATCTTGTGGGGCAGATGTGTTAGTGTTGATTAGGTTGGAACCTATTGATTGAGTTGATGTGACTCAATCAACTGTGGACAAGACCTTTCATTGGATTATTTCTATGGAGGTGTTGCCCCACCCATTCAGTGTGGGTCTCTATTGGATCACTGGAGTACTTTAAAAAGAGCCACACAGGCCCAGACAGAACTACAGCCCAGAGGGACACTTTGAAGAATGCAGAGGAGCTGAGAGAGGAGCTGGAATGCAACCTGGGATCAGCTGATGCCAGCCATGTACCTTCCCAGCTAACAAAGGTCTTCTGGATGCCATTTGCCTTCCTTCAGTGAAGGTATACTTGTTGATGCCATAGCTTGGAAAATTTCATGGCCTTAAGACTGTAACTGTGTAACCAAATAAACCTCCTTTTATAAAAGCCAATCCATTTCTGGTATTTTGCATAATGGGCAGCATTAGCAAACTGGAACACTAGTCTTTGGGGAGAAAGCCTTGACGATGACTTGACTTAGATTTTCTTTACTCAAAGCTGTGATTTAATAAATTACAATTGTTGAAGCCAACCCATTGCATAGTATTTGTTTGAGCAGCAAAGGAAACTGAAACACTTAGTTTTAACCTAATATCATTTTTATGTCCCAGAATCCCATATAGAACATCATATTACATGTGGTTAATGTTTCTCCTTAAACTTCTCTTTGCTATGACAGCTTCTCATATTTTCCTAGTTTTTAATAACCTTGACAGTTTTGAGGATTACTGCTCAGGTATGTTGTAGAATGTCCCTCAGCTTGGGTTTGTCTGATGTTTTTCCTCATTATTAGACTGTGGTTATATGATGTAGATTGAGTTTTATGTAACCCCCCAAAAAAAATGTGCTTTTTATCTTAAACCCCTCCCTGTGGTGTGAACCCATTTATAAATAGGACCTTTTGAAGATTTTATTTTTGTTAAAATGTGGCCAACTGAATCAGGGTGGACCTCATCAATATTATTGAGGTCTTATGAAGAGAATTTGGACATCACAGAAGTCAGAAAAAGGAAGACATCACCATGTGATGGCAGGCAGAAATACAAGCCATGGATTGCCAGCAGCTAGCACCAGAATGCTACAGACTCCAGGAGAAGAAAGCCTTGCCAATTTCTTGATTTTGGAATCCTCTAGCCTCAAAACTATAAGCCTAAAATTCCTGTTATTTAAGCCAACCCATTATGTTGTATTTATCATAGCAGCTTGACAAATGAAGACAGGTTTTGGTACCAGGAGTGGGGTGCTATTACAAATAACTAAAAATGGGGAAATGTCAGAAAGGAGAGGACATTTTTATGTGACAAGTGACATGGATATAAGCCGAGGAACCCCATGGATTGTTAGCTCTCATCAACAGGATGCTACAGACTCTGGGAGAAAGCAAGTCTTGCCAGTGTCTTCATTTTGCATTTCTTCTAGCCCCAAAACTCTGAGCCAATAAAATTCTGTTGTGTGATATTTGTCATGGTAACCTGGCAACCCAAGACATGGGGTTTGAGGAGGAAGACCACAGAGATAAAGGGCCCTTCTCTTTATATCATATCAGTGGTGCTTGTTATTTACATGATTTATTCCAGAAATGTTAACTTTGATAACCTGGTTGAAGTAATTTTTGTCAGATTTTTCCACTATAAAGTTACTCTTTCCCCCCTATACTCCTTGGAAGGAAGTCACTATGAGCACCCTACACATAAAGGGTGGGGAGTTTGGCCCTATCTCATGGAGGGAGGAATATCTATATAAAGTATTCGGAGTTCTTCTATATGGCAATTTGCCTGTTCTCCTCTATTTATGCATTTATTCAATAATTTCTATTACTATGGGCTTGTGGATATTAATTTTGTACTGTGAGTTATAATTCAATACTACGTTATTTATTTTACTGTTCAAATGTTCCATATTTGATTACTGGGAGCTTTTTCAGTTGACTCCTGTCTCTGGCATATCACATTGGTTTGATATTTTAAGCACTTCCTTAAGTCTGGCACTACAAGGTGCTCCAGGCTCATTAAATTCCCTGCTCAAGCACTGGAATCAGCCATTTCTCCAAGAAGCCCTGGTTCCTTTTATTTGAAACCAAGATCTGGACCCTAGGGTGCCTGCTGTTACTGGAGTTTCATTGCTTTCAAACTTTCTTAGAGGACAGAGCTTGAAAATATATTTTTATATCCTAACCTGTGCATACATGCATATGTATAATTATTTCTGTGTCTATATATTTGAATCAATATTAAGCTAAAAATTAGTTCATACTGATGTCTCTAATTCTAAACAAGCAATACATGTTTCATTCTAGCTTTGTTCTCTTGGTAGTCTGTAACATCTCACTCAATGTTTCATTGACTCCAAATAGCCACTATTTATTTACTTATTTGTTTAGCCCCCCAACCATATGTAGTAGTTTCAGAATTGCTAACACATACACCACTGAAAAATAAACCTCACCAACTATAGTACAATGCTTCTGTACAATTCCTTTTGTCTTTAATCTTACAGTCTCCATTTCTTTCCAAAGTTACTTGAGTCATCACCATTTTCCTGAACACCTTCAATGATGTCACACATTTGTAATAAAACTAGATTGCTCTGTCACATTCTGTTTTCCATCCTGGGAACCCCCAACCTCTTAGTTGATATTCTAAAATTTGCATAACAGCATCATAATAAATAATTTTACACCCCACCCCCCAAAAAAAAACCTGTTCAACCATCCCCAAACTGCTGGCAACCACTGGTATGTGTTATATCTCTTCCAAAATGTTATATAAATGGATTCATACATACATCACCTTTTCAAACTGGCCTGTTTCACTTAGCAATAGGCATTTGTGTGTTCATTCCTTATTAACTCTGAATGGCATTCCATTGTATGGATATGCCACAGGTTTTGTATCCACTTATCTACTGAAGAATATGTTGGTCCCCTTTGTCTTTTGGTTATTTGCTTTAATTTACATGCAGAATTTTGTGTGGACATGTTTTCCTACACATGCAATTGCTGGATCACATGCAAGAGCTTTATTAAAAACTGTCAAAGTGTCTTCCAAGTTAGCTGTTCCAGTTTTCATTCTCACCAGCAATGAATGACAGTTACTGTTGCTCTGCACCTAGACAGCAATAGGTATTGTCAAGGTTTATTTGGGGATTTTAATCCTTATAATAAGTGTGCAGTAGTATCTCATTTTTTTTAATTCCATAGTGATTTTTAGCATTCATTAACAATCCTTATCTAAATTACTGATTAAATTATTGTTAAACTGTTGATTGAAAAATAGAAATCTCTAATACTCTCATTTACTCAATATTACTTCTGTTAAGGAAGAGACCTCATTCTTCTGTTTGGCAACTTCCTTGGATATCTTTAGTGTCTTTCATCTCATGAATTACTTTATATTTAAATTTAATGTGTTATCATATAATATTGTCATTCTGACATTTATTTTGATGCTCAAATTGTCCCAAATTTGGATACTGAGGGCTCCTATAAGCACATTCCTCTTACTTTTGACATATTCTTACCAGGTTTTTCAGAATTTGCTTTCTTTCTGGCACAAAAAGATGTTGCAATCTCACCTAGAACTCCTGTTCTAGTTTGCTAATGCTGCCAGAATGCAGAACACCAGAAATGGATTGGCTTTTGTTAAAGGAGTTTTATTTGGTTACACAGTTACAGTCTTATGGCCATAAAGTGTCCATCAACAAAAGGTACCTTCACTGGAGAAAGGCCACTGGCATCAGGAAAACCTCTGTTAGCTAGGAAGGCACATGGGTGGCATCTGCTTGCTCCCAGGTGGTGTTTCAAAATGGCATTCTCCAAAATGTCTGCAACAGCTTCCAATGGCCATCTTCAAAATGTCTGTCTCAGCTCCAGCTAGCTATGAGCTCCAGCTGTCTGAGCTCATATAGTGCTCCAGTAAACTAAACAAGGCCCACACTGAATGGGCAGGGCCATGCCTACATGGAAATTATCCAGTCAGAGTTATCACCTACAGTTGGGTGGGTCACATCTCCATGGACACTGAACCGATAGGTTCCAACCCAATCCACACTAATACATCTTCCCCCACAAGAATGCATTAAAGAATATGGCTTTTTCTGAGAGACATAAATATATAAACAGGCACATTCCAACCCTGGACAGCAGAGAAATGTATTCTTTCCAAATACAAAATGCATTCATCCCATCACAATATCAAAAAACCTTAAATCATTTTCAGTAACAATAGGTAAGTACAAGATCCCATCAAAATCAGTTACAAGCATGGTCTGTCCAAAAGCAAAATTACCCTCTGGCTCTATACCTGTGAAACTTAGAACAACTTACCTGTTTCCAATATACAAAGGAGGGACAGTCATAGGGTAAACATTCCCATTGCCATAAGAAGAAACTGAAAGAAAAATAGGGTTAACAGGACTAAAACAGTTCCTAAAACTCACAGGACAAATTCCATTTGATTTCAAAGTCTGAGAGTCATTCACAGAATGACATTGTATCCTTGGGGCTCGAGAGAGCGAGAGTCCAACCCTTTCCAAAGGCTTTCTTGGCAGCCCTTTCCTCCAAATGCTGGGGTGAGTGCTCCAACATATCCACACATTGGGGAGACCACCTTCTCAGACCCAGCCACCTCAAACATTTGGGCAGCACTCAGATTCTCTTCTGTCTCCCAGGCACACACTCAACCCCTTCAGAAAAGTGGGGTGGTGACCAAGCTTTCCCCAATTCCCTGGGAATGTGCTCCACCTTCTTTGGGGTCTGGGGTGGCAAAACTCTTCCTGAGAATCTAGGCAGAAGGCCCACCCTCAGCCTCCAGGGCAAACTCACCCTTTCCATGCATGTGGGCCACCTCTTGACTCCAGACCTCAACCTCCATTGCTCTGTCTTTGAAGAAGTTTTTCCTTCAATTTGTTCCTTGTCTGTCTCCTCCAGTACAGACTGGCAGCATCTCCATATGTAAAGATCTTGCAAAAATTCTGTTGGCTTCACATGAAGCACACAGGGGTCAAAGCCATCAGACAATAGGACTTTCCACAAATCCTTTCTGCTTAACTCCTTATCCAATCTTGGCTTGTACTGAAACGGCAGCTGGATTCCATGTTTGGTTAAATCCTCACATGAGGCTATAGCTTCCGGGGTTCTAACCCCTGGAAGCCCAGAATTTTCCAAACCACCAGTTTCTGGTTTCTTTGAACCCAAGAATTCAGTTCTACATTTATCTTTCTCTGCTCACATTTTACTGTAAGCTGCAAGGAGAAGCCATGCTATCTCCATAACTTGTAATTTCAAAATCTCATCAGCCAAGTATCCCAGCTTGTCGTTTGCAACTTCTGCCTTCCATCCAACACCAGGACTCAATTTTGCCAAATTCTCTGCCACTTTAAAACAAGGATTGCCTTTTTTCCAGTTTGTAACAACACATTCATCATTTCTGTTGAAGGCCTCAAAAGAAGTATCTTTAGAGTCCATATTTCCACAAACAGTCTCTTCAAAGCAATTTAGGCCTTCGCTATCAAGCTCCTCACAATTCTTCCAGAACCTTCCCCTTATCCATTTAAAAAGCCATCCTAACATGTTTGGTATTTACAAACTCTGCAGCACCAGCACCCCACTTCTCTGGTACCAAAATCTGTTCCAGTTTGCTAATGCTGCCAGAATACAAAACACCAGAAATGGATTGGCTTTCATAAAAGGGGGTTTATTTGGTTACACAATTACAGTCTTAAGGCCATAAAGTGTCCATAAACAAAGGGTACCTTCACTGAAGAAGGGCCATTGGCATCAGGAAAACCTCTGTTAGCTGGGAAGGCACATGGCTGGCATTTGCTTGCTCCCAGGTGGCGTTTCAAAATAGCATTCTCCAAAATGTCTGCATCAGCTTCCAATGGCCATCTTCAAAATGTCTGTCTCAGCTCTACCTAGCTATGAGCAGCTTCTGTCTGAGCTTATATAGTGCTCCAGTAAACTAAACAAGGTCTACGCTGAATGGGCAGGGCCACACCTCCATGGAAATTATCCAGTCAGAGTTATCACCTACAGTTGGGTGGGTCACATCTCCATGGACACTGAACCAATAGGTTCCAATCCAATCCACACTAACATGTCTGCCCCCACAAGAATGCATTAAAGAATATGGCTTTTTCTGGGGGACATAAATAGATAAACTGGCACAACTCCCCTACCTCCACCCCTTATAATCCTTGAATCAAACATTTGTTTTAAAAATTTTGCTTTCTTTTCATTGGGAGTGACATTTAGAAAACAAGTTCTGGCTCCTAGTTTGAATACTGTATTAACAATATTGGGGTAGAATACTCTGGTCTTGGGAGACATGCTTAAATATGTAAGGGTGACATTTTATGGTGTCTGTGTCAGGTGCTCAAATGACTCAGCAAAACATGAAGCACACACACTTGTGCATTCCTGCACACATAAAATAGAAGTAACTAAAACACATTTCTTTCAAATTACAATTGTTGCATTCAGATAAGCATACAAGAATGATACAATATACTTGAATCTCTTCTGTAGGTTTAATATTTTTTAAATAAATGATGGAACAAATTGGGTGGCTCTTCCAGTACAGTGGAGTGAAGAAATCAGCAAATCCTGTACTTGAAAAGTGACTCAAAAACTGGATGAAATTTTCAAAGAAAATCTTAGGGCTTTGTAAATCAGTGAAAGGCAAACATCAGTTTAGGAAGCATTTATAAACTTCTGAACAATGGGTAAGAGTGGCAGTTTATGGGACTCTATGGCCTTTTTCCTAGGGTAGATCAAATCCCCTCCAGGTTAAAGCAGGATGGGAAAACCAAAATCTACATGGTAGGAGGGGTTCACTTGTTTCAAATTAGAAAGCAATAAAACAATGCCGAGTGGTATTACGGAAAGTAGAGATATCTGTTAACCTGAAATTATTGTCCCGGTTGGGTCCAGGATCTGGCCAGCCATATACTGGAAATGAAAGACACATAAAGGGGCTTTTGAAACCTTCCATACAACCCTGAGGGCCTTCAGTATACATGTTCAGCAGATACCATGGTGTAGCTAAGCTATCCTGAATATGTGGCTAAGTAAGAGGCTGTACTAATAATATGCAGAGTAGACACAAGAGATCCAGGCAGAAAATAAATAACTGGGTAGACTTGAAAACTTCATGAACTTTGGATGTAATCCCTAACCCATACAGGTCTATCAGTACAAGACAGAAGCCTTATTAGCTAAAGGTGTTTGAGCACCACGTCTGACCAACTATAAGCTGACCATTAAATTAACATTAAATTGTACACACACACTTTGGGAGCAAGTCTTAGAAATAAAAGCAAGGATAAAAAAAATGAGCAAAAACATCAATGGCAACAAAATCATGAGAGACAGACTCCACAGATCTAGTATGATGAATTTCCAAACATATAACAAAACAGAATAACCACAACTACAATAAAAACCTTTGGCGGGTGGGAGTAGGGGGTAGGGGGGAGTCAGAATTCAGACTTTCTGCAATTTATTATTTAGAATGTCTAGTTTTCAATAAAATTTTCTAAGACCTGCCAAGAAACAAAAAAATGTGTGGATATGTTGGAGCACTCACCTAAGTGTTTGGAGAGGAAAGGGCTGCCGAAAAGGCCCTTAGGAAGGGTTAGGCTCCCGCTCTTTCTCCTTACGGCAATGAGAATGTGGAGCCATATAAACGTGCCGACTCAGGGAGACAGAAGGGAGTGCAGCTATGAGTGACGTTTTTAAGAGGAGCAAGCTTGCTAGAGAGGAACGTCCTGGGAGAAAGCCATTTTGAAACCAGAACTTTGGAGCAGATGCCAGCCACGTGCCTTCCCAGCTAACAGAGGTTTTCCGGACGCCATTGGCCATCCTCCAGTGAAGGTACCTGATTACTGATGTGTTACCTTGGACACTTTATGGCCTTAAGACTGTAACTGTATAGCCAAATAAACCCCCTTTTTATAAAGCCAATCCATCTCTGGTGTTTTGCATTCCGCAGCATTAGCAAACTAGAACAGATTTTGGTACCGGAAGTGGGGTGCTTTTGCTGCTGAGTCTACAAATACCAAACATGTTGGAACGGCTTTCTAAGTGGATAAGGGGAAGATTCTGGAAGAATTGTGAGGAGCTTGATAGAAAAGGCCAAAACTGCTTTAAAGAGACTGTTTGTGGAAATATGGACTCTAAAGATACTTCTGATGAGGCCTTGAACAGAAATGGTGAATGTATTGTTATAAACTGGAAGAAAGGCGATCCTTGTTTTAAAGTGGCACAGAATTTGGCAAAATTGAGTCCTGGTGTCAGATGGAAGGAAGAATTTAAAAGTGGCAACCTGGAATACTTAGCTGAGGAGATCTCCAGACTACGTGTGGAAGATATACCCTGGCTTCTCCTTGCAGCTTATAGTAAAATGAGAGCAGAGAGAGATAAACTTAGAACTGAACTCTTGGGTTCCAAGAAACCAGAAGCTGATGGCTTGGAAAATTACAAGCTTCCAGGGGGTGGAATCCCAGAAGCTACAGCCCAACGTGAGGATATAACCAATCATGGAACCCAGCCGCCATTTCAGTACAAGCCAAGATTGGAGATGGAATTATCCAGAAAGGATTTGTGGAAACTCCTATTGTCTGATGGCTTTGACCCCTGTATGCTTCATGCGAAGCCAACAGAATTTTTGCGAGATCTTTACAGACAGAGCCGCTGCCAGTCGGGACTGGAGGAGAAAGACAAGGAACAAATTGAAGGAAAAGTTTCTTCAAAGACAGAGCCATGGAGGTTGAGGTCTGGAGTCAAGAGGCCTTGGGCTGGGAGAGTGGAGCAGCCCACATGCATGAAAAGGGTGAGTTTGCCCCAGAGGTTAAGGGTGGGCATTCCACCTCGATGCTCTGGAAGAGTTTTGCCACCCGAGGTCCCAAAGAGGGTGGAGCACATTCCCAGGGAATTGGGGAGAGCCTGGCTGCCACCACACTGTTCTGAAGGGATTGAGCATGTGCCCTGGAGATGGAAGGGAATCCGGGAGCTGCCCCGATGTTTGAGGAGGGTGGGGCCAAGAAGGTGGTCTCCCCAATGTGTGGATATGTTGGAGCACTCACCTAAGTGTTTGGAGAGGAAAGGGCTGCCGAAAAGGCCCTTAGGAAGGGTTAGGCTCCCGCTCTCTCAAGCCCCAAGGATGCAACGTTATTCTGTTAATGACTCTCAGACTTTGAAATCTAATGGAGTTTGTCCTGCAGGTTTTAAGAACTGTTTTGGTCCTGTTAACCCTGTTTTCCTTACTCTTTCTCCTTACGGCAATGAGAATGTTCATCCTATGAATGTCCCTCCTTTGTATATTGGAAGCATATAACTTGTTCTAAGTCCACAGATCCAAAGCTAAAGGAGAATTGTGCCTTAGGACCCACCATGCCTGTAATTGATTTTGATGGGATCTTGTACTTAACTTTTGTTACTGAAATGATTTAAGTTTTTGTGATATTGTGATGGAATGAATGTATTTTGCACTTGGAAAGAATATGTTTTTCTGGGGTCCAGGGGGTGGAATGTGCCGGTTTGAATGTATTATGTCCCCCAGAAAAAGCCATATTCTTTGATTCAATCTTGTGGGGCAGACATAATAGTGGGGATTAAGTTGGAAAGTTTGGATTAGGTTGTTTGCATGGAGATGCGCCCCACCCAACTGTAGATGATAACTGATGGGATATTTCCATGGAGGTGTGGCCCCACCCATTCAGGGTGGGCCTTGATCAGTGGAGCCATATAAATGTGCCGACTCAGGGAGACAGAAGGGAGTGCAGCTATGAGTGACGTTTTTAAGAGGAGCAAGCTTGCTAGAGAGGAACGTCCTGGGAGAAAGCCATTTTGAAACCAGAACTTTGGAGCAGATGCCAGCCACGTGCCTTCCCAGCTAACAGAGGTTTTCCGGATGCCATTGGCCATCCTCCAGTGAAGGTACCTGATTACTGATGTGTTACCTTGGACACTTTATGGCCTTAAGACTGTAACTGTATAGCCAAATAAACCCCCTTTTTATAAAGCCAATCCATCTCTGGTGTTTTGCATTCCGCAGCATTAGCAAACTAGAACACCCATACTCAAGCAAACATAAACATTGTATGAGAGGACCCAGATATTGGATTTGACAAACAAAGACTTAAAAGCAGCTCTTATAACTGTGTTCAAAGAACTAAAGGAAATCATGTTTAAAGACAAGGTACGATAACATTGATTCATCAAGTTCAGAATCTCAAAAAACAGAAATTATGTATATAAAAAAGAAAAAAATGGAAATTTCAGAGTTGAAAAGTCCCATAAATAAAATGGGAAATTAACTAGAAGGGCTCAAAGGCATATTTGAGATAACAGAAAAACAAACCAATATTGAATATTGTTGAATAGAAATTATCCACTCAAGAACAGGTAGAAACAATTAACAAAAATGAACTGAGACTGAGATATCTGTGGTATAATATTAATGATAACAACAGATGTATGTGACTCCCAGATAGAGTGAAGAAATAATGGTCAAAATATCCCCATTTCATAAAATAAACATTAATTTATAGATGCAAGAGGCACAGAAAACCCCACATAAGATAAACATGAAATATCTAAATCTAGACATATCAAAATAAAATTATTGAAAGACAAAGATAAAGAGAAAATCTTTGGGACTCATCCATTTCTTACAGCCTATTTCACTGATACACAAGAAAAAATCTTGTAGTTTTGCCAGAAATTTTGTTGTTTCCTTGAAAGTGTGTCACACTTTTCAATGCTTTTCCTCATAGCTTTGGTAATTGGTTTAGGATATGCATGTGCATATACATTTAGTATGATGATGTCCTTTTTTTACCCATGAATTTACCTTGGGTTTCAGTAATTTTTGTTAATATTCATTCACTTCTCTGTGAACCATCAATGTATTCTAGTTCTCCCTCTTCACTGTTACAGGAAAACTGGAATAATTGTTTAGTGTACTCCATAGTACAAGTAAAAACAAGGGCTTCTTTTCTCAAAAAGCATTTATCTTTGTGTGTGTATATATTAAGCACATGATTCAAGTGTTTTTACAATTTTCAGTCTTTAAGCTAGAACATATATGCATTGATTTGGGGTGACCAATATTTCAAAAATATTTTTGAGTTTGAAGTTGTCTTGCTCCATGTGGAGAAAATTTCATCTGACAGATTCTGGTGATTCCACCCACCAGGCAGGTGGTAGGATCCTTCCCTGCTCTCTCAAATACTATACAAAGCATTTTATTGAGAAATTTTTCTCTCTTTACATTAACCTCCATATTATTCTAACCTAATTAACATTTAGAGCAACGTTTTGAAAGGGACTGCAGATGCAATTTTCTTGGCAATTCAAAAACCCAGTACGAAGGCCTGGAAAAATTTAGAGTATGTATAGGAAAATCAGTCATAGTGTTAGGGAATGGATATTCCAATTTAAAGTTTCAGTAGAACTGCCATCTGGCTTCTATTTCTGTGATCTTCTGGTAACATTTAGCCCATCTCAGTCCATGGCTTTCAGGTACTTCCTACTGTACTCTTCTGTCCATATCTCAAACCACAAAATGTCTATTTAAGGCAAAGTTATGAATCACAGCACTGACTTGAGTCAGTAAATCTCTATTTTATTTGTTTCCCAGAACTCACCTCTGCTCCCTCAGAGCAGTAAGAAAGTCTTTTCAGGCTGCTGTCACTTGACAAGTTGAAGCTAGAGATGAAAGAGCCTGGATTTAGTTTTGTGATTTTTTTTTATCTTCTAATAACAGCACACTTGAACAGTAAGTACATTGGAAAATCTAGGAATCAAATAAACTAACATTATGGTGATGGTTTTTGAAATATGGATTTTAACCTACACAGCAATTTAATTGCTAGTTAGAAGCAAATCCTGTCTTGTAGCAATAGGGTTAGTAAGTATTTCTCTAAATTCAATACTGAGCTATTGATTCATGGCTGCTATGATATGAGGGTTTACTGAAAGAGCAAGAGTTCCTAGATAAGGTAATTTTGAACAATGAAATCATTTGAAATAGGAAGCTGTTAAGAGAACAAATTCATTTAACCACACTGAATCAGACTACTGGGAACTTGGAAATCTGCAGACATGATTAATAGCGGCTGTTTGGTTTAGGTTTGAAGAGGGGGAAAGCTGTGCTATTAAAAAAAACTCTTTGCTACTATTTTCAAACTTGGTTTGCTTTTTGTTGGAATGATTCCACTGGCAATATTCTTCTGAACAAGAACAAATGATCCCATATACATCTTATTAATGATTGGAATTAGTAGAGGCAGCATCTATTCAAGCACAAAACTCTTTTGTGTCAGTTTCCTTCTCTGTATGACTTTATGGTTATATCTATGCACTACTAGAACATCTTACAACTCTCAGGTATAAAGCAAGCTATCAAATAGATAAAAATTGCCTTCAGTGCTTCAAGTTTCTCAAATACTTCCCAGTGCTTTCCTTCACACCCCCTGCTCACTCAGCATTCATTTCCATTCCCTTCTCTGCCTTCAAAATTTCTAAAGCCATTCTTTCTTGGCCTAATATCTTTTACATCTCAAAATAAACAACAGCAAAAAATAAAACAAAACAAAACAAAATAAACAACAGCAACAACAAAAAACAACTGCAGTGTTATTTTTCCCTCTAGTATTTGCATTTCCACAAGTTAAGTATATTTTGTCAAAAACGTGTGACAGTCTCTACAGTAACTGAAATTTAAATGAAATTTCTGGGCCTAGTGCTTCTCAATGCAGAGATGTGGAAAAAAAAATCAAATTTTCAAGGGGTTCAGGATGTGTGAGTGTGGTGGAGAAGGAATTGTTTAGGCTTGATTATTTTGAAGCACTCTTTGGATGATTGTGGCACACTTCCATACTCACCCTTACAGCTGAGAAACACTTCTTTATGTTTCTCTCTCTACTCATCCATAAAGCAAACTTGAATCAACAGTATTACCCTTCAACTGGCTATCCACTGCTTCTCCCCATTTACCTGCTGTTCTCAGATTGTCAGGGATCATGATGAATTTTTGCTGGGTGAGCCCCAATAACTATGTATAGGATGTAAAGCTGAGTCAAATAACAAGTATTGGAAGTGAGTTGACTTATGCACTGTTGGATAAAATACACTCCTTTAGAAAAATTCTTCTGATTGGAATTAGGGGTTTGATTACTTTCCTTTCAGATATGGCCTGCATCAGTGCTTCTCAGCCTTCACTGTACAGTGAAATCATCTTAAGAACTTTCAAAAATCATAAATGTCTAACAACCCCAAATATTTTCATGTAATTTATTTAGGGACTGGACATTGATTGTTATTAAGTCCCTAGAGTTATTCTAATGTGCCACTCAGATCTAGGATGTTGAGCTTATTGGTTCAATGGTTGAGACAATTGGATAAAGAATATGGTATTTTGCTGCAGTTTCAAAGAAGATACATATTTATATTGATGCATTCTTTTTATAGCTAATTCACATTTAATCTTCTAACTTTCTCCTCAAATAATCTAAGAGGGAGGCTTTACATGCTTAAAAAGAGAAAATGCTTATTTGACTAAATGAGGCCCCAAAGGTAGTTAGTGCCAGATCTTGTACTCCACAGTGTTATATTCTGCTGGTCCAGGATTCTTTCTAAAGAAACATGATTTCTGGAAGAAACTTCTCTTACATAATGATCCTAAAAGATACTCCACATAAAGGGTGTATTGGTCATGTAAGATTGGTAAATTCTTTAGACAGTAACTTAACTTTGGATATTTTCAGTAAAGTTTGTTACCTTAAATGTTCTTTGATGCCCTATAGTGAAAATCTTTTGATGTGACTAATCCATACATTTCACAATTTTGACTATTATCTTAGTCAGAGTTCTCCAAAAAAACAGAACCAAAAGGATATATGTAGATCCATGTATGCATGTATGTAGATAGATAGATAGATAGATAGATAGATAGATAGATAGATAGAAACTTATTATAAGGAATTGGCTCAAGTAATTGTTGGATTGTGGGGAATGCCAAGCCTAAATTCTAAGAGTAGACAGGAGACCTGAAATTCTAGTAAGAGGGATGTAGAAGTCTTGAATCTGAAGGGGAAGCTAGCAGGCCGGAAACTCAGGAAGGAGTGGAAGGTATAGTATTGAGGCAGAACTCCTGATCCCAGGAAACCTCAGTTCTATTTTTTAAGACCTTGAAATGTTTGGATGAAGCCCTCCTGTATTATTGAGAGTAATCTCCTTTACTTAAAATCAACTAACTGTAGATGCTAATCCCTTTTATGAAATACCTCCACAGTTACAACCAGTTCAATATTTGACCAAACTGGATACATAAAATTAACCATCAAAACTATGAGTTTTTTCCATGTGGTAACACTTTGTGATATCTAGCAAATATTGTTTGCCAAACTCAGTGAAAATTTTACTCTGTTATTCTTCGTAGATAGATTAGATACATAGGTAGATACATGGAAGAGAAAGAAAGAAAAAAAAAGGAAGGAAGGAGGGAATGACTGAGGGAGGGTAAGGGCGAAGGAGAAAGGAAAGAAGGAAGGAAAGAAGAAAGGAAGGAAGGAAGGAAGGAAGGAAGGAAGGAAGGAAGGAAGGAAGGGGGAAAACCATGTTAAAGAATTCATGTAAAATCCTGTGATTTGTTGATAGTTTCAGAAATGCAGAATGCTAGAAAAAGAGAGTTATATGTTACCCTCTTACTAAGGAGTCACTGTAAGTTCCACAATAATACTCTAATAAACTTTTTTAACTCATGAAAACAGATGCAAATCTATTGAACATAACCCATGTTCATAAATTAAATTAAACTCTAATTGTAATAGAAAAGCAAATAATTTAAGTTGGACTGTTTATGTTAGTTAGAATATAATGGATCAACAAACATAAGCCTCTCTATCTATATATTACATGTGGAGACTAATTCATTTGCCTTTACAATTTTCCATTAAGGACCAATGAAGTTTAAGTACATTTTCTGACATTTCAGTATTTCCCACTATACTGAACTATAATATATGACTTTACAGCTTCAAATTAAGCATTCCTCTTCAAGGAGTTCATGAATCATGCAACTAGAAAGCTAAGGCAAGTGCCTTTTCTTTTTGCAGTCAAAGCATTCTGAGTGATAATTTACATATTGTCCTTTGTCTAACAAGAAGAACCAATTGATTCTTATTTTCTAGAGCATGCATGTACTTGGAGTCTTTTGTTTTGTGTATGTATGTTTTAAAGTTGGTTACTTAAAACATGCACATATACATATTGTGCCAGTTTGAATGTATTGTGTCCCCCAAACGCCATTATCTTTGATGTAATCTTGTGTGGGCAGATGTTATCAGTTTTGATTAGATTTCTTTGAGTGTTTCTTTGGAGATATGCCCCACCCAGCTATGGGTGATGACTCTGATTGGATATTTCCATGGAGGCGTGGCCCCACCCATTCAGGGTGGGCCTTGATCAGTAGAGCCATATAAATGAGCTGACATGCAGAGGGAACTCAGTGCAGCTGTGAGTGATGTTCTGAAGAGGAGCTACAGCCAGGAGGGACACTTTGAAGAGAGCACAGGAGCTGCAGATGAGAGACAGTTTGAAGATGGCCATTGAAAGCACTCTTGCTCTGGAGAAGCTGAGAGAGGACAAATACCCCAAGAGCAACTAAGAGTGACATTTTTGAGGAACTGCAGCCTAGAGAGGAACATCCTGGGAGAAAGCCATTTTGAAACCAGAACTTAGAGCAGGCGCCAGCCACATGCCTTCCCAGCTAACAGAGGTTTTCCAGACACCATTGGCCATCCTCCAGTGAAGGTGCCTGATTGTTGATGTATTACCTTGGACACTTTATGGCCTTAAGACTGTAACTGTATAACCAAATAAACCCCTTTTATAAAAGCCAATCTATCTCTGGTGTTTTGCATTCTGGCAGCATTAGCAAAGTAGAACACATGTATACATCCATGCACATATACTCTCTCTAAATTTACCTTTTATTAACCACTTAAGTTTATTGGATATGGTATGAGTTTAAAGGTTTAGTCTGTAGCTTTGAAATCTTTGTCTTTTAGATTTAGTTTTTGGTTTGTTTTCAATTGCAAGTTGATTGGCCCATGTCATCACTTATAGCCAAATCTATATGTATGGAGAATTTCTGGTTTAAGAGCAATTTCTAGTTTTTAAAATCATCCCCCAAATGATTTTTCTTTATTAACCTGTATGTCTCTAGACTATTTCTCTCTGTCACAAATCCAATTCGATATTTATTTGGTCATGTATATAATAACAGTAATTGGGAATGTATGGTTTATCAAAAAGGGATGCTGAAACCATGCTGTGAATTATCTCATAATGGCTATGCAAAATTTTCATGAGTTCAATTTTAAAAATTCAGTAATGGGTAGTTTCACTCTAATCATCTTATAAGATCAGAAATTTCAAAGAATTTGTTGTAAGTATGAGTTTTTCTTAGCAGAGCTTTATTCACATAAACAACCAGCAATCAGTTTAAAAGACGACCAAGGAATTTTCTCAGAAAAATGCAGGAGGTAAATAGATACTGGTTAAAAGCAATTGTAATTATTGCCATGTAAACTATTTTTACCCTAAAGTAAACTCACTGAAATGAAACAGTAAGATATAATGTCATGTTTCTTTCTCTCAGACATTAAAAAAAAAAAAAATACAGTAAGAGGGGAACAATACTTAGGTGTTGAATACCAAAGAAGCAAAGAACTGTCATTTAAATTAAACTTGGTTTCCAGAAGACTAGTCCCATATGATATCACCCATTTTCTTTTGCTATACATGTAACTTTCATACCTTTCTTTTTCTGTCCACCGTTCCAACCCCTACCCCACCTGGCCCTTACCAAGCTTGGCAGATACTATGAAACTGCCTTTGAAACTTCTTCATTAAAATACTGATCTACATGTATTGTCTAATTCCTTCCTTGGTTATATAGCTTTCTACCTTCAAAAGATTTCCAAGCACTTGAAGACTTAGAAAATTATCCCCACCATTGAGGCAAATCAATCGTCTATGCATTGATTTATTTTGCCATTATTTGCTTCAACTGTTACCCCCCAAAATATTAGACAGCTTATTAATTAAAAATATTATATAATAAACAAAATTTTGTCTTCCATGTACTTAAGGCCTTTCTGATATAAATTTAACTGAGAATAGAGACAGGAAGCCTGGATTTTCAAAAGGAATTTAACCTGAAATTCTAGAATTGAATCTGCCAGTATCTATATGCCATTGTAAATGGTCATTTCATTTTTCTAGGAGTAAGTTCTTTTATTTTTTAAATGGCATAGGTGGATTTAATGATAACTAAGGTCCCTTTATAAAAGTCATATCAACTCAGCTTTCAACAGGAAAACATGCATTTTAAGTAGGAAAAAGAATTTTTACATACAATTTAGAACTACACAATTCCAGCAAAATGCTGCTTATGTGAAAGGAAGAAATAGGGGCAGAACTGTAGCTCTAAGATATCTTCAGCCAGATGTAAATCAGTAGTTTTGTCCTGTAAGAGATTATGATTACATAACCCCCATGTGTTGAAGTGGAAAGGTATGACACCAATCCTCCAGGCACAGTTTACTAGGGACACATCTTCAACAGATGATTTAAGTTTGTGCTTGGAAATTTGGAGATACCACCCAAATCAATTCAGAATGAAAATTTTATTTGTATTCATCTCAAAATCACAGTCTTATATATCACATTTTTGTATAATAAATGGAAAATTGTATAAGGTGGAAAAGTTTATCTTACAAGATGAACTTAAGTAGATTATCACTTTAAATGCACATTTACGAATTTGAGAATGTCCACTAATATCCATTGGATATTCTTAATGTCACAATCTTTCACATATTATTATAGTTTTTGCAGGAACAGATGACATACATGTGTACACGAACACATGCACACCCACACATACACTTGCTAAATATTCCTGATTTGTTTAGCTGTGATGAAAAAAGTCAACCAAAGTGAAGTTCCTACCTCAGAAAGGAGAGAAGCAGACTGTTCTAAGTGAGGCTTATCTCTTGCCTTGTTCCCTGTGGCATTGACCCCATCAGAAACACACTGCATTAGGTAGGACCCTGCACGAGTTGGGAAAGAAGCCAAATGTCTATACATCACTTCTTCTCTTTTACCTTGGGCCTTCCATCGACAATTGAGAATAACTTACACCAAAAATCTATGTATTAAACTTAAAAATTGGATTTCCCTGATCCTTGACACAAAGTCAAATTCATTAAGACCATCTCTCTGTCACTGAAGAGATGGCAGAGTAAATGTTCTGAAAATACTTCTCTAGCTTTCAGGGTTCTGGAATGTCTAGCTCCATCCCAGATACGGGGTTTATTCAAAAGAGCAGAACAAAATAAAACAAAAACAAATCCTTTATCACTGATTGAAACTTTTAACATAATTGCAAATCACGTATTTCATTTGACTCTATCTATATAATTCCCATAGGGCAATATTGAAGTCTGTGCCTTTCAGGCATACTAGAATTGAAAGGAATATATGAAAACAAAAATTAATCTGAGTAAACTGACAAAAATATGCATGTGGAAAATGTTTCTAAATACTTTCTATATTGCTAAGAGGTCTATATCAATAAATACTTTCTATATTCCTGCATACTCTGTTTTTGGGGGTATTCATCTTAAGAAATTCTCTTTATCGCTATACAAAAATGCTCTGTCTTTATGATTGTATATTATAGGAACTGTATAAAATAGATTAATTATCATCTAGGAACGGAGGAGGTAATTTGGTCACATCTGATAAGCAAGTGAGTTCCCTTAAAGTTGTATGCATTTCTGTCATTTGTTTATCCATTAATGCAAAATTTCATTAAATATTCATTGAGCATATAGCGTCATCAAAGCAAAGACACTTTTGTTGGATAAGAGAGGCTGAGATAAATTGTAAGAAATTCCAACTCTATAAGCTTTCACGGTCTGCAGAAAATGTTTCTAGAAGTTGCGTTAGTTAATAGGGGAAATATGTCACAGTACCCAGGCCAGCCACAGCATCTCTACTAAGACGGCGACTCTACTTAAGTTGAACCTTGGACCACGAGGCCTACCTTGTTTGCCTTTGTTTTCACTTATGCTTCCACTTGTGCATATATTCATTTCAGTCTCCTAATTTGGCCACATTGACATTGTCCTCACTGTTGCCCTATCCTGTCTCTGGAAGACAGAGTTTAATTACCTCTGTTGTGGTATATTTAGTTGTTTACAATAATAAGTAGCTTGGCAGCCTATTTGCTCTGAAATATTTTGTGACTACCTTGTTTTAAATGTACTTGAGTTTTGACCAAGTACTTTTATACTTCATTTGGGATCTAGAGATATAGTTTAAATTGTGATCATAATTATAAAGTACACTGTATGGAATCTGTTACTATACTTCATTATTTTTCAGAGTGCAGTTTCCTCTCCTTTTGTAATCCCTTCTTTCTTTTCTTATTTTTTCCATCTCCTTCTCATTTCCATTACTTCCCTCATTTGAATATATTTTACTTCAGAAATATCTTACTGAGGAAATGCCATTTTAGAAAGCAAATTTTTTTTTTTTTTTTTTTTTTACAGATTTTGGACAAAAATAGGAGTTCGAAAATGAGAGAAGAGTTGAGGCTAATTCTAACCCTCCTGACCATTACATTATTCCAGTATGGATAGGAAGTCATATCCGCCTATCAGATCACTTAATTTTCAGATTTAATTTTGATGAATCTTAATGGGATTTTGAAACTAAAATATATCAAATGAAGTTGAAAAATAGCCTTAAGACATCATATGATGCATTTCTCTTTTTGACTCCCACTTAAATAAAAATGTGATTGCATTAAAAAGAACCAATTAATTAATCATGTTGAGGTTGGGAGTACTTACATATTAGTACTTACGAGCTGTTGTGTGAGTAACTTATTCTAGCATATCTGAAGGCAACATAGGAAGAACAAAAAGCTGATGAAATCGGATTTTCATCTACTTCTAACATAATATAGCTATAATCTCAGAAAAGTCATTTGATCTCTCTGGCCATGTGTTCTGTTTTGCCTTTCATTAGTCTATGATGATCATTATCTAAACGAAATTTAAAATATAGACTACTCCGTTAAAATTTTTAATTTAATGTATTGCTTTTTTGATTCTGTCTCTCCCCAAACAAGGGAAAATAGAAGCAAAGAAGAGTAAGAATAAAAGGGATGAGAAAATTACGCACCTATATATGCCTGTCAGTGTTCTAGGTATTTTACACTTAGTATTAAGTTGCATAACATAATTCAATAAGGATGAAGACATTATGGTTTTTCTCTTGACCAGGTTGTCTAGTAAATTATATAGTGGTGCATGTATATACTTTGTCTGACTTTCACTCAAATTAGTACTTGAATGATGTAATACTAAATATGAATAAGCTAAAGGCTTTTTTTTTGTTTTATAATCCATGACCACCATCTGTTCCCCTCCCCCACATGTAAAAATTGTGCAAATAACACTTTTGTTGGCAGCAACTATGTGTTTACCATATATCAACATCTTTGATGTCCCAAAGACTGTTGGGTCATCTTGTTCTTTAAGATGTCTTTGGTTCTTCTCCCCATGCTTTCCTCTCTGACTCTGATTCCCTGATACTACTATTTTTAAAAATCTCAATGTTTCATGTTTTTTAGCTGTTCTTGCTCAGTTGAAAGAAAGGAACAATGATCTCAGTTCTTAGGTAAGTTGAAAAAATACATCAAGACCCAAATATTTTTTTACATCTACTAGCATTGGAAATGGACTTAATGGCATTTGATTAGGGTTTGATTATATCTTATTACTAAATATTTACCACTACCTTCTCCAAATTCTGTGTTATCATCCACTTGAGTTCCATAAAGGCAGAGAGCATTCTCTCCAATCTATCCAACTGTATTTCACTGAACCTAAAATTTATTATTTCCTGGCATACCTTAGCAGACTGAAGTATTTTAGATTTTGAAAAATAACATTTATTAGTATCTACTGAGTTTTTTGTCTTTGATTTTTATATTAGAATGAAGCACATATTATCAGGAGAAATCATAAAGTAAAAGAATTCATAAAGTAAAATAAAAATTAATTTAATAACAGAAATAAGGTAGCTAATTCTCTTTGCAAACCATGAGAAACAAATACAAATGACCAAATAAACGTTTTTAGATGTCAATTTGTCCATGTCTTTTCAGTGTTTGATGTAATAGGTTATGTTATACCAACCTATATGAAAATAAATATATATATACACATATACACTTTTTTTAAAAAGTAATTGACAGCACCTATTCTAAAATACAGATTGTTATATGTTGATTAAAAGATTTAGAAGTCTGATAGAAAGTCAGTGTAGTGTTATTGTGATATCTGGTGTGCAGGTTTGAATGTATTGTGTCCCCCAAATGCCATTATCTTTGTGGTCTTGTGGGACAGACGTTTTGGTGCTGGTTAGATTTGCTTGGAATGTGCCCCACCCAGCTGTGGGTGGTGACTTTGGTGGGATACTCCCATGGAGGTGTGACCCCACCCGTTCAGGGTGGGCCTTGATCAGTGGAACCATATAAAACATGCTGACTCAAAGAGACTGGATGGAGTACAGCTGTGAGTGACGTTTTGAAGAGGTGCAAGCTTGCTAGAGAGGAACGTCCTGGGAGAAAGCCATTTTGAAACCAGAACTTTGGAGCAGACGCCAGCCATGTGCCTTCCCAGCTAAGAGAGGTTTTCCGGACGCCATTGGCCATCTCCAGTGAAGGTACCCGATTACTGATGTGTTACCTTGGACGTTTTGTGGCCTTAAGACTGTAACTGTGTAGTGAAATAAACCTCCATTTTATAAAAGCCTATCCATCTCTGGTGTTTTGCATTCTGCAGCATTAGCAAACTAGGACAGATTTTGGTACCAGAGAAGTGGGGTGCTTTTGCTGCTGAGTTTGCAAATACCAAACATGTTGGAACAGCTTTTTAAATGGATAAGGGGAAGTGTCTGGAAGAGTTGTGAGGAGCTTGATAGAAAAGGCCAAAACTGCTTTGAAGAGACTGTTTGTGGAAATATGGACTCTAAAGATACTTCTGACAAGGCCTTGAACAGAGATGATCAATGTGTTGTTGTGAACTGGAAGAAAGGCGATCCTTGTTTTAAAGTGGCAGAAAATTTGGCAAAATTGAGTCCTGGTGTCAGATGGAAGGAAGAATCTGGAAGCAACAACCTGGAATACTTAGCTGAGGAGATCTCCAGACTACGTGTGGAAGATGTCCCCTGGCTTCTCCTTGCAGCTTATAGTAAAATGCGAGCAGAGAGAGATAAACTTAGAACTGAACTCTTGGGTTCAAAGAAACTAGAAGCTGATGGCTTGGAAAATTCCAGGCTTCCAAGGGGTGGAATCCCAGAAGCTACAGCCCAACGTGAGGATGTAACCAAACATGGAACCCAGCCGCCATTTCAGTACAAGCCAAGATTGGAGATGGAATTATCCAGAAAGGATTTGTGGAAAGTCCTATTGTCTGATGGCTTTGACCCCTGCATGCTTCATGCAAAGCCAACGAAATTTTTGCGAGATCTTTATAGACAGAGCCATTGCCGGTCTGGACTGGAGGATACAGACAAGGAAAAAATTAAAGGAAAAATCTCTTCAAAGACAGAGCCATGGAGGTTGAGGTCTGGAGTCAGGAGGTCTCGGGCTGGGAGAGTGGAGCAGCCCACATGCATGGAAAGGGTGAGTTTGCCCTGGAGGTCGAGGGCGGGCTTTCCACCTCGATGCTCTGGAAGAGTTTGGCCACCCGAGGTCCCAAAGAGGGTGGAGCACATTCCCAGGGAATTGGGGAGAGCCTGGCTGCCACCACACTGTTCTGAAGGGGTTGAGCGTGTGCCCCGGAGATGGAAGGGAATCCGGGAGCAGTCCCAATGTTTGAGGAGGGTGGGGCCGAGAAGGTGGTCTCCCCAATGTGTGGAAATGTTGGAGCACTCACCTAAGCATTTGGAGAGGAAAGGGCTGCCAGAGAGGCCCTTAGGAAGGGTTAGACTCCTGCTCTCTCAAGCCCCAAGGATGCAACGTCATTCTGTTAATGACTCTCAGACTTTGAAATCTAATGGAGTTTGTCCTGCAGGTTTTAAGAACTGTTTTGGTCCTGGTTAACCCTGTTTTCCTTACTCTTTCTCCTTATGGCAATGGAAGCGTTTATCCTATGAATGTCCCTCCTTTGTATATTGGAAGCATATAACTTGTTCTAAGTCCACAGATCCAAGCTAAAGGAAAAGTATGCCTTAGGACTGACCACGCCTATATTTGATTTTGATGGGATTTTGTACTTAACTTTTGTTACTGAAATGGTTTAAGTTTTTGTGATATTGTGATGAAATGAATGTATTTTGTATTTGGAAAGATAATGTCATTTTGGGGTCCAGGGGGTGGAATGTGCAGGTTTGAATGTATTGTGTCCCCCAAATGCCATTATCTTTGTGGTCTTGTGGGACAGACGTTTTGGTGCTGGTTAGATTTGCTTGGAATGTGCCCCACCCAGCTGTGGGTGGTGACTTTGGTGGGATACTCCCATGGAGGTGTGACCCCACCCATTCAGGGTGGGCCTTGATCAGTGGAGCCATATAAAACTTGCTGACTCAAAGAGACTGGACGGAGTACAGCTGTGAGTGACGTTTTGAAGAGGTGCAAGCTTGCTAGAGAGGAACATCCTGGGAGAAAGCCATTTTGAAACCAGAACTTTGGAGCAGACGCCAGCCATGTGCCTTCCCAGCTAAGAGAGGTTTTCCGGACGCCACTGGCCATCTCCAGTGAAGGTACCCGATTACTGATGTGTTACCTTGGACGTTTTGTGGCCTTAAGACTGTAACTGTGTAGTGAAATAAACCCCCATTTTATAAAAGCCTATCCATCTCTGGTGTTTTGTATTCTGCAGCATTAGCAAACTAGGACATCTGGTATAATGTTTGAATATTATATGATAGAGACCCTTACCTGCTTTTGTTTAATCTGATCAAAACAAGCCAATCCTAATAACGTACCCTAATTGTGAGGGAGAAAAACACTAAAAAAAAAAGTGTAATCATTCTGTCCCCATTTGAATTCACATAGCATGCTTTTCCTCTAAAATGACTGATTGGCATTTTTAAAATAAAATCAGGGTACTTCTATGATAAACTACTTGTATTCATAATCCCCATCATTAAATTTTATTTATTAATCCTATCTCTGCCTGACTGAACATGCCAAAATATAATCACTTAATGTAAGAAAAAAAATCAGTTTGTAATTTTTTTGGCTGAGAAAATATTTGCTGAGATAATATTTGAATGTTATTAAATAATAAAATGTTTATTATCTATGAAGTACATGTATTGAAATATAGCATCTAATTTTCATCTAACTGGCACCAATCAGTTTCAAGTTCCAAAAAACTTTAATGAGAAGTTATGATTAAACTTACAGGTTTACTTTAAGAATTTGAGTATGCAGTGTAGTCAAAATATTATTTTCTTGCAAAAAAAAAAGTGTATGAAACAGCATAAAGTCTAAATTTACTAAGTGCACATATCTAGCAAAAGAGTATTGTACAATTCTATTTCTGTTAATAAAAAATAGTGATTCTAGTTTATAGCTTACTAGGGAAAGTCCTTTATTTTAGTTTGAAAATTATGACAAGATAACAAAAATGCTAAAATGAGAACTGATTTTTTAATTTAAGCTAATCAACATATAAAGTGTAGGTTACTTCAACTTCAATACAAGAAGAGACTGAAATAAATGGAAGATAATCAATCCAGTTTTAGCCCTTGTTTAAATTATGAAAATTGAAAATAGCCTGTGCATATCTGTGATTGTGTAGTTGCCCCCCATTTTAAAGAAATAAACTTAAAATGGGAATGCTATCGCATTTCATTCCAGAGAAACTGTTAGCATAATTTGACATTGCATCTCAGTCATATCTCTTATAATGAATACCTAGACAAAATAAGCAGAAGAGTAAGCAAAATATTGGGATTACTAGTCGAGTGAGCCACAAGAGTAAATATAGTTTTACTTAAGCACAACATTTAGCATGATATAAGTCCGTTATTTTTAATAGCTTTATCCACAGTCACTGAGTGTATAGAACTTAATTGAAAGTACCTAATACACAACCCTCTTGTGAAACAGTGGCTATCTATGTTAATTCAATCCTTTGTTATTGATGCCAAGAGTTCTTCTGGAAATGTGATTATTTAGATTCAATCTCATGGGCTTTATAGCTTATTTTTTCTGAATTTGTAGTGTTCTCCAATTTATTTATGATGTTGATGGTGTTTCATCAGTTAAGAGTTGCAGTCTGATAGGAAGGGGATATGATATAATAATAAGTACCATAGAGTACAAATGCTATTTCTGTTTTTGAACTATTATTTTCTGAATAGATATGGTATTTAAAAGTAGAGCAGTGGAAGTCAAGTTTTACTTACCACTATATGACCTAGTGAAAATAATTAACTGCTCAAATTCTCAATTCCCTCATAGGAAAAATGTAGTTAATAATAATAAAATAAATAACTTCCTCATAGGACAGATATACAGATTTCAAGGAGACATACAGCTGGAAAATAAAACCATGAAAGGATGCTCAGTGTCATTTATCATTAAGAAATGAATTAAAACCACAGCAAGAGATAGCATGCCTGGCTGTCCCATGGATCTCTCTCACTTCAAAAGTGTTCGGACAGAACAGACCTTCAGTCTTGGATCACCCTCCAACTTTCTCTTCCATTGCAACTCTAGGACCATCTTCTCTGCCACACTCTGCTTCCAGAAGCAGCTAATAACATTTTCTGTGGTTAGCTCCTCATCATAGACCAACCAAGAGCTCCCAGACAGGTCAGAAATATTCCCCCAAAGTGCAGACCTCCTTTAACCACCTGTTCAACCTGTACCTACGGGCCTCCTACACCCACCTCTAGGGGCTTCTATGTCCACCATGACCACATAGCACTGAAGGGGATAGATCACTTTTCCCACCAGTCAGTGAAGGAGAAGCACAAGCATAGCGGCTCTTGAAGGTGCAAAACCACCGCTGTGGTTGTCCTCTCTTCTAGGACAGGCAGAAGGCATAACAAAATGAGTGGGCTAAAACCCTGGACACTCTGGAAGCCGCCAAGGCCCTGGAGAAGAAACGGAGTCAGGTTCTTTTGATTTGCATGCTCAGGGTTCTGCCAATATTATCTCTGTGACTTCCTGGAATACCATTTCTTAGACAAGGAAACATCAAGAAGATGGGCCAGGCTAGGTGAGTATCTCTTTGAAAGTCTCACTCTCAAACACAGCTAGGAGTCTTCAGATCCCAGCAGCCTTTGGGTCCCCTCTGCATTTCCCTGACCCCAGGCTTTTGCCCAAGCCCCTTCCTCCAGCCAGGAGGCATCTTCTAACCAACCACCTTGCAACCCTCTAACAAGCCATGAACTAACTGTAAACAATAAAGCTTTTTGCAGCAAATAACAAAACAGCCAAGTAATACCACCCACTTAATAGAATGGCTAAACTACAAACCTAAGCAAAATAAAAGCCCTAGTCATATCAGAAGGATGAGGAACAACAGGAGTTTTCATTTGTTTCTGGTGGGATTGTAAAATGGTACAACTACTTTAGAGGGGAGTTTGGCAGATTTTTACAAAATTAAATGAAGACTTACCGTATGTTCCACCAATCACACTGTTAGATACTTATCCAAGGGATTTGAAGACTAATATCCCTAGAAAACCCTGAAGGATGGTATTGATAGATTTATTCATAATCACAAAATACTTAAGGCAAAAAAGATGTTCTTTATTTGGTAAGTGGATAAACAAGCTGCGAGATATATAGCCAACATGGAAGACTCTTATATTCATTTTACTAACTGAAAGGAACCAAATCCAAAAGTCTACATATTGCATGATTTCATTAATATGATATTCTAGAAAAGGCAAAATTATAGGAACAGAAAACAGGGGTTGAGGGAAGGAAAAATAGTCAAAAATAAAGAGAAGGTACAAGAGAACTTTTAAGGTAAATGAGCGCTTCTATGCAGTACTGTGGTAACAGATCCATGACTGTGTATTTGTCAAAACCCATAGAGCTAGACATCAAAAAGAGTGAATTTTAACATATGTTAGAATTTAGATAATAGTAAGATACTGGTGTCAGTTTCTTAGTTTTTGACAAACGTACAATCATAAATTAAAGTATTAACAATGGGTTTAAATGGATGAAGGGTTTAGAGGGAGTTTTGCGGGACACTGTTATCGAGTTCTGACTTGGCGGGCCTGGGCCAGGGGAACTGATCAGCCCCTAGGAAAGGTAGTGGGGCACGGGTGGTAGCGCCCTCCACGGCCCCCCGGGCCTGAGAAAGTGGAGCCGAGTGCAGGCCCCATTTCCTCACCCCAAAGTACAATCGTTGGGGAGGGCTTGCCGGAGAAAACCCCACCCCCGTGCCTTACCCGCGCCCTCCACCCTCTTCGTTACCGGAGCAACTCCCGCCCCTTTTCAATCAACCTCCGCGCCCTCTCAGAACCAATCCAAGCCTTTAACCCCTACAGCTACCCCGCCCTCTAAACCGCCCGATATAAGCTTGTACTCTCCCCTAATAAACTCTCTTGGCTTCTTCACCCTCAAAGAACCATGTCCCGCCTGTTCCTTCTCGCCGCCCTCCACACCTTGCACGCCTCCGCCGGGGACCGGGCCCAGTCCCCCGCCTCGCCCTCGCCTCCGGGAAAGAGCCCCCGCCGCCGGTACCCTCCGAGCAATCCCGAGAGCCTAGGATTTAGTAACCGGCCGCCACCCCCCCCAGACGAGTCAACTGCGACCGCAACTGGCGCCCAACGTGGGGCAAGTCCTCTCCACGCAGCGGTCCAGTAAAACCACCCGCTCACCCGGACACCTCTCCAACTCCCCTTCTCCTCGCCTGCAAGGTAAGGGCCGCCTCTCCCTCGCCGCCCCGCGGAGCCGCCTCTCCCTCGCCGCCCCGCGGAGCCGCCTCTCCCTCGCCGCTCCACGTCCGGAGCCGCCTCTCCCTCGCCGCCCCGCGGAGCCGCCTCTCCCTCGCCGCTCCACATCCGGAGCCGCCTCTCCCTCGCCGCTCCGCGCCCGGGCCGCTCCTCCCTTCCCGAATTAACCCGGCTATTGCCCCCGACTACCTTTCGTCTTCTCTTTCTATGACCCCCATTCCTCCTAACATTCTCCCTCTACCCCTTCATTACCTTGGTGTGGTCCTCTGTGTCTTCGTTTCTCTGTTCGGCGCAGTGTGCCTCGCCATGGCCGCCCGCCCCGGACTGTTCCCGTTGCCGGGGGGTCCTGCTTTCTGTTCTCATCGTCTTCTTCAGCCTCGCGGCCGCGGTTTGCCTCATTCTTCTTGCTCGGTGGACGGCCCCCCCCCTCTTTTCCCCTCCGCTGTGGGTGGTCGTCTGTCCGCGCACCGGGCGCCTCGGGTTCGGGCTCTGGCGGGTCTTCTGGACGCACGTCGTTGCGGGGTGTCTGTCCGGCAGCTGCAGGTGTGCTGGGACCTCCTGCTGCCCTTTGACCCGTGGCTCACCACTTGCCATCTTTGGGACCCCGTCACTTGTGATCGCCTTGTTGGTCGAGTCACCAGCGCCGTGGAGCATGGGAGCGGGCGCTTCCCTCCCGGCTTGCTCCCCACCTTGATGGCCGTCCGCTCCTGCCTTCAGGGCTCCCTCCCCCCTGGTCGAGGCCCCATTGGATCCGGGGGGGCCCTGTCGACTCAATCGACAAATTCGGACGGTGGGACCGATGCGGATCGCGGTTCGGGCACAGGGTCCTTGGTCGAGCGAATTGGCGGCGTGCTTGAGGTCGCCCCCCAGGGACGAGGCGGTACCGAGTCTCTCCAAAATGGCGAACTTCCTCCTTCTTCTTCCACTGAGGGGAGGAAGTGCTCTAGTGATGACGTCAGCCCTAAGCTGGGCCGGAAACCGCATGCGCTTTACCCCGCCCTTTCACAGGGCGGAGCTAGTCCGCCATCTTATGCCTTAGGCCCCGCCCTTTCACAGGGCGGAGCTAGTCCGCCATCTTATGCCTTAGGCCCCGCCCTTTCACAGGGCGGAGTTAGTCCGCCATCTTATGCCTTAGACCCCGCCCTTTCACAGGGCGGAGCTAGTCCGCCATCTTGTGTCTTAACCACGCCTACCGCGCCGCCATCTTGCGACGCTTGGGGCCTCCCACTTCCGCCTTCCCCTTTGACAAGCTCCCCCTCGGAGCCGCTACCGGCAGCTGCCGCCGCTCCTCCCACCCTGCCGACTAACAACCCCTGGCTGCCTTCTACACCTCAAGGCAACCCTTGGGGCAACGCTGCCCCTGCCCCCACCCCTGTGCCAGGCCCTCTGCAAGTGCGTCCTCCTTTCTCTCGTGCTTTTCGCTGCTTTCCTCTTAACCTTACCCCCACACCGCAGAAACCGTACGACTGGTATCCCATTGACTCAGATACTATCAAGCAGCTTCGCAGGGCCGTCAAGGAAGACGGGTTAGTTAGCCCATATGCTTCCCAATTACTGCAGGATCTCGCCATGGACTTTTGCCTCCCCCAAGACTGGACCTCGCTTGCCCGTACCATCCTTAACCCCAGCCAGTTTGTTGATTGGCGTGCCCACTTCCAGGCGGAAGCAGCTAGGCAAAGCGAGCAAGACGCAGCCACTGGAGTCTATTATCACCCCGAAGCTTACTTGGGCACGGGAGCGTTTATAAATGCATCTGCTTATATTAATGCACCTGCCACCTTTTGGCCTATCCTTCGGGGAATCGCCTTGCGAGCTTTTGCCAACTGCTCCGCCTGTCGGCCTAATAAATTCACCAAGCTCTTCCAGGAGCCGAGTGAGCCTTTCGCCACCTTTGTCTCCAGAGTCGAAGAAACCTGCGCTCAAAAGGTAAGTGATCCCCAGGCCCAATATTACATGTGCCCATCCTCAAATCCTGGAAAATCGTACTGTAATTCCCCCAACGAGTACTACTGTGCATACTGGGGGTGTGAAACATTAGCCACTAATTGGAAGCCTCCTGTTCCTAATCATTACCTTACCTTAAAGTGGGCCCCTACAGGGTGCAAACTCCCTACAGTTAACTGGCTCGGCCAAGAAAGCGAGGGATCCTGCACACATCTTAATCTTACAGTGCAGCTCCCCACTGATCCCTCCTGGTTACTCGGTCGAACTTGGGGCTTCAGAATCTATGAGAAAGGAGCCGACCGAGGATCACTTATTCTCATAAAAAAGGAGGCTGTAAGCCAACCATGCCAAAATACTGCATTAAAAACACCCTCTGGCATAGGTCCCAACCAAGTCATTAACCCCCTTTTTCCACAGCTCTCCAGCCGCACCTCAGCTGCAAACAACGCATCGCCAACACCACCACCCCAACCTTTTCTGCCCCCCTCTCGTTACTCCTCTCCCCTCCTCGACCTTATCCAAGCAGCCTTCACCTCAGTGAATTCCTCCAACCCCAATCTTACCTCCTCTTGTTGGCTTTGCCTCTCCACTTCCTCCCCCCTGTATGAGCCAGTTGCCTCCAACCTCTCCTTTTCAGAAAACACAGAGGACAGCCCCTCGGAATGCAATTGGAATACCTCTGCCGTCCCCCTAACCTTTCATTCAGTCTCCTTTACAGGAAAGTGCATCCGCCCTCGCTCAAGTAACTCTCCCAACCTCACAGCTTGTGCCAACTACTCATCTCCCAGCAGCTATGCCAAGTTTCTTTTTCCCCACAACTCCTCCCAATGGCTCTGCTCCTCTACAGGACTTACCCCCTGCCTTAATGTGCAAACCCTCAATACAACTAATGAAACTTGCCTCCTAATTGTCCTTATCCCTAGGGTCCTATACCACAGCGAGGAAGATTTTTTCCTCCGCCTGGAAAGAACTGCAGTTCCTGCCACTCTGCAAAAGCGAGAACCCATCACCGCCCTCACAATTACCTCCCTCTTAGGTCTTGCAGGCGCTGGCACCGGAATCGCTGCATTAGCCAATCAAGGCTCCGCCCTAACTCACCTCCGGGCGGCTGTTGACGAGGACATTCGTCACCTACAAGACGCTATTTCCCATCTTAAAAATTCTGTCAATTCCCTCTCTGAGGTCTTGCTCCAAAACCGCCGAGGTCTCGACCTTCTCCTCCTCAAAGAAGGAGGCCTTTGCGCCGCCCTAGGAGAAGAGTGCTGTGTATATGCCAATTCCACAGGTCTCGCCGAAGACAGCCTAAAAAAGGTCCGAGAGGGACTAGAACAACGCAAAAGAAACCGTGAAGCCACCAACTATTGGTCCCACATCTTTACCCCCCTCCTCCCATACCTCCTCCCTCTCATCGGCCCCCTACTAATGATTATTCTAGCTCTCACCCTAGGGCCCTGCATTATCCGCAGAATTGTCCAGCTTGCTAAGAACCAAGCCAATGCTGTCTTTTCATCATTTGTACAAGTCCAGTATCAACAACTTGCCTCCACTGAAGAAGCTGACCCTCCGCAGCGTCGCCACCCTCGTCCATCCCGCAAGCAGCGAAGCCCCTCTCGAACGCCCGGGCGCCACACCAACGTCGAGCTCCAGCCTCTCTAACTACCATCTATCCCTATCCCTTCCCCCACCTCCCCTTTCCCTCATCCCTTGGCGGATCTCTCCGGTAAGCTTCTTCCTCTAATTAGAAAAGAAGGGGGAAATGCGGGACACTGTTATCGAGTTCTGACTTGGCGGGCCTGGGCCAGGGGAACTGATCAGCCCCTGGGAAAGGTAGTGGGGCACGGGTGGTAGCGCCCTCCACGGCCCCCCGGGCCTGAGAAAGTGGAGCCGAGTGCAGGCCCCATTTCCTCACCCCAAAGTACAATCGTTGGGGAGGGCTTGCCGGAGAAAACCCCACCCCCGTGCCTTACCCGCGCCCTCCACCCTCTTCGTTACCGGAGCAACTCCTGCCCCTTTTCAATCAACCTCCGCGCCCTCTCAGAACCAATCCAAGCCTTTAACCCCTACAGCTACCCCTCCCTCTAAACCGCCCGATATAAGCTTGTACTCTCCCCTAATAAACTCTCTTGGCTTCTTCACCCTCAAAGAACCATGTCCCGCCTGTTCCTTCTCGCCGCCCTCCACACCTTGCACGCCTCCGCCGGGGACCGAGCCCAGTCCCCCGCCTCGCCCTCGCCTCCGGGAAAGAGCCCCCGCCGCCGGTACCCTCCGAGCAATCCCGAGAGCCTAGGATTTAGTAACCGGCTGCCACCCCCCCCAGACGAGTCAACTGCGACCGCAGAGTTTAAATACTATCTTTGTATTTATAAGTAAATTATCCCCAAACAAAAAGAATAATATGTTCCTCAGAGGGCTGTTAAGAGGACTGTATGAGTTAATATATGTAAATTGTATAAAACAATACATGGGGCATAGTAAACATTATTTAGTTTTAGGGTAACATTCACTCTGCCAGTTGAGCTTTCCTTTTCCATTTGTGGCAATAAAGGAGCTCCTTCTTCCCTGGAGGAAATTATTCCCTTTACTTTGCATGACACTGATAACATCTCCCCTTTTTCCCCACCTCCATCAAAAGGAGGGGCATATGTCCCGGGTCTGGCCCATGAGATAACACCGTCTTCCAGCTTCAGTGATTTCTTCAGGTATGGGCAAGTAACCCAAGTCAGACTGTCAGAGTCCTCATGAGCAGTGTTGAAAACTCGTTATCTCTTCTAAATAAAATACAAACAAACAAGCAATAAAACTTGTAGGGTGTGAGTGTGCAGTTCCTGGTGCTCCTTTTGCAAATAGGTGAATAGAGTTTTACCTAAAGTAGAGCCAAACAAATGCAAGCAGAAAAGGAGAGAAAAATAGTTTTAATGATACTTCAGTACACCTGGATCCATCCATAAATAGGGCTAGAGCCACCCATTTGTTGTCCCAGTAATGTAGGTCAATACATTAACTTTATTGCTTCAGATTCTATTGAGTTGAGATTGTTCCTTGCAGCAAGAAGAGTTGTGACAATTACTTGTTGTTTTAACTGCATATGGTTAGATGATATCTGCATATTTGATCTTGAGAAGAAGTTAACTGTGTGTAGGGAACAATGAAATCAAGAATTATCCCAAGCATCAATCAGCAGATGATCAAAATTTTCTTTCATACAACCAATACATATTTAGTAATCACCTTTTAGATACACAACACTTAATGTGAATATTTTGAATGAAAGGGGCAAATTAGATATAACTACAAGAAGGCATGGCTTATAGTTGAGCAACTGTGTTTTTTTTATTATTAACAGTTAAAAGGTTTTATTAATAAGTTAAGCAGTCATTGGGTGGAAAGTTCCTTAAATGACAGTGAGACAATCATTTCCCGAAGCCAAGGCCCCTTCCACAAAGAGTAAGTAACTATATCCCTCTACTCCCAAGGGTTCCCAGCTCTCATTGCACCCTCATGAGGTAGCTAAGGTCTTGGTGAACTGCACCCACAGCTAGTCTGTGGCCAAGTACCCCCTTGCTCAGAGCCCTCATCAACTCCAAGGAAGCTGGGAATGCCAGGTGGAGAGGAATTGATATTACAAGTCTAGGCCAGGCTTGAACAAGTACCATGGTACAGAGATGTGACAACTGTGATTTTTGAAGGGAAAAAAACGTGATTTGCTTGTACCACCCTCCAACTAAAAAAGAACTTAGAAAAGAAAATTGTGAAAAAAAGAAAAGAATATGGTAAAAAGACAATTATAAATGTTTTGTATCTGCTTACATAATTTGAACTAGCAGAACAGGGTGGTAATATTCCCTTTCTATGTTATAGCAAAGGAAAAAACAATTATCCTAACTGGGAAGGAATTTTTTTTATTATTCCTGTAATGCAAGGATGATTCAACATTAGAAATATCTTCCAGTAAAACTCATAACCATTACAAAGGAGAATGTTCATATGATTATTTTAATTGATGCCAAGAACAAATTAGGAATCGTAGAAAACTTCCTTAAATTAATTTTGCCGGGAAAATAAGAGTAAATATCATATGTGATGTTGAAACAAAAAAGCTTCATAAAAGTGTAGATAAAGAAAAGATGCCTGCAGCTATCTTTTCTATTTTACATGATAGTGAAGGTTTTATCCAATATAAGAAGTCAGGACAAAAAAATGAGAGAGAGAAGAATTTGCAAAGAAATGTAAAATTCTTTATTGCAGAAAATCCAGTCTTCCATCTAGAAACTCTAACATCATGAATAAAATAGTAAGAACTGAAAAAAGAGTTAAATAATTGTTAGATATAAAATCAACTTTAAAAAGCCAATTCTTCTCCATAACTAATAATCAAGAAAAAAAAATAAGAAAAAATGCCATTGTAATGTACTTAAAATACTTAAAAAATAAAACCAAAAATAAATATAAAAATATTTTATAACAAGTAAAAACTGATAATAACCAGAAAACTTTATTGAAGAGCAAAAATATAATTTTGGATAAATGGAGAGTTATGCAATGCTCTTGCATAAGAAAAATCAATATTGTAAAGCTATCTATTCCACTCAAATTAATTCATACTTCAGAGATTTTCTGAAACAAATCTATAAAGTTTTATGCAACTCTAAATGGTGTGTTCAAATACAAATGCAATGACAATTTGTAAAAATAATCAAGAGTTTTGATTAAAAGAAAAGATAAATGTTGGACTTTCTCTATTCATTATTATAACATATTATAAAAGTATAATAAATACAATAGTGAATTGCATTTAATTGAAAATGGTGAGTAGATAAGTGGAAGATATTAGAGATTCTACTAAGTCACACATATAAAAACACACAAATGAAAATTTAGTAAATGATAAAATTAATATTTCAAGTTATTGAAGAAAGAACATATTATAACTTGTAAAGGAAAATTGATTATTTATTTTAAAAAACACAACAAATTAAATTTTTACACCATACCATTAACAAACATACATTCCAGATGAATTAATTATCAAATATTAATTACCAAAATATTTAAAAAATATGTCTGAGATAGTTTGGTAATAGCAACTATTCAGAAAAGAATGTGGGAACAGATATTCTGAATTATTGTTTAAGAGTATGGGTATAATTTGATATAGCTGTTTTAGAGAGCAATGTAGCAGAATCTATTTTGAATTAAATACGCAATACATTATTCAAAATTTTATCCCCAATATATGCAAGGATTCACATAAAGTATTTAGTGCAACAATGTTTATAATAGCAAAAAAGTGGAAAACACTCTATTCACCAATATGGAGCTGGCAATGTAAATAAAGACATGTTCTGGAATATTATACAGCAATTAAACATGAGAGGATGTCCATTTACTAATATATGAAGACTGACAATATAAAGACTGAATGCTTCAAAAGTGGGCATCAAATATAATATCTCTGCAAAACTAAGAAATATATATGGAAAATAGCATTATACTTTTTGTATACATTTGTATATATGAAAATGCATATTTTTAAAGTCTCAAATATTATACACTAAACTAATAATAGAAGTTACCTGTGAGGAAGGATAGAGCATGGGGATGGGACAAGGAATAGAGTGTAATCACAAAGGAAAATTTAGCTTTATGTATATTATTTAAAGACATTAATTTTTCCCATGAAAATCATTTCCATAATTAGGAGTAAATCTTAAAAAAAATTATATTGTTCAATAAAATGTAATTTGCATGTAATAACACATTTGGCTTATCCCCCAAATTTATGACAGTATCCACTACATAATATATACCAAATTAATGAATGCATGAATAAATGCTAAGGACAGAAAAATAAGAAGGAAAATAAAATTTGTAGGCTGCTTGAATATTTCTTTATTAAGGTAGCAAAGTGCTTTCAATCCATTTTCCCCTTTTCTTGGACCAAAGAGGCAGCATAGCTAAGGAGCCAACAGCAGTTCTGTGGATGAGAAAGGAGCTGGTATACTGGGGTATTAGCTACACATAGAGGGAATAAAAAGTAAGTACATATATTGAGGATTATGAAGCCAGGTTTCTCATTGTTGGAAAGAAAAGATTTACACATGTAGAAAGAAGGAAGGCTAGAAAGAAACTTAAGGTGTTAGGTTGGAAATGGATGAATAGGGGTAAACTTATATGTTCTTTGTTTTTTAATGAATAGAAAGATATGGAAACTGATGCCTATATTTCCTTGGTTGGTCTGCTGGGAAGACCCAGATGCAGTGACACTTCAGTAGAATGAGCACACTAAGCACTGAGTTCTTGGTTTTAGGTACCACCCTTATCTAAAGGAAGCAGGGCTCCTTGGAAAAATGGTTGATAACCCAGATGGGGCAAGGAAAGTACAAGTTGAACCTGGAACATCTTATGGGGCCAGAAAGCAAAGAGATGATTGTAGAATAATCGTAGGATGATGAAGACATGACACAAGCATGAAGGAGCCACCTTTAAGGAGGTTCTCACTGACCAAAATCAGAACAATATGAGCATGAAAATAATGATTTCCATCCATTAAATGAAATAGAAATCCAAAAGTACAGACTGATAGAAATGAAAGGATAGATAAAGGTAAGGGAAAGCCCTTCCTTAGTGTCAGCTAATAAGTGCAGAGGAATAACTGAAATATAAATTCACCGCTCAGCAACTCTCCTTTTGGTGGTTGATTATGGCAGGTGCCATAAATGGATATTAAAGTTGGTAGATGGATATTTGTTGGGGAACTGGATTTGATGAAGGTGACAGAATTTTCTTGGCATATCTTTCCACAGAGCACTTATCAATTACCAATAAAAAATTAATGACTTTGGAGTGGAGTAAACTGAAAGATATCAACTTGATAAATTATCAAGTTTATCACTAGTGATGAGATAGTTTGATATCATATGACTCCTGAAGTGATAACACTAAGAAGTGTAAATGCCATTTCTGTGGGCTTCTTGCCAAGCATGCATGGACTTGGCTTACAAGAAAATACCAGAGGGACATAGGTTGAGGTACATTACAGAGAATAAAGAAACTGTATTTTTTGTCAAGGTGCTGAAAGACAAATAAATATTAAGCAACTGTAGAGATTAAAGGAGACTAAAGAGACAGGACAACCTGCTCTGTCCAGGATCTTGGACCAGAAAAGAAAAAGACAGATTGTTGAGGTAGTTAGCAAAAAGTAATGATGATCCATGACTTGAATGGTAGTGTTGTCTAATTTTCTGAGCAGAATGGTTGCATTGTGGTTGATCTGTGATTAAGTAGCAGTATGTCTTTGCTTACTGGCATGCAAACAGCAGTATTCAGGGGTGATGGGGGATTGTGTCTGCAACATGCTTCTTTGTAAAAGAGGGTAATGAAACAAGCATGTTAAAATGTCAACAAATGGAAATCTGATTGAAAAGAAAAACTTTTCTGCATTGTGAAATTATTTCAAAATAAATTTATAGACATCATCAACATGGTGACATAAGACAGCCACTGAAAAACCTTCCCCAGAGATCCAGTTAAAAAAAAAAAAAAAGTCAAATCTCACTTGCTTAGAACTCTGGAGGAAGGTAGAGGCTGGAGAAGGATTCCACAAATGCAGAATGACAAAAGAAAAAAATATCAGGTAGGAAACATCCGTCCTCTTCCCTCCTCCTCACTCAGTCCCGCGCAGCTTGGGACTGCCCAAAGGCAGCGGCCAGAAGCCTTTCCACTTCCCACCAGGGAAACAGGCTATAAAAATTCTCACAGCAGTGAGATAGATCCCCAAGTACGTCCAGACACAGAGACCCAAGTCCACAGAAGCCCATGGCAGAGCACAAGCTGCTGAAGACTGCTGAATACAAAAGGGCCCCAAGGAGGAGCTTTCAAAATGGAGGATTAGGGAGGGGACAGCAGAACTTACTTCTTTCCCCAAAGCAGCAAGTAGCCAGGCAGAAACTGTTCAAATCAATTATTTGGGGATCCAGGGAACAGGGGAGGATAGTACAACACTCAGAGAACTGCAGGATGAAGAGAATGAAAAAATGTGGACAGAGGCAGTAATTCTGCCCATGGCTCCTTGTGCCCACCCCCCATCCTCGAGGGAAGCAGCAGCAAGCTGCTGGGTACTTGTCTAGAGGACAGCATTGGACTGGGACGGCTGTGGGAGTTCTCTGCCCCAAGTACAGAGGGGGATACAGCCCAACACTGAGCCAGATATTGACCAGCGAAGTGAGTTCCCTGAAGCTTCAGCAATGCCCAGTGAGATACTGACAGGCACCAGATTTCAACTGTTTCAGAGAAGGAATAAATAGTCTGCTGTGGAAATGGAAAAGCTAATTATCAAATTTATTTGGAAGCGTAAGTGGTCTCAAATAGGCAAAACCACCTTAAAAGAAGAATGACGTGGGAGGGTTCATGCTTTGTAACTTTAAAGCATATTATGAAGTAACAGCGTTCAAAACAGCATGGTACTGCCATAAAGATAGACATACTGATCAATGGAATTGAATTGGGAGTTCAGAAATAGACCCTCAGATCTATGGTCAATTGATTTTTGACAAGGTTCCCAAGCCCACTCAGCTGAGACAGAACAGTCTCTTAAATAGTACTGGGGGAACTGAACATCAATATCCAAAAGAATCGATGAGGACCCCTATCTCACACCCTATACAGAAATTAACTCAAAATGGATCAAATACCTAAATATAAGGGCCAGTACCATAAGACTCTTAGAAGAAAATGTAGGGAAACATGTTCAAGATCTAGTGATAGGCAATAGTTTCTTAGACCTTACACCCAAAGCAAAAGCAACAAAAGAAAAAATAAATAATTGGAACCTCCCCCAAACTGAACACTTCTGTACTTCAAAGGACTTTGTCAAAAGGGTGAAAAGGCAGCCAACTCGATGGAGAACATATTTGGAAACCCTATATATGATAGGGGTTTGATATCCAGAAATCCTACAAATCAACAATAAAAAGACAAATGACCCAATTAAAAAATGGGCGGGCAAAAGACATGATAGACATTTTTTCAAGAAAGGACTATATATGGTTAAAAAGAACATGAAAAAGATGTTCATCTTCACTAGTTATTAGGGAAATGCAAATCAAAACAAAAATGAGATATCATTTCATACCTACTAGATGGCCGCTATTAAACAGGAAACCTCAAATGTTGGAGAGGATGTGGAGGAATAGGAACACTTATTCAATGCTGGTGAGAATGTAAAATGTCACAGCCATTGTGGAAAACAGTTTGGAGGTTTCTCAGAAAGCTAAGTATAGAGTTGCCTCACGACCTGGCAATCCCACTACTCTGTAGATACGCAGGGGAACTGAAAGCAGGGACATGAATAGACATTTGCACACCAATGTGCATAGAGGCATTATTCACAATTGCCCAAAGATGGAAGCAACCCAAGTGTCCATCAACCTATAACTAGATAAAAAAATTGTGGTATATACTTATGATGGCATATTATTCATCTGTAAGAAGGAATGAAGTCCTGATGCATGCAACAACGTGGATGAACCATAAGGACATTATGTTGAGTGAAATAAGTCAGACACAGAAAGACAAATGTATGATATCACTAATATGAATTAATTATAATATGTAAACTCATCAACATAAAATCTAGAATGTAGGTTACCAGGAGATAGAATACGGCTTGAGAATGGGGAGCTGTTACTTAATATGTGCAGAACTTTTAATTAGATTGATTGTAAATGTTTGAAAATGGATAGATGTGTTGTTAGCATATTGTGAGTCTAATTAACAGAGTTGAATTTTGTGTGTCTATGTTTGAGAGTCATGTATGTCACCAGAAGGAAAGCTAGAGGTTAAAATATGGGACTGTATAACATAGTAAATCTTTTGGTAGGCTAGGACTGTGATTAACTGTGCAAATATAAAAAAGTTCTTTCATGAACTAGAACAAATTTATGGCACAATTGCAAAGAGTTAATAATAGAAGGGTATATGGGAAAAGTGTGCCTATTGCCAACTATGCACTATGGTTAACAGTAATATCTTAATATTCTTTCATCACCATTAACAAATGTACCACACCAATAATAGGGGTCAATAAAATGGGGTGGGAGGTGGGGTGGTTAAGGAGCATGAGACGTTTTGGGTTTCCTTTTTTCTTTTTCTTTTTCTTTTTTCTTATCTTTTATTTTGTTATTGAAGTAATGGAAATGTTTTAAAATTTATTGTGATGAATGCACCACTATGTGATGATACTCTGAGCCACTGATTGTATCCTTTGGATGGATTGTATGGTGTGTGAATATATCTCAATAAAACTGCATTAAAAAGAAATTTATAAAAGTATACAAAAATACAGTGGAATTGGTAAAAGTGATTTTAAAGAGAATATAATGTACAATATTTAATAAAGAGAGATGAATGAATCAATCTACATAATGAGCTTAGTAATCTTTACTATGTGCTGATTGTGTTAGGTCTTATGACACAGTTGGGGAAAGAATAGTGTGTGAACATCTGATCAAAAATCTCACACTGTGAAAAAATAAAATTATATATGATTTAAAAATCATAAATACTAGTTGCCATAGGTTAAAATATTTGAAATATTCCAGTTTATTTACATAAACATTGTTTGCTTATTTCTTATTCAATGTCTTCTGCCAAAAAATTCTGAAGCAATATTTGGCAAAACACATGATTTAAGACAAAGTATAAATTAAAAAATAAAAATCAAGGAATAAAAGCAAGTAATTTAAGAACATATATAATGAAATGCTATTTTTTGGTTCCTGCCACATATGTCATAGCTCAGAAGAGGCTGAGATAATTAAAGTCCCTGTTAAATATTTAAGTATTCTACTTTTATTTTTGAATTTAATGTTTTAATATTTAAAGTAGCTTAGTTGAAGGTAATTCTTGGGAAACTTTTTGGTAGCTAGTAAGAATAGAAATAGCCAGATTATAGGCACTTTGACAATCAGACAAAGGAGATGAGGTTTGATTTAAAAGAAATATGGTATCACTATTATCCTGAGATATGAAAACAGAAGTCAGGTTCCAGCTATGGGAGCAAAAGATGCTGCTCATGCTTCCAATTCTTTTAATGCAGAAGTGCCTTACACTTTTAATTTCTGGGCCTTTAATTTTTCTCTGTATCTCAGTGGGATTAGTTAATGGGAGACTATGGTGGGGATGTGATTTTTAAATCTGGAATAACTAGTGCATGCAATTTTTTCTCAATTTTCCTGTCTGATTATAGCAAACTTAAGAGTATAAGCCTTATAATCACAGCTTTGTTGTGTATGCACTTAATTTTGTGCTTATTCACTTTGCTCCACCTGCATTGGGCAAAAATAGAGAATTTCCATCAGGAAGGGCTGCTTTAGTTACTACTTATGTTTATATTTACTGTGTGTAGAGAAAAGGTGTAGGATTGTTACATACAGTGTCCCTTTTCCAGAACCCTAAAAGGTTGGATTTTGTAGTGTACTCTCCCCCCACACTTTTCCTTTGTCATTTGCATCCCGCTTTTATGTGTTGCTGCTTTTATGGAGCGCTAAATTGCTTAATTAAATTTTACTGGTTTACTCTGTATGCTGGTTTGAATGTATTACGTCCCCCAGAAAAAGCCATATTCTTTGATGCAATCTTGTGGGGCAGACATAATAGTGGGGATTAAGTTGGAACGTTTGGATTAGGTTGTTTGCATGGAGATGCACCCCACTCAACTGTAGATGATAACTGATGGGATATTTCCATGGAGGTGTGGCCCCACCCATTCAGGGTGGGCCTTGATCAGTGGAGCCATATAAATGAGCTGACTCAAAGAGAAGGAACTCAGGGCAGCTGTGAGTGATGTTTTGAAGAGGAGCAAGCTTGCTAGAGAGGAACGTCCTGGGAGAAAGCCATTTTGAAACCAGAACTTTGGAGCAGACGCCAGCCACATGCCTTCCCAGCTAACAGAGGTTTTCCGGAAGCCATTGGCCATCCTCCAGTGAAGGTACCCGATTGCTGATGTGTTACCTTGGACACTTTATGGCCTTAAGACTGTAACTGTGAAGCCAAATAAACTCCCTTTTTATAAAAGCCAGTCCATCTCTGGTGTTTTGCATTCTGCAGCATTAGCAAATTGGAACACTCTGCTTACTCATTCATATCCTACTTAATCCAGCCTACAACATTTTCTTCCTTAAAATGAGGAAATGAAACCTTATAATATATTTTTAGGGGTGCATTTGGATTGTGAAAATGGATAAGAAGTTTAATGTCTAAACTGTTATTTGCAGAGTATTGCATGAATACTCCATGCAAATGTAAAAGTCATAAACAAACTTAGCACATTGGGTTTAACAAAGCTTTTGGAAGAGCAAAATTGGGATTAAATATTTACTTCCACTGGATTATGGTTAATTTTGAAGCTTTTGATCATTTGGAAAATGGTTTATTTCTGAAACTAAGAAGTGTGCATAAAATTCCTCCTGTAACAAAGTCTCTATTTAGGGCTCGTAAACAGAGGTACTGCTTTCTTTATTAAAAATGAAGGATTTCAAAACACAATGAAAGATTTGAAATGTTGGCCCACCATTCACTTCAGCACCATTTTCAAATCCTTCTAGTCCCTCTCAGAACATTTGCCACCCTCTGCAGATCACTTCATACCTATAAAGAAGAAAATTGTAAGCTTTTAAAAATGATTCCCCTCATTGTTTCTTCTCTCACATTGAAGATTAACTATAACTTTGCCCAAACTCTTCTTCAAGCCCACCATCAGTGACAATTTCTCATGCACTGGATCCTGTCTCAGCTTCTGCTGAATTAGCAAGGATTGAATTCACTTTTTTTTCTATCCTTTATAAATATGCTTAATACTTTAACAAATGCATTATTTCTGTTATTGACTAAGAACAAAACTCCTTTATGGGAAGGGCATTTATAAATGGGTTGAACCTTTTTCTCCAGACCAGATTAGAAGCAGTGGAACAATTACAAGTGGGGGCTCTGTTGCTGGCTGCTGGGGTTCAAATAGAAGCTGTGTCCCTTACGCTTTTTAATCACACTATACCTCAGTTTCTCATTTGTGAATCTAGAGTACTCAATATAATTGAGTAGCTAAAAGTACTCAAATGAGCCAATATATATTTAGAGCATGGCCTAATGTTGGCTCTCATTCTATTAGAATGTTTAATATTGGTAATAGCCAAATGGGTTGGGTTTAATCAGTACCACCCAGTGGTGTTAAGTGGCCTTATTCATACTGTTCTACACAACAAGATGAAAGGTGCTTCCTAGAGGGGTGCAACCCAGGTGACTGGTCAGCTGATGTTCCCCTCCTTGGGCTCCCTGGGCTCAGTACCTGCAAAGCAAGGACCAGCCCAACCTTTGGGCACTGCCTTCCATGAGCACCTACCAATCGTAATGATACAGGCAATTGAGAGAGGTAATTGCCCCTACTGATCCAAGCTTTAAGGTGATAGCTGCAAGATCCAAGGGAAGTTAAAGAATGTGGCAGAGGTAACTAGGATATGAGTGTGTGTGGTGAGGCGCATCCTTGGAGGACTCACATCAGAGGCACATTTCTGGCCCATAAGTGTTTCAATATTTTATTTGGCTGTACTGGAGTTGTCTGTCTAAATATCATCCTTTCTTTGCCACAACACTAACCTATTTGATGTTAGTCTCCAGGCAATTTTCTCACTATGTCAAGGTTCATGCCATATTAATGCATACTCCCCTTTCTTGTACAGCCAATTGTGCTGTAACAGATCATTCCTTTCTTCTTCAAATCTGGAGTGATTTTTCTATCAGAAAAAAAATCTCATAGCCACTCAACTATGCTATAGCATTCCTTTAATTACTGCCATATGCGTTTACTTCTTTGTTTGTTTTATGCATATGATCCCCTGGACTGGGTACCAGTCAAGCAATGATCAGACAGCCCTTTGCAGTGGGCTATTGGTCTAATGAGAACATTCCATTGAACAGAATGGGATTCCAGCAGAGCCACTGAAAAGTGGAGCTCTGCACCCATGACTCAACTATCTTCTTCATGCGCATGAAGCTTTTGAATATTTAACTCTAGCCTTAATCTCCTGAGGGCCATGTAGTTCTGCAAACTACAGAAAACAAGAGAAAGAGAATATGTTGGTATTGGTTGACTGGTGAATGGAAAAACAAATTGTGGTGTATCCATTCAGTGGAATTCTACTTAACAATAAAAAGCAACACAATATTAATATAAGCAATAACATGCATTCAGCAATAAGAATTCAACATGGTTGAATCTTACAGTATTAGGCTAAGATAAAGAAATCAAGCACAAAAGATCATATATTGCATGAATCTATTTATACAAAATTCTAGAGAAGTCAAAATTATAGGGACATCAAGCAGATCACTGGTTGCCAGGGGCCAGGGCTGAGGAAAAAATTGAGTGCAGTTGGAAGCAGAGAACATTTTAGGGTAGTGGCAATGTTATATATCTTTAATGTGATGGTGATTGCATGACAATAGGCAATTACCAAATGTCATCAAACTGTAGATTTACAAATGGATAAATTTTATTGTGTGTAAGTTGTATTGCAAAAAGCCTGCCAAAAGAAAAAAAAAATAGAACCATAGGAGGAGCCTATGCAAAGATATGTCAAATATTCTACCCAATGTTAGACAGCTTGTCAGTATTACAATTACCTAAATTTCTATAACAGATTTAAAGTTTTAATAAATTTTATTCTTTTAGGGAAGTTTGATGCTTACAGAAAAATTGTGCAGAAAATATGACAGTTCTCATTACCCCTTTGCCAACTCCCCACCCACCACTGTTTTCTCCTATAGTAAAATCTTGATTTCCTGTGGTATATTTGTTGCAATTGCTAATACAATTGTTCTATTAACAAGTGTATGATTTAAGTTAAAGATTATTACTTAATATTTCCTGCATATGCACAATGTTTCTGTAATTTTAAATCCAATTTGGTATCATTTTCAAAGTTGCATTAACCAATTCACTTCGTATTTGGATGCCAAATCAAAATTATGTACCAACCATGCAAAAGAAATGAAAACACATAGGTTAAAATGAGACGGTTCGCAACCATCTTGGTGATTACCCAGTTTTCCAGTATCTGCAAAATGACTCCACTTTTGCAAAATGTTTAAATTTCAACAATTACTGTTTGTAATATCTGAAACTCTCTGAAGCTATTTCTTTGATTAAAGAGAAATAATATTAGTTTTAAATTTCTATTGATTATTTTATTATGTTACCATGTAGATACTGCTGTTTTCTTGGTGTGATACAGAATAAGGGAAGGTAAAGAAATAAAAATAACAATGCCTATATAATAAAGAATTCTTAGGTAAGTGAAGATATGAGCAGAGAAATTGTACATCCTTGTTGATTATGGATTTAAGTCATCTATATATTTCTATTTAGTATTTTCTTTATTTTTGCTGGAAATGTTTGTGGTAATGGGTTTTAATCTTTGAAAGGCAATAGAAAATGTAAATACAAATTCTTTGATGGTTTTAAAAGGTATGATTTACAGTGCTACAAATAAAATTTGGAATGCTTGACTTTGAGATTATGTAGGAACTATCTAATTCATTATAATTTCTGAGTTGAAAGAAATAGACTATCAACAGAAATCACTTATTACATATTAAATGATTTGACACATGGCACCTGGACTACTTTGAACCCCCAAACGCTCCACTCCAAGCTTTCATTGCCTTACGAGTAAGCTTGGAATAATGATCCGAATTTCAACAGGCAAGTCTTTTTTTATTCATAGGGTGGGAGATATGCTCTTTCCACCTCTCTACACCTTGAAGGGAACACTGGAAGCTCTACTCATTTATTTTTGAAAATGTAAATGAAATCATACTCTACTGTTTTGTAATCTGTCATTTTTAATTACATACAAAACTATTACAATTAATATGCAAAATCATCAAATATAGAAGCAGATGCCAGCACCTAATCATCCTGCTTTTCTTCTGATCTCCTCTTTTTGTAGGCTAGCTAGTCTCTAGACAGAGTTCTTAGAATACAAACCATTTGTTCTCATGGCATAGTGTCGGTCAGAGGTCCCAAAGATGTATTTCAAAATTCATAAATCAAAATCCATTCATTTTTATTCAACATTTCTGCTACATCATTTCCACTCAGAAGATGCCAAGCAGTCAGTATTGGAGCTATTAATTCCTGTCGGAGGGCAGGAAAGAGAGATTTCATTAAATGCTTCAAAGGAAGCCATGATCATGCTGTTTATTTAATGTGAATAACATCCACATGGGATTCAAAGACTCTGACTCTATGTTTCTTTACCTACTACACATTAAAAAGTATTGATGACCCGCTTGATCATGATGAATCCATAAATTATAGGCACATATCCAGCCTGATTCAGAGATATGTAGTGAAAATCAAGCCAAATTAGACATTGTATCTGAAAGCACTATTTAATAGTAAGATACTGGATATTATTCTTTCTATTAATTACTATAATTAATGAGTTATATTTTCTTAATTGAAATGTCACAAAAATTGTTTTCATTATCTTTGGATACATGCATTTTATACTGCATCCAAAACTATGATGCTGCTTTAGAATCAAAGATTCAATTTTATTTTTGTGTTATTTCTTCCTGAGAAAATTTCTATCAGCCTTCCCATTTCCTCTCAATGTATTTTCTTTAAAAAAGTATAAGTATAGAAAAGCTAAAAACAATTTTCTGAAGCATATTCATTCATTTATTAAGTATTAGCTAGATGTCTACTAGGTAGTGGGTGCTGCTCTGTGTACTTGGAATGTATGGACTACAGCATTGAACAAAAGAGAAAAAAAAACAAAACTCTTTTTATGGAGCTTACATTCTGAGGTAGATATTACCAAAAGGCATATGAGAAATAAAGCTAGTGTGCAATCTATATTCAATAGATTGCTTTATCAGTTATTCCTATTACAAACATGGTTTTGTGCTTCAATTACCTTCATTTATTGTGCAACAGCTAAAATATTCATTTGTGCAACCTTAAAATCTATAGTGTAGAAAATTCCTCAATATTTCCTAATGCTAGGAAATTTATTAATCATTATTTTGTAATATGGTAATATTTTAATGCAGTATTCTATGCACTTTTTAGAAAATGCCTTTGTTTTACTGAAGCCCATAATCTAAGACTAATGATGATGTCAGGGACCCAATGATAAAACACGGTGTTACTAAACCATTCCAGAAATTATTATTATGTAGTTACAGAGGCTGAGGCCAGTTTATACGAATCAAAATGGATACAAATAGTTCATCACCTAAAACAAATAAGCCAATACTTATATTTAATTGGTGGAATCCCTGGTTGAGTGATCTGTAGTCATTTTGCACAGGAAGAGCTTCATTTTAATGGCTACCTCTGCTTTTAAGGGAATGATGAATTCATTAAGGGAAAAACTGTTTAAAACCTCTACCATCCTGTACTTTCCTCAAAAAAAATCCAAATCCAGAACCATTAAATAGATATTTTTCTCAGAATTCCAAACTTTAAATAATATAATTATAGAACAAAAGAGACCTAGGAGCTAATCTAGTCCAACGCCTTCATTTAACAGAGGGAGAAAGTGATGAACAATTTGGTTAAATGTTTTACATATTATGAAACAACTTAGTAGCAGCAGAAACAGGGCTTGATTCATCTCTAGATTTCTCAGTTTCACACATTTATAAACTTGTCAGTATCATTTAGGATCCTTTGCTTTTTTATCAACTTTCTAAATTTGGTGTGAAGGAAGCCTTTCATCTTTAAAGAGGGATTACGGTACGGTTGAATGGACTTCATTCTCATTTTTATTTCATCAGAAGACTAGCTGTCTCCCAGTATAATAGTGAGCCCTCTAGGTTGCCCCATCTTCTTTTTCTAATTTTTTTTAATTGCTGGAAATAATTTTACATCTAGTTTAGAAAATCACTCATGGGATTCCTAAAACATAAATGCATTCAGATATTTCTTATTTCTCACTACAGTTTGTAGTGCTAATAAAACAAAAATGTGTGTTAATTTCTTATTGCTTATTAAATAAAATAGATGAGACCAAAAATATTTAAACAAGGTATATTAATAAGTAAATGGATAATTTGTGTTTGTGTGTATGTTGCACATGTGTAGGATCAATGTGGAGTTCAGGTAAAGATATCATCTTGAAGGCTTTTCTTTATCTATTTACGGATAGCATTTAACAACTAGAAAATGAAGCTGTATTTTGATTTATTTTGGCTATGGATTTGACCACAGTTGCAAAGCTAGGGCTAATCCCTTACTTAAATTATGATATTTCATGTGCGTACATCTTTAGCTTGAATCTCCTTCAGAAACATCACATCAGTTGTCAAAAAGACATTAATCCAGTGAAAGGCATAAAACCACTGCAAATAAGAAAACAGATTGTTTAATAGCAATATTCCCTATACAGAAGAATATGACATGAGGTAATAAAACAGTCTTCCATCCTGTGACTCCTCACCATGTGGTCTCAGTATGTCTGTGAGTAGGCAGGCATTTATTACTTCCTAGTCCTCTGATACTTTGGGATTATCACTTAATTAACTCAGTATAAATAGACTGAACAAGTGGTGTAAATCCCAGTGGACACAACACTTAGAATTCTATGATGGATCCTCAAAAGAAATCCTGGAAAATGAACTATCAAGAAAAAGAAAAGTGGCATCTGCTTTTGATTGAGATTTGAGTTTATGATAAACACATTTTATTTATTTCTTCACATCTTTTTCAGTCTGGCTGGCACATTTAGAAATAATAAATAGACAGATAGATATTCATGCTTCTCAGTTTATGGAAATTTTAAAAGGTAGATTTTAATTTAGATTCTAGAGCATGTTCAAAATACTTGCTCTATTATGTTTGAATTTCAGAGAATTCAACAAAACCATTATCTGATAAAGGAGACATCCTTTATAATGTTGTAAGTAATAAAGAGCTTATGTGTATTATTTGTTGTAAAAGTACAGAAAGGGGATATATTAACCAATATTATTGAGGTTTATCATTTGTTTAGAACTCTCCACAAAAATGAATTTAAACCATTTCTCTTTGTGACCAGTTAGGAATCTGACTCAACACTTCCTAAGATTACCCTACGTAGTATGCTTTAGGAATTGATTATTGTCATACCAAAGAGTAGTACCTAGGTATAGTACCAAATTATATCTATAAGGTATTGGGGGGAGGGAAAAGACCAACTGTAATGTAATTTTAGCAAACTATATCTGTGCCTATTAAGGCAGTAAGTGCCAGGAGTTTATTTTCAGTGAACCTTTGAAAATGGAAGTAAATATTCATAAGAATTGTTTTCAAACTGCATTGGACATTTTGTTGTTTAATACATTTTAAAGCATATAAAGATAGCAGATTGAAATATCTTTTCATCGAGTCTGCCCATAATTATTTCAGAACTTAAATGAACAAATACATTTGTGCTTGCCTCTAAAGTCAAAAAAGTAGGTGACTTAATAAATGAAGCCTTCAATAAGAGACCTCTCAATTCCTTGGAAGTCACTTCTGAATCTTTACAGGATGTCTCAGATACAGATCAATTGAATTTATCAGTCTATTATGCAGAGATTGCTTTCTTTTCACTAATACTTCTAAAGAAAATACTCAGTTTACACAACTGAGATGGCTTAATTATGGAATTTTGGGAGTCTGGTTTGCTTAATCAAAATGTCTGGTATATTGAGAGACACGGACTCTGGAGAGCTGTTTCTTTCAGCCAGCTGTTCGTATTTGTTCATTCCAATGATTACAAGGTGGCATTTTAAGTAACTGGTATGGTCATCATATAATGAGTAATGTCACAATACTGTTCTGACAACATCAAAAAATGAAGAAATGGATAAAGGTTATTAGTTTGAGGTTTTTTCACAATAATTATTTAAAAAGAGCTGCCTTCACATTTATGGATTTCGGTGCTCTGCTCTCTCATTTTTCCATCTCTTATTTATTGTCTCGTATACATAAGCTATAAGTAAAATGGCTTTTATATAGTGATTTAAGTTACTAACACTGGAAACACTTGATGCTGGTTTTCGTTCCCCCTTTTCCTCTTTCAAGTGCCTCAGGGGAACTATATGTGAGAGTGCTGCCTACAGAAAAGGGCACTTTCTAAGAATGGCATAAAAAACAGGCTTATGATTGGGTCTGAGAACGGAGACAGTGCAGGATGCAATTCTCATTTTGAATTCATTACCCTCATGTATGTCTGTTTGGAGGAGAGGACCTGACTGAGTGTCACCCCTTGAATGCTGAGGACAAACTAGAGGCACCCAGAATACTGATAAGGTCTCTAAAGAACAAAAATAGCAACATTGTTTTTTATAATAGGGTTTTGGACACTATGCCCCTGCAGTTTTCTAACTCTGAGAGTTAATCAAATTGGCCGCCGTATATAAGCTCCAATCTGTCCCCAGGAATATGTGCAATCTTGATGACAGGCAGTCAATAGGTAATTTTCATGCATACTCAGGTCTCCTGTGTGTAGACTTCCTGTGATTTTCTGTCCTCTGGTGGATGCCTTTTATCTTCCTGATCCCCAATATCTGAATAAATGAGATATAATACTGCTTGTGACCCCACCTATTTCTGAACATACATTTGTCTGAACTTCTACACATTGTCATCATTCCCACTTTTGAATAGAGACTACAGACTACGATCTCCTGAGTTTGTTTTGAGATATATCAGTATTATAGTGTCATGAAAATAAAGATTAACAAATTTTAATGAGTTATATAAAATTGAATATTGTTATATGCAACATTGCTGTATTTTGTCATCCTTGGGTTGATCTACACATTTGAAATTGCTTTCTGAAAATATACTCCTTACCAAAATAACTGGGTGGCTTTCGGCTGGCCTGTTGGGCCTTCTTAATTTTGGGTCCTATCTTTTCTTGGTATGTTCAAAGTTTCTCTATCATGGTTGTTTTTTTTATTGGGGGAGTGGGGGATAGCAATACAGGTATATTTTTATTTCACATTTCATTAGTAGACAGATGGGCAGAAGAAGACAAAATAAACCACTAAAGGGGAAATCAACACAAAATGCATCAAATAATCCTTTCTCATAAGTTAAACCGAAAAAAAGATCTACATTTTCAGCTAAGAAAACTACTAAAGTCAGGTGTGTCCTTCTGGTTTCTTTCTGTTGAAAAATTGCATCTGCATCTTTTAGTTGTAAATATAATCCTTCTTTATCAGGATGGCAGGGATGGAGAGTTAATTTTCAGTGGAGAACTACCCATTTCCCCTTTCAGTCTCTTGTATATGCCCCAATCATGGTTGCTTTTTAATAATATTATAAAATTGAACTCATTTAAACCCCCAGTTAAGGATGGCAATCTCCTTTATTTAAACCCATTAGTTCTTGCCAATCAAAAGGCACAGGAACTGGCCCTGTAGTTTTAAAAAGCCGTGTCTCTTCTACCTCATAAAAGGTAAATATGGCTTTTCAGGTATTTTTCTATAATAAATATAAATCAATTGATCTGCTATAAGGTATAGGGATTGGATTGGATTTAGTGTCTACGTGACTCCCAAAGTTAGGTTCTCTCTGTTATGCCCAAAGTTTCGATTTAGGTCTCAGGCACCTCCTACTCGAGGGCATGGAGGTGACTCCCGGGTGCTTGCAAACTAAGCCAAGCACTGAGGCCACAACTAATGTCTGCATATAACCACAAGCGTTCAGAAAAAAATCCATATCTCTAAGAACTATTTAGTACTGAGCTGGATACTTACCAGAAAAAGAGATCAATTTGTATTTTTAGCTTTAGATGACTTGGCAACAGAATTGAAGCAGGGAGCTTTATGGTGTGTGTGTGTGTGTGTGTGTGTGTGTGTGTGTGTGTGTGTGTGTATTATCTAATTTTTTTTTTGTAAATACTAATAATTAATTCTTCACCATGTACATATTTCTCTTTACAATGTTTATAAATGTGTTTTAATATAATGATTGTGATACAGATATATTACTGTTAGAATTATTTTTAAGAAATTTTGGTGTTTTGAGAGTGCTACTTAATTACACTTCTCTCATGTTTTGAACCAACATTGAAATAGATAAAGGAATGAAGTGGAGATTTAATACATCATTCATTTTTCTTTCTATTAAAGCTGGATTGGAAAATCAATGTGGCTTAAAGCTTAGAGTCCACCCTTAATTGCAGATGAGGCAGCTATTCAGAGAGCTAGAGGGAAAGATAGGGAATGACAAGAAGTTGGTTTATGCATGAGTAGTGCATTGACTCAACCAATAGAATCTCATTTTTTCTCTCGAAGAGGGTAAGGAAAATATACAAAATGCCTGGAAATATCACCTCATGCTTCTCCTGCTCAGAAAGTGGAATGGCTATCCATGCACAGAAATACAGCAAAAACAAAAACAATGTTTCCCCAACAAATTTGGTGGGAACCTAAAATAGTTCAGATATGTTAAGAATAGAACTGAGGGATATTGGAAATTTGAGAAACAAATAAACTGAAACTGGTAATAGACAGAGTGATCTTGTTTGTTTGAAATGTTTACAGGAATCACAAATGCTTAATTAAGTATGATTTATGGCTGTTAGAAAGGGTAATAGATAGTACTATATACCTGGGAGTTCCATAGAATCACAAAAAGCCAGAAACATGACAGGGAGTATTTAAGAATGACAGGGAAAAAAACAGAAGAAATGCACTATAAATGCACTATAAAACATCAAAAGTGACAGGAGATTTTTTCTGATATCACAAACTTATGCAGTGGCAGGAAGTAATTTTGACCCAGACATTTAATGTTAAGTAAATAGCCACCACTTGTACAAATTGCAAATAGAAAAGCTCATGATGCAGAATAAAGAAGATGGGTTGTCCTACAAGACCCAATGGATCAGTCCCAAGAAATTGCATAGTATGGTACTGCTTTAATTTCCTTTGGCCCAGACTTTGAACTTCAATCTTGTAGACTTTGAAACTACCTTTGTCAGCTCACCGAGATCATATCCAACTCTCCAGGACTACTTAAGTTAATCAAAAAGAGAAGGTTTATAACATTTATAAAGGGGAGGGAAATGGCAATTGGCTCATTTAGATGAGAACTACTGCAAATATAACCAGATGAAAACATCCCCCAGCCAATAGATTTTTCTGGTGATTATGGGAAGCTATATTATAATTAATAGGTTGTTTGGCTAGCAAGGAACAGTTAGAAAACTAACATATTTAAGGGCATCAGATTGATGGTTCCTGATGCATACTTCTCAGGGTGGTGATAAGGGATGCACCCAGATTCTGAGAAGTTCAGACCTTAAACCAAGACATAGTCCACTTTGTCTCTACAACATCTGATTTTATTTTAAACAAGTATGCTTTGACCCAACATGTTTTAATCTAAAATTTAAGACTAAGGACCATTTTAATTTGCTTATTTGTTTTGTATCTGAGGTTGGTATATAGGCATTTACACAAATTACTGAGAACACTAATAAATTCCTGACAAGTCTTATTAATATTTGATTCTCTAAGTCAAGAAAATGATGAAGAGAATGGTTCCCCTTGTTCTGAGGCTGAACACAAAAGAACTGATACATGGATTGGAACTTTTCACTGTCTCTTCAAGAAAAATATATTTTATTAAATGTTCTGAAAAACCTCAAAGAAATAGCCTCCATAGTCAGAACTTCTCAAAGAGAAAATAGAATTCTGATATAAGTACTCAATAATTAAATTCTTGGCATTTGAAATCTCCAAATTAAGAAAAGGGGAAGTCTCTGAAAACCAAAAAAAATGGCTGCTAATAAATTCACATTGGTGGAATATCTAGAACAAATAAAAGGAAAAGAGAGATTATATGTGGTTTAATTGGGGAATACAATTTGCCAAGAGACTGAAGCATGGCAGAAGAAAGATTACTCCTGAAGGTAACAAGGGCAAGAATGGCCAGTTCACTCTCATCCCTGCCTTGCCAGTTTTCCTCTCCCAGTCACCTGTTTAAACCCTTACATATAGGGAGGTGTATATAATTAAATACAAACATCCTATAAGTGTTTACTATTAAAATATTCAGAAAGCCCAAACCATGATTGACTTGATAACTAACAAATTCTTACAATTACCTAAATTGCACTTCCTAGAAACATTTTGCCTACTGAATGACCTTGTCTAATGGACAGTTAGCTCAAATTCAGCCTCCTTTTAAGTATTTTTGGAGTTTTTGTTTTTGTCAATGTTATATTTTGAATTGCTGTTATCCTTTTACAATTTTAATGATTATTTAACTAATAAATCTAGAAGCACTTTCCCACTAAATTTGTATTTTAATAGGCATATATTAAATTTACAGCATTTTCTGATTTATTTTTTATGGGTACATTTTTCTTTCATCTCATTCCTCTCCCAGAATACTTTTTGATACTTTTTTTACTTCTTTGGCTAAAGCTCCTTTCTCCAAAAATGTTTCATTTCTAATAATAAATACTTAAATTTTTAATGCAGTCCTTAGAAATTTTTTCCCACTCCGTTTAGGACTTTTTTTAATGTTTCATTCCATTCCTTAGCAAATTTCCAGAGCAAAATTAGTACCTGCCAATAGTCATTTCTGTTAGTGTTTCCTTAGATATTGATAATTTGACAGGACAAAAAAAACAAAGGAAATTGGATGAATCAAAATGTTATTGAATGCTACCAAATCTTATTTTTCAAGACAATTTATGAAACTTAAAATGTGGAAAAAAAAAAAAACATGTTGAACATTAGTATCTGTATTAGGACCAAAATTTTACTGTTGTTTCAAAACAGGTATTGACTGTCCACTTTGAATAGTCAACAGACTAACTATTGAGCAAAGCCATATGCAACACCTATATAAGAATTGTAATTTAAATTTAGCAGTTATTATTTACTCAGTCCTGGACAAATTTTGCCTATAATTAAATTTTCAATGATTAATTGTGCAAATGGACTTTGAGCTAGAGATTTAGAGTTAAAATCACAACTCTGGGGGCAGGGCAAGATGGCAAAGTGGTGAGGACTGGAATTTAGTCTCTCCTCTATGTTTAGTCAGGAACTGTATGAACAGTGTTTTCAGGGTCTCCAGTGACCAGTCACACATTGTAGACAAGTCTGGATGGCATGGAAAAGCTGAGATCACAGCAAATCTGTAAGTTCACCAGACCAGAGGTCTGGTGCCCCTCCCAGCCCAGACCTCTCAGGCTGTATCACAGCTGGCTCCCTGAAACAAAAAAAAAAGAAAAAAACAAAAAACAAACAAACAAAAAACAATCTGCTGGGATCAAGAAGGAGGGCTCAACCCAGCCTCAGCCTCAACTGCAGAATGAATTAACAAATTAATTAATTAATTTTTAGAGAAGATCTGTGTTTCAGGAAGGGGGGGGGGCACATACAAGGGGGCACCCATTCTCTAGATCCAAAAAAGATGTTTTGTTTAGTTTTTTCCCCTATATTATACCCTCTCCTCTTTTCATGCTCTTTGACCCCTTATATTTTTACACTTCAATAGCCTCCTGGCAAGGGAAGAATTAGAGCTGTTGGAAAGTAATTATCCAGATAATAGCCCAAAGCACATCTTTAAATACTCTATTCTGACACTAACAAAACTTCTGGGCTGGGAAAAGTCTTTAAAAAGGGACTTCTTTTTTTCTTTTTTTAATTTAAGTAGCTCTTTTCAGATATCTGCAACTGGCCTCTGAACCCAGGAAACTGAGAACTGAAATAGGTCTGACAGACAAAGCAGTGAGCCTAGTGGATGAGAAAATTCCTTGAAGGGCATATAACTTTCCCAAGAAGAGGGGAGCATGGTCCAGCTCAATTGGCAGCCTTCCTTCAAGGACCTCAGACCCCTGGGGCTGGAAATCAGAAACCAGCTTCAGCCAGCTGTGCCCCTGACAGGGTCAGAGTCAGCAGGAGAAATAAAGATGCCACACCTCCTTACATTGGTGACCACACCTCCTTACATTGGTGAGGGAGCTGTGGAATGGCAAGTGACACTTGCTGGACAGGATAGGAAAAGCACTGAGTCTAGAAGCCTCACAGGAGGGTCTCATGCTCAGGGAAACTCCATATCCTCCACATGGGACCTGGGCCTCTTTGGAATGGGAAAACCTGACCAGGGTTGACCATGTCTGAGGAGACCCCCATATAGAAAGGCTACGTAGAGGCAGGGCAAGAAACAGAAAAACAAGAGGTGAAAAATTCTGATCAACTAAATAGAACCTAAGTTAGAGGTCTAAAATAAATTGAACAGAACACCAAAGGATAGAGAACAAAGCCAAACTACAAGAAAACCCTAGGTTAAAGAGTAAAAATGAGCTCCAAAATAAACTGCTCAATAAATTCAGATGCCTAGAGAGCTTAAGATAACAAGTCATACTAGGAAAGACAAAAATATGGACCAGCAAAAGTATCAAACTAACACTATAACTGAGATACAGTAAATGAAACAAATAATTAAAAATCAAACAAATCTCCTAAATCAATGCAAAAATCATATTAGTGAGCTGAGGGAAGAAATGGAAAAAGAGATGAAGGATATAAAGAAGACACTGGATGACCATAAAGAAGAATTCATAAACTTGAAAAAACAAATGGCAGAACTTATGAGAATGAAGAGCACAAAGGAGGACATGAAAAAAATAATGGAGGAATACAAAGTAGATTTGAAGAGGCAGAAAAAAGGATCAGTGACTTGGAAGACCAGACATTTGAATTCACACACATGAAAGAACAGATGGTGAAAAGAATGGAAAAATATGAGCAGAGTCTTAGGGAGCTAAGTGACAACATGAAGTACATGAACTTTTATGTTATGGCTGTCTTAGAAGGAGATGAGAGGAGAAAAGGGGCAGAAGGAATAAAAGAAGAAATATTCACTGAAAATTTCCCAACCCTAATGAAAGACAGAAAATTACAGATTCAAAAAGTACAGCATACCCCAGAAAGAACAGATCCCAATATACCTATCTCTTTAATGAATAGCCATGAAAAAATCCTCAACAAAATATTCACAAATCAAATCCAGCAACACATTAAAAGAATTATACACCATGACCAGGTGGGATTCATTCCAGGTATGCAAAGCTGGTTCAACACAAGAAAATCAATTAATGTAATACACCACATCAATAAATTAAAGCTGAAGAACAACATGATCATTTCGATTGATGCAGAAAAGGCATTTGAAAAATTCAACATCCTTTCTTGATTAAAACACTTCAAAGGATAGGAATAGAAGATAACTTTCTCAATATGATAAAGGCAATATATGAAAAAGTCACAGCTAACACCATATTCAATGGGGAAAAACTAAAAGCTTTCCCTCAAAGATAAGGAACAAGACAGGGATGCCCACTGTCACCACTGTTTTTAACATTGTGCTGGAAGTTCTAGCTAGGGCAATTAGGCAAGAAAAAGAAATAAAGGGCATCCAAATTGGAGAGGAAGAAGTTTACTTTTAATTTCACTGTTTGCAGATGACATGATTCTACATATAGAAAATCCAGAAAAATCTACAGCAAAGCTACTAGAACTAGTCAATGAATATAGCAAAGTAAGATCAACACTTAGAAGTCTGTGGTGTTCCTATACACAAGTAGTGTGCAATAAGAGGAGAAAGTTAAGAAAATTTCCATTTACAATAGCAACCAAAGGAATCAAGTATTTAGGAATAAACTTAACCAAGGCCACAACAGACCTATACAGAGAAAACTACAAGAAACTGCTAAACTGCTAAAAGAAATCAAACAGGACATAAAAAAATGGAAGAACATAATGTGTTCATGGATAGAAAGACTAAGTATAGTTAAGATGGCAATTCTACCTAAACTGATTTATAGATTCAATGCAATACCAATTAAATTGCCAACAACTTACTTTGCAGAAATAGACAAAGCAATAATCAAATTTATTTGGAAGGGCAAGATTCCCCAAACAACCAAAAATATCTTGAAAAAGAGGAACAAAGTGGAAGGTCTCACACTACCTGACTTTGAAACATATTACAAAGCTACAGTGGTCAAAACAGCATGGTACTGGTATAAAGATAGATAGACCCTCGCATCTATGGACAATTGATCTTTGATAAGGCAGTCAAGCCAAAGTAACTGGGACAGAGCAGCCTCTTTAATAAATCATGTTTGGAGAACTGGATATCCATTTCCAAAGTAATGAAACAGGACTCCTATTTCACACCTCATGCAATAATTAACTTGAAATGGATCAAAGACCTAAACATTAGCACTAAAGCCATAAGATTCTTAGAAGAAAATGTAGGGCAGAAACTTAAAGATCTTGTGATAGGAGGTGGTTTTCTAGACCTTATACCCAAAGCAGGAGCAACCAAAGAACAAATAGACAAATGGAATCTTCTTAAAGTTAAACACTTTTGTACATCAAAATACTTTGTCAGAAAAGTAAAAAGGCAACCTATGCAGTGGGAGACAACATTTGGAACTACATATCAGATAAGGGTTTCATATCCTGAATATATAAAGTGATCCCACAGCTCAACAACAGAAAGACAAACAACCCAATTTAAAAATGGGCAAAAGACATGGACAGACACTTTTCTGAAGAGGAAATATAAATGGCTCAAAAACATATGAAAAAAAATGCTCAACTTCGCTGTCTATTAGGAAAATGCAATTCAAAACCACAATGAGATATCATCTCACACCTACCAGAATGGCCATTATCAAAAAAACAGAAAATTATAAGTGCTGGAGAGGATGTGGAGAAAGAGGTACACTTATTCACTGTTGGTGGGAATGTAGAATGGTGCAACCCCTCCGGATGTGGTGGTTCCTCAGGAAGCTAAGTATAGATTTGCCATATGACCCTGATATTCCATTACAAGTTATAAACTCAGAGGAACTGAAAGTTAAGACATGAATGGACACTTGTAAACCAATGTTTATAGTGGCATTATTCACAATTGCCAAGAGATGGAAACAGCCCAAATGTCCGTCAACAGATGAGTGGATAAATAAACTGTGGTACATACATATGATGGAAAAATTATGCAGCTGTAAGGCAGAAGAAAGACATGGAACATCTAATAATGTGGATGAAGATTGAGGACATTATGTTGAGTAAAGTTAGACAGAAACAAAAGGACAAATACTATGTGGTCTCACTTATATAAACAACTATTAATGAGCAAACTTTGAGAGTTAAAACCTGATAACACAGGCTATCAGGAGATAGAAAGAGGGTAGAGATCAGGCATTTGATGCTAAAAGACTATAGAATGTTCAGCAGGATTGATTGTATAGATCCAGAACTAGATAGCACAATACTATGTGATGGTAGCACAATATTGTAAGTACACTGAACTAAGATATCTGTGAGCAAAGCAGAAAGAGGTGGGATAGGGGCATGTATAACACCATAGGTAAAGATAGATGATAAAGTCTGGGAGTGTGTAACTCAGCAAAAACTCAACCATGCAGCGTGTTGAAAAAGGGATGGTATTGGGGAAAAAATATGATCAAAGCAAACTGGAGTCTATGGTCAACAGTAATATTGTAATATGATTCCATTAAATGTAACAAAGGCAATAAACCAAAGTTAAATGTATATGAGAGGGGTATATAAGGGAGAGATATGGGATTCTTGGTAGTGGTGGTGTTGTCTGACCTTAGTATTATATTGTATTATATGATATTTTATTGTTCTCTTTATTATCTTTTTCATTATTCACTGAAAAATTTTTTTTCTTTGTAATCAATATGCTCAAGTGCTAACTGTGGTGATAAATGCATGACTATATGATGATACCGTGAACAACTGATTGTACACTGTGGATAATTATATCATATATGAATTTGTCTCTATAGCATTGTAGGAAGAAATATAAATAGGGATAAAAGTGCTGGAGAAAACATAGAGAGAGGGATGTACATATTTACTGTGCATTAGGAGGCAGAATGGTGTAACCTTCCTGTAGGACAGTGTGGTGATTCCACAAGAAGCTAAGCCTGTTGGTTCCATAAGTTCCTGCAACTTCATTATGGGGTATATATTTGGAAGATCTTAGAGCAGAGACATTAATGGATATTTGCACACTGGTGTTTATGGAGGCAGTATTCATGATTTGCAATGGGTGGAGGTGGCCTAAGGGTACACTGACTGAGGAACAGAATGGTGAACTGTGGTGCATGCATGCAATGGAATATTGAGCAACTGCGAGAAGGAGTGAAGCTGTGAGACATGCAAGGAGGTGAACGGATCTTGTAGACAGCATTTTGAGTGAAGTATGCCAGAAACAAAGGCAAACACTATAATGCCTCACCAATATGGACTAACTACAATGTGTAAACTCAGACTTGAATCTTAGAGCATGGCTTATCAGGGGAACAATTATTGCAATGGTCCCTAGATTGTAAGCTCTTACAGCAGTCAAATCTATTCCTGAATTGTAATGGCTGTCTCCAAATTCTGAGATACTGATCTCCTTGTGTATAACCTAATTGGTCTCTGGAATGTTGGGTATCTGTGTGACACCTGAAACTCAGAGCTAGAGCTCAGCAGATATGAATGTCAATATTAGCACATACAGCAACTGTTGAAAAAAAAAAGCTGAAAAAGATCCCAGACTTCAATTAGAGATATGAATGAAGCAGATCTGGTTAAGACTAGGGCAAATTGTGCCAAAGGGTAAAGGTCGGAACTGACTGTGTTTTGAATCTTCAACTTCCATGTGAGACCAAGGGAAGAGATGTTTATTTGGTGTAGGATCTATATTTTTCTAAACATAACTTCTACAGTCAGTTTGTTCAAACACCATAAGTACATGGAACTTTGAATAGGAAGTGAGATCTGGTAGGTTTGTATAGATTACTGTGAAATAGCTACACATCCCAAAATAATTTGGGCAGAGAATAAAAATATATATGCAGGTTTCCCCTGAGGTGCTCGGAGAAAATGTGGTAGTGTTGGACTTCCTTATCTGAATTGTTGCTGATGTTCTCACGGGCATTGAGGACTGATGGTTTGGTATGCTGAGCACTCTATCATGGGGCTTGCCCTTATGAAGCTTGTTACTGTAAAGAAGAAGCTAAACCTCCTTATAATTGTGCCTAAGAGTTTCCCCGAGTACCTCTTTGTTGCTCAGATGTGACCCTCTCTCTCTCTCTAGCTAAGCCAACTTGGCAGGTGAACTCACTGCCCTCCCTTCTACATGGGACTGACTCCTAGGGTTGTAAATCTCCCTGGAAACCCAGGATATGACTCCCGGGGATGAATCTGGACCTGGCATTGTGGGATTAAGAACATCTTGTAGACCAAAAGGGAGATGTAAAATGAAACAAAATAAAGCTTCAGTTGCTGAGAGATTTCAGATGGAGTCGAGAGGTCACTCTGGTGAACATTCTCATGCACTATATAGATAACCCTTTTTAGGTTTTAATGTATTGGAATAGCTAGAAGTAAATACCTGAAACTATCAAACTCCAACCCAGTAGCCTTGATTCTTGAAGATGATTGTATAACAATATAGCTTACAAGGGGTAACAGTGTAATTCTGAAAACCTTGTGGATCACACTCCCTTTATTCAGTGTACGGATGGGTGAGTAGAAAAATGGGGACAAAAGCTAAATGAAAACTAGGGTGGGATGTGGGGATGATTTGGATGTTCTTTTTAAATTTATATATGGTGGTACTATGAACAGTTGATTGCACATCATGGAGGATTGTATGGTATATAAATATATCTCAGTAAAATTGAATTTAATTTTTAAAAAATCCCAACTCTGCCTCATTCTAGAAATCTAATCTCTGTCACCACCACCTGCCTGCATCCATCCCAAGATTCTATGGAGTGTCTATCAGCTGTAAAACATACAACTATTGACCTTAATACATAGCTTTGACCAGCTATTGACATTACCATAGACTTCCTCCTGTGGAAGCCACAACTCTCAGTGGAGCCAGTCTCCCCAAAGTTGGCAAACCAAGATTATCCATTTGGTGCTGTGGCATATTGGTAATAAATGGGACAAACAAGAATTTTCTGCATCAGGCCACCTAAATCTGAGTTGGGTTTTTGGATGAGTAAATTGTTCAGGGAGTATTCTCAAATATATCACTAGGGAAATTCATGGTAGGCAATGGGGAAGGTTGTGGCCTGGAACTGAGGTTCTAGTATCCAGTCAATAAGAGCCAGGAAACATGGCACTTCTGGAGGCTAAATGGGAAGTGCAAACTTGAATAAAACAAGAGAAGCTTCTCTGGCAAAAGCCCTTGTTTGAGACAGTCTGGTATAAATCAAATAGCATTTTAGGGTTATAAAGCTTTATAAATTTGGGTTGTTTTGTCATAAGCCCAGAAGACTGGTGTAGCACAGTGGTACTCTAACCTTCTGTGTACTGTTATGTTTTCCTTAGGAAGATGGACAAGACTGAGTACAAGCAATGTGAGACCTTTACCTTCTTATCTATGACCCCTAACATGCCAACCTAGAGCCCATAACTACATTTTAACTTGTTCTGTAATGACAGGGAATACAGGTCCTTTTCTAAATCACTTAGGTTCCTAGGTAGCATTAGGAGAATCAAGCCAATCTCAGCAAATTTCCAGAGCAAAACCAATTTTAGAAGGAGAATATGCAAAATAGGGAAATATGGACACATGGCTTTAAAATTTCAGTATGGTGTTGCTCTAATAAGAACTTGTCAAAAAGTTTAAAGCTTGAGTCTAGGGACAAAAGAAAAAGTAGAGGGCCGGATGATTTTTGAGATGGGTCAATAAGAATTCAGCAGAACCAATGTTGAGGACAAAGAGCATTAACAGCTTCATACTCCATTCAGCTAAAATTTATTTACACATTGTCTGTTAACATTATCTGTCATGCATTTAGCAAGGCCCTGGGTGCTGGGTAGATAGTAGTGAATAAAACTGGTGACCTGACTAGCAAATATTGTCCTTTATATCTTCTGTAACAAAGATACTGATCTTTGATCAGAAAATGGTACAACAGATTCCAAAAAGATAGAGTAGATGAGTACGGAATTAAAGTTTTTGGGCTTAGGCAAATTACAAGCCAGAACCTTCTGTCAATAGGGGGAATGAGAGAGATACCCAAACACTGCTATCCTGACTTTCAATTAAAGAGAAAAAAAGAATATTCAGAGAAATACATATTAGTAACCTCAAGTTCACTGATTCAACAAATATCTCAAAAACTGGGCAGAGTTTCCCACCTAGTGGGATATTATCATGTCAAACATTATTAGCAAGACAAACAAGTGAATACCATGATGATAAAATATGCAATATACACACAAGGCAAAAAAGAAATGCACCCAAATCTCCTGGAAGAGGAAAGAAAGCATATGAGTTAAACTGCCAGTAACAGTTTGCTGTGCTAAACATGACATAAATCATGAGAACATTTATCATATGACTTTAAAAGATTCCAGGTTAATTCAGTGACTCGAGAATGTTATCAAATTCTTGGACTCCTTCTATTGGTCTGCTCTTCCATATCATAAGGTGACCGCACTAGTTCACAAACCATATTCTCACACAACAGGGGTCCAAATGCTGGAAGAAAAAGGTGAGATTTCTCCTCACACATCTCTTAACAGGAATAAAAATCTTCCTAGTAGTCTCTAGTAGAATTCCTCCGAGTTCCCAGGCTGACACCTAAAACCCCTCATTGACGAAAGAATTTCCTCAATTGTGTTGGGTCAGTCATGGTTTAGGTCTTTGACATTGGGAAGGGGTCAACTCCTTGTGTATTTTGCTGCCTGAACCCTGACCAAAATTCAGGATCTGTTAGCTAAGAAGGGAAGAAAATGGCTGTTGTAAGGCCTTCAACAGGTTGTACTGAAGGAATTTTACCCGAAACTGTCACTTTTGTACCTTGGACTTGATGCATGCAGGGCCAACTAATCCATCAGGCACAATAAGCACAGTGCCTAGGGCCCATGATACATTTAACACAATGTTTTAGTTTCTTTAAAGTCAAAAGAAAACATGAATTTTTGATCAAACAAAATCTTTAAATATATGCCATTAATATATTCATCTTCACATCAGTGCAGGTGTAAACCATAATTTTTAATTTTTTTCAAAGAAGATGGAGCGCATGGAAGTCATAGCACAGCCCAAGTAACATGCCAGGTGTGCAAGGAGAGGATGTGCATTCAAGGAGGCGGGGACAGCATATGCATTCAACCTGGGAGACATGAGCCATCTCTCATTCATCCCATTTTGGAGGGAGGAAGTTCCCAAATGGTCCTAGAACCATTATGTGCATGAGCAGATATCTGCAGTGAGGATACTCAGGTTAATTTATTCAGAGACAATTTCCAATTAAACTGTACATATTGAACAGATTTTCCCAGGGGTGCCAGTGAAAATAATGCAGCAGCAAAATTTTAACAGTTTTTCCTTCCTATTTTTCATACTTATATATTAATATTCCCAAAAGAAATTTGTGCCCATTGTAGGGTAATTCTGGGTTTCATAAACCCTGTGCCATACACATGTGATCACAGCACACACACAATTTTGCTTTTGGACACCTTTTCCAAACTGGTATATTTGATAGGTGGCTATCTATATATCTTCACAGTCAAGGTTCTTTATTTGCCAGCTGGTTAGAAAAGAAAGAGGCAAAATTTGATTTGCCTTTCCCCAGAAACAGATCTGTCATATAACTGATGTTCTACTCCAATGGCCTTGTGGGACTGAAGGATGTCAGTCCTCTTCTTCAGGGCACTTCCCACACGAACACACACACATGCCAGGTTTTGTTCTAGATGAACGGGACATGTGAATGGCAATCAAGGCTGTCATATCAGAAAAGAACTGGAAAAAAAAAAAAATTGCCCAGATATTCCCTATAATGAGAGTACTTTAAAAAGCTTCTTTTGAATCTGCACACATCAAGGTTTTCTGGTCTTTGTCAGTACAAGAATCTTATTTTAAAGAGTAAAACTGCAAAGCTGAGTGATCAAAAAGAGTCAGAATTTCTCTGGCAGAAATAAATGTGGTTCAAACATTAGTAAATATGTATGCTGTAATGAAATATCTTTTTATAACATACTTCCCCACTCTCAGCTGTGAATTTCCATGGGAATTATTTCCAAAGACAAGCTGCAGGGAAAGCATCAATTAATCTGCTGAGTGAATTTTTGAATTCATTCTCAATACTGAGACCCCCTCCTGGTGCTTGGTAATTACCCCAATATTTCCTGCACGCTTGTTTAAATGGCTTCCTCTTGGGATTCCTGTGAAGAAGGCCTCTCTCTGCTGATCTGAAAGGCAGTGTGCCTTATCGCTCTGCCTCATTCCATCTGCGGCTTGTGGGGTGTCCCGCTAATCATCGTCATTGGAACAGTGGATGAGCAGTCTGGGGACACAGATAGATGTGACACCAGAGGAGACCAGGGACTTTCCAACTGAGCGCTCATCTCCGTAAACTCATCATGCCCTCCCGGATGCAAAGCAGGAGATGAAATCCTTTAAAGCAGAGGCCCGCACCTTAATTATACAAATATATTGATCCAAGTTATTATCAGTCTTTTCAAAGGCCAGAGATTTAATAGAATCATGTTTTGTTACCTTTGGCAGAAAATAGTTTGTCCTTATGAAAATGTAACAGAGGGAAAACACAATAGGGAGAGAAATAAAGCAATGGAGAGGGAAAACGGTTTTAAACACAAATGCTACTTACAGAGAAATGTAATTGAAAAAGCAGTTGATGCAAAAGGAAAGATAAAGGTTTTGAAATATCGAGTTGTGAAAGGACATCAAAGTGTATTCAAATGTCACACTGATTTTCTTATATTCTGAAGTAGTAAGTTTCAAAAGACAAATGTGAGCCACAATTTATACACACATGACTTATCTTTTATCAAAGAAAATAAAGCACAATGTTGTTTTTCATGTAGCAGAATCTACATTCTGGAAACATTTATCCTTTTCTTGTCTTAAATAAAGATGACTTTCATACTTTTTGAGACTGACATGTATGAATATGATTTTCCAAATAACATTGTTAAGAGATTCCTTGAGGCTGCCAGTGAGAGATCTGAGAACAAGTTATGCTACTTTAGTTGATATGTAAATAGATTGTGTAATTTAATTCAGAAAAAAAGATATACTTTAGAGAATATGAGCATTGATATTTTTTGACTGACAAGCATTTGAACAAAATAACATTAAGTTAAATGTTAGAGGAAAATAAATTAGTGTTTTAAATCTTTGGACATAACAATCTCATTTCAGTTAATTTATCTCAGATCTCAGAACTGAGTTCCAATATTAAAAGTGCTTCCTATTTATGCCAGTGACTTCTAGGGCATAAACCTGGAATATTACAAGCACTATTGTTCTGTTTGTTACATCATTCAAATGTTTATTGCTGTATTAAAATATAGTAAAAGATTGGAAAACCTCTATCCATTCTATGTTAATGTAAATATCTATGCATTATAATTAAACATTTTACCTATAGTGTGACCAGTCTTGAAATCCCAAAGGACCACTCAACATCAGGATGTATCAAGAAGTATTGGGAGAAGCCAGCCATAATGATAAGGTGAGGTCTGAAAGCTCACACTGGAGCTGAGGGGAAGCATGCCAAACTGGAACCAGATGATTCCTGGAAAATTGTGATTACCCAGCAACTAAACACCCTTCCTTTTTGGTAGGTTACTAAAATAAGTTGGAGTCAGGATCCTATCTTGCACTACAGATGTTGTGAAAGGGCAATATTTCCACTCATCAACACTGAATCAGCTAGGCACAAGGTGACCAGGACTCAGCCAATCTGATGCTAGCACATGCTAATGGGGTGATGGAAGATGCATCAGAAAGAGGCACTGTTTCTTCACCTCAGCATCTGTGGTGTCCAAAGTCCAGGAGTGATGATGATCCAATGGCGATGGCCTCACAGGCCGCCTAAGTAGATGGCAGGCTCCCAATGGTGTCTGTAGTGTCGTCCCTTGTTTCTGTCTTCTTGAGTCAATTCTGTGAGCTCTTACATAGCCTTCCTATAGATACTGCTTGCGTTAACAGGGATTTTATGTTTTCTTTCAACCAAAATCCCTGATGGTACAAAATCAAATCTTCCTAAAAATATTATTACTTTTTCAGTTGTTTTTTTGTTTGTTTTGTTGATGTTGCTTTATTTGCCCAGGCCCAAGTGAGTAACTTCCATGTTCCAAAATACTTGAAAGGGGCCAAGCAGCTGTAACAGCTATAAATACAAGTTCAAAATTCAGTGAAGATTCAGAACTGATAGATCATGCTTTCCCCACTACTTTTATATACACACACACAAACACATACACGTGCATGTCCAAATTGAGTTTTAGTTTCTTAATAGCTTATTTATTTATAAGAAAACTATTCAAAAGGGAAAATAGGAAACACAATGTATAATACTCATCATAACTACTCTTTTATACTCTCCAGAATGATCAGGGAAAAACCTTCCCTTACTTTCTGACATAGTAGTATATATATCACAAAAAAGAGAGTATGCATTATCTCCTTATCTTACCACCTCAGGTTTTACGTTTCTTTTGTATTGCCAGAGACTTGCTACAACATTTAATAATAATTTACTTTGTAAATAGACCTTTTGTACAGACACAGTAAACTATATTCTCCCAAATGTTTTCCTGTTCAAAATTTGATACCATATTCATTACAAAAAGTGAATAATGAAAACAGCATACCAATTTAGAATGGGGACAAATAGACCACTCAAATATACTGAAAAATAAGAACTTATCCATTAATAATTCATAAGCACATTAAAGCAGAATGAGATTATCAAAGAATGATCTCACTGAAACAATAAACACTACTGTGATATAATAAACAACAGACTAATTGGGAACCATAAATTAATTCATTTACAAGCATGTATTGGGCATTTCCTGTATCTGCTATAAGCTGAGTACCTTGCTAGATGCAAGTGCAGCCTAACTCATCCCTGCATCATTCATTTTCTTCCTTTCTTCTTAAGTCTTCTACACCTCCATCCAATTCTTCCTCCCATCAGATGACCTTGCCTTCTGTTTCATTTGGAAAATAGAAGCAATCTAATTTTTCCCTAAAACTCTCACCACATCTTCACACCTATCTCCATCTACATTCACGCTTTCTGCCCTCCCTTCTGGTACTATGAGCAAACCTCCCAATTTCTTTTGTAAAGGCAACCACTTGACTTTGCACCACATGCAAACCTTATTGCTCTTGAAATTCTTCCCTCTTTCTCTGTGTCACCAATTTTTTTCCTCTCTTCTTGACCATTCTCATCAGCATCAAGCATCCTACATTTACTCCAATTGAAAATAAATCTATCTCATCCCACATACTCCTCTGGCAGCAAACCTATCCTCCATTCCCCTTTCCAGCAAGGTCCTCAAAAGAAAGATCTATTTTAGCCTCTAACTTTTAACCTCTTGTTCTTCCTTGAGCTTACACACTAATCAGGCATCACCTCCATCTCTTCAGCAAAATGTCTCTATGTTAAGTTGACCAGTCACCTCCATGTTGCTATAAAGCAATGTCAATCCTCAGTTCTCTTCTTGGTAGACCTATTAGCAACTTTTGTTGTGGTTTCTTGGGCCCTTCTCTTTGAATATTTACTTTCTGGCTTCAGGAAGCCACTCTCTCCTGATTTTCATCCTACCTCACTGACTACTTTAAGTTTATTCTAATTTTGCTGATTTATTCTCACCTCCTTGATTTCTAATTATTCTAATTTTATGTTGCTCAGTTAACAAGTCTTTCTTCTCTATCTACATTCACCACCTTAGCAATCTCATTTGGTCTCACAGTTTTAAAATACCATTTATACCTATAATTCAGAAATTGTAAAATTCATCCTGAATATCTCCCTTGTAATCCATATTCATCTATACAACATTTTTACCTCATATAACCATTTTACTAAGTGATAAATATCCTGAACTCAACACAAAGAAAACAAAACTCCTGATCTTCCCCCAAATATGCTCCTTCTGAGGATTTCCAAAGTCAATAAATAAAAAATCCATTTTATCATTCTTAAAGAGAAAAAAAAAAAACTTAGAATCAACTGAAGCAAAATGTGTCATTAACTATCCACACCCCAATATATCAGGGATTTGTTCTTAACACAACTGCAAGAATGATCCTTTTAAAACTCAAGGCAGATCATTCCATTCTTCTGCTCCAAACCTTAAATGGCATTTCTCATTACTCAGATGAAGAAGGCACATTTCCTTCCAATGGACTACAAGACCCCACAAGACAAGGTTTACTGTTATTTCTCTGAATTCATCACTAATTTTCACCTTTGTTCATTAAATAACTGTCACATCATACTTGCGCTGTTCATAGATCATGACCAATATGCTCTCACTTTTTCATATCCTGTTCCTTCTGTCTTGAGTTTTTATCCTTGGTGTATCAGCTTGTCTTAAGCTCCATCATTCCCTTCAAGTCTTTGTTCATATATTAACTATGCTCTTGTTAGTGGCTCTGTGTGACCTTGCATAAATTATTTTAACTTTCTGGGGTGCATTTTTCTTATCTATAAAATATTGATAAAGCTTATATGTTATATGTAAGAGCAACAAAGTGAAGAGAGACAAAAGACAATATCCTTCAAAGTGAGGGGCCTCAGAAGAGTCCAGTGATATAGTCGGGTATTAGCTCAACTCAAAATTTTAGAGTACATCAGAACCTATGTTGTCTTTAGAGTCATCATTACTTATGCCACTGGTTACACTTGAGAAGCAATAGTATAGTTGCTGAGCACATGGACTTTGGTGCTAGATCATTTGCGCTCAAATTTATTCTTCTACTTACTGGTAGATATACCTATCTTGGATCCACATTGAGCTAGTCACTCAATCTCTCTAGCACCTAAGTTCTCTTTGCCTAACATTCTGACTTGCAAAGTGAGAATAGTGAGCCGACCTACTATATTTGTGAAATTTAAATAAATCAATGATATAAGGACTTAAAGCAATGCCTGGTTCATTGTAAGTGCCCAATAAATATTGGTTATTTAGTAACATTAGCACAAAAGCAAATATTTTGTAGACCCCTGCAAGGGGAGTCAAGCCTATCTAAGAATATTGTATAGGTAGAAACTAATGTAACTGGATGGCATCTCTCAGAGGTAGAGGTTCTAGAACTAAGTGTTTCCTATGACTATGGTGATTCTAATCTATTAGAATCACTGCTGGTAAGAGGGACAAGGAATTGTCATGTTGCATGCTCAGCTTTTTCCCTTTAGTCTCCCTGAATTGCTAATTTCTCAAGGATAGATAGGTTGTTGACTGGAATAAAAATATATTGAGGTCATTTCACTGGGTAATATAGTTCAAGATGTGGGTCTGAACTGAATCCCATTTTTAGGGGACTAAGAAACATCAAAAACTCATGTTGGTTTTAGAGTGCCTTAAAATTTAAAGCTACTCTTTAGACCCTTGGAAAAATTTGAAACTCTGGATAATACAGCTTCCTGGTGAGGCACTAAAAATCTGTCTAAACTACAGTGTCTTAATGATTTCTTAAGGACATTTTATTTTCTATGATCCTGCTCTTACAGGAAGCAATTAAAAAAAAACACTATTTTAATCTGGATCAAAGGTTAGAGACAAGGTATAAATAAATTGAGTCCTGAGATACCACATCTTGCTTCTCACTTATAAGAGGTCAAAGAGGGTATAGCGGACACCTGTACATCTGTGGGTAAAAGAGGAGAGCTTATTAAAAAAGGCAAGTGTAACACAGATGCAATGTCTTCTCTCCAAACATGTGTTTGCAACAAATAAAAATTTCAATTAGTTTAAGATTTTAATTATATCTAGTGTTATATAAAATGCAAATTTTGTTTTACTTCCATTTTGTATCATGCTGATATTTTAGTGTGCTATTGTTTTCTTTTATATAGCCTTCACTTCCTTTGGGCTGTAACTCATGGCACTGGATATATGTATATGTGTATATGCATAATATAATTGTAGAAGAATAATGCATTATCATCTTTTTTTGTTTCATAGAGACCACATACCATTTTAATTCCAACTAAATTGCATGTTTAGTCATGACTCATGTTCAGTAATTGTCTTTTGCCATTTAGATGTGCCATGAAAATTGCTCTTTTAGAATTTCTTATCATAAAAAATAAATTTTTAAAAACACTATAAAGAAATATTCACAGGTCTAGGTACAAATGTCTAAACAATTTACAACCTGTACTGCTGAGTTAAAAGAGTATGCAATTTAGGCAGAGGCTAATATTATTTAGACAACTTCATACATTAGGATCAATCCAAGAAAACTTTAAATATGGTGAATTTGGGGGATACAATATTGGTTATTTTTCCTTTATTTCAGTTGAGTTTACCAAAAAAACTAACCAATTTAACATTTCATATTAATTCTCATATTAATAACAATTTGTGAAATATTGTTTCAATATTACTAAGATTTTTATTCTTTTTTTAGCAAATAAGAATCTCAGAAGAATTTTTCTTATCCATTCCATGAATGCAGAAAATCAAGAATTAGGTCAAATATTTGCAGTTCAAAAGCTCTCCATTTTCCTTAAAAGTTTGAAGTTGGTCTATTTATGGTAAATTTTTAAAAAAAGATTACAATAAATTCAGACTCAAAGGTTCTTTATAAATATTTGAGAGGTAGAGAAATGGTGAATAAAAACATGTTGAGCACTTATGTTGCAAATGACTTTTATTACCAAAATAATAATTATAATCAATGTAATAGAAACTGAATGTATTGTGTAAGCTATCTGATTTTCTCTCTTTAAAATGTAAGATATCTCACAAAATGCCCGAAAACTTTCTAAGGAACAAGGGAATTCCCTGTGATAACAGACCACAGCTAGAGGCTACTTACAAAAACATTATTGATCTCCATAGATATAAGAAAACAAAAGGATGCCAGTTGTATAACCAAAAATAGTTACGAATGAAATAAAGCTCAATAAATTTAGCTTACAGAGAAGGGAGAGTATCACATGATTCTTCATGTCAGATTAAGGAGCAAATAAATTTTTTCTTTCAAGGCTGTTATTTTCTTCAGTCTAGTTTCAATTTGTAACTTACCCAGTCCAACCGCTTTGGTTTTCATGCATCAATCTCATCTCACTCTAAACTATCACCTTGTGCTGCATTACCACTTATATGTTTTTTTTTATTTTGACATTTTTGACACAGTTGGAAGAAATATTTCAGTGTGAGAAATTTTCATTTTAAATTTGGATATCACTTCTTTTGAAAGTTAGTTCAAAAGACACTATACATGAAACAAGGATAATGTTCTTTTTTATTATTCAACCCCTAAGCATTTTTAGTATCTACTATATATAAGGTGGTCTCTTATGTACATTGGAGGATGCAAAATTGTATAAGACCATGTCCTTTCATCCAAGAAATTTTGCAAGGAAGACAAGAAAATGGTTTCTACTGATTCTCTCGTCTCCTTATGATTGGCCCAACACTGCCCAGCAAGTTGCTAAAATCATACCAGAAGAGAGCTTCATTTCTCCGTCTTTGTCACAAATCAAGGTTCCTACTAGTATGAACTGCAGAAAAGCCTGTTTTTTAATTACTGCCTCTTTTGAAATGCACAAATATACACATTTACTCCTAAGAGACATGTTGAGAAAGGCAATATTTCCTTGACACTCTTACTTTCAGAAAGTCTAATTACTCTTCTCTTTCCCGGTCAACATGCCAGGTGAAGAATTAGGTTTTGTTGTATTTTCATCATTGTTATTGGGTTTCCAGTGAATATTTATGAAATACTCATTCTATTCATGACTAATTTTGCAAAGAATCTTTTTTTCTCTTGAGTCCATCTTTATAAATTATGGCAGTGAGCACAACAAAATGAGACAATGTGGGCAGATAGAGCTATATGTTTTGCTACCTATGTTAGCTTATGAATTTCAAATGGATAATTGTGAGACATTCTGTAGAAATATTGTAAAAGACCCCTGACTTAGCATCTCAATATGGCCAGGGGAACTACAGTAACATAGTGTATTTATCTTCCTTCTTATACAAGACTAGGGAGTTGAGGGTGTATTGATTTCCTAGGGCTGCCATTATAAAATCCCACAAACCAGGTGGCTTAAAACAACAGGAAGTTATTTTCTCTCAGTTCTGGAAGCTAGAAATCCAAAATAAAGATGTTGGCACAGCCACTCTCCTTCTGACACCTCTAGGGAAGTGTCCTTCCTTCCTTGCCTTTCTCAGCTTCTGGTGGTCCCAGAAGTTCATTGGCTTGTGACGGCATGAATCCAATCTCCGCCTGCCTCCAAATTCATATGGTTATTTGTCTTCTGTGTTTGCATCTTTGTGTCTGAATTTCCTTCTTAGTAAATGGACATTGGTCATATAGGATTTAGGGCCTACCCTAATCTGATACAGCTTCATATTAACTAATTATACCTGCAAAGACCATATTTACAAATAAGGCACCATTCTGAAGTTCTCAGTTGATATGAATTTTGGGGGGGACATTATTCAACCCAGTGCAGAAGGTATCTCCTAAAGACCTAGGACTTTGCTTCATCTCAGATATCTCCAATTTAAAAAAATGCATTGCTGAAAGAGTAGAATATGACATGCATTTCTGTAAATGTAGTGGAAAGTCTTAAAGAGTTTTATGTGCTTTGGTCTTGAGAAAAGAAGGCTGTACCTAATCAAAACAGTTGGAAAATTGAATATGTGCCCATGTGGAAACCTTTTTATGAAGGGTTCTAACTCCTAGGCACTTTCTTTACAGACTCTTGGGAAAGTTAACTTTAGGGAACAGCATACCACTTGTATAATGGGCAGTGGCCCATGGCAAGATTAAACAAAGATGACAAAGAGCCCACAATGCTGGAAAAATGGCAACATGTACAAATAAAAATATAAACTATTCTTTCTCTGTATACCCTAAATGGCAAAAGGGACTGATGTGGAAAGGTGAAGAAAGGAAGAATTATAAATTAATCATTTACTTTAGTTGACCATCCTACCTTGTTATTGTTCTGAGTAACCACTGGCCATCATGTATCTTTTTGCTATTCACCCAAGAGATGGCCAAATAAAAATGTTCTTATGATAAATACTCATCCCAAGTAAATGATTGTAATTTGAGAATACTGTCTCCTCTACCTTATAATTTTAAGTACCTATCTGAAATCTGGTTTTGTAACTTTGCTCACATCCTGATGCAGTAACAAATGGAGACAAATACATAGAAATGCAAACATATGCATGTATGCAAGTGTAAAAGTTTAGATATATATCATTTACTTGTAAGTAATACTCTGTGATTAACAATTATCTTTTCACATTACAGATCTATTTTTCAGCAAGTAACTTGGGGGAAAGTTTAGGTAACTTTAATCTAGACAATATATATTTAAAATGTATGTATAATCTATGCTCACTCTAGGTGAAAGATGAATTGACTGGCTGATATTGACAATTAGATTGAATTGCTGTTGTGTTATTGGACAGAGTCAATCAGTTGCCATAAAACTTCCATCAGGCTTTTTTACAGTATGGAAATGTATGATGTTACACAGGCAGACAAATAATTTGGATTTAACAACATCAAACTGGGTCACCATGTGTGGGAGGGCAACGTTCACATAGAACATATGGTAAATGGTGCTCAGTTGAATTCTGTAACCCAGGGTCAAACTGGCAAAATTAGATAAGAACTTTGCAGTATAAAACCTTTACCAGGTTAAGTGAGGAAAAGGGAGACTTATCTGGCTGATCAGTCTATTACCTAATTTCTGCTAGTGACTTGAAACTACTGGGATTTTAAGTGAGGATATAAAATATATATTATAAAACTAATTCCAATTGCAAGAGCTTTTAAGAGTCCTTTGGGCTAACATTAAGTGATTTTCTTGAGATAAAAGTGAGGATTTTCCCTCTCTTTACAGTGGAAATATGTCTTCTGGTGCACAAATAAAAACAGTTCTCTTGTTTATATACCTAGGAGTGAAACTACCTAGTTATAGGGCACTCATAGAATCATATTTAGTAGATAATGCCAAACAATTCAACAAAGTGATTTTAACACCACTTTGGAGTTTGTTGTGCTTTCTTAATTCTATGGATTGGTATCTTATATCACTTTTGGACATTTCTGTATTATTTTTCTTCATATGTAGCTTCTGCCCCACTATTTTACTCTTCTCTCTTTGCTCCTCTGATTGCAAACATTTTAGACTCTTTCACCATGTGTCATATTGATCCTTACTCCTTTTCCTTATTTTCCAAACTTTTTAATGATTCTCTGTGCATCAGTTTGGTTATTTTTCCATTGAAAATATTTTGTTGTTTTGTTGCTAGATTTGTATTTAAATTATTTTCTATAAATTCTGTTTTCCTGATGAAGTTCTTTATCTTTCTGTGTGTTTTCTTAAATATATTAATTGCAGTTATTTTAAAGTTCATGGTTTATATCTCCATTATTTCTATCTCCATTATTTGCATCTGTTTCTATTGTTTAGTTTTTCAGTTAATTTTCAGTCAGTCATTCCTTTATCTTGGTATGCTTGGCTATTTTGTTTTGATGCCAGATATTGCATATGAAAAACTGTAAGGGTTATTTGTGGCCCTGGAAAATATTATCTTTTTCCTTCCTTTGCTCTTAGCAGGCAGCTAGATTAGGGGCAGATTACTTTAATCCTTTTAGAAATCGAACTGTTTTGAGACTGAGTTTCAGGATTTATGAAAGCAGTTCTATATTCTGTTTAGTCATTCTCTTTGGGCATATCTCGTCAGGGATCCCAGCTGAAATCCTGTGGTGTATCCTAGGCCTCACTACCATCTGCATGCCCCTATGAGATTGGCAAAAGCTCTCTCAGCTTCTCAGCCTTTCTTCTGCTGTTTACGGACAGGTTATCATGATAAAATCAAGAATAGAATTCATTGAAGGTTTAAGGCTGGCAACTATTTATAAATAGGCAAAAAATCTCTAGGGTAAGAGCAGTCTCTGATATCAAGGTCATTTCTTTTTGTTTCTTATCTTTCTAAGATACTGACTTCTAAAGTTTTGGTTGACATGATAGTTTTCTGATGATTTTAAATTGATTTTAAAAAATATTTTATTCACTTTTCTAATCTTTCTCAGCAGGAGAGTTGGTCTGATACCCCCCAATTTTCCATGGCCAACAGCAGAAATCTAATTTACTTACTTTTCACATGAATCATGCTAAATTTACACATAGATTATTCAACAGAAACAGCAATGTTGTGGGGGTAGTATAATGTAGAATATTTTAGTTGATAAAAAAAAACATTTCTTTTATCAGTTCAATGAAACATTTAGAAGAAGGTAATACCAAAGCATTAAAAACAAAAATGTATCATTCACATTTATGGACTTCTTTATTTACCCAATACCATGTTTGAAAGTTTTGTTTAGTTGAATTATCATAGAATTATTTCAAATGGCATTCTGAACATAAATATAAAAGTTAAACAATGTTTTTCTTTACATAGCATCTATTGGGTATATAAATATAGCTCTGTATGAAGCTTTCAAGGCTACCTGGAAATACACAGTCTGTAATAATTTAAAGTTATTTCCTGCATGGCTATATTTTCTAATTTAGCTGAGAATAAGCCTACTGAAGAGTTAAATGATCAAATAATCCATTTTTTTGTTTGTTTGTTGGTTTGGTTTTAGAAATAGTAGTCTCATCAAATTATAAATAATTAACAAAATATGAACTTAGATTTTGGTAATCACCTTAAACCTCATATATGGAGAATTTTATATATATGTGTATATTATATATAATCTTAAAAAGCATTTCAATTTTAGGGATGTATTAAAATTTTTCATGTATTCTGCTGGCTCAAAAACCTGAAAACAACTCTTTTCTTCACAGTTAGAGAACAAGTGGATTTTTTTTTTTTTTTTTTGGTGAAAATGTCATAACTATAGATGGCCAGAATATCTTTGTAAATGATTGCAGAATAAAGAAATTAAGCCTATCAATTGGAATTTAGTTATTTATTTTGTTTCCTAAGCAAACAACTTCTCACTTCATTTTCTACTTGCAATGGTGAAAAGGAATAACTTACAATATTTGCACTAGTTCAATATTGAATAAAATGAAATGAAATATGCTATAATGATCAAACCCTTCAGTCAGTTCTGCTTCATCTTTGCCTCTCTACCCCAGTCCATCCCTAGAAAATCTGATGTTGCTAGAGATTCCCATCTGACAGCCTTTTAATACCTCATTACTTATATTCAGAATTTAATACCTCATTACTTATATTCAAAATGTCTACAATATGTCTCTCCCTCTTAGGCTGACTGGGGAAGCATAAACCAGTTTCATGAAACACTGGAGTTTCAGCCTGAACCACAGGGTAAACCCACCCTCCTCCCCTCCCCTGTGGTCCTCTCGTTCACACACCAAGCCTACTGCTCAAGCCACCACACCAGCAGCCCGTCTAGTTTCTGAAATCATGACAATGAAAAGGTCCTTACACTAATCTGGATCTGGAACCTATCCCTATACTGGATATACAACAAACTATCCTTTTTCTGACTCCTACCTACAGTCACACAATTTCACGGCCAGATCTCCCATCAGCCTTCTGATAAGCTATGATAGTTCTTTGACTATTGTTGGGACAAATCACTAAGTATTTTTTTTTTCCCATTTGCACAAATCATAACCATGCTCATTTGAGAACATCTTCCAGATTGCATCTTCTCAGTGACCAGGAACTGGGCATTGGGGCCTGTTTTATTGTTTTCTTCTATGGTTTCTTGCCACCATTGCAATTTGTTATAAATTAGCTGTTGTGCTCTCTCAAGAATTCAGAGGAACAACAGGTCTCATAAAAGCAAACATTTGGTGAGAACTTTCTTTTGTCTCCCCTGTAAAGGATACAACTGTTATAACTATTAGAACAAATTTATTACTTAAAAATGATAGTCAAATATTATGTTGTCAATCTAAAAAGTCACATGTAATATTTAATATCTAATACATATAGCACACAGAAACATTGAATTAAGCCACAGCATTCATAAATACTCTTTAGACAGTTTCAGAATCACTCTTTCTTTCTTCCTGATGTGCATTTTATCAAAAGTCTGAATATCTGTTGAATGTCTTTGCATGTACCTTGTCAACATCTTTGTTTAAGTAGTTTAAGTGACAGTTTTCTCTCTTCTGCACCACTGGCCTCTTAACTCTTCTTGCATCCGTTTGAACCCATCCAATTGTCCTTCCACAATGCAATCTAGACTATTTTCTTGAAATATAAATTTCATCATGTAATTTTTCTGTTTAAAACACTTCAGTGTTTCTGTAATGCTTTTAGAGTTAAAGTCATAAAGCCTCAAGATTACTTACAAGCCCCTCTTTGTTCTAGCCAGTACTCCTCTCATCTCATGCTCCTTTCCACCATCTCTGCTGTAACCATGCTAGAAATTTTTCCCCTTGGATTTACTGTATCTTCTAGACATAAGGTCTTTTGTGTGCTCTTTCTTCTGCAAGGTCAATTTTTATTTCCCTACCTTCTTCGCCATCTTAATACCTGCTCATACTTCAGATGTCAGCAAAATATTGCTTTCTCTGAACAGTGTCTCTTGACCCCTATGCCAGGTGCCAATATAGGCACACACAGAATAGGTTGGGGCAACTTGAGATGTGTTCCTGTGGTGTCTTGCACAGGTATTTTATATCATCCATCACACTCATGATTAAAAATTTAATTCTGACTTCTCAGTTAAGTTCCATGAGAGTAAGAATCACAATTATACCTTTCTTTTTTTTTCCACTGCTGTATCTACTGCTCCAGTGCAATGTTGATAATAGAAAGTAGAAAACACATAATTATCAAATGAAAAAACTGCCAACTCTCATGCTGCTTGTCAATGGAAAATGTTTCCATAAACCAGTCAGAAACAGGATTCATTTCCAAAGCCATCATGAAGACATAATAAAATGCTTAAGTATCATCTTAAGACCCAGTGTTTCTCCAAGTTTTATGAATACATCTGTATGTAATTTTAGAAATGCATATGCCTGGACTCCACATCTACAGAATCTAATCTCAGAATGCAGGATTCAAAAAATCTGCTTCATTAGCAAGAGATCTTGAGTATCTCTTTTATTCACTGATGTATCCCAAGAGCCTAAGACTATGTTTAGAATAGAATATGCGCTGAAAAGTCTATGAAATTAACAAATAATAATTTTTCATACCAAAGGTAGAAACTGCTACAGTCACAGGTTTAGAAGATATTCTTCAGAACTATCAAAAATAATAAAAGCTACTCAAGGACAAATATCCTTGACTTTTTGTATTTTCACTTACTTTGGAAATTTCTAATTAAAGTTAGAATATAATAAGTACTAAATAAGTATTTGTTGGAATGAATAACTGAATGTTTAAAGTAGAATGTTAACTAAAAAATCTTAGCAATGATTTACCACTAAATCACAATCTGGACAATGATACTTATAGTTGCCTGGTATAAAGTTAATAGAGTGCTCCCTTTTTTGGAAAATTAAAATAAAGTTTGAAGATTCCATATTGTGTCATTAACAATACACAAAATTCTCATTTTCAAACTAAAAAAAATTCTACTAAGATACTTTATTTAATGCACTCTAGAAAAATATTTCCTTTATGCAAATTTGACTTAAATTATAAGAGGAAAGCTTATTTTCTTTTTACATTCAATATATATATATTTATATTTAAAATATAGTTATATTTCGATCAAATAAGTAAATATGGGTATTTAAAATTTTTAAACTTTTTTATTATTAATTATTTTAATTTTGTAGGAACTAAGACTACCCAATTAATGTGAACTAATTTAGAAAGAATATATATGATTTGCTAAATAATTTGAATATATTCATAATAATATCATTCAAACTTTCTCTTTGTTATAGCCATCAACATAACCTTGGCAAGATCCTGACATATTTATTAATTTTACTATTATCATGTACCCCAGAAAAGCATGTTCTTAAACTTAATCAATTCTTGTGGATATGAACCCATTTTAAGTAGGACTTTTTGATGAGGTTACTTCAGTTTAGGTGTGGTCCACTTCAGTCAAGATGGATCTTAATCTTAATGCTGAAATCATTTATAAGCAGAATGAAATTCAGACAGAGAAAGTCACAGGAAGCAAGACGCTGAAATTCAACAGAACCCGGAAAGAAGGGCGAGGCCAGGAGAAGCCACCATGGTCATGGCCATGTGACAGAGGAACCAAGGATGACGGTCCCTAATGCCAGCCCCAGAATGCCTGTCTTCAGGAGAAAGCATTGCTTTGAATGACACCTTCATTTGAACTTTCTTTTAGCCTCAAAACCATGAGCTAGTAAGTTTCCATTGTTCAAGCCAAGCCATTACATGGTACTTACTTGAGCAGCCAAAGAAACTAAAATAACAAGGAAAGAACCTGAATTAATAACAATCATAAAAAATAAATTTGTAGTACCAAGCTTATATTAAAAATATATGGCTTTCAGGAGTGTATTCCATTCGACTCTAATAACAGCTTCAGGAGGTGTTTTAGTTTCCTGTCTGTTAAAGCGAATACCATGAAATGGGTGGGATTAAACAATGGGAATTTATTCACTCACAGTTTGGAGATTAGGAAAAATTCCAAATCAAGGCATCATCAAGGCAAGGCTTTCTCCCTGAAGAACATGAATTCTGGAGCTGACTGCTGGTGATCCTTGGTCCTCAGTTCCTCTGTCACTTGATCACACTCATGGCAACTTCTTTTGCCCCCCTCCATTTTCTTCCAGTTGCCATTAAATTTCAACTCTGGCTCCTCCCCTATGACTTTCTCTCTGTCTGTCTGAATTTCATTCTGCTAATAAAAGATTGTAGTAAAAGGATTAATACCAATCCTGATTGAGGAGGGCCACCCCTTAACTGAAGTAACCTCATCAAAAGATCCTACTTACAATGGTTCACACCCACAGGAATGGATTAAATTTAAGAACATGCTTCTCCAGGGTTGCATACAGCTTCAGACCAACACAGGAGCTATTCAAATGGAACAGTGAAGAAAGAAAAAGATAACCAACAATGATTCAATCTTGGTAATCAGTGGAGTGCAAAGATTTTTCATCCAGGTCAACTTCATCTACAAAAAGTTGTGACTTGATCAAATAGTCAATTGTTCCCTTAACATAACCATAACCCCTTCCAAAAAAATTATATCTATGAAAAATGGGCAAGTTTCATTCAGAAAAGAAAACTCTTTTAACATTTGTTTTCACCAGCTAGTTTGATGCCAGAATTAATTTCCCTTAAATGTTTTATGTGACCATTCCAATTAGGGATAATGTTGATAAAATTTTAAGACAACTAATTTTTTAGTCATTGTTTTTGCCAAGCAACATGAAAAGCAGATACTTTCACCCTTGCCTGTTGTCCCATTATTACAACCAGAAGTGTATGGGATGAGCTAAGGTTTAGGAATTGGGTAAATGAGACATAAGTATTAAGAATGATTGATGGAATTAAAATGGGAAGATTCTTAGGGATGAGTCAAGGCTGAGGTGAGGATCAAAGGTAGGATGAGGTATGGAGGAAAGTTCAAATAGAAGACTCGGAATGAAGTAAGGGTCAGAGATTTCCTCTTGAACACTACTTTTGGTAATAAAAATCAACTTTAAACATTTGAATGTTGCTATTCAGAAACCGTTGCATAGAAATTTTTATGTAGAATAAATCATAAACAATGTTCTAGTTCATCATAAATGCAGAGAGATTTATAATGAAAGACCCCCCCCAATAAGATTTTAGAAATGAGACTGTTAGTCTCTAAGAGTTAAAATATTAAAATATACACATAGCAGATAAGGTAGATTTCTGCACCAGCAACTATAATAAGTTCATGGAAGAGAAATATAGAATTATCAAATTTTGAGCAAAATGACCTAGGTGAAAGTCTCAGTAGAAGAGAATTAAAAGGTGATTTTGATTAAGAAAGATTAATTATCATTGCTTACACTGTTATTTAGAGAAAGCCTATTTTAACAGAAGGAAAATATTTCAAATAAGCCCAGAAAACACACAATATAAAGGTTGGAGTCCATACCTGTGACTTCACACATATCTAGTCTGGGAAAGGGTCCACTTGGCCTAAAATGGGATATGGCTGCCTCAGGGTAAACCAGCTCGATAACACCAGCTCTTCCAATTCTAAAGCAAATTACCCTTGACCTGATTTTGTACTCACCAAACTAACTCCTGGTTGGAATTTGGCTTCTCAAAGACACTTTCCTATGGAGTGTATGTCCTGGCAAGTCATCACAAACATCAGAGTTATATTGCTTATTACAAATCAATACTGTGTGATTTAGATTTATAGCTGAATCTTTTAAAAATATAGTTATTGTGGATTAGTTCTCAAGGGACCATTGCATGGACAAAATCATGATTCTGCTCCAGAAATGCTGAGAAGTAAACATATCCAATGCATCTGGTTAATATTTTTAACGCTCTTTATTTAGGTTTAATGTATACCTAAAAAATGCAGAGATCTGAAGTGTTCATTTGATGGGTTTTGATAAACCTACACACTCATGTACAGAACACTCAAATCCAAATGCAGAATGTTTCCAACACCCCAGTAAGTATTATCCCAGTCCTTTTGAGTCCAGCTCTTCCCACAAAGGCAGTGACTGTTTTGATTCCTATCACTAAAGATTAGTTTTGCTTCTTCTAGAACTTCAATATAATTGGAATCATAGAGAAAATATTATTTTTCCTGATACTTTCACTCAACACAATTGTAAATTGTAAGACCCATCCATGTTGTTGAAAGAATCCACAGTTCAACATATTTTCTTGCTTACTTTATTTCACTGTATGAGAGTATCGTAATTTTTATATCCATTTTTCCTCTAGATAGATATTGTTTCTAGGCAGAGACTAGTAAAAAGCTGCTAAAACCTTCCTCAAACATTTGGTGATAGAGGGAAGGGGTTAAGTGTTGGGGGATGCAAGCATTGATTTTTGGTTATATATGAAGAAGTGGACTTAATGGCTTATAAAGTTAGTGCATGTTTAACTTTACAAGAAAATATCAGTTCTCCATCTTATACTTCCATGGGAAGTTAGTACTTGCTCTACATCCTCAAAACATTTTTTTTAGACATTTTTAAAACTTAGTCATTCTAGTGAGAGTGTAGTAGCATCTCATCGTGGTTTTAGTTTGCATTTCCCTAATGAAGAACAATGTTGAACACCTTTCATGTGCTTATTTTCTTTTGTAAAGTGTCTATTCAAGTCTCTTAACAGGTTGCTGGTATTATTACTGTAAATTGAAGGAGTTCTTTATGTAATCTGTATGTAAGCCCCTTGCCAGAAAATTTTCAACATTTCCTCCCAGTCTGTGGTTCAGTTTTTCACATACTTAATAGTGTCTTTTAACAAGAGGGATTTTCAGTGTTGAAGAAGTCTTAATTTTTTCACATATCATCAGTGCATTTGTATCTCAAGAAACTATCTTACCCCAGGGTTGTGATGATATTCTTCTATGTTTTCTTCTATAAGCTTTACAATGACAGCTTTAATATTTAGTATTGTATTATACTAAAATTGTAATGATTTAATTTTTATATATTTTTCAAGATACGGAAGAAGGTTTATTTTTTTTTCCACTTGAATATCAAATTTAGCAACACAATTTATTGAAAAGGCCATGCTTTTCCATTGAAATGCTTTGCTTCATTATCCCTACAACTGAATTCTTGGTCTTCTCTGTTTTCATTCCAGGGAAGACTAGAAAATGCTTCCACTTTGTCCTACTAAACTCAATGTGTCTTGATTCTAACGATAAGGATCAATCATCTTCTTCTCTGAATATTTCTGCCCAGGTCTTTGGGTGCCAGGACATGGAGAAAGATTCGTTCTGCTTAAACATTGAACTAAAGTTGTGTTCCCCATTTCCAAGGGCCAGAACACATCATTGTTTAATCACCTTCTGCCTGATTGTATTCTTGTTTCAAAATCACACGCTTCTGCTATGCCTTTCAACCACACAATTGGAATAATTTCTATTACTTTCTGTGTAAATGCCATAATATATAGGATATGGTTATGGATTAATTGCATCCCCCCAAAAAAATATGTTGACGTTCTAGTCCACAGTACCTCAGAATGTTATCTTATTTGGAAATAGGGTAACTACAGATGGAATTAGACAAGTTAAAATGAGGTCATACTGGAATAGGGTGGGTCCTTAATCCAATATGACTTATGTCCCTGTAAGAAGAGGAAATTTAAACACAGACAGACAGAGCGGAGAATGTGATAATTAACAGGAAATGCCATGGATTCCCACCAAGCCATTGCCAGAATCCAGGAGAGAGATAGGGAAGATTCTTTCCTACAGACTTAAGATGAAGTGTGGCCCTGATGACATCTGGATTTCACACTTGAAGCTTCCACAACTACAAGAAAACAATTGTTTTTTTTTAAACCATCCAGTTTGTGGTTCTGTTACAGCAGCTCTGGGAAATTAACAGAGGCAGTAATAATAATTATAGATAAGTGAATTATTAAAAACATGATTTCTTAAGAATTTCTTATCATCTCAGAAACTTTATTTTACAAAATATAACATTTCTCAGAGACATAATTTTGGTACAGTGAAAAGAGATAGGGTATAAACTCATAAATTAATGGTGGGCAGTTTCATAAAACCTAATTTGTTATTTTTTCTTAATTTTAATTTTATAAAAGAAAAATGTGACTATTACAGTGTTTCAAAAAAAAAAAAAATGAAATGTTCCCTTATTTTTCAGCAAATATATAAAGTTCATTTCATGTAAATATCTTTTAAGGTCTAATATATTTTTCCACACAGTTTCCTTTGGGTGGATTAAATAAGAGTGCATTCTTCCCTGTCCTCAAACAATCCTATACACATAACACAGCCAGAGCTCACAAGGCTAATAAAGATAAACACTTGTCAAACTGTCAGTTTATTTCCCAAAGAATCAGTGATGCTTTACTTAGGGCTTTTTTCTTATAGGAACTTTGAAGAAATTTTAATTACAGTCCTCTCAAAATTTAACAACTGTTTCTATAATCTGGAATCAACATTTAATCTATGTACAAATAGTGCCCCAATGCATTCAAAACCCAATTTCTGAATTGTTCTGGTTAGATTAATTCATTATAAATGGCTAAGGATTTTCCCCATTAAGTGGGTGAGGGGTAAACATTAACCTTTACAGGGAGAAATTTTAATAAAAATGTTTGATATACTTCTCTGACAAGGGCTAAATTGTTACTCTGTACCTCTCCCCATGTATCCAAAATAACAATAACAGAAAGTATTAAACTATGTTATTTAACATGACAAATATTTACATTTATGCTGGTTATCATCTTTTCTTCTTCAAAACATTTATTTCAACTCTGTCTTTCATTCATGTATTATTTTACTTACTTCTTTATTTTGGTTGTTAATGATTTTTTTTCTAGGTACTTGATTTGCAGTTGTCCTAATAAGATACTTTGCATGACCATTGGATGGTACCTTATGTGAGGCTCCTTAAACAGAAAATTCTCTTCAACATTTTGTATGATTAAATGTAAGTAAGTAAATGGTCTGTGTTCAACATGAAGGATTGTGCTACATAGGTCTGTATTGATTAGATATGTTCAAACAGAATATGTTAAGTATCTTAAAAATGGAAAAGGGAAATTATATACTTAGAGATATGGTATAAGAATCTGAATGAATCATTTGGGAAAACTTCCAATATAGAAACTTCTTTAGAGAGTGTTACTGTCATAATAGTTATGATGAGCTTAATTCCTCTGGGTGCATAAAAAACTCACATAAGCATGGTATTGTAACTTTAGAGAATAAAAGTGTTTTGAAGGGGTGCAAATTGGCTCTTGCACACACCTCCATAGCCCATGGGAAAAGAGACGAGCCTGAAGCAAAATCTTTCTTAAGATTATAATGCTCAGTTTATGAAGCTTATATTTTACATAACGTGGAAAATACATCCATCAGAAAAATCTTTTGTTAACCTTCTCTTGCAGCTTTTGCCTCACATTAGCAAGCAGTGAGATGCAGTCACTCACACAGCAAGTGCTTATGTTTGAATAGAAATTGAACATTCCCAAAGGGTGAGAATACGGCTATTTGCACCTTTAAAATGGAATTGTAAGCCTGAGGCCTAAATCACAGCTTTATGAGATATAAATTTGACACAATTGAGCACCTCTGCCTCCTTCATCCCCTTCTCTCCCCATCTTGGAGATACTACCCTGTTTTAGTTCTTCTGCAGGTCTAATGACTCCTCCAATCCCTTTCAATAGCTTTTCTTTTTCCTTCCTACTTGAGAAATATTGCCTTTGACATCTTTAACTGAAAGCTGAGCATTTACATTTAGAAACCTTAGGCTCATTAAGTAAAGTATGTCCAAGCAAGCTCAAACTCTTTCTTCCCAAATTGTTCATTCCTCCAGACTTCACTGTCAGTTACAATGGTGCTTGTTTTTCTTGTTGCACAAATTCTAAACCTCAGAAATATGCTCAAAGTCATTTTCCCTCTCCTTAATTTCAGGATATCTCACAGTTGCCTCAGAAATGTTGGTATGGCAATAGGCAACAATGTGGGAGAAGACAGAGAAATCTCTGTATCTTTTTCTTGGATAGTAAACAAATTCTACTATTTTCCAATTGTAAAATACAAATTCCAGCAAGATACTCTACAATCACGCTGAGTCTTTATTCTACACTCTAAAGCTAGGGAAAAATAAAAATGAAAAACATCTAAAGGGGGAAAGTTTTAAAAGGCTAAGAAAACAAATGAGGAAAGCATCTGAATACTGGATTGTGAAGTCAATAGTACAATGTAAAAAAGAGTTTGGAGAATTTCACTATCATTTTAGCATTCAAATGGAAGATATTTTCACTAGTGTGTGGAATAAAAAATAGAAATTATTCTATGAGAAAACAATAATAACTACAAATAAATATCTTGTTATATGCATACAGTTTCGTTATGACTACCTAACCTTAGTAGCCTTGAAGAATTTATATATATCTACACTAGTACACCTCAAAAGAAGAGATAGAACATGTTCATTAAAATACTGCTTTCTCAACCAGCACCATTAACAGTGGAGAGTTTGCTAAAAATACAGAATCACAGACCTCACTCCTGAAGAACTGAATTAGAATTGCAGTATAACAATGATCTTTTTTCAATTGAGTTGAAATTTCTGTAACATAAAATTAACCATTTTAAAGTGCAAAATTCTGTAGTATTTAGCACATTAACAATGATTTGCAACCACCACCTCTATCTAGTTCCAAAATATTTTCAACACCCCAAAAGTAAATACCATAGCTCAGGTGCTTTTTATAAATATTAATGTTTCAGAAATGTGATAAAACAATAAAATCCTGTATAATATACCTAGACCTTATATTAATGAATTTTTTTATGAAGACAATAAAAATGATCCCCCCATCCCCAACCAAATAATAAAAGTAAAGGGACTTGACAACAATAACAAGAGAGAGCAGTTTATCACTTAAAGGAACAGAGTTCATTAGGAATAAGTAAGAATACTAGGAAGGTTATATTTTTGTTATCCTGCACTATGTTGCATACTTTTTATATTCAATGTAATATTGATTGTTAACTGTTTCAATTTGTACCTATCAAGGGGATTTGTTTCAGATAGATTGTGTGATTATAGTCAATCCTAACAGACAGTGTTAATCAATACCAATTATGTCTTTTCTTCATATACAGGAAAAACATCTCCACAGTGAGGGCAATTTTTTCTGTATGTTTTATTAACTCAGTATCAGTTGTTAAAATTATGTAAAATCTTATTTAAATATTTTTAGTCCATCCATTTTCCCAGAAAGTTTTAATACATACATTCCTATGTAATTCATCTACTCAGTTAGAAAAGTAAGGACCAGTTCTTAATATCATTTCATAAATTACTAGCAATTTCTGCAAGAAAACAGTTAATTCTTAGGTTGATAAGTTTTCTAACAATTCATTTTATCCATTAAAAAAGCTATTCCATCTGGAAGAATAAATGTAGTCAAGGACAGCAAGAATCAGTTCAGTGATGATGACATTCAAATACAATTTAAAAGGATTATGGTTTTAAGGGATCATAGGAATCATGCCAAATCAAAGATCATGCCTTTTATTTAATGGATTTAAGTGTTATGAGTCCAAAGCGCTAAAAATGGAAGAATTGTGTATACAAGAGTGTAAATTATTTCAAAGAAATACACTGGAATTTATAAATCCAAATAAGCATTTTAAAGGGTCAATCTGTATGTCTATGCAGTTAGTACCTTAACATCATTCAAAAAATATTTAGAGTTCTTCTTTTAAAATGATGTTTATAGCTAATGTATTAGCCAGGGTTGTCCAGAGAAACAGAACCAACTATTTATAACTATATATAACTATGTATATAGATATATATAGATATAGATATAAAGACATTTATTATAGGAATTGGCTCATTTGACCAAGGAGCTTGGCAAATCTGAATTGTGTAGGGCAGGCTATAAGTTGGTATTACCCAGGAAAAGCTGGCTGGCTAAAATAGAGACAGAGATTCTTCTTTTCTGCCTGCTGAAATTCTCAGTTTTTGCTTTTAGGCCTGCAAATGATCAGATGAGTAGGTTCTTCTCATTGCTGAAGGCAATCTTCTTTGTTCATTTTAGGTGTGATCAGCCATAGATGCAATCAAATGACTAATGATTTAAATTGATCTATGAAATACCCTCATCATAACATCTTGACTAAACAACCTGATACCATAACCTTGCCAAGATGACGCATCAAATTATCACAGCTAATGATATAGTCTCATAAATTTCCCAAACGGAGTTCTGATGTTTGTCAAATTTTAAATGGATTTTAATTTTGAAAACAAAATCTTTGGTATCATTCTTTGAGATAGTGATTAAAGTTTCAATATCTTATTGAGCATCTTGGTAGCTGAACATTTATAACTTAGGCAATAATTTGAATAAAATTAATTATCTGAAGTAATCAAACTAATCCTCCTTAGGTCTTACAATCTCCATATTACTTAAAAAGAGGAAGTACCACATATTAAGAAATTCAGATAGATTGGTCCCCAAATATATGGATGGTGGACATAAAATATATTTTCTCCTATTTATCTTTGTCTTCCACCTAATACTTAGCCATTGCTCATAATGAGAAGCCTTTATATAGGAATATAAAATGAATTCAATAACCCTTAAAGCATATGAAAGTCTGTTTGAAAAAAAACCCTACAGATTTCAATTAATTAAATTCAAGATCTATACAGTTATTAAGGAAAAGGTAAGAGCATGTGAATTTCTCTGGTAAATCATTAACATGTTTGTTTTCTGCTTTTATGTCATTGTTGATTTTTGAAGGAAGAGTGGAGATTTTCAAATACCATCAGCAATAAAATGTAGTAGCAAGTGCTTCAAGAATTATGCCACATTTTCTTCCTGAAACTATATGTATTGTCTGGATCAGAAAGAGAATAAAGAGGAAACATTTGATACTACTTACAGCCTCTCACATTCCCCACCACCCAAGCCCCCAGAAAAAAAAGATAAAATAGAACATTTTTTTCATACATCGTCATGTTATTACTTTGTGGTGTTTCTTATTTTAAAAACAGACAATGCATGGACCAATAAATAGAGTATGTTTTTGTACTAAAAAGTGGGATTAGTAACGGTCCGATTCTCCAAGTTCCACCTCTCACTAACGGATAATGTGAAGCTGGTTTTTCTGGCTGAAGCTAATCTAAAAAGCATTTTAAAAGAAGCTAATTACTCAGACTTACTCTTTTCACACCTTTTAAAGTCCTTCCAATATGTGCTGTAAACTGTCAATTTATCTGATAAGTGTAGTATGTGATTGATACTGATTTATGTTTCTAAAACAGGTATATACTTAATGATTGTGACACAAAGAATGCTGTATTTCTATTTCTAAGATAACACAAGGCATGAGAAATAATTTATATCAAATAATTTGTCCTAAATAATTTATTTTATTCACACCAATGTCAGTGTTTAAGTAAGTTCCACAACAGGTTTTTTCCTTAAATTGCTTACTTAGTTACAATCTTTCTTTTGCCTCATTTGTAGTTTGTGTTATCGCTACATCCACTGTGAAATTTTTAAAACTGAAAAGCTACACTGCAGAGAAAGGAGACAAAAGACTGGTGTGCAATTGAAATAAGAACTAATCATTTCAGTTCAGAGAAACTGTAGATATTGTATTATGTGCTAGGATTTCTTGTTTAACAAGAACAAACTTTATGCCTATTAGATTATGAGGTGGGTTATCACATGTTTTATGAGAATAATCATATCTTTTACATCAGTGACGTGTTTGCACATAAACACACACTCCTACATCATATTTATATCCACCCCAATTTTAAGGGACTAAATTGAGGTATTGAGCATTATCTGATTCCTGTATTGTTTACATATAGTTTCTAGTTTTCTCACTAAAATATATAAGCAGTGTATATTAACTAACTATTGCTTCTTAAAAATTTATCCCGAAATTCAACATCTTGAAACAACACATATTATCTCAGTTTCTGTGCATCAGGAATCTACACTACTTAGCCAGGTCCTGCAGGGTCTCCCACTAGGCTCCAATAAACTGGGGCTACAGTTATCTCAAGGCTCATCTGAGGAAGGATCTGCTTCCAAGCTCACTCTTGTGGTTGCTGGCAGGATTCAGTTCCTTATGGGTTGCTGGACTGAGGAAGTCTGTTTCTTGCCAGCTGTTGACTACAAGTCTTCATCTGTTCTTTGCTATGTGTACCTCCCCACAGGCAACTCACAACGTGGCAGCTGGCTTCCATCAGTACAAGCAAGAGGGCAAGGGAGGGTGAACAAGACAGTCAAAGTCTTTTTAGAACCTAATCCTGGAAGAGACATCCCACTCTGTTTGCCATATTCTATTCATTAGAAGTGAGTCACTAGTCCCGGCCCACACACAGAGGAAGGGTTACACAAACTGTGAACACCAGGAGGTGAGGTCTTGGTCTGTCATGGAGACTATCTATATCTAAGAAGCATGCAGTCAGTGTTTAATAAATATTTGCCAAATAACAAAATAATTTTTCTTATTATATATATATTTCTTATAAACAAAAGAATTCAAATGATGCCAAAATTAAATATGCTTATGTACTGAGAAAAAACATACTTCCAAAACCAACTGAATTAATTCTAAATAGCATAACTTTTACATTAATCATGTAATCGAACAAATAATTCAATATAATGTATCTAATTATTACTGTTCTAACCTGGCTTAATTTGGCAACTCATCAAAAAATGGCAAGCTGCTTAGAAATCCACTTTCCATAGATAATCATAAATACCTTGGTTTTAGAAATATAATTATATATGTAATATTATATATTTACATTAAAATATTGATGGTGATTTCTTTATTGCAATGCTTCCCAAGCAAGTGGCCTTCTGGCACCAATAAAACTTGAAATTAGTAGAAATGTATATCCACAACCAAAAGTTGTGCATGCACACATATATGTATTTGAAAATGTTTATGCTAAATTTAAAATATAGGCCTTCCAATGTGCATTAGAAAGAGAATATTTATGAGAAGTAAGGAATTTATGGTTGATTTCTACTAAAATCTGAAAATTCATTTAAACTGTTTCCCTCAGCAATTTTAAAAATGCTTCAACCAGTCCTGCTGTGTGCCTGTGTCTGACAATGAGACTTGAGAATGTAGAGTATGTATAAAATCAGTTATCCTTGAAGAAGGGACAACATTAGAGACAATCTTTGCATACTTACCTAAAATATATTTGAAAGCTAATGGCCAAGAGATTAAAATTACTTTTTAATTCATCAGAAATTTAATGTCTACGCTTAATATAAATCATTTAATATGACAGACTGTGAGAGAGAAATGAAAATATCAGCTGAGGAAGAGATGCATTTTAAATGCTGTTCTTTGGCAGTAACCAATACAACCCATCAAATTTGTACATGTTTTCTTTGAAATGGAAGAGTGGTCAAACTCAAAGGATGTTACCTGTCACTAAGATCACTAAGATCCTTGATGTTTATGTTTCTAATTCTAATATGCATAATTTCAGGTTATTTTCCTGATAGCTACCTTTGAAATATTAGCATTTATCCTCAGGTATGCTGATACATGATTTTTATTCATGAAGTTTTGTTGATAAAATATAAATTTTGAATGAGAATTGGAATAGAATAATCAAATAATAGTTAATATTAGTACTATAAATAGGCCTAATTATAAATGCAAAAATAAAATTTTATATATAAGCATATAATGTGTATATTCATTATAAATGTTATATTTAAAATATTTGATTTTATAAAATAATATGCTATTTATAAGACTATCGCTCTATATACTTTAGAATTTTTTTTTTAAACAAAAACACTGTTCAAAGTAGATATTATTGGCCCTGCAGTGGGTTGAATAATGTCCTAAAAAAGTTATGTCTAAATCCTATAAGCCCAATTCCACATGCAAATATGACCTTACTTGGAAATATGGTCTTTGCAAATGTACATAACTGAGGATCTCCAGATGCGACCAGACTAGATTTAGAATGAATGTTAAATACGACTGGTTACCTTATAAGGGAAAAGGATAGGGAAATTGGAGACATGCAGACACAGAGTGGTGAAGGTCATGTAAAGACAGAGGCAGCGTATAGTGGCACGTTTATAAACTAAGGAATGCCAAGGGTTGCCTACAGCCACCAGAAGCTGGGAGAGAGGCACGGCTTTATTCTCCCTCAGGGACTCCAGAAGGAACAAACTCTGCTAACACCTTGATTTCGACTCTGGCCTCCAGAACTGTGGGAGAATAAATTTCTATTGTTTGAAGCCACCAACTGTACAATAACTTGTACCAGAAGCCCTAGGAAACTATACAGCCCCATTTAAAAGACACATTGAAGCACACGGATTCTTATTTTCTCAAGATGAAAATTAATTAACTGTCTTGAGAAGGGACAAGAGAGGAAACTCTTTAACATATGTCTCATTTCCAGTTTGCTTCAAGCCAAGGGCACTCTAGTGCCTGGACAAAGCAGGCATCATTATCTTTGAATTCAAAGTGATTTTAACAGAGTCAGACTCTGAAAGTGAATAATTATTATGACCTCTTTAGCCAATGTCTTACATATACTTTATTTTATAGTAGTCAAAGACTAATAAAAATCTAGTTACATTCAAATAGTTCTATTATGAAATAAATATTTAAAAAATAAGTATTAGAGTATGGTAACAGTTTATTAGGTTTTTCCTCTTAGAAGGAAAATAAAATAATGGTATGTTTTGCCCTTGATAATCTTAGACTTGATGATATACGTTATAACTAGACCAAGTATTTGTGACTGTCTTTAGGCTACCCTAGTTGAGCAGGATTCGAGAGAAGTTTTGCAAAGCATTTTTTCAAGTATCCTTCTCTTTCCTGCAAAGTCCTGGAAGAGAACCTAAGATGGTGGCTAAGTGAGACCGGGCAAAGAAACACCTCTGTGAAAAATACTAAATAAAAGCCAGAAAGTGACCCAGAACACCAGTTCCAGCAATGCACCAGCCGAACAAGGTCTGCTAAATCCACAGGGACCGTGCATTTAGTGAAACTGCGAGTCTGCATTCTGAAATGACAGGCTGGGGACACCCCTGCACGGCCCAGCAGCCCAGGGCTTCCCTTGAGGGACGGCACACACTTGTGATGTGGCACAACCTTCCCTCAGCAGAGGTCCTGGAAGAGCATGGCTGAGAAGGAGACCTGCTCGGAAATCCCAGGGTCCCTACACCAATACAAAGGTCTTGTGGGTCAGCAGCAGAGACAATCTGTGGCAAGACTGAAATGAAGGCTTAGACTCTTGCAACAGCCTTAAATCTCTGGGAACACCTGGGAGGTTTGATTATTAAAGCTCCCCTGCCTCCCTAACCACCCAGACACATGCCCCACATTCAGGGTGGACAGCACCAACAACACACCCAAACTTAGTGCACCAGTTGAACCCCACAAGAATCAGATCCCCACACACCACAAAGACAAAGCTGGGGAGAACTGACTTGAGGGGAATAGGTGACTCACAGATGCCATCTGCTGGTTAGTTACAGAAAGTGTATGCCACCAAGCTGTAGATCTGATAAATTAGAGATTGGTATTTTTTTATATCAGAAAGAACCCTATCAAGTAAAGCAAATGCAAAGAGGCCAAAAACAACAGAAAATCTTAAAGCATATGATAAAACCAGATGATATGGAGAACTCAAACCCTAGCACCCAAATAAAAAGATCAGAAGAGACACAGTACTTGGTGCAATTAATCAAAGAACGAAGGACAAACAATGAGAGCATGGCACAGGATATAAAGGACATGAAGAAGAGCATGGCACAGGATATAAAGGACATAAAGAAGACTAGAAGAGCATAAAGAAGAAATTGCAAGGGTAAAAAAAAGATCTTATGGAAATAAAAGAAACTGTTGGCCAAATTAAAAACACTCTGGATACTCATAATACAAGATTAGAGGAAGTTGAACAACAACTCAGCCTCCTTGAGGACCACAGAATGGAAAATGAAAGAACAAAAGAAAGAATAGGGAAAAAAATAAAAAAAATCAAAATGGATCTCAGGGATATGATAGATAAAATAAAACTTCCAAATTTAAGGCTCATTGGTGTCCCAGAAGGGGAAGAGAAGGGTAAAGGTCTAGAAAGAGTATTCAAAGAAATTGTTGGAGAAAACTTCCCCAACCTTCTACACAATATAAATACACAAAGCATAACTCCAAATAGAATAAATCCAAATAAACCCACTCCAAGACATATTCTGATCAGACTGTCAAATACTGAAGAGGAGCAAGTTCTGAAAGCAGCAAGAGAAAAGCAATTTACCACATACAAAGGAAACAACATAAGACTAAATTGTGACTACTCAGCGGCCACCATGGAGGTGAGAAGGCAGTGTCATGACATATTTAAAATTCTGAGAGAGAAAAATTTCCAACCAAGAATACTTTATCCAGCAAAACTCTCCTTCAAATTTGAAGGAGAGCTTAAATTTTTCACAGACAAACAAATGCTGAGAGATTTTGCTAACAAAAGATCTGCCTTACTTCAGATATTAAAGGGAGCCCTACTGACAGAGAAACAAAGAAAGGAGAAAAAGATATGGAGAAATTTAACAGACATATATAGAACATTACATCCCAAATCACCAGGACACACATTCTTCTATAGTGATCACGGATCTTTCTCCAGAATAGATCATATGCTGAGACATAAAACAAGCTTCAATAAATTTTAAAAAAAATGAATTTATTCAAAGCACATTCTCTGACCACAATGGAATACAAATAGAAGTCAATAACCATCAGAGACTTAGAAAATTCTCAAACAACTGGAGAGTAAAAATGAGGGGAGATTAAAACATTCCCGGATAATCAAAAGCTGAGGGACTTCATCACCAGTAATCAGTCCTATAAGAAATGTTAAAAGAATTGAGCATGCTGAAAGGAAGGGACACTAAACAATTGACTGAAACCACATGAAGAAATAAAGATTTCCAGTAAAGATCACATGGCAAATATAAATACCAATACTACTGTACTTTTGATTTGTAACTCCACTATTTACTCCCTAAAGGATCTAAAATACATAAACAGTAATGATAAATCAGTGGTTTTGGACTCAATGTAAAATATGTAATTTTTTACAAGAACTACATAAAGGTGGGGGAATGGAGGAGTATAGGAACGTAGTCTACATCAAAGAAAAGCAGGATTGTTATAGATTTAAGAGGTTAAATTTAAGCCCCATGGTAAACACAAAGAAAGTACCAGAGAATATGACCATAGAGATGAAAAGTAGAATATGGGTTACAATAAGTGGGGGAAGGGGCAATGGGGAGCTAAGAAATGAGTATAGGGTTTCTGTTTGGGGTGAAGGGAAATTTCTGGTGGAAAGGTGATGGCATTGCAACATTCTAAATGTGATTAATCCCACTAATGGAATGCTAGGGAGGGGGTGGAATGGGAAGATTTATGCTGTATATATGTTTCCACAATTGAAAAAAAAAAAAAAAGACAGCCTAAATAAATAATGACAATTAAATGCCAAGGATGATCCTGGACGGGATCTGAGGATGGAAGAGAGGAGGCTCAAAGGGACACAGTTGGGACAAAAGAAAGAAAAAAAAGGAAATATAGAATGTAAGCTTTGTATCAATGTTGAATTTCTTGAACTTCTTAGCTGCCTTAATGGGATTGCATAAAAGAATGTTCTTGTTCATGGGAAATGTATATGTGAATTATATTGTTTGCTCAAGGATGTGTGCAAAACTGGTGCCTTATTCTCACTGAAGAAGAGGTTTATTCTGAAACAAATGCTAAAAAAAAAAAAAAAAAGCAAATGCTTTGCTCAGGAAATTATTTCTTATGGAGAGGACAAATATATATTTTTTCATTTAAAATATGTATACTCTTCTACTTTTATAGTTCTGATTTTGCTGAATTGCTTTGCTTGATTGTTTTTCACTTGTTTTTTTAAATCCAACTGGGATTTATCTGCGTATCTGGCATGAGTTGTTCCAAACTGATGCTTTTTAGGGTCATCATGGTGTACAGACCCTAGGGTGAACCTTGTGTTCATATCCTTGAATGTGAACAGGATCTGTGACTTGCTTGTAAACAATAAAATACAGCAAAGGTGATGAAATATAACTCCCATGATAAATGATTATATATGTGGGGGTAGGTGAGTGCATAATGTGCATATCTATCTAGCTTCCTATCTACACACTTATACATGCATTTACTTATATATATATGCACACATATGTGTATACAGACACACATACACACAAGTACACACACATTTGCTAGCATGCTATGTTGGAAGAGCACCTATAGAGAGGACTTCCTATGACAAGGAGTTGCAGGTGGGCTCCAGTTGCTGACAGTGGTCCTCAGCCAACAGTCATGAAGAAACTGGGGACCTCAGTTCTACATCTGAAAGGAAATTAATGCTACCAGCAACCTGAGGGAGCTAGAAAGTGGCTCTCTCCCCAGTCAAGCCTCTGATGAGAATTAAGCCCTGGCCAGCACCTTCATTGTAGCTTAGGGAGACCCCAAAACAGGGAAGCCAGCTAAGTTATGCCCAGGCTTTTACCCATGGGACCTGTATGATAATATCTGTGTGTTGTAAGCTGTTAAGTTTGTGGTGTTTTATGCCACAATAGAAAACTAGTAGAGCAGTCAACATTTTCCAAACTCTTAATCATTAATCCATCCTTTTCTCCTTGACCTATATTGCTGGCTTTTAGTATGAGTTAAACTACTTTACGCATGGTATCTTTTCTCTTCAATATACTCATTTCCATTTTTATCTGTCAATTTATACTCCTGGTGGTTTGTTTAGAATCCACCTCTTCTCTGCTCTAGTGTTGGAAATTATTTACATGGTGATTAGGATTTTTGTTTGTTTGTTTTGATTGCTTTTCAGTATAATTCAGATTCATGCCCATGTGCCAGTTTGAATGTATTGTGTTCCCCAAATGCCATTATCTTTGTGGTCTTGTGAGGCAGACGTTTCGGTGTTGGTTAGATTTGCTTGGAATATGCCCCACCCAGCTGTGGGAGATGATTTTGATGAGATGTTCCCATGGAGGTGTGGCCCCACCCATTCAGGGTAGGCCTTGATCAGTGGAGCCATATAAATGAGCTGACTCAGAGAGAGGGAACGGAGTGCAGCTGGGAGTGATGTTTTGAAGAGGAGCAAGCTTGCTAGAGAGGAACTTCCTTGGGAGAAAGCTGTTTTGAGGCCGGAGCTTTGGAGCAGACGCCAGCTGCCTTCCTAGCTAACAGAGGTTTTCCGGATGCCATTGGCCATCCTCCAGTGAAGGTACCCGATTGCTGAGGTGTTACCTTGGATGCTTTGTGGCCTTAAGACTGTAACTGTGTAGTGAAATAAACCCCCGTTTTATAAAAGCCTATCCATCTCTGGTGTTTTGCATTCTGCAGCATTAGCAAACTAGGACAGATTTTGGTACCAGAGAAGTGGGGTGCTTTTGCTGCTGAGTTTGCAAATGCCAAACATGTTGGAACGGTTTTTTAAATGGATAAGGGGAAGATTCTGGAAGAATTGTGAGGAGCTTGATAGAAAAGGCCAAAACTGCTTTAAAGAGACTGTATGTGGAAATATGGACTCTAAAGATACTTCTGATGAGGCCTTGAACAGAAATGATGAATATGTTGCTGTAAACTGGAAGAAAGGTGATCCTTGTTTTAAAGTGGCAGAGAATTTGGCAAAATTGAGTCCTGGTGTCAGATGGAAGGAAGAATCTGGAAGCAACAACCTGGAATACTTAGCTGAGGAGATCTCCAGACTGCGTGTGGAGGATGTAACCTGGCTTCTCCTTGCAGCTTATAGTAAAATGCGAGCAGAAAGAGATAAACTTAGAACTGAACTCTTGGGTTCAAAGAAACCAGAAGCTGATGGCTTGGAAAATTACAGGCTTCCAGGGGGTGGAATCCCAGAAGCTACAGCCCAGTGTGAGGATATAACCAAACATGGAACCCCACCTCCATTTCAGTACAAGCCAAGATTGAAAAAGGAGTTAAGCAGAAAGGATTTGTGGAAAGTCCTATTGTCTAATGGCTTTGACTCCTGTGTGCTTCATGCAAAGTCAACAGAATTTTTGCGAGATCTTTATAGACAGAGCCATTGCCGGTCTGGACTGGAGGAGACAGACAAGGAAAAATTAAAGGAAAAATCTCTTCAAAGACAGAGCCATGGAGGTTGAGGTCTGGAGTCAGGAGGTCTCGGGCTGAGAGAGCGGAGCAGCCCACATGCATGGAAAGGGTGAGTTTGTCCTGGAGGTTGAGGGCGGGCCTTCCGCCTCAATGCTCAGGAAATGTCCTGCCACCCCAAGCCCCAAAGAGGGTGGAGCACATTCCCAGGGAATTGGGGAGAGCCTAGCTGCCACCACACTGTTCTGACGGGGTTGAGCGTGTGCCCTGGAAATGGAAGGGAATCTGGGAGCTGCCCCGATGTTTGAGGAGGGTGGGGCCAAGAAGGTGGTCTCCCCAATGTGTGGATATGTTGGAGCACTCACCTAAGCATTTGGAGAGGAAACAGCTGCCAAAAAGGCCCTTGAGAAGGGTTAGGCTCCCGCTCTCTCAAGCCCCAAGGATGCAACGTTGTTCTGTTAATGACTCTCAGACTTTGAAATCTAATGGAGTTTGTCCTGTGGGTTTCAGGAACTGTTTTGCTCCTGTTAACCCTGTTTTCCTTACTGTTTCTCCTTATGGCAGTGGAAATGTTTATCCTATGTATGTCTCTCCTTTGTATATTGGGAGCACATAACTTGTTCTAAGTTCACACATCCACAGCTAAAGAAAAATTATGCCTTAGGACTGGCCATGCCTATAATTGATTTTGATGGGATTTTGTACTTAACTTTTGTTACTGAAATGATTTAAGTTTTTGTGATATTGTGATGAAATGAATATATTTTGTATTTGGAAAGATAATGTCATTTTGGGGTCCAGGGGGTGGAATGTGCCGGTTTGAATGTATTGTATTCCCCAAATGCCATTATCTTTGTGGTCTTGTGGGGCAGACGTTTTGGTGTTGGTTAGATTTGTTTGGAATGTGCCCCACCCAGCTGTGGGTAATGATTCTGATGAGATGTCCCCATGGAGGTGTGGCCTCGCCCATTCAGGGTGGGCCTTGATCAGTGGAGCTATATAAATGAGCTGACTCATAGAGAGGGAATGGAGTGCAGCTGGGAGTAATGTTTTGACGAGGAGCAAGCTTGCTAGAGAGGAACGTCCTAGGAGAAAGCCGTTTTGAGGCCGGAGCTTTGGAGCAGACGCCAGCTGCCTTCCTAGCTAGCAGAGGTTTTCCGGACGCCATTGGCCATCCTCCGGTGAAGGTACCCGATTGCTGAGGTGTTACCTTGGACGCTTTGTGGCCTTAAGACTGTAACTGTGTAACAAAATAAACCCCCTTTTATAAAAGCCAATCCATCTCTGGTGTTTTGCATTCTGCAGCATTAGCAAACTAGAACAGCCCACTAACTACAAGCTAATTTTTGCATAAAAGTGTTTAACTTGTCAAATGCCTACAATCAAAGGTAATGAGAAAACTGCCATCATGTTAAATGTTTTAGCAGCACCAAATATGAGATGTACCTATTCAAGAGCTCTTCCAACTGACAAAGAAGTTGCCTTTGTCCAATATTCCTAATTTCAAAGCCCATTATTATAAAGATGATAATGATGCTTAGATTTTTTATCTATTCTCATTTTTAATTTATCACTGTAATATCCTGCTTTACAGAGAGTCTGATAGATGTCTATTATATTCTGTTGATTTGGTAGCTTTAACATACTCTGTATGGAAAATCTTTTTTTAACTTTTTTCACTAAGCTCAGTTTTTCTTTTTTTTCTGGCACTAAACAGATTTTAAGACTTTGCAGCTCTTTAAGAGGTACACCTACCCATGCCCTCATCCTCCTTGGATCTGTCAGCCAAATGCAATCAGCAGCAAGACACTTTCTCAAGCATCCGTCAATGAAAGATGTAGTAGACTGTATGTTTTGTGTATTCTAAATGCCACTCATATATTTATATGGGTCTATAAAATATCTAAACTGTTTGCCACAGCTATAAATTTTTATTTCTCCTTTTAGATTCTTGAAATCATCAAGGACATTTCAATTTCAAACTTTAAGGAAATGCATCCAGTGCAGAGGAGTAGTCTAATATAATTCCTGAAATCAGTCAGATATGACTTAATGGCTTCGAATGCTTGCTCTGCCACCATGCTTGCATGGTTTAGACCTACAATTCATATAGTTTTGTCTGTTGGAGACACAACTATCTTATCTTTAAAATGAACATCACTACAGCGCTTCCTCAAATGGTAGATGAGATGAATCAATAGTAAGATGATATATATTTAGCACTTACCAAAGCACTTGGTATATAATTTGTGCCCAAGAAGTGGTATATATTACTATCAATATAATATCAATTATAAGAAGGCATTTCAATACAAGTGATCCTCAACCAGGGGCAATTTTGCCCCCAGGAGACATTTGGCAAGGTGTACAGAAATATTTGGTTTTCACAATTGAGGAGGTGAAAGGGATGAATTTCTACTGGTATGTAGTATGTAGGGGAGAAGGATGCTGCTAAACATATTATAATATGTGAGATAGCCTCACAACAACAAAGAATTATCCATAATAAAATCTCAATAGAGCTGAGGATGAGAAATCCTGCCATAATTCTGTTTGCTCATGGACCTTTCTTCTCCATCATAGATGATGTTTATATTTGAAAGATCACACTATAAAAAACTTTTTAATTTTTCTTTCTTTGTGTGCTGTAAAGTGACACTTTTTTCTTGCAGGCTAATTGACTTACCATGAATTGAATGACTACACTGTATAAAATATTAGATATAGAAAACAAGCCTGAACAAATATCCTCTTGTGATGACTCTTTTCTTACAAAATGCATTGTTCACTGTGAAACAAATCATGATGTATTTGACCTCTATTAAGATATATTTACAAAAGAATCAAATTAAGCATCAGTCATTATTAGTAAGTTATTTGGGGATCTATGCAAGTATATTTAGTACAATTAAAACCCATAAAATGCCATGCTTCTATAAAATAAATTATATCACCTTATTAATGCATTTAGAGTTAATTTTTTTCCAACAGCAACAAGCTGAATAGTTGCAGGGTTTAATCAGCACAATTAATCATTAGTGCACACTTTATAGTGATCAGTCCCATTCAATTTTATGACCAGGGTTTATCACAACAGAACGCATTACAAATCATCCAGAAACTTAAGAAAATAAGGTGCTACCTTCCATTTTAAGTCACTAATTTTATCCATTCTAACACTTCCCTGAATATTTTGGATATTTTTCAGTGTGAATTAATGTTGATTAACATAAGTGGTTATATTTAAACATAATACATGCAAATTTAACAAATGTGCACTAATCTGTGCATTGGCTTGGTGTTTTTAGTCTATTTCATCTCCTAAACTGCAAAAGTTTGTATGTGTGTGTATATATGTGTGTATATGTATGTGTTTGTGCACATATATTATCTCAATGAGGTGTTACAAACAACATGTTCTCAGTGAAGAGTTTCCTAATAATTTTCTTTGAAACAGCAGCCCCTACCACCACCACCCCCACACGCATGTCCCTCATTTTCCTTCCTTTCTCTCTATTTTATTCCATATCATGTTTCACTATCTAATGTACTATATATTTTATTTCTTTATTTTGACTATGGTCTCTCTCCTCTCTCTCCTCACCTCCCCACCCCCATCTTTCTCTCTCACCAGCATGTTTAAGAATCATGAGCTTCAGGATCTGATGTCCAAGGTTTTGAATGCAGCTCTACCTGTTAGTGACTGTGGGACTAGGGGCAGGTAAAATAACCTCTCTCTGCCCCAGTATGGAAATAATAATACTATCTACTTCATAATGTTGTTATGAGATTTAAATGAGGAAATATACATAAAAGTACTCAGCCTGTGGTAAACACTATGCAAATGTTAGCATTAATAATTAGTCTTCTTGAAGGCAGAGGCTTCTCTCTCACGTCTGTATTCCCAGAACGTGTAACATATCTGGCATAGACAATCAAAGGCTTACTTAAAGAAGGGGTCTCACTCTTTACCTAGCCAAGGTTCTTTGGTTTTCTTAACACCACAAAAACCTTAGTATGGTCTCTTGGAAACTCTCATGCCCTCCAACTCTCCTCCTCTATATTATGGGGAAGGGAGGGTGGAGAAAAAGTAACAGTATTTCTAATAGAATTGGGGAAATTTTTTAATATTACACTTTATTTTTCCTATAATATTTTCCTGACCCCCTTTTTAAATTTCATCAAAATATAGTTGAATGGACAGAATTTATAGCAGATAAAACAAAGGAAACAAAATGCTGTTATTGTAAATACAAGACAATTCCTTCAAAGGCAAATTGCAGCATGTTGGATTAAAAATAGTTTTCTATTTAGATAATATATAATGTGAAAATTGAGTTTAGGTACACATCTAACTAATAGAAAATAAAACATTCTGCTTCATAGCTGACAAGCCATCTGCTTGGGGATTTGTGCTTGATTTATTATTGAATCTCACGAAGGACATAATAAGTAAAATTAGACTTATGGCAAACATCAATTTATTTTACTTCCATTTATACTTGAGAATGAGTATTTTTTAATATAAACAAATTACATTGTCAAATTGCAACTAAAACAAATGTAAGCATAAATATTTTTAGGTCAGATTTTTGTTTTCTTTTATTTTATATATGTAAACTGGAAGTAATGACAAGTTAAGATGTAAGCCTAAAACCTCATTAAAGTCTCTCAACAACATGAGATGGGTTTTATAATAGCACTTTATATTTTAAGAAACTGAAGGTGAAAATGTTAAGTAACTTGTCTTTTATAACACAACAAATATTCAAAATCCAGGTTGATAATACTTTAAATCCTGTGTTTTCCCATTACACCAAGTTTTTCTTTCCATTGTTTAAACTAAGATCATATAGATTTATCACAAATGTAAGTCTTTTAGATTTTTAAGATTGACTCTTGTACTAAACTAAAAAAAAAAAAAAACTCTACTTCTGGACATGAAGGAATAACAAGGGTAGAACCTAACCTCTCACCATAAATTAGAAACAGCACAAAATACATAAAACTGTTTTCAGACACTGGACAGCAGGCAGTATAGTTTTGTGATCCTTGAAAGAAGGGACATAAATCCTGTAAGATGTAAAATTCCCCCGTCTTTTTGCTTGGATACAGTTTCCAGACTGCAGATGTATGAAGGAGAATCCAAAAAGCCTAGGCATCTCTAAATTGAAGAGATGGAGATCAGATTTTTATGATTCTAACTCAGCTAGAAGTGGAAACCAGTGATTTGGGTGAAAATGTGCTTTGGAAACAGCTTCAGGGATTCTTGAATTTTGTTGAATACTAAGCTGTGCATGCCTGGGGTGAAACTCCACAGGGCAGGGCCAAGAAAGACAGGAGATTTGTAAATATTACTATTCCAAGGGCTCACAGCTGGGGAAGTCACGGACACCTCTAGCAGCCAACTTCCAGCCTGTATCTACTCCCACCTCCTTTTCTATTGTGTGCAAATGATTCAATATGTTTCCATTCCACTGCCCAAGAGATAAGTTAGATCTAATGGAGTGACCTGACCATATCTTAAACCCAGAAAATAGGGAACAAGCAGCCTCAGCTGTTTATCAGGATGGAAACTCTCAGCGGCAGGACCCTCTTCATCTGGGTTGTATAAATACCCCCCACCTTGGGAAGCACAGATTTGTCTCTCCTCTCTGACAGGAAGTGGGGCATGAGGAGCTGCCATCCACTGGCCCTGACCAAAGCAGCTGACTTCCCCAAGTGCTGGCCATGATGGGACCATCCCCTGTGCTCTTTTGGACCTTTGGTACTATGTAGGTGATAAAGAGGTCATTTGCTTAAAGCTTCTGTTGTACCTGAACCTGTGCTCCCATGACGTACCATATAGCAACTCTCTCCACACTCACACAGGACCAGGCTATTTTCAAGCTTTAATCCTTCAGAATGGAGTCTCCTCAATAATTATCCATGCCAGTCAATGGAGATCCAAGGAGACCTATGCTCAGTGGTGGGTCTGAGCTTTCTGTTGACTGAATGCTCTTTGACAAATGCTCCAAGAAAGCTAAAAAAAGCAGAGATAAAATTAATTCAAAAAAGTGTAATTTGAGGCCAAAGCAAACCCAACATATTTAAAGAAATCACAATGATCAACATCTAGTCAAAATTACTAGATAAGACAAGCAGCCAGAAACTGATGCATAATCAAGAGAAAAATCAGTTAACACAAACACATCCAGAAATGCTAAAAACAACGGGATTAGAAGACAAAAATGTTTTATAAAAAGCCATCATAATTATATACAGGTATTTAAAATAAAACATGAAAATGTAAGGACAGAAATGGAACATATGAAAAGACCCAAAGAAGTTTTTAGAGATGAGAAACTTTTTATAGACAAGACTAAGAGTAGATTATGGTAGGATAAAAAGTCAATGAGCTTGAAAGCATAGTAATAGAATATATACAAAATAAAGAACAAAAGACTGTAAAATATGAGCACAGCCTCAAGACCTATGAAATAATTCCAATCAGTGTAATATATATATATATATATATATATATATAATTGGAAGCACAGATGAAGATGAGAGGAGAAAATTAAGAAAGAATAATTAGGATAGCTACGGAGACTACTGGTGTGATTACCATGTTCCTAAGTGTGGTCTCCTCTGCCAAGAGTAAGTAAAAAGCCATTCTTGTGAAAATGATGAGCCAAGTTGGGACAGGCTACATCTTCAACACAAAGGGAACTGACTACAAGAGAGAGAAACTGACTCTTTTGCATTATGACCCAGTTGTAAAGTAAAAAGTCCCTTTTGTGGAACAGGAAAAAATACATTCCCTCTGAACAATGGATTGAAAATGAATTTGATTTATAAATGAGAAGACTGGAGGGCAGGGTAGCTGATACAGTAATCCTGCAAAGTGTAATAAACCAAGATGAAATGGAATCACTGTCCCCTGTAATTTGAACACCATTGTGAAGGAGAACAATGCAGTGAAAGGAAGTTTTTCATATTAGGACATATATTGTTGCATCACACATTTATCTTTCTGGATATTTTTATAGCCCTTAATAAAAAAATACGAAAATAGCTACATACACCTACACACACACACACACACACACACACACACAAACAAAATGAAAGAATGACTGACAATTATCCAAATTGATAAAAACTACAAACTTGCCTGTGATGGTTAAGTTCATGTGTCAACTTGGCCAGGTTATGGTGTCCAGTTGTTTGATCAAGCAAGCACTCACCTGATTGTTACTGTGAGGATATTTCAGGGACTTCAGTCATCAGTAAATTGATTGCATCTACGGCTTATCACCTCTACAATCAACCGAAGAGATTGCCTTCAACAGTGAGGGACATCTTATCCAATAATTTGAAGGCTTTAAAATGAGAAATGATAGTTGCAGCAGTCAGAAATAAAGAATTTCTATTTCTACTTCAGCCAGTCAGCTCCTTCTGGGGAATTCAAAAACCTTTCATTGGGGTTTCCAGCTTGTGGTCTTCACTATGGAATTTGGACTTGCCTGTCTCCACAGTCTCCTGTTGGTTCTGTTTTCCTAGAGAACCCTTACTAATATACTACTGATCCAAGAAGCTCAATGAACTGTAAATTCAAAACACACACACACACGCACACACACATTACATCAAGGCATATAATAAGCAAATTGCTAAAAATCAGTCAGAAAAACAAGGCTTGTTATGTACAGAGAAACAAAGATAAGAATGACTGGGTTTTCTTATCAGAAATAATGGAATAAGCCAGTAGATAATGGCTTTAAATTAATGATAGAAAAAAAATCCATCATCTAGATTTCTATGCCAAAAATAATATTCTTTATAAATAAAAGTGAAATACAATCTTTTTCATAAAAAGAGAAGGTAAGAGAATATATCACTAGCAGACCAAAACTAACAGAATTTTTAGTGAAATTCCTCAAGCAGGAAAAAAAAGATACTATATGGAATCTTGGATCTGACCAATAGAATGAAAAGTGATAGAAACTGTAATATTTTGATAAGTATAAAATGTCATTGCTAATTTTTAATTTCTTTAATAGATATTTGTCTTTTTAATGTAAAATAATAACTTTGCCTCATGAGGTTTATGACATATGCACAAATAAAATATATGGAAACAATAGCATAAAGGATGGCAGGGGAATGGAAATATTCTTTTGTAAGGATGCTATATTATACATGAAGAGAATATTATTTCAAAATACACTATCACAAAGAGAATATATATATTTTAAACATTAACACAACCATTTAAAACAAAGAATGATAGCTAATTAGCCATTAATGGAGAAATTAAACATTTAATGTGAAAAAAGATAGGAAAAGAAGAAAAATGGAATAATAAATGGATGCAACAAACAAAAATTACAAGTTGATTGATATTAATCTGAACATATTTATATTTACATTAAATGCTCTACATATGTCAATAGAAAGGCAGGCATTTTAAGATTGGATGTGTGAAACTCATATCAAATATACAGAAATAGATTATAAGTAAGAAAATGGAAAACTATGCCAACAGTGAGCCTAAGAAAGTTGGAAAAGCCATAGTAATAACAGAAAATGTATACTAAAGAAAAGAAATGTTAGCAGGTATAAAGAGGAACATTTCATAAAGAGAAGGGTCAATTAATCAAGAAGACAAAATGATCCTTCATGTTTATGCTCCCAATAATGGAGCTGTAAAATACATAAAGAAAAATTAGTACTGTACAAATGAAAGGAGAAACAGACAAATCCAGAATGGAAAAATTGGAAATTCCAATGTCTCTCTCAGTAGTTAATAGAATAATAAACATAAAATCAAAGAATATGGGAAAAAAAACCTTAAACAAATCAATCAAATACATCTAATTGATATTTACAGAATGCTGAAGACTACAATGGCAAAATTTAATTTTCAATTATATATGGAACATTAAACAAAATAGGCCATATGTTGTGCCATTAAATATGTTTCATCTAATGTTAAAGAGTCAAAATCATACACAGTAGAAATTAATTAGAATCCAATAACAGTAAGATGACTGGAAAATCCCCAAACATTTCATAATTAAAAAAATTATCTCTAAATATCACATAGGTGAAAGAAGAAATCAAAAGGAATAAGAAGGTATTATGAATTAAGTGAAAATGAAAACACAGCTTTCAAAATTTGTGTGATATAAGTCAAACAGAGCTTATAGGGAAATGTGTATCTTTAAGTGCTTTTATTAGAAACAAATCAACAAATATTTAAAATCAAATGATCCAAGACAAGGGTTACAAAATTTGTTTCTGTAAAGTGCCAGATGGGAAATAATTTAGGCTCTGTATTCTACAGATGCAGCTACTTAGCTCTGCCATTTTAATACAAAAGCAGCCATAGTCAATACATAAATGAATGAGTTTGGCATTATTCCAATAAAAATTTATTTATGGACACTGAAATCTGAATTGCATGCCACATGTCACAAAAGATTATTATATGTGAGTTATTTTCAACCATTTAAAAATGTAAAAACCACTCAGGTTGTGGGCACTGCAAAAATAGTGGGACATTTTTCCCACAGGCCATTGTTTGTTGACTAGAATACAAACTTCCGCCTTAGGAAGCTAGGCAAAGGAAGCAATTTAAACCAAAGTAAATAATAGAAGGAAGTTGTAAAGATGAGAATAGCATTTAATGGCATTGATAATATACAGATAGGTAAGGAAAATTGATGAAACCAAAGCTTGTTCTTTGGAAATATCAATAAAATGGATGAACTTCCAGATCCACCAATAAAGAAAAAAAAAAATGTGAAGCCACATAATAATGAAAGAAGAGATATTGCTCTACAGTATACAGGCTAATAAGGAAATATGAACAATTTTAATATCCCTAGAACTGTCATAGTATTTCAGTTTGTAATTAAAAACTCCAGAACCAGATGGCTTTATTGATGAATACTATCAAGCATCTAAAGATGAAATAACAGGAACTCATATAAACTTCTTCAGAAATTGAGGGAAGAAGGAATATTCTATGAGACCACAAACAGCCTGCTACAAAAAGAAGGCAAAATATGACCAGGAAAAATGTAGACAAATATCCCTAACTTGAAAATACTGAAAAAACTTAGCAAAGAGAATCCACAAATATATAGAAAGGATTATAAAGTATAAGCAACTGCAATTTATGCTGGGAATAAAATCACCATAATAATGGAATGACCAAGAGAAAAAGAAACACAAGATCATCTTAATAGATGCAGAAATTGCATTGGACAAAATTCAGAGCTCATTCATGAATAAAACTTTTAGCAAACAAGAAATAGTAAGGAGCAGACTATGAAGCATCTATAGAAAACCTATAGCAATGATTATACTTAATGGTGAAAGACCGAATTATTTTCCCCTTAATATTGGGAACATGTCAAAATGCCCAGTCACATCACTTTTATACTTTTAGTTATTAGAGTTTCTAGGCAGTGAATTAGGATGCAGATAGAAGGAAGGAAGGAAAGAAGGAAGGGAGGAAAGGAGGGAGGAGAGAAGAAAGGAAGGAAGGAAGAAAGGAAGGAAGGAAGGAAGAAATGAGGGAGAGAGGGAGGAAGGAAGGGAGGAAGGAAGGGAAAGAGGGAAAGAAAGAAAATAAATCCATTAATTTGGAAAAGGAAAAGAATAAAATTATTTATATGCATACAACACAGATGTCCAAAGGAATACACCAGGAGTTACAAAAACTAATTCATCAGTTTAGAAAGGTCATAGGATACAAGGTCAATATATGAAAGTCAATTATATATATATTTATGCAATGAAAAATCAGAGATTGAAATTAAATATACCAAAGTGTTTACAATAGCATCAAAATTTGAAGGGAAAAATTTATATACAAAAACCTACAAAACACTGCTGAAAGAAATTTGATAAATCACGTTCACAGATGGGAGGTCTCCATATTGTCAAGACATCAATTTTCCCAAAAATTATTTATTGAATCCCAATCAAAATTGCAGAGGGCAATTTTTTTAGAGAAGTGGTTTTACAGAACAGTCATACATAAAATGCAGGATTCTCATATACCACCTTGTTAGTAGTAACAACTTTCTTTGGTGTGGTTCACTTGTTACAATTGAAGAAAGCATATTTTTATAATTATGATATTAACTACAATCCATGGTTTAATTTAGGGTTCGCTGTTTGTATTGTGCAGTTCCATGGATTCTTTTTAAAAAATTTTATTCTAGTAACACCCTAAAATTTCACCCTTTAACCACATTCAAATATGTAATTCAGTGCTGTTAATTACATTCACAATGATATCTTTGCCACCACTATTCATTACCAAAAAGAAATTCTATACGTTTTAAGACTTTAACCCTTTAATCCCTAACTCTTACCCCCACTATATTTTTTATAAGGAATTTTATTTTGAGATAAATTCAAACTTACAGGAACAGTTGCAAAAACAGTACAACCCCATATGTAGAACTCCAGCATACCCCAAGCCCGACCCCCCTCCCCTGATACCTCGATCCACCACCTTTAACATCCTGTCACACCACCATTTCTTTCTTTCCTTCCCATCCTATCATCCATCATCTATTGCTATGTCTTCTGAACATATGAGAGTAAGCTGCACACATCCTTGGAAAAACAATATAATTCATATATACATTTCCCATGAACAAGAACATTCTTTTATGAAATCCCATTAAACGCAGCTAAGAAGTTCCTGAAATTCAACCTTGTTACAAAGCTTACATGCTATATTTCCTTTTTTTTTTTTCCTGATGTCCCATCTGTGTCCCTTTGAGCCTCCTGTCCTCCATCCTCAGATCCCATCCAGGTTCATACTTGGCATTTAATTGTCATCTATTTAGACTGTCTTCTTTTTTTTTTTCAATTGTGGAGATATATATACAGCCTAAATCTTCCCATTTCACCCCATCCCTAGCATTCCATTAGTGGGATTAATCACATTTAGAATGTCACAATGCTAACACCTTCCCACCATCCATTTCTAGAAGTTCCCCTTCACTCCAAACAGAAACCCTACACTCATTTCTTAACTCCTCATTGCCCCTTCCCCCACTTCTCAGAACCCCTACTCTACTTTTCATCTCTATGGTCATATTCTCTGATACTTTCTTTGTGTTTACCGTGGGGCTTAAATTTAACATTTTAAATCTATAACAATCTTGTTTTTCTTTGATACCAACTTAACTTCAATATGACACATAAACTATGTTCCTGTACTCCCTCATTCCCCCACTTTTATGTAGTTCTTATCAAAAATTACATATTTTACACTGAGTCCAAAACTGCTGATTTATCATTACAGTTTATTTATTTTAGATCCTGTAGGAAGTATTGGTATTTATATTTACCATGTGATCTTTAGTGGTACCCTTTATTTCTTCATGTAGTTTCAGTCAATTGTTTAGTATCCCTTCCTTTCAGCCTGCTCAACTCCCTTTAACATTTCCTATAGGACTGATCTACTGGTGGTGAAGTCCCTCAGCTTTTTTCTCTGTCGGTAGGGCTCCTTTCAGTATCTGAAGTAGGGCAGGTCTTTTATTAGCAAAATCTCTCAGTATTTGTTTGTCATGAAAAATTTAAACTCTCCCTCAAATTTGAAGGAGAGTTTTGCTGGATCAAGTATTCTTGGTTGGAAATTTTTCTCTCTCAGAGTTTTAAATATGTCATGCCACTGCCTTCTCGTCTCCATGGTGGCCACTGAGTAGTCACTACTTACTCATGTTGTTTCCTTTGTATGTGGTTAATTGCTTTTCTCTTGCTGCTTTCGGAACTTGCTCCTTTTCTTCAGTACTTGACAGTCTAATCAGAATATGTCTTGGAGTGGGTTTATTTGGATTTATTTTATTTGGAGTTCTCCAGCATTTATGCTTTGTGTATTTATATTGTGTAAGTTTGGGAAGTTTTCCCCCAAAATTTCTTTGAATACTCTTTCTAGATCTTTACCCTTCTTTTCCCCTTCTGGGATACCAATGAGTCTTAAATTTGGATGTTTTATTTTATCTATCATATCCCTGAGATCCGTTTTGATTTTTTTGATTTTTTCCCCATTCTTTCTTTTGTTCTTTCATTTTCTGTTCTGTGGTCCTCAAGGAGGCTGAGTTGTTGTTCAACTTCCTCTAATCTTGTATTATGAGTATCCAGAGTGTTTTTAATTTGGCCAACAGTTTCTTTTATTTCCATAAGATCTTCTTTCTTTTTATTTACTCTTGCAATTTCTTCTTTAGGCTCTTCTAGGGTCTTCTTTATGTCCTTTATATCCTAGGCCATGCTCTTGTTGCCTGTCTGTAATTCTTTGATTAATTGTGCCAAGTACTGTGTGTCTTCTGATCTTTAGATTTGGGTGTTTCAGTTTGGGTTCTCCATATCGTCTGTTTTTATCATATGCTTTAAGATTTTCTGTTATTTTTGGCCTCTTGGCATTTGCTTTACTTGATCCCTAATTTGACAGAACTGCAGGTTGGTGGCACACACTTTCTCTAACTAACCTTGGCATCCGTGAGTCACCTATGCCCCTCAAGTCAGTTCTCCCCCACTTTGTCTTTGTGGTGTGTGGGGGTCTGATTCTTGTGGGTCCAATTGGTGCATCGAGTTTGGGTGTGTTGCTGATGCTGTCTGCCCTGAATGTGGGGCGTGTGTCTGGGTGGTTAGGCAGGCAGGGCAGCTTTAATAATCAAACCTCCCAGGTGTTCCTGGAGATTTAAGGCTGTTGCAGGAGCCTAAGCCTTCATTACAGTCTTTCCACCGATTGTCTCTGCCGCTAACCCACAAGCCCTTGGTATTCACGTAGGGTCCCTGGGATTTCCGAGTGGTTCCCCCTTCCCAGCTGTGCTCTTCCAGGACCTCTGCTGAGGGAGGGCCACGCCACATCACTAGTATGCGCCGGCCTGCCAGGGAAGCCCTGGGTCACTGGGCTGTGCAGGGGCACTCCCAGCCCACTTCAAAGATGGTTGAATGGGATGCATTGACTTCCCCCTTTTTGCACTGCTCTGCCCTCCCAGCTCCAGGACAATCAGCCCTGGATGTATTAAAGGCCACTGTCCATGGCCAATATTGTGGCTTGTGTGTAGTGCTGTGGGAAAGATTCTCTGTCACACTGGGTTTCTTGGCACGGCTTTGGGCTGTGGGTCTGGCCCGGGGCAGAAGGGTCCCCCGCCCACTGGGGAGATGGCTGCAAGGAATGCACTTTTTTTTCTCCTTTTGGCTCCCCTCTGCTCCTCTGGTCTCGAGACAATCAGCAGTGGGTGTGGAAGGGGTATCCTCCACACCAGACACCAAGATGTTAGCCCAGCCCGCTCCCACCATGCTTCACTGCACGGCTCTCCCAGTCAAATCTGCAGCCACTCCTGGGCTTTTTTTTTTTTTTTTTTGAAGAACTAGTCCATCTCCAAATGCCAGCCCACTGTTTCCCCACACCACAGCACGGCCGCAGGACTTTCAGCCAGCTCATTCACTTGTTTCAGGATGCAGGCTCCTGGTTTCACCAAATGCACAATCCCTGTGGATTTAGCAGAACTTGTCCACTGGTGCATCACTGGGAGTGGTGTTCTGGGTCACTTTCTGGTTTTTGTCTAGTATTTTTCACGGAGGTGTCTTTTTGCCCTGTCTCACCTACCTGCCATCTTAGGTTCTCCCCGACTATATTTTTATAGAAACTGATTCTTAAAGTCACATGAAAAAACAAATGACCTAAAGTTGTTGAAACAACTAAATAAAGCTAAAAAGAACAAAGGTGAAAGACTCACCATCCCTGATTTTAAGACTCACTGTAAAGCTGCAGTAATCAAGACAGTGTTATTGCCATATATAAGCCCATGAAACAGAAATAGAGAAGTTGATTCCCACATATATGGACAATTGATTTATAAGACAGATGCAAAGGTAATTCAGTGGAAAAAGGACAACCTTTTCAACCAGAGGAAAAAACATTCATAGGATGGGGCAGCTTTGGAAAGACCACTAAGAGTTTTTTCTTTGGGTTTTAGGATGGAATAAAACAACTAAGTCCGAACATACATAATAAACTTGTCAGTTCTGACTGCAATACTGTAATATAACTTTCAGGCTTAAAGACAGAAGTTTATTGGTTCCTGCCAACAGTTATCACATATTCACATGTATTATTCTAAATATTTTTTATAACTGACTTTACTGTTGGCCTTTTCAGCCTACATGCTTAAGTGAAAACTTCCAATAGAGTAAAATTACTTAAGCACATGAACTCAATTCAAATAATGGGAGGATTCTGTTTGAATAGGGTAATTCACAGGGCCAACATTCAAAATCATTTTTTGCTGAAGTGCAAAGTGGGCTTTCCCTAAATCACAAACAGTACATGTCTAAAGTCAAGAAGCTGGAGTGTCAAAGTGAAGGGAGTAAAAGGTGGAGCTTCTCTTGCTCTAGCTTTATTGTGTGGCACTTGAAGATGCCAAGCTTTTCCCATGTGCCAGATTAGACAGCAAAGTTAATGAAGATAGAGCCCTCTTGAAAGGACCTTGCCCAAAGATGCTTACAGTTCTAAGCAAACCAAAACAGAAAGGTACCGTATGGATGGTAACATCAGAACGGGAGCTGAAGGGAGGTAAGAAGAGGTCAAAAGCAATGCCAACTTCAGAAGTCAGGTTGTGTGTGTATGTGACAGTGTGGTAGGAGTGGTGTGTGGGTGAGGAATGAATGTTGGCCTCCAATGCACAAAGGAGAAAGAACATACATTTCAGTATATTCACACAAAGGGCCTCAGTGCTTAATTATAGCAGCATTTGTCAATGGAGGCCTTGCTTTTTTTTTTTCCCCCTTCTTTCTCCCATCTGAAAGTGAAAATGTCAGAAACAATTGATTAAAATTACAGGTGGAGGTAACATAAGAAAGTAAGTAATCTAACAACGATTTCTTTTCCTACTCAGATAGCTGAGTCCGGGTTATGCCTTAGTTGAGAAAAGAGAAGAAGCCTTAAAAAGAGAAGATCAAAATTTTGATTTGAGAGTATTTTTAGCTGCTGAAAAAGAGTTATGAATTCAATATCTAAGATGAATGTTGAAGAACAAGATTCTGCTCAGGCTATCATGCAGAAGCTGAGACGTCTCCTCCAACAGAGTCAGTTTCAAACAATGGTGGGTGCAACATGTCCTGATGTCTTTCTTCTAAACCCAGATCTTTCAATATACCAACCTCATTTGACTTTCCAAGCACAATGTCTAACAGCACTCAAGGGACATTTCCAGAAAAAGTGAAAGAACAATTGACAAATCTATTTCTTTGCTCTTTGTATCCACCATCCCAGGTACACAGCTGACCACCTGAAAGTGAACCCCTCCTTGTTCTGGGCAGGTTTATTTTCAGAACCAGAAGAGAAACTTGGAGTGAAGGTGCATGTATGCTTTGGTGTTGAATGAGAAACTTCAATTAAAATATGGGCTGTCATGTTTGATCATGAACAACTACAAATTATTGTAATTTTAAAAGTACCTGATACTTCTTGTACTAAGTTTGTGGACTTATGAAATAAAATAGGTGTCTATTAACTAATTTTGAGATTTTGAGAAAGCATCTCCTAACTTCCACGAAAAATAAATGTGAAGATTGGAAAATGCAACAAAAACAGTAACAATTCTCAACATGCAAAAACTAAGGCAATGTTCTGCTAGAAAGCAAGGGATATTTTTTCTAATTTTGAGTTTTTCAAGTTTAATTAATATGTTACTACCTTCATAATTTTTCATTTTTATTAACCACATACATTATTGTTTACTTACATATTGAAACAAGATAAATTTTTATTTACTCTTGTACTAAACAATGATGTTTTAATATTACTTTTTTCTCTTGATATACAAATCTCTACTTCAGATTGTTTAATGAAATGTGAATGATGTAAATTAAACTCATCCATCACCGCACATACACATAGAGTAAAAATCCCTAATTTCTCCTTATTTCTTTTGAACATCTTGTGCAACTCCCCTTGTGAGACCCAAGATAAAACAATAACTTTCTCATTTAATCGCTATAATGTATAAGCTATTACTGGGGAATCAGAAGACATGTGTTCATCTTTGACACCCTAGTGAATGAATGTCTGGCTGCTGTCTTTCCACAGAAGAAAACAAGTATTTGTAATTGGAGAAAAAAACTGTATCATCTACCATCATTTCAGTACTTGACCTAAACATCTAGACCATTTGCTTATTTCTGGTTTTATTAGGCTTTCCTCTTCTGTCCCCATCTTAACTGCCCAAACATTCCACAAAAATGTACATATATGGTGGCTTTCTTTCCTCATTTCCATACCCCATTCATAAACCAATTTTGTTACTACAGCTAAGAATGTGTAAAAGAAGTTGCAGAGATTGGCACTAAGTACACACAGTTTGACAAGTTTATTTCACCCAATTTGGGATTTTTAAAATATGTTTTCATTGTTGGTGGCAATATAAAATGGTACAGCCTCTGTGGAAGACAATTTGGTGGTTCTTCAGAAAGTTAAGTATAGAATTACCATATGTCCTGGCAATCCCACTTCTCAGTGTAAACCCCAAAGAAAGCAGGGAATCAAACCGATACTTGCACACCAATGTTCAAAGCGGCATTATTCACAATTGTCAAGAGATAGAAGCATCCCAAGTGTCCCTCAGTTGTTGAATGGGTAAACAAAATGTGGAATATACATACAGTAGAATATTGTTTACCCGTAAAAGGAATGAAGTTCTGATACATGCGACAACATGGATGAACCTTGAAGATATTATGCTGATTGAAATAAGTCAAACACAAAAGGACAAATATCGCATGATGTCAGTAATTTGAAATAATTAGAATATGCAAACTAGAGTCAGAATCTACAGAATCTATAGACTATAGGTTACCAAGGAATGGGTGGGGCAGGGAATGGGAAGTTAAAGCTTAAAATGTACAGGGTTTCTATCTGGAATGTTGGAAATGTTTTGGTGATGGATGGTGGTGATGGTAGCACACATTGTGAACATAATTAACAGCACTGAAATACATATCTGAATGTGGTTAAAATGGAAAATGTTAGGTTATATATACTGTAACAAATAAAGAATAAAAACAAAATCCATGAAACTGAACTACACAGTGAACCCTAAGTTAAACCATGGACCACATTTAATAGTACAATTATAAAAATGTGCATTTATCAATTGTAACAAATGTTCCACACCAATGTATGGTGTTAATAATAGGGTGGCATATGGGAATCATGTATTTTGTGCATGATTCTTCTGTAAACTCACAACTCTAATACAGAAAAAAGATTTTTAAATTGTTTTTATATAATGTATTATAATAAAATATAAACACTGCTTAAGCCAATGTTTATTACATTCAACAAGCTTATATATTTTGTCTGTTCTATGCAAACCTGTGTCCAGTAGAAAAATGCAATAAAGAAAAATGATCTGATACCCATTCTGCCATAAGAACTTGCAATTCATAATAATATAGATGTGAAAATGGATATGGACATAGATATAAAGAAATATAAAAAATGCATAGGCCCTTACAAAGCAAATTTCTTTTTAAGTCAAACATTTTCCAAAAAACCCTCAGTTAAATGGAAGGGAAGTTTTGAAAATGTGGAAATTACAAAAAGGGAAAGCTAAAAAACATATCTTTATAATCAAGTGTTATCAATAGTCACTGAATTTCTTTCACCTTTCTAGTTCTATAAATATTTAAAATTAAAAGATTCAGTTACTCTATTAAACTCCGTCTTTCTTCTCCACATACAGTTTTTGAAGAACTTTATTTTCATATCATATTTCCCTCCAAATATTCCTCTATAAAATGAATGTCAAAAGCCAAAAGAGAATATCTGTAATTTACTATTACAGAGTATTTTTATTGAATTCTTTTTAAATTCTTTTCAAATTAAAACCTGTACAATTACAAAGGTGTGAAATAGAAAGTATATTTTGTATTGAATATTTTATCTCATTTCATAGCAATGTTTATCAAAAAAGCTGAGAAATACATGTATTTGATAGTAAAGGAGGAAAATAACATGTTCTAAAGATAAAGAGATGAGAAACTCTTATTAAAATTTTAGATCTGTTCTTTTGGATATTTCCCTTGCTAAGGGAAAGATAAAATGACATTCTCAGTAACTACAATTTTATTTACCGACTCTGTTTCACCAGAGTTAGGCATATTTCAGACAGAAAAGAAACAATTTTAATGAAGGAAAAAAAATATTCCCTTTTCCTTTAAATTTACCATCATAAACAATATCGAACAGTTTTGATAAAATATGCTTTGCCTTGATGTTATAGTCCTACCTTCATTCTCCTGTAAAAATATTTCAAGAAAAGCATTTTCAATTTCCCAGTAATTTCTATAAATAGAAAATCCAGCATAGCAATTAACTATTATTATATATATACTCACACTGGTACATGTAATATATACATTAATAATACATTATACAATTATATTATATATTATATATCTTTTTTAAAACCATGTCTCATTTCTTTTGTTGTGAAGATAATATATTGCCATTTTATTATATTCTTTTGTACTATGAAAACTTGAACACAGTGCTTTTCTATTTCAACTACTGTGAGACAATAAAACACTCCTCAACATATTTCAAGATTCAATTTAAAGGATCCTGAGCTCAAGCCCTTTAAGGACTTTATTATTTCACATGCTAATATTGCGTCTTGGAACAAGTATTAATGATAATGCCATGTGAGAAAGAATCCTTGGTACATAAATGTGTACGAATGAAAACAACATTTTTGTCCACTCAATTTCCACAGGTACAAGGCAGGCATGTGCAATCCTGTGTTTTTTTGTTGTTTTGTTTGTGTGTGTGTGTGTGTGTGTGTGTGTGTGTGTGTGTGTGATTCTTGTGCTTTATTTTTGGTTGATGTGGCTTTTTGTTAAGTAGCTAAGAATTCAAGAATTCAGGGTGCCCCAGTGGTCTAGTCCAATGCCTTACATCCCAACTTTTTCTTCCAAACCTATAGAAAGGTTGAAAGAATAGTACAATAAACAACTGTAGCAGTTTTGCTAGATTCACCAAATGCTAGCATATCCCTTATAGTCTTTCTCTCTCCTCTCTCTCTTTCTTTTTCTCTCCCACTCTCTCTTTCTAAACTATATGAAATTAGTTTATAGACATCATTATACTTACAACTAAGTATTTCCACTATGTTCTCCTAAGAACTAAAGTATGCTACTAGATAAGGCCAGTGCCATAATCATACCCAATAAATAAAACACTGATAAAATATCATAATCTATAGTGATGATATCATAGGTTTATATCCAAAACTTTCTAATTATCTTGATATGTTCTCTATAGGTTCTTTAATGTTTTTTATAATAATTTGTTGTGAATTTTTTCAAATCCATAAATCCCTTCAAGAATCATATATGACATGCAGGTTATGCTTCTTTAGTTTCCTAAATTACAGTTCCCCTGCCTCATTTTGTCTTTCATATTGTTGATATTTTTGAGAAGCCCAGACCTGTTGTTTTGTATACTGTCTCTCTGATTATTTCCTCATAAATAGATTCAAGTTAAGTATTTTTGGCAAGAATGCTATGTAGGCAATATTGTGCACTTCTCATTGCATCACTTCAAAATCATATATCAATTTAGCCATTATTGGTGGTGCAAAATTAGGTAAAATTGGAGCCCACACAAACCTTCAACAATAAAGGCAAAGTTTTCCTTTTGTAATTAATGAGCAATCTTCAGTGCAATGGCATCCATGTAGGTTTTATCATTCATTAATGGTCCTTGTCTGAATTACCTTTAACTGGAAATTGTAAAATGGAAATCTTACATTTGTAACTATCAATTTTTGTAATGAATTTTCCTTTTTACTCCATACCTGTTTTTGAGTGCCATTATGGACTCATGGATTGTTTTATTCAAAATTTTATAATCCATTGTTGTGATTCTTTTTTGAACTTTTAAATTTGAAATGATTTTAGACTTACAGAAAAGTTGAAAAAATAGTATAGACTTCTCATACTACACTCATTTTCCCTTAATGATAACATCTTGCATAAGCATAGCACAATGACTAAACTAACATGTTAACATTGGTACAATACTAATAACTAAAATATCTGGATTGCAAGCAGCTTTTTTCGTGAATGTTCTATTTCTGTTCCAAGACCCAACCCCAGATCCTGCTTGGATTTAGTCGTCATGTCTCCTTTGTCTTCTCCATTCCTCGCTTGTCTTCCAGAACCTTAAAACTTTTGAAGAGTGATGGTTATTTTGAAGAATGTGTGTCAATTTGAGTTTGTCTAATGTATTTTCATGATTAGATTGAGGCTATTCATTTCTTGCATGAGTACTACAGATGTGATTTACCCTTCTGAGTGCATCATACTGAGAAGTGTACATTCTCAGTGTTATCATAACAGGTGTTACCTGATGCCAATTTGTATTGTGCTGGTGATTTTAAACCTTGATCGTTTAGTTAAGGTTGTGTTTCAAGGTTTTTCCACTGTTAGATTATTATTTTTCCCTTTGTAATCAATAGCTATCTTGGGGGAGATACTTTGAAACTATACAAATATCCTATTTCCTCTGAATCTTTTGCCCACTAATTTTAGCATCTACTTAAGGACTGCAGTGTAATGATCTAATAGTGAATTTATAATTCTCTCATTTTCATTATATGATAATGAAGAACTTTCCCTTATTCCCCATTTATTTGTTTATTCCAGATATTTATTTTATTCTGTGCATTCCAATCCAAAGCTATTATTATTATTTTTATCTGGTGCTATCATCCTTTGGTTATTTATTATGCCATTCAAATTGCTCCAAATTTTGTCTGTTGGGAGCTCTTTTAGGTTACCTTCTGCACCCTTTCAATATGCCCCATTATTTTTTGAGTACATCATTACTCTTTGGCACTACTAAATGCTCCACACTAATACTGTACTTTCTCTGTCCCAGCCCTTGAATCAATCACTTAATCAAAAAGGCCCTGGTTCCTTTTGTAAATGAATAGTGTTTAGAAATTAAGGTCAGTACACTCACGAGGTTAGGTGTGCTCATTTCTACCGGGGTGCAATTGCTTTTAGGCCATCTTAGTGGTCAGAACTTAGAAATGTATGTATGTATGCTAATCCAGGCATACACGCATCTGTATTTCTCTACCTATGTATTTTTTTATATATTGAAAACAATGTAAGTTCATATTGATATCTCCAATTTCTATTATTTATTAATAGCTCCTTCTTATGAGAGTTCTCATTTCTTCTCTGTCCTTGCAGGCCGACATCTCCTCAGATATGGGATTTGTTGGATACCCTACCACCTGTGCTCTCTGATGGGTTCTAGAAAAGCTATAAATTTGCAGTTTGTCTGACTTTATTCCTGTGCAATAGTGGGGGTTGGTGCTCTTTTCAGCTTTCTATACTCCCGAGCAGAAACACTGATTTTTCTTTTTTAGCATTTAAATGGTCTGAATTTTGGCCAGTGTGGACTTTTCCAGCCGGTGCCAGTGCCTTCTGAAATGTTTTTATCATTCTTTGAGTACTTCTTTACTTTCTGGCACAGCAAGCAATCTAGGCTTAACTTCTAATATTACTATCTCAGATCTAGGGTCAACCATTTCTTCAAGAAGTAAAATTGTTCTTATTCTTGATTTAATGTGGCTTTCTCATAGATTGCTAGAGAAAGTAAGCAGTTTTTGATGTTTTCATTAGTGATTCAATCACATGCATTATGAATTACTTGTTCATGTACTTTGCTCATTTTTCAACAGCATTAACGATATATTTCTTTTTGACTTGTAAGAGTCTGTTTGATAAAATTGCATCAATTTTTACATTATATATAGTTTATTATTTAAGTGGTAATTTCATTTCTTCAGTTCAAGCATAGTTTTAAATATTAAACTAGTTTTATAAGCTAGTCTTAAATTAGTATGCATATGTTTTATTATATTCTAAATTTTACATGGTACTAGAGTCACTCATTTTTCTGCATGGGACTATACAGATGTATATATGCTCTATACAATTATTACTTTATAAACCTAGCATTGCATAATTATTGCATTATTGGTATTACTCTAAATAGATAAATATAACATTTATGTATAAAATCACTTCTGTTTGTTTCTTTTCCTTATTTATGCTAAGATACCTAGACTCAGACATTCTAAAACAGAGTTAATTATAGCATCAAATTTTCTTTATGAGTTGGTCTATTTTACTAAAAACATTGGCAATTATTTTTGAAAACAGAAGACTAAAGTCTATTGTTTTACTAATTTGTACAAGAAAATTAAATATCTAAGGCAAATCATATTCATGTTATCAGCAGAGTACCTACATTAGTATTAGGGTAATTTAGGGAATGCTGATCCTCACCTGGTTTGCAGAATCATGGAATATTTAGCTAACCTTGTGATGTTATGGAAACAAGAAGAGATCAATCTCAAGTGTAAATCAGTGCAGGAAACATTCACTATCTTCTCCTATGCCTTACTAGTTGTATTCTCTTTCTTTATTACAGGTACCTGTACCAAACTAAGACTATAAAACAAAACCATTATCAAAAGAGGTAAAACAGGTGGCTTGATAATTTACTTTTCTGGTACATGAATATAATCTTTGAGGATTTACAACCTTCCCAGTTAAGTTTATCCAAGTTCTAAATTACTACATCTATGATTGCAAGGTACATATAATTTTAAACCCTTTTAAGCTTAGAATTATGTTTTAATGAAATATTATTGGACATTGACACACAAAAAGGAAATAGTATGATATTGGACACGTGCATTCAGCCTTAATTTAAAATCAATAGCCATGTAAACTAAATCAGCAAAAAACTTTTTATTGTTTAGAAGAAGGTTTGGTGTTGAAGATGATTACTGGCTCTTCTGATCCTATTTTAAACTAAGCACTCACTTTTGTTTTGGTTACATCATCTTGAAAATATTCTGATACCCACAGAGAAATAGGTGTTACTACATTTTAATATTTTGCCTTAAAAATCTCAAAATATTCTTCAACTTCGTATTGGTGTCCCTGTCCAAACTCTCTGAGCTCAGCTCATTTCCGTTTTTTACTTGCCTACTTGACACTAGCCACACAGACCTTGTTGTTCCTTGGTTAACAGGGTTATTAGGGCTTTCACACTTGCCATGTCTTGAAAACTCTATCCTAAAATCCAAAAGGCTTTTGCCTTCCTCTCAGATCTCTGTTCAAATATCATCATATTAGAAATATTTTTCTAGGCCATTTACCTTGCTTATTTTTAAAAATATAAATCTTATCATTACCTATAATATAATGTACTATATATTCAAATTTTACTTATTATTTGTCCGACCCTCCATTAACATTTAAGTCCCATGACAGCAGGAACTTTGTCTAGTTTACTTCTTTATCCCCAGAGCCTAGAGCTCTGAAGCATAAAGAGTAAGGCACTTAAGAAATGTTATTTTGCATATTTATTGATTGAATTAATGATGAAAACATGCCTGAGCTAATTTGTTTAAGCTTTTCAATTACATGCATATATTTTGTAGTGCTGTATAGATTGTATACCTTTATTTGTATAAGCCTACACAACTTGACTTTCAAAACAAAATAAAGCAAAAACAGTGCAGGGCTACTGACATCTTCATCCATAATACTTTTTCAAAATATTCTGTATATATTAATAGCCATGATAGAGGAAGAATAGCACAAAAATTAGCTAAACCTAAAGCATAAATTCATATATGTGTTGTCTCTAATATGTTAAAATTTGCTACAATGTTTACATGATTTCAGCTTTCCTTGAAAATTTTAAATGTTTATATATTTTTGATATTTTATTCAAGTCCCTGTATTCCCATAGAATTGTAGAGCTCCACATAGTACAATTGGAAGTTCATTAAAATAGAGGAATCTATGTCTCAGTAGAAGAAATCTTTTATTTAACCAGCTGGGAAAGAAAGTAAGAAGTCTGCAGTGAGGGCTATTTTCCACCATAAAACTCTTAGCCAAAGGATCACTCCTAGAGATTGCAGCTATCATTAAAAAAATGGACTTCAAGAGGGCCATTCAGTCTTGTAGAGAACACAATTCCTTATGTCCACTCGTGGGTTAAACCGTTTCCAAACCATTCATAGCTCCAGAGCAGCACATCAGCAAGTATTGTAAACTACACCTACACAGCTAACATTTGTTTTTTTATCATTTAATAATAATAAAAAAAAAAACCACAGTCCAATAGGTATTTATTGAATTTCTACTGTGTGCAAAAAGCCAGGAGGCACTGAAGGCAGTACAAATAAAGAATGACCACTGTTCATTCAACAATTATATACTGAACACCAACTATGTACCAGATAGTGTTCAAGGCAAACAAAAAATGAAACAACAAATCCCTTCCCTTACGAGGCTTGGGAGAATTAGGGAAGATGTATTTGGCGAGGGATTAAATGGTGCATGGTACTTTAAGGGCATATTTACAGTAAGGACAGTAATGTTAGCAAAAGAACAGAAGTGAGGACAAGCAGGGTAGTTTCTAAGAATAGCTCAGGTGCTTAGTGTTGGCTGGAATGTAGGTAAGTGGTGGGAATTACCTACAGAGAAGTAGGTGGGATTCATGGTATGGAGAACCTTGAATGTGAGGTCTGGGGATTTTGTACCCAATTTACTAGTCAATGAAAACCCAGCTAAGGTTTCTGAACAAATAGTTTTTAGTGCAATATTGCATGTTGAGATTATGTAAAACCATTAACTTGCCTACATTTTGTTTTCATTTCAAAAGCCCTATAGCATATGGAAACTTGTTTCTTCACAAGGTTATTAGGAGAAAAAAAAAAAAGGAAGAGCAAAAATAAAAGAATGGGAAAAATATCCTTAATATCTATGACTTGTTTTACAGTTTGTAAGTTTCTTCCTCTTTTTTCATAACAACAAAGATTAATGCAGGCAGAGAATATGCAACATTTCTGTATGGAGAACTAGATTCTGTACATGTTACTAGTTATGTGGTTAAGCTCTTTGACCTATTTATCATTTTGAAAGAAACTGAAATGGACTCTGTCAGACGTTGTAGAACATACCCAGATCAATGTAATGCCCGGCCCCTGCACTGTGATGAACAGTGATACATTTGGGCATCTAATATTTATATTCCTTTCAACTGGTTTGTTCATTTTTCATTGTCAGTGCCCACAGAGATGAAAGAAATTAGTTTCATTACAGATGGCTTTTAAATTCAGACAAGATTGCAGGGAATTGTGGAGAGGGATGAACTCAGACAGATCCATGTGCTTCAAAGTGAACATTACATCCAACTAGTGGCTGTTAAAGAACAATAATTAAAATGGTGCTTTGAATGATGCCACCAAAAGCCACCTTCTTCAGTCTGTCATTTACATACATACATGTATGTCAAATTGTCAAATTTTCCAGAGGTTACACTGGAAAAATCAAATAGATAACCATTTTGACTAAAAGCAACTTTGACTTTGACTGATACAAACACATAGGAGAACAATTTGAATAGCAGATTTCTTTTGGGTGGAAGCCTAAAACCTTCACTTATGTCTCAGCTTGCTACTATAATGTATATTTATTAATCTGTGGTGCTTTCTTGGGAGAACAGAAGCTTCAAAATGAAAATGGTAAATGTTCTTCCTTCCGAGCATCTCCCCAATAATTGGTATTGTCCTGGCAGACTTGCAGAGTTCTTTCCCTTAGTTACCTTTGTGACCTTTGCTTGAGCTGAATAAAATGAGAAAAAGTTCAAGTTTAAAATATTCCTACAAGAAAATTAAGAACTTTTCATAATAAAAGAATAATTTAATACAAAGAATTCCTAGCAATGCTAATCAACTTCCTGAAAATCATCAGGCTAAAACAATCATTTGCCCTCCACTTTCATTCTGACCTTTCTGTGACTAAGACCCTAAAAGTAAATGATGTAGCATTTCCTCACTAAAAAGCTCTTTTTGACCATTTCCTTGAAACATACATTAAGATGTTTTGGAAGCGGCCGCTAATAACCTTGCCCTTTAGACCCTGCTTGCAGAAATAATGAGTCAGGGTTTGTTGAACATTTCATCTCTGCTTCAAACTACTGCATGGTCAGGGTATTAAATGACTTAGCCTGGTAAAACACACTGTTCATTCTTTATTGTCATTACAATTGGGAAGTAAAATCTTATTAGCTAGCTGACAGGAGAACCCTGTATAATTAATTGAAAGATGGACCATCAGTTGGGAGTCTTTGCTTCTTTTTATCGTTTTAAAGTTGGGAGGCCGACTAGGAGATTCAGGAAAGTTCCAGCTACTCTTCAATGGGAGGTTTGCTAAGTCCTTAGTAAATGCTGTGTCTTGAAAAATGTCTTAATTCATTATAATGTCTTCCTGAAAGTTTTCACAAACTATTTCTCTAACTATAAAAAACAGGTGGAGCTAAGAAAGAGTAGATCCTTAACCTGTGTATTACTTTTTAGTTGCAAATTTGGTTGATTGAAGCAGTTATAGCTAAAATACAAATTTCTCACTTCAAATACTGGGAAATGTTACAAAATCCAATATCAGTGGTCTGGATGCTAACCATGTTATCATATAGTGTGTATTATTCCTAACATTTCATTTCAATCAATACATGACTTTAAGCCAATTAATGGATTCGTTAATGCATGTATTAGTCACTGCTCCTTGCTATACTGGGCAATGTGGATGCAGAGACAAATAATTGGTAGGGACCCCTTTAAATTTGAGAGAAAGGAAAATACACAATTGTTCTAACACTGTATTAAAGATATAAGAGAAATAATAAGTACATATATATACATATTTAATTGAAGAATACTTCTAGCACTAAGATTAATCAAAGACTAGTTCTATTATAGAAGTTTTGTTTTCATTAAAGTTATCAGTATTCATGTGTAATTTTAAGAGTGTTTTGATTTTCTCAAGTATGCTTGAATTTTGTACATTTTATATTTCAATGCAGGCATTCAAACTCTTACAGTGTTTCTTTATGGTGTGTATAGTAAAGAGGCACCTGTAGCACATACTACCAAGTCTACCTTTTCAAGGAAAGATTTGGAGTGAAACTATCCATTCCTGTCTCTAGCCTCTCACAGAATGTGAAGGCAGCCAACATGCAGTCCCTGTGTCCTGATAATGAGCAAGTTTACACTTCCAGTCATGCCATTGAAAGGTTGGCTTAAGTTGTACAGTCTCTCCAGGCATCTCCGGTATTTCTGGCTGTATAAAAGCAGTATCTGGTTAATTTGTTGGGATGATGTCTTCTCTGTAGGCTGCCTTCTGGAATCATGCTCAGTAGATAGATAGTGGCATTGCTACTTGCTTGGCTGGTGAGTAATGTTCTATCTTCTCTGCATCTGGGTGCTCACCCAGAAGATTAGCTGATATGTGTCAAGAGGACATCTCCTCATCTAGGAAAGTCCTGAATTGCCTCAGTGCTAGGCATTAGTTATTCTCCCAAGCTCTCCTGGAAATGGCTGCTATGTAAATTTCCTCTCCTTAGAAATTAGCTGTACTACCTCCCAGGGAAGCCCATCATTCTCTACTTTGCCATTTGTAAATACAAGGGTATAAATGTTATTTTTGTTGCATGAAATCCTTGGTGAAAAGACTTACCCTCGATCCCTTTATGCAAATAAAGAAATAAAGAACCCTAATCACTCAATTATAACAGTGTCCAGGATGTGAGTATTCCCCCGCTCGATCATATTGCATCACATACATGCTCACAATGCGATGTGTGTGGAAACTCTTTAGTGGCTTCTCATGTTAATTCTTCAGTACTCTCTTAAATGTATTTTTCTCTTGATTTCTCATTTGCATGAAAGCATATTAGATTTTTTTTGCTCTGTGCATCCACAGCAATTTTATTTTCACTATCATGCACATGTACTTATTCTTTTCTTTTGTAAAACTCACAAGGGCAGGGATCTTGACTAATTTGTTCACCAATACAGTCACCTATTAGGTACTCAATAATCATGTTTTCAATATATATTGAATGCATCAGTAATTACCAAAAATAACACCACATCATTCATATGTATAGATTTGTATCATGCTTAAAGATAATAGAGAAATATACAAAAATCAAGTTAAAAAGCACATATCTGCAACAGATTCTCAAATTATTCAGAAAAAAAGATAATACTGTGTATATAAAGAGAATGAAAAATACCTGGAGAAAACATTAAAAATTGAGAAATCTGGGTAAAGAATTATATAGGAAGTCTTTTTCCAATTTTTGCAACTTTTTCTATTAGTTTGAACTTGCTTCAAATTAAAGTTAATTTTAAAAAAAACTAAATGCAAAATTCTACATTAAGTTTTATTTATATTATCAGCTTATTTTAATTCTTTGTAAATGCTACACTGCCATGTATGTTTGCCTATATGAGTATACAGACAAAAGTTCCTTTCTCTCTATTCAAAAATAAATTTGAATTACCAGAACATTCCATACTATACACGTGGTAGATAAGAAAAGCTGTTCTATTTGTTTCCTTAGATAAATAAATCAATAATTAATCAAAATAACAAAGTAAAAAACTTACATAACAATCAGAAAAGACGTGATTGTCATGTATATATTCGCTAATCTTTATAGGACTTGAAGTGAAGTGATAATTCAAATTGTGACATTTATTAGTTATGTAACCAGGGGCAAGACTTTTCATTTCTCTATAAATAAAATACATTTGTCAAACTACCTGGCACATTAGAAATCCTAAACAATGCTACTTTCCTACTGTTCTTTTCTCTTTTATAATCCATCAGCTCTTAAGATAAAAGTAATACTCAATGCTGAGAATTATTACATGTGGTATAGTTATTCTTAACTTTACAGTCTAATTGGAAATAAACAGAAGTCCAAATTCAAACCAGGAAAAAATAGAATTTTAATTAGATTCAGTCAAGAAGTCCACCCCCACACACATGCACACTGACACACAAACATGCACACAAACAGTAAAAGATTATTAGAGTCTAGGTTGTTTGAGAGTCATTCAATTAGATTAAAACATTTTAAATGAATATTAAAAAGCCTAGATTTAAGGCAAGAGACTTGATATTCCTTCCTGAAATATAGAATACCCTGTGTGCTTTAATTTTCCATAACCTTTCACAAATGAGTTATGTTTCTTATATTTAAAGATGGTCCTTTTTCAGTATGAAATAAAAATTTGTTTTCTTAAAGATGAACCAATTATCTGAATTCAATATAAAAGGAAATTTATTTTGTAATATTCCAGCATTACTGAATCAAATGTACAGATAAATAACAGAATTACTATTGGGTAAAAATAACCTGTGATTCATACAAGTTTAAAAATTCGATTGGATGTTTCATGGTTAAAACTAATTTGAAAGTTGTGAGGCATGCAACTAGGTGAATGGATCTTGAGGACAGTATATTGAGTGAAATAAGCCAGAAACAAAATACATTATAACGCCTCACTAATATGGACTAACTATAAAGTGCAAACTCTGAGAGTTGAATCTGAGAGCATAGATCATCAGGAAAAGGCTTGTTGTGAAGGTTCTTAGATTTTAAGCTCTTAAAGCAGTCATATTTATTCATGAGTTGTAACGGTTATTTCTAAATTCTGAGATGCTGAGCTCTTTGTGTATAACCTGGTTGCTACCTGGAACTTCAGATATCTGTGTGACACCTGAGATTCAGAGCCAGAATTTGGCAGCTATGAATGTCAGTATTACTTCATACAACTGTTAAAGAAGCTGAAAAAGAGATCAGACTTAAATTAGAGATATGAATGAAATGGACTTGGTTAGGACTAAGGTAAACCAGACTAAAGGGTAAAGGATGACATTGACTGTGTTAAAACTTCAACTTTTGTGTGAGACGAAAGGAAGATATGTTTATTTGGTGCAAAATCTATATTTCCTGCAGCACACTACATAATTTAACTTGTATGGTCAGTTTACTCAAATACCATAATTACATGGAACCTTGAATAAGGAGTGAGATCTTGTTGGTTTGTACAGGTTAGTGTGAAGCCCTGATACATCCCTGAGTAATTTGCGCAGAGAGTAAAAAAGTATTTGCAAAGCCCCCTTAAAGGACTGGGGAAAATGTGGAAATATTAAAGATGCCCACCTGGAGAATTACTGATATTCTCACAAGCACTGGGGACTACTAATTTAGAAGGCCAAGCCCTTGATCTTGGGTCTTGCCTTTATGAAGCTTGTTACAGCAAAGGAGAAGCTAAGCCTACTTATAACTGTGCCTACGAGTCACCCCCAAGAACCTCTTTTGTTGCTCATTGTGGCCTCTCTCTTTAAGCCAGTTCTGCAGGTCAATTCACTGACCTCCCCCCTATGGGGGACATGATTCCCAGGGGTATAAATCTCACTGGCAACATGGGACATGACTCCCAGGGATGAGCCTGGCCCTGGCATCTTGGGATTGAGAAAGCTTTCTTGACCAAAGGGGGAAGAGAATGAAAAAAACAAAAAAATAATAAAGTTTCAGTGGCTGACAAATTTCAAATGGAGTCAAGAGTCATTCTGGAGGTTATTCTTATACATTATACAGATATCCATTTTTAGTTTTTAGTGTATTAGAATAACTAGAAGGAAATATCTGAAACTGTTGAACTACAATCCAGTAGCCTGGATTCTTGAAGATGATTGTATAACTAAATTGTTTATTTGGTATGAACACATGATTATGAAAACCTTGTGGCTCACACTCCCTTTATCCAGTTTATGGACAGATGAGTAGAAAAAGAGGACAAAAAGTAAATGAATAAAAGGGGAGAATGGGGGATATGGGGTGTTTTAGATGTTCTTTTTTACTTTTACTTTTTTTATTTTTTTTAGAGTAATGAAAATGTCAAAAATTGATTGTAGTGATGATGAACTATATGATGATACTGTAAACCATTGATTGTATGCTATGTGAATAGATCTCAATAAAATTTCTTTAAAAAGTAGAGGTAGTAAAATAACACATTTTTTTTTTTTTTTTTAGATAATGTTTTGGTAAAATTCATATGAAATATCTTTTGTAAATGGAATGGTTAAACCACTTGCAGAGTAATACACATTCTGTTGTGCTCTTTCAGGGAGGAGAGAGCAGGAAGTGCCAAGGGCTGTATGCTGGTAAGTCTATAATTGGGCAAAATAAACCATCATTCTACATGTTCTGTGCATTTTGTTTTACTTTATTGTGTATATAGTGTATATGGTGGATAAACAAGTTCTAATTTTTATCATTTAGTCTTTCTAGGTGTTAAAGAAGTTGCCAGTGTATGACAGAAGTAGAATTAGTAAACTAATACATTTTGCACATTTCTTGTTATAATGTATAGGGAAGACTTTGTTCTGAAAATGACAGAATTTTACATATAGAAGCAAAATTGTTAAAATATCCTCTAAACATTGCAGATGCAACCACTGGGTTGAAAGAAGTGAGAAAGGGGAAGGTTCTGCGCCACAATGTTCCTATTTAGAAGACACTTTTGATTATATCCTTTGTTGCATGTGTATGGTTTATTCAAAGCTACTGTGTGTATCATGGACCAATTTGATTCCTTATTTGAAACATCTAGGTTTTCTACATGCTTAGAAACAAACAACATATGTCAAAAGTAGAGAGTGTAAAGTAACACTGTATATGTTTTTTCTGTTAATACATAAGAATGGCTGAATTTGGGGAATGGCACTGTTAAACTAGATGTCTTGGAGCAATATGCTGACAGGGTAGTGGTGGGGATTTGGGAAGGAACTGCAAGTGGACAGGTTCTTTGCCTATGAGTTGTTAGACAAGTTCAGATTTTCTGACCTTTGCTCTATATTGGCATTTTAGATATTGGTGAGTATTAAAGGATAAGTCCTAATGTCCAAAGTATATTAAAAATAGAGGTAGAAATATAATCCCCATAGAAATGTCCTTGTGTTAGTTAATAGGAAGGACTGTCTCTGGGAGAGACCTTTGCTAATCCACCTCTTGGAGCTAGATGCATTTCAGTCCTTAGTCATTGACATGGTGGAAGAGAAGGAAGAGGACAGGCAAAGGGAAGGGCTCTGTGCTAGCATCTCTGTATCTAGAAGACAGTTTTGGATTATAACCACAGTTCCATGTGCACTTTTTGTAAAATACATGTGTTTATTGCAGATAAGACTCATTCTTTACTTCACATCTAAGCTTTCTAGATATCTTGAGGTGACAATGTATGATAAAAAGAGCTAGTGAATAAAAAAATTTATAAATATCTTTTTGTTTAATAGAAAAGTAGCATCTTTGACATGGAATTGTTAAACCCTCTCTAAGCAGTAAGTTTCAGGGCTTACTCATTAGCAGAGGGGAAGAAGAAAGTGCAGGGGGAGGGATGTATGCAGATGTCTTCATATTTCCATTTTGATATAACCATATGTACATGCATATCTCTTGACAGGGCCATAGGAACATATCGTTAAATAATTCAATGGAAACATACCTTCTTGCTAATATTTCAATATAGATCTGATAATGAATTGTCTTAGATGCATTATACTTATTGAACTCTTGCTTTATGTCTCATTTTAAATTAAGCATTAAGGGAATGCTGTATTTGTAACCCTGCCAAAATCTAGAGACGCCCATTGTCATTTTTGCCTTCTATGAAATTTTTGTCACCAACAAAGGCAGGAATACATTTTTTTTCCCTGATTGAGTTGGTGCCATGTATTCTTGGTTATCACTATTCTTATGGCTTTAGGACTTTGAATTGGTTTTTTAAAAAAGCATGATACATTCTGTGTGATCTGAACCACATAAAATTGTATGTGCAGTTGTGTGTATACACTTAAAGGATCTAGAAGGAGATGCTAAACTGTAAACTGCTTGTGATTCTGGATGAATTTTGTGTTCTTTGCTTCTTGTGCTTTTTGGTTTTTAATATTGTACAATTAATTTAAAATTTGGAAAAAAAATGTTATTTTAAAAACAAACAAAAAAGGGGAGGCGGGGCAAGATGGCGGAGTGGTGAGGAGCAGAATTTCGTCTCTCCCCGAGAGCAGCTGGCAATTACCCAAGAACTATATGAAACAGTGTTTTCGGGGTCTCCAGTAACCAGTCACACATTGGACACAAGTTTGGAATTGGAGGAAAAGCTGAGATCGCAGCGAACATTGTAAGTTTCCCAGACCAGGGGTCTGGCGCCCCTCCCCACCCAGACCTCACAGACTGTCTTGCTGCCGGCTCCCTGAAAGGGGGGAAAAAAAAACAAAAAACAGCAATCTGCTGAGGGCAAGAAGGGAGGCTCAAACCAGCCTCAACTGCAGAATTAATTAACAAATTAATTAACTAACTTTGGGAGCTGGGGTACTAAAGAAGGGCTGGGCTCCAAGAAGTGGGGGCACGTAAAAGCGGGCACCCATTCCCAGACTCCAAAAAAGCCATTTTTTTTTTCCCTTACATTTTGTCCCTTCTGGCTTCTCCCTGATCCCTTATCTTTTTGCATTTCAATAGCCCCCAGCAGGGGTGGAACTGAAGCAGTTGGAGAGTAATTATCAGACAATAGCCCAAAGCATATCTTTAAATGCTCTATTCTGACACTGACAAAACTTCCAGGCTGGGGAAAAACGTTTAAAAGAGACTCTTTTTTTTTTCTTTTTCCTTTTTTCTTTTTCTTGATTTCTTTTGTACTTTTTTTTTTTTTTTTTAAATCTAAAAGTAATATATGTGGTTATTTTCTATCGGAAAGCCCAGGTCGAGGGACTAGCCTGGGCTTGAGGGGAGACAGAGTACCTACAGTGTCTTTGAATTCCATATTCACTACTGAAGGCCTCCACCCCCGTCTTTAATTGGCAACTCAGGCTGACCAAGGAATCTACCTGGAGAGGCCCCAAAGAGGAGAGAGGAGAAGGGAATAGTGCCCCTGAGAGACAACTGGAATTCTGAGGATTGGGAGAGTGGAGGGAGGCCCAGCTCAACTGGCAGTCCTCCTTCTGGGAATTCAGACCCCAGGGGCTGGAATTCAGATTCCAGCTTCAGTCAGCCACCCCCCTGACAGGATCAGAGTCACCAGGAGAACTAAAGTCTCCATACCTCCTCACACTGGTGGGGGAGCTGCGGGCTGGCCAGTGCCACCTGCTGGACAGGAGAGGAAAAGCACCAATTCTAAAGGCCTCATGGGAGGTCTCATTCTCAGGAAAACTCCATACCCTCCCAATGAGACCTGGGCCTCACTAGACTGGGAAAATCTGACTAGGGTCGACCATATCTGAGGAGACCCACTCACAAAAAGGTTACATAGAGGCAGAGCAAGAAACAGAAAAAACAAGAGGGGAAAAATTCCGATCAACTAAATAGAACCTAAGTTAGAGGTCTAGAATAAGTTGAACTGAATAACAGAGGCCAGAAAACAAAGCCAACCAACAAGAAAACCACTAAGTAAAAGACAGAAAACAAGCTCCAAAATAAACTAATCAAGAGAATCAGATGCCTAGACAACTTAAGATAACAAGCCATACCAGGAAACACGAAAACATGGACCAGCCAAAGGAACAAACTAATAGCTCAGCTGAGACACAGGTGTGGAGGCAACTAATGCTAAATAAATTTGATGAAATGAAGGAAGACATAGCAAAAGAGCTGAAGGATATAAAGAAGACACTGGCTGACCATAAAGAAGAATTCATAAACTTAAAAAAACAAATGGCAGAACTCATGGGAATGAAGGCCACAATGGAGGAGATGAAAAACACAATGGAGGGACACAACAGTAGATTTGAACAGGCAGAAGAAAGGATCAGTGAACTGGAAGACAGGTCATTCAAATTCATACACACAAAAGAACAGATGGTGAAAAAAATGGAAAAAATATGAGCAGGGTCTTAGGCAGCTGAGTGGCAACATGAAACGCACAAATATACGTGTTTTGGGTATCCCAGAAGGAGAAGAGAGGGGAAAAGGGGCAGAAAGAGTAATAGAAGACATATTCACTGAAAATTTCCCAACTTTTATAAAAGACAGAAAATTAGAGATTCAAGAAGTACAACGTACCCCAAATAGAATAGATCCCAATAGACCTACTCCAAGACACTTACTGGTCAGATTGTCCAATGTCAAAGACAAAGAGAGGATTCTGAAAGCAGCAAGAGAAAAGCAATCCATCACGTACAAGGGAAAGTCAATAAGACTATGTACAGATTTCTCTGCAGAAACCATGGAGGCAAGAAGACAGTGGCATGATATATTTAAGATACTGAAAGAGAAAAACTGCCAACAAAACTTTCCTTCAAAATGAGGGAGAGATTAAAACATTTTCAGACAAACAGACACTGAGAGAGTTTGTGAATAAGAGACCAGCACTACAAGAAATACTAAAGGGAGTGCTATAGGCTGATAGAAAAAGACAGGAGAGAGAGAGAGTTGGAGAAGAGTGCAGAAATGAAGATTATCAGGAAAGGTAAAAGGAGAGGAAAAAATAAGATATGACATATAAATTCCAAAAAACAAAATGGTAGTAGAAAGTACTGCCCTTACAGTAATAACACTAAATGTAAATGGATTAAACTCCCCAATAAAAAGATACAGACTGGCAGAATGGATTAAAAAACAGGATCCATCTATATGCTGTCTACAAGAAACTCACTTTAGACACAAGGACAAACATAGACTGAAAGTGGAAGGTTGGAAAAAGATATTTCATGCAAATAGCAACCAGAAAAAAGCAGGAGTAGCTATATTAATATCAGACAAGTTAGACTTCAAAAGCAAAACAATTAAAAGAGACAAAGAAGGACACTGTATATTAATAAAAGGGTCAATTCATCAAGAAAACATAACAGTCATAAATATTTATGCACCAAACCAGAATGCCCCAAAATTCATGAGGCAAACACTGCGATCACTGAAAGGAGAAATAGATACCTCTACAATAATAGTTGGAGACTTCAATACACCACTCTCATCAATGGATAGAACATCTAGACAGAGGATCACTAAAGAAACAGAGATGTTGAATTGTATGATAAATGAACTAGACTTGACAGACATTTATAGAACACTACATCCAACAACAGCAGGATACACTTTTTTCTCAAGTGCTCATGGAACATTCTCTAGGATAGACCACATGTTGGGTCACAAAGCAAGTCTCAACAAATTTAAAAATATTGATATTATACAAAACACCTTCTCAGACCACAATGGAATGAAGTTGGAAATAAATAAAAGGCAGAAGGTCAAAAAATTCACAAACATATGGAGGCTAAGCAACACCCTCTTAGAAAACCAGTGGGTAAAGGAAGAAATTACAAGAGAAATTAGTAAATACCTCGAGGCAAATGACAGTGAAAACACAACTTATCAAAACTTATGGGATGCAGCAAAGGCGGTGCTGAGAGGGAAATTTATTGCCCTAAATGCCTATATTAAAAGAGAAGAGAGAGCAAAAATTGAAGAGTTAACTGCTCACCTGGAGGAATTAGAGAAAGAACAGCAAACTAACCCCAAAGCAAGCAGAAAGGAAGAAATAACAAAGATTAGAGCAGAAATAAATGCAATTGAGAACAGGAAAACAATAGAGAGAATCAACAAAACCAGAAGTTGGTTCTTTGAGAAAATCAATAAAATCGATGGACCACTGGCTAGGCTAACAAAAAAAAAGAGAGAGCAGATGCAAATAAATGCAATCAGAAATGGGAAAGGAAATATAACTACCGACCCTGCAGAAATTAAGGAGATAATGAGAAGATACTATGAGCAACTATATGCTAATAAACTAGACAACTTAGATGAAATGGACAACTTCCTAGAAAAGCATAAACAACCAACATTAACTCAAGAAGAAATAGATGACCTCAACAAACCAATCACAAGTAAAGAGATTGAGTCAGTCATCAAAAAGCTCCCAAAAAGGAAAAGCCCAGGACCAGATGGTTTCACATGTGAATTCTACCAAGCATTCAAGAACGAATTAGTACCAATCCTGCTCAATCTCTTCAAAAAAATTGTAGAAGAGGGAAAGCTACCTAACTCTTTCTATGAAGCCATCATCACCCTAATACCAAAACCAGGCAAAGATACTACAAAAAAAGAAAATTATAGACCAATTTCTTTAATGAATATAGACACAAAAATTCTCAACAAAATACTCACAAATTGAATCCAGCAGCACATTAAAAGAATTATACACCACGACCAGGTGAGATTTATTCCAGGTATGCAAGGCTGGTTCAACACAAGAAAATCAATTAATGTAATACACCACATCAATAAATCAAAGCAGAAGAACCATGTGATCATCTCGATTGATGCAGAAAAGGCATTTGACAAAATTCAACATCCTTTCCTGATGAAAACACTTCAAAGGATAGGAATAAAAGGGAACTTTTTCAATATGATAAAGGCAATATATGAAAAACCCACAGCTAACATCACACTCAATGGGGAGAGACTGAAAGCTTTTCCTCTAAGATCAGGAACAAGACAGGAATGCCCACTATCACCATTGCTATTCAACATTGTGCTGGAAGTTCTAGCTAGAGCAATTAGGCAAGAAAAAGAAATAAAAGGCATCCAAATTGGAGAGGAAGAAGTAAAACTTTCACTATTTGCAGATGACATGATTCTATATGTAGGAAATCCAGAAAAATCTACAGCAAAGCTACTAGAACTAGTCAATGAATACAGCAAAGTAGCAGGCTACAAGATCAACACGCAAAAATCTGTAGTGTTCCTATACACAAGTAATGTGCAACAAGAGGAGGAAATCAAGAAAAAAATCCCATTTACAATAGCAACCAAAAGAATCAAGTATTTAGGAATAAACTTAACCAAGGACACAAAAGACCTTTACATAGGAAACTATAAGAAACTGCTAAAAGAAATTGAACAAGACCTGAAAAAATAGAAGAACATACCATGTTAATGGATTGGAAGACTAAATATAGTTAAGATGGCAATTTTACCTAAACTGATTATAGATTCAATGCAATACCAATTCAAATCCCAACAACTTACTTTACAGAAATAGAAAAACCAATAACTAAATTTATTTGGAAGGGTAAGGTGCCCCAAATAGCCAAAAATGTCTTGAGAAAGAGGAGTGAAGTGGGAGGTCTCACACTACCTGACTTTGAAGCATATTACAAAGCTACATTGCTCAAACAGCATGGTACTGGCATAAGGACAGATATACTGATCAATGGAATCGAATTGAGTGTTCAGAAGTAGACCCTCACATCTATGGAAAACTGTTCTTTGATAAGGCAGTGAAGCCGAAGCAACTGGGAAAGAGCAGCCTGTTCAATAAATGGTGTTTGGAGAACTGGATATCCATTTCCAAAAGAATGAAAGAGGATGTCCATCTCACACCTTATACCAAAATTAACTCAAAATGGATCAAAGACCTAAATATTAGCACCAAGACCATAAAACTCTTAGAAGAAAATGTAGGGCAATATCTTAAAGATCTTGTGAAAGGAGGTGGTTTCTTAGACCTCACACCCAAGGCACGAGCAACCAAAGAACAAATAGACAAATGGGATCTCCTCAAAATTAAACACTTTTGTACATCAAAGGACTTTGTCAGAAAAGTCAAAAGGCAACCTACACAATGGGAGATGATATTTGGAAACCACATATCAGATAAGGGTTTAATATCCCGAATATATAAAGGAATCCTGCATCTCAATAACAGAAAGACAAACAATCCAATTAAAAAATGGGCAAAAGACATGAACAGACATTTTTCTGAAGAGGAAATACAAATGGCTCAAAAGCATATGATAAAATGCTCAACTTCACTGGCTATTAAGGAAATGCAAATCAAAACCACAATGAGATATCATCTCACACCTACCAGAATGGCCATTATCCAAAAAACAGAAAATGACAAGTGCTGGAGAGTATGTGGAGAAAGAGGCACACTTATTCATTGTTGGTGGGAATGTAGAATGGTGCAACCACTCTGGAAGACAGTATGGAGGTTCCTCAGGAAGCTAAATATAGATTTGCCATATGACCCAGCTATTCCATTGCTGGGTATATACTCAGAGGAACTGAAACTTAAGACACAAACAGACATTTGTAAACCAATGTTTATTGCAGCATTATTCACAATTGCCAAGAGATGGAAACAGCCCAAATGTCCATCAAAGGACGAGTGGATAAACAAACTGTGGTATATACACATGATGGAATATTATGCAGCTGTAAGACAGAACAAAGACATGGATCATGTAATAATGTGGATGAACCTTGAGGACATTACGTTGAGTGAAGTTAGCCAGAAACAAAAGGACAGATTCTGTATGGTCTCACTAATATGAACAGACATTAATGAACAAACTTTGGGAGTTAAAAGCTGACAACACAGGTGACCAGGAGATAGAAAGAGGGCAGAGATCAGCCATTTGATGCTGAAGGACTACAGAATGTTTAGGATTGATTGCATAGATCCAGAAATAGATAGCATAATACTGTGTGATGGTAGCACAGTATTGTAAGTGCACTGAACAAAGATGTCTGTGAGTAAAGCTGAAAGAGGTGGGATAGGAGAATGTATGACACCAGAGGTAAAGATAGATGATAAAGACTGTGACTGTATAACGTGGCAAAAACTGGAGTGGCCAATGACTGTTACTAAATATACAAATATAAAAATGTTTTTGCATGTGGTAAAGCAAATGAATGTCAACCATGTAGAAATTTGGAAAAGGGATGGTATTCAGGAAAAAACATAATCAAAGCAAACTGGAGTCTATGGTCAACAGTAACATTGTAATATACCTCCATTAAATGTAACAAAGGCAATATGCCAATGCTAAATGTATATTAGAGGGGGATATAAGGGAGTAATATGGGATTCTTGGTAGTGGTGTTATTTGCTGTCCTTAGTAGTATATTGTGTTGTATGACATGTTATTTTTCTTTTTATCATTTTTTCTTATTGCTAAAAAAAAAAACAACAATTTTTCTTGTAGTAATCAGTATGTTCAAATGCTGATTGTGGTGATAAATGTACAACTTTATGATGATACCATGAACTACTGATTGTACACTGTGGATAAATGTATGGTATGTGAATATAACTCTATAAAATTGTAGGAAAAAATATATATAGGAGTAAAAGTGTTGGAGAAAACATGGTGAGATGGATGATGCCTCACTAATATGGACTAACTACAATGTGTAAACTCAGAATTGAATCTTAGAACATAGCCTAACGTGGACACAATAATTCTAATAGTCCCTAGATTGTAAGCTCTTACAGCAGTTAACTCTATCCCTGAATTGTAAGGCCTATCTCTAAACTGTAAGATGCTGATCCCCTAGCGTATGTTGTCACAAACATTGGGACTGGCAGTTTGATGTGCTGAGCCCTCAAGCATGGGACTTGCCCTTATGAAGCTCATTACCACAAAGGAAAGTCTAAAGTTGTATGTAATGGTGCCTAAGAGTCTCTCCCTGAGTACCTCTTTGTTGCTCAGATGTGGCCCTCTCTCTCTCTAACTGAGCCATCTCGACAGGTGAACTCGCTGCCCTCCCCCCTACGTGGGACCCGACTCCCAGGGTTGTAAATCTCCCTGGCAACGCAGAGTATGACTCCCGGGGATGAATGTGGACCCGGCATCGTGGGACTGAGAGTATCTTCTTGACCAAAAGGGGGATGCAAAATGAGGCGAAATAGTTTCAGTGGCTGACAGATTCCAAATGGAGTCGAGAGGTCACTCTGGTGGACATTCTTATGCACTATATAGATAACACCTCTTAGGCTTTAATGTATTGGAATAGCTAGAAGTAAATACCTGAAACTACCAAACTCCAACCCAGCAGTCTGGACTCCTGAAGAAAATTATATAATAATGCAGATTACAAGGGGTGACAGTGTGATTGTGAAGACCTTGTGGATCACACCCCCTTTATCTAGTGTATGGATGAGTGGAGGAATGGGGATAAAAACTAAAGGACAAATGGGGTGGGATGGGGGGATGATTTGGGTGTTTTTTTTCACTTTTATTTTTTATTCTTGTTCTGGTTCTTTCTGATGTAAGGAAAATGTTCAGAGATAGACTGTGGTGATGAACGCATAACTATGTTATCATACTGTGGACAGTGGATTGTATATCATGGATGGTTGTATGGTGTGTGAATGTATTTCAATAAAACTGAATTTAATTAAAAAAAAACAAAAAAAAACAAAAAACAAAAACAAAAAAAAAGGTACTTGGCATACAGTAAGCACTGGAGAATTTTTAAGCAAATTATATAACAATGAGAACCCATCTTTCACTTCTCAGATTGTCAACAATTTATGGGCATCATAACACTTCTGGTAAGGAGAAGGGAATTAGTTACTCATATATCCTGCTAGTTGAGTGTGAATTGATGGAAAAAATGTATCCATAACCTTTGTTCTATTATTTATTCTCCTACATATTTGTTCTGAGTAAACGAGTAACATTTATCACTGTGTTATTTTCATTAGGGAAAATTAAGTAATTTAAACATACAACATTATGAAAATGGTTAAATAAATTGTGCTACACAAAAAAAACTAACTTGAGCAGCATTTCATCTTCTGCCCTCAAAACTATTCATATTTAAACCATATACTTATGAATAACTTTCAGAAATTAACTTTTCAAACTAGATCTTGTTATAAGATTTTAAGTTAAATTTTAACTCCATGAATCTTGTATATCTCTGAAAGTATAAGAATTTTAATTTTGGCAACACTTGGGTTCCAATCATGGATGATTTTTGGTGTGCATTTTCCTCTTGATTATCCATATAACACAGATTGGAAAATGTATCTTTGTATATACAACTATTCAGAAATTACTTAATTTATTTTTGTGATGTATTTTTAAACATTTTAAAAATGTCTAACTGCTTAAAATGTACCAGTCTATATTCTAAATATTTTACATATAAAGAGGAAAATCTTTTTAATAGCCCTTTAATATGAATTCTATTTTCATTCCTATTTTATAGTGAGAATTCAAGAAATGCTATTTAATCTTGAAGAAAGAAGGAGGAAGATTTTTTTTTTTTCTTTTTGGAAACTTACCTACAAAGAATTAAATTTATGGCATAAAATCGGTATTGTTACTTCCATGATCCCCTTTAATTTATTCTCCTTCATCTCCAGTCCCATTCCTCTAACATTCCATTCTGCCTCTAGCAGATAGAATGTATGGCTTTTTAGTCCATCATTCATTTGCTTATTTAGATTGTATATATTCTTGAAAATATTTATATAGGATGTTTTGTAAATGTTTAAATATAGTGAATATATATGCATAATAAATAAATATATGTAAGTGCATATATATATATATATATATATATATAATATAATTATTATTATACCTAGTCTCCATTATATTTATATACCACATTATATTTGTCATTTTTCATAGCAAGGGGCACCTAGGTTTTGTAGTTCTTTTCTACAACCACCAAGAATATTTTGAACATTCTCATATCCATATTCTCTTACATACCCTGAGATGCTGGCACCCAAACTTCTTTCCTTCCCTCTCTCCTTCATTAGGATCAAAATTTCTTAGTGTATGAGGGCCCTGCCAGCATTCCCTGACCCCCTCCCATTTTCTTTCACAGGAATTTCTATTAATATATTTCTACTAATAAAACATCTTGGTAACTTCTCAGATAATCTGGACTATACAAATTTGATATAGCATTTTGTTTGGTTGGTTGGTTTTAATTCTCAGCATTTCAACAAAATTCATTTAAAAGCTTTTTTTTCCATTTCTCTGTTGAAATCATTAGTCTGTTCTTTCACATTTTTTTACATTTTCCACTATTCTCCAACATGTTAACTGTAATTATTTCAAAGTTCCTGTCTGAAGGTTCCAACATAGCACCATTGTTCACCAGCCTGATTCTTTTGATTGATTTATTGCTTAATAATTAATGATTTTGTCTTGATTTCTTGCATGTCTCGAAAATTTTGATTGAATGACAGAGATTTGGGAAAAAAGAACAGTAGGAACTTAAATAAATATCATTTATGCCCAGAAATTGACACACCTCTTTCTGTAAGGCTGTTAGCATGTGAGTCGGTATCACTGTTATTAGGAATTGACTTGGGTTTGGGTTTTGTGTTACCATAGTTACATTCACTGCACCACAGACTACAAATGCCTCCATTGTGGTACAGCTGAATGTGAAGCCTAGAAGGCTGGAAGTTTTCTCAGTGTTCCTTCTACACTCTCAGATTTCAAAAGGCCCTATATATCTGTGCCACACGTGTGGTAATTCCCCCCTTTCAGCAATAAACTTCTGCTGATTTTTACTTAACCAAACCTCTTAATGTTGATAGGGAGTATCTTGGTTCTCCTGACCCAGCTTCAGTGTTATTGGTGAAGTCTTGAGTATAAGCATGTACCTCCCCTTGAAGCAAGAGATTTATGCACTGAATCATTGATGGATCCTCAACATTAGTGGGTTTCCTGCTCTTTTCCTAGTTGACAGTTGCGGGACACTGATTACGTGCTTCAACTTGGCGGGCCTGGGCTGGGGGACCGGATCCACCCCTGGGGAGGGTAGTGGGCACGGGCGACAGCGCCCTCTACAGCCCCCCAGGCCTGGGAAAGTGAGGCCGGAGGCAGGCCCCATTTCCTCACCCAAAATACACCACTGTTAGGGGAGGCTTGCCGGAGGGAACCGCCTTTTCCCCACCCCCTTATCTTGCCCGGACACTCCCCGTTGCCAGCGCAACTCCCATCACCACCGGTGCGCATACATTGTTGCCGGACACCGTTACGGGAGCAACTTTCGCCCCTTTTCAATCAACCTCCGCGCTCTCTCAGAACCAATCCAAGCCTTTAACCCCTACAGCTACCCCGCCCTCTAAACCGCCCGATATAAGCTTGTACTCTCCCCTAATAAACTCTCTCTCTTGGTTTTCTTCATCCTAAAAGAAACGTGTCCCGCCTGTTCCTTTCTCGCCGCCCTCCATACTTTGCACGCCTCCCGCCGGGGACCTGGCCAAGTCCCCCGCCTCGCCCTCGCCTCCGGGAAAGAGCCCCCGCTGCCGGTACCCTCGGAGCAATCCTGGGAGCCTAGGATTTAGCAACCGGCCGCCACCCTCACCCAGACAAGTCAACTGCGACCGCAGACAGTTAGGCTTTTGTAGTATTAGTACAAGATAACAGGGGACTGAGATTCTCCCTTTCTTTAGCAGTTGCCAATATTTGCTTGGATCTGGAATTTGGGAGACTTTCCTACCTTTCCTTTAGTGCTACAGGGTTTCTGCTTGTATCCTTCCTCCAGTGGTAGCAAGTCTTTGATTCCATAGTGCTAGAGATGATGGTGTTTGCTTTGCATGAGAGAGGAGCCCAGTTCATGGGCATTTTTGAGTTCTACTCCAGCTAGCAGTAACTAATTACCACCTGCATGCCTGCATCATAAAGATAGGGTCTCTCAGTTCCCTGCTGTTCCCTCTACCTTTCTCATTAGCACCCAGTCAAAGTGCATGGAAAAGAGCTGGCAGTTGGGCTTGGACTTCCCTTGTGTCTAGGGCTCCCAAGGATTTTAAACTATCATTCCTGTCCCTACTTGTCCAACAAGAATTGTATTGGATTGAATTGTTTGCTTTTTACCCATGTTCAGGTCTACCACTGCTTCCTCCTGTGGTCTGCCAAAAAATGTAACATTTCATATATCCTCTCTCTATTCAAAGTTGCTATTGCTGTTTCCCTTTAGAACTCAGTTCATCCGGTTGCCTTACAATCTTATCTCTCTAATGGACTCAAAAAGAAAGTTACAATTTTGTAATTTATATGGCTTTTGTTGTTAGTATGAAAGCATCATCCTCTTACAGCTTTCTAAGCTGAAGTGGAAGCCAAATTTATTTTTGATAATGAAAACTTTATAATTGACTGTGCCTCCCAAATTAACTAGGAGCATAAAAGCTAATATCAAAAAAAAAAAGAAGCTTCATGATTATATATGCTTTTAAGAAAAATCTGGTTTTAATATTTTACTTCTATGTTACCACTTGATCTATTATATCATTAATTCATGTACTTTTATTTTAAGCTACTTAAAGTCTTTTGTTATATGAAGTGGGTTATTCTTCATTTTACAAGTGAGAGGTATGAGGCAGAAAAAGATTGAGTAATTTATCCAAACTCACATGTAAATTGATGGTTATTAGCCCAATTTGAGTCACAACTAACTCCAAACTGAGTATTTATGCATATCTGGGAAAATCTGGCAAATTGAATTAGGTTGACTCAAAGTCTGTTTCTGTAAGGAGCTTACAAGTCTCTTGAGAGTACAATCAACCTAAGGGCACAGAGTGAAGCAGACAAAGCAGACCTAGAAACAAAACCTTGGTCATTAGAGGTGGGGGGACAGAATAAATTTGTCTTCTGACTCATTTCCCCTCAAGCGCCAGTCCAAGATTACACTGAAGGGCATAAGCACAATTTATTAGAGCTGGCATCTTTAAAAATCTAAATACCAACAACTACCATATTTTGCAGTTTCTCCTGATGTGAAAGGAGTCAGCACCTCTTTTATACTCATTCTGGTATTATATTTACTTTCCACCCAGATGATTGTCGAAAATATTTATTGAGTAATAAATGTGTTAAATAATCTTTTCTTTCCCCCAGTCATCTACTTCTGATGAATACGGGCCACATACTCTAAGACAACTCTCCTTTGATCTAATTCTTGGATGAAATAGCTCCTAAGCACAGAAACACATAGACACACTATGTGTACATGAGTTGTTGTTCATGTGCCCACGCCTGCCCTTGTTTCTCTCTACCCATAATCTATCTTAGACTCCAAGCATAAGTTATCATTGATTTACCATAATTATTAATTTTTGCTTATCCAATTCCTATGATTCTTAACAAAACACAAAGAGAAATGATGTGAATGTGTGTGGTAGCAGGAGGTGACAGTGGCTACGTATAAAAATTTGAAGACTTGTTTCACAAAGTCTTTTAAAGATATTCCAGTATAAGAACTATGGCTTTTGGTATCCCTGAGGATAAAAACAACACTAAAGTAGAGAAAAGGGAAAACTGCCAGTTTCTATAAGGTTTAAAATTTACTTTATCAAGCTAGGATCTTTAAAGAACACAAACACAAATACATACTGACAGCAGCAGTGGTATTACCCAGAGGAAAACAATAACAGTTATGCCTGACAGGAAACAGCCTATGGGCATGGGAAAGAACCCACAAGACTGGCCTCATATGTAGACACTTATGGGAGTGAAGCTGCTATTAGAGGTGGCCAGAGTATTGATGAGAGGTAGAAGTGACTGATAGATCATTTGTGAGCACACGTAAAACATGCCCTGGAGACCCTTAGAATTTGTTGGGTTGAGACTTGCAATGTAAATACAGGAAATTACCAAAGAATATCAATTTATAAAGATGCATAGCTAAGACATTAACTAAAATATGCAAAGTACAAATATTTTATTTTTACTGTAACTCAAGCTGGTTAATAGTGATAAGAGAGGGCATTTTTGCTATGTTTGTAGTTTTCAAAAGCATTGCTCTTCTTTACAACCTTTCTCTCTTTCTAATAATATTATTGCACAAGTAAAAAAAAGTGTTAGATCTGGAAGTGTTCTTGGATATCATTTCATGGCACCACCTCAGATTACAAAGTAAAAATCTGAGCTGGGTATATTATCCAAAATCACCGATCTGGTGGACTAATAAGAGTTGATAAGTTAGAGCATGATTTTTTCCCAGTACTATGGTACTGTGCTGGTTTGAATCTATTATGTCCCCCACAAAAGCCATGTTCTTTAATGCAATCTTGTGTGGCAGACTTATTAGTCTTTTGATTAGAGTGGAAGCTTTGGGTTATGTGGTTTCCATGGAGATGTGACCCATCCAACTGTAGGTGAGACTTTTTGATTAGATCATCTCCATGGATGTGTGACCATGCCCATAATGAGTAGGTCTTAATTAGATCACTGGAGTCCCTTAAGAGAGCTCCTGGAAACAAGAGGCTAAGAGAAGCTGAGAGAGACATTTTGGAGAGAAGCTAAAATATGTAATCCAGAGTTTTCCCCCAGGAGAAGCTAACAGCCAACACAGACCAAGACACTTGGAGACGCAGACAGAATTGATGTTTGGACATGTTAAGCTAAGAGATGAAGCCCAGAGTTTGCCCTGGAGAAGCTAAGAGAGGAGTCCCAGATGTTTAAAGAGAAATGCCCCAGGAGAACCAAGCAGAGAGCTGAGAGAAGCTAAGGCAGACAGAAGCCCAGAGACATTCCAGAGAAAGCTGTTTTGAAATGCAACCAGAGAGCATAGGACCAGCCACATGCATTCCCAGATGAAAGAGGTTTTCCAGACGCCATCAGCCTTCCTTCAGTGAAGGTATCCTCTTGTTGATGCCTTAGTTTGAACACTTTTATGGCCTTAGAACTGTGAATTTGTAACCTAATAAATCCCTTTTAAAAAAGCTAATCCATTTCTGGTTATTCATAATGGCAGCTGTAGCAAACTGGAACAGGTACCATGCTTCCAATTACACTCCACTGCAACCTTTGGTACACTGCAATATTTTAGAAAAGCTAATTTTGACATGAGAAATCAATTTCAGAATCTAAAGTTCGCATGTAACAAATCATAAATATTAAAGAATTGACAAAAGCATAAGATAAATTATAAGGATAATCTAAAGCCCTATCTCAGTGGAGAATTTGAAAAGAAAATGTTTGAGAATTGATTCCATGACCCTAATTTCCATTACTCATTTTAAAAATATGAAATAATTGTCATGAAATGGAGAGGAAAGGAAATTGTGAAGGGATTTAGAGGGTTTTCTTCCATGTTTCTGAGGGGAAGATGGGTACCATTACCTCTCTAACTTCAGGTTTAGTGGGAGGGTTTTGATTAGGTCTACTCAGATAGTTTGAAATGGGTTGCCTACAGTTGAGAGATGTGGTCCAACACAAGTCTGAGAAAAAAAAGCTAACATGTCCTGAGACAGTAGGATGGAGGATATTGTGTTAGGATCAAGCGTTTCTCAAGTCAAGGGATGTACTGTTTCCCAGGCACCATAGCTGTCACATGCATAAGACTGTATGCATCTAGAACCACTTAAAAATTCTGCCCAAAAGGACCACATGACAGACTGAATGGAATCCAACATTGTGAACCTGGTTGCAGTAGACACCAATGATTCAGGGACTGAGGCTGACTCTGTGAGTCTGAGGAATAGAAATCATTGCCTAGAGGTAAAAGATGCCTGTCAATGGTATTTCCTAAAGAACCCTCAAGAAGAAAACAGAAAAAAGTAGTGAAGTAAAAGTTAACTATTTTCCAGCCCTGTAGATATGAAAGCCACCCATCCAAGTAAGAACCATCTTGTCCCTATCCATAAACCATTTCCTCTCCACCCAAATTAGAACAGAAACAGAGGATTGAGAGTAAAGGAGGAGGTGAACAATGGAAAAGAGAGTAGACATTTACCACATTTCCTATTCCTGATTCAAGCAGCTGCCAACCACAGTCTTTGGTGTAGGGAAAAGAGGAAAGAAAATTTAACTTTGAGTTAATGTGGAAACATTCATCAAAATCTTGGTTTTGATCATGGTAAAATTATTGAAAAGATTGTATCTGAGTTAACATTACTCTTGAAATGAACATTTCCAAGAAAAAGGAAGGAAATCTGTGAAATAAGCTAAGTTTCAATTCATTGGCAATAGGAGATATCCCACTGAATATATTTGGAAAGCAGTGTACTAAAAACAAACAAAACTACAATTAGATGACATCTCCACAAGTTATGTGTTGGGGATTAAATTGTGTACTATGCAAAAGTCATGTTCAAAACTTAATCTGCATTCCCACATATGTGAACCTATTTGTAAATAGGATCTTTAAAGATGTTAATATTAGGTGAAGTTTGGAGTCACTTGTGAATTGGATCTTCAAAGATCCTATTTAAATGAGTCCAAATTGAATCAGGGTGGACTTTTATTCATGTGAGAGAAGTGTTTATAAACACACAAAATTTGGACACAGAAGGAGCCAGAAGAAAGTAAACTGAAAAAAGAGGAGCAGACATAAGGAGAGAGACAACACAATCTGACAAAGGATTGCCAGAACATTACAGACTCTGGGGGAAAGTATCTCTGCCAAAACCTAATGCTGGACTTCTAGCCTCCAAAGCAATGAGACAAAAAATGTTTGTGTTTGGGCCAACCCAATTGTGTGGTATTGGTCACAGCAACCCTGGCAAATTAAGACAGTTTTGGTTCCTGAAAGTGAGGTGCTGCTATAACAAATACCTAAATTTGGGAAATTGGGTTAGGATTGGGTCATGAGTAGAGGCTGGTAAAATTTTGAGTCACTTGGAAAGAAAAAAAAGCTTAGATTGCTGTGAAGAGAGCTATAGAGAAAGTATTTATCTTCTTAGAAAATACATATATCATTATGAAAAAATGTTGGTAGAAATATGGACATTAAATGTGTTTCAGTTAGGCCTTAGAAGGAAATGATCAGTGTGTGGTTTGAAAATGGAGGAAAGGTGATCCTTGTTATAAAGTGTCAGAGAACTTGGAGAAATTGTGTTCTGATGTTGGACAGAAAGCATAGCTTTTTTTAAAGGGCAATCTTATTGAGATATATTCACACACCATATCATCCATCCAAAGTAAACAATCAATGGCTCTCAGTATCATCATATAGTTGTGCATTCATTGCCACAATCAGTCCTAGGATATTTTTATTACTCCAAAATAAAAAAAAAATTAAACTAACAAAGTACACCCAAAACATCTCACACCCTTTATCCTCCCCTATTATATATAGTTTTTATTTTATGACTCATCTGTCCATACAATGGATAGAGGGAGTGTCAGTTACCAAGTTTTCACAATCACAAAGTCACATGATAAAAACTATATACTTATGCAATCATCATCAAGAACCAAGTCTACCGGATTATAGTTCAACAGACTCAGTTATTACCTTCTAGCTATTCTAATACACTAAAAAGTAAAAAGGAATGTCTATATAATGCATAGAATAACCTCCAGAATGACATCTCAACACTGTTTGAAATTTCTTAGCCACAGAAACTTTATTTTGTTTCATTTCTCTTCCCCCTTTTGGTCAAGAGGCCATTCTCAATCCTGTGATTCCAGCACCAGGCTCATTCCATTTTGCCAGGGAGACTTCAACCCCTGGGAGTTATGTCCCACATAGTGGGGAGGATAGTAAGTTTATTTGCAGAGGTGGATGGGAAAGAGGCCACATCTGAGCAACAAAAGAAGTTCTCTGAGGGTGACCCTTAGGCACAATTATAAGGAGACTTAGCTTCTCCTCTGCAGGAATAAGTTTCCTAAGGGCAAGTTCCAAGAATGAGGGCTTGATTTATTAAATTGGGAATCCCTAATGCTTGCAAGAATATCAGGAATTCCCCTGGTGGGGAGGTTTAATATTTCTACATCTTTCCCCAGTACCTCAAGGGGACTTGGCAAATACTTTATTTTCTGCCCAAAATACTTTGGGATATATTGGGGTACTACATTAACCTGTACAGAATAACAAGATCTCATTCCCTATTCTAGGTTCCATGTAATTACGTTGTTTAAATAAACTGACCACACAGGGTACTACAGAGAATATAAATTTTGCACCAAATAAACATTTCATAAATAACAGTTAAAACTCAGGAATAGATATGATTTCTGTAAGAGTGTACAATCAAGAAACATACTGCCAAATCTCTGCCCATGTTCTATCCCCTGATAACCTATGCTCTCAAATTCAATTCTCAGCATTTGTTCATTATAGTTAGTTTATATTAGTGAGACTTACAATATTTGTCATTTTGTTTCTGGTTTATTTCACTCAACATAATATCCTCAACGTTCATTCACCTAGTTGCATGCCTCAAAACTCCATTGCTTCTTGCAGCTGCTAAATATTCCATTGTATGTATACACCACAGTTCACCTGGAAGGTGAAACTTTTAATTGATGAACTTGTATATTTAGCTGAGGAAATTTCCAAGCAAAATATCAAAGGTGCTCTATAGTTTCTCCTTGTTGCTTCTAGTAAAATAGGAGAGTAAAGGGATAAACTGGGGACTGAACTTTTAAGCACAAAGGAACCAGCAATTTATGAATTGGAAAATTCTCAGCCTATTCACATGGCATACTTTGACACTAGGGCCAGAGAAAGTTCTCACGCTGCTTCCCTAATTTTCTGGAAGTGAGTCTCCAGAGAATGGGGCTCTATGTAAGGGTGTGGTGGAATATCTATTTGCTAGGGAGATTAGGCCCATGACTCATGGATCTAGTCCACCATCTCAGAGTAAATCAGGAATAGAAATGCAATTATCCAGGAAGGAACTGTGGAAGATCTTCTACTCTGATGGTTTAGACACCCTTGAATTGCATATAATTTTGAGAATTTTGTATGAGCAGAAATACTGTCAACCTTGATTGAAAGGGACAGAGAAGGGATACATGAAGGGAAAATGACTTCATGGTCAGAACGTTAGAAGCAGAGGTCTGGATAGAAGAGATTTCTTTGGGCCAAGAGAGAGGGGCTTCTTCTCCAGCCTTTGTGCAGAGGGACCTTCTACCCTGGTGTTTTGAAATGTCAGGCCCACTCTGGCATTTGGAGGAGGCGTTCTTCCTCCCCAGTGTTTCATAGATATATTTTCCACCACGCTGTTGCTCAAAGAGGGTGGGGCTGTTACTCTGGCAGCCTTAGAGGACAAATCATAAATACACAGATAACTGACAGACCTTGGAATCTAGTGGAGTTTATCCTGCTGGTTTTTGTGCCTGCTTGAAATCCATGACCCTGATTTCCTTGAAATTTTGCCCTTCTGGAGTGGGAATGTCTATGCTATGTGTGTCTCACCATTGTGTTTTAGAAGCAGATTACTTGTTTCTCAGTGTCTTAGGTGCACAGACAGTAATTTTGCCCCAGGTTGGACCACACCAAAAACTGATTTTGATGAGACTTTGGACTTAGAGTTGTTACTGAAAGGACTTAAGGCTTTTGTGATGTTGGAATGAGGTGAATGTATTTTGGATGTGGAAGAACAAGTTTAGATTTAAGAACATGTTTTTCTGGGGTACATAGAGTTTCAAGCAACCACACCTTTCTTATTTTCAAGTACTTTATTTCACTCTTTCAAATACTTTGAATTAAATCTTATTTTTCTGATACTACTTCAATATTGTCACCATCATTTAGAATCCTTTGATTTATCATTGGTTTTATGCTTCATCATTATTTGCACCTCCAATTTCCCTTTCATATATGAGTATGCACTAAAAAAATAGTAACACACTCAAAAATTTTAGGAAGGAATTAAAGACACTGGGAAACCCTGATAAAGGGGATTCAAGGTTCTCTCATGTAAAAGTTTAATAAGTACTTCATCACTGTTTCCCTTAAAGTCTTCCAAATTTTAAGATTCAAATTTCCATTGAAAATTTTGTTTAATGATGATAGTTTGCAACTTCTGACGATAAATATTCCTGGAAAAAGGCACCTGTATACTTGTAATAATTTTTTAAAATTGTATGTGTAGACTACCTATGAGTTTCATTGAGATAAACAAGTAGATATATTTTGATAGTGAGGTGTTCATTGTCATTATTTCTTTCCTTTTCAATGGACAAATTGAAGGAGCTGGCAACCTCTGTTAGCTAGGAAGGCAGCTGGCATCTGCTCCAAAGCTCCGGCCTCAAAAACGGCTTTCTCCCAGGACGTTCCTCTCCAGCAAGCTTGCTTCTCTTCAAAACATCACTCCCAGCTGCACTCTCTCCAGTCTCTTTGAGTCAGCATGTTTTATATGGCTCCACTGATCAAGGCCCACCCTGAATGGGTGGGGTCACACCTCCATAGGAGTATCCCACCGAAGTCACCACCCACAGCTGGGTGGGGCACATTCCAAGCAAATCTAACCAGCACCAAAACGTCTGTCCCACAAGACCACAAAGATAATGGCATTTGGGGGACACAATACATTCAAACCGGCACAGCTGGCATATGATGTTTATATAAAGGAAAATATAGGATTGAGTTCATGACATGTTTCTCCAGTAATTGGAGTCATATCAACCCAAAATAATTATTTCTGTAAGAAATTGGTTGTTTTCATTTAAAAAAAAAAAAACAGGTATTATCTGCTTAGAGAAGAGTTTCAGTTACACACAGACACACACACACACACACACACACACACACACACACACACACAGATTATCACATCATCTGTGTAGGGATGAATTTCAATTCACTGGAATATAACTAAGGTAAATAGGAAATGATAGAAAAGATATCTATTTATTTTATAATATATTTATATATGTATATAAATCTTGTAAATCTTCCTGGCATATTTGATTGCAGGCTTGTAAGAAGAGTAAAATGCCAGTGGAAACAAAGACCTTGGGCCTAATTATTTGTCTCCCTTACTAAAAATCCAATAAACTCATACACAGTTTAGAATATCTAAATAGTAATTTAATTATCTTGGAGAAACACTCAAAAGTTTAGTAATAAAGACCAAATAAATGCAAGAAATACATGATTAGTATTGGGGAGAAACAAGGTGGAATGCAGCAGAATCGGAGGATGGCATTTTTCACATCCAGAGGGATTGAAACAGGAAATACTATTACTTCTGGGATATGTATTAAAATGCAAATGAAACCATTGCACTAAATCCTAGGAGTAATATATAAACTCTTGAAGATGCAGATGTCAATGTGGACAGTAATGGTGATTAATGTGATTTGATAATTGTAAAGAGAAAGCAAAGACAGAATCTGAAATCTTCTACATTCAGGTCTTATGACATGTGGTTATTTGACTCAATTAACTTAAATTACTGAGATATAACTGAAAAGTTATATCACATGATTTGATTCACCCAAGCACATGCCATTCAGTAAGAAAATTCTGAGTTTTTTTGCTGAAAATTAAGAGTTAGTGGTAGTCTATAAACTACATTTGAGCCCCATAGCAAAGCTTCCTGTTTCCTTTAGGAAGACTAATGACTTAAAATGACATCCTGCCTCATTGGTTAAACATCACAATGAGAATACAGGAACTGTGAATTCTAATTTTGAATAATGATTCATGTCACATTAGGTGAGGCAATTAACTTCGGTTTCCTTAGGTGTAAAATGGAGCAAATAATACTTAAATTCCTTGTGGGAATATAATAATGAGAAACTCAAAATGAATACTTGTAAATAACTTCAAAATTATAAAGTCCTAGATAACAAATAATAATGTTTTCCAACTCATCAGTCAAATACAAAATATGCTGCTAGTTTTATGCTACAATGTTGTGATAGTAACACAAAATGGTGTGTGAATATGTCAATCTTTTCATCTTTTAGATAAAATGCTGTCAGGTAAAAAGCAAATTTGCTCACAAAATTTGAAAGTTACAAAATTTAACACAGAGTGGCATTGGTCTAAGGATAGAAAATTGGCCAATGGAATGGAAAAGAATCCAGAAACAGACCTTCATATGTACATCACTAGATTTGTCAGAACTAATACTGCAGTACAGTGAGGAAAGGATGGTCTTTTAGATAAATGATACTGAACAATTAGATAGAACACAGGAAAAATCTGTCTTGATCATCCTTCAGCTATATCCTGAAATAAGTTATGATTGTATTATAGACCCAAATGTAAAGTGCAAAATAATTGTGCTTCTCATAGAAAATATAGAATATTTTCATGACTTTGGGAATAGTAAAAGATTTGTCTACTTTGCGAGCAGTAGATTTGTCTACTACTACAAGTTTTGTACAGTATTAAATAAAATTAACCTCAAAGGAAAAGACTGATAAATTGAACTACATTAAAATTAGGAACTTCTATTTGTCAAAAGATTCTGTTTAGAGAGCAGAAAGAAGTAAGTCACAGGATGAAAGAAAATATTTACAAGTTATATATCCGACAAAGGATTCATATCCAGAAAATATAAAGAACTCCAAAATCAATGATAAAAGACAGAATATAAAATTGAAAAATTTTCAAAATAATTGAACATGCACTTCACAAAAAGCTCTCTAGAGGGTCACTGCATATGTGTAAAGGTGCTCAACCTCATTGCATCAGGTAAATGAAAATTTGATCCACACTGAACTATAATGATTAAAAGATCAGAATACCAAATATTCACAAGGTGGTGGAAAAACTGCACACTCATACACTGCTTGAAGAAGTATGAATTGGTACGGGTTCTCTTTTAAACCTTTGGCAGTGTCTACTAAAGTCAAAAGCATACTCTAGGACCCAAAAGTTTCATTCCTTGGAATGTAAATATGTGCACCAAAGAACATATCAAGCAACATTCACAGAAGAACTAGACTTAATATCACCAAACAGGTAACAACTCAAATGCCAATCAATAGTAGAAAGGATAAACAAACTATGACATCTTTTCACTATTAAAAAATATACAGCAATTAGACAGAATGGATGGTTACACTAATTGAGTTGGAAACATGATTTTCTGAAACTGTATTATCCTTCAATATAAAGTTCACTTAAATTCAGAATGAAGTCTTTCAAAAATGTTTTTAGGTCCACTATGAAGTTTTTATAACTTAAAAAAAATATATAGGTAACTCTTCTGCTCAAAGCAACCCAAAGACTCTGCTTCTAACTCAGAGTTAAAGTAGAAGTCATTCATGGGCTTACAACAAATTGACCTCTACTACCTCTCTGATTTGACATATTAACTGCATTCACCTTTACTCACACTGGTGGCTTTGCCTTTTCTCTAACACTCCAAACTTCCTTTCCCCTTTGGGCCTTAGCATAACCTCATGGCTTGCTTCCTCACAACAGGTTTCTGATCACATATCACTTTCCCAGTGAAGTCTTCCCTGACATCTGTATCTAAAATAGTAACCCTCCTCCCTGCAAGTCTTATTCTCTATTTTCCTTTATTTGCTTAACTTTAAGTTATTATTTATCAACATTATTAGATATTTTCATCTGCCTTCCAAACACTAAAATATAAGTTCTTTGAGGGCATGGGTTTTATCTACTTTTGTTTTCTTTTGTATTACCTTTGTCTGGAATACTGACAAATATTCCATGAATTTTCACTTGAAGGAAAGAATGAATCTCTTTTCCTCTTTATTTTAATTATTGGGCTATAATATTACTGTCACCTGTAACTTTTGGTAACTGAATAATGTCATATGAAAATAACTTGTGGTTTACCCTAAATTATGAATAAAGATGAAGGAAAGAGCCCAAGACAGCCCAGCATTTATTACATTGATCAAATGGTTCGACGTAACCCTTCTCAGTTTAACAAATTATTACACTGAGGACAATGATAGCTTGGTTAAAAAAAAAAAAGAAAGAAAAGAAAAGAAAAAAGAAAAACAAACAAACAAAAAAACACCACAGCAGAGGAATGAAAAACAAATCATTGTTTATTTCTTCTTCTCAAACTAGTTATTTCCTATCACATAGTTACAAACTACATACCTATATGTCTTTTTCGAAAAAAGAATAAAATTTCTTACACAACATAATTTGAGGTCAATTACTGGAATTAAAATTCACTGTAATCAATGGAATAATATGAAATAGTGGAACAAAGTAGTGTTTAGTGTTGGCCTAGCCTCTGTAACGTACAAGTATTTTGTTTCCCATGTATATGATCTGCGTAATTATTCTATATGATGTACTGATGATTTCCTTCCTAGCTTCCTCTCTATAATGAAGACAATGGTGGATTGGATGATTTGATAGAAAATTACTTTCTCCAACACTACATGTTTTATCCAAAGAAAATATTCTTGATTTTGGTGGTGTGAAACTCTATGTACCCCAGAAAAACACGTTCTTAAAATTAGTCTGTTCCCATGGGTGTGAACCCATTCTAAGTAGGAAGTTCAGATGAGGCTACTTCAGTTAAGGTATGACCCACATTAATCAGGATGGAACTTAATCCTATTACTAAAGTCCTTTATAAACAGAATGGAGAGAGAGAGAGAGAGAGAGAGAGAGAGAGAGAGAGAGAAAGCCATGGAAGCTGAAATCAATGAAACCTGGAAAAGAAGGGAGAGACCAGCAAACATTGCCATGTGCCTTCCCATGTGGGAGAGTTGCTGAGGATCACCAGTAGCTGGTCTTGGGGAGAAAGTATTGCCTTGGTGATGCCTTGATTTGGAAAGTTTCCTGGGCTCAACCCTGTGAGCTAATAAAATCCCTTTATTTAAGCCAACCCATTTCATGGTATTTGCTTTGCCTGGGAAATTTTTTTAAGAATTATGAATTGTGTTTTGTTGGCATGGACACAAAATCTATATACTTTCAAAATTAGATTTTCCTTTCCTTTCCTAGCCCAACAACTTAATTTGTGAGTTATTGTCCATGCATGTTTCTCATTCATAGCTGGATGATTTTTTTCTTCATTATGAACACTCTGCTATAAGCATTCAGACTGTCCTTTTTCCCCTTCATCAGAATTGGTCCAGGGCCTGCTAGAAAGCACTTCCGTGAAGTGACAGATAAACATGATAGGTCACCTTCCACTAATTTATTATTTTATTAGGATTTGAAATCATTACTATGGAAGAGTGACTGCCTGTTAAATCAAGATTTAACTCAGTAAGACACTCTTATCTTGTCCTCAACTTGCCAAACTTTTGTCATTTTCACCTGTATTTTTTTTTTCTTTTTTTTTTCACTAAACTTCTAGCTCATAAGCCTCTGGGATTATTTCCTCTGTCCTATGGCTGTTCTGCCAACTTCTTTTCTCTGACTATAGCTTAAGTTTTTGCCTGTATTGACTTTCAAGTTTTGTTATTGTGGTTTGTCTTTCACAATACAAATTGAAAATTCTCCAGAAATGTTAGTGTTTCCCCAATTCTGTATCCACATATTGCAGATCATAATGTATAGAGAGATCACAAAGTTGAGTCCCTGTGAATTACACAGTGGAGGTTATTGTTTAGCATGTAAATCTACACAGTAATTTTCATGTGAGCATAATCAGCTCTCTCTTGTTCATGGCAATATCTAAATGTCTGTCTCAGTGTCTGGCACAATACATGTTTGCTCAAGGAAGTATATCTACTTGCTTTTGTTTGGGACTCATGCAGCAAATCCGTAATTCAAATAGCCATTGTTATCCATTTACCTCTATTGATTACTAAAATTGCTGAATAAAATAATACAGATTTAATATGTCCTTGGATTGGCACTCTCTGAGCAGAGTGGAGTCTTAAATAATGAGACACTACAATGCTATTTCCCATTAAAATGTATCCCTCTCTTCCTAAAATATAGTTTTCCAAAAGATAGGGAAAAATACATTACTTTCTGTCTATCATCTCCAAAATAAAAATGCTTAAAGAATTAAGCATGACATTGAAGAAAATTATGGGGGAAATATGAGTTAAAACATAACTGCATAGTGTGCATGATTTGCAATGGGTGGAATTGGCCTAAGGGTACATCAACTGAAGAACAGAATGCTGAACTATGGTGTGTACATACAATAGGGTATTGAGCAACTGCGAGGAGTGAAGCTGAGACATGCAACAAGGTGAATGGATCCTGTAGAAACCATTTTGAGTGAACTACAGCAGAAACAAAGGCAAACACTAGAATGCCTCACCAATATGGACTACCTACAATGTGTAAACTCAGAATTGAATCTTAGAGCACAGCTTATCAGGAGAACACTTACTGTAATGGTCCCTAGATTGTAAGCTCTTACAGCTGTCAATTACAATTCCTGAATTGTAATGGCTGTCTCAAGATTCTGAGATGCTGATCCCTTTGTGAATAACCTGATCAATCCCTGGAACTTTGGGTATCTGTGTGACACCTGAAACTCAGAGCTAGAGGTCAGTAGATATGAATGTCAGTATTAGTGCATACAGCAACTGTTAAGAAAGCTGAAAAACTCCAGACTTCAATTAGAGATATGAATGCAGTGGATCTGGTTAGCAATAGGGCAAATCAGGACAAAGGGTAAAGGATGATGCTGACTGTGTTTTAAAACTTCAACTTTCATGTGAGACCAAGGGAAGAGATGTTTATTTGGTGCAGGACCTATATTTCCTAAACAATTTAACTCATACAGTTTGTTCAAATACCATAATGACATGGAACTTTGAATAGGAAGTAAGACCTGGTAGGCTTATATAGGTTAGTGTGAAATAGCAACACATCCCAAAGTAATTTGGGCAGAGATTAAAAATGTACATGCAGGGCCCCCCGAGGAGCTGGGGGAAAATGTGAAAGTGTTGGACTTCATCACCTGGTTTGTTGCTGATGTTCTCACAAACAGTGCGGACTGGCGGTTTGGTATGCTGAGCCCTCTATCATGGCACTTGCCTTTATGGAACTCATTACTGCAAAGGAGAGGCTAAAACCACTTATAATTGTGCCTAAGAATCTCCCCCTGAGTGACTCTTTGTTGTTTAGATGTGGCCCTCTCTCACTAACCCAACAAAGCAGGTGAACTCACTGCCCTCCCTCCTATTTGGGATCTCACTCCCAGGAGTGTAAATCTCCCTGGCAACACAGGATATGACTTCCAAGGATGAATTTGGACCTGAAATCATGGGATTGAGAACATCTTCTTGACCAAAAGGGGGATGCTATATGAAACAAAATAAAGGTTCAGTGGCTGAGAGATTCCAAATGGAGTCGACAGGTCATTCTGGTGGGCACTCTTATGCACAATATAGACAACACTTTTTAGATTTTAAAGCATTGGAATACCTAGAATACCTGAAACTATCAAACTGCAACCCAGTAGCCTTGACTCTTGAAGATGATTGTATAAGAGCTTACAAGAGGTGATGGTGTGATTGTGAAAGCCTTGTGGATCACACTCCCTTTATCCAATATATGGATGGATGAATAGAAAATGGGGACCAAAACTAAATGAAAAATAGTGTGACTGGGGTGATGATTTCGGTGTTCTTATTTACTTTTATTTTTTATTCTTATTTTTACTTTTTCTGGTATAAGGAAAATGTTTAAAAAATAGTTTGGGGTGATTAATGCACAACTATATGATGGTACTGTGAACAGTTAATTGTACACCACAGTTGATTGTGTGTTATGTGAATATATCTCAATAAAACCGAATTTAAAAAGGTACATCAAAAAATAACTGCATGTAAATTATTTTGACACACCTTAACATGTAAAAAACCATTTGGCAAGAATAAATATTATATTACCAAAAAGAAAAGCATTTTTCCTCATTAACAATACTGAAAAGAAGCTTACAAGGACAAAACTTTTAGTGACTTTTCAAATAGAACCCCTCCTATGTTCTTTCATGAAAATCTCCCTAGGTTGATAGATCCAGAATTTCACTCTTTGAAATGCTCTGAGGAAGATATATAAATGTAATATGAAATAATTTTCTATTCCTTTAAGAAAAGTATTTCAAAGCAAGAGAAACAAAGAATGCAGGAAAGGACTTCAGAGGATTTATACTCCCCTCTTGCCCTTTTTAGTTAATTAAGTAACCTCAATAAAATGGAGAGCATCCATTTTTAAATCTCAGTATCTCAGTGCAGTTGATTATATCTGAAAACCAAAATCCATACGGTCATCTCTGCTATTAGAAGTAGGGTGATTCTGTAGGGGGATTAACTTAGCTTTGGGTTTCATATTTATCTATTTCCTTTTTTGTTTTCCACTATGTATTAGCATTCCTTTTAGAAAAGAGCTGGTTAAAGAGAACTCTTACTACTTAATTTCATAGTTCTAAGATAGAGAGGAATAGAGAAGGAGAGAGGGAGAAAGAGAGACAGAGAAATGAAAGAGCAAGAGAGAGAGACAGAGGTTAAACTATTGGCTAATAATTTCCTCTTCCATCTTTTCCATCCTTGTTGACTATTAACCCAAAGTATCAGTTAATAATTTTAGAAATGCAAACTTCTATTACAATCAACTATGAAAAAATTTATTTAAAAAAATGAAAGCTAGAAAAAGTAGGTCAAAATTTTAGGGTTCTTTGTTATAATGCATAAAAACAGGTATCCTCCAAGACATGTCTAACAGATGGATCCCGAAACCTGGCTTTCAGGGAGGTCTGTGCTGAGTGAGGGGGATGCTAAGGGGAGCTCCCAGGTGTAGAGAAGTCTAGGTAATGCCAAGGGGAAAATTTGTCATATCTGTCTACAGAGATGTGGAGCCTACATGAAGTAAGCTTTCTGAAATCCAGGAGACTAAAGAGGAAGGTGGAAATGAAGGAAACAGAGACATAAAATATGGGAAGGTGTGGCAAATGACAAACTTGTTCAAAAGGTGCTTCAAGAAATTGTTCATCCTATCTAATAAGGGTGTAATATCCAGAATATATAAAGAAATACTACAACTCAAGAATAAACACACAAGCAACCCAGTTAAAAATGGGCAAAATACATGCATAGACGCTTTTCCAAAGAGGAAATACAAATGGCTAAAAAGCACATGAAAAGATGCTCAACATCAGTAGCTATTAGGGAAATGCAAATCAAAACCACATTGAGATATCATTTTGCAACTAATGGAATGACCATTATAAAAAAGAACAGAAAATGCAAAGTAATGAAGAGACTGTGGAGAAATAGGAACACTTATTCAGTACTGTCGGCAATGTAGAAGGGGCAGCTGCTTTGGAAGGCAGTTTGGCAGTTCCTCAGGAAGCTAAATATAAAACTTACATATTAGCCACCAGTCCTGTTACTAGGTATATACTCAGAAAAGCTGTTTTATACATTCCCATATCTTAACTTCCAGCTTTCCTTCTGGTGACATACATGACTCTAAGCTTCCCCTTTTCACCACATTCACACATCATTCAGCACTGTTAGTTATTCTCACAATAATGTGCTACCATTACCTCTGTCCATTTCCAAACACTTAAGTTCAATCTAGTTAAACATTCTGCTCATAATAAGCAAAAGCTCCCCATTCTTTAGCCTTGTTCTATATCCTGGTGACCTATATTTCATATCTTTGAGTTTACATATTATAATTAGTTCATATCAATGAGACCATAAAATATTTGTCTTATGTGTCTGACTTACTTCACTCAATATAGTGCCCTCAAGGTTTCTTCATCAACCCATTTTTTTAAGATGGTTTTGTTCACCCACTTTACATTTCATCCTAAGAAAACAATCAATAGTTCCCTGTATAATCATGTATTTATGCATTCACCACTATCACCACTATCTATATAAGGACATCTCCATTTCTTCCACAAAGGAGGAAGAGTCAAAAAAGGTAAAGATGAGATCAGGTGTGTTCAGGGTGGTATGGCCATAGACAACTTTGAAAAATGTAAAACAAATGGTTTATAATGTAGAATGTAGGGGAACTAGCGATAGAGCGCAATTAAGGAAGGGGGAACGATAATCCAATAAGAACAGGTAAGGTATCATGGATAAATTTAACATTTTGGGAATGCCCAGGAATGACTATGGTCTTTTACTTTCTGATGGGTATGGTAGGAACAAGTTCACAGAATTGTTGCTATATTAGGTTACTTTCTTGGGGTAGAGTAGGAACATGTTGGAAGTAAAGTAATCTTTAAAAAAAAGGTAAAGAGACAAAAGTAAAAGAAAAAGAAAGAAAATGACCACTAAAAAGCAACAAAAGAAAAGATAGAATTAACTAAATTAGAATAAAAGAGTCAGACAATGTCACCAATGCCGAGTCCCATACCCCTCCCCTATACTCCTCTCATATAGGCACTTAGCTTTGGTATATTACCTTTGCTACATGAAAGGAAGTGTAATACAATGTTTCTGTTAACTATAGTTTCTAGTTTGCATTGATTTTATTTTTCAACAACACTACTTCATTTTTAACACCTTGCAAGGTTGACATTCATTTGTTCTCCTGCATGTAAAAACATATTTGTACTTTTTATCACAATTCTTGAGCACTCTTAAGTTTCACTGGGTTACACAGTCCCAGCCTTTACCTTTCCCCTTTCCTTCTCCTAATCTTTCCATGCTCCTAACCATCCTCTTTCAACCATACTCACAGTCATCTTTGTTCAGTGTATTACATTGTTGTGCTACCGTCACCCAAAATTTTGTTCCAAACCTCACACTCCTGACTTTTCCTTTCTGTCTGTAGTGTTCTGTTTGGTATTTCCTATATAGCAGGTGTCTTGTTCACAAACTCTCTCATTGTCTGTTTGTCAGAGAATATTTTAAACGCTTCCTTATACGAAGGACAGTCTTGCTGGATATAAGATTCTTGGTTGGTGGTTTTTCTCTTTCAGTATCTTAAATGTATCACACCACTTCCTTCTTGCCTCCATGGTTTCTATTGAGAAATCCACACATAGTCCTATAAAGCTTCCTTTATATGTGATAGATTGTTTTTCTCTTGCTGCTTTTAGGATTCTCTCTTTGTCTTTGGCATTTGATAATCTGATTGTTAAGTGTCTTGGTGTAGGTCTATTCAGATCTATTCTGTTTTTGGTTATGCTGTGCTTCATGGATCTGTAATTTTATGTCTTTCATAAGAGATGGGAAATTTTCATTGATTAATTCCTCTGTTATTGCTTTTGACCATTTTCCCTTCTCTTCTCCTTCTGGGACACCCATGACATGTACATTCATGTGCTTCATGCTGTCACTCAATTCCCTGAGATGTTGCTCATATTTTTCCATTCTTTTCCCTATTGGTTCTTCTATGTGTAGGATTTCAAGTGTCTTGTTCTCCAGTTCCTGAGTGCTTTCTTCTGCCTCTTGAGATCTGCTGTTGTATGTCTCTACTGTGTTTTTCATCTCTTGTGTTATGCCTTCCATTTCCATATATTCTGCCAGTCGTTTTTTCAAACTTTTGATTTCTACCTTATGTCCACCCAGTGTTTTCATTTATAACCTTCATCTTTTTTGCCGTATCTTCCCTGAGCTTGTTGATTTTATTTCTCAGTTGATTTAGCATATTTCTTTGAAAATCTTTGATTGTTTAATTAAAGTTAAGCAATATCCCAACTCTATCTTAATTCAGGTATAAGTATATTCCTTTGACTGGGCCATATCTTCATTTTTCCTACTGTGATTTGTAGTTTTCTGAATTCCTGCCTTAGGGTTATGGGATATAACACCCAACTTTGGACAGTTGAGATCAACACACAGTTTATTAGTGCATATATTCACAACCTAGGGGGAGAACTACACCCCACACTATGTAAGGCCTTATAGGGTTTGCACTTGTGAAGAGAGTAAACAGCAACCATAGTCTCTGGGAGGAAGACTTTTCAGCATAAAGGGTAAGGTGACCCCTGTTCCCCATGGAAGAATGCAATCGGCTTTTTTGAATAATTCCATGAACTGACAGTAACCTGAAAACTTCTACCCAGGGATAAGCAGGAGCTGTGCCTCATACATTTGATAGAAAGGTTGTTTGACTGGAAAAATTGATCCATGGAAGCAGAATAAGGAGTAGAAATAGTTAAGTCATTCAAGGCCCTCCCAGTTTCACCAAGGCAGGACATAATATTGGGCCTTAATTTTATATTTTACACCATATGTATGTGTCTTCTTTTCAGCTTTAAATTATCTAATACAACAAGGTCAGCATCACAAATAAACAATAATGTTTTATAGGAAAAAAATAGAACCACTTTTAACTTTTTTTTTCTTCTCTGGCAGGGTCAGTTCCCTAAACCCCTACTATAACACATGGGGCTATATTTAGCCTCAGTTCTGTCTAGACTTGGCTTTATTGTTGCAATACTTCCTTTACCTTTCCAACAAATCATCTCCATCATCCTAGGAACTAGACATACAATCCAAAAGTCTTAATGAATTTTGACTATTTTTCTGCCTCAATGCTGAATCTTAAACACTATTTCTGTATAGCCATACTCTAGATAACCTACCAGTAATGGAAGCTGTGGTGAATTGTCCTAATCTTCTTTCAGGCGTAAGGTGATGCTAGGATGTTGGCTGCTGATTACTCCTGACCTAGTCACTCCCAGGAGTTTCTCTCAGCATGAAGAAGAGATCTTATCCATGGCCTTGTCACATCTTCTGTAAAGACTGGTTGACGTGAAGTATGAAAAGGCCAGCAAGTGGTTACCACAATCTAGGAAATCTCTCAAGGGACATCCATCTTCAGGGATCCCCATGGGATTGCTTGAGTTCTCTGATGCAATTGCATCACAGTTCACCTTCTCCTTCTGACTAGTCCTGGTTCTCCCAGATCCTACCAAAAGTTGTTCCTGAGAATGCTCCCCAATAAACTCCCTGAAAACAATTCAACTCAGAATCTGCTTCTCAGGGAAGAGTGACCCATGACCCATTATTTTTATTTATGGTCCCTAAATTCTTCAAAATTAATTATCTGATAATTCATTCTTATATGTGAGGCTTGGTAATAGAGCCTAGGTGCACAGTGGTATTTATAATTGAGTAGGTGGTGAATTAATGTTCAAAGAATCAATCCAAAATAAAGAGGTGAATCAGTCTACCACTGATTCTCCAGAAAAACACAACTAACAGGATATGTGTCAGTAGATTTATTTTACAGAATTGGCTCATGCAATTGTGGGAGCTGGTAAATCCAAAATCTGTAGAGTAGGCTGGCAGGCTGGAGAGTCTGGAGTTTTATGCTGCAGTCTCAAAGCAGAACTTCTTCATCACTGAAAAACCTTGAATTTTGCTTCTAAGACCTTCAAATGGTTGGATGAGGTCCACTCAGATTATTAAAGGCAGTTTCCTTTACTTAAAATCAACTGATTATAGATTTAATCACATCAATAAAATATGTTCACAGCAATACTTAGGTTAGTTAGGTTAAATAACTGAATATTATATCCTTGCCAAATTGACTCATAAAATTAACCATTACAAATGAGAACCAGAACAAATTCTAGAAATACAAGATGCAATGTTCTATTTCTGGCTAAAGACTATTGACAGAGGCCTGAGTCAAAGTTATGGTCTGGACAATGCACTGGAGTTAAGGGCTACACTCTTGGAAATGGTAGCAAATTAGATAGTGTATTAGTTTCCTATGCTGCTGTAACAAGCTCCTACAAACTTAGTGTCTCAAAACAACTCAAAATTATCTTAGAGTGATGAAGGGCAGAAATCTAAAATGGGCCTTATTGGGCTAAAATCAAGTTGTTAGCAGGTTGAGTTCTTTTCTGATCACTCTAGGGGAGAATCCATTTTCTTGCCTTTTCCTGCTTTGGGAGGTGCTCTGCACTCCTTGGTGTGGTTCCATTCCATCTTTAAAGCTACTAATGTAAGGTCAAGTCTTTCTAAAGATGTCTCTCTGATGCTGCCCCCTGCTGCCTCTTCCCAATTTAAGGACCCTTGTGATTTTATTGGCCCTACCTGGATAATCTATAATAATCCCTTTAAGGTAAAGTCATCTGATTTGTAGCATTAATTCCATCAGTAACATTAATTCTGCTTAGTCATGAAATACATGACAGGTTCTGGGGATTAGGATTTTACATCTCTGTCATTATTCTGCTTATGACACAATACTATTCATAACAACTGGAATTAAATAAGAGATTGGTGAGAGAAGTTGTAATTTCTGTGGTTGCACAGTAGACCAACTCTAGTCATGTCAAGTACATGGTAGCTTGAGATAACAAAACTAACTCTTGACCCAATCAAAAATGTAATTAGATGTAACTTCCAACTGTTGTGGATATAACTTTTGTTACATGTGATGGCTCCAAGATTGGGTGGGGTTTTACCCTCAGGAAGACAGTCTTCTGTTCATAGCTGAAAAGAATGGAGGAAGCAAATACTTAGACTTCATCATTAAAAAATAGAAAATATTCCCAGTTACAATTTTCATTTCTGTTATCTTTTTCAGCATTTTTAAAGACTTTCCAGGAATAAAATAACCCTACTTTTTTAAAGATTTAAACATGACTCTTGCAGTTGACAGCTCAAGTCACTGAATAACTGAACTTAAATCATTTGGGATCACATAGTTTTATGTCTTTAAAGTGACTCTCAGAGGAGGGTACCCTGAAACAATGAACGTCTGAACTTAATGAGACCATACAGTACTTGTCCTTTTGTTTCTGGCTAACTTCACTCAACATATTGTCCTCAAGGTTCATCCACATTTTTATATGTTCCATTTCTTTGTTCTGTCTTACAGCTGTGTAAACTTCCATTGTGTGTATGTATGAGTTTGTTTATCCACTCACCCTCTGATGGACATTTGGGATGTTTCCATCTCTTGGTAATCATGAATAATGGTGCAGAAAACATTGGTCTGCAAATGTCTGTTCGTGTCTTAAATTTCAATTCCTCTGAGTATATAACTAGTAATGATATAGCTGAGTCATGTAGAAAATCTAAACTTAGCTTCCTGAGGAACTGCCACACTGTCTTCCAGAGTGGTTTCACCATTCTACATTCCCAAAAACAGTGAATAAGTGTGCTTTTTCTCCACATCCTCTCTAGCACTTGTAATTTTCTGTTTTTTGTTTAGTGGCCATTCTGGTAGGTGTGAGATGATATCTTATTGTGGCTTGGTTTTCATTTCCCTAGTAGCTAGTGAAGTTGAGCATTTTTTGTTGTTTTTGAGCCATTTGTATTTCCTCTTCAGAAAAGTGTCTGTCTATGTCTTTTGCCCATTTCTTAATTGGGTTGTTTGTCTTTCTGTTGCTGAGTTGTAGTATCACTTTATATATTTGGGATATTAAACCATTATATAATATGTGGTTTCCAAATATTGTCTCCCATTGTGGAGGCTGCCTTTTTACCTTTCTGACAAAGTCCTTTGATGTGCAAAGGTTTTAATTTTGAGGAGATTCCATTTGTCTATTTGTTCCTTGGTTGCTCACAATTTGGGTGGTCTAGGTAACCATCTCCTATCGCAAGATCTTTAAGAAATTACCCTACATTTTCTTCTAAGGGTCTTATGGTGTTAACACTAAAGTTTAGATCTTTGATCCATTTTGAGTTAATTTTTGCATAAGGTGTGAGATAGGGTCCTCTTTCCTTCTTTTGGAAATGGATATCCAGTTCTCCAAACACCATTTATTGAAGAGGCTGCTCTGTCCTAGTTGTTTTGGCTTAACAGCCTTCTCAAAGATCAGTTGTCCATAGATGCGAGAATCTATTTCTGAGCACTCAATTTGATTCCAATGGTTGGTATATCTTTCCTTATGCCAGTAGCATGCTGTTTTGAGCACTGTAGCTTTGTAATATTCTTCATTGTCAGGTAGTGTGAGGCCTCCCAATTTGGTCCTCTTCTCAAGATATTTTTGGCTTTTTGGGAGAAATTGCCCTTCCAAATAATTTTGGTTATTGGTTTTTCTATTTCTGCAAAGTAAGTTGTTGGGATTTTAATTCATATTACATTGTATCTATAAATCAGTTTAGGTAAAATTCACATCTTAATTATATTTAGTCTTCCAATCCATGAACATGGAATGTTTTTCCATTTTTTTTAGGTCCTGTTAAATTTCTTTTAGCAGTTTCTTGTAGTTTTCTCTGTATAGGTCTTTTGTGGTCTCCGGTAAGTTTATTCCTAAATAGTTGATTCTTTTGGTTGCTATTGTAAATGGAATTTTTTCTCAATTTCTTCCTCTTGTTGCACATTACTTGTGTATAAGAACACTATAGATTATTGCATGTTGATCCTGTAGCCTGCCACTTTTGTGTATTTACTGATTATTTCTAGTAGCTTTGCTGAAGATTTAATTTTTCTACATATAGAATCATGTCATCTGCAAAGACTGAAAGTTTTATTTCTTCCTCTCCAACTTAAACACTTTTTATTTCTTTTGCTTGCCTAATTGCTCTAGATAGAACTTTCAGCACAATGTTGAATAACAGTTGGTGACTATGGGCATCCCTGTCTTGTTCCTAATTCTAGAGGGAAAGCTTTGTCTTTCCCCATTGAGTATCTTAGCTGTGGATTTTTAATATATTGCTTTTATCAGATTGAGAAAGTTCCCTTCTATTCCTATTCTTTGAAGTGTTTTCATCAAGAAAGGATATTGAATTTTGTCAAATACCTTTTCTGCATTGATCCAGATGATTATGTGGTTCTTCTGCTTTGATTATTGATGTGGTGTATTATATTAATTGATTTTCTTGTGTTGAACCAACCTTGCATACCTGGGATAAACCCCACCTGGTCATGGTGTATAATTCTTCTAATGGGTTGCTGGATTTTATTTGTGAGTTTTTCTTGATGGTTTTTGCATCTCTATTCATTAAAGAGATTGGTCTATAATTTTCATTTTTACAGTATCTTTGTCTGACTTTTGTATTAGGATAATGTTGGCTTAATAAAATGAACTGGGTAGCTTTCCCTCCCCTTCATTTTTTTTAAAGAGTTTTAGAAAGATTGATACTAATTCTTTCTTGTATACTTGATAGAATTCACTGTGAAGCCATCTGGTCCTGAGCTTTTCTTTTTGGGGGAGTTTTTTGATGGCTGACTCAATCTTTACTTGTGAATGGTTTCTTCAGGTTGTCTATTTCTTCTTGCGTAAATATTGGTTGTTTATGCTTTTCTAGAAGTTGTCCATTTTGTCTAAGTTGTCTATTTTATTAGTACATAGTTGCTCATGGTATCTTCTCATTATCTCCTTCATTTCTGCAGGGTCAGTGGCTATGTCTCCTTTCCCATTACTGATTTTGTTTATTTGCATTCTCTCTCTATCTCTACATCTCTATCTCCATTTCTGTCTCTAGCTCTAGCTCTACCTCTAGCTCTATCTATCTCTATCTCTGTCTCTCTGTTAGCCTAGCTAGGGGTCCATCTATTTTATTGATTTTCTCAAAAAAACAACTTCTGATTTTGTTGATTCTCTCTATTGTTTTCCTGTTCTCATTTTCATTTATTTCTGCTCTGATGTTTGTTATTTCTTTCCTTCTGTTTGCTTTTGGGCTAGTTTGCCTTTCTTTCTCTAGTTCCCCCATGTGAACAGTTAATTCCTCAATTTTTGCTCTCTCTTCTCTTTTAATATAGGCATTTAAGGCAATAAATTTCCCTGTCAGCACCACCTTTGCTTCATCCCATGAGTTTTGATATGTTGTGCTTTCACTGTCATTTGCCTCAAGGTAGTTACAAATTTCTCTTGCAATCTCTTCCTTTACCCACTGGTTTTCTAAGAGTGTATTGTTTAGCTCCATCTATTAGTGAATTTTACAATCTTCTGGCTGTTATTTACTTCCAACTTCATTCCATTATGATCCAAGATGTTGTATAATATCAATATTTTTAAATTTGTTGAGACTTGCTTTGTAACCCAACATGTGGTCTATCCTAGGGAATGTTCCATGAGCACTTGAGAAAAATGCATATCCTGCTGTTGTGGGATGTGGTATTCTATAAATGTCTGTCAAGTCTAGTTCATTTTTCATACAATTCAACATCTCCATTTCCTTATTGATCCTCTGTCTAGATGTTCTGTCCATTGATGAAAGTGGTGTATTGAATTCTTCCACTATTATTGTAGAGGTATCTACTTCTTCTTTCAGTGTTCTCAGTGTCTGCCTCATGAATTTTGGGGTACTCTGGCTTGGTGCATAAATATTTATGATTATTATGTTTTCTTGATGAATTCATGTTTTACTAATATACAGTGTCTTTCTTTGGCTCTTTTAATTTTTTTCCTTGAGGTCTAATTTGTCTGATATTACTATATCTACTCCTCCTTTTTTCTGGTTGCTGTTTGCATGAAATATCTTTTTCCAAACTCACTTTCAGCCCATTTTTTCCTTGTGTCTAAAGTGAGTTTCTTTTAGACAGCATGTAGATGGATCCTGTTTCTTTAACACATTCTGCCAGTCTGTGTCTTTTTATTGGGGAGTTTAATCCATTAACATTTATTGGTGTTACTGTAAGGGCAGTACTTTCTTCTACCACTTTGTCTTTTGGATTTTATATGTCATGTATTATTTTTTTCTCTCTGTCTTTTTACCCTTCCTGATAATCTTCATTTCTACACTCTTCTCCAAACCTCTCTCTCCTGTCTTTTCCATTCAGCCTGTAGCAATCCCTATAGTATTTCTTGTAGCACCTGTCTCTTATTCAAAAACTCTCTCAGTGTCTGTTTTCTGAAAATATTTTAATCTCTCCTTCAGTTTTTGAAGGACGGCTTTCCCAGATATAGAATTCTTGGTTTGCAGATTTTTTCTGTCAGTATCTTAAATAATATCATACCACAGTCTTCTCACCTCCATGGTTTCTGCAGAGAAATCTCTACATAATCTTATTGAGATACCATTTTATATGATGGATTGCTTTTCTCTTGCAGCTTTCAGAATTCTTTTGCCTTTGACATTAAACAATCTAATCAGTAAGTGTATTTGTGTAGGTCTATTGGGATCTATTCTGTTTGGGGAATGCTATATATCTTGAATCTGTAATTCTCTGTCTTTCATAAGAGTTGGGAAATTTTCAATAAATATTGCTTCTTTTATCCTTTCTGTCCATTTTTCTTTCTCTTCTCCTTCTGTGACAACCACAGCATGTATATTAGTGTGCATCAGGCTGTCACTCAGCTCCCTAATACCCTACTCATATTTTTTTCATTCTTTTCACCATCTATTCTTTTGTGTGTATTAATTCAAATGTCATCTTCCAATTCACTGATTCTTTCTTCTGCCTGTTCAAATCTACTGTTGTATTCCTCCATTGTGTTTTCATCTCCTCCATTTTGCCCTTCATTCCCATAAGTTCTGCCATTTGTTTTTACAAGTTTATGAATTCTTATTTATTGTCATCAATTGTCTTCCTTATATCCTTCATCTCTTTTGCCAGTTCATGTCTTCCCTCAGTTCACTGAATTGATTTAGCATTAGTTGTCTCAACTCCTGTATCTCAGCTGTACTCTTAGTTTGCTCCTTTGGCTGGCCCATATTTTTGTGTTTCCTAATATAGCTCCTTACCTTAAGGTGTCTAGACATCTGGTTTTCTTGATTAGCTTATTCTGGAGCTCATTTTCTCTCTTTTGCCTATGGTTTTCTTGTTGATTGTCTTTGTTCTCTAACCTTTGGTGTTCAGTTCAAATAGAACTTAGATTCTATTTATTTGGCCAGAGTTTTTCACCTCTTGCTTTTATATTTCTTGCCCTGCCTCTAAGTAGCATTTTTTGTGAGAGGATCTCCTCAGATATGGTCAACCCTAGTCAGGTTTTCCCAGTTCAGAAAGTCCAGGTCTCGGGAGGAGGATATGGATTTTCCTAGAGAATGAGAACCTCCTGTGAGGCCTTTAGATCCTGTGCTTTTCCTATCCTGTCCAGCAGGTGGCACTTTCCAGTCCACAGCTCTCCCACCAGTGTAGGGAGGTGCAGTGTTTTTAGTTCTCTGCAGACTCTGGGCCTGTCAGGAGTATTGAAGTATAAAAAGATAAGAAGTCAGATAGTAATAGAAGAAGGGGACAAAATGTAGATAAAAAGGAGTTAAAGCCAAACCTCTCTGGGGCCCTGGAATATGTGCCCCCCCTTCCTAGAGCCTAGCCCTTCTCTAACATCCTGAACACCCCCAAATCCAAAAGTTAATTAAATAATTTGTCAATTAATTCTGAAGTTAATGTTGGGTTGAGCCCTTCTTCTTGTTCCCAGCAGATTTTTTTTTCCCTTCAGGGAGCCAGCTGTGAGACAGTCCATGGGGTCTGGGTGGAGAGTGGTGCCAGACCCCTGGTCAGGGGAACTTACAAATTTTGCTGTGACCTCAGCTGTTCCACTCGCTCCAGGCTATTGTATGATGCATGACTGGTCACTGGAGACCCCACAAATGCTTTTACATACAGTTTCTGGCTATTACCAGCTGCCCTAGAGGAGTGGCTGAGTTCCACACCACTCCACTCTGCCGTCTTGCCCTGCCTTCTGGTATGGAATGCTTTTAGTGTTCTTTTTTATTTTTATTCTTATTTTTATTTTTCTTGGAGTCATGAAAATGTTCCAAAATTTATTTATGTGATGAATACACAAATATAGATGGCACTGTGAACCACTGATTGTACACTTTGGATGATTACCTGGTATGTGACTATATTTCAATAAAATTGCATTAAAGGAAAACCTGGCATAGCCCTGCTATTTGTTTGAAGGACCATCTCAAAAAAACTTCATTTTTTATTTATTCTTCTTTATTATAGAAATAATAAAGATTAACCAAGCAACCTACTTTACTGCAGTTCAGTGTAATATTCATTCTTTCATGTATTACATAATTCTTAGATTATCATTGGATTTCATTTAATTTTTTTTAATTAATTTATTTAATTTATTAGGCTGAAACAATGAATGTTCCACTTAAAAAGCTTTAGAAAATCTAAATTGCACTTCCTAGGGAAGTTAAGACTGTATCAGGTGATATATCTAATGTGCAAAGCCAGGAACCAACTATGGAAAGGATGTGGAGAAGAAGTGGAGGTAGAAGTGCAGGTAGAAGAGCAGATTGTAGCCCTGTTCCACTTTGCTAATGCTGCCATTATGCAAAATATCAGAAGTGGATGGGCTTTTATAAAGGGGAGTTATTTGGTTACAAATGTATAGTATGAAGGCCATGAAAATGTCCAAATTAAGGCATCAACACAAATATACCTTCAGCAAAGGAAGGCCAATGGTGTCTGGAAAACCTCTGTTAGCTCAGAAGGCATGAAGCTGGCATCTGATTGCTCCCAGGTTGCATTTCAAAATGCCTTTCTCCCAAGACATTTCTTTCTAAGTGTCTGAGGGTATTTTCTTAGTTTCCCCCAGGCAAACTCTGGAGTAGCAAAAGTCTACTTTCAATGGCCATCTCCAAAATGTCACTCTGAGCTGTAGCACTGAGCAGATGTGAGTAGAAGTATAGGATCAACAGTGTCATAGGTTGCTAAGAGACAAAGTAAAATGGGGTATGGTGTCAATTTCAAATCTCAACAACCTCATTATGTCAGAAATCTGCAATGGTAATAAATTGTTTTAATTTTGGGTAAAAAATCAGACTAGTGTCCATAACTCTTTGAGGAAATCTTTCAAGCAAAAGGAGTAACTGAGATAATGTGATTATCAAGTGCAAACATTTATTTAGGTAACTGTTCCTAAAATTTGCAGGTAATCTATTCTAAGATGCTTCTGTTGAGATGTTCCCTACATTTTTTCATCAAAAAGAATAGCCAGGGGGAGGTCCTAAGATGGCAGCATAGAGAGAAGTGGAAGCTAGTTAGTCTCCCTGGAACAACTAATAAGCAACCAGGAACAATGAGCAAATAATCCAGAATAACTGCAGGGGAACAAACATAACCATCCACTCATCATACACCAACCTGAATTAGGAGTAATGCCTGAGATCACAGCATAGAATCTGAAAGTAAAAATTGCAGATCCAAAGCTGGGAGCCCCTCCCCTCACAGCCTGAGCTGCAAAGCCTCATGGTGCTAGTGACCAGTCCTCTCCAAGCAAGTAAATACAGCTGAAATCCAACTGGGGTTTTAAATAACAAATGTGGACTACTCAATACAAGCTATGTATCCCCAACAAGCAGACAGAGGCTTTGGGTGATGACTGAACTTGGAGATCCAGAGGGTGGCCACAGACTGGCCCTGAAGGGGGATTTCTGTCCCTGTTTCAGCTCAGTGGAGAAAGCCTCAGCCATTTTCAGTACCCAGTGCTCTGACCCAGACAACCACAGAGATAGCACAGGCAGAGAAATACCATTGACATGCTAATGACTCTCCCTAGGTGGTTTATCTTCTCTAAGAGGAAAGAGGTGGGGCCCAGCTCTACTATCTGCCTTCCAGCCTTCCATTCAGAACCAGACCCCAGAGCCTGGGGAAAAATAGCCATGGGCCACACCTCCTTACACCAGTCTGGAGTTGCAGGCTAATAGGCACCCCCTGCTGGATGGAAAAGCACAGTTACCTGAGGCATCACAGGGTGTATCAATTTTCTAAGACACACCCTCAGGGAAACTGGATACTGAATATTTTGTCCCTCTGGTATCACAGCCCATTTTGGTCTGGGAAAACCTGATTGGGGTAACCAAGGAAACCATGCCTAGACAACAGAAAACTACAACCTACACTAAGAAAAGTGAAGTCATGGCCAACAAAGGAACAAACTGACACTTCAACTGAGATACAGGGATTTAAACAACTAATGCTAAATCAATTCAAGAAGTTTATGGAAGATATGGCAAAGGAGATGAACTGAATAATGAAAACACTGGGCATACATAAGGAAGAAATCGAAAGTTCAAAAAACCAACTGGCAGTATTTATGTAAATGAAAGGCACAACACAAGAGATGACAGACACAATGGAAACATACAATAGCAGATCTCAAGAGGCAGAAGAAAACACTCAGGAACTGGAGAGCAAGGTACATGAAAGCCTATTTACAAAAGAACAGATAGAGAAAAGAAGGGAAAAATATGAGCAGCATCTCCAGGAATTGAATGACAACATAAAGCACAGAAATTTACATGCCATGAGTGTCCCAGAAGGAGAAGAGAATGGAAAATGTGCAGAATTAATAATAGAGGAAATAATCAATGAAAATTTGCCATCTCTTATGAAAGACATAAAATTACAAATCCAAGAAGTGCAGCATACCCCAAACAGAATAGATCTGAATAGGACTACAAGACACTTAATAATCAGATTATCAAATGTCAAAGATAAAGAGAGGATCCTGAAAGCAGCAAAAGAAAAGTGAACCATCACATACAAAGGAAACTTAATAAGACTATGTGAGGATTTCTCAATAGAAACCATGGAGGCAAGAAGGAAGCCATGTGATATGTTTAAGATACTGAAAAAGAAAAACCACCAGCCAAGAATCCTGTATCTGGCAAAACTGTCCTTCAAATATGAGGGAGAGTTTAAACTATTCTCAGGAAAACAGACAATGACAGGGTTTGTGAACAAGATACCTGCCCTACAGGAAACACTAAATGAATCACTGCAGACAGAAAGGAAAAGATAAGAGTGAGAGGTTTGGAAAACAATTTTGAGATAGTAGTACAGCAATGTATGTACACTGAACAAAGATGACTGTGAGTATAGTTGAAAGAGGAAGGTTAGGACCAAGTGGGACACCAGAAAAAAAAGACAAAAGATAAAGATTGGGACTGTATATCTCAGAGAAACCTAGGGTGTTCAATGACTGTAATAGAAGGTACAAATATGTTCTTACATGAGGTAGAACAAATGAATATCAGCATTGAAAGGTGTTAAAAATAGGATGGTTTTGAGGGGAAAATACAATCAATGCAAACTAGAGATTATAATTAACAGAAATGTTGTTTTATGGTTCCTGTAATATAGCAAAAGCAATATGCCAAAGCTAAATGCATATGGGAGAGGAATAGGGGAAGGGTACTGGACTCCTGGCATTAGTGATGTTGTCTGGCTTTTTATTCTACTTTACATTAATGCTATCTTTCCTTTTGTTGCTTTCTAGTTGCCATGTTTTTTTCTCTCCCTCTCTCTTTCTCTATTCTTTTTCTTTTGTCTCTGCCTTCTTTGACTCTTCTTCCTTCTTTGTGGAAGAAATGGAGATGCCCTTATATAGATAGTGGCAATGGTGCTGAATACATAAATACATGACTATACAGGGAACCAATGATTGTTTACTTAGGATAGAATGTATGCTGTGCGAACAAAACTGTCTTAAAAAATGGGTTGAGGGGGATTTCTGGAAGACGGCACCTAGGAGACACAGGGCAAAAAAAAAAAACAAACAAAAAAAAAACACCTTCATGAAAAATACTAGATAAAAGCTAGAAAGTGACCCAGAACACCAGTTCCAGTGATACACCAGCTGGACAAGGTCTGCTAAATCCACAGGGACCAAGCTCTTGGTGAAGCTGGAAATGAGTGAGTAAGTCTGCTGAATATCCAGCAGCCATGCTGTAGTGTGAGGAAACCATGGGTTGGTGTTTGAGTCAGACTAGATCTTTTTTAAAAAACCTTAAAGAGGCTGCAGTTACGACAGCGAGAACCACACAGTGAAGCGTGACAGGAATGGGCTGTGCCAATGCCTCAATATCTGGTGTGGAAGATAGCCTTTTGTGCACCCACTGCTAATTATCTTGGAGCAAGAAAGTCATAGGGGAGCCAAAACAGGAAAATAGCTATGTGTCTTAGAGCCATCTTCCTGGAGGGCTGGAAATGCTCCTGCTTGGCACTGGCACCACAGCCCACAGCTGTGCCAAAAAACCCAGTGTGACAGGAAGTGTTTCCAGCAACACACACACCACAATATCAGGCATGAACAATAGCCTTTCATGCACCCACAGCTAATTGTCCTAGAGCTAGGAAGGTGGAGCTGTGCAAAAAGGGGGAAATTAACATGCCCCAAACAGCCATCCTTACAGCAGGCTGGGAAAGCCCCTATATGGCTGGTGGCCCAGAACTTCCCTTGCAGGACAGTGCTTGCCTGTGACATAGCACAGCCTTCCCTCAGCAGAAGCCCTAGGAGGGCATGGCTTGGAAGAGGGACTGACTCAGAAATCCCAGGGACCATAAGCTAATAACAAGGACTTCTGGGTCAGTGCCAGAGACAATCTGTGGTGAGGCTGAACTGAAGGTTTAGACTCTTGCAAAAGCTGTAAATCTCCAGGAACACCAGGGAGGTTTGATTATTAAAACCACCCTCCCTCCATATCCACTCAGACACACACCCCACATTCAGGGTGGACAGCACCAATAACACACCCAAACTTGGTGCCTTGGTGCACAAATTGGAATCCCACAAGAATCAGACTGCCACACACCACAAAGACAAAGTTGGGGAGAACTGGCTTGAGGGGAATAGATGGCTCACAGATGCACCTGCTGGTTAGTTAGCGAAAGTGTATGCCACCAAGCTGTAGATCTGAAAAATTAGAGATTAGTCTTCAAATTAGCCTACATATCTTAAAAGAACCCCATCAAGTTAAGCAAATGCCAAGAGGCTAAAAACAACAGAAAATTTTAAAGCATATGAAAAAAACAGATGATATGGGTAACCCAAACCCAAACACCCAAATCAAAAGATCAGAGGAGATGCAGTACTTGGAACAATTAATCAAAGAACTAAAGACAACTAATGAGAGCATGGCACAGGATATAAAGGACATGAAGAAGAGAATGGAAGAGCATAAAGAAGAAATTGCAGGAGTAAATAAAAAAAAATAGATGATCTTATGGAAATAAAAGAAATTGTTGACCAAATTAAAAAGATTCTGGATACTCATAGTACAAGATTGGAGGAAGCTGGACAACAAATCAGTGACCTGGAGGAGGACAAAATGGAAAATGAAAGAACAAAAGAAAGAATGGGGAAAAAAATTGAAAAAATCAAAACGGACTTCAGGGATATGATAGATAAAATAAAACATAGGACTTATTGGTGTCCCAGAAAGGGAAGCGAAGGGTAAAGGTCTAGAAAGAGTATTCAAAGAAATTTTGGGGGAAAACTTCCCAAGTCTTCTACACAATATAAATACACAAAGAATAAATACCCAGCAAACTCCAAATAGAATAAATCTAAATAAACCCACTCCAAGACATATTTTGATCAGATTGTCAAATACTGAAGAGAAGGAGCAAGTTCTGAAAGCAGCAAGAGAAAAACAATACACCACATTCAAAGGAAAAAGGCTAAGACTAAGTAGTGACTACTCAGCAGCCACCATGGAGGTGAGAAGTCAGTGGCATGACATATTTAAAATTCTGAGCAAGGAAAATTTCCAACCAAGATTTCTTTATCCAGCAAAACTCTCCTCCAAATTTGAGGAAGAGCTTAAATTTTTCACAGACAAACAAATGCTGAGAGATTTTGCTAACAAAAGACCTGCCCTACTTGAGACTAAAGGGAACCCTGATGACAGAGAAACAAAGAAAGGACAGAGAGAGATGGAGAAAGGTTCAGTAATATATTGTTGGATTCAATTTGCTAATATTTTGTTGAGAATTTTAGCATGTATATTCATAAGAGATATTCATTTGTAGTTTTCCTTTTGTGTAAGATCTTTATCTGGTTTTATCATCAGGGTAATGCTGGGGCCTGTGTAACTTCTCTCCTTCAGTGTCATCAAATATATAATTACTACCTTATTAGGTCTTTATGCAGATTAAACCACTAAATACATGTAAAGCACCTACAACAGAGCTTAGTACATAATAAGTACTAAATATATATTTTTTAAAGTATTGCTTTCTTGGAAGTAAATTCTACATGGTTACAATTCAGTATTCAATTACTATGTTGTTAGATTTCATTTGTTAAATGTTTGTTTATGACTTTTTCTTTGGTGTTTGTAAAGTGATTGACTTATCATCTTTATATATCCTATTCTTGTCCACCTTAGGTATCAGGGTTCAGCTAACTTCCAAAAGTGAGGTGAATAGCCATCCATCTTTTTCTATGCTCAAGAAGTGTTTACATAATATAGAAAATCATCTGGGACTGGGACCTATTTTTGTATTAGTTATATATTGCTGTGTAACAAATTACCCCCAAAACATAATGGTTTAAAACAACAAACATTTATTTCCTCGTAATTTCTGTAGATCAAGAAACTAAGCATGGATCTCTCACAGGCTGCAATCAAGGTGTTGGCTGGGATTTCAGTCATCTTAGGGCTATCTAGGGGGAGGATACATTTCCAACCTCACTCATGTGGCTGTTAGCAAGATGCAGTTTCCTGTGGGTTGTCTGACTCAAGACCTCAGTTCTTCATGGGCTATTAGCCAGAAGTTCCTTGACACATAGAACTCTCCCCAGGGCAGCTCACAACTTGGCAACTGGCTTCACTATGGGAGAGAACAGGAGTGACTGTCTCTTTTGTAACCTAACTTTGAAGGTAATATCCCATCACTTTTGCTGCAGTCTATTGGCTAGAAGAAGCAACTTGCTAGTCCAGCCACCCTCAAAGGGAGGAGATTCCACAGGTGTGAATACCAGTAGGTGCTATTATGGGCCATTTTAGACGCTGCCTGCAACAAATTTTAAAGGTCAAACTTTGACTACCCTTCCACATTTTTCTATGGTTATTGGTCCATACTATAACTTTTCTTAAACAATTTTGGTAATTTATGGTTGCCTATCAAACAATTATGTCTCTGTTTTGAAAATTTATTTGTTAAAAAATTTAATCTGGAGCTGAAGCTATTCCTAAAATTATTTATGTCTCCCCTCTCTTCTTATCAGAAAGAACATTTGTCTAATTTGTTGGTCATTGCAAAGAAGCAGTTTTTTGTGTATTGCTCAACTCTATTTTTTTAGTATTTTCTTTCATTGATTTCTGACTTTATTAATTTCTTCCTTTTATTCTTATTTGAGCCTATTTTTTGTACTTTCACCTAGATTCTTGAAAGCTCAGTTTTTTGTTTTCAATTTTGATTTCTAATAAACGTGTTTAAGGCCATGCATTCTCCTCTGAGTACTAGTTTGGCTACACCCCACTGGTTTTGACATGTAGAGTTCTTACTGCTTTTCATTTTGCAATGGTTTGTAATTTCCATTTTAATTGATTTCTCCTTAACCAGATTAAAAGTGCAGTGCCTCACCTTCCTTATTTCCATGTGCATAGGTTTTAACCCATCCTTTATTTATTTATTTATTTATTTATTTATTGTTAAACTCTAATTTATCGCCCTGCGGTTAATGTGGTCCTAAATGATTTTTCTTTTAATTTTTATTCAAATAACATATATATGGCCTAAATTCCTCCATTTTATATATACAACTCAGTACTATTAATTACATTTGCAATTTTGTGCTACCATCACTGCCACCTACTACCAAAAGTTTACAATAGACCCAAAGAAAAACTTTGTACAATTTAAACATTAACTCTTCATTCCCTAACTCCAACCTAGCCCCTGGTAGCCTGTATTCTAGGTTCTGAGTCTATGAGTTTGCTTATTCTAATTATTTAATATCAGTGAGATCATAAAGTATTTGTACATTTGTGACTGGCTTATTTCATGCAACCTGACATCTTCAAGGTTCATCCATGTGCTTGCATGCATCAGAACTTTATTATTTCTTTAATGCTGAGTAGTGTTCCATTATATGTATACACCACACTTTGTATACCCATTCGTCAGTTGATGGACAGTTGGGTTGCTTCCATTTTTTGGCAATGTGAATGATGCCATTATGAACATCAGTGCACAAATATCTGTTCAAGTCCCTGCCGGGTTACATGGTAATTCTATACCTAGCTTTCTGAGGAACTGTCAAACTGTCTTCCACAGCAGCTGCATTATTTTACATATCCACTGGCAATGATTGAGTGTTCCTATTTTTCCACATCCTCCCCCACACTTATAATTTTCTTCTTTTAAACTAGTAGCCATCCTCATCGATGTGAGATGGTATCTCACTGTGTTTTTGATTTGCATGTCCCTAGTAGCTAATGATATTGAGCATCTTTCATGTGGTTTTTGGCCATTTGTGTATCCCCTTTGGAGAAATGTCTATTCAAGTCTTCTGCTCATTTTTTTTAATTGAGTTGTTTATCTTTTTATTGTTGAGTTATAGGATTTCTTTTTATATGTTGGATATTAAACCCTTATTGGATATGTAGTTTCCAAATATTTTCTCCCATTGAGTAGGTTCTTTTTTTGCTCTCATGATAAACCCTTTGATGCATAAAAGTTTTTAATTTTGATAAGGCCCCATTTAACTATTTTTTTCTTTTGGTGCTTGTGGTTTAAGTGTAAAGTCTATGAAACCATTGTCTAATACAAGATCTTGAAGATGTTTCTCTATATTTTTTTCCTGGAGTTTGGTAGTTGTTCTAGTTTGCTAATGCTGCAGAATGCAAAACACCAGAGATGGATTGGCTTTTATAAAGAGGGGTTTTATTTGGCTACACAGTTACAGTCTTAAGGCCATAAAGTGTCCAAGGTAACATATCAGTAATCAGGTACCTTCACTGGAGGATGGCCAATGGCATCTGGAAAACCTCTGTTAGCTGGGAAGGCACATGGCTGGCATCTGCTCCAAAGTTCTGGTTTCAAAATGGCTTTCTCCCAGGATGTTCCTCTCTAGCAAGCTTGCTCCTCTTCAAAACGTCACTCACAGCTGCACTGAGTTCCTTCGCTTTGAGTCAGCTCATTTATATGGCTCCACTGATCAAGGCCCACCCAGAATGGGTGGGGCCATGCCTCCATGGGAATATCTCATCAGATCAGAGTCATCACCCACAGCTGGGTGGGGCACATTCCAAGCAAATCTAATCAGCACCACAAGACTACATCAAAGATAATGGCGTTTGGGGGACAAAATACATTCAAACTGGCACATTCCACCCTCTGGACCCCAAAATGACATTATCTTTCCAAGTACAAAATACATTCATTCCATCACAATATCACAGAAACTTACATCATTTCAGTAACAATAGTTAAGTACAAAATTCCATCAAAATCAATTTAGGCATGGTCAGTCCTAAGGCATAATTCCCCTCTAGCTGTGGATCTGTGAACTTAGAACAAGTTATGTGCTTCCAATGTACAAAGGAGGGACATTCATAGGATCAACATTCCCATTGCCTTAAGGAAAAACTGAAAAGAAAACAGGGTTCACAGGACCAAATCAGTTCCTAAAATCTGCAGGACAAACTCCATTAGATTTCAAATTCTGAGAGTCATTTACAGAACGATGTTGCATCCTTAGGGCTTGAGAGAGCGGGAGTCTAACCCTTCCTTAGGACCTTTCTGGCAGCCTTTTCCTCTCCAAATGCTTAGGTGAGTGCTCCAACATATCCACACAGTGGGGAGACCACCTTCTTGGCCCCACCCTCCTCAAACATTGAGGCAGCTCCCGGATTCCCTTCCATCTCCGGGGCACATGCTCAACCCCTTCAGAACAGTGTGGTGGCAGCCAGGCTCTCCCCAATTCCCTGGAAATGTGCTCCACCCTTTTTGGGACTTGGGGTGGCAGAACATTTCCTGAGCATCGAGGCGGAAGTCCCGCCCTCGACCTCCAGGGCAAACTCACCCTTTCCATGCATGTGGGCTGCTCTGCTCTCCCAGCCTGAGACCTCTTGTCTTCAGACCTCAACCTCCATGGCTCTGTCTTTGAAGAAATTTTTCCTTCAGTTTGTTCCTTGTCTGTCTCCACAAGTCCAGACTGGCAACGGTTCTGTCTGTAAAGATCTCACAAAAATTCTGTTGGCTTCGCATGAAGCATGCAGGGGTCAAAGCCGTCAGACAATAGGACTTCCACAAATCCTTTCTGGATAATTCCATCTCCAATCTTGGCTTGTACTGAAATGGCAGCTGGGTTCCATGTTTGATTACATCCTCACATTGGGCTATAGCTTCCGGGATTCCACCCCCTGGAAGCTCATAATTTTCCAAGCCATAAGCTTCCGGGTTCTTGGAACCCAAGAGTTCAGTTCTAAGTTTATCTCTGTCCGCTAAAGTTGACAAGGGGTGGACTGTGATGGTTAGGTTCATGTGTGAACCTGGCCAGGTGACCCAGCTGTCTGGTCAAGCAAACACTGGCCTAACAATTGCTGTGAGGACATTTGAGGTAGGTTAATAAACCAACAGTCTGGTATATTAAATCATCAGTCAATTGACTGTAGCTGTGACTGATGACTCACCAAAGGGTGTGCCTTCCACAATGAGAGAATGCAATTGGCTGGATTTGATCCAATTAATCAGTTGAAGACTTGTAAGCAAGACAGATGGAGGACCTTCACTTCTTCTTTGGCTGCCCAGTGAAGCATTTCCTGAGGAGTTCATCGAAGTTGCCAATTCGTTTCCTGAGGAGTTCATCGAACACATTCGTCAAAGATCCCAGTTCATTTCCTGAGGAGTTTGTCGAAGTTGCCGTTTGGTTTCCTGAGGAGTTCGTCGGACATCTTCCTTGGAGTTGACAGTTTGTTGACTGCTCTACAGAATTTGGACTCATGCATACCCACAGTTGCGTGAGTCACTTTTACAATTTGATAATCTGAGACACCTCTCATTGATTCTGTTTCCCTAGAGAACCCTAATACAGTAGTCCTGGTTTTTAGATTTAGGTCTTTGATCCATTTTGAGTTAATTTTTGTGTATGGTGTGAGAGAGGGGTCCTCATTCATATATGTGTGTGTGTGTGTGTGTGTGTGTGTGTGTGTGTGTATTAGCATATGGATAACCAATTATCCTAGTACTATGTGTTGAAGAGATATTTCTTTCCCAATTGAGTGAACTTTACAGTCTTATCAAAAATAAATTGGTCAAAAAAAAGTAACTGAACAATGGAGGGGAGGAAGGGAATGGGATGTTTGGGATGTTCTTTTTTATTTTAATCTTTATTTTATTTTTTGGATAATGAAACTGTTCAAACTTTGTGGTGATAAATGCACAACTATATGACAGTACTGTTAACAACCAATTGAACACTTTGAATGATTGTATGTTATGTGATATCTCAATAAAATTGCATTAAAAATTTTAAAAAAATGGGTTGATGAAGAAACTTTGACGGCACTATATTGAGTGAAATAAGACAGACACATAAAGACAAATATTGCAGGGTCTCAGTGATATGAACAAATTATAATATGTAAACTCATAGATATGAAATATGTTACTAGGATATAGGCTAAGGAATGGGGAGCGGTTGCTTATTATGAGCAGAATGTTTAACTAGGGTGAACTTAAATGCTTGTAAATGGACAGGGGGATGGTAGAGCATTGTGAGAATAGCTAACAGTGCTGAAAGGTGTGTGAAGGTGGTGGAAAGGGTAACCTCAGAGTCATGTATGTCACCAGAAAGAAAGTTGGAGGTTAAAAGATGGGAATGTATAAAACAGTGAATCTTTTGGTGGACAATGTCTGTGATTAACTGTACAAATATTTGAAATCACTCTCACAAACTAGAACAAATATATGACACTATAACTACTAGAAGTTAATAATAGAGAGGCATATAGGAAAAAATATGTACCTATTTCAAAGTATATACTACGGTTATTAGTATTGTAGCATTCTTTCATCAACAGTAAACAAATGTACTATACCAAAACTATGGATCAATAATAGAGGGGCGGTAGTTAGGGGTATGGGAGGGTTTGAGTTTCCTTTTTTTTGTCTTTATTACCTTTCTGAAGTAATGAAAATATTCTAAAAATTGAAATAAATAATATTACTTGTGTCGGATGCACAGTTGTTTGTTGGTACCATGGGCAATTGATTGTACACTTTGGATCTTTGGATAGTTGTATGGTATGTGAATAATCTCAATAATATATATATAGAACAACCAATCAAAGTAGAAAAGTTAATGAAATAGTTGTTTTGATTTAAGACAATGTTGCTGCAACATCAATCCTGGAAACCTATCTAGAGCTTGTAATATTTATTGAAATTTGACATACTGATTATCTCTTAAAAATAGACATGATCCTTTTTGACTAATTGACTTTCTTTTCATGTATCATAATCATTGGGAATGATTGTGCAGAAGATTTGAGATTGGTCATAATACTTCAGTTTTTACTTGGATTCGCAACATTCTTTTAATGGCTCACAGTTTCAGAGGTGGGAATACTTCTCTTCCAGGCCTGGCACCTTCTTGATGGCCAGAAAACTTTGGAATTCCTTGGGTTTTCCATCACATGGCAATGCACATGGTAGCATCTTTTCCTTTCTCTTCCAGGTTCTATTGACTTCCAGTTTCTGGCTGTTCCTCCTGGCTTCTCCTTCTCTATCCAATTTCCTTCAGCTCTATTGGATTTGGATGCAAATGCATTCAATTTGAGCACAAATTAACTATTAACATCTTCAAAGTCCGATTTGTAACAGAGTTCACAACAACCAGAATGTGGACCAAGATTAAGGACACTTTTTTTCTGAGGTATGTATTTCAATCCCAGTAATAGGTTACTTGTTAAAGTACACTACTAATTCTATTGATCTATTCAGTGTTCTTTATATCAATAAATTATTTGAAGGCAGGGGCTCTATCGATTTTAGCAAATAAGATAACTACTTAGAAGTCTCTCAATAAATATTTGGAAATGAATGAGTTAAAACATGAATAAATGAAAAATGTAAAGATTTAAATATTTCATTTACAGCTTTACTAGATATTACTTGAATATGGGCCCTATGAAGCTGGTTGCATTTTGTCATTCAGATAATACAGGAATTTTTCCTAAACATAACTTCAAATGAGTTTACACTAAATCAAACAAACAAAGCAAAGTGAAAAGAGAAGCAAACTCAGAACATACTTCCTTAAGTTTGTTTGCCCACATGATCAATGGTTGGTACATCAAATGGATAAAATAAAAAGTAAAATAAAAAATAGCAATACCACCAAATAAAATAAAATAAAAAAGAGTGATATCGCCAAATACTCTCAAGTATGCTGAAAACTGGAGTCACTCATACATTGTTGCAGAAATGTAAAGTATTATAGCCATTCTAGAAAACAGTTTGTCAGTTTCTCACAGAACTAAACTTTCAACTATCACATGACCCAGCAATTGCACTCTTGAATATTTATCCCAGAGAAATGAAAACATCTTTACATAAAAACCTGTACACAAAAGTTCATAGCAGTTTTATTCATAAAACCAAAAGCTGGATGCAATCCTTCAGTGGGTAAATGTTTAAGTAAATTGTTGTATATTCATACCTTGGAATAATACTCAACAATTAAAAATAATGAATTATTGAAAAATGCAAAAACTTGGCTGAATCTCCATGGAATTATGCTGAGTAAGAAAAACCAACCCTAAAAGGTCAGAAACTGTAAAATTTAGATAGCTAGATAAAGGTAGAAAGGGATTATATTTCAAGAATAAATTACTGACATGATAAAATTATAGAAATGGAGATCAGATTAGTGGTTACCTGGCATTATGGATGGGGACAGGGGAATGATTATGATGCAAAAGGGTAACAGAAAGGATCCTGTGGTAGTGGAACTCTTCTGTATCTTGACTGCATTGATGTCAATACGATGGTTCTGATTTTGTGCTATAGTTTTGTAAGGAATTACCTTTGTGGAACTGCATTTCTCTGTATTATTTCTCCCAACTGCATGTGAATTAACAATTATCTCAAAGTATTAAAAGTTTAATTAAGAAAATGTTTCTTAGACATTTTTGGATTTTACAAACCTGAAAAACAGCAATCACTACCACTGTAACAGCAATATACTTAATGATGAAGATTGGCACAGCAGTGATAAATTTAATTTGACCCAGCAGGGTAGTTTAAAAAGCAACAAGAAAAGTCATGTTCTCTCAATAACATTACATACTAAATAGGGCATTTAAAAACCATGTCTAGGTATAATCCTGAATTAAGAAAAAATAATTGAGTTTTATGAGACTCATTACACTGTCTTTACTTTTGTCACTTGATTAGCTCAGTACTTATTTACTGATCCATGTCCAAGCATTTGGGTACCGCTGGTTTGGAATATTACATTACCTATAAATTCCAACACATAACAATAACATTGCTTAGACTAAAAAATTCTAACTTTTAGTATTTATGTGACAGAATGATCTTTTTCCTGGCTGTATCCATTCACTGAGCATGTAGAGATTGCTGGCTGCCTCCCAAAGTCCATTGCCTCTCTCTTCTTCATTTTTTGTCTTTATTCTTTTTTTTTCTTTATTCTCTCTTTCTTCTCCTTCTCTTCTTCCTCCTCTTCTCCCCTGCTCCTCCTCCTTCTTCTTCTACATCTTTATTTTCTTCAATAAAATGGTCTCTAGTTTTGGGCTAAGAACAAGGCCTCCTGTACAAATAGCTGTGCCAAAAAACAAAGTTCTGGAAAATGGGTAGGAAATGGAATTAGTATGTACAACTTTGGGAAATGTTTTTAAAGAGAAAGATTGTACCTTTCTATTGCCTTGTCCTCTTTTCTGCTAACTGAAATGCAGACATCATGACTGGAGTTGGAGAAGCCATGTTGAATGACAAGTTAAAAAACATATGTTTTAGATGATGATTTTCTAAATTACAATGAGCTTGGACTCACAGTGATCATGGTATTGCCATTTTAGCCCTGGAGTGCCTAGATATACATAACACATAAAGAAACTATATATTATTTAATATTCTGTTATCATTTATAGTTGAACCTAAACCAAAATTGAATTTATTCAAATTTAGGAATGTTTCATCTTTGTTGTACATTTCAAATAAGCCTAGTAAACTGTCAAGTAAAATCTCTATCTTTCCTGAGATGCACATTTAAAAATCTTCTAAGGTACATAATAATTATAAAATGTCATGATGACATAATTACACTCTATATTTTACTTTAAAATACGTAAACTATTGAGCTTTTTCTTTACCATCTTGAAGGCAAATGAAAGGAAATATGAATAGCAGGAAGAATGCTGGATTTGTCTTGCTGTCTATCGCTTAAACTTCTGTGATTTTCCATTTTTTCAGTTGTCAAATTCATACAGGCATAAAAAGGCATAAAAATAAATGAGACGTTTGCACCTTAAAATAGGAGCTCAAGTTTTCATAATAGGACTAAGACATGCACATAAATAGGTATATACATGACAGACTATAGAAAGTGCCTTAAAAGCAGTGCCTTGAAAATTTAAAGGGAGCAATTTCTAGTCTTGGAGAAAGAGAAAATTTTTAGATGGGGCAACTCTTGACTGATATCCAGGCAGGTTGGGAATTTGCAAATATGTGGGACATGAGAAATCCTAGCAGGAATAATCTTATGGGTTATTTGGAAAGATTTAGATAAAGTGAATGCAAAATAGGAGGAGACAAGGTCAGAGAAAAGAGAAATACCTAGAGAGGTATTTGGGAGGGTTATGGAGTTATTTTTAGGATTATTTCAAGAGAAAATCTCCAGTGAATTTTGTGTACCTATTTAAAAAGTGATTGTAGTGATTGTTCAGTGTTCATTCAATTGGAATGAACTTAGAGCAGTTTTGGGGTCACTAATGTATCCAAACTAGAATAAAAAATGTGAAATTATTTGGAGAATCAATCAGAGGACAGAGTGAAGGCAGACAGAAGTCTGTAGTATTTAAATTTAGCAAGAAGTTTTCATTCTTTTCAGAAAGAAAATGGTGACTATAAGAGACCCTGTAACTCTGCTAAAATTTCATTATTCTCAGATCCAATGAACCAGTAGAGAGTGATATGGGAGATATATAGTGTGATGACCATGAGAAAATGTGATTAATTACCTCATCAGTTGCAAAACAGGGTGTGAGCATTTTTCAGGCCATGCTGTACATACACCCTGGGAAGCTATATGTAAAGCATTAAGAAAGACTTCCAGTCTATCAAGATGGTGGCTTAAGATGTTCCAGAGTTCTGTTTCCCCATAGATTCTTTGAACAACTAGCAAAAATTGGCAGAGCCATTTTCATCAGAATTCCAGAAAAGAAATAAAGGTTTGCAATAACTGGGCAAGGGTCAAATCAAGAAAACACAACTTAAAACTGATAGGGGAAGATAATGACACCCTCTATAAAGAGATAGAAATTTTCAAAGGAGCCAAAGGTAAATAATGGCACTGAAGTACACAGCAATAAAAAAAATAATAATAATAAACAAAAACAAATTCTCTAGAGCATTTCAAAAGCAGAATAGAGCTGACAGGGGAAAGAACCAGTGACCTTGAACATAAGACAATTGCTATGATTCAGACTGAGGAGAAGAAAGAAAAAAGAATAGAAAAAAAAGTGAGCAGAGTATAAAAGACTATGTGACACCATCAAGCCTACCATTATATGCATTGTTGGAGTCCCAGAAAGACAAAACAGAGAAAGGGACAGAAGGAATATTCAAATAAATAATAGTAGAAAACTTCCAAAATATAAAAATATGTAAATAGGCATATACAGAACTCCAATGGATCCCAAGAGAGTAAACTCAAGGAGAACCACACACAGTCAAATCACAGTCAAACTGTAGAATGCCAAAGACGAGAGAGTTCTGAAAGCTGTGAGAGAAAAGCAACATGTTATGTACAAGGGAAACCCAATAAGATTTAGAGCTAATTTCTCATCAGAAACTATGGAAGAAGATGGACAAAATATTTAAAGTGCTAAAAATATTGTCAACCAGGAATTTTATATCTGGCAAAACACAAAATTATCAGTCAAAATTAGGAAAAGATTAAGATTTAAAAGAAAAAAAGGATGAGGGAGCTCATCACAACTACAACTTCCTTAAAGCAATGCTAAGGGACTTCTTCATATTGAAAGGAAAGGACATTAGGCAGTAGATAGAAGCAGCACAAAGAAATAAAGATTTCTAATAAATGTAATCATTTGGGTAATTAAAAACACTAGTATTATCGTATTAAATTTTTTTGTGTATAACATCACTTTTTACATCATATGTTGCTAAAATGCAAATGCGTAAAAATTAATGATAAATTTGTAGTTTTGGATATACCAGCTATAAATATATAATTTGTAACAAGTATAACAAAAAAGGTGTGGGTGTGGGGGTATATAAATAGTGTTGTTGTAACTATTGAATTAAAGTTGATATCAAATAAAACATCATTGTTGTAGATTTAGGATATTAAATTTAAGCCCCATGGTAACCACAAAGAAAATATCTGAAAGATATGTTCAAAAAGAATTGAGAAGGAACTCAAAATGGTACACTACAAAAAATCAAATACATATGAAGGTAGACATTAATGGAACAATTAGGGGACACAAAAGGTGTAAGACTTACAAACACCAAATAGTTGAAAATCCTGCCTTATCAGTGGTTACTTTAAATTTAAATGTATTAAAATCTCCAGTTAAAAGGCAGAGATTGTGGGGATGGATAAAAATCATGAGCCAAATATATACATTTATAGAGACATGAGTAGTTTGAAAGTGGAAGGATGGAAAATATATTCCATGCAAATAGTAATCAAAAGAGAGCTGAGGGAGCTATGCTAATATCAGATAAAAAAAAAAAAAACTGCTGTAAGGGACAAAAAAGAACACAATATACTCATAAAGGGATCATTCAACAATAAGACGTAAAAATGTCTATAAATAAATATGTACCTAGGAGCAGAGTCCCAGAATAGATGAAGCAAATATTGACACAATAGAAGGGAGAAATATATGGTTCTAAACTATTAATAGGAGACTTGAATACACTACTTTCAATAACAGATGGAATATCTAGACAGAATATCAAAAAGGAAATAAAAGACTTGAATGATACTATAAACCCATTAGAACTAACAGATGTATACAGAACACTTCATCCAACAAAATCCAGCAAAATATGCATTCCTCTCTAAAGCATATGGATCATTCTCCAGGATATACTACATGTTAGATCACAAAATATGTCTCAAAAAATTTAAAAATATGAAATAATATAATATATTTACCCTGACCACAATGGAATGAACTGGAAAATTTAAAAATATTTGAAAATAAACAAATGGGCCAAGAAGAAATCACAAGGGAAATTAGGATATATCCTGAGGCAAATGAAAATAAAAATACAACATACCAAAATTATGGGATGCAATAAAGGCAGGAAAATTTATAGCTCTACATGCTCACATTAACAAAGAAGAAAGATATCAAATCAGGCACATGACCTCAAAATTGGAGGAAATAGAAAAGAAGAGCAAACTGAGCACAAGAAGAAAGTGAATAACAAAGTTTAGAATGGAGATAAATGAAAGAAATAATTAAAAAAATAGAGCACAAGCAGTTCTTTAAAAAGAGCAATAAATTGGCAAATCTTTAGCTAGACTGAGAAAACTGATGAAGGACTGAAAACTTTCCTATTAAGGTCAGGAACAAAACAAGAACGCCCACTGTCATCATTGTTGTTCAACATTGTACCTGAAGTTCTATCCAGAGCAAGTAGTCAAAAAATAGAATTAAAAGACATCCAAATTGGAAAAGAAGAAGCAAAATTTTTCCTATTAGCAGATGACAGGACCCCATATAGAGAAAATACTGAAAAATCCACAACAAAGATATTAGAACTAATAAAAAAAATTCAGCAATGTAGAGCTTTCTTGTGGATTTTTCAACAGGCCAATTGTTTACCACCCACCTCAATTGTTTGCTTTCATTGTTTGAAGCTGCTTTTACCTCCAGGGCAAATTCTGGCAGGCTGTGCATGCCAGAGAACAGTTTCCCATTTCAGTTTTCCCCAGGGACTTATAAAGGCCAATAGGGAAATGCAGTGAGAAATCATTTCCCAACCACTAGAATAGCAACTATTAAAACAAAAGAAAATTACAAATGTTGGAAAGGACTATTAAAACAACAGAAAATTACAAGTGTTGGAAAGGATGTGGAGAAGTAAGAACACTCATTGCTGGTGGGATTGTAAAATGGTGCAGCCCCTGTGGACGACAGTTCCTCAGAAAGCTAAGTATAGAATTACTGTATAACCCAGCAATGCCACTCCTAGGTACATCCCAGCAGAATTGAAAGTAGGGACTCAAACAAATATTTTCATACTAATCATAGCAGCATTATTCACAATTACCAAAAGATGGAATCAATCCAAGTGTGCATCAGTTGATGACTGGATAAAAAAATGTGTTATATACATGGGATGGAATATTATTCAGCCATAAAAAGGAATGAAGCCTTGATGTATATGAAAACATGGATGAGCCTTGAGGACATTATGCTGAGTGAAATAATCCAGACACAAAAGGACAATATTGCATGATCTCACTTATATGATAAGCAAATTCATAGAGTTAGAATCTAGATTATAGTTTGCCAAGGGATAAATCTGGGTTTGGCAAATGGGGAGTTGATGTTTGATTTGTACAGAATTTCTGATGGGGTTGATTATGAAGGTTTGAAAATGGAGAGTGGTGATGATAGAACTTTATTGTGGGTATAATCAACAGTACAAAATTATGTTGGTGAATGTGGTCAAAAGGGGAGATTTTAGGTCACATGTTACTAAATAAAAATTTAAAAATAAAGGACAGTAACACACAATGAACCCTATCACAGACAATTGTTTTAGCTAATTAGTTAACTAGTAGTTATTTAATTATATTAATAGTTAATAGTATACATGTAAGAATGTTCTTTTCTGGAATATAACAAATGCACACTAGTACAAGGTGTTAAATAGGGTTGTATATGGGAAAAACACACCTAATGTAAACAAAGGCTGACAGTACTATTCTAATAATCTTTCAGCAATTGTAAGAAAGGCAACTGCTGTTTAAAAAAAAGTACAATTATAAAACATGCTATCATCAATTGTAATAAATATTCCACACCAGTGCAAGCTGTTGCTGTTGGGGCAGTATATGGGAATCCCATATTTTATGTATAGATTGTTCTGTAAACCCATAATTTCTCTAGTTAAAAATAGGCACCACACTAATGCAAAGTGGTAATAATAGGGAAAACTGTGTGTTTGAGGGGGTTTGTGGGATACCTGCATGATTTTTCCATAAACCTACAACTTCTCTAAAAAACAAAATGTTAGGAAAGAATTTCCACATATGATGGTGATGTTCAGCAGTGGTACAATGAACAGTATTCTTGGCATAGTAAGCTCACCCTCTGCAAAGTGCCCAAGAGTTGTCCCCACAAATGTGGATACATTATCAGTGGTAGCTCTGGGCCAAGAATTATCTGAGGCCTAGGAGAAGTAGAAGTTAGCAAGGAAAGTGGAAAAAGAATTGGGGAAACAAAACAGACAATTTTCATGTAGGGGTAGGGAAAATAAGAGAAATAAAAGTAGCCGTAAAAGAAAATGCCAGAAAACAAGAAAGGACTCTCTGATGAAGTTAAGTCTCCCCCAGAACTAAACACTTTTATTTAGCAGTTTGAAGAAGAGAAAGAAGAGAAAAGGAGGCTATTAGAAAGAAAATAAAACGATTTCAGACAACTTAAAAAAAAAAAAAAAACCAATAGGGCCATAATAGAAGGAATTTGAGAAATTCTAAAAAATGCAAATATGACAAGAATTAGATTAGAGCTTAAGTTGAGGCCAGTGGAATAAAGGGAATGAAGAAGAAGGAGGGAGTATGAAAAAGGGAGAGGCAGAAAGAGAGCAGTGGGAAGGGAGAAGGGGAAGGCAAAGAGGGAAGAAGAGTAAATGAAAATGTGATGATAAGCATAAAAGCTGATGGTAATGCTTATTCTTTGCTAAGCAATGCTCTGAGTGCTTTACATGTTAGCATGTTTATTCCTACAATAATAATAGGAAGTGAATACTCTCCTCTTTTAATAGGTGGGAAAAGTAAGGAACAGAGAAGGTAGGTCCCTTTCAAGTTACACAGCAAATAGCTGGAATTCCAAGCCTGAGAGTCTGGTTCCCGAGTCCACATTCTTAAACGTTAAGAATACTGCCTCTCTCTGAATTGAATTGGATGCCATGAAAACATAAAGGCTGAAATACTGAAATAATGCATGAGGAAAATTAATAAAGTAAGAATTAAACAAAATGAAAATCTGGGTTTTCTGTTTTTAGGGACCACTTATGTATTTTGCTTCCAATTTTGTTTTTAGTCTGTTACCAGGTTATGAAAGAATCAAATGATTTCTACAGCTAAACTGGGAAAACTAAATAGAATAAATGTGTGAAGAATGCTATAAACTGGGATTAGGGAACCCCTACTGAAATAGACTTCCTTAAGTAAACATCAAGGTATTTACAATTCTTCAGACCCCCTGTACTAACTCATTAGGTACTATTGAATTCTGAGTAACAATTATCCCTCATATTCAGTAATTCTGTAATTATCAATGTAGGATATTAGCCAATCTTTAGTTTCATTGTCTTTTGTCAACACATTTAGAGTACAGCATACCATAAAGCCACAAAAATTAATACTAATATATAATAGTTTTCCAAATTTGAACATGTAACCAAAATTATCAGAAATACTGTATAAAATATTCTGTTTATCAAACTTTTTTCTCCTAGTCCCTTTAAGTGAAACTTCAGAACTAAAATAACTTTTTCTCAATTCAGTTTTACTGAGATATATTCACATACCCTACAGTCATCCACAGTGTAAAATCAATTGTTCACAGTACCAACATAGTTGTGCATTCATCAACAATATCAATTTTTGAACATTTTCATTAATCCAAAGAAATTAAAATAAGAATAAAAATACAAGTAAAGAAGAAAACCCAAAACATCCCATCCCACCAACCCCTGTTATTCATTTAATTTTGGTTCCCATTTTTCTACTCATCTATCCATATACTGGATAAAGGGAGTGTGAGCCACAAGGTTTTCACAATCACAGTCATACTGTGTAAGCTACTTAGTTATGCAATCATCTTCAAGAATCAAGGCTACTGGGTTGCTCTTCAGCAGTTTCAACTATTTCCTTCAGCTATTCCAATACACTAAAAACTAAAAAGGGTTATCTATGTAATGCTCAGAATAACCTCCAGAATGACCTTTTGACTCTATTTGAAATCTTTCAGCCACTGACACTATATTTTTTCTCATTTCTTTTCACCCTTTTGATCAAGAAGTCTTTCTCAATTCCACAATGCTGGGTCTAAGCTCATCCCTGAGAGTCATGTCCCATGTAGTGAGGACAGACGTGAGTTTACTTGCAGAGTTGGCTTACAGAGGCCACATACAAGCAACAAGAGGTTCTCTAGGGGTGAATCTTAGGCAATTGTAAGTAGGCTTGGCCTTTCCTTTGCAGTAACAAGCTACATAAGGGCAAGCCCCAAGATTGAGGGCTTGGCCTACTAAATTGGTAGTTCCCAATGTTTGTGAGCATATAAGTAAGTCCCAAAGTGGGGAAGTTTAATATTTCCACATTTTTCAACAATCCCTCAGGGGGGCTTTGGAAATAAATTTTTATTCTCTGGCCAAATTACTTTTGGATGTAACCTGTACAAATGAACCAGGTCTCACTCCCTATGCAAAGTCCCATGTAATTATGCTGTTTGAAAAAACTGACTCTGCAAGCTAAACTATTTAGTGTGCTACAGAAAATGTATATTCTGCAACACATAAACATCTCTTCCTTTGGTTTCACACAGATGTTGAAGTCTAAAACACAGTCAAGATCATCCTTTACCCTTTAGTCTGATATGGCTTAGTCCTAACCAGATCTGCTTCATTCATATCTCTAATTTAAGTCTGAACACTTTTTCATCTTCTTTAACAGTTGCTGTATGTGGTAATACTGACAGTCATAGCTGCTGAACTCTGGCTCTGACTCTCAGGTGTCACACAGCTGCTAAGAGTTCCGGGGACAGACCAGGTTATCCGCAAACAGCTCAGAATCTCAGAGTTTAGAAAGATCCCTTAAAACTCAGGAACAGATGTGACTGCTGTAAGAGCTTGGAACCTAGGAACCTTTACAATAAGCCTTCCACTGTTAACCTGTGGTCTAAGATTCAATTTTAAGAGTTTGCACATTATACTTAGTCTGTTTAAGTGAGGTGTTATAATGTTTGTCTTTCCATTTCTGGGATATTTCACTCAAAATACTGTCCTTAAGATCCATTCACTTAATTGCATGCCTCACAACTTCATTCCTTCTTGCAGTCACTCAATATTCTATTGTATGTATACACCACAGTTCACCATTCTGTTCATCAGTCATTGGACACTTAGGCTGCCTCCATCTATTGCAAATCATGACTGCTGCCACCATAAACACCAGTGTGCAAATGTGAATTCCTTTCCCTGCTCTCAGTTCTTCCAAATATATACCAAATAATGAGGTTGCAGGTTCTTATGACAATCCATACTTAGCTTCTTGTGGAACCACCACACTACCATCCAGATGGACTGCACTATTCTACTTTCCCAACAACAGTGGCTAGGTACATCCCTCACTCCACTTTTTCTCCAGCACTTGTATCCCTCTATTTTTTCCCCACAATTTTATAGAAATATATTCACATATCATATAATCATCCATGGTGCACAATCAATTGTTCACTGTATCATCATTTAGTTGTTTATTAACCACCACAATCAGCCCTTGAACAAATTTACTACTCCAAAAAATTAAAATAAAAATAATAAAAAGATAAAATAAAAATGAAATAAAATAAAATGGTCAGAAACAACACCACCACCAAGTATTCCATTCCCCTCCCTTATATGCCCCTCCTAAAGATATTTAGCTTTGGTATTTTGCCTTTGTTACAGTTATGGAAGCATATTACAATGTTACTGTTAACTATAGATTCTAATTTTCTTTGATTATATTTTTCCCCAATACTATCCTATTTTCAACACTTTGCAAAGTTAACATTCATTTGTTCTCCCACATGTAAAAACATTTTTATATTTGTACATTTAATCACCATCATTGACCACTTTAGGTTTCATTAAGTTGTACAGTCCCAGTCTTTATCTTCTATCTTTCCTTCTGGTGTCATACATGTTCCTAGCCTTCTTCTTTCCAATTTACTCACAGTCATCTTTGTTTGGTGTGCTTACAATATTGTGCTACCTATCACACAGTATTGTGCTATCCATTTCTGGATTTATACAATCAATCCTGTTGAATATTCTATACTCCTTCAGCACAAAATGCCAATCTCTACCATCTTTCTGTATCCTGATAACCTATATTCTCATCTTTAACTCTCAAAGTTTCTCATTAATGTTAGTTCATATTAATGAGACCATACAGTATTTGTCCTTTTGTTTCTGTCTAATTTTGCTAAACATAATATCCTCAAGGTTCATCCATGTTGTTATATGCTCAATGACTTTATTCTGTCTTACTGCTGTGTAATATTGTATCATATGTATACAGCAGAGTTTGTTTAGCCACTCATACATTGACAGACATTTGGGCTGTTTCCATCTCTTGACAATCATGAATAGTGTTGCTTATAAGCATCAGTTTAAATGTCCATTCATGTCTTAGCTTTCAGCTCCTCTGAGTGTATACCTAGTAATGGAATTGCTGGATCATATGGCAATTCTATACTTGGCTTCCTGAAGAACTGCCATATTGCCTTCCAGAGTGGCCACACCATTTATATTTCCACCAACAGTGAATAAGTATGCCTCTGTCTCCACATCCTCTTCAACACTTGAAGTTTTCTGGTTTTCTTTTTTATAATCGCCATTCAAGTAAGTGTGAGATATTTCATTGTGGTTTTGATTTGCATGTCCCTGATAGTTGGTGAAGTTGAGCATCTTTTCATATGTTTTTGAGCCTTTTCTAGTTCCTCTTCAGAAAAGTGTCTGTCCATGTCTTTTGCCCATTTTAATAGGGTTGTCTATTTTGTTGTTGAGTTGTATGACCTCTCTATATATTCTGGATATTAAACCTTTATCTAATATATGGTTTCCAAATATTATCTCCCATTGCATAGGCTGCCTTTTTACTTTTCTCATAAAGTGCTTTGATGTACAAAAGTGTTTAATTTTGAGGAGATCCCATATATCTATGTCTTCTTTCATTGCTTCTGCTTTGAGTGTAAGGTCTAGGAAACCATCTTGTACTACAAGATATTTAAGATATTTTCCTATATTTTCTTACAAAAGTTTTATGGTCTTAGCTCTAATATTTAGGTCTTTGATCCCTTTCATGTTAATTTTTGTATAAGGGGTTAGACAGGAGTACTCTTTCATTCTTCTGGATATGGTTATCCAGTTCTCTAAACACCATTTATTGAAGAGGCTGCTCTGTCCCAGTTGCGCTGGCTTGAACACCTTATCAAAGATCAATTGTCCATATAGGACAGGGTCTATTTCTGAACACACAATTCAATTCCATTGGTCAGTATATCTATTTATGCCATTGCCATGCTGTTTTGACCACTGTAGCATTATAATATGCTTTATAGTTAGGTAATGTGAGAGCTCCCACTTCATTCCTTTTTCTCAAATATTTTTGGCTATTCAGGGCATGTTGCCCTTCAAAATAAATTTGGTTATTTTGTAAGCTGTTTGGATTTTAATTGGTATTGCATTGAATCTATAGGTTTAGGTAGAATTGACATCTTAACTATGATTAGTTTTCTAATCCATGAACACAGTAAGTTTTTCCATTTGTTTTAGGTCCTGTTTGATTTCTTTGAGGAATTTCTTATAATTTTCTGAGTATATGTCTTTTGTAGTCTTGTTTAAGTTTATTCCTAAATACTTGATTACTTTGGTTGCTATTGTAAATGGAATTTTTTCTTGATTTCCTCCTTATGTTACCCAATACTGGTGTATAGAAACACTACTGATTTTTCAGCATTGATCTTGTACCCTGCCATATTGCTATATTCATTTATCAGCTGTAGTTTGATGACTAACTCAATCTCTTTACTTGTGACTGGTTTGTTGTGGTCATCTATGTCTTCTTGAGTCCATGATGGTTGTTCATGCTTTTCTAGGAAGTTGTCCATTTTGTCTAAGTTGTCTGGTTTGTTAGCATGCAGTTGCTCATAGCATCCTCTCATTATCTCCTTTATTTCTGTGGGGCCAGTAATTATGTCCCCTTTCCCATTTCTGATTTTATTTATTTGCATCTGCTCTCAGTCTTTTTTGCTGTTGTTGTTGTTGGTCTAGCTAAGGGTCCATTGATTTTCTGATTTTCTCAAAGAACCAGCTTCTGAGTTTGTCGATTCTCTTTATTGTTTTCATGTTCTTGCTTTCATTTACTTCCGCTCTCATCTTTGTTATTTCTTTCCTTCAGTTTGCTTTAGGGTTAGTTTGCTGTTCTTTCTCTAGTTCCTCCAGGTGAAAAGCTAATTCCTCAAATTTTGGTCTCTCTTTTCTTTTCTTTTCTTTTAATATAGGCATTTAGGGTAATAAATTTCCCTTGATGCATCCCAGAAGCTCTGATATGTTGCAATTTCATTTTCATTTGCCTCAAGGTATTTAATAATTTCTCTTGTAATTTCTTCCTTTAAGCATTGGTTGTTTAAGAGTGTGTTGTTTAGCCTCCATATTTTTGTGAATTTTTTGACCTTCTACCTGTTGTTGATTTCCAACTTCATTCTGTTATGATCCAAAAAAAGTGTTTTGCATAATATCAATATTTTTAAATTTGTTGAGACTTTCTTTGTGACCCAACATGTGGTCTATCCTAGAGAATGATCCATGGGCACTTGAGAAAAATGTGTATCCTCTGTTGTGGGGTGTAGTGTTCTATAAGTGTTTGTCAAGTCCAGTTCATTTATTGTACATTTCAACATCTCTGTTTCCTTATTCATCCTCTGCTTGGATGTTCTATCAATTGATAAGAATGGTTTACTGAAATCTCCAACTATTATTGTAAAGGTATCTACTTCTCCCTTTAGTGTTGTTAGTGTTTGCTTCATGTATCTTGGGGCACTCTAGCTTGGTGCATAAATATTTAACATTGCTATGTCTTCTTATTTCTTTTATTAATATGCAGTGCCCTTTGTTGTCTCTTTTAATTGTTTTACATTTGAAGTCTAATTTGTCTGATATTAATATAGCTACCTCACTACTTCTGGTTGCTGTTTGCATGAAATGTCTTTTTCCAACCTTTCACTTTCAACCTATTTCTGTCCTTGTGCCTAAGTTAAGTCTCTTTTAGACAGCACATAGTTGGGTCCTGTTTTTTAATCCATTCTGCAGTCTATGTCTTTTTATTGGGGGCTTAATCAATTAACATTGGTGTTACTACAGTGAGAGAAGTACTTTCTTCAACCATTTTGTCTTTTGTGCCTTATATGTCATAGCTTATCTTTTTTTCTTTCTCCTTTTACCCTTCCTTATAGTCTTCATTTCTATAGTCTTCTCCAAACGACTCTCTCCTGTCTTTCCATATCAGCCTGTAGCACTGCCTTTAGTATTTCTTGTAGAGCAGATTTCTTAATCACAAACTCTCTCAGTGTGTGTTTGAAACTATTTTAATCTCTCCCTCATTTTTGTAGGACAGTTTTTTCCAGATATAGAATTCTTGTTGGCAGTTTTTCTCTTTTAGTATCTTAAATATATCATACCACTGCCTCCTTGCTGCCATGGTTTCTATGGAGAAATCCATACATAGTCTTATCAAGCTTCCTTTGTATGTGATGGATTACTTTTCTCTTGCTGCTTTCAGAATTGTGTCTTTGTCTTTTCCTTGGAGTAGGTCTACTGGGAGCTATTCTATTTTGGATATGCTGCACTTCTTGAATCTGTAATTTTATGTCTTTCATGTGAGTTGGGAAATTTCAGTGATTATTTCTTCTATTATTCTTTCTGCTCCATTTCCCTTTCCTTCTCCTTCTGGGACACCCCTGACATGGCTATTCATGTGCTTCTTTTTATCATTCAGTTCCCTAAGACCCTTCTCATATTTTCCCATTCTTTTCCCTATCTGTTCTTTTGGTGTATGTTTTCAGATATCTTGTCTTCTAGTTCACTGATCTTTCCTTCTGCCTCTTCAAGTCTACAGCTGTATGTCTCTGTTCCATTTTGCTAAGGTTGCCATTATGCAAAATACCAGAAATGGATTGACTTTTATAAAGGGGGTTTATTTGGTTACAAAGTTACAGTCTTAAGGCCATAAAAATACTCAAGCTCTGGTGTCAACAAGTATACCTTCACTGGAGGAAGGCCAACGGCATCTGGAAAACCTCTGTTAACTGGGAAGGCATGTGGCTGGCATCTGCTGATCCAGGGTTGTGTTCCAGCTCTCTCTGAGCTCTTGTGCATTCTTCAATATGTTGCTCTTGTGGAGTTTTGTCCACTGTTAGCCTCTCCAGAGCAAAAGTCTGATTTGAATGGCCGTCTTCAAAATGTCTCTCTAAGTTGCAGTTCTCTCCAAAATGTCACTCTCAGTTGCTTTCAGCTCCTTCAGTCTGTGAGCTCTTTTTATAGGACTCCAGTGATTTAATAAAGACCCACCCTGAATGGATGGTATAACACCTCCATGACTGATTGAGTCACATCTCCATGGAAACACTCAAAGATTCCAACCTAATCAACACTATACATCTGCCCCCACAAATTTGCATCAAAGATAATGATATTTTGGAGGACACAATACATCCAGACTGGCACACTCTCATCTCTTCTATTGTGCCTTTAATTCTGATAAGTTCTGCAATTTGTATTTTTAAAGTTTACAAATTCTTCTTTGTTGTCATCCAGCCTCTTCTTTATATCCTTCATTTTTTTTGACACTTTTCCCTTCAGCTTAATGATTTGATTTAGAATATTTGTTTGAACATCTTTAATCAGTTGTTTCAAATCCTGTAGCTCAGAGGAAGTGTTAGTTTATTCCTTTAGCTGGTCCATATTTTTGTGTTTCATAGTATGGCTCATGATTTTTTGCTATCTAGTCATCTTATTTTCTTGATTTGTTTATTTTGGAGTTCATTTTCACTATATTATCTAGGGTTTTCTTGGTTGGCTTTGTTCTCTATCTGTTCTTTGGTATTAAGTTCAACTTATTCTAGACCTCTAACATATCTTCTGTTTAGTTGATCAGAATTTTTCAGCTCTTGTTTTTCTGGTTCTTGCCCTGCCTCTATGTAACTTTTTTTGTGAGGGGGTCTCAGCAGATACAATCAGCCCCAATTAAATTTTCCCAATCCTGACAGGCATAGGTCTCAGCAGGAGGGTATATTCTATGGTCTCCCAGAGAATAAGACTCCACAGGCTATCAGACCCTCCTATGAAGCCTCTTGACTCTGTGCTTTTCCTATCCTGTCCAGCCTGTGGCACCTGTCAGCCTGCAGCTCCCCACCAGTGTAAAGAGATGCAGTGCTTCTAATTCTCAGCAGCCCTTGTCCATGCCAGGGGCATGGCTGACTCAAGCTGTTTCTGTTTTCCAGACTCTGTGGTCTGAGTTCTCAGAAGAAGGGTCAATAATTGAGCTGGGCCCCAACCCCCATTTCTTGGGGAAGATATGTACTTTAGGGAGTTATCTCCCCCACTAGAGTCATTGGTTTGTCTCTTAAACCTTTCTTAGCTCCAGCATTAAATAGATCCAGCTGCTAATTGCAAATATCTGAGGCTTTCTCTACTGCACTACTTAGAATAGTTTTTATAAAGCAAAAAGAAAACAAAGTAAAAAAATACCTTTTCAGAGGCTTTACCCAGCCCCCAAGTTTCACCAATCAAGAGTCAGAGCTGGTACCTGGCTCTCTGCATGCCCATTCTTGGGGCACAGTCCCTTTCCAGCACTTAGCTTGGCCAATTCCAAAAGCCACTGTATTCTTTTTTATTTTATTTCATTTTATTTTTTTTCTGTAAACCCTGCCTCCTCTATGCTGCAAATAAAGCCACAGTTTTAGTTTTGCCTAGCTATTTTCCCTTACTCCCAGTAGAGACTATTTAAAGATACACCTTTAGGGAATTGTCTCCTTAACCTGACTAGTTATTCTCAATTTTAATTCCTCCCTTGTCTGGGTCAGTGCTGAAACCTGAGTGTTATGGCAGCTCTAATGGGCTATTGAAAAGTTAAAAAAATAAAGAAAAAGAATTGGAGATAAAGAAAATAAAAAGAAAAAAAAAACCCTTTTCAGAGCCGGACCCCAGCTCCCCAGGTTTGCTAATCAAGAGCCGGAGTTGGTACCCATTTCCATGTGCCCCTTTCTCTTAGGGCCCAGCCCTTTTCCAGTATTCTGAGCTCCTCCAACTCCAAAAATCTCTCTTCTCTTTTGTTTTTGTTGTTGTTGTTTTTAGTCATGCCTCCTCTCTGTTGGGGCAAAAACTCCCAGTTCCTTTCATGTTTGATTTATCTGTGCTTGGAGCTTTTATTGAACAGTCCAAATTTCTTAATTAACTCTGCAATTGAAGCCTGGTTGGGCCCTCTCCTTGCTCCTAGCAGAGACTTTCTTTTTCCCTCAGGTAACCAGCTCCAAGACTATCTGCTATGCCTGTGGTGAGGGTGGGGGAGGGGTGCCAGCCATCTCTCCCAGGAAACTTACAGTTTTCTGATCTTAGCCATTCCACTGTTCTAGACTGTGTCCAATGTCGGAAGTCTCTCAAACAGTTTTTCCAGACCATTCCTGGCTATTTACCAGCTGCCCTAGAGGAGTAACAAAATTCCACACCTCACCATTCCATCATCTTGCCACACCCTCTTCCAATAACTTTTAACAGTGTATTTTATATTTCACTTTTATTTTTGTGTATGAATGCAAGAAAATAGAATTGGTGAAAAAATCTTACTGGGTAAAATCTCAACTCTTTTGCTATTCAACTGAGAAAAAATCAATTTTCTGCTTTCAAGATATTTCATAAAAAGTTTAGGAAATTGTTTAATGTAGTTATCTGTTACTAATTAGAAAGAAAAAAATTAAAGGAAACTTTATTTAAAGGTTGTATTTTTATTATTTCCTCATTCTTAAATCTCAGGAAACACAGTGGAAAAGAAAAACTTATTCAGAACAAAAATTGAGATATTTATCAAGCAAGAATTGTGTATTTTATTTAACATTTATGTTTTCAGACAACAATCTAACCATCTTCAAGATTCTAACATTCCATTTTCATAACTTTGACTTCCTTGACAATGTCATAATAAGTATTCTGACTTTGTATTAATATTTCACTTTCAAAAGGACTGTTTTAAGGAAAATTCAGAATGCTGTAAAAGGTACTGAAAATACTGATAATAGGTAACTGGTGCAAGCTTAATCTAGAGCATTCATTTTTTTACTGAGCAGTGTAATAGTCTTAAATCACCTCATATAAAAATTCAAATTTGACTGCCAGTGAATTGTGAACTTTCGCCATGTATCGTAATTACTGCAATACCTGGACCAAATTTCTTTGTGATAATGCACTGTGATAACACTGTAAAGTGTTAAAAGGCTGTCAGAATCTCTCATTTCTTACTTGAAATGCAATTTGCTACTGATGTGATATTGCACTGTATTTCAGAAGCTGTCCAGATTTTGATTTAATACCAACTGATTTCATTTTAAGTATTACTCACAGAATAACCTGTTTTCACATCTGAGTTCATAAATGGGTGTTTCTTCTGATTTTCTTTTCTTTTACCTTGAATACTGATAGAGTATTGATTCTAAAACACATGCAGATTTGGATAATAAAATGTTAATAAAAGAGACCTTTGGGCATTTTCACTTTTATCCCTAGGTAAGCTGAAACAAAAATAAAGTTGTTATATATATAAGACATAAGAATTTGAAATAATGTGATTTATTTAAATTTACTAATAAGACATATATAATAAGGACTAAAATGTATATAGTGCTTAATTTGTGCCAAATACTTGAAACAAGTATTAGCTTAGTTAATCCTGATAATAATCCTATGAAGTAGGTACTATTATTATTATCCCCATTTTATAGATGAAGAAACAAATAGCTTGCTCACACTAATCAAGTAATACAGGTAAGATATGAACACAGAGGTCTAGCTCCAGAGTTGGTTTTGCAGACTAAATCTGTACACATTTTAACCTAGTTCAGAACTTAGAAGCATTAGCCATGGCCTGGCTACTAATTCTCCCCATTAAGGGAAAGCAAAGCTAAGGGGTTATTTTACTGGGTCCACAAGGAGGTACACAGGCAAGCTGGCTACAGAGAGTGCAGCTTTCCCAGATAGTGCAGTATTTGAAAAGTGAATGGTGCCAGGAGCAACATGCTGGCTCTCTCGCATGGGCTATCTGATTGGAATATGTATATCTGCCTTTTTAGAGTAGTAAGGAGGAGTGCTTCACTATGACAATATGTGCTTCTAACAGAGGCAGTTCTTTCAATTATGGTACTACAGGGACATAATTCTCAAATATGTTTCATAGGACAGTAGGTCCATGTGACTTTTAAATCCCTTTAACATGTGCTTGAATCCCGGTGAAATCCCTGTGTCAGTACTACATTAATAGTTATTACTTGAGAGGAAATTTAACCTTAGTCATTATCAGGGGTCTCTTTACTAGTAGCTGCCCCTAATCCTAGGTTGCACAAGAACACAAGGGGCTTAGATGGCTTTGTGGAAAGGTTTGTGGAATGTTGCTCAGGTTTAGTCACCATGGCAATTGCTGTCATCCTCTGTCTAAGCTCATGCTCCACGATGGTAGGCTACTCTCTGGCTTTTATGTCAGCCTTGAACTGAGAGAGCTCTTCTCCCTAATGCTGAGAGACCTGGGTCTTTGGGTCCCTCATCATTATGTGCATAGTGCAGCCATTATCCTCTGAATTTTTTCATTGGTCAAAGGTGATATCAGAGAGTGAGACATGCATCCTTGTTATACCAAGGACCTGCTGATTTCAGGTCTGGTTCTCCATCTGGAAATTTCCCATTTTATATCTCTGTTCTGATCTCTCTTTGCCCTTTAGGAAACTTACCATTCTCCCTTTAATAAGCTTAGGCTTTCACAAAGAGAGAAGGAGAAGAGAAATGAATCACACTGAAGTATCTTCTACTTTGGTCCAAGAAATATGAAAGCACAGAGGTGTCTGGCTACTTGCCTAAATCAGAAGAACAGAACATTGCAGAACATTAAACATGAGGTAATAACTCAATAAATTATTCCATCACAAAACTGAAAACATTTCTTTTCCTTCTTGGAATTCTCAGAGTCTTTAGCCTACATTCATTTATCATTAATTTCTGCAGGTGATATATTATTTTTCCAAACATGTTTGCCTACAAAAACTCATTTTTTCTTCTCTAAAGAACATTTTTCAAGAAATAATTTGGAAAACATTGCTACTGAGCAAAAAAAATTCATATTCTATTCTTTGCCCAAGTCTTTATGGATCTTCTAAATTCAAGTGTCTCAAATGTTTTCAAATATTCATTTCCAAACCTCAGAGATTCTTGACATTAGGAATTCCTAAACTTCACAGTTTTCTCACCTGTCTCCTCACCCTGAGAGCATAAGAGAGGATTAGCTTGTTACGTAATGTCTCAAAGGCTTTTTATTTCTATATTCCTTTATTTTTAAAAAGAAGATGGAAATGTTATAAAGAAAGTTAATGTGTTCTCTTTTTGAAGTTTCTTCAGGGGAAACAAATAATGGATTTTCCTTTAAAGCCTGTTCTTTACAGAAGAGGGTTCTTCATCTTTTCAGAATGAACAGGTGAGGAGAGATGTGCTATTTAATATCTCAGGATTGCTTTCTATAAGGGTTGATAAAACTGAGCACAAGCAAGATTCTTTCTTCTGAATTGCTGGGTTTGTTTCTAAGGAAAAAACGCAACCGCAAAAACACACAAAAGAGCACAAAAATACTTGTTAGTATTTAACAAAAAGAAGTCATCTGTGAATTCTCTAGATTAAGAGCCAGTGATCTACTGAGATGCTGGGTAGTTTATTGTGGAAAACTCCAATTTTCCTGTATTTTGTAACTTAAATTCAAAAGCTTGAGGATTTTTTCCTCTTTTTAATTGCAATTTACTAAATAAAGAAGAAATATATGAAAGTGCTTTTAGTAGAAATTTGGCCAATTAGTAAGTTTTGTCCCATAAAAACGGAAATATAAAAGAAAAATATTATTGTTTAATGACCCTTGGTCAGATCCTTAATCCATAATGATTTGTTGAATGTGAAGGGCCCTTTACTAGGCACTGATGAGACAGCATCAGTTAGGACAGATACGGACTCTGCCTTCATTGATCTCAGTCTAATTAGGGACAGACATTATAAAACATAAAAAATAATGATTCTATAATTACACAAGCGCAAAATGGTGTAAAAGTAAAAGCAGATTGTAGGTTAAAAATGTGGTCTTGCCTTAGCCTTGGAGAAAGCCACTAAGCCAAGACTTAAGCCAGAAAAGGGGAACCAAGGACAGAGAGTGCATTCCAGACTCATGGAACAGGCTGTGAAGAGCCTCGAAAAGGAGAAAGCCAAAAGTTACATGCATGTCATGAAATTTACAGTGCATACTAATTTCTGTTTCTGTTCAATTTGTTCTGACAAAAGATTAAATATAAAAGCTAGTATTTTCCTAGATTTTTGCTTTTTCATTCTATCCCATGGAACTTCCATTACCCACCTTTATTTTCTCTTGAGCAGCATGTTTTAAGTTTTTCTTATTTTTCTAAAATGCGAAGCATAATCATAGGTTATGAAAGTGGCTTTTAAAAAGGAAAATTAGATATTTCTATTGCCCATTATCTTATCACTGCATTACCCTTCTGTTCACCCAAATTCCATACTCAAAACATGCCATGTGAGTACAGTATGGAGTGGAAGTTACGTGTGAATAAACCAGGGCAATTTTGCAAAATCTCAATCTCATCAAGAGATCTCTCTTGGTACTCTAAGCTCCTAGGCATCTCTCTGACAGCACCAACACCTCAGTGCCCACCTCCTCCTAAACTAACTCCCGGGCATATAGCTTCTCCTGGTTATGATTATCAACCCAGAGAGTTCTGCAATGTGAAACCATGCAGGTTTCCTAATGCTTGACAAGTAGCTCTTCCAAGACCCTTGTATTCCAAGTTCTGTCATTATTAGGAAGTCTCAGGGGCTTTGCCCAAATTCTTCATATTAGCCTATTCTACTGACTCTGCCTTTTGGAATTTTATTCTCCCATATCATATTCTGGAATGAAAAGCCATCTTCTCAGATCAACCTTCCCCATCCTATCCTTGTTGGCCCTACAAACAAGCATATGGACCTTGTCATATATCTTTGTTTTTTAATCACAGAACTTAAAACAATCTTCAACTATATCTTTTTAAATATGTTTGCTTGTTTATTTTCTGTTTTCCTTACTGAAATGTAACTTTGGTGACATCAGGACCTTCATCTACCTTGCTTACTTCTGTATCTCCAGTCTGTGTAGTAGGTGCTCAATTAATATTTGTTCAATAAATCAATGAAGGAAAATATATTAATATTTATATCTCCTTCCCTTTCTTGTCGCTTGGCATTCTATATGTATTTGCTCAATATTTAAGCATTTCAAGTGCACTGATGAAAACTACTACCATCAAACAAATAAAAGTAAAATTAATAAATACAGGTGGCTAACAATTTGTCTAAGATCTTACAAAGTTTAAACAACTGTGTCTTCATTTTTACTTCTTTTTCCTCTAAACATATAACTCAAGTCTCTATGGGCTTCTCTTAAGAGTTTGGGACTCACTTCCTCTTTTTCATGTCACCTTTAGGGATATTTCCCCCTTATGCTTTCCCAGAATTCAGCTAAGAAGGAATAATTTGGTTCTCTAAAACCTAAATGGTAAATTAGCATTACTTTCTTTTCCCATCTCAGGAGAGCATATACAAATTTGCTATTTCTCCTATTCTTCCAGAAAAGCAGTTTGAGATACTTTTTGAGAGTTATCTCCTTCTTAGTCAGATGACTAAATGTAGGGGCATCTTGTGATCACCACCATGTAGTAGAAATTTCAAGAGTCCTGTGAGTGTTTAGAGAAGCACCCAGAGGATTTGAGAAGCTTGCTCTTAGCACTGTATTGGGGAGAACTAATGACTTTATCAATCCCAAACCATTAGTATTGAGTCACATGATTGATTTGTCACATAACAGCCCAAGGCATTATTGTCAGCATAACAGGGAAGAAATGTTTTACTGAATTGAATTCACTGGGAAACTGTCCTCATTACCACAGGTAAATACTGCTTCTTAAATTATCATTTAGATCAAATTCTGGTACTTAAGGTGCTGATGAACAGGAAATGCTTAATCATTATTCCGTATTTAAATAACATAGTATGGACAAGAAGAACTAAGGCTTGCCAGACTAGGAGTTTCAGCATATTATCTTGAATTTCTTCTATTAATTAAGTTAATAGGATTGTCATTTACTCACTTCTTAACAATTTCTTTATCTTTTGGAGAAATCTGAAATACAGAGCAGAAATTCTTAATACCAAGTTTATAAGAAAATGTAATAAGCCTAAAACAATATTAATTGGGTTATTGGCATATGAACTTGACAGTCCTCAGAATTAAAGAATTTCTAATCCATGCAAAGTTTAAAATGTGTACAATAAATCTGCTTAGACTTTAGTCTGTGTCTTTCTTTTGATCTTCTTATTGTTCCATGTATTTCTATTGTACCCGGGGCGACAGTCTTCTTCACAGGGCCTGAACAAGTCTCTGTGTTGGATGTCTCAACTGTTTGTTCATAGGCATTGCCTGTTTTTAACCTGTGGCTCACCTTGCTGACTCTATGAATGTTTGTTTTTTGTTTTGTTTTGCTGCCTGTGGTTTCCTTTTCCTCTCACTATTCCTATAAATCTCTGTTCCATCTACCATTTGCCATATCATTTTCAATCTTTGCTGATGGGCTTCTCTACCTAACCTATCCATTGATTCCTTTCACTCTGGTGTATCCTATAATACATGACTGTGATGGTTTATATTTAAACTTTTTATTTGTCTGTTTTTGCTGTTTTAGTGATGCAGGTTATCCTCTTGTTACAGCTTATTCTTGAGGATACTTAACAAGATGACTTACTGTGTCAAAACTGTTAGGCGAATTGTCTGTTGGACACCTAGATTAATGGCAACATTTCTTAGATTAATCATTAAGCCCATTTCCCAATCTTTCTGGGGAAATGATAGAGAATGAGCTACATTTGTGCAAATTTTGGAATTTTACTGTGCTATTGCTTCTCAGTATTTACTAAACAACAAGGAATCCTGGACTTACAATTGTAGAGAGATGTTAAACACGTTGCCATGGAAATAAACGGCTTGCTATTTTGAGAACTTACATGAAGATTTGAACTATAAAAAAAATGTAATGCTGGAAATACAAATTTGCTGATTAAGAATTATTTGTAGTAAGTATTTGGTTAAGTTTATCAGGAATGAAAAGCTGCATAACATCTTCCCTAATGATATTTTAGCAAGATTTTAAAATTTTTAATTGGTATATGAGAAAATTTATGTTATACATTGGAATAAATATGTGGATTTAAGAAAATATGTAATTAAAAGTTCTTAACCATTTCACTAAAATGTTTCAATAATGAGATTTCAGTTAAACACATTTTATTTGTAGACAGAAGAAATGATCATTTGCTTCTGCTAATTAAAATTTATGTTAAAAATTGTATGCATTGAAAAATAAGACAACTTTAAGACACTAAAATTCTATCACATTTCCCTCATTGCATTTTTAATTGTTTTCTGCATTGTTTGTTTTTCAGGACAGCAGAACATTTAGACACCACCTGCAAATAACTTCTCTATCAGTACAGCAGCCTATATTTCTTAGAGCTGAATATCCTATTCTTATTCAAATGGAATCCCCATTACTATGCTATGAGAGAGAATTTGGCTTATGTAAACACAGGGAGGGTAAAATAGTCTTAGCTATGCACATATATTTACTTATCTGACTAAAATTCATATTTTCCATACAATTATCATGATTGTTGGAAATCTATTTTTCTCATTGAATGTTGTATAAGACATTAAAATAGCAACAAGATTGTTTCAGTTTCCTTGGTAGCTGAAGCAAATTCCAAGCTATGGATTGGCTTAGACAATGGGAATTACTGGCTCATGGTTTTGAGGCTAGGAGAAGTCCAAGTCACAGCATCATGAAGATGATGCTTTCTTCCATAATACTGGTGTTCTGGGGCTGGCTGCTGGTGATCCTTGGTCCTGGGCTCCTCTGTCACATGGCAGTGCATGTGGTGGCCTCTCCTGGACTCTTCCTTTTCTTCCAGCTGTTTGCTGCTCCCTCTGTGGCTTTCTGTCTGAATTTCATTCTGCTTACAAAGGCCTCCACTAATAGGATTCACATCTGTTCTAACAGAGCTGGGCCACACCTTAACTGAAGTAACCTCATAAGAAGGTCCTACTTATAATGGGTTCATGTGCACAGGAATGGATTAAGTTTAAGAACATGTTTTTCTGGAGGACATAGCTCCAAACCATCACAAAGGTAAAACTTCATATATGCTTGTGATGCTACCTTGAGTAAAATAAAATAAAAGCTGTTTTCATTTACTTTAGAATTTATGACAACTGTCATATTAGTTTGATAATTTTCATGGTGCTGCCTTCTTTCTTTAGGTGTTAGTCTTTGATTGTCCCACTTGATCTACTAAAACAGTAGCTTTCAAACTTTTTTGCTCATGTGCCATCTAAGAGAGTTTTCAAAAACAATATACTCCATACATTTTATGCTGGCACAGTTTCATAGTTTAAAGAACTGTAAAGGATAAAATTTCTGGAGTGTTTTATATTGTAGCTATGCTTTAAATATAATTTCATGAAAATCTTGGAGGTGTACATTTAACACATTCAGTTTATGGGAAATATCTAGAAATGTTCAGGCCTTGTTGGTATAAAAGGCAGCCAAATGGGACTATTCTGTTAGAAAACGTATGCCTTTATTTTTTGATTTGAACTCATGTGTTAATAAGCATTAATGAAGAAACAGCCTTTCCACCTGAATGCTAATTCTAAGATAGACAGAATGTTTATGTGTGGCGTGTATGACATTTGATGCTTACTATTTCACTTATTTTTAGAAGCTCTCAGTGCTTTGCTTTCACAAAATTCACCCTCAGGGGCAATTTAATCTTACAATGCCCCTTTGTTTGTTTCTCTTAAGGTGTTAGAAAAATCATTCTTCCTGAATTGTAGAAAATAGATTAGACTAAGAGAAGACCCAAACTAGCAACAGTCTAATGATTGCCCCAGGGAAGCAGGCTAGAGATGTGATACTCTGGAGGGAAGTGAAAATGGAGAAAATGGACAAACTGGAGAGAGATTTACAATGAATGATCAGCAGAATGTGTTGATTACTTTGATGGGTTAGTTTTAGCTCCCAGGATGCTGGTTTGGGAAACTTAATGGTTGGTTGATGGTGGCATATACCAAATCAGGAAACAAAAGTGCTGCAACTTGTATGGCCATCAGGAAGGAGTTAAGATGTGTCTGTCACATCAAAGTAGAGATCTAAGTAAATAGTTAACCATAAGAGTCTGAGTCTCAAAGAAAACTCAGAGGTGGAGGAGTCAATATTTCTTATCCCTCAGGCAAGCAGTTCCAGAAATCTGCAGGTCATAAACTTCTTTTGATTAATAGCAAAAACACTGGTCTGGTCTTAGTTTCCCAGGGCTGCTATGACAAATACCACACAAAGGGTTGGCTTAAACAACAAACATTTATCATCTCACAGTTTTGAAGGCTATTAAGTCCAAAATTAAGGTGCTGGTAAAACCATGCTTTCTCCTTTAACTCTGTAGAATTTTGGTGTTGGCTTATCACAGTCCTTGGGCTTCCTTGGCTCCCATCACATGGCAAAGTCCTTGACCTTGTCCTTTGTTTATTCTTCTAGTTTCTGCTAAGTTCTGGTTTCTGGCTCCTCTTTGACTGATAGTGTCCTAATTTCTTTTCTTGTAAAGGACATCGGTACTGCAGATTAAGGCCCACCCTGATTCAGCTGAGCCACACTCTAACTAAAATTAATGTCTTTCAAGGTTCTGCTTATGAGTAGGTTCACACACACAGGGATCTGAATTAAGATTGAGAACATGTTTCTATCAGGGTACATAATTCAAACTACCACAGGTGCTAAATAGATAATTTCTGTATTTCCATCATCTACAATTTGCTATATTGCACATATTCTATATTATACATCAAAGTGAAATTCATCCATTTGTTCTTTCATACTTATATTATAAAATTTTGGTAGAATATAAAATACTGACAAATTACACAAACACTGAGGATATCATTATAAGTGTCATAACATTGTCATAAAATGACCTGAAACATGATCACAAATTGAAGGCAGAGTCAGCACAACTATAGGTTGGATGCTTAATGCAGTTTATTTGCCTGCTTAATCACAAGCTCCAATAAACAATATGCAATAACCAGGTCAAGGGCACACAACACCCTTAAGACGGAGAATACCAGGGTCTCTAAAGTCCATTGGCCCTAGAGCTGACACAAGGCAGGAGGGCACCTTTAAAGAGAAGGCTCAGGAGTCAAACAGAGGCAGTGTCAGAGTATCCAAAGCCATTGGTGGGGTTAGCTGGTGGCAGTGTGGTGAAGATATTTGGCAGCAAGCTCACAACACAACTCTGGCATTGGAGTCTGGACTCAAAGCAACCAGATGTCAGTCCTGCTCTACCTGAGACTCACTGGAATGGTGGCTGCACTGGGTTTTTAGGTCTCAGAGGTCTAGTCATTAATGCTCTTATCAAAGAAGGGCCCTCTGGTAGGTGCCAAGTGAGTCCATTTCACATCCCTGCATGAATGTCATATGTTAATTCTATACTTAACTTTCTGAGTAACTGCCAAACTGTTTCCAAATGAGCTGTGCCATTTTACATTCTCACCAATGGTGAACTGGTGTACCTATTTCTCCACATCATCTCCAACACTGGTCATTTTCCAATTTTTAATAGTAGCCATTCTGGTGGGTATGAAATGGTGTGCCGGTTTGAATGTATTATGTCCCCCCAAATGCCATTATCTTTGATGTAATCTTGTGTGGGCAGACCTATCAGTGTTAATTAGATTGTAATTCTGTGAGTGTTCCCATGGAGATGTGCCCCACCCAGCTGTGGGTGATAACTCTGATTGGATAGTTTCCATGGAGGTGTTACCCCACCCATTCAGGGTGGGTCTAAATTAAATCACTGGAGCCATATAAATGAGCTGACAAACAGAAGGAACTCAGTGCAGCTGTGAGTGACATTTTGAAGAGGAGCTACAGCCAAGAGGCACACTTTGAAGAACACACTGGAACTGAGAGAGGGGCTTAAGCTTACAGAGAGATTTTGGAGGTGGCCTTTGAAAGGAGACTTTTGCTCCAGAGAAGCTAAGAGAGGGCAAATGCCTCAAGACAACTGAGAGTGACATTTTTGAGGAACTGCAGCCTAGAGAGGAATGCCCTGGCAGAAAGCCATTTTGAACCCAGAACTTTGGAGCAGACACCAGCCACGTGCCTTCCCAGCTAACAGAGGTTTTCTGGGTGCCATTGGCCATCCTCCAGTGAAGGTACCTGATTGCTGATGTGTTACTTTGGACACTTTATGGCCTTAAGACTGTAACTTTGCAACCAAATAAACCGCCTTTTATGAAAGCCAATCCATTTCTGGTGTTTTGCATTCCAGCAGCATTAGCAAACTAGAACAAATGATTATATATTAGATTCATTTTTGTTTTTGGATTTTGTGCTCAAAACTATATTTGTATTTAACTTGTTATTTTCATTACAGCATGGTATTTCTTTGTAGGAAATTACAAAAATTATCTATTCTTTTGAAAGAATCTTGTGTTGTTTAATTTATTCATTAATACACTAATTATTTTGGCCTACATTTATTTAGGACCAGTTTAGCACCAGACATTCTACTAAGGAAAGATAAATAAATATGGATTACACAGTTTGTGACCATAAGGTACTTATACTCCCATAGGAGCAAGAAAAGATGAAGAAATGTAACCAATGCAAATGTTATGAGATTGCAGTTAATCAGATAGAGTGTACTGGGACAAAGAAGAATATAATTAATTCTGCCTGAGAAATAAGATCAAGGAATAATTGAGAAACAAGAGACCCTTGGTCTGGAAGCATGAGCAAAAAGGCCTCGATGTAGAGGGAACAGCATGTGTCAATAAATTTAGGAGTAAAATTGAATGGCAGATTTGGAAACAGTAATTTCAAATGAATACCATTTTAAAAGTGTGTTTACAAGGATGATGTTGCAAATGTAAGCTAGGATCAAGTAATAGAGTTATGTGCATTTCATTGGATGGTGTTTAGCCATTGTAATAAATAAAGTGGTAAACTACTGAAAACTTTTGGGAAAATAATAACATAATCATTTCTGCTTTTAAAAGACACTCATCACTGTGGAAGATGGAACTGATGGAGACAAAGACAGAATATACTAAACTAATGAAAGAGGCTGTCAAAAAGATGTGAGCCTCTTGCATTTGTAGCAATGGGTTAAGAGATTAGGAAACAGATGACAGCTGTTAAGGTGTGGAGTGAACAGGATTTGGCTCTTGATTTTTAGGGGACTCTCAGAGGGTTCTTCAGTCTCTTAGCAAATAATATTATCACATTGTTCAGTTTGAGGAGAGATTTTATGGAAAAGATACTAAGTCCAAATTTGTGCTTGTTGAGTTTGAATAGGTAGAATTCTTTAGTAAGTGGTTTCCATAGAGCTCTGGTATTTAAATAACCAGTCTTATTCAATTTGATGATAAGAATGAAATCATGCAAAAGTGAGAAAAAAATGGTGAGAAAAATATCAAAGGTTGCTCCTAGGAAATATCAGAATTTAAGACATAGAGGGCAGGAATAGAACCATATGTATCCCTTTCATTGTGTAATAGGTGATAGTCTATTTTGATTTTACTTTATCACTTTTTATCATGGATTATATAATTTTGAATAACAAGGATGGCATAGTGGGATGCTTAGGAAAATACTAGGAAATGGATTGGGTTAAACAATTGGAATTGATTAGTTCACAGTTTTGAGGCTAAAAGAAACTACAAATCAAGGCATCATCAAGATGATGCCTTCTCCCCAAAGACTGTGGTGCTCTGGGATTGGCTGCTGACAACCCTTGGTCCTTAGCTTGTTATATGGCAAAGCACATGGCAATGTCTCCTGGTCTCTCCCTTCTCTTCCAGGTTCCATTGATGCTCAGCTTCTGGTTGCTTTCTGCTTTCTGGTTGCTTCCTCTATGGATTTTATTTCTGTGTCTGAAATTCGTTCTATTTATGAAGGACTCCAGTAATAGGATTAAGACCCACCCTGATTGAGGTGGGCCACATGTTAACTGAAATAACCTCATCAAAAAGTCCTGCTTACAATGGGTTCACACATAGAGGAATTGTTTAAGGGTAAGACCATGTTTTTCTGAGTTACATACAGTTCTAAACCACCACACTCCACCCTCTGGAGCCCCAAAAGACATGTCCTTTCTACATGTGAAATACATTCATTCCATCACAACAGCCCCAAAGTCTTAAGTCATTACAGTAACAATGCTTAGTACAAATTCTCATCAAAATTGGTTATAGGTATGGCCTGTCCTGGGGCACAATTTCCATCTCCTTGTGGATATGTGAAACCTAGAGAATAAGTTATCTGCTTCCAATATACAAAGGAGGGACAGGCATAGGATAAACATTTCCATTCCCATAGGGAGAAATTGGAAAGAAAATAGGGGTCACAGGTTCCAAACAATTCTGAAACCTTGCAGGGCATACTCCATTAGATTTCAAGGTCTGACAGTCAGACAGTAGGACTTTTCACAGATCCTTCCTGGATAACAGCATCTGTAATCCTGACTTCCACTGAAATGGCTGACTGGTTTCATGTTCAGATAAATCTTCACATGGAGAACTATTCCCTGGGAACTCACTTTCCAGAAGCTCAGAATTTTCTAAGCCATCAGTTTTTGGTTTCTTTGTGCCCAGGAGTTCAGTTCTCAGCTTATCCCTTTCCTCTCACATTTTACTATAAGCTGCAAGGAGAAGCCAGGCTCTACTTTCCACAGTTAGCTTGAAAATCTCCTCTACTAAATATCAAAGTTCCTCACTCTCAAACTCTGCCTTCCATCCAACATCAAAACTCAATTTTGCCAAGTTCTCTGCCACTTTAAAACAAGGATGTCTTTCCTCCAGTTTCAAACAACACATTGGTCATTTTCTTCTAAGGCCTCATCAGAAGTAGCTTTAGCATTCATATTTCTACAGTCTCTTCAAAGCAATCTAGGCCTTTTCTATGAAGATCCTCACAATTCTTACAGCCTCCACCCATTACCCAATTCCAAAGCCCTTTCCACATTTTTGATATTTTCAATAGCAGCACCCCACTTCCCAAAATCTGTTTTAGTTTCCTAAGCTGCTTAAAGCCATGCAATGGCTTTAAAGTACCATGAAATGGTTCAGCTTGAACAATGGGAATTTATTAGCTTACATTTTTAGGCCAAGAAAATGTCCAAATTATGGTATCATCAAGGTGAAGCTTTCTTTCAAAGATTGTCTGTTGGTGATCCTTTGCTTCTCTGCCACATGGCAAGGTACACGGCAGCATCTGATGGTCTCTCCTTTCTCTTTCAGGTTTCATTTATTTCAGCTTCTTGCTTGCATAGCATTCTCTTTCTCTCTCTGTATTCATTTCATTTATAAAGGACTCTGGAAATAGGATTAAGACCCACCCTGAATGAGGTGGGTCACACCTTTACTGAGGTAGCCTCATTGAAGATCTTACAATGGCATTACACCCACAGGAATGGATGACATTTAAGCACATGTTTCTCTGGGGTACATAAAGCTTCAAACCACCACAATAAGTATTTACTTAAAGCAAAAAAAGAAATATCACAAATTTAAGAGTAGTTGACAAATACAAAAACATAACAAAATTAAAATATTTATTACTTAATCCATCTAACTTAACCATAAATTATCTGTTTCCTAGTTTTTAGCCGTCTTCATATGACAATAATTTTGCAATGCCGTTTTCTGTTGGCCATTCAGCCTTCCTTCAACAGTTGACTGAAATCAAGTATTTTTACTATTACTGATATATGAGTTGTATAAAACAACAGAAGTACTCAATCTTTTGCTACTGCTACAGATTTTTCTCTGAAATCTTGATTAATTATATTTCACATAATTCTCATTAAAAACATGCATGATTTGCTTATACCTGTAAACACTGCATTATATTTCTGCAGGTATCTTTCAGAATAAAATTCCCTGTTTATAATTTTATACACTAATAATTGGAATACTTTTCATAGGTCTTGTGCTGGTTTGAATCTATTATTTATGCTAATCTTGTGGGTGCAAACTTATTGTGGGTGAGACTTTTTGATTAGGTTATTTTCTTGGAGATGTGACCCTGCCCATTCCAGGTGGGTCTTAATTAGTTTACTGGTGTCCTCCAAGAGAATAAAAGGAAGAGACACTTTGAAGAGACCTCAGAGATGCTTAGAGAGAAAAAACCAGAGACATTTTGGAGACAGCCATTGAAACTAGAACCAGGAGAGAAAGTTAAGCAATGAAATCCAGAGTTTGCCCCAGAGAGGCTAAGACAGAACCCCCAGATGCTTAAAGAGAAATGTCCTGGGAGAAACAAGCAAGGATGCACAGGAGGTTAGAGAGAGAAGCTAAGATAGAAACACAGAGAAAGCAATGGAAACCAGAAGCTAATCCTGGGAGAGGCCCAGCATACTCTGGCCACGTGCCTTCCCATGTGACAGAGGAACCCTGGGTGCCATCGGCCTTTCTTCAGAGAAGGTATCATCTTATTGATGCCTGAATTGGGACATTTTCATGGCCTTAGAATTATAAATTTGTGAATTAATAAATCCCCATTGTAAAATCCAGTCCATTTCTGGTATTTTGCATTTCAACAGCTTTAGCAAACCGGAACAGATCTGCTTCTGTGTCTTGCCTTTAAACATGTTTTTTCTTCATATGCTTATACACCCAGTGCTTGACACCACAGGGCACTATACGGAAAGCAATACCTTAACTATCCATTGATGTATTTTTTGGATGTTACTCTTTGATGACCTTTTCATATGGCAGTAATATGTAATACCTTTTACAGAGAATATGGTATTATAAATCCAAAATATATTCAACAATGTTGTTGAATATTGTATCTCCAACTTAACTTATATTTAGCTAGTTCCCCAAAATATCAGCAATCATTCAAACAGTACTTGAGAGAGGGCAATCATAAGAATAAATGTCCTACATATCAGCTGTTTTGCAAATTTTAACTTCAGGAAGGCCATTGTGGAAATAATCTATGATCAACACAACTGAGACCTGAAGAAAATTATGGTTGACTATTAGGTTTGGTTAACAGTCAACTTAAGATACACTGAACATCCAACATTTCTATTAATTCTTTTGTAATTTCAGTCAAAATGTTCAACAATGGAGATATAATTATTTGCTTTTTTGTAGCAATAATTTATGTAGCATGAATATATATTTAATGTAGCATGGTATTATAAAAGAACACAATGTTCCTAATAAATAAATTTATGAAGCAGAAATATACAAGAAATTGGTTTTGCTATACATTATTTGTTAATGGCATCTAAACAAATTTCTTTATTTTGCCAATTGAAATAAATGACATGAGGCAAAAATATGCAAATATACTTGGCATGTATTTCAAAATTTATATAATGTTAACCATTTAAGTACTACTTTTCACTCTGTAAAGTATCTTGTTTTGATGATATAAATGATATGAACATACTAGCTAAAGATAATAAACATGCAACCAAAATAACAAAAATACTGAAAAGTGAAAATTCTGTTCTTCCTGATACCCTACTAAATTATTTTCTGTAGAAAATTATCTGTATCCAACCATTCCATACATTGGAACACAATTTTTAATGGTGAACATTAAGTCAACTTTTCCCTTTTGGCACCAAATGTGAACCTTTGTGTGCTAGCTCTTATGAATGCGTAAACCCCCTAGAATGAGTGACTGTTCTATGATATATTAACTTACACAGTGAACTCCTGAACCTACCTATTATTTCACAAATTGTCAATTCAGAAATACAGTTATGAAAATATCCTGGTCAACACATCAAAGACATGAATAAAATTAGGGTGGGACTACTAAGATTTGGGCCACAGCCAAGTGAAGAAATATAGTGGACTTTCCATTTTCATTATTTGTCATTTATTTTATTTATTTATAGAGAAACTCTTAGACTAAAAGTTCTAAGTAAAGGAATACTTGGTAGAAACCATGCAGATTTTACTTTCCAGATGGAAACGCCCTAGAACATTGTCAAGGCTAAAATAATGGAAAATTTGTTTGCACAATTGTTTTCTGAGTAGAAGTTGATATCCAAAATCACCTGATGGTTTTTCATTTGGGGATTGTTGAGGGGAATATACATATAATAATGAAAGAATGAAGAAAAAGCAAAGAATTTAGGTGACAAAACAGGATGTGTGTCAGTGACAATCAGCTAAAATCTTTTCACTGTGTTGAAAGTCTCCACTTAAACTCAATTCAGTTTCAGTGACCCCTACCCTGTTTATGAATTTGAATTTGTGCTGAAAACTCCTGGACTCACAATGCAAACACTTAGCACAGTGCCACTTACTGGGATTTTATTGACTGTAACAAAGAATAACCCCACCTTCTCTCAATAATGAGAATGTCAGCTAAATGCTTTCGGATAGGTGAAAAGCACCCCTTTTAAAAAATAGTAACAGCTTCAAGAGTAAGACTATAATGCAAATATATTTTAAGCCATCCAATTTTCCCTGTGCATGGGCAGCTGTGGAAATTAATGCTTTTTAGGCTATTCAGCAGAACACCTAAGAAAATGTGTTTTATAATAGAAGGGTTATAGCTTTCCCCTCCAGTGATTGAACAGGAAATTGTGGCTGTGAGTGATAGTAAATTCAAATGCATTGCTATTTTCTAATCTTTTATAAGTTACTAGAGTAACCCATTGATTCTTATCTGTATCTTATCTGTATGATAAATAAAGTGGAGACTCACTAGAATAGGTCTTAAATGGCTTTTACCATTTAAATGTGAAGTTGACAGGAATTTTGAGAGAGGGATTTAATTAAGCTCATTATTTAAGGCACATTGAGATTGTGAAAATGTGCTAATAAATTATTCATGAGGGGTCACCTAGATGCACTCATCCAGTGCACCAGTAGGTATCCAGGAGCAAGGGACACAATTTTTCAAAACACATTTAGCAGAAACATTATTAGAAAAGGGGAGTCTAGTTGAAAACAAGGTTCTATGCAAAAGAAATCTGGGCTCAGCAAATATAAAAGAATCTTACACTTGAAATTGATGTTCAGAGTTCATCTATTTTAGAACTTTAGGTGAACTGTTGTCAGTATTAATTTGTACATCTATGGTAAATTCATTTCATTCTCTCCTAAAACACCACCATTAAAATGTAAAGAAGTGGATCATTAATAAGCAAAATTAGATATTAGACATGGTACAACAGAGATACCCAACTAAGTTTTCATATTGGTCGTAGTGACTAAAAAATGAATATCCTATACAAAATCAGATTAATGGAAAATCTTATTAAAAATATGAGAAACATTCTCCTCTGGTCTCTTTCTTACATATCTACTTATGCTCTTAGCCTGATTTGTTGATACTCTCTTCCTCTCCTCCCAGTTCCTTTTTTCAGCTTTTTATTGTAGTCAACATATGCAATTCAAAATTTCCCACTTAACCACTTTCAAGTGTATAATTCAGTAAAATTGATTACATTCCCAATATTGTGCTCTCATTGTAAAAATAAACTTATATCTGTTCCCATTCCTGAAACAACTCTCATCAGTCACCACTGATAACATATGTTTCAAGATTCAAAGGACTCATTTCCATTCTTATCTTGTTGACAATTCTCCTTTCTTTCCACCTGCTCTTACACTGGATTCCATGATACACACTATCCTGGTTTCCTCCTACTTCTGCCTCTCTCTTGCTGTTTCTCTTCCACATGATGCTAAATGTTCAAGGGCTTGAATAGGGGTACTATTCTGTACATCTGCTCTATCTATAAAGTGTTCTCACATATGCTAATGGCATAATAATTTATATGCTAGCGTTTTCCAAATTTACAACTTCAAACCAGAGGTCTCTCAACAGTAAGCTCATATATTCAAATGTCTTCTTGGCATAGGCTATTAAAATGCCATTTAGTTGTATCAAATATAATATGACCAAAGAGGAATACTTGACTCTATTTTTTTTCTCCCTAAAACTTTTGTCTCCCCTAGACATGTCAAAATTAACAAATGCTACTACAAGTAACAAAACTGTTCAAACCATAAACCCCAATCTCACCTGTGATGTCTAATCTAACTGTGCAGATTATAGCCCCAAAATATACCTTGCCTCCATCCACTTATCTCTAATATGACTTCCATCCTAATAATCCAAGTTGTCATCAATTCTCACCTACTAAAATAGCTTTATAACTGATCTGGTCATTTCTTTTTACTTTCCTTAAACCAATTGTGCACATAACAGCCAGCATAATTTCCCAAAAACTTAGGTAGACCAGGCCATTTCTTGCTTAAGACCTTTTGATAGCTTCCCATGGCAGTTAGAATGAAATGCAAATATCTTACCATGTCCTCTATAATCTTTTGTAATCTGATGCTGCTGGCCTTTCTGTCCTTATTCATACTTCTCTACCTTTCATTCTCTACACTCCAGTTCCATTTTCGTTATGTCCAGTTTCTCAAACCTGACAAGTTCTCGCTCAGCTCAGAGTCTGTGCAGTTTGCTTTCTTTGCTTGGCATGCTTTTGTTACTGCTTTTCACATGCCAGTGCTCTCCAAGTGCCTGCCAATTAACTAATTAATTTTCACAAGTTTGTTGAATTGAATGGAAAATAGGCATTTTTCAGAGAATTACTGACTTATTAAATGACCCTGAAACTACCAACCGATTTTCTTTTAAGTTGGGTTGGTCAGATATCTCAAGTGAAGAAATAAATTTCTATAGGCTCTGGGCTGAGGAAATATTTCTTACTACTGTGATATAAACTAAGTGAGCTGAGAATTACTGAGACCATCTGGGCCTTGAAAGATAGAGATGAACACCATAAACAAAAAGACATTAGTGATTCTGTGTTTCTACTCAGTATAAAGATAAATGCACAAAGAAAAACCACAAAAGTCACAGCTAACTTTTGAAAAGGTTGCTGTCTAGCAGAGTTATAGAAAACTGCTTACCATTGATCTGCTTTCTTAGGAGAGAAAAAAGAAAGGGGAGCAGGTGAAACAAGCTTTAAAATATACCCAATATTAATTTACCCTCTTCTTTTTCCTCATCTCCTCTCTGTTCAGAATCTCTTAAGATGGAGACAAAACATGTTAGTTAGTAATTTAAAACACTGAATTTTCAAGGAAAAAAAAAGAGCTCATCTCCTCTCTGTTCAGAATCTCTTAAGATGGAGACAAAACATGTTAGTTAGTAATTTAAAACACTGAATTTTCAAGGAAAAAAAAGAGCTACAGTAGGGTCTGAATTATTCAAAAAGAATCTCTACAAGATAAACTGACGATCTCTTTACCCACAGATTGAGTCGTACTCACTCCACCAATAGCGTTGCTCAAACTGGGTGGTTGTTTGGAACTAACCCCTTTTCTTTTGTTTAATCCAAACTCAATTATCCTTCATTGCCTAGTTCAAAACTTACCTTTCCAATAATGCTCCTGCAGACCATTCCAACCTCTATCTTGACTTTTTTTGATCTATGCTGCTCTTTCTACCAGTACCTGTCATGGCCACTTGATCATTTTGCAATATTTTTTGGTACAATAATTTATGAGTAAAGATTAATCATCCACAATTATCTTTTAAATTCCCTTGAGGGCAGTCATAATACATTTCTTGTTTGTTTGTTTTGTAGCTTTTCCAATGCCACCTAATCCTAACAATCATTTTATAGTAGAGAATAAGATTCATTCAGCAAATGATTACTTAGTTCTGCCATCAGCACTTAATGTACCACAGTGCACTAGGAGAATAGACTGTTAGTATATATTAATCATGCAATATATGCCAAGTATTGTTTGTGTTTTACATTTAATAACTCATTTAACCCTCTCCATAAAGTTATGATACACTATTATAAAACCCCACCCCAATTTATAGATGAGGCAATTGGCACACGATCGTATTAAATACCATGATCAAATTCATAGAGTTTGTGAATGGTAGAGCCAAAATTTGAGTCCAGGGAGTCTTTCCCAAGTCTTTGTTATTAATTCCTTTGCTTATTGAACCTAACTCTGAAGAGCACATAAAGTTCAACAAGCAATTATATACAACACAAGTACTTTGATAGGGAACAAAGAGTACAAACGAGAACATTTAATGTAGACTTGCTTGCACAAGTAAGGTGGCCCGAAGGAAGGAATAGCGAAACTGAGACCTGGAAAAGAAGTAGCAAGAAGCCTGGTGAAATGAGGGGGCCACATTCCAAGGAAAGGAACACATACTATAAAAAGGTTGATAGGTAAAAGAGTTCAAAACCTTGTCTTTATGACTAGGCATCTACTTTGATGACGGACATGATTAGATAGGAGGTTGAAGGGGAAAGATATACCTCTAAACTTCTAAGATTCCCTGTATATAGAGAAAATTTGAGCATAATGTTCCAGGAGTGATAATTGAAGAGTCAAAAAATGATTGAACTTTTGTCACAGGGGGTTACATACATAGTAGATACATAGTAGATACACTCATACATAGTAGATGCTTGTAGACTGAATGGATGATCAATTATTTCATGAGACACATTAAATAGGATGAAGTGTTCAGAATTGCCCATTTCTTACCTTCTTCTTTGTCTGTACCAAACTTCAGTCAGACTTCTCTCTTCCTTACAGGCCCCTGAATTCTGCTTTACCTATGCCTGAGCAAGTAAAGTGGAATGTGTCTCCTTATTGCTTATGCTGGGAATAATTCAGCTGAGCACAAAGGGTTATTTTTCCTCTCACATCACACAGGAAATTTCTCCTTGCTTGACCAACTTCTCCTTAAGAGTTTCTACTAATCTTTGCTTACTCCTTCTTACTCTACAAAAGACAAGCCTTTTTCCATTGATTTTGAGATATTTTCAGATTCATGAGAGCAGAACATTCTCCCTATTGCAACAGACTTTAATCTGAATAAGGTCTCTTCTTTTCTAAGTCTGGATTTGCTTTTATTTTGCAAGTATAATAAAAGCAAGCAGCTAGGCTAGGTGGAATATAGTGGGGGGATTAAAAAAAAGAGAGAGAGAGAGAAGATGGCTAAAGAATATGCAGAAGTCCTATCAAGAAAGAGAGGTAAATTAAATAGATGAATTTTGAGGTATATAGATGGTGGTGGAGATTGAATCACAAGAAACACATGCAAGTCTTAATCCACATTCCTGTGGGAGTGAATCTGTTTGTAAATAGGACTTTTGAAACTGTTATTGTCAGTTAAGGTGTGAACTCATGAGGTCAAATTGAATCAGAGTAGGCCTCAATCCATGACTGAAATCCTTTTAAGGAAAGGAAATTAGGACACAATTAATCAGTAGAAGGCAGAAGTCAGCAGATATCACAAATCAGAAGAAGCCAGAGGATGAAGCGGTTCACCATGTGGTAGAAGCAGAGAAAACCTCAAGGATTGTGACCAGCCAACACAGAACACTACAGACTCCTGCACAAAGAATACACAGTCAAGATTTCGATATTGGACTTCTGTCCTCCAAAACCATGAGTCAATAAATTCCTGTTGATTAAGCCAACTAGTGTGTGGTCTTTATAATAGTAGCCCTAGCAAACTAAGAACAATGGCTTTATATTAAATATGTGTGTAAATTTTATTATGTATACAAATATGTAATTTTTTATATTTAAATTAACATATACATATATTAATTGTACTAATGCTTGTAAGTTTGGTCTTCAATTTGTTTCTTGCTTTTGTATAACTGCAGTTCTACAATGAAATCACTTAAAAATGGATTTGAGCATTCTCCAGGATAGACCACAGGTTGGGTCACAAAGCAAGTCTCAATAAATTTAAAAAGATTGAAATTATAGAAAAGACTTCCTCAGATCTTAATGGAATGAAGTCAGAAATCAATAACAGGCAGAAGGCTGGAAAATTCACAAATATATGGAGGTTAAACAGTACATTCATCAACAACCAGTGGGTCAAGGAAGATATTACAAGAAAAATCAGTAAATATCTCAAGGAAAATGAAAATGAACACACAACATACCAAAACTTAAGTGATGTAGCAAAGATGGTGCTGAGAGGGAAATTTCTTGCCCTAAATGCCTGTATTAAAAATGAAGAAAGAGCAATAATTGAGGAATTAACAGTTTGCCTGGAGGAAGTAAGAAAGAACAGCAAACTAACCCCAACATAAACAGAAGGAAAGAAATAACAAAAATTAGAGCAGAAATAAATGAAACTGAGAACAGGAAAACGATAGAGAGAATCAACAAAACCAGAAGTTGGTTCTTGGAGAAAATCAACAAAATTGATGGACCACTAGTTAGGAAAAAAAAAAAAAAAAAAAAAAGAGTAGACACCAGTAAATAAAATCAGAAACAGGAAAGGAAACATACCACCAACTCTGCAGAAGTATAGGTGATAATGAGAAGATACTATCAGCAACTATATGCTAATAAACTTGTAATTAAAAGCAAACAGAAAACTCCTAACTAAAACTAAAACTAAAATTTCTAACTAAACATTAACTAAAAGCAAACAGAAGGAGAAATAACAATGATTAGAAGAGAAATAAATGAAATTGAAATTGAGAACATGCAAACAATGGAATCAGCAAAACCATAAGTTGGTTCTGTGATAAAATCAATAAAATTGATAGACCCTAGACTAGTATAATAAAAAAAAAAAAGGAAAAGAAAAAGAGATGTAAATAAATAAAATAAAAAATGGGAGAGGAGGCATAAGTAATGACCCTGCAGAAATAAAGAAAACAATGAGAGGATACTATGAGCAACGATGTACTAATAAACTAGACAAAATAGATGAAATGGACAACTTCCTAGAAAAGCATAAACAAAGAGCACTGACTTCAGAAGAAATAGATGATTTCAATAAACCAATCACAAGTAAAGAGATTGAATCAGTCATCAAAAAGCTCCCAAAAAAGAAAAGTCCAGGACCAAATGCTTCACATGTGAATTCTACTAAGCATTTAAGAAAGAATTAGTACCAGTCCTGCTCAAACTCTTCAAAAAATTAGAGGAGGGAAAGCTACCTAACTCTTTCTATGAAGCCAACATCACCATAATATCAAAGTCAGACAAAGATACTACAAAAAAAGAAAATTATAGACCAATCACTTTAATGAATATAGGTGCAAAAATCCTCAACAAAATACTCTCAAACTGAATACAGCAGCACACTAAGAGAATTATACACCATGACCAAGTGGGATACATTCCAAGTATGCAAGGCTGGTTGAACATGAGAAAATCAATTCATGTAATACACTATATCAATAAATCAAAAGAGAAAAATATATGATCATTTTGATTGATTCAGAAAAGGCATTTGACAAAATTCAACATCTTTTCTTGGTGAAAACATTTCAAAGGAGAGGAATAGATGGGAAATTCCTCAATTTGATAAAGGGAACATATGAAAAAAATCGCAGATAATATCATAATCAATGGGGAAAAACTAACAGCTTTCCCTCAAAGATCAGGAACAAGACAAGGATGCCCACTGCCACCAGTGTTATTCAATATTGTGCTTCAAGTTCTAGCTAGAGCAATTAGGCAAGAAAAAGAAATAAAAGGCATCCAAATTGGAGAGGATGAAGGAAAATTTTGACTCTTTGCAGACAACATGATCCTATGTGTAGAAAATCCAAAAAAATCTACAGCAATGCTACTAGAGCTAATAAATGAGTATAGCAAAGAAGGAGGTATACAGTATCAACATGCAAAAACCAATAGTGTTTCTGTACACTAATAATCAATCTGAGGAGAAAATCAAGAAAAAAAATTCCATTTACACTAGCAACCAGAAAAATCAAATATTTAGGAATAAGTTTAACCAAGACCACAAAAGACCTATACACAGAAAACTACAAAAAATTGCTAAAAGAAATTGAAGACCTAAATAAATGTTAGGAGATATGGTGTTCATGGCTTGGAAGACTAAATATAGTTAAGATGTCAATTCTACCCAAATTGATTTGTAGATACCATGCAATCCCAATAAAATCCCAACAACTTAGTTTGCAGAAATAGAAAAACCAATAACTAAATTTATTTGGAAGGGCAAGTTGCCACAAATAGCTAAAAAATATATCTTGAGAAAGAGGAATGAAGTGGGAAGTATCACACCACCTGACTTCAAAGCATATTACAAACCTACAGTGGTCAAAACAGCACAGCACTGGCATAAAAATGGGTATACTGACTGTTCCAGTTTGCTAATGCTACTATTATGCAAAATACCAGAAATGGATTGGCTTTTAAAAAGAGGGTTCATTTGGTTACAAAGTTACAGTCTTAAGGCCATTAAGTGTCCAAAGTAAGGCATCAACAATAGGGTACCTTCACTGGAGAAAGGCCATTGGCATCCGGAAAACCTCTGTTAGCTGCGAAGGCATGTGGCTGGCATCTACTTGCTTCCATGTTGCATTTCAAAATGGCATTCCCCAAAAGGTCAGCTTTCAGTGGCTGTCTTTAAAATGTCTCTCAGCTGCAACTTCAAGCATGTCTGAGCATCAGTGGCAGACAGCAAGCATCTGGGCCTGTGTGGCTCTATTTAAAATAATCTAGTAAACTAATCAAGACTCACCCTGAATGGGCAGGGCCAAATCTCCATGGAAACATTAAATCAGAGTTATCACCTACAGTTGGGTGGGTCACACCTCCGTGGAAACACTCAGTCAAAGGATTCCAACCTAATCAACACAAATACATCTGCCCCCACAGGATTGCATTAAAGATAATGGCATTTGGGGGGACATAATACCTCCAAACCAACACACTGACTAATGGAATCAAAGGGAGTATTCAGAAATAGACCCTCTCATCTTTGATAAAGCAGTCAGGTCAACTTAACTAGGACAGAGTAGCCTCTTCAACAAATGGTGCTTGAAGAACTGGATACCAATATCCAAAAGAATGAAAGAGAACCCCTATCTCACACCTTATACAAAACTTAGCTCAAAATGGACCAAAGACCTAAACATTAGAGCTAAGAACATATAAAACTTTCAGAAGAAAATATACAGAAATATCTTAAAGATCTTGTGATAAGAGTTGGTTTTCCTAGACCTCACACCCAAAGTGTGAGCAATGAAAGGAGAAATAGGTAAATGGGGTCTCCTCAAAATTTAACACTTTTGTGCATCAAAGAGCTGTCAGGAAAGTAAAAAGGCAGCCTATGCAATGGGAGACAACGCTTGGAAAGCACATATCAGATAAGGGTTTAATATCCAGAATATATAAAGAGATTCTACAACTCAACAATAAAAAACAAACAACCCAATTAAAAAATGGTCAAAAAACATGGGTAGACAATTTTCCAAAGAGGCAATACAAATGGCTTAAAATCATATGAAAAGATGCTCAACTTCACTGGCTATTAGGGAAATACAAATCAAATCCACAATGAGATATCATCTCATACCTACTAGAATGGCCACTATTAAAATAAAATTGAAAATTACAATTGCTGGAGAGGATGTGGTGAAAGAGGCAAAATTATTCACTGTTGGTGGGAAGGTAGAATGGTGCAACCATGGTGGAAGGCAGTGTGGTGGTTCCTCAGGAAGCTAAGAATAGAATTGCCATATGATCCAGCAATACCATTACTAAGTATATATTCAGAGGAACAGAAGGCAAGGACACAAAAGGATATTGCACACTGATGTTTACAGTGGCATTATTCATGATTGTCAAGAGATGGAAACAGCCCAAGTGCCCATCAGCAGACATGTGGATAAACAAACTGTGGTATTTACTTATGATGGAATAGTACACATCTGTAAGACAGAATAAAGTTATGACACATGCAACAACATGGATGAACCTTGAAGACATTATGTTGAGCAAAATTAGCAGACCAAAAGGACACAAACTGTATGGTCTCACTACTATGAAATAACATTCATGAGTGAACCTTGAGAGTTAAAATTGAGAACACAGGATATTATGAGATAGAAAGAGGGTGAGATTGGGCATTTGATGCTGAGGAGTAAAGAATGTTCAATAGAATTGATTGTAAAGATCCAGAAATGGATAGCACAATACTACTTGATGGTAACACAATATTGTAAGTACACTGAACAAAGCTGAATGTGAGTATGGTTGAAAGAGTAGGGCTAGGGGCATGTATGATACCAGAAGGAAAGATAGAAAATAAGGCCTGGGACTATATAATTTAGTGCAACCTCAAGTGGATAATCACAGCAATTAAAGGTACAAAGATAAGAATGTTTTTATGTGAAGGAGAGCAAATGAATGTCAACATTACAAGGTGTTGAAAATGAGATGGTGTATGGAAAAATATAATCAATGCAAATTAGAGAGTATAGTTATCAGTAACAGTAATATGCTTCCATGTAATATAACAAAGGCAATACACAAAAGCTAAATGTCAATAAGAGCAGCATATAAGGAAGGAGTATGGGATTTTTCAAGTTTTTGTTTCTCCTTTTCATTTTATTTTTATTTTCTATTCTTCATTTTTGTCCTCTTCTTCTTTCTTTGAGGAAGAAATGGAAATGTGCTCATATAGAGTGAGGTTGTGAATGCGTAACTACGTGATTATACTAGGAACCATTGATTGTTTACTTATGGTGGATTATACGGAGTGTGAATAAAACCATTTTAAAAATGAACAAAAAATACAAGTCCTGGAGGAAATGGGGAGAGAAGAATAGACCTATTCGCTGTTGGTAGGGAAGTAGAATGATGCAGCCCTTCTGGAGGGCAGCCTGGTGGTTCCAAAGGAGGCTAACTATAGGGTTGCTATGTAATCCTACAAACCCGTTTTTAGTTATAAACTTGGAAGAGCTGAGAGCAAGGACATGAATGGACATTTATATACTGGTGTTTATGGCTGCAGTATTCACAACTGGCCATGGATTGGGGTGGGTACATTGACTGATGAATGAAAGAGCCAACTGTGGTGTATATGTACAATGGAATACTGAGAGGTTGCAAGAAGGAATGATGTTGTGAGTCATGCAACCAGGTAAACGAATCTTGAGGACAGTATGTTGAGGGAAATAAGCCAAAAACAAAAAGACAAATATTATAACACCTCACTTATATGAACTAAATACAACATGTAAACTCTGAGAATTGAATTTGAGAGCATAGGCCATCAGGGCAAGGTTTATTGTAAAGGTTCTTAGATTGCAAGCTCTTACAGCAGTTACATCTATTCCTGAGTTGTAAGGGCTGTTTCTAAATTCTGACATGGTGAGCTCTTTGGGTATAACCTGGTCATTCATTGGAACTTCAGGTATCTGTGTGACACATGAGTGCAGCTAGAGTTCTGCAGCTATGAAAGTCAGCATTACCCCATACCCCAACTGTTAAAAAAAAAGCTGAAAAGGAGTTCAGACTTTAATTAGAGATATGAATGATGTGTATCTGGTTATGATTAAGGCATATCAGACTAAAGGTTAAAGGATGATATTGATGATGTTTTAGAACTTCAACTTCTATGTGAGACCAAAAAGAAGAGATGTTTACTTGGTGCAAAATATATATTTTCTGTAGTACACCATCTAATTTAACTTGCATGGTTGAACACCATAGTTACATTTGAATACCACAATTATATGGAACCTTGAATAGGGAGTGATATCTTGTTTGTTTGTACAGGCTAGTACATATCCCAGAGTAATTTGGGCAGAGAATAAAAATATTTGCAAAGCTCCCTAGAGGGACAAGGAAAAATGTGGAAATATTAAACTTCCCCACCTGGGGAATTCCTGATATTCTCACAAGCATTGGGGACTACCAATTTAATAGGCCAAGCCCTTGATCTTGGGGATTGCCCTTATAAATATTATTTCCTGCAAAGAAGAAGCTAAGCCTACTTATAAGTATGCCTAAGCATCACCCCTAGAGAGCCTTTTTCATTGCCCAGATGTGGCCTCTCTCTCTAAGCCAACCCTGCAGGCAAAATCTCTGCCTTCCCCCCTATATGAGACATGGCTTGCAGGGATATAAATCTCCCTGGCAACATGGGGCATGGCTCCCACGGATGAGGCTGGACTTGGCACTACGGGATTGAGAAGCCTTCTTGGACCAAAAGGGAGAAGAGAAATGAAACAAAAAGTTTCAGTGACTAAGAGATTTCAAATAGAGTTGAGAGGTCATTCTGGTGGTTCTTCTTACATATTATACAGATATCTTTTTTAGTTTTCAGTGCATTAACATAGCTAGAAGGAAATACCTGAAAGTGTTTGCTCTAGTTTGCTAATGCTGCCAGAATGCAAAACACCAGAGATGGATTGGCTTTTATAAAAGGGGGTTTATTTGGTTACACAGTTACAGTCTTAAGGCCATAAAGTGTCCAAGGTAACACATCAGCAATCAGGTACCTTCACTGGAGGATGGCCAATGATGTCCGGAAAACCTCTTTTAACTGGGAAGGCACGTGGCTGGTGTCTGCTCCAAAGTTCTGGTTTCAAAATGGCTTTCTCCCAGGACATTCCTTTCTAGGCTGCAGTTCCTCAAAAATGTCACTCTTAGTTGCTCTTGGGGTGTTTTTCCTCTCTTAGCTTCTCTGGAGCAAAAGTCTGCTTTCAACAGCCATCCTCAAACTGTCTCTCATCTGTAGCTCCTGTGTATTCTTCAAAGAGTCCCTCTTGGCTATGGCAAGCTTGCTCCTTCTGTCTGAGCTTATATACTGCTCCATCAATCAAGGCCCAAGCTGAATGGGTGAGGCCACGCCTCCTTGGAAATTATCTCATCAGAGTTATCACCTACAGTTGAGTGGGTCACATCTCCATGGAAATACTCAAAGGATTCCAATTTAATCAGCACTAGAACATCTGCCCCACAGGATTGCATCAAAGTACATCACTTTTTCTGGGGGACATAATACCTTCAAACTGGCACAGTGTTGAACAGTAATCCAGTAGCCTTGATTCTTAAAGATGATTTTGTAACTATATAGTTTTTACAGTGTAACTGTATAATTATGAAAACCTTGTGACTGACACTCCCTTTATCTAGTGCATGGACAAATGAGTAAGAAAATAAAGACAAAAATTAAGTAAATAACAGGGGGAGATAAACGGTATGGGATGTTTGGGGGCGTTCTTTTTAATTTTTATTCTTATTTTAAATTTTTGGAGTAATGAAAATATTCAAAAATTGATTGTGGTGATTAATTCAAACTATATAATGATATCTTGAACCATTGACTGTACACTTAGGATGATTATCTGGTATGTGAATATTTCTCAATAAAATTGCATTAAAAATGGATCTGCAAAATAAGCATCACCTCCCTGTCACCAGCAAAGCTTCAACACTTTTATTTCTAATTGCTTTCTTCAGAAAAATGAGTTTTTATCATTTTACATTTAATCTTGACTATTATCCTAAAATTATCAAAGTCAATTTCTTCCAAAATAGGGATCACCATTTGCTTAAAAAGTTATATAAAAATACTCTACATACTCTCTAGTTTGTCTTTTGAATTAATAATCCTATCTGCAGAAAAAAAATACTGAAATGATATGCAACTAATTCCATCTTTTAGCAATGTAATTTCAAAATCTTTAGAACACCTTTAAAACTAGCTTTCTAGAAATGAAACACTCTTACTTCATTTTGTAGTTTTAAAATTTCCCACTAGTGCTTCAAAGTGTTTGGAACACTTGTAATCTGCAATGAGGATCCAAAATTTCTTAGCATTCTTTGAATCTAAAGAATGCATTACTCCACCAAATTTATTTTCATTATACATTCATTGCTCAGGTATTAAGCACTGATGATATAAAGGTGATTCTGCCATTAGGGAATTCACAGACTTTTAGAAGAAAATATCCCCGAACCTTGTTTTAATCCTTTTCAGATGAAAAATTGGTACAGCTTAAGTCTGGACCTGAATGTGTTCTCAGGTACACCAGGGAGGAAAATCCTGATGTATAGAGGGAAACTAGTTGAAGCAGGAGTCACAGATGTACTTTTAAAATAATTCTCTGGCTAGGATTGCTGCATTGCACAGCTCCAAGATACACCATCACATTGCTAGCTATGTAAATTGTGCAGTTCGCAGCATGGATAGTCACATCTGGCACCCTGACTAGGATTCACTTTGTGCTCCAAATACCAGTTCAAAAATGTTCACTTTAGAAACACAAAAGGCATTTCCTCTTAGCTTCAGAAGCACCTGATATTCAAAGATAATAGAGAGAGAAAAAATATTTCATTATGGAATTTAACATTTATAGTACACACCATTAATGATTAGTTTAAGAGATTTTTTTAATGCAACCATGCTAGGGACATGGAGCCAAATTCTGTGAATGATTTCATCATGCTTTCCAATAAAGCTTTTAATTACGAATACTTTTAAAAGTGCATTACATTAATTAGCCATTTGCTCAGCAGGCGGCTTCTCAGGACTCCTTTTTTCCAGTACCCTTGAATCCATGACAGGATCTGACACTACAGCAAGAGTAAGAGTTCAGATGTTTGAAAACAGAATTCAATGATCTTTTGCCAAAATTAAGAAGATGGATATGAGCTTGAGGAAAAGAATGCATTGCTCTGCAAAATACTGCTTCATTTCTCAAATACAGAGGGAGGGCGGAGAGGAATAAATTGCATAGGACTGCTTGTTGAACTTAAAATAAAGGTTTACAAAGCAGTTCCATTTTTTTTCCTGCATATATCATTACTTTAATATTATTTGGAAAGGAAACTGATTTAACTCAATTACCCCTAACTGAATTCAGGGCACTTTAGTCACGCAAACAGGAAAGGAAGAGTGGAGTAGCATGAGCGTTATTAGGGTTGAGGCAGAGACTAAAAATTCCACCTGCTCAGCTGCCCACTGGAACCATTACTTTTCCCATCCACGATTACATTCTATCCACAATTTTATCCTCTTCACAGAGACACACAATCAAACTTGGAAAGTTAGTGTTCTAAAGCCATAATGTATTGGGAAAGCTTCACAATTTCAAGCACTCTACTGGAAATGCTGGAACTTTCTCCCCCAAACAATTTCCTCTTAACTATGCTGTCCACCCCCAATTTAGGGGTCTCAAAGCCTTGGTTTGGAAATATTTTTCAGTGGCATCCTCAATAAGTGGTAAGGTGGAAGCTCGAATCCAAGCATTATATTTCTAAATTCAGTGTTCATTTCACTCTTTATATTTCTCTGTAGAACACTTAAATGAAATGTAAAATAATTACATATCATCCTAAAATTTTCCTAACATTTTCATGGTGAACTAAAAGAAGAGAGGGAATCTATATGCAAAAAAATAGTTCATAGTTCATATTTACATACTTTTCTGTGGACCTATTTTTTCATTTGACAAGAGGGCTGAGAGCATAGAGAAGATACACAGAATAGAAGGTACTTCCCTGGAATGAAAGATAATAGAATTAGACTAATTTGTTTTTCACTCACCAAAATATATGTCATGAATAAAGTGGCTATTAAGCCTAAGTTATGTTTATGGTGGTGAGACATACTCAGATACACATATTTTTTGATGCACAAAATGAAGTCATTTTGGTCATCAGAATATGCAATGCAGTGACACTGAATCCTTAAATGATCATTGTACATGAAAGATTCTTCTTCTTTAAAAAACGCTGTTTCTTTGAAGACAAAAAAAGATATTCACTTCAAATAATGAACTTCATTCATATTTTAAATTCCAATGTGCTAGAAAAGTATTTTAATAAGTTAGCATCCACTATGTTCTTTTCCATGGCTTATTTTAACTTTGTGCCGGATTTCTTTTTGGATATTGCTTTCTAATTATCTTTTCTCTACCTGAAAATTTCCTCTAGATCTGCAAAAAAGAAAAATGTACAATTTTAAAACACAAAACAAACAAGAAAAATTTAAATCAAATCCCTTTCTATTTTCTGGTTTATCCATGAAATTATCAACCTATCTTTACTTTGCCTTACGGAAAAAATGCAGTTTTATTTGTTCTTCAGTATTTCACATTCCATTCCTCTAAGAGTACCACTTTCGCCTGTGGAGTCTGATGTCACTGGTAACCTATTCATTACCAAGTCGTTTCTCTTCCTTCTGTGAGGTCTCCCTCTGGTGATCTCATTAACAATCAACCAGCATCCTGACTTGTAGTTCTAAATCCTTTTTTCTTTCTGCAGATTCTTCTACTTATCTACTGGCCACTGATTTACCTTTAGTATATCCCACAAGACCACCAATAGTGGTCTGCTTTCCTAAAATCCTCAACACTTCTTACTTGAATAACAACAATCCCCTATCTGGTGTCTCAATTTCTATCACTTTTCCTTTCTTTGGAAAGAAAGTATCTTTCTAAACTACAAATATAAGTGTGACACTTTTCTCTTGAAATCCCTCAATAATATTTGAAAATAAAGAGATTTATAATGTAAAAATGTTTATGGTAAATTTTAAGTAAAAACCTAAGGAAAAATACTGTATGCCTTCTTAGAATAACTAGGTTTATAGTTTGCACACATGTAGATGGGAACATACAAACTACTAAACAGTTGTGTGCTACTGAGGATGATTTAAAATATTTCAGTGTTATTTTTTCTGTAGACTTTTAGGTATAAATTTTAAATTAAATAATATAAACCATGTATAAAATAACTGTGTTGTCTAGTATACATGGTCTAACTGCATCAGTATAGCACAGGAATTTCTTTCAAAGCCAAACTCAACACAATTTTTCCCAGAATAAACAAGCAAATTATATCCAGGCATTTAATGCTATTCAACCTTTAAAAATACATATTGTTGATTCCTTTTTCTATTTTTAGTACATGATACTTATTTTTCAATGCTTCTATTTTATTTCTTCCCTAGATCCTACATAAATTTTCCAGGCAGTGAGATTCTTTATCATCTGTTTCTAATGTTCTCTAAATTATTTGACACGTTGTGCCCATCGCTGGACTGTGACCTCCTTGAAATGAAGGTTCTTAACTTCTCATTTTTGAGTCCTTCTTTCCATCTGCAAGCTCCCCAAGAATATTTCCTTTCTCTCCACAAAAGCTGCCTTCCCTCTTACCCCTAACCTCTGTTTGTAGCAGTTTCTGGATTGTAGCTGGAGCTGAAGGTTTCTGCTGAAATGCTGTAAGCCATGAGACTTATAACTGTTGTACATTGAAACAGAAGCAACATCATTAAAAGAAGCACAACCCAAATGAAGTCATGACCTCAAGTTCAATCTAACGTGTAGAGGAGCTAACCCTAGAGAGTCTTTTCATTTCTGATTCTGTGTAATAGTTACCAGATCACAGAAAATTATCAGAGAACCATAATGAATACGTATAAAAGACAAGATTCTACTAAATAAGCCCAATCATGTCATGCTGTCATTATTTTTAGAGTTGTCTTGAAGAGCATGGGTATTCTTGGTGAAGGACTATTCTGACTCATCTGCAAATCACTGAAGTGCTTAATATAATGCCTGCCTCCTCATTTGTGCTCAATGAATGTTAGGCATTATCAAAATTATTATTGGTTCTCTGTGATATGTCATCAACTGCTGTGCTCTGGAGATCTGTTACTAATTCTTGAATCATTGTTCTCAGTTGCCTCAGCTCAAATTTTGTTAATACAAGTCACCATCCTGTAACAGCAAGCCCAGCCTAGCTACTTTGCCATACTCTAAAGTTAATAGAAAATGTCATCTTTTTGAAAGGTAATTCTTGAGCTCATGTTCAATTTTATTCAATTAACTTTACCTGGACCTTTATATTATTACTATCACTATTTGTCTTGATAAAGCTCACATATTGTGACAACAAAACTGCTAGGAAAAGTTACAAAATTTGGTAATCATACTCCATGATTATTATACTATCTCTTCCTTAAAAAGCAAAAGTAAAAGCTGCTGATTGCTTGGAAAGATCCAATAAGTGTTAAAAGCAGAAAACTCAGAACACATAGAGCTCCATTAATGAGGCATATTTTTCAAATATGAGAAAACAAATATGAATTGTTTATTAATCAACTCAGAACTCTATGGAAAAGTCTGTAACTAACATGGATTTTTTTCTATTTTATGGAAAATTAATGGAATTAATTAATGAAATAAGGAATGACAGGTTTGGGTTTAATTGGTGCCTACTCACTTTTCTAAACAACATGAAATTGGATTTTATAGATTTGATTTCTGGCCTAAGACATAAAAGCAAGTTTCAGACTGTGGATTGGGGTGTGGAGTGAATTTTAAACAATGTCTTTATGAGACTTCTTGGAGAAACTATTTAAATGACAATAAATTATGCTAATGCATATGAAATTGGACTTAAAATTTATGTTAATTAAATGGGGCAAGAAACACTTATAAGAAGCCTTGCTTTGAGCTTGGCCACAACTACAGTATTTTTAATATTTTTTTATTGTTAGGTTATTCACTCAAGATATGTGTGAAATAGTGATTAATTTCCCTCAATGCTAAATCATAGTTTGTCCTTTGCCTCTTAGACCTAGAGAAAGAGCACATGTGAATACAAATGCAGAGCATGTGAAAGAAGATGCTACACAGGGAAGTAAACAGGGAACCAGATGCTACTGATCATCGTCACAGATTGAGGTAAGGTGCAGAGAGAGCTTGTGTTTTTAAATCATTTTTCATGTAGTGGGATTTGACTTGGTTAACGATAAGAATATTTTTCCATCATCTTAGATGTTGAGTTTTCTCAGCCCGAAAATACTGCAATCATAAGCAACATTCCTTTGGAGGCTCCAAGAACAAATTATAAGAATTTGGTTCTAATGACAGTCTCTCTTTCCGGGTACAATGCAATTTTTTCTTAAGTGGAGCTACACAGCTGTATATTACTGCCTTAGGCAAATGCACTCTGTCACTTATTTGAAAGCACACCAAATTAATGAAGTACGCCTATGATCTTCGGTAGTGTTATGATTTTAGACTCCTTCCCTTCCTGCAAAATCTCTCAATAAGTGATACACATTTGCCCTTCCAATACATAAGCTCATACATCCACACTCTTTTCATCTCACCAATCTCTTCTTACTTTTTCTTTTTCAGTATGTTAACATCATTTTTATTTTCACAAAATTTGTCAGCACTGAACTTCATTTCCGTGTTTTCTGTTACTTCAACATCATTATCACCATTGTTTATTGAATGCACACTATGTGAAAAAATTGCCAAGTGACAGAAGAAAGTGATTTTGAGGGGACTATCTAAATTTTGCCACAGATTAAGGAGCAAGATCAACAGATCTCCATAGGGCACTGTTAATCATAATGTACCACAAAAGAACCTCTTAAGTGAGCCTCTTTTAAAAGTATATAACACAGTGGAACACCCTTTTCTATGGCCAACTATTAATAATATCACACCTTGCTTCCTCCTCACTGCAATAAGGTAGATAGACCTATTCCTCCTTGAGAGGCATATGCAACACCACTTTCAATCAATGAGTTATGTGTACTCATCTATCCCAATGCACTTTTTCTCCTTTCCACTTGGTAGAGGAACATTTCTCATTTTAATCACATTGCTCTCCCAACTCACAAGAGCCATTTGACACAGGCTTTAAGAGCTGAAAATAAAGTGCACATTGTGTTATTTTAGCAAAGTTCATTCCTTTAAGCACAGTAGCAAAAGGACTGCACAGCAAGTTATTCTGATCTCTTTAACAGATGCCTCAGACACTTCAAGAGATACTCTGCTTTTTATGAGTCATGTCTGTTGTTCGTAAGTACACTGCATGTACTCTGGTTTCTTCTACATCAGCCATTCAAAAATTACACTTTGTCGAGATATTTTCATTTGATCCACTGAACACCTAATATTTTTAAATGTGCTAGTCTTTTTATACAACTGATCACCAGAGTTTGCTTTTTTCCTTCCATTTTAAGTTATTGCTGGGTTCTACCTTGCATTCTTTTTGTGGAGCTTAAGAGTATTAATATGCTGACATTTATGAGCTCACTAAATAAAATCCAGTTTTCATCTTTGGAATTCTGGTTCACATTTAGCTAGCTCCTCCTAAATGCAATTGTTCTAACAAGCTGAGAAGGATAGAGACCAATATAAATCCATCCAAGGACACAACAGGTTATAAGGCTCATAATGGATTTAAAAAAACAACAACAATGCCTAATATGTACACTTTGAAAGTGTCAATATTATGAAAGACAAGGAACAACTGAGAGACTAAGGAGAAGTAATTACCAGAAATGTGGAATCCTAGACCAGATTCTGAGACAGAAAAAGGATATCAGTTGGAAACAATGATGAAATTCAAAGAAGGTCTATACTTAAGTTAAATCTATAGTACCAATGTTAATTTTCTGTTCTTGATAACTGTACAGAGGTTATGCAAGTTGTTAACATTGGGAGGAAATGAAATATTGGATATAACAGAATTCTTTGGACTTTTTTTGCAACTTTTTTAAAGTTTTAAATCAGTTCAAAATAAAAGTTATGTTTTGAAAGAAAATTTAAAAACCCATGCAAAAACCAAGGTCATGTTCCAAAGGTTTGCTTGAGGCCTGATATTCAGAGAATATGGAGGACCTTGAGAGTAAAATGATTTGACTAATATATGGAAAATTTGTTTCCATGCTAATCAAGCTCACTTTTTAGCAGAACCACCAAAATGAATCATCAAACAACAAACTCCGGAAAAACAGCAGAATAAAGGCCAATGCCTAGAAGACAGAGAGCAGGAAACCATGGTTTCCCACTGTTTCCTTCCCCAAAACAAGCAGAAGAGCAAAGAAAGCAAGCTGTATCAAGCAGCAAACCATCTGCAGCCATGCTGTGAGTGCTTTTTTTTCCATTTACAGTTTGCCCTTCTTAAAAGTAAAAATATACACTTGGCCATTGTGACATAGCATCTTTCACTTGGAGGATTTAGAACACTACAAATAATGACATTTATGGGGATAACAGGCAGCCCAATTTTGAATCCTAGATAAGATATCAAAGTAAAGGAACACAAAGCAAAGAAATCCTTCAGTGATTTACACACAATCTTCCATGCAATGATGAACTAAATGAACAGAAAGATTTTGGATATCCTCATTTAGAAGTATGGAAAATGAGTGTCTATAATTAATGAACTTCTAATTGTTAATAGCAAATCATGTTTGCTTTGTTTTGTATATTTTCAAAGTGTTTTGACATATATTATGACATCATGATATCTCTATAAAAATATCCATATGCCCATTTTTTAACATGAGAAAAGTGAAATCTTGTGAAGTGTATTAATAGTTTAATCTACACATAGCAACAAATGACATTTGGGTTGAGTGTAGGGAAATTCCAGGGATGTGGTAAACTCAATAATCTGTGCCGGACAAAGCAGATGCTCAACTTTTAGCTGATCATTATGTAGGACTGCAGGCCTGATGTGATAATATCTTCTAGATTTTCAAGAGGAACTAGAAATTTTATCAAACAAAATTTTATCAATATAGTATCTTTTTTCTACCATGACCTCATTTGGTAATAGCATTTTTAAAATATATATTTCTAGAAATAATACTGCATTACTTCCCATGCCAGTTTGAATGTATGGTGTCTCCCAAAACACCATTATCTTTGATGCAGTAGGCAGGAAACATATCGGTGTTTATTAGGTTGGAGACTTTTGATTGAATGTTTCTATGCAGATGTGATCACTCAACTGTGGGTGAGATCTTTCATTGGATAATTTCCACGGAGGTGTGCCCCCCCCCGTTCAGCATGGGCCTTGATTAGTTTACTGGAGCACTATATAAGCTCAGACAGAAGGAGGGAGCTTGCCACAGCCAAGAGGGACACTTTGAAGAACGCACAGGAGCTGAGAGAGGAGCTGCAGATAAGAGACAGTCTGAAGATGGCCGTTGAAAGCAGACTCTTGCTCCAGAGAAGCTAAGAGAGGAAAAACGCCCCAAGAGCAACTGAGACCGATAATTTGAGGAGGAGCTGTGGCCTAGAGAGAAACATCCTGGGAGAAAGCTATTTTGAAATCAGAACTTGGAGCAGATGCCAGGCACATGCCTTCCCAGCTAACAGAGGTCTTCCAGACACCATTGGCCATCCTCCAGTGAAGGTACCCGATTGTTGATGCATTACCTTGGACACTTTGTGGCTTTAAGACTGTAACTGTGCAACCAAATAAACCCCCCTATATAAAAGCTAATCCATTTCTGGTATTGTGCATCCCAGCAGCATTAGCAAACTAGAACACTTCCCTCATCGATTTCATTTGAAGTAAAAAATGATGGATAGAATTTTAGATATTTTACCATTCTTATTGTGAAATAAGTAATATTTTATAGTATGTACATATTATGTGATATATCTTAATATTAAGGGTTGGTGAAACTTCATTTTTTTAAATAAAGTAGCATGTATGCCAAAACTTTGTAGATAAAATAAAACATATCTGTGGGTCACCAGTTTGATGTCTGAGTTTGTCTCTGTAAAAATCCTCAAGAATTTCTGAAGAAAAAACCTTGGAATCATTTCTCAACTATCCCATTGGTTTGCTACCATGATCAAGTAAGAAAATACATGTGCAAGGGTAGTATTTTATGAACTCTTTTTCCAAGTGTATTAGTTAGGGTTCTCTAGGGAAACTGAATCAACAAGAGATATCTATAAATATAAGATTTTATATAAGTGTCTCATGTAACTGTGGGTATGCACAAGTCCAAATTCCATAAGACAGGCAGCAAACTGGCAAATCCAATGAAGATGTTTGATGAACTCCTCAGGAAACTGACTGGCAACTCCAATGAACTTCTCAGGAAATGCTTCACTGGTTAGCCGAAGAAGTGAAGGTCATCTGTCTGTCTCCCTTAAAAGTCTTCAACTGATTGGATTAAATCCAGCTGATTGCATTCTCTAATTGTGAAAGACATGCCCTTCATTGACGTAATCAGTCATAGCTGCAGCCAGTTGACTGATGATTTAATAAACCACCATAGTGGTTTATTAACCAGCCACAAATGTCCTTGCAGCAAAGGTTAGGCCGGTGCTTGCTTGACCAGACACCTGGGTGTTATTACCTACCAAGTTGACACATGAACCTAACCATCACACCAAGGTTAAGAATTATTACTACTTTGGCATTTTACTTTGAGTTTGTGAAAAAATGCTCTTGGACTTGAAACTTTTGTCTGGGAAGTACATAAAATATCCCAGTATATTATCCCAGGTGAGTAAAAGAATGTAATCAGGGTCCAAACACATAGCTAATTTGGCTTTTAGGGAATTGTGTATTTTTGCTTATGAAACTAATATGAGGAAATGAAATTATTAGTAGTAACACTATAAACATTGCTCTGTGTTTGTAACAAGTAAAATTAAATAGATAAAATCATGTACCTCAATTTATCCTTTAATCAGAGCTGATAAAACATCAATGCATATTATACGTAGGAATATGTATTTAAAAACCACCTTTGCTATATATGTCAGGACATAAATAGCAAGATACTAGTATTTTTGTTCAACAAACTAGATAATGTATGTGAAATATTTAATAACTATATAATTTGTTTGTATCACTTTCTCTGATACATAGAAATATCAGACAACTAATAAAGAAAATTAAGCAAATGTGTATGTCATTGCATTTCCTTACATGACAAGAGTAAGATGTAGGGGAGTATTTTGTAGAGATATACGTGGTTATATGGCTCTGAGCCCAAACTATTCAGCTCTCACTGGCTGCTCTTCACAATTCACAGGGTTTCTCAAGATGAACTTCTCCCACCTTCAACCATTCGAAGAAAAGAGAATCTAAACGGAATATGAAGCCCCATTTGTAATGGATCTTTCCACATGAGTTTTAGAGTCAGACTAATTAGATTCTGAGTTCTGACACTTAACTGTGTAACTGAGTAATTTAACTTTCTGAGTCTCAGTTTCTTCATATGTAAACGTTGAGTATTGAAAGTACTTACATCTTTGGCTTTAATACCTAAAATTGTCTCCAATTCAGTAACAAGGTATATTTTTGGAATTTGCACTCTCAGGGAATGTAGATATTTTTCAAAGGAAAAAGGAGAGTCAACTCTGCTTCATCTTCTGCTATGTTTTATTTTGACTTCTAAGGAATATTCTCTGCATGGGTTTTGATAGTATCCAAGAGAGATATATTATTCCCTTGACTTCATTTAATTCTAGAATGAAGCTATTCCATCTGTATGTGTAAATTATATATTAAAAATAAATATTAATCAATTATGTATTTAACTCTCAATCTCCCAATATGTTTTAATAATATAATTGCTATATCTATTATTCAAAAATTTTTTCTGTTAACATATTGAAGTGAATTTTAGATATTAATAGTAATACTTCCTTGCTTCTGTTTCAAAATTTTACCATGTATCTGTCCAGGCATTGGGCTAAGCATAGTTTTCACAATATTTCATTAGTAAAGAACTGAGAGCAGAGACTCTGGGATCAATGACCTGAGTTCAAATCTGGACTTCTCTACTTTGAAGCTGAGTTACTAGGTGGAAAATTATATAACTCCTCTGTTCATCCGTTTATACATCTGTAATATGGATCCTGTGTATGCTTGTTGTAATTAAAATGGTTAATTAGAGCACTTGGATCAGTGTCTGGCAAGTAGACAGAATATCAATAACTATTACTATTACATATTTTAATTGAGGATTTTTGTTTGTTTTCAGAATCACTGTGATTGGCCTAGCAGCAAATTTTGCCCTAAGTCCTGAATTTCAATCCCAGATCTAAATCCTAACATCTCTTGTAAATTTAGTTGTCATACGACTTCAATGAGCTTCAATTTACAAATCTGCAAAATCTGAATAATGGACTATTATAGCAAATGAGGCAATGTATGTAAAAATTCCTAATAAGTTCCAAAATCTTTGTGGCAATATATGTATCTTCCTACCTAAACACAGAAAAATGAACATTGGTTGTATCTTGCCTTTTTTTCTATAACATCTCCCTACCCCACTCAATGGAAGATTTCAAAACTAAAGACTCAAAAACACCATGGTTCCTCTATATGTTCAACAAGACAGATTTAAGACAGTGGTTCTCTTCAGGAACAATTTGCAATTTGGAATAAGTTCTTCCATGTACAAAAATAAAAAAAATGATATATATATTACTTAATTCACAGGGGAAAATTTCTCAAACTTTGACATTTTGTCTTTTATATACATTTTTTGTCTTTTCTTCCTGCTACACTTTGCCTGCTAGGAAACCTGAGAATGAAAAAACGAATCATTGAGCATCAAGCACACATTAATTAAAAGCTTCAAACTCAGCCATTGTTTTTTTTTGGCAACAGGATTTTGGGTTGATGCAAGTATTTTTGGTTTCACTCTCATATTGTGTTGATACCAATTAGTCATTTTTTTCTTGCTATTTAACGGTCACGGCACTAAGTATAAATGTTTTAGGCTAAGGCATCATCCTCGAAGGAGAACCACTTATGTGATATTTCCCACCCCAAGCATAAAGATATTTCAATATTTAGGTAAGACTTTATCATTCCAAATAGAGATTTCTGAAAATGACTGGAATATTCTTAATTTGTGATGTGATTTTTTAAATGACCAAGTAAAGTGAATCATTTAATTAACTAAAACTTAATTTTCCCAACAGCTCTGGAAATCATACACTAGTGTTTTGACTTTAAAAATCTTAGTCGCTAAATAACTAGTGGAAATTCTTCATTGGATAACACTAATAAAATTTTTCTGTTCATTCCGGTAGAGAAAAGGGGAAATCATTAAGTCAGAATTTACCTGCAACTCGTTTCAGAAGAGACCTGTGATTTGATAGGTTTTTGAATTGCATTTGGTTAGGCAATTCTTTTCAATCTTTCCTTGCAACATACTCCTGAAAGTAGAGAAAAGTGTTCTTTGAATGTGAGCAGCCACATTCCGGATTAGGCCTAGTAGACAAGCTGCAGCCTGCCCTTGAGTTCCCCCCGCCCATCGAGTGGTGCAAAGATGGCGCCCACATCCTGCTTCCGCTTTGTGATGTATGTGACAACCCTCTGTATTCACCAATCATGCTTGTATGCGTGGCGTTTGCCCATTGGATATACGTAAGGTTTATAAGAAAGTTCCCGGGCAGAGCTCGGGGAGACAGCCCACAAGGAGCCGCGCCTGACGGCCGCATCGAGGTTGTTCTCCCCCGAGGCGTCTTGCCCCGGGCGGAACCTGTAAAGAGGATGATTGCCTAGTTCCATTAAAAGCCTACATGCTTCACTGCTGCGAGTCCAGAGTGATCACGAGTGCGTCGGGTAAGACATTGTCCGCACCCTCTCTCCCCTTATCTCTCTGGTCCCCATCGCCGGCCGACCGAGGACTCGAGGCGGGGCGGAGAAAGCGCCGGACAAGTGGTGGCCCGTACGGGGAACCTCATTCGCGTTCCCCTCGACCCGACGGAGACGTGCTCCCGGGATCCGTGGCTTGACTTCCGCGACTGATCACCGCGAGAAGGTAAGCACCCCTTTTTTTTTCGTGCGAGGACTAGGGCCCGTGGGCGTTCAGGTAGCCCCGGGGACTCGGAAGAGCTCTCCGAGTGATTAAGAGATAGTGCCGACTGCAAGCATGGGGCAGTCTGAAAGCTCACCCCTATTAACCCCCTTAAAGACCCTTTTGAAGCAGCGGGGTATCTCAGTTAAGAAAAGTTCTCTCCAACGATTCCTTGATGATGTGGCCACTTTTGCCCCCTGGTTTCCCTGCTCTGGCAGCCTCAACCTGCCCTCTTGGATGAAACTTGGCCGTGATATAGACCGAGCGCGCCAAACGGGCATTTGTCTGGACCCAGTCCTGGTCCTTATATGGGAGACTGTTCGTGCTGTACTTGAGCTGGAATCGGCCATGGGCCTGACCACGCCTGTTGCCTTGTTGCAGGTGCGACATGCGCTCCAAGAAACTCAGTCCGTTTCATCCGCGGAGGGCACCCATAAGGGCAAGCCGCCAGAGTCGAGTACTAGTTCTGATAGTTCTGACTCAGATTCTGAAAGCGAGGCAGACGAGGGACCGGAAGCGCCTCCGCTGATTGATCTAGAGGCACCCCCTATCTCACCCACGCGGCCCTCTGCCCCACCGGCAATGACCGTTGCGCCCCTAAGGAAGCACCTGCATCCGGTGGACGGTTTAACCGACTCCGCAAGGGGCCCTTGTACAGGACTCCCTCTAGTGGCCATGACGAGTAGAGACCATGACCCCCCCTCGCAACACCCAGAACCCCCGCCCGACTACGTGGACCCTCCGGGCCCTTCACCCTCAAATGACAATAGGAGGCATTTTTGGAAGTGGAGCCCCTTTACCACATTCAGACCTTTTGGCATTTTGGGCGGCTATCAACCGCTCGAGCCCGAACCGGTCTCCGAAATGTTCCCAGTCATCATCAATCACCAAGGTCGTAATCTGCATGAATCCTATGATTACAAGCTCTTGAAGGAGCTGAGGCAAGCCGTACATCAGTACGGCCCCAACGCCCCTTACACCCTGAACATGGTTGAGAACCTCTCCACCCTAAATCATACACCTGCTGATATCCTTCAGCTGGCTCGCTCCTGCTTGCCACCCGGCCGGTTTATCGATTGGAAAGCGTGGTTTGAGGAGTTAGCTGAGGAGCAGGCAGCGAGGAATGCGGCGGGGAGGCACGGCGGGTGGAATGTAGATATGTTGTTAGGGAAAGGTGCTCACGCCCAAAATCAGACAGGATACCCCCAGGAAGTTTACGCCCAAATTTTCCGCTGTTTCATAGGGGCATGGAAAAAGTTGACAGGAGAGGGAGAAGCCCAGGCCTCACTCAGCGGCATTCACCAGGGTCCCACAGAACCTTTTGTGGATTTTGTGGCAAAGATGCAGACTGCGGCTGAGAGAATCTTCTCAGATCCAGGGGTAGCGGAAACTGTAGTTAAGCAGATGATTTTTGAGCAATGCAATAGGGAATGTAAGGTTATCCTGGCACAGAATAAGGGGAAGAGCTTGACAGAATGGGTTCGGCTTTGCAGAGACGCTGGTAGCCCGTTAACTAATGCAGGGTTGGCTGCTATGCTAGCCAGCTCCCTACAGGTAACCGCAAAGGACCCCGGAGCCTTGGGGGCAAGGCCAAAAAGGTGCTATGGCTGTGGCCAGTCAGGACATTTTAGGAGAGATTGCCCTAATAAAGATCAACCGCCCGCCGTTCAGCACCTCCGCGGACCGCGTGCGGCCATTAAGCTGTGCGGCCGCTGCTACAAGGGGCCTCATCGCGCAGAGGACTGTAAGTCAGTCTTCAGCGCGCAGGGAGTACGCCTTTCTGGCCGCCCCGAACAGGATTCAAAAAACGGGCAGAGGGGGTCCACCCTTGCGGTGGGCCCCCAAACACACCAGCGGGCGATGCGGCTCCCATCCAGACCTGCGCATCTCCCGGATCAGCAGGATTGGACCTCTGTGCCACCTCCAGACTCGTACTAACCCCCGCCATGGGAGTCCAATTAGTGGGGACCTCCTTCAAGGGGCCCTTACCAGCAGGAACGGTGGGGCTCTTAATAGGGAGAGCATCCACAGCCCTAAAAGGGTTAACAGTTATACCAGGTATTGTAGACTCAGATTTCACAGGCCATGTCCAGATTATGGTACAGTCTCTGCAGGGTACTCTGGTCATTGCAGAGGGTGATAAGTTGGCGCAGCTTCTGCTTTTGCCCAGCCTGCATTCAGTCTTTCCAAGCAAGCCAGGACAGAGGGGGAATAAAGGATTTGGATCCTCCGGAGAGGTTTTTGAGGGTCTTCAAATGTCCCTGGAGTCTCGACCCATGCTGACTCTTAAAGTGCAAGGCCGAGCCTTCCTAGGTCTGTTAGATACCGGAGCAGATAGGTCGATTATAAGACAGCAAGATTGGCCCCCCGCTTGGCCAATGAACCAAGCGGAAGACACCCTCAGAGGGATCGGCCAAATCTCAGCGCCCATGGTGAGTGCCACTACTCTCCATTGGGAGGATGAGGAAGGACATCAGGGCAGTTTCCAGCCTTATGTGCTGGCCCTGCCTGTTTCATTATGGGGAAGAGATATTCTAGCTCAAATGGATGTAACCCTAACCACAGGCTACTCTCCAACTTCTAAACAGTTGCTGAATAGAATGGGATATGTCCCGGGCAGGGGGCTGGGAGCCTCCTTGCAAGGGCGCGTGAAGCCCATTCAGGCTGACTCAAACCCTGGCAGACAAGGCCTGGGTTTTTCCTAGGGGCCACTGAGGGTAAATACCCACCTACACCTATAAAGTTAACCTGGAAAGCTAAGGTTCCAGTCTGGGTACCTCAGTGGCCCTTGCCTCAGGAGAAACTTTCAGCATTGCACACCTTAGTGTCAGATCAGCTGGAGAGGGGGCACATCGTTCCCTCCACGTCACCCTGGAACACCCCTATCTTCGTCATCAAGAAAAAATCAGGCACGTGGAGGCTATTACATGATTTAAGGGCCATCAATAATTGCATGGAGCCCCTAGGGCCTGTCCAGATGGGACTGCCCCTTCTCTCAACTCTGCCAGAGCGGTGGCCTGTCTTTATTATAGATATTAGAGATTGTTTCTTTTCTATCCCACTTCACCCCGAGGATACCCCAAAATTTGCTTTCACTGTGCCCTCCCTAAATCAGGAGGAGCCCTGTCGTCGTTTTGAATGGACGGTTTTGCCTCAGGGCATGGCTAATAGCCCTACCATGTGCCAGTTGTACGTGGCTGAAAAATTAGCCAGTACCCGCCAGCTTTTTCCCCAAGTAAGGATCCTCCATTACATGGATGACATCCTGTTGACCCATGGACAAGTAGACCTCCTTAGGACCACATTAGCACATTTAGTTCTAACACTCCGAGAAGCCAACTTAGAAGTGGCCCCGGAAAAAATACAGATGACCGAGCTTGTCACCTTTTTGGGAGCAAGGCTCACGCCTACCCACATCTCACCCCAGAGGGTTACACTCAGACTAGACAGGATTCATACCCTAAATGACATGCAGAGGCTTATGGGGGACATAAACTGGATCCGCCCATATTTGAAATTACCCAATGCAGATTTAATGCCCTTATTCGAGTTGCTGAAAGGGGACTCGGATCTGGCTTCACCAAGATACCTTACCCCTGCAGCGAGGCAGTCACTGTACCAAGTAGAGCAAGCGCTCAGTAGTGCTGCATTGAAAAGAGTGAACCCCAGTGAGCCCTTTGATGCCTGTCTTCTACCGACAGAATCACAGCCCACCGCAGTGCTATGGCAACGGGGACCATTACTCTGGATTCACCCCGGAGTTTCCCCTAAAAGGATTTTAGAACATTATCCCACTGCAGTCGCTGAACTGGCCCTACAGGCCATTAAACAGGCAGTACAACATTTTGGTCTGCAGCCCAAAAACCTCAGGGTGCCTTATTCTTCTCAGCAGCTTGAGGTGCTTACTGGGTGTATAGATCAATGGGCCATTCTCCGATGCACCTTTTCGGGATGTATCAACAATCAGTACCCCAAAGACCCCCTCCTACAGTTTGTCACCCGACACCCGGTGATTTTTCCCAGGGTCACGTCGCCTAGACCAATTAAAGGCGCTCTCACTGTGTACACTGATGGTTCCAGCTCGGGTATAGGAGCATATTGTGTGGAAGGAGATGCTCCCAAAACTGTTCTCTTTCAGCCACTCAAACCTCAGTGGGTCGAGCTGCAGGTCGTCACCACGGTCTTGAAAGAGTTTCCAGACCCTCTGAATATTATCTCTGATTCCATCTACGTTGTTAACTCTCTGCGAATTTTGGAAGCTGTGGGCATTATAAAGGGTTCCTCCACAGTGAGCACCCTCTTTCACGAGCTTCAAACGGTGATTCTCGCGAGACGGCATCCCTTTCACATAGTTCATATTAGGGCTCATACGGGCTTACCTGGCCCCATGGCACGCGGTAACCATTTAGTAGATATGGCTACTCGGCAGCCACATGTCTTTCCTGCACTGACGCCTTGCCAACTAGCCCGAGAATTCCATCACAGGTTCCACATCAACGCGGGTACCCTGGCTAGGCGGTTTAAGATACCACGAGCAATAGCTAGAGACATAGTCCGAGCCTGTGGAAATTGTGTCACTCGAAAAGCTATCCCCTCAATAGGAGTAAACCCTAGGGGTCTCATCCCGGGAGACATTTGGCAGATGGATGTTACTCATTTTGCCGAGTTTGGTAGGGTCAAGTACTTGCATGTGTCAATTGATACCTGTTCTCAGGTGATGTTTGCCTCTGCCGAGACAGGGGAAAAGGTCCATCAGGTTATTGCGCATTGCCTTGCAGCTTGGGCAACGTGGGGCAAGCCAAAAACTTTGAAAACAGACAATGGACCGGCTTACGTCAGCAAGGCTTTCCAAAAATTTTGTGATGTTATGGAAGTTCACCTAAAACATGGCATCCCATACAACCCTCAGGGGCAGGGTATCATCGAGAGAGCGCATAGAACCATTAAAGAATTATTACAAAAGCAAAAGGGGGGAATAGGTCATGGTCTGTCCCCCAGGGCCCAATTGTCTGCCGCCCTATTTACATACAATTATTTAAATGAAAACGCATCAACCATGACGCCTGCCCTACAACATACCACCCCAGGTCCTCCGCATAGAGGCCTGGTCTGTTGGAGGGATGTTCTGTCGGGGCAATGGAAAGGTCCTGACCCAGTGCTCAGCTGGGCCAGAGGCTCTGTTTGTGTCTTTCCCCAGGAACCAGGACGCCAACCAGTGTGGGTACCGGAGAGATTGGTGAGAACCGTGCAGTCGCCTGAGAACACCAAAGAACTGCAGCCTGACGGGTCGTTAAACCCCCAACGTGACCTGTTGGATCCAGTCCTCAACTCGCGTGATGAGCGGTCAAATGATGTCGACGGTGTCGACCACTCCCCAGCAGACCGGGAAGAGGGCCAGGAATATTGACCTTTTTTCCCTCCTGGTTCTCTTGGCCTAATCTGACCAACTGGGTTCTTCTTGCTGTGGGGTTATTAGTAGGTTTGATCATTGTTAAGAGTTTGCTGGAGCGTTTGTTTCAAAGACAACAGCAATTACGTGTTACCGCCATGATGGCCATGTCCTCTGCCTGTAACCCTCCTGATGACTATAGTCCCTCTGCCCAGCACCCATCCCAACCACTCGAAGCGGGGCATTTGGGGGCAAGGTTCGCAGCTAAGTATTTGGCAAAATCCCGGATATAAATAATCGGCACCAGTGGTCCTATTTTTGTCTCAGGTAGATCTCTTGGGCAGAGTCCTAGTTGTGGCCAGACGGGACCCCTGCCATTGCACAGAGACACCTAGTGACGCCCTCGACACTGGCTACCGTTCTCCTAACCCTCTTGTCCCCCAGTTGCGAGACTGAGTACTGCAAGGAGAGCCACATGGTTTCCAGCTCATGGGCTCTCCGGTCTCTATATGAAGTGAGCATTCTGGTCGGTGCCAGAGGCCCCGCCGCAGTATGGCCGGGACCTAGTCCAGACTCCCCAAAGCACCAAAACATACGTTGTGGGCCATCTAGGTCCACGGGAGCACATTCATCACTGGAGACACTGGGGCATCAAAATAAAAACAAAAAGGGGGAGATGTGAGCAGCCACATTCCGGATTAGGCCTAGTAGACAAGCTGCAGCCTGCCCTTGAGTTCCCCCCCGCCCATCGAGTGGTGCAAAGATGGCGCCCACATCCTGCTTCCGCTTTGTGATGTATGTGACAACCCTCTGTATTCACCAATCATGCTTGTATGCGTGGCGTTTGCCCATTGGATATACGTAAGGTTTATAAGAAAGTTCCCGGGCAGAGCTCGGGGAGACAGCCCACAAGGAGCCGCGCCTGACGGCCGCATCGAGGTTGTTCTCCCCCGAGGCGTCTTGCCCCGGGCGGAACCTGTAAAGAGGATGATTGCCTAGTTCCATTAAAAGCCTACATGCTTCACTGCTGCGAGTCCAGAGTGATCACGAGTGCGTCGGGTAAGACATTGTCCGCACCCTCTCTCCCCTTATCTCTCTGGTCCCCATCGCCGGCCGACCGAGGACTCGAGGCGGGGCGGAGAAAGCGCCGGACATTTGAACACCTTACCTTGGCTTGATTAAAGCATGAAATCTCTTTGAAGTTCCCATTTCATTTTAGAAACTCAAGTGAACTTTGCATTGTGTTCCTTAATATAGTAAATCTTTTACTCAAGGAAAAATCCAATAAAAATTTAAAACAATTACAAAAATGATAAATAAAATAGAAGTAATGTTCACCAGGAAAACTTCGCATTTATCATGCTTCATTGAAGACAGTGTTCTCAAATTTTAATGTCCACACAAATCTCTAATAACCTTGTTAAGATATAGATTCAGATTCAGTGGTCCTGATAAGGGTCAAAGATTCTGTGATTCTTATAAGCTCCCATGTGAGGCCAGTGCTGCTTGTCCTTATATTCTGAGTAGCAAGGATTTAGGGGACAATATTTTTTATAACCCAGTTGAAGTCATGTAAACACGTTACAAAGGTGTAAAATTCTGGAGTCAAATAGAAATATAATGTAATGAATAGCGGTAGTGATTTCAGAGTTGTAAACAAAACATGAAAATTTCTCACTTCAATTAAAATCTAACAACTTATCTAAATAATCACAATTAATCAGATGCTAATGACAGATATAATCTCAGTTAATCAGATGCTTATGACAGACACTTAGTTTGCACATATTCTCTAGTTTTTCTTGCAGTGTTATATTGAACTAAACAGACTCTCTCTTGACCTTTTGAGTAATGCAGCTCATTCCACCAATACAGCAAGTTCTGTCACTTGGGACATAGCAGGTGACTAAGACTCATAGTCAGAGCCATAAATTTTAAAGCCACAGAAACAGTAAACGGTGCTCCCAGAATTCGAAACCCTATTTGACTCCAGAACCTGAACATGTATTTGTACAAGATAATGTTTATTTCTTTTGCTATGAATTCTAACAACCTAAGTTGCAAATACATTAAAAATGGAAGAAGTTAATAGAGTGTTATTTAATTTATGATGATTTTATTGAATTTATGATCAAGTCATTTGATAGCACACTTCTTTATAAGTACCTAAGGAATGGATACATTTTTGTAGCTATCTTCTGTATTAGTTTGCCGTGGCTGCTATTATAAATACCACAGGCTGGTTGGCTTAAACAATAGGAATTTATTGCCTCACAGTTTTGGAGTCTAGAAGACCAAAATCAAGGTGTCGGCAGGACCATGCTTGCTCTGAAATCTGTAGCATTCTGGTAGTGGCTTGCCAGCAAGCCCTAACGCAGTCTCTGCCTCTGCCACAGAGGCTTCTGTCTCCTTTTATCTCCTCCTCATACCTACTGCTTATAGGGACTCCAGTCATATTAGAGTAATGCCCATCCTGATTCAGTTTGGCCTCTTAATAGGATCTTCAAAGATCTTGTTTACAAATGAGTTCACAGTAACAGATCCCAGGATTAGGACTTGAACATGTCATTGTGGAGGACATGATTCAATTCACAATATTTTCCCAAATAATGCAGCAGAATTCCATGATAACGAATACATATAATGTATAACATCCAGTTGCAGAGACAATAACTTCGTGTTAATTTAATTCAAATTTCAGGATTATCATGTTCTGAAAACAAGTGAGGCTTTCAAATAATACTAGGAACACTTATATAAACTATTCTAGAAGAACTCTACTTATCATTTTGTACTGGTCCAAATATTCTTGTTGCATATTCCTGGCCTAAATAATAAGTATTTATCTACCATGTGTGTCAATTATGTCTAGATATCACAATTGACTTTTCTTTTTCATAGTGCCTTGAAAATCAGTGCCTTTGAAGGAGGGAAATATAGTGTCTAGAAACCTACTAATATTTAGTATCAACAGAATGCTTACAAATGTGAGAAGAATTTTTTATAAAGCTACATCTTTCTCCAAACTTTTCAATAGCTTCTGAGAGCTAAGCTTCTGCAATTAGATCAGTGGCAGTTAAGGAAGGGAGAAGTTCAGAATGGCTCAATCAAACCACAAAACCAGGCAAGTGGAAAATTGCATTTCATTGCTTTGAGTTAGGTAAGCTATTACCTGAATGTGCATGCATGCACATATTTATTTTCTGTTTGTTAACTTGGAGTTCTTGACTTCTCTATATCCTTTCTATAGTCCTGCACTTAAACCAGTTGGTATTTTTATTTCATTTCTATAATCCCTAGATGGCATTTTTCACAGTGAGGTTTCCCTCATCTCATTTTATGATCAAAGGTATTTATGAAGGATGCTCACTTGTGAACTCTGGTGTAATTAGTCATGCTTCAAGGTAAAAATTATGTATAAGCCCTGTAGAAGCATTGAAACTAAACAAGAAAACACTAACTAAAATGAATACAGGACTGATGTGCACACATTGGTGATCCAACTTTTTATTATTTGTGTCTTCCTGCACAACCTGCATGTGCTGGAGGCCAGGGTGTTTAATCTTTAGTCCATAGCCCCATGAATCGATTTCAGGCATCCAAACTAACTGAAATTGGGTGTAAAATCTGTTTAAATATATTTGCCTGTGCATATTTCTTGGAAGAGGGTTTATTGCTTTCAGCAGCTTCTGAAAAGATTTAAAGCCAGCAGAGAAGATTAAGAAACACTGCTTTAAACCAAGAGATACCTAGTTTGACATTTAGATGCATGTGTTTGTTGAATGACAGGAAACTCAATCGATGCAAGTTAAGGCTAGAAAGAGGTGCATGTGCCAAATCTTTCCAGTCAGCCCTAAAGTCTTCAAGAAGGCAGAGAATATTAGCATTTGTTGAACTGCTGCTATGAGCCAAACACTGTATCATGTTTTTTTATCTCATTTAATCTTCACTGAAATCTCATGAAAATATTCTTCTTTTATTCCATTTTTACAGTTGAAAACTCTGAGGCCAGGCAAATTTAATGCTTAACAATCAGAACTTAGCATCTAGTGATGCAATTATTTGTTATGTACTGTGCTCTGTGCTAGCTACTATTGCATGCATTATTTCATTTAATCTTCACAATTCCTATGAAAGATTATTTTATTTGATAGATGAATAAACCAAAATTTACAAATTTATGTAGCCCACTCAAAACTACACAGTTATGGGAAGAACAGAGCCAAGACATAATCAAACAGTACTGAAATGAATTCTATGCCCATATTACTATTTTATACCAGATATGACTCAAAAATTTGTACTATTTTTTTTCTACTTTGCATTGATTATATTTTTCCCCAATAACATCCCATTTTTAACACCTTACAAGGTTGACATTCATTTGTTCTCCCTCATGTAAAACATATTTGTACATTTTATCACAATTGTTGAGCACTCAATGTTTCACCAATTTATACAGTCACAGTCTTTATTTTCCTTCTTTCCTTCTAGTGTCCCACATGCCCTTAAACTTCCTCTTTCAACCATACTCACAGTCATCTTTGTTCAGTGTACTTACATTGCTGTGCTACTATCTCCCAAAATTGTGTTCCAAACCTCTCATTCCTGTTTTTCCTTTCTGTCTGTAGTGTTCCTTTTAGTGTCTCCTGTAGAGCAGGTATCTTGTTCACAAACTCTCAAGGTCTGATTGTCAGAGAATATTTTAAGCTCTCTTTCATATTTGAAGGACAGTTTTTCTGGATATAGGGTTCTTGGTTGGTGGTTTTTCTTTTTCAGTATCTTAAATATATCACCCCACTTCCTTCTTGCCTCCATGGTTTCTATTGAGTAATCTGACATAGTCTTATCAAGCTTCCTTTGTATGTGATGGATCACTTTTCTCTTGCTGCTTTCAGGATTCTCTCTCTCTTTGATGTTTAATAATCTGATTATTAAGTGTCTTCATGTAGGCCATTCAGATCTATTCTGTTTGGGGTATGCTGTGCTTTTTGGATCCATAATTTTATGTCTCTCATAAAAGATGGGAAATTTTGTTGATCATTTCCTCTATTATTGCTTCTGCCCCTTTTCCCTTCTCTTCTCCTTCTGAGACACCAGTGATGTGTACATTCATGTGCTTCATGTTGTCATTCAATTCCCTGAGACACTGCTCATAGTTTTCCATTCTTTTCCCTATCCGTTCTTTTGTGTGTAGGATTTCAGGTGCCTTGTTCTCCAGTTCCTGAATGTTTTCTTCTGCCTCTTGAGATCTGCTGTTGTATGCCTCCATTGTGTTTTTCATCTCTTATGTTATGCCTTTCATTTCCATATATTCTGACAATTGTTTTTTCAAACTTTCAATTTCTACCTTATGCTCTCCCTGTTTTCTTTATATCCTTCACCTCTTTTACCATATCTTCCCTAAACTTGTTGAATTGATTTAGTGTTAGTTGTTTAAATTCCTGTATGTCAGTTAAAGTATAAGTTTGCTCCTTTGACTGGGCCATATCTTTGCTTTTCCTAGTGTGAATTGTAGTTTTCTGTTGTCTAGGCATCTGGTCTCCTTGATTACCCCAATCAGATTTTCCCAGACCACAATGGGCTCAGGTCTCAGAAGGGAGAAATATTCAGTATCAGGTTTCCCTGAGGGTGTGTCTTAGAAGATTGGCAGACTTTTCCGTGAGGCTTCTAATTGCTATGCTTTTCCTAACCTGCCCAGCAGGTTGCACCTATCAGCCTGTTGCTCCCCACTGGTGTAAACAGGTGTGGCCCCTTTAATTTTCAGGGTAAGTTGTTTCTGGATTGATTGTTTTCCCCCAGTCCCTGGGGCCTGAGTTCTGAAGGGAGGGCAGGTACTTGACCTGGGCCCCACCTACTTCCTCTTAGGGAAAATACACCCCCTAGAGAGTTATCTTCTGCATCTAAATAGCTCCTTTGCCTCTCTGACTCTGCCAACTCCACCCCTGTCTTGGTCAGAGTGCTGTGAAGTGAAAATGGCTGAGGCTTTCTCCACAAGAGCCACTCAGGTTGAGAGAGAGAAAAAGGGACAGAAAATCCCCTTTCAGAGCCAGTCCACTGCCCCCCAGCTTCACCTATCAGCCAGAGACAGCAACTGGTCTCCTGGGCTCCTTTTCCAGAGCACAGATACTTTCTGGTTCTCTAAGGTCCATCTCTAAAAGTCTCCATGTTTTTTTTCTTTTTTTAATCAATTGTTTTCTCTCCATCAGCCCCACCTCCTCTCCACTTGGAGCAACCTAAGGGTCCTTTGCTGCTTGTTAGGGGGTTGTCTATGTTTGTAACTTGTATTCAGCGGTCCACATTTGTTAAGTGAAACCCCAGTTGGAGCTAGGCTGAGCTATATTCACTGGTTCTGAGAATGCTGCTTTCTCCCACAGTGAGGTCTTGCAGCTCAGCATGCCATGGGGGGACGGGATTCCTGGTGCAGTCCCACAGTTTTTACTTACAGACCTTATGCTGTGATCTCAGGCATTCCACTCAATCGAGATTGGTGTACAATGTGTGGACAGTCAAGGTTATCCCCCAGAAGTTGTTCTAGATTATTTACTAGTTGTTCCTGGTTGTTTATCATTTGCCCCAGAGGACTAACTAAACTCTACACCTCTCTATGCTGCTATCTTGCCCCTGTACTATTTTTAATAAAGCACAACAGAACTGCCAAGAAGGTAATAATGATATCTCACATTTATATTCTACCAAAGTGATTTTTAATCTAAAAGATGATTAGAAGCAGGAGAGAATGAATTTCTTAGAAGAAGACTTGTAAGCATTATGCCAAACTCTTAAGAAGGGAAATGAGAGCAGGATTTTCCTATATACTTAGCACTTTAGGGTTGAAGGAAACTAATGTTAATACAATCTAGTCCCACTACCCTCCTGTGTTGAAAAACATCTAGCCCATCAAATTCAAGTCAGCATTTGGTTGTTCCTTACAAAACTCCATGGATAGGGAACATCTTATTTCTCAGGACATCTAATTATAACATTTTGAATTGATATAATGGTCTTATTTATGGAACAAATTATTTCCTGAACTAGAGTATAGTTCAACCAGGTTGGGCAATTTAAGCCAAAATTCATTAAGAGCAGGTAGATGTTCTTTTCACATTTTCATTCCCTTTGTGCATGCAGCCTCTTTTAATTATATGTTTAGTATATCTCTTTTGTTCCAATAATTTTCAAATTAATAGATTTCTAAAGCAGTTTTTCATTTATGGAAAATTTGCACAGAAAGTACAGAGTTTCCATATACTCATCTCTCTTCTTGCACATCATTATTTGTGTTAACATCTCACATTAGTGTGGTACAATTGGTATAATTTATGAATCAATATTGATGCATCATTATTAACTAAAATCCATAAAGTTCAATGTTTGGGTTGTACAGTTCTACATATTTTGACAAAATTATAGTAATTTATCCACCATTACAGTATCATAATCCCCCAATGATTATTTTTACTGATAGAAAGCTTATATATGTAAAATGGAAGTCAAATATTTGTATTCTTTGTTACAGATTCCCAATAGCAATCTACTGCTTCCTTGATTTTCTTGCACCACATATAACTTTTTTTGCTGCCCTTAACATCATGTGTCCATAATATTTTATTTATTCATCAAACATTATTAAATTCACTAGTTTATAACAGGCACTCTTCTAGGTGCAAAAGATATAAAGACACATTCTGTCCCCTCAAGGAGAACATAATATAGTTGAGAAGACAGACCAGTGGACCTACACAAACTATGTCCATGGAAATGACAGGGTCTCTACAGAGTACAGATTATCACCTATTCCAGACTGTAGAATTTCCAGAAAAGATGACTTTGGGGATGCTTATTTGAGGCTGTGTCCTTCCTAATATCATTCTTACCATTCTATGTTATGCTCCTTATTTGCCCTGGGTTCTATGACCTTCATTCACTCTTGTTACATGTTCTTTTGCTAGTTTAAAATGGAGTTTATCTGAGAGCTTCTTGTGGCTTTTTCAGGAAAATAATCCTTTTTTTACCCATGACTTATTTGTGATTGCAGAATTAGAATTGCACTTTTGATAACATTCTTATCATTTAGAAACCTTATGATACATTCTGATTCATGTTCCTTATGTTTATTTTGTTGACCCAAAACAAACCAAAAAAAAAAAACAAAACTCTTCCCCTCTTCTAACAGCCCTATTCTTTCTCTAATGTTTTCCTGTGGAATAATTATTGTCAGGGTCACCTTCAGATGATGGTACATTGACAAATAATAAGTGAACAGATCAGTTTAGGATAAAATGTTGTCAATGGATTAGTAAGAAATTTAACACAAATGCTAATGAGAATGCATTATTTTCCCCACTGTGAAAATAAAATATAAAGAGTGAAAGCTTCCTTCTGATTTTTAATCTGTCTTCAAGTTTTGATCAGTGTTGATCATGGTTCTGATAATCTAGTGATATCTTAAACTTTATTTTGATGTAATTTTATTCATTTAAGCCTTGAATAATTTGATTTTCTCTTTTTTCACAAAACATATTTGCAGCTCAAGCTTCCAGGTGTAATAACAAAAAAAAAATAATGGCAGAGGACTTTTCTGCCTGCAGCCCTGCCAGTGGCATCTGAAGTCCCTTCAATAGCTGTGAGCCTTTAAAGCCATATTTAATAAAGAATAAAATGAAATCATCAGAAGTTTCACCATCATCTTCTTTCATATGTCACAACAATTTAAGTTTCAGAGAAAAATACAGCTTTTTGTTTAAATAATAATAATAGTATAGCAATTTAGCTTCATCTACTTACTTTCTTCCAAATAACTCAAAAAAGCATTCATGAATATTATCTCACCCCAAAGATATGTAGGTATAGATTCTATGGTCTCCATTTTTTCTCTTTAAAAGTTCCTATTCTCATTGTTACTGTGGTAGGCAACTGTCTTATCTCTCATAACCACTAAATGACATAATATTTTGCTTTCATCTCTCTTATTCTTTCTCAAACATGCTGCTAACAAATATACTCATCTGTCCTCTTTAAAAACAGTCCTCAAACCTGAATCATCATTACCACATTGTTAAAATCCTTCTCCACAAACTAGTCTCTTTTGGAGAACCAACTTTCAGCTCTCTGCATTCTATATTTTGCCCTTTATCTATTTTGAGCTGTATAATGCATCAAAAGTCTCTGAATAACATAAACAACTTGTTTGTAGTACGATAATTACATTAAAATTATTATTAAAATATTCTTCTATATATATTTTTTGAGTTTTAAAATCTGATTTAAGTTTGCTTTTCATACCCCAGAGAAAATAGAAAATCAACTGTATCTTTGCCTTGATCCAGTCCCTTGTGATATTTTATCCTCACCCTTAAATATATTAAATATAAATGCAATCTGGTAAAGAGTAATGTCCTATTCACCTTCCATTCCCAATAGAATCCAGTCAATGTGTGGAGACTTCACTTTCTAAAGTAAACTCTATAGCATGTTATCACCTAAAGCAGAGAAAGGAAGTTCTCTTCTGAGTTTAGAAAACTCGTAACTTTTCTAAATCTCATTAGAAAGTCTTCTCTTTGAGAACAGGTAATAAAGGGGTGGAAGATGACAAAATAAGTTCCAAAAAGAAGGTATTAATGCAAAGCAATCTGGTGTCATTAATATGGGAGCTGTCAGGAATGTAGCTTGTAATAACATGAACAAATAGTGTTTTTTCAAAGGCTGAACTTAAAGCTTAACAGAAAGCAGGGAAATGACATTTACATTGAGATGTAAATTGCAGCCAATGACACTGTTCATTTATGTAAGCTGGGTTTATTTTGGGTTTGAGAAATATAAATTGAAACCTTGTTTTCTCTTAGAAAGATTCACCACCTAGAAAGTAAAGCTTAAGCATGTTCCTGACACATCAGGAAAAATGCAAAGGGCATTTCACTGCTAAAATGCAAGTTTTACTACAGTCCAAAGTAAAACTGTTTAAGAGGAAATCTAAATTAGTAAGATTATTTCTAAGTTCTCTTGGAAAGATCATTGCTTAGAGGCAATGGAAAGCCTACAGTACAGTAAAACCTTCCACATAGAAATACAAAGTTATATCTCCCTTATCCCTAAACATTAGGTAAACAGTTTCACAATCCTGCGCCCTTAGGACAAACCATGCATTTCTTAGTACTAAAAGACTGAAAGAGAATTTGAAAATGCCATTCAATTTCATTATCTCTGGGCACAAATAAATCATGGGTTTTCAATTTTTCTTACCAGTTCCTAGAGTAGATGATTTTGTGATTCCTCTTACCCATTGGACTGATTGGGCAGAATCACTGACATCATGCAGTGTGCCTTCCCAGAGTTTCCTGGAACATAGTAGGCATTTAATAAAGGTTGAATTGCTATGTTATGTATTATATTATATTATATTATGTTATATTATATTATATTATATTATATTATGTTATATTAAGTTATTTTATGTTATTTAAGCTAAATACTTTCATGCATTTCAGATATTAAGAGGAGTTATTTCTCAAACCCTCTCTGGATCCAGCAACATGCTTTCACAACAGGACCCTGATCAACATTTGGTGGTTATGATAATAATGAAAAACAGAATTGGAGAATTATTTTACATTCTATTTAAGAACTGTCAAGTTGTCCTGCTATATTCTGACTGAAGTAGTTAGTCTTCCTGACTGACTAATATATAGTTTATAATTGGAGTATTTTGTTATGGGAAATAAGGGCTGCTCACTTACTTATGTAAATATACCACTAACTCCTGTCCCAGTTATGTTGGAATAAACATGATCAAGGCAACTTCATTTAATGATAAAAATCATGCAAAAGTTAGTAATTATAGTAGTTAAAAAGATAAGGGCACATGTTAAAACTGTTCCCAGAAGATGTCTTATCACTGCTTTAGGGACAGTGGCAATTCTCCCACAGAATTAGGAGAATTGCTGATCCAACCACCTGAATCACTTTTCTAATTCTTGGGCACTCCAAGTCCCTGGGCAAATCCCACACCAACCCTGCCATAGCAAAGGTACCCAAAACAGCATGGAGGGTGGGGCAAGATGGTAGAGTGGTGAGGTGTAGGTTTTGGTTACTCCTCCAGGGAAGTAGGTAGAAAGCCAGGAACTGCATGGACCGGACACCGGAGAGCAATCTGACTTTGTGCATACTTCATACAACACTCACGAACATGTGGAACAGCTGAGATCAGCGAAATCTGTAAGTTCTCAGACCACGGGACCCGTGCCCCTCCCTTCCAGGCTCAGTCCCATGGGAAGAGGGGCTATCAGTGCTGGAAATGAGGAGGGAGAATTGCAGTTGCTGATCTTATTGGAAAATCAGACTGCTAATCCAAACTCCAAGCACAGATAGACTGAGATCAGACACCAGAGAAGCACAGATAGACTGAGACCAGACACCAGAGAATCCAGGAGCAGTCAGCCTGGTAGAGAGGAGATAGGGCTAGTAAAAACAGCAAAAAAAAAAAAACCAAAAAAAAACAAAAATAAAAACTTTTTGGAGTTCTGGTGAACATAGAAGGGACAAGGGCAGGGATCAAACAGAGTCGGGCTCATATGCAAATCCAGAGGATGAGTTTCCTTGCCTGAAGAGCCAGTTTCTCTGCTTTCTTGATTGTTCCTTAATGACCCTAATCTTCTTGACTCTTAGCATTTCAGTAGCCCATTAGATCTGCAAGGAGGGCCCTTCTTTTTTTTTTCTTTTTATCTTTTTCTATTTTTCTAAAACAATTACTCTAAGAAGACCACTACAGAGAGCCTCAAAAACTTGCAATTTGGGCCCACACAAGAGCAGAGCTAAGAGAGCTCTGAGACACAAAGCAGTAAGTCCAGCGGCTGAGAAAATTCACTAAATACTTCAACTTCCCAAGAAAAGGGGGGCATCCATTTATAGCCATCTTCCCAGTGGGCTGGGAACACTCCTGCCTGGTGCCAGTGCCACAGCCCAGAGCTCCCCCAAACAACCCAGTGTGAAGGGAAATGTTTCCAAAAACAGACACACACCACAATATCAGACATGGACAATAGCCTTTTAGGCACCCTCAGCTAATTGTCCTGGAGCTGGGAAGGGGGATCTGTGTGAAAAGAGGAAATTAACAAGCCCCATACAGCCATCCTTTCAGCAGACTGGGAATACCCCTACACAGCCCTGCAGCCCAACCTCCCTTGGGGACAACACTCACCTATGACATAGCACAGTCATCCTTCAGCAGAGGACCAAGGAGGGCATGGCTTGGAAGAGGGACCCACACAATAGTCCCAGGGACCATATGCCAATAACAAGGACTTGTGGGTCAGTGGCAAAGAAAAACTGTGGCAAGACCAAACTGAAGGATTAGACTATTGCAAAAGCTTTAAATCTCCAGGAACCCCTGGGAGATTTGATTATTAAAGCCGCACCCCCTCCCTAACCACTCAGACACACATCCCATATGCAGGGCATGCAGTACCAACTACACACGAAAGTTTGGGGCACCAATTGGACCCCACAAGACTCACACACCCACTCACCACAAAAATGAAGTGGGGGAGAACTGGCTTGAGGGGAGTAACTGGCTTGCGCATGCCACCTGCTGGTTAGTTAGAAAAAGTGTACTCCAGAAAGCTGTAGATCTGACAAATTAGAGACAAGGGTTTGAATCAGTCTACATATCCTTAAAGAATCCTGTCAAGTTAAGCAAATGCCAAGAGGTCAAACAACAGAAAATTGACAGCATATGAAAAAAACAAGCCCAAACACACAAATCAGAAGATCAGAGGACACACAGTACTTGGGGCAAATAATCAAAGAACTAAAGATGAACAATGAGAGCATGGCACAGTATACAGAGGCCATGAAGAAGAGCATGGCACAGGATATAAAGGACATAGAGAACACACTAGAAGAGCATAAAGAAGAAATTGCAAGAGTAAATAAAAAATAGACAATCTTATGGAAATAAAAGAAACTGTTGATCAAATTTAAAAGATTCTAGATACTCATTGTACAAGTCTAGAGGAAGCTGAACAGTGAATCAGTGAACTAGAGGACAACAGAATGGAAAACAAAAGAACAAAAGGAAGAATGGGGAAAAAATTGAAAAAATCAAAATGGACTTCAGGGATATGATAGATAATATAAAACATCCAAATATAAGACTCATTGGGATTCCAGAAGGGGAAGAGAAGGATAAAGGTCTATGGAGAGTATTCAAAGAAATTGTTGGGGAAAACTTCCCAAATCTTCTAAACACCATAAATACACAAATCATAAATTCTCAGTGAACTCCAATTAAAATAAACTCAAATAAACACACTCTGAGACATATTCTGATCAGATTGTCAAATATAGAAGAGAAGGAGAAAGTTTGGAAAACAGGAAGAGAAAAGCAATTCACCACATAAAAAGAAACAGCATAAGACTAATTAGTCACTACTCAGCAGCTACCATGGAGGTGAGAAGGCAGTCGCATGACATATTTAAAATTCTGGGAGAGAAAAATGTCCAACCAAGAATTCTTTATCCAGCAAATCCCTCCTTCAAATTTGAGGGGGAGCTTAAATTTTTCACAGACAAACAAATGTTGAGAGAATCTGCTAACAAGAGAACTGCCCTACTTTGGATACTAAAGGGAGCCCTACCAACAGAGAAACAAAGAAAGGAGAGTGAGAGATGGAGAAAGGTTCAGTACTAAAGAGATTCAGTATGGGTACATTAAAGGGCATTAAGAGAGAGAGGGGAAAAATATATATGACAAACATAAACCAAAGGATCAGATGGCTGATTCAAGAAATGCCTTCACAGTAACAATGTTGAATGTAAATGGATTAAACTCTCCAATCAAAAGATATAGATTGGCAGAATAGATAAAAAAAATGAACCATCAATATGTTGCATAAAGAGACTCATCTTAGACACAGGGACATAAAGAAATTGAAAGTGAAAGGATGAAAAAAATATTTCATGCAAATTACAGCCAAAAAAGCAGGAATAGCAATATTAATCTCAGATAAAATAGACTTTAAGTGCAAGGATGTTATGAGAGGCAAAGAAGGTCACTACATACTAATAAAAGGGGCAATTCAACAGGAAAAAATAACAACCATAAGTGTTTATGCACCCAATTATGGTGCCACAAAACACATGAGACAAACACTGTCAAAACTAAAGGAAGCAATGGAGAATTCCACAATAATTGTGGGAGACTTCAACACATCATTCTCTCTTATAGACAGATCAACCAGACAAAAGACCAATAAGGAAATTGAAAACCTAAACAATCAGATAAATAAATTTGATTTAACAGACATATATAGAATACTACATCCCAATTCACCGGGATACACATTCTTCTCTAGTGCTCATGGAACTTTCTCCAGAATAGGTCATATGCTGGGACATAAAACAAGCCTCAGTAAATTTTAAAAAAATTGAAATTATGCAAAGCATATTCTCTGACCACAATGGAATACAATTAGAAGTCAATAACCATAAGAAACTTAGAAAATTCACAAATACCTGGAGAATAAACAACAAACTCCTAAACAATCAGTGGGTTAAATAAGAAATAGCAAGAGAAATTGCTAAATATATAGAGATGAATGAAAATGAGAACACAACATATAAAAACCTATGGAATGCAGCAAAAGTGGTAATGAGGGGGGAATTTATAGCACTAAATGCATACATTAAAAAGGAAGAAAGAGCTAAAATCAAAGAACTTATGGATCAACTGAAGAAGCTAGAAAATGAACAGCAAACCAATCCTAACCCAAGTAGAAGAAAAAAATGCCAAGGGTTAAACCAGAAATAAATGACATAGAGAACAAAAAAGAATAGAGAGAATAAGTAACACCAAAAGTTGGTTCTTTGAGAAGATCAACAAGATTGACAAGCCCCTAGCTAGACTGACAAAATCAAAAAGAGAGAAGGCCCATATAAAAATAATGAATGAGAAAGGTGACATTACTGCAGATCCCAAAGAAATTAAAAAATTGTGAGGATACTATGAACAACTTTATGCCAACAAACTGGATAATGTAGAAGAAATGGACAATTTCCTGGAAACATATGAAAAACCTAGACTGACCAGAGAAGAAATAGAAGACCTCAACAAACCAATCACAAGCAAGGAGATCCATCAGTCATCAAAAATCTTCCCACAGATAAATGCCCAGGGCCAGATGGCTTCACAGGAGAATTCTACCAAACTTTCCAAAAAGAACTGACACCAATCTTACTTATGCTCTTTCAAAACATCAGGGAAAATGGAATACTACCTAACTCATTTTATGAAGCTAACATCAATCTAATACCAAAACCAGGCAAAGACGCTACAAGAAAGGAAAACTACCGGCCTATCTCCCTAATGAATATAGACGCAAAAATTCTCAACAAAATACTTGCAAATCGAATCCAAAGACACATTAAAAAAATCATACACCATGACCAAGTGGGGTTCATTCCAGGCATGCAAGGATGGTTCAACATAAGAAAATCAATCAATGTATTACAACACATTAACAAATCAAAAGAGAAACATCAGATTATCATCTCAATAGATGCTGAAAAAGCATTTGACAAAATCCAACATCCGTTTTTGATAAAAACACTTCAAAAGGTAGGAATTGAAGGAAACTTCCTCAATATGATAAAAAGCATATATGAAAAACCCACAGCCAGCATAGTACTCAATGGTGAGAGACTGAAAGCCTTCCCTCTAAGATCAGGAACAAGACAAGGATGCCCGCTGTCACCACTGTTATTCAACATTGTGCTGGAAGTGCTAGCCAGGGCAATCCGGCAAGACAAAGAAATAAAAGGCATCCAAATTGGAAAAGAAGAAGTAAAACTGTCATTGTTTGCAGATGATATGATCTTATATCTGGAAAACCCTGAGAAATTGATGATATAGCTACTAGAGCTAATAAACAAATTTAGCAAATTAGCAGGATACAAGATTAATGCACATAAGTCAGTAATGTTTCTATATGCTGGAAATGAACAAATTGAAGAGACACTCAAGAAAAAGATACCATTTTCAGTAGCAACACAAAAAAATCAAGTACCTAGGAGTAAACTTAACCAAAGATGTAAAAGACCTATACAATGAAAACTACATAACTCTACTAAAAGAAATAGAAGAGGACCTTAAAAGATGGAAAAATATTCCATGTTCATGGATAGGAAGGCTAAATGTCACTAAGATGTCAATTCTACCCAAACTCATCTACAGATTCAATGCAATCCTAATCAAAATTCCAGCAATCTACTTTGCAAACTTGGAAAAGCTAGTAATCAAATTTATTTGGAAAGGGAAGATGCCTCAAATTGCTAAAGACACTCTAAAAAAGGAAAACAAAGTGGGAGGACTTACACTCCCTGACATTGAAGCTTATTATAAAGCCACAGTTGTCAAAACAGCAAGGTACTGGCACAAAGACAGACATATTGATCAATGGAATCGAATTGAGAATTCGGAGATAGACCCCCAGATCTATGGCCAACTGATCTTTGATAAGGCCCTCAAAGTCACTGAACTGGGACATAACAGTCTTTTCAACAAATGTGGCTGGGAGAGTTGGATATCCATATCCAAAAGAATGAAAGAGGATCCTTACCTCACACCCTACACAAAAATTAACTCAAAATGGATCAAATATCTCAATATAAAAGACAGTACATAAATCTCCTAGAAGATAATGTAGGGAAACATCTTCAAGACCTTGTATTAGGTGGCCGCTTCCTAGACTTTACACCCAAAGCACAAGCAACAAAAGAAAAATAGATAAATGGGAACTCCTCAAGCTTAGAAGTTTCTGTACTTCAAAGGAATTTGTCAAAAAGGTGATGAGGCAGCCAACTCAATGGGAAAAAAAAATTCTGGAAAACCTGTATCTGACAAAAGACTGATATCGTGCATATATAAAGAAATCCTACAACTCCATGACAAGAGTACAGACAGCCCAATTATAAAATGGGCAAAACATATGAAAAGACAGTTATCTGAAGAGGAAATACAAATAGCCAAGAAATTCATGAAAAAATGTTCAGCTTCACTAGCTATTAGAGAGTTGCAAATTAAGACCACAATGAGATACCACCTCATGCCAATTAGAATGGCTGCCATTAAACAAACAGGAAACTACAAATGCTGGAGGGGATGTGGAGAAATTGGAACTCTTATTCACTGTTGATTGGCCTGTATAATGGTTCAGCCACTCTGGAAGTCAGTCTGGCACTTCCTTAGAAAACTAGATACAGAGTCATCCTTCAATCCAGCTATTGCACTTCTCAGTATATACCCAGAAGATCTGAAAGCATTGGCACAAACAGATATCTGCATGCCAATGTTCACAGCAGCATTATTCACAATTGCCAAGGGATGGAAACAACCCAAATGTCCTTCAACAGATGAGTGGATAAATAAAATGTGGTGTATACACATGATGGAATACTATGTGGCTGTAAGAAGGAACAATGGCATGAAACATAACAACATGGATGAACCTTGAAGACATAATGCTGAGCGAAATAAGCCAGGCACAAAAAGAGAAATATTATTTGCTACCACTAATGTGAACATCAAAAAATGTAAAACAAATGGTTTGTAATGTAGAATGTAGGGGAACTAGCAATAGAGAGCAATTAAGGAAGGGGGAATGATAACCCAATAAGAACAGATATGCTATTGTGGGTAAATTTAACACTCTGAGAATGCCCAGGAATGACTCTGGTCTGTTGATTTCTGATGGGTATGGTAGGAACAAGTTCACAGAAATGTTGCTTTATTAGGTTATTTTCTTGGGGTAGGGTAGGAACATGTTGGAAGTAAAGTAGTTATCTTAGATTAGTTGTCTTTTTCTTACTCCTTTGCTATGGTTTGTTTGAAATTTTTTTATTGTATGTTGTTTTTTTAATTTTTTTATATACTTAATTAAATAAAAGAGTTAATTTTAAAAAAAAGCAATGAAAAAGTATGCACAGCCCCCTTGAGGAGCTGGTGGAGAATGCAGGGGTTTTGTGCTTCCCCACCTCGATGGTTGCTGATGTGCTCATAGATACAGGGGACTAGTGGTTTGATTGACTGAGTCCTCTACCACAGGACTTGCCCTTGGGAAGACTGTTGCTGCAAAGGAGAGGCTAGGCGTCCCTATAATTCTGCCTAAGAGCCTTCTCCCAAATGCTTCTTTGTTGCTCAGGTGTGGCCCTCTCTCTCTAGCTAAGCCAACTTGGCAGGTGAAATCACTGCCCTCCCCCCTAAGTGGGATCTGACACCCAAGGGAGTGAATCTCCCTGGCAATGTGGAATATGACTCCCAGGGAGGAATGTAGACCCAGCATCGAGGGATGGAGAATATCTTCTTGACCAAAAGGGAGAACTGAAAGGAAATGAAATAAGCTTCAGTGGCAGAGAGATTCCAAAATGATCCAAGAGGTCACTCTGGTGGGCACTCTTACTCACAATATAGACAACCCTTTTTAGGTTCTAATGAATTGGAATAGCTAGCAGTAAATACTTGAAACTGTCAAACTACAATCCAGAACCCATGAATCTTGAAGACGATTGTATAAAAATGTAGCTTATGAGGGGGACAATATGATTGGGGAAGCCATATGGACCACACTCCCCTTTGTCTAGTTTATGGATGGATGAGTAGAAAAATGGGGGAAGGAAAAAAAAATAGCACCCAGTGTTCTTTTTTACTTTAATTGCTCTTTTTCACTTTAATTTTTATTACTATTTGTGTGTGTGTGGTAATGAAAATGTCAAAAGTTAATTTTGGTGATGAATGCACAACTATATAATGGTACTGTAAACAATTGAATGTATCCTTTGTTTTGTATGACTGCATGGTATGTGAATATATCTCAATAAAAATGAATTAAAAAAAAAAGAAATATTCCAAAAGAGCCTACATTGGGCATCTATTGCGTGCTTTACACAAAAAGGGATCAGATGGAGATCCTCTATTCTGGTAGGGGAAATGGATTTGCAAATAGGGCTGATTCAATGGGATACCTAAAATCAAGGCATGTCCCAAGGGGACAAAAAGAAAACAGCATGGAACTCTCCCAAGTACAGTTACACCATGATCAAGATAATTAGCCATTAATTCAATTAATATTTTAAGTTTTTGTCATGTATCAAACATTATTCTGGACACACACAATGAAATAGATGGATTCTTTGATATGGAATTTATGTCTAATAGTGGGAGAAAGACAACAAAGACTTATGCAAATATATCCATATATCTAGTATATTAAGTTGTGATAAGTATTATGGAGGAAAATAATGAGATTGAGAATAGAGTGACCAAAGAAATTACTGTGCATTCTGGGAGACTTCTGAGTGTAAAAGGAAGGTGGAGTGTTTGTAATAACACCAGGACAATAGGCATAGATCAGAACTGTCTCAGGGAAACCAGGGCATATATATACTCTGGGTAAAGGAATGAGAAAAATGGTGGGGTTCAAGGAAATGCCTTACTTCCCAGCATCTGGAGACCTGATGATCAGCTAGCTAGCTAATAGATACTGAGTGGTAGGAACTATTTGGAGTACATTTACATAGTAATTCACTTAATCCTTATAATAATATTATGAGGTAGGTGCTATTATTAGTTCTATTTTAAGTTGTGGGACACATGTTCATAGAGACTTGGAACTTCAGCATTTCCCTCAGAACCCTTTTCTCCTCTGGACCTCTTCCCCATTAACCTGAAGTGACCATGTCCTTTATCTTCTCTTTCAAGGAAGCCTCTGGATGTGATTCGATAAGATCTATAAGTGACTTGGCCATGCTTGGTAAGACTCCCAAATATGTTAAATTTGAATAAAGATGTTGAAGTCTGAACATAATTACTGCACTGGTGAAGTTGGGGAAACATACTTTCATGGGCCCTCCTTGGTTATTAAAGTCTTTGAATGAAGTCTCTAGTGTTTTGGCAAAAAAAAACTCTGTTTCCTTTATCCCCATATTCCTCTGTGTTGAGATTCTGATGCATTACCCTTAATATTCTACACACACATTTTTCATATTTATACATATTAACAAGAGAGGGAACATAGTCAGCAGGTTGATGGGTCTAATTATTTAATCAAATCTGCACCTTTATCCAGAGGCATTTGCAAACAGTAATGTACCTTGGAATATTTCCTCTAAGTATAAATTGTTTTAGAAGGTCAGTCCTCTAATTAGATTATCAGAAATAAGAATATACTTTCCACATATGAATCAGTGATTCTAATATTGGATTTTTTTACTATGCCTAAACCAATAAAAGCACAAGCAAGTAAATAATGAGACATTAAATTATTTATCATATGTAAAATTATAAATATTCTGATAATGTCCAGTGTTGCAAGTGTGTGATCATATGGTTAAATGCAGATTTTATTGGTGGATGTATAACTTGACATATTGCTTTTAGAAAGCAATTTGGCATTACTTTTGAAAAGAAATGAAAAAGTCATAATCTTAGTCTCAGCACCAGGACCCAGGAAATTTATCTTAAGCATAATTTTATTGGCATAAATAAGCAAAAAGGGGAAATCACTGAATAGTTCCAAGACTAGGTGATGAATTAATATATTAGGTTCCAACAAATTTAAGCAATATTTTTAGGAAGTTAAAAATGATACTTTGGGAACTTCTGAGGAACATGGTGGAACAGGGAGCCCCAGGACTCAGTCCTTCCACCAAAACAGTGATTAAACAGGCAGGAACAGTCTGAAACAACTATTTTGAAACTCCAGAGACCAGAAGAACACTGTAGAGCATCTAGGGAAAAGGGAGAGGAAAAGGGTGATAAATTATGGTAAAGAACAGTAAATTGCCCTCTCTGCACTGTGGCTACCAGACACATCCCCAACTCTCTCAACAAGCTGCTGTGGGGTCCAGTCCCTGGCTAGCTGCTGGTGACAGACAGGGACTTAAAAATCCACTTCCTCAGGACCAGGATTGGGCATGACTGATCACTCATCAGGGCTCTGGATTAGTGAATTTGGATCACTGAGTCCTGACTCTGGGGCAGCTTTGTTTCAAGCCACCTTGACAAAGGTGGGTGGCAGCCATGGTTTTAACCCTGCACTGACAAAGGCCACAGCAGGCATATTTTCAATACCAGACAGGGGAAGAGATGGTGGAGATTCAAAGTTGCAGTGCTTCCTCAGGGTGTTAGGGGACAGTTAGTGAAACGGCTGCATTTGCTGGCAAGCTAAGGAAAGCTCAGCTTTTGGGAGCTGTAGGAGAAGCTCTTAGCACCCTTGCTGACCTCTTCCCCATGAAAATTTGAAACCAGTCTGTGCCCACTTAGTGGTCCCTGGCCCTGTTTGGCTCTAGAGGCAGACAGCCTGTGACACAGGCTTCAAACACCTGGAAGAGAGAGGTCTGTCTCCTGGGAATCAGAGGGGACAACCAAACTTCTGTAAACAGGGAACTCCAAAACAACTAACAAGCAAAAGCCCAGGATAAGACAGAGCACACAGAGAGAGGGAAAAATTCTGCACATTGCATTCACTTTGGGCAGACCTTCCAGGTAGGAGGACTGAAGCTCAAGAAAATCTGTTTGATCACCAGCTGGTAACAAAAATGAGAAACAGACATCATAGGAAATAAACTCCAGAGTTAACATTTTAAAATATTAAAATGTACATACAGAGTGCAACAAGAGTACAAGACAAAGAAATAGGAAATGATTGCCCATTCAAAGGAAAAGGATAAAAATCCAGAAAACACTAATGAAGATGAGAATGTGTACATACCAAACAAAGCCTTTAAAAAATGATCTTAAAATTGCTTAAGGAGGTGAAGTACAAAGAAAGAATTAAAGGATATCAGGAAAACAATGAATGAGCAATATGAGAGTTTAAGTAAAGATATAGAAAATTTGAAAAGGAACCAAACAGAATTACTGGAGTCGAAGACCACAATAACTGAAATAAAAAAAAAATGCTCAGGAGTGTTTAAAGAGCAGGTTGGAGCTCACAGAAGAAAGAATCAGTGAAATTGAAGACAAAACACTTGAAATGACTCAGGCTGAAGAGCAGAAAGAAAAAAGATTAAAAGTCAAAATAGCCTAAGACAGCTATGGCACACCATCAACACCCCAAAATCATCAGTGTTTCTATTCACAAGCAATGAAAAATCAGAAGAAGAAATCAAGAAAAAGATTCCACTCACAATAACAACTAAAAGAATCAAGTATTTAGGAATAAATCTAACCAAGAATGTAAAGGACTTGTACACAGAAACTGTAAACTATTGCTAAAGAAAGTAAAGAAGATGTAAATAAATGGAAGGATATTCTGTATTCTTTTATTGGGAGACTAAATATTGTTAAAATGTCAATACTACCCAAAACAATTTATAGATTTAATGCAATTCCAATCAAAATTCCAACAACCTTCTTGGCAGAAATGGAAAAGCCAAACATCAAAAATATGTGAAAAGGTAAGGGGTCCCAAATAGCTACAGCCATCAAGAAAAAGATGAAGTTGGAGGACTCACGCTTCAGTATCTTAAAACTTATTACAAAGTCACAGAAATCAAAACTGCATGGTATTGACACAAGGATGGATATATAGACCATTGGAATAGAATTGGGAGCTGAGAAATCAACCCTAACACTTATGGCTAACTGATTTTTGACAGGGTGGCAATGGCCACTCAACTGGGAAAGAATAGTCTCTTCAACAAATGGGTGCTGGGAAAACTGAATCTTCATTTGAAAAAAAAAAAAAAAAAATGAGGACCCCTACCTCACACCATATACAAAAATCAACTCAAATGGATCAAACACCTTAAAACAGGAACTAGAACTAGCAAACTGCTAGAGGAAAATGTAGAGAAACATCTTCAGGACCTTTTAGTCTAATGTTTTCTTAGACTTTACAACCAAAGCACAAGCAACAAAATAAAAAATAGATAAATGGGACCTCATCAAAATTAAAAACTTTTGTTCCTCAAAGGATGCTATCATGAAAGTAACACGGCAGCCTACACAATGGGACAAAATATTTGGAAGCCACATGTCTAATAAGGGATTAATATCCAGAATATATAAAGAAATCCTTCAAGTTTGCAATAAGAAAATAATAACCTATTAAAAAAATTGGCAAATGACTTGAACAGACATCTCTCCCAAGAATATATGCAAATGGCCAGAAAGCACATGAAAAGATGTTCAACACCATTAGCCCACAGAAAAATGCAAATTTAAACTGTAAATCAGATACCATTTCACTCCCATTAGAAAGGTTCCTATTATAAAAACAAAAAATAACAAGTGTTGGAGAGGGTGCAGAGAAATAGGAACATTCATTTATTGTTGGTGGCAATGTAAAATTGTGCAGCCACAATGGAAGACAGTTTGGCAGTTCCTCAAAAATCGAATTATAGAACTATCATATGACCCAGGAATTCCCCTACTAGTTATATATCCCAAAGAATTGAAAGCAGGGACTTGAACAGATATTTGCACACTGATGTTCAAAGCAGCATTCTTCACAAATGCCAAATGAAAGAAGCAACCCAAGTGTCCATCAACTGATGAATGAATGAATAAAATGTGGTATATACACATATTATAAATAAATGTGGTATATACATATATTATTCAGCCTTAAAAAGGAATGAAGCCCTGATGCATGTGACAACGTTTGAACTTTGAAGGTATCATGCTGAATGAAATAAGCCAGACACAAAAGGACAAATATTATATGATCTCACTGATCTGAAACAATTAGAATAAGCAAATTCATACAGTCAGAATCTAAAAAATAGGTAACCAGGGGATGAGGTGAGGATAGGTAATGTGAATTTAAGGGTTAAAATGTACAGTGTTCCTGTTTGGAATGATGGTAATGTTTTGTTAATAGGTGGTAGTGATGGTAGCACAACATTGTGAATGTAATTAACAGCAATGGAATATATATCTGAATAAGACTACAAGGGGAAATGTTAGATTGTATACATGGTAACAGAATAAATAGTTCTTAAAAATTCATAGAACTACACTATACAAACAGTGAACCCTATGTTAAACCATAGACTCTAGTTAACAGTACAATTATAAAAATGGTCTATCAATTGTAACAATTGTAACCAATGCAAGATGTTAGTGGGTTGGTGGTGGGGTGGTATATAGGAATCCTCTATTTTATGCATGATTGTTCTGTAAACCCACAACTTCTCTAATAAGGAAAAAAAATATTAATGCTATTTTGGAGGCTTGTACCATCCAAGGAAAGCAGCCTAAATATCGGCTTAAATAAGAAGTGTAAAATTTTATTTGTTTATAAATACCTATTTATAAAATATGGGTATTAGTGAGAGATTGTGAAAATCACAGGAGAGTGAAAATAAAGCATATTTTTAGAATTATGGGGATTGTGAGCTATTTTTTTTTACAAGTTTTCATTATTATTAGATGATTGTACAATAAATAGAATTTGTTTATTTTAAATCACTGAGCACAAGACTTAGTCATGCTTTCTTAGTCTCCAGAGAAATTATCTGTAGTCCTTAATTTTCTAGGGGTCATGTAAAGTAAATAGTACTGTTTTTATATTACATGTGGCTTGTGTAAGGTCTTATTTATTACCTAACAATTTCAGAGTTATTCAGAATGAATTGGGGAAAGGAAATACAATTGAGTAGAATGACTGATAACAGGCTTTGGTGAAATCTGTAACAAGTATAGACTCTGATGAAGTGGTTTAACAGAAACATTTTTCAAATGGAATTCTGTGGCTTGACATCCAGTCCATTTGTGTATTTGGAGGGACGTTTAGAAAATCTCCTGTACCCTGCAGAGAGATCCATGATACTGAGATACATGTCTCTACTAGTTCTTTACTGATAAAATTTGAAGGTTATTTGTACTCTACAGTTCAATTTTAAATTAATCACTCTGAATCAATGATAGCCTGTACAGTAATTCTTCAAGTTGAAATTATGGGAATAATATATATATTGTTATATATTCAATTGCTAGTTCTTTGCAAATAGAAGATATTTTAAGAAAAGAAAGATTAAAGGATTAAAGTAAACTATCCTAAATTAAGAAATTGTTACTGTATTATCCTTGAATAGAGGCCATACATATTTATCATTTAGTATTTATGAAAAAAAAAACTAGCTCCTTTGGCTTTGATATTGGAAAAGACTATATGCATATGTTCATTCAGAAATGCTGCTTTATCAATTGTGCATAAGAAATTGAGAAAGTACTTTTTGCCATTGTTCATTCTAGAGGGTAATGAATGAAGATACAGGATGGCCTATGAAAGGAAAGGTTTCTGTCAAACATAGGTCTGTGTATGTATGTGGGTATGTGTTTATAATTATATTGCTTTGGAAAGTAAATAATATTGGATATGTTTGTAGGTAGAAATGGAATATTATTTGGTTCAGAATGTCTGTTAAATGAAAACTGATTTTATACTAGGCCATGTGTTATAGGCTTTAAAGTGTCCCATTTTCCAAGTTACTAAACTTTGTCAGTTTTGGAAAGGCAAACAATGCTAAGCCTCAGCAAATTTAATAATGACTAAGCATTCCTCTTCACAAGTCTCTGAGTAGGTTGTATGAAGAAAGGAGACATGGGGGAGTAAGCCCCTGTTTTTGATGTAAAAGTCTTGGGGGAAACAGACAGCTTGAATCTGATCCTATTAGGTAATCATTTGAGACCAGATTGTTCTTGGTGACTCTCTCCTTAGACCAAGAACTGAAAAGAGGGACCCAACCATAGTCAAGATCTGGTCAAAAAAAATTATTACTAATACCATATCCGCTGCTAATCCCTTAATCAATTGTCTTTATGGACAAGCCTGAGAGTTGAAGAATAGGATGGCAGGGTAAATTGATTTCATTTCTGTTTTATTCTTTGCTGCAGCCTCTTATTAGTTCAATTGGGATAGTGTTAAAATATCCCTTACCCCCAAATCTCAAGAACAATAATCATTAGGTTGGCACTCCTACTAAAATGAAGATCAGCACAAAAGCAAGCACAGAATGAACTCCATAGAAGCTGGGTAGAGCCCCATTGTATGCCAATGGCTTTACTTGTATCAGGAAACAATTTATATTTGCATCATTGTTTTACAAGACATTTTGCTATTAAATTAACAGTGATGTTTATAAACAATATGAGCTAAATATCTAGTGGGGAAGCAAAGTAAAAAGTTCAAGGTAAATCAATATATTTGATGTAATAGAAGTAACAGCTTTCCAATACATTTAGCTTAAGCATGTCAGTTTTACTAACAAGAACATTTTCTTAGTCTTTTCTATTAGGTTTTATTGCTAGATTGATTGTAAAACTATAATAAAACCTTGTTTAGACTTTCTAACCAGTAGAAAATACACTTATAAATGAATCACCAAACACATAATCCGTGATGGGTGATGGCAACCACTTTTTAAGGACCTCAGCAAATATATCTGATCAATACTTAGCAGTTTCCTAAGCACAGTTAGGCACAAAGACATCACAAATTAAGTAAATATATTTAACACAATCCATAATATTGAGGACAGGTTATGGAAATATATCTAGTTCTTCAAGGGATAGGTTATAAGTGACACATGATGGTACAGAAAAGAAATGATAGAATAGCTCATATTTGGGTGGTAAAAAACATATTTAATGAGATAGTGTAATTGAGTTAGACCTTAATGAATGGAGAAAATCTGGAGAGGGAAAGAAGAAAGAACATTCTGGACACTACAGGCAGAGTCTGCATTCAGTTAGACTGGAAGGAGATTATCACAATAAAAAATGACTGATGATTTAAGCCTAAAATATATAAGGAACCCAGGGAGACAAACCAACAAAAAAAGAGATAAGAAATTTAATATGGGTATTGAAATGCACCTAAGGAGAAGCCCAAAGAATCTGAAGGTATGTTTGACCTCATTATGAAGAAAGAAATAAAACTAAAACAACAGTGAAAAAACCCTTAAAAATCAGATAATGTCAAATATTGGTGAGGATGTTGGGAACCAGTTATCCTAAGGCACTACTGATGGGAATGTAGGCTAGTGCTGCCATTTGGAGAATTAGTACAATAACACTCATTATACCCCATCACCAAGAAATCCATGCCTGTTTTCATATACCTCAGAGAAACTAACCCATAAATACAATGTAAGTATCCTGATGTTTTTGTTATTTTGCAAATGCAAATACTTGAATGCAATATAAATATTTAATTAGGAACTGAATACAGGACTGAATAAAGTAAAATGTTATGGAAACAACTTCTGAATTATTTGAAATATGATGTGCCATTCTGATAAATCTTACATATATATCATTCAGTTTAAAAAAGGGAAGAAAAACAGCAGATATCTAGCACAATCCAATTTATGCATATTTAAACTACTTACATATATAAAACAATAATATATGTAATTTTCACAGATGCATACATATCCAGAGACATAACCAAACACAAAGAACAGGTACATAGAGTGGGGAGGGTAAATTGGAAAGGGGGTCTGACATGAAAAAAAAAAAAATTGAGAGGAATTTGCATAGAATGAAAATGAAGTGGCACCATGAACTGGACTGAAAGATTACTCAACTCTCAGCATCTGTTTTCTAAAAGAGGAATACCAGACAGCCAGCTTCTCTGTTTTCTTTGCATACATTCTAATCAAAAGGAATCAAATTTGTTTTGAAATTATCTTATATTTTAACAAGCATTTTATAAAACACGATTAACATCAGCAGGATTATAAGTTCAATTGGGATCCTAAAAGTTTCGTGTTTTGTTTTCAGAGCAATGGCTCTGAGGTGGGCAATGCTGAGAATAACAGGCTAAAGTTGAAAAGAGAAATTGTCCAACACCTACTTCCTGTGGAAGTTATGGACAGGCTTAGTGCTCTCCCATACATCCCGGCAATTTCTATTGGGTGTAGATGTTTCAATATGCTTCCATTCTGCAACCTGGGGGAGACACTAGATCTAAAGGAATGGCTTGACTGTAAACCCAAACAACCCAAATCCAGCTGCTTATTGGGGTGGGAACTCTCAGTGGCAGTGGCAGGGACCCCTCTCCCTGAGGCTGTATAAATACCTGGCCCCCGGCCAGCACAGTTGTCCCTCCTCTCTTGTCTGAAGTAGGATGTGTGGGGCCACCATCCACTACCCTGACCTGAGCAGATATCCTCCCCAGGATACTGGAAATGATGAGGACTCCTCCCCTGCTCTTTTGTATCCTTCTTGCCACATGAGTAATAAAATTGTCATTTGCTGAAAGTCTTTGTTGTGCCTAAGTTTGTCTTCCCACAACACACCATATAGCAACTCACTCCACAACTTCTCTCAGGGAATTTGAGTGAAACCAGTTTATCACAGTGGGGAGAAAATTTGAAGCAGGAAAATATGCTCCTTTACAGCCCTTCCCCTCCTTGCATAAACACTGTAAGTTAACACAGAGGATTCATGGATGCTGAGAAGAAGATCATCTTACACCTCTGAGTCTCAAACTGCTGTTTTGTGCTTGATTTAAGGAACAAGTGGGAGAGGCCACCAGATTCCTCTCACCTGCATGAGGCTGGTAAAAGTGAGGAAAAGAAGCTTTCCATTTAGCCTTTAGCCATCTTTTAAAAATAGAAAATGGAGAAAGCTAAAATTGGAGAAGGAAGTGGTAAAGGGGTTTGATGAGAGGGCACTGTTTTTCCTTCATGTACCCCTTTATTTAAATCAGCTCTTACTTGTGCAGATCTGAGGAGAAATCTTGGCTGTGTCTTGGGAGAAGAGGAGAACAAAGACCAGAGCACTGGATGTAGCTATCACATGATGGTTTCGCTGGAGGAGGGACGACAGTTGCAGGATAGTTGAATACTAGGATGATGGTGAAGGCTGCAGGTCTCAACTTTCCACTGGTCAAGAAATGAGGGGCTGACCGAAAGCGGAGTAGCTGCATAGGTCCTAAAGGAAAGTTGCCTTGTTGGTTTCAGGAAACTGAGGAAGTGGTACAGCAAGGAGAGGAAATTGTTGTGCACAGATATTCATCCCAGTCTCTGAAGCAGTTCTCCCTATTTTTTTTTTTTTTTTTTTGAATCAGAGGTAGCATCTTTAATCTAACTCAAAATCTGTATGCTACTTGAACAATGGGACAATGGAAGGGGAACCCACTGCAAGTTCTTTCTCCAGCTCCTGGCTTGCTTAAATCCATCCCCAGAACATTTTCATGGGCCATGTCTCTCTCCTCTGTAAGCCTGCTCGTGGTTCTTGACCCAAAATCTCATCTATTACCTCAACCTGTAACATAATCCTCCACTCTTAACGTAGTGATTCTATTATATTGATCAACTACCCATGCTGCCATTCTGTTTTTGTGGTACAAAATGCTCTCTGCTTTCTGCATTCAGGCATTTGTTGAGCTCTAGAAATATTGGGTTGTATTAGTTACTCAAATGATGCTTTGCCAAGGGACATAATGGAGAAATGAAAACAGAAAATGCTCAGGCATATCCAGAATGATTGTGTGTGAGAGAGAAAGAGAGAGAGTAATAAAACAATGCACGGTGATAGGGAAAATATTAAATTAGTTTTATTTATATTCTAGAAAATAACAAAAATATATGATTTTTAAAGTAATTTTTAGAAAGTTAAAGACAATCAGTATACCTTTGATTTAGGTGATTTTTTTCGTACATACCGACACATTGTGAAATACGTCCCTTATTTTCCCCTTTTCTTGAATCTTCTTTCCTTTTCTTCAGCTGACCTGGACTATGACTTTTTCTTATCATCTGCATGACTAAAATTCTCAACACTGCTTGAGTAGACTTTCTCATTGTCATTGCACAAAGGAGATGTCAGGACACTGCACAAGCTCAAAGTGTCACAAAAGAGCATTATGATTATTGACTTTCATATGAGTTGCTTACAATTTTATACCCAATTAGTATGCAGTACAATAATGATTATGTAGGCCATTAAATGTTTCATTAACATTTTCATCTTTTATTTGACAGTACAGCAAGCTCTACTCATATGTGCTCTGTGTTCATAGTTTGTTAAGCATGCAGCATGGTTGTCTGCCCACTGAACATGATCTTCCCTGGTCCAAAAATAAAGAAATTTTTTTGAAATCTTTTTAAACCTTGTTTTGGAGCATAAAATAGGGACCACCAGAATAGGAGTTACCAGAAATTCCATCATGAATAAAAAGCAATAAAAACTGACAAGCATTTTGAGAGAAATGAATACTTCAGATATTGATAAATAGATTGTTTCAGCATCTCAGCTCCAGAAGTTACTGGTATGCAGCATGATTGCAAATGCACTGACTCTAGATTACACATTTCAGCTAACTGGAGGGTATGTTAATTGGCAACACAGATTCATAGTGGTGAGAACAAATATAAGCACATCTTTCTAAAATAACAGAAAGAGAGTTAAGCTTGAAGAAGTTTGTAAATTCGCAAAAGACTTTGTAATAGTTTATTCATTTCCTTTAACAAATATAAGAGACAGAATTCTATTTTATAGATGAAAAACATGTCATGTCTGATGAAATGTTGGATTCATGTAGTTGATTTGTGATGATAAATTCTAATTCAGGATCCAGTTTCCAGTTTTTCTTACGAGTACTGTTTTAGTTTCCTAGGCAGCTCAAACCAAATACTATGAAATGGGTCGGTTAAACAATGGAAATTTATTCACTCATGGTTTTGAGGTTGGGAAAATGTCCAAATCAAGACATCATCAAGGGGATGCTTTCTTCCTGAAGACTAGCTGGCTGTATTTCTTGGCTCCTCTGTCACGTGGCAAGACACATGGTGGCATCTGTTAGTCTCTCCCTTCTCTTCTGGGTGTCATTTATTTTAGCTTCTGGCTTCCATGACTTTCTCTCCATCCGAATGTCATTCTGTTTTAAAGGACTTCAATAGTAGGATTCAGACCCATCCTGAATGAGGTAGTACACATCTTACTGAAGTAGCCCCATCAAAAGGTCTTACTTACAATGGGTCCACACCTACAGGAATGGCCTAAATTTAAAAACATTTTTTCTGGGGTTCACACACTTCAAACCACCACAAGTACCATACCAAATATAAACTATTTTGAGAGAGTGACAAATTAAGATAAAATAATTTGCATTGTTAAATTAACAATTCAGTGAAGATTATATTTGAACCCTCAATAGTAAAACCTATTCGTGATTAGCCTTTGAATTTCATGATCAACTTCAACTATATGGATCTGTCTCTACTTGTGCTAGTTGTCCTAAATTGCACTTATTTTTCAGTTATAGTGTCATTCTCTTTTACTAGCTTGCAGATATATGTAATTTCTCCAAAATTTTAATACTCTTTCTGATAGTTTTAGATCTCCTATGACCTTTTGCTTTTCTCTTGCAATCTCATTTTCATTAATATTTGACGTATATTAGAACTTATTCTCAACAATCCCTGCAGCTCCATGTGCTTTTATCCCTTTTTTGACTTGGCTACTTGCAGCAATGAAAAGAAGCATTCTTTAATGTATTGCAGTACAAGACCATCATTCCTCTTTTACCATTGCCACATATAATGCAATGAAGTAAATTCCATTTGTTGCAAGGACACAAGAACAGTTTATAAATGATGAAATATAGCACTTGAAATTTTTTTAAAGAATTGTAAAAATATATACACAAGTGCATTTCTCTGCCAGGAAGGCCATTTCTATACAAACATATAAAATCAAAATAAGTGAATTAGCCAAAGATTGGAAAATATAACCACAATAGAATAAACATAAACAGACTCTCCTTATAGATTTTTAAGTAGACAGCAGCTCATCATTAATATAAGAAATAAAGATGCCTGAGGGTCGCTATAGAGTCCTCCAAAATTTATCACAAAAAACAAACAGGAGTTAACCAGGTCACAATCAGTCATAATTAAGATATAAGAAAGAATTTCCTCTTTTTACAAAATGACCCCACGCTTGTGGCCAAATCACTTTCTAGACAAAGGTCTCAATAAGAGCCATCATTAGCAAAGGATCATTAACATGTACATGTAATTTTCCCCTGAAAGCTGATGTTATACTAAAAGAGGTGACATCTTCTGATGTTTGCTCAATCCATGTTCTATTTTTCTGAAAATTTCCCTCCCATCTTGTAGGGTTAGACCACCACTATGCGAAATCTACCACCAGTCATTGTTGATTAAGCAAGAGGTGGGCACCTGATTCAGGCTGGACTGACAAGCTCTTTTTACCGGGGAAGAGATTGCATATGTTCAGTGGCCATCTCCCCTGTCCTTACTTATCTACCTCCTTTTTCCCTCTTGCTTGTTTGCATGCAGATATTTCTATATGTTCCCATTTCATAGTCCAGGGAAGAAGTTAGGTCTTAACTGTGAAGAACATGCTGCCCAGAAATGGAATGACCTGACAGTAACTTGAACCTGAAACCAGGAACAGGCAGCCCCAGCTGCTTGCCAGGGCAGGAACATTGCACAGAGCTTGCTTGATACATGCTTTTTGCTCAGTGGTAGGGTTGCTGGCTCTACAGGGACAATCTGCCCCTGCCTAACCCCTTTCCACAATCCCTAGATATGGGCAATAGAAGGGCCTCCCTCCTCTTCTTAAGCCCTGATTAAGGAGTCTGGTCCCAGGGGGGGAACTTTTTTACCCAGACTTCACTAAATTGAAAATGTCCTAGGGTTGGAGCCAAGGGCCCTGTTCTGGTTTGCTAAAGTCGTCATTATGCAAAATACCAGAAATGGGTTGGTTTTTATAAAGGAGATTTATTAGGATACAATTTTACAGTTCTAAGGACATAAACATGTCCAAACTAAGGCATCAACAAGAGGATATCTTCACTGAAGAAAGGCCCATGCTGTCCAGAACACCTCTGTCAGCTGGGAAGGCACACTGGCTGGCGTCTGCTCGTCCTTTGCTCCTGGGTTCTGGTTTCAAAATGGTTTTCTCCAAAATGTCTCTGGGCTTCTGTCTCCCTCAGATTCTCTCTCTCAGTTCCTGTGCATCCTTGCTTGTTCTCCCAGGGTGTTTCTCTCTAAGCGTCAGGGTCCTCTCTTAGCTTCTTTAGGGTAAACTAGTGGCTCCAAATGTCTTTCTATCTACATCTCCAAGCATCTCTAAGTGTCTCAGCCTGTTTTGGGTCTTAGCTTCTCTTGGGGGAAACTCTGGATTGCATAGCTTCTCTCCAAATGTCTCTCTCAGCTTCTCTGAGCTCCTTCTCTTCATGAGCAATCTTAAAGGACTCCAGTAAAGGAATCAAGACCTGCCCAGAATGGGTGGGGTCACACCTCCATGGAAATGATCCTACAGTTGAGTGGGTCACCTCTCTGGATTTGTCTCTTTTAGCAGATCATTGTTGCCTTGGAAGGGTGTAAGTGCCAATAAAGACATGATGCACAATGAGTCAGACACCTTGGCTGACATTGCTGAGTTTACAACCGAGCCCTTCAGGCTTGGCAAAAATCATTAGACCCTCTAGCCAAAGGAGCACTTGATAATTGCGTTGCCTTAGACTTCCTAGTAGCCTAACAAGGAGGCATATGTGCTATTGCTAACACTTCCTACTGTATGTGGATTAAAACCTCAGGGGAGGTGGAACTGGAGGTGACTAAAATCCAGTGACAAGCACACTTGCTGCAAAGTGTATAAATATATTCTATGTGGTACTTCTTTGCTGTCTTCTGGGAGTTGGAGGACATGAACCCAATCATTACTCTAGGCAGGGCTGATGACGTGCTTGAAATATGGTACACATAGAAATCATCAAAGCCCTGATAATATACTGCAACCACTAGTGTTCCCAAACTTTTATTGTCAAAATCATTGAGAGCTATGGGCCAATAGGCCCACCCTGTAACAGCCATTGCATCTGAAGTGGGAGGTGGGCTTATGTTATGGAAGCTAAGTTGGAGGAGTAAGCTAAACCTGGTTGAGAGACCAAGGGGTAGACTGCTGGGAAATTAATGGACATGCTCAGTGTCTATCTCCCAGTCTACACCTACCCAACTCCTTTTCCCCTCTTGTTCATTTGCATGCAGATATTTTAATATGTTTCCATTTCACATCCAAGAAGGGACATTAGGTCTCAGCTGTAAAAAAAAAATCTACCCAGAACTGGAACAGTCTGGCAGTACCTTGAACCTGAAACTGGGAACAAGCATCCCCAGCTGTTTACCAGAGTGGGAACATTGTACAAAGTTTGCTTGATACATGCTTTTTGCTCAATGGTAGGTCATCTCCCCCTGTGGTGTATAAAAAATCATTCATTGGGTGGCACAGAGTCCCTCATCTCTGATGTGAAGTGGAGAATGTGGAGCCACCATCCACAGACCCTTGGACTTCCTGGGGGATAAGCCTTGATGGGGCTTCTTTCCTTGCTCTTTTGAGCATTTTGTATTGTGTAAGTAATGAAGTGGTCATTTGTAGAGAATCTGCGTCATGCCTGAGCCTTTGTTCCCATGACGCACCATATAGAAACTCACTCCACATACCTCTTTTATGGATATGCAGGTGTTTCAAAATCTAATCAGGCGTCATCAGTTTTCACATGGTTTCCAGAGAATGGCAAAGAACAAAGCATGCATGTCATAAAAAACATAGACAACAGCTTTTCAGGCCCCAGAAAGACAGAGAGAAGCTAAGGTCCTAAAAACAAAATAGATAATATCTGCATTCCTTCCTCAGGAAGTTTGGATATACATTCTTCTTCAGATTTCACAAAACATCTTGTTAGTCTTATAATATTTTTTTCTTGTCCTCATACTTCTCTTTCCTTTATCTTCTTATTCTTTAAGCTGATTTGAGTGGCTTAAACAGAGAAGCTATGGTTAATATGGACAACTAGTTTCCTTCTGATAAAAATCAACTGATTTTTTTGTTTCATTTGCTGCCTCATATTTCGATACTTAAGCATTTTGAAGATATAAAATCAATGACTTTCCTTTTAATTCACTGTCACTTCATGAATAACATTATTGGTTTTTCCTAACAGCATTGAAAAGCCCTCAGATGATGCCAAATGTAGGGTTTGATTTTCATTGATTTCTTTAAGATCTTAGAACAAAGGGTCACAAATCAAACCATTAAAAGTCTGGAATTGATTCTATTTTGAAACAGTAGCAAATAGCCCAAAACACATTAACTCGGACAATAGTTCAAAATAATTAGTATGGAAAAATTCATTAAAGAAGGAAATAGGGTGATTAGAACTTAAATTTAGTAGTATTTAAGGTAGGAGTTGAATGTGAGGTAAGTCTGTAAACACTTTTTATCCAATCTTCTGATACAATCCAAGAAGGAGCTTTACTATGAATAATGTGAGAGCTCAGGATGTAGGAAGAGAACAAATAAGTATAGGGTTATGGCACAACAACTTTGGAGACCTATAGGTTTGTGAATACAAAGCCAACAACCCCAAGCAATTATCCAGCTCAATCATTGTCTTGGTTTAATCAGGGGAATCTAGTATAGGCCACCTGACAGGGACCTGGGCTTCCTCAAAACAGAAACTTGGATCAGGAATAAGCTTTTCTGTCCCTGATACATGATTTTCTTTTATGAAAAAAAAGTTCAGAAAAAAAATCTTAACTCATCTCCAGAAAGTATGTTCTATATCCAGAGTGGTAGTAAAGAAGTGTTTTCAAAGCAGCTATATGAGAGATGATGTTTACAAAGAGCAAAAATAATAACTTCTTATTTTACTATTCCAAAGGTGTGGTATAATGACATTAATATATGCAAAAATTTAGGGATGAATAGTTTTAGGTAGCAAAGTTGTCATTTTAGATTTGTGTGACAAAACTTTCAATGAATCAATCAGATCTGAACATTTCTAATATTTACACTGATGTCAGATATATTTAGCTTGTTAGTATATGAAAATATCTTCAAAATAATTCATAAATACCTCACCATTTCATAGGCTGAATCTATAAAGCAGAAATGCAGGTACATTTACTGGAAAATGTCTTCTAAAGATGTTCTTGAATATATGGCCTTGGCTGCTTGACCAATTAAAAGATCTTTGTATTTATAGATGGTCTATCATCTAAATTTTAATGAAGATGCCCAGATACAATGCCACTGAATAACAATTTGTTATCTTCAGTAATATGGCTTTGGTTACTTGTACTATGGCACTATATTCATCAAGCATTTCCTATTTAACTCACAGGAGCTTAATGTTATTTGAGTTAAATGTAAATATCCTTATTAATCCTAAAGCAATGAGAGTCAGCCTTAAAAGCTTGGTCAAATTACAGTGTTCTCTGGTTGAGTAAAGGAAGATATTGAGTACAATATGCCATCTCCTACACAGACTTGTCCTCTGTCCCCTCCCCCACCTCCACAAATACACAGCTTAGTCTTCTCAGGGATGTCTTCACTTAAAAAAAAAAAAAGGAAAAAAATATTGCAGGATAATTAATATAACTTTTTCTTTGGGATGCAAAGGCTGTGAAACAAATGGTTACAGAGCAAGGAGAAATGGATTCTCCTTAATGCAGTGGTATTTGTACAAAAGCAGTGGTGACATCAGAATCTAATTGTTTGACATAAGTGTAAATGGTAGCAGTTAGGGTAGCAATGCCTCCACCTTTGCTATGGCAGTTTCCTTCCATTGATGTTTCTTAAGTAGCACAGCACAGTTTTAGAACTTTCAAGCTGCTGTACTGCTGCAGCTCTTACTGCTCTGGCAAAAGTATGACCCAACTTATGGGAAACTCAACAGGACCAGCAAGAGAAAGCAATTCAGTAGCCAGCCCCAGTGGAAGTGGTGAAGACCCCATGAAGCTTGGGGAAAGCAGTGCCTTCTGGATAAATTTCAATCTTTAATTAGTTAGGGTATATCCAGTCATCTACTATAGCCTACATATTACTTCCTTAGAGAAGCCTTACCCAACCCACCATATACAAATCTGTGACTCTCTATTATACTTTTTTAGTAATACAATACACTTTTACCCATTCAGTTCCTGCCTCTCGCCTGGTTTGTAATTGACTTGAGAACAGTTACTTGGCTTGTCTTGTTCCCTGCTCTATCCCCAGAGCCAGGCATATAATAGAGGCTCAAAATGTGTTTGCTGAATGAATAAAATGAATATCCCGGCTGGGCCAATTCCAATGTCCCATGAGGTCCTTCATATGCAATGAGCAAAGAAAGCAAACTTAAATATAATAAGACATTCTATGGCACATATACTGGGGTCTGGCTATATCTCTGAATATATCTCTGAACATAGAAAGGCAATGGGAAAGAAGTTAAACTGTCTTCTCAATTACAGTTCCTAGACACATGTAGATGTCTGATGTATAGACGGCAGTGACAGTACTGGGAGAGGAAAATGGCAAAACTAGAGTAAATATCTGTGAGATAAAAGCACCATTCACCCAAATGTCCCCTGAGCCCTTATGTATGTGGGACTCACATGAAATTGGTTGTACAAATTGTCCCTTTATCTGTTGAAAGAGCCTTCCTTCATGCCAAGAAAAATACCACAGCATTCTCTATTTGGAAGTCTCTCTGGAAATGTCTGTGTGGGTGGAAATAGGAGGAGGACAATCTCATATAGAATCAGAGATGCTCTTTATCATTTTTTGCCTGAGGAGCTTCCCCTTCCTTGATGCTGTTTTGCTCAGGACTCCCGAAACTGTTCTAATCCCTTGGAAGTCAAAGGTAAAGGGAGCAAAACAAAACAAAACACAATTTCTGCCAAGGAACTTGGTGTAGTAGAGGAGACAGACATGAAAACTGATCATTTCAAGCCTTATTGTTAAATATTGTGATCATAAAAAGCATTGTAGAGTTTGGGTGCACATGGAAAGTCATCCAATATATTATCGGGGGTGCTTCTCAGAGAAAGTGGCAACTGGCTGAAACCTCCAGAATGAGTAGTAGGAGAGTACAGGTTCCAGGTAGAGGGCAAAGTATGTGCTGGATTTATGCAGCATGGTGTCTTAAAGAAATTCCAGGTTCAGTATAATTAATTGAGAGTGCCAGGTCACTAGCGGCAAAAGGTATTGGTGAGAATAGAAGATAAACAAAGCCTGATCAGGAGGCCAATGAAAGTTATGCCAAGTATTAAACCCTTATCTAATATACGGTTTGAAACTATTTTCTCCCATTCTGTTAGTTGTCTTTTCACTTTCTTGATAATTTCATTGAACGTACAAAGTTTTTAACCTGGATGAAATAAAATGTATTTATTTTTGTTGCTGTTGCTTGTGCTTTTGGTGCCATATGTAAGAATACAATGCTGAATCCCAGGACATGAAGATTTTCCCTGATGTTATATTATCAGAGTTTTAAACTTTGGGCTCTTAAATTTAGGTCATTGATCCATTTTGAATAGATTTTTGTATATGGTGTTAAGTAGGCATCTAACTTCTTTCTCCTCCATGTGGATATCCAGTTTCTCCAGCATCATTTGTTGAAGACACCATTCCTTCCCCACTGAATGTACTTAGCCCCCCTGTCAAACTTCAACTGGCCATAGACGTGTGGGTCTAGTTCAGATTTCAGTTTTTGTCTGCTGAACTATTTGTCTGTTTATGCCATAACACACTGTTTTGATTACTGTCATTTTGTAATGCAATGACATCAGGAAGTGTGAGTCTTCTAACTCTGGTCTTTTTCAAGATTGTTTTGGCTATTTCGGGCCCCTTGAAGTTCCATATAAATTTGAGGATCATTTTTTCCAATTCTGCAAAACAGGCTGCTGGAATTTTAATAGGGATTGTGTTGAATTTGTATATTGCTTGGGTAATATTGACATATTAGCAATGTTAATCCACCCAAAACATAAACATGGGCTGTCCTCCCATTTATTTAGGTCTTCTTTAATTTCTTTCAACAGTGTTTTGTAGTTTACAGTATATGTCTTTTTTATCCTTATTTAAGATTGTTCCTAGATATTTTATTCTTTTAGATGCTGTTGTAAATGGAAAGCTTTTCTTAATTTCTGCTTCGGATTGTTCATTACAAGTGTATAGGAACACAATTCCTTTTTTTTTTTTTGTATTGATCGTGTATCATGCTACTTTGCTGAATTCATTTATTAGCTCTAATAGTTTTCTTATGCATTCCTTTTGAGTTTTCTATATATAAGATCATGTCATCTGCAAATAGTGAAGTTTTACTTTTCTTTTCCAATTTGGACACTTTCCTTCTCTCTCTCTCTCTCTCTCTCTCTCTCTCTCTCTCTCTCTCTCTCTCTCTCTCCCTCTTGCCTAATTGCCCTGGCAAAACTTCTAGTACAATATTAATTAGCCATGGTGAATGATGGCATCATTGTCCCAATTCTGACCTTGGTGGTGGGGTGAGCTCTACATCTTCATATTGAGCATGATGCTAGCTGAGGATTTTTCATAAATGGACTTATGCTGAAAAAGTTTCCTTCTGTTACTACTTTTCTGAGGTTTTCTTTTTAACCAGGAAATTCTACTATATTTTGTTAAATGCCTGTTCTGCATCTATTCAGATAATCATGTGTGTTTTTTCTTCTTTCTGTCTGTGAAACTCATGTGGGCATGGTGCATGATCTTTTTAATATGAAAGAGGTTAAGAAATTTATTTGAGTATGACAAGAAGTGATTGGAGGTTTTCAAGTACTGAACTGATATGCTCTGACGTATTTTTAAAAAGATAACTCTTTCCACTATATGAAAAACATCAAACCTTCCTTGTACATAATCATCCTGGCTATATTAGGGCCCTGCCAATGTTATTATTATCTATCACATAAACCTGCTTCATTTTTTTTCATAGCATTCTGATATTACATTATATTTATTTTATGATTCCTCCAATAGCCACAAGAAATCAGGGACACTGGATTCAAGATTTTTTTTAATGAATAGATTAATTAATGAGTGATAATAATCACTATAAATGTATTCAGAGAGTGGGTTTTTCAAGATGTGATGTAATTTTCTAGTCATAATTTTGTTCTCATTATTTGGCAAAAAGTGTACTCGGACCTTTACTTCAGGACTTGGTGAGAATAATTTCAAGGTATTGTCATCTGTAGCCCAAAGAAAGAA